>NC_042615.1:448376409-450776409 GCF_901001135.1 Rhinatrema bivittatum | reverse complement strand
GCTTAAATTGCATATGCAAAATACATAATACTAGTTGACACCCATAAAACATTTGTAGAAAAATTATGCCAGCACCCCATGCAAGCCAGGCCTGAGAATTTTTGTTCCCTTTTCCCTCCTACCCAAACTCCAAAATGCTCTGTCTTCCCGCCGATGAGTTCCTCTGCCAGCCTCCAGTCCCACAGGCCAGTTCCACTGCCTTCCTTGAGTCCCACAGCACTGTGGTTACAGTGCGTTCTTTGCAAAGTATGAGTGTTTTACAGCAAATAGTGCTTCCTTGCTTTCAGAGCTATAACAGCAGGTGCTGGACAGACACTACTGCCAGCTTTAACTGTAATTGTCTACAGTGAGAGAGAGAGATTTTTAACTCTTACTTTAACCTGTTTTCTCACAGAGAGCACAATTTTATAACCGCTTGCACAGGTCTGAGGTCCTCATGTAGAAAGTATACTTGAAATTCAGTCCTAATTTTCAAAGCTGACTTACCTGCAGTGGTATGGCCGAGCAGTCTGTGGCCAGTTCAAAGCTAGAAGAAGACACCAGGAAGCTTCTGGCTGTGCAATAGTGACCTTTGTGTACAGTGAGAAGAGATGTTCAACACAAAATGGCATCCAGCCTTCACTTCAGTATAACAGTGCACTTTAAAGTAAACCAAGATTGAATAGTTCCCAGTTCAAGAAAGAAACACACTCACCTTATTCTGGACAAGGAAATAACCCAGACCACTGAGCTGTGTTTATTCGGCTTATGGAAGAAACATACCCTCACGGTTGCACAAAGAAAACTAGCTGATCATTTAATTCATGCAGGACGATTTACTCTCGTGCTAAAGTGGAAATCACCTCCTCCATTGGAAGGATGGTTGCGGCAGGAACACGAGATTGGTCTTTCGGAGAAGCTCACTTACACTCTTAAAGGGAAATTGTCAGTATATGACACAATATGGTCACCGGATTGGGTATACAGGAAGACTTTCCTTGTGTAATAATGCACTTCAGCTGTCGTTGGTAAAAGTAATGTGCTGCTGGGTTAAACCCGGGTATACTTGCATAATATACTTATTCGGTTCATACTGTGCTCTTGGTTCGGCTCTATGGGAGGGTGGGTAAAGGGGTTACTACTGTTTCATTTAATTATGTTTTAAGATTTTACTTTCTGTATCGTTAAAAATTCCTAAATTAAAAAAAAAAAAAAAAGAAAGAAACACACTCAAGTCCAAATAGTCCTCACATAAGCTCACCCACCTCACAGATAAGTCTGAGCATATGGAAATTCCTGCTCTCCTTCCATGAGCTACACTAAGCTGTCTATGCCCTCCGGTTTTATGTTCCAGGGCTGAGTTCCTCCCTCCTCCCATAATCCGTTGGGGTGGCTCAGTTTAAGGAGGACCGGGCAGGTTACCTGAGCTTGGTCTGTTAAGGTAGATTGAGGGAGCAGTCTACACACATACCCTTCCCCTCAACTCAGCCTTGTTGGGCTGAGCATTCCCCTATTTAAGGGACACCCCTCCTTACAGGGAACCCATTGGAGTATTTTCCTTTCTGTGGCCTTAGCTCCTGAATAATAAAGGTCCATGGATGTTTTTGTCCAAACTTGGGGCAATTCCAAGTTCCTCGCCTCTTCGCAGGCTTTGCAGGTGTCCTCTGGTGCTTCTTTTAGCCGTAGCCATCTGCGAGGTTCCACTTTCCTCTGCGGGAGCAGCACCCGGGTAACCGCCTTGGCTTTCCGATTCTATTGATAGACATAACCCCATGCCAGGGTGTAGCTGTCCTGATGGCATTGCCGCTGAAGCTTACGAGGCTCCATTGCATATGGACTCAAAAGGGCCTTGAAATTTGGGCAATCCAGCCTAATGACCACGGGATAGGAAAAGCTAGGTAGTACTCTGAACTACATCATCCCTTGACAGTTCGGCATCTTTAGGTATAGGCAGATGGTGGGACATTGTTGATGGCCCCCATGGATACAAGTCACTTTCACTAATTTTCCTCTTTTGACTCAGGGTCACCTCAGCAAGTCACTCCACACCAGTATTTTTTCACTACCAGTGTCCAATAATGCTTGGGTGGGAATGCCATTCAGCACCATTGGTATTACACATTTAGGAACCCTCTGGCTGGGAACATGCAACAAATTGCAACCATAGGCAGTTTACCAGGTCAGTGTCCATAACCCACAGGAACAGTATCTCATGAAATGTCCTCACTCACCACAACAGAAGCACGTCAATTCTACCGAAGGAGGCTACTGTAGTGCCGGACCCAGTTGGGCCTGTTCTCAGTTCCGTCATTCCTTTTCCATATTGAGGGGGGTATTGATGCAGGCATGGTCTGGGCCTAGTAGTAGGCCTCTGCTTTTTCTAGGTCATTTTCCAAGATCAGGTCTGGATGCCTGCAAACCCACTGCCACATGGGTAGGCAGAGACTGTCCTGGAACTGCTCCAGCAAAATTGCTTTTGCCACATCCTCCCTGGTTTTCTCTTCCGGACATAGCCATGTCTAGGTGTCTTTTTTAAGGCAGTGGAAGAGGTCCTGAGGATTCTCTCCAGCCTGTAAAACTCCCTCCCAAAACCTTTGCTGGTAGGTCTCTATGGTAATCCCTGCTCTTCGGAAGACTGCTGCTTTAACCTCAGAGTATGGGGCCGTTCCCTCTGGGTTGGCTCTTTGATAACACTCTTGACAAGGACCTGTAAGTTTCCCAAGTAGCGGGCCCACCAGTCTTCCAGCCAGCCTGCCAGTCTTTCGATGTGCCCGAAATTTGTCATAACCCCTCTGGATCCTTTCCAGGAGCCAGTTTGAGTAGTGTCGGTGCTACCAGAGCTGTGTGAGTTAGCATGGTTTGTACCACTTGGGATGTCTATATCATTTGTGCATGCAATACCTGCTGTCACTCAATTTGGGCCTACATAGCATCCTGTAGCTGCTGCTGGCTGGCAACCAGGGCATGGATCACCTGCTCTATTTTGTACTTTTCTGGGGATAGGAGAGCCAGAAAACAAAACAAAACAAACAAAAAAAAAACCCTGCTGGCCTCTCCGGCCCTTAATTCACTCCATGAACCCTCACTAACCCACACAGGGCTAAAGTCTCTGACCCACACACACACACATACACTGGATCAGAACGAAGAACCCTAGGAAGAAAAAAAACTCTGAAAGGTTTTTTTTCTTCTCTGCTTTGTTGCTGTACTTCTTGCTTAGTCAAGTAATCTCATTTCTGGCACCATATGTGGAATGGCCAAGCAGTCTGTGGCCAGTTCACTGCCAGACGAAGACACCGGGAAGCTTCTGGCTGTGCAATAGTGACTTTTATTTACAGTAAAAAGTGATGTTCAACACAAAATTGTATACAGCCTTAACTTCAGTTTAACAGTGCACTTTAAAGTAACCCAAGACTGAATAGTTCCCAGTTCAAGAAACACAAATAGTCCTTACATAAGTTCACCCACCTCACAGGTCTGGGCATATGGAAACTCCTGCTCTCCCCCCCCCCCAGGGGCTTCACTAAGCTGTCTGTGCCCTCAGGTTTTATGCTCCAGGTCTGGGTTCCTCCCTTCTCCCATAATTCCTTGGGGAGCCACAGCTTAAGGATGACCGGGTGGGTTACCTGAGCCCAGTCTGTTAAGGTAGATTGAGGGAGTTGTCTACTCTCACACCTGCATAACTAAGCTCTGCATGAACCCTTGTGTGGCATAATTTTTATAAACATAGAAACATGATGGCAGAAAAAGACTACATGGCCTATCTAGTCTGCCCATCTGTCCAATTAATTTAGCATTATAACTCTCATCACTTCCTTAGAGATCCCCAGTATTTATCCCATGCTTTCTTGAATTCAGATACTATTTTTGTCTCTATCACCTTCACTGGGAGGCTGTTCCATGCATCCACTATCCTCTCTGTAAAGAAATATTTCCTAAGATTACTCCTGAGTCTACCCCCTTTTACCCTCATTGAATAATTTCTCGTTCTAGAGCCTCCTTTCCATTTTAAAAACTCACCTCTTATACATAGAAAATTTTGAGATATTTGAATGTCTCTATCATATGTCCCGTATCTCACCTTTCCTCAAGGGATACATGTTTCGATCTATAAGTCTATCCCCATATGCTTTAGTACAAAGAACACTGACTATTTTAATAGCCACCCTCTGGACTGAATCCATCCTATTTTATCTGTTTGAAGATGCAGTCTCCAGAATTGTACACAATATTTCAAGTGAGTGTTATGCTCCGCAGCCGCAGACAGCTGCAACCACTGCTGCTCACCTTTTTTTTTACTGCTTTGGCTTTGTTGGATGAACTCGCGGCCTCTGCCAGCTACTGCCGGCCTTCTGGCCCCTGTTTCCGGGCCCACCTGAGCAGCATGGATGCTGCCGACCGCCATCTTACCCTTGGGGTTCCATAGGTGCGCATGATCCCCAACCTGCTTTAACCACATCATGGCGGAAACCTCGGGGGCATCCCCATCAGATGATGTCACTCATCTTTGATATTTAAGCTCGCCAGCCCAGACAGCCGGTGACCTGACAACGAGTTCATTTGCTGTATCTACCTACTCTCTTCAGCGTTGTTCTGGCTCCTGCTTCCGTGGTGTGAGACTATCGGGTACCCGCTCCTCAGAGGGCCTTTCACCCGGACTCCTGCCTGCTTCAGAACTACTACTTGTCTTCAGTCGCTGTGAGTAACCACGCTGTGGACCTCTGCTATGATATCTATGTTGGAATCTTCTCTGGTGTGGACCATTGCCATGATATCTTTAGAGGAGCCCTCTCTGGGTCTACCCCGCTCTGTGGACCTGTGCCATGATATCGCTAGAGGAACCCTTGCCAGTGTACCCCGCTCTGCGGACCACTATCATGATCTCCCACTGAGGAACTCTCTTGTGTACCATCTCTACGGACCCAGTTTAACTTCAGTGACTGTAACTATCACCCGGTACCCCCGCTGTTCAGGTAGTGCCGCATCTATTGCCTGACTCTAGTTATCCGAGCTGAATCTGACGTCAGCATATGCACTGTTGCTCCATGGCCCGCCTCCTGGGGTCACCCTCTCCTTCACCTTCTCTACCTCTGCTGTATGCCATCCCACAGCCGAGACTCTGCCTCCTGATGGGCGGTACCACCTCTTACCTCAGCCAAAGGGCCCACATACTTACACATCCTAACAGTGAGGTCTCATTAGGGACCTATACAGTGCCAATATCACGTCCCTTTTTCTGCTGACCATTCTCTCCTTATGCAGCCAAGCATCTTTCAGGCTTTTACCATCACTTTATCTACTTGTTTGGCTACCTTAAGATCATCAGATTCAAACACCCCCAGATCCTGATCTTTCTTTGTTCTTAGAAGAATTTCACCTCCAATACTATCTTTCCCTTGGGGTTTTGCATTCTAAACACATTACTCTGCATTTTTAGCATTAAATCTTAGCTGCAAGATCTTACATCATTCCTTGAGCTTTGCTAGATCCCTCCTCATGTTTTTCACTCCTTCCTGGCTATCCAGCTTGTTACAGATTTTGGTATCATTGACAAAAGGACAAACCTTTCTTGACAACCCTTCTGTTATGTTGCTCACAAAAATGTTGAAAAGAACCGGTCCTGAGGCACACCACTGGAAACACACCCTCTCAGAGAAAACTCCATTTACCACTACCCTTTGTCATCTTCCACTCAGGCAAAAGCAAAAAAAAAAAAAAATTGTTCAAAGGAAGAAAATAAAGTCCAACAAAAATCAGGCAGATTAACAGTACAGTCCAGAAAATATCAGATAAGGATCCTTGAAATTTTTTATGTCAATTCAAAAGCTTCCCAGTTTTTCACAGCAAAAATCATTTGTTCCCCTCTAGAACCCCTGAAGAAAAAACAGGTTGTCTCTCTCTCTTTCTCTCGGCTTCCTCAGCCAGACTGATGTCTCCTTAACCCTGGCGTCATGGACCACCCACTCAGCTCAAAGTCAGTGTTAGTAGGAACTTCTTTTAAATTCCTCCATCTGTCTCAGCACACACTCTGGCTTCTTTGCTCATGGGAGCCTCAGACCATCTCCAGCCTCATCTCCAGCAGGTCTCTTCACACTGGACTCTTACTTTAACCATCTCCTCCCTTATGCCTCATGGAAAGCACCTTTATATCATTCTCCCAGCCTATCCCCTTTGAGAGAAGGAAACGCCTCCTTACTCCATACAGTGCTCATACCTCTAAAACCTCCCATCTCTGGAAAGTTATCAATGATAATGCACCATTAAATGCTATATTGTTTCCTTCTAGTGGCCAGTAGATGGTCACGTTCTTCCTCCTCTTCTCAAAATAAAAGTTGAACCACGGTGAAACATTTTTTAATAACGCTTCACAATACATATAAAATTCACAAGACCTAAGAACAGGCTTAGCATCAGCAAGCAAAATTCTTCAGATTGCATCTAATACTCGAAAATGCACGTACATTGATTTGCACAAGCTCAGTAACTGTGTCCAGCACAAAAGATGCAAAGGGAATAGACTCTTTCCCCTGCTGATGAAAAAGAGTTGTTATGCATGACATTTCTCAGCATCACAAAACATTCAGTCTTTTTCCTTTAGCCAAGAAAAAATGACAGCCATATCAAAGTGACCCTGCACAATCATACCCTTAGTAAGCCTTGTGGGAGAGCTCAAATACCAGTGCATCACATCACCAAAATTGTGCCCGTCATTGTGCAGCCTGACTGACATCCTAGTGGAACAGAAGGAATGGCAAAACTATCCACAGGAACTTGGCTAAAACATACTCAAAAGTTAGATCAGACTTTTTTTCACTTTTCCAACTCTACCTTCTAGTCACACAGGGGAACTAAAGGAAAAATAGTATCATCTCTCTATTTTTTTCGCAAGCATCTCCAGTGATAGAGAAGATGCACATAGCCACCTGTAAAATCTCTGGGTTAGAGACATTACTGCTCCTGTGTAGGGAGAAAACACCTTCTCATAGTTTACTTACGTAGGTGTCTGGTTAGAGGCCCAGTGTTTAAACCCTAAAGATATCCAGGTTTGGAGAACTTAGACTCCTTAAAAGAACCTGACAGAAAATCAGCATTAATAGGAGGTATTGTCCATCCAGGAACTCTTTCTGAAAGTAAACAAAACTTTTGAGTTAGAGTACTCCAATAAAAGAAAACTGTAGATAGCATTACAGAGAGGAGAATGAGTAAGAATATTTTGGAACATTTTGTTGTTATTTTGTAATTTATTTATTTGTTTTTTTTACGATTTTTCTTTTTCAACTTCAAAAATAAACAGTTAAAGCAGAGTACTTAAATAGCATATGCTGTCTTCTTCAGGGCTTCTTCGTGGAGCAGGTCTTCAGCTTTGCAGTGCTGGTTCCCCACAATTCCAAACAAAAGTCCCTTTAAACTACAAGAAAAGCTGAATTTTTAGTCTACCAGTTAGAGCTCGCTCCATAGCTACTGTCCATAGAAAAGGTGTCTGGAACCAAACACCACATCCAAAAAAAAACAAACCATAAGACAAAGAGACAGCATAGGACATCAGCTAGAGAAAAAGTCTTTGGTCCTGATGTTCTCTACAAAAGCAGCCAGATTCAACTGGAAACACTGGAAAAAGATTGATGTCCATGGTAGTGCAACCCTTCTTAAGAAGTGATACCTCTATGGTCTCAACTGTCCAGTATCCCAGAAGCAGATGATCCATAAGACATTCTGGAGCAGCTCCAGTACAGAAGACTTCATCCTTCTAGATACATCAAGTTTTTAGTCAGGTGAAAACAAGCAGCACTGGCAGCATATATTCAGGTGAAGCATTCATAGTGTACTGCAACTGGTCCAAGTCTTCCAATTTTCCAGTTGCTAACTCCAAGGTTTCTTGTGGGCCTCTGGGGGACTTAAGAGCATCACCACTTGCACTTCAGGCAACATACCAGCATCACTACACTCCTTCAAGGTTGAGAGGACCAGGGTGGACAGACTCCTTTGATGTGGCCCCTTTAAGAACTGGTCAAGTACTAGGACCCAGTTACTCTTCTTCCTGTCCTCCTGCATCTGCCTACAGCTCCTCAGTTGCAGACAAGACACCAGCTCCCAGTTTTCTCCTCTCTTAGCCTGCAGGGATCAGTTGTATCTACAACAAATCCTGCTCCTGCTTGACTGCTTTCTCTGGCAGTGGCTCTTTTCTATTTGTTATTCCATGCTGTCCCTGTTCCACTTTTCCCCAGCTACATAGTTCCTCATGCAACATTCTTGGGCCATTATACTGCAGGGCCTCTCTTTGCGGGTCCCCACAATAGACTCTCTTGGTGGTACTAGCAGTGGCAGAAACAGTTCGGGCAGTAGTTGACTTGCAGTGACAGTAATGGCTGCTTCTCTCCGACGTGAGATAGATTTGCATGGAATGGAGGCAGTGCATGCATAATCATTGTGGATATCCTGAAAACCTGACTGGCTATATGTGTGTTCTGAGGTCTGGGTTGAGAAGATTGCTCTAGCCATTAGGGATCTTTCGTATTTATCTCACAGCCTTTCGAATTCCATTGCCATTCTTGTCTTCACCATGCATCCACCACCCTTTCCGTGATGAAATTTCCTGATATTGTTCTTGAGTCTACCATCTTGGAGTTTCAGATCATGACCCCCTAGTTCTACAGCTTCCTTCCCATCACAAAACATTTGATTCTTGTGTTGTGTCCATCGGTTCCCGACGCCCTCTCTCTGCCCTCCTCACCTCTTTGGCGCCTCTCTCTTTGCCCTGGGGAAGATTGGCTGCTGCGGTGTTTCCCTGCCGAGGTCCTCTGGCGTCCCCGGACCGGCTTCACGCTGCTAACCGCCATGTTTCCTGGAGGCCTAGGGGTGCGTGCGCGGCGCAGCCCTGTCTGAAGTACCGGTGATGTCACAAACCTCGGGGGCGTCCCCCAAAAATGATGTCACCCGTGACGGATATTTAAGGTCTTAGAATTTGCTAACACATCGAGTTAGCAAGGATAAGGATATGGATATGGATTTGTTCTATCTACATGGCTCTGCCTCCTCAGACTAACCAGGGGTACCTGCTCCTCAGGGGCCTCACCCTCTCTCTTTTACTTTGTAGATTGCAGTCTGGAAGTGGTACTCGCCCCTCGAGGGCCCTTGTTCCCAGACTTCTTCGAATTCACTTCTGCCAGGAAGTCAGCACTGCCTGCTACATCTGTGAGTTACCATCGGTCTCTCAGAGCTTTCCCTGGAATCAGGTACTCGCTCCTCCAGGTCCTATACATTCCAGCTCCTGGGCTTCTATGAGACATTGTGTGAGTCTTACCATCAGGTTCAGTACATGAACTCTGCTTACCCTGCCTACTCACTAATTTTAAGTTTCTCTTCAGCTCAGCCTCCAGGGATAGCTGTTCCAGCTTCTGAGGGACTACAACCCAGCCGGGCATTCCAGCTCACTACTGCCACCTCTGGTGGTTCAGTATACTGCCTAATAAAAGAACTAGTGTATGTCTGTCTCCATACTCTGAGCCTGACCGGTGGTCCCTCTCGGAGTCTTCCCCGGAGGCGTGATCATCTGCCACTGGTCCAAGGATCCACCCACAACTCTCCTAAATACTACAGATTGCTAACTCTTATCTGATTGCTCCTCCCATCAGATAGTGGTTTTATTACATCTTGTGCATCATTTATACAAGGGGTGGCCAAATCTAGTCCTCAATAACTACAAACAGTCATGCATTTGAGGTGAAGTAATACAAAAGAGCTGTATGTGATGGTGGGCAAGAGACTAATGTGCATAGACAAGGACAGAGACCTAAGGGTGATAGTGTCTGATGGTCTTGAAGGTAGTGAAGCAACCTGTCAAGGCAGTGGCAAAGACCAAAGATATGATTGGCTATATAGAGAGAGGCATTAACAGCATGAAAAAAGAAATGATAATATAGGTCTTTGTTGAGTCCTCACCTGGAGTACTAGGTTCAGTTCTGGATACCATGTTTCAAAAAGGATAGTCAAGTTAGAAGCAGTCCAGGGAAATGAAACCAAAATGGTGTGTGGTCTGCACCAAAAGACTTGTAATGAGAATGGAGGAAAGGAGAGACAGAGGAGATATCATGATACAGCGTTTTAAGTACCTTATAGCTATAAATCAGGGATGGCTAAGTTCGGTCCTCAAGAGCCACAAACAGGCCAAAGTTTTAGGATATCCACAATGAATATGCATGAGATAGAGTTGCATGCACTACCCCTATTGTTTACAAATACAGCTCCTTTGGATTACTGCACCCCAAATGCATGACTTTGCACTTTTTGGCATCGAATCCTAGCCCTTTGGGCTACTGTTCCTATAAAGTTGGAGCCTAAGACTATCTATTTTAGAACCCAATGGAATGACATCATTCTCTATTACTAGGTGAACTGATATTGTCTGTAAGAGTTCATGGGGATTACCTACATAAAATATCTCTCTTACTCAAAATCAGTTTGCTATCCAGCAACCAATCTGTTAAAACAGTCAAATAAAAATTTAAAAAACTTGTATTCTTATCAATGTCCTCATCATGGGTACCATAAATTGGCTGTCAATGGCATAAATATGTCTGAAAACACCCAAAAGTAGTAAACAAGATTGACCAAAGGCTGGAGCCCTGAGGGACTCCATAACCTACCAGCCTAGAAAAGGAAAGGAATTTCTATTTCAAAACAACCTGGGAGTGCTCACTCATAAAAGAGGTATTCCATTGACAAACTATACCTCCCCGCATCCCATGTGCAAACCAGTAGTTGATGGTTTGCTAAGTCAAAAACACTTGACACTTCAGAAATACCCCTGTCCATTAAACTAGAGATAGCTACACTGTACAGTGTTCTGCATGAAAGCTGAACTGATCATTAGCTAATTTACCTGCAGACTCCAAAGGAAAAAAAAAAACAACCCAATTGATCAGAATCCATCTTCTCAAGTTTTTACTGTTGTGTAAAATGAGAATCATTGACAGCAAAGTGTTATAAACTGTAAAGGTTGTGGGTGGATCCTTGGACCAGTGGCAGATGACCATGCCCACAGGGGGGAGTCCCAAGAGGGGCCACAGGTCAGGCTCAGCGTAGAGACACACACACAGAAAAAAATGATTTTATTAACAGTTCTAATCTTCGCCAGAGGTGGCAGTAGTGAGTAATACTGAAGGCTAGCAGAACAGGCAACCACAGAGGGCAGCAGTGAGTAGAATCTACAGCAGTGCTGAGGAGTCCTGTTCCACAATGGAGGAAAAGCAATTCCAATGTAGATAGCCAGAAAGGCTGAAGGTAAGGTACTGCAAGATAGTGGTAATTACTCACTCTTCTTATAGCTGTAAGGATGGTGTTCCAGCAGATGGTAGATGAAGCAGATACCAAGATATGCACTCAGGCCCTCAAGGAGCGTGTACCTGGACAGAGAGTAGGTACCTGAAATAAGCAAAGTAGGTAAAGAAAGCATAGGGCCCCCCGAGGAGCAGGTACCCAAAGAAAAACCCCCAAAGGGTAGAGAGAACCTCCAGTAATAGCAGGAACGGCAGAGAAGCTAAGACCAAGTGAGTCCTTGCTAACTCAATTCAGTCAGCAATGAAGCAAACTAATATACTCCCAGGAAGGGGCGGAGTCACTGGTAAGGGCCGCCCTTCCTGAGTAGTTCCTCTTTAAAACCAGGGCTGACTTTGCTGCATGCATCTAGAGGATGTTGGGGGCAGAACCTTTGTTTCCGCTGCGTCTCAAACATGGTCGCAAGCCCCTTGACCTCGCAGCAGCCCCCGTGAATTGGCAACACGTCAGATCGTGGGCGGAGAGGGTAATCGAGAAACAGTGAAATATTTGAAAAAGAAGTCATAATTAAAAAGCTGGAAAGTGAAACAGATGGGAAGCTGGATAGAATATGGACTTCAGTGTCACAAATGTAATAGGTCTCTGCAACGCAGTGAAAGTGACATGGTCTTAGTCAAGACCAACTAGTACTATAACCTTTTAACTTGGGTCTATATGACACTAAGTAAAGCAGTAGTAGAAATATAGTGACGACTACCCCAATCAGTCCATGATTGAATGTGTAATCATCTCTTCAGACCAGTATACACAGTGTATCATGTTTATCAGCCACTACATATATATAATTTGATCAGTGAAGAAAATAATTCAGGAAAGGGGGCTACTGACTAAGAGGCAACAGATTTCACAAAACTTACTAGTTATACCACTTGCCAAATCAGACCCACTGATTTTTAAAAAATTATGGGGACATCTGCACTGAAGAAAAACACCAAGCACAGCATCTTCAAATGAGTATATTTTTTTTAATCAGTTTTTCTCTAATTTAACAATATGAACAAATCCAAAAGTATTGTTATTTTTACCGCTTTCAGATATTTTTATTTTGACCCACAAGCTTGTCATTATTGTTGTTGCCTTTACCACAGTGAAATAAAAAGCCTAAAAGTCAGTTGTATCAATGTTAATCACAGTCTGAGATCTGCAAACTGCATGATTGGAAGCTGGATCAAAGAAATGAAAACAAATCCCAAATTACTGGGCTTCTGGATTGCAGATTTCAAAAGTTGGACTTACCCATTCTTGCTAAATATGCAGTGACTGCAGTCAAATATAAGTTGATTCAGAAAGCTGATCTACTGCTGCCTGGGTAGCAGAGAGAAAGTCTGAGACAAAGCTACGCACAACATCCATACTTATTATTTGTACCTGCAAAAGATTCGTAGGTCACATGCTGCCATGTTCCATTTATTCTACTACAAGTAATTACTGCAGGCATTGGATAGTCTATGGTAATTACGTATGTGCAAAGTATGCTTCAATAGCTCAGATAATGCGATTCACTAGGCAGGGTCTACCCAATAAGTCTGCCAGAAATTACACCATTCTTTCTATCATCTAATGCCAGGATCAATAGAACTACATTTAGCATAAAATGAAGACGTAACCTTCAGAAAACAAAAAAAGCATGAGGGAATAAGATCATTTCTGTCACTGAAATGATTCTAAAACCTGTCGCTATGACAACACTCCCTTCATTAACAATGAATGATTGAAGTTTTTGTAGCATTTGCTTTTTGTAAATGGTGAAAGATGGCTGCTTTATCTGTTGCACAGAGTGTCATCTGTTGAATCTCGAAAGAAGAGGGAAATGGGTTGACAGGCTTATTGGTGTCAACATGCTGGCGAATTGTTTATTCTTTTTTTGTTTCAGTCAAATTCTAAACAAAGAAAAATTAATATTCAGAGGAGAGCAGAACAATATGATTATTAATGTGTCATCCCTTCCTCGATATTTCTTGCTGCATTATCACTTATGGTATCTATGGATCTGCCTTTATTGCAGTTTATTAACAATCGGTGATTATTATTTGGCTCCACTGTTTATAAACTGTAATTCATTACATACTTATCTTTTATTTATGAGACAATGTCATGTGAAAGATTCAAATTATGCATTGTTTTGCTTGAAAGAGTTTTGTACTCTGCAGTAAATTAATATTGCTTTTGAGCTGCTGTTTTTGCATCATATTTTAGTAGTTGTGGCTGTTGAGCATATTTTCTCTTGCAATGTACAATGCAATAGACTTTTTATTAATATCAGTATCATTCACTGTTTTCTAGCTTTACAGCTCATGTCAAAGTCATGTATGTTCTTGAGTAGTAATTTTAGATTGGATGTATACAGAAAAATCAGTATTTACTCTTAAGTAGCAAATAAGATCTAGAGAAAACTTATTTGCAGACTATGAGTTTTTGAAAATGCAGAGGTTCCCTCTTTAGTTGACATCTGAAAAATGGGGGCAGAGTTTAAAAGGTACACATGCGGCCTACATTTGTGCGTGCTACACAGCACAAACAAATGTACGCCAGATTTTATAACATGCATGCACAGCCGCGCACATGTTATAAAATCAGGGGTCGGCGCGCACAAGGGGGTGCACACTAGTGCACCTTGTGCATGCCATGCCCTCGGGGAGACCAGTTAGCTTTCCCCATTCCCTCCAAGGCTACTCTGATTTCCGACTGCCGGCGCACAATCCCCTGGCCCAGCGGCCTTGGAGATGCCTCTGACTATGCCCCCGCCCCCCACCCTGCCCCGGACTACCCATTTTTCAAGCCTCGCGACTTACACGCGTCCCGGGGCTTTACGCTTGCTGTGGACCTTTTGAAAATAGGCCCAGCGTGCATAACCCCCCCCCCCCCATGCACGTAAATCCTTGAAAATCTGCCCCATTGTGTACTGCCACAGCTTTTAATTATCTTTTATCAACATAAGAATATCACAGTCTACAAAGAATCCTAAGTATTCATAAGGAATAGTGTTCTGGGTACTGATCCCCCTTCAACTACACTCCTTTTCATGAATATCCCAGGGGACTGCAAGGGCACTTTCTACAGATGGGTCTGTCTAATTTGCAGATCTGAGAATCATTTTATGTGTTTTTATATGATCCTCTGATTACCTCATTGTCAATTAAAGTCTGTAGAATGTAAATAAATTGTAGAAACAGCCAGGAGACAGTATTTAAATTATTTGTTTGTTTGCTACGTTTTAAACTGTCGTTATGTGGTGGTGTTCACCACCTTGGGCAGATCTCGTAGTTGATTTGGCGGTCGATAAGATATGAATGCAATGAAATTGGCAAAACAACTGTTTAATTACACAAAGGTATTTGTCACATTTGATTTGAATGAAATACAGATTTGATCATCATCAGTGTGGAGCTGATAGGAAAGTGCCAAACTGCTGCTGATGCTAAAGGTGATAAATATATAACAAAAATTGTAGGTGACCACAGCATCCTTTAAGTAACACTCGGGCCGATACAGTAAATAACGCGCATAATACAGTAAGTTAATTTATTTAAATTAGGCCCGGCGGTAAAAAGAGGCGCTAGGGACACTAGCGCATCCCTAACGCCTCTTTTTGGACAGGAGCAGCAGCTGTCAGCGGGTTTGACAGCAGACGCTCAATTTTGCCAGCGTCGGTTCTCGAGCCTGCTGACAGCCACGGGCTTGGAAACCGGATGCCGGCAAAATTGTGCATCCGGTTTTCGGCCCGACAGCCACGGTCCGAATTCAAAATTTTTTTTTTTTAACTTTTTTTACTCTTCGGGACCTCCGACTTAATATCGCTATGATATTAAGTCAGAGGGTGCACAGAAAAGCAGTTTTTACTGCTTTTCTGTGCACTTTCCCGGTGCCGGAAGAAATTAGCGCTGACCTTTGGGTCGGCGCTAATTTCTGAAAGTAAAATGTGCGGCTTGGCTGCACATTTTTCTTTCTTAATCGCGCGCACATACCTAATAGGGCCATTAACATGTATTTGCATGTTGAGGGCGCTATTAGGTGCCGCGGGTTGGACGCGCGGCTTCCTCCCTTTACTGAATAAAGGGTAAGGGAAAACGCGCGTCCAATTGCAGGCTAACAGTGCGCTCCGTCGGAGCGCACTGTACTGTATCGGCCTGACTGCAATCTATTAGACAGGGGATGAATGATTTTCATCTCCGTTACTACTTCAGACCTGCCTGAGAAAACTGACTGCAACTAGGTGATTCCTTGTCCTCCATTATCCAGATTAGTTAATCCTTTTAATCAGATAATTTGGTTAACAGTATCAAAA
Source organism: Rhinatrema bivittatum (assembly GCF_901001135.1). Classification (NCBI taxonomy): domain Eukaryota; kingdom Metazoa; phylum Chordata; class Amphibia; order Gymnophiona; family Rhinatrematidae; genus Rhinatrema; species Rhinatrema bivittatum. The sequence goes on along the minus strand of NC_042615.1, from coordinate 450,760,811 downwards.
GCTTCAATAAGGTCCAAAAGGACTCAAACAGTAGATTCACCTTTATCCATTCCATAGAGAATGCAATCAACCAGACAACCAAAGGCAGCAATGCTGACTCCATGGAAAAATTGGTGTTATTCCTGATTGCCACCTACTGTATCTAAATATTGATGTTCATCAGGAACTTCATGAAGCTGTAAAAACATATCGTTCTCTGAGATTTCAGCCAAACATGGAAAATTTGAGACAGCCCTATATTTGTTCAGGTTGAAAGGGACTAGTGCTGATTTATTTAGTAAAGGATGGGAAAATAGCCTGCTTTAAGCCAGGAAGTCCATACTCAAATGCTATCTGGCTGAACAAGTTAGCCAGATAAATGTAACTATCCAGATAACTTGACTGAGATATTCATTGGCATGGCTGTGCCATTGAATATAATTGGTTATCTTATAGATAGCCAGAAAAGTTTACCCAGCTTAACTATAGGCAGTCAAATAGCTGTCCTAGACGTATCTGGCCAGCTAAACTTGATAAGGCAGAATATCAGCATTTATCTAGCTAAATTGGCCGGATAAGTATCTTCATCCCAGAACACACCCATCACGTGCTTCTATTATCTGGCAATTTACCCAGATTAACAGTTAGCCAGGAAAAAGGCAAATGGTCAGCATGCTTGAATATTCAGGCAGTGCAATTAGCCAGCTAAGTAGGAAATTAACCGTCTAAGTGGCATTGAATATTGGGCCCAGGTGGAAAATGGCCTGCAAACACTTAAGAACTAATTAGATGTGACAACTTTAGATTTTTACTTTATAATTAATTGCAAGTGACATAGATCTGGGAAGCATGTCGCAGTTTTAAACCCTTTAAGAACATCCACAACTGCCTCAGCCTCTAAAAAAAAAAGAAATCAGTGAAGAGAATAGAATTGACGCTCTCATTTACAGACTGTAGATTTAACAGATCAGCTGGTTACTTGACTTTCTACTGTAATTTTGTGATTTTATTTGAAAAATGAAGGTGAAAGCTATCACATCAATCAAATTTGCAATAGTCACCTCAGAAAAATGCAGTAAAAAAAGGAATCAACCACATGAATTAGCTCTTTCATGGAATTATCTGCAGCCATTGTAACAGAGGAGAAATGGGTTTTCTTTGCAGTTCCAAGGACCATATTATAATCCATAGGAAGGGTAACTTTTAAAGGGATTTCTGCAGATAAAACAGTTGCTTACATGGAGAAATGGCCTTTTACAAAACCGTTTGTCCAATATGCAGGTAAAGTTATGCATGTATGACCTGTTCACATGCAAGTTTATCTGAACTGAGAGGAGACATAACTGGGGGTGCAGTTGGGAAGGAGTTTGGACTTATATGCATACTTTTGGATTTTAAAAGTGTACATGTACATTTTCAGGGAAATATTTGTGCATATATTATTTCAGGTGGTACTTATATGGATAGATTTGATAAGATAATTTTCAAAGCAGACTTATGAAACATAGAAATGATGGCAGAAAAGAAACAAATTATCCATCCAATCTGCCAAGTAAGCTTATGGTAGTATCTGCTGTGCCGTGTAGGATTCCCCATGCTTTTCCATTTCTCAGACCATAAAAGTCAGGGCCCATGTTGGTTGCTGTTTGAATCCAAATCCCCATTACCCCTGTACTTATCAATTTCCCACTCTAGCCCTCATTCATTGCTGTTGAATCCAATTCCCTGTTATGCCTTGCTGTTTAAGCAGAGAGCAATGTTTGATTTGCATCAAAATATCAGTCTTATTGATTAAAGAGTAGTAACCGCTGCATCAGCAATTTATCCCCATACTTGTTTCCCCTGTCTGTAAAAGTTGGGGCCCTTGGTTGCTGAACTAATCCCATTCACCTTTACCCCCTCCCTTTGAAGCAGAGAGCAATGATGGAGTTGTATCAACCATATCAAGGCTTATTGGTTAAGAATAATAACCGTCGCACCATCAAGATACTCCATGCACTCTTTTCTTCGTTTCCATCCTTTAGCTTTTAGGGATCCATGGCATTTATCCCATGCCCTTTTGAATTATTTCACTGTTTTGGTTTTCAACTCCACCTCCAGAAAGGCATTTCAGGCATCCACTACTAGGGATGTGAATCGTTTTTCTGACGGACCCTGTCACATGGTAGGAGCAATGGATGGCCCACACCATTTTTAAAGTTGGCACCGGCCTTCCATTGCTCCTACCATGTGACAGGGTCCAGCCAATGGCACAGATAGCCCCTGTCACATGGTAAGGGCAAAGGGCCATCGGCGCCCTTTTGTTTACTAGCAGCCAATGGCCCAAGAGCGGGAGATCGCTCCCGGGACCCCCGCTGGACCATCAGGTACTTTAAGAAAGTTTTTTTGGGGGGTCGGGAATCAGATTTAAAGGGTCTGGATAGGTTTTTTGTTTATTGGCTCGGGTGCAGTCGATTAAAAAAAAAAAAAAAGATCAGACCGCGGGAAAAAGAATTTCCCGATAGTCCCCGAAACCAGAACCGATTCCGGTTCCAATTCACATCTCTATCCACTACCCTCTCTGTGAAGAAATATTTTCTGATGTTGGTTCTGAGGCGGCGTTCTTGGAGTTTTATTTTGTGACCCCTGTTCTACTGACAATTTCTTTCCAATGGAAAAGGTTAGATGTTTGCACATCAATAAAACATTTTAGGTATATGAAGGTCTATAATCATATCACCCCTGCACTTCCTCTCTTCCAGGGTATAAATATTTATATCCTTCAGTCTCTCCTCATAAGTTTTCTGATACTGACCCCACACAATTTTGGTAGCCCTTCTCTGGACTTCCTCCATCCTGTCTCTATACCTTTTGAGATAAGGACTCCAGAACTGAACACAGTACTCCCAATGAGGCCTCACCAAGGACCTGTATAAGGGCATCACCACCTCCATTTTCTTACTGGTTATTCTTCTCTCTATGCAGCCCATCTTTGTTCTGGCTTTAGCTGTTGCCTTGTCACATTGAATCGCCATCTTCAGATCACCAAAATCTATCACTCCCGCTCTTGGTCCATGCACATCAGAATGCATGACCCTACATTTCTTGGTATTGAATCCCAGCTGCTAAATCTTCGACCAAGCATTTGTAAATTACTTTTCATTCTCTCTACTACTTCTTGTGTGTCCACTTTGTTGCACATCTTGGTATCATCCATGAATAGACAAACTTTACCTTCTATCCGTTCTGCAATGTCGCTCACTAAGAAATTGAACAGAACTGGTCCCAATACCAATCTCTGTGGCACTCCACTTAACATGACTCTCTCTTCAGAGTAAGTTCCATTTTCCATAACATGCTGTCTCCTATCAGTCAACCAGTTTATAAACCACGCCACCACCTTGGCACTCACTCTGAAGCCTTTCTTTTTGTTCACAAGCTTCCTATGTGGAACAGTATCAAAAGCTTTGCTGAAATCGAAATAGATGACATTGAGTGCATGTCCTCTCTAGTCACACAATCAAAAAAATCAATCAGATTTGTCTGACAGAACCTTCCTCTGGTGAATCCATATAGCCTCAGGTCCAGTAACTTACCAGATTGTAGATAGCTTAGTATCCTTTCTTTCAGCAGAATCTCCATTAATTTTTCCCACCACCGAAATGAGGCTAACCGGGCTGTAGTTTCCAGCCTCCTCTCTGTTACCACTCTAATGAAGCAGGACCACAATCACTCTTCTCCAGTCTCGCGACACCAATCCTGTTTCCAGGGATGTATTGAACAGGTCATTTAACGGACCTGCCAGAACATCTCTGAGTTCTTGTAGTATCCTGGTATGTACCTCATCTGGTCCCATCGACTTGTCCACATTCAGGTTTCCTAGCTCTTCTGTAAAAGGAGTCATGTCTAACCCGTTCCCTTTTATGGTCTTGTCAACCAGCAATGGTCCTTCTCCAGGGTCTTCTTTAGTGAACCCAGAACTGAAGTATTTGTTTAATATTCTATGTTTAAAATATTCTATGTTTAAAATCATGAGAGGTCTAGAATGGGTAGATGTGAATCGGTTATTTACTCTTTCAGATAGTAGAAAGACTAGGGGGCACTCCATGAAGTTAGCATGGGGCACATTTAAAACTAATCGGAGAAAGTTCTTTTTTACTCAATGCACAATTAAACTCTGGAATTTGTTGCCAGAGGATGTGGGTAGTGCAGTTAGTATAGCTGTGCTTAAAAAAGGATTGGATAAGTTCTTGGAAGAGAAGTCCATTACCTGCTATTAAGTTCACTTAGAGAATAGCCACTGCCATTAGCAATGGTAACATGGAATAGACTTAGTTTTGGAGTACTTGCCAGGTTCTTATGGCCTGGATTGGCGACTGTTGGAAACAGGATGCTGGGCTTGATGGACCCTTGGTCTGACCCAGTATGGCATTTTCTTATGTTCTTATGTTCTTATTTCCTTATTTGTCTCGGCACCTTTCAATTTCACTATACCTCTTCGGGCTTTCCTTCTTTCTGTTTTGTTACCTCTCTTTATCTCTTGGGCAATCATTTCTTCTGCTTTACCTTTTGCATTTCTGATTTCTTTCTTCATCTCCCTCATTTTCACTAGGGATTGTTCCCTGTGTTCCTCTATTTGGGATCCTTCATATTCCCTGAATGCAGATCTGTTTGCCCTTATTTCTGTAGCCACCTCCTTTGAGAACCAAATTGGTTTCTTTTTCCTTGAACAAATGTTTACTTTTCTAACATATAGATTTGTTTCCTTTGCAATAGCTTAATTTAGCCCACTGTTGTTAAACCTCGCCCATTTTCTCCGTCTTCTAGTTCTTCCTCCAGGTACATCCCCATTTTCTCAAAGTCTGTATATTTGAAATTCAAATCTCGGATCTTCATGCGACTTTTGTATCTTAGTCACAATATCAAACCATACCTTCTGATGATTACTTATACTCTGGTGGGCACCTGTCCAGATATATTATAGACATATCTCCATTTGTGAGCACTAGGTCTAGGATTACACTGCCCCTTGTGGGATCCATTACCATTTGTTTGAGCATAGCTCCTTGGAGGGCATCCACTATCTCTCCACTTCTTGTAGATTCCACAGAAGGGATACTCCAGTCTACATCTGGCAGATTAAAATCTCCAACGAACAACACTTCTCCCTTCTTTCCCATCGTTTTGATGTCTTCGATCAGATCCCTGTCCAGCTCTTCTGTCTGAATTGGAGGCTTATAGACCATACCATTGTAAATGGAAGCATCACCCTTGTTTTTTAGGGTAGCCCATAATACTTTTCCCTACCATATATCCCTTGAATTTCAATTGCTTGGATATTGCTTCTGGCAAAGTGCTACTCCTCCTCCTTTAAACAATTGGTATTAGCTACTATTTAGCTTATATGGAGTTCTAGGGATTTTATAGGATCCTCTGTAAACTTAAGTGAGGGTTTTTTTTTAATCCTCTCTTTTAGTAAAATCCTCTTTGAAAATTAGTGTAACTTATATACATGCTTGCTGACTTTCTAATATGAGTAGTTTGAAAATTACCCTTATAATGTGCCTTACAACTATTCTTATTCTCCTCTAACATACACTTGTGTCACTTATGCTTCAAATTGCATCCCACCTGTTTCAGTTTCAAAACCTGCTCTGAGAATCAAGTTGCACCTGTAACCTTCCTAGTTTTAAATAACTCTTAATAGGGTAAATCTTTTTCAGAAATCATTCAGTAACATCAGTCAATTTTAGAAAGAGAATATTAAACTATTAAAATGTTCAGATTTAAGACGTCAGAGAAGCCTTGTTCAATAGGTGCACACAAACCATTATCTGTCAAATTCAAAGGTCTTGAACTATTAGGGACAATATTCAATAACAGGCAGATTTTAAAAGTATTTCAAGATTGCTGAACTAAGCGAGAAAGAGGGAGGGAAAGAGAGGGAGAGAGAGAGTGAGAGAGAGCACTGTAGGAGAGACAATATGACACTATATGTATCTACCACTGTAAGAGGGACACTTTCAGCGCAGGGTGGGTTTGAATCATAAGAACCTTATCCAAACCATTTTTAACCCTAGTTACACTAACTGCCATAGCCACATCCTCTGGCAATGAAATCCAGAGCTTAATTATGTGTTGGGTGAAAAATAATTTTCTCCCATTTGTTTTAAATGAACTGCTAACTTCATGTGGTGCCCCCTAGTCCTTTTATTGTCTGAGAATGTAAATAACCAATTTATTTTTATCTGTTCAAGTCTTACATTTCCTCCCCCATGGCCAGGATGCAAGGGTCTGTAGTACACCAATGTAACACCACAACCCCTCCCTCAATCTACCCTGTTGAAAGTGTTCACATCCCTAATTCCTGGTAGTTCCAGCATTGCTTTGACAGCGATAGTGCTGGAAGTATAAACTTCAACAAGCTTATGCTTCTAGCGCTGCTGCTGTCAGATCAGCACAGGAAGCACTGTGAGTGAGGAGCAGGTCGCTCGCTGATGGCATAGATAAAAATAGGTATTGGCCAGGATGGGGAGGGTTGGGTCAGGTGCCATGATTCTTCATTGTGGGTGGTTGGGGGTAAAAGGGAAGCAACCAAACTGTGGATTTAACGATAGGAGTAGGGCCTGGGCCCGGCATACAATGCCTGGCACTAACTCACATTTTAAAAAGGTTTTATTGAGAAGGGGATAGGGGTAGGAGATGGCCTAGCAAGGCTTGAGTATCAAAATTTTAAGGTGTGGGGGGGGGGGGGGTAGGATTGGCTACTCTCTAGCCTGAACCTTTATTTTGTAGGTTAATGACAGCGCTACTAATGATGTGCAGGGGGAAAGTATTTGTTTTCATTTTCAATTTGTTTTCAGTATGTTTTTTTCCAATGAATTGCAATTTATGGATTGTTTGATTCATTTCATTCGTAAGAAAAAAAACAAATCAATTAAAAACAAACCTCAAAATGGCCAAAAAATGAAAATGAGGCATCCCATACATCAAAATGTCACCATCCTCTGAGATGAATGCACAGTAGTCGGCATCAGAAGAAAGGAAGAGGATGACGTGGGAGAAGTTGTGAGACCTGGGCTCCGGCCTGGACCAAGTCCAAGGCCAAGGTCCAGGTGGTGGGACATAGTTTCCAGGTCAGGCCCTGGTGTCAGGCCTGGATCTGGGTAAAAGCCCTGGCATTGGGACCCAGTCTCTGGTCCAGGTTGCGGCGTTGAGTCTAGGTCCAGGCTCCAGCCTAGGTTTAAGCATAGGTTTCAGGACCCAGTTTCTGGGCCAGGTCATGGCATTGGGCCTGGGTCCAGGATCTGGCCTAGGCTGAGGTCCAAGCATCATGACCCCGGCCTCCTGGTTGGGTTGTGTCATTGGAACTGGGTCCGGCATGAGGCCTGGCCTTGCCATTGAATATCCAATCAGGTAAGACCTTTTTCAAGTCTTATCTGAGGCATTGGCAGCAGGCTTGGCCTAGCCTAGACCTCAACATTCTACTCGGGTGTAGGCCATGACTCCTACTTTGGGCCTTGGTCTATGCCCTAGGCGAGGCCCTGGCTTTGGGCTTAGACTCAGGCCAAAGTGCCGGTGTCACAATAGGGCATAGGCATTGGCCCCTTCTTTGGGCATTGACCTATGCCATATGCGAGGGCCCAACTTTGGGCCTAGATTTAGGCCCAATGCAGTCTTTTCAAATGAATGCAACAAATTGACATTATTTGTCACATTTTTTAAATTAATTTGAAACGATTGCTAGGTTAGCCAAATAACTCAATTCCTCCCTGGAATGCCCCTGAAATGCCCATTTTTTATCATGCTAAATTCTACCCAAGTAACTAGTTACCCAATTACAATATAGCCAGAATATGGACCTCATCATTTCTTCATGAAGAAAATTTCCAACTCCACTGCCAAACCTGATATCTAAAATTAATGAATAAATATATAACCTGGGAGCTTAATTCGCCACCAAGAAAATTGCACTTAATTTGTGCAATCTGTTTCCATTACACAAAAGCGGTTAATGGCCTCTTCAACAATCTGATTCTGAATGTAGAGCATATCACTTTTTTATAAACCTAGCATTTATTATAGCATTATTTACCCACTGTGAATGATCACTAACTTAATGGGAGCCATCTAACATTAACTAAACATCTACCTTAAAGCTTATTGACATAGGTAGGAGCCCTGACCATTATGGGTCCACTCTATTTGCTTTGACCAAGCATTACAGGAATGTTTTTAATGTGCTCAAGTAGAGAAGGCTGAGAAAGTTTAGAAAGGTATAAAATTAATGTCTCTAACAGGTAATTAGCAAAAATAGCAAGCCCAAAGGACACTCATAGACACTAAGGCCAAATCTCAAAAAACGTTGCGAGACCTGGGCTCTGGGCCTAGGCCGAGGCCAAGGCCCAGGTGGTGGGACATAGCTTCCAGGCCAGGACCTGGTGTCAAGCCTGGATCTGGATAAAGGCCCCAGTGTTGGGACCCAGCCTCTGGTCCAGGTTGTGGCATTGAGCCTGGGTCCAAGGCTCCAGCCTAGGTTAAGGCACAGGTGTCAGGACCCAGTCTCTGGGCCGGGTCATGGCACTGGGCAAGATCTGGGTCAAGGCCTAGGCATCAGGACCCAGCCTCCCAGTCAGGTTGCAGCACCCAGCCTGGATCTGGGCTCTGGCCTAGGCGCAGGCCCAAGCATCATGACCCGGCCTAAAAAGATTACATTGCCACCCTTGACCGAGGTGATGATTACTGAATGATGTATGAGGTTTCAACAATTGGTGGCTGAAAAATTAGTAGTTACTGCTTCATATCAAATCACATTTCCATTAATGGAAAATACATTAGTGAGTCTACAAAATGACAAAGTGTTGGTTCGGCTTATAAATGTGAGGCAGAGACAAATACAACTGGCTCCAAGGGCAAAGATAGCTGAAGTTATTCACTCTCAAAAGTTTTATATAGCAGTTCCCTTACCCTTCTAAGTAAATGGCAATGTAATCCAGGTACAACCTGATATGCCACAAAATGTAAATAGCCAGGTGGTGACCAATTACAGTGAGATCTCAGTAAAAGTCCATGGCATGATTTGTCCAGTGAACAAAGGCAGGCATTGCAGCAATTGCTTCAGAAACATCAGTCCATCTTTTCAGTTTGTGATAAAGACATTGGGCCGGATTTTAATACCTACGCACGGGCGTAGATTTGTACGCACAACCCTGGGCACACAAATCTATGGCTGGTTTTATAACATGCGCGTGCAGCAAGGGGGTGCATACTTGTGTACCTTGAGCGTGCCGAGCCCTAGGGGAGCCCCGATGGCTTTCCCTGTTCCCTCGGAGGCTACTTTGAAATCGAAGCGACCTCGGAAGGAACTTTTCTTCCGCCCCCCACTTTCCCCTCCCTTCCCCTACCTAACCCACCCCCCAGCCCTACCTAAAACCCACAACCTCTATTTTGCAAGTTGCGCCTGCCTCTGGGCAGGCGTAGATTGTGCATGCCAGCCAAGTGCCTGCGCGCGATCCCACGGCCTAGAGGTCCTAAAGAGGCCTCTGGCCATGCCCCCACCATCCCTGACCGCCCACTCCCTACCCCTTTTTTCAAACCCCGGGACATACCTGCATCCCGGGGCTTGCGCACATTGTCTGGCCTATGCAAAATAGGCTCCGCGCGCGTAAATCCAGCTGGATTTACGTGCGTAGGGCTTCTAAAATCTGCCCCATTGGCTATACAGAATTGGTTATACATAATATACATACTGGAGACATAGCACCAATTAAGCAGAGGTATAGACGAGTATCCCCCCACATCTATGACAAATTCTAACGGCACATACATGACCTATAGCACAAGGAATCCTGAAGGTCAGCAATAGTCCCTTGGCATCGCCAGCTTAGATAATCAAAAAGAAAGATGGCTCCATTCCCTTCTGTTGTGATTATCAAAAATTAAATCAGGTAACAACCAAAGTCACATACCCTCTGCCAAGAACTGATGAATCTAGATGCATTGAATCAGGTGGCTGTCTTCTGATCACTGGACCTAACATTAATGTACTTCCATGTGGTCATGGATGCAAAGGATCGACAGAAAATGGCTGTTACCTCCCCATTCAGGCTCTTTGAGTGCACATAAATGCTATTTTGCCTTTGTAATGCTCCAGCAACGTTTCAAAGGCTCATGGAGCTGGCCTTTAGTGACCATCTATTTGACATCCTTCTTTATTTGGATGATAACGATGTGACTTCAATAGTCATCTAGAGCATCTGGACAGAGTATTTCAGTGATTAGTAGAGTGTGGCCTGAAACTCAAGCCAAGCAAGTGCAAGCTACTATGCAAGGATATCAGCTATCTGGGGCACGTGGTTTCAGAGAAAGGGGTAGCCATGGATAATGATAAAATCAAGGCTCTGAGAAATTGGCTATCACCAGGAACAGTAACTGAAGACAGGAAGTTTATGGGATTCATCAATTACTACAGAAGATGTGTGCCTTTCTTTGCACAAATTGTCACCTCTTCAACAATAAATGGGCAAACCATGAAAGAATCAGAAGTTGCACCTTTTCTCTGGCCCCATGATTGCCAAACAGCTTTTGATGTGCTCAAAGAGAAATTAATGTTGGCACCAATATTGGTATTCCCATGATTCGACCTACCATTTATATTGACAACTGACATCCATTTTCATGGGCTGGGAGACGTTATGAGCCAGGTACAAAATAGTCAAGAAAAGGTTATTTCATATACCAGTCATGGACCTCAAAAGTGCAAAAGATATGATGAGAATTACAATGCATTCAAACTCGATCTGTTGGCATTAAAGTGGGATGCTACTGAAAAATACAAAGAGTATTTGATGTACAAAAGGTTCACCATAAGAACCAATCATAACCAACTCAAGAATTTGGAAACGGCCAATGTATAGGCAGATGAGCAGTAATAGATAGCCCAATTGGAAGAATTAACATTTGAAATATGCTACAAGCCAGGTCATCAGAAAGTGGTAGATGATACATTGCCAGGTTGCCCAACGAGGAAGAGTCAGAGGTCATGGAACCAGATAAATACTTTTTAACTAATGAGCTGATCAAATTAGGTAATACTTATGGTTGAAAAAGAAATCACCTGTCCTAGCCAAGATACACCTAGTAAAACAAAAACCAGTTACTCATCTGATGCCTTGAGACACATGCAACAGTAAGATACAGACCTAAGTGTGGTAACTCAGGCAAAAATGAGCAGTGGGGTCACAGATATCACTTTATGGACCAGAAAACAAAGAAAATGGTGATCACATCAGAATAGACTAGTCTGCAAACAAGGCCAATGGTATAGAGAAATACAAGAGCCTAGAGACTATCAGAAATTTTACAGTTTCTCATTCCTGCAACACTTCGAGAAGATGTTTTTCGGGCCAAGCATGATCACGCCAGATACCCAGGGAAGAGCCCACTCTAGACTTTAGAGCAGATTATTACTGGCCTAATATGGCAGCTGATATACACATGTGGATACAACAGTGCTGGAGATGCATTTTTTCCAAAGAGCTTTTCCCATTAGAACACACAGAACATGGGCAATTTAAGGTTACCTATCCTCTTGAGGTACTAGCAGTTGATTACACCATGCTAGATCCTAGTTCCAAGTTCCAATGGCATCAAGAATGTATTAATAATGACTGGCATGTTCACCAGGTTCACTATCACAGTACCCATCCATAACTAAATAGCAGTTACCATCGCTAAGATGATTACTCAAAAGTAGATCAACAATTATGGATGTCTTACATGCATTCACTCTGACCAATGGAGAAACTTTGAGTCAGCTGCTATTTGAGAAATGTACAACTATTATAGAATGTGAAAGAGCAGAACAACCCCATATCATCCATAAGGAAATGCTGTCTGAAGAGAAAAAAAGCCGCTTTCTGTGCATAAAATAGTGTCGGCGCATAACACTTCTGCGCCTGAGCAAGTATCGGCGCGCAACACTTCTACGCACATGGCGCCGAAGACACTTGTGCGCACGATGCCGAAGGACCCTAAGCACATGGCGTAGAAGATTTCTGCGCACAAGGCGCCAAAGACGTCTGTGCGCACGACCAAGGAAAACTCTGCGTGCACGGCACCAAAGTCACTTACGCGCACGGCGCCATCCACATCTGCGCACATGGCGCTGACACCACATACGCACACGGCGCAGATACTACCTCTGCATCTGGAGCTAAACATATCTGCATGTTCGGCGCTGGAGACATCGGTGCCGATAACTCTTGCGCGCACGGAAACAAAAAGATATGCGTGCAAGTCTAGATCCGCGCACAAGTCTAAATCGGCGCACAAGACACATGAGTACCCATCTCATGTACTACATCATGAGTTGAAACGACGATGTGGACACTCACAAACGTCTTCTTCCTCCTCTCCATCAATAACCCCACCTCGTTCGGGTACTTCCCTTTCTTTGAGAGCTACTTCGACAGGGTTTACAATAAAACGTAGAAAGCGATCACCGTCTTCACATAGGAGTCCTATGGACTCGTCGTCACACTATTATCATAAGCACTCACGACATTCCCACCACAAAAAGTCGGCAAAGAGGAGTGCAACATGGGAAGTAAGCCCTTCGACTTCTAAATCATCTCATGTACTAGAGATGTGAATCGTATCCTCGATCGTCTTAACGATCGATTTTGGCTGGGAGGGGGAGGGAATCGTATCGTTGCCGTTTGGGTGTTTAAACTATCGTGAAAATTGTTAAAATTGTGAGCTGGCACACTAAAACACACTAAAACCCACCCCGACCCTTTAAATTAAATCCCCCACTCTCCCGAACCCCCCCAAAATGCCTTAAATTACCTGGGGGTCCAGCAGGGGTCCAGAACGGCCTCCTGAAATCGAATCGTGTTGTCTTCAGCCGGCGCCATTTTGCGCCGCCATTTTGCAAAATGGCGGCGCAAAATGGCGCCGGCCATAGACCAACACGATTCGACTGCAGGAGGTCGTTCCGGACCCCCGCTGGACTTTTGCCAAGTCTTGTGGGGGTCAGGAGCCCCCCCAAGCTGGCCAAAAGTCCCTGGGGGTCCAGCGGGGGTCCGGGAGCGATCTCCTGCCACGAATCGTTTTCCGTACGGAACGACCTCCTGCAGTCGAATCGTGTTGGTCTATGGCCGGCGCCATTTTGCGCCGCCATTTTGCAAAATGGCGGCGCAAAATGGCGCCGGCTGGAGACAACATGATTCGATTTCAGGAGGCCGTTCCGGACCCCCGCTGGACCCCCAGGTAATTTAAGGCATTTTGGGGCGGTTCGGGAGGGTGGGGGATTTAATTTAAAGGGTCGGGGGTGGGTTTTAGGGTGTTTTAGAGTGCCGGTTTTCCCGCCCTCCCCCTTCCCCTCCCCCTTCCCCCGATTTACGATTTTTTAACGATAAATCGGGGGAATTGTTATTGTATCGTGGCCCTAACGATTTTTGACGATTTAAAATATATCGGACGATATTTTAAATCGTCAAAAAACGATTCACATCCCTATCATGTACCAACTTCAAATACCTTCTCCCACAGAGAGATAATACAAGTTGTTTCTTCTAATGCTTCTATAGCTTCAGAGGATTCGATGGACATAATATGCGACAAAAAACAGAGAGACCATAAAATATCCAGTACTTTACCTCAGAACACTCCAATGCAACCTAAAGCATGTGAGTCACAAGAATTAGATGATCGTACAATAATGCCCCCTCATACAAAAGAGGCATTTTATCAATTGTCTCAATCCTTAGCAGGATTTTATGAAACTATTCAGTCATCATTCAAAATGACTAATACTGCCTCTGTCATTTCTCCCGAACATAAAACACAGACTAATAGAGAACCGTCAGTGGAACCTCAAACATCTCCCATAACAAACCTACCAACTTCACCAAATTATAAACAGGATATATCTTTTGATCCTCCTTCACCACCAACATCCCCAACATCATCTACGGGATTCCCATCGGATCCGCAGGAACAACCTCAGGAGCCGTATTCTCCTCCTGAAGACCTTACATACCCAAAATTTATAGAAAAATTGGGTACAATACTGCTAGAGGTCCAAAAAGAAACAGACCCTAGGTCAGAAACACTTGGTCTCCTAAAGATTTTCGATACTCCAGGAGAACCAACATCTCTTCCACCACAAGAGCTCCTGCATTCAGTCTTACAGAAATCTTGGGAAACACCTTACGCAATCTCAGCGGTATCCAGGAAGACGGACATAAAATTCCGTATGAGGAAAACATCACCGTACTCTATACCACAATTACCTCATGCTTCAATTGTAGTAGAGTCGGTGATGCAAAGATTTAAGAAACAAAGTTGCATTCCTCATACCCACCAGGCAAAGACAACAAATATTTAAATGAGTTTGGCAGGAAAATATACCATAACTCAATGTTGAATGCCCGAATTATGCACCATCAATTCTACATGGTACAATACCTATATGAGTACATACAAGCTATAAAAGGTATGCTTGCCTCGACTGCGGATCAAATACCTCCACCTCTTCATGACATGGAGGAGTGCTCTTGACACCATTTGAGGTCAATCTATGAAGCATATGAAACATCTTCCAGGGCATCTGCATCACCCATTGCAGCCCACAGACTGGCATGGTTACGCTCAAGTTCGATACGTGAAGATTTACATGAGAAACTAACAAACCTTCCAGGTACAGGGGATAACCTGTTCAGAGAACGATTCCAGGACACAGTGGGCAAACTGAAGGAGGAGGCTCTAGCAGTACAACCATTAACATCACATCCTCACTATTCGACCACACGTCGTTATAGTGGCTCTTCTCGCCAGCAATCATATGCCAGGAGATCCTACAGATCTTTCCAGTCCTTTTGTACACAGCCTTACCCTGCTTACCAATGTCCTCCTCCACAACAGAATACTTCAAACCAACATAGAGGTAAACAATGTAACCAGAGACAGCAGGCCCAGCAGCCGGCTACTGCAGTGAAATCGACTCCATTTTAGTTACCCAGCCACCACCACAACATCAAGCACCACCCGGCAGGATTCATTCTTGCCTGGCAGCCTGGGAGAGAATAGCATCCGATCAATGGGTTTTGGAGATAGTACGTCACGGTTACCAACTCCAATTTGTCACAAAACCCATATTACCTCATCTTTCCACTCTCAAGATTCAAAGCTTTCAACCACAATTAGGGTAGGAAATTGCTTTGCTTTGCAAACAACAAGTGATACGACAAATATCCCTGGAGATCCAATCAGAAGGATTTTATTCCCCATATTTCCTCATACCCAAGAAATTGGTTGGACTTCATCCCATCCTAGACCTAAGGGAATTGAACAAATTTCTCACCAAAGAGAAATTCAAAATTGTATCATTGAAATCAATCCTTCCTCTGATTCAAACCAACGATTGGATGTGTTCCATTGACCTGAGGATGCTTACACACACATCCCAATCCATCCATCCTCGTGGCATTACCTATGCTTTTGCTACAGACATCAACACTACCAGTACAAAGTTCTCCCCTTTGGACTATCGGCTGCACCCAGGGTTTTCACCAAATGCATGGTAGTGGTGGTGGTGGCTCATCTCAGACAAAAGGGTATAACCATTTTTCCATATCTGGACGATTGGCTCATAATTGCACCAACTCCAAATATCTTACTAGATCACCTCCATCGGGTGATACAATGCTTACAGGAATTAGGGTTAGTGATCAATTTTCAGAAATCACACCTACAATCAACACAACAGTTACAGTTCATAGGAGCATGTCTGGACACTACTTGCAACAGGGCAAACCTACCAAATGACAGAATATCACAATTCCGTCAACTTCTACATACCTTGAACCATACTTGGAGACCTTCAGCGAGACAGGTTTTAGTAGTCCTAGGCCACATGGCAGCGGCTGTTTTCATGGTTCCAAACACCAGGCTACACATGAGACGCCTGCAATGGGGACTAAAATGCCAATGGAAACAACACTCACAACCATTGACACAGAAGTTATCATTGACCGCCGAAATGAAAAAAGATATAACATAGTGGCTCCTAAATTCCACCCTGTCCAAGGAAGCATTGTTCAGTTCCCCTCCTCACAACACAGTCTTAACCACAGATGCGTCTCGCAAGGGATGGGGTGCACACCTCGAGATTTACGAAACACAAGGGTTATGGACAATCTCTGAACAAAACCTACAAATACATTTATTGGAACTCAGAGTGATTCAGAATGCATTACAAGTGTTCCAAGACCACCAGAAAGGACGCAGGGTCATGATCTACACGGACAATCAAGTGGCGATGTTTTACATCAACAAACAAGGAGGGTCCGGTTTATGGTCCCTCTGCAAGGAGACACTCACAGGAATTGCATACATCTGCAAGCAACTTACCTACCAGGAGTGGCAAATACAAGAGTGGACAGGCTAAGCCGCATCTTTCATCCTCAAGAATGGACACTCAATGTTGAAATAGCCCAAAACATATTCATGCAGTGGGGGATGCCTTCGATAGATCTCTTTGCAACAGAGATCAATGCTCAAGTTCCCAAATTCTGCTCAATAAGACCAAGCCAATTCAGGATCACTCAAGATGCCCTCCTCATCCCGTGGACGACAGGCCTCCTATACGCCTTACCTCCCATACCACTCACAACAAGGACAATTCAAAAGTGCATAGCAGACAAAGCTCAACTGATACTCATCGCCCCAGCCTGGCTGAGGCAAACATGGTACAGTTTCCTTCTCCGACTATCCATCATGGATCCAATTCGTTTACCGAATTGCCAAGATCTTCTCTGCCAAGATCAAGGAATGCTTCTACACCCGCTACACTCATCTCTCCACTTGACAGCATGGAGATTGAAAGGCTCCTTTTAACAGAACAAGGAGTTTCCACTTCGGCACAATTCATTTTGTTAGAATCCAGGAAACTCTCGAGGAAAAATTATAGTTATAAATGGAAACGTTACTCGACCTTGTGTACTTCCAAAGGTGTACCACCATTGGACTGCTCACCTGAGTTGCTCATTGATTATCTTCATAAACTATATGCAGCTGGTCTAGCAATATCATCCATCAGAGTTCATCTCAGTGCCATAGGGGCATATCATAGACCAGTTAACAACATTCCTATATCCAATCACCTCTTACTCGTTTCCTTCATTAAGGGTTTAACTCACCTTCGACCTCCCATATCTAAGCCTCCAGTTCCATGGAACCTCAACATAGTTCTATAATAGCTCATGCTTTTCCCGTTTGAACCCATGGACTCAGCACATATTAAATACCTCACATGGAAAGTTGTATTCCTGGTTGCAGTAATATCGGATGAAGAGTCAGTGAATTACAGGCCTTGGTCCATTATTCTCTATATTTGCAGTTTCATCACCAAAAGGTAGTTCTCCAAACTCACCATCCTTCCTACCAAAAGTGGTTTCTCAATTCCATCTCAATCAGACCATGGAATTACCCACCTTTTTCCCTAAACTTCATACAAATGATAGGGAAAAACTACTGCACACACTAAATTATAAAAGAGCTTTAGCATACTACAAAGAAAGGACAAACTCGGACTCCCGTGTTTCTCAACTCTTTGTCTCCTTTGACCAAAAGGCACCTGGATTACCAGTGGCTAAACGCACAATCTCCAGCTGGATAGCGCAGTGCATCAAATTCTTTTACGATAAACAGAAACTACAACTACATTCAGAGCCTAAAGCTCACCAAGTCAGAGCAGTGGCAGCCTCATTGGCACACCTAAAGAATATGCAACCCATAGACATTTGCAAGGCAGCTACATGGTCATCGCTTCATACCTTCACATCTCACTACTGCCTTGATCAACAAGCAGCCACTGATGCGAAGATAGGGCAAGCAATCCTGCAATCTCTATCCTCCTGTCCACGGTGACCGCCACACTGTCAAAGATCACGTACAAATATCTATATCATAAACAACGTGATTGGGAGCTTGGGACTCCCATGACAGCAAGGCTAATTCAGCCCTGCTATTGACGGGAAAAAGCAAGTTTGCTTACCGTAAACGGTGTTTCCGTAGATAGCAGGATGAATTAGCCATGCTGACCCACCCTCCTCCCTGGCAGTCACCAAGTCTTCGACTACACTACAGCTTAATCACAGACTGAGGAGATTCCGTTACTTTCCTGTGTGGGAACACACGCGCAGACGCAGAGAGCAAAGCTCTGATCTCTGACAAGCTCCGCCTCCCCGACCTGATTGACAGATCCCATGACAGCATGGCTAATTCATCCTGCTATCTACGGAAACACCGTTTACGGTAAGCAAACTTGCTTTTAACTCCCATAAGGGTCTTGTGTACTGGGACAGCCATAATCTCCTGAGGAGGATCCACTTACTGGAAAATATCCAGCATCTTGTGCTGAGTATCCTCCTCCGTCTGTAACTAAAATGGGATGACTTCTGCCATAAACCTGACAAAATCCATGAAGGAGAGGTCATCTCGGGGAGATTTCCTTCTGCCATTGGGAGGAGATGGGCCGGAGGGAAGATCATCTAATGTGTCGGTGTCTGAACGATCCAGAGAGTTCCCCCACCCCAGGGGTCGTAGGAATCATCCCCACCTTCATTGACAGGAGATGGACTCCAAGGCACTCGATCCTTGGCCAGCAGTATAGGAATCGACTCGGCCTGCCGGGTGAGCCTGGACCCCAAGGCTGTCCCCATCGCCAGGGGAGCTTCCTCTTCTGAAGAATCGGGGGATGACCACTGGACCAGTCAGTAGTTTTCTTGATGCCTCGATAGGCATTAATTCTGTCCAGGGCACTGACACAGTAAAGGTGTTGGTAGCATTCTGAAAAGTGCGTGCACGAATTTGAGCAGCAGCTCAAGGAGAAATGGTGCCAGCTTTGGTGCCATTGGTGCCCCGACATCAAGGCCCTGCAGCACTTTTTCCATGGTTAGCTGGGTGATGGCCCATCTTCGGCATCCCTGGACACCATCGACACTGACAGAGGTGATGGCTCAATGGCCATGACTGTGGCTCCAGGGTCTCTTTATGTTGATGCCGCCAATGCTGATGGATCAGTCTTCCAACCAGGCCCAGCATCTTTTTGAGGTCATCTGTGTGCACTTGCTGCAACCCTTGAGGTTATGAATTCCCCCAGGCATATGGGTGCATGGGAGGCACCGAGTGCACTGCCTCCCCTACAAAAAAAAACAACGTAAATACTCAAAATTTTTCTAAGACTTTAGAGTAAATAACTGGAGGCACCCCGTGTCAAATGCACAATCCCAACTAGTGAAAAAAATCAGCCAAAAACAGCTGAAAATCTCCAGAAGGAGAAAAGAGAGACAAACGTCACTGCAAAACTATGGGCTCCTCGGAAAAGAAAAGATTTAAGGGACCCCACATGTACACATGGTATAATGCATGCCAGAGCATGCTCAGAGAGGCTCAGTCAAAGTTCTAGAAACATTGACATAAGTTTTCCATGCCGATCTCTATTGAATGATGTCACCCATGTGTGAGGACTGTCATCCTGCTTGTCCTCTGAGAGACAAAAGAATAAATGGAGTGCATGCATGCTTTGAAAATTAGGTACAATATCCATCTTGGTGGGGAGTTTAAAAATTGTTCCCTAAATTATATAATTTCTGTACAATGTAAATAATCCAAATTTGCGTATGCTGTAATTTTTTATTTTTTTTTTAATAGTGTAGGGTAGGCTTAAGTTGCATTGGCAGAGCCCATGTGTGGGAATCCCAGTATGGCAAATCTTATGGTCTTAAATGTAGTCCTAGATGGAACTAGGTAATCGGGGATTAACAGGTACAGCAGATACTTAATGTCCAGGCACCTCACTATCTGCAGCAGCTGGTCATCCAGAACAATAATTTCCCCAGTGCACCTTATTACTACTATTGATGCTATCTGTCTCTTGCCACAGGTCAGAGATACAGAACACCACCTCATTTTCTCTATGGTGGATTATCATTACAGACACATGGCAGGGGACTGCTGGCCTGCCATTTGACTGGTGGAAGGGGCTGTGAGATCAGCTTGGGGAAAATTCATTTTCAACTCCTTTCTTATGGCTTTTGCTTTGATTGGCAGATGGGTTCCCATGCTAGTACTTCCACCCTCCCTGATGCTAATGCTAGCAGATAGTACTTCTAAAGGTGATGCTGCATTTCAGCATTTGTCAGATGCCCTAGTACCTTCCCTTGACTGATATCCTAATTTGGTCCTTCCTCACTTTAAAGTGATTCTAGATGAGGATTATTTTGTAAAATCTCTTCTCTGTATCCTTGGGTGCTGATTCAGGCACTAGAATTGAGGTTGAGAGTGGAAGATGAGGAAATAGTCTAAGAACTTCACTCACACTCTTTAACACTACTTCCTACTCTTCCTAGAGGGTTTTCTCAATACCTTCAGTATCATCTTTATCCTCTATCACCTTTCTGGAGGCTAAGATGCTACTGACTAGATCTCCCAAATTGTCTTCAACTACTAATTTTCCAATAGCATTTGATTCATGGAATCACAAACAAGATTATTCCTCAGAATCAGTTGTTGAGAATACTACCTCCATTACTTCTGAAGCAGTAATCATGGAGGAGAGCACTGCTGGCTTTGAGTATTGCACTTCTGCTGTCCTGTATTTTGTCTTTGCTTCAGAACAAGAGGGAAGGCAGCACGCAGAAGTGGAATACGTTCTCCCAGCTTCAATTTCTTCTGACTTGAGCTGGCTTCCACTCCTGGTTTTCTGTAACTAAAAATGTCTCTTTTACGTTTAGGGGCAGTACTGCCATTTTTCTCACTGCTGCTGGTACTGCGTGTACTGACAAGTTGGGCTGGCTATATAACAACACCCTATCCTATGCCAATGCCATTGCCTCCTCTGCCATTTCCTTATAGTGGTATGATGGAATTTGAAGTGCCTACGGTTTTGATATTATAATAGAATTAATTGATGTTGTACCATCTCTCACAGTACCACTCTACTACTGAATGAGTGTATCTGTCACACACAATCAATCTTCATATTAGTGCTTAGCAAGCACAGATTCAACTTGCCAAGCAGAATTTGCAGCAGCAACTTGCCTGGGGTGGCACAAACTCAGTGTCTTTCTAGAGCTATCCCTGATAGTGACAGTAACTTTAAAACAATCATGTGGGGGCCTAAACACAAATGCCTATGGGTGTACAAGTGCATATATGCTGAAATTTTAAATCATATGTGCAGTGGCATGTATCTGATTTAAAATATACCTTCCGCATGTATGCGTGCTCCTACTTTTAAGTGGTTATTTTTAGGTCATAATTAGATAAGGATACAAACAATGCCATATAGTATCAGACCAATGGTCGATCAAGCCCAGCATCCTTTTTCAGAAAGTGACTAATATAGGTTGTTTGGGAGATATACCCAGCAGAGCTTAATGGAGCAATCTATATTCTGTTGTTCACTCCCAATTTCTAGAAGTCAGAGGTGGCATCCCCAGGCCTCTGTGCTAACAATTGTTAATAGACCTTGTCCTCCAGAAACTTAGCCAAACTTTTTTTAAACTCATCTATGCTATTGACCTTGATCACTTCCTGTAGCAACAAATTTAATTGCTTCACTGTAAGCTAAAAGAAAACAAACTTTCTTAAATTTGTTTTAATTCAACTATAACTTTCATGGCGTGTAACCTAGTCATGGTACTATTAGAAGAGATATTTACTTCTTCCACAGAATTCATGATTTTACAAACTTTTATTATATCTCCTCTTGGTCATCTCTTCTTCCAGCTATAACCTATGAAATATTTCTTCATAAGGGAGCCATCCCATACCTGGATCATGCTCTTTCTCTTTCCCTTTTCCTATCCTCTGATAGAAATAACAATGGGACCTAATTCAGAAAGCCAAGGATGCATTACAAAATATTTACATTGACTAGCTGTTTTATTAGAGTAAGATAGGATGATAAATTAAATACTATATATGCTATGTAATTTAGATCATGCGTCAGTATTTCCTCTTAATATTGGAATAATACAGTGCTTATGCATGGTGTTTAAATATTCCTCAAGATCTACCACAGTGTTGAAGGGAAACTCTATCTACCACAAAACGCCATGAATCAAGTAGCATGATGCATTTTGTATAATGCCCAAGCTACAGGACTATAGCCAGTCATAAACTACCTGTGTGTTAAGTACTGTCTTTATACAGCATTGTGTAATAAAAGCCAGTGTGTGTTAAATGCAGTTTGCTAGAATACTGATAAAGTAAAAATGAATTGTGCTGCTGGCGTACAGGTCTCTAAGATAAGATTATTATCAGATCTACACTAAGCCTTAGGTTAAATTTGAGTTTATAGCGTGACCCCCCCAAGCTAAAGCATAGCCTCATTTCTTATCTAGCCTGATCTTTGTAGGTGACAGCTATAATCAACTGATCCCTACACTTGGACATTAATCTTTTTGTGTTTATACTCGGACTTGGAGCTTTTGATTTGTTTGGTTTTTTAACCAACAGTTCTAAAAGAATTATGCAGTCTGCTTCTGTTTGTCTTTTTCCTTGTGCAGTTAAACTAACACATTTTTAAACTCATAATGCCTGCAAAACATTTAAAATCTAGCTGTTTAGCAAAATATGTAATTCTTGTGACATAAGATATATGCCATGGGTTCCTATCAGTTTAGGTCAGAATTTTCAAATTAATATATGAAAGGTAATGCAAATGGAAATCTTTAATTTGATGTACACTAGAAAAAGCTGAAAGATGTTATGATGGTGATGATGGTAAAGAGTTGGATTTATAAGGCACTATTCTTCCCGATGACCTCAGTTCTGGAGATTTACTCTTGCACAATTTTTTTTAGTCACATTTTGCAAACTGAAGTCCATTGTGCATTAAAAATGCAGCTCCTAAGAAATATAGCAATCACTCTGGTTATTGTCCAGGTTCAGTACCTTCCATACTTCATCTCAGCAGAAAGCGGAAAAATAATAAAGCATCATAGGATGTGTATTTTTGGTCACAATATACTGAGAAACATTGCTATCATAAGGAATGATCGAATGCTTAGAAAATTGAGATGGCATGATCTCTAATAGTAGCACTGCTACTGAGCAAAGGGAAGTTGTTTTGTCTCTCTAAACATGAGTTTGGCTAACTTTATCACATATGAAGATGCTAAAACTGTTTTTGAAAGATATTTAAAAACTCTGATAGTGACTCTGATGTCTGCAATATTTCAGTCAAAAAAGGAAAATTGTGTTTGATCTAGCTTAACAGTCCCTTGTTCTCTCAGAAGCAGAAGGAGGCAAATGGTTTATCTTAAATATATACTACAAATCAAATAACTTCAATTTAAAATACTAGTTAATAGCAAGATTTATATATGTACATCCACAGATGTATATGGACATATATGTGCATGCATATGCATATTAGCCTTTCCAAAGTCTCTTGTAACATGAATTTGGAGTCTGCACCATAGACTCAGGTTTCTCTCTCTTACACCATATGGGTCATTTTTATTCATGTTTTTAATGAATGTTGTCTGAATATTTCTCAAATGTAAAATTGAAAAACTTATTAGGGTTTAATTTGGATAAAATGTTCTACATAAATTTGATTGTATTATGAGTATCATAATCAACATTGTGTGTGTGCATGTGTGAGTGTACATGTATGTATGCTTGTGTGAATACATGAGTATGTGCATGTGTGTGTGTAGCAGTGTTGGTAGAGGGGGAGATTTGCTAGAGAACTTGCTGCGGGATGGATGTGTGAGAGATCTGCCCTCTGAGGAACAAGCCAAAAACCAGTAAACCTTGCAAGAAAAATTGCTGTCTATTCCAAAATTCTTATTATAAGAGATTACTGTCATAGCCAGTGGTAAATCAGGAAACATAAAAGCAGTTTTCACAGCATCACATGAAGTCAAAAGGTCCAAAAAGGACTCTCCATCAT
The DNA here is from genome assembly GCF_901001135.1 of Rhinatrema bivittatum. Lineage (NCBI taxonomy): Eukaryota > Metazoa > Chordata > Amphibia > Gymnophiona > Rhinatrematidae > Rhinatrema > Rhinatrema bivittatum. The sequence continues at coordinate 450,736,879 of NC_042615.1, read as the reverse complement.
GACAGAAAATGGCTGCTGGCAAGGAAGTTGAAACTTAAAATGCCCTTACCATAAACAAAAAGGATCTGCAGTTCCTACTGCTACTAATGACAGCGAATCATGGTGCAACTAAAGAAATTTAAATGGAGGTGATTTCTCTTATAATGCAATTCTCTTTATTTCAAAAGAGAGTGCATTTATTAGAGCAAAAGACACTGCTATAGGCCAGTCAAAATTATTGCTGAACTGAAAATGGACTTTAAAGATGCAAATAATGGGAGGCTGATATTCAGCGCTTCTATGCCAGATAAGTAGTGACTTATCCAGCTAAGTGGTAGCAGCTGAACATCTAGGTGCAATCAGCGGTCACCATTTAGCCAGATAAATACTTATCTGGCTAAGTAATTAGCCAGATTAGTGGTAGACAGGATGTAGGTAGATTGGGAAAGAGCTACTTATCTAGTTAACTTATTGACCGATAGAGTAAAAGTCGCGGGAGAGCGGGTGCGCGCACAGGCCACTCTCCTGTGCATGCGATTTAGTATTCAAATGAGGGCCCACAGTAAAAAGAGGCACTAGGGACACTAGCGCGTCCCTAGTGCCTCTTTTTTGACAGGAGCGGTGGCTGTCAGTGAATTTGACAGCCGACGCTCAATTTTGCCGGCGTCGGTTCTCAAATCCTCTGACAGCCACGGGTTCGGAAATTGGACGCCGGCAAAATTGAGCATCCGGTTTTCAAGCTGCGGGCCAATTTTAATTTTTTTAATTTAAAATGTTTTATTATTTTTTACTTTTGGGACCTCCGACTTAATATTGCCATGATATTAAGTTGGAGCATGTACAGAAAAGCAGTTTTTACTGCTTTTCTGTACACTTTCCCGGTGCCGGCAGAAATTAGAGCCTACCTTTGGGTAGGCTCTAATTTCTGAAAGTAAAATGTGCAGCTTGGCTGCACATTTTACTTACTGAATCGCATGGGAATAACTAATAGGGCCATCAACATGCATTTGCATGTTGCAGGCGCTATTAGTTTTTTTGGGGGGGGGGGGGGGGTTGGCCACGCATTGTCGACGCGCTATTACCCAGGTTAACAGTGTGCTCTGCCAGAGCACACTGTAATGTATCGGACCGTTAGGCAGATAAATGCTGATATTCAGACTTATCACCGGATAAATCAGACCTGTTCAACTGCAGGTCTAAAGTTTGCCGGATAAGACTTATCTAGCTAACTGTTCACTTTTATAGGGATAATAAACAGCATAGCTGTGCTGCTGACTATCTCTGTAAGTAAGCTGAATAAATCTTTTCCAGCTAACTTATTTTCCCTCTATGTTTGAATATCAAGCCCTATGAGTTTGAGAAGCAATTTAAAAATTTTGGGGATTCCAGAGGGAATGGAAGGTTATCCTCCAGTGAAATGTATGCAGGCATATCTTTCAAAGCTACTGGAAATTCAGTGTATGAAGGGACTTTAAGATTGAAAGAGCACATAGGAAGGATCACTTTCAAACATCTCTGCGTGGTCTCCTATATGTGAAAATAGGGAACCGCAGAGAATTAACATAATATTTTACAACTAGGGATGTGCATCGTTTTTTTGACGAATGGAAATATCTTATGATATTTCCTAATTCATCATGTATCGGGAAACGGATAAAACGATAGCACTTTCCCCGAATTTTCATAAAAACTCAATCTTCGGAGAGTGCACGCTAACTCCTGTTACTGCACACTAAGCCAAAAACGATTTTTCACAAAAAAAAAAAAAAAGCCGATCCGCGAGAATACAAGATTTTCCCGTGGCCACACAAAACCGAAAGCAGAAATGATTGGCCATACGATTCACATCTCTATTTACAACCTGCACCGACCCATCCGGGCAAGTTTAAAATATCCATATCATGCTTACTTTTCAGTATTCACAAATACCATAGTCCATACTTTTACAGTATGAGGTAGATCTTTAAAAAGTACGCGCGCGCGTACTTTTGTTCGCGCAACCGGCGCAAACAAAAGTATGCCGGATTTTATAAGATACGTGCGTAGCCGCGCGTATCTTATAAAATCTGGGGTTGGCGCACGCAAGGCTGCGCAAAATCGGCAGCCTGTGCACACCGAGCCATGCAGCCTGCCTCCGTTCCCTCCGAGGCCGCTCCCCCCAGCCCTACCTAAATCCCCCCCCTACCTTTGCTGTACAAGTTACGCCTGCTTGAGGCAGGCATAACTTGTGCGTGCCGCCTCAGCATCCCCCGGCACAGGCCACAGTGCCGAGGGACTCAGGACCGCCCTCCCGGCCCGCCCCCAAACCGTCGTCACGTCCCCGGACCCACCTCAAATTGCCCCCTGACCCCCGACACGCCCCCGGACATGCCCCCTCCCGCCCCTTTTATGATGCCCCGGGACTTACGCACGTCCCGGGGCTTTATGCGCGCCGGCGGCCTATGTATTTTCATGCGCATTCATGCAATTTTGATTTTACTGAAAGGAGGTCTCATTCCAAAATTTCCCCACCTCCCAGCTAGGCAGCCAAATTTAATTGCCAGGATCATGGCCAGACTGGCCTCCCTGATGATAAGAACAAGCTGTTCCCCATCCAGGGATCACAGAGGAACAATAGAACCATGCAGGAGTCATGGCAGAGCCTCTGCAGGCACTTAAACCATGGAGCCTCCTACAACAGGGTTGTAATTACCTCGAGAAGATGGGGGAAGGGGGAGATGGGGTATTGGCCAAAAGCCAAACTGCTTATATTAATTTTAGAAGGGACAGCGAAGAACCATTGTAACAGTGGTCAGAGTTTATCTGGCATAAATTGAAATATCATTTAAAAAGAGTCCAAAAAGCATAAGAGTGAAAAATTAAATCCAGGGGTTGGGTTGTTTCTACCATATGACTGGATGGACACCTATGGGCTCTAGAAGGAAGAAGCTTTATGTTGAGCTCCCCCTGATGGGAGTTTAGGTAACTTGCCACCTCTTGTATGGCACACAGCTGCTGACGTCCTCAATCTATAGAGAGGAGATGTAGGTATGAGAAGCTCTTAGTTAAACATTGCAAGTTCAGTGATCTCCTCAATGACATATTTCCATTCATCCAAAAAACAAGACACTCTTGCATGAAAATGTAGTATGTAATAAGACTAAGTACCTTTCTCCTCTGTATAGATTGAGGACATCAGCAGTTGTGTGCCATACAAGAGGTGTCAAGTTACCTAAACTCCCATCAGGGAGAGGTCAACATAACGTTTCTTCCTTCTAGAAACCATAGGTGTCCATCCAGTGATATGGTAGAAAAGCCCAACCCCTGGATCAAGGCTGGCCAAGTTATGAAGCAATACTTTTTATCAGTCCATAAGCAGGCTGAATTAGCTATTACATGAAAGTGATATCATCCCATGGCAACAAATGTACTTGTCTCTGCTAGCTAATAGAGCTTTGAGCTCTAGTGAGCCTGTGGGGGCATTCCCACGTGGGCATTTCCTCATGAGCCTCCTCAGTCATTTTTTTGTCCAACACCAGCATGGAAGTGTATTTAGTCTCTCCATATTATTTTATCAAAATCCTTTAAAATTTGTTATCCTTTTCCGTTATTCTCTTCAGTTTTCCTACTTTTAGTTGCCTTTGTGCACTGCAACACCACAGAACTTTTCAGGGCTACAAAAAAACAAACAAACAACTTTTGCCTTCTCAAAATATCTGACATCTGTGGTAAGGTGATGTCCATCACAGAATGTTATCATTGCCTGCATTCAGACCATGACCAGGCAAAACATTCTACCTGTGGACAGATGTCCCAGCATTCTCAATGTTTGAAGACACATTACATAGAAGAACTGTGTAAGTCTCTCAGAAGTCACAGTATATCCTCCTCCTGAAGTGCAGTATTGTCTGCCTCACTGGAACATGTTGAGCAGGAGCTCCTCAGATACTCCTGCACTGGCCCAAATCAAAGCCACCTGGTCAAGTGATACAATCCACCCATGCATCAAAGGAAAAATTCAGCATCATTCACTTGTGATGCTGTACATCAAGTGCACTCAATGCACTTGATGTAAAAGAAGCATTGTGGCCCTCAATGCACAGGAAGCATTGAGACACTCGATGCACAGAATGTGCCTCAAAGCACTCGAGGCACAGGATGTTCCAGGAAGCATTGAAGCACTCAAGGCACAGGAAGCCTCAAAACACTCCTTTGACATCTCTCAATGCATCAATACACAAGAAGCATCAAAGCATTGACCCATAATCCTAAAGACCCATTAATGAACAGTGTGGTCGCCCATTTCAAGCTGATCAGCTGATGCATGCATCAACAAAAACATTCTCACTACACTCCATTGAAGCATTTGATGCACCAAGCCCTGAACAAAAGTCGTCAAGCTGAATTACCTGTACAGCTGTATGCAAACCACTCTAGGCCAGCTGCTGAAGGAGTCATTTCACCCACTTAAAAAAAAAACAAATAAAAAAGCAAAAGCAAAAGGAAACCTCCTATTGAAATACAAGAACCTATCCTTGTCCCTAAAGAAAGATGTTCCATCCTCTATATCAGGTCAGAGGACACATCATTCATTCGACCAGATTACTGGTCTGATGAGAAACTTTTTTACCTCTTTAAAGATATGGAAGAGAATACAGCCACTCCTCTCCAGCATTGTTGCAGCAGTACTTCAAACTGGAATCCCAATATCATCCATTGGGGTGAATACTTTATCAGAACCCTTATTTCAGGGTTCTTCATGTTTCCAATCAATGGCAGCAAAGTCAAGTCACTCATAAGGGGCTGACCAGGGCTATTTCTCTCCAAGGCAACCGGAAGAGGTCCCCTCCACCAGTTTGTCTTCATCGTCACTGGGGCATTGGTTAGTAAATTCTCACATTGAGAAGAGGGGTCTACTGATATGCTTTCTATCTCATTTCCGGATATGCTTGACCACACATCATCCTAGAGCACATGTCATATTAAAAGTTAAAGGAAAAGGTGGGGACAACAGTGTTAAGGACCCACACTTGGAAGTTTTCAGATCCCAGCAGCTCTCTCAGTCCGCAACATTCTAAACTGGTTGCAAATGAAAAGGTTGGAAATACCTATCTTTGGTGTTCTTATAGCCAGGAAGCTGGATCTCAAATCCACAAATCATCTGGGTTTGGATTCATACTGTATCAATCAGTCATCACTGAGGCCACCTTGTTAAAGGCGGATAGAAAACTTTGGCAAGAAATATTCCACAACTCCATGCTTGCTGCCATTTTTCTATGCATCGGTTTTATATGGTGCAAGATCCAAATCTGTAGGCTTTTCTGCAATTGGTAGAAGGAGGGTCTTATTACCCACAACTACTTTTGAAGTGGAAGAGTTCATTTTCATCTTCTCTGTTCTATTAATTTTTTTACTCCATTTCAGACACGTCATCAGCTTTAATTGGAGTTTGACGTAAGAGGTGACTCAGAGCAAGTAGCTTCCAAGATGATACCCATGACAAGTCACCAGACTGACCTGGTCTTGGGACAAATTAAGAAACACAATGTAGTGGTCCAAACCTCTTGATGGTCCCCGAGCACCTTCTTCACTTACAAATAGTCATACTTTCTACCCCAACATCAGCAACTAGCAGTGTGAGCGCCATCAACCTAAGATTACATAAACCCTGGGCCCAGTTTTTCATCCCTCTTAACTCTATTCTGGTGGGGGACAAGATACAAATCTTCTTGGAAGTGTTGTACAAATGCAAAAGTTCTCCAGATCTTAGAATCTGGATGCCATTTGCATTTCTCCTGGCTATCATCTCTTCCACACTGCTCAATTTTTGATCCTCATCTCGCACATCATCTGAAGAGGAGAGGTGCTCCAGGCCTTTATCCTGTGGCCCCACAAATGTCAGCTCTCAAGATCCCCTCTCTCCTTAAGAGCCCTCCTTCAGCTATCACCTCTTGTCCCTTTCTTATTTGTCTGTCATTATTGACAACACATCTCTTTGTAGAAGCTAGACTTGGGCAGTTCAGAGTACCTAAGCACCCTCCCCTTCCCAATAAATAAATAAATAAATAGAAGGAGAGGATGACTGAGGAAACAAAAATGTGTTTGCTATGCACAAATATCCCCTTCTTTTTGTTAATATTGTCCCGGGGTAATCACCTGGAGTAGATCTGATCCTTGGCTGTAGGCATCCCCAAACTTCCATAAACAGTTCTACTCTGAACTCTGATCCAGGCAGGGAAAAGAACTGTGTGGTTTAGCAAATCTTCCACTTTGGTAAAGCTCCATTTCTAGCAGTCTTCCCGGTGCTCAGCTCTGGGAAATAAAAAGGGCCACCCAAATAACAATAACACAAAAGACTTGTTTTGTGTATATTCCCCTTGCAATCATCCACTGAGGGAACAACATTTCTCCTTGTCTGCAGATGCCATGACACTGCAGCAAATGCTCCCTAATTCACAGGTCAGTAGCTCTGTAGTGTCTTGCACCTGTTCACACTTTTCTTTTTAACAAACAAAAAAAAAACAAAACTGACAAACAAACCCAAATTTAAGTCCACGTGAGTCATAGGGAGAAAAGGTCTCTGCACCAAGACACATTTAGAAGGCCTCTTAGACTGTAGCACAACTCACCCCTACTCCCCACCATTGTGCTTTCAGGCAACAGCCTTCCCTGTCCTAAAAAATAATACAAAGCCAAAAATTCAGTCAAAGTACCCTACCCTTAGTTCACTTCCATATCCGTCTGGGTTTCTGTTTCTGGGCAATCCACCTCCATGTCCTCCTCCCCTTCCGTGGGGCTGGTTGGTAATTTAAACTCTCCAACATCACTGGGTACTCCCTACTCTCTACTCATGTGTGAGTCCAATCCCCAGGGTTACGTCCCCCGGTATATGGCCATCCCTATCTCCCCCTTCCCATTGGACTCTCAGAGGCTCTACAAGCCTGGGAAATATAGTTCTCTTCCTATTTCTCTGAGGCCTTTGCTGTCTCTGTTTTCCTCTGGCTCTCCCTAGAGTAATCCAGGCCAGGTTGTCCCTGCTGGACAAACAGTGAGCCTCATCACAATATGCACCTTCATCTTTTAAAATTGCATTTTATCAGTGTTTCTTTCCTCTACAGCCTACAGTTGAGTCTGGTGATGTGTCTCCTGCAATTCCTCCTCATTCAGATTATATGCCTCATTCTCTTTCTCCCTCTTCTCCTCTTCATCATTGGGTGCTGATCTAGAGGAGGCAGGTATCGGGTATTGGCCAAGTTATAAGGCAGGCAAGAAAGTTCTCACAGCCCTTTGTTGGACTGTAGAGAAGACATCATACTGATCTGTTCAGGCAGTAGAAACATATTTTGAATAGGTCAAAGGTTCTCTCAGTGACTACCCTCGTCTGCCTATGAGCTCTGTTGTAGTGCACATCTGCAGTCTGTGGGTATGCTAGCAGGATCATGAGCTAAATTTTTAATAGATATTCTCTTTCACCTGTAGGGGAGAAGGAAGATGAGTGAGTTATCCCCATCTGATCGGCAGCAAGGCCACCTTCATATAGAGGCTGGAATGGCCCTCCTGAGGCAAAGCATAAAGACCACCAAGAGACAAAGGGAGAGAAAATAACAGAGGCTATTTGCTGTGTCATTTTTGTATTCCTGAGAAATGCAGCCAGAAGCTGGTCTATATCATAAAAAGGTGACTGACTGGCTTATTCCAGCTGTGAACCCCCTCCCCCTCAGATGTGTTTGGAAGATGATGGTGGCAAAAAAGGCCAGGGTCGTAGTAGCCTTGAGGTGTACTGATTTCTACTTAAATTGCATATTTTCCCTCTGTTCTGGGGTTATCCATTGTTCTCATTCAGAAAACAAAATGGAGACTTGGTGTTTTACGTGTGCACAAGGAGACAAACAAAGAATACCAGGGTGAGAATGAGTTTTATGGTTCATTTTTAAACAGATCTAGTACCAAGGTATGAGCTGGCTTGATCCTTTGGGCTGAAACCTTTCCTCTACAAAAAGGCTAAACATAGCTGCCTAGATTAATTATAAAACTATATTTAGCTGCTTTCAAAATGGTCATTCCAGGAGGCATGCTTAGGTCGGGGGCGGAGTGCTAAACTAATTATTATGAATTTTCAGAGCTAGTCAGCTAAGTTTAGCTGGTTATCCCTATGTACAGAATAGCTGGCTACATTTAGCTACTATTTATTTTATAAATAAATATTCATCTTAGTTGACCCGCAAGGAGTTACAGTTAACTTTGGGGGCATTTTGTGCTTGGTAAGGAAGATTAATTGATTTAATTTTAACTACATTTTATAGTATTTTAATTTTAAAATGTTAAAATTAAATTGCATTAATTTTAGTAGATTATCTTATTAATATTATTGTAATTATTTTATTTGTGGATTGTTTTATTTGTTATATACTGCTCTGGCCAGGGATTTACCCTGAAGGAGTAGTCTATAAGAATTAAGAAAGAAAGAAAGAATAAATATCCTGTGAAATGTAATGGGCCTATGGAGAATACAACAAAATAATCTGAAAAACAGCAACAAAAAAAAAAAAGAAACACTTTCCCCCGGACCCTTCTGTAGTTATTGCCCAAGGGTGAAAAGAGCAGGAGAGGGCCTAATTCATTCCTGCTCCACCAGTTCTGCTTTAAAAATGGTGCTGATTTCAGGGCTGGCTGATGCCAAGTTGTTTTATAGACTTAGAACAAAATGTCCATAAAACAATATGGCTCTGAAACAAGCTTTACGGCCCTTGCTTTCTTTTTAAAACAAATTTTCTCAACAAATACTGTGCACTATTTGCTAATGGCATACATTATATGCTGAAACAAAAAGACTGAGGCAGTAAGACTTTATTTGAAAGAAATTGAACCAAAAGTGGGTGTTTTGGGTTCAGATTGTACATTCGTTTCAAATTAATGCACATCCCAACTGTACAATTTTATGGTTTCCCAATCTGATCATCCTAGGGAACTTCACTGGATTCCTGAGACTGAATCCTAGTATGAATATCAGTAGTCGCTAATGCCAATGAAGAAACTGATGATGTATTTATTACATTAATTCATTTATTTATTTAGATTAGGATCATGCCTTTTTATTGGTAGCTCAAGGTGAATAACTCTCAGGTACAGTAAGTACTTTTCCTGTCCCTAGAGGCCTTAAAATCTAAAGGACTCATTCACAAAGCCATGTTAGGCTGATAACTGTGTGATAAATTGCCTAGCGTGGAGATAATGCAAGTTATTTCAATTACCTTGTGTTATTTAGCTCTCAGTACTGCACATATTAAAATGAACTGATGAGCATATCAATGCACCCTAATCAGCTCACCCATACCCTAAACTATGCAAATCAAATAACTCGGCCTGCCTCAAAAATCACAAGCCACGTAATTCAAACGGCGAATAGCCTTAGCTGAATAGTTTTAGCTAACTTCCTCTGAGCAAATCAGGATGTTAATGCATGTCTTAGTGCTCCTAGGGCCCTGTCTAAAAGGGCAGCTTGGCCCTGAGTCACCCCTAAAGTAACAAAAAAAAAAAGGGGGTCTCCACAGAACCTCTGTCCAACTAACAACACTAGAGGTGGCTGTTGTTTAAAAATAAAAACATGTTTTAAAGTTGGTGCCAGTCCCCACCCCAATCCCCAATCACCTTTCAGTAAAAATTAAAGCCCCAGGGGCTTAATCCATCTAACTTTTAGACCCACACTTTGGTGGTCTAGAGTGGGCCCAGAGGACCCTGCAGGCTCCAGGCCCAGCTTAGTGAATGAGTCCCTAAGGGGGTCATTTATCAAAATGTGATAAGGCGTTTTCTCATGCGATAGCACCATATCGTATGCTGCGATGCAAATTCAGAAAATAGGAGGAGTTGGGGCAGCCTGTCTGCAAAGAGCTATTGCACAGCTGTAATGCTGATTTTAACAACACCTCTTTGAATTGTGTTAGACTGTGTGATAGCTGCTGTGACTGTGTGGTAAGGTTTCATTGCCTTTTGTGATGTCTCCTGTAAGGCCTATTTGAGGTGAATTGAAGGAGGGAGGGAGGGAGGGAGGGAGAGAGAGAGACCATGATGTCATCCCCATAGGTAGGTATTTGTATCCCTATGGTAGGCCCACCTAGTAACTTGAGGTGGGGTTTAGGTATGAGTGTAGGGGGTTAGGGGCCACTTTGACATTCTATGTGACACATACGAACAGAACAGTGGTCTCTTGTGAAGATTTGATGACCTTTGGAGTGAGGAAACACACTCCAAGATGAGATTTGGGCAATGTTCTCTCCACCTAGCTTGATGTTACCCAGGTAGAGAGTCCATCAAGTTAGGTTGAGAGAACACTGCACAAATCTCATCTTGGAGTGAGTTTCCTCACTCTGAAGGTCATCAAATCTTCACAAGAGACCACTGTTCTGTTCGTATGTGTCACATAGAATGTCAAAGTGGCCCCTAACCACCTACACTCGTACCTAAACCCCCCTCGAGTTACTAGGGGGGCCTACCATAGGGATACAAATACCTACCTATGGGGATGACATTATGGCCTCTCTCTCTCTCTCCCTCTCTCTCTCAAAAATGGTCCACCCAGTGGTCATATGCAGGAAGTACAACAGGTCTGACACCTATCACAAATTCAGATAATGTGCACTAACTTAGCTCTTCACACAGGTAATTAGTGCAAATTGCAATAAACTGAATTTTTGCATAAACCACACCCCTTTTGCAATCACATGCGGTACTTACCACATTTTGATAAATCCAGGCCTAAGTTTGTACTTGAGACAATGGAGGGTAAAGTCACTTGCCCAAGGTCACAAGGAGAATCAGCGAGATATGACCCCCATCTTCCCTGGTACGCAGCCTGCTGCTCTAACCACTAGGCATTGCATTCATTATTTTATCAATTTGTTTTGTTGTGGTTGTACCCTGCTTCAATGTTTTTGATGAAAGGTAAGTAATCAAGTGAAGAAATAAATCTCTGTTTGCACTTTTCCAGCCCCATCCAAAACACTTCCCTTGGAATGCCTTCCTTCAGTCCAGCTAAAGTGCGCATGCTATGGCACCTCCAGATCTTTTAGCCAAATTGACTTAGGACAGATATCAGACAGTTAATTGCTATTTATTTGCCCAGGTTAATGGCTTTGAATATTGTCTGCTTAAAAAAATAAAGCTGCCTAAATTATGAGCCGTATAAAAAGTAAAAGCCAGAGCATTGCTGGACCCCAGAGAAGCAGAAGGCAAGACTGTCCTCCTGCCAGCTTGGTGCTGGGATCTCTTTTGGGGAGCCTTTGGGGTTGGGAGGGGTGATTGGGTGATACAATACAAGGCTTTTGATTTTCAGATACATCAGATGGGAGGATGGTTATGTCTGGGATTCTTCATTCTTGGAGAGATTAGGAAGACTATCTGGCCCTGCAATTTTGAGATCATCACACAGGAGGTAGAGGGAATGGGGGGGCTGTTGGATTTCACAGTCATTTAGCATATTGGGCAGGAAGAAAGGGGGATTGCTGACTTTGAGGAGGGGATGTTCTTTGAGAGAGGTAGCTGGCTAGCACTGAATTTCAGCATTAGCTGGCAAAATTAAAGTGGCCACATTTTTAGCATGCTACATCTAAGTGACCATAGTGTGGCCCATCAGATCTAAGGTCATTTTCAACCAAAAATCTAGGTGTCTGCATTTCGCAGAAAACGTGCTTACCTTAGCCAGTCAAAATATGGCTGGCTGTTAGATACTCTAACCTTTTTTTGGTTGATGCTGGATAGTTACTGTCCTGCAATACCATTGGGACTTAGGTGGCTGAATGATTGACAAATGGCTTGATAATAGGAGAGGGGGGGGGGGCGGGCAGTTGATGAGTATTGGATTGGATGTGGGAACCTGTATGCTCATCTGACAGGGAGACAAAGACGTGGATAAAGACATGGATAAAGAGGGATATCCTATAAATGGCCAAGTTTATGTGGCCAGGATATATGTGGATTGGACTAACTGTGCAGTTTGTGCCATCGTCTGCAATGTTACTATGTTGCAATCGGTATTCTATTTTCCTTTTCCATGTAAAGTAAATCTATTAGTATAAATACTGAAAAGTGAATTTTCAAAATGTTACATAAAAATTAGCCTCTATATGTATTCCATATTTTATAGAAGTCCAACATATGCACATATGTTCACTTTCACACACACACATATGTGTTAGCCCCAGGTGGAGCTACAGTTATGTATGTAAGTTGCTAGTTTAACGCATACATTTTCCCAAGTTACTCGCATATTTTTACACCTGCTAATTATCTAGTATAAGTGATATTAAACCTATTTATTGTGTAGTACTGACTAGGTGGGAGGTCTGGGTGAACTGGGGACTACTTGGTTAAAATTCACCAATTTGTACACATAAATCATGACATAAGGGTAAGTCCTACTTTACTTTCACATGTAAAATATATGTCCGCATATTTTTTAAATAGATGGGTAAAGTGCATGCATTTCATACATTGATATGTGTGGTTTCATATGCATTGCAGGCATTCACGTGTAAAACCTTAATATGTGTGTATGTTGTGGAGTAGAGGTACACGTATTTTATAAAGCCATATACATGCATATAGGCTGTCATGCGCAATTGTTTTAAAGTATCCTCCAAATTTTTAGCCTTAGTAATGCACAATCATAATTTGGAAAATTAAAATTGAGGAGTGAGAGGTGTGGTGCAAGGTGAAAAGTTACAACCTGAGGCTTCTGAGCCACAAACAATTCTTTCAGTGCATACATGCAGCTCTTTGTTACCCCTTCCTCCCCTCCCTGGCAAAAGAGGGAACCACTATCTTTTATTCTAGTAGCTGCACATCTGATGCTCCTTTCCTGTCAAACATATGCTGCTTGCAGTCTTAGGCTGCCGTTCAAAATCCCAGAAGTTTAGCCATAGTTTAATGGGGCACCACAGGGCATCCATCCACGGCTCCTGTTTATTTATTTATTTATTTATTTATTTATTTAGCATTTTTATATACCGACGTTCTCGATACAAATATCAAATCAGGTCGGTTTACATAAAACAAAACAATCGCGGTGAGGCGTTACAATAAACGGAGTTTCAGAACATGAGAATAAATATTAAATAAACAACAGTGACTCATCAAATGACGAGAATCTATATAGTAAATAACATGTAATAAAATAGATAATGGTGTAAATAACTAACTTGAAATAAAATAAATAATAAATAGAATAGTATAAAATATATATGTAAAGACAACAGTAACTCGTTATGATACGTGAAACATGTAGAGAATAACTAAGAATAAATGATGTGTTAATTTGGGATATACAGTTTACCCAGTAACAAGGGCTTAACAGAGTGCAGAGACTGGAGACACAGCTGCTCGCCTGCCTGCTAAAAGAAACAGTTTCTGCTGCTACCTTGGTGAAAAGTTGATTACTGATAGCAGTGAGAACCACTGTGTCAGCTAGGCCCGGAGCCAGGATGACAACAGATCTTACCTGGAGGGGATGCGGAGAGCTGGGGGCACTACAGACCCTATTAGTGGAAGGAGGGAGCTGGGGGAATGGTATAGCTTAGTTGGAGGTATGTTCAGAAAGCCCATTTAAAAAACCTGGTTTGACCCACAGAAATAACTTTGAAAACTGGCCTCATGGAAGGTAATATCCAAGGATGGGAAAATATGTGGGTGCCTTTTACCCTCAGATTTTCCACTAATTTTCAAATCGAAAGTACGCACGGACTGGCATGGCGTAGCTTGATTATGTGGTTTTAGGTGCTTAATTTTTAAAATCGAGAGTGTATGTGTAAATTTAAACTCGGCCTCAACTCTACCTGCCATAGCATTTCTTTTTTGTGTGTGTGCATATTTTTTGCATGTAAAGACTGGCAAATTTATGGTGTTTTATGTGAGTCAATCATTTTGAAATTGACCCCCTATATGTAGTCCTATATCATGTATGTGTATGGGGGATGCATTAATAATCAAGTGTGTGATGTGGCTCTCAAAATATTTTGGTCAAAGACAAAATCAAGAAATAACTCTTTGTTGAAAGGGTTACAGACCCTTGGCCTAGGCTGCCTATTTGCCTAATACCCTTGGACGGGCCCTGATGAAAAAAGCACAGGTTAAAAGAGGTCAAAAATATAAATCTCTGAAAAAAATAAAACTGCATGTGATTTTCTCACAGGCCCTTAGGATCTGTAATTATAATTGTTCTGCTCATTGCAGTAAATGTACTTGTAAACATAGTGCTCTATTTTATATTGGTCTATGTTCTGTATCTTGACTGCTGTAAAATGTATTAAAAAGCAATCCCAAAAGTACTGTAATTATAGGGTCTTGGTGATGTTTTATTTTTGCTTTGAGTGTTGTTTTTTGTTTTTTTTTAGTTTTCGCTATATAGGGTGATCTTTCTGTTAATTTCTTCCAGGTTTAGGTTTTTGTTTTTGTTTTTTTCATCTTTCTTCTTCAGCTTTTCCCTTTCTCTCACCTCCAGAAATACAATATCAACCATTAGCATATTTTTGCTTAGAATTTGACAGTATGAACAAATGCAAGCAGTGCCTCTCTAAAAAGAAACTGTTAAGCTTATAATGTTATTGTTCTGCAGGGAATATTTCACTAAAGCCATGTTGTCCTGTACTGTACAATGATAAATGGCAAGTACTAGTAAACATGCAATGCAAAACTGGTTAAATAAATTGTGTACGGGACACTGGCGAGTAAAAGTACTGAATGGAAGCTCATTTATCAAACACATTACACTCCTGACATACAGTAACAAGAAAAGCGAAGTTATTGGTTATCAAATCCCCTCCCCAACCAAAAAAAGGAAATAGCGCTTTAAAATGATCCCAAACCATAATAAATCATGCTTCCTGAAAAGAGGTTTCCCCCCCGTTGACCATGAATATATGTATCAGGATTTTGTAAACCATTGTGATCTTCTCTTGGAACAATGGTATATAAAATGCCTAAACAAATAAATAATTAATTGATTTTTGTATAATTAATATTATTGCTTTCTTCAGTCAACTTGAATTCTTTATTTGGAAGAAACCATGCATTTCAAATCCCTTGCATTTCATATACTTTCCTTGATCAACCTTCAGGAAAGATGATTTCTGTTTATGACCCATGCAAATGTAAGACTTAAAATGTAGGGACACTAGTTAACAGATATGTGATTTAGGAAAATTACATACTTCCAGCTATCATCTTAAACACCTGACTGCCTCACCATCAAAGGAATAATTCTCTTTTCTGCCACAGAGTACATTTTTGACTACCTCACTTGAGAAACGTGATTCATGAGCTATGTTTATAGACTTCTCTGTCAAAACTTCTCAGGGAAATGCAATAAAGTCTCTCCACCACTTGCCTATAATGTTTTCTGCCATTAAAAAAAAAAAAAAAATCTCATAGAAGAAAACCTGAGGCAGAATGTTTGAAAGACAAGCCACTTCAAGGATCTGTGCCTTTGCTAAAAGAAATCACCAAAGGGTCCTATTCAGCAAGGCTGTGAACTACCTTCGTTCTATGTAAGCCCTCACACATGGGCTCCATGGTTAACAACTCTTTTGAACAGCACAGTTCTGAATCACCAGCTGAAAATGTGGCCCAGTGTGTGCCTTCAAGGTGCTAAAAATTTGTAACTAGCTACTCTAGATTCATGTAATGGTTTTCATCTCTCTTCCACAAAGAAAAAGGACTTTATGATAATTTTCCAAGCTTACAACTAACTTCCTGTACACCCTTTCTGTTGGTCATCTCTCTTTCCAATCAATATTCTCCAAAGATATTTTGTCTCGATATATTAGTTTGAAATGCAACGCAGATACCTTTTCTTCTGTTTTAAAATGTCTCATTCACAAATAAGGATGAGCATTTGCTTGAAATAAGAAACATATGCCATGCTGGGTCAGATCAAGGGTCCATCAAGCCCAGCATCCTGTTTCCAACAGAGGCCAAAACCGGGCACAAGAACCTGGCAAATGAATGTATAATTCAAAACAAAACAGGACATTTTTGTTTCTTTTTGTTGGAAATGAAACAAATGGATGTGCCCCTCAAAATAATGAAAACGTTCATTTTGAAATGCCATTCAGATCTATGGGGAAAGCAAAATTGCAATTGTTTTTTCTATTTAAGGCAAGCCAGTGAAGCCACTGAAGCAAGACTAAATGGAGCAGGGGAGGGAATGGACAAGGAAGGAGCAGGACCAACAAACATCAAGCATAAGCTTCTGAAACTCTTTCTGAAAACCAAAGAAAAAGTTGAAGCGGGGATTATTTAGGGGGGCCATTTACTAAGGTGTGCTAATGAATTAACATTTGGGAAAAAAAATGTTTACTGCATGTTAAAATGTGCAATCACACATATAAGGGCGGATTTTAAAAGGGTTATGCGCGTAAGTTACGTGCATAACCCTTAAAAAAAATTAAAAAAAACCTGCGTGTGCCGAGCCTATTTTGCATAGGCTCGGTGGTGCGCGCAAGCCCTGGGATGCGCGTATGTCCCGGGGCTTGCAAAAAGGGGCAGGGTGTGGGTGGTCCAGGGGCAGGGCGGGGCCTGAGCCTCCAGGCACAGCGGTCATTTGCCGCTGTGCCTGGGATCGCGGGCCAGCCCGTTGGTAAGGGGGGTTCTAGGTAGGGCTGGGGGGTGGGTTAGGGAGGGGAAGGTGTGTGGGGGTGGGGGGGGCGGAAGGAAAGTTCCCTCCGAGGCCCTGTTAGATTTCTTATGTCCCCGTGACATGCTCTGTAAATTTGGAGGTCAACATTCAGAAATCTCATGAGGTTAAAATCAGCTGTTACCCACATCACTCTTCCCCTTTAAAAATTCCACCCAATTTGTCAAGGCAATTTTGTGTGCACAAAATTACATTCAACACAGAGCTATCGGTGCAGAAAAAGGGACTGAAGGCATGGCAAAAGTCAGGCTAACAGATTTATCCAGATAGCATCATATGGGTGAATTTTAAAAGCCCTATGCATGCCAAAGCCGGTAGATATGTCCTTATATTGGCCCAGCAAGCGCCGAGCGGATTTTAAGATATTCCCAGGTACGTGTGTATCTCCCGGTCCGCGAGTAAACTTTTTTCATAAAGGGGGTGCGGAATGGGTGGAGGGTGGAGCCATGGACATTCCAGGAAATCTGAATGAAACCAATGTGTAAGTATTTACGCACACCAACTTTACTTCTGCTATGGATGGCACATAAGTCATGAAACAAAAAAATCTAGGCTAGCCAGCAGGATTTTAAAAGTCTGGGCTAACTGGGTAAAAGAGAGGCAAGTTAGCTAGGGGGTTCCCAGTTCTTTATGGGGTGAACTGGGAACAAATAAGGGAAACAGATAATTGTGTCGTCGCCCATATCTACTAAAATCCCCCCTACTTATGCGATCAAGGCAGCATTTGCACATAGATGTGCGCATCAATGTAAAATTGTGCGCACATGTAAACGTGTATAGCTGATTTTATACCATGTGTGCATATAGGGCAAACACTTGTACATGTGCTCCCACGTGCAGGTCTTAAAATTCACCTTATATTGAGCAGCATAGATTCTTCTTGTGGTATTAATATCTCGACTGAGGATATCAGTTGCTTATTATTTTATGGGTGGTATCTGTTGTGGTTGGGTCAACTCAGGTGGTAGACAATCATGTACCGGCTGAATCTGTACTACTGACTTTGCAAAGGGAGGTCACTGTGAAGTTCACTCACTGTTTTGGTGGTAATATAGACAGATATGTGTGAGTGACTGACAGCGTACCTAACTTGCACACTGATTCAGACATGCATTAGTATGCATCTATATGGAGAGGATAAAAATCAAAGCCATTTCCATGGTAAAAGTTTTTACCTGCAGAAATGGGCTATTAAAAATTGTACCAATAATGGTGAGTGACTCCAAATGATGGATGAACAACAATTACAGGGGGAATACAAACATCAATACACCAAGATTGATTTTGAGATCCCCTGAAGCAGAGTCCTGTTACTTGAAACATGGGACCATGACAGGACATTTTGAACATTTAAGTGAAAAGATAAGATGTATTTTTATTTTAAATGCATTAAAAATAAATTTCAAAAAACTATTGCTTCATCCGGCCCATGATTACATAGCAGAACACACAGACAGGACTACTTTTTATTGTACCTCCATTCCTCACATGTGGTTCATTCGTTAACATTGGTTGCAGTGTATTGATTTCTGGAGAGCCTGAGGAGTCGCTCACCATTATTAGTAGAAGTTTATAGGGTCGATTCACTGATTGTTTATATATTCTTTTATCATTCCATTTTTGAACTTCAATGTGGGTAAAATTAAGTGTGTCTTAGAGGACGTGTAATTCCACCTGCATTGTGTGAAGGCCTTCCCTAGGCTGTGTTTAGGTAAAGGGCGGGAAATAACACACGCAGACAACATTTTCAAACTCATGTGTGTTATTTCCAAGTGGGAAAGTACCTGCAGATAAAGCAGTCTCAGATCTATCTGGGTGTTTTTTCCTGCATCAATAACCAAAGCAAAGGTGCATGAGTACTTCTACTTTGATTATTACTGCTAATGTCTACAGGTAAAAACTACTGATGGACTTTGCATCATTGCCCCATCTGGTATTAGACTAAGAGACCTTTATATCCGTACCTCTCTACCCATAATTAAGTCTGTCTAGAAAAGAGCAGCAGCAGAAGAAGAAGCCTGAGTGATGGCCTGGACTGTGTGATAGTCTGATAGAAGGACTCACTCTGACTCCCTCACTTTTTAATTTTTTTTCTTCAATATCTGCCCTGAGATAACCGGTCAGGTAGTCAGGGCCCAGAGGGGCAGCAGAACAGGCAGATTTCTTCGTTTACCTATTACATGGTATATCATTATCTATTTATGCTATTGTTCCATACCAGTTTTTACAGTGTTTGCTGTTAAATCACTTTAAATGTATCAAGTTGTTGTATCTGTAAACCGGAGTGAAGGCAACTCTGCTATACTTCGGTATATAAAAATATGCTAAATAAATAAATAACAGCCTCAGAAACCAGCATTGTGAAACCTCTCTTCCCTCTCCTAATTCTAAACACACACACTGACAGGAGGCAGGATTATATTGTCCAAAAACTCATAGCAAGAAGGATGTTCAGTAGGTGACTTTCACTAGAAAGTTTAAGACAAATTTCTCTCTTACTGTTATGCAAACTACAAAAGCAAACTGGATTGTTATCAGGTTAAGGAACATTGTACAAAATCCACTGAAAAATAATCTTGACATAGAGCTGAAACAGACCTGCATAAAGTTTCTGGATTTTCCCAAATTTAAGATAACCTGAGATCTGCCTAGTTTGAGTTCCTAATCACTTGCCTAAACAAAAAGAAAAGGCATCACTTTCAATTCTGCACTGACTCTATCAGAGCTTATGTTTGAATACGGCTCAACAGAATCTATGCACACAGCAGAGAAAAAAAAATATATGCATTCCTGTTTGTTTTGAACTCTTAAGAATCTTGAGCTGGCAGCATGATGAAACTGCCAATCAAAGCGTAGCTGTAATAGACCCTAAGTTGCACTACAGCTGCTCCCACTCACTGAAAACATTCACATAAATGAAAGACAAGAACATTAATGGAAAATCAATTGTAATTTTTCCTGTTTGGCCCTGTGCCAGAGCATGAAAAATCAAAGTGAGGAGTGAAGGGGACATGTGTGTGTGTGTGTGTGTGTAAAGGGGGAGGAAGGAATCTCCAAAGCACATATTTGCTCATTGATCTTATTTTTTTATTATTTATTTTTGGGTTTGTGCCACTGAGCACTCCAATAAGACTATTGATTTTCATTGTCGTCGAGAAAGCCTGTTCATTGCCATACAGAGCCTGCAATGCCAAGATTACTACACCCCCGGAGTTCTGTATTAAGCACAATGCTTAACAACTTGAAAGGAAATGACAAAAAAAAAAAAAGAAAAATACACTGCTTTGGGCCTCAAAACATTAGTAGCAGATACACATAGGCAGCTTCTTATTTTCCCTTCAATAATCCATTTATTATAATTAACTAATAAATGTGGAGGAAGTCCCTACATTTGGCCTTCATCCTTTGAAAAAACTAGCAAAATGGTGTAGCATTGAACCCCTGGACACGTGAAGCGCATCTTTCCAAGGACTTTACCCAGGTAATTATGCAGTTACCCGGGAAAATGTATGCCCATCAGCGCAATGCATCCACAGGCCCGCAAGTTCCCCATGAGGTTAAGAAAATGACCCCAGTAATGATGAGTAATTGTGTACCATGCCGTCAGTCAGAAGCTGTTCTGCTCTTGCTGGGTTGAGTTGGAGAGTGCAATCCAGATCCTGGGAGAGTTCTGCTATGCTCCAAGAGTGTGAAACTGCCGTCACATCTTAGAGATCTGCTGCAGGAACCCAATGTTGGCAGTGGAGCTGGAATCAGTGAGCTGGTAAAGTGAAATGATCTCTGTGCTTTTGACAAAGCTAGCAACTTGTACCAGCTTCCCTGGAGGGATGGATGAAAGGACTCGGGAAGTGTGTGCAGCCACCTCTGATGGGCTCAGTATGTAAAATCCATTTACTGGATGGAATGAACCCTCTCTAACACTGTTTATCTAGGAAGAGTCATATGTGGATTGTGTTAATCTGGTTTCTTAAATAAGCATGCTAGGCAGTCTTTTTTTTAGAATTAAACAAAAAGTTTTTATTAGCAAGAGGAGTAAAGGAACAACTAAAGAATCTTACTAAACATACACACAAGATTCTGAAGGGATTGTGATCAGATCTCTGCTAGCTGCCTGCAAAGTAGCAAACAAACGATACCAGCCACTAATCATCTGCTTCAGTCAGACCTTTATACCTTTTCTATCTTGAACACACCAGCATTTTTTCTTTGACCATATAAGGTATTTCCTCTGCCTTTCTTTGTGTGTTACTTTCCTGTGTCCTGAGTACACATCCATCACAGTGCTTGATATCTATGTGTTACTTGGCATATGCATATCTTAAGGAAGGAAGTCTCCTGATGTTGAGAGTCTGAGGTTCAGTACACAACCCGTCTGCATTTCCTCATTAGGAACAGAGAAACAATACACAACTTGTAATTATTCCTCAATTGGCATAGCTGGTGATCTGTTACTAGAGTTAACTAATTGGATTTGACAAGGAGTGGACAAACTAAGGCCCCGCAGGCCAGAATCACCCATTATATCATTTTTTTGGCCTTTTTTGGATCACTATTAAGTCCGGCTCACAAACACTGAACACAACATTATCATCATGAGCCCTTGTCCTGCATATTAGTGGGTATCTTTGGATGATGCAGGCCTATTTAAGGATGTCCACATATTAGGGGGCTGCTCATAGATTACCACAGCTGAGGGCTTCTTTGGATGACGGAGCAGTGAAGGGCAGTGCCCGCATGTATGTTGAGGGCTAATGAGAATCCCTTCAGTGTCAAAGGTTAGTAGCTGAGGGGAATCTGATTTTGTTCCTTTAGCCTTCCAGCCTTACACCCGTTATTCCATTTCTTTTATTAAAATGTGTACTAATGGCTGAAGATCAGATACAGAGAGTGGCCTGCCTTACCTAGGGGGCCGATGCAATATGATGCGCTGAGCCCAGCGCACTGTTAACGTGCAGTTGGACATGGGTAAAATGAGAGCTAATCAATCTCCACATGCAATAAGGGGATTGGCGCCTATTTAACATGCGTCTAACGCGGAGTGAATACAATAGCGCTCTTCACATGCAAATGCATGTGAATGAGGCTATTAGGCATTCACTCCCGATGCAAAAAGAAAAATGTGCGTCTCCAATGCACATTCAACTGTCATCTATTAACCCCTGCCAGGAGCAGGCATTAATAAATGTGTGCATCAAAAAAAGAATAAAAATAAAAGAAATAATAAAAAAAAAAAATTGATGATCGGGCCCATCACAAAAACTGTCGCCGGGTTAATTAGCGTCGGTTCTCATGGCTATCCGCTGCTAAGGAAAAACGGATGCTGATAAACCCGGTGTTGGTTTTCGTGATGGGCCCGATCGTCACTTCCTCCTACCTCGCTCCTTCCAGAGCAGCAGCACCTCCCTTCCCTGTCTTCTCGTGACAGTTTCTGCAACGGCGATTTCCTGCTGTCCGGGGCTTCCTGTTAACACGGGACTGCTGAAAAAAGCAGGGTCTTTGCGGCTGCCTTAAGTGAAAAAGGTTCAACGCCGGGTTTCCATGACTGCCATACGGCGGTCACGAAAACCGTTGCCAGAAAACCCGGCGTTGAACCTTTTTCACTTACGGCAGGAGCGAGGAAAAGAGACTATGTGGACAGATTTGCTGCGGGTCCACGAGAAGGGACAGAGTATGTGAGACAAGCCTGATCCCCCAAGAAAGAGACAGGATCGGCGACAACAGCAAGGCCCTAACCTGCAGAAAGGGAGCAGGAACTAAATCAAAGGCATTGCTGAGGGAGTCCTCTCAAGGAGGACCCAAGGCCAGAATAAAGGAAAGAGAGCAAGTCAGTGACATAGGAGTGTTGGTTTAAAACCAATGCCGGGTTTATCGGCATTGGTTTCCCTGATTGCCGTACGGCGGTCACGAAACCGACACCGGGTTTATCGGTATCGGTTTTCGTGACGGTGTATGGCAATCACGAAAACCATCTGGGTTTGCATTAGCAAGGATGCGCTAAGGGTCGCAAGTGACCCTAGCACATCCTTGCTAACGTGACGCCCTAATTTAAATATTGCATGGTGCCCCCCTTTGGGGCGCCATGCGTGCGTTAAGAGCGCAGGCGCTGACTGTTCAGCGCCCGCTTTCTACGTGCTTTTATTGCATTGGCCCCCTAGTACTCTCTGGTGGCACATTATGAGTAGAATCTGTCTTGCTTTCTTGCACTTACCTGCTGGATTTTTTAAGTATTGTTTTTGTATTTTCCCTGCTCTGCTGCTGCTGCTGATGCTGCTGATGCTTTATCCCTTTTGTTATGCCTTGGGTTATTATCTTGTCACTGCTTTGTGGTGTTCATTTTACTGTTGCTGCTGCTTTCGCTAAACATTGCTGGCATTTTTTTTAGAGCAATGCTGTTTTAATCTTTCTGCTTCCCTTTTGTTCCTGTCACTGTGTCTTGGGGCATTATTGCCACTTTACCAGCGTACTTGTCCATATCTCAGCCCTTTGCGGTGGTGTTCATGTTACCATTCATTTCACTTGTGACTTTCAATTCCCTGACCCCACACACCCACCCTGCCTGCTCTGGATCTTTGAGGAGGGGAAGGGGGGGGGGTAGGGATGTGAATCGTGTGCCATATCATCTTAACGATTGAAATTGTGTGGCAGGAGAAGAAAATCGTGTTTGGAACGATTATTTCATTGAAAAATCGTTAAAAATCGTTTTTTCCGATTAGTGCGCACTAACGGGAGTTAGTGCGCACTAACTCCCAGTTAGTGCGCATGAACTCCCGTTAGTGTGCCATAACAGAAAATGATACAATTTGACACTTTTCAGGCCAGTTAAGGTCAGTTTAGGAATGAATATGTATTCCTATTGGCTGCCCTCTTATTTATTCATGTTACCAAGGTTCCCACTGACAGTATATGGGGGATGGGAAATGGAAACAGTTGGTAGCTTGACAAAAAAAGTAATGTGATCAATCAATGTGACTAGAACTTGTGCCCTAACCCTGATACCAGGGGTGTTGTGATCTTCCTGCACACAGTGCCCTAACCCTGGCACCAGGGGTGTTGTGATCTTCATGTACACAGTGCCCTATCCCTATTAATACCAGGAGTGTTGTGATCTTCCTGCACACAGTGCCCTAACCCTGGCACCAGGGGTGTTGTGATCTTCATGCACACAGTGCCCTATCCCTATTAATACCAGGAGTGTTGTGATCTTCCTGCACACAGTGCCCTAACCCTGGCACCAGGGGTGTTGTGATCTTCTTGCACACAGTGCCCTATCCCTATTAATACCAGGAGTGTTGTGATCTTCCTGCACACAGTGCCCTAACCCTGGCACCAGGGGTGTTGTGATCTTCCTGCACACAGTGCCCTAACCCTGACACCAGGGGTGTTGTGATCTTCCTGCATGCAGTGCCCTATCCCGCTTGCATTACTAGTGAGAGGCTGGCTTCACAGACAGGGGGGAGCTTCCTGACCCTCACTCCTCCCCTCCCCCCATGTCCCAGCCAGTGAAAGGTGTGTGGGTGAGGGGGGGGGGGAGGATGGTGAGGCTGAAACAGCTCCTTCCCTGCATTACTAGTGAGAGGCTGGCTTCACAGACAGCTACCTACCTAGGCTTGAATATATTAATGCTGCAGTACTAATAAAAATAAATTATAATTCTGCTAAAATGCCACTAGCCTCACCAGTGACACTAGGCTAGTAGCCTAGTCAGTCATTCACCACCACCTAGTAATAATTAATTATTAATTCAGTGATATAATAAATCATTTTAAAAAAATTGAGTAGGTTAATATAATAGATGACTGTAGTAGATTGAATAAAGATCTGATGTTTCTGCTCTCCTCACACCAAACAAAAGCAACACACAAGCAGAGAAGCCCTTCTTATAAAGTTGAGCTAGTGAGTTAAGTAGGAGGAAAAGTAAACATACTGGTGGCCAGTGTGGCTACTTAAAAAATACACTTACCAACAATCAATTACCACATATATTTGAACTGTGTATAATAGTTCCAGCCAGGACCACCTTTCTAAAATGCACAGTGATTGGCAAATTCAACATGCACTAGCATTTCACGTACCTGCTAACAAAAATAATAAACAATCAAGTTCTAGTCACATGAGTGATGATCATCACATTACTTTTTTTGTCAAGCTTCCAACTGTTTCCATTTCACATCCCCCCAACCATTACCTCAGTGGGAACCTTGGTAACATCAATAGATAAGAGCACAGCCAGCCAATAGGAATACATATTCATTCCTAAGTGACCTTTACTGACCTGGGAAGTGGCAACAATTTGTATCATTTTCTGTTGGTGTTCGTGAGTTTCCAGTTCCATTTCCCATCCCCCCAACCATCACCTCAGTGGGAACCTTGGTAACATCAATAGATAAGAGGGCAGCCAGCCAATAGGAATACATATTCATTCCTAACTGACCTTCACTGACCTGGAAAGTGCAATTTGTATCATTTTCTAACACGATTTAACGATTTAACGATTTTTAACGATAAATCGTTAGAATTTCTATTGTATTGTGTTCTATAACGATTTAAGACGATATTAACATTATCAGACGATAATTTTAATCGTTGAAAAACGATTCACATCCCTAGGGGGGGGGGGGGGTGTCCAACCCCTGTTGCAGGCAAGATCTTGTACAAAACTTGTACAAAACTTTGGTCCATCTCTGGATTAGAAGTTGCTGAAAAGCACTTATGCAGCACCTGGTTCAGATATTCGTATGACGTGGAGGCAGACATAAATGCCATGCTAGTTTGAATTTGAAAACTGTTTCATCTTATTGCATCTGAATTGAATGGACCCGGTTACTTTGCATCATCTGTTTATTACATTACATCGGTGATTGCAAATCTGATTTTTGGCAATTCCATTTTTGTTCTATTGTTTGAACTTTACCTCTGAATAAATCAGGCAATATGAAACAGGCATCTAAGGTATGGAAATTTAGTTAATCACCTTAGTTAAATCCTCCCTTTTTCCTTTACAGAGATCCTAATAGCTGTAGTCTCTGACAGAGAGCAAAAGCTTTTGTCAGCATGTCTCCCTAAAGAGACGTGACTACCTAGACAAATATAATAGTCAATAAGGCATGATATAGTGTTTATTAAAGGATTTTGACTTTTTGTCTTCAGCACCCAAGAAGTATTTTACACTACTTCAATACAAACTTTAGACAAAATTTGTATTACCATTAAAAGTCATAGAAATGTATTGTCCATATTTAAATAGGGAGAAATAGTCTCTAAGTTATGGCCTTAAGTATACCAAATGTGTATGTATTCAGAGGTATACAGAGTAGGGATGTGAATCGTTTTTTGACTATTTAAAAAAATCATCCTATATTTTTAAATCGTCAAAAATCGGTACAGTGCGCAATACAATAGAAATTTTCACGATTTATTGTGAAAAATTGTTACTCCCGTTAGTGTCCACTAATGGGAGTTATTTGGGGGGAGGGCGGGAAAACCGGCACACCAAAACAACCCCTAAACCCACCCCGACCCTATACAACTAATCCCTTACCTTCCCCCACCCCCCGAACCCCCCCAAAACTTTTTACGAGTACCTGGTGGTCCAGTGGGGGCGTGGGGACCGATCTCCCGCTCTCGGGCCATCGGCGCCATTTTGACTGCCACTCAAAAATGGCGCCGATGGCCCGATTAAAAAAAAAACCCACCCGACCCTTTAAAGATGAACCCTTAGCTTCTCCCACCCTCCCGATCTCCCCAAAACATTTTAAAATTACCTGGTGGTCTAGTGGTGGTCCCGGGAGCGATCTCTCATTCTCGGGCCGTCGGCTGCCAATCATAAAGATGGCGCCGATGGCCCTTTGCCCTTACCATGTGACAGGGTATCCGTGCCATTGGCCGGCCCCTGTCACATGGTACTAGCACTGGCTGGCCGGTGCCATCTTTAAAGATGTTGGACGCACATTGAATATGCACTAATCCCCTTATTGCATTAGGGGATTGATTAGCACCTATTCTACCTGCGTCCGACTGCAGGGTAACAGTGCGCTCGGCTGAGCGCACTGTTACCCTGCAGGGATATAGTTCCCAAACTTCAATAAGTATTTAATGTGCAAAAAACTGTTTATGAAGTGAAAATGCTGTTTAATGTGAGAGATGTCTGAGGGAAGATATGATAGATATCTATAAAATAATGAGTGGAATGGAACGAGTTAATCATTTGTATTCTCTTTTGAAAAGTACAAAGACGAGGGGACACACAATGAAGTTATTAGGTAATACATTTAAAACTAAGAGAAAACTTTTTTTACTCAACATATAATTAAGCTATGTAATTAGTTGCCAGAAGATGAGGTGAAAGCAATTAGTGTAGTTGCATTTAAAAAAGGTTTGGACAAGTTCCTGGAAGAAAAGTCCATTAACCATTATTAAGGTAGAGTTGCAGAAATCAACTGCTTATTCTTGGGATAAGCAGCTTGGAATCTATCTACCCCTTGGGATTCTGCTAGATAACTGTGACCTGGCTTGGCCACTGTTGGAAACAGGATTCTGAGCTAGATGGAGCTTTGGTCTGACCAAGTATGGCAAGTCTTGTTCTTATGGTCTTATCACAACAATATTGAGGGATATTTTGTATATCACACAATACACCCCCCCAAAAAAAAATGCATATTTAAATGATCTGCTTTGCATGCATAAAATTTGCAAATGCATACAAAGCAGCTCATATATACCTAATTTAGCGCAAATAAAATAATGTGGCTTACCTGAAATATTGCAAGCCACATTATTTTCTCAAAAGCAAGCTACAGCTCACAAGTTGTAGCTAACGCTCTCTAGGAGCACTGGGACATTAATGACATCCTGATTAACATGGCATGAAATTTAAAGGGCCATGATGGCCCTAATGACCCAGCTGACAATGTATATAATAGAGATGTGAATCGTGTCCTCGATCGTCTTAACGATCGATTTCGGCTGGGAGGGGGAGGGAATCGTATTGTTGCCGTTTGGGTTTTAAAAATATCGTGAAAAATCGTTAAAATCGTGAGCAACCCCCTAAAACCCACCCCCGACCCTTTAAATTAAATCCCCCACCCTCCCGAACCCCCCCCCCCAAATGCTTTAAATTACCTGGTGGTCCAGAACGGCGGCGGTCCGGAATGGCCCTTTCAATTGAATCCTTTTGTCTTCAGCTGGCGCCATTTTGCAAAATGGCCGCCGCAAAATGGCGGCGGCCATAGACAAAAACGATTCGACGCAGGAGGTCGTTCGGACCCCTGCTGGACTTTTGGCAAGTCTTGTGGGGGTCAGGAGGCCCCCCCAAGCTGGCCAAAAGTTTCTGGGAGTCCAGCGGCGTTCAGGAAGCAATTTCTTGCCGCAAATCGTTTTCCGTACGGAAAATAGCGATCGACTGCAGGAGGTCGTTCAGCGGCGGTCCGGAACCCCTGCTGAATGACCTCCTGCAGTCAATCTCCTGCCGGCGCCATTTTCCGTACGGAAAACGATTCGCGGCAAGAAATCGCTTCCTGAACCCCGCTGGACTCCCAGAAACTTTTGGCCAGCTTGGGGGGGCCTCCTGACCCCCACAAGACTTGCCAAAAGTCCAGCGGGGGTCCGGAACGACCTCCTGCGTCGAATCGTTTTTGTCTATGGCCGCCGCCATTTTGCGGCGACCATTTTGCAAAATGGCGCCGGCTGAAGACAAAAGGATTCAATTGAGGGGGCCGTTCCGGACCGTCGCCGTTCTGGACCACCGCTGGATCCCCAGGTAATTTAAAGCATTTGGGAGGGGTTCGGGAGGGTGGGGGATTTAATTTAAAGGGTCGGGGGTGGGTTTTAGGGGGTTTTAGTGTGCCGGTTTTCCTGCCCTCCCCTTCCCCCGATTTACGATTTTTTAACGATAAATCGGGGGAATTGGTATTGTATCGTGGCCCTAACGATTTTTGACGATTTAAAATATATCGGACGATATTTTAAATCGTCAAAAAACGATTCACATCCCTAGTATATAATACCCCCTGGAACATGGCTAAACATTTGCCACCTGTACAGATGGAACAGCAGGGGAAAAAGTAAAATGAAAAAAATAGAATTTACCTTCACACGGTGATGTCCTGACGACTTGATTACAAAAGCCACTTCAGCCCCCCCCCCCCCACACCCCTACTCCCCAACCATATTTTGTGGTCTAGAATATCCCAGGTAGCCTAGTTGATATTAATCTAGTAGGATCTAGACATCTCCCTAGTCTCCAGGCTGGCTGCTGCCATTTTTCAAAATAATACCTATGTCACCCCCGACATTTGTCTAGCTCACAGTGGGTGAGCTAGAGTTAACAATATGGATGAATATTATGGTAATACTGTCTGTGTTTTAATCTTTTTACATTTCTCCAAATGTAGTCACATGGATGTGTGGTGTGTGTTTTAATAACTGAGAAATTGATTTGAATGAAAAGGGTTACTCGCATGCAGAGTGCAAGAGTGTGCAAGGTACAACTGAAGAAGCCTGATAGAGGTAGATGAAATAAAAATGTAAGCGTTAAGAAAACTATGCTTAGATTATGATAATAAAAATGGTGTGCATTGTAGGTGAGATTCAGTTATGGCATCAACAAATGTTTAAGAGGTGAACACTGTCATCCTAGACCAGAAAAGCAACACTGGCCCTTTAAAAAAAGGCCTTTTTTTAAAGGGAAAATCTATTCAGTGATTAAAAATATGGACCAAACTAATTTACAAACCTACAGGCCGATACAGTAAAAATCGCGGGAGAGCGGGCAAACTCTCCTGTGCGCGGCGATTCAGTAAATTAATTTATTTAAATTAGGGCCCGCGGTAAAAAGAGGCCCTAGAGACACTAGCGTGTCCCTAGGGCCTCTTTTTTGACAGGAGCGGTGGCTGTCAGCGGGTTTGAGAGCTGACGCTCAATTTTGCCTGCGTCGGTTCTCAAACCCGCTGACAGCCACGGGTTCGGAAACTGGACGTTGGCAAAACTGAGCGTCCGGTTTTCAACCCGCGAGCCACGGGCCAATTTCAAATTTTTTTTTTAAACTTTTTTTAACTTTCGGGACCAACTTAATATTGCCATGATATTAAGTTGGAGGGTGCACAGAAAAGCAGTTTTTACTGCTTTTCTGTGCACTTTCCCAGTGCCGAGAGAAAATAACGCCTACCATTGGGTAGGCGCTAATTTCTGAAAGTAAAATGTGCGGCTTGGCTGCACATTTTACTTTCTGAATCGCGCGGGCATAACTAATAGGGCCATCAACATGCATTTGCATGTTGCGGGCGCTATTAGTTTCAGGGGGGGGGGGGGGGTTGGACGCGCGTTTTCGGTGTGCTATTACCCCTTACTGAATAAGGGGTAAAGCTAGCGCATTGAAAACGCGCGTCCAAATGCCGGTTTACAGTGCGCTCCGCCGGAGAGCCCTGTACTGTATCGGCCCGCTAGTGAGTGCTCTGTGATTCCTTTCACATTTTGAAAATGGCTCCTTTGCATGCCCCGCCACTGATTTTGCCCTAGGCGACCACCTACTGGTTGCGCCGGCACTGGCTCCATTATGTGATGGGGCAAAGGCCGGATACTGCCATTTTGCTAAATGGAGATAGCCGGCCTGGAGCGTAAGGGTTCTGCCGGCCTCACCAGGCAACCAAGAATATCCAATATCCAGGCTGAGGTGGGATGGGCTAGGGTGAGTAGAAATAGTGGTATCGAAACCTAGAGAATTTTGGAACTTGGGGGTGGGTTGGATCGGGGGTGACTTTTTTGAAAGGGAAGTTTGGGAAGGGGGCAGGGAGTCACTGCACAAAGGTAAATCATGTTTTTTTGTTGGGTTTTTTTTTGCTTTTTCCCTTTGGGCTCCCGCAGGGAACCACCACAGTATTATACCATGGAGGGGAAAAATAGAAAAATAATGCCGTAGGTTCAACCTTTCCAATGCCCGCAATAGTTTTCTTCTCCCACAGTAAAATACTACGGCACAATAAATGACCCCTCTTATGATCCTAATTCTATGCAAATATAAATCAGGCCTAAATTTAGGTCCCTAAGTTTTTAGGGTCCTAAATTTATGTTCATTTTCAGCTGAAAATTTAGAAACTAAGTCTGGATGAGAATAGGCACTACATTTAGGTTCCTAAATTTAGAAGGTTTTTTTGGGTTTTTTTTAACATTGGGCTCCCCTGTCTACTGGATCTCATTCGTCCAAACACTGAAGGAAAGAGAAATTTAAAGTCACAGGAAAAACATAGCTGCCCAGAAGAGAAGAGAGAGAGAAAAAGAGAGAGAGATCCAATATTCATGCCGGCCTTCTGCACAGCTTACAGAATGATTACTCATGAGTTAATGAGGGTGGCAGAGGCACACACCAGTTTCCCCCGCATGCATTCAGTACTACCACAGACCTAGCATAGAGGAGATGAAGATACAGGAAAGGAAAATGTGTTAGCTTGGTTTGCATTGGTGCTCAAGCTCAGCATCTACTCAGCACAGGAGGGTGAGAGAGGAAAGGAAGGAGCAATAGAATGGTTAATCCATTCTCAACAGGAGTGAAAAGGTTATAAAAGGAGCATCCTATGTATTCTTACAATCCATACAATGATTTCTGAACATTGAAAATAATAAAATGAACTATTAAATTGAAATGAAAATTCCTGTGGCTGACAGACATAGGCAGGCATACTTTACTGAATGGCAAGGCCCAGAGTTAAAAGTACAGCCTTCATTTAATTTTCTTCTCCATTCAGTATAAAATGTATTCATTTTAGTTTCAAATACTATTAAGCAGGCTCAGGGGAGTCTCTCCCTAGAAAATATATAAATTCTATTGCATTTTGGCAACCAATCAAAGTGTCACAAGGCCATTAGTATGTCTTGATGTCTAGAGGAGACAAGCAGGTAATCAGCGAGCATGAAAGAGATCCAAGTTGGCAGGGAACATGGCACAATAAGGCAATGGTTTTCAACCCGGCCCTCAAATACCACCTAGAGAGTCAGGTTTTCAGGCTATCCACAATAAATATGCCTAACAAATACTTGCATGCAATGAAAGCAGTACGTGCAAATCTGTCTCTTGCTTATTCTTTGTGGATAGCCTGAAAAGCAGACTGGCTAAGGGGTACATGGGGATTGGGTTGAAAACCACTGCAATAAGAGATAATTGGCCAGCGGGGGTACCCATCATTAGGCTGATGTCCTAGAAAAACTCGCACATATGTTTTAACTATATTTCCTAAATATATTCCATGTTTTTAGTTTTGAATATAATTGTGGAATATTTATCTGAAAATGAATATTCCTCTTGCTCTAATGGAGCATCTAGGGCAGGGATTACCAAAACTGTCCCGGTGACCACACAGCCAGTCAGGTTTTCAGGATAAGTACAATGAATGTTTCTGATAGAAATGTATATATATTGGAGACACAGTATATGCAAATTTATCTCATGCATATTCATTGTGGATATCCTGTAAATCTGACATTCTGTGTGGTCACCGGGACAGGTTTGGGAAGCCCGGCCCTAGATGCTTCATTAACACCCTTCAGTAACTCAGAGACCAATCCATAAATTCATATTTTCAACCCACGCCATAAATCCCTTTCTATTTGTCTCTGGCAACCATTCCACTTGAATATATTTACTCCTGCACAATGCTGGTGTAAGTGAGTGAGTTTGATGTATTTATAACTGTTGTTTGTACTTGAAGAGAAATTGGAAAGCTAGTAACAATAAATTCCTTTTTTTTTTTTTACTTCATTACATAACAACTCTACATGTTGTAAATCACTTTGTCCTATTATTATTAATCACTGAATAGACTTTCCCCATAAAAAAAAAGCCTTTTTTAAAGGGCCAGTGCTGTTTTTCTGGTCTAGGATGACAGTGTTCACCTCTTAAACATTTTTTTTTTGGATGCTGGAGTAACTGAAATCTCACCTACAAGTGCACACCATTTTATGTCATAATCTAAGCATAGCTTTCATTACACTTACATTTGTATTTCATCTACCTCTGTGAGACTTCTTTAGTTGTGCCTTGCATGCTCTTGCACTCTGCATGCAAGTAACCCTTTTCATCCAAATAGATTTCTCAGTTATTGAAAAATACACCACACATTTATGTGACTACATTTGGAGAATTGTAAAAAGATTAAAACACAAAGACAGTATTACCATAATATTTAGCTATATTTTTATTAACTCTAGCTCACCCACTATGACTACACATAACACTACACACTCAGTACTACGTCCTGCAGCTGTATCTCTAGTATAAAAACCTACTACTTACATGTATTCTTTCTTTGTACCACATGCACATTTTCAAATAAAAATCCATTCCTAGAACTTTTAATACATTTGTAACCCCAGCATCAGGGTAAGGGCTGATTTCTGATAGGTCCATAAAAATCCCAGGGCTAAGTCCCAATATTCCAGTCACCAGTCCTTTTGCTCTAGGGTGTGGGTTTTTGATTTCTTGGGGGGAAGGATACCCTTCAAAGCCCAGGGCAAGCTGAATTCCCTTCCTTGTATGTTACTATGGACTAGGGATGTGCAGAGCAAAAGTTTATGTTCATAAGTCCATAAGTCGAAAGAGGGTCCCATTTGTGGTCAATATGGACATATGGAGAATTCCATAAGTTGAGTCTATGTCCATACGTGCAAATAAAAATTTAAACTCCTCACCCTCCTTAATCCCCCCCCCCCAAGACTTACCAAAACTCCCTGGTGGTACAGCAGGGAGTCAGGACGCCATTTCTGAACTCCTTTGCGAGGAGCACGTGACGTCAGCGCCACGTGATTCCCCGCGCGATCGCTCCGGGGGACCCTCGTTGCACCCAAAAGGAACTTTTGGCCAGCTTGGGGGGGTCAGTAAGGGTCCATCAAGCCCAGCATCTTGTTTCCAACAGAGGCAAATCCAGACCACAAGAACCTGGCAAGTACCCAAACACTAAGAAGATCCCATGCTACTGATGCAATTAATAGCAGTGTCTATTCCCTAAGTAAACTTGATTAATAGCGGTTAATGGTCTTCTCCTCCAAGAACTTATCCAAACCTTTTTTGAACCTAGTTACACTAACTGCGCTAACCACATCCTCTGGCAACAAATTCCAGAGTTTTATTTTGCGTTGTGAAAAAGAATTTTCACTCAACGCACAATATCTTTTTTGATATGCGGTGGCCAGAATTGTACACGGTATTCAAGGTGCGGGCTCACCATGGAGCGATATAGAGGCATTATGACATTTTACGTTTTATTAACCATTCCCTTCCTAATAATTCCTAACATTCTGTTTGCTTTTTGACTGCTGCAGCACACTGAGCAGACAATTTTAAAGTATTATCCACTATGATGCCTAGATCTTTTTCCTGGGTGGTAGCTCCTAATATGGAACCTAACATTGTGTAACTACAGCAAGGGTTATTTTTCCCTATATGCAACACCTTGCACTTGTCCACATTAATTTTCATCTGCCATTTGGATGCCCAGTCTTCCAGTGTTGCAAGGTCCTCCTGTAATGTATCACAGTCCGCTTGTGATTTAACTACTCTGAATAATTTTGTATCATCTGCAAATTTGATAACCTCAATCATCATATTCCTTTCCAGTTCATTTATATATATATTGAAAAGCACCGGTCCAAGTACAGATCACTGAGGCACTCCACTGTTTACCCTTTTCCACTGAGAAAATTGACCATTTAATCGTACTCTCTGTTTCCTGTCTTTTAACCAGTTTGTAATCCTTGAGATCACTGCAGGCCCCTCTTGGTCTGGGCAAAGCAGGGCCAGTGTATCCCAATAGGTGAATTAGGAGGTTGTCTAAGGCACCAGCCATTAGGGGGTGACAGAAAACAGACATATCAGGCTGCAAGCAGAGCCATCATACTCATGGCTGATAGAAGCAGAGTCTCGGCGGGCCACAAGCGGTGCCTAATACCCTTGCACCGGCCCTGGGAAAAAGAGGTATACGGGACACTCCGGGCTTTCCTAGGCATAGGTTTTAAACAGGAAAACTTTCAAAAGCAAAAAGGGCAAAACTCTTCTCTCCCGCCCCTTCCATATCTAGACAGGGGTCTAAATGTGGAGGGAATACCAATAATGCTCCTGATCCTTCCAAAAGAAACTCTATACTGCTACAGTACTATCAAAATTCCTCCTCCCCTGAGACATGCCTTCTATGCTCTCTACCCCAAGGTGAAACTGGGGCCATCTAATGGAGACCCAAAGGGTTTCTACACAAAACACATCACAATTCAAAATGACTCATTCAGTAAATCACTTCACACATAAATACAAGATTGTAACTTACCTACAGGACAAACAAATATATGGAAAGAAAGCTACATTCTCTAGAAGGCCCTTGAAGACTGAGGAGATGTGAGAACGTAAGACACATGAGTGCTATCTTTACCTCTAGTTACTGGTGGGGCTTGGAAGTCTGTGTGGGTCATCTAGTTTTTTTTTCTGATCCTACAGGAGTATAGAACACAAAAAGAAATAAAAAAAAATAAATCAGTACTTCAACCCTTTTGTGGGCCCTACCTACCCAAATACACAGGACAGAGTTAAAGAAAAAGAAAAGATCTGATATGAGTAACTGAGGAATGAAGCATTATGAGAGAAAAGAACAATATCACATTGCCAGAAATCATAATATGTGTTAGTGTCCACCAAGTAAGTATGAATGTAGCAAACAAGGTTAGAAAAAGTGGGGCAGATTTTATAAATCTGCGCACACGCGTACTTTTGTTCGCGGGATTTCAATAGATACGCGCGTAGCCATTAAAATCCGGGGTTGGCACGCGCAAGGCTGCCCAAAATCGGCACCCTCGCGCGCCGAGCCGCACAGCCTGCCTCCGTTCCCTACACCCCCCTCGCACCTTCCCTTCCCTTCCCCTACCTAACCCACCCCCCCCCCCCCGGCCCTATCTAAACCCCCCCTACCTTTGTCGGCAAAGTTACGCCTGCCGGGCCAGCTGCCGCGCTCCATGTTCCGGTCCGGGGGCTGGTTTGGAGGCCGCGGCCACGTCCCCGGAACACCCCCGGGCCGAAACTACGCCCGTGGCGCCGCCCCCAAAATGCCACATCACTCGCAACACGCCCCTGAAACGCCGCCTCACTACCGGCACGCCCCCGACACGCCCCTCCATGCAAGCCCGGGACTTATGCGCATCCTGGGGCTTGCGCGCGCCGCCGAGCCTATGCAAAATAGGCTCGGCACGCGCAGGGGGGGTTTGGGGTAGGTTTTCGGGGGGTACGCGCGTATCCCTTTGAAAATCTACCCCAGTGTGTGTATAATACTAACTCAACCCCTTCAACTCTCAGCTATGTAACACAGAGAAAACAGAGAAATATGACAGCAGAAAAAGACTATAAGGCCTATGTAGTTTGCCCATTTTTACACTCTACCACTCTGTCAGAGATTCCCTGTGCTTATCCCTTGCTTTTTTGAATTCAGATACTGTCCTTGTTTCTACCACCTCCACTCAGAGGCTGGTCCACCTTCCTTGTAAGGAAATATTTCCTTAGATTACACTTGAGTCCTCCCCCTTTCATCTTCATCCCATGACCCCCAGCTCCAGAGCCTTCTTTCCACTGAGAGAGGTTCACCTCCTGTGCATTGATACCTTTGAGGTACTTCAATGTGTCTATCATATCTCCCCTATCCCCCCTTTCGTTTAGGGTATACATACATTAGGTTTGTTTCTGAGGCATTGGAGGGTGAAGCGACTTGCGTAAGGTCACAAGGAGCATTTCCAACAAACATATGCATTGTTAACAAACAAAGAAATGGAAATCAAATTAGGTTATCTCACTACAATACCCCCCTCTCCTCCACATACATACAAACACCTCCAGGGTCTTCTCTTGAGAACCCCCAGTGTACCAGGATCTTCACGCATCATGATTGATCCAGGCTGGCGCCAATTTTTGTATGTAAGAAATTGATAATAGTGTGAGCTTCTGACACCATTTACTATTGTAACCTTTGTAAGGCAGAAGCGACTTCCCCTGTAAGAAGTTAAGGAATTCCAGGGACACTTAGGGGAGGGATCAAGGGAGGGCCAGGAAGGAGTTTGTGGGGTTTTTTTTATTTTTAACCTGGAAACATGAGGGCAAAAATAAGAAACCATACAGCCCATCTAATCTTCCCATCCCACAACTACTCAGCTCTATAATCCGTACCAATCCATTAGAGATTATTGTGTTATGCTTTCTTGAATTAAGATACTCTCTGTCTCCAGCTCCTCCACTGGGAGACTAATCCATTCATCACTACCCTTTCTCTAAAGAAAATTCGTCCTTAGATTATTGCAGGAGCAAGATGCCTTCTTTTTATATCACATTTTGTTTGCCTTTCTTTCGTTTTGTTTAAAAAAAAATGAAACAAAACAGAACATTTAGTTAAAATTCCACATTTTGCTTCCAGTGAATGTACATTCCTACTACCAAGACAATCTGCAATCCCGGGAATCCTGGAATCGGCACATGGGAAGCAAAATGCTCCTGCAACTTCCTGAGACCAGCAATAGTGTCAGTGCCTACTCCAGCATTGGTTTTAAAAATAAAAAGACGGAAAGCCATGTCAAGCTCCTCAGTGGAACATATAATATAGAAATACCTTTTTGTAACACCTTAACCTATAATCCTACACCAGAGAGAGGCACATTGTTTTGCCCAAGGGCCATCTTAAGCATCTAATCTGGATGGGGGTCAATAGCAGTCCAAGAGATAGATCCCCCAAGAGCCTTGGAGTTTGAGGAGAGACATCTGATGGTGATGTCTGGTTTGCTGGGCCAGTGGTAACATCACTTCCAGACAGAAGTGCCATGCTTTAGCTGCCATATTTAGGGACTGGATTAGCAGCCATGGGCTGAATGGAACCTTCCCACAGGCCAGATGTGGTGTGCAATCCATAGCTTTCCCACCGCTTTCCAGACCACAAATAGTTTTCTGTATATAGATAGGACACATTAACATTACATATTCATCCACTATTTAGAATAATCTTAGTTCATTTACAAGGGCAAGCAGAAGGACCATCCGGGGTCTAGAAATACCAGAGCCAGAAAGAGGAGAAACTATTTCCCCTTAAAGGATAGTCTTGCTGACCCTGAAGCTTCTGTCTCTATGATCAGTCAAGCAGTGATAAAATCCACATTAGAGGCAAATTGATGGCACTGCAGTAGAATTTAGAAAGCATGTATGCTATCCACACAATGATAGATATGAAAGATATGATAGTATAAAAGATTTTTACGACAGGCTGCCACTATAAGAAGCCCAGGAATTGTGAGGTACTTTCTACCTCTTACAATATGTAGGATATTTTTGTTTCATGGTCTTGTGATCTCCTCATTTTTATAAGCATTTTAAGCGACATCAAGTTTAAAGCTATAGATTTTTTTTGGTATAATACAGATATTGAAGATTTTACTTTGATATTCTATAAAGCTAGTTCCTTTTTATGACTAAGACACTTCAAAGCAGATTACATTCAGGTACTGTAGGTATTTCCCTGTTCCCACAGGGCTCACAATCTAGTTTGCAACTTCAAGAGGGAGAGAGAAAACATGAATGGTAACAGGATTTAATTACATTACAGTATAGTACTATGGAATAAAGTAACAATAAATATAGTTACGTATAGGTCAATTGTGAAGATTACATTTCAAGGCCACTTCAAGGTGGGTTACTGTGGAAGGTTAGGTCAAGGATAGAGGTTACATTATAGTGAGGTAGCTTACACTGGGGTACATTATATTACCATATGGTAGATTATACTGAGGTGCATTACAATCAGTTGTAATGAGGTAGATAACAGAGAGGCAGATTAGGTTAAGAATTAGGAGTTATTACATTTAAAAAAGGCATTAGGTCTTAAAGATTTCTAGTTTTTTAGATTTTCACTCAATTGGAGATTTTTCCTGTTTTTCAGGGTTGGTTTTTTTATGAAACTGGGCTTTGCTGTGCATATGTTAAAGCTAAATAAGATCATGGGATGGTCTCATTAGATTGCTGGGCTGGTGTTTTGAGCTTATGGAGGATCCACTCACTTCCTTGGTATTGGAGGTCAAATAGCAAGTGTAATCTGCTGCCACACTGTGTCTGACAATCAGCAGGATTTCTCCTAGGGAGCGGGCTTTGGTGTCCTCTATTCCCAGTTC
The DNA here is from genome assembly GCF_901001135.1 of Rhinatrema bivittatum. Taxonomy (NCBI): domain Eukaryota; kingdom Metazoa; phylum Chordata; class Amphibia; order Gymnophiona; family Rhinatrematidae; genus Rhinatrema; species Rhinatrema bivittatum. The sequence continues at coordinate 450,698,076 of NC_042615.1, read as the reverse complement.
CTCTCCCCTCCATGCTGTCATGAGACTCTAAATAAAAGTAAAACCATGGGATTCATCCACTCTGCTGTCCAATCATCTCGTTTCTGTCTTGTGTATGTGCAAGAATATAAAGTGCAGGTTCCAGTTATGAAGTAGTATGTCGAATTCAATAAAATCCCAAACAGTCAGTGCATCATTAGTTACTTATTACCATCTGATGCAATTTAATAGTCCAATATCAGACAAAGCTGCTCATACTTCTGAGATGTCATTATCAGTGGAACTAGCGTAACCCCGCGGTACTCACATAAGGATGTTTTTTTCCCATGCCTCTGCAAGAGGAGTCTCAATAAAACAGTTGCCATTTCCCTCCCTGCAGCTTACAGATACTCTGCAGAGAGCTGGGGTCCTCTAGAGCCGCATGCTGCAGATGTTACTTGTTCCAGTACTCTCCAAGGAGGCCGAACTAAAACTGGAGCATGCTCAGATAAAACAGCACAAAACATTAACAATTCTATAAGGGATGCTTTCAACTAGTAATCATGGGTTAATGTGGCATTGTGGGTAGGTATGAAGTTGATTGTTGAAGGCCCAGTGCATGTGTTGTGGTAAGGAAATTGGCTGCTGTGTTGTATTCTGGGTCTTCAAAATGTCAGAAAAAGTTCCCTACTAGCAAGAGATGTAGTGTGTCTCATGCTAGCTTGGTGATTAAGTCCCTTGTTCATTTGTTTGTTGATGTTGGTGGAAATTATAATAGTAATCGGCATAGCTTGTAGCCTTGTCCCAGTATCATGCACAATCCTTCCCAGTCTATATTTAAAACTGTCTTTGTGGATGATTGCTACTCCTCTACCTGGATCGACTGCAGATTTTATATCCTGCTGGGATGAGCTGTGTTAGAACAGTCCTTTCATTCTCAGTTAGCTAAGTTGGTACTATAGAAAATAGATCTGGACATTTTTTGATTAGGAGATCATGTCTTGAGTTATCAATGAGAAGGCACAAGCTAAATACAAATAAATATATAAAGAAATGTATAAGGAGATTTCTGTTGACTACTGATCTGACATTGAAGTACATACATATGATGAGCTATTTTCTGTTGGTTTTTCCATGTTCTATTGTTTGTACATGTTCACTTTTGCCCGAATTTTAAGAGGCCCACGCGCATAAAATTCGGGGGTTTCATGTGTGACTGGGCCATGCACACACTGAGAGCTTTTTCACCGGAATTTTAAGAGGCATGCGCACATAAAATCTAGAGGTTACGCGTGTTGCCAGACCGTGTGCATGCTGAGCACATTTTATTTTAAAACTTGTTTATTGAATTTGCAATCAAATATACAAACCATTCAACTAGGAAATTTGTAAAAGAAACATTAAGCCCAAACAAGGCAGTTGACAAGTAGGACATAATAGTGCAAACAGGTCAACAATCTCAACACAATATAGTAGAAGTGTTCAGAAGCATTAGACCATCTGTACGGTGTACTCATATGTAGCTAATCTTTAGCAAATCCATATTTCTTTATTTATTGTTCCCCCCCCCCTTCTTCCACCCTCCCTCCCTCCCTATGCAGCCAGTGGGTAAGATACTCAGTGAGTGAGAATAAAGAAAAAAGAAGAAAAAGGAAAATAGGAAAATAAGGAAAAAATAAGTCAGTGCATAAATAAACACATAATGGAAATGTTATTTAAGAAACGGCCCGGCCATGTGCGTAACCCCTGATATGTGCAGAAATGTCGGGCCAACGAAAAGGGGCGGACCGGGGGCATAGAGGGGTGGAGTGAGGGCCAACCAGGACAGTGGCTATTAGGCCATGTCCTGGAGAAACAGGCACCGACAGCCGGCCAGCACGCCAAAGTTACTTCTGCTCCAAAGGAGCAGTAAGTATTAATTCAAAAAAACAATCAAATATTTAGGTAATGGTTAGGGGTCAGGAAGGAGAAAAGAGGAGAGGGGAAAAGGTAGGAAGGGTAGTTAGGTAGATAGGGAAGTTCCCTCCCAGTCTGCTCCTTAATTGGAGAAGACTGGGAGGGAACTGGGAAAACCCTACTTCCGTCGCTGCACGTTGTTTTTGAAAATCTTCCCCATTGCATGTGAATGAGGCCACCTGCCCGCACATGCGCATGAAGACATTAAATTCCAGCGCGCATGTGTATGCGGGAATAGTATTTTATAATGTGCATGCTGATGCTTACATATTATAAAGTAGCAGGATTTAAGTGCGCGTACCATGAACCATGAGCACATGGACCCACACATGAACTTTTGAAAATTGACCCCTTTGGGTTTAGCTGGTTTTGATTGTGATGGGGTGGTGAACACTGGTGATTGACTATTGTCCTTTACACGTGATTGTGCTGTTTATTTTGGGTATAGACTGGAAGGTGTCTGGGCTGGGGGTGAGGGGGTTTAGAAATCAGTTATTGCTTTGGTAGAGCAGTGTTCAGGTATTATCAATTGTTTATGACAATGCTACTGAATTAGGCATGGGTTGGATGAATGGTGTAGCTGGGAGATAAAGTGGTAGTTTCCTGATCCTCAACTTGTAGTTTTGCTGATCAAATGCATATTCCAGGATGGTAACAGGAGTGTCAGATGTGCTCAGTGTGAATATGAGAATGTTGATTTGGAGTCTCATGATGGTTGAAAATAATCATACTATTGATTGATAGGGTTTACTCACAAAGTGTGAGATGTGGGTGTTTGTATTTCTGTGCTTCTGTTGGTAGCTTTATGGGGTGAGATGTGTATTATATTTGGTGTGAATATGAGAATGTTGATTTGGAGTCTCATGATGGTTGAAAATAATCATACTATTGATTGATAGGGTTTACTCACAAAGTGTGAGATGTGGGTGTTTGTATTTCTGTGCTTCTGTTGGTAGCTTTATGGGGTGAGATGTGTATTATATTTGGTGTGTATATATATATATATATATATATATATATATATCTGCTAGGAGTGGTAGAATAGAGAATAATGTTTCCCAGTCGTGCAAGGAGTTGAAGACTTGTTTGTGAAGGGGTCCTTTTGGAAACAAATTTAAGGACTCTTGATAATACCAATCCTGAATTAAGATGGACAAACTTTGATGAAGTTGTAAGTGCTGAGACCATCCAGATGATAACTAAAATGAGCACTGCCTCATGTCCATTAAAGTCCTGCCCAACTGTTAATCAAAGAGAAATGCATGAAGATATTAGTGGTCCTGTTTCAAGGATTGTTAATCTCTCTCTTTCAGAGGGTTTTCTACTAAAAGTACTCAGTCAGGCTTCTGTCAAGCCAATTCTAAAAAAAAAAAAAAAAGCCTTCTTTCGATTGCTTGCAACTGATAAATTTATGTTCTATTTCATCGTGGCTGTCTTTAGCCAAACTCACTGACTGTGTTGTTCTGTAACAACTGAACAGCTTCCTCAATGAGTATGATATTACTGGATTAGATCAATTTCAATTCAGTTTCTGGAAATGTTTTTAGTACTGAGTCACTCTTACTTTTAATGTTGGATACATTTTGGTGTGGCTTCGACAAAAGAATTGATTGTGTTGGTCATCATATCTTACTCTCCAGGATAGTTGACCTAGGCATTTCTGGCCATTTGCTCCAATATTTCACTTTGTACCTTACTGATCATGTTCAAAATATAATGATCGGTTCTGCCACATCTTCTTGGCAGTCTTTAACTACTGGAATGACACAGGGCTCTGCCTTGTTGGTGGTTTTATGTAATATTTGGGAGCAAAGTGAAATAAAGGATTCAGAAAGTGTATAAAAACTGTATTGTTTAAGGAACCTTTAGCGTAGTATAATGATTTTATGTGCATTATTTCATTGTATGTTATGTTTCTGCTTGTTTTATGATTTTATGTATGTATTGTTATCTGCACTAGACAATTTTATTGAACAAGGCAGAAGACATGTTTAAATAAAATACATAAATAGTTATTTATTACCAATCTGTTTTGGGGTTTGGGCATCAGCTATAGAATTTATGCTGATGACATTCAACTATATCATGGCCCCATACATTTGCTTTGGTATTCATTTATTTATCAGCATTTAATCAATAGCTTTGCCATAACTCATTAGTTTTGAATGTGGATAAAACCAAAGTTATTATCTTTAATCAATTTCTGCAAAAAGATGCCCCTACTACCTTATCACAGGTTAAGACTCTTGGTGTTTGACTAGAGCCTGATTTATCCTTTTTTATCTTCAAGTTAAATCCATAGTTGAGGTAATTTTTTCAAACTCTGCATGATTCAGTGGTTAAAACCTTTGCTGAGTCTAGAAGATTTTCGCTCAGTATTGCAAGCTGTGCTCCTTCTGAGTTTGGATTTTTGCAATGCCATTTATTTAGGGACACCTGCCTACTTTCTTAGGTCGCTACAAGTGGCTCAAAATGTATCCGCTCGCTCACTCTCAAGTAGCGGTCGCTGGGAAGCAGCTCAGGACTTGCAGCGCTGATAGATTACGCTTGCAGAGCTGCTGCCAGAGCAAAACTGGAACCACCTGGGATCCTGGCACTTGAAATGGGGGTGCCCTAGAGTCCTAACTGGAGGGAGGGTGCAAATGGGGTAGTGTAGGGGGGGGGGGAGAGGAGGCCTTATTTCATGAAGGATTTACCCTTCAGGGCGTGGGGAGGGCCAGTGCCGACACTGCCGATAGGGTAAGTTTCATTTTTAAATTTTACATCGGTCGGGCTTGGGGGGTGAGTGGCAAGCTCTGGCAGCAGGATCCTTTGTAAAATTTTTGGGGAGGGAGGGAATCAGGTTATAAAGCCTGCACTCAGATTTGTTTATAAAGCATAACAGTGCCACTTAATTGGATGTCTTTTGTAGATGTACAGTTAAATGGCAGGATAAGGGGTGACTGTCTTAGTACGAGGATTGTAGTTTATCCTAGCAATAGCATATGCTTCTGTTAAAGATTGAGCAATTCCTGGAGTGGCACATTACTACCTGACAAAAAAATCAGTTAGGAAAAGGACCTGAAATGTAAAAAAATTAAAAATTAAAGCAAAAATGTTTGCCAGGAGCTGGTTGATATAGCTACCAGTTGTTTTCTTGCTCGGCAGTACACAGCCATAGACTTGCATTGGCCAAAGACGAATGGGAAAAATAAACAAATGAGACAAATATTTTTTATTCCTGGGACCCTTCCATTCATTTTGGGGGTTCATTAATGAAACACATATGGACTCTGTTGTGTTTTAAGTATTCATTTTAAACAGATCCACATCCCTATTGGTTTTCTGGCTTCACAAATTATCAAACGTACTTGAAACTATTACTCCCCCAAAATGTACATTTAGCTGGCGTGATTATCTGTTTTGTAATTGGTAATGAATAGCTCTAGTAAAATCATTAAATGAAGTGGTTTGAGAATGTTTCTGGTGAAAATTTCCAAATACACAAATTGTATAAGAACATAAGATATGTCCCATTGGGTCAGACCAAGGGTCCATCAAGCCCAGTATCCTGTCTCCAACAGAGGCCAATCCAGGTCACAAGTACTTTGCAAGTACTCAAATATTAAATAGATCCCAAACTACTATTCCTTATTGATTGATTAATAGCAATTTATGGACCTCCTTTAGGAACTTATCCGAACCTTTCTTAAACTAACTGCAGGGGTTTTACTGAGCCAGGAGGGAGAGAATGGTTTACAAAGAGGTTGTGTGTGGGTGGAGGGTGGGAAGGGAGGACAGGAGGGAACCTTTACAAAACAAACAAAAAAAAAAATGGGGAAGGAGGGGAGTCCCAACCTTTGGACCTTCTGTTTATTACCACTTCAAAGGAGTATGGTGGATATCGGCCCCTCTGCTCCATTTATTATATATTTTTTGAGGGGGAGAGAATCAGGTGATGGGCCCACATTTAATACTACAAAAAAAAAGATCACCACTTAACTATATAGCTTTTGAAGATATTCAGTTAACATAGAAACGGTGGCAGAAAAGGACCAAATGGTCCATCCAGTCTGCCCAGCATGCCTATGGGAGCAACAGCCGTGCCATACAGGTCTCCCCCGTAAAGGTATCATCGGGGTGTGGCAACTGGCTTGCATGTTACCCTCCATACTTGTTTTCCCAAAAATTATCCAGCCACACAAGCTCGGATAACTTTAAAACCTAACTGGTTACATTCAAGTATAGCTAGATAGGTTTTAAAGTTATCCAACTATATCTAGAAATATATATTTAGGTGCATATATTCAATAGGACATTTATCCTACTGAATATACAGGACCACTTGTCTGACTAGCTTTAACCAGATGTCCACTTGCTGGCTCACTAAATATGGACCTCTTAATGTATAGTTTGTTCTCTGGAGTATAACTGATGAGTCTTAGAGGTGAATTTTAAAAGCCCACCATGCACATTAATTCGGGGATGTGCAAAGAAGTTGGGCTCAGGCATGCCGAGGGGCTTTTAAACGTTGCTGAGATATGTATGTATCTCCCCCAGCGCGCGTATCTCAAACGTTTTCAAAAAGGGGCAGGGCATTGGCATAGTCTGGGCAGGGAATGGGTGTCTAGGGGCGTGAACCAAAGATGTGCATTGAAATACTGATGCGCCTGGCACGTGCTGAGGCCCCCTGCTGCATAACGTCTGCTATGGAAAACTAGGCAGATCTGCAGGGTTTTAAGAGTCGAGACTAACTGGGGGTTGTGAAGGCTATGAAACCGGGGGTGGGGGGGTGGGGGGTTGGAAGACCTATCTCTTAACTGGGCGAACTGGGGTGAACTGGGAAAACTGGGAATGGCGTCTGCACGCGCCCCTTTTAAAATCCCCTGATTTATGCAGAAGAGAGATTTGCATGCACATACGTGTGCCCACTTAAACTTTGGTGCACATGTGCAGGTAGCCAGACTATTTTAGAAAATTTGCGGGCTGACATATGGGCACAAATGTGCACACGCACACCCGTTTGAACATCACCGTCCCTGTGTACATGCTATGAAAACGTGCATAGATCCCTAGGTGTGTTATTTTACAGATTTTGCTTATAAAATATTGCAAAAAAAAAAAATGCTAGAATAACTTCACAGCTCCAGTACGGAGTTTTAGTATTGTTCACTGTTTATCCATTGCAAAAAATATATATAAACATTGTTTGCTGAAGGTAGAAAATGCACTGTTGTTAATTCTAATAGTTAGCAACTCCATAAAGGCTCTCTCTGCCTCTGTTGTGCTAAAATTGGACCCTTTGTTATGAATTGTGCATCCTCTGCTGCTCTATCATGTGTGAAAATCAAATGGGAAGGAAAAAAAATGAGGCAATTGCATAGATCTTGTATGGATCAACAAATCTGAGCGTACTGTTCCATGCATTTCCACCCCAACAAAATTAGCTCATGCTTTAGATTAAATCATAACAGAGTACTTGCAGTCAAAGATGCAATGTAAAGGAGGATGGGAGAAGAAGAGATTTCAATGAAAATTCTGGAAATCGTGTTTGTTTTTTAGGCTCACAAGGCTTGAGCAAATAGATCAATGATTCTCATATCCATCATATTTTACACAGTATGGGGATTTTTAGTCCATTACCTCAATAATCTCAGTAATCTGTGGCATGACATCTTTAATGTGTAAGAGAAGAATGAGGGAATAGTAGAAAGGTTAAGCTTAACATTGCCAGGCTATAACAGTTCATATTTTATCTTAAAATTCTGTCACTCAATAAATAGTTTGCCAGCTAACTTGTTCTGTTGTAAATGCAGTTCCAACATTTGCATTTGCTAGTGTCATATACATATACTGTGTGTGTGTGTATATATATATATATATATATATATATAATTTAACATGAGATTTCTATTCCATTTTTCCTTGCTTGTATACTTTTTCACAACAGATTGCATGAGGATAGGCTCATGGATTTCAGAAAAATAACAGACTAAATTACATAATCTTACATAATTTCATAAGATATGCCATACTGGGTCAGACCAAGAGCCCAGTATCCTGTTTCCAACAGTGGCCAATCCAAGTCAAAAGTACTTGGCAAGTACCCAAACATTAGATAGATCCCAAGCTACTATTGCTTATTACCCTCATAGCAGTTTATGGATTTATCCCCTAAGAACTTCTCCAAATGTTTTTTAAACCCAGTTGTACCAACTGCTGTAACCACATCCTCTGGCAATGAATTCCAGAGCTTAACTATGCGCTGAGTGAAAAAGAATTTTCTTCGATTTGTTTTAAATGAGCTACTTCCTTACATTAAGGTTGAAGGCTACATCACTTATTCCCTTTGGGCATGAATGCCCATGTGCAAGCGATCATGAGCGTGATCATGCATGCTTTAACGTTATCCTCCCTGTGTCAGATCAGGTGTGGTTGGTCTGTGGATCTACTGGCTGTGAAACCACGTTTTTAGTCTGTGCCGGTTTGAGGATTTCCTTTCTTCAATGGAAGTTTGTCACAAGATATTAGAAATGAAGTGAAATATTTTATACATTTAATAATGTAACAAACTATGCTTTTCATGGAAAGAAAGGCTACAGATATAAAAATAATATTTTAGGAGAACGTGAGCAATAGCGTCAGCTACCAGTGAGTGCAAGAGAAGCAACTGAAAGGTGTCGGGAAGGATTCATATTTGTATAGATGTCATAAATGATCCATGGACTGGATGTTTGAAGATTATAGCAGTGAAAAAAGATTTGTTAGCCTACAGAATTTTCCAAGAGTTGCCTGTCTTTGAAATGTTTATTTTCATCTGATGCAAGGGACAGAATAACATTAAAATTTTCCGCTGTTAGCCAGCAATGTTGTTTCTGAAGATTGTCTTCTGATGTAAGACTTCTATGCAGGGCCAGTGCTAGATTTTCTGCTGCCCTGTGTGAACAATTATTCATTCATTCTCTGTCCCGGGCCCACAAAAAAAAAAAGGCCCAGCTCTCTTCAGTAATACAAACTTTAAAAACTAACACCCCCCCCCCCCCCCCGTACCAACGACTAGTGCAAAGGTATTAGGTGCTCTATGTGAACCTTATAGCCTTGCACAATAAAATCAAGAAATAAAATAAAATACAATCAAAATAAAATCAAGAAATAAAATAAAATACAATCAAAATACTAATAATATTTCAAAAAAAGCTGATGAATAAAAGATCAAATAATCCCAAACACTAATAAAATTTTTCAAAACAGCAGACACCACAAAAAACACCTGAAAAATAAAACTAAAAAGGATTTTAAAAATTCACACTCTCCATACCTAGGAACCTTTGATTTCCGATCAACCTGGGATTATCGTGTAGTGGGAGTGGGATGCATAAACGTTGTCTCTTTCTTATATATACACACACACAAACTCATAAACATATACACTTCCTCTCAGACAAACTCTCAGGTGTCTCCAGCTCTTCTCTGGTTGGGACCAGTAGCCCTAGGCACTCATCTTCATTTTAGCTGCTGGCAGGTTGGAATCCACATGCATCCCCATCCCCCCCCCCACCCACCCACACACACACACACACACACACATACACACACACAGACAAGCTCCCATTTATACACACCATTTACAGTCAGGTTCCCATTCACCTTCACCCAAATCCCAGGCAGACTCCCATTCTTACACACACACATACCCTGCTCATCCCAGGAAGGCCCCTGTGCATGCATGTGCACACACATACAAACACACACTCACACTCCAGGCAGGCTCCCATTCACACACACCCATCCCAGGCAGCCTCCCATTCACACCACACACACACACACACCTATCCCAGGCAGCCTCCCATTCACACACACACACACACACACACCCAGGCAGCCTCCCATATACACATACTCATCCATCCCAGGCAGCCTCCCATACACACACACACACCCAGGCAGCCTCCCATATACACATACTCATCCATCCCAGGCAGCCTCCCATACACACACACACACCCAGGCAGCCTCCCATACACACACACACACACATATACTCATCACAGACAATCTCCCATTCATACACACATTCATTCCAGGCAGCCTTCCATTCACTTACACACACATATACAGACCAGGCAGTCAGAGTCCATGGATCATTCCTCCTCCACTACTGCTGCCATCTTGCTCCTTTGTGGAAAAAAGCAGTTCTGCAGTTACTGCGGTAATTCAACACTCATGGTGCTAGCATTTCCTGTGTTCTCATCTTACTTATTCCGCCACTGGTGGGATAGGGTCCACCTGCTGCAACACGGTCCTCCTTCTTCTGCTGCCGTTGGGATCAGGACCACTGGTGGCACCATGGGCCTCTGCTTCTTCTGCCACAGGTGGGATTGGATCCATCAGTAGCATCATGGGCCTCCTTATTCCCCCACTGGTGGGATTGGGTCCACCAGTGGCAGCATGGGCCTCTCCCTGCTCCAGACGCCACCCCACCAAATGTGCCACCCTGTGCAGTTCCATGATTTGCACACCCAATGGTGCCGGGCCTGCTGCCATGGAATGCATTGTAGGAGCACATTTCAAGGCTTAAAATGTAATGCTTAATAAATTAAAATGTAATTCTTAATCATTTCTTAACATGACTTCCAGTAGATTAAATAATGCTAGAAAGGGATACGATACACTTCATTGCTCTGTTTAAAGAAGATGCATCAGCATCATAGTCAGTGGGCACCATCACATCACTGAGCTTATGGAAAAGATGGATTCATAAAAGAAATTGTAAAATTGGGACATCCCTTATTCACTCTACCATTCTATGTGTACATTAGGGATGGACATTTGGGAGAAACAAAATTGGAAATTAGACAAAATTTCCTATTTTGTTTCATTTCGTTATTAAAGCAAAATGATTGAAAATCCAATGAAATGTCATTGGTTTTCACGGTTTGTTTTGAAAACAAAATTGATCCATCAGGCCTAGGCCCAGGCCCTAAGCCGGGCTTTGCCTATGAAATAGGCTGACACCCAAAGCAAGGGCCTTGGTCTAGGTCAGAATATAGTGCCAGGGCCTGGGCTTAAGCATTGTACAGTATTGTCATGCATCAAAATGGCACTGTCTGCTGGAGTGAATGTGTCAGTTAATTAACTCCAGAGTGACCCCAGCAGATGGAGTCAATTTGCTTTCAAGCACCAAAGAAAGAAGATGTTGAAAAAGAGAAGCTCCCAGGCCTGGGCTACGAGACCTGGGCCTGACTCTGGGACAAGTCCCAGGTGTCAAAACCTGGCCTCTGGGCCAAGGCCCTAGCCTTAGTCCTGGGTCCAAGCTGAGGGCCTGGCATTGGGACCTGAACTTCAGGTCAGGTCACAACATTGAGCCTGGACCATGCCTAGAATAAGCCAAAACCCAGGTGTTGAACCTGACCTCTGAGTCAGGTCGTGGTATCGAGTGTGGGTCCGGGCTGAGGCTCCAGCATCTGGACCCAGTAGACTAGGTTGCAATACCCAGGCCCTGAGCCCCAGGCATCAGGACCCAGCCTCTGGATCGAGTCCCGGCATCAGTCCTGGATTTGGTTCAAGGTTCCGGCATCGGGACCCAGCTCCAGAGCAGGTTGTGGCATCAGGCTTGGGGCTGGGACCTGGCCTAGGCTGAGACCCAGGTGTCATATCCTGGCCTTAAAGCCTGGGCCTTGCATAGAGCATAGACTGAGGTCGCTGCGACCTACCGCAACCTAGGCCTACCCTAGGCTGAGGCTTCATCTGGGCCTAGGCTTCAGAACCATCCTGACGTTTAGTCCCAGGCTGAAGCCTCAGCCCTGCCTAGGCCTAGGCATGGTAGTTCTATGCGATATTGGCCTATGCCTTATGCAAGGCCCAAGCTTCGGCCTGAGCCTAGGTCTCGGCATCAGATCCCCATCGGACCAGGCAAGCAGAGGCCAGGGAGGATCTTGGCTCCAGCATTTTTTCAGGTGGGAGGGATGAGTGGGGGGCTTGGGAGACCTCAGGATTCCCCATTTCTTTTTTTTTTTGGGGGGGGGTTGGTTTTTTAACTAAATAAATGAAATAAACATTTATCAAATGAAATTCAAGGAAAATTAAACCCCTGAAAGTGAAATGAAAAATGAAACAAATATGTTTTTCCTTCCCACCCCTATACCTCTAATGAGCTTAAATTTTGAATAAGAATCTGTGAGATGAATTAAGTCTGTATGTATATAGTGTGTGGTAAGGAAAATAGTTTGTGGGTTTAATAAATTCTTTGGGGTAGATTTTCAAACCGCGCGATTTGGCCTACTTTTGCTGGCGCATCAGGCGCAAGCAAAAGTACGCTGGATTTTAGTAGATACGCGCGGAGCCGCTAAAATCCGGGATCGGCGCACGCAAGGCTATGGATTTTGTATAGCCGGCGCGCGCCGAGCCGCGCAGCCTACCTCCGTTCCCTCCGAGGCCGCTCCGAAATCGGAGCGGCCTCGGAGGGAACTTTCTTTTGCCCTCCCCTCACCTTCCCCTCCCTTCCCCTACCTAACCCACCTGCCCAGCCCTGTCTAAACCCCATCCTTATCTTTGTTGGGGGATTTACGCCTCCCGGAGGGAGGCGTAAATCCCCGCGCGCCAGCGGGCCGCTAGCGCGCCGGGATGCAACCTGGGGGTGGGTCCGGAGGGCGCGGCCACGCCCCCGGACCACCCCGGGCTGTAGCCACGCCCCCGTGCCCGCCCCTGGAACGCTCCCGACACGCCCCGAAAACGCCGCACGCTCCGGCCCCGTCCCCGGCACGCCCCCGACACGCCCCCGACACGCCCCCGACACGCCCCCGACACGCCCCCTCCGAAAACCCCGGGACTTACGCGAGTCCCAGGGCTCTGCACGCGCCGGTAGACCTATGTAAAATAGGCTCACCGGTGCGCAGGGCCCTGCTCGCCTAAATCCGCCTGGATTTGGGCGGATTTAGGCGAGCAGGGCTCTTAAAATCCGCCCCTTTGTGTATAAATATCTTGCAAAAGACAATTATTTATGCTATGGGAAGGTGTGAAAACCTTTTCCTGAAATGTAAACAGTGATGCTGGATTTTCCAACCAATCCTAATCACATATACTTAGACTGTTGCTCAGTTTAAATTTTTGAAAGGACATTTCAATTAGGGATTTACATCAAAAAGTGAATAATTAAACTTGACCCTAACAGTTGATTAATTTTAGTCATTTTGCAAATAAATGACAGAATAAAATAAAGTCCCTTAAATTCAGTAGATATATTTTAAACTGAATTAAGCATACCCATTCCTTATAAAACTTTAAATAACTTTAAAAACTCAACAGCATTAAGACGCAGAGAGCAGTCCAACAATGGGTTGGGGCAATCCAGTCTTTTCTGCCAAGTTCCAAATATATGATTATCTACCTACTGCTGAGAGATTGTATATGTGCTCTCCAATAGCAAATCAAATCTGGAGGCTAGTGGCAAACCTAGAGAAGTTGAGATAGAGATATGGTATATAGAGAAGGCCTTCAGGGAATTATGGAAGAGTGGTCCAAAGTTCAGTATGGCAGACCCTGTGCTGCTTTCAATAAACAAAGTAATCTGTAAGGAGATCATCACCTTGGTGTAGCAGAAAGTGATCTGGCAGCTATAATCAGCCTTCTATGTGATATATTATTCTCTTACATTGAGGATTTGTCTCCAGGACCATTTGCCCAAAAAGGAAGCATAAGGACTGCCACTGTAGTTGAGGATTTGGTAATTAGGAAGTGGATAAGTGGTTGGTGGGCACGAGAATCACCTGGTGTCTTGTCTGCCTTGTGGAAAGGTGGAAGACACCTAGTTGGAATTTTAGAGAGCGCTGGAGAAGGATAGGCAGTTGTGATGTGTGGGTCGAAAACATACAAAGATGCAGTAGGGAGGTTCTAGAAATCAAAATTAGGATTAAAGGTAGAAGATTAAAATGCATAATCTCTATTGTAGTGTTTTCAGAGTTGCTCCCAGTTCCATGTGCAAGACCCAGAACCATGCAGTCAGGTATGCACAAAAGAGCAGCTTCATTGTCATGTTTCTTTGTGCATGCAACAGAGTGCATGCATGCCTCCTTGAGAGGCATCAGTCCCCAGGACGTAAGCCTCCTGTGTTGTTAATGTCACCAGTGGACTGGTACTGGCTGGGTGGAGTGAAGCCACTCATAGTACAGTGTCGTGGGGAAAGGAGGCAGCGGAGGAAGACAAATGCTGAGAAGAGGCAGATAGCAGGAAATTCAGGTCCTTGGATCAGCAACTTAGCTGCATACAGTCCAGCAGGGCTAGTAGTCCTAATATCGACCCCTAGGACTTAAGCCATCTGGGTTGATGAAGTCACTGGGAGTGGAACCAAATGAGAGGGGGCAAAGTAACTCACTGTACAGTGTTCCAGGGAAAGAAGACAGCAGAGAAAGACAGACACCGTAAAGAGGCAGGCAGCAGGTATCTCAGATCAGCAACTCAGCTGCACACAGTCCATATGGGCTACATTATCACACTATTCATAATTTTTGAATGCAATAGGAGTTCAAGACCCAAGAGGTTATTCTATATTTTCTTTTATATAAGGATATGTACAACCATTTTATAGTGTAAACTGCTTATATTTTCTTCTTTGTCACACAGTTTTTTAAATATTAGCATGTGTGATGTATAGTAAATAAGCTAGAGTGAAACACACTCAGTTTTGTGTCAGTACAGAACATGACACAAGCAACATGAAATGTATGGCATTATAAGAGCAGTCTATCTTGGATTAATGTCACTGTTATACAGTACTAAGGTATATGTAACATGCATATCCTCTGAACATCCATAAGATAATGTTCCACAAAGCAGAGTTCAATTAGGAACAAAATGTCCCGATAATCATTTATTCAACAACCTGTTTTACAACTTACAATTTTTTATTTATAGCGACTCAACTCATCTCATATGTTTGAATGATATAAAATATATGTTTAAGAGTTATATAATATCTGGTATTTTGAAGAATCTTTTTAACATATGTTTTAAATGTGGGGATGGTAATATAGTGGGTAATGTATTTATGAGGCATGGATGAGGGTTCTGTATGAGTGGGGTTATCGGGAATTACATTTCTAAATGTTGGAGTTAGTGCTTTTAGAATGTATTAATAAAATGTATGTAAAGTGATATCACAAGGTTGGGTCGCTATAAATGAAAAATTGTAAGTTGTAAAACAGGTTGTTGAATAAATGATTATCGGGACATTCTGTTCCTAATTGACCTCTGCTTTGTGGAACATTACTGTTATACACAGTACACATCAGAGTCAAGATGCTTAGAAGATAGGGAATGTGGGGATGCATTATTTAAGTAATAATATGTTTTGAGGGTAAGAAATAATGACTTTTTAAAAACTTACATACAGTATATTCTTAATTTTAGGCTACTCAAATTGTTTGATGTGTCTTTGGTTAAAGAGGCCCATATCATCTGTCACAGATCTTTCTGCAGTTTATATTAAAGCAAACATCCAAATACATTTATGCGCAAGTAAAATGGTTGCCATACAAGAGATTAGGGGATTCTGCTGAGCTCTTTGAGAAGAGCAGCAAGGCTCCGTGAATGGCAAGGTGTAAAATAAATGATTTCCTCATGTGCTGTGTATTGATCTTTGTAGAAACATATGTTTTCTTAACCAACTCATGGGGAAACCAGAAGATTATAACTTTATAGACTGGGTAATGGCAACTACTTACTCTTATTGATATTTTATGGAAGCAAATATGTGATGAACCCAGATCAAATATCTAGTTCAATCTGTTTAATTTAGGAGTTATAAAGACTTACAGTATGTATATAAGAATGAGTTTGACAAATGAGCGTTGTTATTTCCCATTTCAGGTTGATTATGTTCTCCTTAGAGCCAAGGAGTAGCATAAAGGATCTCCATAATGTCTGAATTCCCTAGCAATACGAGAAATGAACAATGACGTTATGGTAGCTAAAATGAAAAGCTTCTATATCAGTGTAGAGGGGTGGTAGGAATGAGAAAGTGTCAGCTTCAATGCTTGTGTAATGGGTGGTGGAAAAGATGACAGCGGACAGGCATGTTTGTATGGTGATAACAGGCATGGTTGCGAGGTGGTAGAAAAGAGGAAGTCAGTGGTGATTGAGCCCTGGGGTGGTGGGAAAGAAGAAGCATAGGTGATGCATCAGCGCAAAGAGATGAGACAGAGGAGAGGGTGGCATTGGACTGGTGAGAGGAAGGAGAACTGGGCAGTGTGTCAGTGGTTGGGCAAGGAGGGCAAGTGAAAGCTGGAGGGAAAAAGGGTGATTGGTGGTGTCTTTGCTGAGGGGCTGACGTGAGAGAGGAAGAGTAAATTGCATGAATGCAAGGGGAGAAAAAAGCAGGAAAGGTGAGCAATATCAGAGCAGGGATGTGTGATGGAGTGGGGTTGAGACAGGTAAAAGTGAGGAGGGGTAATGGGAGGTAGGAGAAGTTGGCAGTAACAGAGAAGGAGGAAGAGGGACAGAGGAAAACATCTCCTTCTTGCTCTCAGTTGTCTGTCTCTGGTGACTGTTCTGCACTAGGGATGTGCATTCATTTAATTTATTTTCATTTTTATTGCACAGTAAATAAAAATAGGGCCCACTAAACTGAAATAGTGTGCACTAAATTGATTTGCTGTATGCTATTTCTGTTTAGTGTCCATGAAATAAATATTTTTGCTATGCACAAATCACTATGGGGTGGATTTTAAGAGCCCTGCTCGCGTAAATCCGCCCGGATTTACGCGAGCAGGGCCTTGCGAGCCGGCGCGCCTATTTTCCATAGGCCTGCCGGCGCGCGCAGAGCCCCGGGACTCGCGTAAGTCCCGGGGTGTTTCGAGGGGGGGCGTGTCGGGGGCATGTTGGGGGCGGGGCCGATCGGCGTGGCGTTTTGGGGGCGGGACGCGGCGTTTCGGGGGCGGGCCCGGGGGCGTGGTTTCGGCCCGGGGTGGTCTGGGGGCGTGGCCGTGCCCTCCGGAACCGCCCCCAGGTCACGTCTCGGCGCGCGGGGATTTACTTCTCCCTCCGGGAGGCGTAAATCCCCCCGACAAAGGTAGGGGGGGTTTAGATAGGGCCGGGGGGGGTGGGTTAGATAGAGGAAGGGAGGGGAAGGTGAGGGGAGGGCGAAAGCGAGTTCCCTCCGAGGCCGCTCCGATTTTGGAGCAGCCTTGGAGGGAACGGAGGCAGGCTGCACAAAATCGGCAGCCTTGCGCGCGCCGATCCTGGATTTTAGCAGATACGCGTGGCTACGCGTGTATCTGCTAAAATCCAGCGTACTTTTGTTTGCGCCTGGTGCGCCAACAAAAGTACGCGAAGGCGCACTTTTTAAAAATCTACCCCTATGTGTGAATATCTAATGAGGTGCAGAAAATCAGTCAATTCAGCAATTTTCCATGAAAATATACTAATCATTGAGGAGTTAAAGTTGTTTTATTAAATAAAGTCAATTATTTCAAGCAGACTTTCCTGCAAAATAAATGCCGCAAATCTCATTTGAATAATTATATGAGCTAAGTGTTGTGACCGTCGGTCTTTGACGGCTTCGCCCCGCCAACCTCTCACTACTTGCGGCTCCTCCCGCTCACCTCGGACTACTGGCTGCTGTGGCGTCTGTTTGCCGTCCTTTCCAGCGTCCCCGGACCGGCTTTGGTGCTGCCTCCCGCCATGCTCCTCCAAGGTACCTTAGGGCGTGCAAGCGCACTCCGCCCTCATCTTTATTTCCATGTTGGTGCGAACCTCAGGGGCATCCCCCTGATATGACGTCATGCTGCCCAGATATTTAAGCCTACAGTATTTGCTAGCTCATTGAGTTAGCAACGGTAAGTCTACGGATGGAATTCGCTCTCGGTACCGAAGCTGCTCTGCCACTCCAGCGCTATCTGGAACTCTTACACCCTTTGGGGTTTGCTAACGGGGTACCCGCTCCTTGGGGGCCTCTTCTGCTTCTTTCAGGTGCTATCAGGAAACCAGTCCTCGAGGGCCAATGTTCCCTGATTCGCTGCCTGCATCTTCAAACCCTTCTACTTGGAAGACTTCACTACAGTTTCCATCTGTGAGTACAACTACCATCTATTCCACAGTACTGCTTCCCTGGAACCAGGTACTCGCTCCTCGAGGGCCTGCCCTCTGTTCCGGTGCCAGACCTCTCATCTAGGGGAATCTCTTACTGCTACGTGAGAACAATACAACTGAGTCTCTCTGTTCTAAGGGATCAGGTATTTGCTCCTCGAGGGCCTGCTCTCCCTGACTCGGAACATCTCCTAATTCTTCCTGGGACTCTGAATGCTTCTTATCGTGTACTCATAACTCTCAGTCTTTCCACTACAGCACAGCCTAGCAGAGGATTCGCTGTTCCAGCGTTCTGTGGGAGACCTGCCCAGCAGGGCTCAACATCTACTACTCACTACTACCACCTCTGGTGGTTTCCAAATCTGTTTAATAAAAGATTCAAATCTGTGTTTCTGTGTCCAGAGTCTATTCTGACACTGTGGTCCCTCACAGGACTGCCCCCCATGGGCGTGGTCAGCTGCCACAGTGTCCAAGGATCCACCCAAACATCAATAACCATAACACCAAGATCATGAGAAAAACATCTTGCTGTATTGGCAAATTTCTGCAAGCAGACAAACTGTTTAGTGCATTTTCTTCCTTGTCTGAAATGGACAGGTGTGGCTTTAGCAACTTTCAGAAGTTTTAGATAACAAGTAAGGGCAGATTATTATTCTTCTGCATTCCAGCCCAAACATAAAAGTTAAAAAGCAAAGTCAAATATATGAGTAAATATGAAGAGGCTGGAAATTAAAGAGATTGTGAGAATGCACAACATCAGCTGCATCGATATCCCTACTATTCAGAAAGAATAGATCTCCCATATTCACCCACATCAGCTCTTACTTTTATGTATAATGCTGAGTGTTCCTACTAGTTTCAGAGAAGGCTAGAGTTCAGTTTCCTGGCTGAGAGATGCATATGTTCTCCTTGTCTTAACTGTATTAATGAAGCAGTTTGGTGGTGGTGGTGGTGAGCCTACTGGAAAGGCTAGGGGGACCTAGGAAGCAAAATGTTGGGGTAACAGTCATGCTGGTGTTCATGGCTTCTTTTACTATTGTAAATTGATATAGTTGAAAATGGGAGGAGAGAGATCCTATGTATAAATAAAAAAAAAAACAAAAGAGGATCTTACAGTACAATAGAAGAAGATAAAAATGTTCCTGGATAAGGAGTGATATCTTACAAGTGATCACACCATATGGCTACCAATTGAAAGTGTGGACAGAAATAACTTTATTTGGCAGTCTTTGGCAGGATTTTCTTTGGTCATTGTTATAAGATAGATGGGTTTTGAACATACAAAAGTGTTTTTAAAAATCTTATATTTAGTCAATACTATAAATGTTTGAAATGGCAAAATAATTTATACTTGCAATGTTGAGGACCAGAACCCTCCACCACTGGCCTTCCAAACCAAGATAAATGCTTGCCTGTATGAAACCCCCTCTGGGTACTGGGATACTTTCAGACCAGGGTGATCCTCTGGCCAGTAATTGAATAGAATGGTGAAATGTATGCCTTGTAGATGAGAAACAATGTGGTCAGTGCTCTCTCATTTTCCTAATAAACACAAGTGAAAACGTGCCACTTCATGTAGAAAGCACAACCCATGGCCATTTACCTTACATTTCCTCAACACAGCTGTCTACATAATAAATAGGAATGTGTGAACCTTTTTAATAAAAGGTCTGTGATCCAATTCAATGAACACACACACAATCTGCCAGGACAAATATTTTTGCTTTTGCCAGATAACTATGGAATATCTGCTTTTATGGCATTTGCTGTTCAAATTTCCTAACTATTCACTCATATTTTGTTGAATTGAGTCCTATGAGATTAATTAGGCATACTAGATTCTTACATACAGAGTTATGGTCATTTGCCTCTCATCTGTTCAAGTACAGCTAATTAGCTCATAATGCAAACTGGATGTAGCTCACACTGCACCACAATGGGAGTCTTAACATTTGCCAGATACAACACTATATCACATAGAAGCATGTGTATGATCTCAGCTCAGCAAGTAACAATCATCTGTTAGCATAATTGCATTATATTGATCATTTTTTTGCAGACTGAGATGCCATTGATTAAACTACATTAGGGTCTAAATAAGGGTCAGAAGTACTAAAGGATTTTTTCTTATTTTGTATCTATGGGGAAAATACTTAGTAAATTTAACAAAAAAAAAAGATTTCTATATGGTCTCAAACCTCAAATATAACATCTTTAGATAATTTTCATGTTGGACATATAAAAAATATCATATGATTACTTCTATTTTGCACTACATTATCTTGCTTTGAAAATGGCCATAGCATATGTTCTAATTCTAAATGATGCAATTAGTAGTATTTAATGCTTTACAATGAGTGATTTGACATGGTAAGATATGGCTTATGTATAAGAACATAAAAAATGGCCATACTGGGTCAGACCAAGGGTCCATGAAGCCCAGCATCCTGTTTCTAATAGTGGCCAATCTAGGCTACAAGGACCTGGCAAGTACCCAAACACTAAATAGATCCCATGCTACTGCTGCCAGTAATAGCAGCAGTGGCTATTTCCTAAGTCAACTTTTAATAGTCCAAGTACAGATCCCTGAGTCACTCCACTATTTACCCTTTTCCACTGAGAAAATTGACCATTTAATCCCACTCTCTATTTCCTGTCTTTTAACCAGTTTGTAATCTTTGAAAGGACATTGCCTCCTGTCCCATGACTTTTTAGTTTTCTTAGAAGGCTCTCATGAGGGACTTTGCCAAATGCCTTCTAAAAATCTAGATACACTACATCTACTGGTTCACCTTTCTCCACATATTTATTAACCCCGTCAAAAAAATGAAACAGATTTGTGAGGCAAGGCTTCCCTTGAGTAAATCCATGTTGACTGTGTTCCATTAAATTGTGTCTTTCTATATACTCTGTGATTTTCATCTTTAGAATAGTTTCCACTATTTTTCCCAACAGTGAAGTCAGGCTTACTGGTCTACAGTTTCCCGGATCATCCTAGAGCCCTTTTGAAGTATTGGGGTTATATTGGCTACTCTCCAGTCTTCAAGTAAAATGACTAATATTAATTTCATTTTTTAGTTCCTTCACCTGGACTGGGGTGCATACCATCCAGTCCAGGTGATTTGCTACTCTTTAGTTTGTCAATCTGGACTACAACATCTTCCAGGTTCACAGTGATTTTGTTCAGTTCATTTGGTTCATCACCCTTGAAAACCATCTCTGGAACTGGTATCTCTCCAACATCCTCATATGTAACAACAGAAGCAAAGAATTCATTTAGTCTTTCTGTAATGGCCTTATCTTCTCTAAAAGCCCCTTAACCCCTTGGTCATCTAATGGTCCACCTGACTCTCACAGGTTTCTTCCTTTGGATTTATTTTCAAAGCTTTTTATTATGAGTTTTTGCCTCCATAGCCAACTTCATTTCAAATTATCTCTTAGTCTGCCTTATCGATGTTTTACACTTAACTTGACAATGCTTATGCTTTTTCAGATTTTCTTCAGATGGATCTTTCTTCCAATATTTGAATGATTTTTTTTTTTTTTTACTAAAATAGACTCTTTCACCTCACCTTTTAACCATGTCATTCATTGTTTTGCCTTCCTTCCACCTTTCTTAATGCATGTATAAAGTATTTATTCTGAAAAAATAAGATGAACAGAAGCAAATATACAATGAAGTCCATATTCAAAAGCCAGTTAGATGGATAACATAATAGTTATCCATTTAAATGGTTTGTACAGCTATATTCAGCCTTTATCTAAGAAAATTATAGTGGCAAATAATGTAGGGAGCTAGAAGTTAGCTGGATAAATTGGGGTGGTCCAAAGGCATAACCGGGAGGAGCTGAGTTAGCCTGATAAGTTAACAGACTAACTCCAATATACAGAGTTAACCTAATTACTTAGGGGCAGATTTTCAAAGACCTAGGCGCGCCGGGTCTATTTTCAAAAGGCCAGGCGGCGCGCGTAAAGCCCCAGGATGCATGCATGTCCTGGGGTTTTTCTGAATGGGTTGGCAGGGCGGGACGGGGTGGGGCAGATGGTGCAGGGCATGGCTGGGCAGTCCGGGGGTGGTCTGGGAGGTGTGGCCGAGGACTATGGCACAGGGGAATCATGCGCCAGCAGTCGGCTGGCACGCGCAAATTACGCCTGCCTCTGGCAGGCGTAACTTGTGAGATAAAGGTACGAGGGGTTTTTTTTCGGACTGGGGATGGGACAGGTAGGGGAAGGTGGGGGGGAACGGGGAAAGCCAGATGGTCTCCCCGAGGGCTCGGCACCCACATGGTGCACTAGTGTGCACCCCCTTGCACGTGCCGACCGCTGATTTTATAACATGCACGCGGCTGTGCGTGCATGTTATAAAATAGGGCGTACAATTGCGTGCGCCGGGTTGCATGCACAAATGTATGCCCGCACGTATGTTTTAAAATCTGCCCCTTAGCCTGCTAACTCTGGTGGAGTCAAAAAAGCTATCCTAAAGTTAGCCGGCTACAGATATCTGGCTAACCAATTAAGATAGCCGGCTATATTCAGTAGTATGGCTCTACTATGGAATATGCCTCCAAAGTTAGCCAAATAAGTTTAACCGACTAACTTTGCTATCCGCACTGTGTCTGAATATTGAACTCCATACTTCTAGTGTACAGCTGGTACATATTCAAGTCTTTCAAATACTCAAACTGGTTACACTAAGCCAGTTGTCCTAGCCTTGATAATGTAGTCATATAGAACCCAATTTAACCTATGCAGCTGAAATATAGTGTTGTATCCACTCAAAGAGCCATAAGTTAACCTAATTTGTTTCCAGTGTATGCAACCCTGATACAAGGATCAACAGTATAAACAGCAGCATAATATAAGATTTAAAATTATTATTCAGTGCTAATCTAAATAAAAGAAAGGGATATTTAGACCCACTTATGGAAGACAAACTGAGTGATGATCGTGAGTTGGGTCTAATGTTTGACATGTCTGTGACACTCTAAACCAGGATACCATGCAATAAATTTCCATACAAATACAATGAATCACAGCCCAAAGAAACTTATATTCTAAGAAGTATATGAGGTACATGGAGACAAAATTAAGTATCCATGGTCTTGTGCTTTATTTATTTTTAAAATTTATAACCCACATTAAAGTTTTCCTAGGTGAGGTACAAACTATGCATACATAATAAATAACACCTAAAAGATAAAGCTAAAACATTAAAAGCCAGGTATTCAAAGCTACTTATCCAGCTAACTGGCAGCCACTGAATATCTGACTACATTCAGCAGCCACGTCTTAACCAGATAAGTCACTTATTCGGCTAAATAGATAGCTGGATACCTTGTGGGCAGGCAGTGGGCGGATTGCATCAGCTACTTATCTGATTAACTTAGCCATAGAGCAGGTCAGACTTAAACAGATATAACTTATCTGACTAGGTGGTGATTTTGATGAGGATATTCAGCAGCATAGCCATGCCTTTGAGTATCCCATGTAAGTTAGCCAGATACATCTTATCAGGCTAACCTACATACACCTATCTTTAAATACTGGGTCCTAAATAATTACATGTTAACAAAAGTAAACAATCATAGAGAACATGAAATAAAAGAATAAAACACTAATTGATCACAGAGCATCGAGTTCTTCCTTAAAAATATGTAAAACTCAGGAAACTATAAACATATAACAAAAGGGGAAAAATAACTGCCTGGGCATCGAAATGGCAGATGAAATTAAATGTGGATAAGTGCAAGGTGTTGCATATAGGGAAAAATAACCCATGCTATAGTTACACAATGTTAGCTTCCATATTAGGTGCTACCACCCAAGAAAGAGATCTAGGTGCCATAGTGGATAACACATTGAAATTGTCGGTTCAGTGTGCCGCGGCAGTCAAAAAAGCAAACAGAATGTTGGGAATTATTAGAAAGGGAATGGTAAATAAAACGGAAAATGTCATAATGCCTCTGTTATCTCTCCATGGGGTGAGACCACACCTTGAATACTGTGTATAATTCTGGTTGCCGCATCTCAAAAAAGATATAATTGCGATGGAGAAGGTACAGAGAAGGGCAACCAAAATAATAAGGGGAATGGAACAGCTCCCCTATGAAGAAAGACTAAAGAGGTTAGGACTTTTCAGCTTGGAGAAGAGACGGCTGAGGGGGGATATGATAGAGGTGTTTAAAATCATGAGAGGTCTAGAACGGGTAGATGTGAATCGGTTATTTACTCTTTCAGATAATAGAAAGACTAGGGGGCACTCCATGAAGTTAGCATGTGGCACATTTAAAACTAATCGGAGAAAGTTCTTTTTCACTCAACGCACAATTAAACTCTGGAATTTGTTGAATCTGAGGTTTGGTTTTTTTTTCATTTTGCAGAGGATTCTGTAAAAAGAGACAAAGATGAAGAGAGTTGATTGATATGGATAACTTGATTTTATTTTTAATAATATATATTTCCTCAAGGAGTGATTTTAGAAATTCAGAAAGTTTTCATGTTAAAAATA
The DNA here is from genome assembly GCF_901001135.1 of Rhinatrema bivittatum. NCBI lineage: Eukaryota > Metazoa > Chordata > Amphibia > Gymnophiona > Rhinatrematidae > Rhinatrema > Rhinatrema bivittatum. Next base: position 450,673,595 of record NC_042615.1, on the reverse strand, counting down.
TTTGTTATTCAAGTAAGATATCCTCTTTAGCTTGTTCTCCTGGTCTGTAGCCACAGTAGTGTGACCTCAGGAATAGATATATTAATTTTATTTTTTTAATAGAAGTTTAATTATAAATTAGTTATCAGAGTCCACAAGAATATTGTTGGCTCCTCACATTAGTTTGGCAGAATTTTAAATAATCCAAAACAATCCCTCAAATCTGCTTTATATTGACAGCATCCCAAATGCAACTATTACTCTAAGCAGACTGATCCTGAAATGTAAAGAGGCCACAGTACCAGTAGGCAAGGCATTAGCAATATCAGGGGGGGGGGGGGGGGCAGAAAGGTCCGTTTTAGTATAAACAATTAGACAGAACTCAGACTACATGATTTATTGTGTACGGGTTGCAGCACTAAATTTAAAATTTTATAATGGATGCTCTGACCCAAGCACATCCTTTTACAGAGTAATTTTCAACTGGAAATATAACTGTAACAAATGACCATAGTGAGTTTCAAAACCCCATTTGCCCGCGACAAGTGCACTTGACAAGGGTCAAACCTAATCACAATTCAACAGCATATATTGAAAATTGCTACAATAAGTGCTATTGAATTATCAAAAGGTTTTACCTACATTGTACACTTAGGGCCGGATTTTAATACCTACACGCGGCGGGTGTACATTTGTGCGCACAATCCAGCGCGCACAAATGCATGCCTGATTTTATAACATGCTCGCGCAGCCGCGAGCATGTTATAAAATCCAGGGTTGGCGAACACAAGGGAGTGCACAATAGTGCACCTTGCACGCGCCGAGCCCTTAGGGGAGCCCTTCTGGCTTTCCCCGTTCACTCCAAGGCCGCTCCGAAATCGGAGTGGCCTCAGAGGGAACTTTCCTTCCACCCCCTACCTTCCCCTTCCTTCCCCTACCTAATCCGCCCCCCAGCCCTACCTAAACCCCCCCTAATCTTTATTTTTAAGTTGCACCTGCCTCCAGGCAGGCATAGGTTGCGCGCACCGGCCAATAGCCAGCCAGCGATCCCGGGCACAACTGCAAATGGCCGCTGTGCCTGGAGGCTTCGTCCCCACCACCACCCCACCCATGCCACGCCCCTTTCTTCAAGCCCCAGGACTTACACGCGTCCCAGGGCTTTATGCAATCCACCAGGACTTTTGAAAATAGGCCCGGTGCACGTAGGGCTTTGAAAGTCTGACCCAGAACGAGGGTAAATGGGCTTTTGAAAATCACTACTATAGTATGTCACAGCTCTGTTTACATTTTCCTTTTAAAATGACTCTGTTGTTTAGCTCAGTGTCTCTAATATCATTTTAACACAGCAGCCAACAGAAATGGAAACTGACTCTGATTTGCTGGCACAGAATCCCAGAGGCCCATTGACTTTGTTGGTGGACTGTGATGCTGTTTCATGATTCCAGCGGTGGAAAGACAGTTCTGGGGGATTGGAAGGGACCCTCAGGCTAGCACAGACTTCTGCAGCAGGGTCTGGTATTGAGGATGATGAGGCCATTAATGTTTTCAGGTAACGTGTGCATGAGTGTATAAGGAGGGTTTGCAATCCTGCACTTGTCTTCAGGAAGAAAACTGAAGTGGGGTAGGGAACTGCACTAAGGCCTTATCAATGTAAGGGGATGGTGGGGACCAGATGCCAAAATGTCATCTTCAGAGGGTAGAGGAGTTCGCTAGAGAGGAAAAGCTTGCAAATGTTTGTGTAAAGGGGGGGGGGGGGGGTTGTTTGAGGGGAATAGGAAGTCAGTGATTGTCTTTGTGAAAGGGGGAAAATCATACCAAGGCATGGTTGTGATCCATGGGGTTTGTGGAGTGTGTTCAAAGGTTCAAGAATTATCTAGAGGTGTCACAATTGTTCTGACAAGAGGAGTATATGTGGGTGTGTCAGCGTGTGGAGGAGGTAACAGGGACCAATAGCAGGCAAGCTACCTGTCTTCTGAGGTGTAAACATCCCTGCTTGAAGTGGCTTGCATGAACAAGCATAGACATTACTGCAGGATGAACTATAATAAGCTCATTAAAATAAATTTGGATTTTAATTGACTCATTTGCCTGTGCATTGTTATTACGTGGTTATGCTAATAACTAATAATGCAAATAAAGGAGATAGGTAATGCCCATATCATGTTTTTAACACAGTCATTAGCTCTAAAGGCCTTTTGTACAAAGACATAAAGAGTCTTATTCAATTTTTATATATGTTATTAAATATAGAGACTATTTTGTCTCTTTTTAAGAAAGTTAGCAACAGAGAATTTTGGCCCAAATGGCATTATTTGAAGAATGTCAGACTCCTAATCATGAGAGTGAGTGACATGCAAAAACGATGCTTGCTCAAAATAACAGGAAGGTAGCAGTGGAAAAGTTGTCCGGCTAAATGAAGATTTGGGCACTTATCTAGCCAAGGGAAATTTTAAAAGGAATTACATGAGTAAATGTAACATACTGTCATAGAAATGTTAAAAAGCCATTTACACATGTAAAGTTCACTAACACATGTCCTATGGACAATTCAATAGTGTATATTGGAGTGATTTTCAAGTGTGAAACCCAGTTTTAAAATTGCCCTTCTAGTGTATTGTTGATATGTGGTGTGACAGTATTGAGGCTTTGTGTTGAGCCTGCTTACACTGGTCATCGAGTTCCACAAACAGGCCAAGTTTTCAGGATATCCACAATGATGTATGAGATGCATCATTGTGGATATCCTGAAATCCAGGCCTGTTTATGGCTCTTGAAGACTGGAGTTGCCCCCCCCCCCCCCTCCCCTGCTGTAAGTAGAAATCGAGTGTCAAGTATTATCTCTATGCGTCCATAAAGAGGAATTATTATGGAAACTAACCTTCACTGGATAAGCGGACTGGATTTAAGCATTATCCTAACTGTTTCTCAACCCTCTCCTGGAGGCACACCTATCCAGTTGGGCTTTCAGGATTGCCACAATGAATATGCATGAGATAGATTTGCATACACTGAGTGTCCAATGCATGCAAATCTATCTCCTGAATATTCATTGTGGCAGTCCTGAACACCCAACTGGTTAGGTGTGTGTCCAGGAGCGGGCAAGGAAACACTGCTCTAACTGTGAGTGTTTGCAGCCTTGATTAGTTACCTGTTTATTTGTATCCGCAGTGCATGAAAAGCCAGGGAATGCATATGTTATTGCCCTGTCTGTTATAAGCCAGCATTGAGGCTCCATTCCCAACGTGTTTGTACTGCAGGGGCTTCCAACCTGACATGAGGTATTGGTTTTCAAAATTGGCCAAAACAAAGTGATCAGGGGGATGCAGCTCAGTCAATTGTGCTTGCCACTTTTGTACTCTCTTTGCTTTACTGTTTGATGTTTAAATTCAAGACAGGCACACATGTCTGAAGCTTTAAGCAAAAGATGGGAATGCATATGGATGAGATACATGCACAACTTGACCCATTGTTTTTCCAATGGTTTTACTCCTTTTAAAAGCAGCGCCCGGAATGTGAAGTTTCAGTCGGAGTAACCACCCTGCCCAGAAAGAAAATGTCCATTTGGATAGATTTAAAATGAAGAAAATTAAGGATGAAGCTTTTTTGCTGACATGTTCAAAGCTGGTAGGTTACAAGGTATTGCATCTGTAAAAGAACCACTGAGGTGATAATTCCAGTTAAAGAATAAAAGATGTCACAAATAAGGAAAGAGGGACAGAAAAGCTCTACTTACTTGAACAATCCTTTCATTCCTCTGTAATGAAGTAGTTGTTATCTGCAGCCAAACAGCAAACTGAAGATGTTTCAAAGAGATTGAGAAAAGCAGAGAAAAAGAGATGAGAGAAGGATAAAAGTGACGTCCTAGCAGAAACCTGCTTCTATGCAACAAATAAAGATCCATTTATGGATGATAAATACCTTTTATGTTTACATTTATTTATTGGTCTTAACAATATAACATATAGATCAATGACATGAAGTGATTGCACACTTCATGTCCATCATAAAAATTCAATATTTAGGTAATCTAACTATAAATCACAAAATAACCCCACAATAAATTAATAATAACTTTTACCTCCTCCCAAACCCAGATAAATACAAAACCTACATTTAAATTATCAGCTGCTTGATTTCCAGGTGTGGTTATCACATGACTTCAGTTTTCTAGTTCACATTAGTTTTTTTCATCTTAGCTACCAGTCAGTGAAGATAGTCTGAGCTAGATAAACTCTCTTTTTCCTGTTTATGTATCAGTCACCGGGCTGGGTAATTGTCTGATAACATCAAGAAACGAGGAAATAAAGGCTGAGAGTGAGCATCCATGTTTATAGAATAGCAACTGAAAAGTAGAACAATTGTATTTGAATTGGTAGCTATTACATGAAAATTGTTAGATAGGCACACACATGAAGCCCAACACGTTTAACAAATGATAGCAATTGTGTTGAAAGGCTGTGTGTTAGCTGGCTTTTTACAAACGCTATTGTGCAAAGATGATGGCATCTGATAGAAAATAAATGAATACTGCAAAACCTAGTGATAGCAAAGAATATCACGAAATGTTTAACACATTAACTGCCTATATATACAAATACTCAGCCCAGGCAGCCAGAGCTGGACTCGCTGGAGCTGACTCGGCCTAGAGAGCCGGCACTGGACTCGCTGGAGCCAGAATAATCTGGAGCAAAGCTTTTGGCAGTGCCACAGTGGGAGAAGCAGCCTGGAGCAAGGCCATTGGTTCTAAGGTTGGTGTAGCATTAGGTTGAATGTTTGCTGCTGCAGATGCATCCTGGAGAAGAGTCTTGGAAAACACTGCAGGCGGAGCCTGGAGCAGATCTTTCAAGGTGATGTGATGTGTATCCTGGAGTAGAGTTCTTGAAATTTTGGCCACTTTTTGAAATGGAATCTTTGTCTGCAATGGGTATAGCCTGGGATGGAGATATGGATGCTGTGGGCACACCCTGGAACTGAATCTTTGGAGGTGCTGCAGATGTAGCTTGGAGCTAAGCCATTATTGCTGCAGCAAACACAACCTGAAGATGAGATTTTGCAGGTGCAGCTTGGAGGAAAGGTTTTGTATGCAGCTGCAGGAGCAGCCTATAATGAAGTCTCGGAAACTGCTGTGAGCACAGCTTTGAGGAGAAGCTTGGAAACAGTTGCAGGTGCAGCCTGGAAGTGAATCTTTGGAGGCACTGCAGGTACAGCCTGAAGCTGAGCTGTTATCACTGTGGCAAGTACAACCTGAAGTTAAACTTTGGATGTGCTGCAGGTATAGCATGAAACTGAGGCTTTGATGCTGCGATGGGAACAGCCTGGAATGGAGGCTTGGAAATTGCTATAGGTGCAGCCTGGAGCAGAGTCTGCTGCTGTGGTCCATGAATTCTGCTGCTATCATGGCATCATTGATGAGTTCCTCAAGCATCCAGAAGTGATGATCATAGCCTAGAGGTCTGGTGTAACAGTCATTTCTATACATATCTTGAAGAGATCCATAGACAGAAGAAGTGAACCCACAATAAATCTTTTGTGAAGAATCCATACTCTCTTTGTCTCTTGTTTGGGCTGGTCAAAACTGTCCGTCCTCTCAACTGGAGAATGCTAGTAGTTATGGTTTCTAAGCAGGTGTGTACCCTGGAGATGTTGGTCATCTGAAAGTGTGCTGTCCTCTACCCAGAAGGAGAGTAGGATCCAGGAGTGAGATGGAAGACCAGGATTGGAACAGGGAATGAAGAGGGAAGCCAAGAACCAAAACTGGAGCAGGAACCAGGGTCAGGTATCAATAAATTCCAGAGTGAACTCAGTGTGGACTGGTGAGAAGCCAGGAAAAAAAAAACATAGAACAGGAGTGCCCCCCCCCCCCCACCATTCGCCCACCTCCCATATCCCCGAGGGCAGATGTTGTGGAAATATGGGAGGCTGGTAGTAGGGTTCCCAGGAAAGCTGTCAACTTCCTGGGAATTTTATCATTGATGCTCTAACTGCCACATCTCTGCATCCCCTCTTTCCCAGTATTTCAAATTACTAAACGGGTCATATTCCAAGTGGGAACCCTCCTCCTTGGCTTCCTCAGTGATTTCACCTGTGCTGTGCCTTGAGGGGGATGGAGTAATGTCCTTGCCTCTGTCAGCAGATTGCCTTGAGCCACCCCATCTGCTTTTCATTTGAAGCATGCAGCAAAATGCAATGTGATGAGTGAGAGAAAACTGGTCCAGGCTTACCCTCTGAGAGATCCTACAAGCACCATGGAAGGATAGGGTGGCTCAGGTTACAAAAGTCTTTGGAAGCCTTGATGATTGGGGACATTCACAAACATAGACTTTCCTCCTGTGATTTCATTAAATGAACCTGGGTACCTCTTTTTTTTGTCCCCTGTAATCCTCTTAATCATAGATAAGTATTTTACTCTATTTCATGATGATGTTCCACTTTAAGGATTATGGGTGACAAAGATTTTTGTTAGAAAGTTGTGTCATACATTTCTGTATACTTCAAAAATTGGAAGAAGGATCCATCTGAAGAAAATAGGATAAAACATAAGCATTGTCAAGGTAAGTGTAAAACATTGATAAGACAGGCGAAGAGAGAATTTGAAATGAAGTTGGCCATAGAGGCAAAAACTCATAATAAAACTTTTTTAAATATATCCAAAGCAAGAAACCTGTGAGGGAGTCGGTTGGACCATTAGATGACAGAGGGGTTAAAGGGGCTCTTAGGAAAGATAAGGCCATTGCAGAAAGACTAAATGAATTCTTTGCCTCCGTGTTTACTAATGAGGATGTTGGGGAGATACCAGTTCCGGAGATGGTTTTCAGGGGTGATGACTCAGACGAACTGAACGAAATCACTGTGAACCTGGAAGATGTAGTAGGCCAGATTGACAAACTAAAGAGTAGCAAATCACCTGGACCAGATGGTATGCATCCTAGGGTTCTGAAGGAACTCAAAAATGAAATTTCTGATCTATTAGTTAAAATTTGTAACCTATCATTAAAATCATCCATTGTACCTGAAGACTGGAGGGTGGCCAATGTAACCCCAATATTTAAAAAAGGCTCCAGGGGCGATCCGGGTAATTATAGACCAGTGAGCCTGACTTCAGTGCCGGGAAAAATAGTGGAAACTATTCTCAAGATCAAAAATGTAGAGCATATAGAAAGACATGATTTAATGGGACACAGTCAACATGGATTTACCCAAGGGAAGTCTTGCCTAACAAATCTGCTTCATTTTTTTGAAGGGGTTAATAAACATGTGGATAAAGTTGAACCAGTAGATGTAGTGTATTTGGATTTTCAGAAGGCGTTTGACAAAGTCCCTCATGAGAGGCTTCTACGAAAACTAAAAAGTCATGGGATAGGAGGCGATGTCCTTTCGTGGATTACAAACTGGTTAAAAGACAGGAAACAGAGAGTAGGATTAAATGGTCAATATTCTCAGTGGAAAAGTAAACAGTGGAGTACCTCAGGGATCTGTATTGGGACCGGTGCTTTTCAATATATATATAAATGATTTGGAAAGGAATACGATGAGTGAGGTTATCAAATTTGTGGATGATACAAAATTATTCAGAGTAGTTAAATCACAGGCAGACTGTGATACATTACAGGAGGACCTTGCAAGACTGGAAGATTGGGCATCCAAATGGCAGATGAAATTTAATGTGGACAAGTGCAAGGTGATGCACATAGGGAAAAATAACCCTTGCTGTAGTTACACGATATTAGGTTCCATGTTAAGAGCTACCACCCAGGAAAAAGATCTAGGCATCATAGTGGATAATACTTTAAAATCGTCGGCTCAGTGTGCTGCAGCAGTCAAAAAAGCAAATAGAATGTTAGGAATTATTAGGAAGGGAATGGTTAATAGAACGGAAAATGTCATAATGCCTCTGTATCGCTCCATGGTGAGACCGCACCTTGAATACTGTGTACAATTCTGGTCACCGCATCTCAAAAAAGATATAGTTGCGATGGAGAAGGTACAGAGAAGGGCAACCAAAATGATAAAGGGGATGGAACAGCTCCCCTATGAGGAAAGGCTGAAGAGGTTAGGGCTGTTCAGCTTGGAGAAGAGACAGCTGAGGGGGGATATGATAGAGGTCTTTAAGATCATGAGAGGTCTTGAACGAGTAGATGTGACTCGGTTATTTACACTTTCGAATAATAGAAGGACTAGGGGGCATTCCATGAAGTTAGCAAGTAACACATTTAAGACTAATCAGAGAAAATTCTTTTTCACTCAACGCACAATAAAGCTCTGGAATTTGTTGCCAGAGAAGGTAGTTAGTGCAGTTAGTGTAGCTGGGTTCAAAAAAGGTTTGGATAAGTTCTTGGAGGAGAAGTCCATTAATGGCTATTAATCAATTATACTTAGGGAATAGCCACTGCTATTAATTGCATCAGTAGCATGGGTTCTTCTTAGTGTTTGGGTAATTGCCAGGTTCTTGTGGCCTGGTTTTTGGCCTCTGTTGGAAACAGGATGCTGGGCTTGATGGACCCTTGGTCTGACCCAGCATGGCAATTTCTTATGTTCTCATGTTCTTATGTTCTTAATTTTGTCTAGTTTAGTTTCAGAAAATACAAATTGTAATTTAATGATTTATTTAGTTGCTGTTCACAAAGAAAAACTGTGGAGGCACTAGATTTATAGAGCAAACTAGGGTTCATCTCTGATTTTCCTATGAAGATAGTGAACAAATAAGAATCCCAACATATTTTTTTTAATTAAGTTAAATAATGTATGCAGAGCTGTATGGCATGACTTTCTGATGCACACCTTTTTCCTCATACTCATCTGAACTGAAATGTGTGTGTAATTTGATACATTCCTTGATGATTCAGTTTAAGGTGTTATTGCTGTATCACAAATTTTGTGCATTTTCAGACAACAAAACTTGTGGCAGAATTTGTTGTAACTCCACAGGTAAAAAGGAATGGCACCCAATTTGCTGTTACAATGGTCATCTGTGTTCTCCTGTCTAGTTCCCCAAAAGAAACAGTGTCTGCACAATAAGTCATGCGGACACGTTATATTCCCTAAAACCAAATAAAATTTGTTTTTAAATTTGATGACAGGTCTTCCACTGCAAACTGTTTTATGCATAAACGGAGCTCCATTCCTGCAAAGTACTGTGGTTCTACATTTTTTTTCTTTGGTTTCAGTAAGAATATTTTGTGAAGAAAAATATTTCATCTTTTTGAAATTTGTGTCATGTGTAGTTTCTAGAAGAGATGGTATGCTTGTATGCCTTACTGTTCAGCACTGAATTCACAGAGGAAAGAAAAGTGGGTAATAGGTTGTGCCAAAGCTGTGGGTTACCCATTGCCTTTTTTGTATATGAAATTAGATGGATGGATGGATGTTTTTTTTTTTTATTATTATTCTACTGTAAAGTTAAGCTGCCAATAAACACCCTTGCACTGGAGCACAACTTCAGAAAAATGCTGTTCTACAGATAAATTATGGGTTAATGTGACCAGGTATCCACAAATATTTTGAGTCTAGGGTGGGGTCAGAAGTAGTGGGCCAAATTCCCACCCCTGACACCCCCCCCCCCAAAAAAAAAAAAAGAAAAGCCCAGTGAGAGGGAGAGGCTCTTACCTTATCCCACTGAGCTGAACATTAAGTGCTGGTACAGCTGACATCTCCCAGCATTTAATATTCACTTATTCATTTTACTCTGAAGTGAATAGACAAATCCTCATTAAGAACTTCGTACTGAACTGGGATTGGCTCCTTCCCTGTCAGTAATGAACCAATCCTGATTTAGACCTCACTGACAAGGATGCATCCAATTCCCATTCAGTACTGAGTTCTGAATGGAGATTGGTCTTATCTCTTCGGACAGCAGTAAATAAATGAATATGAAATGCTGGAAGCTTTCAGCTGAACCACACTTAATATTCAGCCTAGGGAAGGAAGAAATAGTCATTCTCCCTCCCACTGGGCTTCAGGAACACCTCTGGGATGATCAGGGGGCTGGGTAAGGGGAAGGCATTGAGGATTTGGCCAGTCACTTTTTTTTTTCATAAGTAGAATCGTGTAATCAAAACACCGGTAACCTATTTTTCTATATCTTGAGGGACAGGAAGGAGGGGTATTGCAGTGTTGCCTCTACATTATTTTTTTTTTTCATATTCTAAAGCCCAGTTGAACAGCATAGTTAGCCGGATAACTTATCTAGGTATCTTCATCTGAGGTTCATATTCAGAGAGCCAGAAATTGGATAATTTATCAGGGTAAAGTTACCTGGAAATTTTACTTGTATAATCCGCAGAATGCAGACAGTTATGTATTCTGCTAAATATAGATAGACAAAGTCTATCTATATTTAGATAACTTTAGAACTGCTCTCCAGCATGATCAGACTTACTCAGATAATACTCCAGCTAATTTATGTGAGTTCATTAGACTCAACCCAGAATGCCCTGAACACCTCTAATTTATCCAGATAAGTTTTATCTGGCTAAAAACTTACCCAGATTAATCTGAGGTGATCAGTGTAACAGGATTTTTCAATCCTGTGGTTTCTCTGGCTTAGATGATAAACTTGACCTGTTTTAATATGGACCCTATCTAAGAGTATTCAGTAGCAAAATTATCCAGATAAGTATCACTGAATAAGATCATAAGATTTGCCATACTGGGTCAGACCAAATGTCCATCAAGCCCAGCATCCTGTTTCCAACAGTGGGCAATTCAGGTCACAAGTACCTAATGTAGTAACATGGTAATGATAGCAGAAAAAGACCAGCAGGTTTCTTATGGGAGTAACTGTCACTCCATGAAGGTTACCTCCACGTTTACTGAATATTAAGGGTAGTAATTGGCAAGATCTGAAGGGGTAGATAGATTCCATGCTGCTTATCCCAGGGATAAGAAGTGGATTTCTGCAGCTCCACCTTAGTAATAGTTTATAGACTTTCCCTCCACAAACTTGTCCAAACCTTGTTTTAAATACATTTACACTAATAGCTTTCACCACATCCTCTGCAACAGATTTCAGAGCTTAATTATGTGTTGAGTAAAAGAATATTTTCTCTTATTAGTTTTAAATGTATCACCTAGTAACTTCATTGTGTGCCTCCTGGTCTTTGTTCTGTTTGAAAGAATAAATAACTGATTAATGTTTGTTTACTTGTTCCATTCCACTCATTATTTTATGGATTTCTATCATATCTCTCCTCAGCTGCCTCTTCTCCAAGATGAAGGGTCCTGACCTCTTTAGGCCTTTCCTCATAAGGGAATCGTTCTATCCCCTTTATCATTTTGGTTACCCTTCTCTGTGTCTTTTCTAATTCTGCTACATCTTTCAAGAGATGTGGTGACCAGAACTGCACACAATACTCAAGATGAGGCCACACCATGGAGTGATACAGAGGCATTATGATATTCTCTGTTTATTCTCCATTCTTTTCTTAATAATCCCTAGCATTCTATTTGCTTTCTTGGCTGCTGCACACTGAGCAGAACATTTCAACGTATCATCAACGATTATGCCTAGATCTTGCTGACTTTGCTGCTCATCTGGCTTTTGAATATAATATCGATCTCTGAGTGACTCAAAGGGCCTCATTTTCCATGCCACTCGCACGTGATAAGGGACCTTTTGCACGCGAAAAGTCCCTTATCGTGTGCGATACCAGGATGGGGGTGGAGTCAGGGCGGAGTCGGCCCCGGAAGAGGAGGAGTCGGGGCATCACCAGGGCCGACTCTGCGCCGACGCTGCGGACAGTGAAAAGGTAAGTGCCTTTTCGCGGCAGCTTTCGCTCCCAATAGCTACACCTCCTATGGTGGCGCTATTGGGTGGGAAACCGGCAGCGATCGCACCGCGACTATGCGATCGCTGCCGGCTAGCGCAGGCCCTCCCCTCGTTTTGGCCCCTGCGATACTTTAGAAAATGAGGCCCAAAGTGGCAATAATCATTTCTGATCTCTTTGGAAAATTAAACAGTTTCAACACATAAATTAAGATATATTTTTTTAAAGAATTTGAAAAAAAGAGGCAAAAAATAAATGCAAGCAAGTTTATCATTTTATGACACAAAATTAAACTCAACTAGAATTTGCCTTCTCTAACAGTCTTAAAAATATTGCATCTCATGCCTACTGAAGTGTTGTCTTTTTGAAAGAACAGGTCTTTTTATAAATCAGAATGATACTGGTTTTGAAGCGATAATGGAAATTTTCTTTCTCAGCTAGATGCAGTTTACCACAGCTTATTACTATATGCTAATCATTCTGTTCTAAGTTTGAGCAAATAATTACCTCTGCAAATGCATCTTGGAATATGTCACCTTAATACTATCGACCTACGACATTGATCTATACATGAATTGTGTTGATTTACATCATAAAAATGAAAATTAAAGGATCTTAAACAAACACCGACACAAGTCTGACTCCATTAACACTTGATATGCCCATTACTTTCCTGTCAATATACTCTATTTTATAGATTGAAGAGTCCATAAACTAAGAGGTATTAAATTAAGTTGTAACTTCCAATGTACTGAATAGTAATGATATGTAGATTGAAAACCTTCATTGGCATGACCAAGTTAAAAACAGTGTGGCCAGAGTAATGCTGGATGCAATCTGCAAGTCAAGTTTCCCCTGACAAACCAGATCAAAGTGACAGGGCTAGTAGTGCTACCCCCACCCCAATCCCTCTCACGACAAACAAGACTCTGGTCTAGTGATCTCCTCCCCGGCCAAACTACTACTACAGAAAATATAGCTCATCACAGCCTCCTATCTCCTGATGCCCTCCATCTCAGACTCTCTAAAGCAGGGGTGGCTAACTCCGGTCCTCAAGAGCATTGTGGATGCCCTGTTTTGTTAGGGTATCCACAATGAATATGCATGAGATAGGCTTGCATATAATGGAGGTAGAACACTCATATCTTTCTCATGCTTGTTCATTGTAGCAAGCCTGTTTGTAGCTCTTGAGGGCCAGACCACCCCTGCTTTAGAGCGTCTGAGATGGAGGGCATCAGGAGATAGAAGGAGGCTGTGATGAGCTACATTTTTTGTAGATGTGGTTTGGCTGGGGGGGAGGGATCACTAGACCAGAATCCTGTTTGTCGTGAGAGGGATTGGGGTGGAAGTAGCATAAACTAGCCCTGTCACTTTGATCGGGTTTGTCAGGGAAAACCTGATTTGCAGATTGCAGCCTGCATTACTTTGGCCACACTCTTTAACTTCGTCATGCCAATGAAGGTTTTCAATCTATATATCATTACTATTCATTTCATTGGACGTTCTGGCAAAGCAGGGTTAAGTAGGGCTGGAATCTGGGTGTGGTGCAGGCAAGGAGGAGCTTGGCAAGGCAGCTGGGTAAGCTCACCGAAGGCTCCTGAAAGGAGTCTGTACCACAGGCAGAGTCAAGCAGGCAGCGAGGAAATGGCTAGGATTACATGGAACAGGGCTCGCTGGAGGCCTCTGCAGATGGGGAGGTATCATAAGGTGAGATGAGACTGCAGAGCAGATAAAATTATAATATGGCCCTTACATTCCTTAAACTCCCTTTGTTGCGGTTCCCCAGCAGCCCAATGCCCCCAGGTGGGAGCCTATTGCAGTGGTCACCCTATTCACCCAGCTCACACATGGCAGGTCAGAGTACCTGCTGCTTTCATTATATTTTTGGAAAGCTCTCTCCTGAGGATGAAGATACCTATGGGTTCAGACAATTTAGTACATGGAATCTGAGGTATTTGGGGAGAAAGGGTCATGAATAGAAGGAGCCTTGTGATTTTTGGAAGGGGCCATGACTGAATTGAGAATAAAAGAAGCATCCAGTGGCTTGCCATGATGTGCAGCAACTTGGGTGGCTCTGCAAAACTGGAGTCCACTGTGATAGGTTGTGACTTGGGGAGAGTCAGGGAGACTGGGGCCTAGCCATAATGGACCCTGACTTGGGGGGAGGGTGGTTTCAGGATTTGGAACTTAGCTGAAATGAGCCAATACATCAGATTCTAGTGTTTGGGGAGAGGGCCGGGGGTCTATATGAGATAGGCCCTGATGGATTTGGATGTTCAAATGGTGGGGGATCACCAATGGGGATGTGAGTTTGGGATGGGGGACTTGGTGGTCTGTGAGTTTATAAGAGTTGAAGGGTATGAGAAGGAGACCACAATGTGTGGCATCAGCTGTGGTGGGGGGAAGACTTGTAGTTATGTTTTCTGCATTATGTGGCCCATGTTTACATAATGAAGTGTCATTGCTGGACGTAGTAAGCCAATTAGTATACAAATTTCTATTTGATTCAATTGCATGCATATTATTGCACTGCATGGTAACAATTTTGCACATACACATAGCATGCATTAAACACAGATGTTCATCCTCATGCCATTTGGTGCACAGACCCTTTAAATTTGATCTTTGCAAAATCTCAGTAGTACTTAAATGTCTAAATGTCTGATGATATTAAACCAATATTTTTTTTTTGTCGGGTAAAAAAGGCCTTCTAGAAGCAAATTCAGTTGTGTCCTTTTCATTTTATTCTTGTTCATGAATTCTTTCATACCTTTGAACGTCACAAAACTGAGTTCATATTTTATAGAATAAAAGCAACAACAAAAACTTGTTTTTGCAGAATGAGGAATAATGATTGGTATTCATTTGAAATCTATTATCAAAAATCCGAGATGTCTGAACTTCAAAATAAGTACTTTCAGCAAATCAACAAACCTTGAATAAAACTGAAGGTTGGTTGAATTGGTTCGATTAACCTTTTAAAGGAAATCTGTAAAAGATTCAAGAAATATACTTTGACATTCAGCAAATTGATGGATTTGTTTTTTTAATATATTTTTTTTAATCTGAAGTATTTGTTAAATATCCATCTCTATTACTTAAAAAAAAAAAAAACGAACAATAACCAACACCTTAACAATAATTTGGCAGTTAGTGAAATAAGCCTAACTTGTCTAATCTTAGTCATCTTCTAAATTTTCCAATATAGACATATACTTTTAAGGACATAGTAAGTAAGAGTTCCAGAGCAGAATTAGGACAGGGAAAGGATTTATGTACATACTTTTTTGATTTTATGAAGGTTGTGAGAAAATGCACATGCACACAGTTACACCTGGCACAGTGGTTTCTGCACATATCCACACATTTTCAAAGCGGATTTATTGCTTAAATCCGCTTTGAAAATTCCGGCTAAAGTCTGCAGGTAAAAAGTACCAGCAGACGTTAGTTTATGCATACACATTTATAGTACAAAAAATGAGTTTTAAAAAAGGAAGAGTAATAGCAAGAATCGAAGAAAGGGAGGGAGAGTTTGCTTTGCCAGTGTTGGTCCTATCTGGCACAATTTCCTCATCTTTCTCTGTGGAAGGTGGGCCCAGATACCATTATAAATATGTATCATCTTTTAATTTCTACAAAAATGACTATATGCATCTGTAACCACTATTTCTATAAACCAATCTTCTATTTTTGGATCCAACTCAGATTTCTACAGTGTTAAAAAGACTGTTGTTCACAATACACTACAATGGACAACAACAACTTCCTCTATGTTCAATTAATGACTGTATCTTTGAAAACACAATTAAATAACCACAAAGATGAAAGAATGAAATATAATGATATTGCAATACATTGACCTCTTGTATCTCATGCATGACCTTTACAATAGTATTATTAGAGATACTATTATATTAAATGCCTGTATTTCCACATATATTGGTTCAAAACTTTCTTCTACAGAATTATTCCCTTTTTTTAATCAGTCACTCTTCATATGATTTTTACATTTTTGATATATTTAAAAATACTTAGACAAGCAGAAGCAAGACAGACTAGTTGCCTTAACTTGAAGATATTTATTGGCAAATATATTTTTAAACAGAGCCCAACTCTGGCCGAATTTCGCATAGCGGCTGCATCAGGGGCTTGTTTCTTAGAAAATGTTGTACCTTTTTTTAAAAATTGGTATGAATCAATTTTACTAGATGGAATTTCTGATCTTTTTTTTTTTTTTATCACTAGATAGATTTCCTGCAAGATCAAACTCCAAATATTGTGCTGTTTTCAACTCTGCTGTTGAAAAGATTTTGCACAACAGAGAGTATCTCCACCATAGATTATTTCTGTGGGCTCAAATATGATACCTGCCCATAAGTCTAAGCCTGACACAGGTCTTTCATTTCAATTGTGTCTGCCTTAGGGAATCCTTCAAAATTTCTGGACATTCAAACTAGATTAAAACGTGGTCATGACTTCCCTTTACAATAATATGAAGTTGCCATTTTTAAATGCATGTAAGGGCTTAAGAACCAATGAAACTGAAGCATTAAAACAATCAACTTGTGAGCCAATTAGTGAAATACTTTGTTTGCTGACCAATCATATCTCTATCTATTCCATTTAGTCTCTTTGACCAAACCATTTGGCACAACTTTGTAGAGAGAAAATACACAGTATTATTCCCAACAAATTCAATGGGGTTTCCAAATCTTCTCCTCTAGCAGAAAACCTTATGCACTCTTTGATAGTCCATCTTAAATCTGTACACATGATTATACAGCAAACAGTGTTGAACTAAAGGAGCTTGAATCTGTATGTAAGTGATGGACCCTCTGGTCACATCACCAGTAGAACTTGGTTAAGCCCTTTGTTCAGCTAGAGAGAGAGAGAGAGAAGGAGAGAGAATAAAGGGAGGAGCCATTCAAATACAGCCCCTCCTTCTGTGGGGTCTGGAATGGCCAGCCCACTTGAAACAATATATAACCAAGCCCTTGCTACAGCTTGGGAGGCAGTCCATTTAGGTTAGCATAGAGTAGAAAGGTGTCAGTACTTAACATTTGTTGTTTTACAGGCCCAGTCAGTAAAGGCAAGTTGTTCTGACCAGGGCCAAGAATAATTTCCTCTTCCAGTATACAACCTGTTTGGTTGAGTTCCCTCTGGGTCTCAGTTAGGGATTTTAAGATTTAATTTAGGAGCATCATTGATCACCTGGGCCTGTCTTACACATAGGGATTGGGGAAACTTGTGTGTGAACCACCCAGGAATAGGAAAGATACACCCCCTGAAGTGGTGGTGACCTGCTGTGAGGAGGGGACTCCGCTATTAGTTTCTGTTCCATTTTGGGGCAAGAACACTTTTGTTAGGAGATCCAGGTGGAAGGTTTTTGTCTTCCTCTTCCTTCCTGCTAGAGGCAAGAGAACTGCTTAAGAGGGTCCCATACATCAAGGGTCCAGAGCGAGTACTAGAGAAACTGTATAAGATCAAGGAGATCCTGAAGATCTGCTAACCATGAGTAAAAGAAACAGCATCACTGGGGACACCCATCCGGTGTTCACCACCTTGGGGAGAGAAAGAGGTTTACTCTCTGGGCTGGATTTTCAAAGGGTTATGCGCGGGGGCAGGGTCAGAGGCTCCCGACACAGCAGCCATTTGTCACTGTGCAGGGGATCGCCGGTACGCACAACTTACTTCAGCCCCAGGGCTGAAGTAAGTTTTCAAACAAGAAAAAAAAAGAAAAAGGTAAGGGGAAAGGGTGGGGGAGGTAGAGAAAGGGAAGGGAAGGTAGGGGTGGTGGGGGTAGGGAACAGGGAAGGCGGCTTGGCACAGGCTCGCAAGATACACAATTTGCACCCCTTGCGTGTGCCAACCCCTGATTTTATAACTTGCACGCGCCTATGCACGCAAGTTGTAAAATCAGGCATACATGTGTACACGACGGGTAGCTCGCGCACATGTACGCCCACGCGCACCTTTTAAAATCTACCCCTCTGTGCGTAGACTTTGCTATTTTTATCAACCTGGAAGAGGTTTTGTCCATCCTAAGGACCCTGCCCATTTGGGAGCTCCACTTTACCTTAATCCAAGAAGAGTGGGTGCCTCCCTTGCCCTGATATAATTAGTCCTGCACAGAGAGGGAAGAGGCTGTAAAGGAACTGAAGAGAGATTTCTGTGGTGCTGCAGTTTGAGTTTTGTGACATTCGCCATAAGTGCTTAACAGTAAAGCCTTTTATTTTGCACATTAACCAAGTGGCTCCAGAGTATTTATTTCTGCATTCACTGCACTCATAACAGAGACCAGCACCCTCCCCAGGGGAAACACAAGGGATTCCTGGGAGGACTCCTTTCCCCAGTCCAGATAATCCACACCTTGGGAAGTAGAGGAGATACAAGAGTTAGGCAGGGTTCCTACCGTGGAGATTATAGATAATTTTATGGCCTCACTCGTGCTAGGCCGGCACACCGGGGTGGGGTTACATGTATATGACTATGATGTTCTCTTAAACATACAGCAACTTATGGTCTTATGTTCATCCAATTTATACCTTAGAACAGGGATACTGTATAGCATAGATAACCCCTACTAAAGCACAATCTAATGAATTACGTGCAATAATGCTGATGGAAACTGGATGTACCCAACTTGTTCTTGAAATGGTAAATGCACACATGTCACATTGTGAATACAGTTTGTGCTGAACTTGTTCTTGTGCAGTAGATGGTGAAAAAAGGAGAAACATTGCTTTGAGTACATATTTTTGATATTACATTCCCCTGAAAAAAACAATCATGGAGGATCTTGAAAAATAGAATACATTTTCAATATATGCAATGTGCTAACTGGGAGTGGTTATGGCTTGGGAAACAGCCAGGAGAATAAATGGAGACAAACTCACACAAAAGTTATTTATGATAATAGAAAAGTACAGACAAAAAGCTACTTTCCTTTGCAGACCTTAGCTATTCAGTGTACAATGCTTTCCTGCCTTCTCCCCGGGGCCTTTCTAACCCTTCTGGGCCCTGATTCCTTATATTGTGGTGGGGGGAGCCTCCCTTCACCCATAATCCCTTGCAGGGCTGGTTCTTGAGATGAACCAGGCCAGACCACTGTGGCCAGTCCTTCAAGGTGTTCCGAGGGAGTTTCCTATACACTCCCTCACATGCCACTATCAACAAATATTGTATGCTAAAGCCAGTGATTTATTTATGTATATAAATAAAAATTTAAAAAAAGCCAGTAATTTATTTATGTATGTATTTCAAAATATATGTTTGTTTTGGCACATAGAATGATATTGCAACAATCTTTCATGTTCGTATATACGCTGCCTTAATAGCCAAACATGGATATCCATGATCTAACAGCATGTTAAAATGTATGCATAGCTTGAAATCCTGCACTGATGAACATAGTCTCCATATTCCGAAAACTGACTAACCAGTAATCCGAGTTTCAATGATCTAGACCACATTAGTAAACCAAGTTGATGCATATATGTGCTTTTAATCAAATTGGGAAACATATCTTGGTTCGGTTAGTGAAAGAGCCTTGTCCCTAGTTGGACCAAAGCTGTGGAATTCACTTCCTGTTGCTATTCGTATGGAAGAAAATATTAATAACTTTAAAAAATTGATAAAAACCTGGTTGTTCGAACAGGCATATAATCAAGCTGACTGATACTCTCCGAAATTTGTTGCCTTGTCTACACATACCGTATTGAACATTTCAATTTTAGCTATTTTTTAACTTGTGCTAGTTTTATTAAGAATTTAATGATAGTTATTATGATTATTTTAAGTTTAGTTTTATGATCAGTTAAACATTTTATTACTAGAATATTGGTTTTTGTTACCTACTGCTGTATGATAGTGAATTATGTTTTAGTAATATTTTAATGCTACTGTATGATATGTTACTTTGATTGCATTTTGTTTTTTATGTAAATCTTTGTCATTGTAAACCGACTTGATATGAATTTGAATATCGGTATATAAATCTGACTACATAAATAAATAAATATATTAGCAAAACTGGGTGCTAAAGGAGACCCAATGGCAATGCCATGTAAATAAAAATGGTCATCAAACATAAAATAATCATTACATAACACTAAGTGCACCCAACTGAGTAGAAATTCTGAGGGAATGCACTGTGGATTTTGTCTCTGAAGAAAATTTCTGAAAATAATAATGATGCATCTTGAGTTGTATTGGTGTAAAGAGCTTCTATGTTCATTGCAACTGACATTGAATGACTCACTGATGCTACTAATTGTTGTAATTTATTGATCATAAGAGCAGTGAATAACATAAAATTTCAAAAATTCTGCATAAGCCTGTTTTGAAATTTATCCTATCAAATCTATCCAGACACATTAACCTGCTAAAATGTGTGCAGAATTTTTACTTGAAAATGTACATGCATTCTTTTTAAAATGCAAAAGTATGCATGTAAGTCCTTGACCCTGGGATCACCTCTGCACAGTCCAGATAAACTTACATGGTTTTTTTTTATTATTATTTATTTATTTGTTTTTTATATACCGACATTAAATATGAGTAACACATCGGTTTACATGTTAACTTTGTGATAATGTGACGGTGGTCATATTATCTTTATATTGTAAGCATATCGGGCAGATAAAACCATTCCTGCCCATTTAACCTGCAGAAATCCCTTTGAAAATTACCATGGCTATCTGGCATTAAAATATGTGGTTTATATACATTTCTCAGAATGATGATTATAGATGAATACTCTTATCCTTTGTACTGAACAGTAAATGCTATATATTTATTTATTTATTACTTTTCTATACTGAAGTTCAAATAACAGAGTTAATTATCACTCCGATTTACATTGCAGCCATAAAAAAACAGTGACAAAGTTGTCTTACATAGAACAGGGGGGAGAGAAAAACTTGGATACAGCTTAAGCATGGGGAGTAACGTGTCAAAACTGGTAAAAACTGATAAGAGTTGGATTTTTGGGGTAACAAGGTATTCCGAGGGAGGGGAAGTATTATATATATATATAATACTTCCATAAGCGGTGTTAGTGGTTTGTAGTGATTGGCTCCCACAGAGTGACAGTAGTGTAAGAAATGACCACGTAGAGGAAATGGTGAATCCTTGGGCCAATGGTAGATGACAGCGCCCCCAGGAGGAGATCCTGAGAGGAACCACTGGCTAGGCTAGAATATGAGATAAACATAAATAGTTCTTTATTTATTAGGCTGGAAGCTGGACCACCAGAGGTGGCAGTAGTGAGTTGATGTGTTCAGCAGGGCTGAAGTCCTTCTGATACTGGAATATAATCTCTAGGTTGCTGAGCTGTAGAGAGAGACTAGAAGTAGTGAGTAGACAGGGTATACTGGATACAAGATGGTACACTCACAATAGTAGATGTCTGCAATGGTCTCTATGCCACAGAGAGTCTTCAGTACATTCAGAAACAGGAGCCGTAGGCGAGCACTGGTTCCCACAAACAGTCTGTAATAAGAATTCACAATAGCTATATATGAAATGGCTTCTAGAGTAGAAGAGAGTCTGTAAAGGATTCTAGGAACATGGGCCCTCATGCACGTGCCTTTACATCATCAGGAACATGGCAGATCCGTAGCATCAAGGCAGCCCGGGGACACTGGGACCGAGGCAGGGAGAAGCCGCAGCTGCAACTGTCCATCAGAGCAGAAGGGAGTCACTTCTAAGGTAGAGAGGGTGGAGCGAGGGGCGAGAAGAGGCATGAATGCAATAGGGAGTCAGTTGGACCGTTAGATGACCGAGGGGTTAAAGGGGCTCTTAGGGAAGATAAACCCATTGCAGAAAGACTAAATTAATTCTTTGCTTCTGTGTTTACTAATGAGGATGTTGGGGAGATACCAGTTCTGGAGATGGTTTTCAAGGGTGATGAGTCAGATGAACTGAACCAAATCACAGTGAACCTGGAATATGTAGTAGGCCAGACTGACAAAGGGTAGCAAATCGCCTGTACTGGATGGAATGCATTCTAGGGTTCTGAAGGAACTAAATAATGAAATTTCATATCTATTAGTTACAATTTTTAACCTATCATTAAAAGCATCCATTGTACCTGAAGACTGGAGATTGGCCAATGTAACCCCAATATTTAAAAAGGGCTCCAGGGGCAATCCGGGAAACTATAGACCAGTGAACCTGACTTCAGTGCTGGGAAAATATTATATTCTAAAGATCAAAATCACAGAACATATAGAAAGATATGATTTAATGGTACACAGTCAACATAGATTTACCAAGGGAAGTCTTGTCTCACAAATCTGCTTCACTTTTTTGAAGGGTTAATAAACATGTGGATAAAGGAGAACCGATAGATGTAGTGTATCTGGATTTTTAGAAGGTGCTTGACAAAGTCCCTCATGAGAGGCTTCTAAGAAAACTAAAAGGTCATGGGATAGGAGACTATTTCCTTTTGTGGATTACGAACTAGTTAAAAATCAGGAAACAGAGAGTAGGATTAAATGGTTAATTTTCTCAGAGGAAAAGGGTAAACAGTGGAGTGCCTCAGGGATCTGTACTTGGACCAGTGCTTTTCAATATATTTATAAATGATCTGAAAAGGAATGCGACAAGTGAGATTATCACAAGCAGATTGTGATACATTGCAGGAGGAACTTGCGAGACTGGAAGATTGGGCATCCAAATGGCAGATGAAATTTAATGTGGGCAAGTGCAAAGTGTTTCAAATAGGGAAAATAACATCTTGCTGTAATTACATGATGTTAGGTTTCATATTAGGAGCTACCACCCAGGAAAAAGATCTAGGCATCATAGTGGATAATATCTTGAAATCATCAGCTCTGTGTACTGCAGAATGTTAGGAATTATTAGGAAGGGAATGGTTAATAAAATGGAAAATATCATAATGCCTCTGTATCACTCCATGGTGAGTCCACACATTGAGTATTGTGTACAGTTCTGGTCACTTTATCTCAAAAAAGATATAGTTGCACTGGAGAAGATACAGAGAAGCGCAACCAAAATGATAAAGGAGATGGAACAGCTCCCCTATGAGGAAAGGCTGAAGAGATTAGAGCTGTTCAGCTTGGAGAAGAGATGGCTGAGTGGGGATATGATAGAGGTCTTTAAAATCACAAGAATTGGTTGTTTACACTTTCGGATAATAGAAGGACTAGGGGAAACTCCATGAAATTAGCAAGTAGCACATTTAAGACTAATTGGAGAAAATTATTTTTCACAATGCACAATCAAGCTCTGGAATTTGTTGGCAGGGGATATGATTAGTGCGGTTAGAGTAGCTGGGTTTGGATAAGTTCTTGGAGGAGAAGTCCATTTACTGCTATTAATCAAGTTGACTTAAGGAATGGCCTCTGCTATTACTAGCATCAATAGCATGGGATGTTCTTGGTAGGGATGTGAATCGTTTTTTGACAATTTAAAATATCGTCCGATATATTTTAAATCGTCAAAAATCGTTAGGGCCACGATACAATACCAATTCCCCTGATTTATCGTTAAAAAATCGTAAATCGGGGGAAGGGGGAGTGTTACGAGCGCGCGCGGGCGCGGTCGTCTCGGGCGGGTGGTGAGCCCTTGGGCCACGGCAGTACTCAAGGAGGAGCCCCAAGCCACACCGTGGGAGGTGAGCTGAGCAGGCATGGTGAGCCAGGCAGGCAGGAACAGAAGCAGGGAGTCCGACCCTCAGCCGGACCTGCATGCCCATGGTAGCCAACACGGGGAAGTTGACTAATGAACGGTCCTCCGACTGTTCCCGGCCCTTTCGGACCTGCCGCAGGGAACGGCAATGGGCAGCAGGCTGGACAGAGGCGAGGGCAGACAGAGTCCTTAAACGACATCAGACGGGGCAGAAGCAGGCTGAAGCAAGACGGAGACATCAGGACAAGGGCTGAAGCGAGACACAGGAAAGGTCCAGGCGAGCAGGAACTCCGATGCTGGGATACTCACATCCGAAGCCCCCCTCGGCTGGCAGAAGCTCAAGAGCCCGTGGGACGAATCCCTCCTATTGGCCACTCCAGGGCCCAACAGGACAGAAGGCTCAGGAACCAGACGAGGACGTAGGTCAAGGCAGAGACAGGAAGACATCCGGACAAGGGCTGAAGCAGATACTGTAGACAAGGCTGGACGGAAACATTGCACTGTCCATCAGGGCGCCCTACTCAGCCCACCCGTGGGACTGAGTCGCGGTCCACCCTGTCCCAGACGCGCCCTACACAGCCCAGGAAGGCTGGTCGCGGACCACGCTGAGAAGGAGGGTGCGGGGAAGACCCAGGCGAACAGGAACTCCGATGCTGGGATACTCACATCCGAAGTCCTTACGGCTGGCAGGAACAGGATCAGACATCAAGGCAGAGACACTGGACAGGGATCCATCAAGCAAATGAGATCACGGAAGACCTGGATCAGCACGGTTACAGACGACTGTAGGACCTGATCCGGAGGCCATTTGCAAGTGAACAGAAAGTCCTTAAGTACTGAAGGGAGAGGGCAACTCCCTGGGAGGAGCTTGCCAGGACCGCCCACCGCTGGTCCTATAACTGGGGAAGAGAGCTGCGGGCCAGCCCCTAGAAGAAGGGCGTCGCCAGACAGGAAGTCCAAACGCAGAGGCATGCAAGCCACAGGCACAGCTAGGCCTCTCAGGCCCTGGAGCAAGTCCCGGATGGAACGTAGGCGAGGCCCTGGCTTCAGAGCGGCCTCTGGAGGAAGGTAAGACATCTCCTGTAGCGCAGCAGCAGGGGGGATCGCAACAGGGAGGGCAGGAAAACCGGCACACTAAAACCCCCTAAAACCCACCCCCGACCCTTTAAATTAAATCCCCCACCCTCCCTAAACCCCCCCCCCCCCAAATGCTTTAAATAACCTGGGGATCCAGCGGTGGTCCAGAACGTCGGCGGTCCGGAACGGCCCCCTCAATTGAATCCTGTTGTCTTCAGCCGGCGCCATTTTGCAAAATGGCCGCCGCAAAATGGCGGCGGCCATAGACAAAAATGATTCGATGCAGGAGGTCGTTCCGGACCCCCGCTGGACTTTTGGCAAGTCTTGTGGGGGTCAGGAGGCCCCCCCAAGCTGGCCAAAAGTTCCTG
Organism: Rhinatrema bivittatum; assembly: GCF_901001135.1. Classification (NCBI taxonomy): domain Eukaryota; kingdom Metazoa; phylum Chordata; class Amphibia; order Gymnophiona; family Rhinatrematidae; genus Rhinatrema; species Rhinatrema bivittatum. The sequence continues at coordinate 450,648,754 of NC_042615.1, read as the reverse complement.
GGAGTCCAGCGGGGTTCAGGAAGCGATTTCTTGCCGCGAATCGTTTTCCGTACGGAAAATGGCGCCGACAGGAGATCGACTGCAGGAGGTCGTTCAGCGGCGGTCCGGAACCCCCGCTGAACGACCACGATAGTTTACACACCCAAACGGCAACAATACGATTCCCTCCCCCTCCCAGCCGAAATCGATCGTTAAGACGATCGAGGACACGATTCACATCTCTAGTTCTTGGTGTTTGGGTACTTGCCACGTTCTTTTGGCCTGGTTTGGCCTCTGTTGGAAACCGGATGCTGGGCTTGATGGACCCTTGGTCTGACCCAGCATGGCAATTTCTTATGTTCTCATGTTCTTAAACAGCAGTTTAATACAAATCACTCCAAAGAGACTTCTGAGGTGAGCTTCCTTCTTCCTCTGCTCCCTAGGGGATCCAGAAGCAGAAGGATTCAGGACTTTAATAATTGCCCAAACTTCAAGAGCCCGGAGGAGAGCATGTATCTGCTTCGCCTTTGCTTGCTCAAGCAGAGCCCTGCAGTAGAACACTAGCACACACACAGCCATGTCCCCTAGGTGCCTGATGCTTTGGAGAACTCGAGATGCACAATTTCCTAGGGGTGTGCATTCGGATTGACCGCATTAGTAAAACGCAACTCATATTTTTTTTTTACTTAAAAAATTGATTCGACATAAACGATCGGATTTCCCACATATCGAACATAGATATGTTCGATATGTGGGAAATCGCGATTGTTGAGCCAAAATAAAAATATAAACCCCCTCACCCTCCTTAATCCCCCCCCCCCCGACTTACCACAACTCCCTGGTGATGGAGCGAGGAGTGAGGACGCCATTTCTGCAATCCTTGGCGAGAAGCATGTGACGTCGGCGGCACGTCGAGTGACGCCGGCGTCACGTGATTCCCGGCTCCTTCGCGCCGGACGGCTCGTTCGGCCCAAAAAGAACTTTTGGCCAGCTTGGGGAGGTCAGGAGGCCCCCCCAAGCTGGCCAAAAGTTCTTTTTGGGCCGAACGAGCCGTCCAGCGCGAAGGAGCCGGGAATCACGTGGCGCCGCGTCACTCAGACGCGGCGTCACGTGATTCCCGGCAAGTTTGCACCGGACGGCTCGTTCGGCCCAAAAAGAACTTTTGGCCAGCTTGGGGGGGTCAGGAGGCCCCCCCAAGCTGGCCAAAAGTTCTTTTTGGGCCGAACGAGCCGTCCGGCGCGAACGAGCCGGGAATCACGTGACGCCGACGTCACGTGATTCCCGGCAAGTTCGCGCCGGACGGCTCGTTCGGCCCAAAAAGAACTTTTGGCCAGCTTGGGGGGGTCAGGAGGCCCCCCCAAGCTGGCCAAAAGTTCTTTTTGGGCCGAACGAGCCGTCCGGCGCGAACGAGCCGGGAATCACGTGACGCCGCGTCACTCGACGTGCCACCGACGTCACATGCTTCTCGCCAAGGATTGCAGAAATGACGTCCTCAGTCCTCGCTCGATCACCAGGGAGTTGTGGTAAGTCTGGGGGGGGGATTAAGGAGGGTGAGGGGGTTTAAATTTTTTTTTTGCACATATGTACATATACCCAACTCATTGGATTTTTTTTATGTCCATATTGGCCGCAAGTGGGACCCCCTTTCGGACATAAAAAATATGAACATAAAATTTTGCTCTGCACATCCCTACAATTTCCCCTAGCACATCGTTTTTAGCGCAGACGCTCATTTGATTATTGTACCCAGCGCCCTGGAAAAGTAGTTGTGCATATTAGTAAAACAGGTGCTCAATACGAGCACCCGTTTTACCATGCGGTTTTCTTACATTGGCCCCTTTGTTTGTTAAAGAATAATCTTGCTTGATAAGCTTGTAATGATTTATTATTTAAGGTTTTTTTTTTCCTGTTGGCATGTCAGTACACCTATAGGTATCAAAAATTGTCAACGAAGTTGTAGGCGATAACATATTATTGGACTAACAATATCTTTGGGAGGCAATTTTTAAGCTGGTAGGCATTCCCTGGAGTTTTCCTTTGAAAATTCAGGGCCAGCAAACACCATAGGCTCAAAAGTCTCTTGGACCTTGCACATGTTTTACCACAGTTGCAAAATGCAGATGAGAAAGCATGTGCAGGGGTTTCAAAATGAAGACCCCACTCATACTTTGCCTTCCCTATAATATCCCCATCCCTGGACCCTGCCCCTTTCATCCATGGTCAGAAGTACACACACTGTGAAAGTACATGGGTACCATCACCCAAAGAGGGAAGGGCTATTCACATGCCTGTGTGCCTCCTATGTTACAGAGGCAAATTCCTTCACAAACTACCCACTTTATGAATAGCTTTTGTGAAATGTGCTTCCTCTGTTGGGCCACTGCAGAAATCTGGTCAAAAAGGGGATCATCTACAGCTTTGTTAATGGGAAACCCCCTGGTACTGAGAGAGTATTTCTTGCTGTGTGAGTGAATGCTTTGTTTTTCAGAAGTATAACTGAGATGTTTAAAGTACTCGATCTCTTTGAATATTTATTCCCAGAAACTTCCAACTACATACAATGAAAGGGATAATTTAAATGGATATCACCAAACCACATAGCTATCAGTTTTTCCATTAGTGGTAACATGGCGTTATTTCACTTTTTGATTTACAGCCTGAAGTCTTTGAAAAATATAATAGAATGTCTTTAATTAAATTTAAAATAAAACTCACATTTATGAGATAAATAATAATCCATCAGCTCTTTCATTTTTTAACAGAACCCAAGAGAACTTGACAGTCTTAATCACTTCAGTCATTTATACCCTCATTTTAGCCTGATTTCTGTCATGCCGTTTAATGGAGTTTATCTAAATTACTGCATCATGGGTTTATTTTTTTTCTTTTATCACACGCCGGGAACTGTAACAGAAACTAATTTCACGTGCAAACTGGAATATCTCAGAAGCCCAGACACCAGTGGCAGAGATGCACTGGAATGAAAAGTTACCTGTCACTAACTGATATTTGTCTCTGTAATGAGCTGAAGCAAGTCAGAAGGAGCCAAGGGTATAATAACATTATGGGCTACCAGAAGCATTCTGAAAGGATTAGAGGAGGCCTGTGTTTAGCTTTAGCTGTGCAATGTACACACAGTGAAATGCATGATGCTATTGACAGATTGAAGATATTTCTTTTTCTGAATAAGAAATAAACAGTAGACCATACTTCAAGTCACGGGGGGGTAGATGTCTGAGGAAGGCAACGTCTGTAGGGATGTAGGAAGTTAGCCATTGAACATCTGGGATATCCACAGCTCAGACTGTCACCCCAGGTAAAGCTGACTCGTCCTGGAGGGTTTTGGTAATGGTAATCTATCCCATATTTGTTTTATAGTTTGTGTCCTTGTCTTTATGAAGGTTGGTGCTGTTTAGTAAAAATAAAGTCACATGCCGGACATCTTCCACAGGAGCCATCTCTAAACTTCACAAAGACTCCTAGGACAGTAGACACCAGGATGGTCATTTTGAATTAAACCTAAGAAGATCCTATTTTGCAGAAAGAGGAAACTCCAGATTTGGTTTAGTCTCCTTTGCACGTCATTATTGCAGCAATATGTAAGCCTGATCCTCAAAGACCCTAACAGGTCCTGTTTTCAAGATTTCCACAATGATTGCGTACCAGACGTCGTTTGCTTATATTTGGACAGAAAGCATGGTCAGTTTGCACAAGTTGGTCACCGAGAAACCTGCCAGCAAAGACAAGGTTGTGCACCCAAGCCTTCTTGTCAGTTTTCCTGGAAGCCGGTTTGCTTCTGAACACAAAATTAAGGGGGCTGAATGGGGAATGCAAACTTTTGCTCCAACTTGTCCAAACTAGTGAATATGGGAAAATGAGCTCATTGTCCCGTCCCCACCCCCACCATTGGCCTAATTTAAATATATGACTGTAATCATTTTTCTGCAGTTACAATCTGTTGATTTAGAATGGGTTTTCATGCGCGTGAAACCATTTGCGCATGATGCGATCATTTGCATGTGTGTTAATACAGGTTAGTGCACCGAAAAATGCCTGCCTTGTTTAGTGAATCAGTTCATAAATATGTACTGGCAAAAAACTTGGACCACGTCAGACCAAGGCTTACAAACTGTAACCTTATGGGAAGTAATTTAGCTCCCTCTACTTTTTATTAGTAATGAAAAAGTTTAAAAAACAGATATTATTAGGGGCCAATGATTATGCATGCAGAAAAAGTTAATGAATCTGTTTACCTAGATGTTTTTTTTGTTCTGTGACATTTGGTGCATCTAACATTGATTGCACTATTTTGACGTGATTAAGAAACTCAGACCAACAGAAGCTTGAAGCTTTCCATATTTACCCACTGAGATGTCTGTATGTCAGGGGTGTGCGCATTCATTTTAAAATAATAAAGAAAACCACAACAAAATAGCCTGATTCAACGTGTGTTATTTCAAAATATAACAAAATGAAAGCCCCAGTGAAATTTGTTTGATTTTTCATTTCATTTCAAAAATAGTTCAAAAAAAACAACAACTCTGTGCCATTGAAAAAAATTGAAAATCTCCTGCCTCAGACACCTTCTACCCCTTCCATGGGGCCTCTAAGTCCAAAAGGGTCAGAAGTTATCCCCTGTTGCCCCTGACCTCAAGGTCCTGATTTGAAAATAGCTCTGGTTGGCTTTGAGACTGGTGCCCTTTAGTTATATGGTCATATACTGAATGGCCATTGTCCTAGAAGAATTATTTCTTATATATATTTAACTTATTCAATAAAAACATTTATAGGTATGGAAAATGCAAGTATGTCAATAGAAGATTGTGTTATCCCATACCTCATTCTAGAGATGTGAATCATGTGATCGTCTTAACGATCGATTTTGGCTTGGGGGGGGAGGGAATCGGATCGTCGCGGTTTTGTTTTTTTTTAAATCGTGTAAATTGTAAATCGGGGGAGGCCGGCACACTAAAACAACCCTAAAACCCACCCCGACCCTTTAAAATAAATCCCCACCCTCCCGAACCCCCCCAAAATGTCTTAAATTACCTGGGGTCCAGTGGGGGTGTCCCGGTGTGATCTTCCACTCTCGGGCCACGGGTGCATTAATAGAAATGGCGCCGGCGCTACCTTTGCCCTGTCATATGACAGGGCAAAGGTAGCGCCGGTGCCATTTTGGTTCCTGTCCCCCGACGTCATGAGCGCAGGAGATTGCTCCCGGACCCCCGCTGGACCCCCAGGGACTTTTGGCCAGCTTGGGGGGGCCTCCTGACCCCCACAAGACTTGCCAAAAGTCCAGCGGGGGTCCGGGAGCGACCTCCTGCACTCGAATCATATTGCCATTTTGCAATACGGCAATATGGCCATATGGCCGGCGCCATTTTGTATTGCAAAATGGCGCCGGCCGTATGGCCATATTGCCATATTGCAAAATGGCGCCAGCCGTATGGCTTTTTAGCAACAGCCTGTGTGTGCTATCTGTTGCGCTCTCTGACTCTGTGTGTGTGTGTGATGCCACATGACACTAGTACTGGTGCCGGTGTGATTACTGAGTAATAGAGGAAGAAAACACTGCAGTTGTTATAAGAATAAACCCCCCTGATCTCTCCCTCCATGACTATATCAAATTCCATCATTGGAAAGAGAAAAGGAAAGCTTTTCTTGCAAAGGGACATGTCAAGCACAAGTATTAGTAACATTACTGATAATCCTGAGAAGACCTGGATCCCTTCCCCAACTAAACAGAGAGGTATTTTTTTTTAGCAGGGGGAAGCCAAGAGCAGGGCAGACAAGAAGAAGCTCAAACTGGAAGAACATCTGCAGCCTGCTGCTGCTACTATGGAACAAGGGCAGGAGAAGGCAGGGTCAAATGAGGGTGACCTCAGCATTGGAGGGGCAAGGACATTAAGAGCAGTGCACCCAAAAGCAGCAACAGTGCTCATCCCAGATTCCTCCTGAGCAGTATCTGCAACAGGTACTGTGAGAAGGTACTGTCCTTATTGTTTCAGGGAAATCGTGTGAGGGCTTCTAAGAGGATATAGAACTCCTATTAGCTTGGGAGAGATGAGGAATCTAGTTGCTAGCATGCTATCCTCTAGTGAGCTGATACAGGAGGCAGAAAGCAATACTACCAGGGCTATGGGCATCCCCCAGAAAGAACCGGTACTGGAGAGCATGAGAGGTGCCCTGTGCCTTTTAGCTCTTGGTCTGCCCTGAACCCCAGACCCAGTAACAGCACCCAAGCATCCAAAGTGGGAGAGGGGATCCTGCAAAATGGAATATAAATAAATAAAAAGAAATAAATCAGGTGTGCAGGTATTTTAGAGTTGGAGAGGACCAGTGTTTGCTAGACTGCATTCACTATTGTAAGGCCATTAGTAGAGCAAAGATACTGGGCCATCTTATAAACAGTAGCATGTAGTATCATTTAAAAAAGATTCATATTAATATTAATTTCAGGGAAGATCCCTAGTACTAGCCTGGGAACCCCATCTACCATTCAAAGGAGCAGCAACAGCAGGAAAGTGATATAAAATATGAAGGTATTCTCCAAAGCCAACTCCCTGGCTTTTTCCACCAGTGAGGTGACAGGCAAGCAGCCCCCAGTTCCATGACAGCAGCAAGCCACCATGGAGCAGGAGAACGAAGGGTGGGCAGCAGCTCTGGGAAAAGCAGGATGCAATTGGGGGTGCCATTTCCACCGGCTCATTCAGAATGTAGGCATCAAGTGGAATTCCATCTATATAATGCTGCAGAGGTTAGTGGATCAATGTACAGCTCTTCTTTATTTGTCTCTAGAAGTGAGATAAGTGGATTGCCTCCTAGGGCATCATGATTGGCTACACATGATGCAGATGATATGAGTCCTAAAGCTCTTTCAGGATACCACAGAAGATCTCAGTTCTATAACTGTGAAATGTGTAAAATGAAATAAAAGCCATTCTGGGTGAGGTCAAGCACATAGTCAACATCTTGGAGAAGAAGTTAGAGAATTGCCATCTGGAACAGAATTTTGCTGTTCATGGACTTCTTGCAGGTGCAAATTAGACTGAAATCTCTCACACATATGAATACTTACATGCTAACCACACTGTATGACCCATGAGTAAAAAACTAGCATCACCCTCCAATCCAACAGTTTAATTCGCTAAGTAGATAGTGCAACAAGCTAGGTAGAGAGTGCATTGTACAAATCAACTCCTCTTGTACCTTTTATCAATTACATTGACAGAAAATCTTCAATGATGTGTACTTTGCTGTTCATTCCTCCTACTGTGCATGTAAACCCCCCCAAACCAAACACCCCCCCCCCAATACCCACTCCGAGTTAAAAGTGTTCTCTCTCTCTCTCTCTCCTGTCTGAACAGCATGTGTGATAAAAACCTTTTCCCGGCAATGCACAGCTACCGCGTTACGATGTTATCACGTGTGTTAGGGACTTAGCGCTAGTGTTAAGGTCCTAATGCAAAATGATAAATGACCCTGGTTGTTTGCTGCCCTGTCTTTTATTCTGTACCTTGAAGTTTTGACTTCTGCGCTTCCTGCCTTTCCCTTCTCTCAATTCCTGGGGATTTGATGCCACTGTATGCTTTCCTTGTAACAATATTGACTGTTTGCTTTGTTTGCATGAGTCCAGTCCACACTAATCTGTGTAGTCTAATACTAAAATCCCCTAATTTGCTGCCATACCCTTCACTCTAAAACTTGGGTTGTTCATTCCACTGTTGATGCTGCGTTGCCCCTCTCATGTTTCTGGGGGTATTCATGCCTCACTTGCTTGGTATGCCTTGGAATATTCATGGCACTGTTGGTACCTCATTTTCTCTCTTTTGTTACCTTGTGTTGTCATGCCACTCTTCTTACAGTGTTAGTCTGCACCTGGGATTTGTGGATTTAATGCCAGTGCTCCTGCTTCTCTAAGTCTTCTTGGTGCCTTTTACTGTTTCTTAAGAACATAAGAACATGCCATACTGGGTCAGACCAAGGGTCCATCCAGCCCAGCATCTTGTTTCCAACAGTGGCCAATCCAGGCCATAAGAACCTGGCAAGTACCCAAAAACTAAGTCTATTCCATGTTACCGTTGCTAATGGCAGTGGCTATTTTCTAAGTCAACTTAATTAATAGCAGGTAATGAACTTCTCCTCTGCTCTTCCTCTGCTCTGGCTGCCTTCAAAGTAATTTTCAAATCCCCTTATGGTACTTGCTGACTATTGGTCTTGCCTTGCCAATCTGATTTACACACTTACCGCACAGCTCATGGTCCCTTGGGGTGTTTAAGCAACTGTTAGTACCGATTTGCCCCCCTTTAATGCCTTGAGCCATTCATGTCTCTGTTTGGACTGCTTTGGTCTCCCCCTTGCCCACAGAATCTTGAGGTATTGATGTCTCTCTTCTTGCTGCATTCCTCTGCTCCTCTGGTTTGTGGTTTTAATGCTAGTGCTCCTGCTGCTCTGAGCTTCTCTTGGTCCCATTGGGTGTTCTTCCTCTGCTCCTAATGTCCTCAAAGTTCTTTTCAACTTCCCTAATGGGACTTATCGACTATTGGTCTTGCCAGGCCAATCTGAATCTTTAGACAATTACTGCACCTCTCATAGTTCCTTGTGATATTCACGCCACAGGCATTAGAGCTCTTTGCCCCTCTTTTGGTGTTCTTGCCATTTTGCTGCTGCTTTGATCCTCTCACAATACCTTGGTGTATTGTTGCCTCTGTCTGGGCTACTTTCCCCTGTCAGGGTGCCTTGGGCTATTCACACCACTTTTGGTGTCACTTTGTCCCACTCTGTGTGTCTTCCCTCTGCTGCTGATGTCTGTCTGTATGTTTTACTAAATTTGAATAGAAAACCCTCATTTTTTATCTAAAAATAGGATTCTTTGCTTTCCCCCATTTACTTTAATGGGAAATGAATGACACAAATAAACAAAAATGTGTTTCCGCTTGAAAGAAACAAAATAAATCATGGAGGCAAATGAACCAAAATAACGAACCAAATAAAAAATATGTTCCACATACATCCTTAATGCATAGATCATTGGCATATATATTGTACATGCTATAAAACTGTCCATATGCTATCTGCCATAAACTGCCAGTGAATAATCTTGAATAGGTTGGCTGAGTGCGTCGTTCTTACTTGTTTTTTCCGAGGCGGCACCCGGAGTCCGTAGTCAGGCAGCCATTCGGGTTCACCGCACCACGTGACCCCATTGGCATCAACTAGATAAATGAGGCTTGACCGACGTGCCGCAAATGCGCAGTAGAGAGCAGCTCTACTACACATGCACGGCACAAAGAACTCTGCCCGACGTGCCGCGAGAGAGCATGTCGGTCAGAGCAGCAGTTTGTGAGCATCGGTCGGGCCAGCAATAGAGAGCAGCGGATGCAGCGTGGAGGAGCAGTGGCGGTGAAAGCTGACAGGCAGGCAAGGAATGAGCGCAGTGGTGAGGCGCACACGAGATCACCGCTCCAAGAAAAGGCTCCTCAGACATGTTAACAGCCTGAGCCTGGCCCTCCATTGCCGGGGGAGGGAGTAGGGAGTAGGGACGGCGATAGAGGGACAGGCTCAGGCTGTTAACATGCTGCAGTTCCATCAGCAAATGCCTCTTCCTTTAGCCTGGTCCCTCCCAGCCGGCCCTGTAGAAGAGAAAAAGAGGGAGTGGAGGAGGGGAGTGACTGAGGGAAGGGAAGGGAGAATGAGAGGGGAGGTGAGGTGAGAGTGAGGGAAGGGGGAGGGAATGGGATGGAAAATGAGGGGGGAGGTGAGAGTGAGGGAAGGGGAGGAAGTGGGAGGGAAAATGAGGGGTGAGGTGAGAGTGAGGGGAGGGAGAATGAGGGAGGAGGTGAGAGTGAGGGGAGGGAGTGAGTGGGGGCAGGGGAGGGAAGGGGTGAGTGACCGAGTGGGAGGAGGATGAGTGACTGAGGTAAATGAGTGAGGGGGAATGAGGGAACAGAAGTGTAAATGAGTGCAGTGTCCGAAAACGGACCAAAAACGTTTTTTAATGTAGCCCCGTGCTTAATGGCTAGTATATATAGAGAGAGAGTTATTTGCATTGCTTTGTATGAGCTGGTCATTGGTATATATATTGAAAAAGATGAATGCTAGCACACTGTCCTATAGGAAGCCATTTCATTAACTGCAGTAACTCCATTTGTTACATTGTAAAACTGTTCTCCTGAAGAGATTGAATGAGCTGAATTATCTGGTAGTTGTGCCTCATGTTGTTGACTGGCAGGCAAGTTAGGTGGTTGATTATTATGCCATAGATTGGCTATCTAGTGCTACTGCATAAATTCTATGGTACATGGATTGCACTGTATGCAAGACTGCACATAGGCCTGAAAGATAAGCATAGATTCAGAATCATTCCACATACCAAGGAAGTAAAGCCCTGGAGGAAATATTAAATACCATGCAAAATATATCCTACTAACAATAATTTTAAAAAAAGTAAAATAAAGAAGTCTGTTTGGAACTGTGCCTCTCCCATGGGTGATAAATATATATGTAAAATACAAAATCAGCTTCAGTTCAGGAGGTCAATGTACTAACTAGTATTGTTCCAATACGCATGCAAACATATCATTTATCGTGTATATAAAGTATGATATTAAAGATATACAAATGATCCAAGACATTAATGTGAGGAATCCTTGGTATTCCTTAGCAGAAGGAGTGTACTATTGAGTCCCCAAAGTGGCAGCAGCAGACGGTGTGCTCTAACACTGCCGTCATCTTGGGGTCTGGATTTTCCTTGTGGGTTCTTAGTTCAATTTTTCTTGAAGTGTCCTGCTGTGGCACACACATGATTGTGCAATCCATCTTTTTTTTGGGGCAGTAAAGAACTCTGAGGGTCTTCTTCCCAGAGACCTGGGTAAAGAGTTTTGGAAGCAGAGAGGTAGATTTTAAAAACATACGCACACGCGTACTTTTGTTTGCACACCAGGCGCGAACAAAAGTACGCTGGATTTTATGATACGCGCGTAGCCGCACGTATCTTATAAAATCCGGGGTCAGCGCGCGTAAGGGGGTGCACATTTGTGCAACTTGAGCGCGCCGAGCCCTGCGCGCGCTGCCCGTTCCCTCCGAGGCCGCTCCGAAATCGGAGCGGCCTCGGAGGGAACTTTCTTTCTACCCCCCGCACCTTCCCTTCCCTTCCCCTACCTAACCCAACCCCCGGCCCTATCTAGACCCCCCCTCTACCTTTATCGGAGAAGTTACTACTGCCTCCGGGCAGTAGTAACTTACGAGCGCCGGTGCGGCAGGCTCCGACACAGGCCGCTGTGTCGGGGCACTCGGCCATGCCCCCGGACCGCCCAAATGCCCCCGGACACGCCCCCAATCGGAAACTGTGCCCCCTGGCCACGCCCCCGACCGCCCCTTTTTGCAAGCCCTGGGACTTGCGTGCATCCCAGGGCTTGCGTGTGCCGCCGAGCCTATGCAAAATAGGCTCGGCATGCGCAGGGGGGGGTTGGGGTAGGTTTTCTGGGGGTACGCGCGTACCCCCATAGTTTCAGAGACTTGTTTTCCACCCTTCCTTTCATTGTTTCTTTCCCCTTTTTCATTAAGAGATTTGTCTTTGTCTTTATTTGACTGATAACGCTAGGACCTAGGGACTCAGATTTCTGGTTATTCTGGGAAGAGCTGAGTCATCGCACAGGAATGGATTCACATCCATTGCCAGAGAGAAGGAGCTGAGGTATTTTTCAAGAGTATTTTCATTATTGACAAGTGCCTTACACTAGGGGCAGATTTTAAATGGTGAGTGCGTGAGTTCATGGGCGTGCGGTTCCCGGCGCGCGCGCACGACGCACCAATTTTAGAACATGTGCACGCCAGTGCTCGCATATTATAAAATCCGTTGGCCATGTGCACATGCTCACCGGCTTTTACAATATGCGCACGCATGTGCGTGAATTTTAGTAAATTATGCGCGGTGACACAATCGGACCTCCCCCAGTTCCCATCCAGTCCTCTCCAATTAAGGGGCGCACTGGGAGGGAACTTCCATACCACCCTGCCTATCTTTCCTTCCCTTTTCCCTCTTCACCCCGACCTTTAACCCTACCTAGCTACCCGAACATTTTTTATTTTTCTACTTATTGCTCCTTCCAAGTAGAAGTAGTTTCCGCTATTCCAGCCGGCCTCTGTCCTGCCCCAGCCCATCCCTTTTTTAGGGCCCAGCACTTGTGCATGTATTGGGACTTACGCACATGGCCAGGCCCTTTTGAAAATGCACGTGACGCACACAGGGCCCGGCCATGTGCATAAATCCCGATTTTTACCCATGCGGCCCTTTGAAAGTTTGCCCTTTAGGAGGAGAGTACCAACTTGGTACTGCCAGAAGGAGATGTGGTTGAAGGGAAAACCACGAGAGTTATGAACATCGGGACTTTGTGTTCTGTTATGTAATTGGGACTACCTACCTGACCATTTAACAATGAGAAGAATCTGATATAAATATGGGAAATAGGGAAGAGGCTTACATTTATTTCAATTGGATTTATTGGAAAGGCGAAGGAAGTAAATCATTAAGGATGTGGCTACTACACATTCCAAAGACGTTTACTAGAAGAATGAGGTCACAGATTTATTTATTTAAACCTCTAAATCAATTGGTTTTAAAATGAAAGAACTGTAAAGAACTTTTCATCCATCTTATCAACTATCAGTAAAGGTAAACTGGAAAGCATTCAGTTTTCAGCATGATTATTGCTGCTATAGACTGCTGGAGATTATCAGTGATGTTTTGAAGGGTCTTAAAGGGCAGTGTAATGGTTTTAACAACATAAAATGTCTTTGAAGCTAAGCTTCCTCCCACAGGGAACCCTAGAGCCTAAGATTGATTGAACACCTTGGAGAGTTTTACAAACAGGGTCTGAACTTGTATTCTGTGCCTTTGGATCCATTATTAGGGTTTTCCCCACCCAGGGGTTACATTAAAAATCCTTTATTGCAAAATACAAACTATATCCTCCTAAGGAACAGTTAATTTTCTTGCAATAATGCATCTGTGAACCAGTTAATTTTTAACAAACCAAAAATGCCTTTTCACAAAAATAACTACATTTTTCAGGTATTTTCATTTTTTGGAGGGAAAAAATGTCCTCCCTGAAGCCTTCCTCCCTTCTCCCACCCCTCAACCAAGACTCAAGGCCAGGGCTTATCCCTTCTGTTGTGGGGCCAAAAAGAACATGGCAGGAGAGATGCCCATTTACGCCTGCCCCTACCAAGTCCCTTTAAAAATGGCACCAGTGGCCAGTAGGTCAGTACCAAAGTGTGTGGCCAGCACCATTATGTTCTGCAGACTGGTGATGTTGAGCTTGGCCCATGCTCCTAGTGTTTATTGAGGGGTGGGAAGAAGGTGCACAATTTGAGGAGGTTTGTTTCAGTGTAGTATTTTGTTTTGGGGGGGGGGGGCAGTTCATTTTTTTTTTTATTTGAGAATAGAACTTAAAAAAAATTAAATGATCCAAAAAAACTAAAAAACCCAAAATGAAAAAACAATGAAACAAAAATATTGGGCCTACACATGCAGAGCTAGTAGAAGGGTAGTGGGTGCCCTGGGCAACTTCTGCCTTGCGCCCGCCCTGCCCCCATTCATGCTGCACCGCACCACTCCCCACACACCCCCCCCCCCCAATGTGCATCGCCCCCGCCAGTCTCAGGCCCAACTCTTCCTACTTTGTTCGCACTGCCCACTGTATGCTTCTCTACTCCTCTTTGCCGTGAGTGACTCCACTCACGGCACCACCTGGCTGCTCTTCAGTGCTCCTTAGGGTCGGTGCCATAGGCGACTGCCTACGTTCCCCTAATGGATGCGCTGGCCCTGTACGTATCCCTATTTTCTGTGCATTTCCCATTCTTTTTTGAATTCAGATACTGTCCTTATATTGACTACCTCCACTGGGAGGCTGTTCTGTGCCTCCACCACCCTCTCTGTAAATTAATATTTCCTTTGATTACCCCGCTTCTATTCCTTTATGCTCTCATCCCATACCCCTTGTTCTACATCCTCCTTTTTGTTGAAAGAGGCCGGCCTCCTATACATTTATCCTTTTGGCCCTGTTATGTATTTCAAAAAGATGCTTTATATCAAGACACCCAATTATTACCACATGATTGAGAAAATGCATGCTTTCATTTGTTTTATTTCAAAAAATATAAATATTGAATCACAGGGCATAAAACAATTCTATAAAATATGGATTTTTAAGTCCTATAGGGACAGAAGCAGGTGCTGGAGAATTGTGCTAGCACTTAAATATTTAGCACAGTCATTTAGTTTTAGGTCACACACACATGCAAGCACTTTCAGCCAAGCAAATCTGTGCAGCAGGGATTTTAGGACTTGTCCTGAGATTGTGGAGAACCAGCTCCGTTGGATTACCCAATGAACAAGCAGTAAGCTACTGCATCTAACTCAAGTTCACTGAGGCAAGCTTTGCGATCCTTGCCCTGCCATTTGCTGCTTGAATTTTTTTTTCACCCTTTGTGTATTCCATATAAAATGAAAAAAAGAGAGAGCTTTAGCAGATCGCTTTTACAGACAATGTTCTCAAATCAGATGATACAAGGAATTTTAATGCGGAAGGATAGAAGAAATGTGATCTTTCAAACATGTCTGCGTACATTAGTGCCAGGCTATGAATACAGTCATTTCTCAATAATAACGACTGTTTCGAGGACAATGCATGGATGCTTAATATAATTCTAGGCAATTCTATGCAGCAGTTTTCATATGAATGGAGTCAAAAATGCATTGTGCCCAAATAAAGGATACATACATATTATAATCCAAAAAAGTAAATGACACCACTTGCATGCAGTTTATTTACTGTAGCAATACTGGTGATTATTTAATGAGTCCTTACTTTATTACATTTAAAATAACTTTCTCTCTTTTGTTCAGTTACCAATTCCAAATTCCTCAGCTTCAAATGATGCCACTAGATGGTGCTTCACTACTGGTGCTGGCAGGAGGACTTTCACATCCCTCCTGCTGCTAAAGATCGGGATCCTTCTCATTCGAGGAGTGGGAAGAGGTCAGAGAAGGGTCAGACTGAACAGAGGTTACCTCGAGGGTGGGATGGGGGATCAAGTCAGCATTAGGAGAGTCAGGGCAGTCAGGTTAGACTTGAGATGGCCAGGTTTGAGAGAAAGAAGTTGCCTTGAAGGTGGGGATTTGAGAGAGAGAAATCCCCATGTTAACCATCTGATTCACTTTGGGACAGTTTGCCTAGGGGATTTTGAGAGGTAGATAACTTTTTGTGGGTAAGATGAATGTTACTGCCATATTCATACTATTAGAACATGAGAATTGCCATGCTGAGTCAGACCAAGAACCACTGAGCTCAGCACCCTGTCTCCAACAGTGGCCAATCCAGGTTGCAGATACCTGGCGGATCCCATAAAGCAGGTCTAATTCCAGTTACTCACAGGGTTAGTAATAGCTTTCTTTAGTCTACCTGGCTAATGTGTTATGGAGTTTTCCTCCAGGAACATCCAAACCTCTTGTATTAAACCCTGCTAGGCTAGTCACCTTCATCACATCTTCTGGCAACTGATTCCACAGATTGATAGTACTCTGAGTGAAAAAGTATTTTCTACAATTTGTTTTGAATTTGTTGGTTGTTAGTTTCATGGAGTGTCCCCTTGTTTTAGTATATGAAAAGGTAAATAATCATTCTTTTATTTACCTGTTTCATCTCATTAATTATTTTATAACCTTCTACCATGACCTCTCTCAACTCTTTTCTAAGCTGAAGATTCCTGCCTATGTAGCCTCTCATCCTTTGGAGAGATGTTCTATCCTCTTTATCATTTTTGTCACCCTTCTTTGCACTTTTTCTATTTCTGCTATGTCTTTCTTGAGATGGGGCTTCCAGAACTGCACACAATGCAATCATACCATAGCTCGATACAGAGGCAATATGATATTATCTATGTTTTTCTCAATTCCTTTTCGGATCATTTCTATTTGCTTTATTGATCACCACTGTGCACTGAGCCAAGGATTTCAATGCATTGCCCACAAGGGCTCCAAGGTCCAGCATCATGTTTCTGTAGTTGAGATTATTTTCCCTATGTGCATCACATTGTACTTTTCCACATTAAATTTCATCTGCCATTCAGTTGCCCAGTCTCCTAGGCTCACAAGGTCCTTCTGCAGTTCCTCGCAATCCACTGCTGGGTTAACAACTTTGAATAATTTTGTGTCATCTGCAGATTTGGTCATCTCGGTGCATGCAAGGTGCACAATTGTGCACTCCCTTGCGCATGCTGACCCTGGATTTTATAACATGGAAGCACCTGCGCACGCATGTTATAAAGTCTCTGCAGAATTACAGAAGAAATCATTTCAAAAGAAATGGATAAGAACCCCTTTGATATCCTTTGTGTAAATTTCATTATTGAAAAGAAAAGAAAAACATCATTATATAACTCAAATCACTAAAAAAAAGCTAAACTTACAGTATTCATCTGAGTTCCTACAGAAGAGTCCTCTGGAGTAACTTCCTACAGCAAGGCTGAAATTCCGTAACTGCTGATTCTATTACAAGCAGTTAACAAAGTCTTGAATAAATTCCCTAAACCTCAGGGCTTAATTAGTGGGGGAACGGCCCAGAACGGAATCCTTAAACTTCTTTTCAGACTTAAGAGCAAAGCAGCAGGGGTGTTCTGCTTCAGCTGCTCCCATCCAAGCAACATGCAGTGAAGAGGGTGAACCTGGAACAGACAGAGCAGAAAACAGTCACGCTGTTTTCTAATCCAGCCCTTTTTCCTCCCACCCTCACAGTGTTTCCCCCACCCTTCCCCTTTTTGCTATAGGGAATAGGAGGGAGAGGGTGATCCAGAAGCAGACACTGCAGAGCAAAGCATACAAAAAAGTGTTGAATTAGGCTTTAACCTGTTCTTCTACCCTCTTTTGTGTCTGTTACTTAGGGGCTTAATTTCTGGTGGAACTTTCCAGAACAATATTCGCCACCTTTTTTCTGGGTCCCAAGGAAGCGGAATAGAGCTAGCAGTGTAAATCAGTTCTGGCTCCCCCACAGAAAAGAAGCAGAGCAAATAGCAGCATGGATCATTTCTGGCACCCTCTGGTCCCTGGACGAAGCACAGCATAGCAGAGTGCAGGAGCTGCTTATCCTGAGACAAGGGCAGCAACCTGGGCCTGACTTTTGTGCAATTTCTCAGCACAATTGAGGATACTATGAGGAAAAATGGCCAAGGTCAAAGACAGATGGCGTGAACTCCTGTCGGTCTCACTGCTTCTACCATTACTGATGTGTTGGTTTACTGTCCCCACTGTTGCTTAACAAGTTGGCTTTCCCTATAGTATCTGCCCCTGGTGAACACATTGATGGAGGGAGGGGGAACTAGAAAGAGATTGAGGAGGAGATGGAAGAGTGAGAGTTAATGATCAAATGGAGGAAAAAGAAAGTGAGGGTGAGGGGAGGGGCAAGAGGGTGAGTGAGTGGTTTGGAGGGAGGGGAGGATGAGTGAGTGAGTAAGTGGCTGTGGAAATGCAAAAGAATGAGTGTCCAAATTGGAGGGGGCTGAGGGCTTTGTGGAGAAGAGAGAGGAGAGGAAGGAGAGTATGAATGAGGGGATTGAAGGTGCTGTGGGGGTGTAAGTGAGGGTATTGGAGGGAAGATAAGCAACAGTGGGGCCAATAAACCAACACACCAGCAATCAGTTATCATGGCTAAAGCTTTGAAGCAACCAAAATGTTAATACAAAATTATTTATTTATTTTAAATTATTTGGTTACTGCATATTCCGATATTCACAGAGGTTTACAATAAAAAATATACATTATAAGAAGCATAAAACATAACCAGTAAACACTAAACAAACATTAATTGATCCTCAAACATATTCATCAATGACTGGCCCCCATACCATCACTATGTGCAGGTAGGTTGAATGAACTGCCCTTTATGTTATTCTGCCAAACTCGCAATCTCAAGGTCAGAATTTATTGGCCTCTTGTTCTTAAAGCTTGTTGAAACAGCCAAGTTTTCAAGATTTTTTTTTTAAAGGCCTTAGTTTCAGTTGCCATTCTTAATTATTTGGGTATTAAGTTTCACATTATCGGTCCTGCCATGGAGATGGTGCCGTCCCTTACTGCCCAAAGGCACCATCAAAGGGCCTTTATTCAATGACCATAATATTTGCTGTGGAGTAGAGATATGTAAAACAGATCCTAGCCATATTACATCAGAGTCAATGATAATTTTATGTCTCAGTGTCAAGATTTTATATTGAATTCTAAATTGAATCAGCAGCCAATGTAAGATTGATAGCACAGGAGTGAAATGATCATATTTAGAATGGCCAGTTAGAACACAAGCTGAAGAATTCTGCAATAATTGACGTGCTCTGAGCATGCCACTTGGCAGCCCAAGCATTAGGGAGTTACAATAGTCCACTCCGGAAAATATCAGCGTCAGGAGGACCATTCTGTTGTCTTCTTCCAAGACAGGTTTCAAATACCTCAAATTGCATGGATTATATTAGCTGGATTGGATCAAGTTCTGAATATATCCCTTCAATGATAGTCTAGAATCAAGTAGCCCTCCCAGGTCAATGAGCACATGTCGTCATTGGCATTTTTATGTTTACCAAATTCAAATAATGATAAATCCTAATAATATTAGTTCAGTCTTTTTAAAATTTAAAGACAGCCTATTGTGAAAAAAAATCTGTATAGCTGAAAGTTAAATTCCCAGCACTTTAAAGGCAGTAATTAATGCCCTGCATACCAGTACAAGGGACTGAATATTGTTTGCATGTATTGAATATTGTTTGCATGTATGCAAAAATGTAAGCTAAGTCTTCCCAACAGTTTGCACAACAGGGACAGACAGATATTTAACAAAGTACAGATAAAACAGAATCTTGATGAATGCATGATCCCAAATTCTTCAAGCAATGTGATCAATATTCTATGGTCTATGGCACTGAATGTGGCTATAATGTAAAGGAATACACAGGGTCGGATTTCCCATAAGGCCAACCTAGGCCATGGCCTAGGGCGCAGTAGTCAGGGGGGCGTATATACAGCAGATATAACAATCAAACATTTACAAATTTTTCAGTATTATTTTGAAAAGGCCATATAAAATTCTGTTTTTTAAATTTACATCCATACACTTTAAATAAATTGAGCGGTACATTTACGTTGCCCATCTCTACAGTTTGCGCTGTCTTGTTCAGTCACAGGCAAAAAGCATTTGCTATTTCTCTCTCACACACTCAGTGTAAACCATGTGTTAAAGGAAAATTCCAGATTTGGCGTTACAATAGCGATTCCAAGTGATTCATTACGCTCATATCGCTTGTCTTCTGTATATCTACTGATAATAGGTACGTAAAATATATCGTTACTACTTTTATATACTGTTTTATTAACTCAGGGCTGAAAGTGAAAGCCATAAACAGAAAAAGTTGACAGGGGTGTACGCCAAATTATAAGGGGGCTGCGATTTTTATTACAAAACATGAAACATACACAACTTATGGCTTCTTTATGCAGCATCATTTAATGTGGTGTAATGTAAGTTTGACACAAAATGCTAAACATTTCAATAAAATTCTATAATGTCAGATGAGAATCGATGTAAATCTTCTGCATTTTATGTCAATTTTATTCGCTGTTTTTTGTATCGAATACGCTATCTGGGTAAATAATTTGAACAAACCAAAAAAGTAATCGTCGTACCTTGTATGGGTTATATAGGCAGACGTCTGCATTTTGCGGGCTGGCCCGACCCGAACCCGTGAGCCAGGTCGGGTTCAAAATATTTAGCGCGGGTCGGGTCGGACAGAAGAACTTCCGCGGGGCAATGCGGGTCCCGTAGGCTGAAACATTTTTTACTAGTTTTGGTCTTTTTTATTTTGCTTCTGGGTTCACTTGTCACAAGTTTAAATATGTTTCGAATAACTGGCTGGGATTACATATTAAATTGAAAATTATAAATAAACTTTTGAGGGGGAGGGGGCACAGAATTGTGCTTTGGCCTAGGGCGTAGAAATGTGTAAATCCGGCCCTACAAGAATGTAACACTGCAGAAATTAGTTGGATTATCATGACTTTCCCCTCCCCCTTCCCACTACTCCAATATCAACTGGATGAAGGCAAAATTATATGTAAGAGAATACTACAATGACGCAAAAAATGTGGTGGAAAGATATTCATTATATCTGTGTGGGAACCCCAAAATGTATGCCCTTTTCACTTCTAGTAGTACCAGATATTTTGGCTTGGAGTATGGGAGAGAGACCTCCAGGATGTAGTTGCCCTGGAGTAAGACAGTATGGCGATGACCCTGCAGGGGCTTCTTCCCTCAAGGAAAGAGAGTCCCGAGGCCATGGAGTGGGAAAGGTGTCATGATTCCTCCCTCAGAGTAACTGGCTGGAAGAGCAGAGCAGAAAAGGTTGTGAGTCCTCTCCTTGAGAAACTGGAGGAGGTCCCAGAAAAAGAGTGCTTGGATGAGGAGATGAAGGGAGTGGCTTGAGATGAAGGAAACCCCAGCAGGAGCATAAGAACTGTAGTGTGGAAGAGACTAGGGAATCCCGTACATTGTCCGAGTGAGAGCCCAAGGATAAAGACTCCTGAGGTTATGGTGTTATGAGTAGCCCTTGGGATCAGTTGTGATCATTAGGGGTATTTGGGGATATACATTCTGAATAGGTGATGAAAGGCAAGGAAAATATTTGGAGTGAAAAGATCTGATTTCTGTTTGTGTGGTATGAGAGGATTGGAAGATGCTGTTTAAGTGAAGACTGAGAGATTAGCACTTTAATCCAGGACAGGTTTGGGAATCTCTGCTCTGGGACCAGTTTCAAGGAGAAGAGAAGGGCTGATGATGTCCTTCATCAGTCAAGGGAAAATAAGCTACCCGTACTGTTTCTATGTGAATCCACTTCATCAGTTCCATGACTCAAAATTTGGAACCCAGTAAATAAATGTGAGCGTCCTCTTTCATTCTGGGACAGTAGCTCTCATTATTTTATAAATCAGGTTACATCTCCACCTTTAGACCTACATAGATATTTTTTTAGAATACAGCATCAAAATCTAAGATTTTAAAATTGTGGAACCATCATACACGTCCCCAATGAGTTGCAATGCACAGCTAATACAATTATTCCCCAATAAAATCATTGGTCTCTACTTTGTCATTTTACAGTCTTTGTAATGCAGTAAAATTTCAAAAATACCAGCAGCCCTGAATGTAATACTTATTCAAGGCTCAACTAATGTAGTTTCCTTAGTAAATGCCTGCAGGGCCAAAGTCAAAAGAATAAAATGGGAGCTGAGACACATACCACATAGTCCCAACTTAAAATTTCACCAAATAATTTTCTATAGCTTGTTTTGTGCTTGGAAGACACTGCAAATGAACTGCGCAAAGAGGGAGAAAACCATTTCTCCCGCATCCTATGGTTCATGCGACACCAGAATTAAATGTTTCCAGTGAGAAGGAGCATGGTGGAGCAAATTGTTCATTTTTAAATTGACACAAAATTGAAATTTTTTTATATATTTATTAAACCTATCAGAAATTGTCTATGAGAAACTTGATGGGAATGATAAGCAGGTCATTCAGCTGAGGCCTGTTTAAATCTCATAATTCATGCCACTCCTTTATAAGAACCTGTGACAACCATCTTGCTTTTAACACAGTATGGCCCAGATTTTCAAAACCCTACGCATGCCGGGCCTATTTTAAAAAGGCCCAGCAATGCGTGTAAAGCCCCGGGACGTGTCTAAGTCCCAGGCCTTTGTGAAAGGGGAGGGGCAGGGCCAGAGGCCTCTGGCACAGCGGCCATTTGTTGCTGTGTTGGAGGATCGTGTGCTGGCAGGCTCAAGAGGTAAAATAAAGGTCGGGGGGCTTTAGGATAGGGCTAGGGGGCGGGAGGGTTAGGGGAAGAGAGGTTAGGTTAGAGACTTAGGAAATTCCCTCCCAGGCTGCTCTGAAACCGGAGCGGCCAGGGAGGGAACGGGTGAAGGCCCCGGGCGTCAGCGCGTGAAGGTTCCACAATTGTCCATCCTCTTGCGCGTGCCGACCCCCAATTTTATAACATGCGCGCACCTGCACGCGCTTGTTATAAAATCAGGCGTCCGTGTGTGTGCACTGGATTGCACACGCACATGGATGCCTGCTCGCAATTTCTTAAAATCTACCCCTATAGTTTGTACCCTTGTGGATAGAATCCAGAATGTTCCTACTGGGCTTTCTCACATCTACTTATGTACATCAAAAAAGCAAACATTTTCAAACTTCAAAATTTTGCAATATCTCTTCAAAACATACTGTACATTTTCACTAAAACCCTCAAGAAAGTAATTGCTTGCAAAGGCTACTAACTTATGGGGTGATTTTTAAAAGGCCATGCGCACAAATATCTGCACTTACGTGTGTGTGGCCGGGCCCTACGCCCGCTTCGCACATTTTGAAAAGGGCCCAGGCACGCACACACGCACCTTTTCAATTCTACCCCTAAGCATCTCCATAGCAGGCTCAAAAACTATGGAATTCCACGCAGATGAACTTTGAATTCAGAGAGACTTGAAGCAGTTTATAAAAGTTCTAAAAACCTGGCTATTTTGATTAACATTTAGAGACTGACAATTTAAAGTGAAAAACATTGAGAAAAGCAAACTTTGGCAGACTTATGACATCAGAGGGTTAAAAAGGCAGTTAATAAGTAGTGATTTGGTATGACTTTAGTCAGATAATTGTATATTAGAATTTGTCTTTACATTTTTTTTTTTTATATATTACTTTTAGGACTTTACTTTTTCTAAACCACCGTGATTGTTTACAGAATGACGGCATACAAATAAAATAAATAGATAAATGAATAATATTGGTTGTGTATTCCAACTACGGCAGCAAAGGGGAGAAAAGCTGATCTCCATTCCAAATAGGCTTTCAACCTAGTCAAACCCCACCTAGTTCTCTCAAAGAGCTGCTCAAAACCCCAAACTCTAGGAGCACAGCGTTCTAACATTTCCTCCCCTTCTTTAGAGCCTGTATGGAAACTTTGATCCTATATTTCCTTCTGATTTTATCTGACCCTCTGGAATTCTCCTTCATGCTCTCCCTCTGGAATGTACAACTGTTATAACTCTTCTTCCCAGAGCCCCGCTCTGACTCTAAGGCAGATCTGAAATAATGCTTTCTCTGCTCAGCATATAATCTTACCTGCAGGTGCTCTCAGGCAAGAGAAAAGCAGCATCCTATTCAATGCCACACTCATGCTCGGCTTCATGTTTTAATGATTCTGTTATTCCAGGCAGAGCCATGCAGGCCCGCTGCAACAGCATTATTCGATAATTCTCAACAGGCGTAGAGATCCTTACAAAAGCTGCAAAGTGGATATCAAAGCTGTTCAGCAAATCTTCAAATTATACTTTCTTATTGCAGCATCAATAGCAGTGCCTCTCTAGACTGAAGTATCTTGCTCCAATTTCTGCCAGAGTCTTCACAATTGTAAGGAATTTATTTTGCCATATAAAACCCATTTTTTTTTTTTGTCTGCTTGGCTCTTGAGGAAATGTTCTTCCACAGACTCAAGATAAGTGAGCGATATTAAATAGTGTCTGTTTCATCCAATCACATTTAGCTAGCTTTAGAAAGGAACCACCGTGAATTCCTGATGACTACCTTCATTCAGTCATTGAGTTAATGGTATACTGGCCCTTCTTTCCATGGGGGTGAGGGAGTCAGGTGTGAACCAAAACATTATCCTGTCGTGGCAAGTGCTCAAACTGGTGCTCACGCAGGTTCATTTCTGTTAGCATCCAGGCATATTCTTTGCTTGTAACAAAATGGAAGCAAGATTTATATTTACAGAAAAGGTAGAAGTAAAACAACAAAACCAAACTTCAACCTGAAGAAAGGATTATGTTTACGTACGTAATCCGTCCTTGCAAAACATAGTGAAACTTAGTTTAAAACACTTGGATAGTAGCCCCATGTGGATATTTACAACAGCTGAGATGAAATATTTTTTACAGAAAAAGAATCAAAATGCATTTCCAAATAATTAGAGCTGACAAAGTGCTGTTATATTTTATTTCAGGCTAATTTATCCAGACTTCTCCCCTTAAAATGTTTTTTAATGGCCTGATAAATCTGCAGCCACATAGAAAGGAATTACAATATCCGTGCCCATAAACTGCTGAATCTCTTTATTAATCTAAGGGTTAACACAAAACTGTCAGCTTCAGATGCTGTGCATGTGGTGCAGAAGCTATGAAGTCCTAGACAGGTTCACTTGCTCAGCAAAGCCTTTATTCAAATTGCTACAAATGAGAGAAGTCAAAGTTCAAATCCCACTGCCTCTCCTTGTGACCTTCACCCTCCATTTGCTCAGGTACAAATATTGTGAGCCCTCTGGGGATGGGGAAATTCCTGTATGAATATAATCCGCTTTGAAATTGCTGAAAGGTGGAATATAAATCAAATAAATACATTATGGATTCATATTAGCTACTCAGAAGGAGTCCTTCTGCCTGAAGGTTAGAGCATATTCTTTCACTGGTTCCCAAATCTGTCCTCGGGATCCAGCAACCAGTGAGAATTTTCAGGATGTACATAATGAAGGTGCATGAGATATATTTGCATACATTAGAGTTCTGGTAAATGCAAATTTGACTCATGCACATTCATTGTGGATAGCCCGAAAACCCAACCAGCTGCTGGATCCTGAGGACAGATTAGGGAACTACTATTAAATTATACAGCTTCCCACATGTATTACCTTGTGCACAAAGTTATGACAAACACTCATGTTATACTAGGGGAATATGTTTATGCCTCTCCTACCAGTGGTTAGAGGAGTGGACAGAGAACTGGGGAAACCTTGTGACCTTGGGAAATCATGGTGTCTCTTACTGTCTTAGAGGATAATTTTATGACCCCACTCATAGGGCTTTCTACCTGCAGACTTTAGGCCAGATGTTCAAAGATGACCTCTGCACATTAGTCAGCAGCACTGAAAATTTGTGGATTTGCTGGGTACATACACAGACCAACATGCACAAAGTTACACCTGCTCCTGAGTAGGTGTAACTTTGTTTAGGTAGATTCATGTGCATTCCTTCAAAAATAAAAATATGTACCCAAATTTGCTCTCCAGAATGGCTATTTGCACTGTGAGTAAAAGTATACGCAAAATAATGTCTTGCACCTTCCTTTACCTGCAGAAGACTCGCGTTGATTTTCAGAGCACAATTATGCTGATAAACATGCTTCCATGTGCATATAGCACTTTGAAAATCAAGCCTGTAGACTGTAAGCTCTTTTGGGTAGACACTTAGGGGTAGATCTTAAAAACATATGCGCGCGCGTGCTTTTGTTCGCGCACCAGGCGCAAACAAAAGTAAGCTGGATTTTATAAGATACGCGTGTAGCCGCGCGTATCTTATAAAATCCGGGGTCGGCGCACACAAGGGGGTGCACATTTGTGCAACCTGCGCGAGCCGACAACTCCGACAACTCCGAGGCAGCTCTGATTTCGGAGTGGCCTCGGAGGGAACTTTCCTTCGCCCTCCCCCCACCTTTCCCTCCCTTCCCCTACCTAACCCACCCCCCGGCCCTATCTAAACCCCCCCTTACCTTTGTTGGCAGATTTACGCCTGCTGAAAGCAGACGTAAAGCTGCGCCCGCCAGCGGACTGCTGGCGCGCCATCACCTGACCCGGGGGCTGGTCCGGTGGCCTTGACCACGCCCCCAGGCCGGCGCCATGCCCCCGGGCCCGCCCCCGAAACGCCACATCACGCCCCCCGACACGCCCCCTGACATGCCCCTTTTACGAAGCCCCGGGACTTACGCGCGTCCCAGGGCTCTGCGCACCGGCGGCATATGCAAAATAGGTACGCTGACACGCAAGGGCCCTGCGCACGTAAATCCAGCTGGATTTACGTGCGCAGGGCATTTAAAATCCGCCCCTTATTGTACCTGAATATTGATAACGCTGTGAGCCGCTGTAACACCGTGGGAAGCAGACTGTAGTTAGGGGCAAAGGGAAGACCGAGTCTCCAGCCACTCTTCACAAACTTTTATCATTTACACAAAATGAAACAAGTAGAAAAGGACCTGCTTACATCAGCAGAAAGTCACAGAAATCAAACCAAAACAATTTTAGCATATTCCATGTTTTCTTCTCCTCTCTGGGTCCTCCCTGTTCCCACCTAGGCCTACTCTGTTATTCCTCTGCTAAGGTAAACATCCTGGGACCAGGATTCCCTTCTGGGCTTTGCTTTAAGTTGAGCCAGGCCAGATAACTTAAACTGATCCTTTAAGAGGTGTGCTGATGGTCTTTCTTGGATTCTCCTTCACAGCCGCCTTAAGCATTATTGGGAAAGCAGACTAAAAATTCAAATCCACCCATATATAATTTAAATAAATAAACTTAGAAAACTTCACAGCATGTAGTCTACTGAATTAAGCTACAATGGAATGCCTCATGAAATATGGGGACATTACTTTTCCATTTGATTTCAAAGGCAGAAGTTTTTCATGTAAGTAATTGCCTCACCCCTTCCTGCTTTTTGCTGCTGTTTCTACAATGAAGTCGTGTTTCTGAATTTCTGACACAGTGACGTCATAAAGACCCTTTGGTGATAACTCAGAATCTGTGGACAATTCCTTTCAATCAATTTCTCTGCCCTAGAGAACAGAAGTCACTCAAAGCAACCAAAGTGTGCACTGCTGTGGAATTCATAATTCAAGGTTACTCCAAGGACCCATTGCATATAAAGCAGAATGTGAAAAGTTTCAGTGTTCTCAGCGCAGTATACAAGATATCTGTTTGAAAGTCAGTGAAGTACTAATGCACTGTTACTGGAGTATCATTTCACTGTGTCCTGCATATGTAATGTAACAGTAGCAGATCAGTGTGTACTAACTATTAACACTGATCTCCACTATATTGTACACTTAGGTTTGATCTGCATAAACATTTCAAGCGGTGTTGGTGATTGATCTTGGAGGCCATCAGGTGCCAGAAACCTAGAAGTGCCATGTTAAAATCAATGGGGAGCAATTTATATCCAGCTGGAAGCTGTGCTCTGAGTGTCACTAGATTTGGCTACGAATGCTGCGTTTGGCCCCTTGTCCTACAGCTTTG
Organism: Rhinatrema bivittatum; assembly: GCF_901001135.1. Classification (NCBI taxonomy): domain Eukaryota; kingdom Metazoa; phylum Chordata; class Amphibia; order Gymnophiona; family Rhinatrematidae; genus Rhinatrema; species Rhinatrema bivittatum. The sequence continues at coordinate 450,621,628 of NC_042615.1, read as the reverse complement.
CCATCACTGGCATGGAGTCTGACATTTTGCATACGTGGTCGAGTTGCTGCTTGCCACTTCATTGATATATTTTCATCTGAGTGTAACGCAGAGCCGAAAGTCTTTAATGTTTTTATGTAAATGATGTCATGTAAAAAACTAGGATTGATTTTAACATAATAGAACATTATTGATGTGCTCTGAATCGATATGCATCAATCAAAGGTCACAGAAAACAGACTTCAAGGCAACAGCTATAATTCTACAAAGTAGATTAGTGTTTGCATGCAAATACTTTGTCCAAGATTGCTTTGTTAGACTGATTTTAGCCAGACGCAGGCAGCGCGTGCATGGTGAGAGGATGGAGAAAGTGAGGAGAAATATAAAGACAGAGAACTGTACTCCGGAGACCCTTTCAATGAACATGACTGGCAGGATGCAGTCTGCCTCAACATTAGACATTCCCAGAGAGTTGTTCTCTTTTCTTTTTACTTTGGTTTGTTTTTTTTTTCTTGGAGGTGGGGTAGGGAAGACAGAGCCCAGTAGTTTCCTATTCTCCATAATCTTACAGCCATTGCAGCCAACTATTGAAAATAGTTGGGGTGCTGAATTCAACACAAATTATAGCAACCCCCCCCCCCCCCACACACACACACACACACACACACAGACACACAGAAAAAGGAATAACAGAACACAGTGAGTTATGGGTGTGACTAACTAGGCTGTATTTAAATGTCTAGAGAGGAGCAGGTAATGTGGACATGGGGGATCACTCATGTCGCCAAAACAAAAGCTAGGGAGGATTGAAAGTCCCACCAGTCGTCGTTCTCCCCAAACCCCAGCTCATCCCCACCAGTCTCCTCACTACTGCTCCATTCTCACCCACCAACAACTGCCAATCCATGCCAGCCTCTTCCCCCCCCCCCCTCACCTGTCGTCACCACCACACACTCTCAACCCACCTTTCCTCTCATTTTCTCAATCTTTTCTCCCCATTTTTCTGCTTCCCCCCTCCTTACCCTCTTTGCACTCTTAATTCTCCCTCTTGCATGGGCATAACTTTAATTTTATATCTGGGGAGAAGGGCTTTAATTCCCCTCTTCCATCTCCACTCCCTACATCCCCTTAGCCAGCTCTGTTCCCCTTTTCCCATTGACCTGTCCTGCTCTGCTCCCCCAGCAAGTTCCTGCTTACCCCCCTTCTTAGTCAACTGTCTTCCTCCGCAAGCTTGGTTCACCCATCCCTTCACCGATTCCCACCCCTCAACAGCACGTTAGGCTTCCCTCCATCGGCAAGTTCAGCTCACCTCTCAGTTTGTGATTCCTCCTCCTTCACAGGCTTGGATTGCGTCCCTGCTCTGTACTCCCTGAGCCCAGGCACTTTTTGGTTTTCTGGAACTACTCCTGCCTCCCCATCCCCAGCAGCACCTCTCCTGCAATTCACTGACTCCAGGTCAGAGCCAGTCCCAAGCCTGCAAAGTCCATATAAGTCACCCTACTATCTGCATGTCCTGAGCCCTAGCAGCTCAGCAGTCAGAGTATCTCCCTCGCTTTAGGGCCACAGCTACATGTGGTGCTCTCTGCCCTCAATTTTGAAACCCCAAAGGTTACCTCAGTGCCCTGTGGGATATAACAGGAGAATGATGTTCACTTCCATTCCCCCACCCTCAGTTCAAGCCCTGACCTCAGCCCCTCTCAATACTGGAGCTGCCAATTTCTAAAAGGCAGATGTTGAGGCCATCTCAACCTCCTCCCCTTCCATCATTGTAGTAAAATGCTTTATTTTGTTTACACTCAGCTGGCATAGAAATTTTAACCACACTTTGAATAAACAATTTGCCATCCTCTGTGTCTGCCTGCTGTCTCTGCTTTTTCTGGGCTTTCTCTCTTCTTCCTCGTTTCTTTATTATTTGTTATTTTTCCTCCATGTATATGTCTCTTTCTATAAACTGGTTCCACAGTTCATTAATTCTCTCACCTCCTCCTAGTCTCTCACCCCTGCCTGCCACTTCCATCCCTCTTTTCAATCTTTCATGCCTCTTCCCCTATCATGATTCTCTCTCTTCAAAATCCTTCTCTTAGTTTATCTCTCTTATTAACTTCCCTTCCTCTCTGGCCATACCGTTCCTTTCCCTGTCCTCTTTACCTTTTCTTCTTAAGTTCCCTTCATCTAATAACTCATCTCTGTTCCTCTTCGTATCACAGTCCATGTCCCCTCTCCCAGCTTGTATCCCCTTTCCCCCTACTCTCAGTTATTTCCCCTTCTCAGCCCTCTCTACTCTCCCAGCCCCTATTCCACAGCTCTTCTCCCAGTCCCTCTTTCCCTCCTCATCTCCTCCTCTCTCAGCCAGAATTCCTTCTTTCAATTTCTCTCCTAGAATCTCCCAGCAGTGTTCTCTCTCTTCCAGTTCTTCCTAATTCCTTTTTAAATCTTTTATAACCATTCTTCCCATCTCCCAATCTGTATTACCTCTCCATCTCCCAGCATTTCTTTCAGTCCCTCTCTCACCCTATTTATGGCCCTCTTTCCCTCTCCTAGTCCATGTATTTCCCGCATCATCAGTGACTCGGAAAGCCTGTCTCTCCTATACTGCTGTCTGGTGCCCCTAAAGTACATTGGTCAGATATTATACAGTCAGACAATAGACTAGAGAAGGAGGCAGAAACAGTCTCAGGTGAGACACAGGCTTCCTGCTTGCCATCTCTTGCAGCCCATTGGTCAGACATTGCAAAGCCAACCAATAGGCTGCAGGGGGAGGTAGGAGCAGTATCAGAGGAGAGACACAAGTGCTTCCTTCCTGCTCTCACCTTCAGCCCATTGGAGAGACATTCCGCAGCCACAGAGATTATCCAGGGTTCACTCAGACAGGTTCCCTTTGAAATATGCAATCACAGTGCAGTTATGAGGTTGAGTGATTAACTGTAATTTTGTGACAGTTTGGAATTTGCTATGGATGTAACCAAAACAAAAGTGCTTGTTTTGCTCCATTATTATCATTTTACAAGTACCTTGGTAAACATTTTCTGGCAGATTTTAAAAGCCCTGCTTGCGTAAATCCGCCCGGATTTACGCGAGCAGGGCCTTGTGCGCCGGCGCGCCTATTTTCCATAGGCCGCTGGCGCGCACAGAACCCCGGGACATGCGTAGGTCCCGGGGTTTTTGGACGGAGGCGTGTCGGGGGCGGGGCCGAACGATGTGGCGTTTTGGGGGCGGGATGCAGCGTTTCGGGGGTGGGCCCGGGGGCGTGGTTTCGGGCCGGGGCGTTCCGGGGACGTGGCCGCGCCCTCCGGAACCGCCCCCGGGTCGGGTCTCGGCGCGCCAGCAGCCCGCTGGCACGCGTGGATTTACGTCTCCCTCTGGGAGGCGTAAATCCATGGATAAAGGTAGGGGGGGGTTTAAATAGGGCCGGGGGGGTGGGTTAGGTAGAGGAAGGGAGGGGAAGGTGAGGGGAGGGCGAAAGAGAGTTCCCTCCGAGGCCGCTCCGATTTCGGAGCGGCCTCGGAGGGAACAGAGGCAGGCTGCGCGGCTCGGCGCGCACCGGCTGCCCAAAATCGGCAGCCTTGCGCACGCCGATCCAGGATTTTAGAGGATACGCGTGGCTATGCGCGTATCTTATAAAATCCAGCGTACTTTTGTTTGCGCCTGCTGCGCAAACAAAAGTACGCGATCGCGCAGTTTTTAAAAATCTACCCCTTTATTTTTTTAACAACCCCAACCCAGTATGGCTAAGTGGATTATTTTGATGAACAGGTCTTAGGAAGTCCAAAGCATAAGGGACTAAAAGCAAATTTTCCTCCTGTAGGAGAAACCTGAGAGCCCCATGGGTATATGGTCAACCCATAGCATTAAGATGTACCCTTATGCCCAAATGAAGGGTGAAACAGGGCTTTTTCTGTCAACAAGCAGGAATAAATTAGCCATGACATGTGGATGACCTCATCCAACAGTGCCGAATGGACCCATCTCTACAGCTCAGAAAAGTTTTACTACTAAGCATGTGCAGAAGTTCCTGCAAATATGCTGCCTTGTGAGACCCTCAGTCTTTTTTTGTCTGAGCTTCTGCACATTATCAAAAATCGTAGCCTGAGGAGAGTCAAAAAGAACTCCAACAGCTCATGTAAAGCATTCACCAATGCCAAACCAGCAGAGAATTTGAAACATATAGGGCCATTCAACTCTACAGAACACTTTATCAGCATCTAGGGAGAAGGCAATAATAGGATCAGAACATAATTTAACAATATTTTTACTGTATAACCAATTCAATGTTATTATTTATGCAACCAGTTCAATGTTATTGTTATTGTTCCTTGTAAACCTCATATGTTGTTATATCTGTTTCATGTAAACCGATGTGATGTGCAAATGAATATCGGTATATAAAAACTTTAAATAAATAAATATATATGAGAAACAGTGTGTAATAATCTGGCATTGTGCGAGATCATACGGCCTTTTAAGAAACCAGTTTGGTCTTCGTGAAGTAGCTTCCAATCACTGAACCTAACCAACAAGTTAAAATGTGTGTAAAGATTGTATAATAGGTATTTAAGAGAGAAATGAGTCTGTAATTGGGAGTAGAGGATGTCTACCTGGCTTGGGGAGCACAAAGATTCTAGACTCAGTTGAATGCCTTATCTCTCAAACCAACCCTTAAAACATCTGAAATATTTTAGGAAATAATACATCTTGAGCAAAAGAATATAATTCAACAGACAGGCCATCGAGGCTAGAAACCTTCCCACTTTGAAGAGAACTTAAAGCATTCTGAACCTCCAGGCAAGAAATAGGAGTGTTGAGTTCATCCATGAGAGTAGGTCATACCAAGGAAGCAAAAAAAGAGGAAATATGAGAAAAATCATAAGCAACGTCTGAAGTATACAGGGAGTCAAAACGGAAAAAACTGATCCAGGATATTCCTGTTCTTGTAAACTATGTCACCAGAGGACACAGTGATAGCAGAAATGTGATGCCTCTGTTTAAGCTTTTTCAAGTAACTAGCAAGCAGCCTGCCACTTCTGTTGTTTGTTTGTTTGTTTATTTATTTATTTATTTATTTATTTATTTAAGACTTTTAATATACCGTCTTTAGCAAATACATTTGAACAAAAACAGTTTACAACATTGAGCATAAAATAATAAATACTAAACTTTCATAAAATGAAAGTAAAATGCGGGCAGATTGTGGGAGAGTAATTTTTTGTTCCAATTTGCGCAGTTCAGAGTTTCATTGTTTATTTTTGTAAGCAGTATAGAAAATGACGTGGCCACGAATAGTGGGCTTGAAGGCAGACCACACTGTCTGCATGGACACATCCTCTGTACAGTTATCTGAAAAATATTCATTCAATTGAATTGTCAAAAATATCTCAAACTGCAGCTCAGCCAACAAACTAGAATTGAATATCCAAACTTTACAAGGAAGTGTCTCACCTGATCAGGCAAATAATAGACACTTCTGCATGATCAGAGATAAGAATAGTCTTAATAGAAGCTTTCAACAAATGCAGAAGAATTGACGAAGAGACAAGAAAAAAGTCTATTTGAGAGTAGGATTGATATGGATTAGAAAAACAGGTGAAGTCTTTAAACAAAGAATGCAAAACCTGTCAGGGGCCCACAAGTACAAATTCCTGCTGTACATGCAAGAGGGCATGTTGAGCCTTGGAGGGAGAAATCCTATATCTCTATTGTCTGCCAAGCAAAGGATCTAAAAGCAAATTAAAATCTCCACCCAACAGAAATTCTCCAGCAGGATATTCCAGTAATACTTGAGAAATAGTATGGAAGAAATCTGGAGCATCAGGAGCGTAGATATTGAAAACCAGAAGGGGGAGAGAGCAAACTTGAAGGAGAGCCCAATCCCAGCGACCAAAAATATCCGAGGATGTATTCACAATCTGAGCATTAAAGTTCTTGTGTAAAAGGACAGCAACACCTCTTTTCTTGCCGACAACTGAAGAGCATATCAGATCACCAACTCAGGACTGCGTCAGTTTGTGAGATTCCATAGAATTGAAATATCTCTTGTTTAAAACAGATATCAGGATGTAGAGACCCAAGAAAGAGAGCATATTCTTCCTTTTCATGGGATGATTAAGTCCATTAACGTTCAATAACATACATTGAAGGTCAGCCATATTCAAATAAAGAAAGACTGTGATCCAACCAGCTTGATCCCAATGAAAATAAAAAGGAAGGAGACTTCTCATAGCTGTAGAAAATGCATTGGATGTCAAAGAATAATAACAATAAGACAAAAGGAAAATGGCCAGAAAAAAGGCCTGTTGGATTCGTCCTTGACCCGGCTGGGACAGATGAAGACTCACCGTGGGAAGACCCACAATGGATGTCGAAGCTGGGAGGTGGCACAGGGCAGAAGACTGGAGGGATCTTCACCACTGGAAGCCCGAGGTCCCCCCAGGAGGAGCCCATGAGGACCCGAGCAGCTTGGATTTATGTGCAGTCTCCTGTGGGCCAGTGTCTGAAAAGGAGTTCCAGAGGATCAAGAAGAGTAGAGCTGAAGCTAGGAGGCCAACTGGAACTTCACCACTGGAAGCTCGCGGTCCCCCGAAGAGGAGCTTGTGAGGACCCGAGCTGCTTAGACTTAGGCAAGGCCTCCTGGATAAAAACCGGAGTCAGGAACCAGTGGACGAGAGCCAAGTCAGAAGTCAGTGGACGAAAGCTGGCATCAGAAGCCAGGAACAAGTTGAAGTCAGAATCTGCAACTAGCAACTCAGAAACATAGAAATGACAGCAGAAGAAGACCAAACGGCCCATCCAGTCTGCCCAGCAAGCCTTCACACTCTTTTTTTTCCCTCTTCTCTCATACTTATCTGTTACTCTTGGCCCTTAGTAACCTTTTGGTTCTGTATCCCTTCCGCCCCCACCATAATGCAGAGAGCAGTGTTGGAACTGCATCTAAGTGGATATCTTGCTTAATTAGTTAGGGATAGTAACCGCCGCAATAAGCAAGCTACACCCATGCTTGTTTACCCAGTCTATGTAAGTCAGTCCTTGTTGGTTGTTGTCTGTATATAGATTTACTTTTCTTCATTCCCCCTGCCATTGAAGCAGAGAGCTATGCTGGATATGCGTGAAGTATCAGACTTTCTCCCCTGCCGTTGAAGCAGAGAGCTGTGCTGGATATGCATGAAGTATCAGATTTTCTCCCTTGCCATTGAAGCAGAGAGCTATGCTGGATAGGCATTTAAAGTGAAGTATCAGGCTTATTTGGTTAGGAGTAGTAACCGCCGTAACCAGGAAGCTACTCCCCGCATTTTTTGGGTGAGTGAACCTCATTGCAAGGCAAGGCATAGGCCTAGCTGCAGGGTTTGAATACCCCTGCAACATCTGACATCATCAGTGGGCTGTTCTCCATCTTCCTGCACTGGCCCCTTTAAATCCTGAGCCCCTGCGTGTGCACGCGCGCCTAGGGGGCAGGGCCAGGCGCGGAGGATCGACGGCGTCTCCCTTGAGGAGAGAGCGCCACAGAAGAAGCCAGGATGGGCCTTGCCGGCCGTGGAGGCATTTCAGTGGCCCGGGCCGGCCCCGAGGTAAATGGAGGGACCGGAACACGGCCCGGGACCATAACAGTGCCATTCTATTTGTAAATCAAAACTAGGAAAAGACAAGCAGGGTCAACGAGAGTAAGGAGGAGATCAAGCTCTAATAAATCTTGAAAATAGGAGATGATAGTTAAAGTTGCTTCCATAATTTCCCCAAATAACACTGGTTCACCATTAAAAAGGCAATAATAAAAAAAAAAACAGAGTCACTGAGACTGGGTGATTATTAGATACAGACACAATTCACATAATCAGCAAGGAGTCAGCTAACAAAGAATCCAGAAACTTCTTCAGTTCATCTGGAGACTCAAAGGACTTGGTGAGATTATTAAATGTGACCGTCGGAGGTGGAGGTGAGAGGAAGCACCATTGTGGAGGATTAAATTACCTGATATTGTATTTCTTCATCTAAAGAGCCCTTCCTAACCCGCGGAGAATTTACCCGGAGGACTTTCGTGATACTGACATAATCAGGGAGGGACCTTCAAGAACTATAACAGCAGACACCTAGCGGCACGTCGACATCACGGCCGCTTGCGCCAAATGGGCGCGCGGCTTTGCCTTGTTGGAACTTTTTTTGGAATAAAAACTTGTTTAAAACCCAAAAATGTGAAGAACTTAAGGAAGGAAATGTGAGTACTTATAAAAATTATCTTTGCCTCCACTCACGAAGGTAATATCTATATTAAATTGAGTTATTGGGTTGGAAAGGCAACTCTGGTGGCAATCTTAATCTATCCTATAAATCAATATGCCTCATACAAAATGGAAGGCAAAAGTCAGGGAGATGTCTACATAATCCCCTGTACTGGTAACCTCCCAGCCCCGGATACCTGCCTTTTTTGCCTGCATAACTGGTTTGAAACCGGAGGACTTGGCTGCAGAAAGTGCTGGTACGGATCAAATACCAGCCTTAATGGCCGAAATATCTCTAAGCCCCAGTGTCCCTAGTACTCCTCCTCCACCTATTCAGATCTCTTCTGACTTTTTGAAATTACAACCAGAAATACAAGGGAAAGGAGAAGGAGTTTCAGCTATAATGGGGGAATTGGAATCTTGGACCTTCGACTAGAACCATGTAGGCAAATGTTTAAGAAAAAGCTTAAGACTTGGCTTTTCACAAAAGCCTTCACTGAAAGGCTTCAATAACCCCAACACCTAAGCTTTGTTCTGGCCGCTCTTTTCTCAATCTTTACCTTATCCCGTGCTAGTCTACTCCAGGACCATGATCTCTGGGGAAAATGCCCTTTTGTTCGTCTGTTTCCTTTTCAGGTACATGCTTATATGCTCACATTTTTCATTCACTTTGTGTTTTTAATTTGTTTGATGTCATACTAAGTTTGGTTTATAATTCTTATTACATACGCCTTGTTATTTGTATCACACATGCTTACTACGTTTGATGTAATAGTAAGTTGGTTTATTGATAATTCTTATTACGTACGCCTTTGTTATATGTAGCCCAAATGTTCAATGTAATTTCTAACTTTAGTTCTCTGTAAACCGACGCGATATGTACTACTACATGAACATCGGTATATAAAAGCCTTTAAATAAATACAATAAATAAATAGACTTACGGGGAACTCACCTTCATACTTGGATAAGTCATCAGTAATAACAATGGATTTACTTTGGGACGCTATAAAGTCTTTAGAGACAGCAGTAATAAATTTAACAACGATAACTGTGGACTCAAACCAACGTTTCAAGAATATTGAAACTTCTTTATCTAAATCAGATGTTAAAGTGGAGCAATTGGAGAAAAGATTGGGTAAAATGGATACTTGCCAGCAAAAATTAGCCAGGGTGGAGATAATCTATGATAAGAAACTTGAAGCATTAGAAAACTCATTGAAATACTTACATCCTAGAATATTAAATTTCCCAAGGCATGATTTAATCTCCCCATATGATAATGTTTAAAGTAGTATTTAGTAGAGATCTTAAAAATGCCTCCACAAGCTATTTCTACTGTTTCAAAGATTTATTATGTAGCCCCAAAAGGAATTTCGTTACCTGGAAATAACTTAGGAGAAACTTCATGAAATTTAACTGGAATAGTTGAATCTAATCTACAGTAATAACAAATAGATCAGTTATGCAAGTTTCTTTCTCCTTCACCATTGACAGAGAAGCAGTTTTTAGATCCTATATGAGAAGTAGACTGGCTAATTTTCATGGAGCTAGAATTTGGATCTATCCAGATTTCTCTAAATTAACTCAGGATAGGAGGAGAACATTTTTAGAACTGAGGATAGAGGTAGAAGCAAAAGGTGGGAAAATGTTGCTGAAATTTATTTATTTATTTTATTTTAAAACTTTTCTATACCGTCGTTTAGTAGTGCACCATCACAATGGTTTACAGGGCTTTTATATACCGATTCCCACGCAAGTGTGAAGTAACTTTCCAACAACAGAAATACTTATTCTTCGAAGTATCACAGCTTCAAGTATTTCTGGATTCATGCCCCCAGGAGACTGTAGCTGTAGAATCAGTGGTTAAATAAAGGATGAAACCAGAGAATTGTTGTAACTCATATTTCAATTAAGTGGAGGGTAGTTTAACCTTCCAGATTGTCCTTTGGTATTGCTCCATTGCATGTATCTTCTTGAGTCAATATATTTCAAATGGATTTTATTTTCTTGAATACAGATATAGATTTAATTTTGTTAACTATTATATATTTGCTATTTTCCTGTAGATCTGTACTCATTGAAAGTTGTTCATTGTATAATGGAAATGCATAAATAAAAAATTTAAAAAAAATAAAAAATGTGACCTTCATGGTTGCTGGATAGAAAAGCCCAAATTGCACTGCAAGACTTCAAAGCTTAGGCCACAGCTCCAGCAGAGGCTTCCGACATTGAGCCATCGACTTCGCCAAATCAGGAACAAAGAAAATTGTATTACTTTCAACCAACAAGGATTTCTTTTTATGGGCAGTTGAAAGGATCTCTAGTGCTTACAGATAGTGAAGCACTTTCAATACCACTAGCTAGGGGAAGTTGGAATTAGGTAAGGGCTGGGAGGGAACCCTACAAAGGGATGGGAGAAGTGGATCCCTAACCATTGTGTAATCTTAGATTCAAGAAATGAAAGCATATTAGTACCTTTGATTCCCTCCTACAGTCCAAGGATCCTATCTTTTCTTCTATTTCTGTTAGAGAGGTCCTCAAAATCCTGTGTAGTGATTCTACCTTTTTTTGCAAAGCTAGTAAGTGCATCAGCTCCACAGCCATATTGGTGACACATTGTTCCAGCTCATTGAGTCAGTGCACATAAGAGGTAATCTTAGAGGATAATTCAGCAACCTCTGATTTGATGTCGCCGGTTGTGGCAATGTTTATCTTCTGCATTTCCTTGAGTTGCAGCAACTCAGCCATGACGGCATCCTGAGAGGTCTGACCCTCTGACTTGGCTGGCAGCATCTTCACAGGAGATGGAGGATTGTGTTTGAATGCTTGGTCCCAGAGAAGAAGGTGAAGGTCAATTTTCCACCCTTCATGGAAGACATGTTGGGTTAATGGCTCTGACAAGTAAAAGCGAAATTTGTTGAAAAAAAACCCAAACTGGAAAGCAACACCAAAGAAGGCAGAATTGCAGAAGTGAGTGAAATTAAGACTGCCATCTTCCAAACTGCTCAATAACACCCCCTCCCCCTGTATACATGTATTTCACCACTTGTAGTGAACATAGATTAGAGCTGATTCTTTTTAGTACTGTTAACATGCTGCCATATCACCAGAATCCTGGTTACATTTTTCATTAACTATTGCTACCACATTTTACATTAATTGCTGTTTTCTCTGATATATATATATACATATATATTTATAGTAATCATTTTAATTTTAATGCACAGAAGAGAAAAGGAATCTAATTTCTGTTGAGATGACAATAGTATAGAATCATAAAGTAAAGTGTAAAGTAACAATGCATTAGAAAACAAAGCTTTTACTCTTAATCTAACATATCAATCATGACCTTCAATTTGCAGGAAATATGCAGGAAAAATGTGCTTTCCAGACAATGAAAAAAACATTTGTTTTCCATAAAAGGCAAAAACTGTATGGTTCAACATAGAAATAAAGGTCAATAGACAAGCTTTAGGAGATACCTCTTTATTGGACGAAAGCCACTTCAACAAGACAATGCTTTAATTCAAGTTGAGTCTGGCACACTGTATAATAAAAATGTCATAGTTTCAACTAGTGTCCTCTTCCCAGTATACATGGTTTATATCCTGCTGTTGTATTCCAGAGAATTGGATATCTCATTAATGAATTAATCTAGAAAAGGCTTCATTTATTAGGCATATACATTTTTTTTCTAAAAAATGCAACAGATGAGGCCTTTTTCATTTTTTTCTGAATGGAATGAATGGAAAATAGTCTCCAATGAATATACCCCAAAATTGTGGTTTTTCAAAAAGAAAAATGGGCCTCTGATGGTCCTGACTGGGCTTCCCCAAGCCAAAAAAACAATCTAGTTTAGCCTCCAAACTGGGCCTACTGGAGCGGCCTAGCTTTGAGCCTAGTGACTAGGCCTAGATCCCAAATGAGCCAAGTACTAGGGCAGGGTCTGAACTTGGCCTTACACTGAGGCCTAACCCTGAGCTGGGCGCAGCACTAAGGTCTAGACTTGAGCCATAACTGCTGCCAGTCTCTAGCCTAGCCCAGCCTGGTGCCATAGCCTGAGCCTGGCCCAGTGCCAGGGTCTAGGCCTCAGCTGAGCTCGGTGCTGGTACCTGGGTCTGAGCTGGCTGGTACTAGGATCTAGGCCCAAGCCTTGCTTGACGCCAGAGCCTAGTTCCCATTCCAACCTCCACTTACCCTTTCCCAGATCCTGTTTGGAAACACAGCTGGAGTGTTGCCCAGTCACCCCCTCCTGGGTCCCTGTACTTTAATAAAAGCACCATCCACCTGGAGGATGGCACAGAAGTGAAGTTATTTTTGTGCCTTCCTTCAGTGCTGCCATCACCATTTTGATATGTGGCTGAATATTTCTATGTTCGTACATCAAAATGGTGCTGGTCATACGACAGGAAGGTGCCGATGAGACACCATTTCGGCCCCATCCTTCAGGACGATGATGCCATTATTAAATTGTTTAAATCCAGGCAGGAGCAACTGGGCATTGCTCATGTACTTTTCCAAGCAGGATCTGGATAAGTGGGGAAATAGGGGTTGGGGTTGGAGCTTCCCGGCCCCAGCACTTTTATGCCAAAGGAGGGCCATGGCCCTAGGTCAGCCCTGGGCTAGGTCCTAGGTCTGTGCTTGGTCCAGCTTGGGGCTAGGCTCAGTGCTGGATCTATTTTAGGGCTAGAATTCTGGCTTGGGTTTAGGCCTGACTCAGGGCTAGGCCCTGTTACCAGGCAAGACCTTTTGCTAGACCTCGGCACAGGGTATGGACAGATTTTTGGCTTAGGAAAGCCTAGCCAGGGCCATTGAAAATTTGGGGTTTTATTATCAGTTTGGTTATTTTATTTGTTTTGAGGGGGTTGTTGTTTAATATTTTTTCAGTTTGGCAAATTAATTGAAAAAAAAATTAATAATCTTCAAAAAATAAAAAAATATTTTAAAAAATGAACCAAACCAAACTGAACATTCTGAGGCTACACATCCCAGGCTATGTGTACTCATTTTCATTTATTTTTAATTTGTTTTAATTTGATAAGCAAGTTTAAAACAACTTCGGATATGGTGCTGTAGTTGTATGGTTTCTTGTTAATGAGTTTTTTTTTCTCCTGTTTTTGATAACCCACTGAAATGATTGAAATTTGAATAGCAATTAATAGGAAATTAGGAATTTTCCAGTAAGGTTTATGGACCATTTGAAGCAGTTTTTGCTTTTCTCAACCACAGCTTGAATAACAGCACTCTATTGGTCCATTGAAAGATTAAGGTTTCAAAGATTGATTGGGCATTTGTAAAATTCTCTTATCTGTAGTCATCTTTGCAGTGTTTGCAGATTCTGGATATTTTGCAAAAATAAAATTCACATAGAAAATTTTAAAAATCCTATTTTCATTTGAACCTTGTTGTATATACATTCTAATCACGTGTTTGTTAAAAGGCTCCAATATGTCAAGAAAGTAGCACCTTTTACATTTATTGACTATCTGACTCTGGGCCCTGAAGGGCAGTTGTGTTAATCTGTTTTGTTTTGTTTTGTTTTTGTTTTATCTCCTGTGTTGAACATTCTTATCGTCCTAATATAGAAAACTTTGAAATGGGAGAACTGAAGGTGTGATCATGAATTTCTTGTGAGCTGGAGACAATTGGTTCCCTTGAGGTCAATACTCAGAGAGCCTGTGAGTGGCAAATTTATCTGAGGGAAGTTAACTTTTCATGAATATTCAGTTGGAATTACCAGGATACGTTTGCCACCGAATATAAAGAGAAAAAGTTACACATGAAGTTGCATGGATAAACGTAGGACAGTCTTATGTGCACAACTTTAGCTGGAGACTGTTGAATATGTGCAATCACCAGCTAAAATACAGCCCTACTCCCAGAATGACTCCATTGATGTACCTCTCTGTCTGGATAATTTTTGTGTTCACAAAAGGTTGCATGCAGAAAGCATGTGATCAGTGGGGGGGGGGGGGGGGGTGGGGAGGGGGAATATTCAAATACTGCAAACAGTTACTTGTACAAAGCCTTTCAATATTGTTCTCCCTGCTTATAGAATTGCAAACTAAGGGCTCTATTTACTAAGCATTTCTCCCTAGACACACAATGGGAGGAAACCTTTACTAAATAAGCCCCTAAGTTACCAGCATATTGCTGTTGCTGTATCAGAAACCTTGCTTTAAAAGTCTGACTACACGTGTACTGAAATTAAGCACATTTTGGATGCAGTTTTCTGAAAGGAATGGAGTGTGATGACAATTGGAATAGCAAGACATGAAGTAGATTGACCCAATTATTTATCTTACTCCATGACCAAAATACATTTCAGGGTGAATAAATGTTGAAGCTGCAGCAGTAATGCATACTTTTGGATCCAGCTAGAAGTGTGTGGAAGCAATAAAAGGTAGATTTTAAATGTAGCGTGCGGATCCATATGTGCGCGGTTCCAGGGGCTGGCACATGGATGTGGCTACTTTATAATATGTGCGTGTCGGCGCACACATGTTATAAAATACGGGTCCCACACACATATGCACGCCAGATTTTCATGTCCGTGTGCGCATGGACAGGTGGGTGGCCTGTTCCATGAGCGGGGGAGAGATTTTAGAAAAATACACGAGCTGACGTGAGTAGGGCTTCCCCAGTTCCCCCCCAGTCCGCTCCAATTAACCTTCCTACCTTTTCCCCTCTCCTCCCCGACCCCTAATCCTTTCCTAGCTAAAATAATTGTTTTTGTTTTTTACCTTGCCTCCCCCCCCATCCCTCCCTGACCAGGCCCATGCACCCCAGGCCGCACCTTTCAGCAGGCCTGGCACTTGTGTGCGTATCGGGGGTTACACGCATGGCCCCCGAAATTTACACATGCACAGCTTTTAAAATCTGGTCTTAAATGTATTTCAGAATCCGTAATACAATTGTATTAGTTCCAAAGTCATTACTGGACATCTACCAACAAAACCATACACAGTAACTTTCAAAGGGGCGTACATTGACCCATGTGCGTTGGCATATGCCCAGGACACAGCAATTTTATAATATACACATACTTCTTAAAATACTTTTGTTGGTTATAAAATAGCGTGCACCCAGTTTTGCAAGTGGGCATGCACAGCTGCGTAAAGTTGGGTATGAACCTCGCAAGTGGGGGAATTATATAACAGGCGCACATCCACGCCTTGACCAGTTTCACCAGTTTATCTACCAGTTCTCCCATTCTAGTGCTAGGTCCTCCAAACCGCTCCCCCCGGTCCTTTAGCCTGCATTCCCCCAAGTTCCCCCAGACCCCTTAAAACCCTCAGGGATGCCCGCTTTTTTTCTTTTTTTAAACCTTATACCTCCACAGCAGAAGCAAAGTTTTGCGGCACTGGACCTGGGCCCACACCTAAGCACGTAGGTGCTTGCGCCTACTTGATGTGGCACTCTTCCCGAAACACCCATGTCCCACTCACACCACACCCCTTTTTTCTCCGATGCAAGTTGGGCTCGCATCCCCCACGTTCTAAAATCGGATGGGCATGCGCATGTCCTACATGTGCGCGCACCCCGGCCTTTCTTGGGGTTTGCCCATTTCTTTGATTGTTGAGTTTGTAACATGAATCTGTTGTATTAATACTGTCAGTCAGCTCTGCAAAATAAATAAATACATAAATAAAATAAAACAAGTTGAAAGAGCAAACATTTGTTATAGCCTCGGTTCTAGCCCAATGCATTTCATAGGCCAAAACTGCCAACTTTGCTCCTGTCCCACTTCCCACAAAAGCCCTCACCAACCTTCAAAGCTAAAGCAATCCTAATAAACCCCTCGCCAAGATTTGTTGAGCTAGGTCCATCTGTCTAAACATTGTAAGAGGGCATACATAGACATCAGTAGGATCTGATGAGCCTCTCTATATTTATAAGGCAAAAAAGAAAAAAAAAAAAAAGAAATCTGGCACTGACAATCACACAACAGACCAACCAGATTGGATATAAAATTTAGTAGGTTCTTTGTTCACTTTGTGTAGCTAAAGCCCAACGAGGTAAAACAGTTGGTCATCAGCTCCTGCTAAAATGTGCTGCATGTGCTTTTAATTAGGATTCAGTATTAGTGGGGGGTAGGAGGACGAATCACTGTGTTAATGCAATCCTGATATGCCACATCTTTGTTTACGCTTGGTGCATGGATGTCCTAGTAAAGCACGTTTCCATGGACGTTTAAGCAGTAATATGCGAGCATTGCCATATGGCACCCAATTTACAGCCTCGCTGTCAGCATTTTATAACACCAGAAGTTGCTGAAGTCCTGAAATTATAAGTGTTCCTGAGTTGTTGGAGTCTTTTTATTCCCCTGCTTCCTTGTGTGGCTTCACTTCTAAATATATTTAATTTTAGAACTGTAGATTTTATTTGGAATTGTATTAAGTAGCATTTATTTATACTACTCCCATGATTAGACTAGTTATTCTGCCATTGTCCTGCAGACCTTGCAGTCTGACTTTGAGCAGACAGCATGAGGAAGTTAAGGGATCTTCTGAGGGTCACACAGTGGATATTATTTAGGGACAATGAAATTAAGGATTCTGTTCCTTAAACTCAGCCCTACAATGCCAGCCTTGTTTTCACATTGAGGTGATTCACCTTTTATTGTCATACAGTCTCTAATCTATATAAATAAAAATGTTAAATAGTTTGGACGTAATCGATAATCTCAGAAACTACTGCACCAATTGCTTTCAAATTTTGACCCAACCTTGCTTTCACTTTCAGCAAAGTACTTCTCTATCTAGATTACATAGATGTCACACGGTTACAAAGAAAAACATATTTTTACATGTGTGTGGGGAAAACAGCGACATATGTTGGACAGACATGCAATACACGCTATCTACCTTGGGAAATGAAGCTGCTGTACTGCGCATGCGCGGGCGGGAGCGCATGTCGGGCACAGCGGGACCAACATGGCGCTGGGAGGGGCAGCAGTGGTGCACGTCGGGAACAGCGGGAACAACATGGCGCTGGGAGGAGGAGCAGCGGAGGACCGGCGGCGACATCGGGAGTGGTGATGTCGGCCGGCCGAACTTCGACACCTGGGAGGAGCTGCGGCGGCGATCTGGTATGGCTCACGTGCATGACAGGGAGGGATCCTCGCTGACCTCGTGTTTTCGGGAGTGGGCCGCGCAGAACCGCACAAGAGGGAGAGGGACGGGGGGGGGGGGGATCAGCTGGGAGGGCATTGTGAGCGGGAGGGGATCTGAGTCAGGGAAGGAGATTCAGAGAGGGTTTGCTGTCACTGACGAAAGGGTAGGGAGTAGGCGGGGAGAGGTGACAGTGATGGGAGGGAGAATGAAGGGGGTGGTGAGTGTCAGGGGAGAGATACAGAGGGGAGAGATGAGTGTGAGGGGTGAGAGTTGGAGTGGGGACAGGGGAGTGAAGGGGGGTTAGTGACCAAAGGGGGAGTGGTGAGTGTGAGAGGAGAGAGTTGGAGTGGGGACAGGGGAGGAAAGGGGGGGGGGAGTGACCAAGGGGGAGGAGGATGAGTGACTGAGGTAAATGAGCAAGGAGAAGGTGGAGGGGGGGGGGGGAAAGAACCTGACTCTGCCACTGCAACGCGTGGCGGGCCACCGCTAGTATGCAATGAAATCTCTTTGGCTGCATGCTTACCTTTAGATGCCCCAGACTGACTGCCAGCACAAGGTCTTGCCAACAATCATCTCAACATGCCTGCATGCATCCACTTCTGAAAGGGAATTCCCCTATAAGCATTCTCAGAGCCACACTGTTTGCATGTCAGTAACAATGGAAACAGAAGAAGGAAGCAGTCCATCTCTAATAATAATGTTGGAACAAATATTACAACTGTTCATTGTACTTCAAAACAACAATGTGACTCAAACTTTAGTGGATCAGACACCTTCCTGGATTTTTGTATTGTGAACTGTGGTGAGATAATAACGTCACTGTGGGTTCAATGTTCTGCATAGAACAGAGCTTCCCAAAGTGGTCCTGGTGGCCCAACAGCCAATTGGGTTTTCAAGTCCACATTGAATATGCATAAGATGCATTTGCATATGCTGAGTCTCCATAATATTCAAATGTATCTCATGCATATTTATTACAAGGTGTACTATTGTGCAAGAGGGTGCACTATTGTACACCCGCTTGTGCGCACCGATCCCGGATTTTATAACAATCGCGCGGCTGCGCGCATGTTATAAAATTGGGCGTACATTTGTGCGTGCCGGGTTGCACGCACAAATGTACGCCCGCATGTAGGTATTAAAATTCGGCCCATTATGCGTATATGTGGGTTCAATTTTATATAGAAGTGCACATGTGCGTGCAAATGCCATGACTACTGCATATGTGGGGGGAATTTCATAAGGGGTAAGCAGCAAGGCTACATCATTTTCCCAGTTCGTTCCCAGTTCGCCTACTATAGGGATAGGACTTCCTAACCCTAGTTTTAAAGGTTCCCTTCTCCTGTTAGACCCGACCCTTAAAACTCTGCTGACTAGCCCTGATTTTTCTATTTTTTGACTTGCATGCCAGCAATAGTAGAAGTAAAGTTACATGCTAAGGACCCCCAGCGTGCACTTGTGTTCATAAGTATGTACATGCACATCTCTTGGTCCTCCCCCGACATGCATATGTGCTGCTCAGACCCCGACCACACCACACCTGTTTTTTTTAACTTTATTTGTGCACATACTGGGAGATATGTGCGAAGACTGGTGCTTCTTAAAATCCGAGTGGTGCATGCTGGCCCGAAACACATGGCTTTGCACACGTAGAAACTTTAAAATCCACCAGCTAGATTTTAGACAGCTATTCGGGGCCGATGCAATAAACTTGCGTAGAAAGCGGGCACTGAACAGTCAGCGCCTGCTCTCTTAACATGCCCAGGTACCCCCAAGGTGGGCTAACGTGAACCCAATCATTTTTCGTGACTGCCGTATGCTGGTTTTGCATGTGATGAGCGCTATTAGATTCACTCCACATTGGACGCGCGTTGAATATGCGCTAATCCCCTTTTTGCATTAGGGGATTGATTAGCACCTATTCTACCCGCGTCCAACTGCAGGTTAACAGTGCACTCGGCTCAGCACACCGTATTGCATCAGCCGCTTTGCGTGACCAGTGGCCACAATTA
This sequence comes from Rhinatrema bivittatum, assembly GCF_901001135.1. Classification (NCBI taxonomy): domain Eukaryota; kingdom Metazoa; phylum Chordata; class Amphibia; order Gymnophiona; family Rhinatrematidae; genus Rhinatrema; species Rhinatrema bivittatum. The sequence continues at coordinate 450,602,311 of NC_042615.1, read as the reverse complement.
GGACACAGATTTAGCAGGTTAGAGTTGAACAGTATGATAAACGACTAAATTTGGAAACCCCCAACTTAGCCCCACTTTTTTGTCTAACTAAATCTATGCTCACACATTTCAGTGCAGACACATTTCAGTAGGAAGGGGATAGAATCAATTTTATTTTTAACGGGTTAGATTTATGTGGTTAAATGCCAGTTTTAACCAAATAAATCTATTGAATATTGACCCCCTAAATATCAAATCTTCTCAGCATCTGAAGGTTAAATGCCTGCCTTTTTTGCTAGAGTTGTAGAGACTGCAATTACTAATTAGTAAGACCAGGTAAAGCCCAGTCAATAAAGTATTTAAACAAACAAGTCCTTACCATCCTGGGCTCTCTGTGCTCCGGCACCAGCTCAGGATCTCTATGAGAAGAAGCAGGCTGCTGATGCTGAACACCAAGCAGAAACTGTACTCAGCACCTGCAGCAAGGCCAATACTACTGGTAATCTTGTGCCTTTGTTTTAAAAATTCAGATGTTTGTATTGACGCAGGCTGAGACCTTGCAACATATCCCATTGAAATCTTTTTGAGCTGCTTCCTTCTACTCCAGAAGAAGTAAACCAAAACGTAAGCAGACACCAGAGATAAGTGAGATCCCTTTTTTTCCTACTCTTCCTGCTGCGTTTTTGTTTCTTACCCCCTCTCATTTGGCAGGTCTACCCCCCAAATGAGATTTTTGGGGAGCTGAGATTTTTGGGGAGCAAAGAGTTAGAAAAGTCTGCATTTCTGATGACCCAACTAATTAAATAAGTTTCTCTTTGGAAACCTGGACAATTTTTATAGACTTCTGGTGATAACTTCCAGACTTTTTGCACAGCGATTAATGCAAAAGCTGAGAATGACAGATAAAGCGCCCTTCTGGAGCCAGATAATCCTCTCACAAGTTGATTGCTAGTCAATACACTGTTAGCATTCTGTCTCTTGAGATACTCAAACTTCCCATAGGACCATTGCTTGCCTTATGTGCTTGAACTCTGATGCTTTTTTGTAAGAATGTGCTACATTTTACCGGGGTGCACAGATAGATTGCTTCTTTCCTTTTTGTAATGTTTTTTGCTTCATTAGTTTTTTATTTCATTTCTTTTAATTTATTTAAAATTGTAAAAAAAAAAAATAATAATAATGAAATGCATAAGGAGATGCATACAAAGGATTACTTCAAGATGCATACAAAGGATTACTTCAAGTTCCCCCAGCCAAAACCACCAAACACATTACATTAAGAGATCGGGCCCTCTCTACTGCTGGTCCAACCTTATGGAACTACATACCCCCAGATCTTAGAATGGAACCCAGCCTCTCAACTTTCAAGAAAAGACTCAAGACCTGGTTGTTCATTCAGGCATTTCCTAACGCTAACTTGATTTAACTCCTAACATTCAAAACCCATCATCTTCTATTTCACTGTTATCTACCTCTAACAAAGTTATTTAGCCATATGTAATTTATCTGGTTTGTTCTTTTCTTTTCTTTCCTACGCCAAGTTCTAGTATCCCTGTTACATGTAACTGTTTTTCCGCACTATTGTTTAAGTTTAAGTTTAATTTGCACTCCTGTTCTATGTGAACCAGCATGACGGGACTACCAGTCTTGAATGCCGGTATATAAAAAACTTAAATAAATAAAATAAATAAAATAAAATGAAAAATATAGCATTTAAAAAAAATGGAATGAAAAAAAAAAGAAAGACAAACCAAAACCAAAAACAGTTGGATCTTGTTGGAGAAAAATAAACACCCCTGGGATCTCCCCTCTGATCCTTTTCCTTCACGGGGCAGTATCAATGACCAGGCACTCCTACCCCACAGGTGGTATGCTTAGAAATGATGCTGACAGACCCAGGCTGGTGTCATAGTTTCTTTCTTCCATACAAAATGGTGCTGGTTGGGCCTGCACCTGGATGGTACCATTTTCTATAGAATTAATTAGCAATGGTGGCCTTGGTCTGTCACTACCATTTCAGGGCATGCCACCAAAGAAGCAGAAGCCACAGGGGTTTGTTCCCGTGAAGAAAGAAAAATATGGTAAGTTTTTTGGGAGAGGTATTGGAAGGTTAGCCCTTGAGACATTTTCTTTGTTGTGGCAGCAGTGGTGGACACATTTTCTTTTTTTAAATGAAAGAAACAAAAAAAGAATGACATTTTGTCAGTTTTTCTTTCATATCATTTTAAAAATTAATTGACAAGAAGCAGACATTTTTTTGTAAAATTTCTCATTTCATGTCAAAAGCACATTCCTACTAGCCATATTTTAATTCTTCACAATAAATTGATTCTTATTTTTTATTGCTGGCAGTTTTTCCCAATATTGTACTTATTTGATCATTTTTCTGTGTGAAAACAGTTGAATTTTTAATCTGTTCCTCATGTCCATCTTGGTTACAATGATGGCATTTAAGGACATATATTCCTCATATGAACTGTTCATTCTTTTAACCTATTAGCATTTAAAAGAATCCTGAAAAAAATGCCTGCTAACCAATTTTTTAGACATTTCCTCTTAAGTTATTCTTAGGTCTGCTTTTCTTTTTGTCCTTAAATCTATATAACTATACTTTTTCTGAACAAACTATACTTCCATGTATTAAGGCGATATCATGTTTATTGGGACCCATTGGTAAAGGTATAGGGGCAGATTTTAAAACCTGCGCGCGGGTGCAGATTTGTTCGTGCAACCCAGCGCGAACAAATCTACGCCCAATTTTATAACATGTGTGTGCAGCCGCGCGCATGCTATAAAATCCAGGGTCAGCACGCGCAAGGGGGTGCACAATTCTGCAACTTGCACGCACCGAGCCACGCAGCCTGCCTCCGTTCCCTCCGAGGCCGCTTCGAAATTGAAGCGGCCTCAGAGGGAACTTTCCTTCCACCCCCCCACTCCCTCACCTTCCCCTACCTAACCCAGCCCCCAGCCCTACCTAGAACCCCCCTTACCTTTGTTAAAGAAGTTATGCGCGCCAGCCAACGGCTGGCCCGCAATCCCGGGCACAGCGGCAAATGGCCGCTGGGCCTGGAGGATCAGGCCACGCCACACCCACACCCTGCCCCTTTTTGCAAGCCCCGGGACAGACACGCATCCGGGGGGGATTGCGCACGTATGTTACACGCGCAACCCTTTGAAAATCTACCCCATAACCTATAGTAAAACAACTTCATAAAAACATATATTGTATTTATTGCATTCTTTTACAAAACCCCTATTTGTCAGATTTTTTTTTGACAATATTTCTCCTCTATGTAGAATTAAATAAATTTAGGGGTTTACACAAGAAATGTTTTCAGTTAAGTTTGGATTACTGTTTTGTTCAGTAGTTTATTCATTTCCTTTAAAGTCAATGGGAGAAGCAATGCATCCTCTTTTTGGATTCTAATTTTAAGATTGTCCATTCATATTTAATGAAGCTGTAAGGTACCAGCCATCTTGAACCACCATCCCTGGGTATAGGAGAGTGGAATTCTCCGGGTTAAGCTATGCTGATGGTGCAGAGATGGGAAGCAGTAGGAGCATTCCTGATCAGGTACGGTGGATTGGGCTGTGCCCAGCCAGAGGCTCATTGGCCCAGACGTAAACCCTTCTTTCTAACACACCTGCTTTAAGGGTTAGCACAACATCCATCTTACCAAGGTTGGGCCTGACAAAGGCTGTTCTGGAGTTTCTTTAGCTGTTGGAGGTCTCACTCTTCAATTGCCCGGTAAGGGAAGCCTGCTTAGCTGTTTAATTTGTCTCCCCCCCCCCTGCATAATATAAGTCAGGAACCCTTGTTATGTTTTGAAATTTATGTATTATTCAATCTGGTAATGAAGCAACCTTTGGAATTTGTTGCCTGCATCAGACCCTGACAGAAACTTGCTGGCAGGCAACAGCAGCAGAGGCAACAGCACCCCAAGAAAACAAAAATGCCATGAACCATCCCACAGCACTAAAAGAAGGGACTAAGTGCACCAACAACAGCAAGAACAACCCATGTCACTGTGAGAGGGCGAAAGTGACTCAGGTAATGCCACAGACATCCCAAAGCATCAAAAGAGTGCCAAAGGGCACAAGTGGCAAAGAAAGCCCAAGCCAACATGAGAGGGGCAAAGCAGCACAAATAGTGGCATGAACATCCCAAAGCACCAAAAGAGGAACAAAAGAGCAGAAACGGTAGAATGGAAACCCAAAGCACAAAAAGAGGGTCAAAGGGCACTAACAGTAGAAAGAACAACCAAAGGCAAAGAGTGAAGGGTATAGCGAAAAGAAGCTTGTCATAAAAATAAACAATACACAGGGATATGGCAGTAAGCACAGTGGCATCAACACACCCTCTTGCTCAGTATGCATACTAAGAACTTCGTGCACGAGTCACATATGGAAGAATTAGTACAGTGTCATGGCTACCCCCTGTCACAGTCAATCATTGACCACTTTGCACGTGCAAGAAAAGAATATCATTCTCCTTATATGTTTCTTACAGACATAGACAAACACCGCCTTTCTGTTGTAAAAGTGCAGTCTGACCAAGATAATGGGGCAGATTTTTAAAAAGTACGCGAGCACGTACTTTTGTTCGTGCACCCGGCGCAAACAAGAGTACACCGGATTTTAATAGGTACACATGTAGATGAGCGTATCTTTTGGAATCTGGGGTCGGTGCGTACAAGGCTGCGCAAAATCGGTAGCCTGCGCGCGCCGAGCCATGCAGCCTGCCTCCGTTCCATTTGAGGCCGCTCCGAAATCGGAATGGCCTCGGAGGGAACTTTCTTTCCGGTGCCCACCACCTTCCCTTTCCTTCCCCTAACTAACCCACCCCTTGGCCCTAACTAATTCCCCCCCCCCCCCCCACCTTTATTTCAAAAGTTACGCCTGCCCGGCTGCCGGCACACCATGTTCCGGTCTGGGGGCTGGTCCGGAGGCCATGGCCACGCCCCCAGAATGTCCCCCGATTATCCGCCGGCCGAGACACACCCCCTGACATGCCCCTGACACGCCCCCCCCAGGAAAGCCCCGGGACTTATGCGCGTCCCGGGGCTTGTGCGCGCCACCGAGCCTATGCAACATAGGCTCGGCACACGCAGGAGGTGGAAGGGGCAGCTTTTCGGGGGTTACGCATGTATCTTATGCTCGTACCCCTTTGAAAATCTGCCCCAATATGCAGTGACACTGTAAGAATCTGACAAAGAAACGACAATTTGTTCTTCTGCTAGCAGCATAAATTGGAAGTAGTGCCAGTGACTATCAGAGCATGACTTGCTTTCTCCTCTAAATATAAAGCTTGTGTTATCTTTTCCTTATTGCGGGAACTTTGAAGTAAGGGGCTTCAACATCTTTTTTTGTGTGAGAAACAATTTTTTAAACCAACAATTTTTGAGCACCAGCATTAGTGTTCCATTTCTGTATATAGCACAAAGAAAAATGTATGTGAATAATCATGTAAAACCTGTGAGCAATGCTCTAAAGTGTATGAGCAATCGCTCACATGCTCAGCTTAGAGGGAACTGTGGTGTGTAGTTTCTGTGTAGGGATCTATAACAGCTTGACTTGTTCTGTTTTCCTAATAGCTGGTGTACTGGTGTTTCAGGGTCTGATGTAATATTTGCAGTGTTGCCTTTTCATAAGTAGGGTTATTATGGTTTGAGTACTGGCAGTTGGTGCTGTTTTTGTATGGGAAGGTTTACTATATTGCAATTCAGTTTACTCAAAGCTTTCTGAAGGCTGAGCCCATACCCAACACCTTTTACAATAAACTATAATACCATATGGCTGCTGATGGCATTTTTGCAGAGTTTTCTGGTTGGTACCATAGAAGTGTATGCAAATACTATACATATGTTGTACATGATATTTTTACCTTAGAAGACTATACTTTGAATGTTCGTTTTCATGTAAAATCTGTTAATATAAATTACCCTTGCACCAGCCCTGGCTGAACTGGCTCCACAAGAGAAAGCAGGATTCCCATTTGGAGCTGGGTTCGTGGCTCTCCCTCGTCTCAGCCAGGGCTTACGTTTTTCTTTTTATAAGCCCAGGGAAAAGTATAGATGACTTCTGGTCCCTTATCCCTTGGAGTAGATAGGCAGAGTCAGGCCTGGGGAAACCATAAAAGCAGCAGACTGTGCAGCCTGCAGTCAATGGGAATGCACTGGAGTGGTGGGAGGGTGGCGGAGAAGTGGAGACAAGCTGCAGGCCCAGGAAGGGAGAGAGTGAGCCAGGAGGAAGTACCTGTGCTGTGTTGGGGAGGCTTCTGTCTGAGGTGACTGGACTGAGCTGTGAGAGGAGCAGTTAGCTGCGGAACCAGGAAGTCTCAGAGTAGGAATGGAAAAGGAGGAGGCTGCTGCAGAATGAGGAAGGGCTGGCAGCAAGCAAGAACTTTACACTATGATATGGTAGTCCTGGGGTGGGAGCACGCACTGTATGAGCACATAAGCAACAGCACAACAGTAGCATGTTAGAGTATGTATCTGTGTCACACAGAGAACAATACTTACCTATTATACATACATTTTGGGGCAGATTTTTAAAAAGTACGCACGCGCGTACTTTTGTTTGCACACCTGGCACAAACGAGTACACAGGATTTTAATAGATACGCACGTAGCCGTGCGTATATTTTATAATCCGGGATCGGCACGCGCAAGGCTGCATGAAATCGGCAGCCTACGCGTACCGAGCCGCGTAGCCTGCCTCCGTTCCCTCAGAGGCCCCCCACCTTCCCCTCCCTTCCCCTACCTAACCCATCCCCCAGCCCTATCTAAACCCCCCTACCTTTATTCTAAAAGTTACGCCTGTGCCGGCCAGCTGCCGGCGTGCGATTCCCCGGCCTGGGAGCAGTTTCAGAGGCCTCAGCCATGCCCCCAAAATTCCCCCGGCCGGAACCATGTTCACAGCCCCCGCCCCCAGAACACCCCCAGATGACGTGCCGGCCTTACACATGCCCCCCGACACCCCCCCCCCCCCCAGGAAAGCCCCGGGACTTACACGCGTCCCGGGGCTCACATGCGCCGCCGAGCCTATGCAACATAGGCTCGGCGTGTGCAGGGGGTGGAAGGGGCAGCTTTTCGGGGGTTACGCGCGTACCCCTTTGAAAATCTGCCCCTTTGTATTAGAGGGAGAGTGCATGGGTTTATCTGTGTGTCTGTGAGAAAGTGTCTGAGAAAGAGAGTGTGTATCGGTGTATATAAAGATTCTGCAATCTATAAATCTGTTTGTGTGCCTGAGCATGTGTGTGTGTCTGACACTGGCTGTCAGTGTAGTTGTCTCATTTCTTTCACTAGTTCAAGAGCTGCTTGGTTGGCCAGACCAGGATATGCCTGTGTGTTTGTTAACTGATTTGAATGGATGGAATGGGGTGTACAGCTTTGTTTACTCACTGCTGGTCTAGAGTATGCTCTGTTTCTTAGATATTTAGGAAGTAATGTGAAATTTATTTTGGAGATATTTGGGCTTAATTCTGCCAGGTTCTAGCATTGACTTGGTGTGCTTTAGGGAGCTGTTGACAAATGTGCAGCAAAGAAAGTGCACGAGGGAGTCAGATACTCCTTGGGTTGGTTTTGAAACAATCCCCTCCCCTGTTCGCTTCATTACAAAATGAAAGATTTTTTTTTCCACTAGCTTAACTGTATTTACTTATATCATGATTTAAAATGAAAAGTTTCTTTAAGGTAAGAAACTTGCCACTGTTCCTGAAAATTTGCTGTTGTGCTGCCAGGACCCGTTTGATGTTAAGAGTTTACAAAATACTATCTCATTCTAATTCCATGATGAACCATTGTGGGTGAACAGTTCAAAATGTGTACATCCATCATTGATCTTTGAGAACCAATTGCTCCATGTTGCCTCCTCTCCTTGATGACCTTATTTGGTCAATTAGACATCAAATAATGTCTTCAAACTGATAGGTTAATTGAGCACAATAAGCCACTAATGGTTCTTCCATCTTTTGTATCCATATGCAGTTTCTATGCACAATAAGCTTTATCTTCACCGTGTGTTTTGTCTTTCCAACATATAATAGCTTACTTAGAAACTTTATAAACCACACATTGCAATATTGCAAACAGCAATTAGTAGCAGCTTAAGTGTGAAAATCTTCTTAATAAAGAAACATAGAAATGACAGTAGAAAAGGACTGATGGTCCATCCAGTCTGCCCAGCAAGCTTCCCATGGTAGTATCTGCCACACTGTGCAAGTTACCCCATGTATCAGTCAGTTTTGCTTGACGCGCTTTGTTCATGGACTTGTCCGTAGAAGCCGTCCTGTGTTTTTTTTCTTAATGTCTGAGCATCAGTACCCCAGACTAAAAACATCATGACTCTGTTGGTTGTTCCTGAAACCAAATTTCTCTTTCCTTTTCCTTTTCTTTTTCTTAGAGGTCAGATGGACCAAAACATTTGTCTTAAGAGAATACAGACATAGAGCCAGATTTTAGTAGGTACACCCAATTTTATAACATGCATGCGCATGTTATAAAATCTGAGGTCGGCGCATGCAAGGGGGTGCACACTTGTGCACCTTCCATGCGCCGAGCCCTAGGGGAGCCCCGATGGCTTTCCCCTCCGAGGGCGTCCGAAATCAGAGCGGCCTTGGAGGGAACTTTCCTCCCCCCCCCCCCCCCACATTTCCCTTCCTTCCCGCTACCTAACCTGCCCCCCCAGCCCTATCTAAACCCCCCTGACTTTTGTTGAATAAGTTGTGCCTGCCTCTGGGCAGGTGTAGGTTGCGCGCACCGGCCCAGTGCCGGCGCGCAATCCCCCAGCATGGCCGCTGTGCCAGAGGCCTCGGTCCTACCCCGCCCCTTTTTTCAAGCCCCGGGACATGCGCGCATTGCTGGGCCTATGCAACCCAGGGGTTATGCATGTAATATACGCATGTAACCCTTTTAAAATCCACCCCACATTGTGCACTGTCCTCACTTAAAATGACTTTGGCATTTCTGAGGGGTGTGTCACTGATAAGACCATGACTCTGATCTATTGTAACCTCTGGTAAATTCTATATGGAGTGATGCATTTTCAATATGGGCCTATGACAGTTAATGATTCATTTAATCCCTTGTGCCAAATATGAAAATGGGAGAATACATGCTATCCCTTCGTTTTCTAATTTTTGTAACAGTTTTGCTTGAAATAGCTGTATCCAGCCTGCAAAAAGTGCACAGGAGGGTGTATAGACTCTTTAAAAATCCTGTCTGCATTTTAACTTCCTTCAGTCTATATCATTTTGACATAAGCAACAAAACTGGCCACCCAGTAGTGCTTTCTTGAATGCTGCAGGGTGACAGCTTTTAAGTTGTAATAAATTATGTTCTTATCTATTTCTAGTACATTTTGGTGACAAAACCTGTAGGAGTACTTTTAAATATCAAAAAATGGAATTCCGTGTTTGTCCATCTAGAGACTAAATTGGAGGATGGAATCCCACCTTTTTTCTATTATCTCCATAGTTTCTAAAAGCCTCCCCCAGTTTCAATCTGTTATATTCATACTTTACATATATCATGCCTCTATGGGGTCCCATAAGGATCAGTGCAGCAAGTTTCCATTGCACTTAAATTCATAATGGTGAGAGTGAATAAGAAGAAAGCTTTCCCAAAATGTTATACAATCTTATCTCAGGAACAAAAATGAAACAAAAAAAAAAATCATAATGTTCTTGTTTTCACTGCCTGCTGAATCATCGAAGAATTCTTAAGTGGTACTGCTTTCAAGAAAAATTGTATTTTTTATATCTGACCTAAAAAAATAATAGGAACTCCCAAAGTTTCTGGTCTTCAGTCTATCATTCAGTGTGAGGTTAAATGGAGAGCTTCTTTTCTGTAACTGATTTTGGAGTTAACACATTTTGCCTATTTTGTTCAGTCTGTAGCACACTACTTTTTCCATATAACTCTAGAGTAAAAACCAAATAGCTTAATATTTGGGAGGGTGGTATATCTACAAAGAGTGCCAAACCTTGAGTAACAAAAACATTTCATGTGAATGTCTGGGAACTGCAAACAAAATATGCATGAAGAAGCTACAGTATAGGAGACTGATGTTTGTTTGTTTTATTTATTTATTTATTTATTTATTTAATGTATATTCCGCTAATCTACAATTCTCAATTGAACAAATGGTTGCAATGAAAGAAGATCAAAGGTCCACCGAGATTCACTTCATTGTGTAGCAGATCCTTAAGCATAATTGAAAAAAAGGTGAAAAAAGTCCCAAAATTTCCATTATGTATCTGTATCTTGGTTCAGCAGCCGTGAAATAAAATTCACATCCTGACCCCTTATCAGTACTTTTTCTAAAGTAGAGAATTTTAATACTCAACTCGAGTGGTGATTTAGTACATAAATTACAGTGGCTAGGCTGTACTGCTCAAAGTAGTTTGATAGTTGGTGGATCTGATATAAATACATGAATAAAGTTCTTGCTACCTTATAGGGTCATTCTTTATTGTGCAATGTGCCAGTATCGCAAGCGGCGGTATTATTAAAATTAGGGCAAGGGGAGGAGTGTGGGCAGGGTTTGGGTGGAGTTATCTCCCGACAGCACTGTGGGCAATAATGTTTTTCACAGTGCAGCACTGGGAAATAACTGCACCTTTTCCTGTGGCACTATGGGGGAGATACTAGTGTGTGATGCGGCCGGCTGACCATTATCACCCTGCTCCCTTTCTTTTTTTGTGAAAGATCATTCTACTATAAATATAGCCGAATGATGAATCTAGGGGTCAGAGATGTGGGATTCCATCATGTCAAGTTGAACCCCAAGGCTTCATATTGATTCTTTGGGATAAAGGGGGGGAGTTCTCTGATAGCAAAGGTAGAAAAAGCAGGGGATGTCCTTGGCAGCTGAGCCAGAGTTCCAAATTAGAGAGGTTTACTTTGTGAATACTGAGCCAGTGGGCGACAGTAGTAAGACAGTTGTTAAGATAAGTGATGGAAGAAGCTTGGTTGGAGCCTATTTTGACATAAAGTTGAATGTCATCCACAAATAGATGACATTCATTATTGATGGACTAAAGGTCACAGGTTGGTCGAATGTAAATGTTGAAGTGGTTTGGGGAGAGAACAAACTCCTGTGGCATTCCAGTTTGTGGAGTTTCCTTCCTCTTAGCCTTCGTATTGAGAAAGGCTTTGCTAAATTTAGGGAGCTCTCAAAACTTACATTTTAATATGCAGGCTTTCAACGATTATACCAACTCTCTGATCCATTTACTCTTCTGGTTTTACTTCAACTGAGTTTTATGTTTTTATTCTTTTAATTATTTCAGTTCATTTAATGTTTTTTTTTAATGCTGTTTTAGCATCCTTCACTGGGAGACCCTGACTTTCTCAGCAGCAGTGTTGAAATCTTGGGGGTCATGATATGTTTTCTTGCTAGCAGCTCTGCTGTACTAGCTAACTATAGAGAAGTATGTAACATGCCAGTGTCTCCATGCAGAACTGTGTGTACTCTGCTGCAGTTAACAGAAAAGCCACAGCATATCTCTTCTTAGGCATGGGACTAAATGTGCCTTCTGGAAGAGCTATTAAGCACACTTTCAAGAAAGAGATGAAAATAATGCACTGAAATCATAGACAAGCAAGCATCATGTTAGGTGATGATAATGATCAATGTGAAACACTAAAATAAATGTGAACAGTAGATAATGTTAGCGAGCACTCACCTTGAATAATATTACAGGCTATAAAATATACATGCGCATATTTTGGAGACATTGTAACATGCTTGGACAAAAGGTTGAATTTCCATTAGTCTGAGAACTACAAGCAATAAAAGCAATTGTCAGGGAGTCAACCTTATTATCTGACCATTCATACAACTTTCGTAAGCATGTATAATTCAATAACCTTATAAAAAAAATGCCTGTTTTCACTCGCTTTATGTTCACAACAGGGGCTTGAGGTTGTAAAACAGATCAGAGATTGTTAGCTGTGTATTTTTAAAGACTACACAATAGAATTTAAATTTTAATGTGGAAGGGGAAGTATGAAAGGCAGGATGATAGTCCAGAATTATGAATGTTTATAAAATTTGGAAAACAAATGTCTTGATGTTTAGCTGTACTCAGTGCTCACAAATTTCATACTTCAGCTAATTCTAACCTTTGTCTGAATATACAGTGATAGATGATACCTCTTGCATTTCAGGTGATTCTCAAACAGGGTCATTCATCAAAATACGTTATGGCATTAACACCCGTGATAATGCCATAACGCACACGATAATTGCGGTACCACGTGGTGCAAATGCAAATTATTCAAAGGGGCAGGATTGGGGAAGGGTTTGAGTGGGATTAATGAAAATGAGGGGCAATATCATACTGTGCAATAGCATAATGTATGCTATCGCATGTTTTTAATGCCAGAAATAACTATACCTCTTTTTCTGGTGTTAAGCTGTGTGATATGCCAAAAATGGCCATAATGCAATTTGTGATAAAGATTGCAAATTTCATTTTGGCCATTTTTTGGCTTGGGAAAATAGGGATAGGAATAGGGATAAGGATAGGGACAGAGATAAAGATAGAGCCAGAGCCTCTGGGGAGGGTATCACAGTATTCGACTATAACACTATAGGAGTGCCAGTTAATAACTCGAGGTGAGGTTTTGGTGGTGGTTTAGGATTTGGGAGCCAATTTGACATGCAGAGCGAGACATATGAATTGCACAGTACACCTCATTTGGAGTGAGGAAAGTCTCCCAAAGATGAGATTTCTACAATGTTCTCTCACCCTAGCTTGATAGTACTCTAGTACTCCAAATCACGTCAAATCTTCACTGAGCTGTACTGTGCTGTTCATATGTCTCGCTCTGCATGTCAAACTGGCCCCAAAACCCTACACCACCACCAAAACCTCATCTCGAGTTGGCCCTCCTGTAGTGATATAAATAGTTGACTACTATGAAAGCCTTATAAAGAGCCTCTCTTGTCTCTCTTTCTCTCTCTCTCTACATAAGAAAATGCCTATCTGGGCAGCTTGCAAAGTGAAAATCTTGTAGATTGCAATAAAATACCTATGCAAAGCACTAAAATACAGTGCAATAACTCTAAAATTATTATAGCCACACCACTTTTCCTTATTGCAGGCATTATTCATGCAAAATGTGTAACATTTTGATGAATCTAGGGGCTTAAGGGAGTCACTTGCTAAATTGTGGTATTTTTCCCATACCACAGGATTTACACAGCTGAGTAAATCTTGAAGTAGCTTTTCTACAACATAAAATATATTCAAAAGATATTTTCAATATTCTTAGAAAATATTTTTTTTACAAACATTAATAAATCATATACAACCTACATATGAAAATATTTACTCACATCCATAAATCATGCATAACCTACATATGAAAATGTTCACACACATTCAAACTATTCACACAAAAATCCCTCCACATATAGCTACTATACTTCAAATGAAAGGTGTATCTCCGATTCTTCCAATCCACACAAATCACTGAGAACCCTTCCAGATAGAGCTACTATGCTTTTGAATAGATTTTGTGTGTTTGTTTTATGATTTTGATACAGTTGGTTTTGTATTTAATGTTTATATAATTTATATGTACAATTATATTCATTTTTTAAATTAATAATTAAGTTGTAAAAATAATTAAAAAAAATTTGTTTTTCAAGATGTTAACATTAATTTGAAATTGACTATATACTTACCCCTAATATTTAATTAATTAATTGCTTCTCGAGAAACCCCCATATTCCACCCCTTTGCCACCCCTTGAGGTAGCCCCTGTGGTCACAGTGTTTATCAAAGAATAAAATTGTCCTGTTCTGTGCCTCATCACCTTACCTCCCAAATTTGTTCACTTTAACATAAAATTACACAAATAACCTACCCATCTCCACAACCTATCCCACCGCCACAACCCTCCCCTTGTTCCATACCTTCATCATCCCACTGGTCTAATGGAGTCTAGAGACCCCTAGGACCTTGGCCTGGACCTGGAGATACCATTTTAAAAATGGAAGTGCCAGGCCCAGAAACCTAGGAAGTACTCTGGTGCAGGCCTCATGGGCATACTCTCAAGGCAGCATCAACTGCGCTGCAGCCAAAGAACTATTTTGTATCCATCAAGGCACTCGCACCATGGTGAATATGCCATGGAATTGCATACCTTGGCCTCCAACCTTGGTTGGGGTGTAGATAGCCAAATTACCATCTTCTGGTAGGAATAAACTGGAAGAATAAAGAAGAAATTGGGACCTAACACCATCTCTGGAAGCACATATTGCCTTGCCCATCTGAGTTGATTTAAGATTTCAGGAACAAATTTGGGAGAAAAGGGCATCCTATCGACCCATCCATGTGGGTTCTAAGCTTCTGTACCCCCTGAAGTCTGCATTAGACCCTTTGAGGGTTGTCACCCCAGAAGAACTCATGCAGTTGAGCATGACTCAGCTCTCTAAGGAGGAGAAACAGTGAGACTGCATAACCTCTACCTCTACTGCTGGGACATTTCGCTAGCCGTTGCCCCAAGAAACCAGGAAATCCTGTGAATGGAGGTTTAGTCAGGAAGACTGTCTTAAACCACCTGGTTCCCTCTCCCTAACTGATGATACCATTGTCTCTCACCTTTGGGGAATACTCTGTTATGACCAAATTGTTACCTAACTCTGGGGTGGGGGCAATTTTATCCAGAAGTTGCTGCAATGCTTGCTTGCTTCCTCCTTGACTACACCCCACATTATTTCCACTGTTTATGGCAAACCCCTGCCTGGTTGTATGACCATGGTGAACTTGCTTATTACCATGCAGATTGGTTCACATCAGGAAAACCTCAAGTTCCACCTACTACCCAAGACAACTAACCCTGACGTTCTAGTGCTACCCTAGCTCAGACCCCAATAACAATCTATTGACTGGGCTACGTTACAGATTACTAATTGGGGTCCAACCTGCCAGAAGCATTGTGCCTCCCAGTCCCTGCCTCCAGATCACTTACCAGAGCTGCCTTTCCACCATGCATCTTTTATGGATCTACAAAACAAGCAGCAATCAAGAGTCTTGCCGCCGGGCAAACCTACCGGCCAACTGGATTTCTTGAAACCTTTCATTGTGGGGGTAGATGCCTCTGCTATGAAAGCAGAGGTGTCAACATGATGATAGAAAAAGCCCCCTGAACAATGCCTCCCTTCCTCTGAAAGTTGCAGTACCTAAGAGAATCACCATTGGATACTCTTTCATGTTTCCCCATAGCCAAAGAAAACTTGAAACCCTCACCTCAAACCTTCTAGCTTTCCCCATGGTAAGAGTATACCATTGAAATTCTTCCCAGAAGACAAGAGGCTTGATGGCTTAGCGGGGGGGGGGAGGGGGGGTTACTGTTACATTTACCGCTCATGGGATGGTCCCACAAGTAGCTTCACGCAGCTCCAAACCTAGGCCAGCCTTTGTGTGGCAAGGACGCCACCAACTGATCATGCCACTCTTTGATGCCATGTCTGCGTTCCTTCCTATGCTTCACCTAGGTGCGCACAGCAAACCTTAAAGGGCCTGCAGTGGGAAATGTTTGACAGCATCTCTTAATGATTCCAACAGGTCTGCCAACTTAAGTCAGCTCCAGATACTGCTTTAACACCTCAGAAACGGGTCTTTTTGCTTCAGCAGTGCTGTTGCTTCAGTTCCTGTACCTGCTTTCCAACCTTGCCTTGTCCAGCCTGCCTTTCAGCCTTGCCTCATCCAGTCCACCTTCCAGCCTTGCCCTGTCTTCGACTCCTTGTCTTGTCTATCTGTCTTACCCTTGTTTTTGGAATCGTGCCGTGCTTTGCATTTTGACCTCGTCCTTCTGATCCCCCCTGTGTCTTCTCTGTCTTGGCCAGTCTCTTCAGTTCTGACCTTAGTCTTGGACCTAGACATACCCTTTGCTTGCCACTTGGACATGACCTTAGCTTTGAACTTGGATCATGCCTATTTTGTTGCCAGCCCTAACTATTGGACTGCATATGAACCCTGCCTAGCTCCCTGAATCTCTTAAGTCTTTCCGGCCACCAGAACCCAAGGGCCCAACCTGTGGGAAAGGCAGCTGGTTCAGGTGAAGCCTTAACCTGACCTGTACCAAAGCACATTCTCCAGCTGATGGCGCAGGGTCTCATGGGCCTGTCCGCAAGGCAGCATCAACTGCACACCAGCATGAAGGGCTCACACTTGTGCCATTCCTTACACACTCTTCCAGAGAAGATCTTCTTAATTGTTTAATTAATTCCTTGAGGAATGTAACCCCGTTCTCCTCCCTTTGTAATTTAATCCTCAGCTTCTTCCCATAGGCAATGGTTAGAAAATGTATCTCAATTGATTATCAGAATGAAAATTCCCAGTGTTCATACCTCTCCTGAACTCTTCTCTATTCTCCACTCCTCTAGTGTTAGTACCAGGTTGCACTCTATTTCCCTTTTTTTGTCCAGGCATACCGCATCTGAGTCAGTAGCCAAAACTCTTAATCAATCCTTCCTAACTCCTTTTCATTGGTAATGGATTTGAGTCCATTGTTCCTCAACATCACAGCTTTCCCTCAGGTCCTTTCTCAGTGAAACTACTTCTTCCTCTCGAGAAACAAAAATCTGCATCCCTGGGCCCTAGGGTTATCAGTCAATAAAAAACACAAATGGAAAAATCGTATTTATAAGGGAAACCAATTGAGAGAAAGGAAAGGTTACTTCGCCAATAAGAAAAGGGTCTCCATAACTTTGGACCAAGGCCTCTATCAGTGAGAACCTCAGAGTCCTTTTCCAAGGAAAAATAATCAGAAATGCAGATTACACAGACAGAGCTGTCACACAGCAGGGTAACTCAGGAAAATGTAACTGAGAATCCATGTTCTGATATGGTTGGTGGCAGAGGTTAATATACAGACAGAGTAAACCATCTGCTTATCCCACTTGGAGGAACCTAAACCTCGACCCTCAGCTCACTAATCTCTCTGTACCTCCTCAGAACTATATCTTATGGGGCGATGCAAATCTAAAAAAGTGGAGGAGTGGGCTTACCATTTGTGAAGCCCTATCACATAGCTTTAATGCCAATTTTAACTACAACTTTTTCAGGAGTGTTAAGCCATGTGATAGCTGATTGCCTGTATGAAGCTCCCAGAGCATCCACCTAGTTATCAGAGACCTCATGGGGGGGAGAGAGAAAGAGAGAGAGAAAGAAAGAGAGAAGCCATAATGCCCTCACCCTAGATAGGTATTTATATCTCTATGGGAGGCCGACCTAGTAACTCGAGGTGAGGTTTAGGTATTAGTTTAGGGATTAGGGGCCAGAGGCCACTTTGTCATTCAATGTGAGATGTTTGAACAGAACAGTGCTCTCTTGAGAACATTTGATAACCCTCTGAGTGAAGAAACTCACCCAAAGATGAGATTTGTGCAATGTTCTCTCAATCTAGCTTGATGTTACCCAGGTAGAGAGTCCATCAAGCTAGGTTGAGAGAATATTGCACAAATCTCATCTTTGGGTGAGTTTCCTCACTCAGAGGGTCATCATCAAATGTTCACAAGAGAGCACTGTTCTGTTCGTACATCTCACATCGAATGTCAAAGTGGCCCCTAACCCCTACACTAATACCTAAATCTCACTTCAAGTTACTAGGTGGGCATCCCATAGAGATATAAATACCCATCCCTTTGGAAAAGACTCCCCCTTCCCCAAAAGGGTCCCCAGTTCCTTACAAAACTGAATCCCTCTTCCTTGCACCATCGTCTCATCCATGCATTGAGATTCAGGAGCTCTGCCTACCTCTGGGGACCTGGGCTAATTCAAGGCTACAGCTACAAAGGTAAAACGTGTGCAAGAGGCATGGACATTGTAAAAAATTACCATCCTAGAAGCACAGTCCAGATGTATTCCACAAGAAAGGTGGAAGGAAGGCAAAATGATTGCCAGCATGGATAAAAGGTGAGGTGAAAGAAGCTATTTTAGCCAAAAGATCTTCATTCAAAAATTGGAAGAAGGTTCCAACAGAAGAAAATAGGATAATGCTTAAGCGCTGGCAAGTTAAATGTAAGACATTGATAAAACAGGCTAAGAGAGAATTTGAAAAGAAGTTTGAGGAGGAGGCAAAAACTCACAGTAAAAACTTTTTGAAATATATCTAAACCAGAAAGCCTGTGAGGGAGTCAGTTGGGCCATTAGATGATTGAGGGATTAAAGAGGCACTTAGAGAAGATAAGGCCATCATGGAAAGATTAAATGATTTCTTTGCTTCGGAAATTATTGAAGAGGATGTTGTGAAGATACCCATTCCGGAGAAGGTTTTGATGGGTAATAATTCAGATGAACTGAACCAAATCATGGTGAACTTAGAAGATGTGATAAGCCTGATTGACAAACTGAAGAGTAGTAAATCACCTGGACTGAATGGTATACACCCAAGGGTTCTGAAGGAACTAAAAAATGAAATTTCAAATCTTTTAGTAAAAACATGTAACCTATCATTAAAATCATCTGAAGACTGGAAGGTGGCTAATGTAACCCCAATATTTAAAAAGGGCTCCAGGGGTGATCCGAGAAACCACAGACCAGTTAGCCTGACTTCAGTGCCTGGAAAAATAGTGAAAATTGTTCTAAATATCAAAATCACAGAACATATAGAAAGACATGGTTTAATGGAACAAAGTCAGCATGGCTTTACCCAAGGCAAGTCTTGCCTCACAAATCTGCTTCACTTTTTTGAAGGAGTTAATAAACATGGAGATAAAGGTGAACCAGTAGATGTAGTGTATTTGGATTTTCAGAAGGCATTTGACAAAGTTCCTCATGAGAAGCTTCAAGGAAAAGTAAAAAGTCATGGGGTAGGTGGCAATCTCCTTTCATGGATTACAAACTGGCTAAAAGACAGGAAACAGAGAATAGGATTAAATGGGCAATTTTATCAGTGGAAGGGAGTGGGCAGTGGAGTGCCTAAGGGATCTGTATTGGGACCCTTACTTTTCAATATATTTATAAATGATCTGGAAAGGAATACAATGAGTGAGGTAATCAAATTTACAGATGATACAAAATTATTCAGAGTAGTTAAATCACAAGCGGATTGTGATAAATTGCAGGAAGACCTTATGAGATTGGAAAATTGGGCATCCAAATGACAGATGAAATTTAATGTGGATAAGTGCAAGGTGATACATTTAGGGAAAATTAACCCATGCTATAGTTACACTATGTTAGGTTCCATATTAGGAGCTACCACCCAAGAAAGAGATCTAGGCATCATAGTGGATAACACATTGAAATCATCTGTTCAGTGTGCTATGGCAGTCAAAAAAGCAAATAGAATGTTAGGAATTATTAGAAAGGGAATAGTGAATAAAACGGAAAATGTAATAATGCCTCTGTATCGCTCCATGGTGAGACTGCACCTTGAATATACAATTCTGGTTGCCGCATCTAAAAAAAAATGTAGTTGTGATGGAGAAGTCACAGAGAAGGGCAACCAAAATGATAAAGGGGATATAACAGCTCCCCTACGAGGAAAGACTAAAGAGGTTAAGACTGTTCAGCTTGGAGAAGAGACGGCTGAGCGGAGATATGATAGAGTTGTTTAAAATCATGAGACGTCTAGAACAGGTAAATATGAATTGATTATTTACTCTTTTGGATAATAGAAGGACTAGGGGGCACTCCATGAAGTTAACATGTGGCACATTTAAAACTAATCGGAGAAAGTTCTTTTTCACTCAACGCACAATTAAACTCTGGAATTTGTTGCCAGGGGATGCGGTTAATGCAGTAAGTGTAGCTGTGTTTAAAAAAGGTTTGGATGAGGTCCATTACCTGCTGTTAATTAAGTTGACTTAGAAAATAGCCACTGCAGTGCTATTACTAGCATCACTAGCATGGGATAGACTTAGTTTTTAGGTACGTGCCAGGTTCTTATCGCCTGGATTGGCCACTGTTGGAAACAGGATGCTGGGCTTAATGGACCCTTGGTCTGACCCAGTATGGCATTTTCTTGTGTTCTTATAATGAAATACTGAAAAGATAGGTATGTGGAGGACCTCAGGCTGCTAGCAGAGGAGTGTGTGGTTTCCCTTATACCATACCAGTCCCAGGATTAGCATCATCCTTGTCCTCATCATCATCACATCAGGACGTATAAAAGTTTCAGTCTGGCAGAGGCAGCAAACATTTCCTTATTCCAAGAGGAAAATTGCCATGCCAATGAGAAGTTAAATAGACCCTGCCGCTAATACGTTTAAAAACAAGAAAGTAAAATTGTCAGGGTCTTGCTGCCAGTGGTGCAGTGGGATGGAAAAGGAGTCTTCGATCCATTGCAGGTAGCCAAACTTTCATCAACTCCAGTACCTCAAGCTTAATAAAACAGATCCTTCTCCCCCCTTATGTGAAAATGTAGGTTATCGATGAGATCCCCCTTCTCCTCCTTTGAAACCAACAGACTGGCAGTGCCTTTAAGGAAATGCAAGAGAAGAGAGGAAGGAAAATGGACAAGTACTGCTCTACTTTTGATAGTGGATGCTGCAGCAGCTGCGGATATTGGTCCAGGAGACCAGGCTAATCCAGTGGGTCAGGCCTACCAGGTAAAGTCCTGATGGAAAGCAGGGTGGCAAAGAAAATATTCAGAAAGCATAGGCAACAGGCACATATGTTTGGGAGCTGGAAGAATATATTTTATTTTTTTGTTTTGCTTTTTTTACTTGTATTTGAGAATATTGCTCCTTCTTTTACACGTACAACTACTGGGCAATTTTTCCAGAGACCATTCCATGCACATGAAACCACATTTTATCCAGGTCAGTGCTTCTGAAAATTCTGTTCTGTTTGTACAATAGCAAATATGTCTGTTTCTCAGAATCCTTTCAGTGCAGTTTGCTTAATAATTGCATGAAGCACAATAGCTCATCATATGCATGTAAATGTAACAGTTATAAAAAGAGGTAATGATCACCACTATGTAAAATTGTTTTAGAAAGGACTAGCCAATTTGTTAAAAATTGGAACTTTTTTTTTTTTAGAGAAAAATAGCTGAATAGGCTGTAGATATAGCACATTTTGCATTTTGCCTATTTAAAACAAAACAATCCCTGATAATATGTTTGCTTGTAAAAAGAAAGATTGATAATAAATTGTCCAATCTCAATTTCATAACCAGCAAAAGTTCTAGTTAAACTCTCAAAAATATAAACATGACAATGATAACTGACTCTATGCACACAAGTATTATGATTTCTCTATTTCAAGGAATAAATTCAAGTGCAGAGCAATACGCCACCTTTGCAAATTTCATGAGTAATGTGTTGATTCTTCAATAATGTTTCCTTTTGAATATTTTGTTCTACATAAAGGAATAGGCATATCACATATCACTTAGGGTAGATAGCAAGCATTATGACTAATTTCTTCAGAGTGTGATCCACAGAAGGAAAATATTAGATGGCAATATAGCCAGTAATGACATTTTTCATTTACCGAGCTCATTTCATTCCTCACTGTTTGAAAAATGCCACTGAATAATGCAGAAGAATGAGAACACTACATGATGACTGGGAAAGAAGATGGCATACAAAAAAAGATCAAAACCTCTTAGAGTACTCTCTCTCTCTGTTGATATATAATAGAGAAGAAATAAACTACTTCAGTTCTAATATATTTACATAAGAACCTAAGATATTCTATGCCGAGTCTGACCAATGGTCCATTGAGCCAGCATCCTGTATCCAACAGTGACCAATCTAGATCACTAGGATGTACCCAGCAGATCCCAAAGAGTAGATCCATTTCTTGTTGCTCATTCCCAGAGATAAGCAGTGGGTTTCCCAGATCTAACTGGTTATTATTAATGGTTTACAGGAAATTGTCCAGGCATCCTTTTAACCAAGCTATGCTATATGCCTTGATCACATACCTACTCATGTTTTTTATAAACCTCTGTCATATCCCCACTTCTTCTCTACACTGAAGATTCTTCATAAAGTAACCTTTCCTTCCTCTATATCAGTTTTTATGTCCTTCTCTATACTTTTTAAAGTTTTGTTTTATCTTTGTTTATAAAGGGCAACTGGAACAGCACACAACAAAGAAGTTATAGATTCACCACGAATCAATGCAGGGACATTATGATAATCTCTGGTCTATTATCCAATCCCTCGCCAAATCATTCCTAATATTCTATTTGCCTTTTTGGCTGCTATCTCACATTGAGCTGAGAAGATCAATGTCCACATTGACTCTATGATCCTTTTATAGGTTAGTGACTCCTAATATGGATACCAACATTGTTTAGCTATACTCAGGATGTTTGTTCCCTATGTACTTCACCTTGTACTTGTCCACATTAAATGTAATCTGCCATTTAGTTACCTAATCCACCAGTTTCAAAAGATCCTTCTGCAGTTTCCTTACAATCCATTCATGGTTTAACAACTTTGAATAATTTTGCATCATCTGAACATTTGATCTCTCAATTATTTTTCTCATTTATGAATGTTAATGAGTACTGGTTTCAGTACAAATTTTTGGAGTACTCCACTATATACAGTACCTTTCTCTATTGGGAAAAATGATCATTTAAGTCTTTCTGTTTACTGTCTTTTAACAAGTTATCAATTCATATTAGGACATTGTCTCCTATTGAATGACTTCTTACTTTTTACTCCTCATATTCCTTCACATGGAATCTCTCATGAAGGTCTATGTCAAATGCCTTCTGAAAACTCAAAAAAATAATATTGACTGGATCACCTTTATCCACATGTATATTGACACCTTCAAAAAAATCAAGTAGAAAGCAAGACTTCCACCTTTTCTAAGTGGCTCTTGCCTATTAAATCATGTCTTTCCATAGGGCTAGTAATTTTGTTTTTAAGAATAGCTTTTACCATTTTGCCCAGCACCCATATCAAGCTTACTGGCCTAAAGTTTCTAGGATCTCCTCTGGAACCATAAAGTATTTAAAAATTGGAGTTACATTGGCCAACTTCCAGTCTTCAGGTACTGTGGCTGATTTTAATGCTAGATTACAGATTACAAGTAACAATTGGTCTATAAAATCCTATCTGAGTTCTTTTAGAACAATGGCGAAAATACCATCCGGGCCTTTAATTTCTCAATTTGATCTACTACACCTTACATTTTCACAGAAATCTCCTTCAGTTCCTCTGAATCCTCACCATCAAAGATGTTTCCAGTATGGGTTATCTCTCCAGCATCCCCTCAATGAAAACAAAAGCAAAGAATTCATTTAGGTTTTTCTGTTATGGCCTTGTCATCCTTCAGCACCCATCTTTTACGCTTTGATCTTCTAGGATTTATTTATTTTTATTTAAAAATATTTACTTTCCCCGCCACATAAAGTCAGTGGGTGGGGTTCAACTATCTTGTAAAATATTGTATTAGTTTTTGTGGGTATGGCAAGCTTCTTTTCAAATTCTCTCTTTGCTTGCCTTATACTTTATATCTAATTTGCCAGTGCTTATGCTTTTTCTTCATTTGGATCTACTTTCCATTTTCTTAATGATGTCCTTTTGCATTTAAAATGCCTCTTTCACCTCACCATTTAGTTGTCAGTGATTTAGTCTTCCTTAAACCTTTTTTTTTCCTTGGAATACAATTATCTGTGCTTCCAACATCCATAATATATCAGGCTTGATAGTGTATCCATCAGTGCTCGCGCATGTTCCCCAGCCCGCCGATAGATGGCGCAGGCAGCTCCCTCGCCGCCTTGGAGGTTCAAACACGCCGTACAGCAGCCGTGTCACAACACCAGCTACAAGAGGTACTCCTGGGGGAATTCAGCGCTACTACAGAATGCAGAATTTGCATAGAATTCCTCCTTCCTGCAGATTTCCTACCTCACCTCGCCAAAAGACTATTCAAAACCAAAAGGACAACAGCCACTGTGGGACAGGCAGAAAATAGCAGAGGAGACCCTGGCATGCCACGAATGGAGCGCGTCCCGTGGCATACGCTCTGTTCGCAGCGAAGATGAAGGCCAGATGTGCCATTCGTGGTGAAAAGGGAAGGCCCACATGTGATGCGATCGGCATGCCCAGGCCTTCATCTTTGCCGCGAACGGAGCGTGTGCCACAGGACGTGCTCCGTTCATGGCAGGCTGGGGTCTCCGCTGCTATTTTCTGATCAAAGCAAAAATGGAAGGCCCCCATGTGCTGCGAACGGTGCGCTGGGCCTTCATCTTTGCCGTGAACGGCACACCAAGCCTTCATCTTCGCCACGAACGGCAGGTGGGTCCCACGGCATGCTGGTGAGAGAGAATGTGTGTCAGGGAGGGGAGGGTGAGAGAGAGCATGGGGGGGATGAGGATGAGAGAGAATGTGTCTGTGAGAGGGGGGGGTGACAGAGAGCATGGTTGGTAAGAGTGGGTGGGGATGGTGTGAGAGAGAGAGCATGGGAGGTAAGAGAGGGTGGGTGGGGGGATGCTTGAGTATGGAGAGAGAGGGAGCCTATATGAGGGGAGGGGGATGCCTTGAGAGAGAATGGGTGTGTGAGAGAGGAGAGGGGATGTGGGGGAGTGCGAGAGACAGCTTGGTAAATAAACTTTGCCAGCCCTGGCTTTAGAAAATGTGCCTCCACATCCCTTGCCCTGGGTGAAAACAATTTTGGTTTTCCTTTTCAGCTAATGCTTCCATACAAGAGCATATGTGCCAATAAACAGGCTCGCCACCCGGGCGTAGAACGGGTACAGTTGCTAGTAGTATTTTAAAACAATAAAACAAAAGTAAGGAGAGATGAATAAGCCACAGTAGAAAGCAGATAAAAAGGAGTGGTACAGAATCCAAAAATTAACATCAGGACTTGAAAAATTGATAAAAAAAATTTAGAAAATAATATATATGTAATTAAATAATAAATATAATAATAATTTAAAATCTTTAATACAAATGGAAAAGATAAGAAAATATAAAATGTCTTATCTTATGTATTTGAATTAAAGATTTTTATTATATTTATTGTTACCTATATATTTTTTTCTCATTTTTTATATTAAAACAATATCCATATCCTAGGCAAACTTTTAACAATTGTGAGCACTGCTTGTATGGGGTTTTTTCAATTATTTTAATGTAATCTCACTTTTTAAAGTTAAATGTCTTTGCAGTAGTTTTACTTAATGCCCTCTCTTTGATGATTATGTCAAATTTGACTGCATTTTGAATACTATTTCTAAGCAGCTCTTCCACTATTGCTCTTTGCACCAGGTTCTACATGCCATTGAGGACTAGATCTAAAGTAGCTCCCCCTTTCCAGGACAAGCTGCTCTATAAAGCAGTCATTTATGGTATCTACAAATGTACTTCCCTGGCATTACCTGATGAAACATTGGTAATTGAAATCTACCATCAGAAAGGCTAATTTTATTTGCCTTTCTGATGGTACACGTCTTAGAATTTCAGATAGTGCAGTTTATAATTAGTTAACAAATAAATAAATAATTCCTATGAGTGTTTCACTGGCTGATTATTCATCCTGGCAGTGGAGAGCACAGTAGTATACACCCACTGTTATACTGGTCCACATTTCACCTGGAATTTCTAATTAAGGGGTCATTTTCAATAGCTTTCGCACACAAAAAGTCCCTTTTCGCGTGCGATAGGATGATCGGGGCGGAGTCGGCCCCGGAAGAGGAGGAGTCGGGGCGGCACCGGGGCCGACGCTGCGGAGACATCGCTGGTGGTGAAAGGTAAGGACCCTTATAGCCACCAGTTTCGCGCTGAATAACTACACCTTTTATGGTGTAGTTATTCAATGCGAAAGCCGGCAGCCATTGTGCACCGCAGTGGTGCGATGGCTGCCGGCTTTCGCAGGCCCGCCTCCCGGTACAGCGCTATTCACAATTCTCTGTGAGAATAGTGAATTCAGGCCTAAGATTCCACAGCACATTTTTTTGTTTCCTAAAGGACTGATATCCTGTTTGGCTCTAAGCCATCCTCAACAAATAGTGCCTCACCTTCACCATATGGCCGCTTGGCAATAGTGATCATAATATGATCAAATTTGATTTAATGACTGGAAGAGGAACAGTGTGCAAATCCACGGCTCTCGTGCTAAACTTTCAAAAGGGAAACTGTGATAAAATGAGAAAAATTGTTAGAAAAAACTGAAAGGAGCAGCTACAAAAGTAAAAAATGTCCAAGAGGCGTGGTCATTGTTAAAAACTACCATTCTAGAAGCACAGTCCAGATGTATTCCACACATTAAGAAAGGTGGAAAGAAGGCAAAACTATTACCGGCATGGTTAAAAGGGGAGGTGAAAGAAGCTATTTTAGCCAAAAGATTGAAGAAGGATCCAACAGAAGAAAATAGGATAAAGCAAGTTAAATGTAAGACATTGATAAGACAGGCTAAGAGAGAATTTGAAAAGAAGTTGGCTGTAGAGGCAAAAACTCACAGTAAAAACTTTATAAAATATATCCGAAGCAGAAAGCCTGTGAGGGAGTCAGTTGGACCGCTAGATGATTGAGGGGTTAAAGGGGCACTTGGAGAAGATAAGGCCATCGCAGAAAGATTAAATGATTTCTTTGCTTCGGTGTTTACTGAAGAGGATGTTGGGGAGGTACCCGTTATGGAGAAGGTTTTCATGGGTAATGATTCAGATGGACTGAATCAAATCACGTTGAACCTAGAAGATGTGGTAGACCTGATTGACAAACTGAAGAGTAGTAAATCACCTGGACTGGATGGTATACACCCCAGAGTTCTGAAGGAACTCAAAAATGAAATTTCAGACTTATTAGTAAAAATTTGTAACCTATCATTAAAATCATCCATTGTACCTGAAGACTGGAGGATAGCAAATGTAACCCCAATATTTAAAAAGGGCTCCAGGGGCAATCTGGGAAACTACAGACCGGTTAGCCTGACTTCAGTGCCAAGAAAATAGTGGAAAGTGTTCTAAATATCAAAATCACAGAACATATAAAAAGCCATGGTTTAATGGAACAAAGTCAGCATGGCTTTACCCAAGGCAAGTCTTGCCTCACAAATCTCCTTCACTTTTTTGAAGGAGTTAATAAACATGTGGATAAAGGTGAACCGGTAGATATAGTATACTTGGATTTTCAGAAGGCGATTGACAAAGTTCCTCATGAGAGGCTTCTAGGAAAAGTAAAAACTCACGGGATAGGTGGCAATATCCTTTCGTGGATTGCAAACTGGCTAAAAGACAGGAAACCGAGAGTAGGATTAAATGGACAATTTTCTCAGTGGAAGGGAGTGGACAGTGGAGTGCCTCAGGGATCTGTATTGGGACCCTTACTTTTCAATATATTTATAAATGATCTGGAAAGAAATACGAAGAGTGAGATAATCAAATTTGCAGATGACACAAAATTGTTCAGAGTAATTAAATCACAAGCAGATTGTGATAAATTGCAGGAAGACCTTGTGAGACTGGAAAATTGGGCATCAAAATGGCAGATGATATTTAATGTGGATAAGTGCAAGGTGATGCATATAGGAAAAAATAACCCATGCTATAATTACACAATGTTGGGTTCCATATTAGGTGCTACAACCCAAGAAAGAGATCTAGGCGTCATAGTGGATAACACATTGAAATTGTCGGTTCAGTGTACTGCGGCTGTCAAAAAACAAACAGAATGTTGGGAATTATTAGAAAGGGAATGGTGAATAAAACAGAAAATATCATAATGCCTCTGTAGCGCTCCATGGTGAGACCGCACCTTGAATACTGTGTACAATTCTGGTCGCCGCATCTCAAAAAAGATATAATTGCGATGGAGAAGGTACAGAGAAGGGCTACCAAAATGATAAGGGGAATGGAACAGCTCCTCTATGAGGAAAGACTAAAGAGGTTAGGACTTTTCAGCTTGGAGAAGAGACGGCGGAGGGGGGATATGATAGAGATGTTTAAAATCATGAGAGGTCTAGAACGGGTAGATATGAATCGGTTATTTACTCTTTCGGATAATAGAAAGACTAGGGGGCACTCCATGAAGTTAGCATGTGGCACATTTAAAACTAATCGGAAAAAGTTATTTTTTACTCAATGCACAATTAAACTCTGGAATTTGTTGCCAGAGGATGTGGTTAGTGCAGTTAGTATAGCTGTGTTTAAAAAAGGATTGGATAAGTTCTTGGAGGAGAAGTCCATTACCTGCTATTAAGTTCACTTAGAGAATAACCACTGCCATTAGCAATGGTAACATGGAATAGACTTAGTTTTTGGGTACTTTCCAGGTTCTTATGGCCTGGATTGGCCACTGTTGGAAACAGGATGCTAGGCTTGATGGACCCTTGGTCTGACCCAGTATGGCATTTTCTTATGTTCTTAATTCGTTCTGTGCTGATATGTTGATAAAATTTGCAAAACTGCTATCAGAGTGTCCCATTGGTAATCTTCCTTCCATCAGATCTCAGAGTTGCCTATTGTAATCCACGTCTTCATTATGTGCTATACAATCTAACTTTTCAATCTTACTTTTTAGACTTCTAGCATTCACAAACATACACTTTAAAGAATGTTTTTTTTTAAATTTTTATTCATAACCTGTTTGTTAAATGTCAATACAGGTAATTTAGAATCCATGTTTGCCGCTAATCCTGAGAGGAGGTAACTCTAATATTTTGGCAATGTCAGATGACTCCTAATTCATATGGAAACAAAGGATCCTGTATTCTTCAGATGCAGAGAGTGAATCAGCACTAGTAACAGAACATCATAAATTCATAAATGTAATCAAATAATTCTAACCCAGTTAGAATTATTTGATTGCTAAATGCATCTAAAAACAAGTACAAGACATTCAGCTGAAAACTGCCAACAGTATAGGTTTATATCATTTTCATGTGGTGACAGAGGGACTCGGTTTTCCCCCTTTTTGGGAATGCAAGGCCAGATTAGATGCCTGGTCCAAGTTAAGTCCCACAGAGGGAGAGAGCTCTGTAGCCGGGACCCTGCAGGGCAGGAGTGAGTCCAGGGGACAAGAACACCTGGGACAGGATAAGAGTGTAAGCCCAGCTGGTTCAAAAGGTCCCCACGTCTCCAGAAGAGGCAGCTCCTGTAAATTTATTCTGACCCAAACCAGAAGGACTGGGAAGTGTACTACAAAGATAGGGAGTCCACTATTGTGTTACGTACAGTGTCCAGAGAAGGCAGTCTACTGTGGTGTTATAGTCCTGTGAATGCTAATAAGGCTGAAATTGCATTTTAAAGGTTGGAGTCAATGTGGCTTTTCTGCTCCAGCCTAGGTAATTCGCTTGGTCACCCTCACACATGTTTTGCTAATCTTTCCTATGATTTGATGTAGGATTCTACTACATATTAGGTGGCTTGGGCAAGAATTTATAACAGTTTAGGTTCTCTTCAGAAAATTCCTACTGTTATAGGCTTGCCAAGGCCTGAAAGAAAATATTTCCTTCATACAGCACTGTTTCCTTTCCATGGACATGGCAGCTTTTGTAATGTTTATATAATATCAGCATTTGATTAATGCAGAGTGATCTGCCTCAAGATACCTGTGAACATCCACAACTAATGCTAAATTAAATAACCAGATTCACATTGTAGCAGCCTTTTTTTTATTAGATGTATTGACTAATGGTGAGGCGCAAAATTGACATTCTGACATTCCTTTAACATTTAAACCCATAAATGCAAGATAAACAGACACATTAACAGAGTCTCTTCACAAGGAGTCCCAACAGGTTGACCTTCCTTATGTTTTTTAAATGTTCTTTATTTCTAAGAATATAACTTGACTTAGAAAGTGGTAATGGGCAGAGCATCACTCCACAGCATGTTAATTCAGCTCTCAGAAAGCAAGGGGCATTCAATCATAGTTATGCTAGTCTCATATGGCCAGAACCCCTGGTTCAAGTACTCAGGGTTCATTTACTAAGCATCTTTCCCTTAAGTACCAAATGGGAGAAAACCTGTAGTAGGCCCTCAGCTTAAAGCAATGCTGAATAAAGTCAGCCGTGAGAAGCATGGCTCAGGATTTTTGTGTGTTGCTTTCACTCACTGGGTACCATGTCTTCTCAGGATTTGGTTCTTTAATCAAGAGTAACAATGAATTACCTCTGCAGTATTCTGCCTCAGAAAAGTCACAAGCACCATGGTGGAGTTGTGATTGCCTAACCCTCAACATGCGAAAATGGGCCGAAAGAGGATAGGAAAACCAAGCATTAGAATCATGAAAGGGTTGATAGTCGTTAGTGAATCCATATAAATATAAAAAGATGACTCTATACAGGGCAGGTATTTACACTAATGAGTTAATTTTCAAAACATTTACATGTGTATAATTAGCATCTACATGTGTAAGTAGCTTGTACTCACGTACACGCTATTTTCTAAACATCAAACGTATGCGCATATTTCCGAGCTTGTACGTAGATTTACACCCAAATACAAGGGGTGGTCTAGGGGGCTTTCTGGGGCGGGGGCCAGGATGTATGCCTGCAAGTTGCTATTTTATAAGAGATGCGCGCATACATTTGATGACTTATTTGCATAATCTTACACCTGCCAATTATCTTGCTCAAATGATATCAGACTTGTTTCTTGTTTACTATTGGTTGGGTGGGAGGTCTGGGGGAACTGGTGGGGGGGGGGGGTTCAGAGTGAAGAACTAGGAAGGTATCCTAGTTCTTCAGGATATCCTCGATATCCTGAAGGACTGAATGAACCAGCAGGGGTTTTGGCAAATTGGTGATTTCAGTTACGCGTGCATGTTTTAAAATATACCGACTTCTGTCCATAATCAGTTTTTCATGAATAAGTCAGTTTTTTTCTCACATAAAATATATGAGCATATGTGTCTAAAATAGATAGGAAAGAACACACTTTCAATGCATTGTAGATATTTGCATGTAAGGTGACATGCGTGTATTTTATAATCTTCATGTACCTGCAGATTATAAAATTCTGTAGTAGCTCTCTGTGCCACCAGATACATGCATATATTGGGCCTTATGTAATTGTTTGCAAGCTATTCTCTCTATAATTATTTGCCTCATAATGAAAGAATGTTTTTCTGTAATAGTGATGCTATAAGATATATTCAAACTGATGACAATACGATCCAGTGTACTAAATATTAAAATCTAACAAAACACAGGCCTCATATTTTCTAGCTTCATGAAAAGAATAAATGCTAAGTCCCTTAGCATTGCAACCGAGAGGTTTGTGTTTTCCTTTACCATGTTTAAATAAGCTTTTAAATCGGGAAAAATCCTGCCCCAGTTCAGTTATTAATCAGAAAACCCCTCCCAATTCAGTTATGTACTATAGATATAACTCAGCTGTATAAATTAAGCCTTTTTCACCACTTTAGTAAACTGTAGCTCTAGGTAATAAAAAACCATTTGCTGTCCACAGGTTACCTACTATTAATGGCTCAAGACAAGATACATTGAGGCTGTTTGCTTAGAAGACATTTTAAATCAATAAGCTTTAACCTGAGAATGGTACAAATCATAAATACTCACTGAAAACTAGAATTACTTTTGAAAATGCTATTAAAGAACATTTTTAAGTTCAAATCTTCCAGGAAGTTAGATGAACACTATAAAAATTAACAAAAAGGTTTCATTTTGTTACAGTTTGTTTAACCCAGCCATTTCTATCAGTATGTGTTACGCTAATTCATCATGCAGTAGTCATTTTATCAAACTATTGTATGATGGGATAGATTGTGTAGAATAATTTTAAAAATGAAAAAAAAAATACCGCATTGACTAAGATGCTGAATTTTAAAAGCCTGGAGCATGCCAAAACCGGGGAATATGCAAGTATGCTCGGCCGGTGCGTGCCGAGCGGATTTTAAAAGGCTCCCGAGTACACGCGCATCTCCCGGTACGCACACAAATATGAAGTTGCAAAAAAGAGGCGGGTCATGGGTGTGGTCTGGATGGGGCATGGGCATTCCAGGTCTTTAACATGAAATGTGCGCGTAAAACTTACATACTCAAGAGCGTGCCAGGGTCCCCTGCCGTATAACTTTTCTATTGCTATGGGTAGGGTGTAAGTAATAAAACATTGTAGGCTAGTCAGGGAAAGTTTAAGGATATTAGTACTAATAGGATAAAAGGGAATCGATTTAAGTAGGGAGGTTCGGAAGTCCTATCCCTTACCTGGGCGAACTGGGAACAAACTAGAAATTGCATCAGTAAAGGCGATAGTTATAAAATGTAAAATTCAAAACAACATCATAATTATGATAGTCTCTAACGCTGATACCATGTAGTCTAATATTGGAGATCCAGAGAAACCTCATACAAGATGGCGGGCTTTAACTTCAATAGCCCTATATGCCACCAATATAGTTGTACAGTCACTTTTTCAAAGATAGGACCGTCACTAAGATTTAATCATTGGTTTCTCTGGTGGTGACTTTGGAATTTTCATTTCATTTCATTTTAACATTTTTTTTGGATAATTTTTCATTAAGGCAGTAAGAGTACACTTATAGTTGCAGTAGGTGCAGTGGGGATATCAGGCTGGGCACCCAGGTGTAAAGTCACCACCAGAGAAACCAATGATTAAATCTTAGTGATGTATCTATCTTTGAAAAAGTGACTGCACAACTATATTGGTGGCATATAGGACTATTGAAGTTAAAGCCCGCCATCTTGTATGAGGTTTCTCTGGATCTCCAATACTAGACTACATGGTATCAGCGTTAGAGACTATCATAATTATGATGTTGTTTTGAATTTTACAAAATAAGAATACATCATACCCATACAGTTTTGTATTATAAGATAGTTATAAAATGGCAGCATCCTCTGGCGCAAGCCAGCATACGTGCATACATGTGCACTGGTATCAAAGTTACTGTCCCTGTAGCACAGAAATAGGCAAAGTCATAAATCCATATGAATTATGTGAAAAAAAAAGTTAACGCCCCAAAACAATATTGTTTTATAAAACTGAATTTAAAAAAAAAAATGTGATGCAAACTGTTGTGTCACTTTCATAATGAACCATCTTCAGGAAATGAAATGCTGGCTTGCATTGAACATATTTCATTAAATTTTGTAAAATATCACTTTAGTACTCCTAATGGCATTCTGTGCTGGAAAACATTTTCTAATTGGGAGCACAAGAGGTTAAAAAAAGGTTTCTTAATGAAAACATTATTAGAAATAATATAATACAGATCACTGTTGTGTTTTATTTATTTATTATTTATTTCTTTATTTATTTATTTTTCTATACTGACGTTCCTGTATAAAATACATATCACATCGGTTTACAATGCAACAGCAAAATTCGCTCGGGGCGATACAATAAACAGTGGCGAGGGGGTAATAAACTTTACAAGTAACAGCTGAATTGAGAAATGAACAAAGAGAGCAATGAACTGCGAAATTTGCACAGTGCGATACAAGGACCAAGGGGTATGATTAACTGTAGCGAGGGGATTATCAAATCTTTATAAGTGATATCAGAATTGCGAACTGAGTGGATCCTAGATTGTTGAGCAACTAGCATTTGAATGCAATAAGGTCAAGTGACAGGGCCCAGCCGTAAAGGTCAGAAGTGAACCCAAGGGCCATCCTTAAATTACCAAAATTACAATAAACTTACAGAATTGAATGACATGGCTTAAGTAAGATGGGGAGTAAAACTGATGTACAGCTAGACAAAAGGAGCTTGAATACACAGATTTTTAACGGAGAGGGTCCCGGACTGGGAGCTGTTGAACCCACTAAAATGCGGATTACAGTGAGCGACCATATGCGTGTTATGGGAAGAAAAGGTTGTGGAGAATAAACAACAGTAAGACCCTCACAGCATATTTTTAAACCAATCTGTTACCAAACGTGAAAGACTATGGATGGATTCCAGCTGCCAATTCCAGGACTGACTATAGCCAATCAAGGAAAATCTGGAAGGGGGGTGGGGGGTGAGCTCATTGATCTGAATGCAGCTCTCTGCATTTTTCCTTGCCTTCTCACTGATCTATCAATAGCCAACTCAGGACCTCTGCATTATTTCAAGGATTGGCACTACATCCATATGTGCTGAAAACAGGATTCATATTCTTAAAACTGTAAAAAAGTACAATGACCGAGTACCTTATTCTAAAACAGAATATATTGTTTTTAGTTCAGTTTAGCTTTAGGGGTAGACTAAAAAAGTGCAGGTGGCAAAGCGTGAGGGAATGCAGCTAGGATGATAAGCAGGAATGCTGAAAGCACATTTTGCCAAAAGGTGAACAGTGCAAAAAATAGGCTTCATCCTTGTGAGAATTATACTTTTGTATAACCTGCAGAAACATTTTAGCATTAACCCAATTAATTTTTGTTCCTAGATTTCATGATGAAATTTCAACTTTTACTGTTTTGTGGGAAAGATTTTGTATAGACCCTGCAGCTCTCTTTACATTCTGCAGAAAGATGGAAAAAACAAAAATGGACCAGAAATTCTACAGATCCCTTGTGACCGTTGCACTGGAGGTGGACCCTTGGCCTGGTGCAGGGTTGGTACGGCCCTCTGGTCAGACCCAGTGAGCGCCAGCCACAAGGAGGCGGAGCACACAAGGAGACAGAGGCTAGCTGGAGCTTCACCAATAACAGTCCGGGGTTTCCACAGGTTGAGCCCTTGGGTATCCGGCCCGCCTGGACTTAGGTGATCCTCTGGTGGTCTCCCAGAGAGGTAGCGAAGGGGTGTGCCCAACATGAGCAAGGGTACACGGCTGATGCAGAGAGGATGGCCTAGACCTGAGCTGAAAGCTCTGGAGACCTCAGGGAGGCAATAGTTCAGGAAGGTTCTCCGGGTGAGACAGGCAGCGCCTGTGGAACTAGCCAAGTGTAGGCCACGTTGGGTTCCAAGCAAGTAGGTCCAGTGGTCACAGTAAGCCAGAAGAGAGTGATTGAAGCGCAAGGGTCAGAGCCAGAGTATCAGTCCAAGAGAGATCAGCCAAAGCAGGGGTCGGTCCCAGGCAGTATATGAGAATTGTCAGGCAGACAGTGGTCAGTTCCAGGTGGCAGGCAAGAGAATGGTCAGGCAGGCAGTGGTCAGTTCCAGGCAGCAGATGAGAGAATGGTCAGGCAGGCAGAGGTCAGTACCAAAGGTCAGTCCGGAGAGGTACTACCTGAAGGACACGGAAACACAGGAACCACTGGGAACGGAAGACATAGGAACATGGAGACGTTGGAGCAGGAGACACTGGAAAAGGAGAACTGGAACAGGAGACACTGGAATGCAAGGAAAACTTAATACACCAACGGTGTGACCCGATTGCCAAGGCGAGGTCCTGAGGTCAGGGCCTTGCCTTAAATAGGGAGACTAGGTGACGTCATTGGGAGACCCCCGCGGGCTTTCCCACTTTGGGCCCTTTAAAAGGCTGCATGTCGGCCACGCGCATGCCTAGGGGGCGTGGCCGAAGACGCCGAGGACGCAGGGCT
This sequence comes from Rhinatrema bivittatum, assembly GCF_901001135.1. Classification (NCBI taxonomy): domain Eukaryota; kingdom Metazoa; phylum Chordata; class Amphibia; order Gymnophiona; family Rhinatrematidae; genus Rhinatrema; species Rhinatrema bivittatum. The sequence goes on along the minus strand of NC_042615.1, from coordinate 450,566,943 downwards.
CCGATGGGAGCTCCGCTGTGAGGCCTTGGAGGAAGATGGTGACCAGGGAGCCCAAGGATGCCGTGAACTGGCTGCGGTCGCAAGTGAGGTGTCCGGAGCTGTTAGAAGGAAGTGTGAGGTGAGCAGGCCTGGCCACGGTGCCAACACGGCCAGGAAGCGCAACAGTGACTTGCCTAGTCCCTAGTGTCCCTGTTTCTGATCAGTTACTAATTTTTAATAACAGAAATGATGACTTATCAGAAGCAGGTTGCAATGAAGGTGCTGTTCTAAGGACATATATCCAAAGTGCAGGGACTAGTTGTATAGCACATGTTTGATCAAGACAATATGTAGATAGTTTGTTCAGATATATTGATGTGTAATGAAGCTTATTAGTTATAATGGAAGACAGCCAAGAATGACTACCAAGAGTATGAAAGTTTCATTTAAAAAATGTGGCCTTTTTTTCTAGTTAAGATGATATATCTTTTCAAAACGAAATAATTAAAGCAAGTTACATATGCTTCCTTTCTAGTGTAGACACTGGTGTGTCACAAGGGATCTCTAGAGTTGTTTTGAACTCTGGAAGTAACCCAGGTTTTTGATGATTAGTACTACTTTTTCTCTCTGAATTATATGACAAGTGACTGGGCATATGGAATTTGTATGCGTGTCTCAGATGTTTCCTATCTTCTTCAGAGTAGGCTGTGATTAGAGAAAAACATTTTTGGGAGAAAACAATAATCAAATTAGAAAAGTTTTTTTTTCTAATCAAAAAAAGTTGATTTTGTCGCATCTTCCTTTGTCTGGGCAACATTAAAAAAAAAATTATTAAATCATACCAAAAAAGTCAATGGTCATTGCTGTAATGAAACCTATATACAATAAATTAGTTACCAAAAAAAGTGACATTTTTGAAAATAAGGGCACTCATGAACACAGGCCAGTGGTAAACACTGAAGACCCATAAAGTTTCAATCATTAAAACATTACGGGCATTTGCTATTCACCACCATTAACCCATTTCTTTGATGTCCCTTATTTCTTTCTTTATTTATTACATTTTCAGTAATAACACAATTATTTACTTGTAACAAAAAAGATATTGAGACTAAAGGAAATAGAAATAAAGAACAAAATAATGATATTAAGCAGTATTTCACTCAAAGCCATAGCCCCAAATTTTAAAGGTAAAAAGGAAGGGTTTACAAGATCAAAAGAAGCGAATGAAACAAAGAAAATATAATAAAAAATAACTAAAGAGAGAGAAACAGCATTGAAATAACAAAGATTAGATACCAATCATTTATTTAAGGAGTCAAACAGAAACAGCATTGGCATCCAGATAAGACCTCAGATTCGCAGGGTCACAGAACATACTTAGCACCAGAATGAATAAAGATACATTTACAAGGGTAATGAAGAATAAACTTTGCTCCTAAGGTTATCATAAGAAATTTTTTCCTCCTCTCCTGAACTAGGATGAAAGAACATTTTTAAAACAAAATCACGGTCTTTAGCAAATGCAAAAGAAACAATTAGGGGTAGATTTTCAGAGGGTTACGCACGTACGTTACGCGCGTAACCCCCGAAAACCTACCCCAAACCCCCCTGTGCGTGCCGAGCCTATCTTGCATAGGCTTCCGGCACGCGCAAAGCCCCGGGACGTGTGTAAGGCCCGGGGCTTTCCTGGGGGGGGTGTGGGGGGCATGTTGGGGGCGTGTCAGGACCGGCACATTGTCGGGGGCGTGTCACGGCCGGCACATCATCCGGGGGCATTCCGGGGGCGTTCCTCGAGCAGGCGTAACTTGTTCAACAAAGGTAGGGGGGGTGTGTAGATAGGGCTGGGGGGGGGGGGGGGGGGGGGTAGGGAGGGGAAGGGAGGGGAAGGTGGGGAGAGGCCGAAGGAAAGTTCCCTCCGAGGCCGCTCCAATTTTGGAGCGGCCTCGGAGGGAACGGAGGCAGGCTGCACGGCTCGGCGCGCGCAGGCTGCCGATTTTGGGCAGCCTTGCGTGCGCCGACCCCGGATTTTAATGGATACGTGCGGCTACACGTGTATCTATTGAAACCCTGCATACTCTTGTTTGTGCCTGGTGCATGAACAAAAGTACGTGTGTGCTGAAATTTATAAAATCTACCCCTTAATATCTCACATTTGAAACTGATATATCGGTGGAAGATCCCAATAACTGAGTTAAGTTTAATTCTGATGGAGTGATGGCTGCTCCACATTGCTAGAGTCTTTTTAGAATCAAACTTGAGGAAATAAAGCTTAGCAATAGTAGGCATAGCTCTGATGGGAATCTTCAGTACTTGAGAAATGTATTGCTTGAAGAGATCCAATGGAGCCATTAAATCAGTCAGGGAAATTCAAAACCCTCAAATTCAGATTATGTAGGGAATTCTCAATATTATGTAATTTCATAGAATGAATCACTTCCAATTTACTTTGTTTTACTAATTGTGGGGTAGATTTTCAAAGGGTTACGCGCGTAACCCCCGAAAACCTACCCCTGAGCGTGCCGAGCCTATTTTGCATGGGCTTGGCGGCGCGGTCAAGCCCCGGGACGCGTGTATGTCCCGGGGCTTTGGAAAAGGGTGGGGCCAGGGGCAGGACCGGGGGCGTGGTGCCGATCCCGGGGCAGTCCTGGGGCGATCCGGGGGTGGTCCTGAGTCCTCTGGCACAGCGGCCGTGTCGGAGGTTTGCATGCGCCGGCAGGTGGCCGGCGCATGCAAAATACGCCTGCTACAGGCAGGCGTAAAAAATTAAAATAAGGTGGGGGGGGGGGGGATTTAGATAGGGCTGGGGAGTGGGTTAGATAGGGGGAGGGAGGGAACCAAAAGAAAAGTTCCCTCCTAGGCCGCTCCGATTTCGAAGTGGCCTCGGAGGGAAAGGGGAAAGCCATGGGGGCTCCCCTCGTGCTCGGCGCGTGCAAGGGGGTGCACAATTGTGCACCCCCTTGCACGCGCCGACCCTGGATTTTATAACATGCGCGTGGCAGCGCTCGCATGTTGTAAAATCGGGTGTGCATTTGTGTGCGCCGGGTAGCGCGTAAGATTTAAAATCTGGCCCTTTGTGTATGTGATTTTATGTTTTTATTATGAGTATATTTTTGTAAACCACTTTGATCTAACTCCATTGTATAAGCGGTATATAAACACTTTTAAATTAATAAATAAAAAAATGTGTTTGTACATTTTGGCAAGTTGCACCCTGATTTCCCAATTCCATTATCTTTCCCCCCTATGAAAAAAGCAATGCTTCATAGCTTTGGATACGATGGTAGAAGTCTGCAGTTACACTAACCAAAGGGGAAATAGATTCTTCAAGAGTCTTTAAATCAGAGCAAACTGAGTCCAAAGTTACCACTGAAGGTTTTCCAAAGTGGGAGGAAAAAATGGATTTACCTAAACCTTGTCTGTCGGGAGGCAAAAGAAAGCCTCAGGACTCCACAGTGGCATCGAGGCCTGCACCTGGGATCTCACTGCTGCATCTGCACCTCTAAATCCCGCAGCATTCGCGGGTCTATCCGACGCACCCTCGGGGAGTCTTGCATCTCCAGCAGAAAAGACCTCCTCAGAAGAAGTTGAGTCGGGGCACATTCGACGGCACAGAATGTCCTGTGGGTGACTCATTCCGTGGATGGGAGTTATCAGGGCTCAGCGTGGTATCAACGTCCAGGGGGAAGGGAGCCGCCTGCTCCACAGCATCTTCACCAAGGAACCAGCCACTGGCAAGGGAGTGAATGCTGAGGTTAGGAAGCCAACAATTTTAGGCTGGGAAGGATCAGGTTGGGGAGTTGCTGGGGAGACCTCTGGAATTTTAGCCTTCCTCTTAGTATGAGGCATAGTGGGAAATAGAGAAACAGGAAAAAAGGGAGCTCCAAAACCAGCGTTTCTCTTCTAAGATGTCCCCCCCCACCCCCGCATGTCCCTTGTTTCTAACAGATTTTTAGTGAATGCCAAATATTACATTAAGGGGAAAATTGTCAGACTGGCAACATAAGTGCAAACTATGCAGGTACATTTATATGCAGATTTAATACTAATTTTACAGGGAAAATACACAAGAGCTATTGAAAATTTGTCTAAGGAAAACGTCTGGCACATATTTATGCCTGCTATTTGGTGTGAGTAATTCTTCTGACTTTTCATACATATGCATGTAGTTCCTAACCCTGCCCTAAGAATGTCTCCCTCTACTGGGGATAAAAGCATGCACATATGTTTACTCCCCATTAGTTTTCAAAAGATCCATTTCCATGGGAAAGCATTGTTTTACTTGTGGAAATGACTTTGAAAATTACTATTTCTGAGGGCATATTTTAAAGGACTTCTTTAAGTAAAAAGGGTTTTACCTATTTAAATAGCCCACTCTGTTTGTGGGTAAAATTACATGCCTAGTTCCATAAGACAGAGTTTGGTCAGGAGCGTAAACTACAAGCAGAGTTTTGATCAGAAAAATGATCCAAAAAAAAAAAGAAGTGCAAATCTCTTTGGTTACCTGTACTTTTCCTTTGAAAATTGGTGCAAACTGCCCTGAAATTCTTAGACTGTAACTTTTAAACCGGCACTTGGGCACCTATGTGCGTGCTTTCATTGGTCCTTTTCCAGGGATGCAGTCATTTTATGACATACGCACGTATAGGCATGCAAGTTATAAAATAGCCTGACTGTGCAAACTCAACTTCTATCACATAAGTGGGGAGATTTTATTCAATTTTCATTCAAAAAATTATTTAAACAAAAATATACATAAGTAATATTGATACTAATAACTAAAGAAACAGATATATACTTATTAGAGATGTGAATTGGTACCGGAATCTTTAAAAATGGCGTGGGCCATCCAGTGCTCCTACCATGTGACAGGGGCTGGCCAATGGCACGGATACCCTGTCACATGGTAAGGGCAAAGAGCCATTGGCGCCATTTTGATTAGTGACAGCCAACGGCTCGGGAGCGGGAGATCGCTCCCGGGACCCCCTCTGGACCACCGGGTACCTGTAAAAAGTTTTTTTGGGGGGTCGGGAGGGTGGGGGAAGCTAAGGGATTAGTTTTAAAGGGTCGGGGTGGGTTTAGGGGTTATTTTTGTGTGCCATTTTTCCAGGCCTCCCCCAAAGCGATAAGAGAACCCCCACGAACAATATTGTGGGGTTTTCCTATCGTTTTGGGGGAGCCTCCGATTTCTGACGATTTTGAAAATATCGACGATATTTTCAATCATCCGAAGCCTGATTCACATCCCTAATACTTATCTCAATATCTTGTATCTCAATTACATCACCAATAAGGGGGGAGAAAACATATTATTTAACCATAAATACCATTTTGAAGAGAGAAAGATATTAACTTTCTTTTTGACCATCTATACTACCTCCTTCTATATTTTTATCTTGCAAAAACGTCTCCAAATGTAATGGGTCTGAGAAACTATACTTATTTCCTTGAAAAGTTACATAACACATACAGGGATATTTTTTTTAAAAAAAAGCTAGCCCCAATTGCAAGCAATTTAGTTTTCAAGGTAAGGAAATGTCTCCTCTTAGCCTGCGTGGCTCTTGAGACATCAGGAAACATAAGTATTCTCTGACCACAGAAATTAAGATCTTTATGTTTGAGAAAATCTCTAAACACCTTATCGTTGTCAGATTCTAATTGAAGAGAAACAAATAAAGATGTTCTTTTCTGTATTAATCTGTATAGATTCCTTGAGGAAAGTAGAGACTCCAATAGTTGTAGTCTTAACTTTTTCCTCTCTCTGTCCTACCAATTGTTCTAGAAAATAAAAAATCTTAGATATTAATGGCATATCTTTATCTTCATATTGCAATATATCTCGCACATATTTTTTAAGCATTTCTATTGGGGATAAAAGTCTCGTCTGAGGGAAAATTAATCAGACGTAGGTTTTTATACCTCATCATATTTTCTATCTTCTCCAATTCTTTATGGATAGAAACACTATCCCTTATATGGAAAGTTTCAGTATCTTCCAATAGTTTTAACTTAGTTGTTACCTTCACACCATTTCTTCATTCAAATTAGACACGCCCTTTTTTTCTTCCTCAGTCTGTAATCTATTTGAATTTACTATAGCTGACAGGGATATATTCATTTGAGAAACGTTTTCATTCATTTTTTACATCGTTTTCCAAATGTCCTTTAGTGTTACATCTTCAGGTGGATCAATAGGCCATTGCTCAGGCCTCTTTGATTCTCCTTCAAGATTAGATAAATGATCACTCGTTTTTGAATCTTGATAATCCGCACAGTCACTTCCATTTTGGGGGCTGCGAGGTTCTAGATGCAAAAACCCATCTGGTAATGTTGCCAGCAGTTGCGAGGGGAGTGGTGGTCCTGCACCAGGACTCAGGGGGAGGCCAATAACTGCCCCCCTGAACTGTCCTCTAGTGGCGATTTGACTCGTCGAAAAACATGGCCGTCCATCGGGCCTCTTGGGGTAATAGGGGATATGGGAAAACTTTTAACTTTTCTTTTCCTCCCCATGAATCTGGGAGGGACTAGACTAGCAAAGTTCACCAATATTCAAATTCCTGGGCTCACCGACTGCTTCCACTGGTCTTCCGGTCTTCCCTGGGCTAAGCTGGGCAAAGCCGCATGCCGGCAGTGGCAGTGCGCCACTTGCCTGCCGATTTTATGGGCAGTCTCTCACCAGTGATGTCATTGGTCCCGCCTCTCGCTCGGCACCCAGCTGTTCTCTCACCTTTGATAGTAAGTGTTGCAACCCGGTCGAGGTTCCAGGAACGCTGAGGGGCCTCTCTCTCTCTCCTCACAACAGGCTCCCCAGCTCTTTTGCTGTTTGCCTGCCGATTTTATGGGCAGTCTCTCACCAGTGATGTCATTGGTCTCGCCTCTCGCTCGGCGCCCAGCTGTTCTCTCGCCTTTGATGGTAAGTGTTGCAAAACAGTTGAGGTTCCAGGAATGCTGAGGGGCCTCTCTCTCTCTCCTCACAACAGGCTCCCCCAAGTGAGGTGATTTTAAAAGCCATGCGTGCCAACACCATTGCCAGTTTTTCCAGTTCATTCCCAGTATGCCCAGGAAAGGAATAGGATGTCCAAACCTCCCTAGTTTAATAGCCTCCCTTCTCCCCTATTAGCACCAACCTTTAAAACCCTGCCGATCTACCTAGAACTTTTGTTTTACAACTTACACGTCATCCACAGCAGAAGTAAAGTTACGTGGCTGGGATGCCAGCGCGCGTCACTGTGCATAAATATTTAAGTGCAAATTTAATGTAAAATCCAGGAACTCCCCTTCCCCTTTTGGAAACTTTTTATTTGTGCATCAAGCAGCATGTACATGCATATCCTGGTGGCTTTTAAAATCCGCTAAGTGCATGCTGGCCTGACATATTTGCACATCCCCTTATTATTGCACGTGACAGCCTTTTAAAATTAACCTTGTAACCTATGGGCCTAAATATTATTATCCAAATTGCCACTTTATCCTGTATTTAACTAAATCAAAGTGTCAGAGTAAAACCCACATAACCAGGAAAGGAATATTTGTTGCCGTATAGAAGCCAACTGAGTAACTCTAAGGGAGGGAACCACCAGAAATGCTAATTGTGATGATCTGAGATGGCATGCAGAGATGTAGCTTTGAATGCTAAAACCAAGCTTTTAAACTGAACTCCTCAGAAAAGAGTAAGCTAATATAAATTGAACAAAACATGGCTGATCCCTAGTGTGGTCCCAGAAGGAATTCTAGCTGCTGAATTCTGAATGAGTTGAAATTTTCGAATAGACTGTGCTGTTAGGCCTGACATTAAATTATTACAATAATAGGATATGAGATATATTCACCACCTGAAATACAAAGGCCAGGTCATAAGGCTTCAGATAAGGATGAATCTGTTTAACAGACTTCAATTTTAAAAAAGTGCTTCTTGATATATTAGCTACTGTATGTGTCTATCCAGTTTTAGTTCCCCAAAAAAATTAGCTAGCTGTGAATGCACCACAAATCAATTCTATATATTACTGTTAATAACAAACTTTATTTGAAACACTATAAAATAAATTATTTGTACTATTTTGCTGATTTTTATTTTCAAGAGACAAGAACCTCAGCACTGGTAAAACAGGTTAATTAACCAAGTTTTTTTAAAACCAGTAGACTCAATCACGGGTCCCTATTATGTCTCTGTTTTTTTCTTTTGAATTAAAATATGTTTTATGAATCTTCATTCTTCATTTGAACGCCTTGTTTCAACTCGCCCTGAAGAAGCGTTATTGAGAAACGTTAACGTTAATCGGCACAGACTCGCATTAAGTTTGAAAAGAAACAGCTACGAGTCTTAAAGATAAGTGCAATGTTCTTATTTTCCAAGATAGAGACTCTAAAAACTAGTCTCATCTAATTTGTGGACAAAAAACTTTTATTGATATGGGCTTCTAACCACCAAATCAATTCTGGAAGTTCTAGAACAGCATATAAGTTTGCGCATATAAGTTTGCAGTTAAAGAATTTTTGCCGCGGCAATGAATTACAAGCCGGTCAGCGGCTTTAACATATTTCCGTAGAAATTATAAATGTATCTCAATCAATTTTGAGCATTGCCACGCGGCACTATTCTTAATGGATCCTATGAAGAATGAAGATTCATAAAACATATTTTAATTCAAAAGAAAAAAACAGAGACATAATAGGGACCCGTGATTGAGTCTACTGGTTTTAAAAAAACTTGGTTAATTAACCTGTTTTACCAGTGCTGAGGTTCTTGTCTCTTGAAAATAAAAATCAGCAAAATAGTACAAATAATTTATTTTATAGTGTTTCAAATAAAGTTTGTTATTAACAGTAATCTGTAGAATTGATTTGTGGTGCATTCACAGCTAGCTAATTTTTTTGGGGAATTAAATTGACAATAGCTGATCCCTGTTCTTTTTCTATCCAGTTTTAGGCCTACAACTAGTGTAACCCTGAGACTGCACAAAATAATTACTAGATGAATCCTTCCAGGACTAATGAGGCTTATAAGGATTCATCTAGATGAGGTCCAACCCACAAAACCTGTTTTATTTGGGTTTACATAGAGGTTATTCCTTGCAAGGCAACCCTGAGTTCTTTCTATCTCTTACAAAATAAAATAAGTATATATATATATATATATATAATCAGAATATATTGATATAAAATAATTATGTAATGTATCATGATCCCAAATGCACACAGGGAGGGTGGAGTAAGCAGCACACACATATAGAGAAGATACAACGTAGTTAGTGTGGCAAACATAATTCACTGGTCAATACATAGTGACAGAACACTTTTATTGTAAATACGGTCACATCAGTGGTCATGCTCATAAAAGAAAATGAGGTTTGTGGTTTAGAAACAAGGACTCCAACACAGCCGTGTTTTGCATCAAAGCTGCGTCAGGGGGACCAGATGTTCCATATATCCTATCCATAAACACATCAATCACTACCAACCCATCGCAAAATACCACCATAGTTTTTAGAAAACCCTGCTCCAGTGAAGAACTCTCTGTCTCAATATCAAACGGCATACCGAAGCTGGACTGCTCAAACCCAGAAGTTGCGCTCATCTCCTGGAGCAACATCACACTAGATATAGCCAACAATTTATGCCCCATTACCAAACATGAACTACAACCCACTACACACCTGATCTAAAACCCTGAAAAACAAGCTCAGACAGCGTGAAAGAATTTGGCGTAAAGACCAGTCACCACAACACCCTCCAGCTACAAATCTGCCCTTCACCACTACAGAATATCTACCCTCAATTTGAAGCAGGATTTCTATGCTGCCAAAATTCACGAGTATACCTACAACCCAAAGGTACTTTTCTCCTATGCTTCTGATCTCACGAAGTCAACCCAGCCTCCCATTCCCGATAATGAAGCCTCATCTAGATGCGAGGAAATTGTTCAGCACTTCCTCATAAAAATCACCAACATACTCCTCAGATTCCAGCACACAGCCCCCTCAACCCCCTACCTCCTCCCACTCTATCTCTGAACCTATCACCACTACCCTAGAAGCTCTTGAACTTACCTCGGCCAAGGAAGTAGAATCTATCCTTAAAAAAATCAAACCCGCTTGTCATCCTTCTGACACCATCCCCACAAAATCCCTCCTCTCCATTCCCAACACCATTGCCAACCCCATCGCCGACTTCATTAACTCCTCCCTCTCCTCAGGCTCTGTCCCAGACATTCTCAAACAAGCAGTCGTCAAACCGCTCCTTAAAAAACCCTCACTTGACCCTAAAGACCCCTCTAACTTCCTGCCTATTTCCAACCTTCCCTTCATCTGCAAGATCATGGAAAGGATAGTTAACTCTCAACTCACTGATTACCTCGACAATAATAACTTATTGCATCCCTCCCAGTTTGGCTTCCGCAAATACCTCAACACAGAAACACTCCTACTCACCCTACTCACCCTTCCCGATCACATCATCAGAGGCATGGATGATGGTAACAGCTACCTGCTGGTACTTCTTGACATATCCGCTGCCTTCGATACCATCAATCATGACCACCTGCTGACAAGGCTTTCTGAAATAGACATTTCAGGTCTAGCCTTTCTATGGTTCAACTCATAATTGTCTAACAGAAAATTTGCTATCAAAATTGGTAATGCGAAATTAGCTCTCTACCCCCTCACCCAGGGTGTCCCACAAGGTTCTTCCCTCTCTTCCACTTTATTCAACATATACCTTACCCCCTCTGTCAGCTACTAACGGACCTCGGCCTCAAATTCTACCTTTATGCCAATGATGTCCAAATCATCATTCCTATTCATGGCTTCTTATCCGATGCCCTGGCACACTGGAAAAAATGTCTCACCTCCATAAATAACTTCCTTACTAATCTTCATCTTGCATTAAACACAACAAAAATGGAACTTCTACTCATATCCCAGCATCAACCCCCCCAAATCATTGATCTCCAGCGACCTGGCTTTTAATGCCATATCCTCACAGCCATTCTGAATAGCACAAAACACATTATCAGCTTCATTTCACTATTCATAAGTCTAATCTTTGTGATATGAAGAAACATAAAATTGCTGTGCATGAGCAGATGATAATGTCAGCATGAAGTAAAGGCATGAAACCAAACTGTCCACACTACCATCCTTAAACACTCCCTTTCAAACCACTTTTCAACTGTTTGAATGTCCCAAATCCATAGGTATATATGGAAAAAAATGAAAAAACCTTATTTCTGAGCTGTAGGAGATTCTAACTATTAAGAATAAAAACGAGCTTATTAAAATGCAAGTGTTGCTAATACAGCATGACACAGTCCCTTACAAATTATCTTTTGCATGGGAAATTTAGGAAAAGGTATAAACTAGGGGTATTGCATTAATGAGTTAAAGATGCAGGTTTATTGAAGCAACATTTTCTATTTTTCACTAATCAAAGAAACCTTTTTACAGTATCAAAATAATGTTTATTGACATGAATGACAGGTGCATGCCAACTTCTTTGCTATATGTTGGAGTTCCTGTTACCTCTAGCTGGACTTCTGGATTGATGGTTTTGGAATGTGAATAAAAAGCATATACTATATTTCTGTGACTAGATCCTTCTAGGCAGTATGTATGGAATATTCCTTCTGCATGCTCCATATATCTTTATTAGGGCTAAATCAAACATTTGCCTTTATAATGGTTGCTGTTAAGCTTTACTTTTGCAGATCTTCTCCCTCAAAAGGTCAAAATTAATTTTGTTAAATGGAGTTGCAACTAAATAAGGCTTGAGATCAGCTAGCACAGAATATATAAGCTGAATTTTAAAAGCCTGGCACGTGCATCAATCAGGAGATGCTCTCACTACTCAGGCTCGCACAAACCGAACAGATTTTAAAAGCCAACCAGTTACCCGTGAATCTCTTGCAGCATGCACATCTCAAATTTTTCAGAAAGGGGAGGGATATGGGCATGGTCTGGGTGAGGCATGGGCATTTCTGGGAGTGAACCAGAGAGGTGTGCATAAATACGTGCACATGCCCAGAGCCCCTGCCGCATAAGTTTAGTTCTACTCTGGAGGAAGTATAACATAAAATAAAGAAAACTAGGCAGATCTGCAGGGTGTTAAGTGTTGGGAATAACTAGAGAGAGTGAAGGCTATTAAACTATGGGGGTTTGGAGGACCTATTTCCTAACTGGGTGAGCTAGAGATGAACTGAAAAATGACAGCGGCAAGCATTCCTTTTAAAATCCCCCGACTTACATGGTAGAAGTGGGATTTGCGCGCCCATGCGCTCTTCCACTTAAAATTTGGCGCACATGTACATTTATTTATTTATTTATAACTTTTTTATACCGAAGTTCAATTAACAGAGTTAATTATCAATCCGGTTTACATTACAACCAGAACAATTGACAGTAACAAAAGTTCTCTTACATAGAACAAGGGAGGAGATAACTTGGGCGCAGCTTAAACAAGTTGGAACATAAGGGAACTTAAACAAATTGGTAAATCATGGAGAGGGAGGAATGGCTTGAAAGAGGGGGGTGTGGAAGGAAGAGGAGTTATTACAATTTTTTTAAGGGGATCAGGAGCAAAATAGCATGCTGGGGCGACGAGGCAGATAAAAATTAGGAACCTAAGCTTGGGATGATAAGATCCAAGGTGAAGAGGTGAAAGGAGAGAGGTTATGGAAAAGCTTGTCTGAACAGTAGAGTCTTAAGTCTCTTCTTGAAAATGAGTGGGCATTATTCCAGCCTGAGGACGGGGGGGGAGCTGATTCCACTGTTTGGGACCTGCGGAGGAGATTGCTCTTTTACTTATGGAGGTTTTGATTGCAGGTACTTGAAGAGTGCCTCTCTGCGCTAATCTAATAGGGTGGGCTGAGGTATGAAGTTGCAGGGGGGTAGAGAGGTCTAGCGGTGAGACGTTAAGAATAGCTTTGTGAGTGATTGATAGAAGCTTGTACAGGATTCTGTGATTGGGAGCCAATGGAGCTTCTTAAGGATTGGTGTAATATGATCCCTTTTGTTGGGCTTCGTGAGAATCCTTGCAGTTGCATTTTGAAGCAGCTGGAGGGGCTTAATGGAGTTGTCTGGTAGGCCGTGAAGAAGAGCATTGCAATAATCGATTTTTGAGAAGATAATTGCTTGCAAGACTGACCTGAAATCTTGGAAATGATTTCCTGTACATGTATCCAAGTTATAAAATAGCCGCTTCCCTGGGCGAGGGCCAATGTATGCGTGCAAATGCACCCACGTGCCGGCTTGGAAGTTTTTCTTGATGAAGGAACTAAACTGATATCAAGGTCAGAAATACAATAATACAAACTCTTGGGTGCTGACAAAAAAATAGGTAATGTAAAATGGTTAAAACTTCAAAGCTAGCATGCTAATACTACATGACTTCCTATTGCTCAATATTTGTAAAGTTAGGTGCTTGAAAATCTTTTACATCCCACACTAGCTCAATATGTTACATTTTCTGATCAGGTTAAGAGAAGCAACTGTATTAATTCCATAGAGAGTATATGCACTGGAACTTGATTATTAATATGTTGTTTGCTGGTAGACAACTGGCTGATGCTTCCATTGATTATATAGAGATATATTCTTATATTTGTTTTTATTTATGTATTTATTTATTTGATTGCATTGCTCGACAGCTCATATGTTTTAAATTTATGTCACTTTATTTATTTTTTTAATTGATTTGGTGACTAGAAATTGTGTTTATGGACCTACTCGGCTTCTTTTTTATCTAACAGAGTATTTTTGCTGATATTAAATGGGCTTTGTGTTCAGGATTTCTTGCCTGTGGGGGACATGTTTTGAAATTAGGATCCAATATCCATAACACCTTAGTGCTTGATTAACGAGTTTCACTTTATATCTCAAAATCGCTAAGTTACTTTAAAATGCAGATTGGGGTAGATTATCAAAGGGTTACGCGCATAATATACATGCGTAACCCCTGAAAACCTAGCCCTGCATGTGCCGAGTCTATTTTGCATAAGCTCGGCAGCACGTGCAAGTCCCAGGACGTGCGTATGTCCCGGGGCTTTGAAAAAGGGGTGCTCTGGGGGCAGGGGGCGGTCCGGGGGCTGGGTCATGGGCATGGCGCCGATCCAGGGGCAGTCCGGGGGTGGTCCCGAGTCCACCAGCACAGTGGCCATGCTGTAGGTTCGTGCACTGGCAGCCGACCGGTGAGTGCAAGATACGCCTGCAAGAGGCAGGCATAAAAAATAAAATAAGGTAGGTGGGGGATTTAGGTAGGGCTGGGGGTGGATTAGATAAGGGAAGGGAAGGTGTGGGGGACCGAAAGAAAAGTTCACTCCAAGGCCACTCCGATTTCATAGCAACCTTGGAAGGAACGGGGAAAGCCATCGGGCTCGGCGCATGCAAGTTGCAAAAGTGTGCACCCCCTTGTGCACGCCGACCCCGGATTTTATAACATGCGTGCAGCAGCGCTTGAAGATTATAAAATCTGATGTACATTTGTGCATGCCGGGTAGCATGCACAAATGTACCCTGCGCGCAAAAGATTTAAAATCTGGCCCTATATTTTTTTAAATCATTCAATACACTTTAAAGCTGCAGCATTCTTAAAACAATGGGATTAAATGTCTCTGTCTCTTCAGGCATCTTTTTTATGCAATTGCCTTATGTTACTGAGGCAGGATAAATGTGTGGCTTTAGATCATGTCATGCCAGTTACTTCCTTTGAATTTGATGTAATGTTTATTTATATATGTGATGTCACATATGTTGTTTGCTTCTCATCCTCCTGGAAAAGCAGTAGGAATTTTTCAATTTGGAGTGGGGTTTTTTTTTAAGCAAATAATTCAAGTAAATAGGATATAAATTCAACAGTCACATACATTTTAGAGGGAAACCATATCCCCACTATTACAGCATAAATTATAATCATACATCTACACCGGAGCTGATTCAACCAAATTCTTCTAGCTCGTTGGAACGCAAGAAATGATTGAGGTTTTGCAGCCCCCCCAAATAAATGTTTTTGTTTTAGCCATTTTGGGGGATTTCAGAACAAGTTTGATCATTTTCTGGTTATGTGCCTATATACCATTTTACATGTTTTAAATTAGATTTCATGCACATTAAAAGGTTACATATACAGACCTCTGAAAATGAGTTGAAAGAATTCACATCCCTAAGGAGTAGCTGGAAAAACAAATAGTAATTGTGCTAAAAGCAGACATTTAGAAGATAGGAAGGAAGCCAAAAATAATTGTTACTGTCTGAAAAAATGGTATTTGGAATCCAGGGAAGGAAGAGTAGCTGGCATAGATGCTCTGTCCCCACCACCACCACCACCATCATAACATGCCTGCAGGGAAACTTTTCATTTTGCATTGTTTTTTCATTCCCAATGTTTTGTTTCGGTTTTTAATGTATGTTTTGGTTTGTTTAATGTTTATGTCAGTTCATTTCACTAAGTAAACTAAAATAAACATGGCATTATAAAAATGAAAGGAAAAAAACCAAAAAGAAACAGCATCCACCATTCTCCCTCGGCTGCCAAAAAAGCAAAATTAACCCCTCCTCTTCCTCATAAATCCTCCCGTAGTGATGTCTTATTCCTTTCCTTGGTCTCCAGTCACTCCTGCCCAGCAAGGCTCTAGTTCAAAAATGGTGTTGGGCTCAGAGTTTAGGTTGGTTTTTTTTCACCCATCAGTCTTCATCTTGTTACTTTAGATTTCCAGTTTAATTAGAATTAGGTCCAACAAGGACTATGGCACCATGGACCCTCATTCACAACTAATTAGTAATTTTCCCCCAGTTTTTAAATCCACCTGCCTCCCTCCCCACTGTTTAGAGCAGCCAGCACAGTGAACATTCTTGAATCTAAGCTCACAGACAACTGCTCCCTACAGAGCCCAGAAAACAAAAACATGCACCTTGTTACTATTTTGCAATGACTAAGAATCTTTCCCCCTGGAAACTGTGAACACTGCCTTCACAATCATCCCCAGTCTCAGCAGTCAGGTTTGGCGACTATAAAGGTGAGGATTACTTTGGGCCAATTGGCCCTGGGCTGTGGTATCACCTTCATGCATAATTTCTGGGGTAGTTAACCCATGGTGGTATGCTGCCAGGGAAAATACTACAGGGTTTACTAAGCTACAGGACTAAGTACCGCAGTTCAGTAGACCTCACAGTATCTCTCCTTCAAGGAAAATACCATGGCTTAGTAAATGACCCCTACGTTTATACCTGAGGTAGTGGAGGATGAAGTGACTAGCCTAAGGACATCAGAGTGAGAACTGGGATTTGAATCCTGGCTTGTCATGATTCTTGGCCTACCTCTCTAAACACTAGGCTACTCCTCCAGTCCGCTGTCTTCCACTTCTTTCTTATAATGGCTTTTTTTGTTTGAACCATTAAAGAAAATTTTTTGTTTCTCTTTTATTTGTCTTTATTGATCTATATTGCATTGTGGCTACATAAGTAGCAGTCTTGTCAATAAAATGTACACTGCCCTTAGTCTTGATCTCTAGCTTGAGTAGACAATTAGTTAAACCTTCTTCCTAGCTTCAATTACTAGAGAAAACTCAGTTTTTGAATATCAAGCATTTATTAGAATGATGAACAATTCAGCATTCATGAAATAAGAAGGCATCGAGAGTAGCCACACAGATAGAAGCAACTATTATGGCTGTGATAAGTTCTGTTTAGAAGCCAAGTAGATTGAAGGGGATAAAGCTGGAGCTGTAATAGAAACTGTGGAGTAGGAATGGTAAAATGCAATGCTTCTGTGAAGCTTGAAGCTAGATTCAGAAAGAGCTGTTAGTTTGCCAAGAGCCATTTTCCTAAATGAAAATCCCACAGGAAGTGAATCAGTCCTAGGCTGCTTTTGGTCAAGGGACCAAGAGAAATGGGCAAGAGAACACTGATAGGGAAAGGAACAAAACAGGAATAGATCCAAAAGGAAGCTCAGAATCATTCAAATAATAACTAATCAGGGGAAAAGAAAGCTCTACACCCTACAGATAATCTAAGCTAAGCAATGTCATAAGATGAGATAGGTGGCAGTGTAAGAAACAAACATATACATACACTGGAGAGGCAGAACAAAACATAGAGAATTTTGTTTAGCTTCATGCCCTTAGTTTAAACTGACATCATGGAGTGAGCAATTTCAGATGTTGAGCATGTCAGTAGAGAGTCTCTGTATAGAAAGGAAATGGATAATGATACTTATACTTAGTGTAACAAAACTGATAATATATGATATAATTTTGAGTGGGGCTGGTCTAATAACCCAGGTAAAGGGGATGCATTTGATGTTAGTAACATATGTGGTGCCTGTGAGCCACATTTTTTAGGATATGACTGAATGTTATATACCAAAATATCTTGCTACCAAAAGTTTTTCTAAGCCCTGTTCCATGAAGGACAAGTTTGTCTTTTGCTTTCTCTAGCAGGGATGATGATGAGATTATTTCTGACATAAAATTTGTGTATGTGATTAAACATTATAAATTTCATGTAGAATTATCAGCTAAATTGTGATAATACAATATATTTCCTGACTTAAAGTGAAAGTGTAGAAGAGACAATGATATCATTATTGTAGTGTTATTGCTAGAAAGAATGTATAGGTTAAAGTGCCTACAAGGGCTGGCTTATGTAAAATAAAAAAGCATGTTAAGAGATGTACTAGTATTACTCAGAGTAGACACACCAGGCATCTAAATCAATGGTTCTCAACCTTTTTCTCAGCATGATACACTTGATGGACAATGTTCACATATGTGACACACTGCTCATTGCAATCCACGGCTGAAATTAAAAAAAACATTTAAGTATGTCTGTTATTGTTAAGAATGAAACAAGGGAAAGATGAGGACTCTCTTTCTGAACAGAAATTACATAATTTTTGTGCAAACTGTTATAAAGTGTCTATGGGTCAGCAAATTCCCACTCACAGTGATGGGCAAGATAATACACTAAACACTGCAAAAAAGATTTTAAAACCCCCAATGATATTAGGCCTTTTGTAACACATGTTAATTATGGGCTTGGCCCTCAGAAATCCATGAATAAATTGAAATACAATTACAATATACAGTAGTAAACCTCCCATAGCAGAACAGTACTAACTGCCAGTACTTAAATAGTACCACCTTACCAATGAAAAGGCAACACAGCAAACATTATATCAGGCCGTAAAATACCAATATATGTCCTATTGGAAAAACAGAATAAGCTGCACTGTTCGAGTTTCCAGAACATATATGCTAGCAGCATAACACACCTCGTTCATATGTGCAGAATATAGACAGACCATCACCTAACCAGAATAAAGAGACCATAAAGTAGAAATAGGAATGTGCAGACAAAAACTTAACTAGAAACAACAATAAGTCAGACTCTGTATGCAGTGCAACAGTAGAAAATCTGAAACATTACCAGTCCTAATATAAAATCAATAATAGTAAAACCATGCTAATAAAAAGAACAAATATTTTAAAACAGCTGATGAATAGATCATCCAATAATTAAATACTCAGGGCTGATGGTGCCTCTCCCCCTCATGCCCCCTCTATGGCTGTGGTGGGATGATATCTGCCATGACCACACTGCTGCAGATGGGTGATGCTGGTGGTGTCCAAAGAACAAAAAAATAGTTCAAATAGCAGCCACAAAGACCTAATAATTAAAACTAATAAGGATAACAAAATCTGCTCTCCATACCTGAGAACTTTTGATTTACAGGTTCCCTAAGATTGTCATGAATTAGGAGGAGGAGAGGAAAGAGAGTTTTGTTCTCAAACATTTTCCTGTCACTTATACCCATGCACTCAATCAGATACACACACACAGCTCCCTCCCTCCCTTTCTCCTTTGCCCCCCTCCCAGAAACACAAGTGGCAGCAGAGGCACTTGAAAGAGCAGAGCCCCAGAAAGAGGAGAAGTCCCATCTCTGCAGGTGCTGATGCTGATCAGCTTCTTGCTTTGGGCCCGCGCTGCTTCTCCTGCTGATTAATCAGGCCTGGGGTCATATATCTGACCACACGGCCTGGCCTCTCCTTCCCACACACCCTATTCTGGGCTACAGGAATGGTAAAAAGGAGAGGTCATGCCAATAGTGCTGCTGCTTCCGAGTGCTTCCACTAACTTCTGCCTTTGTGTTCCCCCCCGGGCGGTCATTATTTTAAAGCCCAGGCAGAAGAAGAGTTCTGTGCGTCTGGCTGGGGTGGAAGAGGGGGTAGGGAAGAGCAATTGGGCCAGCGGGAAACCAGGAAGTACGGTATCCTGCTAACAGAGAATGGTGACACACTTGCCTATGCTCAACAATGCACTGGTTGAGAACTGATGATCTACTTAACAAATATGAAATAGGAGGAATCTTGAAATGATCTCCTTTAGTAGTACTTCATGTTATTATAACAGCAAGCTTGTGATTACTTGATAATCAGCTCTGGAAAGAATTTGGAGACAGAAAGTAAGATGTTTATCTCTTCTTAAAAAGTTTTGAAGAAATTAAATGTTTAAGTCATGCACATTATTAAATCAAGTTTCATTGAAGTCTCTTGAGTGCCTATTCTTTTCCCTTGACCAGATTTTATGAGCAGCTACAGTAACTATTAGAAAAATAGCCCAAAGTTATATTTAGGATAATGCAGTCTAAATGACAATTTAACCCTGAACCTTTCTTTCAGTAAGATTGCTTTCTAATTGGATCGTTTTTTCCCCCATTGTAATTGAAGGCTATACAGTTGATTAAAGATGTATTAGTGAGATAAAGTTTTTGCGCCAGGTCAATAACAAGTTGACTCAGAAAGTCACAGGCTGTAGTCACAGTTAGAGATAATGGTAGCCTATAATATGTCTTTTTTTTTAAGTTCTCACAATTTTCTTAGAAAATTCATAATAAATGCAAGCATAGCAGAAGCTGAAGAGGATCATTTTTCCCCTAGTATGCATTATGTAGGTCTAGACCACAAAGCATGCAGGTTAATAGAGGTGCAGCAGTAAGGCTGGATGCAATCAAATTTGATTGTAGGCTTCTCTGAGTTAGCTCATTTCTACCTTCAGTTCTCTCTACAAGAATGCAATTAAGAAACAAGAAACTTAATGGCATTAATGACTGGTTCTCAAAGCTCATAGTTGCAGGATTAATCAAGAAGTCAGAGTTTGATTCAGTCACAACTCTTTTCTCACCATGTTCTTCTCATCCCTTCCACTCCACAGACCCTACACTGATTCTTTCTCTGCATCATAACCCCAACTTCAAGACAAACCAATTTCCCTGAGCAAGGAATCCAATCAATTCTTTTGTGAGAGTTAGCATGGGAGCATGTATGTATGTGGCAGGTGGGTTCACAGCAAAGGTGCAATGGAGAGAGAACATTATTCTTCTTCTAACTTTTGAGTTTAATAAGATATCAATTTGGCAAAACCACATTTAAAGAAAGAAAGAAAGAAAGAAAACTTGCCTCAAAAATCCAGCCACAACAACTTTTAATAAATGGCACATTTTTAAGATAGTACTTAATTCATTCAAAAGCTTTATGAGCCTCTAGCAAGAGAAAAGAGACAAAACCTTGGATAGCAACTGTTGTAAAAACTGATATATAGCAAAATAAGATATTTGTCATTGCTTAAAAAAGAAACTAGAAATGTGCAGCAGGGGGAGACTCCCCTAAGACATTCCATGTAAACCCTTCTCTCTCCTAGAGTCATGCCCACAGATATGTAATCATCCAAACACATGCACAGTTTTTATTCACCTCTAGGAGCCCTTAGACCAGAATATATTAATGTAAACAGATGGCTCCCCCCATCCTATTACAATCTGGGAACAGACATGGTAACTTAGTAAATCAATATCACACATCCTACCCATTTCATTGCCCACTGGCATGGCTTCCAACCTTCCCTGATTCCCCAGCCTCCTAAAAGGATTGACAGAAACTTCCTTGCTGTCCCCGACCTCCATCCCCTACTCCCTATAGCATGTCCCTTGGGTTACATGGAATAGACTTAGTTTTTGGGTACTTGCATTGGCCACTGTTGGAAACAGGATGCTGGGCTTGATGGACCCTTGGGCTGACCCAGTATGGCATTTTCTTATGTTCTTATGTTCTTAACCACAAGTTGATATCCTGAGTTCTCAAAAAGATAAAGTAATTTTCCTCCATTTTAACACAAAATTTCTCATCAATCAAGTCCAACCTTCATGGTCTTTTTAAGCACCAAGAATGCAGTCAGCATAAGACAGCTGAGCCTCATACTGAGTTGGGTGAAAATGCCCGGCCATCTGGCTAACCACAAGAAACACCCTATTCAGTTCAATGTTTCTAGAGATCTTCTTCTTACCCTTTTCCTCCTTTCCATTCTTCTTCTTCTTTTTCCACTTTTCTTGTCCCCTGCCCCTCCCCTCCAAAAACATATATCAGTATAAGATTATTTCCTTACCTTCCTCCTCAAACTCTTTGGCACCCCCTCCCAAAACTCAGTCAATGCAGCCAAGACTGGGTGGCCCATATCCTGCCATGAACCAACCTCCTCCTAACACCTCTATCTGTTTGATGTTAGGTGATGAAGCTATAGAAGAACTAGATGCTAGAGGACTCTGTGCAGCGTTCCTTTAAGTGCTTTCTTTTGACCATCTTGCCTGTTCTCCTTCCCCAGGATCACTGTCCTTAGGCATCTTCCATCCAGTGGCATTTACAATGGACAATTCTGTTGTGGTACTGTTCTGTGCCACCTGAGAGATATCCCACTCTTTCCATAACTCCTGTTGCAGTGGCCCTGGCTGTTCATCCCTGTTTGAACAACCAGTAATAGAAGAAATGCCTCACACTATCACACCAGAATCCTGAATCATACTTCTCTCCCTGATACGCCATTCACTGAATCAATTCATCCCCTGAGCTCACCTTTTGCATCCACGCTGTGATCCCATGTCATCTCCCCCTCCAAGCAGGTATGGCACCCATGCCCCTCCCCAATCCTCCAGCTGACCCATCTGTCCACTATGCCATGCTATTCCACCTGTATACATCTCTCCCTGCCCCAGCCTGATATCCCCATGAACCTCTCAGAGGTATCGAAAGTTTGAAACTAGGGATGTGCATTCATTTGCAACGAAATAGGAAATAAAGATGATAGTTCTATTTCATTGCATTTCAGAGTGGCTGTCAAAATGATAGGAAAACCCACAAAATTTTGTGTGGTTTTCTTATCGGGGGGGGGGGGGGGGGAGAAAGGGCACATTAATTAAAAAAAAAAAAACTCAAACCCACCCCAACCCTCAAATTTAATTAATTGCAACCCCCACCCTCCCAACCCCCAAGACTTGCCCAACCCCCCCCCCCCCCCCAAGACTTTACGAAAGTCCCTGGTGGTCCAGCAGGGTCCCGGGAGCGATCTCCCCCTCTTGGGCCATTGGCTGCCACTAATCAAAATGGCGCTGGTGGCTTTTTGCCCTTACCATGTGACAGGGGCTAACGGTGCCATTGGTTGGCCCCTGTCACATGGTAGGAGCAATGAATGGCCTGGCCAATGACACCAATAGCCCCTGTCACATGGTAAGGACAAAGGGCCACTGGCACCATTTTGTTTATTGGCAGCCGACGGCCCAAGAGTGGGAGATTGCTCCCGGGACCCCCACTGGACCACCAGGGACCTTCGGCAAGTTTTTGGGGGGTCAGGAGGGTGGAGGGTTGTAATTCATTAAATTTGAAGGGTTGGGGTGGGGAGGGGGGGGGGGGTTCAGTTCAGGGCAGCCGAAAAAAAATCAGCCCGAAACGCGGGAAACGAAATTTCCTGCGGTGGGCTGATAAAGGCTGAACCAAAAGGTTTGGCCGAATCACATCTCTAATCAAAACCACTGTCAGCCATCCCATCATACTCTACCGGTCTCCTGCACTCCTTACAGCTTCTCTGTGGGAGAGACTTTCCCTGAAGCTTCTGACTGTACTTCATTCCCTTCCAAGACACTCTCTCAGGGACAAGAACTATGTTAGACCTCCTCCTAGATCTTCCCTTCTTAGACACTTAGCCTCCTATCCTCCCAGGTGCTCCTCTTACCACACCACCTGCTCCACTCCCATTTGACCCATCTGGGAGCCCTGCCATCTTATTGAAGTCCCTCCTCTGGCCAATAAATGTCAGCTCATGTCCATAACAACCACCCCTGCTATCACACCCCAATCTTCAGAATCAATCATGCTAGTTGACTGACCTCACTGACCCCTTGTAGCTTGTGGACATGGCTCCCAATCAGGTGCCATAGGGGAGGAGAGCTTTCTGTTGCGCCTGCTGCCCTACCACCAATTGAAGTAAGATCATCATGTGCAGCGCTGTTTCCAGGCCTGGCCCCCACGCTCAAAGGCCTGCCTTGAGAGCCGCCACAACATTTTCCAAACCCCCACCATCCTGTTGTAACTAATCTATAGCCACCCTACCACATTCATGTGGGACAGCCAAGTATGAAGCCTCTGACCAATGGCACTGGTAGCCTGTCTCGTTAAGGGCAATCACTGACCCAGGAGCAGGAGGTCACTCCTGGGCCCCCTCGCTAGACCACTAGCCTGGGATGAGTCCGGGGGGGGGGGGGGGGCAGGAGAGTTGGCAGGGGGTCCGCTGGTGGTGGGACTCTGTTTTTGAATAAATGTTTGGTTTTGTTTTTTTAACAAAATGGCACAACAGTAATCTTTAAAAACAATGATTCGGAGGTGGACATGAAATGACCCACTCCCAGAATGAAAACCAAAGGGCAACACAATTTTTCAGGGCTCCTAATATTCACATTGCTGAGGCTAAGATAACATCTAATATTTGAAATACTGTGTCTTATTGCTGTGTTAAGGCATGTCTGTGCAATAAATGACTAATGTAGCTTGGTAAATGATCCCTAAGTTAGGTGCCTAGTTCTGACAATCAGTGTTAAATGTGCTTTTATTTTTCCCTGCCCTATAGCCACTCACCTTTTCGGATTCTAAATTTAGGGCCTAGTGATGCTAGGATCTAAAATATTGGCCAGTTTAGGAGCCAAACTACCAAAGTTGTGCACATAAACCCTTTGAAAATTGATATCTTAGATGTTTAGTGGGCACCTGGAATAGCATGCCATTCATTAAGTCTCTAGTGTGCATGCTAAAGCAGGGTCAGAAGCTGTAGTAATATGTGAAACAATGGCATGTTCTCTCTTGTAAAGGAAAGAGCATTATGTGCAAATTAGGCTTTAGTGGGCACCATGGTAAATAATGTGGTATTCTCACACTCATGTATTAATTATTGTGCGCCTGAAACATTGAAATATGATGGCAGAAAAAATCTGTATGGTCTGTCTAGTCTGCACATCCACAATTACGATTACTCCCTCAGAAATCCGCTGTGTTTAGCCCATGCTTTTGTGAATCCCATGCTTGTTGCCACCACCTTCACTGGAAAGCTGTTTCAGGCATCCACTACCATCTTTGTAAAGGAATATTTCCTTAAATTACTCCTGAGTCTACCCCTTTCATCCTTATCCCAGGAAGCTCATTCCAGAGCCTCCTTTCAGTTGAAAGAGGCCTGCATCCCCTGCATTGATACAATGAATGTATTTACAAGTCTCTATCATATCTCTCCCTCCTACCTTTTCTCCAGGGTATACATTTTAGATATTTGTTTGTCCCCATATGCTTTACAGTGACAACCACTGACCATTTTATTAGCCACCTTCTAGACTAACTCCATTCAGTTTATGTCCTTTTGAAGGTGGGGTCTTCAGAATTGTGCACAGTATTCCAAATGACATCTCATCAGGTACATATACAAGGCAATACCACCTATTTTTTTTCTGCTGACCATTCCTCTCCCCTATGTACTCAAGCATCTCTATGGCTTTTACCATTGCTTTACCCATCATCAACAATCACCCCAAGATCCCACTCATATTTCAGGCTTTGAAGAATTTCACCCCCATACTGTATCGATCCCTTGAGATTTTGCAGCCCAAATGCATGTCTGTACATTAAATATTAACTGCCAGGTTCTAGACCATTTTAAAAGCTTAAGATTCCTCTTCATTTTCCATATCTTCCTGACTGCCTATTTTGTTGCTGATTTTGATTTCATCTGAAAAAAAACTTTATTTTATTTATTTGTTTTTGTATACCGACAATCAACAATAGTCATCCCATCGGTTCACATATAATAAATAATAGGAAATACAATGTGAAATAAAAGTAAAAGCATTGTACAAAATAGGAAAGAAAGATAACAAATAAAAGAGAGAGAAAAAATAAAAAATAATTAAATTGAATTTAGGAGATAAATAACCAATAGTCCTTGTATAATATCAATTATGAATATTTTGAAAAGAATCGGTCCAAGGACTGATCCCTGCGGCACACAACAAGTAATTTCCCTCTCCTCCATTTACCACTACTCTTTGTCACCTCCCACAACCGATTTCTAACCAAGTCAGTCCACACCAAGGTGCTCAATTTATTTATAAGTTGCATATGCAGAACCATACTGAACCTTACTGAAATCATCCCCTTAAAGTCATCCCCCTATCAAGATTGGACCCCTCTCCCCATAAAAGATATGACCCCCATCAAGGCTGAATCCATCTAATGGCAGCCCAATCAAGATCAGGCTGATTCCAAAAGTTACTGACCTTTTTGCTTCTGCTGAATGATACTTTACCCTACCAGAGGATTCTAATTTTTGCTGGCAGGAAGGATGCTCCAGTCCCCCTGCTGGCACCATTACATTCTGTTGAATGACATTGCCTACCAGAAAAAATATCATACACTCGGAATGCCATGAGTGGGGGCATTTCATGACTGAGGACCTTGATCAGGGAAGTATGACTTGATAGAGCGGGTAACAGTGAAGAAATCTCCCATGCTAATTAGTATGGGAGATCTGAATAACTACTCACGAGATGGATTTAATTAAATAATATATAAGGATCCGGTGAAGTTTATATATAGGTATATCATGAAAACCTGAATTGATGGAGAACCTCAAAACCTAATCTTGGAAAGCACTGTATTAATGGGATGTTAGTAAAACTTATTTGGGGGGGAGAGGGGGAGGCCAGCTAGTCCTTCCTGCTCCTTTGCGCTTTGAGCTCTGCTGAAACTGGAGCTGGGATCTGGCACTACAAGTCTTCATTTGCAACTGCCCAGGGATTTTCCCCTATTTTAAGACCCTATTCCATGTTATAGCCCATTCATTGCAGTGACAGTCTTCAGCCAGGGGCCATGTACCAGGATTTCATCTGGAACCCTGCCATCATACGCCCTTAATCTGGCCAGTTGGTGTCGTGCAAAAGAACATAAGAAAATGCCATACTGGGTCAGACCAAGGGTCCATCAAGCCCAGCATCCTGTTTCCAACAGTGGCCATTCCAGATCATAAGAACCTGGCAAGTACCCAAAAACTTTCTATTCCATGTTACCATTGCTAATGGCAGTGGCTATTCTCTAAGTGAACTTAATAGCAGGTAATGGACTTCTCCTCCAAGAACTTATCCAATCCTTTTTTAAACACCGCTATACTAACTGCACTAACCACATCCTCTGGCAACAAATTCCAGAGTTTAATTGTGCATTGAGTGAAAAAGAACTTTCTCCGATTAGTTTTAAATGTGCCACATGCTAACTTCATGGAGGGCCCCCTAGTCTTTCTATTATCCGAAAGAGTAAATAACCGATTCATATCTACCCGTTCTAGACCTCTCATGATTTTAAACACCTCTATCATATCCCCCCTCAGCCGTCTCTTCTCCAAGCTGAAAAGTCCTAACCTCTTTAGTCTTTCCTCATAGGGGAGCTGTTCCATTCCCCTTATCATTTTGGTAGCCCTTCTCTGTACCTTCTCCATCGCATCTCTAGCTCCAGATGGCCCAGGGGGAAGAAGGTCTATCCAGGAATCAAATGCAGATCCTTCCGCTTTTCAGTGCCCGGCATTCCCATTGAGCATCTAGGCCAGCCTTGTAAAACTTAATTTAATAATGTATTTTCCCAGAATTATATTCAAGCAGTGAAACAAAGCAAAGAAATTCAAATTAGTAATGTTGAAGGAATGCTAAATGTTAAAGCATACAAACAAAAGAAACCATGATAACAATATGGGGTCTGATAAGAATTCTAGCACTTTAAACGCTTGCAAAAGCTGATTTGCTAATCCCTTTCCTAATAAAAATAATCATTGCTTTCTTATTTATAAAATTACTTATGTCATGCCTGTGCCCTCTTAATTGTATTGTCCCTAATTAGTGTTCTCCATGTGGGTCTCCTTTTGCTTTCTGTTGTATGAGAAGCAAGCATCACTAATTCATGTGAGCTGGTAATCATGTTACAGGTTTGTTTAATGAGATTAGTGTTTTTGTAATTATTATGGTAATGCATTGCCTATGATTTGTACATAGTCCTCTTCTATTAATTAGTTTGTGATTGCTTTACCATAATGTGTTTTTTTTTTCCACTGGGCCCAAGTTTATTATACTGAGTCAACAATGGTTGACTTTTTAAAATGTAGATTACTTCAACATAAGTTTTACCGGTCTTTGAAATTCCAGTTTTAGGTCAAGCCCATGTAAACTCATGCCTGAAATGCATGGCAATCTTTTGATTTTCAAGAATCCTTATGAAAAATTACAACCATTCTGCTTATATAGCATTCAGATATGCCCCTGATTGTCACCTGCCAGTTCACTGGCATAATTTAGAGCCTGAATCCATTGACAAGTGCACTTTAATTCTCACTGACTTGCTTTCCAACAAGCTTTCAAGTACTAAGTATGCTGAGACACAGGTGATGTCTAACTAACTGTGAACTCTTTCTTTAACAATTTGCACCTCATTTTATAATTCATGTTCCATGTTTCATTTTGGCCAAAGATCTTTGCATCATCTCTTTGCAAAGTGTTTCAGTGAGTTTATAATTTCCTAGTAAGTTTTACATATGAACCTTGTCCTGTTTAATACATTTAGAGGCCTGAGTCATCATGGTAATTTTCCCATATATAGAAAATGGGAGAAATGCCTTTGTAAATCTGGTCTTTAATAGGAACTTCTTACTGAATGTATTTGGTAATGGTTAGTAATGATTATACAAGCCAGTAACAGATACCAATTTACTGGGAGGTGATTTAGCAAACTTTTACACTGTTTCTAGGTGCTGTCGTGCACTTTCCACTGTGGAGAATAGAGTAGAAGCTAGCAAAAATGCAAGATAATTATTATAACTGATGGATATTCCCTCTTCTAAATTATGGTGCACATCAGTTAAGGAAAAAATAACAGCTAGAAGATACCAGTGCATTTCTCATATCTTCAAAGTTAGTCATAAATGTATCATTAGTCCAATGTTTGTTGACCTTTATTTCCACATGTCCTGGAAGAGGGGATGACAATAACAAAGAGAGAAAGAGAGGGAAAGGCAGACATGGGGAGTGGATAGCATTAGCAATTTCTGGATTGACTTTGACAAAAGTAATGAATGAGCTAATGTGATGCATGCCTAATTGACATACAGGAAGTAAACATGACAGGTATGGAATAAAATATGACAAGAATGATTGCCATTGGAGGGGTCATCTCATATTGATTTTATTCCTCTCCAAAGGTTTAGCTATTTGAATCCTATTTAAAAGAAGTTACTGCAAAAATGGGCACCACAAAAAATATTTAATAAATAAGCTGGAAATGTTTCTTCCAGAACAGCGGGGTTGCATTAGGTGGTACAGTGGCTATTGGTCAAAGCCTAACCAGCATCATGCATCAGTTTCTTCTTTCCCTACTGCATTGCATTGCTTTGCCTCTCGTCACTGCTAAAGTTTTTATATATAGCACTGGAATATTTTGGTTACAGTCATCACATTTTTGTAAATGAAATAGTATTTTAACTGCTAATACCAAAATATAAAACAAGAAAAGGAGGAAAATATTCTAATGCTGAAATCAGATTCTATCCCAGAAAATTCAAAAAATCTTTATCATATATCTAACATGAGTATGCCAAAACTTTGACTTATATATGGACTTTTATATGACCTTCATAGAGGGAAACAATGCTAGCCAAATATTTGTCTTGTTTTATAATCATGGACTCAAAAGTAATTTTGTGATACACATTTGCAAATTATTTTTTGTTTTATTTTATTCTAAAAATCACAATGAATAAAGGAAAACAGTGCTTATTCATTTAATGTATTTACTTTCTGCTGTGTCCTGGTCATCGAGGCCCAGGTCCAATGCCGGGGCAAGGCTGAGGCCGGGTCTCGGTAACAGAGGCCCAGGCCATGACCTAGGCCTAAGCCTGAGGCTGGGACCTGGCCCTTGACTAGGTCCACTTTCAGTTTTCCTAGCTCTTCCTACACATTCTCTTCTGTAAATGGAGTTTTGTCTTCTCTACTCCCATATACAATCTTGTTAAAAGGCGACGGTCATTCTCCAGGGTCTTCTTTAGTGAACAGCGACCTGAAGTATTTGATTACCGTATTTTCCGGCGTATAAGACGACCCCCCCCCCCCTTTTTTATACATATTTTTAAGAAAAAAAATAATTTTACACTCAAACAGGAGCAACCCTATCTATGAAAAGGCAACACTACAAATACTGTATATCAGGCCCTAAAAACCAATACACCTCTTATTAGGAAAACAGAACTAGCAAGCAGCTATAGATCCCCACACATAAATAATTGTAAAACTATACTAATAAGCAGAATAAATGTTTCAAAACAGCTATGAACAGAATAACATCCAACAATTAAAAACTCATAAAAACTATTAAACATTCTCCAAACACCAATAAAATATTTCAAAAAAGCAGATACATCACATAATATTAAATAATTAAAATGGCAGTCAATCAAGAAAAATAAACTTAAAAAGCCACCTTTCCTTACCCCCTCCAGCAGCTCTCCTATTCCTCTTCCTCTTCCTTAGGGCCCATGTCTCTCTCACACACACCATACCAGTCATGCCCCCATGACCAGTTTCTGTCTATCACGCACCAATCATTTCCCAAACAGTCTTTGACACACACACCAGACACCTTCCTGAACAGTTTCTCTCATGCCATACACACACACAGGCTTCCCACTCCCGTGTTCTGCTTACCGTACATATACGGGCTTCTCACTCTCATAATCACTTTCTCTGTCTCACACACACACACACACACACCAGTCTCTCTCTCATTTTCATGCTCACTCTCCACGTGCACAGGCTTCTCATTCCCTGAATCACATTCTTTCTCTCACATTCACACACAGCAGTCTCTTTCTCTCACACACACCGTCACCTTATCAACCAGTCTCTCTCTCATGCACGCGCACACACACACACACACAGCCAGTCCTCCCGCTCCCATGCTCTCTCTCACATAATCAGGCTTCTTACCCCCATGCTTTATCACATACCCAGATTTCTCACTCCCATGCTTTTTCTCTCTCTCACACTCACATACACATCAGTCATCTCTCTGAGCAGTCATTTTCATTGTCTCTCACACACATGAGCTCGCTGACCAGTTTCTCTCAATCACACACATGCTCTCAATCAAATGCATTCTCTCACTTACACACAGGCTGGCTGCTTCTCTCTCTCTCTCTCTCTCACTTACACACAGGCTGGCTGCTTCTCTCTCTCTCTTTCACTTACACACAGGCTGGCTGCTTCTCTCTCTCTCTCTCTCTCTCACTTACACACAGGCTGGCTGCTTCTATCTCTCTCTCTCTCTCTCACACACAGGCTGGCTGCTTCTCTCTCTCTCTCTCTCACTTACACACAGGCTGGCTGCTTCTCTCTCTCTCTCTCACTTACACACAGGCTGGCTGCTTCTCTCTCTCTCACTTACACACAGACAGGCTGCTTCTCTCTCTCTCTCTCTCACTTCCACCCCCACCCCCGAGCACAAATAGTAACTGCAGCAGCTTCCTCCTCCAGCCCCCGCAGGCCAAGAAAGAAGAAACCCATCGGCCGCGGGAGGCTCACACTGCTGTCTCCTTTCCCGATTACCAGCTCCTTCGACTGCTCGGGGCCGTTCCTGCTGTAGCCGCTGCAATTTTTTCACGCGGCACGGCTCTTTCTTCCCGCGCATCACTTCCTGTTCCGGTTCAAAGGGGGGGGGGGGGGGGGCGGCGGGAAGAAGACAAGGCCAGCCGCGGATGCCACAGCTTTTTTTTTTTTTTTGCACCGCTACCTTTCCCGCTGGGCTTGAACGTGCTGATAGCCCAGCGGCAACGGCAGTGCGGTGCGCGGGAAGGAGAAAGCCGTGCCGCATGAAAAGATAGCAGCATCGGCCCCGAGCAGTCGAAGGAGCTGGTAATCGGGAAAGGAGACAGCAGCGTGAGCCTCCCGCGGCCGATGGGTTTCTTCTTTCTTGGCCTGCGGGGGCTGGAGGAGGAGGTGATGCAGCTACTATTTGTGCTCGGGGGTGGGGGTGGAAGTGAGAGAGAGAGAGAGAGAGAAGCAGCCAGCCTGTGTGTAAGTGCGAGAATGCATTTGATTGAGAGCATGTGTGTGTGATTGAGAGAAACTGGTCAGAGAGCAGGTGTGCCCGGCGTATAAGATGACCCCCGACTTTTGAGAAGATTTTCTTGGGTTAAAAAGTCGTCTTATACGCCGGAAAATACTAATATTTCCGTCATTTCTTCATCTCTCTCCACACATTGATCCTTTTTCTCTTTTAAATTTCACTATACCACTTTGGATCTTTCTCCTTTATCTGATGTATCTGAAAAATGTTTTGTCACCTCACTTTACCTTTTTGGCAATCCTTTCTTCCACGTGACATTTTGCTTTCTTGATTACTTTCTTCGTCTCCCTCAGTTTCACCAGATATTCTTCCTTATCTTCCTCTTTTTGGGATTCTTTATATTTCTTGAATGCTGTTGTTTTTGGCTTTATTTTTTTCAGCCACCTACTTTGAGAACCAGCTTGGATTCTTATTTCTCTTACTTTTGTTTACTTTTCTAACATATAAATTTGTTGTCATTGTAATTACTCTTTTTAATTTGGCCCACTGTTGTTCCACCTTTCTCATTTTTTCCCAGTCTTCTAGTTCTACCTCCAGGTATGTCCCCATTTTGACAAAGTCCGTATTTTTGAAATTCAAAACTTTGGTCTCCATGTGACTTCTCTGTATCCTATTTGTGATATCAAACCATACCATTTGATGATCACTGGTGCTGAGGTGGGCACCCACCTGGCTACTAGAGACATTATCCCCATTAGTGAACACTAAATTGAGTATAACTCCATCCCTCGTGGGTTCCATTACCTTTTGTTTGAACAAAGCCCCTTATAGGGTATCCACTATATCTCTACTTCTGGTAGATTCTACAGAAGGGATTCTCCAGTCTACATCCAGCAGATTAAAATCTCCAACAATCAAGAATTCTTCTTTTTTTCCCACCTTTTGGATGTCTTCAACTAGATGTCTGTCTAGTTCTTCCATTTGAGTCAGAGGCCTGTAAATCACTCCAGTAAAAATGGATACACCATCATCTTTTTTCAGGATGGCCCATAATGCTTCTCTCTACCCAACATTTCTTGCAGTTCAGTTGGATATTGTTTTTGACATAAATACTCCTCCCCCTTTTTTGTCCTCTCTGCCTTCCTTAATAAATTATAGCCTGGTATGGCCATATTCCAATCATGAGAATCTGTGAACCATGTCTCCATAACAGCAACTTTGTCCAAGTCTGCCTCCACCATTAGGGCCTGCAGGTCTGGGATTTTCTTGCCCAGACTAAGATAATTTGTGGTCATAGCTTTCTAACTCATCTTCCTAGGGTTGCTACTCCATTTAGTCATCTTTTCTGCTATTGTCAATTGAGATTGTTGTTTTTTTCTCTCAATTCCTGTCTTGCTTGGGGGTGACATGCAAATTTTATTGGCCACTTCCTGCCATCCCTGCTTTCTAGTTTAAATGCTTCATAGTATATGCTCTGAATTTCTCTCTTAGCATCCTCTTTCCAGCCAAGAACAAAGGTAGACCATCCTTACAGTATAACCTTTAACTATTCCATACATGGACCCATCCACCAATGTAACGAAAACCACTTGATTTACACCATGCTTTGAGCCAAACATTGAAGTTATCTTTGTGGCAGAGCCTTTCCTTCCCCTTTCCATGAACAGGTAATACTTCTGAAAAGGCAATGGTCTTTGCCATATGTCAATCTTTGTCCCTAAGTTTTGGAAATCTTTCTGTACTGCAAGAATCCCATGTCTATCAAGGTCATTGGTCTCCAGATGGATGATAACATTGATACTGGAATCTCTACTTTTTTCTGTAATTGTATTGATTATCTAGTTGGCATTTCTACTAGCTGAGAATCCTGGAATGCATTTAACTGCTGGGTACCCATCAAAATTATTACCCAACTTGGTACCTTTGATGCAGTGGAGTAGCCATGGGTGGGCCTGGGTGGGCAGCTGCCCACCCAATTTGGACCCAGGCCCACCCAACTGGAACCGGAAGTGGAGCACCAGACCCGCAAGGCCATCGCAGGATCCCATCTCTGCGCAGAGAAGAGGAGGACCCAGGACTGGTGTACCATTCTGTGCATTTGCACTGCATACATAGGGAAGTGATCCTGTGGCCATATGGCCCACCGATCTTCCTATTTTTGGGGGGAGGGAGCAGAAGTGTCACACACAGCTTATGCTTCCTCCCCTCCCCACCAAGCAGGAAGATCGGTGGGCCGTACTAACCAAAGTTAGCAGGAGGCCGGTGGTAGCTGGAGAGGCCAACTGATCTTCCTGCTTAGGAGGGGGAGGAAGCCGAAGCTGTGCACGGGCTCGAATGTGTATGTGTGAGTGAGAATGGGAGCCTGGGTGTGTGTAAGAGAGAATGGGAGCTTGAATCTATGTATGTGTGGATGAGAATAGAAGCCTGGGTTTGTGTGTGGGTGAGAATGGGAGCCTGGGTTTGTGTCTGGGTGACAATAGAAGCTTGAATATGTGGGTAAGAATGGGTGCTTGAATGTGTGTATGTGTGGTTGAGAATGGAAGTCTGGGTTTGTGAGTGGGTGAGAATGGGAGTGTGGGTGAGAATGGGAGTCTGGTTTTGTGTGTGTGGATGAGAATGGGTGCCTGGATGTGTGTATGTGTGGGTGAGAATGGGAGCTTGAATATGTGTATATGTGGGTGAGAATAGGAACATCGATTTGTGGGTGAGACTGGGAGTATGGGTTTGTGTGTGTGGATGAGAATGGGTGCCTGGATGTGCGTCTATGTGTGCATAAGAATGTAAGCCTAGGGAGGGGTGAGAAAGTGAAAGCTTGTATGTGTGTCTGCAGAGAATGTGAGCTTGTGTGGGGGGGGAGAGTATATGACAGTGTGTGAGGGAGTCTGTGAGAGAAAGTGTGTAAGTATGTGTGTGGAAGAGAAGAAGACAGTAGTAGAAGAAGACACTGAAAAGGAATTAGGAAATGAGCGACAAGGGAAAATAAAATAGGAAAAAGAGACCAGGACCATCTGATTAGAAAAATACAAAGATCAGACAACAAAGGTAAAAAAAATATATATATTTAGAGATGTTAGATATGCCATCTTTGGGAATGTGCATTTCTTATATTTTTGTTTTTTGTTCTTTCTTAAGTATTCCACTGTTCAGAAACTTTAGTTTCTCAGGCTTTCTATTTTGGTTTTATGTTTCTAATTTGTAGTCTCTTATTTCTATATTAGGTAAAGATCGATCTCTGTTTTGCCTGTGTGCGCGACTGAAATGTAGTATTTCTGGTAGTGTGTAGTTTGTTAGTAGTCCAGCTTGTTCTGTTATTCCAGTAGGTGATGTATTAATGTTGTAAGGCCTGGTGTAGTATTTGCATTGCTGCTTTTTCATAAGGTTGCTGTTATCTGAATCCTGAGAGTCAGTGCTGTGACTATATAGCAAGATTCTAGATGCCTCTTTCTTTGCAAGAGTTTGTGTTACTTCACACAATAGCAGTGGAGGGTTATTTTTTGCTGAGGTGATACCAGAATTTGAATTTTTTTTTTCATGTTAGTTGTAATGTGAATTGCCCTAGCTCTGCACTGCACTTGTTCTGATGATTAATTATATTTTATTGTATTTATGAAGATTTCTGTTTTTCTGCAAAGAAGGTTCATGAAAGAATACATTAATTTTTGTTTTCTATACTTGTGCACTTATAAACTGCAATAAATATAAAATAAATTCTGATTAATAAGGGATTTTTAATGCTGGTAAGTGCTTGAAATAATTGAGGTAAATTATTTTAAAGTTTCACGCATGATGCATAATGGCTGTTGCAAATTATTTAGAAAGCCATTCTAGGGTGCAGTATATGGAATTATTCATCAATAAGAAAACAACTAGTAGGTCTCAGACCTGCATGCCTACAGCCCATCCATATTAACCTTGTGCCCACCCAGAAAAATCAATTCTGGCTACGCCACTGCTTTGATGACTGAGTCTCCCAGCAGAAGAAGTTTCCTTTTATGACCTTTGATAATGTAGTCCCTCTGTGTTCCCAGAAATCCTGTTTAAGGGTTTCTGGGAACACAGAGTGACTTACAACCCTTTCAAATATCACCTCATTTTCTATTCCTGGAGCTTCTTTGTTATGCAATGCAGAAAAGGTATTATGTAAGAGTAGTGGTGGGGAGATTGGGTGTCTTTTCATCGCCGGCTTTATTCTGCCAGAGCCCACTGTAATCCACTTGTTCCTGGGTTTCTGAATCCTGGATGTCTGATTTCTCTGTGGGAGTGGGGTTGGATATTCAAGATGCTTCACAGTTAGGAAAGTATGGTGTCGTATAGTCCATGTCTTATTCTATCAGAGCCCACTGTGAACCATTTATCGAATGGTTTCTGAATTTTCTGTGGGAGCTAGGGAAGATAGTCTGGTTGGTACTTGGGAGGGGAGGTTTTCTGAATCTTGAACAATTCCTCTTTCAGATGTGACAACTGTTTTTTCATTATACACAGCTGAAACCAAATCGGACATCTCTTAAGTCTCCAAAAGTGAGGGCTTGGGACATAAGTACCACAATTATTACACTGAACTAAAGACATTATGCTAATTTTGACTAATTTACAAGTTGTTAGATTGGTACTTAATTCTAATCACTTAAGTCTTTGGATGAACTGTTTAAGAATAATGGGATGGGTGGGTGAGGGGAGAGTGGGAGGGAACAAATAACTTGTAGATACCAGCCTTTTTTTTTTTTTTTTTTTAAATAAACACAGCTACTTAATACAGACTAGCAATATCAATACTTGGAAAAATAGAGAGATTACAAAGCATGCAATACAGAAATGCAGAAGAATGTCATCAGGAAAGCAAATTGTATGTCTACCTTTAGACTTTTCAACTTAACTGGCCACAAGTACAGGTAGTTGTGTTTGTGTCTCCTTGCAGTCAGTTCTGACTAAGGAAGTTCTTAATGGCCCCCCTGAAATGCACTATGAGTCACCTGCCCCAAATTTCTGCTGGTCTGCTGGACCAGAGGACTGTTTCAATGGAGAGCAGATTGGAAGAGGTTTAGATCTGCTAGGATGCTTGTGGGAGGCAAATCAAAAGAAGAGGTGAATCTAAGAGGGGAGATCAGTGTACACAGGAGAGATAATGTGCCGTTTGAGGAGTTTTATTGAAAGGGGACCATTCCCCAAGGTAAGTAGCCCAAAGCCACAGGGCAAGTTGGCATGGGATTGAATATTTGGAGCACAATCAAAACTCAGTTTATCCATTAGACCCAATAGAACTATTTTAGCTCAGCTGCGCTTTGCATATCCTTAGCTTAGTGCTTCAACTGTTAAAACCCATTTTAGTTTGGGAGTTACATTTAGAAGGTTGGCTGTGCTAACTTTTGTGCACTTTCATGCAAGAGCCCATGATGTCTATGAAATAAATGGATAGTAGAGGGATGGCCAACCTTACACATGCCACTATCCAAAGAAATAGAATTCACATTACCAAAAAAGCTCATGTTTTCAAGAGACAGAGAACCCCTTTGAGGATTTTGGTGGGAGTCATCCTCCTCCTTATTTCCATCAATCTCTCTCTTTTTCTCTCAACTCACCCCATCCCCACCATTCTTTATTTCTCTCAGTCCTCAACAACTGTCCCCCTCAGTTTCTCTCTCTCTCGTTTTCTTTCTCAGTCCCAGCACCCTGTCCCACCAGTTTCTCTCAGTCTGTCCTCTCTGGTATCTTTCTCCTTATCAACCCCTCACACTGCTGCCAGTCTCTCTCTCTCTCTCCCCCCCCCCTATCCATCCATACTATCTCTTTCTCTGCTCCACATTCAGCCCTGATCAGTCTCTCTCAATCTACCCCACCCTGTCCCCCTTAATTTCTCTCAATCCTCTCACCCTGTTCCCACTAGTCTCTTTCTCACACCCACACCC
The DNA here is from genome assembly GCF_901001135.1 of Rhinatrema bivittatum. NCBI lineage: Eukaryota > Metazoa > Chordata > Amphibia > Gymnophiona > Rhinatrematidae > Rhinatrema > Rhinatrema bivittatum. The sequence goes on along the minus strand of NC_042615.1, from coordinate 450,529,617 downwards.
TATCCCCAGCAGTCTCTCTCTCAACCCCACCCTACCTGTCCCCTCTCTTTCTTTGTGAAGCCTCCCCTTCCCTGGTCCTCAGCCATCCACAAACACTAAATAAAAAAGCCCAGGGCTGTTATAGGGCAACTTAATCATATGTCTAATCACATCCCTGCTTGGCAATGTGGAGACTCCAAATGATGGTCCTACACAAAGTCTTCAGAGCATCCATGTTGCAGAAATAAAAGTAAAATGTGGATGATGGAGCAACTGGGAAGAAGAATCCTCCTCAGTCAGCCTGATACTGCAGGCTTTATTTTCCCTCCACCGACTCACAAACTTTTCTGTCTACCCCTTCGCAGGCAGGGCATACACTAAGCTCCAGCATCTCGCAGAGGGAGGGAGAAGGAAAAGGTGTTTATGTGGGTCATGGGTCAGAGGGCTGATGGAGAAAGATACCCCCCAGGGCCAAAGGTCATGTCTCCAATGATCCCAGCAGGGCTGCTGGTTTTCCCTAGAGGCTCACACAGGCAGATAAAAAGGCTTTGCTTCCATTCAGCACTTTTAGGCTGAATGGGCTCCTGCACTGTTTCTGCTGTTAAATTCCGGTAGAAGTCGCCTTTACCCTTTCAATGAGTCACATGCAGCCCATGAGATGCTGGTTGGTCATCCTTGGCTTTGTACATAATGGCCCTAAGTCCTCTTGGGAAAGAGATCTTGTAACCTCTGGGTTTATCCTGTGCAGTGCTATGAACATTGGCAGCACCATATTTATAACTGATTATTCCTGTTACAATTACCATTTATTTTAGAGAAAACTTTTATAAAGAAATCTGAAAATCAGAGCAACAGCTAGAAGAAGTTAAGATAATGCCGTTGAAGTAGGAGGACAATTGTTAGCTATAGTAGCAGGTATTTGGCTGCTACCCACTATTATCATTAACATTTGTTATAAAGTATAATATGAAAATCCCTTGACTTTGTAAAATAGAAAAAGCAGATATTATGTAATGTATTTTGCATTATATATATGTGCAGTACAAAGTTTTTGTGCAAGGTTTGTACCGTACTTAAAGAGTTTAGACAAGGGTTTTTTTTACTTCAGATTCCAGACAGAATGCATTTTTAAAAAGTTTGCATTTCCATTTTGGAATCACTTTGCAAGGAAGTTAAATTACTATTGCTGTGCACTTCATTTTCCCTTTCTTTAACAGTCCCAAGCTGTATTCCCTTTAACCGACCCACGCTGTATTCCCTGTCAGCTGAAAGCACTTCTTTATAGATTGATTCTACCCAGCACTATAAATATCCCTCACCATTTTCAGGTTGGTCTGTTTGACCTTTAACCTCTCCTCCTCCTCCTTTCCTGAGGCAACAGCAATCGCTCACTGGAGGTTTCCAAGCAGGGCCGGTGCTTCCATTAGGCAAACTAAACGATCGCCTAGAGCACCAAGATTTTGGAGGTGTCAAATTCTGCCAGCGTTGAGATCCAGGGAGGTGCTACCATTCTGGCCAACAAAGGGAACACTGTGTAGGGTCCTCTGCCACTGGTAGGATGGAGTGCGATGCTGGGCCTGCCACCAATTGTTAAGTTGAAAGGGGGGTTAAATGACCAAAGGTTGGCCTAGGATGCTAAATTTTCTTGATTCAGCCCTGTTTCCACGCCAAGCTTAGACCTAACCCTTTTCACCCAATCCCACAGTGTCATTTATCTGTTTTTTGACCAGGACTCCATATTACTTCGGAAGCACACTCATACCTCTTCTTGAAACCAGTTTGCACATGAGTTTAGCAATTTAACTATTTTTGTTTTTAAAATAATACACAGTTGCCTAGGAGTCCAATTTTATAAGTCCAAGTGTACAAAATACATGTGGACTTCAGCCCCAATTTCAAAGTGGACTTATGTATAAAATTAGCGTGACCGCAGGTACCTTAGCACAGCATAGGCACGCACATTTACTTCCTGCTAGAGAACAGCTACAAATATGCTCATGAACATTTACATGCATCCTTTCGGAAATGATTTCCCTGCCCCATCTCTGCCCTTTCTTTGAAGTACCTGGGAAAGGACATGTGAAATGACTCCGCCATGTACATCCCTGGGACAATTTTCAAAATTTACTCTCACAAAACTCTGCTTTATCAGATGGATTTTGAATCGGCCACGTGCTAGAAATCACCACTTATGCTCGTGGCCGGGCCCTGCGTGCGCTGCGTGCATTTTAAAAAGGGGCCCGACCACGCGCATAAGTGGCGATACACGCATTAGTGCCAGGCCCCGACAAATGGGCGGGGGTGGGGATGGGCGGTCCAGGGGGCACGGCAGGGTGGGCTGGGGGTGTGCCTTGAATGCCGCCTGGCTGCCGGCGCACGCAAGTTACTTCAGATCGGGCCCTGAAGTAACTTGTACAATAAAAGGTATGAAAAAAAAAAAAGGTGTTTTAGAGGGTGGGGAGGAGAGGGGAAGGGGAAGGGAGGTTAGGGTAGGAGGTAGGAAAGTTCTCTCCCAGTCCGCTCCTAAATTGAAGTGACTAGGAGGGAACTGGGGGAGTCAGTCGCAGCGCAAATTTGCATATTATTACTCCCCCCATGTGTGCGCTGCCTGCTCATACACATGCGGATTATAAAATCCAGTGCTTATGTGCACACGGCCCACATATTTTATAACATGCATGCACCAGTCATAAAATCGGCGCGTCCATGTGCACACGCCGGGTAGCGTGCACACGCATTTTAAAATCTACCCTTAGGTGCATAAATGCTATTGACAATTGCCACCAACATGTATCAGCTAGGATTTCTCTTAGGATTCTTCCATATTGTCAGTTTCATGCAGTTTCAGTTTTGTAATATGTACATGGCATTATGTTTTTTTGACTCAATGATTCAGTCTTCGGCTTTACTCTAGGATGGGAATTCCAGCTCTCGTTAGGGGCAATTTTCAGAAGCCATTTGCGGTACAAATAGTTATTTACCAGAGTAAAAGGGCTGTCTGAAAATGCCCCACCTTATACGGGGGTAAAAGTAACCAAGGAAATCGATAAAGTGCATATTTTTACCTGCAGGAAAAAGAAGTGGAATAAGATGTGGGGTTAGTTTGAGGGATGTAACAGTGCACATTGTTATGGATTTTCAAAACAATGTGTGGTGTTTTTTGACTGTCCACGTTAAAGCAAATACAGATCTCTAGGGCTACTTTTTCCCTAGATAAGTTTTCAAAGGGAAATTACATGCATATGTTTCCTTTGAAAATTGGTGCAAAGTCTGTAGGGGGAAAAGTATCCACAGATTTTGCAACTACCTCCAACATTGGTCCAAATTCATGTCCACAGCCATATCTTATGTAAAACTGAAATTTGCTTAGTACATCAACAGTGTTAGCAGTAATGACTTTAAACAACAGAAATAGCAGCTTTGTTTTCACGACTGACAGGCAGCTTTGACATTATAGCTAATCAGAAGGGTTTGCAGTTAACATAAATTTCACTAGGGATTAAAAGAACAATGTTCCATCCATGACTGCTTCAGAACCCAGGCACTTAATAGCAATCTATTAATAGAAATGTTCAGATATTGCTAAACATTCACTGATAGACGCTGGAGGGAACAAGCATCCATTTTTGGATGAATTATATTTTATTAAGCCCCACTCATGCTAGAATACTAAGAGCTCTAGAACACTCTGACTGCACCCCTTATAGCTCGGTTCAATTTGTCCTTGAGGAGGTGAAGTCCTGCCTCTCCGGTAGGGAGCCATGTAACTACAAACCTTTTATCCTAACTGCAGTAGTGGTCAAAAACAATATTAAAGAAAAGGATAGTGCAACACCTTGACAGAAGTAGATTATAGGACGCCACACTACTTGTTTTCACAAAAGCTAAGATCATGCCAGATGAACTTCAGTTCATTATTGAGGTGAAAAAATCTGAAGGAGAGAGGTATAAGAAATTTTACCAACCTGGGCACCAGTAAGGCTTTCAGGCGGCGATTTTCAGAAGTTTTTAGGCAGGTAAATGCATTTTTACTTATAAAAAGTGTCTTTTGAAAATGACTAACCCATAGGCTATATGGCAGTGCCCATATTTTTAACCGTGGGGTGGGTGGCACCGGCAATGGGCCTGGAGCAAAGAAACTAAAGAAGATTTAAGAATTTCATTTTGAATACTTTACACTTCTGGCCTCTGATAAGGGAGTCTCCTTGGAAAATTTGCTTGCAGTCTTACAGCTAGCAAGTGCCTGTGGGACTGCAAGCATCCTATACACACTAAAAATTAACAATATAATGCTCTGCCCCATGAAAGACTGGTAAACTAGCAGGATGGCACAGGAGCAGGAAAAAAAGTGGTAAAATGGATAAGAAGCTTGAGCCATAGATTGCAAAGTGCCGGTCAAAGGAGTCTGTGGAAGGTAAAGTGATCAGGGCTCAGCACTAGGACTAGTTCTTTACAATGGACTTTATGAAAAAAAAAAAAATAAAACCTGATGCCAAACAATCTAGAGTGAGCTCACCAAAAAATTTAACTTGACATTAAAAGACAACAATAGGATTTAATATGTCTGTGGGAAAAATGTAAGCAATCAGCATGGTCACACTATTCTCAGTCATAGAAACCCAAAAATGTATTAATAAGTAGTGTGATCATGTTGCTTAGCGAATGGAAGCTTAATAGCATGTGCAGAGTAAACTGAGCATGCTCAGTTCTTTTTTTTCTCTCTATACTCCTACTGACTTTCAAGGGGTATACATGTAAGCCTGGAACATGAGGGCTGAGGGAAGAAGTGGAGAGTTCCAGGACAGTGAATTTAGAACCATTTATCATTTGTGTATGTAAGGATCTTCAAAAACCAGTGTGAGAGAATATGGTTGGGGACAGATAGAAGCATGCAAAGGGGGGATCCATTGAAGACCACCCTGATTCAGAAGGGCACTGGCATATGTCCCCCTTTATGATCACTGTGTAGTGTAGGCACCACAGAGGCTGAATCTCACAGTTTGCTACTCAAACTAACGGGCCGATACAGTAAAGTCCGCGGGAGAGTGGGTGAACGCCCACTCTCCCGGCGCGCGCACAGGCCACTGTATCGGCCCGCAAAATAGCTGGTCAGCTGAGAAAAGCTTTTGAGGCTCAAACTGCAGTTCAGCCTCAAATGCCTGCAATGTTCTTTGGTCAAAATAATATAATGACAACAAAGACCTTTATCCTCTGGTAAGCTATTGCTTGGAAATTACATTTGTTTCTGTAAAAATAGGTGGATTTATTTTTGAAGTGCATGTGTCTCCTATGTCATTCCCTTTTGTCCATCATTCTTTCCTTCTGCTCTGTTTTTCTGGTACCTGTAAAAATGGCCTTTTCATATTGGAGAAAGGGCATGGAGGTAGGATTGGGGGTCCCATGGCTGGTTATATTCCCTACTGGGAGAGAGGAGAAACCCTGCATGGGAAGACCCCTAGGGGTGTGCATTCGTTTTCGCCGTATTGGCGATCCGCAACGTATATTACACTATTCGTAGTATTCGTGGGGAAGCAAAACGAATCGTGATTCCCCACGAATAAACAAATCTTCCCCAAATTATACAGCCACCTAAATAAAAATTTAAACAAACCCCCCACCCTCCTGAACCCCCCCCCAAGACTTACAAAAACTCCCTGGTGGTCCAGCGGGGGGTCCGGGAGCCATCCCCTGCACTCACACCCTCTGTGCCGGTTTCATCATGGCGCCGATAGCCTTTGTTACAGGGGCTACCAGTGCCATTGGTCAGCCCCTGTCACATGGCCATCGGCACCATCTTGTACTCCTACCATGTGACAGGGGCTGACCAATGGCACCGGTAGCCCCTGTGACATAATATGGGCAAAGGCTATCGGTGCCATTTTGAGTACTGGCATCGGACGGCCGGAGTGCAGGAGGTCGCTCCGGGACCCCCGTTGGACCCCCAGGGACATTTGACCAGCTTGGGGGGCCTCCTGACCCACACAAGACTAGCCAAAAGTCCATCAGGGGTCCGGGAGTGACCTCCTGCATGCTGGCCGTCCGATGCCAGTACTCAAAAAGGTGCCAATCGCCTTTGCCCTCACTATGTCACAGGTACCCTTCCCCATCTTCCACAAACACAATTTAAGGCTTATGGATAGTTTAAGATACCTAAATATGATCTTAAATAAATATTTTATTCTGAAAGAGACATTCATTTTCTTTTCTAGTAGATTTTTCTTTTCTTTGTAAATTATGGCACAAAGATTTAAATATATTGCAACAGGGGGGTCACATGATTTGGTGCGAGCTCCTGGCACCACCCCTGCAAAGCTCTAAACATTTCCTTATTTCAAATTCAATTTTTGGCCAAAACCAAGAAAAGATCAGCTGAATTTTGTCTGCTTAGGCCAGCATGGGAACCGGAAAGCGATCTATCCATGAAGGTGACTGAAAAAGAAAAAATCGAAGCTTACGCTTGCAAAGACAGCAGAAGTAGTAGACTACACTCACCTTGACCAAAATGCTATATGAGGCAACGGTAGCTGATCTTTCAATGGCTGCCATACAAGCCTTAAGCAGTAAGTTTGAACTTAGATCTGAACAAGTAGTGGACGTAAAGTGCTTGTTAATAAACATAGGAAAGCAGCTTGATATAGGAGAGGGCAGAATTGGAGCAACGGAAAAGAGAAGGCTCTAAGATAAAATTGTAGCTCTTGAAAAATTGACAAGCGAGCATGCTGACAAAATTGACAACCTTGAAAATAGGTTGCGATGTGGAAATGTGCGTTTTGAAGGCATACCGATGGATGAGCTGAACCTGGCTTAGTTCAAAGGGGAAAATGGAGTTTCAGTGCATCCACCAACTGGGGAATAAAATGGCTGGGCGAGCAAGACCTTGCATCTTTATCACCAAACTGTTGAACAGGGTGCATAAGTCGATATTGCTGCAAGCCTACTATGAAATAAAGAACTTGAAATATCAGAATCAGCAAGTTTTACTATTCCAAGATTATTCTGCATGAGTATCCTTACAACACAGAAAAATCCCTATTGCAGGTTATCTGAAGGCAAGTTGTTTTAATAGTGGATACCTGCAGAAGCCCCTGGTCAGCTGACACATACACTTAAATTGTTTGGAAAATGCAGTGAAAAAGCAGCACCAAAAGGAAGTGCATGGGTATGTTTAATCTCAGCTGAACTCTAATGGCTGGAAGCAATAAGATGAAATTTTCCCTGTGTGCTCTCAATAAACAAAAGCTATAATGGACACTAAGCAGAATCAGCAGCAGTAAAGTGTTGTAGTTTCAGAAAAACATAAAGTGGCGATAACTGTACCCGTGGATGTGTTCTCATAGAGACCTAGAGAGTGCCACTCACAGATCGTGTGGTGTGCAAGTGGTGAGACACTATCTGGTAACTTCAGAACACATTGAAGAGTCATGGTCGTGATCGAGGAGTCACTAATTATTTTAGTGAGAAGCAATGAGACATAGCCACTAAAGCTAAGAAAAAAGAAAGTATTCCCAGTCCTTAACTTATAGGTTAACCTTTATAGATGGTTATATATGGTTGATATTGGGTTGATAGAAACAGTTGATATTTGATATAAGACAGGAATAGGACCTTTGCTAACCACATGTTATTGACTCCAGACCTCTTTACAGGGGTAATTTTCATGGTGATGATGTTGGGGATATTGGTGAAAAGGGGGGAAAGAAATGGAAGGTTGGTGGAGGGAGGGAAAGGGAGGGGGATTAGAAAACACAAAAAAGATGAAATTAGCAATGCCAAAACATTGTGGCTATTGGAAAGAACAAAGAAGCATAGGCCAATTGGGGAAGGAGAAATGCCTGAGTAACCAGATTGAGTTTTGAAAAATATTTGATAATGTCCTAAATAGAAAGGGTTATCCAAGAAAGTCACTGCTGCTCAGAGTGGGACAGATTGAATACTCATGGTGGGGAAAATTATATATTAGGTTTGATATATGCCCCAAACCAATATAACCATTCCTTTTTTACCCATATGAGATCACAGATACTAGCATTGGATGCTACAAATATCATCTTGGGGTGGGGGGATTTAAATTGTGTAAGGGATGTTATTTTTGACAAACATATCAGGAAAGTACAAGGTGTTAGATATATGGAGGACTACACCCGACTGAGGAAGACTATATACAGCACGATCTCATGACTCTAAATCCAAAATCAATTGCGCTTTAATTTCAGAGAGTCTGTTTTCAAGAGTTAAAAGATCCAGTATTGAGAGGCTAGTGATTTTGGATCTCTGTCTGGTATCCTGTACCCTGGAATGGGGGGTATAGAGCAATGGGAGACAGATGGAAAATCCCAGTTTGACTTCAAACTGATAAAAAACAAATTCCTGAATATTTGGTAAAGAAATGGCTAGAATATGAGGAGAGTAATGGGGCTCACAAAAGAATAACCTGTCCTTTTTTTGGGAAACTGTGAAAGCAGTTCTGAGAGGAGATATAATTAGTTATTCAGCGGCTATAAAGAAAACATTAGAAGCGGAGATCCTTTCCCTTCTCAAAGAGTTAGATATATGTAAGAAAGATATGTGTCAATCATCAGATAGACAGCTTGCTAATAAGTATTGGATGACCAAAAAGTTATTGAATGATAAATTGAATCAGAGAGTGACAGCATCTGTATTTTCCCTTAAACACAAGCTGTTTTTGTATGGTAACAAGTCAGGCAGATTGCTGGCCAATCAAGTTAACAGTGGAAAAGGATCTTTCATTGCAGGGATTAGAATTGGGAAGGGGGATATAGCCTCCACATCAAGGAATTTTTGGAATGCTGAAACAATTATTTACTGTGGAAGAAGGAAATTAGTTCTTTTATGGATGAAATTTTGTTACTCCTTATTATCAAAATGAGCAAAAAGGTCTATAAGTTTTAGTCAAATCTTAGCAGATTCCTTGACTACTATTACATTCATGAACATGGCATCAGAACGAATCGGTGTTATCCAAATTTACGTACAACACCTCTCTCTATGCAATGGGCCCAAGAGGTGTTAGCAATGGACACTTTTAGTTGTCGCTCATCTGCCGGTCCAACAAGAGAAATCCCCGTAAAATCTCTACACTGATTTTTATTGTGTATATCCCTTTATATTGAAATTAAGTGATCACGTGGAGCATTAATAAACAGTGGGACCTTATGAATTCAATCTAAAGATAAGTAACAAATAGTTTTCTCCTTAGGGAAAGTCTGTTCAGTCTTCTTGTGGCAAGGAAAATGGGCAAGATGCTCTATGAGAAAGATGATGGCCCTTAGGGAGGAGGAGGGTTTAGGCTTTCCAAATTTTAAATTGTATAATTTGGTGAGTCTCCTTTGATTGTTAGGGGACTAGTTAGGGGACACTAGTGTTTTTGATGATATTGCCCTTGAAAAACAAATAACTTATTCCTTGGATCTGAGATATATTTTACATGAAGAGTAAAAAGATCTCTCCCTCCAGCACTGTCTAACTTGTTGATCCAAAGTACACAGGGAGGATGTAAACTAAGAGAAATGTAAAGAACTCCTGTGGAGTAAATCCTTCTATATACCTCTTGGTGGGAAACTTGGTTTCATACCTGGCATGGAATATCCAGTATATAGCAGACTAGATACCTTGGGCCACAAGACAGTTGGATCCTTTATTAATCAGCAAACTCAGAAAGTGTACACATTTAAAGAAATAACCAATTTGATGGGAATGAGACAGAGAGTATAAGTTTTAATAGCAATCTACAAACTATGTTAACTCAATTTTAGGATTGACATATGACAAATTGTCATCAGAAGGTTTCAATACTTAATAACTATATTTTGAAAGGGAAGGAGTTCAATGTCATTGATATAGAAATATCTCCATTCAGTATCCTTCTATAAAATATTGGAGGCACTGGTAGCAACATAGAGCATGGAAACAAAAAGTGAGATTTTAGAGGATGATATAACAAATATTCTTCTTGTACCTAAAGAATGCTACGCTATTCCATTGTTTATGGGAATGCATTCCAATTGGTCAATATTGGAGTGAGGTCTGGGAAATACTTTCCAGGCCACAACAGTAAATGTAAGCTGGACACCTCCCTGATGTATATTGGGCATATTTTCAGTGGATGAAGAAGTTGGGAAAAGAGAAATTATTTTGTTTAAAAGGTTGTTTAATAAACCAAAAGATGTATTATGCTAAAATGGTTGCGGAGCAAGGCACCTACTGTGGGCTTGTGGAAAGCAGAAATGATGGACTTAATGTGCCTTAAATATGAATCCTTGTATGCAAAACCACCTAAGGAATGGGAAAACATTTTGCTAATGTGGAGTAAATATTTGCTGTCATTACCTTTAAGACATTCAATCAAGATTTAATTTAGGATAAGAACGCAATGGGATTTATTTAAATAGTTTTATATTAACTACATTTCTATATGAACAAAAAAAGTCAGGAGGGAAAGGGTGAGGGGAGGGAGGAAAACGAGGAGGGCTGACTAGAAGGGGTAACAGCAGTATAAGTGTAATGTATTCCAAGGTTACTGTTCTGTTTCTAAAGTTAGCAGAAAAACCTTTTGTCATTGTACCTCTGGGTTAATGTAAGATTGTTTATATGAAAAAAAGGTAATAAGTATAGTTGAAAAAAAATGTTGCAACAAGTAAAAACAAAGCATACTGAAGAATAGCCATGTGAGAACCACATCATCATGTCTAAAAATCTAATTCAGAAAGCTTTCCCAACAAAGGTCTTAATTGAGGGTTGATGTCTTACTGTAGAAGTCCATGGCGTAAACACTCTTTGAGCTCAGGACACAGCCATGGTCTTAGCAATTTTGTGGTTGATGGAGCCCTTAACATTTATACTATCATCTAATTCATGTTTTAACCTGCACATAAAACTTCTACCTTATTTTGCTGGTTATGCTTACTTATAGTCTACTGTTTAGAGTTTTCCTTTAATGCAATGTGACAGTTTATCTCATGTTTGCTATTCATGCTGGAGAAGAAAAGAATTTATCTGAGATCAATCCCCCTCCCCTTTTTATATTCTGCTAACATCTTTATCTTATATAGCACAAATATGCTTACAGTATGGCAGAATTACAATATGTTAGCTGTAAATAGCCAAAAGCAAATACTGAGACTGCCTGTAGCTTACTGGATAGATCTTTGACCATACCATTCTATAGTATTATAAATCATTTTCTGTGTAAAAGTAGCTGACTGCTTATGTTATCCAGTGAGTAAACTGCATTTAATTTTTCATTTGAATTTTAGTGACCAGGGATCAATATATTGACCTTGCTATAATTCTGAAGTGTTTTTCCCTTCCTGTTTCTGGAATATGTTATATATTTTCTAAGGAAAAACTAGAAACTGTGTATATTTTAATCAAATATTTAGACTATGAAGACACGCCGCTGTTGTTTCAAAAGCTTCTATGCCCCAAGATTCTTTCATAACTCTTTAGTTCTTCCAAGAAAAGGCATTGCGACATCAGTTAGCAAATCATCTTATTAAAAAGGACTTTATCTTCAGAAGGCACATCACTGAGTATTATTATCTACTTGAGTACTAGCATCATGCTTCTGTCATCATCTGATATTTTCAATTATGCTAATAAGAAAAAAATATATGGATAGATAAAGGTTGATTGCTAGTAGGCAGCAGGATTTTATCCTCATTATTAATTTGCATTTATTTTGTTTGTATGTATTTGTATGTCTGGATTTTGTTTTATTCTGGTTTGCAGTGACTGCAGTTTGCTAGTTAGGGGGTAATGCATAGAAAATCACACAGAAAAAAATACAGGCATTTATAGATACAGAGAAACTGGAAATATACTTCAAAGCACAATGATTATCAGATTCCCAAGGCCTGTGGTAGAAAGATTTTGCCACCAAAGATGCCTATTAAAACTGAAGCCTAGCTTTGATCCAGACTCTCATTTCACAGCGGAGAGTGAAACCCAAGGGGAAAAGTGCAGATCAACCACACATGGCTTTCTGCTGTGCTCTGCTTATTGCTTGAGATTCAAAAATGTGGATAAGAACAATAAAAAAAAAAAAAGCTTGATGAACAAAAGATAGCTCTACAGTATAAGTGGCAACAATAAACCTTTCATAACTTTCAACGTTTAGTCAAACACTTTCCAAAGAGGCTGTCTCAGTCTGATTCACAGCAGTAATTATAGGCGTTTTGTGTCCAACATATACTGCTTTCATGTCTATTCAGTATTACCAAAATGATGTACTTTACTATTTGGTACTGAAGAAAACAAGTAACATAACATTGCTGGAAATTAGAGAATTCTGCCTGTCTGGACACACTCTGGCAGTACATAACCTGCCTTTTATTTAGCTGTCTTCCCTTTATCTTCTTTGGGAAAAGAGTCATCTAACAGTGTTTGAAGTACTGATAAATTGCATATTCTGTGTCCTTTTCATTTGTGTGTTTCAGAAAAAAAAAATACTAGTCTCCTGGCCTTTCAATTCCTGTAAAATTGTATATTAATATTTCTTGTGGCTTTCCATTCAAAAACATTCTTGGGGTATGCAGCTATTCTTTTCAAATTATAACCTTCACAATAAATGACAACATTGCTTTTCATTGTAAGTAGGGATTGGCATCAGTTTATGCAATTTCCCAGAACTGTGCTGATTAGAGATCTGATTATTCCCTTAGTTTTACATGTATTTTCTGGTTAAGGATATGGCTTGAAGCACTGATCTGTGTTCACTGTTACACTGCTCTTTGCATTATTTTTGTTTTGACCAGCAGTTTCTTCTTGGTATTTTTGGGACACCAGCTTTATCAAAAATTGCCTCAACTAGGAATCTGCTGCCACAAACCTTTATCTGCCTCGACTTTCTCCCCTGTAACTCTGTCACTACAGCAGCAGTTTTTGGTGACTCCTAACTGCTTTTCAATGACAGGGATCTCTTTCCACCCTCCCATCCCCATGGGGGTCTGTGAATGTTGCCTCCATTGCTCCTGGTCCAATGACCAAAAGCCAAGTCTGGAAAGATAAGCCAGTTGTACTAAATGTCAAGGCACAGAACTGTTGGGTATTCCTGTGCTTTGTCCTGCAGAGCCTCATATCTTGATCCCTTGTTTCTGCTGGATAGGAGCCAGGAGGAGGGGGGGCATGTGGATGCTACTAGATAGGGAGGGAGGGAGGGATGGAGAGAGAAAGGGGATCAGGAGTTTGCTGGGTGGGGTGGGGGAGAGGGGGTCTAGGCAGGCTGCTGGACATGGAGAGGTGGGAGAGAAAGGGGATGTGAGTGATGTTTGGGAGGAGTGGGGAAGAGAGGATGTGGGTGCTATTAGGCAGGGAGATAGAGGTTCAGGAGTCTTCTGGGCAGGAAGGTGTGGGGAGATAGTGGTTCGAGGTTGCTGGACAGAGAGAGGTGGAGGAGAAAAGGGGGATGTGGAGGCTTCTGGGCAGGTGTAGAGGGAAGGTCAGGTGGATGCTGAGCAGGAAGGGGGTAGGAAAGGTGATTGGGGATATGCTGGAAGGGAGAGGAGAGAGAGAGAGCACAGGGAAGAAGATGCAGAGAGGGTCAGGAGTGTTGGGCAGGGATATGAATATGTGAGGGGATGACTGAAAGCATGTAATTAGGGATTATGAGGTCATGAAGGGGGAGTGATGAGGTACAGCAGTCACAATATGTCAGTTTTGGGAGTGTGCATTTCTTCTATCTTTGTACTTAGTGTAGGAGAAAATTTATTTCTGTTTCTAATTTTGTTTTACACTCCAAGATGGGCTTCTAGGAGTTTCCATTCCAGTTTGTCTCAACATTTGTAATTTGTGAACTTTTATTCTCTATATGGTGGTTTGGTCTGTCTGTATTCTGTTTTTATGACCGAGGTGAGGTATTTTACTGGCATGTTGGGATTCGTATCAGTCTTATTTGTTGCATTTTCTCAACAGGATGTGCACTGGTGGTGCAATGCTGCCTTTTTCATAGTTAGAGCTATTGCTGTTTGAGTCCATTGAGTTAGTGCTGCTATGGCAGGGCATGTTTGGTACACATGCAGAGTTTGTTTCTTTGGAGTTTGTGCTGCTGTTACTGAGATGATAGCAGAATCAGAATATCTTTTTATTATGATGAGTTATATGGGTAAATGTTCTAATTCTGCCCGGTACCCATTGCTGGGGGTTGGGGGGGGGGGGGGGGCTCCTGTGGATACAGAATATAGGTTTATAGTTAGCTTCATGACAGTCATCTGTTCAGCGTATCACACATGTGAGCATCATTGCTTAGGTGCGTCCTGACAGAAGAAGGGTTGAGAGCCACTGGTCCAAAGAAAGTCCCTTGAAAAAAGCAGAGGAGTCCATGTAAGACAATAATCCCATAAATAGATCCTCCAGTTTAGACAATTACTGACATGATCCCTGCCAATGACTTGCGCTGCTTAAACTGTTGCCACCCAAATCTTCAGGGAAGAGAAGTGTCAATAAAGATTCAGTATGAAATGTGAAAATAGGTAAAACATTTGCTATGTATCTCTGTTTAATTGTTTGTATGTTTTCTTATGATTTTTATGAATGTGGTTTTGGAAACCGCTTAGAAATTCAGATAAGCAGTATACAAATGTAAAATAAATCTGATCATATGGGGGTTTCCGGCTCTATCAGAAAAGAAAAAGAGTATTCTTGACTAGAGATGTACTTCGGGTAAAATTTTCATGTTGGGCTTCGTTTCGGGCCCCCCTCCTGTGGGAATTTTGTTTTTCCCATGGTTCGGGTTTTATTTTTTTCAGGGGCCCTGATTTTCGGGTTACTGCGCAGTATCGGGAGTTAGTGCGCACTAACCTGGCACTAACTCCCATTAGCACGTACTAACTCAAAAATGAATTTTTTTCTAAAATTTCGGAAAAAATCAATCATTTTTTGGTTCTCCCGGACCATTCCAAATTAGGCAATTTTGTTGACATTGCCTAATTTGGGAAAAATGATTGTACATCCCTATTCTTGACAGCCGTGCTGTATAATAAATAATGCCAGTTGACACCCACTTGACCATCACATACATGATTTAGTACTGTCTTCAACTATTAAAGGAATATTCTAAAAGTGTTTTCTTTTCATAGTTCTTTTCATGACTTACTGATTTATCTGGAACCTTCCTTGGTTGTCCTTTGATTTCTGGGGAAGGTGGGTGTTTGAACTTTTTTCTGTCCAGCAACTCCGCCTGAGACCTGTAAGAGATATTTCACACTATGAGCTTTTCTTTGCTTTGACATGGGAACTGGCATCAAGCAAGCAGAGAGAGCACAAAAATGGAAACTAAATTGCAATTTTTTGCCTTCCATGCTGTTATGTTACATTTTGTATGCAACTATATAAGATCCTAATTATGGGAAGATCGGGGTAAAACTATATAAATTTAAGGTTAAATATGATTTCTAACATTCATTATTCACAATATTTAGAATTTTGCAACTTTGGAATATATGAACCATCAAAAACTGCAACAACTTTACAGAAATAATTATAGAAGATCCATTGTCATGACAGTTTACCACCTACTCAAAGGGTTTTTCAGGGAAAGATATGAACAGAAATAATGCTTAGAACAGTGGTTTCCAAATTAGTTCTGGGGGACCTATGCATGGTCATTCATCTAGACCTTTGATTCTCAACCCAGTCCTCGGGACGCATCCTTCCAGTCAGGTCTTAAGGCTTTCCATAATAAATGTGTGTGAGATTGAATTACATTCACTTTCTCTGCTGCATGCAAATCTATCTCATGTATGGTCACCTGACAACTCAACTGACAGGGTTTGTTCAAGAATTAGGTTGAGAGCCACATAGAATAATAGGTTTGTTTGCAGTTTTAATAAATATCAGAAAGTAGGTAAAAACATTACATTTGTATTTAAAATCACAGTCAGATTTCAAAAGTGATATGAAAAGTCATTCATCTCATCTATTGCCACTACCCTTACCATATTTGACACTACCCTTATCATAGGCTATCTTTGTATTGCTATTATGTCTTATATCTTTTTATGGGCAATTGTATTTCAGTCCCATTAGATTAAATTGTATTCTTTAAGAAAAAAGCAAACTGAACTTATCTCTCCAAATACATCATTGCCACTCCCTCAAAAGGCCTGGTCTACCCAGAGTTTGCTGATTCACCTTGGAGTTAGTTCTCCTAACTGTGACCATTGTTTCTAGTCTGGTAGCCTTGCTCTCATTCCTGTCTTGTCTTGTACTTAGCATCCACTTTAGGGGCCTTCCTAGTTTGTGTTCTGTCTTGGTTTGTCTGTGTATTTGCCCCCTGTGTCTGTTTGTCCTTGCCTGTTAGTGCACTCTCCTATCTGTCTTTCAATGTTTGTTGTGGGCACCTTTCTGCTCCCTGCCCTGCTGCTTTAGTGAGTGTCCCTGTCCCTGTCGTCGTGCACCACCGGCTAAGCCCTGCCTGCCACCACAGCTGGAGAGGTCAACTCGAAGGGGAGGTTGCTGGTCAGGCGGAAGATCTTGAATCTTAGCCAGCTACCCATGGTGGTGCTGGTAGGGGTTCAGTCTATTCCTTCCCCAGAGTTTACCCAAGCACTGGCCAGTTGTGGTCTGACACCTAAGGAGCAATGCCAACATGGAACAATGATGGTACTAGTTCCTACCCCAGGCTATGACACTCTGGCTTGAGTGACAATCCCGTAGGTTTCAAGTGGAAGAAATTCCTGTCAGCCTCACTCACTTTACATCATACCATTTTCTAGGAACCCTCCCTCTCTATTTGCGCCAGTAGGGAATGCACCATCTCTGGCACATCACAAGGTAGTGGCCAAAGAAAAGATTCTGCAAGAGGTGGCCCTGGATAGCGTGGGCAGCTCCTTCTAAACTTGACCATATACCCACTAAGGATCATCCCAAAGAAGGAACTAGGAAAATGTAGGTTAATCCACAACCTCTCCTACCCCAAGGGCCAATCGGTGAATGTCATGAATACACCTCACTTATGCACTGTTAGCTATGCATTGTTTGGCCAGGCCTTATAGATATCATGGACCAGTGGGCATACTTGTCAAAGGCAGATGTTGAGTCTGCTTTCTGCCTGCTCATAGTGCATCTCAATTCATTCAATTTCTTGGACTTTAGGTTCAAAGGTGAGTATTACTTTGATAAATGCCTCCCAATAGGATGTACTATCTTATGTGCTTAATTTGATAATTTTAGCTCAATTCATATACTGGGCAGCTAGACAAGTGTCCAGATCCTAGAATATAGTTCGAAAGATTTCCTTTTCATTGACAATGATGCATTATAGGTAATAGTTTCCTCCTATCAACTTTTCAAAAAATAGCCTTGGAATTTGGCATTCCCCTAGTAAGGGACAAGAGAGAAGTCTCAACCTCAACTAATACATTCTTGGCTATAGAGATCAATGCACAGGCCAGAGTCATCAGGTTCCCATGAAAAAAAATTGTAAAGTTGAAAGGAGGTATTGGAATGCATGGGACTTCTAAACATTTCCTGCTGACTGATCACGATGGGTAGGGTCTTCATTTGAAGACTAGCTTTAGCCATGGCAGACATAACAAAGAAGCATCACTGTATTTGAGTCAAAAAGGCTATAAAGCAAGACATTGGGAATATTTCCTACAAGATTTTGATGGACAGACGATGTGGCAGGACCCACCCAGATCCAAATGTGAATTCAGCTTCTTCACAGATGCTTCTGGGGCCCTCGGGTTTGGCATATATTTAAAAAAGGCCTGATGTGCAGAGACATGACCCCTCGAATGGCATAGGACCACCAAGTTCATAATCTTCCTGAAGTTGTTCCCTATAATAGTTGCCTTGCAGATATGGGGCAAAGATCTCAGCAATGCAAATTTGGTATTTAGATCAGAAATATATGGCCATAAACGAGGCCATAAACATGCTGTCTACTAGGACCTTAGTTGGTACCACGTTATTATAAGAACTTGTCCTTAGCTGATAATGTCAAAATAATATATTCTGTGCAGCACATGTCTCGGGCACTGAAAATAGTGTGACTGACTCCCGCTTCAAGAGGGTCTCTTTTAGGACTCTAAGTTCAGAGCTGGAACGGACCAAGGCACCGATCCCATCAGAGATATGGCAGCTTAGCCCTCCCCCCCCCCCCCCCCCCCCACATTTGGGAGTTGATCCTCGATTTCCTGGCAGAGAACACAAAAAAATAATAATTTAAATACATAGTCTGATTACCAGTTGTTCTTCCCCAAAGTTGATAGCCCCTCAGTCTGTATTTCAGAACCGTTCTTCAAGCCCTCATCTTCTCCAGTTTGGACTACTGCAACTCCCTTCTGATAGGCCTCCCTAATTCAACCTTAAGACCACTGCAGTTACTCCAAAATGCAGCTGCCAGAGTTCTGTCTGGTAAAAGAAAAGCCGACCATATATCCCCAGTACTCCACAACTTACAATGGCTACCAGTTAAAAAAAGAATAGAGTACAAAGTACTCACAATCCTACACAAATCAATTCACAAAGCTGACTACTCTGCCTTGGACAATATTATACACCTACATAAATCTTCACGTACAACAAGATCTACATATAAAGTTCAGCTGGATGTCCCTTCATTACCTCAAGCCAAATTATCCTCCACTAGAAATAGAGTCATCTCTATCGTAGGCCCAAAATTATGGAACTCACTACCTCAACACCTCAATTTGCAAGAAAACTTTAAATCTTTTAAAAAAGATCTTAAAGATTGGCTACTTTCACAGTCTTACAATGGCTGCTCACCCAATGACAACAGAACATAAATCTTTTTCCAATCCACCTTCACGTTCTTTTTATGCCAGCAATCCCCTCCTTCTGTCTTTCGTCCTATCTTGCAGAAACCTTTTCTTCTCATTATCGGTATCAACCGTCAACTTCAAGTGCTGCTTACACTCATATCTATTGTTCAATGTATTGTTCAATATATTTATTGTCTTTATTAAGTTAATGTTCTGATTCATTTCTCTGTTACACTGTTATGAATTTAAATGTAACTGGTTTGTTATAATGTAAACCGGAGTGAAGGCTATGTCAGCTGTACCTCGGTATATAAACAAATGCTAAATAAATAAATAAATATTTCTGTGTAAGTCTTAGTCCAATATGTACTGTGCTGCAAACATGAGGGAGTAGCCAGGTTCACAATGGCAACACAGTTATCCAGTTATGGCATTCTTTTCAAAAGCTTTTGGTTTCAGAATCCTTTGGGATCTATCAATGCCAAAAGAATGATGTCTGAATGGGTGAGAGCTGCAAGAAGATCAAGGGACAAATGATGCCCTATTATGTACCAACACTTACGGCTCATAATTTGGGCTCTGAGAGGGCATCTGCTTTAACAACTTTGAAACCTGATTTCTTTGTTGTAGATTCATATTAGTGTTTTTAGCACCTCATATTGGCAACTTACTCGTTCAGTCTACAGCCAAAATAGATTCCTCTGGCCTCCATGTTGGAGAACATTCAGATATTTTTCAACAAGCAGATACTGACTATATACAAGTCCAAAACAGACCAATGAGCCAGGTTGGAGCTTCGTAGTTTGGATACTTACCCCCTGCACAACTTGGAGCATTTCCTGTCTTTGCTGCTGCCAGGAACCGGGTCTTGCTCACACATAAAAATGGACACACTCTATCCTGTTACCAGTTTTCTAGGGTTCTGTAACTGTCATTAAGAGGAGCAGGTATTAAAAATGAAGGTTTTAGTTCTCTTTCCTTCAGAATATGCAGCCACTAAAGCATTTTTCCCTGAGGCCTGAGGAATACTTCAGCAAGTAGACCACTAATGATTTTCTGTATTCTAGCTTGATTAACACAAATGATCAAAATCATAGAGCGTATAGAAAGACATGGTTTAATGGAACCCAGTCAACATGGATTTACCCAAGGAAAGGCTTGCCTAAGAAATCTGCTTAATTTTTTTGAAGGGTTAATAAACATGTGGATAAAGGTGAACCAGTAGATGTAGTGTATTTGGATTTTCAGAAGGTGTTTGACAAAGTCCCTCATGAGAGGCTTCTAAGAAAACTAAAAAGTCATGGGATAGGAGGCGATGTCCTTTCGTGGAGTACAAACTTGTTAAAAGACAGGAAACAGAGAATAGGATTAAATGGTCAATTTTCTCTTTGGAAAAAGGG
Organism: Rhinatrema bivittatum; assembly: GCF_901001135.1. Taxonomy (NCBI): domain Eukaryota; kingdom Metazoa; phylum Chordata; class Amphibia; order Gymnophiona; family Rhinatrematidae; genus Rhinatrema; species Rhinatrema bivittatum. Next base: position 450,509,495 of record NC_042615.1, on the reverse strand, counting down.
TAAAGAGTAGAGTGCCTTAGGGATCTGTACTTGGACCAGTGCTTTTCAATATATTTATAAATGATCTGGAAAGCAAGCAGTTTGTGATACATTACAGGAGGACCTTGCGAGACTGGAAGATTGGGCATTCAAATAGCAGATGAAATTTAACGTGGACAAGTGCAAGGTATTGAACATAGGGAAAAATAACCCTTGCTGTAGTTACACGATGTTAGGTTCCATATTAGGAGCTACCACCCAGGAAAAAGATCTAGGCATCATAGTCGATAATACTTTGAAATTAGTGTGCTGCAGCAGTCAAAAAAGCAAACAGAATATTAGGAATTATTAGGAAGGGAATGATTAATAAAATGGAAAATGTCATAATGCCTCTGTATCACTTCATGGTGAGACCGTACCTTGAATTCTAGAGATTTGAATCGGAACCGGAATCGGTTTGGATTCCGGTTCCGATTCACATCGTGTTTTTTTTTCATCTGGCCCGATCTTGGCTTTGTTTATCGGCTGCGCCCGAGCCGATAAACAAAAAACCCACCCCGACCCTTTAAAACTAATCCCTTGCTTCCCCCACCCTTCCAACCCCCCAAAAAAAACATTTTACAGGTACCTGGTGGTCCAGTGGGGGTCCCGGGAGCGATCTCCCGCTCTTGGCCATTGGCTGCCACTAATAAAAATGGCGCTGATGGCCTTTGCCCTTACCATGTGACAGGGTATCCATGCCATTGGCCGGCCACTGTCACATGGTAGGAGCACTGGATGGCCCGCGCCATTTTTAAAGATGGTGCCAGCCATCCAGTGCTGTTTTTCCCACCCTCCCCCAAAACGATAAGAGAACCCCCACAAACAATATCGTGGGGTTTTACTATCATTTTGGGGCAGCCCCCGATTTCTGACAATTTTGAAAAAATTGACAATATTTTCAATCGTCCGAAGCCTGATTCACATCCCTATTGAATACTGTGTACAATTCTGATTGCCACATCTCCAAAATGATATAGTTGTGAATGAGAAGGTACAGAGAAGGGCAATCAAAATGGTAAAGGGGATTGAACAGCTCCCCTATGAAGAAAGGCTGAAGAGGTTAAGGCTGTTCAGCTTGGAGAAGAGACGACTGAGGGGGGATATGATAGAGATCTTTAAAATCAAGAGCAGTCTTGAACAAGTAGATGTGAATCAGTTATTTACACATTCAGATAACAGAAGGACTAGGGGGCACTCCATGAAGTTAGCAAGTAGCTCATTTAAGACTAATTGGAGAAAATTATTTTGCACCCAATGCGTAATTAAGCTCTGGAATTTGTTGCCAGAGGATGTGGTTAATGCAGTTAGTGTAGCTGGGTTTAAAAAAGGTTTGGATAAGTTTTTGGAGGAGAAGTCCATTAACTGCTAGTAATCAAGTTGACTTAGGGAATGGCCTCTACTATTACTGGCATCAGTAGCATTGGATCTTCTTGGTGTTTGGGTACATGCCAGGTTCTTGTTGGCTGGTTTGGCCTCTGTTGGAAATAGGATGCTGGTCTGATCCAGGATGGCAATTTCTTTTGTTCTAACGCACTACATCAGGATCATAGGGCACTCCTTTATCCAATGAGCATACAGAACAAAATCATGGTGATTCATCTGGGCATGGCCTTTCATCAAATTGTGTTATCTTTGCACAGAAACATGAGTATGGGATTGCCTAGGGTGGGTGCAGAACCATGCACCAACCCTGGACAAAAATTGCCCATTTAGGGGGAAACAACTTAGCAGTAATCCATAGTGTGGAACTGGTCCAAAGGATGCAGAGGCACTTATTGCAATTTCAGAACACTTTGCCAAAGCTCATATAGTTTGGTCCTGCATCGTCTCTATGCATGTGTGACAGGATGAGTGAGTCCACCAAGAGATAGAAAAGACTAAAAAAAAAAAATCAACAAGTGGATGTGAAGGATCATGCCTATTCTTCAGGGCCATTCTACCCTCATATCATGGTAGATGTGAGCTACTCCAGGCTTTTCTGATCAGATGGGGTACATTTGTTGGACAAAGGCCTGGACATATTCAACAGTGACTTACAGGATAGTTTAGATGCCCTGCTATTTAGATATGGCCACAGTACCTAATGGGTGGGAGAGACTCCTCTCCTGGCAAATGAGGAGTCGTAACTGGAGCTATGACAGAGTGACAAGCAAGCCAAAACAACCTCATGTTAATAATATGAATTTGAAAGAGGTGGTAGGGCATGGCAAATGCCCACAGCAGCTTCTTCAGTCTGCAGTAGCAGGGGGCACCTAGTCTTTCAAATTGTCTCCATTGCTTCTGTAATGGGCGGGGCTGGAAAGTGACAGTACTAGCATTAAAGATCCTGGTCTTTGATGGAATAGGGATGCTTGAGCAACAGCGGGGCCAATGCAATGTCTTTTACAGCCGGTTATAGATATATTAAAATCTATGGTTGCAGAGTGTTGTCATCAGGCGAAGGTCAACCATGGTTGTTTGTTTCAAGTATTTGAGTATATTAAGTGCAGAAAATGATTGTTATTTGGTTATGTTATTTATTGTCTGTATATTATGTTATTCATTGTATTGGTTTCACTATTATTTCATGCCGTGATGCGGCCCTATTACATCCACAAAAAGGAGTTTAATTCAACCCATATCTGTCATCATTACTGGCAAGGAAGGAGTGTGGAATAAGTTGAAAGGGAGGGAAGGGAGGGAAGTAAGCCTCTGCCTGATGATGCTGTGACCATTTGTTTCATAACTTCCTCTATGTCTCTAAATTTATCCCTAGCCTTGTGATTGCTCCTTCAATTGATGCAGAAAAGGTGTTCGACTGGGTCAAATACTATTATCTCTTTCATGTATTATGATGGTTCAGTTTTGGTGATAAATTTATTGCTGCAAAACATTTACTATATAGTCACCCCCAAGCCAGACTTACAGTAAACAACTTGATCTCTGATAAATTTATTTTAAATAGAGGTACTAGGCAGGGCTGTCCCCTGTCCACTTTTCTTTTTAATTTGGTGCTGGAACCTTTATTACTAGCCACATGTTAAGATGCTAAAATATAGTCACTCGACATAATGCAGTAGAATGTATCTTGTCTGCTTACAAAGATGATGTGCTGCTCAATCTTTCTCACTCAAAAACTTCAATACCGGTATTCTTAGATTTTATCTCAAATTTTTCTCTTTTCTCTGGTTATAAACTGGCAGAAATCTGAAATGATGCCACTAAATGTTCTAGGGCAATGTGTGGATCTTATAAATGCAAACTTAAATGGGTGGTAGATGGGCTTAAATATCTAGATATTATTTTTTATGCTGACTCAAAGTATTCAGGTTCCAAATATGAAGAAATTATTAGTAAGTTAATGTGAGACACTTTTGTTAAACGGTCTCCCTTACACTATTCTTGGTGGGGAAAAATTGGATACTATAAAAATGGTTATTGCTTCCCGTATTAATTATATATTCAGTATGGTCCCAAACTTTTTCTCTCCTGCATTTTATAAGGTGGTGAACAGGCTATTAGCTATCTTGTAATGGAATCATAAAACTCCTAGAATTGCTTTAAATAAAAAAGAAAATGGTGGCATTTACTTTCCAGAATTTTATAGTTATCATCATACTTATATTTTACAACAAGGTTATTATTGGCTAGACAGGATGTTTAATTTCCTAATTTGTCCTTGTTTGCTAGAGGTAGAGTTCTACTTGGTATATCCTTTTATACTTGGAACACGACCCAGGATGAGATAACCTAGACTTTTGTTGCATATTCCACTTATCAAATCCATGCATAGAGCTTTTTCTGAATTTTGACAACTTTCACATCTGTTTGAAATCCTCTTGAGGGTACTCTTGTTTATTGCCACAATGATTCAGTCATCTTTTTATAATTAATAAGAAGTGCATGAAATGAAGTTTTTGGCAAAAGAGGGGAATTTGGTTCCTCAATCAGGTGGGTAAAGAATGTAAAATTGATATCTGTCTCTATTTTAGTTTCCCCTTTTTGCCTTGCCCCAATATTTCAAATGGTTTCAAATACAAAATTGCATTACATCCAGCAGTATCTCATTAGACTTAATACACTTATACCATGCAATGTGTTTCTTTTATTTTAAATTAAAACAATCTGGTCAGATGGCCTCAGGTTTTCATAAATGCCTTAAAGATCTTTAACTTTGTTACTTGCCTGGGCCTGGAGAAAATTTGATATAGAGGAAATCCTCTAGCATTATGTAATCTATTACTTGTTTGTGGCTCATTACTCATTTTGGATGTCTTGAAGCTGTATAAGGCTGGGTTATCCTTGTCCCATCACTGGGGGTCTTGTACAGAAGATAAAGAAGTATTCTTTCATATGTTTTTTTTTATTAGCCTAAATGTTGTTCATGCCTTTTGGATTATAGTCTGGGATATAATTACAAGGATATCAAATGTTAATTTTCCACTTTCGTGTCATATTATTATCCTTAAAACTACAGCTTTGTACTCTCATTTATCTTTTATTGCAAAATAAATTGTTGGACATTTTGTTTTCAATAGCCATCATAGTAATTTTTAGTAACTGGAAAAAAAAAGGGTTTTATTTAGTGTTCATTTTTTGAGGAGCTCAGTTTGTATGCATTATAAATACGAAACAGCAGCTGCTGGTAAATACAATACAATCTCTGCATAAACAGGAGAGTGAAGTCCGTTTTACTCTTATTTTCATGTACAAATATCCCATCATGCCTTGTCATTTCTGAATATAGCTCGAGTATTAATGTTCCTGATTCTTTGCCTGTGAGATTGATGCTTAAAAGACCTCTTTGAATGTGTGTTTTTGCTATTTTCTATTTTATCTGGTTAAAATTTTCCAATAAACAGATTTGTACTGAAAAGGCAGAAGAAGAAGATTGCCAAGACAATACGTCAACCCCTTTAGGTGATCAAGCTTCTCATTCTCCTTGTTGCTTCAGCTCTATCTGGCTCTTTTTCCAGTTTAACTAAAAGGTTACCAACTTTCTTCCTGCATTACCTCCATTTTCTTGAGCTTCTTTTTATGAGACTTCTGATCAACCCCGTCTCTTAAGTTCTTCAGAAAACCTTCCAGGGTCCATTTTCAGTTGGTTAGCTAGCAGGGTATCTGTCTAAATAGCAGGATAAACTCAGCAGTGCAATACCTGGCTATCTTAAAATTAGCCGGTTATGTCTACCTATCTAACTATAGGACAGCCGTGCGGCCCACCAGGGTTAGCCACATAAGTTAAGCGTTCCTCCTCGGAATGTCTCTTGCCCACCCGTAGATCACCCCTTTCTTATCCGGCTAAATTATAGCTAGGCAAGGGAAGGTGCCCCCTTAGAGATTGGCCTTTTTGGCGATTTGAAATGCTGGGGAAGGGGTAAGGTAGGGTCAGGATTCCTAGAGGAGTAGAGAGAAAGAAACTGTCAGTTCTCAAATTTCTAGGAAGCTGGTAATTCTGTCACACTCCCAGGGACTCCACCACCTACATCCCTCTCTTCCCCAGAATTTACAACCTGAAGAACTAGGAAATGGGTGAGAGTCTGTGTGTATGGTGTACCCCATCAGGGTCAGTGCAAGGGTATTAGGTGCCCTAGACAAACTTTACAGCTTTGATACCCCACTCCTTCCCTCAAACAATTAATAATTATGCACTAATAATAGTTTACAGGAAAAAGAACATTCAGTGTATAGGCTTATGAGCTAAAAAGATAACTTTCAACATGTATATATTTGTATTTACTCCTGGGGTGCCAACCACAAAACCCTGCAAAAAAGATACTTAGAACCCATATGGTATTAAAATTATTTTAACAAGTGCTGGGTGTAAACTTGCCTTCAGAAAACCATGAGTAAACTGAATGTAACCCTACCCCGGTGTGCCTGTCCTACAGGGGTGGTACACAAACTTCTTTGTTACTCTTCAGGGCTGGAACTTTTCCCTGGCTAACTGTTCTGTCTCCCTCACTTCCCCAGGTGTGGATTCTAGGGATGTGCAATCATTTTTGCCGAATTGGAAAATTTTCAAAGAAATAGTCCAATTCGGCATGGGTTTGAAGACCCGAATCCTGAGACAAATTTTCCCTGAACTTCGGGGAAAATTCATTGTTCAGGTTAGCACGGGGGGGAGGGGCACATTTATTAAAAAAAAAAAAAAACCACCCCAACCTTTTAAATTTTTAATTACAAACCCCCCACCCTCCCGACCCCCCCCAAAACTTGCCTAAAGTGCCTGGTGTTCCAGCAGGGGTCCCAGGAGTAATCTCCCACTCTTGGGCCATTGGCTGCCAGTAAACAAAATGGCGCTGGTGGCCCTTTGCTCTTACCATGTGACAGGGACTACCGGTGCCATTGGTTCACCCCTAATAACTATACAACTGTTGAAAGTATGATGCAATCTTTTGTCAATTATTTAAAGCAACATCATATTATACCATCAATATTTGCCGTAGCCTGTTAGTTTAATGGATAATGAGACCTCATATATATTATGGCAGGGTACTAGTGGATTAGTCCCTAGATGCCAATAATTCAATAGTGCGGTGATATGCTCTGCGTGCACCGTCTCAAAATTATAATCATAGGTCTCACTAAATGATCACGGTACCGACAATGTCTTGTCAGTTACAAAGTGTCATAGGCAGTGAAAAGGATAAACACTTATCGTAGCATGGTTTGCAGTCAAGGACTTGGTGCTGGCGTATTGGCCCGACACGGCTCGTGTTTCTGGGGAACCTTCTTCAGGGGCCGCAGTGTGCCAGTGCTGCAATGTGATAAAACAGAGTTAATGCATCCCGTGTTCAGGACAACTGAATTCAAGCTATTAACTGCCATGACTTACTATTTTCCAGACTGCCAGTTTCTTCTGCTACTTGGCTGCAGCGATATTTTGGCAGCAGGATCCGCCATTTTGAAGTGCTAATTATATACCTACCGCTATGGGCGGGAACAAGTAATAAATGACGTCATACCAATTTAGCTAGAGCAGGAACTAAATGAGCGATGCCCATTCAACTGAGTCATTGAGACCAAAGGGTGTTGCGGACCTTAAAGTGAAAATCCACCACTGTTCCCGGATGTTAAGTACTTGTTTAATATCTCCTCCGCGTGGATTGGGTAAAATTTGTTCAAGGATGGTCCATCGTAATTGATCAAAAGTGTGGCCAGTTGCAATGCAGTGATTTACCATTGGCGCTTCCAGGTTCTCTGTGTTTAAGCGGCTGCGATGTTCAAAAAGCCGCGTTTTGATTTTTCTACTCGTGCGTCCAACATATGTTAATTGGCAGGGACATTCTATAAGATATACCACAAACGTGGAATTACAAGATGTCTCTGAATTTTTATGATAGATGTAACCTGTGCGTGGATGTTTCCATGAAGATCCCTCTATGGTGATCGAACACATTTCACAGTTGCCACAGCACCGATGGCTGCCTTGCTGTGTTGTCGGGTTCTGCAAAGTGACAGCTGCGTGCACAACCGAATCCTTTAGATTCTTGCTGCGTTGGTATGCAAAGAGTGGATATTCTGAAAAAATGTGATGCAGTTGCAAAATATGCCAGTGTTTTTTTATACTTTGCATGATTAAATAAGATTTATCCGTGTGTGTGAGTACACAGATGTCAGTTGTAACAGGAGGCCGTGTTTTGTACTGCAACAGGGCTATCCTAGGTGAATGCCATGCTCTTTTAAACGCTTTGTATACTGCACTGTAGGGGTATCCTCTGGAAAAAAACCTTTCCGCCAGTATACCTGCTTGTAGTTTGAAGTCTCTATCCGATGAACACAAACGTCTGAGTCTGAAAAATTGACTGACCGGAAGACCTTGTTTAAATGCTCTTGGGTGAAAGCTATGGTATCTAAGTAAATTGTTTCTTTCAGTTTCCTTACGATGAATGGAAGTGTGTAATTGCTGGTTCTGAACAGTAATTGATATATCCAAAAATGATATATGTGTTTTACTGTACTGTGTAGTAAATTGTAGGTCCTGGTCCACTGTATTTACCCAAATGATGAATTCTTGAAGCAATGCCAAATCTTGGTCCCAAAAAATGAGGAGATCGTCTATATAACGGATCCAGAGTGAGATAGCATTAAACCAGCCCGAACTGTAGATATGTAATCTTTCAAGTCTGTCCACGACTAGATTGGCAATCGAGGGGGCTGCCGACGACCCCATTGCGATGCCATGGATTTGAAGATAAAATTGGGTGTTGAAAGAGAAATAGTTATTTTGAATAACTAATTTAGCTATTTCAAATACAAACCAGAAAGGAATTCTGGAGCCTTCCATATTATTTTTCAAAGTTTCTTCAATGGTGAGTAAGGCTGTAGAATGAGACACATTGGTGTATAATGAGATGACATCCATCGTGACTAGAATTGTAGGATCTGGTAAAGATGAATAATCTGCCAATTTGTTGAGGACGGCCGTTGAATCTTGGACATATGCCCTCATGTTTTGAACATGAGGTTTAAGAAATGTATCAAGAAAAATGGCTAGTGGTTCCAAAAGGGATCCGTTACTGGATACGATGGGTCTCAGCGGGGGGGTCTATTGTTGCCAGAGGATGTGGTTAGTGCAGTTAGTGTAGCTGGGTTTAAAAAATGTTTGGATAAGTTCTTGGAGGAGAAATTCATTAACTGCTATTAATGAAGTTGACTTACAGAATGGCCTCTATTTCTGGCATCAGTAGCATGAGATATTCTTAGTGTTTGGGTACTTGCCAGGTTCTTGTGGCGTGATTTCTTGGAAACAGGATGCTGGGTTTCATGGACCCTTGGTCTGACCCAGCATGGCAATTTCTTATGTTCTTATTTTCTTACTGGCTCACATACATGCTCACTGGCTCAATCACTCTCTTTTACACACACAGGCCCACCAGCTTAAATATTCCTTCTGTTTACACATGCTTATTTGCTCACTCATTCTCTCTTGCTCATACACATGCTCACTGGCTCTCGCTTACACACACATGCTCTGGAAACCACAAGCCTGATACTATTATACAGTGTAACAACAGAAAAACTGAAACATCATTATTCTTCACAAAACATCAAGCAATAAAATCAAGAAATATAAACCATTATTCATAATATTAAAACCATACTAATATAAAGAATAAATATGTTAAAACAGCTGAGAAACATCCAATAATCTTTTGATTTCTAGCCATCCAGAGATTGTCATGGATTTGGAGGAAGTGGGCTGGACAAATGTTAACCTCTTTTTCTCCCCTTTGCACACACAGGAATTCTCTCTCTCTTATATACATGCAGGCTCTCTGTTGCTCTCATGCCCATGCAGGCTCTCTCTCACATGTACACTCAAGTGCTCTCTCTCTCTCTCTTGCACACACATGCAGGCTCGCTCTCTCTCACTCACACATGCAGGAACTCACAGGCAAGCATTATCTTTCATATAAGCATGCGCGCGCTCTCTCTCTTATACAAACAGGCTGTCTCAATTACATGCAGTCTCTCATACGCACATGCAGGCACTCATACACATAAATAGGCTCTCTCTCTCTCACACATGTGCAGACTTTCACATGTACATGCAGGATTTCATACACATAAAAACATGCAGCCTCTCCCTCTCATACATGCCCCTCTCAGGCCTCCTCTCCTTTCTTTTTTGGCTTTGGCTGTGGTGTTATTCTACTGCCTGGGGGGAGGGAGAGGACTTAACTAGCACGCCATTCTTCTTTTTGCTGATGGGGCATCATCAAAAAGTACTGTCGCTTCCTTTTTAACTCAAGTCTTGACCAGCAAACTATATCTCAAGTACCATCAGCAAAGCTAACGACTTCTCATTTGGAATCTTCTTGGAGAAGAGGTCTATTACTTGCCATTAGTTGGGTGAACCTGGGGAATGGCCACTGCTATTGCAGGCATCGGTAGCATGGGATATACTTAGCTTTTGGGTATATGCGGGGTGCTTGTGAGCCTGGATTGGCCACTATCGAAAACAGGATGCTGGGCTTCATGGACCCTTGGTCTGACCCAGCATGGCAATTTCTTATGTTCTTATGCTGGCGTTGTCAACCCACGAGTGCAGGGCTCAACTAAAAACCAAAACAATACTGCTTTTGGTGGTTCCCGTTTAAATAAAGCCTCTCTTATTTTCCGGATTTGGCATGTTGTGGCAATAAACTGTCAGGAAATCATCCATTTTACTATTTTTCCTTAAATCCTATAAGGGTTTATTTTAATTTTTCTGCTGACCATTCCCTCATGTAAGCATGTAAGGTATCCTCTCTCAAGTGATGTTAATAGCCACTGCTATTAATTGCATCAGTAGTATGGGATCTTCTTGGTGTTTGGGCACTTGCCAGGTTCTTGTGGCCTGGTTTGGCCTCTGCTGGAAACAGGATGCTGGGCTTGATGGACCCTTGGTCTGACCCAGCATGGCAATTTCTTATGTTCTTATGTTCTTTTGAAATAATTGAGAGGGATACACTTTTAATTTCTTTTTTTTAATGAGCATGACATGAGTTATATTATGAAATGTTATTTCAAAAGTTTGAATGTGGATTTCCTGGGCCAGCTGGTTAGGATTTATCTTGACCTGGCTAGGGCAGCACAAGAAAGAAGAATCGACTTCCTGGCCTTACACCAGGAAGAACAATCTCTTAGAGCATCCTCCTTATTAAGGTACCCTTGCAAAGGTGTAGTCTGAGAGCTGAGTGTTATATTTTCTTTGCTCCAGAGCAGCTGAGGAACTTTTTGGATATGAAGAAGTGGTCTGTTTCATCTGTGTCCCCAGCAGGCCAAGAGTAGGCTATCATGCTGAATATAGGAATGGGATCTCAAGCTATGGTCATTTCCTAAGTCTTTTTTATCTTCATTTTATAAATTCTCCTCTTTTTCTCTGCTTCTCCTTCATGGTTGGAAGGGATAACTTATGAGAGAAGATGTCTTGTATGTTTTGTTTTTTGAATAATGTTTATTTAGTCTTTGTTTTTCCTTTTCTTCTTCCTGATGTTTCTGTGCATAGATTTTCTTTGTATTATTATTGAAATTGATAAAAAGTTATAAAAAAAAAAAAAGTATTGTTGCACCCGCGCGGAACTCTCTGCTGCCAACACATCAGCAAACCGTGCTTTCGTTTTCCTGCTGGTAGGGGTGGGAACCTCACCAGCACCTTATCTACCCGTTCCACTAAGTGAGACTTTTAGTTTCTTTGTGGCAGAGAAAATTAGGCGATCACAGGAGGGCTATTTTGGCGGGGGGGGGGTGGTGTAATTTTTGCTGCCCCAAAATGTTGCCGCTTGAAACAACTCTCTCACCCTGCTAACAGTAGAACCGCCCCTGCTAGGGTCAGATCTTGACTAGCTCATTCCTCTGAGTTCAATGGGAACTGAGCAGCTCATTGTTTTTATTTGTTCTATGTGACTGTTCTATCAGTATGTTTTGTTGAACTTCAAAGCTGTCCATGGTATACCATTTCTGTGCATAATGGGGTCCACAGAGATTCATTCAAGTTATTTGATACCCGTGCAGGTTTTCAATTCCACGCATCCCCATCCCCCAAATTATGCACATCCTTTTGCTTTCATGTGCACACATACTTTCGCGTGGATTTTGTTTCTGCTTCTGCTAAGGCGGGCATGTCGGCAAAATGGAAGTCCCCACTTAACAGCCTAGCGTCATAGGTGGGGATGCCAGGGACACTTTCCTTGTCATAAGGCATGGGGACATGATGTCCTCCACCTGTGGAGTAAGGACATTTCTGCACACCAAGAAGAATTGCATGGAAGTCCCTCTGGAAGTAGCATAGTCAGGCAAGTGACCACTGGCATGGGGTAAGCGCCTACAAGGAAGCAGATACTCTTTAGGGTATAGAAATACGAGTGTTGCTGTAAAGCTAAGTGGAGAATTGAAGACTCTGTCACTCAGCATGCTTTAGTAGAACAAAAGGATGTACAAAGATCACAAGAGTTAAGAAGGGTGCATGCTACCAGGCAGCTGGGCCAAATGCAGAGCAATAGGAACACTACAGCTCCACAAACTCCAAGTATGAAAAGGTGATTTAATGCTATCATTTCCTATCTCACGATGGCCTAAGGCCAAATGCAGAAGTGGAGTCTGCATGCAAGGGGTTCCCAAGGGGAAGGGCTTAATTTGCAAAACTGAAATAGCAGGAAAAATGGACACAATCATTACCACACAAGCACTGCACACAGCGTCCAAGAACTGCCACCAATCTGCAGCTTGCCATCTCTATCAGTAGTCACCGCACCAAGCACCAGGTTCCAAAAGACAAGTGAGGTTTGAATTTGGCACGTGATATATCTGGTGTAAAAATGTCATGCAGAATTTTGTGTTTAAGTAGTGTATGCAATATTGACAGAGTAAAGAATATAAGTTATACAAATCAGGGTTGATTTTCAAAGATTTGTATGTGGCTTGTGCTTGTAAAATTGGCATATATGTCAGTAAGTAGCCTCTATGCATGGTATGTCTATTTTCAGAAGGGCATGAGTATTTGTACACTTTCGCTGCTTCACCGAAAAGTATGTAAATACAAAGAGGGCATTTTGAGAATGTTGTGGAGCAGAGATTGGAAGTACATGCACATGTATGTATTTTATATGTGAAGTATGTATATACAGAATGTGTTAGCTGGTCTGGACTGAGGGAACACCACCTGGGGTGTACTATGAGAGGACAGATCAGGACTAGGGCTGGTCTTCCACCTAGCAGCTCCCTCCTTTGGGATCTAGGGGCCAGCAGGACCTGACTGCAGCATTGGTACATCTTGGTGAGTGCTGGCTACTGCAGGAGCTGATACTGGTGTAGAGTGCCAGTAAGGACTGGAAATGGATCTTGAATGCAGGCAAGGACTAGGACAGGATTTTGAGTGCGGACAGACTGGAACAAGACCTTGAATGCCATCAAGGACTGGAACCGAGGCTTGAGTGCAGGCCAGACAAAACATGGACAGGACTCAAAGAACAAGGAACATACAGGCCCAAAAGCACACTGGGCTAAGGAGGCCTAGATAGGCCAGAGAGCTAGAAAAGGATTGGTAGGGAACAAGGCAAGCAAGGCGTGCTAAGCGTGGATGGCCACAGAGCAAGGCAAGGAGCAAGAAGACCAGATGATTGCAAAGCAAGGGAAGGGGTCAGGGCAAGGAGCCAAGGCACCCTTGATGCAAAGACATCAAGGCAGGTATCTGTAGGGTTGAGATTTGGGTCTGATGCAGGCAAAGAGGAGGAGCTTGGCAAGGCTGGAGACATGGTTCGCCGAGGACTCCTGGTGGCTAGGAGGCCTCACCAAAGGCTGAGTTGAAAGAGCTGTGAGGAGCTGGCATGGATAGCATGGAGCTGAGCTCCAAGGAGACCTCTGCCTGTAGGGAGGCGTCATAGTCATGGTACGATGAGACTGCGTAGCAAGTGAAATCGTAATAGCATCAAATATGCACATGTTTTTTTATAACTGCTAATTGAGTATCAGATATTAAATCTTCTCTTTTGTGTGCAGATTTTAGAAAGAGATTCTGGAGCAAGTGGTGGAGGGTGTGGGGAACTAGTGATGGTGTGGGCGAAGTGATAAAAGTTACAGCAAACTGGTGTTTGGAAGTATGGTCACAAGTAATTTCTTTAGCGACATATGCACTTACATCAATCAACTTTATTAAATACCTGCCTCCATGCATAGAATGAGGTTTTTACATAGAAACATAGAAATGATGGTAGAAAAAAGCCAAACGGTCCATCCAGTCTGCCCAGCAAGCTTATGGTAATAGCTGCCGCACTGTACAGGTCACCCCCATACTTATCAGTTTCCCAGACTGTCAAAAAGTCAGGTCCCTTCTTGGTTGCTGGCTGGGTCCAATTCCCCGTTATGCCTTGCCGTTGAAGCAGAAAGCAATGTTGGAGTTGCATCAAAAGTATCAGGCTTATTGGTTAAGGGTATTTAATGTGTAAAATATGTGCATGAGCTTTAATAAAATATTTGCAAAAACCGTATGCACCACTCCATCACAAACGTGTGCTCATACTGGCACACACAAGTCCACTTTGAGGGCAGAGATCCATATTACTTTATAAACGTTGTTGCTCCTACTGCATAGTTTATAAAAAAAAATCAAGCATAACTTCAGATGCATAAGTGCTGAGTTATGCACACTGTTAAAAAGTACCCTCCCTATGGATATATTTGACCCATTTTATCTCTTCTATTGAAAAACATAGAAAGCTCGCCACCTGGCACCAGTTCTGCATGTGCGGATTTGATATCATGGCACAATAACAGACAGATGGTCGAACAGAAATACATGGATTGATTATTTCCTGTTTAATGTTGTCTAATGCAATTAAAACCATATAGGGCAATAAAGTACATATGCATGGACAGTGTCCAAAGGAAAATATATTTCTCCACCAGTTTCCTTGAACTGCTGCTTTAGAACTCACATCATCTTCAAGTAGAGATACCAGAGAAAAATTCATTTGCAACCCAAAAGTATTTTTCAGGGCAGAAACAGAAATATGAGACGAAAATGTTGTTAATAATTGTCCAAACAACTCGTTAGCATTGTTCACTTCATGAAACCTAGCAGAAGGGCAAAGAGCATAACCATATCTCCTACCCCCAGTCCCACCTTGCAAAAATAAAAGTGATAAATAGTACAGAAGAGAAAGTTACAAAGCATAGAGCAGTGTCATATGTCAGTTATTACACAATAAAATTAAACAGTAAAATACAAATGTATAATAACAGATATCACCATTTAAATTACTTTAAATAATTTTAAACTTTGCAGTCACATTATATAATATTTAAATCAAAATGATTTTTCTCTGTTTTCTTCATCTGTCTTCCTGATTTCGTTCATTGTCTACTTTTGCATCTCTTTTATTCCTCTCTATCTGCCTCTGATATCTGTTATCCCCGTGGTCCTTCTTCATCTTTCATCCCTCTTCCTCTGTCTCTTTTATCCATCACCTTCCCTATGTTCTATCCGTCCACATCTTTTATCATCTTGCATTTTCTCAATTCTCTTCTTCATCTCTGGTCTTATTCTAATGATGCCTGCCCTCTTTTTTATTCCTCCAATTCCTCCATTCCACATCCCCACATCTTCATCCCCATTGTCCTTCTCAGTACTTTATCGCCTCCTTCCTAACAGTTCTCCATCTCCCACACACTTACCTCCTATCAACTCACAATCTCCTTTCATCTGTCTCTTACCTCCTTTTCGCCCTCTGTCATCTTCTCTTTGTCACTCAAACTTTTCCCAGCATTGCATTTCCAGCACTTTCCTCCTGATCCCAGCTCCCTCTGTTTTCCTCTTGATTCTCACCCCCACCCCTACCCCTTTCCAGCCCCCTAAGCTCCTTTCTCCTTTCATAACTTCCTCCACTAGAACATAAATAATAGGAGCAGGCTTGGTAGCAAAATTTTCAAGTACAGGGATAGAAAGAAGGCGCTCACAAACCCACAGGTGGCTTCCCTCCTCCCAATTATTCTATGAGCTTGCATTTTCTCTCTAAAATGGAAGCACGCCTTCGGATCATGAAAATGTATTCTAGATCTGTAATCGTAGCCCCATGCTAATGCTCCTGCAATTCCAGGACTCTAGAGCAAGACAATTTTGAGAAAGTGCAGGCAGGAATCAAGCCTACAAGGACTACAATGAATTAAAAATGGCCCCACCCTGGCCACACACCCCAGTGCCACCTCTTATCCCCACAATGGGGGTGGGAGGTATTTTCAAAAGGACCTTCGCATGGAAAATCCCTTTGAAAAGGGCCCACACATAGTTTAAACTTTGAAAAAAGTCGAAAAGGTCTAAATTATTAGGGGATTTTTTTTTTCACATAAACAGAATATGGAGGGGAGGAGGGAAAATGTGTGACAAATCAGGTGAAAAATATTTTGGGCCAGAATTAAGATTTAGACAAAAGACATTCAAGAGGGATGCAAGTTATTTTACTTGCATCGTTTTCAAAAAGAAAAAGGGGAAACAATGTGAAAAGTGTTACTGCTTTCAATTATACTGTGTCTCACTTGTTTTTTGTTTTTGTTTGTTTTTTTTTAATAATCAAGTGAATTAAAAATGAAGGGTGCAAAGGATCAAAAGCCAAACAAAAAATGGTTTAAAATGTAACTGATGGATTCAGGAGATCTTAAACTAAGCATTATGTAGGATAAAGCATGTATAGTACATGAAGTTTGACTAATGAACATAGTTTTTCTGTAGAACTCCAGACTGGGCCGATCAAAGCCTTCCTAGGAAAGTTGGATGTCTGCCTCATTAAGGGGGTCATTTTCGTAGCATATCACACACGAAAAGGGACTTTTCGCACACGATAGCTAGCTATGGGTGGAGTCGGGGCGTCATCGGGGCGGACACAGCAGAAAGATCGTTGGCTGTGAAAAGGTAAGAACCCTTTTCGCTGCCAGTAGCGCGCCCAATAGCACCACCTTTTACGATGGCGCTATTGGGTGCGAAAGCCGGCAGCAATAGCACCATGGAGGTGCAATCACTGCCGGCTTTCACATGCTCGCCCCCCCCCCCCCCCCCCCCCCCCGTTACCGCTGGATTGAATCCAGGCCTAAGTCTTGAAATGCCTAACTTCTAAAAACTTAACAGGAATCCAATCATTGTCTTCTGTGCAATGTCACATGTTCATATTTAGTCAGTCTCTTCACTGCTACGTGGAATCCACTGAAAAATTGCTAAAGCCAGCCTGGAAATCGATACAGAGAATAGGAGACATTTATGCTACTCTGATCTTTCAACATAACCAAATTATTCCTTCAGAAAACATCATCTTTTGTACATAGAATCAATTCTTATAAAATAATATTCCTCTTTAGAAAAAAGATCACAGATTGGAATACCAAATCTTTTATCTACAAAAGGTCCTGGGAGTAAAACTGATCAGTAAGCATAATTTTTCTGCACTCAGTATTCAACTGATCATATCTGTGCATAATATGTAAGACTATTTAATAAAGATTTTGTCAGTAGGCACAGAATGGGGAGAAAGTGTCTGTGTCACACCTAGAAGTATGTTAATCTTTCTAAAATACATTTGATGTACATACTATCATTTCTGGCAAATTGAAAAATCCTAAAAAATTTGGGATTTTCAAAGTAGTTGGGTAAATGTGAATTGATTTCAAACTTGACAAGGAGATTGAGCAGATTTCCTGGAATGTTGTGCCAAATCTTTCAAAAATCTGCTTTGGATTTTCAGAGAATCAGAAGCAGATTTCATCAACCATTTGTGGACATGTTTTAGCATTTCTTCTGACTGAGTATTCCCTAGTAGACTTGGTTAAAATTTGATTTTCCAGATGATCTTAAACCTGGCCAAGATCAGTCTGATCCAAGTTGACCTCAGATTGTTAGCACATCTCCAATAATGTCCTATGTCACCACTATGTGCCAAAGAATCAAATCTACATTCTTCCTTACCAGTAAGCAAGTTCTGTATTTAACAGAACTTAAAACAAATATTATAAAATAAATTAATTCCACCTTCTAATTCAAGCTCAAAGAGTTCATTAGTTTCAAGAGTGTTTACACTGTGCCACTTCCTGGCAGGGTTTCAGCCTCTAGGATTTTTTCTTAATTTCTTCAAATAAATGTGAAAGATTCTACTTCTCATGGCTTACCAGCAAAAATTAAAGAGCTTGGGGCTTTGATGGTACTTTTTCTTGCACAGTTTCCAAGATGGTACATCTTTTGTCTAAATGTAACCCTGACTGGGTATATAAAATTTGATTAGTGGCTGGCAGTCCAAACCTTACACTGGTCATGGGGATTCTTGAAACATGGTCTAGTAGATGATATACTGGACCAGCTCAGGGTATCCCAAGATTTCTATACCAGGAAGGGAAACTTCCCCACTCTGTGGCTGACCGATGCTCCTCTATGTGAATGGTTTCCTGTGAACTATAACAGGTCACTGGCAACTTCTACCTCAGAAGAGCCCAAACCCTGGAATCAGTTAAGTCCACACTGGAATTTGGTGTTTCAAATAATGTCAAATTAATTTAGGTCAAAAATAGTGCTTTTTTTTTTAATAAAAATCAAACTAAGGGCTTCCACAGTAAAAGTTCAGGCAGTAGCAAGATAGATTTAGCAGCAAAATAAATTCCCTACTACAAATAATTTATTCCTGGATAATCCATTGGGATTTTCTTATTTCTGTTTTTATTTTATTTTCTCTGGAAATGTATCAGTATTTATTGCTGTCATGGTGTACTTCCAATGTTCTGACCCCTGGAATTGGAGCAAGGCTGGATGCTCGTGAGATTGGGTGGAGCAGGACAGGAATCTGGTATCTTCTTCGTCTACTGGCCATCTTCTCCTCAGCGGCTGGCAGAATTTAGACAGGAGCAGAAACACACACTTGGGACAGGAACTAAGTGCCTGCAAAAGCAGGGGATGAGCTGCAGATCCAAAACAGGATACAGAAAGGCACTCGCTGAAATAGATAAAACACAGGGAAAGCAAGACAAAACTAGAACCAAACAAGAACACAACAGAACAAATGAAATCTACAGGGCATCAGATTGAGACTGTTGCGAGGTGGCCCGTGTCTGGTGCCACGAGCCGCCTCTTACCTCCCGCAGCCCGTGGCCGCTGTCATGGCCAACACAGCAGGAGCCGTTGCCGGGGCCCTCTTCGCTACAGGAGGCACACTCGCCATCTCTTCACCGCGGCAGGGAGCCACGGACTTAGTTGCTCCTCTCATGGCTCGGAGCCGCCGCTCACGCCGTTCCCGACAGGCCTGGAGGCCTGCTCCACAGCAGCAGGGATGCTTCCTTGCTCCGCCTCCCACGTTGGCCCTGCTCCTGCATTTCAGCGGCAGCATGGCTGCTGTCCAGGGTCCTGCTCTTTTCTCTTCCTTCCTAGGCACCAGTGCGTGCCTCTCTCGCTCCTTTAAAGAGCCTGCAGCCGGATCTTCCCAGAGCCCCACCTGTAAGCTCCTCCCAGGGAGTTGCCTCTTCCTGCCCTACAAAAAGGCTCCAAGCTCATTCCATCATCGCCTTGGCAAGGAGCTAGTCTCCTTGGAGCAGTCCTCTTTTGGACTCCATGTTCTGCTCCATTGGACTTCCGTCTTCAGTTCCAAGTTCCTGTGATGTCTCCCGTCTGCCTTGTCTTCAAGTCCTTCTTCTCCTGATGTCTCCATGGCCGTGCAAGTCACCTGAGGTTCCTGGCTTTTAACCTTCCTTCACTGAGTCCCATCTCAGTGTTCTGGCTCAGAGTTCCGTCTCTGCGTACCTGGCTCCGAGTCCCGTCTCCGAGCTCTCCACTGAACTGTGTCCAGGTCCTTGGAGCGCCTTGCTCTTTCCTTCGTCTCTTCAGTGTCCAAGTCTTCGTCTTCAGTTCCAAGTGTCAAGCCTTCTTTTCAGTACTCCTTTCCCAGACTAGGTTCGTATCACCGCAGGGGCACACTCTCTCCATCCCGCGCTGTGGAGCGCCCCTTAGCACTCCCTTCCATCGCAGCACAACAGGGGCCACAAAGGCTGAGATTAAAGCACATGTAGGGCTACAATTAGGACCAAAATTTGGATCAAGCTAAGACTGGCTTACAATTGTGAGGTGACATCAAATTTGCCCACCAGCAGGATTTCCAAGCCATACAGCGTGAAGAACTAAGCCTGTGGTATTCAAGGCCCACTGAGTGCTGCTGCTAACAGTAGGCAAGAAGAATTGCCCACAGACCCTCACAATCACATCTAGAACAAAATTTACCTGGAAAAATGCTGACTCGCTTTGCTCACCAATTTCTCCCATTTTTGTTTTTGTTGTAATAAACGCTGATAAATACACAGGAAAAATAAAATAAAAATTGAAAATGAAGGTCCCTGAAAAATCCACTACAGTACATCAATAACAGCACAAATCAGTTAAATGATGAGACCTATTAGGTAAGGTTGTCCTTCTTCCATTTTCCTCCTAAGACTCTTCCAAAAAAAGTTATGCCTTAAGCCTAGGAGTATATTCAAGGCATAATTTGAGAAGGAACTGCCTGGAATTGACGCTTCTTTTCAACTGTAAGAGGCAGAACAGGGGTTCCAGCCCCTCCCCTCCATGCCACCTGCAAGGAAGAGGGAGGTGAGTCTGGAGCAGACAGATCATAGAACATTTACTCTACTCTGTTCCCTTATTCAGCTCTTCCTCTCCTCTTGTTCTGTCCCCCTTCCCTCCTGTTGTGCAGGACCTGAGGAAGTGGAGCAGAGCTGATCAGTTCTGGTGGGTGAAGAGCAGCCAGAGGTTGCTTCCATTGGTTTCTGCACCAAGAAGTAAAGCTCAGCAAACAGCTCAACCAGCAGCTGAGAAAAAACACAGACACAAATATGTTCCCACTCACTGCAATTCTCACCCTTTATACCCAGTAGGTGTCACTGCTGACATCATCAAGGCTTAAAAACATTGCATGAAGAAACATAGGCTAGTCTTCTCTTGGTAGAGGTTAAGTGATTTTCAGGTACAGATTAAATATTAACAGCTTTGGAATGGCATCATACAATTTAAATTTTCTGCTTCATCTAGAAAGGATATAATTCCAAAGAAAAATCAGTGAAAAAAAATAGTATGAAAGAAAGCATGATGGGTTATATGCTGTTTTGGGCAAAAATCACAGTTCATTTTGCACAGGATTAGGCTGACATTCTGGGGTTTTTTTGTTCAATTTTTTTCTCTGCGTTAAATTCTTGTACAAAAAATGCATTTTTCAAAACCGCACAATCAAATTCACTTTTTTTACTATTTTGTACCACTTTCATTTACAGAAATGATAATAATAATAATAATAATAATAATAATAAATCTGTCCTTTTCTAATTGAAACAGTTTTCCATGTGAAATAACTGCATCAGGAAATGTGCACATAGCAAATGATCATTTTTAATGAATTTAATGGAAATAAATTTGTTAATGAAAAGTCTTACATACTTGATCATACTACCACAATTTCTTGTTTTCCATTAAGTGCACCTGCCCAGAATATATTACCTAGTCTTCACAGTAGTCTTCTTCTGACTCACTTAACAGATCACTTCAACATCTGCACTTCCTTTGTCAAGGATCCTAATGTAATTGCTGAATTTCTACCAGTCTCTAATTCCCAGCAATTAACAGTTAGACTTGTAGGTAGTGGTAATGAAAGCTGCTAATTAGACTATGTGAACTGGACACCAGCTGTTGATAGATGGCCCTTGTAAATAGTCTAAGAATGTTTTTATAATATTGTTGTATTATTAGTGATTTATTTTTATCTGAATTATTTCTAACATTTGTAAAGCTGAACATACTGTACAGAAATTAACAAATAGAGAAAAAAGTGTATAAGTCAATGATTCAATCAATGAAAATCTATTTAAAAAGCTCTCATACCAGTTAATCTTCAAAAATGTTAATTAAACCTAAAAAGGGTTACGTAAGCACTGTTATGAATGACAGCATGTCTACTACATTTAGCAAAAAATGTTCTAGCACTTATTTAAAAAAAAAAAAAAAAAAAGCAAGGGTTCAGCAATTTACATTTCTGATTTCAGGCTTTCTTGGATAGAGCAGGAAATTTGAACACTTATCAACTGGGGTTCAGGGAAAGTAGAAACACTGAAATTGTAGCCTTGTTAGATGTTGTATGTCATGCCATTCAAACATGGAAGGCTCTTCACTGCTTGTATTATTTGATCTTTCTACTGCAGTTGATACAATATATCATGTTATCCTTTTGAAGAGAATATCTGAGTTAGGTTTTGGGGTCATTATCTGCCAATGGTTGCTGACCTTTCTTTCAGGAAATATTCAGAATGTGGTAATAGAAGATCACTCTTTGGAGTTCTTCAGGCTCTTCACTATCACCCATTCTGTAAAATGTCTACATTCAGTCATTGGGTGAGACACTAGGAATTTTAGTGTGAGATGCTATTTACTGTTTCTTCTAATAGAGGTTAATGTAAAAGGATTACTTGGCCTAAGTCTGACAAGCTGGTTTAGGATGTTTTCAGAAGATAGGCCACATTGAACTCTGTGTTCTCACCTCTGACTCCTTCTTCCTATGACTGTATAACAAGTGTAGAAAATGAAGAAGTAAACAACAGCTGCACATATTCTATGGTAGGGGATTTAGGTCTCTCCCTGGACCATATTTTGGGAAATCACATGCATCTCAGTTATAATTCTAGAAGACTTCAACTTACACGTTGACAACTCCCCCCCCCCCCCTTCCTCCACATGTCAACTCCTAGACACCTTGAAAGCCATCGGCCTCAAATAAATAGTAAACACCCCAACCCAAAGATCAGGCCACATCCTAGATCTCATATTCATAAACAACAAAATTGAACTCAAAGAACCACCCTCAGCCACAAATCTCCCATGGTCAGATTACAAACTCATTGAAACTAAACTTCATCAAAACCCCATCCATCATGAACGACACAATCAAATCAAATGCATTGAATTTAACAAACCCTGCTCCAGTGATGAATTAATTGAAGTCCTACCTAACAATTTAAAATCCTTAAACAAATCTGACACCAACTCTGCTGTAAACTCCTGGCTCACCATCACCTCAAAAATAGCAGAAAATAAATGCCCAATCATCAAGAAAATAATTAAACCAGCCTCCAAATACAAAGCCCCATGGTACACCCAAAGACTCCAGAACATCAAAAATGTAATAAGATCAACAGAGCAAAAATGGAGAAAGAACTCAACAGACCAATTCAAAGATAGATACAAAACTATTCTATACATATACAAAACGGACATCGACAAAGCCAAAAAAGATTTACACGCTAAAAAGTTACACAACTATAAATTTAATCCAAGAAAACTTTTCACACACATCAAAGACCTTACTCAGCCCGACAAAACCCCTCCACCTGCAGACAATCAAATAACATACGACAATTTCACCATCTTCTTCTGAGGCAAAATCCTCAACCTTACCTCAAAAATTCCAACCACAGATGAAGAGACTGTAGCCCCTCCAAACAAACCTAATACCAGATGTCACATTTTAAAAACACAGCCTCCACCGAAGTTCAAAACAAAATCCAAAAAATGAACCCTGCATCACATCCAATTGATGCCCTCCCAATAAAAATGCTAAAACTCGTTTCCAACATCATCACCAGACCAATTGCCGACATAATAAATCTCTCTCTAAATGAGGGCATCTTCCCAGACATTAAAAGGTGCTGTTATTAAACAATCACTCAAAAAACCTCATCTTGATCAATCTGATATCGCCAACTTCAGACCCATTTCCAACCTCCCTTTCATAGCCAAAACACTAGAAAAAAATCATCAATCAACAACTCTCAGACTCTGTAACCTTTTCCCAACACAACATGGATTTAGACGCACCCTCAGCACAGAAACCCTTCTACTATCTCTCTCAGATTCCTCAAAGGCCTAGGCAATGGCCAAAGATTTATCCTCATACTCCTTGATATTTCTGCAGCCTTTGATACCATCAATCATAACATCCTCCTGAACAGATTAAGATAAATTGGACTATGTGACACCACTATTAGCTGGTCATCATACCTATCTAATAGATCATATATAGTTAAAACTAATAACACAGAATCCAGACAAATACCCCTTCCTCATGGTGTCCCACAAGGATCCTCATTATCTTCCACCCTCTTTAATATCTGCTTCCTACCTTTATGCAAACTCCTTTCAGAACTCGGACTATCATATTACATAGCTGCTCACCAGTCACTCAAGGTGAGCCGTGCAGGAGAGACGGGAGGCAAAGGACAAAGATTTTGAAAACGAAACCAAAACTAATCAGCCACCCCAGAGCTGAGAGCCAGCAGGACGCAACGTGGTGAGTGAGCCGCGCCCCTAAGCAGGCAGCAGGCCTATCAGAGGGCGGCTACTGCCCCCTTTAAACTCCGGCGCATCTCAGAGGCGTCACGCGCCCGGCGTCGCGCGCCCGAAGGAGCGCGACCTAAGGGGCCTGCCCCTTAGCGCGCCCCTTGGAGCGTCCCTGAGCCTGGGCCGTTACCCACCTCATCCTTTCATTCAGCGACCACTCTTCCACCCATTCAACCTCCAGCTGAACACAAAGCAACACATCCAGTCTCCAGCAGCACATCCAATCTCCAGCAGCACTCATCCAGTCTCCAGCAGCACATCCAATCACCAGCAGCACTCATCCAGTCTCCAGCAGCACATCCAATCTCCAGCAGCACTCATCCAGTCTCCAGCAGCACATCCAATCTCCAGCAGCACTCATCCAGTCTCCAGCAGCACATCCAATCTCCAGCAGCACTCATCCAGTCTCCAGCAGCACTCATTCAGCCTCCAGCAGCACTCATCCAGTCTCCAGCAGCACTCATCCAGTCTCCAGCAGTACTCATTCAGCCTCCAGCAGCACTCATCCAATCTCCAGCAGCACTCATCCAGTCTCCAGCAGCACATCCAATCTCCAGCAGCACTCATTCAGTCTCCAGCAGCACTCATTCAGCCTCCAGCAGCACTCATCCAGTCTCCAGCAGCACTCATCCAGTCTCCAGCAGTACTCATTCAGCCTCCAGCAGCACTCATCCAATCTCCAGCAGCACACCCAATCTCCAGCAGCACTCATCCTATCACCAGCAGCACATCCAATCTCCAGCAGCACTCATCCTATCACCAGCAGCACATCCAATCTCCAGCAGCACTCATTCAGCCTCCAACAGCACATCCAATCTCCAGCAGCACTCATCCAATCTCCAGCAGCACTCATTCAGCCTCCAGCAGCATGCATTCAGCCTCCAGCAGCACTCATCCCGCACCGATCCAACCTTTTCCAACTATGCACTACCGCCCACGCAACTACAAATCACTCATCCCAATCATGATCTCCCCCACTACACAATTCTTAGGTCTCACTCTATTCACCATCATCCTTTTCAATGCGCAATCGCTCACCAACAAAACTCTGATACTCAACGACATACTGCAGGACACAACCCCAGACTTTTGCGCCATAACAGAAACATGGCTCAAATCCACCGATATAACCCTCATTAACCAACTACCAACACAGACTTATGATTTCTTCTCCATCCCTAGACAAAAAAAAAGAGGAGGGGGTATCTTCTTAGCTGCAAAAAAATCCTTAAGGTTCACACACCACCACATCAGTACAGCTACCAAACTAGAACTAGGATTGTTCAAATCAGAACATCTCCAAATCCTTCTAGTCTATGCCCCTCCAGGATTACTAGAGTCAGATGCCTCACCTATTATCGAAACCATAACTCTACATCTCAATCTTGACTCCCCTGCTATAATCCTGGGCGACTTCAACTTACATGTTGACAAAGTCCCCCTTTCAACAAACTGTGAAGCTTTCCTCACCGCAATGTCAGCGATGGGTTTCAAACAACAAATCAACAAACCCACCCACAAAGCAGGCCACACGCTCGATCTCTTCTTTACAAACTCTGGTATTTCCTTTACAAAACAACCAAATTGCAAAAAAGTCCCATGGTCTGACCATTCGCTAATCTCCACCAGCTTTTCTTTACCAAGATCAGACTCCAATCTTAACTCAAGACCCTCTTTCCTATACAGAAAACCTTGCACCTCGGAACACCTCAGCAACCTCCTAACCTCAGATCTACCACTCATCGATGTCTCTACGCCCAACTCTGCCCTTCAATCCTGGTCCAAAATAACAAAATCTATAGCAAACACTCTCTGCCCACTGACAACCAAAATAAGGTCGTCTAATGCATCCAAAAGACAACCCTGGTTTAATGATGAACTGCGAAAGCTCAAACAACTACTTCGGCAGAAAGAAAGAAAATGGCGCAAAGCCCCTTCACCGGCCTCACTATCTGACTACAAACGCTCACTCCATCTATACAAAAGTAGCACGCTGAAAACCAAAAGAGACTATTATGCCAGGAAGGTTCATCATCTCATCTTTGACTCAAAAGCTTTATTCGCCTTCGTTTCCAGCCTCACTAAACCTGTCATTCCAGATATCCCACCCGAGTTAGCCCAGACTAAGGCAGATGAACTGGCTCTTCATTTCAACAAAAAAATATCTGATCTCCTTAATCAGCTGATTACAAACACTACTGCTCCAGACAACTCATATCTCCCCCAAAACAAAGACATACAGCTAAACGCCTTCAAACCCATTACAATCACAGAGATACATTCGGTGTTAAAGAGAATGAAACCGTCATCACACCCATTTGATCAAATCCCTTCTAAAATGCTTCTTCTCATCCCTGACACTATAGCAAAAACCCTGGCAGAAATCATAAACTGCTCCCTATCACACGGTATCTACCCAGATGACCTAAAAACTGCCTCAATCAAGCCTCTGCTAAAAAAACCAAATCTAAACGCATGTGATCCCAACAACTTCCGCCCTATTTCCAACCTCCCATTCATAGCTAAAATCATGGAAAAATTGGTAAACACCCAACTATCCAACTACCTAGAGGACCACAGTATTCTGTCCCCAAACCAATATGGTTTTCGCAAAGCCGCAAGCACCGAAACACTACTACTCTCTCTCACGGACTACCTCATTTCTGGAATTGATAAAGGCCAAACATTTTTACTAATCCTCCTAGACTTCTCGGCGGCCTTCGACACCGTCAATCACGCCCTCCTTCTAAAACAACTGGCAAACATTGGATTGACAGGTGCTACACTAAACTGGTTCAAAACATTCCTAGAAAACAGAGGATATAGAGTCAAAATCCACAATAAAGAATCCCAATACCACCCTTCTAACAGAGGAGTGCCGCAAGGTTCATCACTTTCACCCACGCTCTTTAATGTCTACCTGTTACCACTATGTCAACTTCTTACAAAATTAAGCCTGAAACACTTCCTGTTCGCAGACGATGTACAGATCGTGATTCCCATAAAAGAAACAATCTTAAAAACAATGGAATTCTGGGACAGTTGCTTATTAGAAATTAAACTTCTCCTCACCAGCCTAAACCTCGTACTCAATGCTTCGAAAATGGAATTCCTGCTCATATCACCGGAAAACAATAACTCACTTCCAAAACCACCCACACTCCTTCAAACAACCCACGTAAGAGATCTAGGAGCTATCTTAGACAATCGTCTCAACCTCAAAACATTCATTAACCAAACCACCAAAGATTGCTTCTACAAATTACATATTCTGAAAAGAATTAAACCACTTTTCCACGCTCAAGACTTTAGAACAATCTTGCAAGCAATAATCTTTTCTAAACTAGATTATTGCAACTCATTACTACTAGGCCTCCCAGCTTCTTATACCAAACCCCTTCAAATGGTTCAGAATTCTGCAGCCAGAGTGCTTACAAATTCCAGGAAAATTGACCACATCTCCCCCATCCTCAAAAACCTCCATTGGTTACCTATCCACTATAGAATCATGTACAAATCCATCAACATCATATACAAGACCATTAACCAACACACACAACTCGATCTACAAATACCACTTAAAAAATACACTTCCGCCAGACCCATCAGGGAATACTACAAAGAGTCACTCCAAATTCCAAATGCCAAAACCTTCCAACATAAATCCTTGAGTCTCAGAGCCTTCTCTTCAGCAGGTCCATCTCTTTGGAACTCTATCCCACCGGATTTGAGACAGGAACCATGCTCTCTAACATTTAGAAAAAGACTAAAAACTTGGCTTTTCAAAAAAGCATTTCCAAGCCTTGAATAAAACCTCCACTCTTCAACACAAACTCGCATGCAATAACTGGATCTAAATAAGAATCCAACTACCATAAACTTACGCACATCATTACCTGCGGAGTTTTATCATATTATTATCATTCACTACTGTGTCATATTTATTCTCTTGGTTACTTATTTTACCGTTTCATATTTATGTACTGTCCCATTTATTCACATAGGCTTATTTATTCACTCCGCTATACTACTACACTAATTGGCTGAAATGTAAATATTGCATTGTTCAATCTCTCCCCTTTTCCAGCTCCAAGTTAATTTTCCCTGTTTTATTGTTTTATTGTAACTTTCTCACCCTTCAATTGATTCTCTGTATTTAAAGTTCACAGTTCTATTGGGAATATTGCTATCACGTTACCTTATGCTTTTCACACATTGTTAATTGTAAACCGGGTTGATGTGATGCCAGTCATGAAACTCGGTATAACAAAAACAATAAATAAATAAATAAATAAATAAATATATGCTGATGATGTCCAAATTCTCTTCCCAATAAATGACAACATAACTAGTACATTAAAACTCTGGAGCATCCACCTCAAAGCAATCCAACAACTACTAACACAAATGGCCCTCACCCTCAATCACAACAAAACCGAGTTGCTCTACGTATGCAACAAAACCTCACCCATACTTGACCCTCAACTCATTAACTGCATAACAAACAAAGACATTATCCTCACTGCAAAAGATCTAGGAATCACATTAGATACTGAACTAAACCTCAAAAAGCACATTCATAACACTATAAATGAAGGATTCTACAAGCTCCAAGTCCTAAAGAAGATCAAGCTTCTCCTACATCCTCAGGACTACATAATAGCATTAGAAGCCCTCCTATTCTCCAAACTAGACTATTGCAATGCAATACTTGTAGGTCTGCCAGCTTCCACCATTAAACCTCTTCAACTCCTACAAAATGCAGCGGCAAGATCACTCACCAGCACCAAGAAGTCTGACCACATCATCCCAATTCTCAAGGAGCTTCATTGGTTACAATCCTCTACAGAATACAATATAAAACCTCATCTCTCATCCACAAAGCATTATACAATAAAAAAACAGAATGGATAAATCTCATACTTCACTTCCAAAACCCACATAGGAATCTACGCTCCACAAACACCGGTCTTCTCACAACTCCCTCCCCAAGACTAACCCACTGCAATTCAACCAGAGAACATGCTTTCTCCATAGCAGGATCCCCCATAGTGAACACCATCTCCACCGACCTAAGACTTGAACCAATGTCACAAACTTTCAAAAAGAAACTAAAAACATGGCTCTTCAAAAAGGCATTCACAGCATCATAAGAACAATCACCACTCAACTCACTAATACTCACTCCACCCTCACCCCCTATCCTATCCTCCCTCCATTTCACTCACCCACTTACCCCCTACTACACTCACAACCCATCTTCTCCATGAAATATACAATCTACAATCCCCCCTATCCATCTAACATACTTCTATATCAATCCTATGTGACTAAAATAATATAGAATGCCTATCTTCCATATGCCTAAATGAATATAAAAGAAACCCCTCCCTCAAATTTTTCTTTACCAACTTATTTGCTTTATCAGCTTTTCTTTATTTGCCTTATCTATCTTCTAATTCTTACCCCCCCCCCCCCCCCGTTTTGCTCTCCCACTTACTACACCCTGTTGCATTGTAAACTTTTTCAACTTGTTCTATGTAAACCGATGTGATAACATACATTGAATATTGGTATATAAAAACAAATAAATAAAAATAAATATCTCAAAACATGGTTTGATATGCAGATGAAAAGGGTAAAACTAACAGAGGCATAGGAAGGAGAAGAAAGAAGGACAGACGGAGAAAAGATAGAAGCCTGAAAATTCAGCTGCTTTCCTAATAATTCTAAGAAAAGTAATTCTGAGAATGTTTGCATAAATAACTTATGCTTGGTAGCAATTTCTGACTGAATGTTAGAGAATAAGATAAAGCTACAGAGGAATAAAACTAGGGATGTGAATTCATTTAAAACAAAAATGCAAAATGCAATGAATAAGGCTAATTTGTTTAATTCAGGAGCTCTGAAACGAATCAGGGGCCCCTGAATGAAACAAACCTTATTCATTCATTTTGTTTTAAACAAATGCATCAGGCCTAGGCATAGGCCCAAAGCTGAGTCCTTGTCTAGGGCATAGGCTGAGGCCCAAAGCGGGATTGCAGCTTATATGCTAGGCGAGGCTCTGGCTTTGGGCCTAGGCTGAGGCACCAGCATTGTGCTCGGGCATAGGCCAAGGCCTAAAGCAGGGACCACAGCCTAAACTTGAGCACGATGCTGGAGTCTTAGAAGACTAAATAACATATAGTGACATATATATATTGTATTATCTCAATCTTTATTGCATCAAAAATTTTTACAAAACAATATTTAAATCCTTACCACATCACACAAAGGAATATTCATCTAAAAATACCTACTCAATCTCACACTCTAATCATACATCATTCATACTACTCACATACCTCATACCTCTCACCATTAAAATACCTCATATTCTCAAATTGTGTCACACACAAATGCAAAATCCCCTTGACAATACATTGTAAATCATTTAAATACAATTTTAAATATAGTTGGTTAACAAGCAGAGAAAATTCTATTGCACAAATTTTTGTTTGTTCGTTTTTGTTCGTTCTGCTTGTTAACCATCTATATTTAAAATTGTATTTAAATGATTTACATTGTATTGTGAAGGGGATTTTGCATTTGTGTGTGACACAATTTGAGAATATGAGGTATTTTAATGGTGAGAAGTATGAAGTATGTGAGTAGTATGACTGATGTATGATTAGAGTGTTGAGATTGAGTAGGTATTTTTAGATGAATATTCCTTTGGGTGATGTGGTAAGGATTTAAATATTGTTTTGTAAAAATTTTTGATGCAATAAAGATTGAGATAATACAATATATATGTCACTATATGTTATTTAGTATTGATAATTTCATGATATATAGTTACATTGCCAGAATAATGGAGTCTTAGAAGAGGCATGGACCAATGCCGATGCCTTGGCTGAGACCCCCGAAAAACAAAATGCCAGGTCACAATGCTGGGGCCTGAAGCCATGACCCAACCCAGAAGCTGGGTACTGATGCCAGGGCCTCGGCCTAGGTCAGGTCCCAAACACAGAAAATGCTGCGACCTGACCCAGAAGCTGGGTCCTGATGCCTGGGTCTCAGCCCGAGCATAGGCCCTATGCCACAACCTGACCTAGAGACTGGATGCCAATGCCAGGGCCTCAGCCCAGACTCAGGCCTGATGCAGGGTCCTCATCCAGGAAGCCTGGGTCTTGATGCCTGAGCCTTGACCCAGGCCTCGATGTCAAAGTCTGGGAGCTCCAAGGTCCATCATGTTTATTCTTGGGCTCTTCAATGCCAAATGATGGGCATCCACTGGGATCAATCTAGAGTTAATTAACTCCAGTGTATTCACCCCAGTGGATGGTGCCATTTTGAAGTATGGCATTGTTGTAGCATTGGGCTTGGGTCTGGATCTAGGCCCTGGCATTGGACCAAGCCTCCGGGTCAGGTCATGGCTTCGGGCCTGGGCTAGGGCTTAGGTCCCATGTTGGTAACCAGCTGCCAGACTGGGTCACAGCATCTGTTCTGAGGCCAGGCCAAGGCCCTGGCATTGGGATACAGTCTTTGGGTCTGGCCCAGGCCTAGACTGAGGCCCAGGCATTGGGATCTGGCCTCTGGTTCAGGTCATGGCATCAGATCTGGGTCCGGATCAAGTCCCTGGCATCAGGATTTGGCTTTCAGGTCAGGTTGTAGCATCAGGCCTGGGTTCGGGCCCTGGCCTAGTCCGAGGTCCTTGTATCAGGACCCAGTTCTGGGCCAGGCCACAGCATCAGGCCAGGGTTCATGCTCCAGCAAAGGCTGAGGCATTAGCCTATGCAAGTCCGAGGCTTCAGCCTAGTTGCCGCCAGCGGATCCCCACCAGATTGAATAAGTGGAGGATGGGGGTGATCCTGGCCCCGGCATTTTTCCAAAGGGGTGGGAGGGAGGCCTAGTTTTTGATTTTTCTCTGTTTTGGGTTATCTTTTTTAAATTGCTTCATTAATTGTTTTCACATGAATCAAACGAATCAAGCAATCCACGAACCTAAATTCATGGAAAAAAAAACTCCCAAAAACTAACTGAATAACAAAAACAAATTTTTTTTTGTGCACATCCCTAAATAAAACTTAGATTTTATGAACAGGGTCTACAACTATGCAGGGACAGTCTTTCCTACTATTGTTGAAATCTTATGAAACTCAAAAACCCAATTTAGAAATGTAGGACTTACTCTTGATTGTATATTTAATATGGATACCTACATTTTAAAATGTCCAAACAAGCTTATGTCATGCAATGGTTGTTTGTTTGGTTTTTTTTCTAGCTCTGCCCTTTTCTGAAACAAACTATTTTCAAATCAGTTATGTATTCATTAGTGTTATCAAATCTTGACTATTGTAATGCCCTGTATTTGGATGTTCCTAAGAGGTTTATCTATAAACTTTAATGTGTACAGAGCACAGCTGCTCAGATAATATTAGGGAAAACATGTAGATAGAAAGCAAATCTTTTGCTCAAGGAACTATACTGGCTAGCTGTTATCTTTAAGTTTTACAGTGCTAAAAGATATTGGCCCAGAGTATCTCTAAGACTGTCTCACATGGTACTATTCTAAGAGAGCTTTAAGATCATCATAGAGGGCCTTCTTTTGTATTACCTCTTTGAGAAAACATCTTCATCAGAACCAGGGATAGAATATTCTTATCTGACTTTTGGAACATGTTTTAAAAACAAATTATTCTTATGCACACTGGATAAGTATTTTTGTTTATTTTTAGCACCACTTGTTTTTTTATTTTATGTTTCTTGTTTTACATATTGGGGCGGATTTTAAAAGGCGCGCGAATAGCCTACTTTTGTTTGCGCTCCAGGCGCAAACAAAAGTACGCTGGATTTTAGTAGATACGCGCGGAGCCGCGCGTATCCACTAAAATCCTGGATCGGCGCGCGCAAGGCTATGAATTTTGTATAGCCGGCGCGCGCCGAGCCGCGCAGCCTACCCCGTTCCCTCCAAGGCCGCTCCGAAATCGGAGCGGCCTCGGAGGGAACTTTCCTTTGCCCTCCCCTCACCTTCCCCTCCCTTCCCCTACCTAACCCACCCGCCCGGCCCTGTCTAAACCCCCCCCTTACCTTTGTCGGGGGATTTACGCCTCCCGGAGGGAGGCGTAAATCCCCGCGCGCCAGCGGGCCTCCTGCGCGCCGGGCCGCGACCTGGGGGCGGGTACGGAGGGCACGGCCACGCCCCCGGGCTGTAGCCACGCCCCCGTACCCGCCCCCAAAACGCTGCCGACACGCCCCCGAAACGCCGCGACGACCGGGCCCGCCCCCCGACACGCCCCCCGACACGCCCCCCTCGGAGAACCCCGGGACTCACGCGAGTCCCGGGGCTCTGCGCGCGCCGGGAGGCCTATGTAAAATAGGCTTCCCGGCGCGCAGGGCCCTGCTCGCGTAAATCCGCCCGGTTTTGGGCGGATTTACGCGAGCAGGGCTCTGAAAATCCGCCCCATTATGAATACATTTTCTGTTTTTATATAGTGTTATATTTTCATGAATTTGCTTTGCTATTGTACACTACCTTAGGCAGTTTTTGACAAAGCATTTAAAAATTATTCTATTAAAATGTAGACGTGACCATAATAAATGATACATACCTTTTCTACTCCAAGAAAGTATACAAATATAAGAAATTAAATAGTTTAAACAAGAAAAAGTAAAAAAAGAGGAGGGTCTAAACATAAAACTGAAACAGGAAGGGGTAGAAAGTATATAATAGTCAAGCTGACATTTTGCTAAATTTAGACTGCATCATTTTTAAAATGAGTATTATGCTCCATTGTGCTGGACATCTTTAAGCAGCAGTATTAGCAAACTGTGTATCTATTGACAGATAGAGAGACAGATAAATAGAAAGTTTGCTAATACTGCTGCTTTAAGACAGAGAGAGAGGCAGGGAGGAAACTTCCCCTGTTCTTCAAAAAGAGTGCCACTCACCTTGTATATCCAGCTAAACAGCAACGTTTGCACTGATTCACAGATTACAAATATGCAGCATCCAGAAAGATATAAATTGTTGTTCTCCCCTCTGCCTCGAAACACATGGTAACTGGGAAGTGCTGTAATCACCGCTGCTTGAGGACTGACTTACTTGACTTCTGTTTCACCTAATAAGGCAGAAAGCTGGTAGGTAATGATGAAGGCATATTTGAGCATCTTGATGAAAAGTCAGCACATCACAGTTGAAATAAATCAAGACGTCGCCACGAAGCTGCAGGTGGGATAAAGTGTGTTGAGTTTATCAACGCTGATTGTCACAGGATTTGAAAGTCATAAGAGAATGCCCCTGTCATAAGCCTCTTCAGCAGTCTTATTTTCTGGGTTTTTTTCTGTGTTTGCTGTCTCACATAATGTGATGATAAAGTGTAATCTAAAAGAAAAGGCATTAGTAGAAGATTGTGTTTTATTCATTAGGGAGGACACAATTATACTTACGTCTACTATCTTGATGCTTAACAGTGGGAAAAACATATTTTATTTGGATTTTCAATACATTTTGCTGTTGTTATGTGTTCTTGAAGATGACTTGTTCTTGCAATGACTTCTATAACCAGTTTGCTAGCAGTGTGTTTAAAGCAGAAAAGTAGGTAACTGTAACAGAAAAGAAGACGGATGATAATCCAAACAGGATCTCAAAGTATCTGACAAGTGAATGCATCGAAAACAGACATTTCCTTCAGCTCTAGGGATAAATGGACCGCAGGTACATTTCTGGCATCTAGACTGCTTAAAGCTCCCAAAGACAAGAGGGAGCAGTGTTAAAAGAAACATTGATGAATTATAGTTGGATAAACTGAGACATGGTCACAAAAAAAGTCAGTGGTTTAAGGCTGACTGTAATATATATCATGGGGTCAGCCTTAACCTATGGTTTTCATTCTTAGCTGCATAGCACACCTCCAAAATATTTATTTATTTATTTGCTGAGTTTTATATACCGTCATTCGGTAAAGCCATCATAACGGTTTACAAAGTTCAGATTGCAATACTTTTATCAATTGAGTAAAAGATGTTACAGGAAGTATATTAAACAAAAAGAAAGACATCTGATTGCAAAGATGATAATTGGCATGTGCACAAAGGGGATAACCTCTTTGTCGCGCCCCTTCGGCGCGCGGCGCCTGATGGTGAGGCATTTTTCAACGGTCAGCTGAGCTCTCTATGACATCGGGGGGGGGGGCGTGGTCTCCGGATCGGGTTCCTCTCTCACAAAAATCATTAAATCCCCCTCACCTCCCGATGTTCATCTCTCTTCCTTCTTTTTTTTTTATCTCATTTTGATGGTAATGTCCTGCGGGGGCCCGAAGGTGGAGGGTGGCTTCCCCGCTCGCCGGCGCCTAAAGGTAATCCGGGTACAAGGGCAGAAAGTCTTACTAATATCTAAGGTAAAATAAGTCAAAGTCTGTGAAGCAGACCAATACTGGAATGTGGTGGTGAGAGGCCAGGCCAAAGCTGGAAGCCAAAGAGCCAATCCATGAATGTCAGGTGAGGAAAAGCAGAAAGAAAGCAGGACTAAGCAGGCATCAAGACCCAGGCAGGCAGTGCCAGAAGCAAAGAGACGCAGGCAGAAGCAGACACTGCAGGTTCAGGTGAGCTCTGTTCTAGCCATAGGCCAGTCAGGAAAAAGGAAATGATATAGTTCCTCTAATTAAAGCCCGACACTGATGAAATGATCAGCGACCTGAGGAGGAGGGGTAAAGCAGTGCTCAGCAAAGGTGAATGCATGCCTATGTATCCAGTCCACAATATCCACTTTACCCATAGCATATATAAATGCTTGTTAGTGGAACTTTCCAGTTGAATTTTGGCCAAACGAGCTTTTAAACACAGGTTTTTTTTTGTTTTTTTATTTTATTTTACTGCGGAACTGCACATGACAAGGAGTTAGATAAGGTGGGGAACACGCATCTTTAAAGCCTTGTGGCACCAAATTGAGCTGGGAATGCTGCTTTATATCAATATTTAAAAGGGAGAAGGGTGAAGAGAGGGAGAACACTGGGGGCAGGTTAAGAGTCAAAACAGTGGAGAAGGGAGAACGCAGGAGAGTGAGAGAGAGGAAGAACTGCGGGAAAGGGAGAGCACTGAGAGTGCATGAAAGAATGAGCATTGGGAAAGGGAGAGCATTGCGGAAGGTGAGCTGAGAGGAGGGAAGAGCATTGGGGGAAGGGAGAGCTGGTTTTAAGTAGAACTTCGTCTGCCTGACTGCACTTACATGGGCACTGGGAAAGGGAGGGTATTTGGGGGAGGGACAGCACTATGTCAGCTTATGTTTCAGGGGGTGGCAAGGAGCACCACATATCACATCTCAGTACCAGGAAAAAAAAGCCCCAATCTCACCTGTCCTGCAACTTTGACTGCCACTGCTTCATCAACAAGCTTAGGACAGAAGCAAAAACGTGTTGTACTGGAAATCATAAGAACATAAGAAAATGCCATACTGGGTCAGACCAAGGGTCCATCAAGCCCAGCATCCTGTTTCCAACAGTGGCCAATCCAGGCCATAAGAACCTGGCAAGTACCCAAAAACTAAGTCTATTCCATGTAACCATTGCTAATGGCAGTGGCTATTCTCTAAGTGAACTTAATAGCAGGTAATGGACTTCTCCTCCAAGAACTTATCCAATCCTTTTTTAAACACAGCTATACTAACTGCACGAACCACATTCTCTGGCAACAAATTCCAGAGTTTAATTGTGCGTTGAGTAAAAAAGGATGATGGGAGAATTTGCCATCTTATCTACAATCTATGACATCATGACACAGAATGCAGAGTTAATACATTTTCTGGCAAATTCGGGCACAAGCAACTGAACAATGCTGTACGGTGCATAAACACTGGAACATTTTTACAAGGTATTGTACGAACAGTTGTCTTAAAATGTTCAACTGCAACTCCATTTTATGGCCCCCAATGCTGATCAAAAATGCAAAAGACTTCTATCAACAAACAGAAATTAGACAGGCCTGCAGTTTTTCAGGTGGATGCTTGCCTCATTTTAAAATTGACCATGCTAATCAGAAGGCTTGAAACGTCAGGAAAAAACTTTGCCGAGTATGAAAAATATTGTGCATTTTTCAAAAGATTTGTTCAGGAGCATGGTTTAAACCCAGTGCAGATTTATAAGGCTGATTACATTGGCCTTTTTGGCATTGTTTGCCAAATTCTACCCTGGCTAGTGCAGGGTGGTTGATGCAGCTGATTTTAAGCCTCCTGACTGCAGTGGGCATGCAGTCATGCTGTTAGTGGTGGGAAAATTCAGACAACCAAGTGCATTCAAGGGTAGTGTTCATTTACCTGTTGAACACAAGGCATAATCACACACAGTCAGTGGATCAGGGAATAACTGAAAACATGAAATCCATCTATAGAAGGGATTTTATAAGGATGCTACTCACTTGTGAAGGAACTCACAACTGAGTACCTCAAGGACTGGAATCAGATCTTTTTGCCCAGTCAACCAATTAAAGGATTGGGTGAAGAAAAGGATCCAGACATTTGAACCACTAACTCAAGAAACTGGTATTTTGATAGTTAAATTACAGTTTTGGAACCCAGTTTGGATATTTTGCTTGGGATATTTTTTTCAGCCATGATCATGCTAGAACTTTTATGATTTTACCTTTTTTCGATTATGTAGTCTGTGGATATGGAGTTTATTAAAATGCTATACCGTGGCTTGAAGAGTTAACCCTAGCCAGTGTCATGTGGCCTTTATGAAGGCAATCTTCAAAGCCATTTACCAGAGTAAAATGGCTTTGATGAAATTTGGCTTCCAGATAAAAGTACGAATGGGTTTCCATAACACGTGTACTTTTAACTAGGCTGAGAGAAGGGGTTCTGAGAGGTGTATAGGTGTGGGGAGGAAAATAGCTTATGTACATGATATTGTGAAAAGTGCATGTGCTATTTTACACCTCATGGCCACTTTCAACGCACATGCTCTTCAAAAACTGATATAAAGTAACTGCCCACAGAGTAACCACATGAGCTATCTGAAAACTGCCTCCTAGAATACTTACGTTCTTGATTTCCCTGTACAGCAGCGGGTCAAGATGAAGTGCTGCTTGTCCTAGATGAACCACTTCCCAACAGATATCAGAAACAATATCAAGCTAATCTATCCTACCATGTGTCTAATGTTTCTTTATATGCCGCTGCACTCCTGACACAATGATGTATTCTTCCGATGACTATCAGTCAGTGAACATTATGAATAATGCCACGAAGATGCCTGCAGACTCCCTGCTAGTTCACAGCCTTTCTGAAACTGCAAATTGATAAAAACTTACAGATTTTTATGTTATTGATATAAATAACCATACACCAAACAAAAAGTCTTCTGTCCTTATATGCATCCAGAAGTAAAGGCATTGACTCCTGTAAGTGTTTATTGTATATTCCAGTGGTGGCCAACTCCAATCCTCAAGCCACACACACAGGTTTTAAGGATATCCACAATGAATATGCATGGGATAGATTTGCATACAATGGAGGCAGTACATGCAAATCTATCGTATGCATATTCATTATGGATATCCTGAAAACCAGGCCTGTGTGTGGCTCTCAAGGACTGGAGTTGGCCAACCCTGGTATATTCTACCCAATTTCAAACAAAATCCAGAACTCTGTGGGCTAATTGGTGATCTGCAAGTAAGTTCTACTTTTCCTCACTCCCCAGCTACCTGCATTATTGTGTAAGAGTCTTGTGGATGGATCATGCAAATAGTTATGAGTTAGTTATTGAGTTAGTTATTGAGTTAGTATATGAGTTAGTTATTGCATGCAGTTTTGTGTTCATTGAGAAACAAAAAAGATAGATTTTAAAAGCCTAGCGTGTGCCAGACCCGGGAGATACGCGAGTATGTCCAGCCAACGCACGCTGTGTGAATTTTAAAAGGCACCCCGATGCGAACATATTTCCCAGTACGAGCACAAATAAGAAGTTGTAAAAAAAAAAAAAGGGGTGAGCCCATGGGCGAGGTCTGAGTGGGACACAGGGTGGGACATGGGCCTTTCAGGACTTTAACATGAAATGTGTGCGTAAGTATTTATGTGCACAAGCATGCGTTGGGGTCCCCTGCTACTTAGCTTTACTACTGCTATGGATGGCGTGTAAGTAATAAAATAAGAAATTCTAAGCTAGTCAGCGGGGTTTTAAGGGTGGGTGCTAACCTTGTAAAAGGGAGGCTATTTAACTAGGGGGGGGGGAGGGCTCCACCCTGTTAGCCCAGGTTTCCTCATTACCACCGGAGCGCACTGTACTGTATCCGCCTGCTTATAAGAAAAAGAACAAACCAGAAACAGAAAAGTATAACAAATACATTGTCACATCAAACACCCACATTCCCAGAAGCTGGTGTAGGATTGGAAGTCATTCTATTATATACAAAAATTTGCAATTGCTTAGACCCATCAGAAAGATGTCTAGCATTCAAATGTTTTTACCAAGCATTTAGAAGGATAGCATAAAAAGAAATCATTCGTCAAATCTCTAGCCTCCTAGAGGAATTATTTCCTCCTACTCTGTATTTGTTTATACAAATTAGGAAATAAACATACTTTCTCACCCGTAAACAACAACAAAAAAAAATCTCATAAATGAATCTTTATCAGACTTGAAAACAAAATAAATCAGTGACGTAATACGCTCTGAAACTTCTTCAGTGGATGCCTCTAAAAAAGCAGACAGGTTTAGGCTATCCAGAAGGACTTGAAAATTAACCTCTGTAGAAATAATTCATTCATGCTATTTCTTAAAGGGAATATAGTAAACTTTATTCAATGGGAAAACCACATCCAAAGGAATATGCAGGACCTTAGCTATTTACTTTCTTGGACCGATAGTTAATACTTGAGGAACATTGATAGCTCTCACATTGAGTTGCCTCAATCTTTATTCACATATTTCCACTTTACAATGAATTACCATGGAGTCATATGCTGAGGGAGCGTCAAATTCAAGAAACCCCTCAGTCTGAGACTGTAAGCCCTTGATATCCTCAGCCTAACTGTCCAATTTAGTCTCTACAGTCCCAATCTGCTCCAGAATTGTACTCGAGGAGAAATCCATATTGGAAATCTTTAGCTCACTGCTCTTTCCACTGCCACTATAGCCTGCCATATATCGTTGAAACCTATCTGTGCAGTACATTTCAATGGAAGACTCCAAGCAGATACAGAGGAAACCAAAGAGGTAGAAGAAGACATACAATCCGTTACCCCATCAGTCACCCTCCTCATTACCACTCCCCATGCTGATGTCTTCAGGTTCTGATGCAAAAACAAATCCCCTCTGGAAAGCAGCAGAGGTTGCACCTTCATGCTCACACCCACAGATTATTCAATCAGCGCAGCCTCAGTGCTTAAGTCTAGGGATGGAGTTTCCTTGGGACAAACTCATCTCTTCTGATGCTCCTCTAATCTTCAAAGGACTTGGAGCCAATGGAGGTATGCAACATCAGGGCTGAGAGATACCGCTGCCTCCAGCAGGGGCAATCCTCCCTTATCAGACACCCAGGGACTGTCCTAACCTGCCAAATCTCCCGAAGCACTTCTGAGGATCATATATTGTGATACAGATGACTGAGCCAAAGGGCAGGACACTACAGTAGGCAATTCCATCTTCACTTTCCTTTTTACCATATGGTAAGAAACAACAAAACCGATAAGGAAATTTATAGAGTAATATGGATAACCATCTAGGACAGGGGTGGGCAAGTCCGGTCCTCGAGGGCTGCAAACCAGTCGGGTTTTCAGGATACCCCTAATGAATATGCATGAAATAGATTTGCATAAAACTGAGGCAGGTCTCTCTCATGCATATTCATTGATATCCTGAAAATCCGACTGGTTTGCAGCCCTCGAGGGCCAGAATTGCCCACCCCTTATCTAGGAGCATCTCAATCCTCCAGCGCCATCTTGGATCCCACCTTCTGAGAACTTTGACTTTGTGTTTGAATATAGCTAGTTATATTTTATAATTATCCATCCTGTGTGGCCAGATATCTTCTTACTTAAGCAGATATCTTCAAAAAATATGTGGTTAAGTAGCACTTTAAACAAAGGAAAAAAACCAGATGAAGTAAAAGGCTTACTGCCTGATTTTCTACCATCCCCTACAAACTTGCATAGATACCCTTTTGGGCCATGCAGCCCCATCCCTAACCCCCTTTTAAATGTTAATAAACTGTTTCTGGGTCCGCAGATGGGCCCACTCCCACCTCCTTCCCTGGATCCCTGCAGGGCCCTCCATGCCAAAACTCCACACCCTCCCAGACCCTCTCCATATCCCTTGAACCATAAAAATCCCTTCCAGCAGTGGGATATGAACAGAAGCTGCACTGCAGCTTGCTAGGAGCAGGTAAGTTCATATTGCACTTCCAGCAAGGATTTTTAGAGTTTGGGGAATGGGGAGAGGATCCAGGGAGGGTTGGGGGGTGCAGCATGGATCTAAAATCTAGCTGGATAAGGGGCTGAATATTGCTAATCTTGCATTTAGATGGATGAATGGTGAGATATTTATCTAAATTACTTTGAATATTGACCTCTTTATTTAAGGGGAATTTAAAAGCCCAGCATATGCATTAATTAGGGGATACGCAAATAAGTTGGGCTTGCGCACCCAACCGCATTTTAAAAAGCGCTCAGATGCCCACATAAATGCCGTGGCTTGCCCATCTCACAACTTTTCAATAAGGGGCAGGGCGAGGGCATGTTGGCGCTTGGCCCAGAGATGCACATGTAATTACTTATGATCCTAGTGCACACAAGGTCCCCTGCCACATAATTTTACTTCTGCTATGGATGGCATCTAGGTATGTAAGTTAAAAAAAATGAGCCATTTTGGGAAGGTTTAAAGGGTCTGAGGTAACTGGGGGGAGTACAGGCTATCAAACCATGGGGGTCTGGAGGTCCTAGCTGTTAACTGGATGAACTATATGCATGTGCCCCTTTCAAAAATTCCTTGACTTATGTGGTAGAACTGGGTTTTGTGCACCTACTTAAAATTTGATGAACTTGTGTGCACATGGTCAGGCTATTTTATAATGTGCGCATAGTATAAAATAGCCATGTCCCTGGGTGCGGGCCGACACGTGTGCAAATGTACGCCTGCGCACTGGTTTGAAAGTTACCATCTGTTTCTTTTTTTTTGTTGTTTTCTTTGTAGGGTTAATAATTATTAGGGGTGTACATGGGAAAATATTTCGGTTTGGTTTGTTATTTCGGTTCGATTGTCATTTTTTGTTTCATTTGTTTTGGTTCTTAAGTTCATTTCATGCAATGTGTCATTTCATTTGTTTTCATTAAAGTCAATGGACAATACATTGCAGCCTATTTTGGACTCTTTAACAATTGGGTTTTCTGTGCAAATTTAATGAAACTTGCAAGCAGGCATCAGTAATAGAAGGAATAGCCTCCAAGACATCAAGAGTAGGGAAAACTGAAACCAACAGTGGCATGGACATCCCAAGACAACATGAGAGAAGCAAAGCTTCATAAATAGTAGGGAGAACACTCCAAGGCACCTTGAAAGGGACAAAGCAGCACAAACAGTAACATGAAAAGAGGGGCAAAGTGAAACTAACAGTGGTTTGAAGACCTCAAGGCAACAAAAGACAGAAAAAGGATAGCAACAATGGTGTCATGAAACCCCAAAGCATCAATAAAAGGACAAAAATGGTGCATTATCACCCCAAGGCATCAAGAAAGGGGTATTAACACATCACAGGACAGAGATAGGGGCAAAAAAGCAGTGGCATAAAGATCCCAAGGAACCAAAAGATGGGCAAAGGGTTAAAAGCATGGCACATGAATGCTCCAAGACACAAATAGAGAGCAAAGTGCATGAGCAACAGTGGTTTGACCTTCCCAGTGCACCAAAAATGGGGCAAAAGTGGTAGATGAAAACCCCAAGATACCGAAAGTGGGGGAAAGGGCACAAGCTGCATTGGTGGGAACACCTCAAGGCATGAAAAAGGAAGCTAAGGGCACCAACAATTGACTAACATACCAAAGCATCGAGAGAGGGGCAAGGCTGCACAAATAGTGGCGCAAAGACCCAAATGCACCAAAATATGGGCATAGGGCACCAGGAACAGAGACACGAAAAGCCCAAGGCAGCAAAAAGGGGGAACAAAGTGGCTCATGAATTCCCCAAGGCCAGAAAAGAGGAGCAAAGGGCAATGGTGAGCAATAAACACCCCCAAGGCACCAAAGGAAGGACGAAGCATCAGAAACAGTGGCATAAAAACCCCAGGGCATCAATTGAGGTGCAAAAAGCACCAACAACCCTGGCATGAGCACCTAAAGGTGCACAAGCACTCCAAGGCACCAAAAAAGGGGCAGGTGGCAGCAACAACAACAGTAGTATGATCACCTCAAGGCTTGGAGAGAGAGACAAAGCAGGGAATACTGAGCAAAAAAAGAAAAAAATATTCTGCAGAGCTCTTCTCACTTTCTAAAAATAACACCATATAATTACTGCCTGAATGATAATTGAAAACGAAATATAGAAAGCAGCTATTATACAAAAATGTAAAATGTTAAAATTGTACAGAATTCCCCTAGCAGTCTTGCGATAGTACATTAGAAGGCCTGGCCCCTCTCCCCAGGCTTGACCACACCTCCTGTCTCTCTCTCTTTCTTTTCCTTGCAGCTCGCTCCCTTCCTTCCTCCCTCCCTCTCAGGCTCTGCCACCCCAGCTCTACCTGCAAGGATTTCTAAGAGTGTTACTGTAGCCTGGAGGATACTGCCTGCTTCCCTCTTTCCTCTCCTCTCTCTCATTTTCAGAGGAATACTGGCAAGGCTACAGAAGCTTCCCACTTATTACCTTATACACGATCCAAGAAGCCCATGAATAGACAAGCTTTTTTATCTCAGAGTCAGATCTTTATTTTCAGACGTGTCAGACCTACTACTCAGAATAGTACACACAGCTTATGCCTCTTAGGTGAGAAACTTATACTACAATCCTTAACACAGCATACAGCTATAATAATTAAAACAGCATATTATAGATGAAATCAGTGCATTATACATCAGAATAACCTTGACTTGCTTAAGATGTTATCAGTAAACTTAGCTAAATATCCCATAACTTACAAGACCAACCTTAGACTCACCACTGCATCTGGTTCCGGTTGTCAAGGTGTGAGAGCTGGAGTTCTTGAAAGCAGCCTCTGTGATGGAACCCCCTTTAGAGTCTCTGTCTCTTCAAAGCTAACAGGACTTGTCTGATCCCTAGAGAGGAAAAAGATAAGTCCCAGTCTGGTTATAAAGTGGCAGGCAGGTGATTTCTCTTATGTGCCATGCTCACCAGAATCCTGAAGCTTGTCCGCTTGGCTGCAGGGAGGAGCAGAGAGAGATGTCATGTTCTGAAGGTGTTAATGGATCATCTTCACCCTTTCTAAGCCCCTCTCCCAAGCTGCTTTTAAGAGTCAAGATATACATATTCAGGAGCTCATACATATTCAAACAGAAGCACGAGATGAGGGTCTCTTCACTTCGAACTGCTGGACTCCCACTTTCCTGCCTTCCTCTGGCATGTGTGACCTCCAACCCTTGATTGGTCGTGTAACACGTGATAAGACCATCTTCCAAGCAGAACTGGTCTCATCAGAAGGTCAGGTCTTAGATCTGCTCTTACTTATACACTCTTGGGCCTATATTGCCTTAGGTCAGTGCTGTTTACAG
This sequence comes from Rhinatrema bivittatum, assembly GCF_901001135.1. Lineage (NCBI taxonomy): Eukaryota > Metazoa > Chordata > Amphibia > Gymnophiona > Rhinatrematidae > Rhinatrema > Rhinatrema bivittatum. Next base: position 450,464,931 of record NC_042615.1, on the reverse strand, counting down.
AGTAAAGATGTCATTCCTTCAGAGGAGCCTTGTTAACAGCTGTGATGACAAACCAGATGACTCAGCCATGTATTATTAGTCTGACCAAAGTTCATCCTTTCTGTATTTCAAGCATCCATATGTGAGGCAGAATCCATATTTTGCTGCATACAGTAGTGATAGTTCAGATATCTCCCTACATACCTACTTTACAGCATCGACTCCCCCCCCCCCCCCTTAGTGCACTCTTACCCCACTCAAGCTCAGCTCCCCTCTCTTTCTCCCTACTCTTCATACCCACTAGTTTTCTCACTGGTTCTTTAAACCCTCCCCAGTTCTTTCTCTTTACAGCTCTTCTGGCCCCTAACCTAAACCCCATTTCTCCTCATTGTGACCATACCAATTATGCTTCCCCCAAATTTGACCTCCCCACCCAGCAAGTTCTCGCTTCTCAATACTTTCCATCCTCCCAGTTACAAATTCTTTACTTCCCCTAGTTCAGGGTCCTCTGTCTTGCATTTAAGAGGGCAGTTATCAAAGGGATGTAGGAGCCTAGATCTCTGGGTTAGAACATTATCCCAGTCACAGCAGCTAAGTATAGCCTTGCGTTTAAGAATGTCGCTGAATGTAGTGACTAAATGGGAATTCCAGGAGTGTGTTTAGATCAGGGGAGGGAAAATATGCATGTATATGTAATTTTCAAACATACCTGCATTCATTTTTCAGTATGTAGTTGGTCTGCAGATATAGCAGGTGCAAGATATGGAGGTACTTTTTCTTAATCACATACCTAGGTAGTTTCTTTTTGATGTGTGGGTACAAAAGTACCAGTGTACCTTTCACTTAGCAGGCTTACTAAAAATTGCCCCCTTAGGGGTAATTGTAATACTTCCCACATCGGTGTAAAGTCTTACAGGTATTTTGTTAACCATGAACTTGACACTAATTTTCAGTGGAAGTCTGCCCAGCCTTATCTTTTGAAAATTATTGCAGAAGAATTACCCATATGTATTTACATCTGCTAATTTGTGCGGCTAGTATTTTTTCTGAGAAAAATTACATGCATAGTTTTGAAAATATAAAACGTATACAAGTAAGTACAAACCCCTACCTCACCCTGACCCCAGGAATGTCTCCCTCTACTGCTAGTAAAAGTAATGAAGTCAATTTTAAAAGCGCAGGTCGTGCAGAAATGCCCACATATGCGCATGTGTGGACCATGCTCGAGCATCGAGGATTTTAAAAGCAGCGATTTACGTGTGTATATCCCCTTGCATGCACCAAAAATAAGGGGAGGGGCATGGGCGGGGCAGATCAGGACCAACACTTATGCATGTAACGCCGTATTTTAAAACCGGAGGTCACAACGCGAGTCAGCTTGTTAGTTGCTTTATTTCTGCTCTTGATGAGGAGAAAGTCTGGAGATCTCATGTTTTAGGGCTTGTAGGACCTAGGGTGAGGGGTCTTGGTCAACTGGGATGTGCAGGATGAAGAACCGGAAGGATCTGGAAGACATCAATATTGACCGGGCAAACTGGTGGAGTAATTGGAAAAACTGAGAATGACCCTCGTATGATCATATTCAGTTCAAGAACTAAAAGTCGTCATTTTCCATGGATAGGGAATAAAGTAAAACACAAAATTTCAGTTAAGGAAAGATTTTTCAGGATATTTTTATTGTTGTTTTTGCTAAACAAATGTTCTCTGGGTGAGATATGTGACATGCAAAACTAAATAAGGTGTGGGAAACTGATAAGCATGAGGGTACCAAGGAATTGGATTCAAACAGCGACCAATGAGAGCTCAGCTTTTATAGTCTGGGAAAATGATAAGCATGAGGGTAACCTACACATCATAGCAGATGCTACCATAAGCTTGTTGGGCAAACTGGATGGACCATTTGGTCCTTTTCTGCCCTCACTTCTATGTTTTTAAAATAATATTATAGAACTTGAGGCCCTGGAGAAATATTGTTCCTGTTAAATCATTTATATATTCCTTAAAAGCACAGCTTTATCTCTTCAGCTGTAACGGACATGGAACCATAAATAAGTTTTGAAAGATGAAGACCTTTCTGCCTATCGCAGTTATGGAAGAATGACTGTGGATGTGAAGAAGAAAAAGGCCTTAATTATCATATTCTTTGATAGTAATACATCTGCATTAGGGTACAGTGACAGAGTATTATCGCCACACTAAGGAGCTTTACTCTGTCCATCAAGCAACTTAAAGAATGCAAACGAGAAAAGCATGAACTCCTTCCAGAGTCAAAACTATTTGCATATTTTACTGACTGACACAAAACATGCTTGGGCATTATGTTTCAAAACAATTAAGCAGTTAGGTTTTCCTAAGTACTAGTATTTCATTTTCTAATAACTTAGCACAAGTATTCGGAAGGGAAAAATATCATGGGATTGGCAAAGCCATGGTACCTAGGGAGAAAAGTGTGTGTATATGGCTAACCAGAGACATTTTTTAAAAGGAAACAATGGGCCAAAACACTAGGGGGTGTTCCAGGTTTCAGTGGACACTCCGGAACTAGTAATGAATACTGATGGAGATCAGGGGGGGCTGGAGAGGTTGGGTGAGCCGGGAACTAGAAGGTGACTTCCTACTGAAAGGGGTGAAGTTTAGAAAGGGGATAGGGGCCAGGCCAGAAACTTGAACTTTTATTTTATGGACTTTTTTCAATTTTGGCTGTCTTAAGAGAGTGGTGGCAGAGGTGAGACATGGGATCTCAATAGAGCGCCATGTGTTTTCACTCTACTGACGAAAATAGACATGGGCTGTTCAGGATCTTTAAGAAATATCCCTGGAGCCTCGAGGACATGCTTTGGTGTTCTGAACGCACGTCCTCAAGTTAGTCAGATCTCTTCAGCTGTAGCAGACTTTCAATAAAATAATATGACTTGCGGACGCATGCATTTGATTGTACTGTACATGCAAATTGGCTCATTTTAATACCCACATTGCACTGTGCTTGTCGGGGGTAAGATAAGGTGCAGTATCTGAAATATCACGTGTTATTTGTGAGTTAAGGCATGCACTGTGTGGTAAACAATGTTTAACATGTGATAAACCAGAGTTTAGGAATTATTTGTTTTTAAATGTAGACATTATCTTAAAGTTAGCATTAGTCAGGTATATTCAGTGGTTCAGCTGTGTACCTCTGAATATCCTGCCAAAGTTAACCTGGTAAGTTTAGCTGGCTAACTTTTTGCTGGCCGGACAGAAGCTGAAAATGGACCCCCTCAATGTCCAGAACAAGGAGACTGACAGTTGTGTGCACATAGGCCAATGCAATAAAATGGGTGCTCATATTGAGTTCCCGTTTTCCTAACGCATGCACATCCACATCCCCTTTGCACTCTGCAATTTTCTAATGAGAAAGAAATTGAAGTGGTGTACAAAAAGAGCGCACTAGGGAGATGTACATGTTTGGCACTCAAAAGTTTATTGCATGGGGTGTGTGGACATCTAAATTGTGCATTCCTAATACAAGTACATTGTTTACATGAAGTTATGGAAATCTGCAGTGCCTGACTGTTGCTTACCAAAAGGAAAGGAATCGCTTATGATTTTTTTAAGGTGTCCTTCAGCTAAATCATCATGTTCCGTGCTACTAATCCCTATGTGCATGTTTACATTTTTTTTCTTCCAACCACAAGTAACTAAATCTTATGTTATGATGACAATATGTTGTAATGTTAGTTTAACTAACACCAAATTCTGTAAACCGTTCTGATGGCGAAACCGAATGACGCTATAGAAAACACAACAAATAAATAAATAAATAAAGCGGCTTAGTAAATGGCCTTCTAAATTTGTACCGGGGCAATAAAGGGTGAAGTGACTTGCCTAATGTCACCCCATAGATTGTATCGTATACATTTATATTTTGCATAGGGAGAGAAGAGATCATCTCCTTTCATAAGTCCCTGGTGAGATCTCATTTGGAATACTGGGCACAATTCTGGAAACCGCAACTTCAAAAGTATATAAATCGGATGAAGTCGGTCTGGAGGGTGGCTACTAAAATGATCAGTGGTCTTCATTGCATATGGAGACAGACTTAAAGATCTAAAGATGTATACCCTAGAGGAAAGATGAGACAGGGGGGATATGCTAGAGACATTTAAATACCTGCAAGGTATCAATCCACAGGAGGTTTGCCTCTCTCAATGGAAAGGAGGCTCTGGAACAAGGGGATCATGGGATGAGGATGAAAGGAGGTAGAAATATTTTTTTACAGAGAGGGAGGAGGATGCATGGAACAGCTTCCCAGTGGTGCTGTCAGTGACAAGGACAGTATCTGAATTCAAGAAAACATGGGACAAGCACACTCTGAAGGAATGGTGGGGATGGCAGAGATGAGCAGACTATATAGGTTGTATGACTTTTTCTGCAGACATGTTTCTATGTTTATCTGTTTCATTTTCCATTCAAAAGAAACACGTAGAGAATGTGTAATTAACAGGATTTTTTTTTTAAGAAAGAGAAAAAGATTTGCCTTCTTTTTCCTTCATTAATCTCTATGTACTTACTGTGTAGTGGGTTTGGGTATGCAAACAAAGGAGAAAACTATGTGTGGATTACAAGTTTAATATTGAAAGAAAAAAGAAAAATACCTTTTGGGATTTAATAAGAATTATATTTTTGGAAGAACATCAGAAAGGAAACTGGATTTGCTACTTTTTCATCATTTAAGTTTAAATATCCTTTATTCCTGGGTGGATTTCAAAGTTATCTGCAAATAAAAGCTCCTTTTCATTTCTTAAATAATGTTAAAATAACATTCATTCTGGCTTGCACTGTTTTATTTTCTTTCATTATATAGAACCCACTCCCAGGCCTCTCTCTGCCTTCCCGTTCCGAGAACTCACTTCCCTATCTATCCCCTTTCCTCCTCGCCACTTCTTCTAGTCTCTCCCCTGTCTCTCCGTATCTCAGCCTTACTGTTCATGTATCTCGCTTAATCTCTTTCCTTCCCTCTCCCTTTCTCCATCTTCTAGATCTCCTTCTCCCTCTCCCAAAATTCTCTGTTTCCCCTGCCAGACCGCCCCTCTCTCTGTCTTTCCATTCTCATGGGTCTTCCATGCTTTATCTCTCCCCAGACTGAGTTTCCCTCCCTTTTCCTCCATTCTTTCCCCCCTCTAGTCCTTTAAACACTATCCATGTCTATCCACTACACTCCACATCTCTTGAGTTCCTTATCAAGATTGGCTCCAGCATGTTGACGGAGATCAAGGACAAAGATAAGGAGAGCATTCCCTCTGTTTCTAATACTGCCCCATCGGTTTTCTTCTGCGCAGTCACTTTCTTTTAAAACTGGAAGCACTCAAGGCGAGTAGCGGGTCATAGGGATAGAGAGAGAGAGAGAGAGCACATGCTCCCTAGCTGTGACTTGAAGCATTCCAAGACTAGTTTGGAATCTCCCTTACTGCCAGAGGGTCCAGCACTCTCAATAAGCCTGAGATGCCTGGGCTACAAACCATAAAACGAAAGGAAGATGACCTGAAATATGATTGACTGCCAAAAGTTCTAATCTCTCCCTGAACAGTATGGGTTGAATCCCTCAGTAATCCTTTCACTTTTGCAGGTTTCGTTCCCTTCTGTCTCCTATTTCCTAGCCACTCTTTCAAAGTGGCACATGGATACAGCAGGAGATTCAATTTCTTTCCATGAATGCCAAAGAAAAAAAAAAAGACAGATAAGCATGCATTATTTGAAAAACTACAAATACATGGCAAACGTTTCATATGGAATAGTGAAGGAAAGAAGCAAACAGCCGGCGGTTAATTGAAAATGTGTTGTTCACTGTTCCTGCTACCACTCTCTGAGCAATTTTATAGCAATTCTTCTATTTTATTTTCTCAGGTTCTCCCTTCTTTGCAATGGCACTCTTGGGGCTTTTCTTTGCTCAGGTTGCTTTTTTCTACCATGATATGGCTTGATCTGGAATTTGACTCTTCCATTAGAGTGCAGCAAGAACAGTGTGCTTTGATTTTCTTATGGTATTTAAAATACAACATTCAAAAATATATTCATAATCACAGAGCTTGGTTTGTGAATAACATCAAGCTTAGTAACATCTTGTAAAAGTAAAATATCTAAGACATGTTTAAACATATATATTAATAATAAATAAAAATTATGGTAGGTGGTCATATTTACATTTTAAATATAGGGCATTGATACATATCTGGCAGTCCTCCTTGAGATGTAATTATGTTAGATTTGAGAAGATAAGCAAGGTTAGACTTTACCAGTTTGGTTTTTCTATTCAGTATTTTGACTTTTTCTTGGTAGGCCACTGCACAATGTTGCCATCACCTTCTGCAGCACACAGCACCTGATTTTCCTTTGTAGTCATCCAGCCAGGTTTTGGCCAAAGCCTGACCCTATAGGTGAATTTTATAAGCCTGCAGGCCAAAATTAGGGTATGCATGAATATGTTGAATGGATTTTTAAAGCCGCTGCTCGCACATCTCAGAACTTCTCAAAAAGGGGGCAGGGTCTGGGTGGGACCTGAGCTGTACATGGGCATTTTGGGACTTTCACCAGATCTGTGCGCATACATACCTACGTGATCCAGCACATGCTGAGGCCCCCCTGCTGTGTAACTTTACTTCTGCCATGGATGGCGCATAAGTAAAAAAAAAAAACATAACGAGCCATTTTGGAGGGATTTAAAGGATCTGGGGTAATTGGAGGGTGGATTGGCCACTGTTGGAAACAGGATGCTGGGCTTGATGGACCCTTGGTCTGACCCAGTATGGCATTTTCTTATGTTCTTACAGGCTATCTAACCAGGGGGGTTGGAGGACCTATCTGTTAACTGGGTGAACTGAGAACGAACTGGAAAAAAATGGCAAATGCATCGGCATGAGTCCCTTTTAAAATCCCCCCTTCCCCACATACATGGTAGAAGAGGGATTTGCACACACAATTGTGTGCCCACTTAAAATTAAGCACATATGTGCGCACGGCCAGGTTATTTTATAACATACACGCATATGTTATAGAATAGCCATATCCCTGGGTGCAGGCCGATGAATGTGCACCCATGTGTGCCCACACGCCAGTTTAAGAGTTACCATCCCTGTTTCTTAAAGCTAACAAATGGAGACCCACTCAGGATTCCTGTGCTTTGCAAGTATTTGTATAAAAGATATCAAAAGAGCACTGTGTGCTTACCAAAAGTCACTATGATGGCATATGATAGAAAAAAAACTCTTCTTTCTGGTCTAGAAATGAGTCAGTGATCAGCATAGATTTAGGAGGCACTGTGCTGTTGAGACAATCCCAAAGAAACTAGTATGCATGTTCTTTAAATATATCTCCATAATAGACTTTAAATCCTGATCTGAAACAAATGATATCAACAAACTAGTCCTTTCTTAAATCTCAGAGGTGGAATTAACATATCCACAGAAATTTGAGCAACTTGATTTTGCTGATCCCTTACACATGAAGCTGATGGAAGAAAATAAAAAATTTATTTAAAGAAGAATAGAAAGGGATCTCCACTCCTCATTAAAATGGTTTGAACATCTTGAATCTCTTTAACTTTAGTGTCCAAAGGTTTTATTTTCTCTATATGTTCCTACACAGCTCCCTCATGCTTCTGAAGTAGAGGTTCAGCTTGCTCAGTAAAGGCCGAATTTTAAAACGGCCATGCACATACAAATCGGCACTTATGCACACAAGTTCTGACCCCAGAAAAAAGGGCGGGCCAGGGGCATGGCCTGGGTGGGATGGAGGCTAGCTGGGACAGTGGCTATTAGCCACTGTCCCGGGGAAGCACGCACCGGCAACAGGCCAGCGCGCGCAAACTACTTCTGCTCCAGGGGAGCAGTAAGTAGTAAAATTTAAAAAACTTAAGTTGCTGGGAAAGGATTAGGGGTGGGGAAGGAAATGGAGGAGGCTCGATTGTGTCGCCATGCATAGTTAGCAAAAATTTTCTCCCTGCACATGAGTGCGTGGCCATCCGATTTTATAAAATGCACGAGTCAGAACCTCGCACACATGGACGCACGCATGCTCCTCTTAAAATCTATCCCAAAGCCTATTTATTTTAAGAGAACAGTTCAATAAGAATACACCAAATCCAGCAATCAGATCCCAGATAGTATCTAGGGTTACTAATGCCGGTTTTACCTGTGAAGCCAGGGAAGCATTCTGTGAAGCCTCAGAGATTCCCAAAGCAGAGAAATCCACAGTTGTCACTTTGAGACCAGGAACTGAGGAAGCAAGATGATGAACACACAGAATTCCCTCCAGGAACCACAGCTAGTGGTGAAGAATAGAGTTGCTCAGAAACTGGCCCCTCCTCGGCTTCGTTCATCTTCTGCAAATAATTGTTGAACATGTGACTCCCCCAAATATACAGGTCATGATCCTCATGCACTCCCTGACATGTGCTAAGAATTTGTTGTAGGTCAAATGGACATTTTAAAAAGTTTTTGTTTGAAGTAATTGCAAACAATGTTTGAGCTTGCAAAATAAGCATATTTGTGGAATATGTGGATACTCAAAAAATATGCCCCATCAAGATCATTGTATACACTGTGACATGTGTTTAAAAATTTGGTGTGGATCAAATGCAAAATGAAGTCATTAAGGGACAATAGTTGCACATTTATGTTTGCGAAATTTGTGGATGAAAAAATATATCCATATCAGAATCCTCATGTTTCATCTGATTTGTTGTAAAAATATGATGAAGATAGTCAGGACACCAAAGAGGAAAGTTATTGGAGGGGAATAGACACATACACAGACAAAGTGATTGTATAAACCTCCCTCCCTTTGGAAAGCAGGCTAAAAATGTAGCAGTATCCGTAGCACAAGCAAGACAGAATAAATATACAATGAGTAATCAAAAGGATACCATATCATCATCAACAAGCATACTATGAACACAGCCAATTACTAACAGATTTTCCCTGTTTAACCCTTACTTATAAGATAGGGACACTTTCCAGGGCTCTCTCCCACTCTCACACTGTTCAATAGGGCACTCGGTCAAGATTCTTTTCCAGTTGGAGGATGAACCAATCCTCCAAGGCCCAAAATGTCAGGGGCTCTGCAATTTCACTGTCTTGGGGAAGTGTCAGTTCATTTCCACCTTTAAGGGATGTAAGGGCTAACAAAATACTCAGGAGGCTCAAATTGAGTGTCCAAATTAAATATTTACTGCAAAAGATCAATAATGGCAAAAATGGCACTGTACAGATCAGATCTTGGCATAAACAATTTGAAATCACAGTTCTCTATCTGTTCTAGAGCCTCTCAGTAATGGGCCAGGGAAAATGCTTACCCTCTAGATCTTGGCAAAGTAAGGTTTCCAAGGTAGACAGAGGAAACCTTCCAAGTTAAAGATGGAAAAATATGATGTCTTAGGCTTTGTACAATCTGCCAAATGGCAAATCTTCTCTTCGCTCCAAATGGGTGTCCTCAGAATCAATGTAACAATAGGTCTTTCAGCTCTCCTTTTCAGATGAAAAAGCAAGGTCTTTCTTAGGAAAGCTATAGATAGCAGTAAACACAGCAGCTCTCTCAGATGTCTCCTCTTCAGGGTAGGAAGGGTGGCAACAAAATCCCCCCCCCCCCCCCCCCCCCAGTAACTCAAGGGAAAATCTTCACAAAACCAGGAAAATCTGAAATTCTCATGCAGTGAGGCACCACTGATCCAACCCATGGTTTGTGAGAGGGAGAGCAGCAGAATCTTCCCTACCTCCTGATCTAACCTAGCTATTGGACTCCCCCAAATCCTCCAGCGAGGGGTGCCAGGACTCTCACAGGAAGGAAACCTCAAAAGGATAAGTCCAAAAATCAGCAAGCAAACTTATGGAGCTATTACCCAAAAGGTACTGGTCCCCTTCCTAATCTTAGAGGTATTCTGGCCATTGGGCTTAGCACCAAGAGCATGGGAACAAACTCTAACTAAAGAAAACACACCTACTTCCTCCGATCTCTATTTCTAACTCAACAAACCACACCAAGCTATGCTGCTGGCTGATTGTAGATGCCAGGGGCCTGGCCATTCCAGCAACCTTAGTGGAGGAGCTGTTCCATAATAGTGCACCTCTTCCTCTACTACCTAACACTATCCTCGCTCAAAAAGGGATTAGAACGAGGGCCAATTTCATAATGAATCCCAAAGGGTCATCACACACGCAAATCATTCTTCTTCTCATCTTTATCACCACTATCACCACCAATGCCATCATCATTTTTATTGGTTACTGGAAGTTCATCATCAACTAAATTTGAGCAGGCTTTGCAAGCTAACCCAAACGGTCAAAAGGAGATGGAGTAGCTGGCATTAAAAACACATTGTTGATATTTTTGGACAATAGATGCATACAATAGTAACTGCTACCAGTAGTGTTAATATTCTCTTAGACTAAATTATTTTCTGTTGCAAGTTGAAGTAACATTCCAGAATTCTAATACTGGCCAGATACTTGCAGGATAGCATCTGGTACTGGGGGACTGCAGAAGTCATGAAAACTACCTGCATAGATTTGACATAAGCCTAAAGCAATCATGTCAGGCATGTGGTTACAAGATTTAACATAACTACAAACAATCTTTGCAGAAGCAGAAGAGCTAATTGAAGGAGAGGAGTATCTGCCATTTAAAGTACTCACGACTGGTATCTCTTGACTATAAATGAAGACTCGGTTCTCCCACTACAGTTACTGTACAAGCTTCCTTGGTTTCTTTTGTTAGTGCTTCCTGTGCCAGTGCAGCTGCAGTTTCTGCTACTAATCAGGAATGTTTTCTTTCCTGGATGGGAAAAATGGGTGTGTTTGCCTTTGCTGTCCTGAAGTGTTTGCTTTTGAGATGTTAACTTAAAGGCATTCATGGTGAGAATTATGTTTTAGAAAATGAAATGATCTGTGAACAGTCATCTGCTACCAGGCTATTACTATTACTGTAAGAAACAGCCATCATAGATGGAAGAATTTTGGCATGCTTTGGAGCTGATTTAGGGGCAGAGCTTTCTTTTTGTTGACGGAGCCCTAAAGATTCTTTATAGGTTTTCCTTTTTTTTTTTCTGCAGTTGCTGATACCAATTTTGCCAACTCCTGTATTACTACACCATATCACAGTCAATGTGCCTTACTCTAGGCAAGTCCCAAACCTAGAATTATTCTTTTTTTTTTCAACCACAAGGTATTAGAGAATAAAAAAAATGTCTTGTTGATTTATAAACCTGCCTTACTGTGGACAACTTGGCACCGTCTGCCTTAAAGACATATGTAGAGGACAATTTTCATAGGATCTCTGCCATATAATCCAGGAGTTGCCCAGTTAGATCCTCAGGGCTGAATATCCCCCCCCCCCCCCCCGAGCAGCACCTCCTACTGATGGCTTTTGACATCTTGATGCAGCAGGAAGGAGATACACATACTTATTTATTTTATTTATTTGGTGACTTTTCTATACCGTCATTTAGAGCATTTCCTTCACAACAGTTCACAAGAGGCACACAATATAAAACAGTATCAAAAAAATAAAAATGAATTAAGTGCCAAACATCTTACTTAAAATACAATCTTACATAATAAAAATCACAATAAATAATACATTAAAACGATAGTTATTCATCTCCCTTACATCTGCAGGCTCTAAAATAAAATATCTAAACATTTTTAAAAGGATTACCATATCATAAAATAAACAAGTAAAAAAAAATAAAATAAACAAATAAAATCTAACCCAACTTCCTCTTGCTCTGGCAGAGGTAGATGGTCTAGGGCAGTGATGGCAAACTCCAACCCTCGAGTGCCACAAACAGGCCAGGTTTTCCAGGATATCTACAATGAATATGCATGAGAAAGATTTGTATACACTGCCTCCATTGTATGCAAATGTTTCTCATGCATATTCATTGTGGATATCCTGAAAACCTGGCCTGTTTGTGGTACTCAAGGACTGGAGTTCGCCATCGCTGATCTAGGGGAATGGTGTGGGGAGATATAAGCAGGCCACATCAAGTCCAGGGGTGTGAGTGGGGAACTGGAAAATGGCATTGGATCTCAGAGGAATTGGGAGATATGTCATCGAGTATATGTTTGGGAGGGGTACAGTCCATGAAAACTTTATTCAGCTATGTTATACTTGGCTAAGTTTCAGTTCATTTTTATTTAGGTCATAGCTGGAAATTAGCCCCAAACTAGCCAGGTATAACATAGCCAGATAAGGTCAATTGTTTATGCGAGTGTATTTGGGAGAGGGGAGTGTATACTGAGCACACTATTAAAATTTGCCTTTTTTATGTACATTGGTAGATGATGACATTTATATTGTTCAGAGATGCCTATCCCTGGGCCTTGTAGGGTATAAACAGGTCCGGAAAGCAAGCTAAGCAAATTGATATGGTTCTCAAACCAAAGATATGCAAGAATGACTGACTGATAATCATTGTGTATATCCTGAAAATCAGGTTTATTTGCTGGCCTCAGCTACCGGAGTTATGTATATTTTAGGTGTCTTATATCTCTCTTTTACACAACTGCTTGAAAGAAGCACCCAACTTATTTTTTTTTAATTAGTAGTCAATTTCAAATGATTCAAGTACAGTGTCTCATTGCATAATACAATCAGGTACATTATATTATAATCATCAGTGCTATCTTTCTGGAAAAAATGATGCAGGTACTACTTACATGTAGGATGCTTTTTTTTTTGAGGGACCAGGGCAGATCAAGCAGGTGAAGGAAAAAGCTACTGGTACTCAGTACCAGCAAATACCCCCTGTCTGTAAGGCTGGTTTTCTCAACCAGCTTCTCTCTCTCTCTCTCTCTCTCTCTGTTTATTGTTTTCTCTAGCTTTTCTTTAAAAATGCATATTTAACACTTTGCTGCCTTTACCCCATGAAACCTTTCTCTCATTTAACTTCCTCTATCTCTCTGTTTAACTCACTACCAGCACACAAAAGGCTGCTGAGTCTAACCATTTCCCCTAAAAACTACTCCAGCGTGACAGAAGAGATCAGGTTCAGCATGCTCAGAACATCGAAGATATTGGAAATAAATGCAATAACTATAGGTGGTCTCCCTGTTATTTCTATGAACTTGAACTGGAAACCATCGTTTCCTTCCATATAATTCACGCATCCAATTTCCAGCTAAACACTCCCTAATCATCACAGTCTTCCAAAACTTCCAAATTAAAGGTAGTTCAAGGTTTTTTTTATTATTCTTAACTTATACTTTTATCTGGTGATTAAGTAATATCTTTCGATACATTGGCCTTCTCCTATGCTGTTGAAGTTTTGTGTTGTTCTTCTATAAGAAATATTAAGGGGCATAACTACTAAAAAGATTATGTATACCATTAAAAATATAACATGCATTCTAAAATACAACTTCAAGTGGGATGCAATAAATATTATTGTGTGCCCACTTAAGAGAAGTCTTTTTAGCAGACGTAAATATAGCATACGCGCTAATTCTAAAACTGTATTGTGTGTCCACTACATATCCAAATCACCAATGCTAACTAACCTAAAATGAAAAGATCAGTTTGCAAGAGAGATTTTGGATGAACTGAACCTAATCACAGTGAACCTGGAAAATGTAACAGGACAGATTGACAAACTGAAGAGTAGCAAATCACCTGGACTGGATAGTTTACACCCCAGCCTTCTGAAAGAACTGATCAATTAAATTTCAGGTCCATTAGTAATAATTTGTAACCTATCATTAAAATCATCAATTGTACCTGAAGACTGGAGGGTCTCTAATGTAACCCCAATATTTAAAAAGGGCTCCAAGGGTGATCCAGTAAACTATAGACTGGTGAGTCTGACTTCAGTGCCATGAAAAATCATTGAAAATATTCTAAAGAACAAATTCCAGAACATAGAGATAGACATGGTTTAATGGGACACAGCATAGATTTACCAAAGGGAATTCTTGCATAACAAATTTGCTACATTTTTGAAGAGGTTAAATAAACATGTGGATAAAGGTGAACCAGTAGATGTGGTGTATTTGGATTTTCAGAAGGCATTTGACAAAGTCCTTCACAAGAGGCTTCTAAGAAAATTAAAGTCATATGATAGGAAGCAATATCCTTTTCTGGATTACAAACTGGTTAAATACAGGAAACAGAAAGAAGGATTAAATGGTCAGTTTTCTCACTGGATAAAGGTAAACAGTGGTGCCTCAAGGATCTGTGCTAGGATAGGTGCTTTTTAAAATATTTATAAATTATCTGAAATGGGATATGACAAGTAAGGTAATCAAATTTGCAGATGACAGAAAATATTCAGACTAGTTAAAGCACTTGTTGATAGTGATAAATTGCAGGAGGAACTTTTGAGACTAGAAGATTGGGCATCCAAATGGCAGATGAAATATAATGTGGACAAATGAAAGGTGATGCATATTGCGAAAAATAACCCTTGTTGTAGGTACATGATGTTAGATTCCATATTAGAAGTTGCCTCCAGGAAAAAGATCTAGGCATAATAGTGGATAATAGGGATGTGAATCGTTTTTTAACGATTTAAAATATCGTCCGATATATTTTAAATCGTCAAAAATCGTTAGAGCCACGATACAATAACAATTCCCCCGATTTATCGTTAAAAAATCGTAAATCGGGGGAAGGGGGAGGGGAAGGGGGAGGGCGGGAAAACCGGCACACTAAAACAACCCTAAAACCCACCCCGACCCTTTAAAATAAATCCCCACCCTCCCAAACCCCCCCAAAATGCCTTAAATTACCTGGGGTCCAGAGGAAGGGTCCCGGTGTGATCTTTTACTCTCGGTCCTCCGTGCGTTGTTTTTTTGTCCCCGACGTCAGGAGCGTAGGAGATCGCTCCCGGACCCCCGCTGGACTTTTGGCAAGTCTTGTGGGGGTCAGGAGGCCCCCCCAAGCTGGCCAAAAGTCCCTGGGGGTCCAGCAGGGGTCCGGGAGCGATCTCCTACACTCCTGACGTCGGGGGACAAAAAAACAAAATGGCGCTGGCGCTACCTTTGATCTGTCATATGACAGGTCAAAGGTAGCGCCGGCGCCATTTCTACAACGCACGGAGGTCCGAGAGTAAAAGATCACACCGGGACCCTTTCTCTGGACCCCAGGTAATTTAAGGCATTTTGGGGGGGGTTCGGGAGGGTGAGTGATTTATTTTAAAGGGTCGGGGTGGGTTTTAGGGTTGTTTTAGTGTGCCGGTTTTCCCGCCCTCCCCCCCCCACTGGACCCCAGGTAATTTAAGGCATTTTGGGGGGGTTCAGGAGGGTGGGGGATTTATTTTAAAGGGTCGGGTGGGTTTTAGGGATGTTTTAGTGTGCCGGTTTTCGATTTACACGATTTACACGATATTTAAAAAACCCAAACTGCGACGATCCGATTCCCTCCCCCTCGCAGCCGAAATCGATCGATCACACGATTCACATCTCTAGTGCATAACACAGTGTGCTACGGCAGTCAAAAAAGTAAACATAATGCTAAGAATTATTAGGAAGGGAATGGTAAATAAAACAAAGAATGTCATAATGCCTCTCTATTGCTCCATAGTGATGCTGCACTTTGAATATTATGTGCAGTTCTGATTGCCACATCTCAAAAAAGATATAGTTGCACTGGAGAAGGTACAGAGAAGTGCAACCAAAATGATAAAGGGGATAGAATGGCTCCCCTATGAGGAAAGGCTAAAGAGGTTAGGTCTGTACAGTTTGGAGAAGAGATGGCTGAGGGGGGATATGATAGAGGTCTATAAAATCATGAGAGGACTAGAGTGGATAAATGTGAATTGTTTATTCTTTCAGATAATAGAAGGACTTGTAGGCAAAATTCTTTTCCAATCAATGCACAATTAAGCTCTGGAATTCATTGCCAGAGGATGTGGTTAGCAGTTAGTGTAACTGGGTTTAAAAAAGGTTTGGAGAGGTTTCTGGAAGAGAAGTCCATAAACTGCTATTAATCAAGTTGACTTAATGGAATAGCCATTGCTATTACTGGTATTAGTAGCATGGGATCTATTTAACGTTTGGATACTTGCCAAACACTTGTAACCTGGATTGGCCACTGTTGGAAATAGGATGCTGGGCTTAAGGGACCCTCTATCTGACCTGTTCTGGCAACTACCCTTCATCGATTGCCTTGACTCCACAACATTCAGGCCTGACCCCTCCATCAATGTCCCCCCCCCCCCTCAATATCAATGTCCCAATCAATAAGCACCCCAACATCAAGTGCCTTCTCTTAATGGGTGGACCCTTCTTCCCCCATGAGGACAACTTTCCTCAAAGCAAACTCGATTGAAGGCTGGACTTCTCACAAGTCAACCCCCCTCAAAGCTCGACCTTCCCAATCTAGAGTGGGCTGAACCGCCTACCCCTATCCTACCCTTCCAGAATGTTTCCTTACTGGGTCGGAGGATCCCAGTCTTCACTGGTAGAGGAATGTGAGAGCTATCCTGCTGGCATCATTGTGCACCACCAAATGATGTGTCTTAGTGCTTTACCACTACCATGCTATTGCTATGTGTCCGATAAAACCTAATTTTTCATATGGCATTCCCTCATTTACATACCAAAATATACTAATTTTAACACATACCCAATAATATCCTCTGATACCATTTTAGCATGCATGCATGCTAGAGCCTTAGTGCTTATCCCATTATTATATATGTATGCTAATTGCTAAACAGCCTTAGCATGCATGTAAACTTTTAGTCCAAAAGCCCCTAAGTGTTTAGCTGTATCTTAACTTGAGATGTTTTCAAAGTCAAAACAGTTATAATAGTTTTATTTATTTGCATTTTAAATAGTCTTATTTTAAAGCGTAAATTGATGGGATAAATTCATACTGGTCGCTGAGCAAGGCTTTGTTTAGATGAGCTGAAGCAGTGTACAATGAACAATGTTCAAGCATTGAAAGCTAGTGGTTTATTTCATAACAGGAGGGTTTTCCATATCAGCATATAATTCTAAAAATGAATCCTACTGAAACTAATGACTTTCACTTTTTTTTTTTTTTTAAGGTGTTCTCTCTACCCAGCTCTACTCCACTACCTGGAACCCGTCTTCAGCAAAAGGTTTGTGCCCATGCCTCTTCCAGCTTTGGGGAATCTGAATCCCTTTGAGTTCTAAGCCTAAGTCTAGCCCAGTTTAATGTGCCAGTCTGCAGTGTGACTGTGTTTCCTGCTCTTGCATCTCAGTGAGATTATGAAGAGCCATAGCCGGAAGTCACTCCCAAACAGGTAGAGGGCATTTAGTTACCTGATGGCAGCGATGGGCTAATCCTTGAATTGTGATCGATGATCTGCAAATCTCTAGAATATCCACACCCAATGTGACCTTGCTCCTCTCCACACCCATCTGGTTGTGATGCAGGACCATATGATGACAGACTATGGAAAATAACCAGTAATTTCATAAAATCCTTCTGTATTTTTTGAGTTAACTGATGCTGTGTGTAGATATCAAATCATTGCCTGCTAAATG
Organism: Rhinatrema bivittatum; assembly: GCF_901001135.1. Classification (NCBI taxonomy): domain Eukaryota; kingdom Metazoa; phylum Chordata; class Amphibia; order Gymnophiona; family Rhinatrematidae; genus Rhinatrema; species Rhinatrema bivittatum. Next base: position 450,447,472 of record NC_042615.1, on the reverse strand, counting down.
ATGATTGCTAGTGGGGGTGAAAACCTCCTGCTCATGTGCAGAACAGTCAGTGTCAGCTGGTTCCACCTCATCCGTGGCATCCTTTTCCAGATCAGCAACAATCAACAAGCAGCCATGCCCAGATGTTTGCCCTAGGACTACTAGGTAGATCTTTAATGAGCCCATTGCACATAAGAATGTCCTATAACCCAAACATAGCGCATTCGTGGGCACAGATCTGGAACAGAGAAATCAAGTTAGACTATGGCAATAAATAATCCTTTGATCTGAGGTACAATCTGTACCTCCCTGAACGCCATATAGCTACATACATTATTCCCTCAGGTTGCATATCCTGCTCCGCAGCAGTGGTGACCACCCAAATTCTGAAGGAGTGTAAGCTATATCTTCCTACAGGGGCACCAACTGCCCGCAGAGATAGGCGGAGCACATTTTTGAACTGATATTGGGTCAATGGGCTACCATCAGCATGGATCAACAACAGGGAGGGTGTTGCCGCAAGTAAGCTCCTGTGCAATGCACAGGACAAGAGTTTTCCCTGACCCATCTCCTCAAAACTATTCTGCAACCCTCTCTGATTGGATTTGGATCTACAAATGAGCAATACCAACTTGTAGTACCCTAGTGTTACATAGCTATACTGCAAACTGGCTGCACCTGGCCTGGCTGATGACTGAGCCTTTAGCTCACCCACTCGCAGCACTGCATAAAACACTACGAAGAATGCGCAATGAAACAGGCAGACCTCAAAGCTGTTGAGACAGACACCATCCAAGGCCTCCAATAAATGAATTAAGGCACTATGTGTGATGGGTCGTCTCATGTCATGGGTTCTGCCCTTCTCCCTGGCCCAGCCCATCATATGCCTTTTAACTGGGAATGAGGCTGAGAGACTGGGGAAGCCAAGCGCCCTTGAAATTAATGATAGGCCTGCCCCAGCACATAGCAACTGAAGATCTGGCCACACCCTGGTCTTTATAATGCAAGATGTTAACAATTAGCATATGCATATGTATTGACCAAACCCAGAACCTTCTCTCCTCCACAAGAAAATCCTGGAAATCATATAGTGCTTGACAATAGCTCTTCTTCATATTCTCTACCAAAGAGCCCAGAATCAGCTCCCAAACACTGGAGGGACAAGTTGCCATATCTCTTCAGGCAGAGGCAAAGGGATTCAATCCACCTTCGGAGCAAAGCACCTGAAAGCTGCCCACTTAAAAAGGGAGAGAGAATTGGTGATATTATTCTGGGAACCCGGGATATTCACAGCACGACATGTAATACTAAATTGCAGGCAAGAAAGCACTAAATGTCTAACAAGTGCGTTCTCCTCCACTGTTCAAGCAGATAGACCATTTAGTACCTGCACTACTGATATATTATCTGACCTAAAACCAATGCTGGCGCTAGATAAACGTTTCCCCCACAACATGAGCGCCACCACTATGGGAAGAAGCTCCAAGAATGTCAGGACTCTCATGCCATCTGTCAAACTATGGCTTGGCACACCAGGTTCCCTTAAAATATATGCCAAAACCTAGGCCCCTGGAAGCATTAGTGAAAAGTTCCAATTCACTGCTGCTACCCCTGGTTGTATCCTGCCAAAATGCCACCCCATTAAAATCCCACAGAAAAAAGTCCCATATATGCATGTCCTGCCTCACCGTCCTAGTTACCCTGATATGGTGGTGTTTCCAAACCACTCCTGCCATGGCCAATGCTAACCTGCGCACAAAAGCCCTCCCCGGGATCACCTGGGATGCAAAGCTAAGTAACTCAATGAGGGACTGAAATTGCCACAGAGTCGACTTCCTAGCACTGTACATTTCCCAAATAGCTTTGCGCAGTTTTAAGACTTTGTCCCCTGGCAGTCTGGATATCTGTGCCTGCGCATCCAGTTTATACCTAAGAAGATTAATGACCTGGATGGCCCCTTGGTTTTTTCCTTTGCCAACGGGATGCCAAACTCCACCTCTATGCCCTGGAAGGTGGCCAATAGGTGCCTGCAGTCATGCACTAGGGGTGTGCATTTGTTTTCGACATATTGTGAATCCGCAACATATATGCCATATTTGTTGTATTTCTGGGGGCTCCAAAAAAGTATGGCAAACCCCCACGAATACAATGGATCACCAACGAATAGTCCCTCCACCCTCCTGACCCCCCCCCCCCCCCAAAGACTTGCCAAACGTACCTGGTGGTCCCGTGGAGTTCCTGGAGTGATCTCCTGCACTTGGGCTGTGGGATCCCAGTATTCAAAATGGCGCCGATAGCCCCTGTGACATAGTAAGGGCAAAGGCTATCGGCACCATTTTGAATACTGGCAGCTGACGACCTGAGTGCAGGAGATCGCTCCAGGTCCCCCGCTGGACCTCCAGGGACTTTTGGTAAGTCTTGGGGGTGACAGTATTAATTCAACAGGTGCATCCCAATGGGCTGTTCGATCTGTTCAGTTCCATTCTGCAGTGAGTGGTTGAGCAGCGATCAGGACCAGAGCCAGTAGTTCTTCACTGCTGTCAGGAGGAGAGTCAATGGGGCTAACACTCTCTTAACTTGGTCCATTTATGTGAACCCCCACTGCCCCTTGGGGCTGGAAGAGTGTCACAAATTTGAGAGATGCCACCACCCTCTCTTGCCTGCCGATCGTTATCAGACAAGCCCAGCCGAAGCCACTCCATGCCATGCGTCTCCACTTGATGACAAAGCTCCGACATGAGATCCTAGAGATCCTGCTGGCCTTCACCGGAGCTCTCCCTAACTCTGGCATGCGTTTGGAATCCCACTTCAACAGTCTCCTGCCCCCCCCCCCCCCCCCCCCCCCGGGTTGCTGATTTGGCTGAGTTAGCCTTTTGCACTCTCCCTGCACCAGTAGCCCCCATGCTCAGGGTTACTCCCTGAGCCTTTCTTAATTGCATGTTGTCCATGAAGGACAACATGCAATTAAGTATGAACCACAGATAAAATCCTTTTACTCTTCTTTCTTTTTCTTTTTTATATATATATAGGCTTGACTGCTGCCCACTTTCTACCCCACTCTCTATTGCTCCAAGCTAGACTTGAACATCCAGCTTTTAATGTTCAGACATGCCGATGCAATACCATGCGCTGCAGCATGTGCACGACGCAACATGATTGAACACGTCTTGGATGCACATCCATAACCCCTGATGCAAAACTGGGGTTACCGATTTCAAAATGCACATCCAGTCGAGAATGTAGCTAATAGTGCTTTCACATGTAAATTCATGTTGATGAGGCTGCTATAACCCCCAATGCAACAAAAAATATGTGCCCTACGCACACATTTTTACTCTCAAAAATTAATGCCTGCCCCCCCTTGAGGAACCCCGAAAGTTTATAGAAAAGCAGAAAATACTGCTTTCCTGTATTTTCTCCGACTTAATATCATGGCTATATTAAATCATAGGAACCGAAAAAGAACAGTAAAAAAAATAAAAATATGCCTGCAGTCAGGTTAGGAAAACAGATGCTGAATTAACGAGCATCCATGTTCCCGCCTGTGGCTCTGCACAGGTTAGGAAAATGGATGCTCTTAAAATTGAGGGTCCGTTGTCCTAGCCCATTAACAGACACCTCCCCTGGGCACCCGATGCTGAGGAGGTGCTAGGGATGCAAAATTTTCCCTAGTGCCTCCTTTTTACTGAGGCAGCCCATTTAAATATTAAATTGGGTGCCTAGGAGAAGTGGATTAGTGTGCATTAAGAGAGCTGGCACTTAATCATGAGCACTCATTTAATGCATGCCGATACTGCATCAGCCTGTCTGTTCCACAATGGCCCTCGCAGAGTCTAAGGCAAGCACTTTTTTTTTTTTTTTTAAACACCCTCAACTCATGCAAATGCTTGGCTATGGCAGCCACACACTATTCGTCAAACAGCTATCTGTAAATTGTGGAGACTCCCAATCTGCTACAGCCTACCCCTGGAGCCATTGAATATGATGCTCAAACATTCTCCAAGAGGTTAATCCAGTGACTACACTGTATTGTTCCTAAGGGACATGGCCATTGTAAATTTTAGCCCACAGACAAAATGGCCGCTGCCAAATTCCCCAAGCTCCTATACTAATATGGCTGCTAACAAACTTTGCCCATAACAAATATGGGTACTGCCACTTCGTGGCTCTTGAAAACATCTAATGCTTCCCTGATGCCCATTCCTAAGATGGCTATGGCATCCCTTAAGCACAGGTTTATTTCAGTGACCAACATGAGAAAAGAAAGAAACCTCTCCACCTTCTTATGCTTCTGCAATGAGTGTGCCATCAGTGAAGAGGACACCAGCCCATTAGATGACATTACCCTACCATTGAACCAACCCAAGGCCCCTCTCGAACTTTCCTTGCTCCAAATATGAGCCCCCCAGCCACAAAACCCAACCCACATCCGCTGTCAGTTGCCTTCCCCCTCTTTCTCCTGCAGACTCTGCACTGCTGACTGGTAGGCGCCAATGCATGGCCATTACACCTGACCACATGCATCCTGGCACCCTCACCTTGATACATCTTCTAAGGGATAATTAAATTTTGCTTTTTTTTAATAAGCACCTCAATATTCGATCACTTGCCGCCCAAATTGAAACCAGGGCCGTAATCGAGTGGGTCGCTTCGCCGGCATCTACAAATGCCCTTGTCCAATCAATCCTGCCTGCCTCCCTCAGTACCGCAGTATGAGGATGCCCCGCTCACTGGTCACAGGCACAAGGGCCTCTCACAGACATATGTTGCAGAAATCAAGTGCAATAAAAGGTAAAACCATGCTAGGTTTGTGGATTGTAGCTTCAACCAACACTGCTCTATAGGCCGTGCCGCTGCAAAGAGGGCTGCTGGCCGCTGACTACCTAATCAAAAGGTCCGCCTAGACCAATCACGAGAAGCCCCAACTCCCCAATCTCGCCCCTCCCATCCCTCACCTTAACCCCTTCTTACACTACTGCCCTACCCTTGCCTTTTATCTCCAGCCTCCCCGATTCCTAGTGTGCCCTGCTCCTTTATGATCCATCGCATGATCTTGATAGCAACATTTGGGCAGAGCATGCACAATCAGCTAGGCAGTCAAAATGCCATGAGGATGTTCATTCTCAAGGAGTTCCATTGGGGATCAAGAAGAAGAATTTTATATAAGCTCACCCACGCTAGCGATTTGCAGTTCATATATCCTATGATCAGCCCTTTCTGGATTGTGTCCACTTCCTATTAATCTAACTTCTTCTGATCCAAAGTAACTTGTTTTTACTGAAACAAACAAACAAATTATACTCATTTTTACCTAATTGGGAGCATACCATACTGTTTGTTAACTTGCAAAATCATATTTTAATTATGAATGTCCCCCACAAAGACACAAGCAAATAAATAGTGGTTTGGTATATGAAAAACCATTCAGAAAAATGTAACCATTTCATAAATACCACAACAGATTATATCATTATGGTACTAAAATTTAGCTTTGAGTTGAGCTATAGAACTACTTTGATGCAAAATGGTGTCATCTATTTCTAACTAGTTTCTGGGAAAGTGCACACGATTTACTAGCTATAGGTGCTGTATTTAATTCTGGCCATGCTTGGGCTGTGCTCCATTATTCCAATTGTGTTTTGCTATGTAAAATATACATTTACATATACATTTTTCATTGTTTTCTTACGCAATAACTATTTTGATAGACAGTTTTAACACTTATCTTTAAATTGTTAACATATATACAAGATCAAAATTAATCTTGGCTTGTTTGGGGTTTATGTGACATGCATTAAGGCCTTTTAAATTTCTGCTGATGGGTAACAGAAGATCTTAGATCTCAGGATTCAAATAATGAATACTTTCGTGGGTGGGGCACTAATATATAGTAGTATGTATGTCTACAATACATATTGCTGAAAAATTAGCTTATTGTACTGATGTGGTGCAAAAATGTATTAGGCAGAATCAATTACCAGCAGTGGAATTGTTGCATTACTGGTAGTGCAAGATTATGTGATCCATTCATTTATAAAACATATACCTTGTTGAGCTGACCACGTTGGGTAGTCTGGGATAAATAGTTTACCATGTTCAGAAAATGTTTGTATACAGATTTAGATACTGCAAATGTTTAGCTATTGTGCATAGATGGAATGATAATAGGCTGACAGACAAAAAGATGAGCAGATGAAATGCTGGAATGAATATTTGCAGTTAACTGTAATTATATTTTAAAAGCGTTTAGATGAGAAGTGGAAATAGTTTTCTCACTTACAAGATGTTGCTGTTTTATGCCCTTGTAAAATCAATATTTTCATTTTACTGTCATGTTCATGCTTTTGTTATAGTGGCTCATGAAATTTGAATAAAAAGGACTGGCAAATTTACAGGGAGCAAAATAAGTATACAGTGCCGAGAATTCTTGTTGAGCTTTGACAGTGTACTGCAAGGAATGATTTGTATCTGCTAGGAATGATTTGACAGTATCTGCTAGGAATGATTTTTATCAATGCAAGTCTTTCTAGCGCAACGAGATTGCATGCTACCTATAATAAGAAGCCGTGGAGAATCAAAAAATTATATAGATAATATACATACACACATGCACACACATATAAACTCCTCTCTTTTGTGTAACAAGATGAAAAGCTGATGAGCATTTTTCAGGAGTTCACATCATTAGCTAATCATAATGCTGGCAATTTCTAAAATCATCATTCCCATGCATTTTACCGAGCAGTAACTGAATGTATGAAAGTGATTTTTAAACACAACACTGAGCAATCCATATCTGAATGTCATCAAGAAACCACATTTTGGCAAATTTAGGGTCTCATTTTTGCACGCTGATACCTGAAGAACGCTGCAATCACAGACTGCGACCCAGAGTGTAAGAGCCCCCTTTGGGAATCTTCTTAGAAGGACTGGTTGTGTTGTCCAGTGGTAAACCACTGCACTGCAGGACAGAGACACAAGAATGGATGCCTCTATAAATTTAATACTAGTAAACCAGCATGAGGTTGCTGAGGAGGATATGCAATCTTCGAAAACAAGAAAATATGTTTTTGCTTTTTAAACTAATTTCCATTATATTCTTTATTGCCCTTGGCTTTACATGTCCTCCTGATCACCTGCTATAGTAGATTTGTTCCCCTTTAATCTGAGACCTTATACATGATCACACTTGCTCCGAAGACTTCTGATGCTGGGCTTCCTTTCTGTTCAGCTATAAAGCAGAGTTCACATGAATTAGAAAGGAGTTGACCCAGCTCTGAAAGGCACGGCTGATGTTATGCAGACTCCCTAAGTAGTATGGAAAAAGGGAATAGCGAGGACAGATGACCAAAGCAGGCACAATGTACACAGAAAGCTGATTTTACTATGGAAGAGATTGCTTACAATGCAAATATTTTTCTGACTAGTTATTAAGATACTGAATGTGGTAGTTTTAAGAACCACTTCCAGTCAGTATAACACACAGTATGTATTCTGACTGCAGTGTGCATGTCGACTGCTTTATAAACATTTTTAATCAGACAGCATGCTCAGTAACATTGCAGCTTCCTGACTGGCCAACCTTGGGGCCGATGCGATAAGGACTGCTCGGCAGAACTCACAGTTTTACCTATAGTTGTGCGCGCAGTTTCCGAGCACAAACCGTACTGCCGAAGTAGCATAAGAATGTTGCATTCCAAAAATGCTCACGCATGGAAATGAAGGTGTGAGCTATTGACTCGCAATGCAGAGTGTTGTGCTGGCTTATTTCAGGTTTTCTTAGTGCTGAAAATTTTACTCCTGGTTTCGGGTGGAGTTAAGTTTACAGCGTCAGTTATAAACTTGGCAGAAGCAAGAGTTTGGAGCTGGGACCTCTAAGCAGTATTTTATGTACGGAAAAAGCAGGGTTTTCTGTGCATAAAATAAGCATTTTGGGCTGAGAGCTTGCAGATCAGGTGAGGGATTGGCAGCTGCGATACTATCCATTTAAGAGGTCCTGCCAGGTCGTGGGAGGAAAACAGTTGTTCCTCCGCCATCAGACTGCTTGACCAGGTTGTCAAAGTGACAGTGGTGCAGCTATCAGTGCATTGTATATTGCTTTGACACCCCCCCCCCCCCCCCCCCCCCCGTGCTGCTTGACTTCACAGTAAAAATTATTCCCATACAGTGTAGTGATACAATAAGCATCATCACCCTCTGAGATCATAAGTAACTGGTGATTTGACAGAAATACTACATACTTGGAACTAATACTTCTGAACTGGCCATCAGAAACCAAAGCACTCTTCTGCCTTGCTATCTCATCTTATTCTTAAAGGGAGTTTCCAAGAAGAGCAGTTTACTTTCTTGTTCCTGTGACCAAAGCGTCCAGTGTTCTTTTTTTGTTATGCTACATTAGCAACATACATTGAATATGCATGCACATATATTGCTAAGGAATTTGACTTTCCGAGAATGATTTAACAGACAGGGTAGCCAACATTTGATGTCCTCAACTGCTCCTCTCTTTCTTCTTTCTGGGCACAAAAGCGTTTTGCGTGCATAAGTCTTTTATGCTCACAGAACGTTTGTATGCTTGAATTATATGTCCGAGAGAGTCTCCTTGCTCCTCCAAGTTAAAATGTACACTCAGACTCATCTTTTTTCAACAGCCCCCACTATTTTTAGAAAAATTGCTTGAGCTAATGACCTTTACTAAAGAATGCTTAGTGGTTAGAGCAATGGATTGAAAACTAGGGGGTGTGCAGGAAAAAAAAACCAAAATCATTTTTGTTTTTCAGTTCATCTTCCGGAGTTTTTTTTTTCCCATGAATTTTGGTTCGTGGAATGTTAAATTTGTTTCGTTCATGTGGAAAAAAAAATCAAACATTAAAAAAAACAACAAAAACCTAAAATGGACAAAAAACAAAAAACAGAACCTCCCAAGGCTTCTTGTATCTCCCTCCCAACCTCCCAGAAAAATACCAGGACCAGGATCCCCCCCCGCCCCCCCCACAGGCCCCCAATTATCCACAGTCCAATAGGGGTCCTGCCGGTGAGGACTAGGCCAAGGCTGAACCTCAGCCTTGCGTAAACCGAGGACAGGGTAGGTCACCATGACCTCAGTCTTCGCAAGGCTGATGCCTTGGCCTAGCCCGAATACCAGGCCCAATGGCGCACCCCAGCCTAGAGGCTGGGTCCCAATGCCAGGGCCTCGGCCCAGAGCAAGGCCGGGCACCGGAGCCTAGACTGAAGGCCGGGACCCAATGACTGGGCCTTGGCCTAAGGTCAGGTTCAGGCCCAGAGCCCTGACCTCAGAGCAGTTCTGTTGACATCATCTTTTCTTGTTCAACTGACACTGTCTGCTGGGGTCATGCTAGAGTTAATTACACTTCTTGTAGAATGGCCAGAGTCTTTATAGTATTAAGGGACCTAGGTTTCTGTACATGTTAAACAGTTGCTTAATGTGGGTGGTAGACTAAGCAGGTCACATGCAGTAACTTGTTATTACATAGACCCCCTAAATTGTGCAGACTTCTCTCACTAATCCTGCAGATGATATTGCTATCCCTTGTGGTTCATAAGATTATGGGTTACATCAAAGCATGCTTGAGGGTGACTGAGAAGTGAAAGTCAGAATATGACTACTGCAGCTAAAATAGAAAACATCTAGCAGTGAGAACAGATGTAACATTGTGATTAAAATCAGATTTTGATATTGAGGACAACAGGCCAGCAGTCTCCTGCAGTGGTGGGAAAATGGATGAGGGCAATTAAAACACACTTGTGCTGCTGAACTGATGCATCATTACAATCAATAGGCAGGAGCCATAGGGCATATGGAAGTCTTCTGTACTGCACTAGCAATTACTTCCCACTTCAGAAACAACCTCTACCAAAATAAAAAATAAAAATAACAGATCTACATGTAGTGGGAGCTTTAAAATGTATCAGAATGCTTAAGGAAATATCAAAATTCTCTCTTTCATTTTGTATTATAGGAAAGGGTCACTTGCTTAACCTGATTTCTCATTCTGTGTCCATGAGAAAGAAGCTTGCTGAATCACTCCCTATGTGTCCATTTTTACATCTTCCTAAGTCATCTTCCCTGCTCTTGGCACATTAGGATATTTTAAAAACAAATTGCATTATCGATTATTCTTTTTGGTTCACTCTTTGGAGCATCAGCAGAGATGTGCAAATGTGTTCAACACAAGTTTGCCAAACAATTCAATGAACCTGGAAAAATGTTGAACTGAATAGAATTCTAAGCAGACCTGATAATCTCTAAACATCAGCAATAAAGAATAATTTCCTAACTTTGAGCCCTCTGCTCTAAGCCTTTTTCCTCTAGACGTAAAATGCCAGATGTTTTAGGCCCACAGGAAAGGGGTCATCATATGAAGCTGGAGGGAGGGAAGGTCAAAAAGTATTTGAGAAAATAATTTTCAGCAGAGATTATGGTGGACACTTGGAGCATTCTTCCAGCAGAGGTTGCATGAGACAAAACAGTGGCAGAATTCAAGCATTTATTGGATAGATATGAAAGGACCTCAGTGGTGGAGGAATGTAGAAGACGACAGTGATTAAGACTGGGTAGACCATATGGTCATTTTCTGCCAACTTTTTCTAAGTTCTATACCAGGAGTAAGCCAACTGAGGGAGAATTCTGAAGGGGGGCACACTAGCTGCTTCCAGATCGGGGAAGAAAACAATTCCTATGCTGTCGAGTCTCAGTGCTGTGGAGGCACTGCAAGCTCAGAAGGGAGGGAGCTGCCTGAACATCATGATGTTGTTGTAAGCGTGTCATGGCTTGGCCATGATTCTCTTTCAGTGAGCCAAGGAGAGGAGCTGCTTCTGCTGTGGTAGGCCCGGGGGTGGAACTGCTTACTGTGCTTACTCTCTTTTAGTGATGGCTGGCAGTGTGGAATACCTAATCAATTCTCTTCACATATGTATGTGTGAAAGAGACAGAGTGTGCGTGTATATAGTAATCCATCCTGGTGGGCCCTAACCAATTGCATGAAAGGAAGAGGGGGGAACATGGCTCAAAATGTGTGTTCATCTCTGTTTTATACTAAAGTGTTTGCTTTATTATATAAACCTGGGAAAAATGCTCCCGGTCTGATACTTCATTCATTGGGCAAGTTGCCCTTATCTGTGCTCTTCTTCTCCACCACCTACTCCCGACTCTATACTTTCCTTCTTTCTGTGATGTATGCCTAGAAGAGATTTCCTGGGTCAGTATATTATACTCCCTCTATGGCCATATTCAAATCTGGTCTAAAAGTTAACTGAAATTCTGTTTTCTCATGGAGGAGATTGCAATTTCGCAATGATTCTGCCCCTGAGTAATAGGAAGTGTTCATGCGGGGCGGATCCAAGATGGCCGCATGAGAGAACACCATTTTACTGCTCAGTCTGAGATTTCCTAATTTTTTCTGTTTTCTTGATATCTTTTTCCTCATTATGCCTCACAAGAGGAAGGGCAAGGTGCGGGTTTATCCATCTGAACCCAGCTCCCCCTCAGACCAACGTTCCATCTATCAGTATGCTGTTCCTACCTCGGAATTGAGGTTGTCGTGTCCCGCTGGTAAGGTGGTGTGAGAGGAGCTCTGCTCTCACCTGAGGAAATTTCTCTGACTCCTCCCGATCCTTGACTGCCGCCGTTGACTTCTCCCTCCAGCACCACCGACGAGGCTGGGGTGCCTTGTGATGATTTCACTTTGGTGCATCAGGTAGATGGAATTGCCAGTCCCTGTGTCACCCCTCCCATGGAGTCTCCTGGAGAGAGTGGAGCAGCAGGAAGATCTGTTCTTCAAGCCTCAGCGTTGGGGAATGCTGGTGTTTATGGAGCCATTTTCCCAGTACCATCAGCTGAGAGTGTTTGTGATAGAGCTGGTGTTGCTCGGCCCCCTATTAAGATTATAAAACTAGCAGTGGTAACTCTTGAGTCCCTTTGGGACTTGATTGTGGGAATGAACTCTGCATCCAATGAATATTCTCAATGCTGGGCCTTAGCTTCAGGGAAACTTGATACATTAGCACAAGATCACCAGTGTATTCTTCAGGAACATGCCTCATCTATTCAAGTTCTGGGAGAAGATATCAAAACTTTACAAGCTTCTAAAGTGGCAGTTAATTATCCATGATTGTACATTTTCTTCAAGAAGATTAGAATAATTGGAACATTCATTGAAACATCTTAATCTATGTTTCTTGAACTTTCCTAGAATTCTTGGTGAACCTCCTTTTATTACTTTTAAGAAATTTTTGTCTGATATTCTAAAAATTCCTTGTGAGTTAATTCCCGCAGTAAAGAAGATAGTTTTGCTTTCCCAGAGACAAAGACTACTGCAAGTTAATTCATCTAGTGAAAGGGGGGATATTTCTAACCTATCTGAATATTTGGAGAGTTGTGATGTAGAAATCATAGATAGATCTGTCTTACTTGTTTCTTTATTCTCCGAACAAGATTTAAGTCTAGTGATGAGATATTATTTTAAGAATTTAGAAGTTACCTTCTTGTGGGACAGGGTTCGTATTAACCCTGACCTAGCTAGGCCTACTCAATTGCATCGGAAAGCTTTTTTGAATATGCATTCTGAAGTTTATAAATTAGGAGCAAGCTTTATGTTACGATATCCATGTACGTGTATAATCAAGTTTAAAGAAAAAAACTATATATTCTTTGGTCCAGAACAATTATGGGATTTCTTGAATGCCAGAGTGATAGTCTTTCCAAACAATTAGTATTATACTTGGGTCATTGTAATTATTTCAGAGTATCTCATGTGTAATTTCCACATTTAAATATTTCTAATTTTTCTCCTCACTCTATCTGCCCCCCTCAAATGTCCCTTATGATGGATGAGAGTTTTGTTCTCTTGAGAGTGATTTTCATTGATTGTAAATTTTATTTTTCCTTTTTATGTTCTTATTTACCATTACAAAGTCTTTGCTTTGTTACATTTTGAAAACATTAATAAAGATAAAATTATAAAAAAAAGGAAGTGTTCATGCACATGCAAATAGTATGTGTGTATTTGAGATCCCAGAGAACGCACAAAATATTGCTTGTTCAAAAGCGTATATGCATATTTGGGGAGGCAGAGATACACACATTTTACAACTTACATGGATAGCTTCATGCAGCTTTTAAACTACTTGGGTGAATCTTCATGGAACCCCATATGCTCGTAAAAGAGGTCATATGGATAGCTATGGAAATTAGATTCTATGTGTCAAAAAACTGTCTTCAACATCTATGAAAACTCTCAACTCCTTTCTTACTCAGTGCATATGCAGTCCCATTCAGGTATTAGGAAATTAATTCAGAATAGATTTACTGCATGCTTGAACCATGAAATAGGCTTAAAGCATTAAGAAAATACCTAAAGTAGAATGATTTTATTTATAAAGAAGAAAAAAGCATAATGTTAATTACATAGAAATTGACTGTATGGTCACTTTAATTACAAAAATAAATCGTAATTGTTAAAAGCTAAAGAGGAATAATGAGTAATTATGCCATTAAACTCATATCTTAATTAGCTAGATAAAACAGTAAGAGGTCTATGCAGTAAAACTCACAATAACATTATTAACCTGCAATCCAGAAAAAATGTATCATGCTGGATAAAACACCACTTAACAAGATATGCAATAAGGTTTCCCCTGTACAGGTTAATGTGTTGTAAACCTAGAGTAGCCATGGTAGCAGGGTGCAGAGAAACTGAAAAGTGTATCCTGTGCATGGCTACTGGGTAAAATCCCCAGTGCAAACTGGCCCGATGAAATGGCCAGTTAGAATGGCAGGTTTCACCACAACCCCTGCACCAGAAGTATAAGCTGCTTCATACTCTCCCTCTCCCCATCTCCCATCCAACCCCGCCTGCAGTCAAAGTGAAAGTCTGGCAAGGCCTGATCTCCACTCCCAGTCACCCCATCCTGAGCCACAGGCTGCAAGAGGTCAACAGTACCATTTCTAAAAACACCAGTGTGGGATGGGGGTATACTATATAGAGCTCTCTTGTCCTTCTTTGAGCAAGGTAGAAGAAGAGGAGACCTTCCAGTGAGAGGAAGAGGGCATGGGGGGGGGGGGGGGGGGATGTTAGGACTTAGCAGCCCCTGACTTTGCTTCCCCATCGGGGGAAGCTGGGACAATAGGACTATGGTGGCTTCTGACATTTGCTCCACGTAGGAGTGGAAGGGAAGAAGTTTGGGTCTCAGCGGCCCCTATATTTTGCTCTGAGTAGGTGGCTTGGGATGCTTGGTCCTTGGTGATCCCTTCATCTTGTGGCCAAGGGATGAGGGGTGGATTAGGGGTCTATCGGGGCACTGTAGTCCCTCCATTCCGTATGCTGGAAGTAGAGAGGGGAATTGGTGAAGAAATCCCCTTGGAAACCAGCCCACTGTGACAGGCCCAGTTACCATCTGAAGATGTTCTGTACATGGTAAATATGTAACACCTAGTTAAGGCAGATGTTGACATTTTACTTTTCCCTGAGTCCATAGACAATAGTAATGTGCTTACAGCATCCCACACTATTTTCCCAAGGACTTGGCACACAAAAGGCCCTTAACAGGTACGTTAAACGTTATTACAAAGGCCCCTAACGGGCACCCCCATTCCTATACCCTATTTTTTCTTGATGCTCTCCTGGCACTCTGATAATTAACTATCACTGAAGAACACTTGTTCCACAGAGACAGAGTCAGTAGAAAATGGAGAATATGAACCCAGAGAGTCCTATATGAGCACAAGTTCATTTTGCAGAAACAGCAGACAGAAGCTAATGTAGCACACTTTCTGTTACAGAACTCTAAACTTCATTAAATAAGTGAATATCAGTGGATTCATAAACTTTGTATTGGACTCAAAGTAGAGAATCTGATGCATATCATCCTCATTGGTAAGAAACTGAAAACCCATTATCACAAGTCATCTTTTATTGTTTCATTTCACAATGTCTAATCTAAACAGTGAAGCTACAGAAGTCAATATGCTGATATGAGCAGCACCACACAATTATAATTATTTCAGGGAATATCCAGAAAACCCACTTTGAAGCTACTGTAATCTATCGAGTCTTACTTTTTATAAATCAATTGCAATTAGGGTGGCCAACTTTTCCATAGACCATAACTGGACACCCCACTAAACTTCATGATTTGGGAGGGGAGGCGGGGGGAGGTTACAGACTATTGTCAGTTGTCGATCTACTCATTACTTGGCTTTCAGCAATCCCTCAACATACTTTGTTTTATAAAATGTTATTTGTAGGGATGTGCAGAGCAAAAGTTTATGTTCATAAGTCCATAAGTCGAAAGGGGGTCCCATTTGCGGTCAATATGGACATATGGAGAATTCCATAAGTTGAGTCTATGTCCATACGTGCAAATAAAAATTTAAACCCCTCACCCTCCTTAATCCCCCCCCCCAAGACTTACCAAAACTCCCTGGTGGTACAGCAGGGAGTCAGGACGCCATTTCTGAACTCCTTTGCGAGGAGCACGTGACGTCGGCGTCACGTCGGAGTGACGCTGTGTCACGTGATTCCCCGCTCGATCGCTCCGGGATCCTCGTTGCACCCAAAAGGAACTTTTGGCCAGCTTGGGGGGGCCTCCAGGAGGCCCCCCCCCAAGCTGGCCAAAAACTCCTGACTCCCTGCTGTACCACCAGGGAGTTTTGGTAAGTCTTGGGGGGGATTAAGGAGGGTGAGGGGTTTAAATTTTTATTTAGGATCAACAATCGCGATTTCCAACTTATTCAACATAGCTATGTTGAATAAGTTGGAAATCCGATCGTTTTCGCCTCATCACTTTTTTAAGTTAAAAAAAAAAAAGTTGCGTTTTACATTTAAGTTCAAAATGAATGCACACCCCTAGTTATTTGAACTATCCTCATAAAAACATCAACTGCAGCCTCTCTCATGTAGTTTTGCTCTGTATCACAATTAAAGCCTTTCTAATACACACTCACTTCCATACTTTCCCATAAACACACAGCATCCTATCTTATACACACATGTTCCCAAACAAACAGCTTCCTCTCCCATACACACACACTCCCAAACACATATCCTCCTAGCTCATACACACATAGACAATCCCAAACACACAGCCTCCTCTCTCAGACATAGGTGGTTCACTCTCCTTTGCCTTAAAACTTTCCCAGCCTTTCATCTGTCTCCCTTGTGCCGCCTCTCAATATGCCCTCCCACTCCTCTGTGCATTCCTCTTGTGCTACCTTCCTGTCTCTAGTCCCCTCCCTCCCCATGCTCTTGGCTTTCTCTCCATCCTTCTACCCTCCTGTCTTCCTCTCCTCCCCAGTGCCTTCCTCTTTCTTTATCTCCTTTCCTCCTGTGTCCCCCTGTCTCCTTTGTGCCTCTTCTGTCTCTTCCTTCCCTTCCCCGCTCTGTATCCCACCTTCCCTCATGTTCCTGTTGTGCCTCTCCCCTTCCCTGTCACCTTCCTTCCTTCCATGACCCTTCTTATCTCTTTCTACCCTTGTTCCCCATGTGTTTATCTTCCTTTCCCTCCCCTTTTCTCTGTGTCCCCCCTCTGTCTTTCCCCTTTCCCCATCCTGTGACTCTGTTTTTTTCCCTCCTCCGTTCCAATATCCCTTGGCTGGCTCGCTGCAGCCCCTCTCTCAGGTCTTGGCTCAGCACTCAGTGAAGGATGGGGAGGGACCCAGAGGGCATTGCTGCAGAGATCTGTGGAGCCATTTGGAACTGAGGACTGTGCTGTGCTCCGCCTCCTCTCCCCATTCCATCCAATCACAGCACAGGAAAGGAGGCAAGCGGGCAGGAACACAGCTCAGCTCTCGGCTCTGTCTTTCCCTATAACCAGGAAGCTGTGGGAAGGAGAAGGAGCCTCTTGCAAACTCTGGATTTTTAGTGTCCGGTCAGTACTTGTGACTGAGCACTGTACAGCACAGCTGAAAACCCGGCTGTTCAGTCCAAAACCGGGCAGTTGGCAACCATAATTGCAATGGGTCCAGAATGCAGCTGCCCATATACTCACTGATATCAATATGAGGCGGCATATTATACCAATGCTCAAAGAATTTCATTGGCCACCAATGAGCTGGCAGGTAACATTGAAAAATGCTTCTCCTTGTTTTCAAGGGCCTAAAATGGGGTGGGAGAAGCTTTCTCTTGGGATAAAATGATGCCCTTTCCCCCCTGGTCATGGATTGTTAGTTTTCCCTCTTGCAGAGATTTAAGTTGGCCACTGGAGAGAGGAAAGCATTTTCTAGTATAGGCAATTTCCCAGAGGGTTACGATATCTTAATGATCCTCTTGCTTCCAGAAGTATTTGAAAACCTGTTTTGTTTTGTTTTTGCACATGTATTTTTAACCAAGTTGTTTAATGTTATTTTGTTCCCACTGATTTTGGCGGTTATGATTTATGATTTATTTAATTAGTTTAGATTTCGCCTCATGTGATTTGTTTGTACTCTGTGAGAAAATGGTGATGGCTTTTCCTTCATAACTTTTATTATAGACTGATATTGTTGATGCCTATTTGTTTGGTCTGAATGTATTAAACCCATATCAGGGTTCATGTATTTCAGGGGGCAGTAGGATCTTTTATGAATATGTTTGTATTTGATCTTTCCTTGATTATATTCTTGTTGTGAGTGGTACTACTGTTATTGTTACTTTCTCTATGAGGCATGTGCCTTACTTTCAACTTTTTTGATATAAAAATGTTCTTTGTCCCATTTTGCATGGAGAGTTGCAGATAGATAAATATTAGATACACACATGCACACTAGCTAAACGAGTGGAACCCCCATGTGAAATAAATTCCATGCTGGGCTTTGTAAGGGGGTCTTTTTACTAACCTTCAATAAAATATTTACCAGGGAATGTACTAAACGGCGGCTAGTGATGATTACTGCATTTTAGTAAATCCCATGATTCTGTGACCAGTTGTATACTTTCCTAGTTGCCTCAAAGCAGAAACCTTAAAGAGGCAACTAGCCCATAGTAGCATCCTTCCCACCTGCCCCCACCTCAGATTGAAAAAAATGCCTCCACTAACCATATACCCCCTCCCAACCCAACTGAATACCTCCACCTCCAAAGTCCTTTCCAGCTCAAAACCTCACCCCCACCATGACACAAAAAAATTACCCCCATCACTGCCCCCCCCCCCCAATGCCCTCTCTCCTCAGACCTGCATTACCTGCGGAAGCCCCCAGGTCCTCAATTAGACAAGAGGAATCCACAATCGATCTTGCCCCACCGGTGCCATAATCCAAAACGCAGGGCAAAGGAAAATCTCAGGCAGATTGCATTATTTTGGGTTATAACTCCAGCAAAGCAGGAGTGACTGTGGGTCACTTCTGCCTAGCTGTGGGCTTAGGGGCAGACAAGTTGTAGTCCTGTGGAGAGGGCAGCATTGGACAGTCAGCGCAAGGTGATGCAATATTTTCTGTGTGGACTTGAGGTAGGGTTTTGAGCCAGGATGCCGGGGAGGGAAGGAGGAAGATTATTTTGGGGGCATTTTTTCAGTCAGCGGTTGGGGGGAATGCCATGCGGTGCCACATGTACTTTTAAGTGTCTTGGGAGATAACCCTGAAAACATCAGCAGTTGTGTTAACCTACTGATGCTGTCAGTGGAAATTTAACTACAGCGTGTGAAGTGTAGTTACTTTCAGACGCTTATTATGGATTACAAATTTTATTGCGATCAGCAATAAGCCATTTTAATATACTATAAATGAGCAGCTTTACACGCACTAGCATGTGACACAGTCTATTAGTTTTTCTTTGCACTGTGCGTGAATGTTTCCTATGATATCTGTCATGCTTGTGTGAGCATTAACAATCTCGCCCGTTAATGCAGTTTAATGCACATTAAGTGTTACCTTTGGCATTTAACACCCATTGATGCATAATCACAAGTTAATATTTAGGCCTTACTATTAGGTATTCTGTTGCTGTCATAAATTCAAGATCTCACTTCAGATAAGGTAAAGTGACTACACTTTCACTTTTCATAGTTGAAAAAGTCTCGAATGGCTCAATCCACACAATATGTGGGTCTCAGAGAGAAATGGGGCATGTAATAAAACAAACTGTGCCAAATATTTTCAGTAGGAACAACTGAACCATTGGTGTTGGTGCCCTTTTGCTGTACATGTAGGTATCATTGCATATATGGTAAAAGGTGGGCTATAACATTCTGTAATTGTCCTTATAGCTACCACCGTTCAAATGCCTTTCCAGGGATAAAAATCACGTTGAAGAGTGCCTGGTGGTCGACTTACTAAAGTGCACTGCTGTATTAATTCAGTTCTTTTTGTAAACAGGATCTATTGGCTGCAATGTAAGCCATGTAAAAATATCCTGGTTATGTGCTTTGTAATAGCTGACATTTAGGACTGTTTAGTTAAATCTTGGTATTTATGTTGTTAGCCATAGATAAGCAGAAATAACCCAAAACAATTCTCATTCTATTCAACAGATCATCAGGCAATCTCTTGAAACAGTTATACAACTTACCTTTTATTTCCTTAAACTGGTATTTGCTTTTCGAGCGCACCAAATTTTCTCTTTGGCATATATTCACTGCTTCAACCAGTTTAATTGAGGCAGCGAGCGGCTGTACGATGCAGACTGCGTTCTTATGATCACCTGTCAAGGTGCTAATGGGAAAGAAGGCAATTTCCATCTTTCTGTATTGGCTGAAAATATTGTATGCAGCATCTAATCCATTGCAGAATTCAGCCATATGCAAAGCCATGCAGCATGAAATCCATGGATCTGTGAAATAATGACTAGAGTATTATTTATTACGGGAACTGATGAGTGTAAGCCACTACACCTTAACAAAGGATGAAGGATTGCAGTGAGAATTACTATTAATGTTATTTTACCATCTTTATTTATTTATTTATTTATATTCTTTTATATACCGAAGTATAGCATAGTGCCTTCACCCCGGTTTACAGCGAACAACAACAACATCATACAGAGAACGAGTTATACAACTTCATACAGAGAACGATTTATACAGCTTCGTACAGATAATTAGTACGAGTTTTAAGTTAAGGATAATTATAGATAATAAATATAAAGAATTGGCGAAAACTAGATTAGAACAAGTTATCAGTAGTTAACATATAACTTAAGTAAGTAGAATAGTTTTGTTATAGAAATCAAGAAGTGGGATAACACAGGATATGTCATATCAGTCTGTGAATGATTGTCTAAACAACCATGTTTTTAGTTCTTTTTTGAATGTTTTGGGATCTCTGATGGAGCTTAGGTATCCTGGGATAGAGTTCCATATTACCGGTCCTGCTATCGAGAAGGCTCTGTCTCTAGTGGTCGATAGTTTCGCAGATGATAGTGGTGGGATGATTAGAAGTAGTCTGTCAGAAGATCTTGAAGTGCATTTTAATTAATTTTAATTAAAGATCTTAGGCATTTTAATTAATGTTCCTGGGCATGGGGGCTTATAAAGAACGGAACGGGGGGGGGGTGGGGGTGCTGGGGGGACATAGAGAAGGGTAGAATGGAATCCAGTCTATTAAGGTAGTTTTCAAAGCTTTTAATCCTGATCTATAAAAGACACAGATGGACTTTACTATTCTCTATTCTTTTCATGAAAAGATTCAACAGTTCTCTGAGTTTATAAAGTGTTAGGAAGATTTGGGAGTGGTGGGGGTGTTATAGTTTCTTTTATGCTCATTTTCTATAGCTAAAAAAAAAAAATGATTGAAGCTTAAAGCACCACTACATATATTTTTAGCATTAAGGAGGTATCTCTTCCGGTCATCTTAAGCCCCAACAGCAGCAGTCTGTATTGCACCAATATAAGTATTTCCACCTCAATTCAGATCAACCACCCAGGCTGATCCAGTCCTGGGTTTGCCCATTGCAAGCATAGATTTGCAATTCTGATTTTTTTGTAAGGCTACCACAGCAAAAATGGCCCTGGTTTACTGCTGTCAATTCCTGCATCAATAATATTGACTGCGCAATAGAGGTGCTGTTATTTTTCCTGTGCAAGAGCTGATTTTTTTTTCCCTCATAGCATATCTACAGGCAAGGCCTTCTGTAAGGGAGCAAATCAGGATGACCGCTCTAGCACATGTGCTTCCAGAGACCCTGGTGACAGGCTGGAGCACCGGTGGGCCAGGAGCGGCCACCGCCCAGGCAGTGGAGATATGAGTGCCGGCCATCAGGCTAGAAGGTGCAGTTCCCCTCTCACCCCACTCCTCAGTATCTCAGGTTGGGGGAGACAACGATTCGCACCCTTGGTATTTAAAGTCATCTTGCAGGGCCAGTGGTGATATTTCAGTGTTATCTCAGGGGAAATGCCCCACTCTGCTTTTAAATATTTTTTTTTGGGGGGGAGGGCTGAGGCCTTGCACCACTGCACCCCTCCCCCCCCAATCAGGAACCGCCCTGTTTATATACATGCCAGAAGGATCACAATCGAGAACTTCATTTAAGTGAGAACAAAGTTATTACCATTAACCAACAAGAAATACAGTGATTTGCACATCTATTCCTTAGACGATATAGGACCTTTAATGCTTATTCTCTCACTGCTGCCTTCCCTGTTGAATGCCTTTTAGAAATCATTTATCATAAAGTACATTGTGGTGAGGTTGGATTCGTTAAAAAAAAAATGCCATTATTGCAACAACTTGATGGCACTTTGATTATTAGTATTAAAATGTATTTCAGTTTCCATCATCATGACTCACTTGCTATGTAGTCTAAAACCAACTGACACTGTTCTCTCTGCTTTCTTTAAATTCTCCTGAAAATGTCAAGTTGCAATTGCATCTGTTTTCAAGTTCCGATTATCTATCCAGCAAGCCACTAACTGTTCACTGTTTACATTCATGAAACCTTATATTTTGACTTCTCAAGTCCTGGTTTTGCTTCTCAAATTCACAGAGACCATACAGAGCTCTTAATTTACTCAAATTTAGGACTTAGAACATGGTGAAGAATGTGATATCACAAAAGAGATCATTTATCATATATACATGGTGACCATAATTCTGACACTACATATATTTAAAGCATAAGACGCTGGAAAGTTTTGCAAGTTGCACAGTATTTGAATATGGAATACCCCTGAAGTAGACAGGATTCAAAACATGGCTCGTGTTAATCCACATATCAATGGGCTGTGATAGCAGATAAGTTTTAATTGCACTAAAAAATGTTTTAAAAAAAATAATGTGCTATGGACTGGGCATAAGAAGGAGTTCAATGATTATATATGGCACCAGTGAACGTAAAGTATATGGTGACTTTCTACAAGAATACTCCTATTATGCTTTAAATTTTTGTAGTGGCAGACTCATGGTCATCAAGCATATATTCTAAATAATCTCTTTTGTAGTATAGGAAGACTCATTTTCACTTTGGGTGCAGTAAAAAGGAATATTCCATCAACTTTACTATACTCTGCACGAGTCTCAGTATCCCTTTCTCAAAATGCAGATTTACTCACCTGATGTCACCAACAGGGCCGGTGCTAACGATTTTGCTACTCTGGACAAAAAATTACTGTGCTGCCCCCCACCCCTGGTCCTCGGTTCATTTATCTTCCTCCAGTAATCCAAACATTAAAATCTGATTTTCCTTCCTACACGGGTCCACCCCCCTCTCCTTTGGAACCCGTGGGTAGTGCAAGGGTATTAGATGCTCTAGGAGAACTTTAAAGCCCCCACCATCCCACCCCCATCCCTCTACACACATACATACACACTTAAAAATTATGCATTTATAATAGATTTGACATTACAAAGAACATTCAGAGCACAGGCTTCTAAGGTAAAATACTACTTACAGCAACCTGTATATCTTTCCGTGCACTGCTGTGGCGCCAACCACAAATACCTGCAAAAATACCCATATGGTATTAGGCCTGTTGTAACACATGCTGGATGTGGGCTTGACCCTCAGAAAGCCATGACTGAATAATTACAATATAGTAAACCTCCTAAACCAAAAGCACTAACTGCGAGCCCTCAAGCAATAACAAATAATTGCAAATAATTACACCAGGTCCTAAAATACCAATTCACTTCCTATTAGGAAATGAATTAATAGAATTCATCAGTAAAGGATAAGTTACTTATAGAATGAGTCCTTGACTCAAAACTGCTATAGAATCAAACGGGACATGATAGCGTTCACTCTCATTTAACAACTAACATTGATTAAAACTATGTTACCAAACATTATGGCACCTGTGTAAACTGATAGAGGTTAATAGCATTTCTTTTGTGCCTTACTGTAAACCGTTGTGATGGTACCCACCTTAACGACGGTATAGAAAAAGTTTTAAATAAAATAAATAAAATAGAAAACAGAACAAGCCAGGCTGCTATAGATCCCTACACAGAAACTACACAGTAGCAGAATACCTCACATGCAGTACACAATCACCAAATACAGAATAAAAAAAAAAAAAGACCATAGAATATAAATAAAAATCTGCAGGAAAAAAGTAAACTGGAAACTGCAGCAAGCCAGACTGAATACAGTGCAACAATGTAAAAATAATATAAAAAATATATAAATAAAATAAATATTTGAAGACAGAAGAATAAACATCCAGTAATTAAAAACTCATATAAATTGATATTTAATTTCCCAAACACTTGGAAAATATTTCAAAACAGCAGGCACATCAAATAACACCAAATAATTTAAAATAATAAGGATTTAGAAAGAAAAATCTCCCACTTTCCATAGCTGGGAAATTTCAATTTCCAGTCATTCTGAGATTGTTGTGGATTAGAGGCTGTGGGAGGGCACACAAACTTTCTCTTCTCTCTCATATATTCACATACACTTACTTTCTCTCATAGATATTCTTGCTCACACACTCATACTTCCTCTCTCAGATGCACACAGTCCCTGTCTCCCCTACATGTCCGCATGCACACACACACATACATACATGCTCCCTCTCACACATATGCTCACACACATATTGACACACATTCTCTCTCACTCACGCAGTCCCCCCACACACACACACACACAAACCACCTCTCTCACATGCTTCTTCTGTTTCACATACACACACACATGGGCCTCACCTTCTTTTCTTCTACTTGCTCCCTCAGCAGCCCTGGGCCGACCTCTTCACTTTGGCCTCCATTGGGTGAGGATTGCAAGGTGGTCTCCACTCTGGTCAGCCTAAAGGCTCATTACCTCAGCTCTTCATCCCCTTTTCCTCACTATCTTGACTCTTTCCCCCATTTTCCTTCCTCTTCTCAACCTCCCTCTCTCTAGATATTCCCCCCTCATCTCACCCTATCTCAGTTCCTCCCCATCCCTGTCTTTCTAGAGATTCTTCTCGTTCTTCTCACCCCTTAGGGCAGGGGTGGGCAATTCCAGTCCTCGAGGGCCACAAACCTGTCGAGGTTTTAGGATATCCTAATGAATATGCATGACATAGATTTGCATACAACTGAGGCAGAGTGCATGCAAATCTCTCTCATGCATATTCATTAGGGATATCCTGAAAACCAGACTGGTTTGTGGTCCTCGAGGACCGGAACTGCCCACCCCTGCCTTAGTGAGTCACTATCTCAGCTTTTTTCCCCCCTTCTCACCCTCTTTCCTCATTACCTTAGCTTTTCCCCCCACTCCCTTTCTCTAGAGGCTCTTCTCACTCTCTCCCTCCCCTGCTGTTTCCTCCCCCTTCTCAGTCTTTGCTATGCTTTCCCCAATGTCTTCCTTCTCCTGCCTTCTTACCCAGTCACTCCCCACCTCTTTCCCCTTCCCAGGTTCTTTCTCCTTGTCAAAATGGAGCAGAGGTCATGAGGCTGCCTGGCAGAATCCAACCCACCAGCAGCCTTAGTAGAGAAAAGGCTCCGGGCCGCCCGCTACATAGAAGAGCTTAAGGGAGGGTTGCCTACTCAGATTTGGCATCGGATTGTGCAAGGGTAACGCTAACCCCTGCCTGATCCAATGTAAAAACACGTGGATTCTCTGTATGAGCCGGCAACAGCAGCATTTCAGTAACAACATCTCCTGCTGCTGTGAGGCCACTCTGGCAAGAGGAGCAGCAAGACTTTGCAGCTCCTACCAAGAGACCGGTCCTGCAACAGTAGAAGGCAGCTTCACTGAAATGCTGCTGCTGCTACTGCTGGCTTGCATAGGGGATCCACGTGTTGCTACATCAGATTGGGCAGGGTTTTGGGTTACTCCTGCCCAATTTGATCCTTAAATCTGAGCATGCAAGCCTCCTTAGGGTCTCCTATGCCGTGGGCAGCTTGGAGCCTTTTCTCTATTTGGATTGCTGGCTGGGTGGATTCTGCCAGGCAGCCCTGCAGCCTCCACTCCATTTTGTTTGCTGGTGTCCCCAGGTCACCACCCTTTCGGAGCCGCCACCCTGTGCAAGGGCACGGCTTGCACAGTAGATTGCACCAGACCTGGTCACCAAACTGCATCTGAATAAAAAAAAAAACCCACTTGTGCATGCTTCGCATGATAGCAGCTCAAATTAAAGGTAAGAAGCCTAAGACACTTGGTCATTGCAAAGCAGACTTCTTTATATATGTTCAAAACCACATGTGAGACTCAATTTTGTAGTAATCAGTGGGGAAAAAGGGAGAGTAAAAGAAAAAAATATGTCTTGACTAGATTGTTAGATCCATAGACACAGAGCTACTCTGTGCAATGCTGCATATGTCTTGCAACCACTTTAGAAATGATAAACAGAGCTTGTGCTTTCCCATGTCTTCAGTTCTCTAGGTTAACACTATTTTGTAAAACTTGCTCCATTTTCAGTCCACTTTGAGATGGATTTCATTTTCAGACGCCAGCTCATTTTTCTCAAAGGTTTTGAATCCTCCTTCATCAGCTTTTCTGTTCCACTGGCTTGTAAAAGGGATGGTCCAAGAAAACAAACCGGTAACCGATCCAATGTGGCTAGCAGCAAAAGGACGACAAGGTGGAATCGGTAAAAATGGACTTTATTGAAACTCAATAAAGTCCATTTTTACCGATTCCACCTTGTTGTCCTTTTGCTGCTAGCCACTGGCTTGTAAGGCATAGGGACTGACTTGGAAGTGCTGGGGCCAAGTTGTGGCCCATGTTCCTGGGTGCTTTCCTGATAGGGGAAAAAGTCCTTCAAGGCCCTAATGGCAATAAGAAGGTTTTCTGACACCTTCCAATAAAAATACTATACTACCACACAATCTGGTGATGTTAAAAAATTAAATACATGAAGGATTGTCCTTCAGGAAAATTCATTCACTCAAAGGTGATCATATATAATTTATTTACAAAGAGACTTTTAGGTTCCAAGCCAAATATATTTCAAAAGTCAATCTGTCCCCAGGCACAGACACCGTGTTTCACCAAAAAGGCTGCATCGGGAGGGACTGTGTATGCAATAGATCAACCACTATAAAAAAGACAAATAAACAATGTGTCATAATATATAAAGCACAAATAGCTGGGAATACAGACAGTATATTAAAGAAACCTGGAAAGCACAATCGTGATCATGACAGAAGCCCTGACAGATACCAACTAAACAGGTATATTTAAAGCGGCTGGCTTTGGTGCCAAAGCAGTGATTTGTCCAATCAGGTAACAGGTCACATGACCAGGAACTGGCCAATTAGAGTCCTAGCTGTTAGCAAATAAAGTCACCATAGAACCTGTAAAATGAAACATGAAAAATGAGAAACAGCAGGATCCACCATAATGAGGTAGAGATGTCTTGCAACGCTACAGAAAATATACCCATTCAATTTCAAGGTTGAGTCCATTTGGTGATAGTGATTGTAGTGTAAAAATCTAGTTCTGTTCCCTAAATAGTAGTTGTTCTAAAATGAGTCCACCCTGAGAGGAAGGACTCATGACAACAATAGCAAAGAATCTCAAATCAGTAAGGGAATGTGGTGCAGTAAGTCAGTGTGATACTAGTGTAGCTCTTTCACTATCGCTCCGGCTATTCTAGCCATCCAGGTTAATACCCCCTGTTATATGTAACTTTCATTTCTTGTTATATGATTGACTTTGTTATTCCCCTCATGTTATTTGTAAACCGATCTGATATGAATTTCTTTCATGAAGGTCGGTATATAAAAATGTTAAATAAATAAATAAATGTACAGATGCAAGAGTAATGTTCTATAATGCAGTTCTTTAAAGTACGTAGTATGGTCTTGCTGACATAATTTCAGGTGCTATGCTCTGAAATTCTTCTGCCTTGTATGTTCTGTCTTCCCTTGGTCCTCCATGTCTTGTCTCCACCCTGTCCCTGTATTCCTGGTATTGACCTCTGCCTCAGATATGGACAACTCTCTTGCCTGCTGCCTGCCACTGACCCTTGCTTTGGATCTGGACTATGCTCTTCTTACTGACTCCTCCAACCCTTGGCCTCTACCTGGTGATTTTCTGATTGCTGCCTGCTCTGACCTCAGCACAGCTCCAGAGACAAGACACGGAGGACCAAGACAGGATGGACAAGGCAGAACAAAAGTCCACTTTTGGAGTTCCTCAAGGATCCTCCCTCTCCCCTACCCTTTTTAACATCTATCTTCTCCCCTTATGTCACCCACTCTCAAGTCTTAAGGTCACACACTTCATATACGCAGACGATGTCCAGATTCTACTGCCATTCACTGACTCCATCTCCAGCACCATCAACTTCTGGAACAATTGTCTACAGTCCATAAACTCACTCCTCTCTAGCCTTAACCTAGTACTTAATACGTCAAAAACGGAACTTTTGCTAATCACTCCAGATGAGAACCTTCAGCCTACCAACAACCTAACCACACCTCCAATGATCAATTCCACTCAAGTAAGAAACCTTGGGGTTACCTTAGACAATAAGCTGAACCTCAAAGAATTTGTCAAGAACACAACGAAAGAATGCTATTACAAACTACACATTCTGAAAAAGTTGAAACCTCTCCTACATTTTCAGGACTTTAGAACAGTCCTCCAAACAATTCTATTTTCTAAAATCGATTACTGCAACTCTCTGCTTATAGGCCTTCCAGCCATCACCACCAAACCTCTACAAATGTTGCAGAACTCCGCTGCCAGGATTCTTACTAACACCAGCAGAGGTGAACACATAACACCCATACTAAAAAACTTACACTGGCTCCCTATCAGATCCAGAATCATTTTCAAAGTGCTAACTATAACACACAAGACCATCCATTCCCAAACATCGCTTGATCTAAGCTGCCCACTTCGTCCACATGCATCATCAAGACCAATCAGAACCAGTTACTTAGGCACCTTACATGTACCTTCAGCCAAGTCCTCACTCAAGAAACGTGCATTCTCGACTGCCAGCCCCCTCCATTGGAATGCCCTCCCCACGGACATTCGTCTTGAAACCTGTACTCGAACATTCAAAAAGAAACTCAAAACCCGGCTCTTTACAAAAGCCTTCACTTGAAGTTTTCGCTCAGAGCCACGTCCCAGAACTAGACTCATTCACGCATTTCATAATCATGTTAACCAGATGTCTGATGCCGCAACTCTTAATTGTATTTCTTGGTCTCATATTCCCAATCGTTAAATTTACAGCATGCTACACCAATACCTTTTAAGTCAGATGTAACCTCAGCTTTGAAGTCTACAAACCTTGAAGATGTAACCGTTAGTTCTTGTAGATTTAAACATTATTCTGAAGATGTAAACTTAGATTTTGAAGACTGTAATCTGTAAGCATTTGTATTTATTGTAAGAATTTGTATTTATTATTTAGCTATTTACATTGATCTGTTACCACTTGGTCCTGTTCTCTCCTTTACCTCAAGTTCTAAGTTCCTACAAAGTTAGACTTGTTATTTTATACCCACTTGTTTGATGTAATTTTCCAATATTGGTTCTGTGTAAAACAAAGTGGTATGTACTAGTACATGAACTCCGGTATATAAAAGCCTTTAAATAAATAAATAACAGCAAAGACAGGACAAGGTATCAAGGAGCAAGACAAGGCACAAAAGAAGCAACACACACTGCTAGGCAGGAGAACCTGTTGCTGAGGTGTCTGCTGATGATCCAGCAGCTTTATAAATAGGGAGACTTGATGACATAATTCGAAGGCACTGCAGGGCCTTTAAGAGTCAGGAACTGGCACACGTGCGCACTTAAGGCAGCATAAGGAGCGGGCAGACCACGCGGAATCTGGGCGTCTATGTTCTGGGGTGAGAGTGGCTGGTCACGGGACTGTCTCATTCCCACTTCCCAAAAAGTACTCACTTTGCCCCCTCCACCCCCACCGGCTCTAGTCTATTTTGGTTATAGAAGGTCTGGAGGTCCCTCCAGGCCCTCCTCAGGTGGACATTATGGAGCCAACCTCCCCCCCAGCATAGGAATAGGAATAGCATATGCTCATGCTTGACCTCCTGCTACGTCAGTCACTAGACATCCCTGGTGGTAAAATTTGGCTGCTGCTGCATGGGGGGGAGCCATTTTGGAATGACTCCACCCCGGAAGAGCTTGAAGTTCACTGCTGTGGAAAAATATACCATTTGCACAATTACCTAATATATGCATGTATGCTCTCTTTAAAGATAAGTGTATTTTATAATCTGAGCATGCAAACATGCACACATTATAAAATAGCTCTGTACATATATGCAAGCCCATATTCTTGTGTTTATGGGCTCACACAACTTGTTTGAAAGTTATCCTCCCAGTCTGGCAGTCTATGCTGACTTCAATCAGAAATCCTCTTTACAAACCTTATGGCAAATCTTCATTGAAATGAAAAAAGTGTGGGACTAACTCATTATTCTTCACCTCTTTTGGTTCTTATAGTCTCAAGATCTAATTTCATTGTTAAGTCAACTAGGTATTTGAGGAGTGATTCTTGCTTGGTACCACTCCTATTTATCAGATCAACAGGTCAGATATGGGTCCCAAACTTCTTCCTGCTATCCTTTGTCATCTAGAATACCCCAAGAAATATCACTTTCTACAACATTGTTTAACATATTTCCTATTTATAAGCTGCTTGTTGTTTTAGGCCTTCATTATAGATTATATGCAGATGATATTCAATTTTTTTCCCATTACATCCTGACATTAATATTGTTAGGACTTTTGTTATTTATCTGAGTTCCATCAAGAGTTGGCTTACAAGCATAGAAATGATGGCAGAAGAAGACCAAATGATCCATCCAGTCTGCACAGCAAACTTTCACACTTTTTTTTTTCTCATACTTATCTGTTACTCTTGGCCCTTAGTAACCATTTGGTTCTATTTCCTTTCCACCCCCGCCATTAATGTAGAGAGCAGTGTTGGAACTGCATCTAAGTGAAATATCTAGCTTAATTAGTTAGGGGTAGTAACCGCCGCAATAAGCAAGCTACACCCAGGCTTATTTGTTTACCCAGACTATGTAATTCATTCCTTGTTGGTTGTTGTCTGTATATAGATCCACTTTTCTTCATTCCCCCTGCCGTTGAAGCAAAGAGCTATGCTGCATATGCATTGAAAGTGAAGAATCAGTCTTTCTTCCCTGCCATTGAAGCAGAGAGATAATAAATTAGCATTAAATCAAGCCAAGACTGAGATTATTAAATTAACAGATTTTCATTTTCTAGTGTTCCCTTAAGTTTTCAATTCAAGGGTTCCATGTTTCCTGTTGTCAAGAAGTTAGAAATTTGGGAGTCATGTTTGATGATGAATTATTCCTTAAAGCTCAAATGAAAACAGTGGTATATAGCTC
The DNA here is from genome assembly GCF_901001135.1 of Rhinatrema bivittatum. NCBI lineage: Eukaryota > Metazoa > Chordata > Amphibia > Gymnophiona > Rhinatrematidae > Rhinatrema > Rhinatrema bivittatum. The sequence continues at coordinate 450,416,793 of NC_042615.1, read as the reverse complement.
CTTTTTCAAAATTTGGATGCTTTGTAAGCTCAAGCCATATTTGGATCCTAGTGACTTTCACACAGTGCTTCAGTTATTGGTTGTGTCAGGTTTGGATAATTGTAATTCGATATGTCTAGGCCTTCCTTCCTCTACCTTGAGTGTCTTACAAATAATCCAGAATTCCACCACATGCATACTTACTGAGACTACACGTTTGGGGAACATATTTCCTATATTGTTTTCATTTCATTGATTGCCAATGGAACGGAGAATAAAGTATAAGATCTTAATATTGATCTTGCCCTGAGACTTCACAATGTATTCATTCACTCTTAAAAATCTAACGACCTGAAAGGAATCTAAAATCCATCAGATGATCTTTGCTTGATGTACCCACTGTCCATTTGTTTCATCTAATAGAGCCAAGTGGCAGGTTGCTTACAGTGACAGGTCCAGTACTATGGAATCAATTGCCTGAGTGACTTTGGAGGGAATCATATTCTAGAACTTTTAAAAAGTATCTAAACACATTTTTATTTAGTGAGGCATTTAATTCGAATTAACCCGGATGTACAATTAGGCTCCAATTGTTTTAACCTACCTCTGGATGTATATAGGCAGAAAACTCATGTAAATTATGCTTCAGGCTAAATATCACTTGCCCTGGAGAACATTGCTTAATTTCATCTCCAAGTATGAATGTAACTATGTTAGTATTTGCTATATCTGCAAATGTTTTGATGTTAGAACCACATATAATATGGCATACAAAATCTTATAATTAAATAAAGATTCTCTTTGAACCTCAGAAAATCTTCTTAGCTCCTGAAAGGCCTGAGGACGTGAACTTTCAGCCTCAGACACCTTTATAGATGGAAGTCTCAAAGTGGGCTCATGAGTTTTGTGACATCCACTTCTCAACAAGAGACCTCCCGTTGGACACTGTCAGGGAGCACTACACGACACACTCCTATCCTCTCTGACCTCATATACAGTTAGTCTTCTAATGTATCAGGCATAACCTCCAGTGGTAGCTTAATTTTCTCCTAAGTCCCTAAAGTGATTAAGAGGTTCCTTGACCTAATCAACCCCTCTCACTACTCCTAGGTCCCTCATTACTCTGACTGGTGCAGGAAAATCCTGTTTAGAGAAGGAGAGAGCCCTACATCCTTCTGTACCACTTACTCCGTAAATGAAAATGATACCAGCTGAGCTAATTTTCATCCGAATGTACAGGACAAAAGGAAAGCATCAGTTCAATCCCTCCCCATGCCCCCTGGTCTTCCACATGACTTCTCAACTCTTCTTCACCTTCAATCCCCTTCTCTTACACCCACTTCATATCTATAGCCTCTTCTGAAACCCAAACTTAGACATTCCCAATCAAATTAACACAAACCACATTAATATCCCCACGCAATAGCACTCCCCCAATCCCTATTCAGCCCCCCAATCCCTGGTCTCATCCCTCTAACTTCCCCAACTCTTCCATCCACTTCTCATATCCCTGCTGTCCCAAATGGTTAGTTCCCACGCTTTCCCACCTACCCCCAATTCCAGAATCCCCACTCCATAAAAAAAATCTTAGATGTCTGATTCTGACACCTCCAACCTATTTCAGGGCTCACAAAAAAAAATGTTATAATTCAATAATTCAGCAATTGAAGAATTCAATAATAAAATATGCACATACCTCAGACCCTGAATTTGCATAATAGGGGCAAGCTCTCAAAACCTAAGACATAGATCACGCCACCAATAAGCATATTTCAGTGCTTCTATCTTATCTTCAATTTTCTTCCTTTCTTCTAGAGTGTGCAATTTGATTTATCTAAGTCTCTCTGTGCAAGCCATGTATTGCAGGCCCTGAACTATGTTGGTAACCCTCTTCTGAACCTCTTCAAATCTAATATTTAAAAGGAGGCTATTAGACTATGTGACATGAATAAAAGATCATTTGTTCTGCAGAAGCTATATGTTACAGAAAGAGTGGTTTTCATATTTGTTTCGCCTATTTATTTTCAGTAATCAGGGAGGCACACAGTATATTTGCTTGAATTATTGATGTAACTCATGACTCACCATTAAGTAGAATTGCATATCTATACAATCAGATGCATGTTGGAACTGTAGCAAACTATATTACATTTTTAACAAAATGTTTTTGCCTTGCTACATGAGGCATCCTTCACAAACAGCAAGACTACACAATTGCATTTGTAATTTTAGAAACAAGTTCTGTATTCCTAACCTTCAAATATGATACAAATCATTATTGCAATCAGAACAGTGGTTTCCTTTTTTATCCAAATTACTGTAATGCTATCATTCTTGAAAGCATATTTGCAGACAGTCTGGGCAGGTGTATGATTATGAAAGGTCAAGGCAAAGTACTGACATACTTATACACATTTCTTTGCACTCTGTTTACAAAATTCTTCTCTGTTGCATAGCAACACTTTCTTAATTACTACTTGCAATCGCGATTTTAATAATTTAATTAGTATTATTTTTTTCTGCTCCATTAAATCATTACACCCAGTAGGTTTAATGAGTTCAGTGTGCCACAATGCATGTTTAAAAAGTTGTGTTTTTCAGAGGTGGAGGGTGGGTTCAGAATTTATTATACAGTCTAGAATAACAGTCACATAGAGTTACCAGAAAAAGATGTACCATTAAATATAATTTTTAACTATTGACCCATGCATTAAGCAATTTTTTGTCAACTAATTTTGAAAGAAATCCACATGACATTTTCAGGACAAGTCAGGAGGGTTGGAGGTGGGTTACTTTGGGTCCATGCATTTGGGTGGACCATTGATGCACATATGTACACAGAAAGAAAGCTCCTTTAGTTCTGGGTGGAACTTCTTGTTTTATTAGATTGTAGTTTTGCTTTATGGGCATACCGGGGAACCTTTGACTTTCACCCTGAGATTACCATGGAATAGTGGGGGAGGGCGGCAACTGCACAGCGGGACCAGATACTCACAAATTTGCTCTCATAAACACTCTTACATGTTCACACTTACTTTCACTGCTCATTCTCTCACATTCTTACATGTCCATTTACACCTGTGGCGCAATGTGCACGCCTATGGATCCAGCCAGGTTAGACAGGCAGGAAGTGTCAGCAGTGTCTTAGACTGTGGTCAGTGGCCCTACTTGCTGGCGGTGTCGGGGTTACTAAGGCAGCTAACAGGCCAGTCCTGCAAGCCACCAAATGTAACAAATAGAGATGTGAATCGTGTCCTCGATCGTCTTAACGATCGATTTCGGCTGGGAGGGGGAGGGAATCGTATTGTTGCCGTTTGGGGGGGTAAAATATCGTGAAAAATTGTGAAAAATCGAAAAAACGTAAAATCGCAAAACCGGCACATTAAAACCCCCTAAAACCCACCCCCGACACTTTAAATTAAATCCCCCACCCCAATGACTTAAATAACCTGCGGGTCCAGCGGCGGTCCGGAATGGCAGCGGTCCGGAACGGGCTCCTTTACTGAATCTTGTTGTCTTCAGCCGGCGCCATTTTCCAAAATGGCGCCGAAAAATGGCGGCGGCCATAGACGAACACGATTGGACGGCAGGAGGTCCTTCCGGACCCCCGCTGGACTTTTGGCAAGTCTTGTGGGGGTCAGGAGGCCCCCCCAAGCTGGCCAAAAGTTCCTGGAGGTCCAGCGGGGGTCAGGGAGCGATTTCCCGCCGCGAATCGTTTTCGTACGGAAAATGGCGCCGGCAGGAGATCGACTGCAGGAGGTCGTTCAGCGAGGGTTCCGGCGCCTCGCTGAACGAGGCGCCGGAATCGTTAGAATCTCTATTGTATTGTGTTCCATAACGGTTTAAGACGATATTAAAATTATCGGACGATAATTTTAATCGTCCTAAAACGATTCACATCCCTAGTAACAAATGGTTTATGAACATTTCCTCCAGCAATTTTCCAAACCTTTTAATGCAGCTACACTAATAATTTTCACCACATCTTTTGGCAGTGAATTCCAGATCTTAATTATGCATTGATAAAAAAAAATATTTTATTAGTTTTAAATGTATCACCTAGTAACTTCACTGTGTATCCCCTATTATTTGTACTCTTTGAAAGAGCAAACAACCGATTAACGTTACTCGTTCCACTCCACTTATTTTATAGACCTCTATCATATCTCCTTTAGCCATCTCTTCTCTAAGCTGAAGAGTCCTAACCTCTTTAGCCTTTCTTCATAGGGGAATTGTTCCATCCTCTTTATCATTTTGTTTGTCCTTCTCTGTACCTTTTCTGCTACTGCTATATCCTTATTGAGATGTGATGACCAGAACTGCACAAAATGCTGAAGATGAAGTCACATAATGGAACAATATTCTCTGTTTTATTATCCATTCCTATCCTTTTCAATGTATTATCAGTTATAATGCCTAGATCCTTTTCGTAAATGGTGATTCCTAATGTGGAGCCTTGTTTTGTGTAACTATAATTTGGGTTACTTTTTCCTAAGTGCATCACTTTGCACTTGTCCACATTTAATTTCATTTGCAATTTGCATGCCTGGTCTCCCAGTTTTACAAGGTACTCTTGCAATTTCTCACAATCCTCTCGTAAACTAACAACTTTGAATAATTTGGTGTCATCAGCAAATTTGATGACCTCACTCGTTCCCATTTCCAGGTCATTTATGAATATATTAAAAAGCAGTGGTCCCAGAACAGATCCATGGGGCACTCTACTATTCATCTTTCTGCATTCTGAAAATTTACCACTTAACCCTTCTCACTGTTTCCTATCTTTTAACCTGTTCACAATCCACAATAGGACAATCCCCCCTATCCTATACATTTTTAATGTCCTAAGTAGTCTTTTGTGATGGACTTTATCAAATTCTTTCTCAAAATCCATATACACTATATCATAGAGATGTGCAGCCGGAAAGTATTCATTGGATTCGGGATACGTATTTGTCGGGGCCCAGATATGTTGCATTTGGTCAAGGGGTGGGAAGCCCGATCCGTTAATCTGTTGAATTTGGCATTTGTTCTCTTTAAATTTAATTAACTACAACCCCCCACCTTCCTGACACCCCCAAGACTTGCCTAAAGTCCCTGGTGGTCCAGCAGGGGTCCTGGATCATCTCCTGCACTCGCGCCATTGGCTGCTGATATTCAAAATGTGCCGATAGCCTTTGCCCTTACTATGTCACAGGGGCTACCGGTGCCATTGTTTGGCCCCTGTCACATGGTAGGAGCAATGGACGGCCGGTGCAGGAGATCACTCCAGGACCCCCAATGGACAGCCGGTAGCCCCTGTTACATAGTAAGGTCAAAGGCTATCTGTGCCATTTCGAATACTGGCAGCCGACGGCCCGAGTGCAGGAGATCACTCCAGGTCCCTCACTGGCCAGTGCCATCTTGTACTCCTACCATGTGACAGGGGCCAACCAATGGCACCGGTAGCCCCTGTTACATAGTAAGGTCAAAGGCTATCGGCACCATTTTGAATACTGGCATCTGATGGCCTGAGTGCAGGAGATCGCTCCAGGACTCCCGCTGGACCACCAGGGACTTGCCAAATGTCACTTGGTAGGAGCACAAGATGGCACTGTCCATCTATTGCTCTTACCATGTGACAGGGGCTGACCAATGGCACCGGTAGCCCCTATGACATAGTATGGGCAAAGGCTATCGGCGCCATTTTGAATACTGGCAGCTGATGGTGCGAGTGCAGGAGATGATCCAGGACCCCCTCTGGACCACCAGGGACTTTAGGCAAGTCTTGGGGGGGGTCAGGAGGGTAGGGGGGTTATTCATTCAGGATTTGTTGCATTCGTGGGGGTTCGCTATATGTTTCATGAACCCACGAATGCAACGGATAGGGACCTATACGTTGCGGATTGCGCATTCATTCACAATGAATGCACATCCCTACTATATCAACTGGCTAACCTTTTATCCACATGTTTATTTACACCTTCAAAAAAAATGTAGCAGATTGGTGAAGCAAGACTTCCCTTGGCTAAATCTATGTTGGCTTTGCCCCATTAAGCTATGCCTATCTATATGTTCAGCAGTTTTGTTCTTTATGATAGTTTCCACCATTTTGCCTAGTACAGACATCAGACTCACTGGTCTGTAGTTTCCTGGATCACCCCTTGATTCTTTTTAAAAAATTGGCATTACATTGGCAACCCTTCAGTCTTCAGGTACCATAGACAATTTTAATGATAGTTTAAAAATTACTAATAGCAGGTAAGCAATTTCATTTTTCAGTTCTTTCAGCACTCTGGGATGTATACCATCTGGTCCAGGTGAACACTTTAATTTGACAGTTTTCCCTACTGCATCTTCCAGATACACTGAGATTTGTTTCAGTTCTGCAGAATCATCACTTTTGAATATCATTTCTGGCATGAGTATCTCTCTTACATCTTCCTCAATGATGACCAAAGCAAAGAATTCATTTAGTCTCTCTTCTATGACTTTGTCATTCGTAAATGCCCTTTTTACCCCTTGATCATCTAATGATCCAATTGACTGCTTTGCAGGCTTTTTACTTCAAATGTACCTGAAAATTGTTTATTATGACTTTTTGCTTCCATGCAAGCTTCTTTTTGTTCAGTTCGGAGTTAACAGTCTGCTTGGAGTTAGCAATCTGTTATTTATCTGATGCATGATGTGAGGAACAATCAGATAGTTGAGGGTGGATCCTTGGACCAGTGGCAGATGACCACACCCCCTGGGGAATGATCCCGAGAGGGACCACCTGTCAGGCTCAGAGTTAAGAGACAAACACACATTAGTTCTTTATTAGACAGTATACTGAACCACCAGAGGTGGCAGTAGTGAGCTGGCAAGCCCGGCTGGGCTGTAGTCCCTCAGATACTGGAACAGCGATCCCTGGAGGCTGAGCTGAAGAGAGACTTGAGATATAGTGAGTAGGCAGGTTATGCAGATGTAACACTCACACACTGTCCCAATGAAGCCCAAGAGCTGGAAAGTATAGGGCCTCGAGGAGCGAATACTTGGTTCCAGGGAAAGCTCAGAGAGACCGATGGTAACTCACTGATGTAGCTGAGATAGTAGGTAGTGAAGACTTCCAGGCAGAAGAGTATACGAAGTAAGTCTGGGAAGAGGGCCCTCGAGGAGCGAGTACCGGCTCCAGACTGTCACCTGAAAAAACAAGGGGAGAGCGAGGCCCCCGAGGAGCGGGTACCTCTGCTAAGTCCAAGGAGGCAGAATAGCTTAGACAGACAAAGCGAGTCCGTTGTCAATCCGTGTCCTTGCTAACTCGATGAGTTAGCAAATTCCAAGACCTTAAATATCCGTCGCAGGTGACGTCATCTTCGGGGGACGCCCCCGAGGTTCGTGCCAATGCCGGTACTTCAATCGAGGCCGCGCCGCGCGCGCACCCCTAGGCCTCCAGGAAACATAGCAGTTGCAGCGGTCCGGGAACGCCTGAGGACAAGTGGCAGGAGAACGCCGCGGTAGCCAGACTTCCCGCGGACAGAGAGGGAGTTGCCAGAGAGGTAAGGAGGGCGGAGAGAGGGCGTCAGGCACCGACGGACACAACACTTTTCAAATTCTCTCTTTGCCTTCCTTATCAATGCTTTGCATTTAACTTGCCAATGCTAATGCTGTTTCCTTCATTCATATCCATTTTCCATTTCTTGAAAGATGTTCTTTTAGCTATTATAGCCTCTCTCACCTCACCTTTTAATCATACCAATAGTCATTTAGCCTTCTTTCCACCTTTTCTAACGCATGAAATACATCTGGTCTGCGCTTCCAAGATAGTATTTTTAAGTGATATCCCACATTATCTAAACTATTAACCTTTGCAGCTGCTCCTATCAGTTTTTCCCCAACAATTATCTTCATTTTATCAGTCACTCATATGAAATTAAATGCTGTCATAGTAGATTTCTTTAGTGTCCTCCCTCTAGTTATTAAGTCAAATTTGTTCATGTTGTAATAACTATTGCCAAGTGGATCCAACACTGTTACTTCTTGCACTAAATCCTGTGTTCTACTAAGAATTTGGTATAAAATAGTTTTGCCTGTCATTGATTCTTGTGCCATGAAGCAGTCATTTATTTCACCTAGGAACTTTGTCTATAGCGTGTCCTGATGTGACATTCATCATATCAATACAGAGCAGAGGTAATTGAAATCACCCATTATTACTGTGCTGCTGATTTTGTTAGCTTCTCTAATTTCTTTTAGCATTTTATTGTCTTCATTCTGGCCAGGTGGACAGTAATACACCCCCACTGCTATTTTACTCCCCTTTTCACCTGAAATTTCTATCCATAAAGATTCAACATTGCATTTTCTTTCTTACAGAACTTTTATCCTGTTTGACTCAATGCCCTCTTTAACATATAGTGCTACCCCTCCACCAATTTAATCCATCCTATCCCTTTGATATAATTTGCACCCTGGTATCACAGTGTCCCATTGTTTATCTTCCTTCCACGAGGTCTCTGAGATGCCAATTATACCAATCTCTTCATCCAATGCTATACACTAACTCCCCCATCTTATTTTATAAAAGACTTTTACCATTTATATGCAGACATTTCAAGTATCTTTTAGGTTTGTATTAACAACCTACTTATCAGTTAACAGGGGTAATTTATAACCTGTCTGCTCTTTAATTAAGGCACTTGGTCCTCTTTAGCATTTATTGCAACCTCTCTACTGGGATGCCCTATTTCCCCTGTTCTTTTCACATTCTTCAAAGATACATCATTCCAAGCCATGCTCTTCTAAGTGACTGTCATCTTTCCCCCATTATCTAGTTTAAAAGCTGCTCCCATAGAAAATAGTGGGAGCTGGCATATGACAAACTATTTCCTTTTTCTAGGTAAAAATATGTCGTATTTTTATTAATTATTGCTTTTATTTTATTTAGTATATGTTCTGTAATTTTATTAGTTTTTATTTTACTTTTTATCTATTTTATTATTTTTTATTTTTTTGCTTGAAATATGTGTACACCGTTTTGATTAAACTATGTTTGTAAAAGTCGTATATAAACATTTTTAAATAAATAAAATAAAATTTTAAAAAGTTGTTAAAAATTGCCAAACGTCTGCATAATGAAGGAAAAGTTTGATAGGTTATGTTTCTTCAGCTTGGAGCAATAATGTCTGTGAGGGGCTATCACAGAAATTAATAAACCATTAGAGGAGTGGAAAGTAAATATGGTTTCAGATAGTACTGGGACTAAGGGATCAACTGATAGTAGATCTAAAACAAATTAAAGAGATTATTTTTTCAATCAATGCTCAATTAAACTGAAGAATTTGTTGCCAAATGATGTGATGAAGGCCAGCTTTGTAGCTGGGTTTAAAAACTAATGTGGAGAGATTTCTATTGGAGAACTCATAACATTTATTAACCAAAAGGTCTTGGAGATCACCAACTCTTACTGCCAAGAGCTGGAACTGAACCACAGGGAATGGGTCTCCCCATCAAGACATGTTAGTTACTAATTCTAAGTGACCCTGATTGGCTACAGTCAGAGACCGGGCTCAATGGATCTTTCACCTCATCCAGTATGACTGCTACATTTGAATCAAATAACAAAACAAATGACATAAGAATACAAAGGTGCCATGCCAACATACCAGACACTATTTGCAGAAAAAATATAGTTTCCATGATGGCCAACAACTGATATTTTCAGGCAAATACTCACAAGGTGGAACTTCTACACCAGCCACTTCCAGGACCTCATAACCCTAAGAGTCCTCCATCAACTTGTGGTGCACACTAGCCCCATTTCCTTTTACCTCTGATGAGAAGTTGGCATCTCATGGGGTTTGGATCAGCCTGAAAAACATCCAAAAAATAAGATACTCATCGGTGTACTGAGTCCAACAAGTGCAAAATTTTAGTATAGAGAAAAGACTCATTCATTAACAACACACATTGTACCCATTAACAATTTTTAAATACACTATGTTTCTCACACAGAAAAATGGAAGACAACCCAGATTTACTGAATTTAGGAGGAGAATCTACTAGAAATTATAGATATCATCCTATTATGTCCCAAACTTCAGAAGTGCATATGGGTAGTGGTGGGGATTGTCATAATGAATATGACAACTTGATGACTGCATTTCTTCAGATGTGTTTAGTGCCACTGCTAAAGTACCATGTTACCATCATTTAAAGTGCTCAGGTCTGCTGTGGTGCCTGCTGAAAGGCATCCAGTGGAGTGTGGTCAGGGCCTTCAAGGAATTCAGTGAATCCCCGCCCTATCTAATTTCCTTTATTTACTTGTAGGGGATTTTTTTTGTGTGTGCATTTTTTCCAAGTTGGGCAGGGATAATAAAAAAATTCATGCCTGAATCTATACTGCTCTCAACCACACGATTCACTTCATCAACCTACAGCTGGCAGCAGGAGTCGCATTTAAGTGAAAGTCATTTATTGCCGCAGGGCCAATCACACAGCTTCTATCAAGTGATCCGTCCCGCAGCAGCAGGAGATGCATCAACGTAAATCCTTCTATAGTCCATGCCACAAAAAGACACGTGATCAGACAGGGCTGCTGCAGAACCCATCCTGCAGCGGCTAAAGAAGAGAGGAGATCCCACAACCACCATGGGAGCCCATCCTGTTAGCGGCTGAACGTAAGTCCTGGCTACCACAGAGCTCATACCACTGTAGCTGCAAAAGAGAGGACCTGTGACCCAGCAGCATCATGACCAGACAGAGAAGAGAATAGGAAGCTTGGAGCCTGAGTGAGTGAAAGAGAGCATGTGGGTTTGTGTGTGAGAGCAAGTAAGCCACTAAATGTGAGTGTGCCTGTATCTGTCTATATGTGTGTGTGTGTGTGTGTGTGTGTGTGTGTGTGTGTGTGTGTGTGGAGAGAGCCACTGAATGTGAGAGAATGCCTGTGTCTGTGTGTGTGAGGGAAAAAAAAGCCATTGAGTATGAGACAGCCATTATTTTGTAAGAGTACTTATGTGAGTGAGAGCCACTGAGTGTGACTGTGTGCCTCTTTTGTGTGAGAAAGTATCTGTGTGTATGAGAGCTACTGTGAGAGAGTGCCTTTATGTGTGAGAGGGAGAGAGATACACTGAATGTGAGAGAATGCCTGTGTGTATGTGTGTGTGAGGGAGAGATAGCCACTGAGTGGGAGAAAGTGCCTTTTTGTATGAGTGTATGAGGGGGAGAAAGCCACGGAGAGTGAGAAAGTGCCTATGTATGTGTGAGGGAGAGAGAGCCATGCAGGCAAGAGAGTGCCTCTGTGTAGATGTATGTATGTTTGTGTGTGAGGGTGAGAGAACAACTGAGTGTGAGTGCCTGTGTGTGTGTGGGAGAGAAAGCCACAAATGTGAGTGTGCATATCTGTGAGGGAGACAGTGTCCTTTTGTGTGAGAGCCATTGAATGTGAGAGGATGTCTGTGTGTCTAAGGGGAGAAAGCCATTGTGTGAGAGTGCCTGTGTATGTGTGTGTAAAAGGGAGAGAGATCCACTGACTGTGAGAGGGTGTGTGTGTGTGTGTGTGTGTGTGTGTGTGTGTGTGTGTGAGAAAGAGAATGAACACATGTGTTAGTGTCCTCCACTTCCCCAGGACAATCTCAGGGTGACTGGAAATCAAAAGTTCCCTGGTATGGAAAGCAGAGGATTTGTCTCTTGGGGTAAACTGTAGGGGTGTGCATTCGGATTGACCGCATTAGTAAAACGCTACTCATATTTTTTTTTCTTAAAAAATTGATTCGACATAAACGATCGGATTTCCCACATATCCAACATAGATATGTTGGATATGTGGGAAATCGCGATTGTTGAGCCAAAATAAAAATATAAACCCCCTCACCCTCCTTAATCCCCCCCCCCCCCCCCCCCGACTTACCACAACACCCTGGTGATGGAGCGAGGAGTGAGGACGCCATTTCTGCAATCCTTGGCGAGAAGCATGTGACGTCGGCGGCACGTCGAGTGACGTCGGCGCCACGTGATTCCCGGCGAGTTCGCGCCGGACGGCTCGTTCGGCCCAAAAAGAACTTTTGGCCAGCTTGGGGAGGCCTCCTGACGTCACATGCTTCTCGCCAAGGATTGCAGAAATGACGTCCTCACTCCTCGCTCCATCACCAGGGAGTTGTGGTAAGTCTGGGGGGGGGATTAAGGAGGGTGAGGGGGTTTAAATTTTTTTTTTGCACATATGTACATATACCCAACTCATTGGATTTTTTTAATGTCCATATTGGCCGCAAGTGGAACCCCCTTTCGGACATAAGAAATATGAACATAAAATTTTGCTCTGCACATCCCTGGTAAACTGTATTCTTGGCAGGCTGTTATAGCTTTAATTGGACTGTGTAAGTATTATCCCAAAATACTGTACAAGAGCTATTGAGCATGGGATCTTCTTGGTACTTGCCAGGTTCTTGTGGCCTGGTTTGGCCTCTGTTGGAAACAGGATGCTGGGCTTGATGGACCCTTGGTCTGACCCAGCATGGCAATTTCTTATATTCTAATGTTCTTATGTCTTTAGATGTGAATATCTCTGATCCTTCATCTGAAGAAAGGGCCTATATGGTGTTAAAAACTTTTGTACAATATTTTTAGGTGCAGGTATTTTTTATTTTACAGATATTTTTAGGTAGCTTGCCTTGTTCTGTTTTCCTAATTGGAGCTGTATTGGTGTTTTAGGGCTTGATGTAATATTTGCAGTGTTGCCTTTTTATAGATAGGGTTGTTACTGTTTGAGTGCAATTAGTTCTGTTTTCATATGGAAGATTTACTATATTGTAATTGTTTATTCATGGCTTTCTGAGGGCCAAGCCCACACCCACTGCATGTTACAAATGGCCTAACTCCATATGGGTTCCAACTGTCTTTTGTATGCTAGGGAACGGGGACAGAGGGAGCAAGACTTATGAACTTGGGGGAGTATGAAAGGTGAGAGAGGGCTGAGGGAGAGAGACCGAATCCCCTATTATACATGTCTCTGCACGCCACTGAAGCATACTGTCCTTTTTATTAATTCTTAACGCAACATTTAGAGAGAAGGGTCAAGAACAGTCAACTCCTTGCCATCCAGATGTTCATTCATTTGCATGTGGAAGGGGTAATTTTAGAACAGGCTGCAGTAACTTGTAGACCGCTGTGTGCCCAAGTTATATTAATTTTTAGAGCAAAATTACATGTGCAGGTTCGCTTTGAAAATGATCCCAGCAAATCTACACATTCAATTACACCTGTGGTTTGTTGCACATAGATTTGCCAAGACAATGTATTTGCTTTCTAAAATTAAAAACAATGCCTGTAAATCCCAACCCTGCCCAGACTCCATCTCCTGAAATGCCTCTCCCCTGTGTGCATAAAAATGCATGCCCATAGTGTGTGTGCTCTTCATTTTACATGCATATCGGCCACACAATTTTATAAAAGGTCATGTCTGTGGGCATGGCAAGGCACCAACACTTTACCTGTAGAAGTCCCTTTGAAAATGAACGTCTGAATGGTTACTTCCATAAATACTAAAGTGCATCCCAATTCAGAGTCTTATTCGTAGGATGTATGCAGCCTAGAAAGCAGAATGCCAGTCAATACGTGTGATGGCTTTGTTGTAAAGTTCATCAGGGAGCTTGCTGGAGTGGATTGTACGATGTTTTAACCCCATTATATTATGGCATTCATTTTCCAATACTGTTCTGTATGAAATCGCCTACAAAGCACCATGGTTATTTCAGATTCTTGGAAACTGATTGCCCTTCTGTCTCCATTTTATTCCTCTTTAAGCCGAAATCTTTTATGAAGCAAGGTATAAAAAAAAATGATCAAAGTACTAGAGATACCTAAAATACAAGGTAAAGATATTTAGAGTTATGCTTTACATCTTGACCCACATTTTTAAAACTCATAAAACTGTCTTTTTTATGACATAGTTTCCTTTCAAAGAACGGAAATAGAGAAATAGTGAAATTATATGCATAGTTACAAATAAAACATTACTTTTTTATATCACTATTTTTGTATGTTAAAAATGCTTTAAAAAGATAGCTACTCTAATTGCATCTTTCTGTTAGTTTTCATTTTAATTGACATATGAATGGCAGGTTCTTATGCAGTACATGATCACTGTAGTAGATTTTTCAGTAATACTCCTAACACACTAAACATTTTGGGAAGTCCTCACAAATCCAGCATTACTATTTTCTCAGCACCATAGCACTTCCAATAAAAGATCTTTTCTACATTTAACCCTTGCTGGGTGGGGACAGTGTTTAAGTCCCAAGGGCATACAAACCTATTTAACATCTCACATAATTTTACTCTCTGACCCAAGGGTGGAATCCTTTTTGTGGGGGGAAGCTCTCGCTTATGGTCCAGGCAGTGGTGTGTGTGTGTGTCTCTCTGTCTCTGTGGTGTTAGCTGCTGCACCTCAGAGTGTGAGATGCTGGGACAACCCAGGCAGGACAAGGCACCGTGTGCTAAATGAAATGTTTACTGATTCTTTAACAATTATATTAAAGTCCATTTTTATAAAGGTGAATTTACAGCTGACGTTATACAAGGGGTTTTTCTCTTCTGGATAGGTGTCCTTTATCGCAGATGTCTGGGTAAAGCTTCCCATGGTGATTTTAAAGTGCACAAAGCTTTCCCAGCAGGTCAAATGGGAATCCTGTCGGAGGGGGGTCCCCTCAAACACAGAAAAGTCCTACCTGAGTCCAGTTTATTCACGATTGCCCAGCCTGTCCTGATCCCATGGGGTGGAGATCTTGATCCTCTTTTTTGATATTGATACTGGTGACTTGGCCCCGCATGCCTGCACCGTAGCATATGAATACCGCAAAAAATTAATTGTCCCTCCCGACGCAGCCGCGTTTGGTGAAACACGGGCCCGTGTCGGGGCGACCCCTCTTGTTGAAATTTGTGTTGCTCTAAGCAATGGAGAATGCCGCCATGATATAATAAAGACTTGACTTTATGGAATTTGAAGTGTGGGACTCATTTAATACCACTGCATTCCCCAGGTCGATTGGATTGGAATGAAAAGTCTTAGAACATGGGAAACACCATCCCAGCCCTGGAAACTGTAGAAGAGGGTGCGTCAAAAACCTCAACCGAATATTTGCTTTCTGAAAATTCTCTCAGTGACTGCTGCTTCACTATCACTGGTTTTTGCCCCATCTAGGGAGTAGATTAGGGCTCACAGTTCTCTAGCACTTGTCCTTTGTATTGGGAGGAGCCTTCTCCAAAGGATACAAGGTTTCAGTAGAAATCCCTTCTGAAAGAGTCAAGATACATCTTGGCCATCAACAATCTCACATAGAAGGATCTGTCACTGGTGCTTGCCTCATCTATGGTATAGAGTGGGCTCACAGGTCTTCAGACCTCTGGATTGAGAGTCCTTTTGCCCCAAATGGAATCCAGCAAAAATCTATCTCACAGGACACAACACTCTTGCAGGGTGTTCACAGAGAGGCTTCAAAAATAAAGTTCATGATAAGGCTGGGAGGCCGCATCAGGGAATAGAAAAACTACATCCACACTGCTCTGATGCCAATACAAAATGTTTCCCAGGAACATTAAAATGGCTGCACCATATAGGAACAGGCAACCAAACACAGCCCTCCGGACTGGGAGGGGCTAAGAGGGATGGAAGGCTCAGAGTATTAGAGTTTTGAGCAGGGACCTAGTGCCATCTAGTGGCCAACCTATAGGGGAGCCACATACACTTATGTGACGTTGTTAAAGTTAGGACTCTGGAGCTGGCCCAGCAGCTCAGTGATAATGATGTGCACTGTCATGTGAAAGATCTGGATTTGATTCCTAAATCTGACATGTGCTATTCAGGCTGGCTGGGGCTGGGGATAGGCCAAGCACAGCATACCAAATCCCTAAGAGGAGGGAAGGTTCAGTCATCCCCAAAATGGCAACACCTACCGGTCAGTCTCAGAGTGTGCTCATACTGGTTTCCAGAAGGACCTGCAGTCTAGGGGCCCCTGGCTGAGCAAGTAGGGGAGAAATTATAAAATAAGGAAAATCCCGAGGTGATTGTGAATGATGGCTCACAGTACCATAGCCTTAGAAGAGACTGGCTATGGTTGACCTGAAAATCCATAGGAGAAGGAAGAAATTACTAGCACCCCTCCCCCCACTAAAAAAAAAATAAAAAATCAAGCACACAAATATAGCAGCAAATATCCGCAAACCATAGATTTATCCATGAAGCACATTTTTCCTAAAAACACCACAGTTGCTGAAAAACAAGTTCTTCACTCTGCATATTGAATTCCTGTAAAATTCTAACAAAATGGGTGGTCTGGATGGGCCCAATATAGAGTCATACTACCTAGCTGCGCAGCTTAGGAAAGTCATTGACTGGCAGAATACAGACCATCCCAAGCAGTGGGTAATATTGGAGCAGGCCCAGGCTGCACCAATGCCAATGGCGGCTATGTTATGGCAACCTAGCAGGACATGGCGGAGTAACAAACGTATCCTACCCACAACCCACCTTTCCCTCAATTTAAGGAAGAAAGTGAGACCTAAGCTGATTGGCGCTAGAGAATACTTCTTCCTTACCCATCTTTTTCATTATACTACATTTGTACCCTGTCTCTAACCGCAAGCATTTAAAATTTGGATTACAAAAGGGGGTATACATGATCAAGCATGTCTGGAAAGATGGTCGGTTGTTAACCTTTGAGCAGCTATGCGCCCGCCATGGGCTGCCCAAATCTGAATTTCTTTCATATCAGCAAATAGCCCATTTCTTGCATTCAATTAGTATTGCAACCTCTCTAAGGCCAGGCCACTCCCTCTTCAGAGGGACACATTAAAAACCTCATTTCTAAATTGTATGGCATCTTAAATACAAGTCCCAGGGAAAAGATGACACACATATTAGCTTGGGAACATGATCTCGGAAGGTCCTATTCAGAAGAAAAATGGGACTCTCTCCAACATTCTTTACGTAGGATATCCATATTTACACTTATTCAGGACAACTGTCTTGAGCTTTTGTATTGCTGGTACTACTCACCAGATAAACTGCACATGATGTACCCCTCTATAAGTAATCTATGCTGGCGGGGCTGTAGCAACAGGGGCTCCTTTTCCCATATCTGGTGGAAATGCCCTGTTATTTCAGCGTTCTGGAAGGACTTGTGAGCCTTTTTATCTCTGTTGCTGCAGGCCACCCTCGTGCTCCAAACTGAGCAGGCGCTGCTGCACTTCCCGGTCCCCATCCTGGATAATAACCAAAACAGTCTGGTGCAGCAGATCTGCGTAGCAGCCAGAATTGAAATAGCAACCCTTTGGAGACAAAAACAGGCACCTGTTATGGGTAAAATTTTATTGCGATTGGATAGAGCGTGTACAATATACAAATTGACAGCTGTTAAAAGACACAATTTACTGAAATTTCATGTCATATGGAGCCCTTATTTACTTAAGAGATGTAATTTGTAATTGAGGGCTTGAGAGCTCCCACCCAGGTCCACTCCGGGCAAGGGTCCCAAGCTAAATGATGGATGCCTACTGCACCCACAAATATGTTCTGGTTCACCATAGCCCATATCATCTCATATTATATCATGATTGAATCACTTATGTATGATCTTGTTGATTTTGTATCATTCCATTTGTTGACACTGAGAGCAAGGGGCATTATTCTGTATAAATCACTGTGACTTTGTTCATTTTTGTGTATGGAACTGTTCTTGTTCTCTGTTGTATGGAAGTCAATAAAAAGATAATTATATATAAAAAAAAATTCTAACAAAATGGTATATGACCCCCAAATAAGGTAGAAATTGTAGGGGTGTGCATTCGTTTCTAACGTATTGGTAATCTGCAACGTATAGGGCCATATTCATTGTATTCATGGGGAAGCGAAACGTATCGTGATTACCCATGAATACAACGAACCTTCGCCGAATTATTCGGCTGTCTAAAGGAGCGAATTTAAACAAACCCTCTTGACTCCCCCAAGACTTACCAAAACTCCCTGGTGGTCCAGCGGGGAGTCCGGGAGCCGCCATCTGCACTCGGGCCATCAGCTGCCAGTATTCAAAATGGCGCCGACAGCCTTTGCCCTCACTATGTCACAGGGGCTACCGGTGCCACTGGTCGGACCCTGTGACATAGTGAGGGCAAAGACTATCAGCGCCATTTTGAATACTGGCAGTCGATGGCCCGAGTGCAGGAGGTCACTCCCGGACCCCCGCTGGACCACCAGGGACTTCTGGCAAGTCTTGTGGGGGTCAGGAGGGGTCCATCCATTGCTCCTACCATGTGATAGGGGCTGACCAATGGCATCGGTAGCCCCTGTGACATAGTAAGGTCAAAGGCTATCGGCGCCATTTTGAATACCAGCAGCCAAGGGCGTGAGTGCAGGAGATGGGTCCCGGACCCCCCACTGGACCACCAGGGAGTTTTTGTAAGTCTTTGGGGGGGTCAGGAGGGTGAGGGGTTGTAGTTAATTCAATTTTAGCCGGGAAACGAATAAGAATGAATGCATTAATGTATCGGGGGCCCCCCTTGCCGAATGCAATGTATCTGCCCCCCGATGAATACGAATTCTGAATGCAACGTATGGCGTCTCTTTGCACATCCCTAAGAAATTGTATATAAAGAGACATCCCCTCTACTGGAGATTCCATTCTTCATATATGCTGGCCCAGTCATTTTCAGTCTCTTGTAGTCCAGACAACTGAACAGATCACATCTGTGAAATTCCTGTGAGCATGAAAGTCTTCTGCCTGGGCAAAGCAACTGAGAATCTTACATTAGCAAGAATGGTGACCGTGACACTAGAAGAGATCAAACTCACAAGGTAAATTGCATTTTTAAAATATCTCAGAGATTAAAGCTCGTGGATACTAAAAAAAATATGAAACTCATGGACCCACTTTGTGCAGTGCTCTACCTATGATCCTTAAGGAGCCGAAGTTCATGTTGTAAGGCATGGCAATTTTAGTCTTTCACCTGAATTTGCCATGTTTGTTTATTTTTCTTTTTTTCAATTTTATGCAAAATGATTTTATTTTAGATATACTGTATATTGTTGAAGATTCTATTTATTGTTTTTATGTATGATTTGTACATCACCTTGTCCTGAGAATAGGGTGGTTAATTTACAGAATGAATAAATTAAGAAATAAATAAGGTATGAGAAATGCTCACTATAGAGACAAAAATATGATTCAGTCTGGCTCCCCCCCCCCCTTTTTTTTTTTTTTTTTAATTACATGGAAAGGGGTCCCTCTATAGAGGAAAATCTCCCAACTTCAAGCAGCTTAGAGGGCCATTTCCGTGTGCATATAATAATTTCAACCTGTAAACTGGCTGTCTGAAACTGCCCTTCCTCAGTGTGGCCAAATATATGTATGTTCTGCAAGGTGCATACTTGTATTTGCATCAAGAAGTAGTGTTCTCGGGGGTTGGTTAGGGAAGGAAAATGACAGCCAACAGTTTTTAATGTTTAAGCACACTATTTCACATGACAAAAAGTATCCATAGGAAAAGCAGGTACAAATGTCTACTGGTATTTTGTATCCATGGCACATACTTTTGTTACGAAGATTGAGGCAAAGTCCGCAGGTAAAAAGTACCTGCGGACTTTGTCCCAAAATGCATAGCTTGGCATCTGCTCTGTTAATCCAAACAGAAATACTGCCTATGCTCTGGTCATAAGACTCATTGAAGGAGAAGGTGATTTTCCCATCATCTTTAAAGCTGAGATAATAAAGTTGGTTGGTGCATCTTCACCATTAAAAAAAAAAAAAAAGATTTCTGTTTACCCAACTGGAATTTCCTGTGGTTTGATTATTGGATACTAAGGGGGTCATTTTCCAAGGAGTTACATTCACAAATTCCACTAACAGGATTTGTGAATGCAAATTTGGTATTCAGGGGGCAGAGCATATGTAAAGCAGGAAACAGTCACAGCACGGCTCCTATTGCAGCTAATAGCTACAACCCTTTCATATATATGAGAGAGAGAGAGAGAGAGAGAGAGAGAGAGAGAGAGAGAGAGACTGACTTGCTATAGTGTCTCTTCCCTAGACAGGTATTTGTATCCCTATGAGAGGCCCACCTAGTAACTCGAGGTGGGGATTAGGTATTAGTGTAGGGGGTTGGGGGCCACTTTCACATTCAACGTGAGACGTACGAACAGAACAGTGGTCTCTTGTGAAGATTTGATGGCCTTCGGAGTGGGGAAACTCACTCCAAGATGAGATTTGGGCAATGTTCTCTCCACCTAGGTTGATGGACACTCTACCTGGGCAACAACAAGCTAGGTGGAGAGAACATTGTCCAAATCTCATCTTGGAGTGAGTTTCCCCACTCCGAAGGCCATCAAATCTTCACAAGAGACCACTGTTCTGTTCGTACGTCTCACGTTGAATGTGAAAGTGGCCCCCAACCCCCAACACTAATACCTAATCCCCACCTCGAGTTACTAGGTGGGCCTCTCATAGGGATACAAATACCTGTCTAGGGAAGAGACACTATAGCAAGGTTCTCTCTCTCTCTCTCTCTCTCTCTCTCTCTCTCTCTCTCTCTCTCTCTCTCTCTCTCTGGAAATATCACGCACCGGGGAAACTTCGCGAATGGCAAAAACATCGTGGCACGTGAAGTTTTCCCGCTGCACAAAAAAAACCTCATTTGCATGGGAAACGCCCCTTAATGCGTTACCAATGCGATATTGGTAAATGAGGCCCTAAGTCCATGTAGAAATATTTTATTGTTGCATTTATGATGAGATGCTTGATTCTGTTTATTTGTTTGACAAAGAAAAAAATGAAAATGTTATAAAAGAAGAAAAGGCCATAGATGTAGTACAAATCCACCTCAAATCAATCTACAGATGCAAAAAAATAAAGCAGACTTGAATTTCTTCCAATCTGTGGTGGCTTTGGGGGCAAACTGCTGCTGCATAAGAAAAAACCCAAAAACCTGGTAGAGTTTCCTCAGAAATTAATCATGCTGACATCTAGTCTCCTCCATGAATTTCTGCTTCTCAAATGCCTACTCTGATATATTTCACAGGTGGTCTGCTTAATTTGAACAAGCTTCAATTTTAGGAGATATTTCAGTCAGCACAAAAATAATTTGCATTTCTTTTTTTTTTTTTCTTCATGATATCATTTTCTTATTGTTTGTCTTCATTTTATATTTTTTCACTAAACAGAAGTAATTGAGTACCTACCACAGGTTTCCCCTGGCTGATTTGCAGACAAATTTCTTGATGTTAATGCCGAAAGAAAAAAAAAAGGAGAAGGAATTTGATCTTTTTCAAATAAGAGACATTTTTAACATTTGGTCCCATAAAATAAACATAATAATAAATGAAACCTATAAAACATTAGGAAGATGGATAAGTTGACAGATCATTCTGCATATTTCTGTTTAATAATATTATTTTTCATTTTGTGTGCTAAGAAAACAGCCATTACACAAAGCAGCCATTCGTAAATATCTACTGTGAACAGATTGCATCCTTGTTGGTGGTATGATAATTGAAATAAGTTAACAGTCTTTTATGAGAAAATACCAGATGTATGAAATACCTATTAATCAACTCGCTCACTTTGAAAACACCAGAGTTAGTACCCAAGGCTATTAACGTATAAATACTGAAGCTAGATTGAAAGCACAAATATCACACATTTTAGCAAGGAGATTCAACTTGCTGGTGTGCTCCTAAGTTAGTAGCAATAGGCTGATGCAATTGTTGATGGACCCATTTTGCATTTTGCCCAAGTACAGCAATTCTCACACAGTTCAAAACTATCAGCAGAACACAATCAGAGCATATAAGTCGACATGCAGAGATTTATGTAATTATTTGACAAACTATGGCCTAGATTTATCATTTTGCTATAAATATAGCAGAAATAGCACCCACGATATAAAAATGGGCAGAGTTACCACATAGATAAATATTGCAATGTGCAACCACTGAGAGAGAAGGTGAGAGCCAGAGAGAGAGACAGACACTCTCTATATAGAGGCAATATGACATGCTATAAATATACCACTGTAAGAGGGAACACTTTTAACTTGGGGCAGGTATGGGGGGGAGGGGTTTATATACACAGTCAGAGGAATTAACTGCAAATTTGATATGACTGATGAATTTAATAACTGTTAGGACCTAGTGTTCACTTATTAATGTGAGCAAGTTATTTAGTGAGGGAAGTTAATAGTGTGATCATGCTAAACTGAGCATGCTCGAGAGCTCGCAGTTATCTGGAAATAGAGGGACTAATGAAGGGAAAATGAAGGCCACAGACAGGACATGACCCTCTACAACTTTACCCATAAAGGTGGATTTTAAAAGTCTGGTGCACACATCAATTAGGAGAAAGGCAAAGAAGTCAGGCTCACACGTGCCAACCATATTTTAAAAAGCATCTAGATAAAAGCACCAGTGTAAAACTCACTGCATGCATATCTGAAATGTTTACAAAAATGGGCAGGATGTCGGCTGGATGGGGCATGGGCGATTCAGGGCCTGGCCAAGAGATGTGTGTGTAAATACTTAAGTTCTCAAAGCGTGCTGAGGTCCTTTTTGCCATGTAATTTTACTTCTGCTATGGATGACATAAAATCAAAGGATAGAGCCTTTTCTGAGGAATTTAAAGGGTCTGGGGTAATTGGGGGAGAGTATAGGCTATCAATTCAGGGTGGGGTTGGAGTACATTACTGGGACAACTGATAAACAAACTAGTAAACTGGCAATGGTGTGTCGCGTGTCCATTTTAAAATCCCCCAACTTATGTGGTAGATGTAGATTTGGCGCGTATGTGCACACGGTCAGGCTATTTTATAACATGAGCACACATACATGGGTGAGTTATAAAATGTTCATGGCCCTGGTGTGCGCCAATGCACACACATCAATGTGTGCCCACACTGTTGAGGAGCGCTAGGAGAGCGATCCCACTCCTGGGTTATGTGTGTCCTTGGGCCACGGCTCGACCCCAGAGGGCTCTGAAGAGGTGCCGCGGGAGGCGTGGCATGCCCGAGCATGGGCTGGACGGAAGCAGGGCTGGAGTGACATGGAAGACAGGCCCTCCTCCGGACCTGCACGCTTCGGAAGACCCAACAACGCAATGTTGGTCTTGTGAACAGTCCTCCGACCGTTCCCAGCCCTTTCGGACCTGCCGCAGTGTACGGCACGAAGCGGCAGGCCGGATGGAGGCCAGGACAGCGAGGACTGGAACATGGATTCAGACGAGACTCAGGAACAACGTAGACTCAGGCATAGACGTGGACTCAGGACGAGGTGCAGGATCCATAGACGTGGACTCAGGCATAGATGCAGGATCCTTAGACGTGGACTCAGGCAAAGACGTGGACTCAGGAATGAGGTGTAGGATGCATAGACGTGGACAGGCACAGGCGTGGACTCAGGACTGGAGCACAGATACTGGAACAGGAGACACACCTCAGGGCTGGAACATGGACATCAGGAACATCAGGCTGGAACACAGATACTGGAACAGGAGACACACCTCAGGGCTGGAACATGGACATCAGGAACAGCAGGAACATCAGGACTGGATCAAGAGACAGACCTTGGGACTGGAACGGCAGGCAGACATCAGGACTGGACGTGGAGCTCCGACAGGTAACACGAAACACAGGACCTTGCAGAAGTGCTGGAACACGGACGACTTCCTGGAGCGAAGGATCTCAGGAGTGACCAACTCCTTGCGAAGGCAAAGACACACTGAAAGCTGAGCCCTTTAGTAGGGCTGAGGTGGACAACGCCCAGGGAGGGGTCAGCAGGGGGCCACACCTGGCTGGCCCTTGAAGAGGAGCAGAGAGGCGCGCGCCCGCGCCCTAGGAGGCTGGAGAGAAGAGCTGGAAGCTGGTGGCGTCCTCAGCCACGTGGAAGGCCAAGGAAGCAGTGGAGCAGCCCTGGGCTGGAGCTGGGTGAAGGCAGGTCAGTGGAGCAGCTCCCAGCTGCAAGGACAGAAGCAGAGAGAGGTAAGGCTGGCTGCAGAGGAAGCGGGGGAAGGGCTGACTGCAGGAACGGCTCCATGCCGTGAAGACAGCCCCAGGAGCAGAGAGCTGAAGCAGGGTGCAGGCACTGGCAGGGACGGCTTCCCAGCCAGGCAAGGACCCGGACTGAAACAGGCACTGGGAGAGACGGCCTGCTCGCTGAAGGACCCGGGATCGCAGCAGCACGTCGGGGAAAGGCAGAGACAGCAGCCGAGGGGGAGACCGCATGGCAACAGCTGTGGAAACGGCCCCAGCTGATTCAGGGAGAAAGAAGCAGCAGCGTCAGCAGCCAGACTGGCTGTCTGTGAGAAAGGTAAGAGCCTGCCCACGCTTCTTGCGGGCAGGAGCGTAACACACACACTGGTTTGAAAATGACTGTCCCTGTGCTTTGAAGATGAAATAATTTGACCAAACTCCCTTTTACCAAAAGAAAGCACAGTTCACACACTTTCTGCACAAATTCTTACACACACACGCATACTAGGGATGTACAGCCAAAAAGTATTCGTTGGATTCGGGATACGTATTCATCAGGGCCCAGATACATTGCATTCGGTCAAGGGGGGGAAAGCCCGATTCATTAATATGTTGAATTCGGCATTCGTTCCCTTTAAATATAATTAACTACAATGGGGTCCTGGAGCGATCTCCTGCACTCGGGCCGTCGGCTGCCAGTATTCAAAATGGCGCCGATAGCCTTTGCCCTTACTATGTCACAGGGGCTACCGGTGCCATTGGTCGGCCCCTGTCACATGGTAGGAGCACAAGACGGCTCCTCTATTCCTAGTGGTCCAGTGGGCCCCGGGAGCGATCTCCCGCTCTCGGGCCATCGGCTGCCACTAATAAAAATGGCGCCGATGGCCCTTTGCCCTTACCATGTGACAGGGTAACCGTGCCATTGGCCGGCCCCTGTCACATGGTAGGAGCACTGGACGGCTGGCGCCATTTTTATTAGTGGTAACTCTGCCCATTTTTTTATTGTGGGTGCTATTTCTGCTATATTTATAGCAAAATGATAAATCCTGGGGCCCACTGGACCACCAGGTAATTTTAAAACATTTTTTTGGGGGGGTCAGGAGGGTGGTGGAGGCTAAGGGAGCAGTTTTAAAGGGTCGGGTGGGTTTTTAGGTTGTCTCCTAACTCCCGTTAGTGTGCACTAACATGATTAACAATTTTTTCACAAATCGGTGGAATTTCTATTGTATCGCACTCTTTTACGATTAATGGCAATTTAAAAAATATCAGACGATATTTTAAATCGTCAAAAAACGATTCACATCCCTATGCAAAAGTAACATACACACACTGCCTGCTATGGGGTATGGATTGCTGTGGCAAGGGAGGGACCTCCCAGTGCAACAGAACCCACAGACACAGAGATTGAAAGAGACTAACACAACATGTCAATCACTGATTTGCACACTCACACACTTATGTTTGCAGTACACACTACCTGCAGCACTTCCTGCAACTACACCTGGGCAATGCATATTAGGATTGTGCATTCATTTTGAATGAATGTGCAGTCCGCAATGTATAGGTCCCTATTCGTTGCATTCGTGGTGTTCCAAAACGTATGGCGAACCCCCATGAATGCAACGTATCATTAACGAATAAAACCCCCACCCTCCTGACCCCCCCAAGACTTGCCAAAAGTCCCTGGTGGTCCAGCAGGGGTCCTGCAGCGATCTCCTGCACTCGGGCCGTCGGCTGCCGGTATTCAAAATGGCGCCGATAGCCTTTGCCCTTACTATGTCACAGGGGCTACCGGTGTCATTGGTCAGCCCCTGTCACATGGTAGGAGCACAAGATGGCGCCTAATGGACAAATCGGGGTTCCCCCAAAAACAGATGTAATGGATTTTGGTCCCGACGAATACCGAATCGAACATATCCGTCCCTGCTGCACATCCCTAATGCATATCTTCCTATAATGTTTCTCATCAAACAACATTGATGTCTGTGCTTCCTTGTCCCTAACTGCTAATGATGTAGTCAGAGTCCTTAATCACCACATACTGTCTATACCTGGCCCCTAAATACACATCTGTCAGAGGCATAAATGACGCCTACTTTGTCAGAGGGCTTTGGTGGCACTAAATGTGTGTCTGGCAAGAGACCAACACTGAAAGGCCATCAGCCATCATGGGAACCACATGAGCCCTCTGTGAGCAGTACATCTATGTATTCAGCACTGTGTTCCGTTGACTATGGAGGCAGCTTGGAGGCTCATTAACTGTTCAGCTGGCAACAGTTTCTCTAGCAATAATGCTATACACAGAGCAGAGCTTTCACAGTGTCGGAGCAAACCTGCCATGCTCACCGCAAACTATAAAAGTGACAGACACAACATGAGGCACAGCCTACAAGTTAGCAGCTCTTCCTTATTCACCACAAGTCGTGACAGGCATGTGGATCAACAAAGACCTGCAAGCATGAAAGCACGGAAACATGTGAAGTGACATTGGAATGGGAACTATCTGCAAGCTGTTTGGCGCTGGCATGCTCAGCATATGTGCTTTTAGGGTGCTCATATGTAGCAGTTGGACTTTAAGAGATACTAGCTATAGATAAAAGGTCAATACTCTGAGAACATACATATGTCCTCCAGCTGCACATTATGACTATCAGTGAGGCATAATGGCCAAGCCCCTTGCTGCATCCTGACATCTCCATATCTGAGTAAGCCTACCTGTGAGAGGTGAGTTGAAGCCAGGAGATTGCAACACCCACCTTACCATTGCCTTCTATGATGTCAACATTTGCTCAGGAGAGATGTGGGTGCTGTAAGGGTGCTTAGAAACCATAGTGTGATAGTGACATGTCAGAGAGCCTACACCAGGATGCACGTCCCGCTCTGTGAAGGCAGGACACCATCTGATTCCCAATCATGCCTTCACAGAGCGGGACATGCATCCTGGTGTAGGCTCTCAGAGTAGATAACAGATCATACATACATGACAACTGCCAAGGCCCTCACCTGCACATTATAATTTCAAAATTGCATAGCTATGTGTAGTATGCTGCATCTGTGTCAGGGTGTAAGAAACCACCAAGAAGAATGCTAGCTTGGAAGGAGATGTGCCCATTGTGGGAATGGTACCAGGTACCACAGGCGTGATACCCCAGGCTGTAAGGTAAGGCATGGTACAACACCACTCAGATGTCTGCAGTAGTGTTGCCAAATGCCTTCAATTGTCAGGACTGTTAAATGCTGTCCTGGTTTGGAACCCATTACATGCTGGGATTTCATATGATTTCTCTATAGGTTTGACAAGCAAAACCTTGACTATCAATACTTGCATGCATGGGAGCAAGACCAGGACTGGATCTACATGTCCTGTGAATCTGGGTCCAGTTGGAAAATGTACTCAGCAATGGCTGTGAAACTGGTGAGGCTGTGGTGCTAGCTGTGTCTTGGCACACCCATGTGACTGTAAGCCTACCCAGTACAGGTGTATCCCTTCACATGCACACATTTGTCAGCTTCACAATGAGGCAATAAAATGGGAAATCTGTGGGTGAAACCTTAAACTGTCTACCTGTACCTTTAGGTTGTGCCATGAAGCTTCCAAGCTATTTGAGAATTACAGCTTTTTTAGAGCTGTAGCTCTCCATGCTCAAGGAGTAGCTGGGATGGCATCACACTTGTGGCACAATCTCATCCACATGTGAGCGCTAGGATGAGGCCCACTGGGGAGGGGTGGCAAGCCACATGGCACTAGATAGCCCACAAACTCTTGTGCCATACATGCCTATTTTAGTGCCACGATCAGGTTGAACACATTATGGCAGCCCCATGTATTTGATGTCATCTTTACTTTCACAACAGTTTTCCAAGTACAATGCACTATTGCATTGTCAAGTGTTATCTGAGTAGGCATAGGTGCTTTCGGTTACACAGTGACCTACACAGAGAAGCAGTGAGAGAAAGAAAGATTCCACTGGGAGCACTGAGAGGAGAGGATCACCTTGCTGGTGGCTGAAAGGAATCAGTAAGTTTTTGCTTGGGACAGTGTCTTTTTTAAAAGTATTGGCACAAAGTTAACTATTTGGGAATATTATTTAGTGTGTTTGTGTGTTGTGCTTTTAATAGTCAGTAAGGCAGTGAATAAACAAGTTACACTGTTTGTATTTTTAAATAGTCAGTCAGTAAGGCAGCTAGTAAGCAGTAGTTAGTGTGTTTATTTTTAAAAATCTTTAGGGGAGTTAGAAAGCAGAACTGTTTGTATTAAAAAAAAAAAAAAAAAAAAAAAAAAAGCCAGAAGCTAGAAATAAGCTAGGAGCAGTGTATACCTAAGTAAAAAGGTTGAAAAGTTCAGTTCAGTTCAGTTACTCACCTTGGAAAGGTGTTGAGGTAGTGTAATTGGTTTGATTAGGTACCAACATTTGTTAATCAAGAGAGCAGTGAGTCACTCTGGCTGACTAACTGAAGTTAGACTGTATTTCCCAACCCTCCCATCCCTTGCCCACCCATCCCCCCTAGCTCATCCTTTGATTTATAGGCAGGTGCCACTTTCACAAAAAAAAAAAAAAAAAACAAGAACAAAAACTTTATTGAGAGTTTGATCAGTCCCTTGTAGGCCACTACCAGACATATAGGGGCGGATTTTAAAACCCCTGCGCGCCGGCGTGCCTATTTTGCATAGGCCGCTGGCGCGCTCAGAGCCCCGGGACGCGCATAAGTCCCGGGGCTTCCTGTCGGAGGCGTGGCGGGATGACGCGGCATTTAGGGGGCGGGGCGGGGCGTTGTTTCGGCCCGGGGCGTTCCAGGGGTGTGGCCGCTGCCTCCGGAACAGCCCCCGGGACCAGACCACGGAGTGGGGCAGCTGGCCGACACGCGCAAAGTTATGCCTGCTTTCAGCAGGCGTAACTTTGCCGACAAAGGTAAGGGAGGGGTTTAGATAGGGCCGGGGGTGTGGGTTAGGTAGGGGAAGGTGGGGGGAGGGTGAAGGAAAGTTCCCTCTGAGGCCGCTCCGAAATCGGAGCGGCCTCGGAGGGAACAGGCAGCTCGCGCTGGGCTCGGCGCTCGCAGGTTGCACAAATGTGCACCCCCTTGCGCGCGCCGATAGCCTTTGCCCTTACTATGTCACAGCGCGCACCAGATTTTATAAGATACACGCGGCTATGCACGTATCTTATAAAATCCAGCGTAATTTTGTTCGCGCCTGCTGCGCGAACAAAAGTACGCGCTCGCGTAACTATTTAAAATCTGCCCCATAGTGAATTCACTAATACATTTAAAGGACGTTATTTATACACATTCCTATTCACATAGCAACCTAAAACTTAACTAGGAACTGAACAAAATTGACATGAAGGCAGCAGCCCAGCAGTAAGAGGGGGGCTTCCCAGTCTTTTGCATCGAGTGTCACATGTATGATTTTTTACCTGCCGGTGAGAAGTTGTACATGTGCATGCGATGCAAAGAGCTCCTGGCTCTCAGAGAATGAGTCCGATCTCTGGAGGCTAGAGTGGCAGACCTGGAGGAGCTGAGGCAGACAGAGAGGTATATAGAAGAGACCTTCAGGGACATAGTAGCCAAGTCCCAATTTCAGACTGGCAGCCCTGGTGCTGTCTTGGAGGAAGAAGGTCTCATGACTGGAGAGCATCAACCTGATGAAGCAGGGAAGGATCCTGTAGCAAGGACCTGCTCTCCAGGTGATGCATTGTCCTTTCACACCGAGGATATGTCCCCAAGGCCTGCAACCCAGGAGGGAAGGGTTAGGTCGGCCGTCATAGTTGGTGATTCAATTATTAGGAATGTAGATAGCTGGGTGGCTGGTGGGCATGAGGATCGCCTGGTAACATGCCTACTTGGTGCGAAGGTGGTGGTATGATAGAGATGTTTAAAATCATGAGAGGTCTAGAACAGGTAGATGTGAATTGGTTATTTTCTCTTTCGGATAGTAGAAAGACTAGGGGGCACTCCATGAAGTTAGCATGGGGCATATTTAAAACTAATCGGATAAAGTTCTTTTTTACTCAACGCACAATTAAACTCTGGAATTTGTGGATAGTGCAGTTAGTATAGCTGTGTTTAAAAAGGATTGGATAAGTTCTTGGAGGAGAAGTCCATTACCTGCTATTAAGTTCACTTAGAAAATAGCCACTGCCATTAGCAATGGTAACATGGAATAGACTTAGTTTTTGGGTACTTGCCAGGTTCTTATGGCCTGGATTGGCCACTGTTGAAAACAGGATGCTGGGCTTGATGGACCCTTGGTCTGATCCAGTATGGCATTTTCTTATGTTCTTATGTTCTTACATTTAAAACAAAATTGGAAAGAGTATTTTTTTCACTCTGCGCACAATTAAACAATGGAATTTGTTGCCAGAGGATATGGTGAAAGCAGTTAGCATAGCTGGGTTTAAAAAGGTTTAGACAAGTTCCTGGAAGAAAAGTCCATAAACCATTATTAGTTATGTAGACTTGGGAAAGCCATTGCTTATCCATGGTTATGTGTAAGAAGGCCTGGATCTTTTCTTATGTATCCTACCAGGTAATTATGACCGGGATTGGCCACTGTCAGAGACAGGATGCTTGATATTGACTTTTGATCTGACCCCAGCATGACATTTCAAATATTTCTTATTTTTAGTTAAGTGGTAGTACATTTTTAGCTATTTGTATGCTGACCTTTTTTTTGTGCTTATTTCATTGCATAAGTCTCTGTGGGGCTTATATTCAGTAAGCCGGGTAGTGGACAAGTTATCCAGCTAAAGCTGGCGGGATAACTTGTCCCGTATATTCAGCTGTATAAAGGTCCAACTGAATGTACTTGCTTATCCAGTGACATGTACCCGGATAACTTAAAGCCTAACCGACTATATTTGAATAAAGCCAGTTAGGATAATACGTTTTCCGGCCTTGTGTGGCAGGATAACTTTATACTTACCTAGACATCTTTAAAAGATATTTGGGTAAATATGCACTTTGAAATTAAAAAAAAAAAAAAGGGGGGGGGGGGTTATGGCCCAATTTCCTCCCCTCCCCCTCCCTCCACCAAATTGTACAGTTTCCCTATTGGGCTTTGTTCTGCCCCACTCCACATCCGTTCTTAAATACCAAAAATGTCCCGGCTGACACCCCCCCCCCCACAACTCCCTTCCTTGGATTACAATGTGTTTCGCCTATCAGGCCCTCCTCCCTGCAATCTAAATCAGCTCTTCTTTGTCTCCCGCCCTCCCCCCACCCCACCCCTGAACCCTCCCCCACCCCCCATATTAAAAAAAAAAAAACCTGCCAAGAGCGAGTTCTGAATGTAACCACTCCCAGCCAGGCCTAGCACAGCTTCTGTTGCAAGCTGAGCTGGAAGCATAAACTGTACACAGTTTATGCGTCTAGCACTAGAAGGGAGTGGGTAAGTTCACTCCGGTGATTTTTTAGGGTTCGGGGGAATGAGGGGTGCAATGGAGAGTCGATTTATATTGCAGAGGGTAGGGAGAACCCTGATAGGTAAAATACAAAATAATCTGAGGGAGGGGCTTTTGTAGGCGTTGGAGGACCAGCAGCAGACCCTGGGGCTTTAGGGTAGGGGGTAAAAGGCCTGACAGGGCATCTGTGCAGTTTGGTAAGAGGAAGGGAGGAAATTGAGCTCTAGACCCCTTCAGTTCTTTTTTTTTTTAATAACAAAGTGCTACTTACCCAGATATTTTGTACATATGTATATAATTGCAAATTTTGTTTATAATTTTATTGCAAAACTTCCCATATTATTGTTCCCCCCTCTCGTTAATGCCTTGTTATCATGTTTTTACTGTTCAATGTAAAGCGCCATGCCGTGCGTTTGTTTTTGCGTTACAATGTGAACCGATATGATATCCTGGATGAATGTCTGTATATAAAAAATTTAAATAAATAAATAAATAAATAAATAAATAAATATAGTTTGAAGCAGGTCTAAGGTTATCCGGCTAATATAGTTCAAAATTGGCAAAGTTAGACAGATAACTCTTCCCCAAAACTCCCCCACAACGCCTCTTTTTTTTTTTTATCCAGCTAGATTTGATCTGAATAATGACTTACCTGGCTAAAATCTAGCCAGATAAGGGGCTGAATTCTCCAAAACTTGCCATTTAGATCAATAGCTTTAAGTTATCTGTCCAAATGGCTTTTGAATATTAATCTCTATATATCTTCTAAGTATCTGATATAAAATCCATAATTCATCCAAAAATTTCTCAAATTATATATTTAAGGTTAAATCTATTTCATTTTACTTTAGAATAGCACTACAGTACTGCAGAATCTGTATTTTTTATAGGACAAGGTAAAAGGTAGAACATAATAGATTTTAATGAAAAAAAGATGTCTGTTTGCTTTCATAAGAGCAAATATGGTTTTCATTCTATGAACACTACCACTCTGACACGCTATAACAGACTTAAGATGGGGGACAGACATGAGGGACTATCCCTGGTGAAGCAGGAGATGAAGGAAGCACCTGGACAGAAGGGACTGGTCAGAAGTTAGTAGTGTGAGTGCGTGTCTATGTATCTGGAAGGCAGTTGAGTGTATGTGTGAAAGTGAGATATAGAAAGCAGCATGTGACAGCATCAAACGCTGTGTGACAGTGAACGTATTGTAAAATATGATCAAGGCTCAGAGACACGGAGGTCAGTTCTCAAAGCGATTTAGCTGGTTAAGTAAGGACTTAGCTGGCTAGATCAAAGCCTTTGGAAAACTGAGCAGGCTAAGTAGCTAAATTTGGCCACCTCAGTTTTACTATTTTGCGGTAATGCCCCCTTGCCTAGGTAGTGAAATCCACTGGTGAATTCCAGATCAGAGATATTTACAGTGCAGCTTTTGTCTCTTTCTGCTGATAATCTCAAAGATACTTCATCATTTAAAAGTTAAACAGAGTAACAAAAAGTCATGGTGCACTGGGCAACTGTAGAGCATTTTTTCAGTGTAGTCAAGTCCAAAACCAGATTACATAAATTATTGCCACCAAAATAATTGGAGATCATGGGCAATATCTATATACTATATATATGAATGTGTGTGTATAATATTAAAGCAAAACCAGTTTAATTTGTTTCACCATAGTTTGCTATTCCATGGCTTCCATCTTGCATGAACCAGAACAACAATTCTTTAGCCAGCAATTAAATAGCAATTACATTAGCAGCAGTAAAACAGGTGAACAGCTTCAGCAGTCGGAATGCTACATGGCAATTGCTGATGAGTTATAATGCTATTGTTCTAACTGGTTGTTAAGTGGCACAACAACAAATGTCCATAACTGCCACTATAATTTTTTTAGCGCAGGAAAAGCATACTGGGAAATAGAAGACAAGAAGTTAAGCCTGTAATCAACGAAGTATTTTATTCTGGCATTTAAAAAATAAATGTATGATAAGCAATGACCAAAAGCCCCAGACTTGCTCTGTTACCTCATTCTAAATGTTTCATCTAAAATTTATAGGGTAACCTTTAAAGCTAAAAAAAAAAAAAAAAAAAAAGCAGTTAGCTGAAACAAACATTGCTAGCAATTCCTTTGGTGCTTCCTCCTGCCTGATGGTAGCAAAGTAATACACAGACTATGGATGTGCATTCATTTGAAACAGATGTATTTTTTTAGAATGAAAAGCTGATTTTCATTTCATTCTGAATGGAACAAACTGAATCTGCAGTGCATCAGATAAAAAAAACCCAAAAATATTAATCTGCATTTGTTTTTGGAAGTTTGTGTGTTCAGTTTGTAGTTGCATGCACAAAAAAAAAATGCTTTGTGTGCACAATTTCCAATATGCACAAAGTATATGACAAAAATGAAATGAAACAAAAAAAAGCAGGCAACAAGAAAACAAAGGAAAATCCACACTGAAAAAAACCCAAAATGCAAATCTTTGGCTTGCACATCCTTAATATGGACTGTTACTGATATTATCTGCATGCAATTACCATGCAAAATAGCACTGCAGTATCAAGAGCCTAGTGATGCTTTTCTTCTTCAATTGTGTGGCCAGCTTGATGGCTCAATAACAGTGCTACAAGTAGCTGTGCAAGAAACCTGGGTTTTATTTCAGCATCCACCTTCTGTCCTTAGTGTGAGTCTGGTGTAGCAATAATACGAGTTGGGTGACACCTTGTAGACTAACCAATTTATTGAAATATGTGCTTTCGAGGACCAGAAACTACTTTGTAAGATGCATCTGACAACCCCTGTGGATGGGGAGGAGGTATTGATTATCACAGAACAATGATACCTAGTAGGGATGTGAATCGTGTCCTCGATCGTCTTAACGATCGATTTCGGCTGGGAGGGGGAGGGAATCGTATTGTTGCCGTTTGGGGGGGTAAAATATCGTGAAAAATCGTTAAAAATCGTTAAAAATCGAAAAATCGAAAAAACCGGCACATTAAAACCCCCTAAAACCCACCCCCGACCCTTTAAATTAAATCCCCCACCCTCCCGAACCCCATCCCTCGCCGGAACATCGTTAAAAATCGAAAAACCGGCACACTAAAACCCCCTAAAACCCACCCCCGACCCTTTAAATTAAATCCCCCACCCTCCCGAACCCCCCCCCAAATAACTTAAATAACCTGCGGGTCCAGCGGCGGTCCGGAACGGGCTCCTGCTCCTGAATCTTGTCGTCTTCAGCCGGCGCCATTTTCCAAAATGGCGCCGAAAAATGGCGGCGGCCATAGACGAAAAAGATTGGACGGCAGGAGGTCCTTCCGGACCCCCGCTGGACTTTTGGCAAGTCTCGTGGGGGTCAGGAGGCCCCCCACAAGCTGGCCAAAAGTTCTTGGAGGTCCAGCGGGGGTCAGGGAGCGATTTCCCGCCGCGAATCATTTTCGTACGGAAAATGGCGCCGGCAGGAGATCGACTGCAGGAGGTCGTTCAGCGAGGGTTCCGGCGCCTCGCTGAACGACCTCCTGCAGTCGATCTCCTGCCGGCGCCATTTTCCGTACGAAAACGATTCGCGGCGGGAAATCGCTCCCTGACCCCCGCTGGACCTCCAGGAACTTTTGGCCAGCTTGTGGGGGGCCTCCTGACCCCCACGAGACTTGCCAAAAGTCCAGCGGGGGTCCGGAAGGACCTCCTGCCGTCCAATCTTTTTCGTCTATGGCCGCCGCCATTTTTCGGCGCCATTTTGGAAAATGGCGCCGGCTGAAGACGACAAGATTGAGGAGCAGGAGCCCGTTCCGGACCGCTGCCGTTCCGGACCGCCGCTGGACCCGCAGGTTATTTAAGTTATTTGGGGGGGGGTTCGGGAGGGTGGGGGATTTAATTTAAAGGGTCGGGGGTGGGTTTTAGGGGGTTTTAGTGTGCCGGCTCACGATTCTAACGATTTATAACGATAAATCGTTAGAATCTGTATTGTATTGTGTTCCATAACGGTTTAAGACGATATTAAAATTATCGGACGATAATTTTAATCGTCCTAAAACGATTCACATCCCTAATACCTAGTGGCCAGATTAAAGGTGCACATGTATTTGACTCAAGAAGGAACCCCAGTCTGTGGTCCCTGGCTATCACTGCCATGGCTAGTCGAGAGGGGAATGAGAAGAATATAAAATCAGGAAAGCCCACGGTTGGAAATGAAGGCTCATGGCAATTTAGGTCAACAGGGGCTGGTTCTGATAGATCTGGAAGATCAAAGAAGCAAGAAGAAACCTCCAGAACAAAAAAAACAATACTGTCACTTGAAAACTGGTGGTAAACTGCTGGTGGTGTCCTTGGAACATCCAAAATGGATCTCCAGATAAATTCAGAAATCAGTGGATCATGAAGTATGGATAGATACCTTTGATTTGCTTACTTAATTCATTATTCCTTTATCTTTCTTAAGAGATCAGTCATAACATTTTGCTCCCATATACAACTTGCTCAAGATTTACCAAAGAGTTTCAAGGGAAAATAAAAGCACCTGTCCAAAACTGAAATTTTGCAGTGGAGCAAATTGGAAGCATAAGGTTACTAAAAGTTATCCCATAGAGCCTGGAAATCTTAATTTGTAATCTTAATTTGTACTGCCAATATCTAAATCAAACTCCTCTGTTGTGCGAATAAAGTCAACACCACCATACCCTTCATCTTTTTTTTTTTTTCTTTTTGAAAAATGGAAACTGCAGTGAAGTCTTAGATAAGAGCTGTGCACATGACAACCTGAAGTAACAGGCTGGGAAGTTTCAGATGATGTCATAATCTTCTACTGCACATTTAATTGTATTGCTGCCTGCAAGCTAAGCTATTATACTATGTTTAATTGCTTTAAGATGTAAATTACGTGGTGCAGTGTTGTAGAGTATTGGCTAACTGCCATTGTAGATTCCTGTTCTTGCAGCTGTCACAAAACATAATGCTTATGGGTGTTTTGTTTACTTGGGAGCTTTAAAGCATCAACACAGCTTTAGTTTTTAATCTGCCCTCCCATATGTCCCCTTGTTCTCTTTTATCCACCACTTTCCTTGCATCTTTTCTGACCATTCACACAATGCTTGGAGAAATTCACAGTCTGAACCCGCACTGTGAATGGGTCCATAATCTAACAAGCATCTAGCTTGATTACAAATTTGCTACACTATTATAGGCTGCATTTGTTAAATGCTATTTGGGATTTAAAAAGAAAGCCAAGTCATTGTTCCCTATGAAAGGAATGGTAGTTTTGACCAGGTTGCTCTTTGACAGCACTTCTTTCTCCTGTGCCTCTGTAATCTCTAAGGCATCTTTAAGCCAAAGAGATAAAAGTCCTATATTAACACTTCCAAATCACTAATGCCTAAGAGACATAAGACACTCAAAAAATATCTATGCACATGGTTATTAAACAAGATATGGAAAATACTATTCCAGTGTCATATTTTTGTGTAATTTGTTTTATTAATGCAGTAGTGCTTGCTTTAATTTAAAAAAATGTCAACAGCTCCTTTTTCTTTGATATATTGATTGATCTTGTTTTCTTCTTCCTATATTTACTTTCATTTTTTTCTCTAATGATTTTTAAATTAAGCAAAAAACATTTGGATATTACCCTAATGGTTCAGCGTCAGCACCATGCATTAACACGCAAAGGACCTTGCTTTGAGTCCTGAGCCAAGCCCTCCATTATCCAGAATAGCCAGCGATGAACATACCAAGGAGGCAGTACTCACATCTCCTAGAGAGGGACAAAGACCCTGACCTCAGGCAAAATCACCACCTAATGGCAGAACTTTGGAGCCGATGCAATCTAAAGCATGGAAAGCGGGCGCCGAGAAGTCAGCGCCCCCTTTCCTATTGCACGCATGGAGCCCACAAGGAGGTGCTAGGGTCGCTTAGGCAACCTTAGCGCCTCCTTGCTAACGCGACCCCGCCATGGCTGCCGGTTATGAAGACCGATGCCGGTAAACGAGTTTATCGGCGGCCATTTTCATTACTGGCAGACAACCGGTTATAAAAACCGATGCTGAGATTACTGGTGTTGGTCTTCACAACTCATAATCAACAGAACATCATCTATAGCTTGGAAACTTTTTTTGTGTGTTTGTTTGTGAGACCAGACCTCATATATTATGTGAGAGAACTTTTTGTTGTGTGTATATGCTCTTTCTTCTTCAAAGGTATAAAATACCTATTACTACATGAATAACATCGTATGTAGTCTTATTGAACCTTTATAATCAGTGGTCTTGGTTTCACTTGTTTTCTTTTTTTAAATATTTAGTAAACTTATATTTTTTTTAAACACTTATCCTTTCAAGTTGAGCGATTACGACGCTGAAGGAGTAA
Source organism: Rhinatrema bivittatum (assembly GCF_901001135.1). Lineage (NCBI taxonomy): Eukaryota > Metazoa > Chordata > Amphibia > Gymnophiona > Rhinatrematidae > Rhinatrema > Rhinatrema bivittatum. The sequence goes on along the minus strand of NC_042615.1, from coordinate 450,379,100 downwards.
TCATGCTATTCTACCCTTAGTATAACATTTAACCATTATCCAGTATACATATGCTCCAAAATGCTGTCACTTGTTCCCTTCTTTCAGTGTTTCCAAAGCGATTCTCCATTTTGTTTTTGCTGGGCTGTTTTTAAACCAGCCTTCGGATATCACAGCAGCCAATAATCAATCTCACAAACTGAATGACCAATAGTAAAATGTTGCACATATGTGATGTCAGATTAAAGCCGCCCAATCCACTGCCTCATTCATACCCGATGGACTTTGTGCGGACAATTTGAATATCCATTTTTGCGCACAGTAATTTCATTTTGTTTGAATGTCGCTGCCATGTTCAGAACATATCACTTGATCTAATACAGTCCATTGTAAATGATGGAACATGCGAGAATATTGAACACAATGTTTTATCATCGGAGCTTCCATATTGACAGTATTGATTCTACTTCAATGCTCTCTTACACGGATCTTAACATGTCTGCTTGTTCGTCCTATATAAATGGAAGGACAGGGGCACTGAAGTAAATACACAACATTAGTTGATTTACAGTTCGTTATGGTTCTTTTTTTATATTGTATTCCTGTATTAGGATGTTGCCAAAATGTTCCAGTGATTGATTGTGCACACATATCACACTCTCCACAAGTGTCATGGAATCCTTCCAATACTTCAGTGTCCCCTGTACATGTTACTGTATGTACCACATGATCCTTTATGTTTTTACTTCTTGTATAAGAAAATAGTGGTAAGTCTACAAAACATTCAAATGTAACTATAAAATGTGCCAATGGTGTCTTATACTGTTTATTATTAAATAAGATTTATCTGAGTGTTGTAGGACACAGACTTCTGAAGAAACCTTTTTTTTGATTGATATTCCAACAAAACTGATCGATCTGAATATCTAGCACGCTTGTATGCTTTCTGAACTGCACTGTATGGATATCCTCTTTCAAAAAATCTCATTGCCGTGTCTCTTGCTTGTTTTTTGAATTTGTGATTATTTGAACATATTTGGCAGTTCAAATATATATAGGTCTTCATAACTCGGCAGTCTGCGGAGTTTATTTGTTGGTTTTTTTTTCTGCTTTTCTGTACTTTTTTTGAGCTGAGCGATACGCACTTTCCCCTCCCTTCCCCTACCTAACCCACCCCCCTGGCCCTATCTAAACCCCCCCTACCTTTGTTGGCAGATTTACGCCTGCTTTCAGCAGGCGTAAATCTGCGCGCGCCAGGGGGCTGCTGGCGCGCCATCACTCGACCCGGGGGTTGGTCCGGTGGCCTCGACCATGCCCCCGGGCCATTACTTTCCCTAAATGCCCCCTTTACCCCTAAATGATCTAACCATCAAGTATCTAACAGGCTTCTGACTTCAGATATATTTTAAAAAAGTTTTGACTGAGTTTTTGCCTTTACAGACAACTTCTTTTCAAACACTCTTTTTGCCTGCCTTATAAATATTTTGCATCTAGTTTGCCAGTGCTTATGCTTTTTCCTGTTTTCTTCAATTGAATCCTCTTTTCATGTTGTTGCTATAAAAGCCTCTTCACCTCACCTTTTAACCATGCCAGCAGTTGTTTAGCCTTTCTTCCACCTTTTTAAATGTGTGGAATACATCTGGCCTGGGCTTCCAAGATAGTATTTAAAAAAATGCCTACTCCTGGTGTTAACTCTTAACTTTTGCAGTTGCACCTTTTAGGGATTTTCTAACTATTTTCCTCAGTCTTCCTTTTGAAAGTTAAATGTTGGAAGTTTTCCTTCCTGTCCTTCCTCCATTTATTAATTCAGATTTGATCACATGATAATCACTGTTGTCTTCTGACCTTACTACCATTACCTCTCGCACAAAATCCTGTGTCCCACTAAAAATTAGGTCTAAAATATTTACTAGGGATTTACTAGGGAAACCATGTTATCCAGTATGCTAGCAGACAAAGTCTATAGGTTAGTATCAATATCAGTCATTCAAAAGAACCAAAAAGTTACTAATAAGGTAGTTCCAGTCCTCTCATGAGAAAACAAATCTTCACATTTAGAGTGATCCTAGTGGGACAAGTCTTTAACAGGATGTTGGCAGCTGAAATAGATGGGTTAGACAAAGGCTCTACTTTAACAGGAATTCTATACAAACTGAGGAAAACCTTGAGGTGTGACTTAATTTCTCAATAGGTTTAATGAGATTTTCCTGTTCTATGTGCCTGCGGTCTTTAATTCCAACAAAGAAATTTTTTCCAGTATCTCAGCTGAAGTTGGTTTTAACTTCTACTTTCAAGGATCTTGGTATGCTGAAGCATGGCCAAACAAGTGGTTCTAGTTAAGACCTACTAAAAACATTGCATTCAGATTGCTTTCAGAAGAATGGATCATTCCCTTTATACTGGACAAATAGAGCATTGAGACAATAGATTAAAAGCATTGCTAAAGAAGGCCCTTGAACTGACACCTACAGGCTGATGCAATACAGTGTGCTCAACTGCGTACACTGGTTTACTTGCAGTTGGATGCACGTTTTAGATGCGTGTCCACACAATCCCTTATGCTATATGTAATATTCTACCCCCTTCACACTATGATATCGATTAAACATAAATGCCATTTATTATTCTACCCATTAACTCCCTGCTCCTTGTTTTAAATTACATTAGTTTTAAAATAATAGAATATTCCTTTGTTCAATTTAGTTACGGTGGTTACTATCAGCTCTATTATTGACTTTTATACTCTAAGGTTTTGGTTGGTTCGTAAATGATTTCTAGAAAAATCCGATTTCACTCTTGTATGTAAAACATTATATTAATTTATGGTTTACTGTCTGTACTGTCTGTTATCTATCATACTTGTTATCTGTAAAGCCTGTTGCTAATTTTTGTTTATTGTAAACCGCGGTGATGTATCTTTTTAAGTACTGCGGTATATAAAAACCCCTAAATAAATAAATAAAATAAGGGGATGGGTGCATCCACAACATGCGTCCAACATGCAGTAAAACTAATAGCGCTCATCACATGCAAATACATGTTGATGAGGCTATTAGCTATGCTCTTCAGATGCAAAAAAAAATCTGCACCAGATCCACATATTTCTACACTCATAAATTAACACCTGCCCAGAGCAGGAGTTAATTTATGAGCAGTCTAAAACGTTGTACAGACATGAAGAAAATACAGCTTTTCTGTACATCCTCCAACTTAATATCATGGCGATATTAAATCGGAGGAATGAAAAGTTTAAAAGGTTTTATTAAAAAATTGAAAAAAAAAAGTGCCAGTGGTCAGGTTAGGGAAATGGATACTCAGTTAATGAGCGTCCATTTTCCAAACTCATGGAACTGTGCTGGTTAGTAAAACAGTTGATAAATTCAGCATCCATTTTCTCAACCCGCTGACAGCCAGCCTCTCCTGGGCACCCGCTGCCAAGGAAGTGCTAGGGGCACGCAATTGATCCTAGCGCCTCCTTGGCAGTGTGACCCCTAATTTAAATGTTGCATAGCACACCCAGGAGAGGTGCCTGGGCGCACATTAGGAAAGTGGGTGCTGAACACTGAGCGCTTGCTTTCGGCACACTTTTATTGCATTGGCTCCCTAGTGTGGACAGCATGGGCTGGAATCATTTAAATTCTATTCAACATCAGGCAGGCTGAGTCAGTTTATAGTCACATAGGACAAGTCACTGATCACAGCAAAGTTATGCCTGGAGAGCATTTTGTTTCTCCAAGTTGCATCATATATTTTTATTTATTTATTTATTTATTTATTTATTTATTTAAGGTTTTTTTTTTATACCGGCATTCATGAAGCGCTCACATCATGTCGGTTTACATAAAAAAAATGGGGGTGCAATGAATACAACAAAAAACATAGATGAACGTGAAGAAGAGATGCAGTTACAAGTAACAAGGACTATTGAACTGGGGTAGAGGAAATAAAGAAAGACAGAAGAAATTCATTATATACAAGGAGATGAGGTACAGCTGCTGTGTAGGATATCTTGCTGGCGAGGATATATTTGACCCCACAAAGACCTTCCTAATAAAAAAAAAAAAGAATTGCATATGGTTAGGCAAGGGAAACAGGGGTAAGCCAGCACAGAATCTAAATTTTTTCCATGATTCTAAACGTGTTTGTTCCTTACACTATGAGCCTTTCCTCTTTGGAGCAGCTTTTTTCCTGATCTTTTTTCAAACTTTAAGATTAGCAATCTGTAAGTAGAATCTGTCTTCTTATTAGATTGTGCTGCTCCAAAACTAATCAGTCAGTTTTGAAAGAAGTGATGGGCATGGTTACTTCTCCAGTAGCCAGTATCAGGGCCTTTGAGCAAATACAGTCATTGGAGAGGAGAAGAGATGTGTTTTTAGTACATAAGAATAACTACTCCCTGGCCAGATTCCAATTAGCAGTAAGTAGCACATATTCCTTCCATACTGGGGCCATAACCATTGCCATCTTTAAAGAACATAAGAGTTGTCATGCTAAGTCATATCAAAGGTCCATCGAGCGCAACAGACTGGAGCAGAGCAAGGCTGGAAGACTGAAGCAAGGCAAGGCTTGGACTGGAGTGGAGCAAGGCTTGAAGACTAGAGACAGGACTCAAGATTTAAAGCAGGATTAAAAGCAGGACTGAAACAGGACCGGCAGGAGAGCTTCTTGCTGAGGCAAAACTGTGATGCACAGCTGTGGTTAAAATACCTGGCCAAGTAATGTCATCAGGGAGTGCCAAGACTTAGGATTCCCTCCGCCGGGGCCTCATAAGTTGGTGTGCACTGTGTGCGCCTAGAGACAGAAGAGGAGTGGCGGCATTCCCCTGCCACGAGGAGTGACAGCATCTGGCCACGATCGGGGGTGAGTGAAACCACTCGCAGGACCGTCCCACGAGCAGTGAATGTAACATCTTTTTTGCCCCTTGTGGCTCTTTTAGTAATTAAAAGAGAATCGGAGATTATCACAAATCAAATAATTATGAATTTTCTGGGTTGTTTTTTATTTTTGAACATAAGATAGGTATCATAAAACAGGGCTCCAGAAGCTATTGCTTTAAGATATCAGAAAGGTAAGATGAATGAGTGTTGCAAGCATAGGAATAGAACAGAAAAGATAGAATCTAGATAATTGTAAAAGAATGAATGTTATTTACTTTTAAGTGTAGTGCCATATCTTTTCTTTTTTTGTATTAAACTTCCTATTTGTTAGGTATCTTTTTGGGTTTCAAGTGCTTCTACCATTCCATATATTTGTTTGAGGCTGTTTTTCAAATTATGTCTATGGGATGGAAGTCAGCATGCCACAAAATTATCCGAAAACTCTTTTACTATTTGTCTAAAAATAACTAAATTTTTCTTCTTTTGAAAACCTGAAACTTAATTATAGTTCCGGAGGTTGTGCTTGAACCACTGGAGTCTACAGATGCTCAAGTCTCTTCCCTTTAAACTTAACCAAACATCTTACACATTTGACAGCAGCATCATTTATCTGATCAATGTAAATGCTCTGTTTAACTGTCTTCCTGTGTACTGTACTTTTTCTAAGTTATAGATATTCTATGATGGCAATAAAACCACTGTTAAGACATGGGAATATTTTGAAACTCAAATGGAAAACACAATGACTTCATCTTTTGCATGCCGTGCCGAACCAGAGGATCCAGTAATGGAAGGAATTTAGTTGCTTATCGGTTACATAATGTAATGATTACATTGAAGCACTGATCAGCTAAACTCTGAAGCAGGAGGCATTCAGACAGAGTAGAAATAAGCATGTTTTAAACAATAAATCCTTTCGAAAACCCACTGACTTGTATTACTGAAGTTTATCTAGCAAAAAACAAACAAACAAAAAAGTCTTTCTGATTAATCATCATGCTTCTAGGTGGGAAACGATTTGAGTTCAGCTCATCTTTTCAAGCCATTTCCCTTAATAGCACATGATCTATGCACCAACATTTGACTTGATGTATGAAACAGATGAATATAAAACTATCAGCCGCCTATTGACTAGTCCACAGCTGTGTCAAAGTATCACACTGGTACTAGTATAAAGAGATTCAAAGGCCTTCCCGCACATTCTGTGTCGGTGGATAAAATGTCTATCAATTAGGGCCAAGGTCTTTTGTTGTTGCTCAGCCCTAGATCCACCTGCTTTTTACTCAAAACAAAAATAATTCTAGGAGTTGGAGTTCTTCCGTGTTATGCACGACTGAGTGTATTATACAGATGGATTGGAATAGCTAACTGATTTGCAGTAACACTAAGAAGTAATATTCAAATGGATTTTTCTTTCTGCATTCCTCTCAACTTAGCTATAGAAAGAAAGAAAAGCTCAGTGAAAAGTATTCATATGATAATAATATGCATTGTTATCCCAGTTTTTATTTATTTTTATTTTTTTAACGATTGACTGCAAAGGGTTTGGAGTGCTTTGTACAATGTATTGTTGTTTAAAAATATGCATGTGCATACAATACACAGCAATTCATTGCCTGTATAAACCACCAAATAAACCAAGCACTAAAAATATCCCACTTTCAGGACCCTAAAATATACTACAATTGTGACAAGGCGGATGGGGGTGCCAACACGAACAGGGGGTTCAGAGTAGAGGAACTGGATCATTGGCACAGGGAATGGAGGAGCATGAGGAAGAAAGAAAGAAAACAAGCAACAAGTCTCTGAGAGAAGGAAGTAGGAAAAGCAGGATATCTATGTTGAGAGGAGGGAGAAATGTCTGTGAACAGGGAGGTTGGGAGTGGGAGGAGAGGATGTCAAATCCACCCTGTAAGGGGGGAGGGAGTCAGATTGAGGAAAGAAAGGCAGGTATTAGGGAATACAAGGGGGTGGGACAAGACGTAGAATTGGTCATGTTAAAAGTGGAGGAAGCGTGACTGAGAGATGTCCTAGACTGAGTAGGAGAGAAGGGAGGTGCATGGTTGTTAAGCACCAGTGAGGATGGAAGGTGTAACCAGTATGGAGGGGGAGGTGAAAGATATCAGTAGAGGTAAAGGGGGCGGGGGGGAGAGTTGGACATGAGAAGATAGTGTAGGCCTATGAGGCATTAGCAGTATGTTTTAAAAAGGAAGGTTTATGGGACTGAGATAAATCAGAAACATGGGAGAATTGTAAAAGATGTGATGGAGCTGGAAGGGGACAGCGCTGTGAGTCATCACTTGGGGTGAGAGAAAGGGAAGGACTGGATGGCATTTCTAAGCTCCCCAAAGAGGGGGGATGTTGGTTTGGTGTACTTGGATTCAGAGTTGTTGACAGCATAAGCAGGGGATGGGGCTGGGAGGGATGAGGCTAATTGTTTCACAGATGCATTAACACAAAACACTTTCCTACACCTCAGGGAAGTATAGATATGCTTTTGTAATAGCACCCACATATAAAGTATGCATGTATGGTAACACTGCTTCACTTGCAGGTTATTGACACTTGTCATCAGTAAGCACAATATACACCATTTTAATGTGCATTAATGAACAATAGTACATTGGCCCTTCCGTTTTATTCCTAGCATACGCAAACATACAATACATGACCCAAAGGAATCACTAAGCACATTTAAAGTAATGATCAAGGATTTCGAAAGTTGAATTAATCGGTCTCTAATGGAAAGCACAGTCTCACAAACCACACTCAAATGCCATATATATATATAACTACATCTTATCACTTCATAGCAGAGGACTCAATACATATTTTTAAAGTCCATTGTGCATACAGTACCTAGGGGAGCATCAAAAATGCCTGTTCTTATGATGGCATCTCTTCATTTTTTTTGTTGTGTTTTGGTCTGTTGTGATCATCTCACGAATCATAAATCAGGAAGCATTTTTTTTTCTCCCTCGGAGGATTGGCAGTAATTGAATGTCTCTGATGTCACTAAGAACAGTGGGTTTGTATTGTGTCAAAGCAGAGGAATTGTATTCTTTCAGAGCAAGCAGAAGTAGTAGAGCCGCAGAAAGGAGGCGTGTGGTATTCTTAGCTGTGCTGAATATTAGGCTTTTCAGCAGGCTGTCAAAAAGGTCCTAAGATTTCAGCTCTTATAGAAATTTCAGTCTATATTCCTTTTTCTTTTTTTTTTTTTTATAAACAGCGGTGTTGGGGGGGGTGGAGGAGAGAGAATGAATGGGGGAAGGAATCCCCAGCTGACACTCTCCATTTTTTTGGGCAGCAGGGCAGTAAGAGACAGGGGAGAAACCAGGGTACATTTTTTAATGAGAGTAGGAGGAAGCAATGGAGCAAGGAAAGGAGAATCCCATGACCCGGTGACTTTTCTTTTTATATATATGTTTATATAGTCGGGAGAGAGGGAGAAAACCAGGCCAGAGGAAAATAAGGGATCCCATTGCATGTTTTTCTCATATCAAGGGTTGGGAGGGAGAAAGGCAAGGAGTCCTGCTACCGAGGGAATATTTTCTTTCATTTCAAGGCTGGGAAGAAGAAAGGGATCCAGCTGCAAGGACTTTTTAATTTTTTTTTCTTCAATTTACTGAGACTGGAGGAAGCGTGGTTAGACAAATTTAGGCCTGCTATTGCAGTCCCTAACTCTGGCCAACTAACTTTCCCTGCTGCCCTTACCACGCCTGCCCAGATTTGACTGGCTAAACCTAGCCACGTAGTGAAATTCAGGGGGGCTAAACTTAACCAGTTAGCTTGGTCAATTTTCAATGACTTTGATCTGCCCGGCTAAGTCCTTACGTAAATACTTAGCCAGCTAGATCCCTTTGAATTTTGACAGCTTAATTACTGAACTTTTTAAAACAAGGGGATGATATGAAGCAACCCATGGGCATGCATTAGTCCAGGGCAGGGCTGGTGCAAGAGCATTTAGCACCCTAGGCGTACCTTTGGTCATGCACCTCCTCCCCCAGTGTACCGCTAGCACAGCACTCCCTCCTATCTGTTGCAGTGAGTCCAGAACAGTGCTCTCTTCCATGATAGTATTAGCTCTGGCCAAGCACCCCTCTGGGCCTGTGCTGGTAGGATTTTGCTGCCCCAAAAACTTTGGCGCTGTAGGTGGCCATCTAATTTGCATAATGGAAGCACCGGCCCTGGCCGAAGAGTTCTCAACCCCAGTTCTTGAAACACACCTAGTCAATCAAGTTTTCAGGAAATCCATAACGAATATTCCTAAGATAAATTAGCATTCAGTACCTCTATTGTATGCAAATCTATGTCATACGTGTTCATTATGGATATTCTTAAAACCGGACTTGAATAGTTGTATCCCGAGAACTGGGTTGAGAACCAGTGCATTAGTCAAATTAAAAATTCCTATTAAAAAGAAAACACAATAAGAATAAACTAGAAGGATGAACTGGGAGAAAGTGGAATGAAGATTTGATGTTAGCTTTCACCACATCACCAATGAACCTATTAACCATGCTTCCTAAAAAGAGTACAGAACACAAAAAAGCTCAACAAAATTATTAGTTGACATTCTGTGAGGATATGAAAGATTATATATGAACCAGAATTTACCCAATGCCCAATGGAGATACCACCATGTCTGTGAATGGTTTGACTCCAAAATGGCTAGCCACCCTGCCCAGGAAAGAGCTCATTGTTACTGTTGTCCTTAGCACCCTGGTATTTTCATAGGGAAGCTGCATTGTTACCCTGCCAAACTTATGCAGGGCCCTGATAGGGGATAAAGAGCTAGAAATAATTCCATCCAAAATAAACCTGGCACCTAACTAGGGCAATGTGCCAACAAAGCTATGGCTCAAATTTTGAAGCTTGAGATGGGAGTTGGGCCATCAATCCCTCCACAGGGAGAAAAGGGGAAAAGGCCATAAACTGCAGTCCTTGCATTGTATAAGGCACTAGGAGGATGGGTCCCCCATTCCCAACCACACACCATCACCCTCCTCCCTCAACCATTACAGGCATGACAGAAGTTCAGAGAGTCAATATGCATGAGCTAACATTGAACATCTGACATTCATGCCTCTCAGATCCATTCTAGAGTTCCCAGATGATGGGAGGGCTCCTGAAAAACAATTTCTGACACCTCTCCTTCCCCTATCCCCAAACACACACACACACACACGTTGCAATGCACCTATGGTTTAAGAGAATAACTGACTGTCGGCCAGAGCCTTTCTGAATTTTATATCATAATTTAAACAGGATCAGCCTCTGTACCCCTGTGAGCCTGCATATTCATGTCTAGATATCACAACAAGTAAGAACTCTGGCCAGTTTTCTTTACCACAATTATGTTAACAAATAGATGTACAACTGTTGCCCACTAATGTATGTTTTTGGACACACTAGGTTTTTTCTCCCTCTCGTTGGTTCCTATATTTTTGTCTTTGGACACCCAAAACTCACTCTTCTGATCAGCGATTGTGTTAGAAATGAAAACATGTCTATAAATTCTCTCCTCTAACCACGCAGACAGCATCGTCGCCCCCCCGCCCCCCCCACCAAACACAGCCCATAGCTGCCATACCACCCAGCAGATTTGCCAGATCTCTCTCCTAAGATCCTCATCTTTCTTCCTCGTAGGGAATCAATATTTGATTCAGAGAGCCAAATCCTATCCAGATTGCTTCTTTGTAGCCTTGTGAACTTTGTCTATCTAAATGCAATTTTCATGATCTTAGCTACATCAACCTCCACAATACTGTGTGGGGAAGGCCATTGAATCAGAAGTCACCCCAGAGGTCGTGCAGTTGTGTTCTGTTTTAGACTTATCCAAATCTGTGCATGAGGTCAGAGAGGAGAGGTCATAAAGTGATAGCCCACCATTTGTAGTGCTCTGCCTTTGATTCCCTCACACATGTAAATGTTGCTTTTCCCTGGCTCCTCAGATGCTGGCTGCCTTCTTCCAGGAAGTGGCATGACTTCTGGGTCTCCAGTGCTGAGGCAGTGGCACTCCCAGTTTGCCCTGTGCTTTTTTGTATGTTGCCACATTGTAGTGATGATATTTGTCCAAATTATCAGGGGTCAGCCATGTGGGCTTTTCTCCCCCTTGCAGCCGTCACAGCACTGGGAACCTTGAGGCAACCTTGGATGTTACCATCCCTGCCCCCGTTGCCCTTTCTTCTTTTGGCCAAGTAGCCAGCACCAATTAGTATCCAACTGAGCTCCCACTGGCTTTGCTCCTGTCCCATCCACCTTTTCACTACCCCCTACTGTCTATATCTTCAGAGTTCATGCAGAATGCACCATGTCATCACTGATTATGGCTGAGGAGCTTAAGCAGGTCTTCTATTCCTAGAGAGAGAGAGAATATTTTTCTTCTCCCTCCTTTTATGTTTACATTTTTTTAAACCTTTAACCCCTTCAGACATGTTAGTGGCTTCTGAATGGTCAAAGCCCAGACTCTGAGAAAGCAAGTCAAAGTATCTTTACTTTTATTCTTTAAAAAAAAAAAAAGAAAGAAAAGGCTCTTTAGTCACAGTCGTCTCTTGCAGACCGTAGATGTCACTGGCGCTGGGGCAGAGATCTGAAAAAAAGATAAGGGACCTGTCTCCCCTTGCTTTTATTTTTTATTTACTTTTTAATTGTTTAATAAAAGCAATCAGCTGGGACTTTCAATGAGGCATGCCTGTTCACCACAAGAGGGAATAAGGTTGTGTGGAAACTAGTGAGTAGCCTAAATATGCTACTAGGCCAATGAACATTTCCCACAACCATCACCACAGTGATGGAAGGAGCTAGCAGAGGTAAAAAATATCTCTTGATGCCATTGACTGACCACAATGGCCCTGCCTGGCCTCTCCTCCCCTCACTGGTGGCATTGGGGGGAGGGGGGGGGGTGATGGGAAGTAAGAGAAAAGAGCCACCTGGCCACAGAACTCATTAGGGGAGGATTTAGGCCAAGAAGCTGGTGCTGGTCACACCTGGGTCAGGCCTCCTTCCCCTGGATATTTATACTGGTTTGATTTATTCAAACCAGTCACATCACCCTCTACCAACACATCATCATCATCTCCACCACGTTTTTTGTTGTTTGCGTATTACTTGCTGGGGTAGGGCTCAGGAGCAATGTAAGGAAATATTTTTCCCAACAAAGGAAGATGGATGAATGGAAAAGACTCCCAGTGGAGGTGGTGAATTGGGAAACTGTAATAGAATTCTAGAAAGCATTTGATTAGTAGACAGCATTAGAGTTAATGATATGAGGGTAAAGTCAGAGGGTTAGGCAGTGGCACTGTGATTTGGTTTGCATCAGACATGGGTAGATTAACCAGATGGGTCTTATAGTCCTATCCAACGTCATTTTCTCTTTCTGTCTTTCTAATTATTTCATTGCTGAGTAAAAGCATTTCCATTCCAAAACCAGTTGTTTCTATAACCTTTTTCTAGTGTCTATCCAGGGCTGAGGCAAGGATCTGTAGCGCCCAAGGCAGACCAGTGTAACACTGCCCCCCCCCCCCAAACCCGCCCTGAGTTTAATGTGCTCTCTGACAGTGGTAGATATACAGCGTTATTGTTACCCTTTACAGTTTTCTCTCTCTCTCTCTCACCATGTCGCATAACCTAGCGAGTGCTCCATGACTGCTGTCGCCCTTCTTCACATTTTGAAAATGGCACCCTCGCATACCTGGCTATGCCCTCCCCCCCCCCCCCCCCCCCCACTGACGCCACCCTAGGCGACCGCCTAGACCCGCCTAATGGTCACGCCGGCCCTATTTCTATCTCTCCTGCTGCTAACAAATGCTACATCTACTGTTTATATATTCTTGCACGTTACTCCTTTATACAGTAAGCAGTCACTAAGACCCTGCAACATAAAATCTGCTTACTTGAAATCCATTCACAAAGTCTCCTATACACAACTAATTGAGTCCAGTTGTGAGTGAAGACATAATTTAGATTTTGGTTTGGTGTCTATTCTAGTTTTCCAGTAGAATGCAGCAATCAGGTTAAACAATTGCATTAAGAGGAACTTATCCATTTTCTTATAAAGGGTCCATTTATTTCCTATTATTCCTTTACCCTGCGAGGTCAAATATAAGAGATCAGAAATGTTTAACATGATTTTTACTGACAGAATTCTAGAATGTAGCACATAATGTTTTTCCATCTAATCATGCCATATTAACATTTCTCATGTTTGCATGAGCAGATAATTTAATTTTATCTATAAATCTCTCTTTAACTAATGACGCATGATGTAACAGAAACAACACTAATACAATCAGAAATCTACATACTTCATAGATTTCTTAGCAGAAAAAAGCTAATACAACAAGCGTGCATTATTCAACAATATAATTCACAACAATGTATTATTAATGCAACATCCTAGCTTACTTCACAGTGTGTCAAAATCAAACTCAGATCAAGTGTAATGAAATGCAGGGGCAAAGGGATTAGTCTTTAAATTCCTGTGTACACAGTTTTGCAGGAAGTCATTGAAAGTACACAAATACTACTTACCTAAGCATAATTAAAAATTTCCGATGAAGTAAAAGACAAACAAGGAAGGGGTAATAGAATGTCAAATGTAATAAATGATAGGACAAATCTTAAAATCAATAGGGAATTACATCAATTCATAATTACATTTCTTAATGTAGAGAATCTGTCATGAAACATAAATGCACTAAGCGTATTGAACAATGCGCTAGGAATTCTGTACTGCAGATTTCACATAGCCAGTGCACTGCTGAAAAGTGGAAGGCCAAAGTTTGAAAAAGATGTACATAGTTTACAAAGTGGAGAACATTTGCCAATAAAACAAAATTGTGCACTAAACAGTTAATAGTCAATCCATTACAAACATATATTCTCATAGGCCTAGTCATTTCAGTGGGTTAAAAGTGAAGCCTGCAAGAGATTTTGATGTACTTTCCTGGTATAATTTACTGGACAAGGTTGCTCTCTACCTTGTGTGACAAGCAATCTATGTCTTTATCCAGGCCAGGGTTTCAAACTCTTCTGAAGCCATGAATGCAGGTGGCAGATGTAGCTTACTGTTTCCAGGTGAAGGCACTCCCTTGATCAGGGAGAGGACCAAGAGGCCTGACCTGCAGCCTAGAAGATCAGATCCTTATCTGTGGCAGTGTATAGAGTAAGGGACCTTCACTACCCTCCTTAACTGGCCTTCTTTATTATTTACTTTAAGGGAGAAGAAGATAAACATGAACAAAATAGCGCAACTTATCTGCTGTTTGACAAAGCCATTTCTGTTTTGAGTGAAAACTGCCAAATAAACCCTGTTTGGACTATTCACTGATGTGAATGATCCATATTCTGAATTACCAACAAACAGTATAAGGATGTGCCAACTTTTTAAAATGAACACTCCATTAAGTGTTATAAATAATAACTATAGTATATGTTATATTCAGTATATTGGTGGGACTGACAGCTAAGATCAGCTTTGATTCAACAACATCAAATATATGTGTATACCTATAATTTAAATGAATCACTACATTAATTATGTTTATGTAACCCCTTGTTTGGAGGATTGTTGCTCCTTAGGGCACACAACTAATTTATAGCTTCGGGGTCTGCTCCGGCTAGTCATGCCATTCCATCCCAAGCTGACTCTTAATCCTGGGGGTGGGGACTCTTTCTATATGGGGAAGCTCTCGCTTATGGCCCAGACGATGAGAAAAGGTCGCCAATGTGTGTGTAGTCATTTTGTGCTTCCCAGAGGGTGAGAGGCTGTAATAACTCAGACTGGGCCAGGTCTGGTTGTTAAAATAAAGTTTACTGATTGGTAATAATAAATTAAAATCCATTATCCAGAGCTGTGAGGTTACATCTGACAGGCGATAAATTACTCTTTTTCCTCTGTAGATAGGTCTCCTTAATCCAGATCCCTGGGTAAAGCCCACGGTCATTTTAAATGCACAATACTCTCCCAGCGACTATGCGGGAATCCTATTGGAGGTGTCTCCAACTTTACTGAAAAATCCTATCTTTAGACATCTTCTTCTCGGACATACAGCCTGACCTGGTCCCTTGATGTTGCTGGAGATCTAACTAGGGTCTCTTGCTTTTGATCTTCCATTCCTTCATACTTTAGTTGTTACTTTAGGGATTTCTCTTGGGCAAAAGTCTTTGGGATCAGGCTAGTCCTTAGCTCTGCAGTCCCCGTGGAGAAGGGGGATATAGAAACCTCCCCACACTTCTTCCAAAAAAGAAGGGGGATATAGAAACCTCCCCACACTTCTTCCAAAAAAAATACTTCCAAAATTTGAACTGGATATCTTGTCTGCCCTCACTCTCTCTGGCAGCAGGATCCATCACTGGTGCTTGCCTAACTAGGGTTTAGAGTGGGCTCACGGGTCTTTTGTCCCTTGTAGAGAACCCCTTCCTCCCAAAAGGGTATCAGGCTTAAAATCTATCTCTCTGCAAAATAGGAGGACTCTCAGTCAGGGAGTGCACTAGGAGCTGTCACTTTGAAAGGAAACTCCTTTGGGTGAAGCTGGGAGGCCTCACCAGTGTGTGGAAAAATACAGTTTGCTCTCTGACTTCTCTCTAACCAAATCCTCCCCCCCCCCCTTTCCCCCAAGTGTGATAAAATGGCTGAGCTAAATACTGGTCAGACATCCAATCCAGAACCTCCAAAGAGGAGGGGCCAAGGGGTATGGATGGTGTCTTACAAAGTATATTCTAAAGACAGGGACATCTGGTGACCAGACTGGGAGGGTCTGCCACATCTTTGTATGATTCTAGTAACTATTTGCATTAAATAAGAACATAAGAAATTGCCATACTGGGTCAGACCAAGGGTCCATCAAGCCCAGCATCCTGTTTCCAACAGTGGTCAATCCAGGCCATAAGATCCTGGCAAGTACCCAAAAGCTAAGTTTATCACATGCTATTGATGCCTGTAATAACAGTGGCTATTTTCTAAGTCAACATTTAATAGCAGGTAATGGACTTCTCCAAGAACTTATCCAGTCCTTTTTTAACCCAGCTACACTAACTGCACTAACCATATCCTCTGGCAACAAATTCCAGAGTTTAATTTTGTGTTGTGAAAAAGATCTTTCTCTGATTAGTTTTAAATGTCACACATGCTAACTTCATGGAGTGCCCCCTAGTCCTTCTATTATCTGAAGAGTAAATAACCGATTCACATTTACCTGTTCTAGACCTCTCATGATTTTAAACACCTCTATCATATCCCCCCTCAGCCGTCTCTTCTCCAAGCTAAACAGTTCTAACCTCTTTAGTCCTTCCTCATAGGGGAGATGTTCCATCCCCTTTATCATTTTGGTCACCCTTCTCTATACCTTTTTTTTTTTTTTTTAATTCTTTATTTATATATTTTCTAATAAATCACACAAAATGATTTACAGAAACACAAAAAAGAAATGGTTTGATAATTAAATAATTATCACTAAGTAAAATTTAAGACATTCCTTACATCATCAATACCATTTATCATTCAAGCCAATTTTGAGAGGGATGCGGCATTACAACAACAAAACCAAGGGAGCATACATGCTCTAAGCTTTCTAATAAAAAAGGGCTAATACAGAAACCTGCATTATTATTTACTTGTGTTTACCTTGGGAACGGGAGATGAAGTTGTTAACTTCTTTTGTTCAAGGTAATTTTTTAAATGGTCAGGTATAAAAAAAAATGAAAGCTTCATCATGCTTTGCAATTAAACACTTACACGGGAATCTTAAATTAAAGGAAAAACCCAAAGCAATTACCTCTTGACGGAAGCCTAAAAAGGCTTTCCGTCTCATCTGTGTGGAAGCAGCTAAGTCTGGAAACACTTTAATATTTTGTCCCATGTGATTGATGGGGTATTTGGCAAAATATCTCTTCATAATTAAATTAACATCACTTATTGAGGAAAATACTGCCAAAAACGTACCCCTATCGATCACCTGAGCAGAAGAATCTTCCAAGAAATTAGTCAAATTTCCTTGAAACATTTGAGCTGATTCTTGTGCTATTATATTTATATTTCTGGGTTTGGGTAGAAAGTAACAATTTGATACAGTAGGAGAATCCGCTATTGCAAAACCAAGGTTCTCAATCAGAAACTTTTTTAAGGTAATTAGGGAAGCTTCCCCAATTAACTTAGGAAAATTTAAAAATCTTAAATTTAGTCGCTTGGAGTTGTTTTCAATAGTCTCGATTCTCCTAGCTATATTATCTCTATCTTAGATTTCCTTATTTGACTGTAATCAGCCTCTATGTGTTAACATTAGAGCTGTATACTCTTGTATAGGGAATAATTAAAGATCTAATAATCATCACAGTAAGGCAAGCGTGACCTGCAGATCAATAGTGGAAAATATTTACTATAAAGGAAGTAACTGACAGAACTGAATTTTTCAGTCATTAACAATAGTATTGTCCTTAGAGGTTACTATTCCTTCTTAAGAGACCAATACTTCAAGTTATTGAGAGAAACTAGTAGTGTGCATTTGTTTTGTGATATTACTGTAAAAAATGCAGGGGGAAAACGTTGGGTTATGTCACCACATTATTTTTTACATTCCCAGCTTAATGAACTATTGACTGCTTTTGAAACTACTGATTCATATTATCCTTCCTCAGATAAGCCTTCTTACACCAGCTGGAGATGGTGTTACAAATGTGTGGTATTGAGACTTCTGGTGATGTCATTGAGCTGAGCAATCACAATTTAGTATAGTCCTGTGAAGAACCCATCTAATTCTTTTAGAACCCCCCCCCCCTATCAGTTATTAGAAACAACACTGAGATACAACATTGTGGGGTAGATTTTCAAAGGGTAACGTGCGTAACCCCCGAAAACATACCCCAACCCCCCCCCCCCCCCCCCCCGTGCGTGCCGAGCCTATCTTACATAGGCTCAGTGGCGCGCACAAGCCCCGGGACGCGCATAAGTCCCGGGGCTTTCCTGGGGGGGGTGTCGGGGGGCGTGTCACGGTGGCGCATCATTCGGGGGTGAGGCTGCGGGCGTGGTTCCGGCCCGGGGGCATTTCAGGGGCATGGCCGAGGCCTCCGAAACAGCTCCTGGTCCGGAGAATCGCGAGCCGGTCAGTTGGCCGGCGTGCATGAGTTTCGCCTGCCTCTGGCAGGCGTAACTTTTAAAACAAAGATGGGGGTTTAGATAGGGCTGAGGGGGTGGGTTAGGTATTGGAATGGAGGGGAAGGTGCGGGGGAGTGGAAGGGAATGGAGGTAGGCTGCACGGCTCGGCGCACGCAGGCTGCGGATTTTGGGCAGCCTTTCACGCGCCGACCCCGGATTTTAAAGGATACGCGCGTATTTATTAAAATCGGCGTACTTTTGTTTGCGCCTGGTGCACGAACAAAAGTACGCGCTCGCGCTTTATTATAAAATGTACCCCTGTATGTACAAAGTTTTATTGTCAAAAAGTAAAGAAATGCCTGATAAACCACACAGGAAAGAGCATGAAAATGTCAAAGTTGTGGATCCTAAAATGGCACTGGCTAATGAGTTTGTCCCAGAGATAGTGACAGAAGAGATTGTATGTGGTTTCTAAAAGTATCTTGGCAATTTATAGAATAGAATTTTGGCAAAGTTCAGGAATTGATAAAAGACTTCTATTGTCTGTACAGAATATACAAAAATAGGAATCAAACAATTATGATTTGTGTAGATGACATTGTGGGACCCAAACAGAATGAAAACCTTGGCAGAAAAATAGACTGATACATTTGAAGCTTGTTTCGATGCATGAAGAAAATCATGATCAAAGAAATAATGTCTGAATACAGAGGAACCCAGAAATGATGAAAGTCACAAATCTCCTGGCGTAGTTTGAAGGCTGGTTGACAGAGACTTGCAAGGTAACAGCAAATCTACTTTGATTGTACACAGATTGGGAACACTGAAAGAAAGAGAAGACCATGCATGTTCATGGCCTGATTTCCTGTTTCTGTGGACAAGATTCATGTTATGAGGGTCTATAGGCAGTGAACACAAGTAGAGTATAAAGATCAGAAAATAGCTTTTTCAAGATTTATCTGAAAAAATATAAGCAAAGCACTATAAATTCTTTTTGAAAATAAAGATGAAATGTATCCTCCAAAACTTAAGGGGCCCAATATTCAAAGCGAATTCAGCATTATTTAACCAGATAAGTGGGACTTATAAGGCTAAGTAACAACTGATGTATATGTGCCTACACTCAGCAGCCACCACTTAGCCACATAAATTCCTTATACGGCTAAAAGTTCTATGCACAAAAAGTAGGCGTGTACTGGGTGGATTAGGGAAGGAGCATGTTAGCCCTATAACTGATATAACTAACTACCGATATTCAGAGTTAGCCGCATAAGTATAATGTGCCATAGAGCAAATCTAAACACAGTTGGGTAGATTTATCCAGCTAAGTACATATATATATATATGTGTATATTGAGAGGCTTTGCTGTGCCACTGAATATACATTGTAACTTAGTCGAATAAGCTCTAACTGGCTAAGTTACTTACACAATCAGCTTTGAATATTGATCCCCAGAAATTTACAAAACAAGGGTTCCAGAATTTTTGAAACATCTGAAAAAGTAAGAGTCCTCCATGCGTGTAAGCAATACAATGAAAAAGAAGCTTCTGTAGAGTGAACTGATCTGCTCACTATCAATGTGGGAGTTCACAAATCTGCAACAGTCTCAGACTTATATATGTGGCCCACCTTGGTCCGGACTATGAATTACCCCTATGCTTGAGGTGGGGAGTACCACATGAGAAATATTTACTAATATGATTTATCTTTGGGTTCATAGCCTGAGTGGTGGATGAGACAGGGTCCTGGTCACCCCAATATCAAAATCCTGTGCTCTTCCCAAACAACCTCTCACTTGTGACATCAGAGACCAGATAAAATCATCACATCAGAATAAAACAGTAATTTACCTTTTTACTATTATTAGGTAAGTAGACAGTAAATCCAACTAGAACATTAAATGAGAAAAGTTCAGTAGTAAAGTATAATATAAATTTGCAGTTTTCTTATTTTAAATCAAGCAATGGAGAAATAACACTGGGTATGGCCTGTTAGCCAGAGCAACCAACATACTCATATAGATAATAAAAAAAATTAAGGATTGCTGATAGAGAAATTTTGAGAGGAAAAGCAGTGAAGTACACAGCTTTCAGAAATTGTCTTTACCGCTGAGTAAAAAAAGGGGGGAGTGGAACAGATCCACCCCAATGTCACCAGTTTATAAAGGGTACACCCTGACCCAAACACAAAATTGTGTGGGGAAAAAAACAATCAAGAAAATGAAGAAGTCATTGGAGCATTGGATGGTGGAGTTGGCTAGATGACAAACCAAATAGATGAGCACTGCAGTGTGTGAAAAGTCTCTCACTCTCCTGGAGAGCTTTCCCAAATGGTTTACTTGGTAGTAAACAGAAAGCAGGCCTGATTTCAGTCTTTTACAGAAAGACCATGGTCCATCAGCTTCTCTTTCACTGCCCTATCTCATGCGGCTGTGACAAGGACTTAAGCTTGACTTTGGATAAAAGGCTGAAGCAGTTAAGATGAGATACTGAATTTATGACAAAAGGCAAGGAAATAAACCTTCTCCCTTCTCTGCTATGATACTCTGTGCAAAGTTTAGACTACTTAATTCAGTCCCTTAGGAGGGTGATCCAGACATGTGCTTCTAGGCCTAGTTATCTCTGGAAAGGAAGTCTCTCAGCTCCTGGCTCCTGGGATTTTACAAATAGTTCAGCTATGAAGCAAGAACAGCTGTCTGTCTCTCTATTTCCTCACAGCGTATACTTCTGTCTCTCTCTCTTGATAATTAGCTCTTCAGGAGAAGAACTGATTTCAGGGCTGCCAGATTCACTCCTCTCTTCCTGGCTCCTGGCTCCAACTCCTGGCCATCCCCGTTCTGCACATAGAGACAGAGACAACCAATTTATGTCTTTTCTTCCTTAAATGGTCTCCCAGCATTCCTTTGGCTTCCTCCTCTGCTGGCTATGTAGTACTATTCTCTGGGCTGGCTCTTTTCCCAACATTTTATCATTGTGAGTGCTGGATGCTGGTTCTTGCAGAAAATGTGTCATTCACAGGAAAGCATACAGTGGCTTTGATATATTTTTATAGAGGTCACCTTGGCTCTGGTGGCTTGCAGTCTCTGCAGGGTTGAAAAACCCTTTTTTGGCAGGTCCAAAACACATCACTCATATCCAGATGTAGCTCAGTCCACATTATAAAGCGCCAACATGTGATATGCTCATGGGGGAAGAACCTGATTTACAGTAGGTTGCAATCCAAGGGAAAAGTGCAGTCAAACTTTATGAAGAATCCACACAGAGTCAAAAAATTGATGTTAAACTTTTAAATCAGAACGGCAACTCCACGATTCAGAAATTGCATGACATCCAGTACTTAAACAGACCCCTGACACAGTCCCGTGTTTCGCCATGCGGCTGCATCAGGAGGGACAGCAATGAATGTAAATGTCTACAACAAAAAAGAAACTGAATTGCAGTCTCTCCATTACCACAGGGTCTTCTCTGCCACATCCTCTGCAAAGGTTTTCACTCATTAGCTTTCTTTTTCTTTGGACACACTCTATTCTGAGTGAAATAAGTTCCACAGAATTGGGTTTCCCCCACCTCCTCCCCACACGCACTGCAGTATTTCACAGTCTAGATACTTTTAGCTGCATCCAAAAAGAGGTGGTGAAGGAAGGAAGATTGGATGAGGAAATGTCTGCATGGAGCCTTCATTTTGAAAGACCGACATCGACTTTCCATGGGTGCTTTTGTACCTACTTCAAAGATGAGTATATTTTATCTGCTGATATCTCATTGGTCGGATTATCAAAGAGAGGCTCTCAGGCTGATGTCATAATCTGAGCACTAAGGAAACGTGCGCTGGTTTTCAGCACAAATTCTTAACACTCAAATTAAAATTTGTTTTTAATTCACGATGCAGTAAGCTAATGCTTTGCAAAGGCATTGGGAGTTAATGCACATTTTAACTCGAGAAAGTGGGGGGGAAGCATCTCTGACAGATCTCAGCAATTATCTGGGTAAGTAGCAGCAGCCGCTGCCCCATAGATGGATAAGTGCTGATTTATCCGGCTATCTAGCGTGCTTCACTGCTCATTAGCTGGATAAAAACTTTGTCGCTTACCCAGATAAGTCAGTACTTTTTGGCTAAGTGTTCTGGACTTTTTCAATTCCCCCCCCTTTTTTTTTTTTAAGGTTTTTAGATGCCAAGAAAGTAGCACTGGAAACTTAACTTCAGCTCTGGATCAGAGGTTAAGTTTCCAGCACTAAGGAGTTGATTTTAAGAAAGACCCGCACATGCGCGTCCATGTGCCTGCGGTTCCCGGCACATGAACATGCCAATTTTATAACATGCGCTTGTCAGATTTTAAAATCCGCGCACACATGTTCGGGCAGCCCGTGACGCACATACGCGGGGGGGGGGGGGGGAGGATTTTATAACCTATGTGTGGTGACACAATCCGCTGGTCCCCGGTTCCCTCCCAGTCAGCTCCAAGCTGACTGGGAGGAAACTTCCCTAATCCTAACCCTACCCTTCCTACCTTTTCCCTTCTCCTCCCCAACCCCTAACCTGACACTACCTAGCCCCTAATTTTTTATTTTAATGCTTATTCCTCCTCTGGAGCAGAATTATCTTCCGTGCACTGGTCGGCTGCCAGCGTGCGCTGTCCCAACCTGCTCCCCACCCAAACCATGCACCCCAGGCCATCCCTTTCAGCAGCCCCGGCACTTCGTCACGTTGTGGGGGTTACGCGCGTGGCCAGGACCATTGTAAAATGCATGCAGTGTGCACAAGGCCCAACCATGTGCATAACCCCTGAAATGTATTCATGTGGCCCTTTTAAAATGGGGCCGTAAGAAAGGTATGCTGGCCAAATGCAGTTTCTGTGCATTAGGGAGAACTGTTCAGTGCTTAATGCCCTCATTTGAAAGGGATTTCCATGCAAGGGTGCTAAGTAGTACTCCCATTTAGGAATGCATATTTTCTGCAAGTAAAAGTCCTTGCTGCATCGGCAGTAAGTTTTGCGCACAGAAAATGCATGTTCTAGTTCAGGCATAAACTTTGTCTTTCTCCATTTGCAGGGAGGAGCTGCTGATTATTCAGTAGGTTCAAGCAGGAGTGTCACTGCTACTGAAGCGCAGGGCCTGCAGCCTGCCTACTCAATGCCTTGCTTCTAGGTCCCTGCTCTGCTCGCTGCCCTGTCCTACCCCAGTCAGACTCCATAGTGTGTGTGTGTGTGTGTGTGTGTGTGTACTGTCAGCCTGCTGCTGTCTCATAATTGGCTTGACTGCAGCTGTTTCAGTACACCCCTGTAGGCCCCCTCACTGACATCTTGGACCCTTGGCAGTTCCTGCCTGGCTGCCTTCCCTCTTACAGGCTGCCAAGATGAGTGGTCAAGCAGGCAGCAGCAAATGGGACACAGGTACTGGAATAGAGGCTCAGAGTTGCTTGCCAGCATTGCCACTGTTTTTTTTTTTTTTTCCCCATACTTTATTTTGGAAGTAGGCATCATGGTGGCCACATGGGAACCAAACGCCATAAAACAGAAAGCAGCTGAGCTCTGCATAAGCACTGCCGAAGAGTGCAACCAGCAAGGTGGGACCTTGCTCAAGCAGGCAGCAAAGCACAAGAGAGGCAGCAGAAAATAGTGACCCTGTGCATCTTTTTTTTTTTTTTTTTTAGATCATTAGGATCTGTGCAAGTTGGCGAACATTGAAGGCAACGTGAGTGTGAGGCAGTCGGCAGTGGTGGCAGGGGCAAGCAGTGTGAGGCAGATGCCCCTGGGGTGTGTTTTCAGAGGGGCATTTTTGCCGCCACAAAAGCCTGCCGGCTGAGGCAGCCGCCTCACCCTTCCTCATTATAGAATCACCCATGAGTTGTCTCTGTAGCAATGTGGCAGGTTCAAGGGCCTACAACTCCCAGGTCTACAAGTTCAAATCACCTCAAACTTGACAGGACCTAATGAGCACAGACTCTCCAGTCAAGAACAAAGTCCTTCATATGTTGTGTATATCCAAGCAATCCATCTCACTGAAGAAGAGTAAAGCACACTGGATTTACTAGGCTTCATTCCACACACCCTGTACAAATAGAAGCACAGCAGCTTTCTTGTGCAAGGATCTACTCTTAAAGGTTAATTTTTAAGCCCATGTGTGCATGGTTCCCAACGTGCGATTTTATAACATGCACGTGCCAATATGATAGGGCCTTTCCCCAGTTCCCTCCCTGTCCGCGCCAATAAAGGAGGGAGGGAACTTCCTAAACCCTCTAGCTAACCTGTCTCCCTTTTTCCCTATCCTCCCCGACCCCTAAAACCCCTCTAACCTTTTTTTTTTGTTTTGTTTTTATACTTACCTGCTCTCCAGAGCAGTAGTAGGTTGCACGGGCTGGCTGGCTGTCGGTGCGTGCTTCGGTGGGACAGCACCTAAGGGCACTGTCCCGGGCCGCCCACGCCCTGCCCAGACCCCCGTCCCTGGTCCGCCCAATTTTACAGAATCTAGACTTTGGCTGGCATGCACCGGGGGATACTTGCATGGCTGCGGACCTTTGAATAGGCCGCGGCGCACGCAGCCCCAGCAACGCGCATATCTCCCGGTTTTCACGTGCCTTTAAAGCATTAGCATATTCAAGGAACAGAGAGATGATATTGCTATGGATTATTTGTGAGAAAAGAAGATGCTGCTGGGAAGCATTTATGCTCCTGGGGGGTATTTTTCAAAAGCATTATATGATTTTATGTGCATAAATGTTTGGGGGGGGGGGGAATGACCCCAGGGATTGTACACTTTAAAGAACACACAGAAGTGATTCCCTGTGTATTTTTATTTTTACTCGTACTTGAAAGAGGCGTTCTCCGAGCAGTGCTAGGGTGGGAAACCTTTCTGCATGTACTTGGGGGGAGGGTTTGAAATTATGCACTACATGTTCGCCTACTCCTAGAAGGCATGAAAAGCGTGCACGCATGCTGAGGAGGGGTATGCGGTGCACGTTCCTGCTAATGTCCAAAACAGAGTTAGTGTGCTTTGTACATGTGGAATTCACCTCTACCTGGGCTGTTAAAAAAAAATTGAGCTCCTAATGTTTACCATCATCAATTGTTTTTGTTTTTTTTCCCTGATCTTTTAAATTTGCTGTTTGAATTAGAATAACAACAAATAATCTTCAGAGATGTTTTCAATTAACCCTTTCAAAGGCAACCTCTCCCCCCAAGTAAAAGCCCACAGAAGGGGGGAGTGGGATGGATCGCTTTCTTGTGTGCAAACTCTCCTAGAGACATTTGGAAAATATTAGACCGAAACTGCATTTCAGTCAGGAGTTACATAGTTCAGGGTTTAAAACTGGCTATGTTTTAGTTTCTGAATCTTTGCTTTCAAGAATTTCAAATGCAAAATTGCTTCAGCATGTTATAGTATTAAGATGGAGACATGGTCTTATAGATGGAAGATGTTTCTCTGTATAACAATAAGCAGTTTATGTAAATATCTACAGGATAGCTTGGGATGCTTACAGATACTTATCAGCACTGGCATAGCAACAACCCACCACTTTTGTGTCTATAAAGGGCAAAATTATATGATTTTCTTCTAGAACCCTCCCCCCCATAGATCTAGATATTTAAATTAAAGAGGCCTTCAAGGACTATTATACAAATATACAAAACTACCAGATTGAGGGGATAACCTGTTTCAGGTAAAAACAACAACCTGACTAGTGTTCCAAAGATATAAATTATTTCACCGTGCCAATAAACTAGATGATTATCTAGACCAGTGTTTCCCAAGCCTGCCCTGGTGACTGTCTAGCAAGTCAGGTTTTCTGGTATTCAAAGTGAATACGCATGAGAGAGCTTTGCATGCATTATCTTAATTGCACGCAGATTTCTCTCTTGCATATTCCTGAAAATCCGACTGGCTGAGTGTCCCCCAGGAAATGTCTGGGAGCCACGGGTTTAGAAGACTGCTCAAGAACTCACAGCCCTCCAATTGTATCAGGAATAGGCAGTTCTGGTCCTGGAGGGCCACAAACAATGAATACGCATGAGATAGATCTGCATATAATGGAGGCAGTACATGCAAATATACCTCATGCATATTCATTGTCGAGATCCTGTAAACCAGACCTGGAATTGGCACTACCTCTGAATTATATAATAGCCTCAAAGGGCAAAAAAAGAGAAATGAATAATACTTTCTAGGCATTCTTCTTCTGTGACTTATATAAAGCTGAGCATTGTGCTAAAAATAATATGGAAAATGTTTTCTTTCATTTGAAGTGACCGAAATTGGAAGCGGTGTATCGAGCTCAATTGAATGCATTCAGAACGGCAGGGGAAAGGGATAAATTAGAGATCAGGTAAAACTCTGGATCCAATGGACTGGGGTTAGAGTTTTAAAAGATTTGAAAAGGGTGATTGGAAACAATTGCTGCTAGAGAAATTCAGTGCTGCTCTTTTCTGAAGTACATGGTGAGCTTCTTCTAATCTAGTCCTAATCGCTCTTACACATAAAATACAAAGAACACCTGAAACTTCCAGGTTTTCTAACAACCCATGCCATTGCTTGACCAAGATATTAAAACAATTCTACAAATAAATAGTATTATATTACTTACAATATTTTCCCTGCAAACTTTGGCCTAGATTCATCAACATCCAAAATGTTATCGCCGGCAGCAGTGCCGCCACCCCATTCCCTAAACCCCTCCCAAATTCTTCCCTAACTCCCCCTCTTCCCCTAATTTTAATTTTACCGCACGCAGTTACGCCCTAACGCACGCAATACTGGGCTATCGCACCTTGGAAAATTGCCCGATTTGTGTCATATATCATAAATGCAGGGTGTGCAAAGAAAACATGTTATTTGGTTTGTTTCATTTTGTCCCAAACGTTTTCTTTGTTCCATTGCATTTTTGTTTCATTTTGGTGTGTTACTTTATGCATGGTAAGTTGTACTTACATGCTTTAAATTGTATTTACAAGCACAAAATCAAATTGTTTACACATAAAACATCTACACTACAGACGAATGACATGAAACAAAATGGCTACCCATTCCTATCAAAAATCTTGAGTCCAGTTGAATGACCAAAGGGCTAAGCCTTCATTTAGTCCAATGACTCAGGTGAATGATAGCAGAGACAGGCTTTACATGGAAGAGAGGAGCTGAAAAGCTCTCTGGCTCTTTTAAAGTTTCATTGTTCCTTATCTCTGGGAGTTTAGCAAAGAAAAGTCCAAAATCAAAGCAAAATGATGATAGCCCTTGCCATCTGCAGGTGAGGAGTGGTCTTCACAGGCTGCACCCGCTCCTTCCTCGCTGCGGCCAGGTTTCCACCGGGATTTTCAGCCAGACTCACCATTACGCACTCCCCCTCTAAAGGTAGAATAAGAGCTGTAGTATGGGGCCTTTGTATTGTGATGCTCACAGTCTCTTCGGGACCTGCAGGAAGAGCACTTTTCCAAATATCTGTGTCCTATGGCCTCAGCTTTCAGCTGCATAGGAAACATCTTTTAAGATGCAGCATGATGAATTTCATTTTACAGAGGAGGAAAAACTCATCTCTCCAGATGCCATCAAGTGAAAAGAAAAAGAGGAAACTATTTCTTACATGCACAAAATAGGTTGAATGATGACATTAACATTGTTGGCCAAATGTTAAATCAATGGTATCACTAATGGTGTACTTATAAGTTGCAAAGGTGTGGTTTTTTTTCACACACAAATTTTAAATAGGCCACATGTGCAAATTCTGGCAGTTACACGCCTGGCCGGGCCCTGCACATGCCTCACACATTTTCAAAAGGGCCTGGCCAAGCGCGTAACTGCTGATATGCACACAAGTGCCGGGCCCTTGTGGGCCAGTGGGTGTGGTCTGGGAGGGATGGGGTGGGAGCGGGCCGGGACAGCGCCATTATACACTGCCCCAATGACTTGCGCACCGGCCCTGAAGCAAGTTAAAAAACAAAACAAAAAGGGATAGATAGGAAGGGTTTAGGGGGTGGGGAGGAGAGGGGAAGGAGTTTAGGTAGGGGGGGTAGGGAACTATGGAAGATGCGATTGCATCGCCATGCGTAATTTGTAAAAATTCACCCCCTTGCATGCACTGCCCGCCCATGCAAGCGGGGAATGTAAAGTCCAGCACACATGTGCGCGCTGCCACCCGATTTTATAACATGCATGTGCCGACACACACATATTATAAACTCGGCATGTCCATGTGTGTGTGCCATGAATCGTGTGCACATGGATGTGCATGCGCATCTTTTAAAACGTACCCCTATATATGGAACACTAATGCAAACTATCCCTTAGATTCATCAAAATGTTTTAAAGGAAAAGGAGTGTGTTTAGGGAAAGATTGGAATTACTGCTCCATGTGGTAACAATGCTTTCTATCAGTATTATTTATTGTTTTTATATACCGGACTTCGTAGGATAACATCAGTTCGGTTTACTATTGCACAGTGTGGTAATTTTACGCATAATAGAAAGAGAGAGAGAGAGAGAGAGAATATCTACAAGGCCCTCATAGTAGTTAAGTATTTAAATCTCAATAGGAGGGCCACCTAAAAGGTCGAGGTGAGGTGTTAGTGCTGGTTTCAGATTTAGGGGTCAGTTTCACACAGTACACCTTGGTGAAGATTTGACATC
This sequence comes from Rhinatrema bivittatum, assembly GCF_901001135.1. Classification (NCBI taxonomy): domain Eukaryota; kingdom Metazoa; phylum Chordata; class Amphibia; order Gymnophiona; family Rhinatrematidae; genus Rhinatrema; species Rhinatrema bivittatum. Next base: position 450,350,537 of record NC_042615.1, on the reverse strand, counting down.
ATTTGGAGTGAGGAAAGTCTATCAAAGATGAAAATTTGTACTATGTTCTCTCACTATGATCATGCTAGGGTGAGAGAACATAGTACAAACATGTAATCTTTGTTAGACTTTCCTCTCTCCAAATGATGCCAAATCTTCACCAAGGTGTACTGTGCTGTTAGTACATCTCAGTCTATTTGCGAAACTGGCCCCTAAACCCGAAACCACCCCCAATACCTCACCTCAACTTATTAGGCGGCCCTCCTATAAATAGGTGCACGCAATGAGAACTTCCCTAGAGGCTCTCCCTCTCCATCCCCCACACATACCAGCAAATGGCCAAAATTTATCGCAAATAGTTTTAAGACTGTGCGCTAGCATGCTATCACACCGTGCAATATGTCTCCTGATTTTACTAATTCCCACCCAAAAATCCTCCCCGATCCCGCCCCCCCAAAGAATTTGCATTTCCGCCATGTGCTACAGCATTTTCCGCATGCATTATGGCATTAACGCATGTGTTATGGCGTGTGTTAACGCCTTAATGCATTTTGAACAATGATGTGGTGTGTTTTTAGCAAAAAGTACATTCACGTATGTGTGTCGGAGGACTTAGGTTGACCTGAACGTATTATTGTGGACTGTCTTGTATCATTGATGCTGATATGTCTGATGCTCACTGCTTCCATAATAATCAAAAATTTGTGCATCACTGCTTGGATAAGAACTTTCAAATAATAATCATTTTGTGCATCACTGGTTTAAAAATTGATGTCTTTCCATCCAGAATGGACTGTGTGTTTACTGCTCCACACACTATCTCTCTTTTTGGCATTCATTTGAAAGAACATAGACAATGATAGGGTAAGGGCCGGGATCTTGGGGGCTGCCAAATTCCTTTGTTGGATGTTTCAGGGTTTGTTTGTTTTTTGTATTCTTTGTATCTGTCGCTTTTTCTAATGGGAGTTAGGCTGTGGAATAAGGACAGGGATGACTGAATTCAGATTGGTAAGGAACAGAGTGCGCAAAGATCATGTTGCTGGGGGGGGGGGGGGGGGAGGAGGCAAAGTATCCTAGGGCAGAAATGGGCACACTTTTATAAAGAGGGCCACATTACTGGTGCAAATTGGAGCCGAGGGCCGGGGTCCCTTTGAGCGGATGGGTGGCCCCTCATTAGAGCTCTGCGAGCTGACGGGGGTGGGGTGTTACAGTGGCAAGTATACTTCATAATGAGAGCACCAAAGCTGCAGCCATACCAATAAAAGAATAATTGCACAGAATTAATAGAACAACATCAAATAGTTAAAAAGTCATAAAAATGTTCCAAACATCCATAAAATATTTCAAAGCAGACACATCAAGTAATATTTGATAATTAAAATTAGTAAGGATTTTTTTAAATTCCCCACTTTCCATCATGGATCATGGAAAGAGGAGGGTTGTTGCACACAAATGTGCTCACTTTCACCCACACCCATACCCCTGGGCAAGCTCCCATTAATTCTCACACACACCCCCATGCAGGTACCCATTCATTCTTACACACACACACACACACACACACACATACCCCCAGCTACGCACCCTTTCATTCCCTTTTTATCAAACACATAACCCCCCCCCCCCAGCCATGCACCCATTCATTCCCTTTTTATCACACACACACACACACACATACACAAAGCAGACTCAGAGTCTCTCTTACTTCTCCTCTGCAGTGTGACAATCCATCGTCCCTCCAGAAGCCCGCTCTGCTGCTTCTCCTCTCTGCAGGCCCTGTGGTATTAACATTTCGCCGGTGTAGCAGTTTCTGTTTATCTTGTGTATCGCAAGATCACCGCAGAGAAAGTGCTGCCCTCGCAAGCTTTTAATACCGCAAGGCGTGCAGAGACCACAGATGGGCTCAGTTTGCCCAGTGCCGGTGACATCACCCTGCCACGTGATGTTTCTCCGCAATCTCGCCAATCTATGTATCGTGCCGCGAGACTTGTTCAGTTGCAAGAATGGTGCCCTCACATCAACCGTGGCACCTTGCCTGCTTCTGGGACTCTAAGTGGCTGCCTAGACCGTCAAATGCCTCTCGCCGGTCCTGAGTTCGCCAGCAGGGAAGATGTGCAATTTCTGCAGTGCCAGGCTAATTGATAGCACAGGCCTCGTCTTTGCCGCCGGTGGGATGAGGTCTACTGATGACCTCTCAGGCTTCTTCTTGTCTTCACTGCCAGTGGGATGAGGTCCACTGGTGGCCTTTTGGTGGCTTTTGCCACCAATATTTATTTTGGCTTTCGCCACCAATATCCAGGATGAAGTAATCAAAAAAGGCCTGTGATGTCAGGCTATTGTTGATTACATTGTTGAAAGGTGCCAGTGGGCTGGAGATAATGGGGAAAATCAAGGAGGAGGAGGTCCGGAAAAAATCTATCATTGGGCCAGGTTTGCCAGTGGGCCATAGCTTGTCCACCCCTGTCCTAGGGTCAGGTTGGTGGCAGGCAGAGTATCCTAGGGTCTAGCTGGGATGGGTAGAATATGGGATCAGGCTGGGAAGGGTGTGTGTGATGAAGTGTATTGGGGTTGGGCTAGGGAGGGGGAGCAAAGTTTGTTGGAGTTGGACCAGTGAGGGGAAAGGGATTGCAGGGATCAAAATGATGAGGAAAGTCAGAGTGCTGAATGCTGACAAGAGATGGGTAGGCTTGGAAGGATGGAAGAGAGTGCTGGGTTCAAGTGGGGAGGAGCATCCAGGGAAATTCAACAGGTTTCAGCTAGTACATGTGCATATCACACACATAGGGGTAGATTTTCAAAAAGTACCTGTGCGTCCATGTGCGCGCGCTACCCGGCGCACACACACAGACAGGCGATTTTATAACATGCGCGCGCTGGCAAGCGCATGTTAAAAAATGCCAGGTTGGCGCGCACAAGGGGGGGGTATAATTTTGCAATATCTCGCGGCGACGCATCGGGGCCTTCCCCAGCTTCCTCCCAGCCCGCTCCAACCCCTTCCCCTATCCTAGCCTCCCCCATCCCTATCCTACCTACTCCTGTTTTTTTTTTTTTTTTGTTTTACCTTTTGCTCCTGCAGGAGCAGGGCGCCTGCGCAATCCCCCCGGCACAGCAGCACATGGCCTGCCCCCCTGGATTGCCCCATTTTAAAGCCCTGGCACTTACATGCGTCCTGGGGTTTAGGCGCATGGCCGGGCCTGTTTGAACATTGGCCCGGCGTGCATAAGGCACGGCCATGCGCGTAAACCCCGGGATTTTCATGCGCCAGGGTTTTAAAATCTACCCCATACTGTATGTATGTATTATTGCGGGCATATGTGTTTATAAGAACATATTATGTGCCTTGCTTCACAAAAAGAAGCCTATTGATTATTACTTAGCAGAATTCCTGGATTGCTAATTTATGATTTGGTTTAACTGCTAGTGCTTAAAATAAGAAGCACGTTTACAAAGCTTTTTCCATTTCAGTACCAAAGCCTTGCAGGTGGCTGTCCACTATCAGGCAGCACTGTGGATCAGCTCAGTTTGAAGGGTGAAGGGTCTTCTTCTCCTTTGTGTCATCTGGCAAATAAGTTCTCACCACCATAGGGGGACAGGATAAAGAAGCATTGTGTTACAAACTGGATGGGTCTGCGGGGCTGAATGACAGTGGCACAAGACCAATTTATAAATATTTACTTTATTAACTCATCTTATGCTTTAGAAAACTGAAATCCAAGTGTAAATTGTTTTAAAAGAAAAGAATTCACCTACAGGTTTAGCACAGCAGACTATCCATGTGTCTAATTTGATTTGGCACATTTTTTTTTTAATTTAAATTTGTATTGAAATTAATTAAAACAATTCCCACCCAAATGCATGCAAAGTATAAGAAAAACATTATCATACAAACCAAAACAAATAGGATGATATTAAGGCAACTATAGATAAGATTAATAATGATATTTAAAAGAATACATCTACCTACAATTAACTGGCAAGATCTTTTTAACAGATTGCTATTCCTTGTTCTCAGAATTTGGAATGGATAGATATATTAGCAAAACCACCATCATTCTGCTAAATGCTTTGCAGTGATCAGTAGGGGTGTGCATTCGGATTGACCGCATTAGTAAAACGCAACTCATATTTTTTTTTTACTTAAAAAATTGATTCGACATAAACGATCGGATTTCCCACATATCGAACATAGATATGTTCGATATGTGGGAAATCGCGATTGTTGAGCCAAAATAAAAATATAAACCCCCTCACCCTCCTTAATCCCCCCCCCCCGACTTACCACAACTCCCTGGTGATGGAGCGAGGAGTGAGGACGCCATTTCTGCAATCCTTGGCGAGAAGCATGTGACGTCGGCGGCACGTCGAGTGACGCCGGCGTCACGTGATTCCCGGCTCGTTCGCGCCGGACGGCTCGTTCGGCCCAAAAAGAACTTTTGGCCAGCTTGGGGGGGTCAGGAGGCCCCCCCAAGCTGGCCAAAAGTTCTTTTTGGGCCGAACGAGCCGTCCGGCGCGAACTCGCCGGGAATCACGTGACGCCGGCGTCACTCGACGTGCCGCCGACGTCACATGCTTCTCGCCAAGGATTGCAGAAATGACGTCCTCACTCCTTGCTCGATCACCAGGGAGTTGTGGTAAGTCTGGGGGGGGGATTAAGGAGGGTGAGGGGGTTTAAATTTTTTTTTTGCACATATGTACATATACCCAACTCATTGGATTTTTTTTATGTCCATATTGGCCGCAAGTGGGACCCCCTTTCGGACATAAAAAATATGAACATAAAATTTTGCATTGCACATCCCTAGTGATCAGTATGGAAAAGAAAACTCTTCAGTTTTTCTAGCCTTAGTTTCAATCACTTAAGCTTTATTCTTCTTTGTCACTTAATTATTTTTTTGCCATGGAAGATTTAGATATATTTGTCTTCTTCTTAATATTTTAGTGAGGTTAACAAAAAAAAATGGTTTAAACAAATTAAGAGAGAGAAAAAAAAAGGTTAACTTTGAATTTTATTAAATAGGTCAGAAGATTGCATCCATAAAGCTGAGCACACTATGAATGAAAGCTCTCCAGGGCATGCAATTTCCAGGTTTGAATAGAATTTGCATTATGGCCAAGAGGTGGCATTTTAATTAGCTTCCCTGTAATAACTATTGCTTGGTTGGTAAGATAACAGAGTGTGTCTGAGTAAAGAGGCAGCGATGATAATTCCCTCCTCTGGCTTCTTGGCAGGGTCATACAAATAGTACTTCTACTGTACAAATATTTCTATCCTATGGGAACCAGAAGTGTATGCGCTGTAAGTAAGGCTCAAACATGAGTCTGCCAGAGGTGCTTCATCCACAGGAAATCAAACAATATTTCTTGAAAGAATAAAAAAGTTTCACATTTTTAAGCATCTTAGACTGAGTATGTGTCTATTTTTCGAGATGGATCTTTATACTGCTTACATTTCAGTACTGGCTCCAAACCTTTCCATGGCTTATGTTCTAACGCTGTCCTTCTTGCTCGCAATAACATCTTATTCTGTGCAGAATCAGAAAACTTTATCGCACTGTATTTTTTTTTGAGCAAGGATCTGAAGTCAACAACAATATCATATGAAAGTGCCTATGAAAGAACAAATGAATCCATTCTAGCAGTATGCAAACCATCCTACATAAAAATATTTGAGAGGTCCAGTAAATTTGCATTCCAGTTTCAGAAATAGGGATTAGAGGCACAGCATATCTCATATAAAAAGGCAGATCTACAAACGTGGGCAAAATTGTGCACACTATTCCCACTGTAGTATGTGCTTTTTTTTTTTTTTTACTACAGATAAGCCCGATAGCAAAATAGCATGTGTTGTTTTTTTTTAAAAGGAAGTTTTTGCAAAATCTTTAACTGTATCCTATTGAGGTGCAGTTATGTGGCCCCTACTGGCCACTAGATGGCGAATTGTTAATGGAAAAGTAACAATGAGATTCTTCCAGCAGTAAAAGATCAGTGGCAGTCAGGAGGTGTTCTGGAGGGTGGTGCTATTTTCCAACATGGGGAAACTTGCTAGAAGAGAAAGCTAAAAAGGAGGATAAGGGACATGCGGGCCATTAGTAATTCAGCAACATAAGATTCTTCCCTTAAATGGGTATGTACAAATCTGGAAGCTAAAACATTCCTACCACAGGGCATAAGGAACTATTGATGTGAAGAATTTTGGAAGAGTTCGGCGATGAGCTGAGGAGTTAGGGTGCTTTTACAATCCACCCACCGGTATCTGAGAGAAGAGAGGAAAGCTGAGGAAACTGGAGTTGAAAAGTAGGAGAAGGAACAGTATTGGTGGCCCACAGGGACCGGAAAAGAGTGCTGTGCCTGCTGGGAGCTTCAGTGCAGCCTGCGGAAGCCTTGTCCAGCTGAGAAAGAGGGGGGCAAGTTGTCATGGAGCCAGTCCTGAACTGTAGTGAGTAACTAACTGGAACTAGAGAAAAGAGACTTTGTGTTTGTGCCTGGGACTACAGAGGACCTGGGAGGGTTAGGAGGAGAAGATTTGTTTTGAGAGAGTGGTCTGCAGTTTTGGGATCGGAACTGTTTTCCTGAATTTTCTGCCGCACTGGACTAAAAAACATGAAATTTGGTTTATCTTCCTGAACTGGTTATTTTTAAATTAAGTTATTTTTTTCTTTTAGTGTACCACTTTGGCATGGACATTGTGTTTTTCCAGGTATCCTAGGTCCAGTTTGGCCTTGCAGGTGAGCCTGCTCTCAATCCACAGAACCCCAGAGTAAATTCCTCCACCCCAGCTATGTACCCAGTGGCTCTCCAGAGCTGGGAAGGTAGCCCCAGGCAAATGTGGGGTGACAGTTAATTTGTTTTGCAAAATGAAGTTTGTGAAGCCTTTTTCTCTCATAGTTTAGGCATGCGTTCAGAGCTAATGAGCTTCTTTGCATAGTTTTGCATCACAGTGACTTATTAACTGTAAATTTGCATTCAGTTTTGCAAAAGACAAAATGTGCATGAAAAACAATGATTTGTAAAATTTAATAGCTGATTTTGTGTGCTAAAAGGGCAAATAGTAGGTGTTATCCTATTTGATGCTTGCTTTTAACAATTTTAGCATGTGAAGAGGCCTTTACACAAATACGTGCACTTTAGTGCATCAGCCTCAAAAAATAGGGTCATTCTTTATTGTGCGATGTGCCAGTATCGCGTCGGTATTATTAAATTAGGGGAAGGGGAGGATTGTGGCGGGGTCTGGGCGGAGTTATATCCCGGCAGCACCGCGGCAAATAACTACACATTTTCCTATGGCATCTCCCCCGCCCTTTTTTTTTCACGACACATCATTCGGCTATAAATATATCATTCTGCTTGGGTTTTCTCGAGCTGGCTCCAGAATTCATTGACTTCCTTGTACCCTTTCCTCAATGCCATTTTTTTAAATATATGTATTCCCTTCTCTCTTACCCGATGACTTTTGTGCCCAATTGCAGTGGGGGAAGAGGAAGTTCATCAAGCATGCCTTAGCTGCTGATGTCAGGGAAGAATAAAAAAGGGTTGGAGATAAAGCAAAAAAAAAAAAAAATCTGCTCATGCTTATTTGAAATTTCAGGCTTTTTTTTCCCCCTTTCTTTTCTACCTGTAGCTCAGGCATGTAATTCAGAGCACAAGAACTGAAAGCAAGGATTTTCAGCTACTTATCCACACACTTAGAATTGCTTTTACTGCAGAAAAATATATTCTTTTTCTTGCGCTGTGACATTTAACCACCCCATAAAAACATATCTACAAGGATTTCTGCATAACCTTTCAACAACTCTAGCATTCCTGTGCATTTCAGATATGCAGAACTCTTGCATGCGACCTCTCAAGTGCCTTATAATCCTCATTCACCTTGTCTCTCATCTCACATCCCAGAGCCTGTTATCTGAAATATTCCCGTAGCTCGCTATGCCTGGCAGAGGCTGCTGCCTTTTATATTTAATGAAGTTTCACATAATTACAAGTATTCCTTGCACAGCAAACCAAGAAATATCAGGTAATCAATACTTTTGCCAAAGCAAAATTTAAGAAAAAAAAAAATCCATGTACCTTTTGGCAATCCAACCTCAAACCCTCTCTCACTAATTCCTGCTGAATATTTATCATACTATTATCATTCACAACTGTCATATTTATTCATTTGATTACCTATGTACCGTTTCATAGTCTTATTTTTTCACTTGCTATTCTAATGTATCAATAGGCTGAAATGTAAATATTGTGCTGTTCAATTTCTCCCCTTCAATCCCAAGTTTATTTTCCTTGTTTTTTGTAACTTTCCCTCTCCCTTTTTCTGATTCACTGTATTTAAAGTTCAAGGTTCTTATTGAAAATATTGTTTTTTACGTTACGTTATGCTTTACACTCCTTGTTATTTGTAAACCGGGTTGATGTGATGCCTATCATGAAACTCGGTATAACAAAAACAATAAATAAATAAATAAATAAATCCAAAGAAGGAAATCCAAGGAAAACCCCTGAGCATAGGGTGTAACAAGTTACAATAGAAAAAAAAAAAAAAAAAAGGAAAACTATAAGAGAATATTGAATATACCAGCCAAGATCTTCTAGATCCCAAATAACTCTAAGTTGCAAAGACTCAAATAATATATATTTACCATTTTGTAACATCAAAATACAAACACAAGGAAAATAAATTACAAACCAGGCACCGTTTTCTGGCATTGCTAGACATTTTTTTCGCCACTTTTGCATAGATTGAGAAATATGTGGGAACAACCAAACATTTTGGCCATGAAATAAAGCTTGTCTGTTACAGAAAAATGGTCTCATGATAGACTCTACTTGCTGAAACATAAAGATGACCAACACAGTCCCTCCAGAGAGTTCCTCTTTATCCTCTGTCTCTCCAATAGGCCAGTGAGGTCCAAGCTATGAACTGATAGGTGACCTTCTTGAGGTCTTCCCTTTACCCCAGAATGCTATCAAGTAGGCTCTAAGGTGGTTGGACTTCAGATGGGACCTTCAGTACTTAATTGTCAGTTGGAAGACTTGTAGAAACTTCAGGAAAATTCAATACACAAACATCAAGTATCTTGCATAATTTTCCAAATTCTCTACTTTCCAATGTAACACTGTCCTGTGCTACACCAGTTTCATCTGAGTGGAGGATATCTTGGTAACCCATTGCTCCAGAGTCCCCATCTTCACCATCTAGGGATTTAGGGAGACCTCACTTGACTGCACCCATCAATGTATAACTGTAGTTAATACAACTAATAACAATATACCCTGCTCTATGGAAGCTAAAACTCCCCACACTGTGTCTAGACTAATACTAGGTGATTTGACCAAAGATTGTCAGAAGGAAAGCTCTGCTAGCATCACAGAGGTCTATATTCAAAAGCATTTAACTGGATAACTCAGAAGCTATTTGGCTAAATGAAGATTTTGGGAACTTATCTAACTAAATTCCCCCACCCTGACTTTCCCTTTCCATTTCACCAAAGAAACCTAAAACCCCAAAACAAAAAGGAAGAAGACCCAGATGGTATTACAAATAAGCAAACTCAGTAAATCACCATCTTGAATCTCTTGGGAGTACTCTGCTTGGTCCCATGCATGCTCTTTACTCTCAGGAGGCAAGCATCACACCCCTACCCTAGACTCAAATACTCCACAATACTCATTAAGAACAACTTTGTCCCTTAACTCCCAAAAGAAACATTAAAAAAAAAAAAAAGGAAATTTAAAATGTGCAACGGCATTTAATTGTGTCAGTCTGTGTTGTTAGTATATCTATAGTCTAGGGAAATTGCTTTTAGATGTTACTAAGTTCTGAGAGAATTAGGTTAGTGCTTCCCAGCCCAGTCCGAGGGGCACACAGTTTGATTTTCAGGATAGCCACAATGAATATGCATGAGATGTAGTTGCATGCATAGGACACCAGTATATGCAAATCTATCTCATGCATATTCATTATTGATATCCTGAAAATCTGACCAGATATATGCTTCCAGGAGATGTTAAATGGAGTATAAAATGGTGTTCTAGGGCAGAGAATTTAAATAGGAAAGTATATGTTTTAGGGTCAGAGGATTCCTTATTGCAGCAAGCTGAGGGATAAAACAAAAGGATAAGGGGCAATGAAAGACAAATTAGAAGACAGTAGGCAATAAGTGGGTAATTTACAGACTGTCCCTTTGGGATAAAATCCAGAGGTATATTTTACCCATAGGCTCTGCACGAGCCTTCAAAGAGAAAGCACATACAATTGCCTTTTGAAATCTGCTGTGGGTACAAAGTACCCCTGGGTTTTTGCTTTTGTTTGGATAGATTTGGCAAGAAAGTTAATGCTCCTAGACTGGAGAATACGATCAGCGCATGTAGTTTTCTGAATTCCTCCATAAATGCAGCTCAAATTACATGTGTTGTGGAACAACACACACACACACGGTTAGCCATATTGAGGAAGGGCATTTTTCAGACAGCTAATGTATGTACACAAATTGCTATATCCATGCAAAAATGACTTTGAAGAGTGTCTCCTCAGGAGTAAAAATAAATAAATAAATAAATAATTGCAAGATATGTGTGTTTCCCTTTTAATGTGAGACACCTTGGTCAGTGGATCTTATAAAAAACCTTCAACCAAGAAATAAATAAATAAGCAATTTTACATACTATGCATCCTTTCCTTTTTGCATTTGAAGCAGATTGGTTTTAATGCCTACTTGTTCATAAAAGCAAAAATACAATTACAGAATCTACATGCTTCCTGAGTAGCATATCATACTAAACATATTTTTTTCCTTAATCTATGGGTGACAAGGAAGCTACAATTTTCTATATTATAATAACTGAATATTTAAAAGAATCTCTTTAATATGGGAAACAGAACATGGCAGTTGTCTACAAATGCTACAGACAAAGGATAATATTTCACAAGCTGGGAACATGGTTTATGACAACTGTTGAATAGTTTAGACAAAGAACATTCTGATTGATTCATGCATATTCCAAAATAGAAGATTAATTTACGGAGCCCAAATAGTGCAGCTGAGAAATTGCTGTTTAACATTCTCAGCAACCAAATCCATCCTCTCCCAGCACAAAAGAATTTCATCTTGCAAAGTCTTTTATTTTTCCTCATAGAGCTTCAATCAGTCTACTCAGTGGGGTGTGCTTTTATGAAATAATCATTCTTCTGAGGGATTAGCGACTTCCCTTTGTGTCTAAACAGCTTCCAAACAGTGTGATTACATGATAGTACCCCTATCCTCATTCAGCTTTATTGCTTAATTATTGTACAGGTTCTCCGAATATATTTTTCTTTAGATTTTTAACAGATTGTGTACGGTATAATAAGTGATCGGTGAACTTTGTAATATAGCCCACATTTGTGACAGCCTGTTGCCTGCCTTTTTTGCTATCAATGACTGCAGTAAAATTGATTGCAGCATTTCAGGATAGATTTCATGGAAAATAAGCAGCAGCATGAGGAACAAATTATACTTTTTAGTGCTAAGGGGCTCAAGTCACTCAAAATAAATTTGATCGCCAAAAGATGAATTTTAAAAAAGCTGAATAGCAACTGTCATAAGAACATGCAGTTGGCTCTCCCCAAGAATATTTTGAATGATTAAAATAGATATTCAAGGCATATAGAAGGAAGAACCTCTATTGCATGTGGATAAGGGCAAGTCAGTCAATATACTGTTTTCAGAAGGAATTGGATTAAGTCCTTCAGGAGAGACTCTCATGGAAATTAAAAAGGGAGAGGGTAGGAAGCAATGTCCTTTTTTTGTAGTATAACTGGATACGGTTGGACTATACAGTCAATTTTTCCAATGGAGAGAAGTGAATAATGGAGTGCACCAGGGATCTGTATAAGAGATGTGTTTGTTTAAACATATCGGTTCGGGCTTTAGATCGGGCGCTACGTGTAAAATTTCGGTTTCCTACAGTTTGTTTTCTTTTTTTTCAGCGATTTTCGATGAAGTGCATTAGTGCGAACTAATGGGCCTTACTGGGCACTAACAACTAGTTAGTGCGCACTATCTCCACATTAGTGCGCAGTTCACTGAACGAGATAGCATGCACTAGCTAGATGTTAATGCACATTGAGGCCCATTAATGCGCAGTATCAGGTTAGCTAGTGTGCCATAATAGAACTTACAGCGATAAGGGCTTATCGAATGCGAAAAGCCCCGTTAACGCATCATATCGTATGGTGTGATGCAAATTTAGAAAATAAGAGGAGTTACGGGTGGAGAGTGGGCTGGGTTAGCCTGTCTGCGAAGAGCTATTGCACAGCTGTAATGCCAATTTTAACTACACCTCTTTGGATTGCATTAGGCTGTGTGATAGCTGCCGTGACCATGTGGTAAGATTTCATCGCCATTTGTGATGTCTCCCGTAAGTCCTATTTCAGGAGAGAGAGAGAGAGAGACACTGGCTGTCATGGCCCATATATAGGTATTTGTATCCCTATGGTAGGCCCCCCTAGTAACTCGAGGGGGGTTTAGGTACGAGTGTAGGGGGTTAGGGGCCACTTTGACATTCTACATGACACCTACGAACAGAACAGTGGTCTCTTGTAAAGATTTGCTGGCCTTCGGAGTGAGGAAACTCACTCCAAGATGAGATTTGGGCAGTGTTCTCTCAACCTAGCTTGAGGGACTCTCTACCTGGGTAACATCAAGCTAGGTTGAGAGAACATTGCCCAAATCTCATCTTGGAGTGAGTTTTCTCACTCCGAAGGCCAGCAAATCTTCACAAGAGACCACTGTGTGTTCGTAGGTGTCACGTAGAATGTCAAAGTGGCCCCTAACCCCCTACACTCGTACCTAAATTCCACCTCGAGTTACTAGGGGGGCCTACCATAGGGATACAAATATCTACCTATGGGCCATGACATTATGGCCAGTCTCTCTCTCTCTCTCTCTCTCTCTCTCTCTCTCTCTCTCTCTCTCTCTCTCTCTCTCTCTCTCTCTGGGACCATTAACAATGGTCCCCTGGTGGTTGAATGAAGGAAATACAACAGGTCTGGCACTTATCACAGAATCTGAAAATGGTATCACAATTTGCACTAACTTAGCTCTTCACACAGGTAATTAGCAATAAATGCTATATTAGCATAAAACACACCCCTTTTGCTATCGCATGCAGTACTTACCGCATTTTGATAAATCCACCCGTAAGTATGTAGTAGTGCGCTGTAACTAATTTTAGTGCGCACTAAAAAATGCTACTTAAAAATTAAAAAGTATCAATTCAGAGGAGTTCATTAGCTAGAAAAACAGTGTGCACTAATTGGTATTACTGCGCACTAAGAGATATGCAGTGCGCAGTAACTCCGATAGTGCGCAGTGCACTAACATGAAATACGAATTTTGCCGAAATTTTGGCAAAAATCACTTCACATATCGGCGCTACCAAACCATGACGAACTAGACAATATCATTGACATTGTCTAATTCGTGAAAAACGAATCACATCCTTAATCTGTATAGGGATGAGTATTGTTTAATGTATTCATTAGTAATCTGAGAATAAGGGCACTAGGCATCTAACTAGCAGATAAAATGAATGTGGACAATTGCAAAGTAATGAGCACAAGGAAAACAATAATCCTAACTATGGGCACAATAATCAAACTACCCAGGGAGGTTGGACAGGCAAGCTTATTTTGAAAGGGAAACTCCCTTTGAAGTTTCCCTTTCAAAATTTGAGCCAGCACACACTTAAGCTGATGCAAAATATGAAACCGAAAATACACACAGCATTTTCAGAATGAAACTGGCATGAATGCTTTTCCTCTCCTGGCCTAACCCCACCACAAAAAGGAGAGGGGGGAGATAATATTCAAACCATGTTTTTATGCAGGTAAACGTGTGTTTACTAACTTAAAAGCTTTTGAATGTTGCACTCAATATTTGTACATAATGCTGGGCACCATGTTAGGAAACAGCACCCATGAAAAGGACCTCGGAGTCCTTGAAAATAATACATTGAGGGGTAGATTTTTAAATAAAGCGCAATCGCGTACTTTTGTTTGCGCAGGAGGCGCAAACAAAAGTACGCTGGATTTTATAAGATACGCGCGTATCCTCTAAAATCCTGGATCGGCGCGCGCAAGGCTGCTGATTTTGGGCAGCCTGCGCGCGCCGAGCCGCGAAGCCTGCCTCTGTTCTCTCCGAGGCCGCTCCGAAATCGGAGCGGCCTCAGAGGGAACTTCCTTTCACCCTCCCCTCACCTTCCCCTCCCTTCCCCTACCTAACCCACCCCCCCGGCCCTATCTAAACCCCCCCTTACCTTTGTCCCTAGATTTATGCCTGCGAGAAGCAGACGTAAATCTACACGTGCAAGCAGACTGCTGGCGCGCCGTCTTGCAACCCAGGGCTGGTCTGGAGGCCTGGACCACGCCCCCGGGCCGGCGCCATGCCCCCGGTCCCGCCCCCGAAACGCCGTGTCCCGCCCCCGAAATGCCATGTCATCCGGTCCCGCCCCCGACACGCCCCCTTCAAAAAACCCCGGGACCTACGCGTGTCCCGGGGCTCTGCACGCAAGGCAGGTGCAAGGATTTATCCGCCCGGATAAACACAAGGCAGGTGCAAGGCCCTGCTCGCGTAAATCCGGGTGGATTTACGCGAGCAGGGCTTTTAAAATCCGCCCGACAGTGTGCAGCAGCAGACAAAGAAAGCAAATAGAATGTTGGGATTTATTCGGAAAGGAAGAGACAATAAAACTGAGAAAATCAAAATGCCTCATGGCTTGACCACATCTTGAGTATGGTATGCAGCTTCAAATCATCCACTCTCAAAAAAGATATAGCAGAATAGACAAGATACAGAGAAGGGCAACAACAATGAGAAAGTAAGGGCCAGATTTTCAAAGGGTTACGCGCGTCGGGCCTAATTTAAAAGGCCTGGCTACGTGCGTAAAGCCCCAGGACACGTTTAAGTCTCGGGGCTTTACTAAAGGGGTGGTCTGGGGGTGGGGCAGGGGTGGGGCCAGAGGCTGCCAGCAGGCGCAAAAGGGAGGATAAACATTTGGGGGGGGGGGAGGGTTAGAGTAGGGCTAGAGGGGGGAAGGTTAGGGGAAGGGAATGGAGGAAGCAATGCGGCTCGGCGCGCGCAAGGTACGCAATTATGAACCCCCTTGCGTGCGCCAATCCCCCGATTCTATAACATGTGCGTGTGCGCACACGTGTTATTCAATCGTGTGTCCATGTGTGCATGCCGGGTAGTGCGCACACATGGGCGTACGCAAGCTTTTAAAATCCACCCCTATATGATTTGTGGAACAGTTTCCTTATAAAGGAAGTCTTAACAGGTTAAAACTCAACAGCTTTGTGAAAAGACAAATGAAAGGGGACATGATAAAGGTTTATAAAGTCATCAGTGGTGCGAAACAAGTTAATAAGGCATTGTTATTTAGCCTTTTAAATAATACTAGGAGTAAGGGGATGCTCCATGAGACTTACCAGCAGCAGATTTAAAGGCGAGGAGAAATACAGTAATGAGTAAGGTAGGCTGAACCTCAGGGAACCTAGTGTTAAAATCCAATTGCTGACACTGATTACCTTGGACAAGTCACTTCACCTTCCATTCCTTCTGGTACAAACTTAGGGGGTCATTTGCTAAGTTTTGTTAGGCATCTGTGCAGCAATAACATGTGGTATTTTTAAATACTGTTTGCTATTTCACCCACAATATCGCCAGAATGGTAACGAGCTGCTTTGCATGCAAATGCATGGAAATAATGTGGCTTGCCTGAAAAATCACAAGCCATGCTATTTTCATGAAAGCTACAGACGAGGCCTTGCCTGCTGCCCTGGAATTGTACCGTGCAGCAGTATTTATTTATTTAGTTAGTTTTTTATTTTGTCTGTGTCATTACAAATAAATGTGTACCCCTACTAATATAAATTAAATAATAAAACAAAGTAAAAAATAAAAAATCAAAGCTGTATGAGTAGAAGTTTATTGAATATTCAAAACCTGGATTTTGAATCACTCAGATACCATTTTGGACTTTGAAGGTCAAATGGCAGGACATGTTTGGATGTTCCTGAGTAATAGCTGTCATAAAAGGAATCATCCATGAGTTATTTTACAATGCTAGAGGAATTTTACTTGGCCTGCTATATGATATTTAGTGTGCACATAAGGAGGAACCACAATGATCTGCATAAGGGATGTGCAGCCTCAAGTTTTTGTTCTGGTTAATTCTTTCATTTCAGGTGTATTCTTTTTTCATATTTTAGGGGGGTTATTTATCAAACCTCGTTATGGCATTTTCGCATGCATTAAGGCGTTTTCGCAGGCGTTAAGTGCCTTTAATGCACATGAAAACCCCTTAACGCCTGCGAAAACGCCTTTAACACCTGCAATAGCACCATAATGCATGGTGCGATGCAAATCTGAAAAAGAGGAAGAGTTAGGGGCGGGAGTGGGCTGGGCTCACTCTCTCACTCTCTCTCTGGCTCTGTCTCTCACAGGTCCTGGTAACTAGGCTGGCTCTCCAGGTGCTTCAAAGTTGTATGCAGGAAACATAACAATTCCGAAATGTATCGCAAAGTATGAAAAGGTTAGCGTTTCACATAGGTATTAGTGCACTTTGCGATAAACTGCCTATTACCATAAAACACACCACTTTTCCTGTGGCATGCGATATTTAGTACATTTTGATAAATACAGGCCTTAGGGCCTCATTTTCTAAAGTATCGCAGGCCTGCGATACTTTAGGGAATGAGGGGCGGGGGGCCGAAACGGGGGCCGGGCCTGCGCTAGCCGGCAGCGATCGCACCATCGCGGTGCGATTGCTGCCAGTTTCACATCCAATAGCGCCACCATAGGAGGTGTAGCTATTGGGCGTGAACTCGGACGCGAAAAGGGCCTTACCTTTTTGTTGTCAGTGGCGTCTTCGCGGAGTTGGCCCCGGTGACGCCCTGACTCTTCCTCTTCCTGGACCGACTCTGCCCCCATTTTGGTATCGCACACGATAAGGGACATTTCGCATGCTAAACGTCCCTTATCGCGTGCGATCCGTTTAGAAAATGAGGCCCTTAGTTTGTTTAATTTTTTTTTTATTTGGTTCGACTGCCAAACGGAAAAAACACAGTAAACATGAAAAAAATTCCTAATACAAAAAGAAACCCACCAAACTGATTAAAAAGGAAAAATGGGCACTGGGTAGGGGGGGTATTCAAGGGACACAGAAGGCCTGGTACTTTTTTTTTTAATGCCATAAATATGAAATTACTGAAAGTTTGGGGTATTTTTTTTAGGAGGCTATTTTCGGTTCATTCCATTTAGAATGAACTGAAAATAGCCTCATTCATTGCATTCTTTTTTGGTATTTGTTTCAAATGAATGCACATCCCTGTTCTGTATGTCCTATTAATTCCTTCCACCCTACATCAGAAATTCCCATAAACACTCATTACCTCAAACATATATATACATTTTATTCACGTTTCACAGCCTTCAGACAAGAATATTTCATTACATTTAATTTATTTTGAATTTCTATTCTACCTTTCATGGCTGGATAGCCACTTCAAGGCTGATCACACTCAAGTTGCAGGGTGAGCTTGATATACTAAATCACAGTGAAAAGAAAGGGCAAGGCTTTGCATATAACAGCAACAAAACAAAACTGAAACAATACTTTACATAGTAAAGCCACAGTCGAAATTGAAGAGTATAACTTTATATATAATAAACAAAACAAGCTTAAGACCATACATTTACTACTGTTCCAGGCTGAATGCTGCCACAGCTATGCAAGTCCTGTTACTTTCCTTGGAAGCAATGTTAACAATATTGTTTACACTGGAAGAAAAAAGAAATGGTAACTGCAAAAATTTTCTGCTTATACTCTATCACATAACACCTGGAAAAAAAATATTAGGATTATCACAGGGCTTAAGGAGCCCACCATTTATGTTATGTTATGTTATTTATTTATTTAAAAATTCTTATATACCGCTTATACAATTGGTTAATTGATCTATACGGTTTAGAATTTGAAACATACATAAAATTCAAAATAAAAACAATTAAATAAAGGCAGAAACAACAATAAATTGGCAGATTATATAGTTAAAACATAGATAAAGTAAATAAAATTAGGCTTAAAATTAAGGTATTCCGTTAACAATAAGAGGAAGAAGACATGAAATTTGTAACTATGTGATGTTGTAAGCAATAATGCAAAAGTAGGTTTTTAAAGCTTTTTTTAAATTCTTTGATATTGGATATAAAACGGATGTCTTCTGGTAAAGAGTTCCATAAAACCGGACCAGCGACTTAAAATGCATGCTTACGGGTCAGATCCAGTATTGCTGTATTTATTGTGGGTACATTGAATGTAATTGACGAGATGGTTTGTAGAGTTAACATTGAACATAGCCAGATTGATGAAGGATTATAGATTGTTCTGTATTATAATGAGGATTTTGTATTTAAAACTATATGAAATCGGTAGCCAACGCAGAAATTGCAGTGTTGGTGTAATATGGTCTTTATGAGATATATTATTATATAGTAAATGTACAACAGAGTTCTGAATGAGTTGAAGAGGACGAATGGTCATGATCGGGAGTCCTAGATACAGTGAGTTACAGTTCTCGAGGCCTGATAATATTAATGCTTGAACTATGGAATGGACAGAGGAAAATAGCAGGGGTTTGAGTTTTTTTTAGAATTTTCAATTTGAAAAAAGATTTTTTTACAATTGCAGAAATATTGTTCGACATAGAGAGATTTGAATCTATGAGTATACCTAGATTTCTAGTACACTTAGGCCTGTATTCTCCATTCTCATACAGAATGGTGAATCCAGCAGTAACGGGGGGCAGGGGGGGGGCAAAGGCAGCCAATGCACCACCATTGTATTATCACTGCCAGCGTTCGCACCCAATAGCGCCACCATGAAAGCACTGAGTCTGCTTCCTCACCACCCCGACTCCGCCCCACTTGGTATCGCATGCGAAAAGGGACTTTTCTCATGCAATAGCGGCATATCACACACGATGAGCCTTACAAAATAACCCCCTAAGTTATATGAATTGTATGATCTTCAAAAGTGAACTTATCTGGAAGACAGTGTATTGAATATGAAACAGTTGATAAGAAAATCAGTTCTGTTTTTGAAGCATTCAGTTTTAATCTATTGTGCGTTAACCATGTTATTTTTTGTTTTTAAGTACAATTGCAGTAGTGATAAAGTTTTCGTCCATGTATCTGAAAATGGGATTATAAACTGTGTATCATCTACATAAATTTTGAAATTCAGATCAAGACCAGAGACACGACAAAGTGGGTAGGAGGTATATATTGAAAAGAATTGCAGATAAAGATGAGCCTTGAAGTATGCCTGAATTAGTGTAATACCAATTGGAGTTGGTATCACCAACAGTGACTCTTTGAAGATGATTGGCCAGAAAAGATTGGAACCTTTGTAAAGCAGGACTGGATATACCTATATGTTCAAGATTTGAGAGGAGGATTTTGTGATTTAAAGTATCAAATCCTCACCCCACTAGCCGTTTATTATATTGTACAGTGACACCCTTATATGCCCCTCTGTCCATGATTTCAGCTTGGTGCAATACCTTAGCGTCAACCACTAGTTTGCTGTTTCTTAGTTCAAGACCTAAGCCTCTGCGATCACGGATGTATTATATTTACTCTCTCTGGGACACTGTTTTCTGTACAAATGTTAAATGTTATTCTGCTTGTTTGTTGGTTAATAAGATATTTTATTATTAGTTCTTTGTAATTGTTCACATTTGAAGCTCTGTTAATGTTCCATGTAATTGCTTTCATTTACCGAAGCACTGTTTCTGTTCAATGTAAACCGAACTGATTTGTAAACCATTACAAGAATTTCGGTATATAAAACTGTTAAATAAATAAATAAATAAAAGTACCATAATATAATTCACGTTGGTACTGAACATAAGAAATTGCCATGGTGGGCAGACCAAGAGTCCATCAAGCCCAGCATCCTGTTTCCAACAGAGGCCAAACCAGGCCACAAGAACCTGGCAATTACCCAAACACCAAGAAGATCCCATGCTATGGATGTCAGTAATAGCAGAGGCCATTCCCTAAATCAACTTGATTAATAGCAGTTAAGGGACTTCTTCAAGAACTTATCCAAACATTTTTTAAACCCAGCTACACTAATTGTACTAACCACATCCTCTGGCAACAAATTCCAGAGTTTAATTGTGTGTTGAGTGAAAAATAATTTTCTCCAATTAGTCTTAAATGTGCTATTTGCTAACTTCATGGAGTGCCTCCTAGTCCTATTATCTGAAAGTGTAAATAACTGATTCACATCTACTCATTCAAGACCTCTCATGATTTTAAAGACCTCTATCATATCCCCCCTCAACCGTCTCTTCTCCAAGCTGAACAGCCCCAACCTCTTCAGCCTTTCCTCATAGGGGAGCTGTTCCATCCCCTTTATCATTTTGGTTGCCCTTCTCTGAACCTTCTCCATTGCAATTATATCTTTTTTGAGAAGCGGTGACCAGAATTGTACACAGTACTCAAGGTGAAGTCTCACCATGGAGCGATATAGAGTTAGTATGGCATTTTCCGTTTTATTAACCATTCCCTTCCTAATAATTCTTCACATTCTATTTGCTTTTTTTGACTGCTGTAGCACACTGAGTTGATGATTTCAAAGTATTTTCTACTATGATGCCTAGATCTTTTTCCTGGGTGGTAGATCCTAATATGGAACCTAATATCGTGTAACTACAGCAAGGTTTATTTTTCTCTATATGCAACACCTTGCACTTGTCCACATTAAATGTCATCTGCCATGTGGATGCCTCTGAGTATCATATAGAAGGATGATATAAGAAGGGATTTGCTGTTATATCACTTTCTGAAACCATGTTGATTATGGTGTAAAATATTATTATCATGTATGTAATCAGAGATTTGTTTTAGTACAACAGATTCAATAATTTTAGCTATTGATGGGAGTGTGACAACAGGACGATAGTTAGAAATATCTGAAGGGTCTTGATTTTTCTTTTTTGGAATTAGTAGAATTGATGTTTGTTTCAGAGTAGAAGGAAAAGAACCTTGAGCGAGGGATGCATTTACCATACCAGATATTGATGGAGCAATGTAGATATTGATGGAGTAATGTGTTCTTTAATGCTTTTTAGTAAATGTCCAGGACAGGGATTAAAAGGTCTATTAGAAGCTTTGGATTGTGTTAGTATATGGATTATAGTATTGGAATTTGTTATATCAAAATCAGAAAAGGAGCTGATTACTTGAGATAAGTTTGGTACTAGAAGTGGGTGATAGAAAATCAGCTTAAATATTTTCTATTTTTCCTTTGAAGTGTTGAGCTATTTTATTGGAGCGGTTGTTGGTATAGTGTATAGGTACGTTTTGAGGTGCGGATATGAGAGATTTTACAATGCTGAACAAAGTATGAGGATTTCCGTTGGCTGCATGAATTTTAGAAGCATAAAACATTTTTTTAGCACAGTCAATTTCTCTTTTATAGCAGTGTAGGTAGGTATAATAAGCTTGTTTTTACATATAGTTAATGGATTCTTGTGCCAACCACATTCTAAGTTTTGTAGTTTTCATTTCTTTTGACGTAGAGAATTGGTATACCAAGGAGAGTTTGTTTTAGATGAAGTCTTGTGAGGCATCAGAGAAGCTAGAGTATTCCAACTATTTTCTATAATAGAATTCCAGTAAAGTAGCATAGAATCAGGATCTTTATGAAAGTTTGAGTTAATACTCGGCATTATGGATTCAATAAATGAATCTGGGTTGACTCTTTTGCGTCTTAGCAATGGTTTGTTATTGAAACTTGAATTGGAGTAGTTTTGAGGGTGTTATTTCATATTTCCTATTAACTTAATCATAAAGTAATCTGAACAAGACACTGGCAAAATATTTGCAGATACATTGAAGCAAGATTTATTGTAGAAGACTTGATCTAAAGTGTTACCATGCTTGTGAGTGAGATTACTAATTAATTTGGTGAAGCCATTATACTACTAGCCTAGTCCTGATAGGGCATCTATTATATTAGAAACTGACTAATGTGTGTGCTGATTATTAAAATGTAGGATAAAGTCACCTGCAATTATTGTTTTAGAAAGTTTGATGGCAAGAGTAACAACGGATTCAAGAAATAAAGATAAATTATGTACAAGTGTACCAGGAGGACTGAACACAAGGCAGATGATTATTATGGAAGTAGAGATTAGTAGCATTTCAGTAAACTCATCCTGTTCAGGAATGACCTTCTTACTTGGTAATAGCGATAATTTCACAGTTACTAAAAGACCTCCTTCCCTACGATTCAAATGTGGTTGAGAGAAAAAAATGTAGCAAACAAGACAGAGTTTATTTACGATGACGTGTCATGTTGATATAGCCATGTTTCAGTAATAAGTACAATGTCAGGAGTGTGTTCAGAGATTAGATCATAAATTATAGATGCTTCTTCCTGATTGAACATTAAAAAACAGAATCGAAACTGATGTCAGTAAAAGAGCTGTGGCTTTAGATATTGAAGCAACTGAGGGTATAAAAGATAGATACCGTAGTTGAGATGTATGACAGAGCGGTTGAAGCAAGCCATATCTTCCATTACCTGTGACGACTGGGATGTCCATTTTGAAGATAGTGGTCTGGTGAGATGGGAGCTGAAAAATAAGTGAAATAAAATTAAATGTATTAAAGCTTCAGATTAAGGTGTGCATGAAGGGGCGCACAAAGGGGGGGGAGCCCCTTTGTTGTACTCCTTCGGCGCGTGGTATGCGGTGCCTCTGGCGTCGCTGCAGGCCCCTTAAGCCGACGCCTCCTGATAACATTGGAGGTAGGGCAGGACTAGCCCACATGGTTTAGGGGGAGCTGCAGTGACAGGAAACTGATGAAGTTAGTAGGCAGTGGATCCTAGGACCTCCCGCACTGAAGCTGGGAGCAGAAAGTGGTGGCACTTAGCAGATGGAGGTGAATGCATGGGTAACTACCAGGCAGAGGGAATTTACATGCAATCTTCCTCATTTGTAGAATAAATTGATTCTGCAAGCCCAGGTGGCTACTGATTATATGCCTTTTATAAAACTGTAAAAACATATCTTTTCCAGGAACCATTTTTTTGGCAATAGATTATGGATTTATAGACTGTTATGGAAGAAGAAGCCCAGAGGACACTATGGGGATTAATATTGCTGTCTCCTTATGTTTTGATGTTTATTTTATGAATGGGTTTTTAATTGTTTGTTAATTTTTTTTTTTTTACTATGTACTATATTATGTTGTTGCTTCCCTAGAGCTTGTAAGGTGAATTTTAAAAGCTTGTGCATGCCAAAATCGAGAGATGCACATGCATGTAGAGCTTACACGTGCCCGTCATATTTTAAAAACCGCTTACATGCATGTGAATCTCCAGCTACATGCACATCTCACTCAGGATAAAGAAGAGGAGTGTTGTTGGCGTAGTATGATTTGGGCATGGGTTTTCTGGTGTGGGACCAAGAGATGTGCGTGCAAATACTTAACTCACTCTGGAGTGCACTCAGGTCTAGTAACACATGTTTACTTCTGCTATGGAGGTAGAAGTGTAAAAGAATAAAGCCATTCCTGAGGGGTTAAAATGGTCTGGGGTAACTGGAGGGAATTTAATCTATTAAACAAGGGGGGTTTGAAGAACCAAGGTCTAAACTAGGCAAACTGGTGGATGAACTGGTGAAACTGGTCTTGATGTGGAAGCGTTCCTGTTATAAAATTCCCCGACTTATATGGCCAAAGCCCAGTTTGTGTGCTTGGAAGTGCCTACTTGCAAGATTAGGTATATTCATACGCCCACCAAGTCTATTTTATAACATATGCACATATGTGCACATATGTTAAAAATTGACGAGTCCCTGTGCACACACCTATGCACACACAGCAATGTGCACCCATGCACCCCTTTGAAAGTGACCATCCCGGTTTGTTGGGGAGGGTTAAGAGGTACAATTGTTGTTTGTTGGGGAGGGTTAAGAGGTACAATTTAAGAGCTGTACGTGGGCATTTTAATACATATTTATTTTTATTTATTAATTTATTGATTAGAATTTTTATACTGGTATTTGGCACGAGCCATCACAGCGGTTTACATCAATTGACAATTATCTAAAAAAACATGTTACATCAAATAAATAAAATTATCATATACATAAAAAACAGTATTACAATTTACATTATTAAATTCTATTACAATCATGTTAAAAAATAAAAATCACATCACAAAAATAACATTAAAGACATTAACACTTGCATTGCTCATCATTCATATTTGTTAGGGAAATTGCTTATGCTTTGTTTTCGCCTGCATATGTGCGTATATGTGCATATGCACACACATGTTTTAAAATTGGCTATTCACATGTACATGTGCACACAATTTTGTATTGACGCATGCATGTGTGCACAAATGCCGCCCTGCTCGCGTAAGTAGGGGGGATTTTACAAGTCACAGGCGCTGACGCTAGAACCCATTTTCCCAGTTCGCCCAGTTAAGCAATTGGAATTGCTTACCCCCCTCCCCCGTTACTTTGCTTACCTTTTATTCTGTTAGGCCAGACCCCCTAAACCTCGCTAAGTAACATTTTTTTTTAAATTTTATGACTTACACGTTAACCGTAGCAGAAGTAAAGTCATGTGGCAGGGGACCCTGGCGCTTGTTTGTGGGCACAAATAGGTACGTGCAGAAATCATGCCTCATGCCCATGACCTACCCAGACTATGCTTAGTGCCCGCCCCTTTTGTAAAAATTATTTTTGTGCGCCTACTAGGAGATATGCGCATACCTGCGCGGGTTTTAAAATCCGCACAGCACGCACATATCCCCTGGCTTCGACACACGTACGGCTTTTTTAATTGACCGGTAAATGTTTAGCAAATAAGTAAATATTAGGCGACATATTGTTAAGCATTGACAAATGTTGCCCATGCAGATGCTGTTTTTTGAAGGACCAATGTCCCCATTCTGACCAAGGTTCACTGAATTTTATTACAACCAGTTTGGCATATTCTAATGGCTAGAATTCTCATCTACATGATTTTTGTAATCATAAACTAAACCTCACTATTTTTTATTCCGTTTCTAATAGGAATACATATTCATTCCTAAACTGACCTTAACTGACCTGAAAAGTGTCAAATTGTATCATTTTCAGTTAGTGCGCACTAACTCCCAGTTAGTGCACACTAACGGGAGTTAGTGCGCACTAATCGGAAAAAACAATTTTTAACGATTTTTTAACTAAAAAATTGTGCCTAACACGATTTTCTTGCCCTGCCACACGATTTCTATCGTTAAGACGATATGGAAAACGATTCACATCTCTAGAGAATGGTCTACTTTTCTTCTGCCAATTCACCATTCCGCATCTAAGTAACAGATTTGCCACAGTGGCCTACCATGTGCATGCAACACACACATTATCTGATTATTTTTATGTATTTTAGTAGCTAGACCCCTTAGACATATATTAATTGTGTGGCTATAAGTAATGCATAACATAGATACTATTCATAGGAATAATTTTATATGCAAACATTCTTTTCTTTCAGGCATCAGGAATCATACCAACTATCATATATTTTAACAAGCGTGGATTAATTTACACATAAATCACTATGGCATCCATGCAACTAAACACAAAGGGGGCAATTTTTAAACTCTCATCTATGCACAATGTCTTGTAACCAGTTTTGAAAGGGAATGTATACATGTATTTTTCCTTTGAAAATTTTCATCTATTTATGTATTATGATGTTATGAAAAAGAATCACCAATGGTGGGGTATAATAAGTACTCATGAATTTTGCACCTGATGTTTGTGTGATTCAAATTTCAATGGAAAATAACTTATGCAGATTTGAAAATACAATCTGCATGCATTATTTTCCTCATTCAACCTGAACACACACAGTCCAGCTAAATGTATATGTGCTATGAAAGCCTGCACATACATTTAGGTGGACTGAGGGAAGACAATTTTCAGATAGCCAATTTGCCTGGGCAAATGGCTTTCACATTTGCTCTAAACATGTTTCTCACAAGAGAATACTTGTTTATTTTAGTGATTCTGCAGGGAGAATGTAGGAGGAATCCAATATGCCTCCTGCCTTCCCATTTCTTGGTGGCGTATCTCCTCTCTTTTGAGATCAAGGATAATAATCTGTAGGTGAAAAAGAAAAAAATCTGTTACTACAGAGAAATGTTAAACCGTTCAGAAAACATTAGCATGTAAGTATTACATTATGAATATTGTTTGCCCCAAGTCTTATAATTAAATGAGATGAGGACAGAAAGAGACTGAGAATGGCATGTTGATTATATTGTAATACCATGAGAAGTTGAAAGTATAGTAATATGCCAGTTATTTACATTTGAATGCCATTTGCCATACCCTAAAACACCAATTCCCAACCAGTGTGTCCCAACACACCAGTGTGTCACCAAGCACAGGCACGTGTGTCACTTACTCCTGCTGACCCCGCTGCTCTTCTCTTCCCCTGCAGCAAGAGACTGAGTATCAGACATCCTTGCACTGCTATTGTTGCCATCTGGGCTGTCGGCATGCTCATTGAGCTCAAGCCTGGACGGGAATAGCACCAGTATTAGTGGGAGATGGCAACTGCAGCATGGCCTTTTCTTCTTCCCTTCCCCCGCAGACCAGAAGAAGTGATGCTCAGTGGGGCACGCGGGAAAAAGAAAGGACAATGCTGCATTCAAAAGCAGCAGCAGCACTGGCCCGAGAAGAAGCTTGGGCCTGAAGAAAAACAGCTGATGATCTGCAGTATTAGTCCCCGCAGCTGATGTGATTATTTCTTGGGCCACGAGGCTGGAGGAGGAGGCTGCTGCAGCTCCCAGTTTTGCTGAGGGGGGGGGGGGGAGGGGAGAGTGAGTGGAATTGAGAGCAAGTGTAAGTGAGAGAGATAGCATGTGTGTGATTGAGAGAGAAACTGATCAGGGAGGTGACTGGTGTGCATGTGTGAGAGACAGACTGGTCAGGGAGAAAACTGGTGTGCATGTAAAACATCAGGGAGTGACTGGTGTGCATGTAAGAGAGAGAGAGAGACTAGTCAGGCAGGTGACTGGTGTGCAACTGAGAGAGAGAGAGAGGCTGGTCAGGGAGGTGACTGTAGTGTGAATGAGACTGGTCAGGGAGGTGACTGGTGTGCTTGTAAGTAAGAGAGACTGGTCAGAGAGAAAAACTGGTGTACTTGTGAAGAGAGAGACTAGTCAGGGAGGTAACTGTGTGTGTGTGTGAGAGAGGGAAGTGACTGGTGTATGTATGAGAGACTGGTCAGGGAGCTGACTCATATGAATGTGTGTGTGCGTGTGTGTATAAGATTTAAAATCTGGTCAGGGTAATGACTGATGTGTGAGACATAAAATCTGGTCATAGGGGTGTGACTGGTGTGTGTGTATGTGTGTAAAAGAAACAAAAAGTTTGGTCTTGGGCCCTAAGGAAGAGGACCATGAGGTCAGAGCTTTAGCAGCCCCTGCTACTTCTTGTGTAAGCTACTGGCCTACAAGGGAAAAGAGTAGGAGAGTTGCTGGAGAGGGTAAGTTAAGGTGGCTTTTTAAGTTGATTTTTCTTGATTGACTGCCATTTTAATTATTGTGTATTGTGTGATGTGTCTGTTGTTATGAAATATGTTATTATTGTTTGTAGAACTTTTAATCATTTTTATGTTTGTAATTATTGGATATTATTCTGTTCAGTTGCTTTCAAATATGCATTCTTTTTATTAGTATAATTTTATAATTATTTTATATTTCTTGAGGAATGTGTAAATAGACATGTGCAGACAAAAACTGAACTGGAAACAGCAAGAAACCAAACTCTGTATGCATTGCAACAATGGAAAAACAAAGGCATTATCTTTATGGCTTCTGTATTCTGTATTTGGTGAGGATCTGTCTGTGTTCTGCGTGTGTGACCCGGGTAAGGGTATTCTGCAAGTTTGTAGTTTCTGTGTAGGGATCTATAGCAGCTGGGTGTTTAGGGCCTGGTTTAATATTTGTAGTATTGTCATTTCATAGGTTGGGTTGTTACTATTTGAGTGTGTTACAGGTGTAACTTTGAGCATATTAGTTTGTGTGCATTATTGCATATCTTGGGAGTCTGTTTCCATTTCTTCAGGTTTGCGCTGCATGCAAAGTGGGTTTTTTGGGTTTCCATTCCAGTATCTGACTCCATATTTATAATTTGTTGTCTTTTTTCCTCTTGGTGAAGGTCGGTTCTGTGTGTGTGACCAAGGTGAGGTATTTTACTACCGGTAGCTTGTAGGTATATGTATTAGTCTTATTTGTTGTGTTTTCTCAAGAGGACATGCATTGGTGGTGAACTGCTGTCTTTTCATAAGAAGGGTTATTGCACCTGGTAGTAGGGAGAGTTTGTGTTGCTGTACTGATATGAAACCAGAATATATTTTTTGTATGGTGAGTTTATGGGGAATGCCCAAGTTGTTGGGGATCGGGGGTTCCTGTGAATGTAGAGTATATGTTAATTTTAAGCTCCATGACAGTCATGTGCTCAGTGTGACATGCATGTGAGAATCATGTCAGGTGTTTCCCGACAGAAAAAAAGGTTTAGAACCACTGCTCTAAAGTAATATTCCAATGGATAACTATATATTCTACAAAATTTCTAGCACATGACCACTATCGACTGCCTGGGAGAATTAAGAAATGTCAGGCCATGATGACAAAAAACAAAATTAAGTATACAATAGCATAGATGTCACCACAAAGCGAAATCATAGTTCTCATCATAAAAAAAAATAACACAGACTCAGGCATAGAAATTAACCTATCACAGTATTCATTCCTTCACATGATCAACTCAGAAAAGGAGCTTCAACACAAATGCAAAGTCATGTAAGCAATTAAGAAAGCTTAAAAATAATGTACACCGGGTGGGAGAAAAGGACATCCACCTAACTCTATGTTCATCTTCCTGATTATGCCATCAGCTATGGAGGCACACTAATTCTGCAGCTGAAAAGGGATTTATATTTCATCAATGCCACACACCAACATGAAAGTGTTGACTTTGCTAATCTCTGATAAATATGAAAACAAGACAGAAAGATATGTAGCATGTCACCACATTTATTATATGACTATATAATAAGCTAGGAGCAATCCCGTAATCACAATATCCCTTTTTAAGGACAGAGCAAAACAACCTATCAATAAACTGTCAGAATTATATAGTAAAAGGAATAGAAAGGGCTACTTATTTACATGTTTCTATATAGATATAATATATAAGCTGGATCATATGGGAATGGAACAGAAAGCTAGGAACTGTGTGAGGAACTTTAAAAATGAAAGAATGAATGATCAATAATTTTGAAAATACCATTGCAGGTGAAATGGAAGAAGTGGGAAAGGGTCTGCTTTGGTCAGTCAAGCAACTGGGAAGACCAAATGATGACTGTGATTTTAAAGCCCTATAGCTGATGATAAGTTCAATAGATAAGAGTCAATAATTGTGGTTTTGTAAAATGCAAAAATAATAAATAAGCAGAGCACCTCAATCTTATGTATAAAAAAGAGCTGCATGAAATATCAATAGTCAGAATAGACCAATCTAATAAAAACAGTTCTTCATGAATCTGTTATCAGAGGAATAGTATTGCATGTGGAATTAATCTCCTTGTCTCTTGCCCGCAATGGGCTTCAGGCAATTCAGAGACACCACGCTATTTCAAATCATTTACCAGATCAATTTTCTTCAGTGTCTGTAATACAAAAGTGAAAAACATTAAACTCAATAGAGCATGTTTAACTTAACTTGCAAATTATATTGTTGAATTACTTGTCAAAGACTCTGCCATTCCCTCAAATGCCAAAAACTCCAACTCTCATGGACCTGACAAGGACCATATTTTGACAGATTAACTGTCTTCTTCAGGAGTTCTCTAAAAATTATTAGAGTAAAATGAACATTCTATAACATATTAAAATACAAAACAAAAGACTACAAATGACATTACAAGCAAATATTATCACACTTCTAATGTCATTCATCATAGGTACTTCAAAATCTGATGGTGTCTAAATCTGAAACACCATATACACACCTTTAATAGAATTGCATTGGATAGGGAAAATTATTTTAGCCAATCAAAGATTACTACAATGTGAATGCCAAACCAATCAAAAATCATCAAAGTTATGTTATTACTCACTCCA
Source organism: Rhinatrema bivittatum (assembly GCF_901001135.1). NCBI lineage: Eukaryota > Metazoa > Chordata > Amphibia > Gymnophiona > Rhinatrematidae > Rhinatrema > Rhinatrema bivittatum. The sequence continues at coordinate 450,320,309 of NC_042615.1, read as the reverse complement.
CTTATTGAAAAAGTACAGAAATCCGTCAATTGAATTAAACACATTGCCCAGACATAAAAAACAAAGGATATGAAACTCTGCACAATTATAAAAATTCTGACAATTTGAGTTTAATTAATCCCCCAGGTTATACTGTCTTGAGTTTATATATCCATTTTTGTTCTGTTCACAACAGAACGCATCTATGACCCTCACCTATACGTTTGGGCTCTAAGCATTAGAGTACAGAAAATGTCAACTCTTCAAAAGTGTATGACATGGGTTCACAATGATGACTTAAAGGAGCATCCGCTTTGTCCTTTTATGCAATGTGATGTTCTATGATTCAAGTACATAACTTTCTTTTGGTTTTGCCTATGTATTACCTGGAATTCATTGCCAAAGCATGTGGTTAAGGCAATTAGTGTAGCTGTGTTTAAAAAAGGTTTTGATAAGTTCCTGGAGGATAAGTTCATAAACTGCTATTAATCAATAGGGAATATCCACTGCATGTTGTTGGCATTAGTAGAATGGGATCTTTTTAATGTTTGGGTATTTGCCAGGTACTTGTAACTTGGATTGGCCATTGTTGAAAACAGGATACTAGGGTTGATGGACCATTGATTTGACCCAGTATGGCATATCTTATGTTCTTATGTAAACTAGATTGTAAGGTCATTAAATTCAAATATATTTTACAAGTGGTGTCACAAGTGGTGCTGTGTCTCATTTTGAAATGACGTAAGCCCTCCAATGGCAATCTATCCCTGTATAAGCCTGATCACAAACAGAAAAGATGCCACAAGGGTGATGTCCAACTGCAGTAATACGATCATGTAAATCCTCCACAATCTCCCGATATTGTGAATGAACTATAAAATCATGAATATTCTTTCCCTGACATAATGCAAAAATTGGAGATTACGCAAAAATAATATGCAATTTTAAAATTTCCCAATGCCGACAAATACTTTGGTGCATACGGAACACCTGTGAAGAATAAGGTAGTACACAAACTGGTCTCTCTTCTATTGAACATTGTGTTGGTTGTAATAAGTGTCTGATTTGCCCATCTTGCTCTAGTATAAGGTTTCTTAACTAATTTGTAGGGATACCCACGTGAAATGAAATTATTAGGGGTGTGCATTCGTTTTGAACGCATATGTAAAACGCAACTTATTATTTTTTTTAACTTAAAAAAAGTGATGATGCGCAACGCATCGCGATTTTCAACTTATTCAACATAGCTACGTTGAATACGTTGAACCTAAATAAACACTTAAACCCCCCACCCTCCTGACCCCCCCAAGACTTACCAAAACTCCCTGGTGGTCCAGCGGGGAGTCAGGAAGCCATCGCTGTATTCCTTTGCGAGGAGCACGTGACGTCGGCGTCACGTCGGAGTGACGCGGACGTCACGTGTTTCTCCGCGCCTCCGCTCCCGGACCCCCGCTGGACCCAACCGGAACTTTTGGCCAGCTTGGGAGGGCCTCCTGACCCCCCCAAGCTGGCCAAAAGTTCCGGTTGGGTCCAGCGGGGGTCCGGGAGCGGAGGCGCGGAGAAACACGTGACGTCCGCGTCACTCCGACGTGACGCCGACGTCACGTGCTCCTCGCAAAGGAATACAGGAATGGCTTCCTGACTCCCCGCTGGACCACCAGGGAATTTTGGTAAGTCTTGGGGGGGGATTAAGGAGGGTGGGGGGTTTAAATTTTTATTTAGGGAACCGGTGAACGTATGGACATAGCCTCAACTTATGGAATTCTCCATATGTCCATATTGACCGAAATTGACCCTCACCTTCAACTTATGGACTTATCAACATAAACTTTTTGTCTGCACATCCCTAGAAATTATGTCTCATTTCCTCTGTTCTGCTCTTGTACTCTAAAGTTGGAGAACATAATTGTCGTAATTGTAGGAACTGCCTGATAGTAAATTGTCCTGGAGGTATTGAAGATGACAACTGTAAAATAATAACAATGAATTTCTATCAGTGGCTTTTTTACATAGATTTCAAAATTGTTGTTCACAAACTTAATACAGATGTCTAAAAGAGATAATGAGGTCTTGCTTCTAGAAGCTGTAAACTGCAAATTATGATCACACTGATTGGGCCATCTCAAAAACTGAGGAAAGGTATCCGCTTTCCCAGTTCACAGCTTCACTATATCATCTATATAACATCTATATAACATCGCTGCAAAGCACAATAAAGCTCTGGAAATTGTTGCCAGAGGACGTGGTTAGTGCAGTTAGTGTAGCTGGGTTCAAAAAAGGTTTGGATAAGTTCTTGGAGTTCTTTGATTAACTGCTATTAATCAAATTTACTTAGGGAATAGCCACTGCTATTAATTGCATCAGTAGCATGGGATCTTCTTGGTGTTTGGGTAATTGCCAGGTTCTTGTGGCCTGGTTTGGCCTCTGCTGGAAACAGGATGCTGGGCTTGATGGACCCTTGGTCTGACCCAGCATGGCAATTTCTTATGTTCTTATGTTCTTATATGGTCATGAAAAGGGCAAAGTAGGAGCCATAATTCCTTAAACTGGTCAATTTCTTGAATCAATTTCTTGTTTAGCCTCAGTTAAACAAGGCCGATACCTGTGGTTTTGACAATTATATTCTACAACTGTGAAGAGTAGTGGGTATGTGAGCCCATTGTGCTGCTGTGTCATTTGACTCAGCTTTGAGGGCTACCTTGAGTCCTATACCAGCAGCTGTAATGGGACAGTCGGGAGTTTCACTTTTACCAGCCGCCTCCCCCGCAGGTTGAGCCTTTGGGTTCTGGTGGCCGGCAGGACTTAGGCAGGTCCCTAGGGCAGAGGTGATACTAGAGTCCAAAAGTACTCAGGGTTCAGGGCAGGCAGCAGACTTAAGAGTCAGAGGCAGGTCAAGGTCAGGGCAGGCAGCTAGCAAGAATGGTCAGTCCAGGCAAGGGGTCACATCTGGTGTGCCAGCACACACATGTTATAAAATCAGTGCATCCATGTGCATTCAGCAGGAACCGAGGTCCCATAGACGGGGGTGCACACTGCTTTAAAAATTGACCCCATATTCTCTACAAGTGTTCCATATGCAGCAAAGCATTCATTCCCATTGGGAAATTTTTAAATTGTATCATGTTTTTGAATAATCTCCAATTTTTGTGATGTCGGGGAAAGAAAATTCCAGATTTTGTAGGGCATTCAGAATACTTGGAGAATGTAAAAGATTCACAAGATTGTGTTACTGCAGTTGGACATCACCCTTGTGGTAGCTGTGGCATTTTAATCAATATTGATTTTGCTTAGCATCTCCCCTCTGTTTGCTATATGAGAGTCATCCCTCACAGAAACACCAGAGTTCACTACTTTAGCCTTATTGTTCAAAAATAGTTAACTGATTAGGGTAAAAAAAAAAAGTGAATTTAGCTCCCTGGAATTTAATCAGACATTTGTCAGGGAACTTCAGAAAAAATCCAGCACCAAGGGTTAAAACGTTTTGGTGCAAGGCAGCACACTTTCTTCTTTTAGTTTCAATGACCTTGCAAATATCAGGAAATTTCTCAACTTTTTGACCAAGGAAAAATTCATGCCTGTGGTGAAAAAACTAGAGATGTGAATCGGAACTGGAATCGGTTCGGATTCCGGTTCCGATTCACATGTGGTTTTTTTTTCATCAGGCCCGATCGGGGTTTTGTTTATCAGCTGCACCCGAGCCAATAAACAAAAAAACCCACCCCCGTCCCTTTAAAACTAATACCTTAGCTTCCCCCACCCTCCCAACCCCCCCAAAAAAAACGTTTTACAGGTACCTGGTGTCCAGTGTGGGTCCCTGGAGCGATCTCCCACTCCCGGGCCATCGGCTGCCACTAATCAAAATGGCACCGATGGCCCTTTGCCCTTACCATGTGACAGAGTATCTGTGCCATTGGCCGGACCCTGTCACATGGTAGGAGCACTGGATGGCCCATGCCATCTTGTGCTCCTACCATGTGACAGGGGCTGACCAATGGCACCGGTAGCCCCTGTGACATAGTAAGGGCAAAGGCTATCGGCGCCATTTTGATTACTGGCAGCCGATGGCCCGAGTGCAGGAGATCACTCCCGGACCCCCGCTGGACCACCAGGGGCTTTTGGCAAGTCTTGGGGGACCCTCCTGACCCCCACAAGACTTGCCAAAAGTCCAGCGCGGGTCCGGGAGCGACCTCCTGCACTCGGACCGTCGGCTGCCAGTATTCAAAATGGCGCCGATAGCCTTTGCCCTTACTATGTCACAGGGGCTACTGGTGCCATTGGTCAGCCCCTGTCACATGGTAGGAGCACAAGATGGCGCCAGCCATCCAGTGCTCCTACCATGTGACAGTGTCCGGCCAATGGCACGGATACCCTGTTACATGGTAAGGGCCATCAGCGCCATTTTGATTAGTGGCAGCCGATAGCCCCGGAGCGGGAGATCACTCCAGGGCCCCCCACTGGACCACCGGTACATGTAAAAAGTTTTTTTGGGGGGTCAGGAGGGTGGGGGAAGCTAATGGATTAGTTTTAAAGGGTCGGGGTGGGTTTAGGGGTTATTTTTGTGTGCCGTTTTTCCCGCCCTCCCCCAAAACGATAAGAGAACCCCCACGATCAATATCGTGGAGTTTTCCTATCGTTTTGGGGGAGCCCCCGATTTCTGACGATTTTGAAAATATCGTCCGATATTTTCAATCATCCGAAGCCCGATTCATATTCCTAGAAAAAAACTCTTATATATGAATCCATCTCCAAAATAAAAAAAAAAAAATACCATCAGTTCAGACCACATCCCCCACTCTTGCTGGAACTGCTCCAAGATTTGGGCAAAGTGCAAACCAAAGGAAAGCTGTCTGCTTTTTGGCACTTAAAAGTGGATTACATTCAGGTACTGTATATATTTTCCTATCCCCAGAGGGCTTACAATCAGGTATAACATTTGCGTGTGTGCATTGACCTGCGCCCAGGGACACGGCCATTGTATAACTTGCACGTATATATGTGCGGCACTTGGCCATCCGCATATGTGCACCAAATTTGAAGTGGGTGCACAAATCCTGTTCTACCGCGTAAGTTGTGGGATCTTAAAAAGGGCGTGCACCTATGCCTCTCCCAGTTTACCAGTTAATCCACCAGTTCACGCAGTTAGCAATTAGGTCCTCCAGCCCCCCCCCCCCCCCCCGTTTGATAGCTTACACTCCCCCCAGTTACTCCCAGACCCTTTAAACCCCTCAGAAATGGTTTGATCCTTTTATTTTTTTAGCGTACATTTTATCCATAGCAGAAATAAAGTTGTGTGGCAGAGAAACTTGGCGTGCACTGGGCTGCATAAGTATTTACGTGCACATCTCTTGGCCAGGCCCCAAAACACCCACGTCCTGCCCAGACCATGCCCACTCCCCGCCCCTTTTTGAAAACTTTTGAGATGTGCGCGCAAGGCATTTACGCGAATACATGGGTGCTTTATAAAATACGGTCTTTCGGCATCCCCTAGCTGATGCACATATCAGGCCTTTAAAATTTTCCTTTAAGTTTGATCTTGAGGCAATGAAAAGTATAGGGGTACATTTTAAAAGATTTTTGAGATGGACTCATATATAAATAAGAGTTTTTTCAGCACAGGAATGAATTTTTCCTTGGTCAAAAAGTTGAGAAATTTCCTGATATTTGCAAGGTCATTCAAACTAAATATAAAATTGCACGTCCATGTGTGCGCGCACATGGACGCCGTGCGTAAGTTTTGAAAATCTACCCTTTTATGTCCAACATAGTTGAAATAATCATGACTTGTTCACAAGAGACTGAACTCTATCTGGTACTTGCCCCAGGTTTCATTCATACCTTACAGTTGTCTCTTTTGAACTCTAGAGACCTCTTAGTTATCTATGAGACAGCTCAATCTGTCAGGAAATTTTCTATAGGGATGCTTCTTAGCTTTTCAGCATCCAGTGACGTGTGAGGGTATTTACTGTATACTGCTGATTCAGCAGATAAGCGGCATGAATTAATCCTGCATAAATCAGCGGAAGTCTCTCAATCTCAGGAGAACATTTTACTTTCTTAACTTTATCAATGAACATGTGAAACAAGAAACACAGGTAGGCATCAACCAACTAGCTTGGAAAAAAGAAATAAATATAGAAATGAAGAATTAAAAAAAACCAGGAAAAGAGAAACATTAGTAAATTACTTTTAGCACCAGCAAAGTAAATAGTTCTAATAATAATAAACAGTATTGACTGATTTTTTAGAAGGTTAGGCAGGATGCATAAGATTGCTAGATATCTAGAACAGGAGATAGTGCCGGGATAGAAATATTTTAAATAAATAAGCAAATAAAATGGACTTAGATGCAGAGACTTAGCAGCATAAAATGAGTCCCCCTCTTGTGTTTCAGTTGTATGCAGATAATGAGGATTTTACAGAGGCCTAAAAATATGCATAGAGTTGAATTAGATGAATAAATTTGCACACACAAAAAAAGGGGACGTTTTGAGAGCATGTTTATGACTTACATGCCTAACATAAATTTTCAAAACGTTGTGAACATAAATAGAATACGATGCACCTTGATTTGAAATGATTCAAGTTGTGAGCATATCTCTTAGCTGAATAACCACCTATTTTCTGCTTATTTATTGCTTGAAAATCAGGAGGGCTTTGTATACTCTTCCAAGTACGCTCATAGCTCTGCAGTTATGCACACTACTGAAAATGTAGCCATTGATGAGCTTGGCAGGATTAGCAGAGCATTTTCAGACAGAGCTGGCAGAGTGTCACTGTCACTTTTCAAGGCGCATCATGCTTTCTCTTATATATAATAATCACAACAACCAGAGAGGCAAGTGGCTCTTATACGCCAGTGCTTGAGTAAAAGATAGTTACTTGCCTATGATGTTAATGACTTCTAGGTTATTTGTATGATGTATTAAATGCACAAGAACCTACAAAATGCATAGAACAATAAAAACAAAAATATTGATTTTTTTATCAATATAGTAAAAAAAAAAAAAACCAACCCTCATAACTGCAATCCTGAAAAGAAAAAAGTAATGGTACAGCATCTGTCAGGCTCTAGATCTTGGGCTGACAGTGCTTTTTATATTTCCTTCCTTAACAATTCTATAGCGATCTTTGACGTCTTGTAACGTTGGTTGAGCTCTATATGCTACAAATGATATATATGCTGTGCTGAGTAAAATATATACACCTGCACTTGTATCATTTATATCATCATTTCTGTAATACCACTGTAAAATATTAATTTCATAGGTATAATTACATAAGTCAGAACCGATGGAAAAGATTTAGTTTGTATTAATGCTTCCATCAAGATTACACCCGTATGCTTCCCGGCAACTGTAACACAGTAATTTTGTGCACTGATCATTGTTAATGTACATTCTGCTTTGAAAGATAAAATGCCCTAACTAAAATGTTCTGATCTTAGAGAGGTAACAAGCTAAATCTGAGAGGTGAGAGAAGGGGAAGGGTATGGGGTGAGATGAGAGGATTAAGAGGGGGTGGGAGAGGTGAGATGGGTGGAGATGGGAAAAGGGGGAGGCGAGGAGAGGAAGGACGAGAGGAAAGGGGGAGCGATAATGGTAAAGAGGAGGATGGGGAAAGGGGACAGGGAGGGTGTGTTTCAAGAAAAATACTCATTTCACAACAAATCCTTTTCAAGTTTCAGCTATTTAGGAAATATTTGCTTTACTTCTTATTCCCATTACATACGTAATATAGCCAGTGAACTGCTATTAATGGATTTACCATTCAGATCAGAGGCAGATCAGATGATGGGGGAAAGGTGAATTAAACTTACTGTGTAATTCTTAAAATGGTTCATTTTTGCCATTGGGTTTTTTCCCTTGCAGAAAGCCCGGGTTGTTTGTTTGACAAACCTAGAACAATTGTTGCACTGGAAAAAACTGAAGTAAGGGCGACAAAACAGGATTAGCAGCCAGATGTCCAAATGATTTCCTTTATTGGGTAGTAACACGAATATATGAACAATGCATTGTTCATATATTCGTGTTACTACCCAATAAAGGAAATCATTTGGACATCTGGCTGCTAATCCTGTTTTGTCGCCCTCACGGCTTTGTTAGACAGCCTTCCTTGCTGTTTCTTCAGTCAAAAACTGAAGTAAGACATTGATTAACAATTCCTGATAACCGTACAGCCTGAGTTATACCTCCTATGCCACAAAAAACTCAGTTCCACTTAGTAACAGCCCCAAAAGTAGTTATGCAACATCTACTTATTATTTGATCCTGGAAAATTTTCGATTATAAACTTGCATATATCACCTTCCTTCTTTTATAAACAGAAGAAAGCACATGTCACATATTTCTCTTAATGAACCCAAGAGTTATTCCAGAATTTTAAAGAGCAGAATACTCTCCTTAAAATGTTATGACATTTAGGTGATATGTGAACAAGTTTTTGATTTCTTAGTAGGTTGAGTAAGTATATTGGCACTGGGAATAGGAAGACCTTGAAAGAGAATCTTTCATAGAACAAGTTAAAAGGGAACATTTACATTCAAATGGTACTAGGACTAGGGAATACTCCATGAAACTGACAGCAGATTTAAAAGTAATTTAATAAAGGTTTTTTTTCAGGCAATGATGTGGTCAAGGCTAGTAGTATAGATGAGTTTAAAAAAGTTTCTGGAGGACAGATTCCTTAACAATTATTAGCCACATAGACCTGGAGGAGCCAGATCTTACTTCTGATGATGTACACTTGAAATGGATCTTTCCATTAAGATCTGTTGGATGCTTTCACGTGACACAGATTGGCTACTATTGGAGAAAGGCTGGTGGGCTTTGTGGACCATTGATCTGACCTAGCATGGCACTTCTTTATGTTCTTATGGCTATATCAGTAATCACTGGTATACATCTAGATCACATTGCCAATTACCAATGCTGCCACTATGTAATACAAATTTGTTTAGTGGCCTTTGCAAAATGAATTGATAGACTCGGTCCAGATCTCAGTGAACCAGTGTTAACACTCTTAAATCCATTTTTACTTGACCAATATTCCCCTCCTATGCCGCACGGAAATGACCTGCCTATGTTCTAACTGTGGGGAGTGGGGCAGCCTTCTCACAGCCTGAAGATGTGTGGTAGGGCAGGTTCCAGATGACTTCCATGGGATCTGTGCCTACCTGGTGTGAGTCAAGCTGAACAAGGGATGCAGCTCACCTTACGCTCAAAACGTTGGCATTAACTTCCACGCATATTAAGGGAAATATTGCCATTAGCAGCTAGCTGGCAACATCCAGCAAACAGATGAGGAGTGAATTGGCCTAGATGATAAAGGTGTTCTTCCCAGTGAGGCGCCAAAGTACAGTAGCAGCACTCTGTGTGGAAGATCAAACTCTTGTTTCCCGTGGTCTGTACGTAAATAAATAACTTCAGCTTTTATTAAGTAGCTCTTTGTCAAAGTAATATGCAGAGCACTGCCACAGACAGTGTGTCTATACATCTTAAACATCCTGCTCTGCAGAACAGAGAAAGTTAATAGAAATCAGCAGTCAATTGCGTGTTGACTACACTGATTGATTAGCATGCTCTCATACAATAAGACTGCTAGTTCTCAAATGCCTGAAGGAAAAACAATTTAGGTATTGACAGAATCATTCTTAATAAGTCCAAGTAATTCATTAACTATCAATCACTATCAGTGAGTGATATGGAACATTGTAGATAACTTCTTAAATCATACACACATAGGGAAAATGAAAAAAGAAAAGAGAATACAGCCATTATTTTGAACCCACATGATTGCCTTCAGATCAAATAGAAATTTCAGAAAAAAAAGAGATTTTGAGGCTGCTTACTATTGCGCAGATCAGATAGAGTGATACTCATGGAGCATGCCACAACTGAATCTAAATGAAATTCAGGGTAATTTACAGAGATGCTCTAATCTGTATCGTCCCTTGAATGCTGAATAACGGGTGCTTGGTTGGCATGATAGCTGGGAAGACAGCCATTCATATGCCTGCCCTCATCATCCAGAAGAGATTTCACTGATAACTCTACCAAGACAAAACGAGGAAAACCTTTCACTGAAGTATATGAGCTGTCAGAAATGCAGACCCTCTCTGTACAAGGTCAGATATGTTCTGGAGCTTGTGTCCCTAATGTTACTGGTCTGATCTGGACAAAAGTAGTACATATCAGTAAGGAAGAATTAATTTTATCCTCAGTGGGTTCAATTTACCTAATTTAATCTTTTTGCCTCTCAAGGACAAATGGAACAAATAACACAAATAGTAACTGTCTTAAAAGCAGTTATTTTTGGAGATTTTAGCACAATAAAGAAATACTAGCAACTGTACCCGTTCTACGCCCGGGTGGCAAGCCTGTTTATTGGCACATATGCTCTTGTATGGAAGCATTAGCTGAAAAGGAAAAACAAAATTGTTTTCACCCAGGGCAAGGGATATGGAGGCACATTAGCTAAAGCCAGGGCTGGCAAAGTTTATTTACCAAGCTGTCTCTCGCACTCCCCCACACCCCCTCTCCTCTCTCACACACACATTCTCTCTCAAGGCATCCCCCTCCCCTCGTATAGGCTCCCTCTCTCTGAAATCCACACTCAAGCATCCCCCCACTCACCCTCTCTTACCTCCCATGCTCTCTCTCACACCCTCCCCACCCCCCTCTTACCAACCATGCTCTCTGTCACCTCCCCTCTCTCACACACACATTCTCTCTCACTGGTATCCTCCCCCCCATGCTCTCTCTCACACCCTCCTGCTCTCTCTCACCCTCCCCTCCCCGACACACTCTCCCCGACACACTCTCACTGGCATCCCCCCCCTCCCCCCCCCATGCTCTCTCTCACACCCTCCTGCTCTCTCTCACCCTCCCCTCCCCAACACACATTCTCTCACTGGCATGCCGCAGGACCCGCGCCGTTCGTGGCGAAGATGAAGGCCCGGCGCACCGTTCGTGGCACACAGGGGCCTTCCATTTTTGCCTTGAGCAGAAAATAGCAGCAGAGACCCCGGCATGCCGCAAACAGAGCACGTACTGTGGCACACACTCCGTTCGTGGCGAAGATGAAGGCCCGGGCGCGCCAATTGCTGCACACAGGGGCCTTCCCTTTACACCACGAACGGCGCGCCGGGCCTTCATCTTCACCGCGAACGGAGCGTGTGCTGCTGGACGCGCTCCATTCACGGCATGCCAAGGTCTCCTCTGCTATTTTCTGCCTGTCCCGCGATGGCCGCTGTCCTTCCAGTTTTCAATAGTCTTCCGGCGAGTAAGGAAATCGGCGAGGTGAGGGAGGAAATCTGCAGGAAGGAGGAATTCTGTGCAAAATCTGCATTCCGCAGTAGCTCTGAATTCCCCCAGGTGTACCTCTTGTAGCTGGTGTTGTGACATGGCCGCTGTACGGCGTGTTTGAGCCTCCAAGGCGGCCAGGGAGCCACCTGCGCCATCTATCGGTGGGCTGGGGAACATGCGCGAGCACTGATGGATACACTACCAAGCCCGATATATTATGGATTTGTCATGTGTCTAAAATATATTTGAAGGGAAGGAAGAGGATAAACCATTACAGATCTTCCATTTACATCCTTTACTATGCCTACAGACATACCCTTACACCTATGGACCCAAATGCATACATGACTAATATTTGTCTTCTGGAATGCTCAGATTCCTGTTTGACACTCTACTCTTGTTTGTCACAAAGAGTAGCAGTAGTGACACATTTTTGTATTTTTCTGTTACATGGAAACATGGTCACTTTAATGATTTATGGGGCCGTAGGCAAACATGTGCATGGGTCTCCTTTTATTTTTCCCAGATAGACCACCACCCCAATGTGGTAACGTGCTACCTTTGTCAGATACTCGTGCAGTAGTAGGCCCTACTTTTTGGAATATACTTCCTTTGGAAGTTGAGAAGAAAGTTATTGACCTTTAATTGAAAGGTTAAGGCCCATTTTATTCTTCAGCCATTTGTCAATGTCTTACTTGATATAACGTCATCTTATGAGCCCTTTTCCTTTGAGTGTTTCTACATGTTCATTTTTGATTGCCTGACTTTTGTAATTGTTTCATGTCTTCCATGTCTTTTTTTATGTTTGTCTTTCGATTTAATGTCTTGTTATTTTATGATCTGTAAGTATATAATCTGCGAGGTACATGACAGTTGGATCTGAGGATTATAAATATTATTAAATGAATTGAATAAAACCTCACAGAGCTTACTATGAGCTGAAAAATTACTTTAAAATATCCATATGGCCCAAGAGTTGCATTTAGAAGATTTGTATGATAAATCTTCTAGACAAACCTTTCCTCCTACACCCATCCTTCCTCATGAAAGACCTCACGTCCTTCCAATAGATATAAAAAGAGGAACCAAACACTATGGATCTGATTTGTCAAGTTGTTTCTTGCATTCATTGTCTATGGGAAAATACTTTCATGAATCAATTCCTGTAAATACAGAAAATAAATCACCTCCATTTTGTCTTCCACTCATTTTTCATTTTTACATCTCACTTATTTCAAATATATTTCTGCATTTTTCCTTTCCTCCCTTGTAAATATCCATCCTTCCATTTAATTCTGTTCATTCATTTTAACAAACATTGTGGTGAGGATGAGGGCTGACTAGGAAGTATTGGAAATGAGTGAACATTTTTAAGAATCACAGATAAACTACATTGATATATTTAGTGCCTTCATACACTTGTGGAGCAATCTTATCTGGGTCAGTGACTTAGACGTTGTTTAAAGTAACAGTACAAGTTAGATGTGGCATAAGACATGTATGGTAATTTACATTCACATTTTATTCAGTTTTGATTTCCCACCTTTTTATTGAAACTAAGGCAAATACGATAAAATAACACAAACAATATTTCAGAAAATATAAAAATAGCAACATCATAAAAAAATTATTTCAGACAAAAAATAGCCATTTTATTGTTTTCTATCCCCTCCACCTCGAAATTCAGATCCTCAGTTTCCTAAATATAACTCACTAAGTTTCCTCACTAAACACTTCCCTTAAAAGCCAACATTTGTTTCTTTTCCAAAATGTAGATATTTTGACTCCTCCCAGAGCTCTTTGGAAACTAAATTCCAAATAATAATCTATTATGCTTAATGGTTGGAACAGCAGGCTGAGAATCAGGGAAGCCAGGGTTCAAATCCTGATGATGCTCCTTGTGACCTTGGGTAAATCACCTCACCCGGAATTGCCTCAGGTGCAAACTTAGGGCCAGATGCATTAAGGCTTTTCTCCCATTTTGTGGTGGATTTTCTAAGTTCGCAGAACTTAGAAAATCTGGTGGTAACAGAAGGCGGGGGGGGGGGGGGGGGGGGGCGAAACGGGGGACGGTCCTGCACTAGCCGGCAGCGATCGCATAGCCGCGTTGCGATCGTTGCCGGCGACATGCCGAATAACTACACCATAAAAGGCAGCAAAAAGACTCCTTACCTTTTTGCTGTCTGCGCCGTCTTCGCAGATTCGGCCCCGGTGACGCCCCGACTCCTTCTCTTCCGGGCCGACTCCGCCCGATGTCTCCTTCGCCAGGCGTGTGCTACAATTTCTAGCTATCGCACGCTGGTAGCGCAAGCGTGAGATAGCCTTAGAAAATAAGGCCCTTTGTGTCTATGGGGAAAACTCTTAGTGAATCAGGTACTTAGCTCCCATTTAACATTCATAATCAATATTTTAAGTTTCAGTTTTACTTTCTGACTATAGGTTTTTTTTCTACTTCATATTATTTAATTTTATTTAATTATTGTTTACACTTAAAGTCTGTTTTATGATTTTATCTGGTTTGATTTATTTATATGTTTTTATATGCAATTCGCCTAGACCATTACCCATGCATAAGCGGTATACAAAAAATTCTAAATAAATAACATATTTACTAATCATTTTTCCTATAGACACAGAATGGGAGAAAACCTCTAATAATTATGCCCTTTAGATTGTACAGTCTCTGAGGATAGAATAATACCTACTGTACCTGAATGTAACTTGCCTTGAGCTACCAATGAAAAGACATAAGCTAAATCCAAAAATAAATAAATATGTGTCATCTACCATACATCTTTTCTTATCTGGAATTGCTACCTCTAGAATTCCTATAAGGAGTCATTTTTCTCTCTGTAGAGTAATGATGATCATATATTAGAGGAAATAGAAACTGATTTGAGTCCTCTAGTTCCCTTAGGAAACAGTGACACTATCAATGCATGCCTTCAGGAAAAGGGACACAGTAGCTTTTGTTACATTTTGACACTGCTTATGACAAAAGAATGAATTTACAACATACATGTGTGACTGGGTGACTCTGGGTGAGTGACATGCTGTGTTAGCCTTGATCTATGTCTGTGTCTACAGGTGATGTTTGCCTCCTTGTTCCCTCCAGTTCCACACCTATGCATACCCCAGAGCAGGCAGTGTGTGTGTGCATCCATTTTGCACAAATTGTCTTTCACCACAAGTGATCCTGTGCTTCCACTGTTTACAATGGTGCCTCCGATAAATGGTTGTATCATAGGGTGAGAAAATGTCCTCATCCTTACTCAAAGACCATTCTACTTATAGCTCACACTGTTTATTCCTTGAGAGGGGGGATATGAAACTTGCCAGCGTCGTACCTCAGATATGGTGTGTCACATTTCTGCATGAGTAGATATCTGCCTGTAGTGTATCCCTTCCATGTCCCCCTCCCCCAACCCTGATGCTCTTCCACCTCATACTTTGAGTCGGCCTAATTATCTGCTTATTTGGGGGTGTGCATGGTTCCAAGAGCTTCAGCTGCCAGAGAGGGTTGCTGGGTTTTTTTTTTTGAGGGGGCTTACTTGAGGCCTGCTAGCACTCCAATTAGAGTTTCCCTTTTTCTAGACTGTGGCCCTAATTATCCTCCTCCCTGTAGAACAGATCCTTGACATTCCACATAGAGGTTGCCATATCTTTTGCACCTTACTCTGCCAGATGTATACACTGCTGGTTTATGCCGACAAAGATGCTGCCATATGTAGCTCAATATGTTTTGTGTGCATACATAAAAGTGGTGGCAGATTTCTGCAACTGAGTTTAGGGGACAAGGATAGCAGCCAATTAGAACATAAGAACATAAGAAATTGCCATGCTGGGTCAGACCAAGGGTCCATCAAGCCCAGCATCCTGCTTCCAACAGAGGCCAAACCAGGCCACAAGAACCTGGCAATTACCCAAACACTAACAAGATCCCATGCTACTGATGCAATTAATAGCTGTGGCTAATCCCTAAGTAAACTTGATTAATAGCCGTTAATGGACTTCTCCTCCAAGAACGTATCCAAACCTTTTTTGAACCCAGCTACACTAACTGCACTAACCACATCCTCTGGCAACAAATTCCAGACCTTAATTGTGTGTTGAGTGAAAAAGAATTTTCTCCAGTTACTCTTAAATGTGCTACTTGCTAACTTCATGGAATGCCCCCTAGTCCTTCTATTATCCGAAAGTGAAAATAACCGATTCACATCTACTCATTCAAGTCCTCTCATGATCTTAAAGTTCTCTATCATATCCCCCCTCAGCCATCTCTTCTCCAAGCTGAACAGCCCTAACCTCTTCAGCCTTTCTTCATAGGGAAGCTGTTCCATCCCCTTTATCATTTTGGTTGCCCTTCTCTGTACCTTCTCCATCGCAACTATATCTTTTTTGAGATGCGGC
This sequence comes from Rhinatrema bivittatum, assembly GCF_901001135.1. NCBI lineage: Eukaryota > Metazoa > Chordata > Amphibia > Gymnophiona > Rhinatrematidae > Rhinatrema > Rhinatrema bivittatum. The sequence goes on along the minus strand of NC_042615.1, from coordinate 450,304,617 downwards.
AACCAGAATTGTACACAGTATTCAAGGTGCGGTCTCACCATGGAGCGAAACAGAGGTATTATGACATTTTCAGTTTTATTAAACATTGCCTTCCTAATAATTCTTAACATTCTGTTTGCTTTTTTTGACTGCTACAGCACATTGAGCTGACGATTTTAAAGTATTATCCACTGTGATGCCTAGATCTTTTTCCTGGGTAGAAGCTCCTAATATGGAACCTAACATCCTGTAAATACAGCAAGGGTTATTTTTCCCTATATGCAACACCTTGCACTTGTCCACATTAAATTTCATCTGCCATTTGAATGCCCAATCTTCCAGTCCTGCAGGGTCCTCCTGTAATGTATCACAATCCGCTTGTATCATCCGCAAATCTCATAACCTCATTTGTTGTATTCCTTTCCAGATCATTTATATATATATCGAAAAGCACCGGTCCAAGTACAGATCCATGAGGCAGTCCACTGTTTACCCTTTTCCACTGAGAAAATTGACCATTTAATCCTATTCTCTATGTCCTGTCTTTTAACCAGTTTGTACTCCACGAAAGGACATCGCCTCCTATCCCATGACTTTTAGTTTTCTTAGAAGCCTCTCATAAGGGACTTTGTCAAACACCTTCTGAAAATCCAAATCACTACATCTACTGGTTCACCTTTATCCATATGTTTATTACCCCCTTCAAAAAAATGAAGCAGATTTTTTAGGCAAGACTTCCCTTGGGTAAATCCATGTTGACTGTGTTCCATTAAACCATGTTTTTCTATATGCTCTACGATTCTGATCTTTAGAAGAATTTCCACTATTTTTCCCAGCACTGAAGTCAGGCTCACTGGTCTATAGTTTCCTGGATGACCCCAGAGTCCTTTTTAAATATTAGTGTTACATTGGCCACCCTCCAGTCTTCAGGTACAATGGATGATTTTAATGATAGGTTACAAATTTTAACTAATAGATCATAAATTTCATTACTGAGTTCCTTCAGTACCCTAGGATGCATACCATCTAGTCCAGGTGATTTGCTACTCTTTAGTTTATCAATCTGGTCTACTACATCTTCCAGGTTCACAGTGAATTGGTTCAGTTCATCTGACTCATCACCCTTGTAAACCATCTCCGGAACTGGTATCTCCTCAACATCCTCATTAGTAAACATGGAAGCAAATAATTAATTTAGTCTTTCTACAATGGCCTTATCTTCCCTAAGAGCCCCTTTAACCCCTCGGTCATCTAATGGTCCAACCGACTCCCTCACAGGTTTCTTGCTTCGGATATATTTTTAAAAGTTTTTATTATTGCCTCTATGACCAATGAAATGTTGTGGTCATAAACTACAAGAAATCACAGAAAGAGAACAGGTGGAAATATCTAGCAAACATAAGAGAAGCTGGAAAAAAGAGTTAAAAAAGCAAATATGTGAATGGAAAAAAACAGCAAATACAGTAAACAGGGGGGACAAGATGTTATTTTGGTATGTTTGTGATAGGTGGGAGTGCTAAAGCATTGAGAGAGGTAAAGGGAAGCAATATATAGAGGCTGATGAGTAAAAAACAGACCTGCTTAACAAATATTTCAGTTCGATGTTCACTGAGGAAGAGCCAGGACTAGAAAATAGACATAAATAGAAAAGTGTACTTGTGAAGAGTTAGCTAATCTACAAATAGCTAAATTGACAGGGCAGGAGGGGATATATCAAGGGTTATTAAGAGAATTTAGAGAAGTTCTAGCAGCTCCACTGGCTCACCTTTACAATGCTTCTTTAGAGTTGAGAGTAGTTCTGGAGACTGGCAGATATTAGGGATGTGAATCGTTTTTTGACGATTTAAAATATCGTCCGATATATTTTAAATCGTCAAAAATCATTAGGGCCACGATACAATACCAATTCCTCCGATTTATCGTCAAAAAATCGTAAATCGGGGGAAGGGGGAGGGCAGGAAAACCGGCACACTAAAACCCCCTAAAACCCACCCCTGACCCTTTAAATTAAATCCCCCACCCTCCCGAACCCCCCCCCCCAAATGCCTTAAATTACCTGGGGGTCCAGCGGCACACTAAAACACCCTAAAACCCACCCCCGGCACACTAAAACCCCCTAAATCCCACCCCGACCCTTTAAATTAAATCCCCCACCCCAAATGCCTTAAATTACCTGGGGGTCCGTAGCGGCGGTCCGTAGCTTAAATTACCCCCGGGTCCGTAGCTAAATCGGGGGAAGGGGGAGAGCAGGAAATCCGGCACAGTAAATCGTGGTGTCTTCAGCCGGCGCCATTTTGCAAAATGGCCGCCGCAAAATGGCGGCGGCCATAGACCAATACGATTCGACGCAGGAGGTCATTCCGGACCCCCGCTGGACTTTTGGCAAGTCTTGTGGGGGTCAGGAGGCCCCCCCAAGCTGGCCAAAAGTTCCTGGGGGTCCAGCAGGGGCCCCTGGAGCGATCTCCTGCCGCGAATCGTTTCCGTACGGAAAATGGCGCCGGCAGGAGATCGACTGCAGGAGGTCGTTCAGCGAGGGTTCCAGACCGCCGCTGAACGACCTCCTGCAGTCGATCTCCTGCCGGCGCCATTTTCTGTACAGAAACGATTCGCGGCAGGAGATTGCTCCAGGGGCCCCCGCTGGACCCCCAGGAACTTTTGGCCAGCTTGGGGGGGCCTCCTGACCCCCACAAGACTTGCCAAAAGTCCAGCGGGGGTCCGGAACGACCTCCTGCGTCGAATCGTATTGGTCTATGGCCGCCGCCATTTTGCGGCGGCCTTTTTGCAAAATGGCGCTGGCTCCACGATTTACTGTGCCGGATTTCCTGCTCTCCCCCTTTCCCCGATTTAGCTACGGACCCGGGGGTAATTTAAGCTACGGATCGCCGCTACGGACCCCCAGGTAATTTAAGGCATTTGGGGTGGGGGATTTAATTTAAAGGGTCGGGGTGGGTTTTAGTGTGCCGCTGGACCCCCAGATAATTTAAGGCATTTGGGGGGGGGGTTCGGGAGGGTGGGGGATTTAATTTAAAGGGTCGGGGGTGGGTTTTAGGGGGTTTTAGTGTGTGTTCATGATTTTAACGATTTTTCACGATAATCTAAACACCCAAATGGTGACGATACGATTCCCTCCCCCTCCCAGCCGAAATCGATCGTTAAGACGATCGAGGACACGATTCACATCTCTAGCAGATATGGTTTCTCTTCACAAAAGTGGATGTAATGATGAGATTGGGAACAATAGGCCAGTAAGCCTGAGCTCAGTTGAATTACAAGATCTGAGTTTACTTTTACACTGTAAAAAACATAAGAGCATGGTTTACCAGTCTTGTTAGTTGAAACTGATCACATTTTTGAACTAGTTGATCAGAGAGTTGAATCTGAGAAGAGTGTTAGGTAGTGTACACTTGGATTTCAGTAAGGCCTTTGACACAGTTCTGCATAGGTGACATAAATAAACTGAGCACCGTTGGTATGGGCTCTAGTGATTGGGTAGGAAACTAGTTGAGTAGGAGGTGGTGAAGAGTAATGGTAAATGGAGTTTACTCTGAGGAGATAGGAGTGGTTTTCCACTGGATTGGCCCTTAGACTGATTCTTTTCAATTTTTTCTTAAAAGATATTGTGGAAGGAATATAGGGAAACATTTGTCTTTTTTGCAGATGATACTAATATCTGTAATAGCGTAGACATTCAAGAAGGTGTGGTTTCCCCCTTCCCTTCATAAATCTGGAATAGCTAGACCTATCTGTACCAAATTTTGTATGGCGTTAAGTGCCTGGGGAGAGGGCCTCAGAATGTGCTATTTTTGAAAGTTGGTAAGTGTTTTGTGGGGTGAACAGGAGGAGGACAAAGTTGGTACTTTTGCTGGACGTGTGGGTGTTGAATATCACACTTTCTACTGATTTTGACACATTTAGTTTGATTTGGTAGAAGGGCTTCTGTAATTCATGGTTATATTTTACTGAGTGGATGTGCAGTTAGTTCTTGTTGTATGCATCTCATCATTAAATTCTGTGTTCCATGATTCCTGAGACTGAAATATCAAGATCCCAAAAATAAAATCTTTCATGCACAATAACGGGCGGATTTTAAATGCCCTACCCGCGTAAATCCGGCCGGATTTACGTGAGCAGGGCCCTCGCGCGCCGGCGCACCTATTTTGCATAGGCCGCCGGCACGCGCAGAGTCCCGGGACATGCGTAAGTCCCGGGGCTTTTTAAAAGGGGCGTGTTGGGGGCGTTCCGGGGCGTCACCAAATGACGCGGCATTTGGGGGGCGGGCCTGGGGGCGTGGCGCCGGCCCGGGGGCATTCCGGGGGCGTGGACGCACCCTCCGGAACAGCCCCCGGGTCGGGTCTTGGCGCGCCAGCAGCCCGCTGGCGCATGGGGATTTACGTCTGCCTCCAGTAGGCGTAAATCCATGGATAAAGGTAGGGGGGTTTAGATAGGGCCGGGGGGGGGTTAGGTAGGGGAAGGGAAGGAACGGAGGCAGGCTGTGCGGCTCGGCGCGCGCAGGCTGCCCAAAATCGGCAGCCTTGCGTGCGCCAATCCCGGATTTTATAAGATACGCGTGGCTACGCGTGTATCTTATAAAATCCAGCGTACTTTTGTTTGCGCCTGGTGCACGAACAAAAGTACGCGATCGAGCTATTTTTTAAAATCTACCCCTAAGAGTATAAAAAAAGTCCCAAAATGGTTAAAATAAATTTGTTTTCTATTTAATTGTGATTTTTGCTTACTGTATGGGTTGATTTTAGTATTTGGTTTCTGTAAGATCCTTCAACATACTAATAACTAAGTTAATTGGGAGGCTAAAGCATTACACTTTGGCATCGCCTTATTATAAATTGACCCTTTGCGGTTTGTGGACTGAGATTGCCAACAGCCAACCAGTTACAAACTGCAAAGGCATGCAAAAGTACAGCAGAACTGAACTGGTCAGGTTTTAAATTGAATTTCTCAGGCTAAAATCTAAAATGTGATTACAGGAACAAAACAGGAAAACAAGCAAAAGATTAGAGGAATTTCAGAAAACCATCAAGGCCCTTATATCAGATGGGCTTTTAACATTGTGTAAAAGGTTTTTTTTTTTTTAAGTATCTGAGGACTATTTCCCCCCAAAGCACTGGTACAATGTCTCAATAGGTTTTCTTTTCCTCTTGTAGAAATGATACATCTGATTTGAATTTAACAAAAATCAATTTTGGGGGGGAAATTATCCAATTTAATGAGCATTTAGTGACTAACAATTTTTTGCACTGTTACCAGTATGGTTTCCAGAAGAACTATAGCAGAGAAACATTATTAGTGTCTAACAGATTGGGGTACATTTTAAAAGACAGCGTGCGCGCGTACTTTTGTTCGCGCATTAGGCGCGAACAAAAGTACGCTGGATTTTATAAGATACGCGCGTAGCCGCGTATCTTATAAAATCCGACGTTGGCGCATGCAAGGGGGCGCACATTTGTGCAACTTGCGTGCGCCGAGCCCTGCGCGTGCTGCCCATTCCCTCAGAGACCGCTCCGAAATCAGAGCGGCCTCAGAGGGAACTTTTCTTCCACCACCCCCCCGCACCTTCCCCTCCCTTCCCCTCCCTAACCCACCCTTCCGGCCCTATCTAGTTCCCCCCCCCTACCTTTATCTGAAAAGTTACTACTGCCTCCGGGCAGTAGTAACTTATGCGTGCCGGCGAGGCAGGCCCCGATACAGGCTGCTGTGTCGGGGCACTTGGCCACGCCCCCGGACCACCCACACGCCCCTGAACACGCCCCCGATCCTAAACCATGCCCCCATGGCCACGCCCCCGACCGCCCCTTTTTGCAAGCCCCGGGACTTACACGCATCCCGGGGCTTGCGCGCACCGCCGAGCCTATGCAAAATAGGCTCAGCGCGCTCAGGGGGGTTTTAAAAGGGTTACAGGCATAACTTATGCGCGTAACCCTTTTAAAATCCGGCCCATTATCATTTAAGGGATAACAAAGGGGCTGTTATATCTGTTTCCTTAGATATATCTGTGACATAAGACACCATTCATCATAACATTTTGTTGCAGCACATGCATTGGTGGTGCTGTCTACCAAAGGTTTGTCATATTTATCAGGGAGAAAACAAGTTTCCTTTGATGATAATTTTTTGAGATGGTTTGATTTATAGCAGGGTTCAATTTTTTTTTTTTTTTTTTTTTTTTATAATTCACATTTTATTGGCAGGGTTCAATTTTCACCACTGCCCTCTAATATTTATTTATCCACACTGTGCTCTTTGATTGACCAATATGGGATAGAATTTAGCATATATTCAGAGAATATCCAACTTTTTTTTCACTGTAAAAGAGTTGCTCCCTACAGTTCTGAGATATATCTCTGTTTGTTTAACCTCTATTAGGGATTTGCAGACCAAAAAAAATAATTTTGGTTCATTCATTCATTTCATTGGGACTCATATTCATTTCATTAGTTTCAAAACAAAACAAATTTTTTTCATTTATTCATTTCATTAGATTCATTTGTTTTCCATTAAAACATATGGGAGAACTATTACAGTGTATAATAGACTCTAGAATAGTGAATTTTATATGAATTGTAATGAAACTTGGGAAAAGAAATCATCAAAATGGGGAGTCACATGGTACTTTAGAAAATGGCAAAGTGGCATCAAAAAAGTGGCATAAAGTAGCCTAAGGCTCTGCAAAGGGGTACAAGGATTACAGGATTGGCAGGAGTTCTCTAATGCAATGTAAATGAAGCAAAGGAGCAGTAAGAGGAGGCAGAACACCTTAAGGTTTAGAAAGAGGATGGCTGCTCAATAATAGTGCCATGAACAGTTGATGACAACACGAGAGGCAAAGTGGCACCAAAAGTGGCATCAGGACCCTGAGGCACCATGAAGGGGGAATGAAACAGAAAATGTGGCAGAAAAAAATCCCAAGGTACAGATAAAGGGACCAAGAATCAGAAAGAGTGGGATCAGGATAAAGAATTCAAAAGCATGGGAGAGGTGCACAGCAGCACCTCACATTGACAAGTAGTCCTCAAAGTGTAAGAGCTGGAGTATGTCAGGGAGACACAGGCAGAAATAAGTTAAGAACATAAAGTTATAAAACTGCACATGGCAGCAAGGCTGAGCGGCACAAGGATCTGAAGGTGTAGGATGAGGGGCATAGCATTAAGGCAGAGCGGCATGGGAGATACCATCATTCTGTTCATGCACGCAGACAACCACAGAGAGGGCAGATGACTCTTCCTGTGAAAGTATGGCTGCACCTGGACGATCCACCAGTCCAGTAAGATATGTTTGTGTCACGGAGTAAGTCATAGACATCATAGCTAGGTAGTAAGTAGCTACCTAAATGCACAGTAGAGAGGAACTGCTAGTGGGCAAGAAATCAGTTATGGTTCATGAAGCAGTGTCACAAGTGTGCAAAAGAATGGATAGCTGTGGCAATAGCAAGAAATGGCAAGAAGGTGAATACCATATATGGAGAAAAGTCTTAAAATCCTGAGGAATGTTTCAGTAAGTTTGTAATGCAATCTCAGTGGGCCTCAGTGGTAATGATTTGAACATGGCATGCAAAGCAGTAAGTGACAGGACTCAGTGGTTAGGGTTGGAGTAAGCCAGGCTGATAAAGAATACGTTATTCTTAAGTGGTGGTTTTTGTAGAAGAGGCAGAGGATCTCAGTGGAGTCGCGCCCTAGATAGATTTACTAAACACCACCAATGAAGTATGATCCCAGTGCTTGCTTTGCCTTACTAACTCTTTGGTATTGTATTGTATTATATTTTGTAAACACCACCACTGATGTATGATCCCATGACCTATCCTACCTGCTTCACCTCAACAGCTGTTTGGGGGTCTTCTATCATTTTATTAGCTCTTTTCTGAATCACTTCTATCCTTGCAATGTCTTTATGAAAGTAAACCTCAAGAACTAAACACAGTATTCAAGGTGGTATCTCACTTATTAACCACACAGCGGCAATATTCTTCCTTTTTCTGGTGATGAGACCTCTACTTATGCTTCTTCTGTTGCTTTATTACAATGACTGACTACCTTCAAGTCATCTGGTTTATAGATTATTAAAATGTATATACTGCAACATTATACATTTTGATTTTTGTAATTTTTTTTTATTTAAAAATTTTTAAGAGAGTAAGAGTGGAGATATTATCAATGGAGACATTGTTTGTTTTTTTATTTTGATATTTGTAAAACTGTAAACCGGTATGATGGTTATATCCAAGTAGCGGTATATAAATGTTTTTAAATAAATAAATAGCCAGAACATGAAAATTAACAAACGGGATACAAATAAAAGTAGCTATAAATCAACATAAGCTTTCTTAAATAAGAACGTTTTCAAAGCCCTCTTAAAGGAGCTAAAACAAGACTCTGACCTAATCTCATCCAGGAGAGAATTCCACAAAATAGGGCCTACCATGGAGAAGGTTCTGTGGTGTGTGATGTTAAAGTAGGCAAACTTCACCACTGGAACTTCAAGAAAGTTCTTCTGAGCTGATTTAATTCTCCACTTGATGAAAAGCCAGTGCAGATCAGCCAGAAATAGGAGATATGTGTGATCACAGAACTGGGCACCAGACAGGTGAAATAAGCACTCCTTAGAACTCTTTCTCATTGGAAAGTTTCTGATTCTTGTCCTTCTAATTAATGTCCCTCTCTTCACAATGAAGCTCATTTTACAAATTCCTAACTATTTTTCCATTTTTCTCTAGTTTTCCTGTTTTTGGTTTTTTCTGCCATTTTTTTTTTTTAATGTTTGATTCTTTATTTTTCATACAAATGAAATGAATCAAACATTCCACAAACCAAAATTAGTGAGGGAAAAAAACCTCCCCCAAAACAAACCAAAAACAAAAACAATTCTTTTTCCCTGCACACCCCTATTTGTCAGTAGCATATTTAATGCAGCATCCCCTTGAATGGAGTCATCCACCAGTTGCCCGAGTCAACAGGTGTAAGGCATCAAGGACTTCTTCACTTCTAGTTCACTTTTAAATTTGTAAGCTCTAATCATAATACAGCAGATTGAAGTAACTCACAGGCAGGAGCTCCCCTTTGCATGCCATTATTGCTTGTCACTTATCTCCATCTCCTTCCCCTATGTGGGAGGTCTGTTCAATATACTTCCATGAGTATAGAATTTTTGTAGAAATCTTTTTTATCATATGTTTATCTTGATTTGATTGTATGCTCCATGGAAAAGGGACTGTCATTTATATTTATCTGTACAGAATTGTCTAGGTCTAGAAGCACTTTAAAAATTATTAGTAGTAGTAGTAGTAATGGCAGTAGTAATAATTCAGTTTCTCCCTGCTCTGCTTTTATTTTAATGGCTATTATTTTGAAATAAAAAACTATTTCCCCTACCCCTCCCTATTCTCTATCTATCCCTTCTGAATAGATTAGCGGATAGATAGATAGATAGATAGATAGATAGGGATGGATGTAACTAAATCTGGTTTCCATTACTCCAAGACTTGATAATGGCCTCCAGGCCTTTGATTTTGTTTACAAGGCTTCCCACATTTGTGTAATTGACCCTCCAATATGATTCTCCATCTCCCCCTCTCTCTGTATTTCATTTTGTTCTCTTATTTTTCCTTAAGCTACATTTATTTATTTATTTATTTTTAGCTTTTATATACCGGAAGTTCCTGTATACAATACATATCACTCCGGTTCACATTTAACAGAGTTAACTATCGCCGGGGAGGCGATTTACAAGGAACATGTTGAAAAAATGAACGGGTAATCTATAATAAGGTACAATCTATTATAAAACAACTGGGATCAACTTAGAGAACAACTGGGAAATATAAAACTGAAGCAATATAGACACTACATTATAGACACTGTAACCGAAGCAGCATAGACACTGTTAAATAGACACTACATTGTTGCTGAAAGACAATAAGTGTGGATTGATTTTTCTTGCTTTTAGCTCTCTGGGAAAGCTTGCCGGAAGAGCCAAGTCTTGAGTTTCACTTTAAAAGTGGTGTGGCACGGCTCAAGGCGGAGGTCCGGTGGTAGGGAGTTCCAGAGGGACGGGCCCGCTGTGGATAGAGCACGTCTCCTCAGGGTGGATTTTGCAGGTCAGGTGATCATTCTGTTCTGATAAGCCATTCTGGTTGGTTTGTTAGAAGAGTGTAGTTGAAGCTGGAAGGTTAGGTTGAGTGGAGAGATGGCATGGCTACAGAGGTGCTGATTTTGGCATTCCTGGTTGCACCAGCACCCTGAAGTTTACACACCCCCCTACAACTGGTCCTGCTGATGTTACTGATTTTTTTTCTTTTAAGAAACTGTAGCTCAGCTCTTTGGTAATTTCCCAGACAGTTGAGCACAGATGGGGCAAATTGAAGCTTTCACAAGGTTTATCGGAATACTGCAGACCCACAGAGACTGCATTGTAATATTCCCTTCATCCTCCCAACTGCATCTCAATTATAGAGAAAAGAAAAATATACCATGGGCTGTTCTTCTTAAATGAGTGGGCCTACCTGAAACTCCCATCATCTCACAGAAAGCAGGAAGAGAATGCAATGTGGACAGATGGTTACTGTGGAAAGGAAGGGCCATATACTTATAAAGCTTCAAATGCAGCCCCCCTGCAGAGCTGGGGAAAAAAAAAGGTTTATCCATCAGAGAAAGATTGCATTTACTAAATAAGCAATTAACTCTATGTTGCAGTTGATTTTCTTCAAAACCCGGCAGAAATACATTATCTTTCAGAGAGCAAGGGAGAAATTAGCACAGGAACATTATATAAATGAGAAATCTTGCAGGGAATAAAAGCCTGCCCTCTTCAAACCGGGAGTGTATACAAGAAAACAGGAAATAAAGTGGGTGGAAATATATAAGCTATTGCAAATGCAAAGCAGATTTAAATAAACAGATTTAAAACAGCCACATGCACTTTAAAAATCCAAACATTCTCAAGCCAAGACTCCAAGTTCATATACAGTAGGAGGCAATCAAATATTTAGACCATTTGATGCATTTCGTACAAAACTTGTCCTCTCCAGCTCAGCCTTCAGGGGTCACCTTTTAACTTTCATTTCCTTCAGAGGTACTACAGTCTCTGTGAGCTGGCTCATTCACTTTAATTCATAGAGAAAAGTCCGGGTTATAAACCGCATCACTGCGGGTCAGTTTATCCTGGCTCTCTTTCTCTTCAGAGTGCTAGGATCTCCATGTTCGCCTAAGGCGGAATTCTCAAGTAGGATGTCAAGTCCAGTTCTGCTAGCAGGGTTCAGGCGAGCACTACCTTTCCCCCTTCCCCACCGAGGCTCTAGCATCTCTCCTCCAAGGTTACCCCTGTGTAACCCTCATTTAAACCAATGGGTCAGCAATTCTGCGACACAGAGAGAGAGAGAGGAAGAACTCCTGATTCTCCTTCGTCGTGTCCCTGTAAAGATCCTTCTGGCACTTTTCTATCACTTCCCATTCCACCACCAAGTAATAGACGACCATATCACTGAATATCAGAGGAACTTCCAGACCTCAGGCTGATATTCAAGATCCTGCTGCCAGGGAAGGGATGGGGGTGGGGTCACTCTGAGATGTTTTCAGGGCCACCACTGAGAAATGTTGTGTTTATTTTTCATTCGGATGAACCATGCATGCTCGACTGCATGATACATTTTTTTTGTTTACATAAACGATATGCACATATCCGCTAAGATTAAATATCTGACCAGGGCATTGTAGGTTTTTGTGAATCTTATGCATGCAAAGTCAGAGAATCCTTACTGGCATATCCTTCCAGACTTTCCTATAAAGCAATGCTAGAGTATGATGTCGCAAGGGGATGTGTTTCGGTGGAATATCTGAGAATTTTATCACAACTATTTTTTTTCCTCATCAAGGGTGGAGTTATTTCTAATACTGCATATGTTTTTCAACAAGAGACCGTATTTATAGAAGGGTTATTTTCCTCTCATAGGCACAAAACAGAAGAAATCCCTTTCTAAATCTTGTCCAAGGTCTCTTCTGATCTGTGCTAAATATATAGCTTCCAAAGGCTTACTTTTCATTCTTTTCTGCAGCATCAATAAATTACACCAAGCAAAATCTGCCTGCCAAGTGCTGTTTGAGTTCTCCTTTCTCCTAAAGAACAAACTCACCCAAAACTGCATTAACAGTCACCAGGAGAAACTGTGTTCCATTGTGATTTTCTCCTACTCAGCGTACTAGAACAAATTCAGCCCATTTAATCGTGTGACATCAGGCAGCAGTGAGAATGCAATTTGTTGTGAAATTTGTTTTTTTTTTTTTTTGCATTTGCTATTAGAAGCCAGAGTTTCAGCTCGTTTGCAGCTTTTCCACTGGACCTTATCAGAGAACACACTAGCTGGAGGGCATTGGCAGAGCTGATCATTCAGAAGGAAAGAGAACAGCTGTGCTCCCGACAGCTGGAGTAGGCATGACGTCCATCAACAAATATGGGGGATATCTTGCACTGTTCTTCTCAACAGGGGAGGCCCAAACCATGTTAGGTTGTAAATGAGATGGTTTTCAATGACTGCCACGTCCAGCCTATGTATGTTCCCCCCCTCTCTGATGGATAGTAAACTTTTTTTTTTTTTTTGCATGTTTGTTTCCTGTGTTCATTTTATCTTATTGTTGTTCAGAATGGTCATTGTGCTGCAAAATTCAAAGGTGTGTGAAAATGTATGCACACACAGGGACAAGTCATTCGAAGAGCCAAATACCTTTTTGAGAGCATGAGAAGAAATGCCATAGGCCAAATATCACCATTAGTTTGGCTGACCGGCCCCAAATTAGCCAGATAAGTTTTATGTGGTTAAAAAAACTTATCTAACTAACTCAGAAAGTTATCCAACTAATGCAGACCTTGCCTTAAATACCAGTATTTCAGGGCAGAGTTATCTAACCAACTGTTAGCTGGACACATGCCGATTTTCAGTATTATCCAGCTAACGTAGGGCCTGATTCATCAAAGTAATTTCCAAAAGACACAGAATAGGAGAAAAGGCATAGGGGTCGATTTTCAAAACCACGCGCACATGTACAAGTGCGCGTGGTTCCCGGCACGCGCACATGGATGCGCCAATTTTATGACATGCCCACGCCGGTGCACGCATGTTATAAAATCCGATGTCCGTGCGCATGCGCGTGGGATTTTAACATCTGTGTGCACTTGTGCGGGTGGACCGCGACTCGCGCGCGCAGGAGGGGAATTTTCAAATTACGTGCGGAGATGTGATCGGCCTCTCTTCCAATTCCCTATCCCCCGCCTAATCTTCCTTCCCTTTCCCCTCTCCAACCAGACCCCTACCACAATTTTTTAAATTTCACTACTTACTGATCTTCTGGAGCAGAAGTATTTTCCGTGCGCTGATCGGCTGCCGGCCGGCGCTTCCCCAGAACAGCGGCTATTGGCCACTGTCCCAGCCGGCCTCCATCTAGCCCTACCCCTCCCTGCCCAGACCACGCTCCCCGGCCCACCCCTTTTTCAGGGTCCGGTACTTATGCGCATAACGGGGTTACATGTGTGGCTGGGCCCATTCTAAAATGTGCGTGGGGTGCACGAGGCCCAGCCACGCGCGTAACCCCTGTTTTTGAAAATGTACTTGATAGTTATCAGGCAATATTTATTTATTTATTTATTTATTTTTAATTTTTATATACCGGAATTCCTGTATACAATACAAATCAGTCCGGTTTACAATAAACGAAAAGATTGCCCCAGTCTGGGAGGTCAGACCGGGGTTGTTTACATCGAACAATGAACATTGAAAAATAACATTGAAAAATAACAATTAACAATTAAACATTGAATGTTTTCGTGACCTAAATTAAAATATTTAAAAGTTAAATATTGCATATATATATGTTGAATATTGTTAACTGTGTAAAACAATAAATTTAAGGTTCAATCAGGATAAGGTGCTTAGTTGGATTCTGTAAATTGGAACGCTTGTCTGAAGAGCCAGGTTTTTAACTTTTTTTGAACTCTGGCAGACTGGGTTCAAGGCGTAGGTCTGGGGGGAGAGCATTCCAATGGTGTGGTCCTGCGGTTGAGAGTGCTCTTTTTCTTAGTAAAGATGTTGCTGGTAGGGCGAACAGTGTGCCTCTGTAGGCGCTTCTGATGGGTCTGGAGGATAGGTGTGGACGAAGTTGCGTTTGGAGAGATATAGGGGCGATGTTGTTTATTGATTTGTGAATAATGGTAAGGGTTTTAAAAATATTTATATTTATATTGCCAGATAACTTCAGGACAGCCCCACTGATGAATATCCCTGCAGAGTTCACTTAATAATTTTTATGTGGCTGGCTTTGCTAGCCGGACAGCAACTGGATATGGGCCTCTTGCTCATTTATTTGCACAGTTCAAGAATTTTTCTTGTACTCAACAGTCCTAATCGTGAGAGCACAAAGAAATCATCTTAAAATAATTCCCCAGGAACTCCCCTCCAGGAGAGAAGGTGCAATCACATTGCATCGAGATCATGTTGCACTGACTTCCATTGAAGAGAGCCGTGCTGCTGAGAATCCTGCCTGCCTCAAAGGAAAGTAGATACTCGCGTAAATACTTCACCGCAACAAAATATTTCATGGAATTAAATAGCGTGAGACCGCTTCCCCTCGCGCGCTGCCCTCCACGTGGCTGGGCTGTGACAGTTTATCCCTGTCCCTAGTAGTTATGAGGAGCCACGGCACTGACTGGGCCATAAACTATTTTATCACAGAGGTTTACCAGCGCTAGAAGGGCAGGTTAGTGTCATTCAGCATGATGTTGCAGAATGCTGTTCAGCAGGATGCCCCGGATTGCTAATTCATGTGTTTGGATGACATATGCACAACTGACACGCACGAGCACACACAAGAGGCAATACAAACACATTTTGACATGAAAATGCACATAGCTCAAACGTACTGATTTGCTCCATGAACTTCTGTTCAATTTTTGAAATGCTGTTTCCCAGGCTGCAGGAAGCTAAAGGACAAGGTTAATGTAGATTTTAAAAAAAGGAGGTTAGAAGTAAGCCCCTCCCACCCCTCCAGCTTACTGCGATTCTGCAGCTGTGGAAAATGCCACAGAGTTTGCCTCCCGTCGTAGAATTTTCCCAGTGCCACAAAATCAGTCATTGCAAACTGCCAAGCTACGTTCACTCACCAGCACTAAAGCCCTCTGCTCTTTTCCTTTCCCAAGCCTGAGTCCTGCCATTGTGCTCACTTCCTTTCTTCTCCTTCTCCCGGGAAATGGTCTGCTGCCACTCTTAAACTAACCTACACTTCTCCCCTTCCCCCTCTCCAAGCCCCTGAATCAGCCTTCTCCTTGCCTCATACCCCTCCTCAAAGGAACTGTCCTGCTGCACGAAAAACCCCCTCAGCCTTCCCCCTCTCCTGCACCTGCTGAAACTACAGGGAGAAAAGTCGTGCAGGGGGGGGGAGGAGGAGGAGGAGGGCAGGGAGAGAAAAGAGGCTGAAGGAAGGGATGAGGGACTGGAGAGTACAGGTAAGGCTCTGAGATGGGGGCAGAGAGATGGAAAGGGGGGAGAGGCTAAGCAGAGAAGCTTTAGAGGATGGAGGAGAGAAAAGAGGGAGAAGGTACTTGAGAAGGAGAGACTGCAGCAGGGGTTAAAAAAAGGGATGGAGGAATGGAAACTGAAAGACTGGAAAAGGGAGAAAGCCCTTAAGAGGGACAAAAACAAAGCAGCAAAGAGAGAGAGAGAGAGTGATGGTAGTGAAGGAGACAGGAAATGGGGGGGGGAGGGGTTTAAAACAAAAAGGAAAGAAATGACATGAAGATTATAAAAAAGGAACAAAATGATCCAGATAACACACAAACGTAAGGCAGGAAAACTTGTATTCTTTGAAAAGAAAATGTGTGTATTGAATACTGGAACATGCATGTGAATATTTGAAAACATGCAGTAGAATTGCTGCAGCATTTCAAACCACATCTTGCAGGAATTTCTCACCCTTACTGCAGAGTCTACTGTCTCCATTTCATTAGGGTTCCTGGCAGGGATGCAGACAGCTGAGGAATGAGGGGATCAGGACTGGAAGGGAGGCAGCTAGCAGGAACTGGACACAAATCCAAGGGCATCTGCTAGTGTTGTTTATTGTGACACAGTGCATCACAGTAACTTCAGCAGAGGAGACGAGTGCATGGGGCAAAAACAAAGTCATGAGCAGGCAAAAAAAAAAAAACAAACCTAGAAAGCCCAAACAAGGCAGGGCACATAAATCAAGCACAATCCAGGACAAATGGTAGTGGAAAAGATTCCAGAAGAAGGCAAGCTTGATTCTAGGACAGGGCGACACGGAAACAAGAGTAGGATGCAGAACTCACAATTATGGAACCAGTGAGGAGCAGAACGAAGGGTAAGGACAGAAATGCTCCTATGCTCCCACTAGGCCAATCTGGAAGCAGAAGACCAAAAAAAGAGCATGAAAAATAGAGCACAGAGGAGATAACATGCTAGAAAATGAACACAGAATCCCAGACACAGGCATAGAGAGAGAGTAATAACCAGCAGGAAAAAGGAGGTGGTGATGCCCTTCTACAGGACCTTGGTGAGGCCTCACCTGGAGTGCTATGTTCCATTCTGGAGACCATATCTCAAAAGGGATAGAGATAGGATGGAGGCAGTCCAGAGAAGGGTGACCAAAATGGTGTGAGATCTGTATTAGAAGGCTTATGAGGCCAAAGGATATGAAAATGTATTCCCTAGAAGAGAGGAGGGACTGGGGAGATATGATACAGACCTTCAGATAGGGATGTGCAGAGGGACGCCATACGTTGCATTCGGGATTCGGATTCGTCGGGGGGCAGATATATTGCATTTGGCAAGGGGGCCCCCCGATTCATTTATCCGTTAATTCCTATTCATTTCCCCGTTAAAATTAAATTAACTACAACCCCCCCTCCTGACCCCCCCCCCAAGACTCCCTTGTGGTCCAGCGGGGGGTCCGGGAGCCATTCCCCTGCACTCACACCCTCGCTGCCGGTTTCAAAATACGCCGATAACCTTTGATCTACTATGTCACAGGGGCTACTGGTGCCATTGGTCAGCCCTATCACATGGCCATCGGCTTCATCTTGTGCTCCTACCATGTGACAGGGGCTGGCCAATGGCACCGGTAGCCCCTGTGACATAGTAAGGGCAAAGGCTATCAGCGCCATTTTGATTCCTGGCAGCCGATGGCCCGAGTGCAGGAGATCGCTCCCGGACCCCCACTGGACCACCAGGGCCTTTTGGCAAGTCTTGGGGAACCCTCCTTACCCCCACAAGACTTGCCAAAAGTCCAGTGGGAGTCCAGGAGCGACCTCCTGCACTACGGCCGTCAGATGCCAGTATTCAAAATGGTGCCGAATGCCTTTGCCCTCACCATGTCACAGGGGCCGACCGTCAGTCCCTGTGACATAGTGAGAGCAAAGGCGATCGGCTGCCAGTATTCAAAATGACGCCGATAGCCTTTGCCCTTACTATGTCACAGGGGCTACAGGTGCCATTGGTCAGTCCCTGTCACATGGTAGGAGCACAAGATGGTGCCGATGGCCATGTGACAGGGGCTGACCAATGGCACCGGTAGCCCCTGTGACATAGTAGGTCAAAGGCTATCGGCGCCATTTTGAAACCGGCAGCCGAGGGTGTGAGTGCAGGGAATGGCTTTCGGACCCCCCCCCCCCCGCTGGACCACCAGGGAGTTTTGGTAAGTCTTGGGGGGTGTCAGGAGGGTGTGGGGTTTGTTTAAATTGGATCCTTTAGACGGACGAATAATTCGGCAGATTCAGTGTATTCGTGGGGAATCGCGATACGTTTCGCTTCCCCACAAATACAACGAATAGGGCCCTATACGTTGCGGATCAGAAATATGTTAGAAACGAATGCACACCCCTACCTTCAGATACCTGAAAGGCTTTAATGATACACAAACGTCATACCTTTTTCGTCAGAAAGGAAACAGTGAAACTAGGAGTCACGAAATGAAACTCCAGGGAGACGACTCAACCAACATCAGGAAATATTTCTTCACAGAGAGGGTGGTGGAATCTTGTAATGCCCTTCGGAAGGAGGTTGTGAAGAAGAAAACAGCCAATGAATTCAAAGGGGCATGGGATAAATACTGTGGTTTCTAAAGACTAGAGAACGGAAATGAAGAAGAGAGTGCATCGGGGTAATCTGCTCGGAGCAGCAGTTACTACCCTTAACAGAAGGCATGGGAATTACTGTCCTCAATCAATAGCCTTGATGCATTTGTCACAACTACAACATTGCTCCCTGTTTTAATGGCAGAGTGGGGGAGGAATAGGAACTGGATACTAACAACCCACATGTGTCCTGACTTTTATGATGTGGGATACTGATTCACAGCCATAAGGGAAAAAGTACAGCACAGTTTCTACGGCTGTCCCAAAGCAAAGAATGTCAAGCAGCATTATTTAAATTATCAAGAAGGCTCCTCACCTGGAAAAATGTTGCTAGCAGTAATTTATGGTTTGACATGCTTGGTTTTCATTGATTGTAATTATTACTACTCTTGCCATAAGGCTTAGGGGTAGAGCAGTAGTTACTAATCTTGAGATAAATATGAGTGGCAGATACTGCTGTAAGAAGCTTGCTGGGCAGACTGGATGGGCCATCAGGTCCTTTTCTACTATTATTACTATGTTACTATGTAAGTAGGCACATGGAGATTTATGCTAGAATTTTCTAAACAGTGTGGCAGGAGTTGCTTAATTTTTAAAATACCACGTATTTCTGCCCCAGAAGTACACGTATATGTTTCAGTACTTGCATATATTTGTAATTCAGGAAAACGCATACTTTACCCATTCAAGAAAACAAGATATTTAACATGCATAATGGGGTAGATTTTCAAACCAGCTACCCGACGCGCACACATGGACACACGATTTTATAACATGCGCGCGCCGAGCCACGCTGCCTTCCCCCGTTCCCTCCCAGGCTGCTACGAAATCGTAGAGGCCTCGGAGGGAACTTCCTTACCCCCTCACCCCACCTTCCCCTCCCTTCCCCTATCTCCCTCACCCTTTCCCCCCTACTTTTTTCTTTTTTTTTTCTTTTATTCCAAAGCTTACTTCAGTCCTGGGGGCTGAAGTAAGTTGCACGCGCCGGCCGACTGCTGGTGCGCGATCCCCAGCACAGTGGCAAATGGCTGCTGTGCCTGGATCCTCTGGCCCCACCCCAGCATGCATTTATAAAAAAGTATGTCCATCATGAAGCAGACACACTTGATGTGGATTTTGAGAGGTTTCTAAAAATCTACAACTTCCACATCTGTCCAGACCGAGGTCCTGAAAAAATACTGCAACTTTGTGGCTGGTGAATATAGAAAACTGCTCTCTCATAGCAAGACAGGCTGGCCATCCTTGTTTCCTGGAATGCCAAGGATGCATCGGATATTTCCAGCTTTAAAGTCTCTATTCTTGTCCCAAGGCAAGCCACCTACTCTACTCATGAAAGTTTTTGATGACTTCAGTGAGATATACCTTTGACACATGGCACTCCCTCATGAACGTATTCCTCACCCTCATTGAAAAATTGGAACGGGAAAAGGATTCCATCGAGGGAATGATGGAAACATTGAATTCAGTGTTCAATGTCCTTCTTCATTGCAAGATCCAGCATTTCATGTCCCTGAAAGTCAAGGGAATGCTTTCCAAATGTGCAAGGATTGGCTGGATGCAGAGTGAGACATGTTCTGTGACAAAGTGCAAAATCTGTATGCATAGAATGCTTCAAGGCTTCCTTTGTTTCATATGGATGCCCTGACAGAGACACCATGATGGACTGATGTGGAACTCTGTGTGAAACGTCTGGTAGAGAAAAGCATGGAAACTGATGGCATCAAGTGCTTTAATCAGTGCAGCAATCTACAGCAGGGGGTGCTCAAACCAGTCCTTGGGGGCCCCCAACCTGTTGCGTTTTCAGGATATCATTAATGAATATGCATTAGATTTATTTGCTTGCACTGCCTCAAATGTATGCAAATGTTTCTCATGCATATTCATTAGGGATATCCTAAAAACCCGAGTAGCTGGAGAGGAGGGGGGGAGGAACCTTTGTGCCTAGCCTTGATCTACAGAAATGTATGAAAGTTTGCAGTGATCACAAAGAGTTACAAAAATCTGCTGTCACACTGAAAATAGTATTTTGAAAAATTAAAAAACGTTGAATGTTACTTGGAGTGACTGAAGAACTTACAGTTCGTCTTTGCTACCCCTCTCACCAGGCGAATGCAGAGGACATTTTTTGATTGGTGCAAAGCCAATGAACAAAAATAGGGTACAACCTAAGTGTCAACTCACTGAAAGATATTCTGCTTGTGCAGTGCAACGTCAGAGATGCTTGTTGCAAAGACATTCATGGGTACTTAATTCACCATCAAGCTGCGAAAGATGTGCTCTTGACTTTAAATGTGCTAGGACAGCAAGAATCAAAGCAGGATAAGGCTGATTTGTCAGTATATATATATATATATATATATATATATATATATATATATATATATATTATATATATTAAGTAATACACTGTGACAACCTCCTAGGAATCAGCAAGACTTGCATATGGCTGGGGTGGAGTAGGACAATCCCTCCAGTAAAGCCTCGAACCCAGATTCCAAGGGTTCACAGGCCAGTTCTTCACCACTCGGCCACCATTCCTACCTGAATGATTTTTATCTAAAGTTAAATTATGTATTGTTATTTTGTATAAATACTGTTTATTGGGCATAGACATAGAAATGTGTTGGTTGTTATAAGGATAACTTTAAAAGAATTATGCACGGCAGCATATACGCATTATGTGGCCACGCATAGTTTTGCTATATTATTTTGTAAAATAAGCATGTGCGTACCCCACAACATACACGTGAATGTAGGCCAATGAGCGATTATATGAAATGCATTGAAACCATGTATTTCATTGCATTGAATGTGCATCTATTTTTAAAATGTACGTGCATATATTTTACATGTGAAAATAAAGTGCAACTTGAGTCAGGATTTACATGAGTAAATCAATGCATTTTAAAACATGGGACAGTCACTTTCAAACCGGTGCCCAGGTACATGGCCATTTTATAACATATGCATGCGCACATGTTATAAAATAGCCTAGCTGCACAGTGCATGCACGTGTGCCAAATTTTAAGTGTCTGCGCATGTACGTGCAAATCCCGCTTCTACCATATAAATAGGGGGATTTTAAAAGGGACACATGCTGATGCCATTCCCAGTTTTTTCAGCTTGTCCCCAGTTTTCCCAGTTAAGAGAGAGTTCATCCAACCCACCTTGGTTTGATGGCTTCACTCCTCCCAGTTAGCCCCGATCATTAAGACCCCGCAGATCTGCCTAGTTTCTCTAAATTTTACCTTAAATGGCATCTATAGCAGAAGTAAAGTTATGCAGCAGGGGACCTCAGCGTGCACCAGGTCGCGTCACTATTTATGCACACATCTTTGGTTCATGCCCCGAAACGTCCATGCCCCTTCCACACCACACCCACGTCCTACCCCTTTTGAAAATGTTATTTGATACGTAAATGTTATATGATATGCACGCTGCAGGAGAAACATGGGTATCTCAGCGACTTTTAGAATCCACTCGATACACTTGAGCCTGACGTTTTTGCATATCCCCTAATTAATGGGTGCGCTGGGCTTTCAAAATTCTCCTCTCGGTGTGTAAATGAAATCACTAGCTTAACTAATTAGTTCACCAGTTTGCCCAGTCTGTCTCCAGGTCATTGAAGCCCTCCTGGTTCTTCAGCCTGAGCTCTCACAGTTCACTCCAGCCTCCCACCCAGTAAGTAGTACACATAAGAAAGTTAGAAAATGTATGTACATACGTTTATTTTAAAATAGCAAATTACATGCATACGTATTGTCCCTGCCTAGGAGTACCCTCTAGACCACTCCTTTTTGCATATGTATATATGCATGTGAGAGTATTGCATATACACGCACATAAAATACAGAACACGCGAGTAGCGGCTATTTATGTGTGCATATGCTAATTTGTACACGCATAACATTTTGAAAATTCACCTTTATTTGCAGATGAAATCTTAACAGTAAGGCACAAGTTATACTTGTTTTATAAATTAAAAGAATATCTCCCCAGATTGTTGTGTGAGCTAATTTTTAGAACTATCCTTTTTTGGACCTTAGAGAAACGGTAGCCCTATGTACCTACAACAATGTGATAACCTGAATTAGGGGGGAAAAGGCTTTTTTCTTCATCCTGCTCTTCCTGCATCTCTTCCACTTCATCCTATATTTAAGTGACTCTTTCCCTGGTCTTCTTTCCATTTCATGTTTCCTTCTATCCATTCCTTTCAGCCCCCTCTTTCCCATGCCCATCTCTAAGCATAATGGGGCAAACTGTTCCTGTTTATTTTGGATCATTTACAATCTGCTTAGTCAGCTTTTGCACTGTCTCCCTTGATTCCATCTCCTACTCCATCCTTCTTTTTTTGTCATCTCCCTCATATTCCTCTTGCCATCATCTTCCCCCACTTTTTTCCCTTCCCCCCCATCTCCAGGACCACAACCAAGCCCAAATCACACACATATCAAAAACATGATTTCGTGTGTATCCAATACTTCAGATTTTGGATCCATCCCTGCGCACAAACATTTATTGGCAATCTGTAACCCTTCTTCCATTTTTCTCCCTCTGTCCTCTGTACCCTTTCATCCCTAACCATGCAGCTCTTCCTTATCTCTTTGTATTCATATTTTGCACACAAACCTACATTTTCCACTTGTATCTCTCCATGGTCCTCCTCCCACAGCCTCATTGAGGTTCCTATACAGTATCAGAAGGGGCAACACTCTATTTCCCCTGATGGAAGCACTGCTGAGCCAACTGTCTCCCCTTCCCCCTATAAAGGGTAAGTTTAATGTGAATACTTCCTTCTGTGGAGTTAGGACTGGTTCCTCCTCTCCTTCCTACTTAAGACTGGAACCAGTCCAATCTTTTCTTTCCTGTGTTGTTACTCCAGGCCTACCTCTTTCTTCATGACAAAAAACAGGCAAGCATCTTCCTTCTGTCTCAGGATCAGGCCCAATTCCTTCTTTCTGACACTCAGGGCCAGGCCACTCTAGGGATGACTTCCCAAAAAAACAAAAAACAAAAATTGGGCTGGAAGAGGGAGTTCACCTCTCTCTACCTCCCCCCCTTAAGTTGTGTAGGTCTGCCTCAAACCTGACCCCCCCAACCCCCATCCTTGTCCCTGTCCCTACCTCCAGCAGTCTCTCTTATACCAGAAGGGCAGCCAGAAGTTCTCCTCTTCCTCAAGGGCCAGGCTGGTGCTCTTCTCTTCAATTTGCATGCACCACTAATGCTCTCACTACCTCCTCATTTTATGGGGAGCCAACAGATGCCATTTGCCCTTCCTTTGGCCCATGCAAACCAAAAAAATGTCAGAATCAGTGTCCCAGCGTGACCCAACACAAAATCAAGGCTGGGCCTGTCCCACACGTTTCTTCTGGCATGGGAACAAGCCCAATGCTGCCTGTTCCCTCCTTTCGGGGATAGGTAGACGGTTGCCAACTGACTCCAGATTTTCAGGACAGATTGATCCAGTCCTGATTTTACTATATTTCCTGCACAGAGTAGTAGCTCTGGTGCTCCTATTGATTCCCTTGAGAAAAGTCCATGTAGGTAGTGGGGTAAAATCAGGACTGGATCAGTCTGTCCTGAAAATCTGGATCTAGCTGGTACAATACTATCTCTTCTTTCTGCAGTTGCCAGGCCACTTTCTAATTTTATTCCACATGAAGTTGTCATTCTGAAAGGAAGAACTTGACATATATAAGTTGGGCAACAAAAGAGGCATGAAGGCCATTTGTTTCAGGATCTACATAAGACACTGTTGAGGATGGGTTGTGGCTTACTATTTTAAATTGTCAAGGTAGTGTGAAACAGCGAAGTAACCCACAAGCAAGCATTTAGTAGATAACAGAATCTTTTTAGTATTTTATTTTTATTTTAATTTCTGATTTCATGGCTGGTCAGCCACTTCAAAGTGGATTACATTCAGATGTTATAGGCATTTCTCTGTTCCAAGATGGCTTACAATCATGAAGCCCAACTTTCAAACCTATCTGCGGTTAAGCGTTTGTGCGTGTAAGTAGATGCACAGAAATTAATGCTGGTATTTTATAAACTCTGCAATACTTCAGTATGCATGTACATTTCCGATGCAAGAAAATGCATACTTTCTCTACCTATTTTAGAAACATATGCATATATATTTTATATGCAAAATAATCCTGACACTGTTCAAATAAATTAAATGTGGAAGCAGATATTTTATGAAGTATTCATATTTTTTTGAGTCACCAGTTCACCAATTCCTTCACCAGTTCACCAATTCCTCCACCAGTTCAATTCCTCCAGCAGTTAACCCAGTCCTCCTCAATTCACCTAGACCCTCCAGCACTTCACCCTGAATCCCCATCAGTTCACTCAGACCTCCCACCCAAAAACTGCAGACAATAGACGTCTGATTTCACTTGCATTAGCCAATTAGCGGGTGTAAAAGAGTAAGGGCCTTATTTTCTAAGGCTATTGCACGCTTGCACTACCAGCGTAAGCGTGCAATAGCTAGAAAGCTTAGTGCACGCCTGTGCTAGCTACATCGGGGCAGAGTTGGCCCCAGAAGAGGAGGAGTTGGGGCGTCAACGGGGCCGACTCCGCGAAGACAGCGCCGACAGCGAAAAGGTAAGGAGCCTTTTCGCTGCCTATTTTGTGCAGAATAACTACACCTTTTATGGTTTTATGGTGTAGTTATTTGGCGCGACTCCGGCAGCGATCGCACCGCGGCAGTGCGATCACTGCCGGCTAACACAGGACTGCCCCCCGCTTCACCTCCCCACCCCCCATTAGTGCCGGGATTCACTAAGTCTTGCGGCATTAGTGAATCCAGGCCTAAGACAAGATCAATAATATATACATGTGTATCCCTTCCAAAATAGCAACTACCACACCTTCTGCTGAACCCCAGAATACCCCTAGACCACTTCTTTTTTTCCCTGGTAAAATATACATAAAAAAAACAAAAATCTGCGCATACTCTCATTATTTATAAAATAGCATATATACGCACGTTATTGCTTCTTATGCGTGTATGTGCTATTTATACATGCGGAATCCCTTTGAAACTTGCCTACTGTGTCTGTACCTGAGGCAAAAGAGGGTGACTTACAGTCGTTCCAAAGTCAGAATTCTAAAAGCATATACCCAAATGGAAAATATTTTCATGTGAAATTACAGTACATTATGAAACTTATTCCAAACAGATACTAATCATATACCTACACTAACATGCCTAATTCATTTGCTAGTCTTTTAGTGGAATAAGAGGCACCAGGGCAATATGTTTCAATTTAATCTGTTTTATTATATGCAAACATGAAAACAAAAATTGATTGGAACTCATTTGGAAGCTACAAGACTTCCTCCTACCTGCTGTTTCTCAGTTAAGAGAAGATTTCTATTTGAAGAACTATTTTTTCTCTCTCTCTGTAAATTAGTAGTTTATAATTTCACTGGTTCTAATTTACTGTAAGCAAAACATTAGATTAGTAATGTGTTTCATATGAGTTATTAAGTTCCCATTAGATTAAATGATCTCCCTTAGAGATGTATGAAACTACTCTGAATTAATACGTGCTTTTAGATAGTGATGGGGTTTGGGATATTATCTTCTTTTGAGGTCTAGTTCCTGTATTTTTTGACAAACTGGTTTCCAGGAAGTTAAAGCATGAATCCATTATTCCAGCCAAAAAAAATGTAATAAAACATTGTGTAAACCCTTTATTCAGAGCACTTCCTGTAGAAGGAAAAGGGGCCACTTTAAGATGTTGCAGAGTAGAGAAAAGCTGACTGAACCTCTGGATCAGGATTCTCCAGTGAAGGGCAGCGAAAGCTGCAAGACCCAGGGACGGTAACTTTCAAACCGGTGCATGGGTTCACATAATCACGTGTGTATCGGCATGTTCTCAGAGACGCAGCAATTTAATAACATGCATGCCAAATGCATGGTATAAAATAATCTAGGCACACATTTCTGTGAGCCTAATTTTTAAATGTATGCATGCCCAGCAGCGTAAGTCAGCTTACATATGCACTTCTGAGGGTATTTTATAATATATGCGTGTCCAGCCAATAATCAGTTTCAGCAGTTCATCTACCAGTTTTCCCAGTGTTCGGCTAGATCCTCCAAACCCCCCTGGTTTAATAGCCTGCACTGCCCCCAGTTATTCCAGACCCTTTAAACCTCTCAGGGATGGCTGTTTTTTTGGGTTTTTTTAAACTTACCCTTCCTCCATAGCAGAAGTAAAGTTACGTGACACTGGATCTGGACGTGTGCCCAGGTGCATAACCGTTTGCTTGCAATCTCTTGGCTCCACCCTGGAATGCCTAAACCCTACCCATATCACATCCCTTTTCGAATCAGAGTAAGACATTTTCGCCTCAAAAGAAGTGAGCGCATGTGGGCGACTTGTAAAATTCGCTAGGCGCACGCATGTCCTACATGTGTGCATATCTTCTGATTTTTGCACATGCTGGGCTTTTAAAATTCACAGTATAGAACAGGCATGGACATTGTTTAAAAATGCAATCATGGATCTTTAGAAATGACTCCGGATTCCAAGATGGCCGAACTGGCTTGACGAGCTGTTCTCCCGGGCCCAGCAATTTTACCTCATTATGCCTCACTCTGGCAGGACAAGGATAGCCAGAGAATGGGGAACTTCATCATCATTTTCTTTGCTGGCTGTCTCGGGCCCGATGGATGCCCATGTACGTCATGGAGGTCCAACTCCGGGAGTCAGCTTGCTGGAGGCAGACCAGGAAGAAGCTGTATCCAGGCTCCCTCCCAGAGCTTCCCATCTCTCTTTCCCCGGAGAAACGATTTGCCCCCTCTAACCTGGAGGAGGTTTGCATGCTGGATCAGCTGTTGGGGACAGGCATCTGCCGCAGACGCCGATGACGCCAGGGATCCCTTTGATATCACTGACCCTGTGATTTCTGCTTCTGCGCCTTCTGAGGATCCCAGGCCTGCGGGGGACTCTACCGACAACGTTGCTTCCAGGCACTTTGGAGATTCAACTTTATTTATCCAAAGTGTTATTCAACTATTTTCAATTAACTTAGCTGATAAGGCGTTCTATAATAACTCTTGAAGCAGTTTGGGATGCTATTCAAGTATTAAACAGTAACATTTCCCATCAGATTACGCCTGTTGTAAACTATTTGAGCCATCTTGATGGTCATTTGAAATTACTGGAAATTGAAGTTGCTACTAGTAAAGTTAATTAAGACTCTTGTAAAAAAGATCTTGGAACTGTGACTGATTTACAACAGAATATTATAAAGGAAAATCAGTGGTTCTCCTTTAGGCTGGAACATTTAGAAAATCAAGTGCGAGGGAAGAACCTTTGTTTTATAAATTTTACTAAAGATTCAGCGGTAGCCCCTAAAGAGATGTAGAAGAAATATTTAGTTGATATTTTGAAGATTCCTGAACAGGCGTTTCCACTTGTTTCCCGCATTTATTAAATAACATCTTTTAAGAAGGGAGTTGTGCACCCCAATGATATACAAGTTCTTTCTCCTATCGATAAGTCCTCATTGGATGTTACTGCTATCCTGGAAACTTCTCAGAAAGATTTGGTCAAGCCAGCAACTTTGATTGTTTCATTTTTGTTGGAATCCAATAAAGATTGGATCCTTAAATGTTTTTTCGTCATCGATTGGAACTTTTTTTGAATATGAAAATTATGTTTTTCCTGAATTATCTAAGCAGACTCAGAAAAGGAGGAAGCAGTTTTGGAGCTGGGAGCTTTTTATTTTAAAGTTCCCTTGCAAATGCATTATAAAATACCAAAATATCTCCTATACCTTCTTTCATTCATCTTAGTTATCTGCTTTTTGAGTAATAAAGTTCCCTCAATGTCTTTCTCTTCTCCTAAAGCCTAGTTAAAATGTATAAGACTGTATGATGTCCATTCATGATATTGGCTCTCCAGTTAGTCCTTTTTCTTTCTTTATTAAGATTACTTGAAGTAGTGGTATTGGAATCCTCTATACTGAGGACTTCAAATGTGGCATTATTTGTTTTATGTTTTTTTTTTTTGGTTTTTTTTTTTTCTTTCTTTTAGGTCTTTTATTTACTTGTTATATGCCATATGATTCCCATTCAAGTGTTTTTCTTGAACTGTATATGGAAATTTGCATAAATAAAAATGTTTTAAAAAATACAATCATAAAAGTGCAATCCAGATGTGTTCCTAACATTAAAAAATGTGAAAGGATGGCCAAATGACTGCCAGCATGGTTAAAAGGCGAGGTGAAAAACACTATTTTAGCCAAAAGAACTTCCTTCAAAAACTGGAAGAAGGATCCATCTGAAGAAAATAGGAAAAAGCATAAGCACTGGCAAGTTAAATGTAAAACATTAATAAGATAGGCTAAGAAAAATTTTGAAAAGAAGCTGGCCATAGAGGCAAAAACTCATAATTAAAATGTTTTAAATATATTCAAAGCAGGAATCCTGTGAGGGAGTTGATTGGACCATTAGATGATTGAGGGGTTAAAGGGACACTTATGGAAGATAAGGCTATTATGGAAACACTAAATACATTTTTTGCTTTGATATTTGTTAATGAGGATGTTGGGGGAGATATCCATTGTGAAAATGTTTTTCAAGGATAATGATTCAGATGAATTGAACCAAATCACGGTAAGCCTGGAAGATTAGTAGGCCAGATTGAAAAATTGAAGAGTAGCAAACCACCTTAACCAGATGGTATACACCCCAGGTTCTGAAAGATTAAAAAATGCGTAACATATCATTAAAATTGTCCATTGTTACCAGTGAGTGGCCAATGTAACCCCAACACTTAAAAAGGCTTCCAGAGATGCTCTGAAAAACTATAGACTGGTGAGTCTGAATTCAGTGCTGGGAAAAATTGAAAAAATTATTATAAAGAATAAAATCACAGAGCTTATAGACATGAATTAATGGAACACAGTCAGCATGGATTTACCTAATGGAAGGCTAGCCTCACAGTTCTGCTACATTTTATTTAAATGGGTTAATAAATGTGTGGATAAAGGTGAGCCAGTAGATTTAGGGGTAGATTTTAAAAAATAGCGCGATCGCGTACTTTTGTTCGCGCACCAGGCGCAAACAAAAGTACGCTGGATTTTATAAGATAAGCGCGTAGCCACACGTATCTTATAAAATCCGGGATCGGCGCGCGCAAGGCTGCCGATTTTGGGCAGCCTGCACGCGCCGAGCCGCACAGCCTGCTTCCGTTCCCTCCGAGGCCGCTCCGAAATCGGAACGGCCTTGGAGGGAACTTTCTTTCGCCCTCCCCTCACCTTCCCCTCCCTAACCCACCCCCACGGCCCTATCTAACCCCCCCTCTACCTTTATCCATCAGGTGGATTTTAAATGCCCTGCCCGCGTAAATCCGTCCAGATTTACGCGAGCAGGGCCCTCGCGCGCCGGCGCGCCTATTTTGCATAGACCGCCGGCACGCGCAGAGCCCCGGGACGCGCGTAAGTCCCGGGGCTTTTAAAAAGGGGCGCGCCGGGGTGTCACCAAATGACGCGGTGTTTCGGGGGCGTGACGCGGCGTTTGGGGGCGGGCATAGGGGCGTGGCACCGGCCCGGGGGCATTCTGGGGCATGGCCACGCCCTCTGGAACAGCCCCCGGGTTGGGTCTTGGAGCGCCAGCAGCCTGCTGGCGCGCGCGGATTTACGTCTGCCTCAGGTAGGCGTAAATCCATGGATAAAGGTAGGGGGGGGGTTTAG
Organism: Rhinatrema bivittatum; assembly: GCF_901001135.1. Taxonomy (NCBI): domain Eukaryota; kingdom Metazoa; phylum Chordata; class Amphibia; order Gymnophiona; family Rhinatrematidae; genus Rhinatrema; species Rhinatrema bivittatum. Next base: position 450,274,785 of record NC_042615.1, on the reverse strand, counting down.
ATAGGGCTGGTGAGGTGGGTTAGGTAGAGGAAGGGAGGGGAAGATGAGGGGAGGGTGAAAGAAAGTTCCCTCCAAGGCCGCTCCGATTTCGGAGCGGCCTCGGAGGGAACAGAGGCAGGCTGTGCGGCTCGGCGTGCGCAGGCTGCCCAAAATCGGCAGCCTTGCGCACGCCGATCCCAGATTTTATAAGATATGTGCGGCTATGCGCGTATCTTATAAAATCCAGCGTACTTTTGTTTGCGCCTGGTGCACGAACAAAAGTACGCGATCGAGCTATTTTTTAAAATTTACCCCCATGGATTTACGCCTACCGGAGGCAGACGTATATCCGCGCGCGCCAGCAGGCTGCTGGCGCGCCAAGACCCAACCCGGGGGCTGTTCAGGTGGGCGCGACCATGCCCCCAGAATGCCCCCGGGCCGGCGCCACGCCCCGGGCCCGCCCTCGAAACGCCGCTTCATTTGGCGACGCCCCAACACGCACCTTTTTAAAAGCCCCAGGACTTACACAAGTTCCGGGGCTCTGCGCGCACCGGCGGCCTATGCAAAATAGGCGCGCCGGCGCATGAGGGCCCTGCTCGCGTAAATCCGGCCAGATTTACGCGGGCAGGGCATTTAAAATCCGCCCGTATGTGTATTTGGATTTTCAGAAAGCATTTGACAAAGTCATGGGATAAGAGGACATGGGATAAGAGGACATGGGATAAGAGGAAAGTCATTTGACAAAATGTCATGGGATAAGAGGACATGTCCTTTTGTGGATTGCAAACTGGCTAAAAGATAGGAAACAGAGAGTAGAATTAAATGATCAGTTTTCTCAGTGGAGAAAGGTAATCAGTAGAGTGTCTCAGGGATCTGTACTTGGACCAGATTTAGAAAGGGGCACATTGAATGAGGTGATCAAATTTTCAGATTATACAAAATTATTTAGATTTGTTAAATCACTAGCGGATTGTGATAAATTGCAGGAAGAATTTGTGAGACTAGAAGACTGGGCATCCTAATGGTAGATGAAATGTAATATGGACTAGTACATAATGATACAAATAGGAGAAAGTAACCCATGCTGTAGTTACATGATGTTAGGTTCCAGGAAAAAGATCTAGGCATCATAGTGGACAATACATGGAAATCAACAGCTCAGTGTGCTGCAGCTGTCAAAAAAGAAAATAAAATGTTAGGAATTATTAGGGAAGGAATGGAGAATAAAATGAAGAGTGTCATAGGACCTCTGTATCACTCCATGGTGAGACCACGCTTTGAGTTCTGTGAGCAATTCTGGTTGCCGCATCTCAAAAAAGATATTGTTGCACTATAAAAAGTTCAGAGATGGGCGATCAAAACTAAATGGAATGACTCCCTTTGCCCATTTTTAGAGCCTTAGGTTATTCAAGCTACAGTTTTGGTGTCGCTTTGCCACAGTCTAGAGTCCTTTCCCCCTTCTGATATTTTCTTCCCACAAGTTTCATGAGAACTGATGAGAAAACACCAATTATGGAGTCCAAAATAAGCTGCAGTTTTTTCTCTATTGACTTTAATGGCATACAAAATAATAAAGAGAGTAGGAAAACAAATTTGTTCTTTTAATTTTGAAACTAATGAAATTAATTTAGGTCCTCATGAAAGAAATGGAAAACACAAAAATATTTTTCTTTCAGCACATCCCTAATGATGATCTGTGGCTTTCTTATTATTATTTCCACCATATGTGTTTTTACTCCCAGTAATTATTGTGATTATTACAACCCGTTATAGATTTGTTACTCTATTTCTACCTTGTATCATATACTTTCTGTAATTTCTGTAACTATTCTAACCTCCTCAGAGCTTTAGTTAGTCCAAAATATATTGTAAATTCAATAAATGAATGAATGCAGAGAGAGATAGAGATGGAGAGGAAGAGAGAGAGAGAGGGTCTTGGAAGCATTTCTATCCCAGTGCACTCAGCATCAATGTGTTCACCTTTCCATTGAGAATGATTTTTCATACTGATGCTTCTGCTCCTTGAGCCTTAATTTGATTTTGGAAACCATCCCTCTGTAAATAAGACAATTGTCCCAAAATGAACAAAGCAAAAACTATAAAGTGTTATTAATTTTTAAAACAAATGAAAATGATTTGATAATGCTGTTCTAGAGGTGTTTTCCCTCTCTTTGGTCCACTCTGTCACCTGCCTTTCCCCCTCAGCCTTTTGTCTGCTTTTGTTGCTGATTTGTATGCATCAGTGATTGGACATCAGTACGTTTCTTTTTCCACAATGCCTTTCTTAGTGCTGGTAATATCTTAGGTGAGCTGATCCGGTTTGCTGATAAGACCATTTACCACTCATTTGCAGTTCCCATACCCCATGAGCAGAAAAAAACAGCCCCATGGTGGCCCCGGCTAACAAAGTCCCTATGGGGTTCCCACAGCCCACCAGCAAGAAGAAAAAGATGAACCGGTTACGGTTATGAGGGGTAGGGAAGAAGGCAGGGGAATGAAGGGGAGGGAATGGAGGATGCATGTGGAAGGAAAGGGGATGAGTGAAAAGAGGAAATGGAGGGGTGAGTGGGAGAGGGAAAGGAAGGGAAGAGGGGGTGAGTGAGATGAGAAGCAAGGGAAGAATGGATGAGGAGGGGGTGAGTGAGAATGGAAGGGAGGAGGGAAGAAATGAGGGGGAAGTGAGTAAGATAGTAGAGGAGGAAAGGTAGGAAGTTTGAGTGATGGAAGGGAAGGAGTGAGTGAGAAAGGGGAAGAAAGGGGGACAGTGAGTGAGAAGGGATGGGAAAGGGGATGAGGGAACTGAAAAGAAAGGGGGTAAGTGAGAAAGAAGGGGAGGTAAGAGAAGGAGTGTGAATGAGAAGGAAGGTAAATGGGTTTGAGTGAGGGAAAAGGTAAATGGGAGGGGAGGGAAGGGAAGGAAAGGAAAAGGGGTATGAGTGAGATGGAAAAGAAGATAAAAGGGTAGGAAGTAGAGAGGGATAAAACTGTATGGGGGCATGAGTGGGAGAGAGTACGGGGCCTGTGGAAGCACTAATGCTTAATATTTAATATTTAAAACATTGCCTGGAGGCAAGATGGCCGCCAGATAGGATGGCAAAGAAGCGAGCTCCGCGGCGTTTTTCCTTCCTAGACGAATTTCGAATAACAAATGCCCCATACTAAACGTAAGGGAAAAGTTTGGGGAACTGCAACGAGCTCCCCGAGCTCAGATCCCTACCAGCCACGGATTGAAGGCTTCTCTGCGGGAGCAATCGGGACGCCAGTCGGGCTGGTCGCTGGTGAGGAGCCTGGGGAACGAGCAGGCTCCCCCTTGACCCCGGATGTGACGCTGAGCCCTGGCGAGCTGACGAAGCCTGCACACCCGCATAGCATAGCTGACTCTACACCCGAGGAGGCCCAAGGCGTTTTACAACTTGCGCCGGAGGTGCCTACACCGGTGAACCTAGGGGTGGAAGGAGAGAGTATGTCCACCCCTCAGAGTGACGAGGCTATTGCGGTATCGGAGACGGGTACTGGAGGAGAGCAGGGGACCCGTATCGCGGATAGATCAGCGAGGAACATCAGAAGGGCAGCACTACAGGAGAGGGGTGAGTCAATTAAAGAAACCCCCGAACTGGAAATTAATATTGAAAAACCTGAGGATGTGACCCTTGGAAAAGTGTGGTATGCACTAAAGGCAATTGATACTGCTTTGAAGTCGATAGCTCATTCGATGTCTGAAGTAGAAATGCAAACGCAAGAAAATACCACAAGGATTGGGACTATGGAAACTAAGATGCAAGATCAGGAAAATAGTCTTAAGAAAATGGAGTCTCTGCAACAAGGCTTTGTAAAATCAGAAAATGCTATAGAAAGAAGACTGGAGAAAGTAGAAAATAGTCTCAGAATGTTAAATTTGAGAGTGATTAATTTCCCAGTAGTGAGATTAATTTCTCCAATAGACTTATTTAAAACTTATAATAAGGATGTCTTCAAAATACCTGAAACTGTATTTCCTGTGTGTACTAGGGCATACTATCTGCCCCAAGGCGCCCCTCAGGCTGTACAAGATAATTTACCAGTTATGGATATTTCTGATATATTGGAATTATCCATAGAGACAGAGGTCAAAGAAAGGAAAGCTTTACTAATTTATTTTGCGTTCCTATCAGACCGCAATTTTGTGTTGAAAAAGTTCCTTAGGAATAGAACAGCTTTATTTTATGGTGCAAGATTGTGGATTTATCCCGATATAGTTAAAATAACTCAGCAACGTAGGAAGGAATTCCTCATTATGAAACAGAGGGTACTAAATATAGGTGCCCGATATGTTTTAAAATTTCCATGCAAGTGCTGTATAAGCTACCAAGGGAACAACTATGTTTTCTTTGACCCTAAACAGCTGAGGGATTTTCTATTGGGTCATCCCGCTGAAATGCCTGTAGTGTGATCGGCTAAATTAGAAATGGTTGCTCACCTATCTTTTCCACCTATTAATGCATGTTTGCAAATACTGTTCACTTCGTTCAATTTAGTTCTTGCCTCATAATTCTTATATTTAGGAATGTATATGGAAGGTAAATTTTTCTTTTTCCTGTTATTAGAAAATCTTTGTTATACTTGATTCCAGATTATGTACCGTATTTCTTTTTAAGAAATGATTCATGATGTTTAATTGTGAAAATTTGAAAATAGAAAATTTAAAAAAAAACATTGCCATATTCTAAGAGGTTTATATTGTAACACTCATAAAATTAAAACAAAACAAAGGTTAGATTATGACCAACCTGTTTACTGTTCCAGATTCATTATTTATTTCTAGCACTCTATTATTTGTTAGGTCATTGCCTTTAGTGATGCTTTCTTAGATAGTTTTATTACACTATAAGGTGAATTTTAAAAGCCCGGCGCTCGCATTAATTAGAGGATGCATAAATATGTCAAGCTCGCACGCACGGACTGTATTTTAAAAAGCGCCCAGATAAGCATGTGAAGGCCATTTCGAAATGTTTTGAAAAGGGGTGAGGCATGAGCATTTTGAGGCCTGGCCAAGAGGCATGCCAAGGTCCTCTCCATGTAACTCTGCTATGGATTGTATAAGTTATAAAAGAAAAAGATCAAGCCATTTCGGAGGGGTTTAATGATTCTGGGGTAACTGGGGAGAAGTACAGGCTATCAAACCAGGGGGGGTCTGGAGGACTTAGCTGTTAACTGGGTGAGCTGGTGGACATACTAGTAAACTAATATTGGTGTCAGCACATGCCTCTTTTAAATCCTCTGACTTATGCAGTAGAAGCAGGATTTGTGCACCCATGCACATGCCCACTTAAAATTTGGCACATATGTGTACGCGACCAGGCTATTTTACAACATGCACACACATATATGTGTACCAGTTATAGAATGGCTGTGTCTCTGGGCGTGGGACGACGTATATGCGCCAGTGTGCACCTGGGCGCCCGTTTGAAATTTATCGTCTATGATTCATTATTCTACTATACTATTTTTATGTTCTCTTAACTTATCCTTTAACTTATTGTATGCTATTACTTTTCTAGTTCACTGTTTTAATGCATTATTTTATGTTATTGTAATAATTTAATTATTGAACTGCATTTTCTTATTTTTCCTTTTGTAAATCTCTTTGACTTACTCATGAAAAAAATATGATTAATGAAGATAAATAAATGAAATGAAATGAGATGAAAAGCACATATAGGCAGACTAGGTGGCTGCCTGGAGTGCCTCAATTTTGGGGGAAGCTCAGCAGAGGTAGGACAGCCATGATTGCAATTCCTTGTTCTTCCCTCCCACATGGACTCAGAAGAGGAAATTGTATTGCCTGGATCTGCGCAGGTAGGAAGAAAAAAACACAATCACTGAGTCAAAAAAATAGTAAGATCAGATGTGGCAGCATAGCCAGAAGGAAGGAGCACAAGCAGCATCAGCCCACACCATGGGAGAAAAGAGGAAGAGTCCCACTGGTTGCATGGGTTGAAGGTGGAGGCTGCTTGTGCATTCCAATTCTCTATGGAAGCATCCAAGACTGGCCCAAGACCCACAGGCCTTTGAGCACTCAAGCGGTTCCTTGGTTACTCAAGCGGTTACCTGGTTACCGCACCTCTTACGGCCCTCACCCATAAAGGTATTGAAATGAAGAATTGGACTCCAGAGGCAATCACGGCCTTCCAAGCCCTGAAAGATGCTTTCTTGTTGGGGCCCTGCTTACATCACCCAGACCCAAACCGCCTCTTCAATGTTGAAGTGGACACTTCTGCCATTGGAGCTGGGGTAGTCCTAAGTCAGCATTCCCCAAAAGGGGTTCTGCATCCTTGCTCCTTCTACTCCCACAAGTTCTCCCCAGTGGAGCGAAATTATAGCATGGGGGATCGAAAACTCCTTGCAATTAAGCTCGCTCTCATAGAGTGGTGCCCTTAGTTGGAGGTCACCCAACATTGATTTACAATTTTCACTGACCACAAGAACCTTGAGCATCTCTGGGACGCCCAGCATTTAAATACTCGCCAGGCCTGCTGGGCGCTATGCTTCACTCGATTTGCCTTCGACCTTTGGTACCGTCCTGCTGAGAAGAATCTCCAGGCTGTCTTATTCGTTCAAACCTGAAGACTCCCAAGATGAGCCTTGTTACATCATCGATCCTGCTCGTATCTCTCTGTCCGCCACGTGATGTACCAGTAGGGAAAACTGTGGTGCCCTGCATGCTACGTGAAAAGGTGCTACATTGGGCACATGATTCCAAGTAGCCAGCCATCCTAGACATGTTCGGACCTTGTCCCTCTTACATGGCTACTGTTGGTGGCCCACCATGTCCTCCGATACTTGTGCGTACGTAGACTCCTGTCCTACGTGTGCCCAACAAAAGCCTCCGGTTGGTCGGCCATGGGTCCTGCTACAACTTCTATCTGCTCCTGAAGAGCCCTAGACTCACTTATTCACCGACTTCGTGGTGGACCTTCCGGCGTCTAAGGGGAACACTGTCATCTGGATGATCATGGCAGGTTCTCCAAGATGGCTCATTTTGTGCCACTTCCTGCCTTACGTTTAGCACCTGAACTCACACGTCTGTTCTTCCTCCATGCCTTCCACCTCCATGGATTACCCGTAGATATTGCCTCTGATAGGGGGCCCCAATTTGTCACCCGCTACTGGCGCTCCTTGTGCAGGAAATTCTGGATTTCCATTAGACTGACCACTGCCTATCATCCTCAGGCCAACCACCAAGATGAGTGGATGAACCACTCCGTCAAGTACTTTCTCCATGCTTACTCCATTGACCAGCAAGACAAGGGGGCTCAACTACTCCCATGAGCTGAATTTTCGCATAATTCACACATTGCAGCAGCCATTGGAGTCTACCCTTTCTCCCTGGTGTATGGCAGACATCCATGGCTTCCTTTGCCAATTCCTCTTTCAGTGACTTCTCCAGCAGCCCAGGCAACTGTGGATGCCCTTTGGACAATCACTAAGCAACGTTTGTGCCAAGTGGCCACACGTGCCAAGAAATCCTCGGACTCCCTTCATAGACCCGCTCCAGAATTTGAACCTGGTAATAGAGTAGGGCTGAGCACCCGCCATATTCATTTAAAGCTTCCTTCCCAGCGGTTCACTCCCAAGTATATTGGGCTTTTCCCGGTCACTTGACACATTCACCCAGTGACCTACCAGCTCCATCTGCCACCTATGCTGGGAATACACAACTTCTTCCATGTCTCACTACTCAAGTTTCTACTGCTCTCTTGGCCTTCGTGGAAGGCACCTGAACCTTCTCATCATCTCGGAATCTGACACAACTTACCAAGTTCAAGATGTTCTAGACAACTGGAGGAAAGGCCCCCATTGGGAATACCTCCTCTCCTGGGAGGGATACAGCCCTGAAGAAAATTCCTGGGAACCAGCATGCAACATCTTGGATAAAGGGCTTCTTCAGTGCTTCCACCAAACCCTTCCGGGTAAACCCATACCTCTAAGAGGGGATCATAAAGGGCCAGTTTTAAAAAATATCCCCCAGGCCAATATGTTCTAGCAATCCTCCCCTGCCAGCTTCCTAGAAACGTTTTCACTGATAATTTATCTGGCACTCCTCTGGGAACCCTGGCCCCTGCATCCACCCTTCCCCAGCATTTCAAATCACAGAGAGGGCTAATCTTCAAAGTGAATCCTTCACTCTTGGCCCTCTTAGTGATATGAGTTGTGCCGTGCCTTGAGGGGTAGAGGGATCACGTTATCATTACTTGCCTCGGGCAGCTAATTGTCTTGAACTGTTTCTGGCAGCACTCTACAGACACACATAAGAGATAGTCCCTCCTCCATGGAGCTTACAATCTAGTCAAGACACACAGACAAAACAAATAATTGGTTTCAAGCTAAAACCAACAACCAGAAAACCAGGTGGGTTTTAATTAAGGATTTGACTTGCTTTCGGTAAAAATGCAAGAAACCAGATCTCTGGGTTTAAAAAAGTTTGGATAAGTTCTTGGAAGAGAAGTCCATTACCTGCTATTTTTTTTTCATTTTATTTTTATTGCATTTTATATAACTACAAAGCATATCAACTTTGTACAGAAAAAAAAGAAACAAGATTGTTGCAACATTCCACCAGAAACATTATTTAAACTTAGTCCCCAATATACTCAATGAGGAGAGAGACACAAGGAAATAGGGAACCACAGCTAATAATTCAAACTAAATCAGAAATCAAAGAAGAAAATGCCAATAGCTTGTAAACATTTTACCCATTTGTAAAGATCTAAGTAATAGGACTCTCAGTGGGTGACGAGGTGGTCAGCAACCTTCTATATGAGTTCAACCACAATTTAAGTTGTTCCAGAACAAAAAAGATGTAAGTATCATTATTAAACTTGATGATACATTTACACGGATATCTAAGTTGATAGGTTGCACCAGAGATTGGGTTTCCTGACATAATGCCAGGAACCCTTTTCTCCTCTCCTGTGTAATTTTTGCCAGATCAGGAAAGATCTGGACAAACTGGCCCATAAAGTTAACCCCCATATATTGAAAGTAATTCCTCATGACCATACCCAGATCCTGTTCATAAATAAATGATACTAACAAAGTTGCTCTTTCAAATATCTCTGTAGTCGAGGATTCCAATAGTTATGTAAATTTCCCAGGTCTAGTTGGCTATATAATAGATTATCTCTTGAATGTGGAAAAGGTAAAAAATAAACCTTATTAAAAGATGGCATATTATCTAGAGGAATTTGTAATATCTCGTTCAAATATCTCCGCAATCTTTCCCAGGATAGTATCCTGGGAATGTTTAATAGATTAAGACATCTTAAGCGGTTTTCAAGCAACCCTGTTTTTTTATTGAGGTGAACACAGTCCTGAATCATAGCTGTCTGAACTTTTTGTATTTCTTTCACTTGACTCTCAAGGTATCTTATTTATGTGCTCTGATAATTGAGTATCATGATCTTGAGACAGTTTCTAATTTAGATGAGATCTGGGTAATCAGTGTTACACAACTTTGTAGGGCCAAATTCTGATGGGCCATCAGTTCCCTGAGGGAGTCCAGTGTAACCACAGTGGGTTTAGGTAGTGAGACCAGCACAGGTCGATTTTCATGTTTTGACACGGAACCCATAGAAGAAGTAATATTTGTTGTAGGAATCAAAATGGTCTTACTGACCATAGAGGAAACTGGCTTCAAAATGTCTCCCGTGACTGGCATTGGATCACTTCCTTGCCTAGATATTTCCCCTCGCGCCAATCCGCTTGCTACTGCTCCCTCAGTGGCCTCCTCCGAGCTTTCCATTCTCAGAGTTGCTAACACAGCTTCCGGTGACAGGCTTAAGGAAATCGCTTGCAGAAAATTCCCCAAACGAGACGGAGGCTCCCTTACTGAACTCGTCAGCAGGGGCCAGCTCCTCCTGTTTCGTGTAAATGATAGCACATTTGGGGATGGTGCATTATCCCGTGGGGTGGGGGGTAAGAGGGAAAAACCCTCACCTTCCCCTTTCACTTAGGGGGCATGATACAACAGTGTTGGAAACAAAGTAGAAACTCTAGTGGGAGCTTCTGAATTGCGCTACACACAAGCGGCCATTTTAGCACCCCCACCCCCCCACCCCCCTCCATTACCTGCTATTAATCAAGTTGACTTAGAAAATGGCCACTGCAATTGCTAACATCAGTAGCATGGGATAGACTTAGTTTTTGGGTACTTGCCAGGTTCTTATGGCCTGAATTGGCCACTGTTGGAAACAGGATGCTGGGCTTGATGGACCCTTGCTCTGACCCAGTATGGCATGTTCTTATGTTCTAAAAATCTATAAAAGATAAAATAAGCAGTAAGGCACCATGCAAGGTCACATAAGCCAAACAGCTTTAAAAGAAAATCTTACAGAAAATATTAAATTAGTACATAGAGAAAGTAATCGTATAAGAACATACAGAGATCAGTCAATTGTTTAAACATTTGTTATACTCTGTTTTGGTAAAAGAGCTTTTTCAACAACTAATTGACCCATGTAAGTTTCTAAGTTGTGTTGCAAGTTCATGACCCTTATACTCAACAAAAACTGCCACTTTCCCACATATTGCCAACAAATCCTCATTATAAAATTCTTTGCTGCCTTCTCTTGTTGGTATTCTTACTTTGATACATTCATAACATTTGATTCCTTTTTTCACCTTTACTAAGTCAGAATTTTTTTACAGCCTTGAAATTATTTATTGAAAAAGTTTAGCAGATTAAACACTTTTCTCTACTAGTTTTTTATAGACATTCATTCAGATTCCAACTGCTTCAGCACCTAAAAGACTATCATCAACTATTGAAGAATAAGTTCAGTACTGAAAAGAATTACATACTGATACTCTCTCTACAGGAATATTTTTATGTCCGCATTCCTTGCTAAGCGTTTTCTACATTGGCACCAATAGTATGGACTTATATAAAGAGAGAGAGACACTAGCTATATTTATTTATTTAAACATTTTATATACCGGCATTCGTTGTGGACATCATGTCGGTTTACAGTAAACAAGTTAGGTTTGAAAAATTACATTTTAACAAGGAAATTCAACTGGGAGAGAGATGTACACACACACACACACACACACACTTATATAGATAGATAGAGATATATATCTTCAGAGGGATAGCCGTGTTAGTCTAACAAAAAAGACAGGAGTCAAGTGGCACTTTTTTTAGACTAATTTATTACAGCATGAGCTTTCAAGAACAGAGTCTATTTTGTTATATGTATGAAGTGAATTCTGTCCATATAAGTTTATGCTTTAATAAATTAGTCTATAAAATTCCACTTGACTCCTGTCTTTTTAGATATAGATATATTAGGGATATGCATTCATTTTACCCAAATGTGAAAAACAAAACGACTAGGGGCTTGGCCTGCAGGCTAGATCCCAATGCCAGGGCCCGGCCCATAGGCCAAGCCCTGATGCCTGGACCAAGGCCTAGGCCAGAACCAAGATACAGGACCAATGCTGGGGCCTGGCCCATAGATTAGTTCCTGATGGCTGGGCCTCAGCCCAGACTCAGTCCCAATGCCAGGACCCATCCCAAAAGCCAATGCATAGGCCTCAGCCTGCTAGACCACAGATCCAGGCCCAATGGCTGGGCTACACCCCAGGCCAGAGCCTGAACCCAGGCCTAATGCTGGGACCTGGCCCAGAGGCCAGGACCCAGTCCCTGAGCCTCAGCCTAGACCAGATCCCAGATCTAGGCCCAATGCCTAGACTCCTCCCTAGGCCAAAGAACAGACCCAAGCCCAATGCCAGGGCCCAGCCCAGAGGCCGTCTCCTGACACCTGGTCCTGGGTGCTAGCCCAGAGGTCAGGTCCCAATACCTTGGCCCAAGTGCAGGTCCAACGCCAGGGCCCAGTTCAGAAGGCAGATCCTGATGTCTGAGCCCTGGTCTAGGCCAGGGCCCTGCCCGAAGACCAGGTCCCAATGGCTGGACCCCTGCCCAGACCCAGGCCGAGGCCCAGTGCAGGGGTCTGGCCTGAATGCTGATTCCTGACCACAAGGCCTGGACCCAGAATCATGCCTGGGCCTGGAAGCCAGAGCCCAAGCCTCCTCAGAATCATCTTTCTTCGTTCTCATTTCTTCAGTTTTCTTTCTTCAAATGATGCCATCCACTGGGGACACATCAGAGTAAATTAAGTCTGGTGCATCTTCCTCAGCAGTGGCACCATTTTGGTGTTTCACCTTCTTGAGATTATTGCATATCATCCCCACAGGGTCTCTATTCTGTTTCATGGACATGATGGACATCAATAACTCACCCCCTATTGGGTACCACATCTTCAGATTTCTGTACCTAAAATCCATATCTCTGCCTGTTATAGTACTGAAACAGTCAACTGCTCCTTGATCTTTCCTTAATAATGCTTCTCATTCTGTCTGTTCCCTCTGGCATGTCCATTCTTGCAGATCATACTGGCAATCTAACAAAAAAAAAAGTTGAAAAAATTATTATTTATAATAAATTATCACACTCTTTTTTTTTTTTTTTCCTTACCTTGACAACCCCCCATTACTTCCTTTCACATCATGCCTGGCTGATAGTTGGAGAAAAGTCTTCCCCAAAATTTAACCTCGCTATTACCAGCAGAGATCGCTGCAGTAACAGCTTTCACCCTTCCTCCCTCCCCTTGACCCAAGTGCAATAATCCTGAAGCCTATCTGAACTCTGGTGGCCTCAATGGACAAGAAATTGAAACTTAAAGTCTATTGCACTGAGTTCACAGCACTGCAGTCACATCATAGGTTTGATCTATTTATATAAAATGCATCCAGATTTCATATTTTTAAATTAGCATAAATTAATTCATATGACATTTTTATTTAAAAAGAAATATGTATGAAACCAAATCCTTTCCTCTTCCCTTTTCCTCTTAAGGTACCTGTCCCGTCTGTCCTCTCCACTCTCCCTCGGCACCATTGAGATGTTTTGTTGTCAAAATCTTTTTCAATAAAATCTAAAAGATAAAAGTAGAAATAAAAAGCAAAGCAAAGGGTCTCACTTATAAATGCTTAACAGAATGGCTGTGCCATCCGCTCTTCCTTGGCAGGAGTTCAGGGAGTAAATTGCACATCCCACTCACACAGATCCTCACATTCTTGTCTTCCTTTCTGATCCTCTCCCTGAAGTACGTTTCCAATTGGTTTATGTCTTTCTGAAAATTTAGCATGAAGGAAAGGATATTAATGGGCAGGCTCAACGCACAGCATTGTTTGCTGCTGCTTCTTTGTTTTATGTTTTGTTTTGTGGAGGGGAAGGGATCCATGTTATATTAGTTTTGCTACTCAGCAGCTGGGACCTTGCAGCCCTGAACATGCCCTCAGATTTAGAAAAACCACTAAACCGTATCCTACCTCAAAAGACAGAAGATTGGCATTGTGCATGTTTAATCAGCATTTATGTGCATCTGTGCTCTGCAGTACAGCTTGTTTCAGGGAAATGTGCAGCCTGTCACATACTATTGATTGAGGATACACAAATATAGGTCAAGAAGATGCAACAATTAAACATCAGATTAGAAATCAAGTATTGAGAACTACCATGGAAATTATTTTTTTTCAAATGCCTGGCATTAGAATTGTAATATTTTCAATAAGAGTACAGAAAACAAATTTAAAGTGTTGACATATGCAACAGTGATGCAAATTTAAAGTGATGAGATACAGTATGTTATTTGCTATTGGTTGGTTATTGGAATTTAATGTACTCCAAGGAGATTTCCAACAATTATCACCAAGTTTCTGCCAACGAAAATGATGGAGGCAGACTTGGATATTGTTGCTATTGCAGAGACGTGGTTCAGTGAGTCTCATGAATGGGATACATCCATCACAGGCTATAACTTGTTGAGGAAGGATAAACAGAACCGAAAAGGGGGAGGAATTGCTCTTTATATCAAAAACAATATCCTAGTAACTGAAATGTAGGGGGGGCTGAAGGAAAGGATGAAGTGCTGTGGGTTGTCTTAAAAAGAAAATTGATGGCACTTCCATTTACAGTGATGTGATCTTTAGGCCTTCAAATCAGACAGAAGAACTAGACAAGGGATCTGGCTGAAGACATCCATAAGGAAGAGGAAAGTGTTGCTCAATGGAGATCTTAATCTACCAAAGGTGGATTGTAGTATCCCTGCTGCAGAATCTGAAAGACGTAGAGAGACTGTAGATGCCCTTCAAGATGTTCTGCTTAGACAAATGGTGATGGAACTCACTAGGGAAAGAGAGCAATTGGCTTGGTGCTGACAAATAGAGAGAGTATCTCTAATGTCCAGTTAGATGCCCACATGAGCACCAGTGATCATCAGAGAGTATGGTTTGATATAATGCTCAAGTCAATGAGAAGTCACATGAAAATCAAAGCCTTGGATTTCAAAAATACAGCCTTTGTTAAAATGGGGAGGTACTTTATGGAGGAGCTAGAAGACTGGGTGAAATTAGGTTAAGTGGAACAATAGTGGGCCATATTAAAAGGAAGTTATTAAAACAATATATCTTTGTGTAAGAAAAGTAAATAAAAGTAAGAGGAAAAGGAAACTGATAAGGTTCTCCAAAGAGGTACTTGAACAAACAAAGGCAAAAAGATCAGCTGTCACAGAGTTTGAATCCTTGGCTGTGACGTGGTTGACGCAGTCTGGTAGGCGAACCCACTAGGTCCATGCTACAGCAGGTGCACATGCTTTAATGGGGTAAGATCTGGAATTCACCTACACCTGCTGCCATTCCTCGCAGGTTGAGCCCTTGGGTCAGAGGAGCTGGCAAGACTTAGGCGAGGGTCCAGTAGAGAGTGGACAGGCAGTGACTGGAAGTGAGCCAAGATTGGGGCAGGCAGCAATCGAGCAAAGATGGACTCTTGACAACGGTCAGGGAAGGCGGAGATCAGGCATAGTTGGAGGCCAAGGCTAAGATCAGAACCAAGAATCAGTCAGAGAGGACAGGACAGGTCAGGGAGACAAGAACCAGAGCTTGTACGATATGGACTGGAAAGGAAAGAGAAGGCAGGACAGCTCTAAGAGGTGTGGGGCAAGGGACAAGGCAGAGGGACAAAGCTGGACAAGGCAGGAGACAAGGTGCTGAACTGGAGGCAAGACAGGAGACATGGAGCTGGGCTGGAGATGAGATAGGAGACACAGACGGAGCTGGGTTGGAGGCAAGGCAGGAAACATGGAGCAACACACACTGCAGGCTAGATAGGAGAACTTGTTCTGAGGAGATGTCTTGGTGTGGCACTCCCATTTAAATAGCCCGGCATGGCTGACATCATCAGGGAGTGCCACACAGGATTTCCTGCAATGCGGCCTAGATAAGCTGAGCATGAGCCTAAGAAGCGCAGCAGCAGAGTCCTGATAGCAGTGTGGAAGCCGTGAAGATGCGTGTCAGTGTGCTGGGGTGAGTACGGCCAGTTGTAGGACTGACCTGCAGCCAGCCAGATGTTATATCAGCATTCAAAAAGAACAAAGGAAAGCAATACAAGGAAGGTGGTTGTCCAGAACATCAGAAATAGATTTAGCGAATGGATTGGGCAGAAGGGAGAGGAGGACAAGTAATAAGCTTTCTTGGATAACCTTCTAGTCATTATATTTGTCAAGGTTCATTTGTTAGCTTTAATGAGTAAGGAAGGAATAGAATAAGTTGCTGTCTGGCAAATTGTAAACTAATATCTCTACTGGGTCAGAGTGTCTGATCATTTTGAGGGCAAGTTTGGAAGAGATTTCCATAGATATAAAGTGTTTTACCAGCATACATCTGCTGTCTGAAAATTGCCATCCTGGTAGGAGGGAAAAAATGCTTTTACCCACAGTGAAGAGACGGCATTCCTGAGGTGGGGGAGAAAACTATGTGCATTATTTTGGTTGCAAAAAGTAAAAATCAGGTACAAATCTCTGTGGATACTGTTTCCTTGGGCAGTTTTCAAAGTAAAAGTCCAAGCATTTTTATATTTGGAAAATAAGTGCAAAGACTTCAGATAAAACATATCCCACAGACTTTGCAGCTACACGAGTAGGATAAAAATTGCCCTCTTGAAGTCTAAATGCCTTCTGTTTCTGGATAACGAAGCTCCCTTTCAGAATGCTGATTTTAAGGTCATTGTTGGCATGGTCCGGCCTGTAAAAATATTCTACAACAGACACTCTTCTTCTCTGTGGTATGCTAATTTGTAAGGTTTTTGTTTTTTATTTAATATATCATTGTTTTAAGTTTCTGGTCTGCTTCAGCAATGTAGCATCTTTTTTCACATTTCCTGCACTGGACCACAATAGTAGAGTAGCATAAACCCAATCTTTTTATGTTGATTGTGTTCTCCATGTGAGGGTAACCATAGGGTCTTAGATTATGTGCTGAGGACAATGTGGTTTCCTATAAAGCTCCATGCCTATTTCCCACAGTTAAACTTCAGAGTTTGGTTTTAATTACTTCTTTTTAGATTGTCTATTACAGGAAACAAGAGTTAAAAGACGAGGGAATCTTTGTTGCAGTTTTTTTTATCTATGAATTTTGCATACACATCCTACTTCTGAATTGCATGCAGCTATGCATTCCTCACAATTGTTTTATCCATTTATACTTACGTATATAAATGGACTGAGAGAATGAAGGTACTACGCCAGGGATGGCAAACTCCAGGCTTCGAGTGCCACAAACAGGCCAGGTTTTCAGGATATCCTCAATAAATATGCATGAGATGGATTTGCATACAATGGAGGCAGTGCATGCAAATCTTTCTCATGCATATTCATTGTAGATATCCTAAAAACCTGGCCTGTTTGTGGCACTCGAGGACTGGAGTTTGCCATCCCTGCACCAAGCCATCATGAAAAGATGATAAAGGGCTTTATTTTCTAAGGCTATTGCATGCTTGTGCTACCAGCCCAAGCGTGTGATAGCTAGAAATCATAGCGCATACCTGCGAAGGGGACATCGGGGAGGAGTCGGGGCATCACCGGGGCCTACTCCGCGAAGACGGAGCAGACGGCGAAAAGGTAAGGAGCCTTTTCGCTGCCTATTTCGCGCTGAATGACTACACCTTTTATGGTGCAGTTATTTGGCGCATCGCTGGCAGCGATCACACCGTGGCTCTGCGATCGCTGGTGGCAACGCGCAGGACCGTCCTCCCGTTTCGCCCCCCCGCCCCCTGTTACCACTGGATTTTCTAATTTCTGCGAACTTAGAAAATCCGCCCCAGATTTTGCTAACTACTTACAATTTTTGTAATATCCTGCGGCCTTCCTCATACGTCTTTCTTTCATAGAGAGAGAAATCAGAATAAGAGAAGGATTCCCCATGTCTTTGTTCAACGCTACTTCTAGCAATGAACTGAGCAGTTCAGTTTCACCACTTTGTAGCTATGCACCCATTTCAGGTTGCATAGGTTACTCCTCTGGCACAGGACAAAGAGTACCATTTATTAGATATGGAAACTGATTTTGAACAGAAGGTGACTGAAAGGGTGTTCACCAAGTGTCATTCTATCCCCAGTTTGGATTTAAGCATGATATAGGATCCAACAAGAAGGCGCACTGGTGCGTCCTGCTCTTACACTGCCCCTATTTCAAAGACCTATTTAAAATAGAATCAGTGATTATCAGTGATAATCAGATTTCGGCACTTGGCTTCCTGTTCCTATTTGTTTAAAAGAAAAAAGAAAATTGTTTCTCCTGGAGATGTGTCAGTAATAAAATCTGGTCAGCCAGTTAATCCTTTACTGCCTGTCCTCAGAGGTAGCCTCCCATTAAACACAGTGTCCATACATACCACCTTTCGTAGATACTGTATGTAATGTGACTACTGTTTGTTGGTGATATATGTCCCTTTCTGTGTGATCTTTAATTCAGCTAACCTTGAACACAAAGACTACAGAATTGTTACCCATTTGTTTGAAGGAAGCCGAATTCTGAGTTAACAGTGCTAACCATAGAGCATATTAGAGCCAGACAACATGTATGGCTATTTCTTTGCTATTCTTTGCCATCTGATGCAAGGTTGATACCCAGCATCTTGTTTCTAGGTCATGTACCTTTAAGTATGAAAGCAAAATAACAGAACAGAATGTTCTGTTGACAGGTAAATGCAAACCAGTCTAGCTTCATTCAAAGGAAAATAATCAAGCTCTTTTCAAATAATGCAAAATGTAAAATGATTGCCTGTTGAAGCAAGGGAAGGGGGGAGTCTTATCAGTGTCTCTTCTAAGAAAAATGATTGCTGTTTTCTTGCTAGAGGAACATATGTGGCTGCCTATCTTCTCACTTGATCATGCCCTGCGAGGTTTATTAATAGTCGATTTCCTGTGGCTTTCCCTAATTTCCTCCCCCGCCCCCCACCAGTAATTTCCAAGAAAATTTAATGTGTCCTTTTATCCACTGTTGTTTCGTTAAGGGAGGTTATAAGCGTCTCACAGTGAGTGAAGCATTCTACCCATTCTATGCATGATTATGAAAACTCTCTGCCTGGTTTTCCAAGCGTAGTTGTTTCATCAAAGCTGCTGAGAGTCATCTTTTTTTGGAGCTGCTGGAATAACTTGCTTGAATGGAAATCAGAAATTATGTCATCAACGCACAAAACATGAATATTCAAGAGGGATCCACTTAGTTGTGCCATGGACTTTAAAAGATGCGTGTGCAATAGCTTAAAAAGCAAGCAAGAAATGTAAAACTAAATGCATCTACTCTGAGGCCATAGAGAGAGAATCTGGGAGAAAAGGTTTCTGAAAACAGAACCACGCAGGTAAACCTTCAAGGATTTACACAAGCAAAGGTAATCTACTATTGCAGCAATTTTCAAAAGCCATTTACACATATTAAAAGCGCTAAATGCTTGAGAGCGCTAAACGATTGACAATTCAATGGCGTAGCAATTTTCAAAAGCGCACTTACACGGGTAAAGTGCATTCTCACGTGTAAAACCCAGTTTTAAGCATGGAAATGCTTTTGAAAATCAAGCCCTTAGGTTTGCAGCTGCACTCAATGAAATGCGCACATGCAAAGTATGTGTAAGCTCCTCTGTTGAGGGATGGGTGGGGGTTTCAGAAGAGTACAAAAGATGCATTCCTAGGGACTTGTTCAGAAAGCGCAAATACTGCATTCAGGGCTCAGCGGACACCAGGGGAAAGGGTGAAAAGAATGAATAAATGTATAGCGTTGCTGAATATTCCCCATAACTATAAAAGGAAATGCGGGAAGAAACCAGGATAGGATAAAAGCTCGTCTGGGTATGGCATTCATTGCCAGAAAATTCTGTACTTAGTTACTGCGGATTCTCTAGCTGAGTATCAGAAGGATCCAAAGATATTGACAGCTGCGTGATGGTTATGCAGGTATAACCAGGCCCCAGAGAGATGTGACCACAGTCAAAACAGAAACAGTGCATTTCTTTATTAATTCCCAGGGTGTCCATCCCCCGGTGCCCCATGAATCTTTGCTAACATCCTTAACACAGCCTTTAACTAAACATTATGCTCCACATCCTCCTCCCTTTCTGTTGTGATCACTTTCATATACTAGAAAACAAACAAGCATTTCTGAACAACCCTAGAGGTAATGAGTAGCCTGTCACACATCCCCTGAAGCAAACGGGGATTAATTATGTCTCCAGACTATAAATCCAGCCTAATAACATGTTGCACTACTTAGCCTGATCATGGCTTTCTGTGGGGTTACTGCTCCGAGCGGACTCCAGGTTGCTTGATGAGTCTCATATAGTCTCTTGGACTGTGCAGGATACAGTTTGTCAGGGATGGGCTGAATATGCCATTGATTATGCCTGTTCAGTACACCATCTCCATATGTGTCACATTGCTCAGTAACCACCATCTGTCCTCAGGCAAACCCAATTTCCTGGGATGAAGAGTGGAAGCAGTTGCACTGAATGATAATTATTATAGAAAGCCCCTTTGCTGCGTACAACATTTTGCCTCATTTTGTTGCACAACACTGAAATCAGGCCACTGTGGTGCAATGTCATTTGGTAGTGAAAGAAATGTAACTTTGAGAGTTAGGCTCATTGACAGTTTAGCTGGACTCTCCCTCATAGGTTCTGTTGGCATAGTGCAGCAGCTCAGAAGGGTACAATAGCAATCCAGTTGACACAAGAACCTTTTGTAGAGGTTACTGCTCTTTCTGTCAGTCTGAAATGACTGGGCCTTGAAATATGATCCATGTCACTTACTAGGGTATTGGGGCTCCAAATCAGATGAAGAGGCTTGTGAGTATTTTTGTTACAGTTGCACTGGTAAGAGTTGATAAATGCAGGATTTCAATCCAACAGAGAAATAGTAAATGATCACTAATACATTCTACATTTAACCTTATATAGGTCAGCTGCCACCTTCTTCCAAGGCAGGTTAGGCAGTTTTGCTGTGAGTAGAACAAAATGTGCCATTGGTGAAATGGGACTCTTAAAGACGGAGCCAGCCAAAATTATCTTAAAATAAGGAGCAGAAAGCTTGATAGTACTGTTACTGAAGGTCAAGATACATCTAAAACCTATGGAAAAGTATGATGTGATTGAAAGTGTAAATGAATAAACTGAGTGTTGTGCGCCTAAGATTCCAGGGACCAAACAAAATGGGAGCATCCGCCTAATCAGTGAATCTGACAAAACTCAAACATGTCAGAAGGAAGAAATGTATCTTTCCTATTCTAAAAGAGATAATGCCCATTTTACCAAAGGCATATTTTGCTTTAATTCAGTGAATAAGTCCATTGCTACCCCTGTTCCTCTACTAAATAGATTTCCGCCTGCTGAATCCACCACCACTAATTGGAAAGATTATTCCTGGGTTTCACTGTAGCTATTGAGATGAGCACATGCTATGATCTGATACCATACCCCCTTCCCCACCCAGGCTCATAAGAGTCATGTTGGCTTCAAGGGAGGTTTCTTCCATAGACGCATAGCCAATACCTCTGTCACAGGGATGACTCATGGAGGAACTGAGGCGGATTGTGAGAGTCACGCTCGAGGGTAGGGACACCAGGAAACTATAAATTGCTGCTTAAATTTGAGAATTTTTTTTTTTAAAGAGATTGGTCTTTAGTCTTTTTTTTAAAAAGACTCTTTTGTAAAGAGTTCAGGCTGATATAGATCCCTACATAGAAACTTTTGTAAAGTTTCTATGTAGGGATCTATATCTTTTGTAAAGAGTTTCTATGTAGGGATCTATATCTTTTGTAAAGAGTTCAGGCTGATATAGATCCCTACATAGAAACTACACGCTAGCCTCCAGAACACATCACCTCAGTCACCTCACCAAATACAGAATAAAGTGACATAAATAAGTAGAAATAGAAACATGGAGATAAAAACTGAACAAGCCAAACTCAGTATTCAGTGCAACAATGGAAAAACAGAAATATAACCATGTCTCATAAAACATCACCATACCTCATAAAACATCAAACAACAAAATTAAGTAACATAAACATTATGAGTAAAATTATACCAATACATATTTCAAATCAGCTGAGAATAAACAACATCCAATAATTAAAAATTGAAACACAAATTGTTTTAAATTTTCCAAAATACCAATAAAATATTTCAAAACAACAGTCATATCAAATAATACCCAATAATTAAAAAATCTAAGAATTAAAAAAAAAAGCTCTCCATACCTGGGAACTTTCTCCTCTCACTCTCACATACACACACACACTTTCTATCTCCACCCACATGCAAATACACACACTTTCTCTTTCTCTCCTCCACATACAAACACGCATACACACACTCTCTCTCTCTCTCTCTCTCACGCCTACATGCAATTACATCCATACAAAGGCTCTCGTGCTCTCTCTTTCCCACAAGCAATCGCACACATGTGCTTTCTCTCTCCCACATGCAATCTCATACACACAAACTTTCTCTATACCCTACATGCACGCATGCACACAAACACACTTTTTCTCTCCCACATACAATCACAAAAACACACTCTCTCTCCTCCACATGCTCTTCATCTCTCTCATATGCAATAACACACATGCTCCCTCTGCCATATGCAAGTATAAACACACTTTCTCTCTCTCCCATATGCAACCACACACATGCTTTCTCTCTCTTCTAAACATAATCACTTATATTCTTTCTTTCTCTCCACATACAATCAATCACATGTTCTCTCTCCCCACATACAATCACATACGCACTTTATCTTTCTCTCCCACATGCAATCACACACACATACTTTCTCTCTCTCTCCACATGAAATCACACACATGCTTTCTCTCTTTCCCGTACATGCAATCACACACACACGCTCTCCCTCATAAAATCACATACAGACACACACTCTTTCTCCCACATGCAGTCTCACACATGCTTTCTCTCTCCCCCACATGTATACACTCTTTCCTACATGCAATCAGATATGCTCTCTGTCTCTCACATGCAGTCTCACACATGCTTTCTCTCATTCTCTTTCATATGCAATCACACATTCTCTTTCATATGCAATCATACACAAACATTTGCTCTGTCTCTCCCACATGCAATCACACACACTCTCTCTCTCACATGCAATCATGCATGCTCTCGCCTCTCTCCCCCAAGTGCAGTCATATATACTCTCTCCCGCAATCAAATTCACGTTTTCTCTCTCTCCCCCCCACATGCAATCATACACATGCTTTTTCTCTCTCTCTCACATGTAATCATACACACACTTTCTCTCTCTTTCTCCCACATGCAATCTCCCACATACTTTCTCTTTCTCCCGCTCGTTCAATCACACATACACAGAGAGACACAGTCTCTCCCTCTCTCTCTCTCTCATATGCAATCACACACATACACATATGCTCTCTTTCTCTCTCCCACATGTAATCTTACACACAGACAGATGCCCACGCAAAGAGGCTCACGCATACACTCAGGGCCTGGGCTTCTTCTTCAGCTGCCAGTGAGATGGGGTCCACTGGCAGCCAGCAGGCCCTCCCTCTATCTTTAGCCACTGCAGGATGAGCTCCACAATGGCCTTCCGGCTTTCTCTGTCTTCAGCCACCAGCCAGGTGAAGTCCGCTGGCAGTCACATGTCCTCTCTATCGTTCCATGGCAGTCTGCCAGACTATGAGGTGAGCAGCAGCAGGAAATGGTTTCTTTAAATGTGACTCCTGCAGTTGCAGAGAGAGCATCACAAGCTTGAGGCAGCAGCAGTGGCAGCTGGAGTTTTAGCAGAGCTCTATTCAGTGCTGGACTGCCACTGCTGTGCCACTAGAAATGGCCTCTCGTGCCATAGGTTGCTGACCCCTGTTATAGATGGTTATGTGCTGGTTATTTAGGGATAACAAGGCTCCATCCCAGAGATGGCCATACAGTCTGGACAGGAACTTCTTCTCAGTGTGCACCTTGGTATCCCATGACCTTTGCTTACAACTTTATTATCATAGCTTTAAACAGAATATATCATATAGATGTTCTTTGAGTGATTACGAAAATTATTTTGAAATATGAAGAGCAAATAGAGCAAATATTTATTATATTGTCTTGATTATGGAATTTGCATATTTTGCCGTGTATATTTACACTCCTGGGTCTCAACAGATACACTTTAGTATTGGGGAAGACACCTCATATGAAAAAAGAGTCCCACCAGCTCAGTATCGTAGACTATCACAGGTTAAGAGGTGGGGGTGGTTGAGGCAGTCACCCATGATCCAAACCTAGAGGGAGCCCATGCAAGGTTAAATTAATGGTAAAGGTTAATGGGAGAAGGGAGCATGGTTGGGGGTACTACTTAGGATCTAAGGCACCCTTAGATGGTCCCTGACCATGGACAAACATTGATGTGTGAATGCAATAGTCACCATTTATCACACTACAGGCCTTGTATCATTTAACAATTTACTTTTGTTTCAGATACAATTCATTTTATTAAGAACCATAGGTACATATAGACTCTATTCCTGATTCTCGTAATCTAGTTATTTGTTTTTTTTTTCCCCTTGTCTGTTGTCTCTAGTTTAGTGAGAGAGAATTAAATTCAACAATACCCAATGTAAAACTGCAGTCATGAGATGCTGCTGTTCTGATTTCATCAAAATGGGCTAACCTTAAAAACCTTAAAAAAACAAAACAAAACAAAACCCAACAGGCTGCTCTACCTTAAACATGTATTTTTGCTGCTGCCAGCTTGGAGTACATGTACAAAACAAACAATGACTCTGTGCCCTGTTGTCTGCAGATTGCCTTAGAGTTCAGATCACTTGATGTTAATAGAGCTAATTAGACAAAGGAATCTCTGACTCCCTAAGCTCTACAGGGTCTCCACACATCTTAACTCCTGTTAACTTACAACTGCGGAAACTGTATAACAGCACAGATGTGAATTTGCATCTTGTAACAGTACTGTACATCTGTGAGACAATTAGGTGACCCATTAGATTAGAGTGTGAATTCAGATCTTGCAGGGTTATTATGAGTATCTCTAACTGTTGTTAAGCTTCAACCATAGCCAGGTGGTGAGCTAGGAATTACATATGATTTGATGCTATATCAGAGTGGGTTTAAGCTACTGGGTGCTTCATAAGAGGATGGCATTGTTTCCTGAGAGAAAGAAAATAGGTGAACCAAAGCACAATGAAATTCCAGTTTAATTTGACTGAAAGAATTTCCCTGTGCCACATGACGATGCAAAATGAAATTCAAATCCAAAACCAGTATTTGCTGTAAAATACCCTGTGGGGGTTTGACTGATGAGGGGGAGAACGCTGCTGTCTGTGCAATAAAAATGGTGCTGCCCTCAGGGGCCCCACCGGCGCCATTTTGAATAAAGCACCAGCGAGGCAGGAGCGCCTGGGGATCGCTCCAGCTCAATGAAGATGCTAACAATTGCGAGTGAGCAGGGAGGGGCAGGGCAGGTAAGGGGGGAGAGGTGTCTGAATTGGTAGGTGGATTGGGAAAAGGCCCTGCATAACTTTGTTTTATTTTTTAGAATTATAGTTTTTGCAGTGGGGGTGGGGGGAGGGGTGGCAAGGCTGGTTGCCATTGCCTTTTTTAAAACACAAAATGAAACACCCCACGAATGAAACAAATTCAAAACAAAAAAAAGAAAAAACAACCATGCATACCTTTACCTTCCCCCACCTCTGACCTTTGAAACTATTTTAAATCTATGCCCAGTCTTGTCCCTAAAAGTAGCTCTGCTCTTTACAAAAATGGCAACAGTGGCTTCTGTTGCGCTGGAGGTGGACCCTTGGCCTGGTGCAGGATTGGTACGGCCCTCTGGTCGGACCCAGAGAGCGCCTGCCACCAGGAGGCGGAGCACACAAGGAGACAGAGGTTAGCTAGAGCTTCGCCAATAACAGTCTGGGGTTTCCGCAGGTTGAGCCCTTGGGTACCCGGACCACCTGGACTTAGGTGGGCCTCTGGTGGTCTCCCAGAGGTAGCGGAGGGGTGTGTCCACCACGAGGAAGGGTGCGTGGCTGATGCAGAGAGGATGGACCAGACCTGAACTGGAAGCTCCGGAGACCTCAGGGAGGCAACAGTTCAGGAAGGTTCTCCGGGTGAGACAGGCAGCGCCTGTGGGTCTAGCCAAGTGGAGGCCGTGGTTGGTTTCCAAACAGGTTGGTCCAATGGTCACAGTAGGCCAGAAGAGAGCGTCCAAGTGAAGCGCAAGGGTCAGAGCCAGAGTATGCCCAAGAGAGGTCAGCCAAAGCAGGGGTCAGTTCCAGGTGGTAGACAAGAGAATGGTCAGGCAGGCTGTGGTCAGTTCCAGGTGGCAGGCAAGGGTTGGTTCTGGGCAGCAGACAAGAGAATGGTCAGGCAGGCAGAGGTCAGTACCAAAGGTCAGTCTGGAGAGATACTACCTGAAGACTACGGAACACATGGAGCCACTGGGAACGGAAGACGCAGGAACACAGAGACTCTGGAACAGGAGACACTGGAACACAGGATGAGGCAAACTAACACACCAACGAGTGTTGACCCGATTGCCAAGGCGAGGTCCTGGGGACAGGGCCTTGCCTTAAGTAGGGAAACTAGGTGACGTCATCGTGAGGCACCCCCGCGGCTTTTCCCGCCATGGGTTCTTTAAAGGGCTGAACGTTGGCTGCTCGCTCCCCAAAGGGAGCTCCGCCGTGAGGCCTGTGAAGAGGATGGTGAGCGGGGAGCCTGAGGACGCTGTGCACTGGCTGTTGTCGCAAGTGAGGTGTGCCTGGAGCTGGTTGAAGGAAGCGCGAGGTGAGCAGGCCCCGCCGCGGTGCCAACGTGGCCGGGAAGCACAGCAGCTTCAGCTGGCTGAGAACCCTTTTTGTGTGTCAGAGGTCTCAACCAGACCTTGGCCCTAAAGTGAGGTCAGTGTAGTGCCAGTGTATTAGAGAGGTATCCCAGTCCCTGCTGTGTGTGTGTGTGTGGTGGGGAGGGGGGAGATGCAAAGGTGTATAAAACCCCAGCACCCATGTGATGCACTGGGGGGAGGAAGTAAGGAGAAAGGATTACCAGATCTGAAGTCCTGCTTGGGTGCTATCTCTCCACAGGGTGGTGCCAATGGGTGCTATCCCTCCACAGCGAAGCTTCAGTGAGAAAGAGGAGAAGAGTTCCTGCATGATGGAGGTGGCTGGGACCTAGGGAGAAGGTGGGCAAGGCCTTATTGAAGGGAAGGATTCCAGGAGGGACAAGTCCTGGGAGTCCAGAGCAGTGTTGCCAGGTTTTCATGAAAGAACAAGCACTTTTCTCCAAAAAAAGAAGCCCAAAAAAAGCCCAAAACACGTGAGATTGAAACTTTTTATTTTTATAGCATTTAACGCCCTCGCATACTCATTTCCCTCTCCCCACCCCCCTCCGAGCACATCTCTGGCCCCCCACACACTCATTCCCCCCTCCCTAACCCCTCCGAGCACATCTCTGGCCCCGCACACACTGATTCCCCCCTCCGAGCACATCTCTGGCACTCACATACTCATTCCCCTCTCCCCACCCCCCTCCAAGCACATCCCTGGCCCCCACACTCTCATTTCCCCCTCCCTAACCCCTCAGAGCACATCTCTGGCACTCACATACTCATTCCCCCCTCCCTAACCCCTCCGAGCACATCTCTGGCCCCGCACACACTGATTCCCCCCTCCGAGCACATCTCTGGCCCCGCACACACTGATTCCCCCCTCTGAGCACATCTCTGGCCCCGCACACACTGATTCCCCCCTCTGAGCACATCTCTGGCCCCGCACACACTGATTCCCCCCTCTGAGCACATCTCTGGCACTCACTCATTCCCCTCTCCCCACCCCCCTCCAAGCACATCCCTGGCCCCACACTCTCATTTCCCCCTCCCTAACCCCTCAGAGCACATCCCTGGCCCCGCACACACTGATTCCCCCCTCCCTAACCCCTCTGAGCACATCTCTGGCCCTCACATACTCATTCCCCACCCCACACCAAGCACATCTCTGGCATCCACACTCTCATTCCCCCCTTCCTAACCCCTCCAAGCACATATCTGGCCCCACACACACTGATTCCCCCCTCTGAGCACATCTCTGGCACTGACATACTCATTCCCCTCTCCCCAGCCCCCTCCAAGCACATCTCTGGCCCCCACACTCTCATTTCCCCCTCCCAACATACTAATTCCTTCCCTCCTGATACTTGGCTGTAGCTGCACACTCTGGATTCCTTTGCTGTTGCGCTCCAATGCTGCGCTGGGGCCTTCCCGTTCCGCCCACGTGCGCTGCTGTGCTGCCTGGGTCTGCCCACAAAATGTGTCGTGTGCATCAACAAGGCTTGCAGCTGTGCTCTGATTGGCTTACTGCTGCAATATAGGGGTAGGGAGCGCCTGCTATGGACAGGCTTCATCGCAGCAGCAGCAGCCAATCACTGTAACATGATTCAGAGCACAAGTCCCGCCCAACAAGCCCAAAAAAAACGCGACTGGCAGAAAAAATAGCCCAATTAAAAGCAACCCGCGAATCGGAAAAAAAAACCGCGAATGACTACAAAAGAAGCCCAATCTCGCGGTAAATAAGCGAGGTTGGCAACACTGAGTGTACCGAAGGAGAAGTTCCTTGAGACAGGGAGAGACTCTGAGGAGACCTAAGAGAGAAGGGGATTTTCCCCAAGAACTGGATGAGTTTACCATGGAAATGTCAGAGGGGGGGACTACCTGTCTGAGAAAATCCATGGAATTAAAGACTGACCCTACGAATCAGTCAGAGGCTATACAGAGGGAGAAGAGCTGATACAGAAAGGGAGAGAGAATTAGATCTTCTTCAAAAGGCACCGACAGGGACCAGAATGGAAAGATACTTGCCCCAGAGCTTACCTTTCTGTGGAGAAGAGACTGTGAGTGTATGTTGCATTATGTTTGCACTGTGTTGCTGGGGTGCACGATCAATTGATGTTCTAATTTGGACTTTGATTTTCCTGCCACCAGTTTTCAGTAAAGACTTATTTTAGAACAGAACTGGAACAAAGAGTGATTTTTGGTGTGATTGGTATGCAGAAGAAACCCAGAGAGAGAACAAAACCCAAAGAGACTTGAAAAACCTGTCTTCCCCCCCCACCCCCCCTACCCCCCCTGTGCTGGAGGAGCACCGGGATGTCATTGGGCCTTATATGGTCTGTGGCTCTCCCTGTGTTCTCCTGTGCCCAAGTGCTGACTGGGAGAGGGCTACACTAGCTCACCTTTTGCCAGGTTATTTGGGTCTAGGTATACAATGATATCTGGTTCCCCTCAATTTTGCATTTCTCCAGTAACCTTTGAATACTCTGTCCAGCCCTGCAGGATGAAACACCTGGATGGCTTAATGACCTCCCACTCCTCACAATTCCCAGTTTTATACCCTCACTATGGAGTCCCCCCATCAAAATGTGTTGCTTCTTCCTTTCAGTGTTTCTGCCATCTCATTTAAGTTTCCTGAAACAGCAGACCCCCTCATGATTCTTGCTTAGGGTGCCCCAGAAGTGCGGGATTACATATTTGTAGAAAAACAGATCATGAGAAGCATCTGTGATCTTCAGCTCTAGTTCTCCTTAAGCCTGCAGTAAGATGGATTCCCTTTTTTGGAGGCTTCTGTGCTGGTGATTCTGGATAGAAGTTTCCCTTTTAATAAACTGTAGTAATCACAGAGAGTTAAGCACTGATGAGGAAACCTTGATGTTTCCATAAGCTTCATCTAAATACTGCAATACCACAGACATTGCGCTATGTTCTCCTCTTCCTCCTTGACTAACTTCTTTGTCAGTTGTACCCCAAATGCCAGACCATTTGGCTGAACTGAGCAAGCAGAATTGACATTCCTGCTTCAAATCAGGGATCAATCACTAGGGAAACAAGGCAAGTGGGTGGTTGTGGTTGGATGATGGCATTGTATGCTTACTAAGCTTCAGCTTCAGGGCCCTCTGCAGAGCTGGGGAAAAAAAAGTGTATCTTGTTGGTCATCATACCCTGGAACATCATATCACAAAGCAACCTAAACAATATTTGATACTATCACAATATGGTAATGCTTCACTGACATTTCATCTGAGATCATAAAAATGCACCAGGAACAGATTAAGGACCTGATTCACTAAGCATTTTCTCTAAATTATATTATTTTAAATGTGAAGCTAAGTTCATATGTGCCTAAATATTTTACAGGTGTAGTAGTCCAGGTCAGCACTGAAGGATCTGAATTTGTATACCATATTTATTTTGAGATGTAGGGGACTGATGGTACTTTTTGTCATTCTGTTTACTGAGTTTTTCAACCAGAAATCATAAACATAAACATAATGCCAGCAGGCAAATCAAGGTCTGCATTTCAATTTTAAAAGCAAATTAGGTTATTATTGAGCTTCTTATATAAGTTATAAGTACATTTAGAGAAATTAGGTATACATCTCTCTTTCTCTGATTTTTCTTTTATCTCAAATCAAAGAATTTCAACCAACTGTAACCCCTCCTCAGGAGTAAATACCATCAGGGGGTTCTTAACCAGTCATTCAGATTTCGACATGGACCTCAGATGCTCTTCTCTTTCCTATCAATGTATTAAGTGCTTGTACTGTGCACTAGAATAAACAGTGCTGTATACTCTGGATGACATCCAAACTGTCGTCTTTATTCAGAAATCACAAACACCAGAGTCCACAAAATCAGCAAAAAGAGAACCGATATTAACTATCTAACAGAGATCACTTTTAAGCTGGTTCACAAGTCTTGATGCAGATAGAATGTAAACCCTTGGCATTTTTTAAGGTTCAGTTACCTATCTGCAATTCTCCACTATTCTCTCCTACAAGTGCAGGATTCACAGTACACTAGTCACTCTTTTAGCACGCTTTGGGGAGTCCTGCAAATTGGCGAGGTCAGCCAATCTCCCTAGGAGTGTAACATTGCTCTGCCAGGGAGTAGGGCCTTTCCAGGCATCATAAACACTGGCTACACACAGGACTCCCAGTTCTACCTTGATACAGCCAGTTTCACGTACTCTCTAACTGCAGTACACACCTGGCTAGACCATTATTGTCTTCTGCACAGGGTGACTGAAACATGGCGGATTAATCAGACCACAGGTGGGCATACGAGGATCCCAAACTGGAAAACATTTCTCCTACCTCCCACCAGCACAAAGAATAGTTTTCTAATGCTACAGTAGTAAAGATTTCCTTTACCCACTCCGCTTTTGATGGTCGCGTTTTTAATTTAGCGTTTTCATGCAATTCGCCATCTATAATTCTTAACAATAATTTATTTGTCCTTTGAGTTTAACTTAAAGAAGCCAGACTGCTTAATGCACGCATTTCCTGGAAAAGCATAAAAACCGATATTCATGACTTAACTGATTAAGAAGAAATCTTTCTAAAATATTTGCATGTGATTGCGTGACCAAGTAATGCGAAGAAGCGCAGCTGCTCCTCTCTAGCACTTTTCACAGATGTCAGCCTGTAGCCAACCCGTTTTCAATAACTGGGCAGGAGTGTAATAAACCCCGTGCAGCATTTTATTATGAATTAGTCTCACATTTGTATTAACAGATATGTCAGTGTGTTATGTCGCCCAACCAGTTTTATCAGACAGTTACATCCCTTCATTTGCCCATCTTTTCTTCCGCCTTTCCAGATGCGTCCCATCTTTTTCATAAAGCACGTTTGGATGCCAGCATACCAAAGTGCACTAACATTGACTCTTAATGCTCATGAATTAGCTTGTGATAACAGTCCATGTTACTTCTTTGCTAATGAGTTTTGAGATAATTTATTAAAGTTAGCGCAATTATGCTGACATTATTGCAAAAAACCATAATTACATCTCCCAGAGGTACAGTCATGATTTTGCTTGAATGGGTCCGTGTTCACTTTTGCACATTTTAGCCTGTATTACTTTTCGATGCACTAATAGGTACTGAGCTGTTTTGCATAATTGTGCTTCTTATTACTTCAGATGCATAGGTTTTTGCATTAAAACTCTGGGGAGCTAATTGATGTGCACTAAGGGGTAGATTTTAAAAGAAGTGCGCGTGGCCTACATGTGCGCGTGCTACCTGGCGCGCACACATATACACCCGATTTAATAACATGCACGCGCAGGCGTGTGCATGTTATAAAATTGGAGATCAGCGCGTGCAAGGGGTTGCACAATTGTGCACCTCGAGCCACGCTGCCTTCCCCCGTTCCCTTTCCCCTAGCCTGACCTTCCCAACCCTTCCCCCCCTAACCCTATCTAACCCCCTGACCTTTATTTTACCTTTTGTGCATGCCTCTGGGCCACTGTGCCGGGAGCCTGACCCCGTCCACACCCCACTCATGCCCCCACCCCTTTTGTAAAGCCCCGGGACTTACATGCGTCCCGGGGCTTTATGCGTGTCACTGGGCCTTTTAAAAATAGGCCCGGCGTGCATAACCCTTTTAAAATCCGGCCCTAAAAGCACAGTTGATGCACACTTTAATACACTGGCCCTAACACAATAATGAAATTAATTTTCCATCACGTTGTCTTCTAAGATCTGTTGGCGACTCAGCGGCAGTCAGCTGTATGCCAAATATGCTTCTGTGACTTCCCTCCTGGAGTGAGGGCTGCCTCTCTCCCAGCCTCTTCTTGGTCCGCAAGCACAGGCCTCTGCTAAATATCAGTTCCTCCCTCTTTCCCAGCTCCTTCCATCAGCTTCCAAGGTCCATTTTCAGTGTGGTTGTCCCGCTAAGAATTGCACTTTGCCAGACAAATGCCTCTGACATAGCCGGATACAGTTTTAGCCAGTTAAAAATGTAACTGGCTATGTCAGGGGTGGTCGAAGGGCAATCCAAGGCAGACCGCTATAATTTTCATTATTTTGTTGTCCAGCAAAAGCAGCTGGACACCTTTAGGACAGCTGAAGAGCAGTGGCTGAATATGACCCTCCATCCCATTTTTTACACTGTCATTCTCGGCTCACTGTACGGCAGCGGTTAAAAAAGCAAATAGAATGCTAGGATTTATTTGGAAAGGAATAGATAATACTGTGAATATCATAATGTCTCTATATGGATCTATGGCGCCACTGCACTTCTGGTCCCCCATCTCAAAAAATATAGCAGAACTAAAAAAGATGCAATGAAAAGCAACAAAAATGATAATGGGGATGGGACAGCTCCCTTATGAAGAAAAGCTAAATGCATTAGGACTCTTCAGCTTAGGGAAGGGATGACTGAGAGGGGATAGGATAGAGATTTGTAAAATCATGAGTGGATTTGAACATATTAATATGGGGCAGTTATATAGTCTTTCACATAGTACATGAACTAAGGGATACTCCATGAAACTAGTAGATAGCACATTTAAAACAAATTAGAGAAATTATTTTATCACTAAACACAAAATTAAGCTGTGGAATTTGTTGCTGAGAGAATGAGGTCAAGGTATCTAGTATTGCTGAATTTTTAAAGGGCCTTTGGATAAGTTCCTAGAAGAAAAGTCCATTAACAATTCTTAGCCAGGGAGATTTGGGAACAGCCATCACTTAACACTGGGAGTGGACTACAAGAATGGATTCACTGAGATCTGCTAGGTACTTGCTAGCAATCCAGATTAGTCAATGTCGGAAACAGGATACTGAGTTTGATAGACCCTTCATCTGATCTCAGCATATCACTTCTTATGTCCTTATTGGACTGCTCTTGTCTGTGTCTGGGAATGCAGTACCAGATTCAATCACTAGAGTCTCCTATAGCAATGTCACACCGTGCCAAATTTGTACACTCTTCTGAATTACATAGACTTGATGATACAGCACCAATGACAAACCTCATGCACTTTGTGGTTCCCTACTTCTGTCTGAAATAGTTCATAATGTGCATCCTCTTGCTTGCTGTTATTCAGCATCATTTGTTACAACATGCTTGTAATAAATGATGCTGAATAACAAGGTCCATCTTGCCATCTGCCAACATGCTAGCAATACATTTAGAACTGATAAATTGCCAGCCATAATGTTGTTTCTCTTTGTTCCCTGCTCCTTGGGATTCCAACTCAATTGGATCTGGCCTCTACTGGGCTGTGGCATCAGAGCCATTGGAAGGGGTGGAGAGATGGGCTACTGCCAAGGATGTCAGTCAGAAGCCCTGCCACAAATTCTGGCCAACTAGGGCCCTCTCCAATGCCTGATGCAGACTAGGATTCAGCTGGGGTCCCACTCCAATAACACAGCCATTTCAGTAATTGTGTCATCAGAGGGAGATCTCTGCCAGACAAGAGTGTGCCTCATTGCAGGAGGACATCTTCCTCACCATGGCTGGCTAGAGCTTTGGAAGGGGACCTGTGACCTTAGAATTCCCAGGGCACCGGTTAGCTCAAAGGTGGGCCTGTACAGCAATATGAATCTTCATTCCCAGTTACCCAAAGCTTTCCCATTTTATAACTCCTCCCCTCACCTTCTATCTTACCCCAACCATTGCAACAACAGTCCTTTGCCAAGACCCACAGACCACTGGTCCTTCTTCCTTTGCACCCAGGGTTGTGAATGCTGCCAATTCTAGTTCCAGACAACCCAAAAAGCAAGCAGAAGTCAGGCTAAGGAAGCCGGCCATAGTTCGAGGCAGGCCTGGATTTAGGCATAGGCAACAAATTTTGATAGGCACTGGATGGTTGCCAGGTGCAGCTATCCCTCTATCTGGGCCCTGATTTCCAGTCCCTTACATAAAGCAGCCGCATGCTGATCCCATGGTGGCGGCGGCAGTGACAGAACTTGAAAAAAGAAATTCAGCGTGGGGGCCTACAGCCACCTGTCACACGCTCAAGACTGCAGTCCCCAGGCTGAATTTCTTTTTTTAAGTCAATGAACACTACTGCCTCAGGATTTGGGACACTGCCGCTTTAGGTAAACGGCTGGGAGCAGAGCTGGCGGAAGCACTAAATGAACTAGGCCTTGGCCTAGAGCATCAACCATTAGGGGGCAAGAGCCCTGTGAGGGCCTTGAGTCTCAGCAAAGAGGAGTGGAGATTCGGCGGGCCACGAGCAGCGACCAACCTGCTCGCGGCCCAGAAAATCACACACTCGGTAGGAGTCGGGTCCGAGACCGAGAGATGGCAGCGCAACTGGGGAGGGGTGGCAGCGTGACCGAGTGGGGCAGGCACAAGGCAGGAGGTGCTTAGGGTGCCTAATTCCCTTGCACCAGCCCTGGCTGTGAGGGGGTGGTGGTGGTCTGGGAATGGAACCACCCACCCCAATCCCTGCATCTTGCGGGAGGAGGAGGAGGGGGGTGTGCACCTCGCCCGCGTGGCCTGTGTGTGCCATAAATGTAAAGCCAGACCTGGTTCAAGGAAAGCATAAACCAGCATTTTCTGGGTTTGGACATTTCCTTATCCTGCTTCTGCAAACAAATAGTTTATTGATTTTTAAAGACGGAGTTAGAGGTAGCAAGGGTTTTAAAAGTTTAACTTGAGAAAAGTCTATACCTCCTGCTCTTGATTAAATACTTATAATGTGTACAGATTGGAAGATTTTGAAAGATTAGTTTTTGTTTTGAAGAGGGAGGCAAGTTATCTTTTCTCCACTATTGTAGCTGGCATGAAGTTTGCCAATCCAATAGGTCTTTGAAAATCCTAAGAAATACAGATTTACAAACCTTTCAACCCTTTAGCCTGAGCACAAGAAATTGAGATGTTATCAGCATGGCTGTTTGACAGCGTGATTTAAAGAGAAAAGAATTGGTTGATAGATCCTTTAGGAAAACATAGAATGCTTCAGGGTTTTTCTGGACATTTGTGATAGTGTTAAAAAAAAAATAAATGTGCAAAGAGCCTAATAATGAATGCTATTACATTTCCAACAGCGCAAATGGATCTGGAACTATATTACACCCCCTCCCCCAAAAAAGAAAATTTTATTTGTGGTGAACTCTTGCTTTAAAAACATAGAAAGTACACAGCAATGTATATATGGAAAAAAAAAAAGACAATCTAAAAAAGATGTCAGCGAATAATTGAACCCTGTTGTGAACAGAGAGCAGCACAATGGCTTTTTTCATCCCACTGGTAAATTTCGGATAAAAGGAATGTGCCCAGATTTCAAACTCGACCCATGAGGATTTTCAGCCTGGTTTTAATTCATCAAAGAGAATGCAAATGTTTTCAAGTCCTGGAGGGAAACCCATTGGATATTTACGGTGGATATGTGGGAAATCCAACCGGAGCAGGAAAACTCACAACAAAATTGGCTAATTCCAGGAATTGCACAGGAGATTTTTTTCAGATCCACTGTAGAGTGTTTTGCAAGTCAGTTTCAGCTTTGGTTGCAAATATGATACTTTCTTTGAAAGGGGAATAGTGGGCCGCCTTGGCAATGTTATAACTTTTCTCCAACGGTGTCATCACAACAAACTAGGGGGCTCGGTCCTGCAATCTTTCCTTACCGCTGTTACTCCAGCCTTTTTGCCTGAGGATTGTCGCATACCGTCTTTCCTGTACCACCGCGGGGGGAACAAGAACCAAACTCCAGTTTCATGGCTGCTGCACCTACCCAAGGAGCTTCAAATTCCTCAGCGGCTACTGGACCCAAGAGTCACCCCGGAGAAGACCGGCAAATTATACTGCACGTTTTGTGCACGGGACTCAGAATATGGGGGCCAGTAGGGTGGGAGAAGAGAGGGTGGCAGAGACTTTACTCGCTGAAGTAGAAACAGCGTACAGGTTGGACTTGAGAGCCTCAGCTATTGCACTGCCTTTATGCGTGCAACACATTGATCATGATACTTTTCCTTGGGTTCCAGGATATTTGATATTGATTATAGTTAATATTATTATTAGTATTATATAGTTGCAGACAATAACAGTTGTCCAGACTTTTCTGTCTCACGTTTTATTTTCTGGCTCTGCATTTCTTTTTTTTTGTTTTGTTTTGTTTTTTAAACTAATTGTCTTTTCCAGCTCTGTCTGCTCTTCCTGTTTTCATTTTCTGTCTTTGGTTATCACTTCATTCACTTTCTTGCTTCTTATTCATTTTGTTGCTTCCTTCTCTTTCTCTCCCTCATTTCTCTTTACCATCATCTTCCAGTGATACAGGTGATGTAACCCTAAGTGGCTGCTTACCATCCCACCCTTCAGCCTCTGTTTTTTTTTCCTCCACATGCGTGAAAGTGTAACCAGGCCCTCAGCACCCCCATTATTGCAGTGATTGTGATCCAGCAGAAGTTGTGTGAAGTGCGGGGGTTTTGACTGCAGAGGGTTCAGGACAGCCAGGGAGGGAGAGGGGAGTTTGAGATTGTGTTGGGGGGGGGGGGGAGAGCCCATGATGGTTAATGCACTGGAAATCTCATACTGGGAGGGTGAGAGGGAGCACTTCAGAGAGGGTTTTGATGTGTTCGGCGGTGGGGGAGGGGTCATCAGGAGTTTCTTTCATAACCAGTCCTTTAAATTTGAGCTGGTTAGTGCTGGGAAACAGGAAAATATGTATAGGATATGCAAGCCTAAGTCCAAGGCAATTCAATAGCAATGAAATTGGGCAGACTAGATGAGGACTAAAAGGCCTACCTGCTGTTGTATTCATATTCTTTAAAAACCAGGTGGTGTACCATTTTTAAAGAGATTTGCATATCAGCCTTTTCAGTCAGATGAAATATGAACTTCTTTTGCTGATCTCTGCATACAATAAAGTCATACACTAGAATATTTGGGAGTATCCCTAGTTTTTTGACGATGTGTCCTGGTAATTCTTTTGGCTCTGTTGTCAAAAGGTTTTCTCTTTCTGCATCTTGTCAGATCTCACTTGACAATTATGGATGATAAAAACTTTAGATGCAAACGGGGCAGACCTTTTTCTTAATAAACAGCTTTGTGTTTAACTTTAGTAAGCAACAGTTCCAGCCATTTTGACCCTGCGCATGCCTCAAATGTTGCATGCTTTCTGCTTGTTGAAAATCCTGTACCTGTCTTTTAGAATTTGACAGTCACTTGCAGTCTAATGCCTTTGGAAATGTACATGAAAAAATGGAAACTGTGAACTATGGCACTTTTTTCTATCATTTTCTGTACCTTTTTAAAATAAGCATGTTTCCTTCTGAATGCAGGGCCTGAGCTATTTGTAGGAGGCAAGAGAAGAGATCAGCCCTGGCTATGTGTGTGTATTTATGCGAGATTGGATGGGAGGTTAGATGAGGGATGGGATACAAGAGGGGCAGTTGTCCTTAATTCCCTCCTTCACCCCACCTCCCAACCCCACTGTAATTTGGCTCCTCCCTCTCTTGATTTCATGTTCTAGTCTCCAAAACCTGAAATCTCCCCTCCTTCCTACCTTTCCCGATCCCACTGATCCTAGAACTCAGCACCCAACCCCTCATCCCAGATACTCTCCTCGAACCAGGATGAACTATTTATTTATTTAATTATTTATTTGTTTGTTTATTTTTATATACCGACATTCGATCTGGCATATCATATCGGTTTACAGAAAATAAATGGAGCTAGTAACATCATTTTGTTCCTATTGTTACGATTCCTGCCCGAGGAGCTACTCACCGCGAGCAGGCCTCTCACCTCACACGCGGCAGGGAACACTGCCAGCAGAGCCTCTTCATGTGGCAGGATGCCGCTGACTCCTTCCTCCACGGCCTGGGCGCTGCTTCCATCTTCGGCCCTGCACGGCAGGGCTATCTCTGCCGGGAGCCGCCGTGCCGCACTCTTCTGCGTGGCCTAGTGCCACTGCCGATGCCCCCAGTTCCTCGTGCAGACTGGAGCCACCGCCGGCCTGCCTCTGCGGCAGGGAGCCGCAACGTCATCTTTGGGGTCCTTGTCGGATGGCAGGAGGCCGTCCTGAAGTCTGCCTGCTCCTCCCTGCAATGTTTCTTCGGGGCGCCGCTGTCCATGGTCCTGCTTCTCTCTTCCTGCTTCAGCCTTCCTTAGGTGCCGGCTCGCGTCTCTTTACTCTATTTAGGGCCAGCCACAGGAAGTGCTTCTGGCTCCACCTGATGACAACTTCCTGCTTCAGCCCTATAAAAGGGCCTTGCTTCAGTTCTTCCAGGCCTTCGGATCGGGTTCCACAGTCATCTGTGTCTTCTGACTGGTCCAGGTCCTCCGTGGTCGTCTTCTGCTTTGATGGCTTCGTCTCCATGTTCCAGATGTCTTTCGTCCAGGTCTTCAGTCGTCTCCATGTTCCAGATGTTTTTCGTCCAGGTCTTCAGTCGTCTCCATGTTCCAGATGTTCTTCATCCAGGTCTTCCATTGTCTTCATGTTCCTGATGCCCTTTGTCCATGCTTCTGATGTCTTCAGGTTCCTGATGTCCTCTGTCCCTGTCTTCAGATGTCTTTGTGTCCCCGGTGCCTGATGTTCTGGTCTTCTGTGATCTTGATGTTCCTGATGTCCTTGCCTTCGTCTCTACCTCCAAGCCTTGGTTCCCAGATGTCCACCTTCCTGGCAGACCACTGTCGAGGTCCTTGACCAGTCCCAAGGGTGGGCTGTGTAGGGCGCCTCATGGTACAAGGCCATCCACATTTCCACAGTGCAACCCTCTGGAAGACCTCCTGCCTCAGTCCATTGTTTTTAATTCTTGAGAATCAAATCCTGCTTCAGAGTTGTCCCGGTCTTCAGAGCCTATTGCAACCTGCGTTAGTCCATGTCAAGTCTCTGTTTGAACTTGCCCTGAGTCCAGCGTGGTCCGTGACCAGTCCCGCGGGGGGCTGTGTAGGGCATGCCTCAGTGCAGGACTCTTCAGTTGCTTCGTCATGTTCCAGTATCAGCTTCTACTTTTCCTCCTGGAGTACTGCCTCAAGCCCAGCATGGTCCACTACCAGTCCCGTGGGAGGACTGTGTAGGGTGCGCTGCGCCTCAGTTTCGCACCAGCTCTTGATCCTGCTTCAGCCCTTGTCTACAGTGTCTTGCTTCAGCCTTCATCTACAGTGTCTCGCTTCAGCCCTCATCTACGATATCTTGCTTCAGTCTTCGTCCATGATGTCTTTGCTCCAGTCCTTGTCTGTGGTGTCTTGCTTCAGTCCTTGTCTATGATGTCTTTACTCTAGCTTTCGTCTACAGCGTCTTCGCCTCAGTCCTTGTTTACAGTGTCTTCGCTTCAGTCCTAGTCCAAAGTCTTCTATGTTCCGGGGACTCCGTCTGCTCTCATACTCTGTCCGGTCTGCCACCTATTGCCGTGCCCAGAGGTGGGTCCGAGGGGGCTTGGAGTGGTCGAAGGACTGTTCATTGATCAACATAGCATTGTTGGTCATCCTGGGGTGTGCAGGTCCGGTAGAGGGTCAGACCTTGTACCCTAGTCCTTGCTTCAGCCTTGTCCTGCTCTCGTTACCCATGCTCGCACCAGCTCACCTTCCGCGGTGTGGCTTGCGGCTCCTCCCTGGGTCATGCCCTGTAATGAAGTGTAATACAGCATTCAGCCAGTCAATCTTATCATTGTAAAGTGTTTTGTGTATGAGAGTTAAAGCTTTGTATTTAATTCTATATGGGATGGGTAGCCAGTGTAGTTCTTTGAGGATTGTAGTGATGTGATCTGATCTTTTACTGTTTATAAGTGTTCTAGCTGCTGCATTTTGTAACAGCTGCATTGGTCTTAGAGTGGGTGCTGGGAGGTCCAGGAGAAGGGGGTTGCAGTAATCAAGTTTTGAGAAAAGTCGTGCCTGAAGTACTGTTCGATTGTCTTGGGTATATAGAAGCAGTTTGAGATTTTTTAGGACCTGAAGTTTGAAGTATCCATCTTTTATCAAGGTATTAATGTATTTTTTAAAGTTTAGTTCACCATCTAAGACGACGCCAAGATCTTTTACTGTGGAGACTATTTGATTCTTTATTTGTAATGATTTGACGTCCGGGCTAAGTACTGAGGTGAGTTTGTTGGATATATATAGGATTTCAGTTTTGTTTTGATTGAGTGAAAAGGACATTTGTGATAGAAGCTGCCTTATTGTTGATAGATAACTATCCCAAAGTTTAGGGTGTTCTTGAGGGTGTCTTTTAGGGGGAGTATAATTTGAACATCATCTGCATAGACGAAGTAGGTTAGGCTTAATCCAGTCAGAAGTTTACAATAAGGTAGCATGTATATGTTGAAGAGAGTAGATAATAGGGATGAGCCTTGAGGGACACCATATGGGAGGGGTATCTGTTTGGATTCTGTCGAGTTTAATCTTACCTTGTAAGATCTGTCTGAAAAGTATGAGGTGAACCAGTTGATCGTGATGTCGCATAAGCCAATTTCTCTTAATCTATTTAACAGTATTTTGTGGTTAATGGTGTTGAAGGCTGCGGAGCTGTCAAGTAGAATCAGTAGGTAGGAGCAGCCGCTGTCGAGTCCTCTGAGGGTGGTGTCAGATAGGGAGAGTAGTAGTGTTTCTGTGCTAAAGAACTTCCTGAAGCCGTGTTGAGCCGGAAGTAATATATTGTGGTTTTGCAGATGCTCGGAGAGTTGTCGATTAACAATTTTTTCTAGGATCTTGGCTATAAAGGGAAGATTAGAAATGGGCCTGAAGTTTGCTAGGTCGGATTTATCAAGTTGTGGTTTTTTAAGGAATGGCTTAATGACGACACATTTTAGGTTATCTGGGAAAATACCTTCTAGATACCTTCTAGATTGGCAAAGGTATCGGTCTGAATACAGTTATCTAAGAATAGTGTACTTACAGTTAATGATGGTCCTTAGGATCCCGGGTGCTGAAGGAGTGGGTGAATGTTAAGAATGCAAGATGTATTTGCGCTAGGTCTCCTGTAGTAGTCGTTCCGGCAATAGCTGATGGGGGCAGCACAAGGGGCATGCCCCTTGTTCGCACTCCTTTGGTGCTTTAGGACCCCCTCGGCACCCTGGTTGACGTCACCAGGAGGTGGACCTCTCTGCCGAGGGGGAACAGTGAGGGGCGACATTCGGTGGAGCGCCGGTGGGTTGATGGGTGCTGAGGAGGGTCCCAGGTGGCTCTGGACCCTGGCAGGTCAGCACCGGTAGCGCAGAGCATGTGGTCTGCGGTCATCGGCGAGGCAGGAGAGAGGAGGTGGGCCCGCGCCTGCGCTTTAGAACCCCTTGGCGCCCTGGTTGACATCACCAGGAGGTGGGCCTGCCTAATTTGTCCTGGATGAAAGCACATCCCTAACCAACAGTGCCTAGAATTAGCAAAAACCTAAACCTGATTCTTATAAGAAAGTCCATGCTTTATTGCTTGCTCCCAGAAGTATGAAGTGGAGACACCTAAGTCTAATAACAGTAATAATCTTTCATGAACCTGACCTCTAGAAGCTTGTCCATACTGTTTTTAAAAATTCATCTAGATTATGAAACTGTTTGCAACCCAGTTTTGAATGGATTCCAAACTTGTTGATTACATCTTCTTTTGCAGTCTTACAGGGTTATTTATCAGCTCTCAGTATGGCATTTTGGCATGCGTTGAGGTGTTTTTGCATGCGAAAAATGCCTTAATGCATGCGATAAGCACCATAACGCGTGGTGCAATGCAAATTTTTAAAAGGGTAGGGATTGGGGAAAGATAGAGAGGATACCTTCTCTCACTCTTCCTCCCCACC
Organism: Rhinatrema bivittatum; assembly: GCF_901001135.1. NCBI lineage: Eukaryota > Metazoa > Chordata > Amphibia > Gymnophiona > Rhinatrematidae > Rhinatrema > Rhinatrema bivittatum. Next base: position 450,232,901 of record NC_042615.1, on the reverse strand, counting down.
TGGCAGCAGTTTCCTCTCACACTCACTCAATAACAGTACTAATCTGCTCTTCTCTTATATATATATATATATATATATATATATATATATATATATATATATATATATATATATATATATATATATATATGAATTGTTTCAAGACCTAGTTGTGTTCCTGATGTTTATCACATAATCCCATGTCAGGAGTTCAGGAAGTTGGGCTGAAGATGTGGGTTTGAAGAGAAGTCCTGGCTGAAAAGCAGTCCCTTAGCTTTTTTCCTGAAGGAACACAAGGCCCGGACTGACAGGCAAAGCAGTCGAGGACAGAGGTCAATCCCACCTAGGGACATAAGGCCTGGATGAACAGTAGAGTTGCCAACTGGCTCCAGATGTTCAGGAAAAGTTGATCCAGTGCTGGTTTTATCCCATTGCATGCTGAGATGTACTCTGATTTCCCTATTGCATTCTCTAAGAAAAGCAAGACTATAAATATCTGTATACAGTGGAGTAAAACCAGGGCTAGATCAACCTGTCCTGAAAATCTGGAGCCAGTTGGCAACCCTAGGCTCCAAACACAGAGTTAGTGGTACTTTGGTCCAAATTTATGGTGTTTAATAGGCATGTGCAGCCAAATAAATTCCGTTGCATTCGGGATACGTATTCGTCGGGGGTCATTTCCGTTGCATTTGGACATATGGAGAATCTGATACGTCGATATGTGAATACATTTTCTGTTCCCATTAAAGTCAATGGAGGAAGGATTTACAGCATATTTTTGGCTGCAGAACTGAGGTTTTCTTATCAATTTTCATGAAACTTCTGGGGAGCAATCATCACAACAACAAAAGAGCTCCAAGGTACTTAGACTGTGGCAAAGTGGCACCAAAGTGGCATGAATAGCCTAAGGCACTGTAAAGGTGCAAAGAGGTACCAGAAGTGGCAAGAGTGCTTTAAAAGAGGCACAAAGCAGCAGTGAGAATGTCAAAAACACACCACAGCTTCAAAAGAGAGCACCGATAGCAGATGCATGAACCATCGAAGGCAGCACGACAGGCAAAGCGGCAAGACAAGTGGCATTGACATCCAACAGCACAATGAAGGGGGAACATAGCAAGCAGATAGACTAGCACCAACACACTGAGGAACCATGAGAGTGGAAAGAACACCACAAGGAGTTAAGTGAGTCATCTGGTGTATGGCAGCAAAGCAGAGTGGCAGAAAGCTGATAGGGGCAAGACAGGCTGGCAGAGTGGAGGTAGTCTGATCCCTGTGGTTTTGATAGGGGAAATACAGGCTGGCCCAGGAGAGAGTTCCCTTTCCTTTGTGCAGGAAAGGACTCCCTAGAACGGGTTCACCCCTAGAGTGGGGTGTTTCCGTTGGCGTCTAGTGAATACCGTTGGCGTCTAGTGAATACCGACTGTACTTACGCACTTCAGCTGATGAGAAAGGAACTTAAAGAGCTCTCAGAAATAAGAATACTGCTACTCAAGTCCAAATCTGCAATATCAACCTATGTTGACTTTGTACCGTACAGTGCCTCTGTAAACAATGGGAACACAGAGGATAAACTAGAGTACAACTATCACCAGTTTTCTATAGCACTAGAAACATTAATGTAGCAACTAAGAAACAGCTTGGGAAAATGGCCCGTATTATGAAGGTCATGAAAACTATATTCTAGCTCCAAGCTGGACAGACATGCACAGCGTTAGAGGTCGAGTCCTGGTAGGGACATAAGGCCTGGATGAACAGGCACAGCAATTGAGGTCAAACACTTGTAGGAACACAAGGCCTGGATGAACAGGCACAGCAATCGAGGTCAAACATTTGAAGGAACACAAGGCCCGGACTGACAGGCAAAGCAGTCGAGGACAGAGGTCAATCCCACCTAGGGACATAAGGCCTGGATGAACAGGCACAGCAATCGAGGTCAAACACTAGTAGGAGCACGAGGCCTGAATGAACAGGCACAGCAATCGAAGTCAAACACTTGTAGGAACACAAGGCCTGGATGAACAGGCACAGCAATCGAGGTCAAACACTTGTATGAACACAAGGCCTGGATGAACAGGCACAGCAATCGAGGTCAAACACTTGTAGGAACACAAGGCCAGGATGAACAGGCACAGCAATCGAGGTCAAACACTTGTAGGAACACAAGGCCTGGATGAACAGGCACAGCAATCGAGGTCAAACACTTGAAGGAACACAAGGCCCGGACTGACAGGCAAAGCAGTCGAGGACAGAGGTCAATCCCTCCTAGGGACATAAGGCCTGGATGAACAGGCCCAGCAATCGAGGTCAAACACTTGTAGGAACACAAGGCCTGGATGAACAGGCACAGAAATCGAGATCAAACACTTGTAGGAACACAAGGCCTGGATGAACAGGCACAGCAATCGAGGTCAAACACTTGAAGGAGCACAAGGCCCGGACTGACAGGCAAAGCAGTCGAGGACAGAGGTCAATCCCACCTAGGGACATAAGGCCTGGATGAACAGGCACAGCAATCGAAGTCAAACACTTGTAGGAACACAATGCCTGGACAGTTAACGGTCAGGCACATTGTTTCATGTCAAATACATGTGCTGCAGTGCTTATATTATCTGAAGCATAGGAGGCAATTGGAGCTGCTGAAAGGCTTTGAATTGCTTTTATTCATCTTGCCATTCACAGGGAAAATTTGGAAACCCAAGCAAAGCAGGTTTACTTTCAAAAACACTAGCATTTCCATCAACTCTGGTGCCAGCCTTGAGCGGTGAGGGCTCATGATATCCCCTGTCATTGAAAAGACACGTTCACTGGGCAAACTGGTTGGTGGACATGACAGATATCACTGAGCCACTTTGGCTAGGTGTGGCCAGACAGTGGACTTGTGTGCCCAATATGCCAGCGGATCTGCCTGCATTTTCTCTATCGGCTCTGAGAGATACCGTATGACTGACAGCTGTGCTGGTGTCTCTTGTGCTTGGCCGGGCTCAGAGTCACTCAATCCACCTGCTTTCTCTCTCGCCCGTTGCACAACTGATGAATCTTTATGGGCAACATGCCTTGGGCATTCTGACGTGGAGGAGGAGGTACTATCTGTCGCTGACACAGTGCTGCTCCTGCTTGGGCTAGCAGCACAACTCTCTGACGTGCCTGCTGTTTCCACCTCTGCTTCAAGCCTAATCTGTCTCCGCCTATGGCGCTCCTGTTCACGGACCTTTGCTAACAGCAGCTCCTTCACAAATGACAGACAATTGGACTGTACGGCGAGTTTACCTTTCACACGGGGATCACAGACAGAGGTGAGCATGTATGTGCGGTCGTCTGTTAAAGGCCTTAATCTGTCTTTCACCTGCTACTGCAAAACTTCCAGACACTGCAGCACCTCAGCAGTCATTCCCTCTTCCTGTTTAAAGGCCTCCAAATGTTCATCCAGGAAATTAACTATAGGGATGATGTCAGCCAAGGTGGCACTTTTGGAACTCAGCTCATCCGTGACATCCTTGAAGGGCTGCAGGATTTTTACCAGCTGACTCATGACTAACCAATCATGATGCCCTAGTGGATTCTGCACACCTATGTCCATTGTACCAGAAAGTTCATGAATGGGTGTCTGCATCTCCAGTATCCTCTCCAGCATCATAAAGGTGGAATTCTACTGGGTGGCAATGTCTTGAATGAGACGCTTGTGAGGCATATCCAAATCAGTCTGCTTTTGTCAGAGAACCTGCCCCGCTTTGACACTTCTGTGGAAGTGTGCTGCTATGTTCCTGCACTTCTGCATTAACCTATGCAGGTATTCATTCTCTTTGTCATTGGACTCCAAGCCCAGAGCTGACTTCACTATCAGGTGCAGAGTGTGTGCAAAACATCGGATGTTCTTAAAGCGCCCATCGGTTATTGCCTTAACCATATTTGCACCATTATCTGTGACAAAGAACCCTGCCTGCATTTTCTTGGCTCGCTGGTGTAGTTGCCAGCCCTCCAGCATCTGTCTGATGCATGCTAAAATATTGGCTGCGGTATGGGCCTGGTCCATCAGGTGGGTGTGCAGTAAAGCCCACCTCCACCCTGATACTTCTTCAGTAATAGAGCTGCTGGCTGCCCCTGCCTCAGCCATGTTCCACCAGTGTGCTGTCAGAGAGAGGTAAGTGTGCAACATTCATGGCGGTCCAGATATCGCAGGTGAAATGCACTCTTCCGTCTGCCTTAGCTAGCAGTGCTTGCATGCGACTGCGATACAGCTTGTACAGGCTGGGGATGACCTTTCTACTAAATGTGGTTCTGCACGAGATTTAGTAATTTGGAAGTACGACTTTCAAAAAATGCTTGAAACCTACATTCTGCACTAGCTGCAAGGATTGGTCATTAAGGGCAATCATTTCCTCAATGGTCCTGGTTACAACTTTTGAGGCTGCCTGCCTCCTACCCCGGGATAGCATTACCGCACTCCACCCCATTTCCTCCATGGTAGATTGTCGCTTCTGCCATAAGTCAGGGGGTTGCTGGCCTGCCGCCTGTCTGCTAGAAGGGGGATAAGGGCATGGGCTGACTCTGCTGCTTTCCTACCACTGCACACTGGTTGGAAGGGGTCCCCTGACTGGAACTGCCACCATCCTCAGATGGCAGTAATCTTGTTGGGTGTTGCCTCTTCATATGATGGTTCATGCCAAAGTTAGATAGATGTCCCATTTGCTTGCCTCTGCTAATATCCCTGGCACAGTAATTACACCGAGCGTAACGCGGGTCTTCCGTCACTTTAAAGTGTTTCCAGATTGGCGATGTCTTTCGTGATCCTCCCCTAACACCTTGGGGGGGTGGATGCTGGCACTGGAGTTGAGGTAGTGGGTGCACCCTGAGAAGCAATGCCAGAGGGGGCATCAGTCACCCTCTGTGCCTGTACTGATTGCTCTTCCTCCTCCTCGTTATCACTGTCATCTCTCCCCTGCTGCACATTTCTGGAGGCTAAGACAGGACTAACTGATTCTACCGAAGATTCGTCAGCTATTACTTATTCCATTTCTGATGAGAATCCCACACAAGATTCTTCATCTGAATCAGAAGCAAACAGTGACTGCGCTACCTTATCAATGCTGTTAGTCAAGACTTCTGTCCCCCTCCTGCTTTTGGGTGTCTACATTTTGTCTGGCATGACTCTGCCTCCCCTTCCCTCACCTCCAAAACTACAGGGCCAGAAACAAGTGGTGGCGATGGCAATGTATAATGGTCAGATTTCATTTTTTTTGGCATGGAACTACCATCCCCTATAAAGAATTTAGATTGCGACAGTTGCCTTTTTAGCTGTACTGGTGGTATTGCACTTGTGTCTTTTGAGGTGCCTCCTCTGCCAGTCCCAATCACTCGATTACATCTCTCTTTCCCTGACATTATGGATTTAATGTGACTGAGTAGTAACACTGCCCACTGTCACGGTGCCTGGCTGTGCACTAATGTGTGTGGCGTGTACACAGAAGCTGCTTGCTTGTAAGCACAAAAGAGGCACACTCCCTGGGCACTTGACTGCACAGACCCACTCAATAATAAGGTTCAGTCTATTTAAAATGCCCACTGTCCACTATCAAGGTGCCTGGCTGTGCACTAATGTGTGTGGCGTGCCCACAGAAGCTGCTTGCTTGTAAGCACAAAAGAAGCACACTCCCTGGGCACTTGGCTGCACAGACCCAGCCTGTTAAACTGCCCAATGAAGCCCAGTGCACTGAGAGACTAAGTAATTGGAATTTTAAAAAGCAGGAATTTTTGTCACTCCAGAAAAATGGATGAAATTGAAAATAATATATCTCTCCAAGCCAGCCCAACACCCTAAATGGTGGCCAGTGCTAGCTGACCTAGCACAGCTTCTCTTCTCAGTCAGAGATGACCAAAATAAACAGCTTGAAAGAAACAGGACTAGTAGTAGCTGTAGCTGACCCTGGCACTGCAGCAAAACAAAGAATAATTTTCTTTCCTTTACTAGTAACCTATCTCTCTTAGTTCAGCCTCCTCCCTCTTCCACCCAGCCCACCTCCCCACAGCATCGCTGGAAATAAGTGTGTGGCTCCTCGTGCTGATGTTTATATACTGCTGGCTCATCAGTAAAATTGACAGAAAGCACTGAATGACAGCGCTATTGGCTGGATTCAGTGCAGCTCAGAAAATGTCAGCGCAGATATGTTGCATTCCGGTATCCATGCCGACCTGTCCAACCCTTTCCTGTGAGTCTTTGTGACTCACAGGAAAGGGTCAGACAGGTTGGCATGATTACAGTAGAGGCGCTGCCATTTTGTGCAAATCATAGGTAGCAAGTAGCTAATGGGGGTGAAGAAAAGTGCGCGCCGCTGGGCACACCGAATTAAACAGAAAATACATTAAATATATGGGGAGTCGCGATCCTCCCCACGTATTTAACAGATAGGACAAAATACGTTGCGGATCGCCAATACGTCAAAAACGGATGCACACCCCTAGTGTTTATCAGCTGAATAACAATAGCAAATAACAATCTAGAATATAATGAAAATACATGGCTGTAAAGCACCAAAGGAGAAATTGAAAGTATAAAAGATTTAAGATCTGTAGCTGAAACAGGTCTTCATCTAGGGTTAGCTCAAAACTTTGATATTTAGCTCTTGACAATTCTCCCATTATTTTATCCACTTGTTGAAAGGACTGAAGTAGATTTCTTTCCTTCCTAAATTTAGGTAGGTTTTTCACTTCTTAGAAATAAAAGGATGATTGTAAAAAATTTAAAAAAAAATATCATTCTTAAGAAGTACAAATGCTCTGCTCTGTGAAGAAAAATGTTCTTATATCTGTGAATCAGTGAAAAGAAAGGAAAATGAATAGAACACATAAGTTAAAGAGTTAAAAGTTTTGCAGAGAAAAAAGCAGATGTCTCTAGATCTCAAGGATGAGTGCATTTAGCTGCTGCTGTTCTAAAATATGTTAGCTTAGGGCAACAGTCTCAACTGCATCCTTTAATTTTGGTGCTCCTGGAAGCAAAAACACGGTTAATGAGCGAAATGAAGCAACAGGAAAAAAAAAAATTCAGTCTTGGGCTTGGGGAATTTTGCAAGTATAGCTGGCAGCAGAATATTCCTGAAATATATAACATAGAATGCAATTATTAATTCATTGTGAATTGAAGTTAATTTTAAAGGTTAATTCTACATTTTTCTTATCATCAGAAAATCACATTCCCTTTTAGGAGGTAACTCAGTTTCATTGTCACCTTTAACTGTTTTCTCTGCTACGTATCATATAGCAATAGCTTTGGTATATGTCATGTATCCAGATTAAGAAAGAAAATGCAAGCTACAAGAGTGGAATTCAACACTTTGACATGATCCTTTTTGAGATATGCTAGAATGAAAAAATCTGAATGAATGACCGAACTTGGCTGTGAATCAGTGGGCCAAAGTGTGGCAACTACTTCTTTTTATATGTGTTGCTTTACCCCATCAATTCACCATATCCATTTCTCAACCTTCTGCACTGTGCAGGAGTCACCTGTAATTCCAGTGGTCAAAGGCAGTCCTCTCCCTCTCTCAGCATCAGCCTGATTTGTCTCGTATCCATCCACCAAGATCAGGTCCAGTGCTTATGAGTTGGCTTCAGCGTCCTGCACTGTGCAGGAGCCATCCTCAAGCAATGGGCATACCAAAACATGTTACATGGGTTCTGGCAGAGGATTTCCATTCTGCCATGTCAAATCTTGACCTGCAAACTTGCGTGCAGAGGTCATTTTAAGGGCCTTCCAGATGTTCCATCCCTCTTCTGTCCAGGCAGGAAGCTGCGCAGTCACTATGATACTCATACTAATCCCAGTGGCAAAATCTGCCTGCTACATATCCTCATAGTTAAAGGTACTGTTAATTACTTCTGTTTCCATGATAGAGTTCCAGGAGATAGATTTGTATACAGTGGATGCAGGGAATGCAAATCTATGACATGCAAAATCACTGTGGATATCCTAAAAACCCGACTGGCTGGGTATGTCCCAAGGACGGAGTTGAGAACCCCTGCTCTGGACAATTGACCACTTCACCAGGCAAATTTATGCCTTTGAAACCCAGACAGTAAGTTATTCGCCATTCTTCCAGGATTCCCTGGCTCCTCTGGCACTCCTGATGGAATCTCAGTTCATTGTGTCCAGTATTACCAATATCATTTAAACTACACCACAAGAAACAACACTACTCTGACTCCTCTTTATCCAGTTACATTTTTACCTGTTAATGACTTGTTTGGTTAAAATTTAACTGTTGTGTTGAGCAGGAAATTCAAAATTTGATGTTTCTCTAGCTAAGTCCTGATCTTAGCTGGACAAACCCTTTTGAATATCAGCCTCAGAGTGTGTAAAGTATAAATTAAAGTAAACTATCTAATATAATCTTGGACTTATATTATGTTCTTTTAGTCCCACAGTCCCCTGTAGTGACTTACAACACATGGAAATAAAATGTGATAAATCAGGTTACAAAATATATATTAAAAATTCAATCCATAAATATATGTACAGTACAATTCAAACAAAAACAATTCATAAGCAATGCCTAAACAGTTTCATAAATATAAATTAAAAATACAAAAACAGATTGGGTTCAATATTCAAAAACATTTAGCCAGATAACTCACAAGCTATCCAGCCAAATGTCCACATTTTGAATATTGAGGCACTTATCTAGATAGATTTCAACCAGATATCTTTTGTATATATCCAGTTAAGTGGCAAATTATCTGTTTACATGCAGCCGGATAACTTTAAAAACCTAACAAATTAGGTTTTCAAGTTGTCCAGCTACATGTAGCTGAAAGTTTAGATGAGTATATTCACTGGGACGTTTATCCCACTGAATATCCATGACAAGTAATCTGCTTAACTTTACCTAGATAACTTTTCCACTCTCCAGCTTGTGTAATGCTAGACTGGCCACAGGATATTCCCTCGACTGGCCTCACTCACTCCGAATGCCACCAACGCGGCCATCATGCAGCCATGCTACCTCCATCTTGACCCTTCCCTAGGCATGTGTGGCATGGTGCACTGATTTTTGAGGACTCCTTGGTGGGAAGCAGGCTACCGGTGCCCAGTGATGATATTACACAGCTGGAGTATTTAAACCCCAGCCGTGTTCCATGCCTTGCTTCAGCAACAGGTCCACCTGCCTTGCAGTGCATGTTGCTTCTCCCTGTGCCTTGTCTTGCTCTCCCTGTGCCTGCCACATTTTCCTGCTGACTTGCCTTGTCCATGCTCTCGCCCTTCCTCCATTGCTTGCCTTGTCTGCCTGGTCCTGTTTTGCCCCTCAGTGTCTAGTCCCTGCCTTTCATGTCTGTCTTGTCCTGATTCCCCAGTTCTGCCTTGGATTCTGACTTCATATGTTTGCCTCCTGCTCTGACCCTTGGCCTGGACCTGGATATCGCCTGCTCGCTGCCTGCCCTGACTCTTGGTATGGACCTTGATATCATATGCTCGCTGCTTGCCCTGATCTCTGCTGTACCTGGACTCTCATAGACTGCTCCTTAAGGGACATTCGACTAAGCCGTGCTGGCCCCTGGAATCCAAAGGCTCAACCCGCAGGGAACGGGGCTCGTACACGTGATGCTCTAGTCCCAGTAAGGGCATGTCTGCCAGCTATTGACAAGGGCCTCATAGGTTTACCTACTACACCATATCAACCATGCCACAGTCCAAGGGCTCACAACCATGACAGCTTTCTGAATATTGGGCTAAAAAAAATAAAATTATGATTGCGTATACAGTTAAAACCAATTGAAAAAAAAAATTAATACACCATACAATAAAAATCATCCTAGCAGCAAATGGTTCAGTAGGGAATTCATAAGCTAAGGCAAAAATATCAACAACATAGCAAATTAATTACAAAATCTCAAGCTCTAAACCTTCTCACCCAAATTCCGGACCTAGTCTATAACCCATCCAAGTTGCAAATCAGCTCATGATTCCATCGTATGTACCCAGAGAAACAGCATCAATTGGCCTAATCAGTCCCCCTTCCTTAGAAATCCAAAGACCCAAAAAATAAACCCATGTTTCCTGAGCATTCCTGAGCAGCACCCCAAAGGCACAACTCGTCCCCCCCCCCCCCCCCCGGTTAGATTGCCCCTTTGGAGGCAATCTATCAAGATGACCCAACATTTCTGGTCAGCGTGTTCTTAAGGGCTGTTCTAGATAAGGAAAAGACTGATGATATGCAAGTTATATGGGATAATATAGAGATTGAGGGTAAGCGAAAGCAGTTTTTAAAAGGCAAGCACTTCCATCTTAAACCGAAAAGGCAGCATTGGCTCATTAGAAGTGGCCTTAGCATGAAAAACCTAAGGTGTGATTATGAGAAATTTCAAGAAGACCTTGTAAAACTGGAAGACTGGGCATGCAAATGAAATGTAATGTGGACAAGTGCAAAGTGGTGCACTTAGATATGAGTAACCCAAATTATAGCTATATAATGCAAGGTTCTATATCAGGAAGGATCTAGGTGTCATCATTGAAAATGTGCTGAAATCTTCTGCTCAGTGTGCAGCAGCAGCAGCCAAGAAAGCAAATAGAGTGCTAGGGATTATTAGGAAAGGAATGGAGAATTGAACAGAGAATATCATATTGTATCGCTCCATGGTGCAACCACATCTTGAGTATTGTGTGCAGTTCTGGTCACCACATCTCAAAAAAGATATAGCAGAATTAGAAAAAGTACAGAGAAGGGCAACCAAAATGATAAAGGGGATGGAATGATTCCCCTATGAGGAAAGGCCTAAAGAGGTTAGTACTCTTCAGCTTCGAAAAGAGATGGTTGAGGGAAGATATGACAGAGGTCTATAAAATAATGAGTGGAGTTGAATGAGTAAATGTTGTTTGTTTATTTTTTCAAAGTGTACAAAGACTAGGGGACACACAATGAAGTTACTAGGTGATATATTTAAAACTAATAAGAAAAAATAATGTATTGCTCAGTGCATAATTAAATTCTGGAATTCATTTTCAGAGGATGTGATAAAAGCTATTAGTGTAGCTGCATTTAAAAAAGGTTTGGACAAGTTCCTGAAGGAAAAGCCCATATACCATTATTAAGGTGGAGTTGCAGAAATCCACTTCTTATCCCTGGGATATGCAGCATGGAATAAATCTAATCCTTGGAATCCTGCCAGGTACTTGTGACCTGGATTGGCCACTGTTGAAAACAGGATACTGGGTTTAATGGACCTTTGGTCTGACCCAGTATGGCAAGTCTTACACTCTTATGTGCGTATGGGCCTTAAAAAATAGTTGTTAATTGTCTCTATATGCATTATCTAATACAGTAAAAGAAGAGACTACCCTGTTTTCAATCTGTTTCTTTTCCTAGTCTCAAAAATGTTGAAATTATCAAAATAACTAACTTAAAAAAATAGTGAGATCTGTGCTGCCATTCTTAAGTAGCAGTATTATATATATACTGCAGGTCTGAGGGCTGCCAGAATTGAAGGTGCTCATATACGGATAATTATAGGCAGGTCTGCCACATCCTGAGGAGTTCCTTTGTGCCCAAGCAAGTAATAGGTATATTAAGAATGGTAATCTGTGGAAACCAATGTTCTACGAGTCTCTAGAAGTATTTAAGACTGGAGTGCTCTGATTTGCATTGAAAATTTAATCCTCTAGATGTAGGCTATATATGAAATCTCAGGACTCCAACTTGACTAAATGTTGCTAGACCTGAGAGACTGACTTTCCCAGGCAGCAGTTCTTAATATGCCCATAACTGTAGTGTGCACTTATTTTCCTTCATGTCCATAGTTTATGCATTTACATTTTTATGCTCATAAAATTAGATTTTATAGGCCTGATATTGAGCACTGATCAGTTAAGTAACTTAGCTGTATATCACTTATCCAACTAAGCTACTAGGAATATTCAATGGCATGGCGATGCCACTGAATATCCATGTATATCTTGTTACTTAACCAGATAAGTTATATTCGTCTAGGTTAGACCAGCTCTACTTATCCTAACCAGATAAGAAGTGCAGCTCTAATCTGCTAACTGCTCGCCCACAAATTGACTGGCTAAAAGCCACTATCTAGAAGCCACTAATTTTCAGCGGACCACTAGATAGTCAGATAAATCCTACTTAACCAGCTATCGAGCACTGAACATGCTTTCATTATCAGGCCCTATACGTATAAATATATTCTATGTGCATAAAATTCTATTTTATGCAAGCAAAATTGCATTTACATGCATAACTACCAAAATAAATGAAACAACCTGGAATAAAAAAATGCCAAAACAACAAAAAAAAGACAAAATGAATAAACAGACCGAAGCAAACATTTTTGGGGTATACATCCCCACTGGCTTGGGTACTAAGAGATTGCACGGATGACTTTGTGCTGGAGTCTGTTTGGTGTGTTTAGCAGAGATTCTGATTGACCTAAAAATTTGTTGTTTATTCTGAGGCTGCTTCAGACAGGTTTGTGCTGCATCGTGCAAACCTTATGTCCCTCGTTATCCATTTATAGTGGTTTATTCCCCCTTGTTTTAAAGAAAGCCCTGTGATTATCGGTGTGAACAGAATTAAGCCATTGGATCAGTCCCTCTTATGGACTCTACGTAGATGATTGGGAGCTGAGCTTGTTTTCAATCTTCCTTGAATGTGACCAAAAATCTTTTTTTTTTTTTTTTTTATGATCTTTAGCTCTCTCTTTATTCTTATATTTAGTATATTCATTTTTGTCAAGCAGCATTTTCCACCAGTGTTTTAGTTTTCTGAGCATTCACTTAACCACAATACTAAAACAGCAGAGCGGTTTGTCATCTTCCATAGATTAGATTTTGGCTTCTTGCCAGCCAATCTGAGCCAGCACTAATATAATTCACAACGGGAAGAACGCAATCAATTAATCAATAGTATAATTTGAAACTGACCATGGCACTAACTCTCACAGCTATTAGACTCACTGCCTGACATCGTTTAGAATTAATGAGGTAGCAGAAGCAAGCAAACTAAGGATTAATTTAAACACTTTTTGTTTCACTAATATCAAACTGCCTACTCTGTTTTGTCATGTTTAAGTTGTATAAGTCAGCATGAAAGCAGTAATGTAAATATAGAGCATTCTAAAATCTATATTTCCTTAGCACTGTCAGACAATGGCCAAACTGATTTAAAGTACTTTTTTTTTTAGGCTGAAGTTATGTGAATTTGATTCAGTAATAGGTCACAGTAGGCAGAGTTCACTGTGCATAGAATCTGTGAACTATCAATGCTATTCCTCCTTCCTGTGGCGCAGTTTTGATTCGGTCTCTCATGTACACATACATATAAGTAAAATAATATCTAACAGGGCCATACAGCCCAAAACACAATGTAGTGAATTTTCAAAGGAGATGCATGCATAAAAGTAGCCTAAATCCTAGCAATTTTCAAAAGCCCATTTGCACGTGTAAATCCATTTATGCCTGTAAAATCCAGTTTTAGACTCATAAATCCTTTTGAAAACTACCTTTCTTGCTATCAGCTGAGTAATGTCAGTTTAGCTGAGTAAGCTTTTCAATGTAGAATATATATGTAAAGGTAAAGTTTCAAAAAGCCAAAATTGGGAGATGAGCGCGCATGTAGGACATGCGTGCGCCAAGTGGATTTTAAAAACCACCTGCATGGGCACTCCAATAGAAAAAGGGATGTGGTGGGGCTCTGGTAGGGGTGGGGCTTGGGCATTGCAGGGCGGGGTCATGAGATGTGTGCACGCCCTGGTCCAGTGACGCATAACTTTTACTTCAGTTCTGAAGGAGTATCACTTTAAAAAAAAAAAATTTTAAACCCAGCCATTTCTGAGGGTTTTAAAGGGTCTGGGGGTAACTGGGAGGAGGGCAGGCTATTAAGCCAGAGGGATTAAGAGGACCTAGCTCCACCCTGGGCAAACTGGTGGACAGAGTGGTGAAACTGGTCCTGCTGTGGGTATGTGCTATTGTAAAATTCCCCTGTTAACATGGTTCATACCCAGATGTTTGCAGCCGTGTGGCCCTAGCTGTAAAGTAGGGTGCATACATATGTGCACCCAGATTATTTTGTAATGCATGCATGTATGTGCACTTATGTTATAAAATAGCCACAACCCTGGGCGCATGCCCACACACACGCATCAATATGCCCACCCACGCACCCGTTTGAAAGTTACCATACCTTTGTATATATTCCTAAAGAAAGGTAGTGTGACCATGAATCCCATCTCATCACAGTCAAAGAGAGGCCTGGGGGAGAGGGATGCGTCATCAGTTGGGGAGGGGGAACTTTTTGCCCAGGGCAGCCGGCCTTGGCTATGAGCCTGGTACTGTGAACCTTCATTCACAATTATCTGGGGATTTTTCCCCTATTGAAATAAACCCTCTCTCCAACTGTTACTAATCTGGTCATTGCAGCAGTGGTTCTGAGACTGGAAGACATACCTCAGGGAGCGTGGGCTGTAAATCTGGATGCCAGGAGTCACTCTTAACAATGACCATTGCTCCCTACCTTCAAGGGGCTGTAAAAGCTGCATCTATATTATCTCCAATGTATGTGAGGTGCAGAAGATCAGAGCCAGGAATCGAACAAGGACTCTGTTCAGCATTTTGGGGGCCTATGCATAGAATAATTTAGCATACCTCTTGGTTAAAAATCTTTTACATTCATATTAAAATATGACAACTTGCTGTGCAAAAATATTAGAGGAGCTAATTAGCATAGGAAATGTCTTCTTCCTTGACCCTGCTGAAGAAAGTGTCCACCTCCTCAACCCACTTCTATCCCTCCATAGGCTTCCCCTCATTGGGCATCTCTCCCTCCCCCATCCACCTAAGCATTGCTTCTGCAAGGAATTACTCCTACTTAGGCATCCACATAGGCAGCGGGTCCTCTCATAGATAGTGACCCCATGATAGACACCACTTCCCTTTGACATCTTTCCTCTGTGTCCGTTAGGCATCCTCTGGCAAAGACGATCCACTTAGGAATTTTCTCCATACAAATATAGATGGTACCCCAGCAAACCAGTCCCCTTCTGCACTGAGAATACAACCCCCCCCCTCCCCGCCCAATAGGCTTGCCCACACCCAATGGCAAAATAACCCTCGTCACCCTATGCACCCCTCTTAAATACCTCTTACAATTCTGGAGGGTCTGGGCTGTTCATGAGCAGCAAGGACATTAGAGCCCTCCTGCCTGCACCACTGCTGCCAACAAATGGCACTGCTCGAGGCGCCAGGCATCATTCACCAGCAGTAATGATGCAGGCAAGAGTGTAAGGGGTGGAGAGCCAAGGGTGGGCTCTTTTGCCATTGGGAGGTGCTGCCCCGCCTATTTTTATTTATTTAAACATTTACAACCCACTTTTTTGATGTTAAGGTATGGGGGAGAGGGAATCCTCCAAGCTAAGCAAACTAAACTGAAAGGGTCAGTTTGGCACGGGACCAAGTTGTTTTACGGCTGTAAAACAATGCAGCCACCATTTTTCCAAAGTGCAGCCAGCAGAACAGGAGTGCCCAAGGCTCACCTCTGCCCCCTTTTCTCTTTGAAGCTTCCTGATGGGGTAACTAGAGGCCAGAGAGGGCGGCCGGGGGGGGGGGGTGGAGAGGGGCTGCAGGGTATCAAGGGGAAGCATTTCTTTTTGTTTTCATTTAATAGTTATTTAAGTTCGGCAAATGAACCAAACTGAAATAAACATTAAATGAAAGAAATCCCGAAGCCCTCCCCCCAAAAATGAAACAGAATGAAAAATGTCCCACTGCTCATGCCTACTGATTGTAGCGCGTGCATGTTAATATATTGTGAGACTGTCATAGCTTGTGCATTAAGACATTATTGCAAAGCAGGGTACTTTGTGCAAGTCAATTTTTTTATGCAAGTCAAGTGCTTATTAACTTTTATTATAAAGGCCCGTTTAACTATATTATTTTGATATCCTTTCTTGGTATCTTGTGTGTGCATTTTTGAAAATGAAATCAAGCCAAATCAGTTGCTCTCACTGACACCAGTGAAGGTACTTATGAGCACCTGGCGGCTTATCTCACAGGTGGTTCTGCAGAATCAAAGATATTGTTAGAATGTCATTGATTTTCATCATCCCATGAAAAATGCACAATTCATCTGAACAGCTGTGAATTTCTCCTAAATCAATAACGTCCATTGGTTCCATCTCAGAGGCAGATGTGACTTTCAGCAGTAAGATATATCCTAGAAAGCAAAAGGGTCAATGGGCATGGCCTAATTGTAGTTGGTTGTTTTGTCAAAGCAAATATCAGCATTGCAAATTTTATCTGAGACGTGATCGGTGATTTCCTTCAAACTAATTTAAAATAAAATATAGAAAGATAGATGTAGATATAGATTTACTGTATATGGGTCAGGAAGACAGAACGGATGTGACCTATATGAATTTATGAAAGCTTTAACATATTTGCTGAAAATAGCAATCTAGTTTGTATAGGATAGGACAGAATGTCAATTAGCTTAAGCAACACAACTCAAGAGAATGATGGCCAATGGGATTCACTGTCAAGCTGGTAAATTGATTAGGATTGATTAGTGATGATATGTAAACAATTGAAGAAGTACTATATCTCTTTGAAAATAACATATAAATAAGTAATGGAAGTAATGCAACTGGAGAGGGATGTACAGTATTTATATAGCTTCCCTGATGTTAATACAGAGTTACCAGGTTTGGTGACATATTTATGCAGTTGACATATGACTATATGTCCATATGGATGTAGATATAACAACTTGGATTAGTGCGAATGAATGCTCGTTTAGCAAAGAAGGCAGCTTGGGTTAAAGCCATATGTTAACACTGAATCCAACTAAGAGAGAAATGGGTTTGCCAGTAAGGTTGACTATGGGAGTACTATCAGATCTGAGGGTGTAGAATTACATAGAAAGGGATTCACAGTTTGGGTTTGTAGTTTTATTTGCAAAATAAGGAGCTTGTTACAGTAGTTCATGTATTGATAACATGAAGAACTGAGAGTTCTTACACATGCAAGGAGCTTGGGGGTAATAATTTATTCTAATCTGTTCTGTGTTCAAGTTAATGCCTTAATTAGCCTATTAGCTAATTAAATCTGAATTTTATAAAATGTGGCTATTGCATGGTACTAAATCCCTTCTGCAACCTGTGGATTTTCAATTGGTTGTGCAAGGTATTATCTTGCCTGTGTTGGATTTTTGGAGTTCACTTTATTTGGGTTTACAGTTGTCACTACAACTCTTTAAAAAATGCTGCAGCCCAGTTAATTTCAGGCCACAGCATTAAAGACCACATCACACTAGTTCTGTTTGACCTCCACTGGCTTCCAGTCCAAGGTTACAATGCTTGCAGTCAGGTTTGCTCTCTCCTACTCTCCCTTGTGCTAATGCGATGTTTAAAGTATATCATCCTACACGAGCACTTCAGCCTTCACAGAGGGGGCTCTAAGATGTCCCAATTATATATGCTAGGCTCCACTGGTTGATACAAAGAAGCATGCATTTTCTGTAGATACTCCCATAATTTGGAGCTCATTAATGCAGGAGCTGATAGACATTTTGTTTAGACAGTCATTTTTGTGAAATCACAGCCAGTCTCTATTTAGAGACAAGCTGATTATGCCTGGGAGTTCTGTTTAAGTTTGTTGTTTCTTTGATATTCTATATGTTTTTATTTGATTGTGCATGTTAGGTACATCATCTTGGTCTTCAGTATAGCCAGGTGTAAAGAAATGAAAATAAAAGGCAATTGGACAATTGCTTCTCCTTAGTCCATGGCCTACCTGTGACACTGACAAAAATGCCTCAAGCGTTTCCAAATTATGGCAGCAGATTTGCTGGTCAGAGCTAAGGCAAGGGATCACTTAACACCTGGGACAGCACTGGCTTCCTGCCATGTGGCAGATCACATTTGTTTTAAAATTCTGTTGTTGTTGTTTTACAAGTGTCTTATCCAAAATAGGTCCACAGTAAGCATCCGGATTTGCTTATTCCTTCGAGGCTGTTACAGACCTCACAGCAAGGTTACTAATGAACTATGCATAGTAATAAAGCTGGAGCTTACTAGGAAAACGGTGTTTGGGTATATGGGCCCAGCACTTTGGAACTCAGTCCCATTAGATATTCGTTTGGGGCCAATACTGAAATGTTACTTAGTTGGATAAGAATATCTAGCTATGTTCAGTGCCTGCCACTTAGCCACATAAATATTTATTCAGCTAAGGAGATAGCTGGATATCTTGGGGGCAGGCAATGGGCGGATCAGGGCAGACCAACCTATCTGGTTATCTTAACTGGATAAATACCTATATTCTGCCTTATCCCGTTAAGTTAAACAAATAAGTTAGACCTGCTCAATAACAGGTCTAATGTTATCCGGATATTACTTATCTAGTTAACTAGCACTTATCCGGTTATGTTCAGCAGCATAGCTGATCCGGGCTGCTGAATATCCCTTAAGAGTTATCTGGATAAGTTATATAATCAGATATTTTTGAATATAGAGACCTTGTAGCCTAAATATTTGAGTTTCAGAAATAAGGTAAAAGCCGGCTATTTGGCCAGGCCTTTCTAGATTGAGGGTCCTGATGGGAGTTATTGGGATGTGTTAGGCTTACTGTGGTTCAGTATGATTTAACTAGATGAGTTAAGAAGAAATAATTAATGGAATCCTTGGTTTTGATTATTAAGGTACAGTAAGTCAAGGAGAAAAGGGATGGTATTGGATGTGGTATGGTATATCATTTGTATTTTTTATATTTGTACTTATGTTGAATGTTTTTGGGTTGTGAGCCACTATGAGGCAGATTTTAAAATGAGCGTGCATGTGCTCATATAGGTGCATATTGACGCACAAACAAGATTATGCTAAAATATTTATTCGTGCATGCATTTCCATACCTATATTTTAAAATGCACCAACCACATGTAAGCATGCTCCTAATTTTAAGAGGCTATTTGAACACAAGAAAATAACCACAAAAAAATTACAGAAATAATAAACAGTAAAATGGCAACCCAGCTAAATCAGGATAGATCAAAAAGATATATCTCATAAAATTCCATCTTTTGGCTAAAACCCAGGTAGCAGAATTGCATAAAAGAATGCAATAAGGATACATAATGGCATAAGTTTTGAAAGATGTAAGCAAAATCCTGAGAGAAAATCTATGATTCTGTTAATTTCCAAAAACTCAAATAATGTTCTAAACAAATCACTAATTGCAGTTCATTCCACAAAGGCTGCCACACTTCCAACTGGTATATAAACAAATTGCTATTCAGTAATGGAAACTTTGAAACAGCCATGCAGGTGCACCTGTGTGCACGTATGCCAGCTCATACCAATGGACACGACCATTTGATACAATATGCGCGCTTGGTATAAAATAGGCTGCATGTGTGTACATTTGCACACAATTTTATATAGACGCGAACATGTGCACAGAAATGCCACCTTTACCACATAAGTAGGGGGAGTTTAGTCGGCATGTGTGCTTGCGCAATTACCAGTTTACCCAGTTCGTTCACAGTTCACCCAGGTAAAGGATAGGACTTCCTAACCCCCCATGGTTAACTAGCCTCCCTTTTATCCTATTAGCCCCAATCCTTAAAATCCCACTAACCTCTTTAGTTTTTTTGTTTCAGGACTTACACGCCAGGAACCCCGGGTGCTCACTTGTGTGCATAAATATCTAAACGCAGATTTCATTGAGAAATTTAGGAATGCCCATGCCCCTCCTATGTTTTGCAAAAAAAAAAAATTGTGTGTACTGGAAGATACGCACAAAATAGTATGCTTTTAAAGATTCATGCGGCTCATGCTGGTCTTACTTCTGCATGCATCTCCCAGCTTTGATGCGCATATGGCTTTTAAAATTCACCTTTAAATATATGGAACACTGGAAACAGAGTTAAAAAAATCTAAAAAAAGACTTAAAGACCTGGCTCTTTGAGCAAGCCTATACGGACAATTTACAAATAGGTCATTAACTTAGTCCTCCATACCTGATTTTTTCTATGTTGTATATATCTTTTAACGTTATTGCTTTATGCTTCTGTTTAGTTTACTATGATTCTTTTTACGTTGATGTATTTTCTTTGAATGTTTTTATTCTTTGTATACAAAACAAATAAACATGAAAAATGTGCACCAGGGGGCACTGGGTGCGCCACTATTTGTGCCATAGACTTTAATGAAGTTGGATGAAAGGTTCAAATGTTATGGGGTTGAGAGGAACCATAGACATAATGATTTTATATAAGGTCAGTTCCCTTGTAGGAAGCTAGACTAAAAACTAAAGGAATGATCAAGCATTTAAAATCCATACTTCATTGCAAAAAATATAGAATTATGCATTTGAGGTGCAAAAATCTACTAGCCACTTCTCAATTAGCAGAACAAAAAACAAATAGGAAATAGACCTAGGATTAATCATCTCTGATGACCAAATAGTTGACTGTCAGTGTGATAAAGCAGCAGAAAAAGTATGCAAAGATGTCTAAGAAGAGGTATCACCAATAGGAGAAAGGAGATAATATTTTCCTTACACAGTGGATGTAACACAATAGCAGAGTATGTCTTGGGAGGTAAGAACCATTTGATCCACCTGCTCCGCCCAGTATCATCTCCCAGCTTTCAGCCATACAGGCCTGTCCACCGTCACTCTTCTAGCTGTCACTATTAGCCTTCCTTGCCTCCTCCACCCAGTGCTATGGATATTTCCCAATTCCCAGCTGTCAGACCTAAAATCTCACAGGAAATTAATGTGCTGCAGTCAATTAAACTGGACAATAGCACTCTAATGTAGCATAAACCATTTAATAAGTACACACACCAACAGTGCACACATTTTAAATACAAAACGTAAGTACGTAGTTATATAAAGCCCCGACACGGCCGTGTTTCGCGTCAGGCTGCGTCAGGGGGATGAATTCCAAAGTTCTTAAGAGGGCTGAGGGTAAAGCTCTGGTTGTAGTAACATCGCTAAACGTCAGTTACTTCATGAACGGAGTCCTAAAATATTTCATCAGTAGCAAACGTCTGAAAGATGAATTGAGTCCACCGGGAACATCGCGACAAGTTGTGGAAACTTCAAAGAATGGACCCGAAGGTCTCAAGCGCATGTAGACCTGTGAGGTACAAGCGCGGGTAGACAAGCGGTCAAAATACTCTCACTGTGTTTGTACTTGACATGGTGAAAGGTTGAAGAGATTGTAGACAGTGAAAACGCGATGTCCCCTAAAATCTCGACATCCAGAAGGATATAGCTTCTTCTTTGTTGTTAGGAAGTATAGCAAAGTCAGCCTGAAGCCTATTTTTGGAAACTCCCTCCCTTCCCCCAATTATATCTAAGAATATAAGTCACCAATGCAACCCAACCTTGAGTACTGTGTTACGTTCTGGGGGGGAGGTAGCATGCTTTCACAAGAGTATTGAGACGATACAGACAGTATTATATACTTCTTCAATAATGGTCACCTAGAATAAACTTGTGGTAGGAACCAAAACGGTGGCAGTCTTGAAGAATGTTTGTATACAGTACAGAAGGGCACTAGAAACTATATATATATAAAAATCAGTATGAAAAGAGGGGAGAACATGCTGAATTATGCCAGGTTAGAACAGCAGACAACTGAAATAACAGAGCTGGGTATTTTTTCTGTCTGCTGCACTCGTCTGTTTAATACACTGAAAGAAGGAATTACATGCAATTTTCTAGTTTAGGTTTGGCTGTGTTAAAATTAGGTCATTAGGAAAAAAAAATATATCCACCAATCTGTAAAGCAAATAAGAACACAATTTTATTAGTAGGTACTTATATAAAAGTCATCAAGTTCAATATTGGAAAAAAAAACAAACAACAATTACATTAGGACATAAGGCTTACAAACTTCTAGTGGGCTGCATTACCACTATTTCCTGTCACATAAAACATTGAAAAAGCAAAAAGTAAAATGTTATTTTGCTTGTACTGCTAATAATAGATTAGTGGAGCCCAGGAGATTACACCTTCTACAGTGTTTGCATTTTTAATGAAGTGTACTGACTGTGAATTCCTACTCTAAACAGTCAGAATAGGCAAATCTCTGCTTTGTGGCAAATTGCCTAGAAGCCATACTAATTATGCATAAATTGTAAAACTAGTAAAAATGTTTTCCTTGACATTCATCAAAATCAAATGTCGTGCTGCAGGACTCCTCATCAGTCCACCTGCAAATGCTACAGGTCCTGGCTCTTGGTCCACAGCGGATGTTGTTTACCCCTCTGCTGTTCTCTGGGCCAATGATTATGCCACCCATCTCACCCCTTCCAGCAAGAGGATGCTGCTCATGTAGACATTCATAAAATGCCCAGCACTCTGAATCCATGCAAAGTTAGCAGACAGGATATCTGAGGAGCCTCCAATTTCAGATAAAATACAGTTTTCAAGGCGAAAATTAACTATAACATTTATTTATATTAGGATAAAGAGAAGGAAAGAAATTGCTGTCAGGAAATGTTAATATGGGCATCTAGGCCCACTCACTCCCTTTCACACAAGTTCTCTGAAACAATACGCAAATGAATGACTAACAGTTCATGTGGAAAATCAAGGGCTGCAGTTTTATTAGCACATATATATATATAACTGTATCCTAGTCCCAAACATTTCTGGATGAAATGCCCATGGACAACCCATCTGTGCCAACCCAGAAAGATGAATCATCTTCAGGCATCGTCTGGTGGTGGCACTACTACATCCCAGAAGGAGGGCCCCCATCTGACATGATTATCACAAATATGCCCCACACCTATTGACAAGTTTGAAAGCCCATTTTGCATCATAACTTACCTACAGCTCCAATGAGGTCCATTGCCAATCAGGCACATTGTCCCATGACATCCAAAGAAAACAAGACCCTATGACCTGCTGCCCCATTTCAAACTTGTTTACACAAAGGCCATCGCACCGACTGAATTGATCTCAGTGCTGGATGATGTCTATTAGTATCTGGATGGAGAAGGCTCTGTTCTCCTAGGGCCGGATTTTCAAAGCTCTACGCATGCCGGGCCTAAAGCCCTGGGACGCGTCTAAGCCCCGGGGCTTTAAAAAGGGGTGGGGCCAGACGCCTCCGGCACAGCTGCCATTTGCCACTGTGCCGGGGGATTGCATGCTGGCTGGCTGCCGGTGAGTGCAACCTGCACTTGCCCAGAAGCAGGTGCAGAAGGTAAAATAAAATTTTTGGGGGGTTGGAGAGGGCTAGGGGGGGGGAGAATAGGTTAGGGGAAGGGGTGGGAAGGTTAGATTAGGGGGAAGGGAATGGGTGAAGCCTGCGGACGTCGGCACCTGCAGGGTGCACAATTGTGCACCCCCTTGTGCGCGCCAACCCCCGATTTTATAACATGCGCACACCTGCACGCACATGTTATAAAATCGGGCATCCATGTGCGGGAGCCGGGTAGCCCGCGCACATGTATGCCTGTGTGCTTCTTTGAAAATCTACCCCTTAGTATTGTTGGATATTTTCTCAGTTTTCATTTTACTTAATCTTTCCATACTGTTGGGCCATTTGGAGAAATAGGACCTTGGGCCGGTGCGTGGTGATGATTTGATTCTTTTCTATCAGACTGTATATATCAAGCCCAAGTGGTGGGAGAGAAATCTGGGCGGAGACGCCTCAAGTCTGGAGTGTCTTAAGGGTTTCTCCTTTTATCCTATCCTATGTAATGTATATCTTTGATGAGAAAATGTGGGATCTCTTTTACAACCGATGACATTTGTTTGTCACTCCAAACCACAGTGAGTGCAAATTCCTATGTCAGATAATAGCAATATATGTCACAAAAGAGACAGTGAATTGTGATAAATGCAAAGGTACCGTATTAAACAAATGATAATTGCATCATGAAAAAAGGGGATGTCAGCAAGCTGGGAAAGTTTTATAGTCTTCATTAGACATTAATAAGTGCCAAGCACAGATACCCGGTCTCTCAATCATTCATCCCAAGAAAAGAGAAATTAATGTTCTCAAAAGGCTTCAAGATGTCTATACAAATGGTTCTTATTTTTTCATTTGCAATTAAAAGCAGGAAAATAACAAACTACTTTTCCAGCTATATATTCCACCATAAGAATTGCAGACCCTGACACTAGCTGGTAAGTCCTGCATCAGGAGGAATAAGTGAAATAGTCTGAGCAGTTTTTTTTTTGTTTGCTTTTGTTGGCTTGGCAGATGTCTGTTTCAAGGTTTGCTATATTATTATATGCTTTCTATTTTTTAAGTCTATGTTATGTGCTAAAATGTATTGAATCTTTAGGGATTTTTTCATGCTCCACTATGAACTTGTCTGATAGGCTGGCAAATAACAAATATTCCTAAACAAATAAAGCTGCACCAAAATGCAACTAACTGCAAAGATATTACATCGAATAAAAACAGGAAGGGTGGCTCAGAGGCAAGAAAGAAGGGAGCCTACCTCTCGCGCTCCTACCTAGGTCTCTCCATACTGCCACGCCCCATCTCAAGTCCCCACGCAGCCCAAGTCCAAATTCCCTCACCTTAGTTAGAACCATATGTGGGCTCAGAACACCCAGGAACAGCTATGCCTCCTCCCCCCTTCCTTTCCTGCCTAATTATATGAAGGACTGAAAGGCAGCAAGATGCCGGGTCTACCCACCTCTCACTTACTTATATAGAAAAGTATAGTGAAGAAGGCTATGATATACTTTTGAAATAAGAAAGTTAATAGCAACTTATGTTATAGCTTTCCAAACATAGATTGCACAGAAAAATGTGTGCGCATTTAGGGCCGGATTTTAAAAGCCCTACGCGTGCCGGGGCTATTTTAAAAAGGCCCGGCGACGCGCGTAAAGGGCTTGCAAAAAATGGGCGGTCTGGGGGCAGGGAGGTCCGGGGCCTGGGAGGGGGCGGGGCCAGAGGCCTCAGACACAGCGGCCATTGCCGCTATGTTGAAGGATCGCGTGCCGGCAGGCTGCTGGCGTGCGCAACTTGCGCCTACCCAGAGGCAGGCACAAAAGGTATGCTAAAACTTATGGGGGGGTTAGAGTAGGGCTGGGGGGGGGGAAATAGGATATAGGCTGAGGCTCAAAGCAAGGACCGTGGCATAGACCCAAGCATGACACCGGGGTCTTGGTAGAGGCCGAAAGTCAGGGCCTCAGCTGAGACCCCCAAAAATTTAAAGAAAAAACAAAAACAAAACCTTACTTGATCCATCGGGTATCAGTCGGAGGCCGGGTCCCTATGCCGGGGCCTTGGCCTGGACCCAGGCCTGATGCTGCAACCTGACCTGGAGGCACAGGTGCCAACACTGGGGCCTCTGCCTAGGCCCCAATGCCACGACCTGACTCAGAGGCCAAGTCCTGACACCAGGGTCTCAGTCTGGACCCAGGCCCATTGCCATGACCTGACCCAGAAGCCAGGTCCCGATGTCGTTTCCTCAGCCTACACAATTCCAAGGCTTCGGCCTAGTCGAAGCCGGCGGATTCCCACCAGACTGGTAAGTGGGGGCCAGGGGGGATTCTGGCCTCAGCATTTTCTGGAAGGGTGGGAGGGAGGGCTCATTTTCAATTTTGGGGCATTTGTGCAATTTTTTTTAATTGCTTTATTCATATTCTTCACACAGTTGAACAAATCAAGCAATTCACCAACCAAAATTTGTGGGGAAAAGCCTCCTAAAATTGATCCAAACAACGAAAACAACATTTTTTTTCCCTGCACATCCCTACTACCCTGTTGAATATTTTGGTATCCACAAATAAACATTTCCTGCTAGTCCTTCCTTATGATAATGTTGAAAAGAACCAGTCCAAGAACTGATCCCTGTGGCACTGTGAAGATGTAGGGGTATTAGTGTTAGTCTCTGTGCAAAAGACAGCTTTAGAAGTGGTGCACAAAACTATGAAGGAAGGGTTTTTTCTCTTTAAGAATGTGTATGGAAATCAAGATGGATTCTCAATGGAACTACATTTCCCAGAATTTCTGGTTTCCTGAATTCTAGGAGGGTCTGAGTAGAGGATTTGAGTCACAATGACTGAGCAGAATGGCACTAATAGTCTAGCTGGTGCTGTAAATGAAGGAGAGAGCCAGGCAAAGGAGGACCTGGATAAGAGAGACTTGGGAGGCCAGGAGAGCAGCCATCTTACCTAATCTTCACATGGAAGAGGATTTAGAGAAAGGGGACGAAGAGACTGATTAAGCAGCAGTTCAGCACTAAAGTTAAGTGTGCTGCTAGAATGTTAAAGGGGAAAGAGTAAAAACTGAAAGTGAGGAAAATTGGTTTTTACAATTCTTTACAGAAGCAGTGCAGCAACCAAACTCTGCTTTAAAGTGAATAATAAAAGGGTAATTCTGGAGATGGCTAGCAGTGCTCTAAAGATTAGCTCACAGCTGGATAATTAAGCCATGGTACACAGAATGTATAATTACTGACACTGCTGTGGAGTTGTGAGTGATAGTAAGAAAGTTTGTCTGATGCACTAATGCAGCTTAGCAATGCTGCTATGAGAAGTGAACTAGTGGCAGATAAACTGCACTGAAATTGGGAGCTTGAGTTATTAGCTCTGTGAGGTTTCCTTCTTGTTCTAGTGAGAGTTCCTGAATGAAAGTCAGAAAGTTTGGAGCAAATAATGCAGCTTAACCACAGTGCTGTGAGAACAAAGCTAGTAAAACTGAACTAAAGGTGGGTGCTTGATTTATTAGCTCGGTGCAGCTCCCTCATTACCCTAGTGAAAGTGTCTGAATTGAAAGGTTTGTAATCTAAACCAAACTGAAAGTGGTCCAGTGAAGGAGATTGTATGAGCCCTCATATTGCTTACACTGTTGTTCTTTATCTTAACTGTTAAGGGAGAAATGCTGATACCCAGCTAGAAAATTCTTAAAGGAGTTAGTATTGATGCTAGCAAAAAAACTCCCCCCTCCCCTGTGAATGCCAAATTCTGTATCTACATCCAAAGAAGTTAGATGCAGTGTGTTTAAATCAGTATGTCTGTTGTTATTAGTGTGATTAAGCTCAGACCCAGGGAGTTTAATATATTAGTTTTTGTTACTGTCTTAGATTACAAGAAATGTGAATCCTTAACCTGAGTCTAATTGGGACTAGTTTGATAAGTTATTTGATGCACTTTTGCTGTAGAGTTTAGCCTTCAGAGGAAGATTGGTTAAAAACTGGTGAGAAGTTCTGTGCCCCTCTTGTATACTGCATGAAGAATCAACAAATAAAGTGTTAATTAGCTGTATGATTGTGAGTCTCGTATTTCAAGCCTTACAAATAATATGTTTTGACTGCCAGGACCTGAATAGTTAGCGGAAAGAAGTCTTTATTAAAAATCCCACTCAGAATTGAAAAGGGGGAAGGTAGCCCAGCTTGTGAATGATTGACCTTCCCTTGCCATTGGCCAGTCCAATGCTACACTAGCCATTCACTGTAAGTCTCCCACTCAGAACCAAAGCAGATTGCAGCACCCCCGTGAGGAGCAAAATCCAGTAGTTGTTACAGGCACATTACTAGCAACACTTATCTCCTTGGAGTGAACTCCATTTACCACTATGTGACCTCCCATGTAACCAGTTTCTGTTGCGCATGCCGGCTGCGGTGTTGCGCGGCTGGTCACACTTACCCGGTACTGCCCCAGTCCAATTCTGACTCCTCTAGCAGTGGCAGGGGGCCGCTGCAAGCAACGAACTTCCTCTGCAGTTCAGGGCTGCTGCTCAGGCCTCCGACACCCGACCCCCACTGGTGACTCCCTAAGCGTACACATGTGCCTCTCCACTGTTCTTATAGGGACCACAGGGGGAAATTCCTGCGGTTCCTTCTGATGACATCAGCACTGTTGCATGTTTAAGCCCACTCCTGCCTGTAATGCCTTGCCTCAGCAACAGGTCGTGCTCCTTGGGGGTAGCGAGTTATCTGTCACTGTCTCCTCCTGGATTGCTTCTCTGTTCTTGACTTGGATTTTTTGGATTGCCGCCTGCCCTCGTTCTTGGACTTTGCTGGATCTCTGCCTGCTGACAATTGGTACATCTTGGACTCTGTTGGATTGCTGCCTGCCCTAACCTTGGTTAAGTTTCTGGACTAGGGGGGTCATTTATCAAAATGCGCTATGGTGTTTTCACATGTGATAAGCCCTTACCGCATGCGATAGCACCATATTGTATGGTGCGATGCAAATCTGAAAAAGAGGAGGAGTGGGCTTACCAGTTTGCAAAGTCCTAATGCTGATTTTAGCTACACCTTTTTCAGTAGTGTTAAGCTATGTGATAGCTTGCATTATGGGGTGGTAAGGTGTTATTGCATTTTGTGATGTCTCCTGACAGGCCTGTTTTAGTAGGCATGAAGCTCCTGGAGTACCAGCCTAGCCATGAGAGAGAGAGAGAGAGACTGAGACTAGCCATAATGTCCTCTCCCTAGATAGGTATTTGTATCCCTATGGGAGGCCCACCTAGTAACTCATGGTGAGATTTACGTATTAGTGTAGGGGGTTAGGGGCCACTTTGACATTCAACGTGAGATGTACGAACAGGACCGTGGTCTCTTGTGAAGATTTGATGACCTACGGAGAGAAGAAACTCACCCAAAGATGAGATTTGTGCAGTGTTCTCTCCACCTAGCTTGATGGACTCTCTACCTGGGTAACATCAAGCTAGGTGGAGAGAACATTGCACAAATCTCATCTTTGGGTGAGTTTCCTCTCTCCGTAGGTCATCAAATCTTCACAAGAGACCACGGTTCTGTTTGTACGTCTCACGTTGAATGTCAAAGTGGCGCACATTGGCCAGCTCCGCCTACTGACGACGAGAACGCTCAAGGCCTCCTTCCTGCAGGTGGTGATAATCTCATCTAGGACCCAAGGTTCACCTTCATAACAGTTTCTAACCTATTCAATCGCTTTAGGACCTTTACCAAGGGCAATCAGTTTACTTATAAGTTGCTGATGTGGAACCGTATTGAAGGCCGTACTGAAATCTAAGTGCATTAAATCTAACGCTCTCCACTGATCCAAATCCCTGTTCATGCAGTCAAAGAAATTGATCAGAATCATCTAAGACAAGACCTACCTCTGGTAAAAACCATGCAGACTCGGATCATGAAATCCATTGGACTCCAGAAACTGCACTATCCTGTGTTTTGTTTTGTTTTCTTTAGCAGTGATTCATTAATTTACTCATTGCAGAGATCAGACTGAGTGGCCTGTACTTCCCATCCTCCTCCGTACTTTCACTTTTGTGAAGAGTTATCACATCTGCTTGTCTCCAGTCCTTCAGAGCAACTTCTCGCTCTAAAGCATTGAAATAATCAACAGGTGGAGCTGCCAGGTCTTCTCAAAGCTCCTTTAATGCTCTCGGATGCATCAAGCCTGGCCCATCACTTTATCTAATTTTACTTTAGCTAGGCCCCTCACAAACACAGCCTTTGGAAAATCATTTCTGATTTCCCTCATTTCCATTCCTCTTTAAGTCCGTTTTCAGGGTTCCTACTCCTGGTCCTTCCTCAGTAATCTAAAATGGGAGTATATTTTACATTCACTTACCTTTCTGATCCAAGCATGTCATAAAAAACTCCAACTGGAATTAAAAGTCTAAGAATATGCTTTCCATGTACCATTTTCCAGTTATGAAATACTGGAAAATGTAAAATATATTGAAGTGAATCCGTAATTAAACACAATTTTTGGTAGTAATGGTAACAGCATAATGACAAGCTCATGCTATACTCGTGCATGTATATGAGGCACTATTGCTCCCCTTGAATCTCACATCCATAATAAGGCATACTGATCCATCCTGTTCACTAGATTTCACCAGTTTCCTTTCATCTTGTATTTCTTCTCTTTCATTTCTTTACAGAAAAATAATAAGATCCAAACAAAGTCAAGGTGGTATCCCATTGCCAAAGATTCATAGTGACTTGGGTTCATAATGCAATATGCATCTTGCTCCAAAATTCATTGTGTTCAACAGGCAATAAAACCTAGGGCATATGAAAAGCAAATAATTCAAATGTTATAGCTCCCAGACAGGTTACTTAGGAGTCTTTATAACAAGCTGCATTAGAACTGGCAGATAAAGTCCAATGCTTTAAACTAATTGCATGCACAGTATGGGCAAAGGGTAAGGGACATGTTAAAGTTAGTGCAGCTCTATTTAAATCTTGGTATGTAAACAATTTATTGCACTGATGCTCCACTGTGCTAACCAGCCCAAAGTGAATGGGCCAGTTATTTTGGGATATCACCTTGCTTTCAACACAATCTATCCTCAAATCCCCCACCATCCAATTGCACCTGATCAATACTCCACATCCAGAAAGCATCCATCCACACCCCCCCCCCCCCCCCACTGCAATCCTGACGTATCTGGAAAGCACTTTCCACCCCAATCTGTCTGAGCCCCTTCCCAGGACTAAGAGGATGAAACAGGTCTACCTCCTCCTTCTCACCTTTTCAATCGACTTCGAAATAAAATAACTGTTTTGCCTCGCCACAGTTTGAACCATGTGCGATTCAAAGTGCAAGCTTCAAAAACCATCATTTTAAAGTGGATCAGCTAGGAAGGGAAGCAGGATGTAGATAGCCGGATGTCCAAATAAACACTCTTCTCCCTAGTCTTCCCCAGTCTGTGAATGTCTGTAGAAATTAATTGTATAATGAAAGAAAATGCTAAAACCTACATTTTTTTCACTGTCTCTCAGAACTGACAGTGCCTTCCCTCTGGAAGAACTGTAAGCAACACTGCTTTGCTAGGCATTTTTGTCTTGTACAGAGGTTTCTTTATTGATAGGTTCTGAAAGGATTGCATGGTTTTTATGTTTTATATTTTATTTTTTGTTTTAATAACATATTGTTATGTTTGGTCTTTATTATAGATGTTCTAATTGTAAACAGCTTTGATCTTTGGAATATGCTTTATAAAAGAAATTTTTAAATAAATATTTACCAGTCATTGGAAATGTCTTTTTTCCCCATCACTGGCAAGTTGTAAAACTAGAGTTGAGATATTGAGGCACACTAAGGAAAGTAGCGTGTTTCCTTTCCAAAGATAAAAACTGAAAAGCCATCAAAAGTCATAAGATTGTTTATAGCTTACCCCTGTATATAGGCTGTAGGCTACAATAGCATGGATACTGAGGGAAATCAGAGCTTCAGAAAATAGCACACCCAAAAATAAAGCAAAGGTCCATTAATTGGCTTTTCATGAAGACTTACAATGCAAACAACCTTTTAGCATACTAGGTCAAGTAATGTCAATGAACAGAATTGTACTGTGCTACACTGCAGGATGGCAGATGATGTCACATTTTAAAGTGCATCTCAATTCAGTTTTTAAGCTTTTATCAAAATGCTATAGCAATAATGCATGTGTATCTCACTCTTACGTAAAAACCAATAACCTGATCCCACCCTTAAATTACTTTCATAGTATATGGTAAAAAGCATATTTTGTACACAAGAATAGAATTTCTATTCCAGAAATTCAACCAACTCTGAAAGCTTGACAGTGGCAAACTAGGATAACTATGATTTTCTAACAGTTGACCTGATGTTCTTCTTTGCATTCAAAAGCGAGGCAAAGGAGAGCATCAGGTAAGCTAGCACCATTTTGAATAGTGGTACCAATGAGGCAGTAGTGACTGGGGATTGCTCCTGCCTCCCACACCATAGTTTACCCTCAGAAAACGGGCTAGCTATTGCTTGGACTGAGGTAGGAATCAGTGGCTGTCAGGGGGTGTGCACTCATGGTTGAATGCCACTTCTGTCTGTTGGGGAAGGTGGAGGTGCCACTTGGGATTGCATGCCCCTTTGTCATCAGGCATGAGAGAATATGCCACTCAGGGTGGCTATGTGTCCATTTTGTTCTCAGGAGGTGGTAAAGGGAGACCAACTATGGGAATGCTTGGAACTAGATGTCCCTTTGCTTCTCTAGGGGTGGGGGTGGTCATCTTGCTATACCAGTAACACATGCATGTTATTGCCACAGTAATGTATGTATGTTACCAGCCACAGTAAGCACTTAACACAGTATTTACTAAGAACTTAATGCCTTTAATAAATTCAGAGTTAAGGCAGTACACACATTTTTCAAATGCTTTAGTAAACAGAGGCCTTTATAGTTTGGTTAATCCAAGTATTGCATAGAGACAGAGAAGAGGAAGTTGACTTTTCCATGCCCATTAAGAAAAAATTCAAGAGTGCTGTATTCAGAATGTATAAATATCTTACTAAATCATCAGAATATCTTCATTAAAGAAACTACTTTTAAGTCTGTAACTTTTTTTTAAATACATAAACTGAAGAAAAATTAGTTTTTCAAACCAGATCACCACTTAGCAGAGTGGATGAGGAATAGCCTAGTAGTTAGAGAGGTGGGCTGTGATCCAGGGAAACAAAATCTCACTGACACTCCTTGTTATCTTGGGGAAATTGCTTTACCCTCTATTGCCTCAGGTATAACCATAGAAGCAAATTTTCAAAGGAATTACACGCGTAATATTGTAAATCATTGCAAATTTCAAAAGCTCATTTACACATATAAAACCTTTTTGAAAATTCAGCCTATCAAAGTTGCAATGTTCAAAAGCCCAAATACATGCATAAAATCCAGTTTTACCTATGTAAATCCTTTTGAAAATGACCTTCTTAGAATATAAACCCTTTGGGAAACGGAACTGCCCATAGTACCAGAATGTAATCTGCTTTGATGTGTTGTGAAAGGTGGAAGATAAATTTAAAAAAATATATTTTTATTATTAAGCTACATCTCTGTATCTATCGACTAGAACTTTCAGTTTGAGTTACATTGGGCATGGAAGCAAGAGACAAGAGTATCAGCTTGGAGTAAGGAGTTCAGTTTTGTGTGTCTATCGTAAAAATGGAAATCCAAAAGCCCTAGCTACAAACAGGTAAAGGAAAGCCAAAGATCAACTGTGGTCTCTGACATGCAACAGGAAGTAGTTTAGCCAAACCAGGTGGCCCTATGAACCTTATCTGGCACTATATACTATGAGGCGGATTTTAAAAGGCCTGCACACGTAAATCCTTCCGGATTTACGCGCGAAGGGCCCTCGCGCGCCGGCACACCTATTTTGCATAGGCCACCGGCGCGCGTAAAGCCTCTGGACGGGCATAAGTCCCGGGGCTTTCGAAAAGGGGCGGGAGGGGGCGTGTCCGGTGGCGTTCCCGAAACGACGTGGTGTTTTGGGGGCGGGCCCGGGGGCGTGGTGCCGGCCCGGGGGCGTGGTCGAGGCCTCCGGACCAGCCCCCGGGACAGGAGGACGGAGCGGGGCTGCAGGCCGGCGCGTGCAAAGTTACGCCTGCTAAAAGGTAGGGGGGGTTAGATAGGGCCGGGGGGGTGGGTTAGGTAGGGGAAGGGAGGGGAAGGTGGGGGGAGGGCGAAGGAAAGTTCCCTCCGAGGCCGCTCCGAAATTGGAGCGGCCTCGGAGGGAACAGGAAGCGCGCTCTGGGCTCTGCGCGCGCAGGTTACACAAATGTGCACCCCCTTGCGCGCGCCGACCCCGGATTTTATAAGATACGCGCGGCTATGCGCGTATCTTATAAAATCCAGCGTACTTTTGTTCGCGCCTGGTGCGCGAACAAAAGTACGCGATCGCGTATTTTTTAAAGATCTACCCCTATATTTCCATGTTACAAAAATTACAAGGAAGAGCCACAAAAGTAATAAAGGGGAGACAGGGTTTAAATAACTGAAAGATAGTCCAGATTGGGGCTATTTATTTACAACCCTAAACAAGAAGGCGAGAGTGTAATTGCATGGAGTGGAAAGCAAGGAAATAACGTGAATAGAGTAGCAGTTATAATGGCCTGAACTTTGGGCCATTTTGGTCTTTATCTGCTCTTTTTTACTATGTTAAAATTCAGAGATGTTTAATGGGAAATTAATAATACAATTGAAATATATCAATGAACCTCACCAGGGTCTTTCATATATATATATATATATATATATATATATATAGATAGATAGATAGATAGATAGAGATATATATAGATATATATACATAGATATATATACATAGATATGTTAGTAATTGCAAAGTAGAGACAATAAATATAGATATAAATCCACAAAATTAGTGATTGAACCCCAACATAAATGATCAATTTTTCTTTATTGAAATATTTCTTAAATATGATTCCAAAAACAGATTTATGACCAAAATAAAAATACAACAAATCATGCACTCTTCATCCATATCTAATTAATCCCATGATTGAAAAGGTGTATGAAAGGGGTCTTTCTGCTGCTATGCCTACTTCCAATGCCCCTGTTATACCAACTTACTGATCTGCCTACCTGCCATGTTCAAGATTTACCAATTTAGGGGGTCTTATTGCTTCTCTGCATGCCTGCCATGGCCCTGGTATACCAGCTTGGTATCATGCTATTAATATGCCCACCAGCCATGCCTATGATGTACTAGCAGGAAAGTTTTGGGGCCTACATGCATTTTGCTGTTTGGATCTCAGCCTAGTTCTCCCACCCTTTTTGTTTGTTGGTTATTCTGGGGTGTTCTGACTCAGGAAACAAAATTGTGAAAAAAGAAAAAAAATACAAGTTTATATTCACATCCCACCTCTTATATTAATTAATTAATTAATTTATTTATTAACTTTTATTTACCGACATTCGTGAAGCACATCATGCCGGTTTACAAAGAACTCAGATAAGATACAGTAAAAGCAATATAACAATATAACATTATAAACAATATAATATAATATTACTAACCAAAAGAATAAAAGACAAAATGAACAAAATAAAAAAAAGTACAAAAGCATTACAAAAAAGAACCAATGGAGCAGAGATTTAAGGGGGAGAAAAGGGGGGGGAGAGGAGGGGGAGGGCGAGGGGAGGGAGGGTGGGTAAGGATTTAGGAGGGGTGTGGGAAAGGGGGGAAGAGGAGAGGGAGGGGAGAGAAGCATAGTTAAAAGGAATTAAAAGGGAGAAAAGTATATGGATCTTCACTGTGTTCTACCCAACTTTGATCTCTACAATCCCAGGCTAGTTCTCCCACCTTTTTTGTTGATTATGCTGGAGTGTTTTATCCTCAGGAAAATTTTGAAAAACAAAAAACAAAATACAAGTTTCTCCTCCCTTGCCGCAGCAAGAGGGGGCTTTCCAGTCTTTTGCATCAAGTGTTACGGAGAGATTGTATGTGTGCACTCGGTGCAAAGAGCTCCTGGCTCTCAGAGAATGAGTCCAATCTCTAGAGGCTAGAATGGCAGACCTGGAGGAACTGAGGCAGAGAGGTACATTGATGAGACCTTCAGGGTCACAGTAGCCAATAGGGATGTGCAGAGCAAAATTTTATGTTCATATTTTTTATGTCCGAAAGGGGGTCCCACTTGCGGCCAATATGGACATAAAAAAAATCCAATGAGTTGGGTATATGTACATATGTGCAAAAAAAAAAATTAAACCCCCTCACCCTCCTTAATCCCCCCCCCAGACTTACCACAACTCCCTGGTGATCGAGCGAGGAGTGAGGACGTCATTTTCTGCAATCCTTGGCGAGAAGCATGTGACGTCGGTGGCACGTCGAGTGACGCGGCGTCACGTGATTCCCGGCTCGTTCGCGCCGGACGGCTCGTTCGGCCCAAAAAGAACTTTTGGCCAGCTTGGGGGGGCCTCCTGACCCCCCCAAGCTGGCCAAAAGTTCTTTTTGGGCCGAACGAGCCGTCCGGCGCGAACGAGCCGGGAATCACGTGGCGCCGCGTCACTCAGACGCGACGTCACGTGATTCCCGGCAAGTGGGTCAGGAGGCCCCCCCAAGCTGGCCAAAAGTTCTTTTTGGGCCGAACGAGCCGTCCGGCGCGAACTTGCCGGGAATCACGTGACGCCGGCGTCACTCGACGTGCCGCCGACGTCACATGCTTCTCGCCAAGGATTGCAGAAATGGCGTCCTCACTCCTCGCTCCATCACCAGGGAGTTGTGGTAAGTCGGGGGGGGGGGGATTAAGGAGGGTGAGGGGGTTTATATTTTTATTTTGGCTCAACAATCGCGATTTCCCACATATCGAACATATCTATGTTCGATATGTGGGAAATCCGATCGTTTATGTCGAATCAATTTTTTAAGTAAAAAAAAAATATGAGTTGCGTTTTACTAATGCGGTCAATCCGAATGCACACCCCTAGTAGCCAAGTCCCAAATCCAGACTGAGCCCTGGTGTAGCAGGAAGTGCTCCTGTAGCAAGGACCTGCTCTCCAGGTGATGCGTTCTCCTCTCACACTGAGGACAAGTCTCCCAGGGCTACTGCCCAGGAGGGAAGGGTTTGGTCGGCCATCATAGTTGGTGATTCAATTATTAGAAATGTAGATAGCAGGGTGGCTGGTGGGCGTGAGGATTGCCTGGTAACTTGCCTGCCAAGTGCGAAGTTGGCGCACCTAGATAGGATTATAGACAGTGCTGGAGAGAAACTGGCTGGCGTGGTACATGTGGGCACCAATGACATAGGAAAATGTGGGAGAGATGTTCTGGAAGGCAAAATTAGGATTTTAGGTAGGAAGCTGAAATCCAGAACCTCCAGGGTGGCATTCTCTGAAATGCTCCCAGTTCCATGTGCAGGTCCCCAGAGACAGGCAGAGCTCCGGAGTCTCAATGCGTGGATGAGACGATGATGCAGGGAAGAAGGATTCAGTTTTGTAAGCAACTGGGGAACCTTTTGGGGAAGGGGGAGACTTTTCCGAAAGGACGGGCTCTACCTTAACCAGAGTGGCATCAGGCTGCTGGCGCTAACTTTTAAAAAGGAGGTAGAGCAGCTTTTAAACTAGACAAGGGGAACGTCGACAGTCACTCAGCAGTGCATGATTCAGAGGAATGTATCTTTGAAGGATACTAATGAAACAGCAGAGTTAGGGCATCCCAACAGCAAGGTTCCAATAAAAGCAAACATAGTCCATATGCCTATAAATAAAGAATCACCTGAGCTAAAGAATTACAAATTATCCCTATCAATTGAAAAGCAGGTTGTTAATACGAACAAAAAACGCACTTTAAAATGTCTGAATGCCAATGCCAGAAGTCTAAAAGTAAGATGGGAGAGTGTATAGAAGTAAATGATGAGATAGTCTTAATTGGCATCTCAGAGACCTGGTGAAGGAGGATAACCATTGGGACAGTGCTATATCAGGGTACAATTTATATTGCAATGATAGGGAGGATCAACTTAATAGGGGTGTGGCACTTTATGTCCGGGAGGGCATAGAGTCCAACAGGATAAAGTTCATACAAGAGACTAAATGATCAATAGAATCTATATGGATAGAAATCCCATGTGTGTTGGGTAAGAGTATAGTGATAGGAGTATACTACCATGCACCTGGCCAAAATGGTCAGACAGATGATGAAATGCTAAGAGAAATCAGGGATGTTAACCAATTTGGCTGTGCAGTAATAATGGGAGATTTTAATTACCCAACTTACACAAGGAGAGTCGGCGGTTAACCACAACAGCAAGTCAAATCAAAGAATGTGGAACCCAAAATATTTTGAATAGTAGCCTAAGAAGGTATCAGCAAGCCTGACGTTGTGTGACTTGTAAAAAGACACCAACCGGTCTTCTCAATCATTCACCTTCATCATCCTTTAGTACATAAAAAATTATTTTTATATGCTTTTTTCTTTTCTTTTTTACTTAAAATAGTCCCGTCCATAACAATTAAGATGACTCAGACTCTTGACAATTATTTATTTACATAGCCCAACACGGCCAGTGTTTCGCTTTGTCAGCTTCTTCAGGGGCATGCGGAAAAAATTTTAGCAAGAGTCAATAACCCATTTAGACTGGACAAGACGTCTCAACCATCTTATGGCGCCGATAGACTTTGCCCTTACTATATCACAGGGGCTACCGGTGCCATTGGTTGACCCCTGTCACATGATAGGAGCAATGGACGGCCGGCACCATCTTGTGCTCCTACCATGTGACAGGTGCCATTGGTCAGCCCCTGTGACATAGTAAGGGCAAAGGCTATCGGTGCCATTTTGAATACCGGCAGCCGATAGTCTGATTGTAGGAGTTCGCTCCAGGACCCTGCTGGACCACCAGGGACTTAAGCGATCTCCTGCACTAGGGCCGTCAGCTGCCGGTATTCAAAATGGCGCCGATAGCCTTTGCCCTTACTATGTCACAGGAGCTATCGGTGCCATTTTGAATACCGGCAGCCGACAGCCCGAGTGCAGGAGATCACTCCAGCACCCCTGCTGGATCACCAGGGACTTTTGGCAAGTCTTGGGGGGTCAGGAGGGTGGGGGGCTATTTGTTAGTGATACGTTGTATTCGTGGGGGTTTGCCGTATGTTTCGTGACCCCCATGAATACAACAAATATGGCATATACTTTGGGGATTGCCAATACGTTGCAAATGAATGCACATCCCTACTAATAAATGGAAGGGGGACAATAAGTAAATCTACAGCTCTAACACTAAATTTTCAAAAGGGAAACTTTCATAACATGAGGAAAATAATTAGAAAAAAACTGAAAGGTGCAGCTTCAAAGGTTAAAAGTGTACAACAGGCATGGATATTGTTTAAAAATATAATCTTGGAAGCGTAGTCCAGATATATTCCACGCATTAAGAAAGGTGGAAGGAAGGCAAAAGGATTGCCAGCATTGTTAAAAGTTGAGGTGAAAGAGGCTATTTTAGCCAAAAATAAATCCTTCAAAAATTGGAAGAAGGATCCATCTGAAGAAAATAGGAAAAAGCATAAGCATTGGCAAGTTAAGTGTAAAACATTGATAAGCCAGGCTAAGAGTGAATTTGAAATGAAGTTTGCCATAGAGGCCAAAATTCATAATAACAACTTTTTAAAATATATCTGAAGCAAGAAATCTGTGAGGGAGTCACTTGGACCATTAGATGACTGAGGGGTTAAAATGGCTCTTAGAAAAGATAAGGCCACTGCATAAAGACTAAATTAATTCTTTGCTTCTGTGTTTACTAATGAGGATGTTGGGGAGATACCAGTTCAGAGATGCTTTCAAGGGTGATGAGTCAGATGAACTGAAACAAATGACTGTAAACCTGGAAATATAGTAGGCCAGATTGATAAACTAAAGAGTAGCACACCATCTGGACTGGATGGTATGCTCCCCAGGGTTCTGAAGGAACTAAAAAATGAAATTTCAGATCTTTTAGTTAAAATGTGTAATCTGTCATTAAAATCATCCATTGTACCTGAAGACTGGAGGGTGCCCAATATAACCTTGATATTTAAAAAGGGCTCCAGGAGTGATCGGGAAACTATAGAACAATTTCTTATGTTCTAAACCAGCCATTGAGCTTCATATTAGGGTGCTTTCTCCTTTGAACACTAGCTCCAGCAGTTCCACGTTGCCTCTACATTGTAGAAAACAGTGGTGAAAAAGCTGACTGAATACAAAGCAGAACTGACTTTAGCATACATAAAACACCAGCTGTATCTTGTGAGCTGAGATTTTGGTGCACTATACCATGTCCCTGTGTTCCCATCAAAAATTGTGTACCCTGTGGAAACATTTAAAATTTTATTACCCTCAATAAGATCAAATAAAGTAAAAAAAAAAAAAAAAAAAAAGTTATCAGAAATTCTCAGACTAACCTGCTGCAGGTTTAACTTTCTAAATTCTTGTCCAGAAATTGTGCTTCCAGCACAGATCCCAGACAAGATTCACATACTCGCTCAGGCATTACCTGCATTCTGAGCTGCCATCCTTTACGTTTTGGTTGTATTTCCCATAGCCGTGCCAAGAACTTCTGTGTCTCTTCTATCAACTTCTATACCTCTTTTCCTGACATATTGGATAGTCTCTGGGAATTTTAAGTCTAGCTAGATACAGAATGGAATATGTCAGGCCTCAAACTAAATAGAGGTAGATTTTAAAATATTGCGCATGCGAGTCCATTTGCACATGCTACCCAGTGCGATTTTAAAACATGCGCGCGCATGTTATAAAATACCAGGTCGGCGCACACAAGTGGGGGCCTTCCCCAGTTCCCTCCCAGACTGCTCCAATTAAGCAGCGGACTGGGAGGGAACTTCCCAACCCCCTAGCCTAACCTCCCTTCTGCTTCCCCTATCCTGCCCTCCCCCTATCCCTATCCTAAATCCCCCCAAATTCTTTATCCTACCTTTTGCTCCTGCTTCTGATTGCCTCTAACCCCGCCCCCCGGACTATCCATTTTGCTAAGCCCGGGACTTACACGCATCCCGGGGGTTTACACGCATGGCCTTTGAAAATTGGCCCGGCCACGCACGTAAACCCCCGGATTTATGCATGTAAGTGATTTAAAATCCAGCCCATAGTGAAGAGGGAAGAACTAAATTTAACACTTTTATTATAAATATACAAAAATTTCAAAGCTCATCAAGTCAAATATCAATAACTTATAGGACATGCCAGCGCAAATCATACATTAATGAAAAACTATGAAACCTGTCACTCATACATAAAGCCAAAGCACACACATACCCATGACATCTCATTCATAACCCAAATTAAATATATTCAGTGACACCCCAAACTCCCAATCACAGTGCTTTCTTGATCTCTAAGAAGCTGCACGGTTTCTTTTGTATACGCTGGAGGAAATGCTGAAAGAAAAAAATTGTTTATGTAACCCCCTCTTCAGGGACCTCCTGGAGTGCAGAGGTACCTATTTGCCCCTGGAGCCAATCTTATTCCCTGTTGTCTTTTCTTCTCCAAGTTCCATAAATACCATCTCCACAGGCCACCAATGGTTCCAGTGTTCTTCCAGCAGAGAGGAGGATACACCCTCCAGGGCCCTAGACTCTCAGATGTGAGGACCAGTTTACACAGTTATCTCACTCTTTCTGAAGACACAGTCTCCTTGTACTCAGATGCCCTGTTTGACTCAGAAGAAAGGCTGGACACTTGAGCTGGATATTCGAAACTAATGTTTACTGTAACTACAAATACTTTAAAGAATTAAAAAAATATATATTTATTGAATTCTCCATATAATATTAACAAGACTTGCAATCTTGATAAGAAATAGAGCTGGTTACAGAAAAAAAATAATAAGGTAAATACAATATTTAGTATACAATATACTTTGAAAATATTATTCACAAGCTCCATAAAGTCCACAATAAGGATCCACCTGATGGCTAAGGAAATTATGTCAATATAAACATTAGAAATGTAAGGCATTAACAATGGCTACGCGACCATGGATTACAAATTTAATGATAGACCTCAACCTACAATAGGAGAGCCAGAAGGAACAATCTCGGGGCCTGTTGTTGCAGAAACTGGTTTATCAATTAGAAACGTTGATAATTGGGAAGGAACAAAAAATAACTTGAATCTTTACTATGCATTTGCAAGGAAATTTTAATACAATGTTCCTCCAATCTGCAAAACTCTCCAGCGCATTAAAAGAAACTGACGTCTTTTCCTCTGAGTTTGACGCGAGACATCGGAATATATTCTGACTTTCATTTGAAGAAAAGGGTTTAAGCGATGTTTAAAGAAAAGTCGAAGAACTCAGTCCTGGTCTGCTTCAAAGACAAAAGTGACCACCATAGTAGCTGGTTGAGCTAAGTCCGAATCTGAAGCTTCCAACATTGCAGTGCTATCTAAGTTGGGAATCAGAATATCCATTCCCTGTTTAGGTTGTTCTTGCTTCTTATATTGCGGTAGATAATAAATCTTAGAAGTAGGAGGATCCGCTTCTTCAGGAATTTTAAAATGTTCAAGAAAATATTTTTTAAACATATCTTTTGCTCCCACCTGAGGGAGTTTAGGAAAATTTACAAACCTCAAGTTTCTACTACGCATTACATTTTCTAGATTTTCAATTTTGATTATAGAACAGCATTTTCTTTAATCCAATATTCTTGTAAATTAGACATCTGACAAAGATCTTGTTGAACTTTACCCATATCTTCCTGAGTTTTCTTCTTTAACTGATCCAGTTTAATAGTTGTTTTCTCTATCAAATTAACTTTCTGACTTATTGGATTCAATTGCTGAGAGAATTTCCTGTTAGTTATTGCATCCCAAATATTTTCCAGAGAAATATTCATGGGACTTACCAGCGTCGGGATTTCAATTTCTTTCAATGGGTTATATGATTTACCCTGAGAGAGAGTTCCTCCAGTATTTCAAGCTCTCCTGTAGTTTGGCCGGCAAAGCCCTCAACAGGGCCGCCCTCGTTATCTTCCCCAGATTTCTCGGCGTCTCCTGTCCCCACCACGGCAAAAGAAATGTCCGCTTCTGCTGGACTTCTCACTGACAGGTGACCACCCTCTCTGGAGCTCATAGGGTTTGCTGGAGGTTGTCTGTCGATCGGGGAGAGGGATGTCAAAGAGTCCGGAGAGAGGGCGGTCAAAGCCATTCCAACCCCCATCTCCAATGATGTCTCACCCGATTTCACCATCCGCAAGACATGGGCGTCCATCGGCCCCGATAGTAAGGGTCTGGAGGGGCTGCAGGGTAAGCTCTCTCTTTCGCCCTGCGTTTACGTGCTGAATGCGACATTGTTTACAAAAAGTAAATCAGCAGGTAGGGTCGAATCGGAGCCGTGCTCATGCCTTCCCTTCAGCCGGCGTCATCTTGGGCGGCAACTACAAATACTTTAAAGTCCAAATCACAGTAATAAATCTTCAGAAAATCTTCATACAGAACAAAAAGTCCAAAAGGCCTTGTTTCAGTGTTGTCCCCCTGAGTCAGTGTCCCTTTTGGTTGGAAATCCTAAGAGTCGCACTCTGAAGTTTAAGTAGCAGGCTGTTAGGAGTACAAGGATTTCCTGTCTTTTTCTGATCATTACAAGCTGAGGTACTAGTGGCAGAAAGCCAAAAATACAATGAATCAAAGTCCAAAAAGAGAAAAAAATCCTTCCTCTATTGGGCAGAAATGGTGGTTCAAAGATTTCTCTTTAAAGTGGAACAAAGTCTCTCATAAAAACTCTTCTTCCTTCTTAGGTCACTGCCACCCTCTTTGAACTCTGTCAAAAGGACAAGCAGCACTACACTACCATAGTCAGATGTGATTTCCCTTCTGGGCAAGCGCAGATCTCAAAAAAACTAACCCTTTTGCAAAACCCAAAACTCTCCCAAAAACTTTTCTTCTCTTCCCAGAACAATCCTTCCCAGTTCTATAAAGAGGCTGATAAGGGCAAAGTTCTTACCCTTTGGAAGAACAGGCTGTGGGGCTTGACGTTGGGGATCACTCTTATTCTCTCCCTCTCACTCCAAAAATAAAGCAACAAACCACACCTATGCAACATGCACAGCCTGGTTTTATATGGCCATGCTGAACATTCCAAACCGACCTTGATGAGGAATCAGAATGGGATGGTCTGCAAAGTGTGAAACCTCTCTAACTTTAAGCTAATGCAGATTTATATAATGAGGGATCCATAGGTCCCTACGTTTATAAAAATATAATTTGCAGTCCTCGTTTTGTCCATCTCCCAAACTTACCCAATCTTTATAATTATTGTGCTGTGCCTTCTTCCTGTTGCTGGAGGGGAAAAGGTTCTGTGAGCCCTCTCAATTGTTATCCATCCATCTTTTGTTTCTAGGCCTATGGAAGCCATCTTAAGAAGAAGAAGACCATAACGTCCAATCACTCTTCTCTCTCCAGTAACTCCACAATCCTCATATCATTCCTGCAAGCATGAATCTCCATGTCAGCCAGCTTCTCTACAGTCCCAGAAAGCCCCTATTCTAGGACATCAACTTTCTTACAAGTCCTAATTAATAACTCTAACTCTTACACCCGGTTAGCTATCGCCATTATACACATGGAGATTTCTTGCACCAAGGATACCACTTTATCCAGCACTACTCCCAACTTGGCATTAATGTTAGAATGGTGTATAAAAATGTGTAAAGAAAAGAAAGAAAGAAAGAAAGAAAATAAGAATAAGCTTCTCCGAAAAGAATTCAAAAGTTTTCTGCAAAGTCTTTGTTCTATCAAGCAGTGTAGATGGGGTCAGCAATTCTTCCTCCAAAATCTCCTCTTTGGGATTTACCTTTACTGCCTTTTTTTCTTTTTTTTTTACTATATTATTTGTGATTTGATCATCTGGCTTGCCCACATTGCCAGTAAAGGACTGTTTAGGCCATTCTTTAGGCTTGTTATACTATTGTTGAACCAGTGATACATATATTAAATTAGGATATATATTCCACTCCTGCTGCCACTTGCTTTTAGCACATCCTGTGACATCCTAGATTTTTAATACATCTTTCGTTTTAGAAAGTTGTTCCTTTTCTTTGCAGCTAATTAATGGTATAAATTTTGTGAGAGGGTTAGAAGGGAAAGGGCTAACAAGCCGTCTTTCTTGAATGGTTTCTAGCGTGCCACTTCATTTTTGCACTTTTGACCAATCTTTAAATCTGATCCATATGGTGTTAAGTATATTCTATCTGAATTTGGTGAGCTGTGAATTAAAGACTATTTATCCCAAAAGGGATTTTTTTTTTTTTTTTTTTAAATCCCTGGGTGTCCTGAACTGAAAAGTCAAAATAAACATTCCATTTGCAGCACATTGCAATATGTTTTAACAATGAGAAAAATATTGCCTGATATTCCAGGTCTCTTGAGGCTTCTACTCCTTTAGTAACAGTGAAAAATCATACTGAGTTCCCAGGTTTGAATTTTTCTGGGTTTCCTTTTAATATATGTGGGAGGTGGAGGGGTGGGGCTCTGCAGCTCATAGCAACACAGTGAAATAACTGCAAAAGAAGCAATAATGCCTCTCTGACAGGTTGGCTGTAGGGGCCAATGCAATATGCCTAGCACACTGTTAACGTGCAGTTAGACGCAGGTAAAGTAGGCGCTAATCAATTCCCTAATGCAATAAGGGGATTATTAGCGCCTATTTAACACGCGTCTAACGCAGAGTGAATGCAATAGCGCTCTTCACATGCAAATGCATGTGAATGAGGCTATTAGGCATTAAGTCCCGATGCAAAAAGAAAAATGTGCGT
This sequence comes from Rhinatrema bivittatum, assembly GCF_901001135.1. NCBI lineage: Eukaryota > Metazoa > Chordata > Amphibia > Gymnophiona > Rhinatrematidae > Rhinatrema > Rhinatrema bivittatum. The sequence goes on along the minus strand of NC_042615.1, from coordinate 450,187,962 downwards.
CTCCGACGTACATTTAACTGTCATCTATTAACGCCTGCCAGGAGCAGCCATTAATAGACGTGCGCATCGAATAAAGAATAAAAAGTAAAAGAAAAAAAAATTGATAATCGGGCCCATCACAAAAACTGACGTCGAGTTTATCAGCTTCGGTTTTCATGGCTGTCCGCCGCTAAGGAAAACAGACACTTATAAACCCAGCATTGGTTTTTGTGATTATTAAAAACCAATGCCAATGGTTTTCCTTAGCGGCGGACAGCCATGAAAACCGAATCTGATAAACTCGGCATCGGTTTTTGTGATGGGCCCGATCACTTCCTCCTACCTCACTCCAGGAAATGCCCTCCCTGTCTTCTCTTGACAGGTTCTGTGCTGTGCCCGCCTCCTTGCCCCATGCCATCCAATTGCAGCAGCAGGAAGTTGTCTGCAGCAGGGCTCTCCTGTGATAGGCTCCCACCCTGTCTGTCTCGCCCTCAAAGTAGGAGGCTGCGGTAGAGGGGCGAAGCCGCCTGCTGTGATGGAGCTTTAGCTTCCAGTCGGTGCCTGGGAGCGGACGCTTTAGGCGGTGCCCGAGAGCCCGGCCGTGCACTCCGAAAGCAGGCAGCAGCCACCCTTGCGGGAAAAGCCGCTTAACATGGAAGGCGCAATGGGGGCTAAGACTGGCATTGGTTTTAAACCAACGCTGGGTTTATTGGCGTCTGTTTCCCTGACTGCTGTACGGCGGTCACGAAAACCGTCTGGGTTCGCGGTAGCAAGGATGCATCCTTGCTAACGTGACCCCCTAATTTAAATATTGCATGGCACCCCCCTTGGGGGCACCATGCGTGCATTAAGAGAGCGGGCACTGACTGTTCAGCACCCGCTTTCTACGCACCTTAATTGCATCGGCCCCTAAGGAAGGAAAGTTAAATATGAGTAGCTTAAAGGCGATGTGATACAACTAGAAAGGAAGGATGCCCAAGAAGAACGGAAGCATGGCCACCACCTTTCTTATCTCCAGGGAAGTAACCAATGTCGTAATGACTGCATTTCAGCAAAAAGTCACCACCAATAGAAACCCAAACCCAATTTAGACAATCAACGAAGGCTAGATAGATGGACAGTACATACAAACTGTGGATGAGCTTTGGCTCAAAGAGCAAATCTCTGGACAGAAAGTATTTTTGGAGAAATCATTTGCTGCCAATGCTGAGATGCAATGGGCTGCAGTCATTTTTCGTGCTATAGAGAGATCAGTCTATTTATTATTAGCTCCCTTCAAGTTATTACTTGCCTACAAAAAAAAAAAATTGTGGAGCTTCATACATAGTTTTGAACTGATAGGATTTGCCAGCAGTGTGGTAATGGGAGGAGCAGAATAATTTAAGAATGTGAAGAAGTGGTATTCTTAATGACAGTGCTGCTTTTGCACTGTGCCAAATTACCAAGAAGGGATGCTTTAAACCACTTCAGTAAATCTTACAATGATTTTCAGATATCAGTTAATGTCCTCCAGTTGACATAACAGATGAACCATTTCAAGATTTCATTGAAGGAGCTTTAATGTATGTCAGTGGGCTGTTTGGAATAGTTACAAAATGTGACAAATTGCAGTAAATCATTCCCATGCACCCTATTTCCATCACTACCATTATAAAGTATTATGCAGTGCTGTATAAATCTCTGTGGATTGCATACCAACCCCATGTTTATGTCACACAATAGTAGAAACAGAAAAGAAAAAGAGAAAGCTGTCATAGTGGAAAATTCCCTTTTCCATCACTCTGCTTTATTGAAGTGGAGTGAAGGAGTAACCTAGTGATTAGAGCAGCAAGCTGAGAACCAGGGTTCAAATGCTGCTGATGATCTTTTTGTCTGTAGACAAGTCATTTCACCCTCCATTGCTTCAGGTACAAACTTATGGGTAGATTTTAAAAGGGCCACGTGTGCTCCCATAAAATGCATGGCGAGATACGTGCTCTTTTATAAAGTATGCGCAGGTTCTAAAATACTCTTCAAGCATGTCTGTGGTCTTTACACACATAGAGAAAGAGAGATTCTTTATAAGGCTTGTCTGATACTCTATATGGACCATTGTAAGGGGGCAGTTTGATTCGAGGTGAGTTTTCAGGAGATGGGTTGGTGGGGGTGTTGTTACAGACACATTCACTGATATTCATTGTAAAATTGACATCATTAAAGAATTTTAGACCTTATAAGTGATGAAAATTCTAACAAGAGGAGTTGATTTGTACACTTTAGACCAGGGGTCAGGAACCTTTTTGGCTGAGACAGCCATAAACGGCACATATTTTAAAATGTAATTCCATGAGAGCCATACAATATGTTTAAAACTAAATACAAGTAAATGTGTGCATTTTATGTAAGATCCCACTTTTAATGTACAATAAGTCTCTGAAAATATTACACCAGGCCTTAAGACACCAATACATCTCCTATTAGGAAAACGGACCAAGTCAGGCTGCTATAGAGTCCTACACACAAACTACACGCCAGCAGAAAACCTCACCTGAATCACATGCTGTCCCTCACCTAACATAGAATAAAGAGACCAAAACGCATAACAAGAAGCATGCAGAAAAAACTGAATTGGAAACTGCAACAAGCCAGAGTCTCTGTATGCAGTGTAACAAAGGAAAAAAGAAACATCACCCATCCTTATAAAACAAATCAAGAAATATAAAATCATCAGCAGTAAAACTGTACTAACAAAAAGAACATATTTCGAAACAGCTGATGAGAGGAATATCCAATAATTAAAACTCATATAAAACATTTCCAGATACCAACAAAATATTTCAAAATAGCAGACACAAAGATCCAGTAATGAAAAATAATAAGGATACAAAAATTTTTTTGCTCTGCATACCTGGGAACGTTTGATATCCAGGTGTCCTGAGATTGTTCTGAATTAGCAGGAGGTGGGGTGGTTTGCTTGGAACTTTCTCCTCTCTCAAGTCACATACCAGCGCTCTCTCTCACACTGGCTCTCAATGACACACCTATACACACATGATCTCAGTACTCACATATACACATGTTTTTTCTCACTCACTTATATAGGCTCTTAATTACACATTTACACACATGCTGTCTATCTTTTCACGCTTACACACACACACAGGCTTTCAATCACATAAATACATGCTGTCTTTTTCTCTCACACACAGACTCTCATTCACATGCTTACAAACATGTCCTCTCTTTCTCTCATTTACACACAGGCTCTCAATCACATACTCACATGCTCCCTCACCTAAATCAGCTCTCAATCACACACAGACACACATGGTCTCTCTCTCTCATTTAAACACAGGCTCTCAATCACATGCTCACATGCTCCATCACCTAAACCAGCTGTCAATCAGACACAGACACACATGATCTCTCTCTTACTTATACACACAGGCTCTTAATCATACATACACATGATTTCTCTCACACACAAAGGATCTCAATCTTACACACATACTCTTTCACACAAACAGGTTTTCAATCACAAACCTACACATACAGGTTCCCAATGGTAAACTTACATTCATGCTCTCTCTCTCACAGGCAGGCTCTCAATCACAGACATACTCTCTTTCACATACACAGGCTCTCAATCATTCACATACATGCAATCTCACTCACACACACAGGATCTCAAACACACATGCTTGCTCGCTCATTCACTCTCTCTCTCTCCCCCACCCCCACCCCAGGAACTCGCGGCAGCAGCAGCCTCCTCCCAACACTAACCTCCTTCATTTTCAGCCCTCGCGGAGTTGAAACTCTTCATTTTCCTCCGAGCCGCGCTGCAGTCTTCTTCCCACAAGCGTGGCCTCTTCTTCTCGCGCAGGCACCCGATGCTCACCACTTCCTCTTCCGGGCCGCGGGAAGAAGAGAGCACGCCGGTGCCGCTCAGCACCGGCGTGCTCTCTTCTTCCCGCGGCCCGGAAGAGGAAGTGGTGAGCATCGGGTGCCTGCGCGGGAAGACTCCCGCGCAGGCACCCGATGACTCCAGCGCTGGCACCCGGCTGACTCCAGTCGTGCCATTGCCGGCGTGCTCTCTCCTCCTCCTCCCCCCCCCCCCGCGGCCCGGAAGAGGAAGTGGTGAGCATCGGGTGCCTGCGCAGAAGAAGAGACCACGCTAGTGTGGTCTCTTCTTCCCGCGCAGGCACCCGATGCTCTCCACTTCCTCTTCCGGGCCGCGGGGGGGGGGGGGGAGGAGGAGAAGAGAGCACGCCGGTGCCGCCGACGCCAGCTGTCCCGCCGCGTTCCGCCCGGGCTGACAGCATTTTAAGCCCGGGCGGCGGAGGACCGGGGAGCAGCTGGGTCAGCGGGGAACCGCGAAGTTTGGCGACACTTGACTGCGAGCCAGATGCAGCCCTCAAAAGAGCCATATCTGGCTCGCGAGCCATGGGTTCCCGACCCCTGCTTTAGACTCTGCTAACTGCATTGTATAAATCAAATCCTTTTCATCACTTATAAGGTCTAAAATTCTTTAATGATGTAAATTTTACAATTTTACTACCCCCTTACAATGGTCCTTATAAAGAGTATCAGACTGAGCCTTATAAAGTCTCTCTCTCTCTCCCTCTTTCCATACACTGGCTGAGGAACATTAGGGGTTATATGTCAGTGCTGGCCCTTACTCTTTCTGGGCACACACACACACCCTTTCCAGATATTTAAAAATTCACACAGCCTAGTTACATACTTATGTGGCTGTTTTTGTGCATGCTAGGCATTTTAAAATGTACCTCTTAGTGAATAACTTACAAACAAATGCATGTGGTGGCATATATGTGTGTGTATATGGCTGCAAGCATACGATAGTATTTTATAAAATATGTATATCTCTACTCCGCAATATACGTGCATATGTAGGCTTATGCTTGAATGCATTGAATGCTTGTACTTTTTCTTCCTATTTTAAAAATATACACGCATATATTACACTAGATAATTAGCAGGTGTAAAATTATGTCACTATGGGCCAGATTTTCTAACCTATGCACGGGCGTAGATTTGTGCGTGCAACCTGGCGCGCCCAAATCTACGCCTGATTTTATAACATGCACACACAGCCGCGTACATGTTTTAAAATCTGGGGTCGGTATGCACAAGGGGGTGCACACTTGTGCACCTTGCGCACGCCGAGCCCTAGGGGAGCCCAGATGGCTTTCCCCGTTCCCTCCGAGGCTGCTCTGAGATCGGAGTGGCCTCGAAGAGAACTTTCCTTTCACCCCCCCTGCACCTTCCCCTCCCTTCCCCTATCTAACCCGCCCCCAGCCCTACCTAAATCCCCCCCACACCTTTATTATTTAAGTTGCACCTACCTCTGGGAAGGCATAGGTTGCGCGCACTGGCCGAGTGCCGGTGCACGATTCCCCGGCCTAGTAGGCCTTCGGAGGCCTCTGGCAATGCCCATGCCCCGCCCCGTTTTTTAAAGCCCGGGACATACACGCGTCACTGAGCCTATGCACAATAGGCTCGGCACAAGCAGGAGCGGGTTTTCGGGGTTACGTGCGAAATATACGCGCGTAACCCTTTGAAAATCCGTCCCTAAGTTGACAAATCTACCGGATGTTGCATAGCCTTCACCTCTCTCCCAGTGCCCTACTGGATTATCCCGCTAATATTGTACCATTTTTTTAGGCCATTCAGTTTGGAATTTAACAATACCTTACACATTATATAAATTTATTATTTATGGCCAGACAGTATGACAGGAAAAAACAGTTTCAGATTTACAGTATTAAGGCATACTGCATTTTATGAGGTGCGTGATGCTGGAGCAACTTTTATTACAAAATAGTGGATTACCAAAAAATAAGGTCAAAGTGAAAACTGGGGTCAGAGGACATGGAGCAAGACTGCCGATGACTGTTTTATGGAATATGATGATGGTCAAGTGCTAAAATTGTTTCAAGAAACAATTTTTGAAAATTCCAGCAACAAGCGAAAAAAAAAAAAGCTGTTATCAGGTGGCACAAATGATTTTGGATGAGAGGAGAAAAAAAGTTGATAGAGGAACAATTAATCATTAATGAGTCAAGACTATATCCAGGTGTTTCATGTTATTTCAAAACCATTGAAAACTGAAACCCATATCCAAGACAGGCTCTGGCTGGTGAATTGGTTATAAAATCGGGATGAAGAGGATTTCCTTTATTTAGTGCCTTCTGATGAATTTTTCATTTGGTCAATTTGAAAATCAAATTTTCAAAAAGATTGAGTATGGTCAAAAACTTTGAATGAATTTACCAATAAGGCTAATTATCACCAAATTGTTAGAAACCCTGAGGCGGACTTTCAAAGGGTTACGCGCGTAACCCTGAAAACCCACTCCTGCGCGCGCCAAGCCTATTTTGCATAGGCTCGGTGACGCGCGCAAGCCCCGGGATGCGAGTATGACTCGGTGCTTTGAAAAAGGGGCGGGGTGTGGGTGGGGTGGTCCAGGGTGGGACCAGAGCCTCCAGGCACAGCGGCCATTTGCTGTTGTGCCCAGGATCGTGGGCCGGCCGTTGGCCGGCGCATGCAATCTACGCCTGCCAGAGGCAGGCACAACTTATAGGACAAAGGTAAGGGGGGGTTTAGGTAGGGCTGGGGGGGTGGGGTAGGTAGGGGAAGGGAGGGGAAGGTGGGGGGGCGGGGAAGGAAAGTTCCCTCCGAGGCCACTCCAATTTCAGAGCGGCCTCGGAGGGAACGGAGAAAGGCTGCACGGCTCGGCGTGCGCAAGTTGCACAATTGTGCACCCCTTTGCGCGTGCCGACCCTGGATTTTATAACATGCGCGTGGCTGCGCACACATGTTATAAAATCGGGCGTAGATTTGTGCGCGCTGGGTTGTGCACACAAATCTACGCCCGCGCGTAGTTTTTAAAATCTGGCCCCCTGCTTGCATTGGTCTTTTTGTCATGTTCACAGTGGGTAATCAAAGAACAAGGGAATCTTGGGTTGGCTCCTATTTTCAGAATATGATTTTAACGGAAAATGGTATCCCATTTTTGAGTGATCCAGAAAACGTTTTGGTAGTAGGTGAAGCTACCTTTGTCCATGATAAGGAGCCATGCATGTGATCTAATGCCACATAACAGTTGCTGAAAGAAAATGACATTGATTTTTGGGGTCACAGCATTTGGCCAGGGAACCCTCCAGACTTGAACGCTGCCAAAACCATAGGTGCCATTATTAAGGATGGATAGTTTAATGTTGAAGGAAAGTGGTTTGAGACATTATTCCACTGCATCAACATTTTGGAATTGGTCTTATTAAATTTGGAAAATGATACTGATTTATTTCAAAATGTGTTTTCATACCCCACTCATTTTAAAGCCGTTTTGCATGCTAATGGTGGACACACCAACTATTAATTATATGTTGTTTAATTCCATTTTGACTGCTGATTAAACTGGTATATTGCATGTTTCTAACAAATTTTGGGTTGCTGCTGCAATGGGGGAGGCAAAGTTATGTAACACCTGCTACATGCATAAGTGTCTTTTAAAATAGCAACTTATGTGCATAAATGTTGGCCCACCTTGGAGTGACCCTACTGCACCCTTTTTTACCCATGAATATGTGCACATGAAAGTGAAAATACATCCATGTTTTGGATTTTTATGAATATGGAATATGCATGTAGAGGTTACTTATGCACATAAATGCTCATTTTTACACCTAACATTTTGAAAATTCACCCCTTAGATTATGAACCCTCTGGGGACAGGGGAATACCTAGCATAGCTGAATGTAATCTGCTGTAAAGTGGCTGACTAATCACAAAAGGTGGAATATAAATCAGAAATTAAATTAAAGGGTTTCTAATTCTAACTGCTTATGAGAGTAATGAGGGAGAGAGAGAATTTTCACATCCATTGTCAGAAACTTGGCTACGACACCAAAATATCACAGTCATAATGGAAAGATTGACCTTCAACTGGAGTGTACAGGCTAGCTCTGTATACACAATATACATAGCACTAATGCTACAAAAATATTATGACTAATTCAGACAAAGAAAAGCTTTGCCAAAGCTTGGTGAGAATGCAAAAAAAAAAAAAAAAAAGCAATATGAACTATTTCATTAAAAGGTTCTATAAAGGGAGCATCCCAAATATAAATGTAGTTAAATGAAAACCTACAAAATAAATGAATAGAGATGATATCTTTCTAAAGCTAAAGAATGTTTAAAGATACAAGCTTTTCAGGCTACCAGTGATGACATTGCCTGGAAAAGGCACCTAAGTATTATAGAAACTGAGATTTCTGTGGGGAAAGCCATGATTCTGAGACCCGCCCCCTCCCCTGACATCATCGCAAATGGAGCCGGGCAGTTTGAAAGGCGCCAAGCCAGCAGGCTTGGCGCCTTATGGGGAGGGCTACCCACCAGTGCTGATCACCTTGTAACAGCTAACATCCAAGGTAAAAAGACAAAAACAATTGAAAAAACTGCCTTTGAAACTGAGAAGAGATTTCTGTGGGGAAAGCCATGATTCTGAGACCTGCCCCCTCCCCTGACATCATCGCAAATGGAGTTGGGCAGTTTGAAAGGTGCTAAGCCAGCAGGCGCCAAGAGCCGTGCGTCACGCGACAAAGGGGTGCGACAAAGGGGCACTCCCCTTTGTGCACCCCTTCGTGCAACCCTTTGTGTTATTTCTTTAATATGCTCCTTGTTATACCTTTTGCTTAATTGTTAAGAACTTTGATTTTGATGGTTTTATTTTTGTAATCTCTTAGCCTCAGGTACAAACATTTTAGATTGTAAGCCCTTTTAGGGGATAGTGAATTACCTATTGTACCTTATTGTAAACCGATGTGATATCTCTTTTTGAAATGAACGTCGGTATATAAAAATCGTAAATAAATAAATAAATAAATAACTAGTACTTATAAGGTACTATCTCTAACCAAACCAATTTGTTGATTTTCTTTTAACTAATTTTATTAATTCAAAAATAACTAATGGCTATAAATAAAATATGTGTTCTATTTAATACAATAAAACGTCAAAATAAATTAAAGGAAATATGTACGTTAAAATACCATAGCTAATGTCCATATTAAGATGTCATGAACTATAGGCATTTAGTATGTCATTCTTTTAAAGCATCATTGGGCAAAGTGAGTTCCATAGGGAGAAGGGTTTTATTGTTAATTAAAAAATAATTGCCTTTCAACAGTATTTTTTAAACAATTTAACTCAATGCATGACAACCACAATGGAAGAGAAATTATTTTGAGACCCAAGTGGCAGAAAGACTAGTAATGAATGTCTCCATCAGGAGTCATTCACTCTGAACATAATTGTTAACAACTGAATCATCATTAATGGTAACACACTAATAACCAATGATGATTCTGGTGTCTTCTGCTATATTTTGCTATATACTGTATAGTTCTTACTTTATAGCTAATCCCCTTTTTATATTATATAACTTTATACAAATACCGAATGTTTAAGTATACATAACAAATTTTTGCAGAAAATAATCCTTCAATGTTAATAAATATTTTCATTTTTAAAAAACACAGGTTACAAGAATGCACATAACATATTTGTAAAAAAATATTTGACAAGAAGTCTCTTCTTTTTCTGTTTTTGATTTTACTTTTGCCACAGTATTTTTGTTATATTGCAGCAGACCTGGAGTGTATATATATATATATATATATATATATATATATATATATATGTAGTGCTGTTGATCAAATTACAAGTCTGTATCTCAAAGAACTAACAATTGGTGTGAATCTAAGTCAATGAGAGAAAAAAGGGGTCTATGATAATAAAATAGGCAGTTAACGTATATTAGCCTACTGATTTTAATGATACAGTAAATTGCTGCAGAAATGAGATGTCTACAAAATAAAGATATGCATTACATGCTAGGCTAGAAATCTATGTTGTCAGCCTAATGTGCAGGTGTTAACATGCATGGGCATTCCTTAACACATGTTCATTAATGCACGTGTGCATTATTGAACATGCGTTAAGGAATGCATTCATTCACTGAGGGGGGTTCATCTTCACCCCTTTTTGAAATATATTAAAGCCTCCCTTTCATTACATCTCCTTGTCAGTACTGTTAGGCAGGTGATGAGCTCTGGACTAAGCACGTAAGTAGGATTTTGTGGGAGAGGAGATAAAATCTGTTCAAATTTGATTACTGATTGTGGTATCTTGCATTTTTGTCATTTCCCATATATTATGTCCTTCCAAGTATCTTGAGTGCATCTTCTGGAGCAATAAGGCATGAGTGGACTGTGCTTGAGGCTTTAACAATGAGGCTAGGACTGGGAGAGTGCTAGGACTGGGAGAGGGCAGGAGGTTCAGTAAAGAAGAGGAAGGATTAGTGTCAGGAGGAGTAGCGTAAGAGAGAAGGCAGAGGAGGAGAGGGTGAGTATGGCAGTGCAGGTGGAAAGGAAGGGAAATTGACAGCAGGAGGAGGAGGAGAAGAAAGAAGATAGGGGGATGTAGTCAGGAAATGGAAGTGGATGAAGAACTGCAGCAAGGAAAGAGACAGATAAGGAAGAAGGAGGGAGGAATGAAGGGGAGTATGGTAGTGGGATGAAGCGCCAGGAAGGTAGAATGCCTCAAGAGCTAATATGGATAGACGTGGCTAGGAAGGCAGGTCCCAGTCTCGCATCCCAGAAGGGTCAGTAAGTGGATTACAGTTGTCAGGTTTAAATTCCATTTTGAATGAGCTACTCATCAAGAAGTTCATAAAGCAATACTGCACCTTTCATGGTAAGGAATCCAGTAAGAAGTTGAGGGCCATGAAGGACAATATTTGGCAAGTAATTGCAGAAGCGGTCAGCAGCCTAGGATTTTCCTAAATATCCTTGGAGAGTAATAAGCACTACTGCCATGATTTTAAAGCCAAACTGAAAAAATAGATCAGCCTGATTAACAAGTATCACTGAGTCACAATAGGAATCCTTCCTGGCAAGTCACCCTGACACCTATGCAGGAATTTATGTGCGATGATCTGGGCCCTAACATCCTTGAGGATCTTCCTGAGGACCTTGTCATAGCTAAGCTGTTAGGATTTAGTACAGACTCATTACTTTTCTCCTCCTTGATAAGGTTCATCCCTCTCTTCAGATGAGGTTTGCTAGTCTGCCTGTAAGAACTGGTGGAGGAAATTTAGAGGATGGTGTCCCCAAGAGTATCCTCCTTCGGGGTCTCCAAATAATCAAAAAATGTATATGTGGTTCTACAATGTGAATTATCTGGGCCCCTGCTTCATGTCATAGATCTCATGTCATAGATGGACTGCCATCTCTGAAGGTGAGATCCAAGACATCCTTCAAGATAGTGACTCCACTGAGGCATTGTTAAAGGATTGTCAGGTCATAACATGGGGACCAAGCTTCACAGCCACCTATATCATGATCTGGCAGAGGAGGTTATACCCCTGGAAAGTCTACTGCCACATAAATTTGATTGGTCAGCTTCATCTCTCCCAGCACATTCCTATTCATACTCCTACCTGGAATTGCCAACTCTGCCCTACTGGCTGAATTGAAGGAGTTGGAGTCAATGAAGAATAATGAGAAAGAAACACTGCCAGAGTCATAGCTGAAGTTAGATAGCCTATATCTGAGCTATAGATACAGACCAGCCTGGCGGAAACACATACTGGCAGGGCAGGAATCCTATTTGAGTACAATGCAGCATGGGATGTAGTCCATGAAGACACAACCCATTCAACTGCATTATGAGCTATGCCATAGCAAGGAATTTAGTAGCAACTTTATGGTAATCATGTTGCAGGGCTTCAGTAAGAAAGCCGTTTAGGAGCTCAGTACTACACTTCTCCAAGGTATTCAGACCATGCACCCACCATAGTCCATGACTATTATCCGGTTCACCTCCACCACCACTCCATGCAGCAGGGAAGCAGGACTCATAGAGGAAAGGGATGCTACAAAGAGACAGGGCAACTCAATAGGGAATAGGCTACCATGAGTTAAGGGCACACCATGAGAAGTATCTGTTCAGAACAACTCTCGTATCTAAAGACCCATATCTGAAGACCCTCTCTGAATGTGAGATGAGATGCTTGTTTATAGAGCTCTGTCTGAAGAGCCAGTGTGATTCTGCAGTGTGACCTTGAGAAGCATTTTGAAACATAAAGAAATCCCACCACTTCACTTCATCGTAGCTGTTTTCCACATACATCAACACACAGGATTTCATTTCCATAGAAAGACTCCACTGTATCACACCTGTGACTAAGGGGTGCACAATAAAAAAAAATACCCACACCGTACACTTTACTCATTTTATACTTTACATTTTCTCAAGTTCACTGGGACTGTACTCCAAACTATCTCTTTGTTCTTCCAGATTTTTCCAGCTTCCATTTTCTTCTAATACTTTAATAAGAAAAAAAAAGATTATAAGAGGTAAAAGAGGAAACAAGGGAAAATGTAAATCAATTAGCATTGTCACTGGTTGAAATATTTCTTCAAACTGGTTTAGTCTCTGCCAGGTCCATAGACATTATGGATGTATACACTTTAATATGATACAGGAGAAAGTCAAACTTCTTATGGAAATGTTATTTTTATAGCAAGGTTTTATTTTTTATATATATTTTTTTTTTCAAAACAATTCCCCCTAAACTGTTCCCTTCCATCCTTTCCCAATAATCAAGATATCTCCTTTTTAAAACAGATATAGCATTTTGTTCACAAACATGATTCCCAATAGAATGGCCAAATAAATTATGAAATCGTTTACAATGATTTTGCTACTCAGTGAATGTGAACCTTTGTAGCAGGTGCATGGAAATAAGTCCCATTAATTGGTAGGTAATGTCCAGTCCAGGGGGGACCGTGGGCTTCCAGCAGCGAAGATCCAACTGGCCCTTGCTCCGACTTCACGCCTCGTCACCCTCTCAGAGGCCATCTGAGTCTCCAGCAGCAAGGATCCAGCCAGTCCCAACTTCTGTTCTGCCTCACCACCTGACAGGGGAACCTGAGGAGCCATCTCCCAAGTTAGTACCAACCTCCCCGTCGGCCCAAGTGTTCACATCCCTCCTGATTATAACAAAAAAGAGTACAGTAACATGATAGTAGACTGGAATTAGGTTTTAAAGTCCCAGTCCTGAAAGTAGGAACGGTTAAGTCAGGAACCATGATTAAAGAGCAATATCACAATCTGAGGCAGTTACTTGTATAACAGCAATGTATACCATGCTTCACATAGTGGCAGCATTCTGTTTCACCAACTGTGCCGCCTCGAGTATATAGAAACCAGTAGTGGGATGATTTCCCAATAGAGGTTAGGCAGGCTTGCAGAGCCATCACATATCAAACCCTCTCCAATGGTAGATTGGTATTGGTGTGGGCATTCATGATGGCATCCACTTCCTTAAACTCTCCAGGCCCATAAGAGAAAATAGTAGTCATATAGTATCCAACCACTTCTGGATGCAGCAACCTGGGGAAAAAAAAGGCACTCCCAAGAGGAGCAATCTTGCTGTACAGGGTTTGGATCAGTGTAGTCTTGGGAAGAGGTCTCTTATATCCAGCACATCACTGGCATGCCTGCTTCATAACCCAGATCAACTGCCCAGCCCAAGTGAGAAACTCTGCATCGATCGGATACCACTTGCTCATTTTCAGCATTATCCCTGATCCCACTACTCAGCTTCTCTTTATCAGAGTCAGTCAAAAATACATCTGGAAACATCATTTGAACACTGGCTTCCACATCAGCCACAGCTTGCCATCTGCTACAGTCCACTATACATGGGTGTTAGTAACAAGGTTATTTCTTTTCGGTGTCAACAGCAGGCTCACTCTTAGTGTCTTCCATAGTCCAGGGATCAACAATGGACATGCATGAGTCAAGTATCAGTACTTGTTGGGCATCCCAATTGCGAAAATAATGGGGAGGGTGTGATGCTTCACATCTCCCAGTTCACAACTGCAAACTCTGTACTTATATGTCCAAAGGTTTCAGTTATTTAGACAGCCCCACTCTATGGCTGGCCCCCTTCCCTGGGGTTGTAGACACTTTCAACTAAAGTTAGGGTCACATTGATTTTTTTTTAAGTACACCAGATCCCACTGCCACTCGATTAAAGGAAAAACATACTATATGTGTGGTACCTCCTCAGTGGCAATGTTTGTTTAGAATCAGCCATAATAGCAGCAGAGCAGCACCTGAATGGTGATACTCTAGGACTGTTTTTGGCTGCTTTTGCTGACCAGCACTGCTGTAGTGTTCCTGTACCAGGGATTGCCGCTATTTCAGTGGTCTTGGTTAGTCTCGGACGAAGTTGCATCCTGATGCGGGAATAGCAAAATTGCTCTTTGGCAATCTTCCAGTGATCCTGTGGTCCTTTGGTTGATAAAAGCAAAATCCAATGTTGAAGAAAAGTTTTTGTAGAAGAAACAAATGCTAAGCATGGCTAGTACACACAACTCTTTCACCTCTTGTGTCTGCACCACAACCGGCTCCTCATGCTTTTCTGGCATTCATGGCACTACATTACAGCCTTGATTAGCATAATGATGTGGCATTTCTCCGTGGCTGCTCTCAATTGGCTTGTGATCACTGGTGCCAAAGGCAGCTTCTCTGACATGCGCAATGCAACTTCTTAATATAGATTTTGAGTGCCTAGCTCTTAGAAGATGCCACAATGGCATGAATGTCAGCCATCTTTAAGCAGTTCAAAAAACACAGTGGTTTCACTCCCAAATGTGGCAAAAACAGTCACAATTATCACAAAACAATCTTTTCACTTTAGGGCTCTTGCAACTTTGCAAAAAAAAGGGTCCCTGTTTGGGTCCCTGTTCTATGTGCCTCTAGGTGCCAGATAAATGATCCATCCTAGCCAAGGGTTACATACACAAAACTTTATTTTTCACAGGCAAATGATATAAACTTCTTATTGCAACAATGCTGTAACCAAACAAACATCAATAGATCACTAATTAGCATGAGCTGCCTTCTCCTCTTCTTCCAGGGGCCTGTCTGTATCTCTCTGAGCTTTAATCCTCTGAGCTTTAATCCTCTGGAGAAGGTACAGAGAAGGGCTACCAAAATGATAAGGGGAATGGAACAACTCCCCTATGAGGAAAGACTAAAGAGGTTAGGACTTTTCAGCTTGGAGAAGAGACGACTGAGGGGGGATATGATAGAGGTGTTTAAAATCATGAGAGGTCTAGAATGGGTAGATGTGAATCGGTTATTTACTCTTTCGGATAGTAGAAAGACTAGGGGGCACTCCATGAAGTTAGCATGGGGCACATTTAAAACTAATCTGAGAAAGTTCTTTTTTACTCAACGCACAATTAAACTCTGGAATTTGTTGCCAGAGGATGTGGTTAGTGCAGTTAGTATAGCTGTGTTTAAAAAAGGATTGGATAAGTTCTTGGAGGAGAAGTCCATTACCTGCTATTTTCACTTAGAGAATAGCCACTGCCATTAGCAATGGTAACATGGAATAGACTTAGTTTTTGGGTACTTGCCAGGTTCTTTTGGCCTGGATTGGCCACTGTTGGAAACAGGATGCTGGGCTTGATGGACCCTTGGTCTGACCCAGTATGTCATTTTCTTATGTTCTTAGGGGAACACACACTGTATTCAGGATTCCTTTTCTTAAAGTGGACAGAGGCCGTATACCTGGATCTTAAAGTGGACAGAGGCCGGATACCTGGTATTCTGAGGGTTTCTCCTGTATACACTGTTACATACCCTCTCCCTCAGCTCAGTCTTATGAAGTTGATCATCTGCTCCTACCAGGGCTGTATTACTAGGTAGCATAGGCCAATGAGACCCATGTAATATCAAATTTAAACAGAACCCATCATTTTTATTTTCCTTTCCTGCCCTACATTGGGACTTCCTTGTCTTTCTTTCTTTAAAATACTGAATAGTTGGGTTATAAGCCTCTAAGCCATGGAGTGCCTCTTGTTGTAACCCATCTACATGCCCCCACTCGAACTTAGGGGGAATCAGGTTTGGGTGGGGTACTTTCAAATTTTCTCAGGTACTCTCACAGCTTTTTTGAAATCTCTGTTTAGGGTTCCCAGTGGGCCCACAGTTTCGCTTTTAACAAAGCCAACTTAACTCTTTGAACCTTTTAGGACCTAGAATACCCAACTTTCCCCTGGCGATATCTCCCTTTAGCTTGGAAATTTTCCTGTCTTCCTCTGAGCTTCACCATGGGAAGACCTCTAGCCAAGACTCCTTTCCAGCCTTGGTTAGTCCCAGAGTCTCATCCGGTTCATTACTCCCATACTTGTCATAAAGAGAGAAATCCTCCTTGATTCCGGCCAGTTTCTCTTCTGGAACCTGTGTTGGAGGCTCTTGTTGTTCCATAAGCCATTTTATTCTCTCTCCACAAATGTAGACTACTGTCACTGGAGATGTATGATCACTGATGATTTGCATAACTTGACCTCTTCACCTAAGTGTTTGTTCATCCCCAAACTCCACTGGTATCTGTGCTGAAGTCCCATCCATCTCAACTGGGATCCTAGAAGTGCTAAGTTCAGAACGAGGAATATTAACAGTCCTCACCACCCGATGTCACCAGGTTGACCTCCTGTTCCCACGTCAAGGCTGGGCTGTGCAGCCAATGACCACAAGGAGTCCCATACAGCCATGTCCCATGATTGGTCTCCATCATTATATGCTATATTTACTACATGGTCACAATCACTGTAGATATGCTAAGACGGTAACTTTAAAATGAGCACGCGTGCACCCATATTCACACATACGAGTGCACGAATGCACATACACTGGAATTTTAAATCATCCACACAAGTACACACATATGATTTAAAATACACCTAACTCGCGCACGTATGCTCCTAATTTTAAGCGGCTATGCAAGGAAACGTTCTTTGCATATCTTCCTTAGGAATTTGTTGGCTTAAAACACACACACAGCTAAGCAGCTGTTAAAACATGTGTGTGTGAAAGAAATAGCCAATTTGACTAATTAGTCCACTAGTTTGCCCAGCTTACCTGTGGGTAATCCCCTCTGGTTCTTAAGCCTGCACACCCCCTGCTTACTCATACTCCTCAACCAGTAGTTTTTGACCTAAAACAAGTTTTCTTCAGACTTGCACCTCTTCAAGAGCAGGAGGAAATATGTGAGGCTATCATCCTGCCGCGCGCTGCAGCCATCTGATTTAAAATATGGATTTATGCAAATAAATGTTGGCTTTGCCCTATAGTGACCCTAATATGCCCTGATTCTGCCCCTTTTTCCCGCACATTTGGTAGTTCATGCACATGCATGTATGCGCATAATGGGGCTGTTTTAAACTACAAGTTGCTCACGTTTGGCCCAGATACTTGCCCATATGGGCCTTTTAATGCGAGCAACTCTTTAAAAATTCACCCCTTTGTGAACTCCTCTGAAGAAGAGGTTTCGCATTCTTAGAGTTAATTAGGGTCTATGCCAGGACTCCCTCCTTGGGATAGTCCTGTTCAGCCTCGGCCTTTTCCATAAACTCCTTAGCATGTGCACTACAGGTCTGAAGCTGTCTTCATTTTCCAGGACTCTCTATCCATTTATCCATCTCACAGTCACTCTCGGTGTCAGCGACACCATCATATTCAGCTGTGCCAATGTAGTTATAGCAGCCACTATCAGTAGTGGCAGCTCTGGCAAACCCCCATCATCCTCTTGCACAGTCCAGCCTACCCATTCCTCGGTGGTAGGCTGTAGCTTACATGCTGCATACTGCTGCTTCTCAGCTCCCTAACTTGGCTCTGGTATCATGGGAGTCAGAGGGGTACACCCCATTTGAATATCTTTCAGGATCCGGTACGGAACTTTGCAGGTCTGTCTCAGCATTTGCATCTGCTGCTGAAAGACTTGCTGCTGGGCCTTTAGTGTAACTGCTGCTGTGTCTATTGTCCCTCTACAAGGATTTGGCACAAAGTTTCCATGTTAGCTTCTGGCTACTTTCAAAAGCATAATAGCTCTCACTTGACTCAGCAAAATAAAAAAAACCCTTGCTTGTCTGGCCTTTTAACCCTATTTTCCCCCTTTTTGTGTGTGCTGGTCCAGGCATCTAGATACCTAGATGCTTGACCCACCTTAAATCCCACAGAGGGAGAGAGCTTTGTGGGTGGGATAAAAGTACAAGTCCCACTGTGTTCAGGAGGTCCCTATGCCTCCAGGATAAAGGCAGCTCCTGTAAAACATTCTGTCCAAACCAGAAGAGAATGAGTGTACACTGACCAGATGCAAAGCAGTCTATAGCCCGTGTGTGTAAATAGCTACTGCTAAGGTGGTCAGTCCATCTGCAAGTATTATGTTTGTTTAATAATGTTTTATCTACACCAAAAAGGCTGGAGTCACTATGGCTTTCTGTCTCCTGCCAAGGAGACACTGCTTAGGAATTTTTTTCTCTAAGCCTTGTACATAGAAAAACCTCAAGTCGCCAGAGGAAAGGTTAAGCCAATGTCTTTCACAAGAACACTGGAAGTTGGAAGTCACAGGGTATGGGTCTAGGAGCACACCAAAGTAGAGCAACATTCTTAATCTGTGTACAAGAGCACTGGAACCTAGAGGTTTGTGGGCACATAGGGGGAGCATAGAGAAAAAAAGAAAAAAAATGAAACTGCCTTTAAATTAGTGAGGGTCAGTTAGGGCCTGGAAGGTAGTCAGGATTAGGGTTGTTTTGCAGAATAAAGAGGCAAGCTCTGTCCGTAGTTTATGGCTTGTGCTGCACGGTGTAGTTAGTGCTGGTGAGGCAGGGATTTGTTTACCTTTTTTTCCCTTTTAAAAGAGAAAAAAAAAGATAGATGAAAAACAGTTGGATTTAGATTTAGATTTATTAAGTTTTATATACCGTCACTAGGTTCACAACAAGTTTTATATACCGTAACGGTTCACAAGAAAATAAAACATGCAGCTGAATATATCATACAAAATTAATAAACCTAAAATACATTATTAAACCTAAAAACATTTTAAAATCTAAAATACATTTAAGTACAGTATTAACCTAAAATACACTATTACAGCTAAAATACATTATAACAAACTAAAACACATCCGAAATGAGTACTGTGGCTGGAGCAGGGTGTTGCTCAGAGTGAAATTGAAACTGCTAGCAAGTGCAGAAGCTAGAGAGCTTAGAGGCATAAACAGTACTCTAGAAAACCTAGTCTGGATCCAGTAGGTATACTGCAGTGCAGCTGCAGCAGATTGGAAGCATGTTAGGCTGTAATTGGCATACACTGGCTTAAAACCTCCTAGATGGGCAGAGGCAGCTACAGGCAAGTGTGCTGAAGTCTCAGAGTTCCTGGACAAAGCCCCAGGGAAAGCAAGAAGCAGAGAGAGTGACACAGCTAACAAGTTAGCTGTCTGCCCTATCCTGGAGAGCGACACTGCTGTGAATAGAGCAGAAAGACCAGTCAGGCTAATGAAGTCAGCAAAGCCACTCCCAGATGCCATAGATGACTAAAGAAAGACAGAATTACATGGCAGCAGCTGGTCACCCAACTACAAGAGATAGCAGTAGACATTATCCAGTGAAAGGGTTTGCAGTGTGCTGATGAAGACTGCACAGAAGGAGGATGTATTTTAAGTTCTGAGACTGGCACTATAGGAATTCCCAAGGAAGACCCTGTAAGGTGCCCAAACACTGCCAGGAGCCAAGAAACAGCTTCCATAAGAAACCCAGAGACTGGGGCTGGGAAGAACCCTGAAAGATGGGTCACAGAGAGCCCTGGGGAAGGCAACCAAGACTACCCAGAAGGAGGCAGTAATGAGAGGCTTGAGGAATGCAGCAGGGCAATGAGCTGGGCTCTACAGGGAGGCCTGAATTCAGCACTACAGGAGGCCTGAGGAAGGCCCTGTAGGGAGCCCAAACACTAAAGAGAAATCAGAGGAGTCCCTAGCGAGCGGGAGCTCAGAGGAGCCAATGTGTGGCAGAGAGAGTCAGTGAGAACCATGATGGAGTCACCAGAGGCACTGGTCATGACAGTGCAGAGGAGGCAAAAGTCACTGCAGAGATGAGTGGAGTACTCATCATAAGTCCCACAGCCAGTCCAAGGAGTCTTGCCAGGGTAGAAGTGGAACCCAGAGCTATAAAAGGACTTAGTTAAAGGACTGTGAACATATGTTGGGTGAGGGCCGCAGTGAAGGGTACTAACAGTGTGGTAGTCTGGGATAACCCTAATGTGTGTGGGTGAGCATGATACTTGATCTCCATCCCTAAGCATAGCTGGTGGTAGGCCAGAGGAAGGGGAATGGGGCATGTTGTACTTCCCTGGATGGGATTCAGGGGGAAAGTAGTGACACTCAAACCAATGGGACCAAGCTGAGGGGGTTATGTAACAGAGTGACCTTGTTTTCTCTCTTTTTGTTTGTATTGGACCAGGCCTGGTTCAGCTTAAATCCCACAGAGGGAGAGAACTCTGTGGGCAGGACCCAACTGTGGCTGGGATAAGAGTGCAGGCCTAGCTGTGTTCAAGAGGCCCTTATGCATCCAGGAGGAAGACACCTCCTATATAGTGCTCTGTCTAAACCAGAATGGAGTGAGTGTACACTGACCAGAAGCAAGGCAATCTATAGCTCCTGTGTATGTGACTACTGCTATGGTAGGCAGTCTATTGTGCAAATATTGTGTTTGTTTAATAAAGTTTTATTTGCACCGGAAAGGCTGGAGTCAGTGTGACTTTCTGTCTCCAGCCAAGGAAACACTGCTTGGTCTCCCACAGGCCTCTTATTGACTTTAAGTCCCTCTCTCCAGATGGATCTACCCTCCTTAGCTTGCTATAACTTACTTTTGTAGCCAGGCCTCAGAGAAATTCTCTTTTCTCTATTTTTTTCTCTGCACAAATTTTTGGCCTATGCTACTGCTTAGAACAAAATTCCTCAGCACAAGTTCCTGCTTTGTGTACTGCTTTAAGAAGAAAAGGTTTCTAAGAAAATGTATCTTCTTATTACTTTTCTTTTATTGTGAATCCCTGGTCTGTGTTTTTGTCTGGGCCAGAACTCCTCAGCACAAATTCCTGCTCTTTACAATAATTTAGAGCAAAACCAGGTTTACCTCCCAAAAAACATTCTTTCCTTTTTTTCCCTAACATGAGTTTCTGCTTGTGCAGACACTTTCAAACAAGACTTCTCTCTTTTTTTTTCTTTTTTCTGGTGAGGGTCTCTGTCTATGCCCAGCTTAGATAAGAAATCCCAATTCTCACACTATACGTATGGCAGCACAAGAGGTCTGTAGTGTGCCAGAGGTCAGATACATGCTGAACTGTGGCTCTTCTTACACAAAATGTTATTCTTCACAAGCAAATTATATAATATAAACTGCTTACCTCAGCAGTTCTCCAACCAAACAAACATCAGTAGATCAGTTATTAGCAGGAACTGCCTTCTCCTCTTCTCCCAGGGGCCTGTCTGTGTCTCCCTGAGCCTAAACTTTAATCCCCTGCTCAAGGGAACTACCCTATAACCAGGATTCCTTTCCTTAAGATACCTGGATCTGGTCTTTTAAGGTATTCTGAAGGTTTCTCCTGTATACTCCAATCCTACAAAAACAGTAAAGAGACTGGTGCCTGGCCTTCATCTGTCTTTTCTACTTAGGGCACTTCACGGTGTTGTGCTTCAAAATAACAGCTATAACTGAATGGATCCCGACAGGTGACTCCAAGAAACTCTTTAGTTTCCCCTAACATCTCTAGCATTTCTCTATCTTTTATAAGCCTACATACTGTCTCTCTCTAGGAGGCCCACATTTACCCCTCCACTCTATTACTGACCCTTCTCATAGACACTCACTATATCCAAGAGTTGTTCAGTTTTCTGCATCCCTTGTACTTCCAGGCTAGCTCCACTCATCTGTGGTGAGTTACAAGACTGTCTGATTGAAGATAAGAATGTGAGGGATAACTTTTCCATTTATCTTGGCTGTAGTCATAATCCTGTTATCCCAGGTCCATCACATTTTTGTTTTTTACTATCAGGAAGTCATGGTGTGAACTGCTTGTAAGCACCTGGTCATGTTCATTCAGCAGCTGTAGATTGCCTTCATTATGTAGCATGAGAACACTTAGGAGTGAATTTTCAAAGGAGTTATACTCATAAAAGTAGCAATATTCAAAATCCAATTTAAAACATTTCTTCCTTTTTCTTCTTACTCAAGTCCATCAAATATTGTCCAGCAAATTACTCACACTTCTCGAGCAAATGGTTCTTCGTCAGAGTTTCAGTGACACAGTCCACAAGTGTAATTGTAGTCTGCATGCATGTGCTCTGCAGTTCTGTTAGCTTGGTCTGCAAACCACTGTATTTCTAGTAGAAATATTGTATTACCAGTGATCAGAAGTTTGGTTGCACCATGGCTGCTGCTATTCAGGGCTGCACCAGTAAGGTATGGCATTGTTTTCTAGCTGTTTTAGGATGGTCAATAGCATGTGGTGCAAGCACAGAGTTAACAATTGCTTCTGTCTGTGTCTAGGCTATTTCTGAATCAGAAAATACCACCTTCAGCAAGAAAAAAGTGCCAGCTTTTGATTTTTAACTGTTATGATGCATATCTGTATGAAAAGCAAAAGCCCCTTCAACTCTAAATATTGCATTTTCCATTTTATAGCAATGTTTAACTAAAAAGCGTGTTAATTTTGAAGATGAGCTCTCTTTTTTAATAGATTTGTTATGCTTACCTGAGTTTATGTGAGCTTGTAAATCACCAGCACTTTATTTACCACAGAGATATTGGTGCCAGATCTGAAAATTAAGCATTTAGCTTCCTGGTCATCTGTTCCCTTCCAAAAACATGGAAATGTCCTCATTCCTCTGTAAAATAGCACTTGTTTTTGGCATTTTATTCTAATCTCCAGTAGATTTCAGATTAATATATATTGCTTTTTCCTCTTAATTTCATTCTTTCTTTAAAAAAAAGTGAACCATGTATATTAGTGATAGGCATTCTTAGCTAACCTAAATCCTCTTTCTTTCTCTTAACTGAGAAAGCGGATTAGTAGACCTGGGTGGAGAGATCTCACAGTGGTAGCCCTATAGGGACCCAAAGCAAATGCAGTGGCCACATAGGATAGCAGGTGAGCAGAGAGTTCCAGAGGGAAACAGAGGGGAGATCAGCTATACAGCGTAAGACCACTGTCTCTGGAGTCTGGTTCCTCTTTCTCTCATTAGCGCCCTCATGTGCCCAAACTGGAGATTTCTCTCATTGTGTGGGTAGGTGTGTTGGTCATGGGCACATAAATTCTTTTCTTATGACATTTGCCTATAAATTAAAAAAAAAACATGGAGCACATACACCTAAAGAAGCCCAATAAAAGGACATGTCCTCATAAGAGATAGCTCTATTTTTGTGGCCTTTTATAGGTTGGCATCTGTGGAAATGTGGTTTTCTGATTGCTATTAGCATAATCTCATTAATAGCAAAAACAGTTAACTATTACATATAGAGGTATAGTTGCATTTTTAGCATTAATGAGGCCAGAATAAAGTTTCAGGATTTAAAATGCATTATCAACGCCTGCATTTTAGTATAATGAGCTCATTAGCATACATTTTCATCACATCAATTAAAATGGGCATTGATGTTAACCTTAACACAGACCTCAATTAAAGTAACCTAATGCATTAAACTGATACAACCCATGTTAAAGTCTTTCAGGCTGGTTCACTGGCTAACGCATGTTAAACATCCATGTAAGTGCTAATGTGTTTTAATACATAGTCCTCAAAGTGACAAGATGCATCAGTGTAAGAAGGATAATAAACCAAGTTATCTGAACTTAGGAAGCAGTACAGTGAAGGCTTGCTTTAAAAAGGTACCATTAGTGTTCCTTCAATACAGGAGCATCCAGTATAATTTATATTCTTTATGCAATGGACTTAATTTTTAGATAGCAGGTGCCCACAATTGTCACTAGCAATATAGCTAACTAACACTTCCTCAGTTGTAGGGATGTGAATTGTGTGCCCTATCGTCTTAACGATTGAAATCGTCTGGCAGGAGAATAAAATCGTGTTTGGCACGATTTTTTAGTTAAAAAATCGTTAAAAATCGTTTTTTCCGATTAGTGCGCACTAACTCCCAGTTAGTGCGCACTAACTGAAAATGATACAATTTGACACTTTTCAGGTCAGTTAAGGTCAGTTTAGGAATGAATATGTATTCCTATTTGCTGCCCTCTTATTTATTCATGTTACCAAGGTTCCCACTGACAGTATATGGGGGATGGGAAATGGAAACAGTTGGTAGCTTGACAAAACAAGTAATGTGATCAGTCAATGTGACTAGAATTTGTGCCCTAACCCTGATACCAGGGGTGTTGTGATCTTCCTGCACACAGTGCCCTAACCCTGGCACCAGGGGTGTTGTGATCTTCATGTACACAGTGCCCTATCCCTATTAATACCAGGAGTGTTGTGATCTTCCTGCACACAGTGCCCTAACCCTGATACCAGGGGTGCTGTGATCTTCCTGCACACAGTGCCCTATCCCTATTAATACCAGGAGTGTTGTGATCTTCCTGCACACAGTGCCCTATCCCTATTAATACCAGGAGTGTTGTGATCTTCCTGCACACAGTGCCCTATCCCTATTAATGCCAGGAATGTTGTGATCTTCCTGCACACAGTGCCCTAGCTGGAGTCAGATTGTGCAGTAAATGAGATCTACCTTGTCCCCAAGCTGGAATCAATGTGTGCAGTAAAGGAGACCTGCCTTTTCCACAGCTGGAGTCAGTGTGTGCAGTAAAGGAGACCTGCCTTGTCCCCAAGCTGGAGTCAGTGTGTGCAGAAAAGGTGACCCGCCTTTCCCCCAAGCTGGAATCAATGTGTGCAGTAAAGGAGACCTGCCTTTTCCACAGCTGGAGTCAGTGTGTGCAGTAAAGGAGACCTGCCTTGTCCCCAAGCTGGAGTCAGTGTGTGCAGTAAAGGAGATCTACCTTGTCCCCAAGCTGGAATCAATGTGTGCAGTAAAGGAGACCTGCCTTTTCCACAGCTGGAGTCAGTGTTTGCAGTAAAGGAGACCTGCCTTGTCCCCAAGCTGGAGTCAGTGTGTGCAGAAAAGGTGACCTGCCTTTTCCCCAAGCTGGAATAAATGTGTGCAGTAAAGGAGACCTGCTTTTTCCACAGCTGGAGTCAGTGTGTGCAGTAAAGGAGACCTGTGCACACATAATGCAATGCACAGGAAGCAATGATGTGACTGCTGGAGTGGTGCACTGCCTGCCTACCCAGGCTTGAATATATTAATGCTGCAGTACTAATAAAAATAAATTATAATTCTGCTAAAATGCCACTAGCCTCACCAGTTACACTAGGCTAGTAGCCTAATCAGACATTCACCACCACCTAATAATAATTAATTATTAATTCAGTGATATAATAAATAATTTAAAAAAAATTGAGTAGGTTAATATAATAGATGACTGTAGTAGATTGAATAAAGATCTGATGTTTCTGCTCTCCTCACACCAAACAAAAGCAACACACAAGCAGAGAAGCCCTTCTTATAAAGCTGAGCTAGTGAGTTAAGTAGGAGGAAAAGTAAACATACTGGTGGCCAGTGTGGCTACTTAAAAAATACACTTACCAACAATCAATTACCACATATATTTGAACTGTGTAGTTCCAGCCAGGACCACCTTTCTAAAATGCACAGTGATTGGCAAATTCAACATGCACTAGCATCTCATGTGCCTGCTATCAAAAATAATAAACAAACAAGTTCTAGTCACATGAGTGATGATCATCACATTACTTTTTTTGTCAAGCTTCCAACTGTTTCCATTTCACATCCCCCCAACCATTACCTCAGTGGGAACCTTGGTAACATCAATAGATAAGAGCACAGCCAGCCAATAGGAATACATATTCATTCCTAAGTGACCTTTACTGACCTGGGAAGTGTCAACACTTTGTTTCATTTTCTGTTGGTGTTCGTGAGTTTCCAGTTCCATTTCCCATCCCCCCAACCATCACCTCAGTGGGAACCTTGGTAACATCAATAGATAAGAGGGCAGCCAGCCAATAGGAATACATATTCATTCCTAACTGACCTTCACTGACCTGGAAAGTGTCAATTTGTATCATTTTCTGTTAGTGCGCACTAACGGGAGTTAGTGCGCACTAACACGATTTAACGATTTTTAATGATAAATCGTTAGAATTTCTATTGTATTGTGTTCTATAACGATTTAAGACGATATTAACATTATCAGACGATAATTTTAATCGTTGAAAAATGATTCACATCCCTACTCAGTTGTCTCTCTGAATGAATGCCTGTTGTCCACACAGACAGCCTGAATTCTCAAGGGTTTTCATCCATTTGGGCCTGATTTACTAATCTTTTTCCTCATAGACACAGACTGTGTTTAAAGTCTTAGCAAATCAGGATTTTTTGTTGCTCATAATTCAGGCCCAAATAAAAATAGTCACAGAATAGAAGGTGAAAGTCAATATCAGCACATGACTGGAAGAGTCCATTAGTAACCAATAATATTCTCAGCAACAGTGTAATGAAACCAGCATTCATATGTCAGCAGCACTTGACATTCTGGATTGACTTCTATGATAACATGTACTGAAGAAATTACTTACCTGATAGTTTTGTTTTCCTTAGTGCAGACAGGACCAGTGGGTTTTGCTCCCCTGCTAGCAGATGGAGACAGAGCAAGCTGATGTCACAGTATATATAGCCCTGCAGTGACCCCCATCCTGCCAGTATTCACTTCAAAAGCAACTGTGGACATACTAGCAAAAAAATTTGATTAAAAACATGATTAAAAACAGATAACCAGAGCTGTACTCAACCAACCATAAACACTGAACTCACATAAGATTCTAGGCACCTCAAGCTAAGGACTGGATGAAAACTTTCCAGTAATCCCTTAGGACACAGAGCCCCACAGGAGGACTAATGACACATTCATGTGGCAGCTGAGTCCATCTATCTACATTAAGGAAAACAAAATTACCAGGTAAGTAATTTCTCCATTTCCTAGTGTGTAGACAGGTGGACTCAGGACCAGTAGGATGTGCCAAAGCTACTCCCCAAGAGGGTGGGAGGCTGCCCACACAATGAGATTGTGTGGGATTGTGAGGGTGGGGGTCAACACCACATGGGCAAAGGCTGCATATTCCCGGGCCTGCACATCCAGATGATAAAACCTGGAAAAAGTGTGTAAGAAGGACCACATCGCAGCTCGGCAGATATCGATGGGAAGCAACAAACTAGCTTCCGCCTAAGCCCTAGTGGAATGAGCCCTAAGCTGAGTGGGCAATGGCTTTCCAACAACCACCTATGCGGCCATGACTACCTCCTTAATCCAGTGAGCTATGGTAGCCCGCAAAGCTGGAACACCCTGCTTACTCCCACCATGGAGAACAAACAGGCAATCCGTCTTTCGAAAAGGTTCAGAAACTTCCAGATACCTAATGACAAGTCTCTTGACATCCAAGGAGCACAAGAGGTGATAATCCTCTGCATCCCTGACCTTATCCAGGGATGGTAAGGAAATGGACTGATTCAAATGAAAGACCGAGACTACCTTGGGTAAGAAGGATGGAACAGTATGCAGCGCTAATGCCCCTGGAGTCACCCAAAGAATGGCTCCTGGCAAGACAATGCCTGCAGCTCAGAAATTCAACATGTTGAACATATAACCACCAGGAACACAGTCTTCAAGGTCAACACCTGCAAGGAAAGGCTACACAGTGGTCGTAACGTAGGGCCCGCCAAAATATCCAGCACCAAGTTAAGACTCCACAATGGAACCGGTAACTTCAAGGGAGACCTAAGATGCTTCACTTCCTTCAAAAAACAGGTCACATCAGGATGTGACGACAATGAAACACCATTCACCAGGCCTCTGAAACAGGCAAGAGCTATAACCTGCACCTTCAAAGAATTAAGGGTCAAACCTTTATTCAACCCATCCTGCAAAAAATCCAGAATGAGAGGGATCTTAACTGAATGAGGAAGGACACCTCACTCCTCACTCAAGGCCTCAAGAACTCTCCAAACCTACATATAAGCCAAGAAAATGGAGAACTTGCGAGTGCAGAGTAAGGTGGCAATCACCGCAGAGAAATAATGACACTTTAACAGGCGAGCCCTTTCAAGGTCCAAACTATAAAACCGAATTGAGTCGGATCCTCGTGAAGAACCGGTCCCTGCTGTAACAGGTCCATGTGTGGTGGAAGACGTATGGGGCCTCCACTAGGAGCTGTCACAAATCTGCATACTGCAGACGCCTGGGCCAGTCTGGCGCCACCAGAGAACTTAACCCCCTGTGGCCTGCGATCTCTCAAATTATCTGCCAATCAAAGGCCATAGAGGAAAGACATAAAGCAATCTGTCTTCTGGCCAGACCTGTATGAGAGCATCTATTCCCAGGGACCACAGATTTCCCCTGCAACTGTGGAATTGAGGAACCTTCGCATTTTGAGAAGTCACCAGCAGATCTAGTAACGGAAGGCCCCAGTGATCCACAATCAGCTGAAATGCCTTGGCTGACAACACTCACTCTCCTGGTTCAGACTCTCCCTGCTGAGAAATTCCTCGCTTACGTTGACTTTTCCTGCAATGTGAGAGGCCAAGATCATCTGTAGATGACCTTCTGCCCATTCCATAAGCTGGTCTATTTCCTGTGACACTCCCTGGCAATTGATATAGGCCACCATTGTTGCATTGTCTGACATCATGTGAACCGCTTGATCCCACAGCCTGTGGCTGAACTACTAGCATGCCAGCCATACCGCCCAGGCTTCTAGGCAATTGATGTTCCAGTGAGACTCTTTGGCATTCCAACACCCTTGGGCCGTTAACAGTGAGCTCCCCAACCATGGAGACTTGCATTTGTCATGACTACAAGGGAAGGAGAGGACAAGGGAACGCCCTTTCTCAGATGATCCTCCTGCAACCATCATTGGAGGTGGGAGCAGATTTCCATCGACAAGTGCAGCCAAACCGTATAGTCCTGAGATGGCAGATTCCAATAAAACACCAGAGAGCGCTTAAGAGGACACATATGTGCCCTTGCCCACGGCACCACTTCCAGGGTAGCCGCCATCAAGGACCACACCATGGTGCTCATCAACTGATGTACTTGAGACATCAATTTCTGGATCCAAACTTCTGGCAGGAAAACTCTGTCCTGTCCCATGTTGAACCATATCCCCAGATACTCCAACGACTGGGATGGTTGAAGATTGCTCTTGATCAGGTTCACCATCCAACCAAGGAGATCACCTTGTGTGAAAGCAGGCAGCTCTCTTTCTGAGACTTTTCTAGAATCAGCTAGTCATCCAAATATGGGTACACTGGGATTCATTCTTTTCACAAGACCACCACTGCTACCATAATAACCTTGGAAAATGTTCTGGGAGCGGTGGCTAGACCAGAAGTCAGCACCCGAAACTGATAATGGTGCCTCCAACACCACAAGTTTTAGAAAGCAATGGGGTTCCAATCGGATGGGGATATGAAGGTAAGCCTCTGACAGATCCAAAAAGGTCAGAAATGCTTCTGACTGTACTGCCATTATCACAGAGTGTAAGGTTTCCATGCGAGAAAGAGTCACCTTCAAATCACGGTTGTCACTCTTGACATCCAGGATGGGATGAAAGGAACCCTCCTTCTTGAGCACAATGAAATGAATGGAATATCGCCCCATACTTTCTTAAGATGTGGGCACCAGAACCAAAGCCCTCAGTCTGAGGAGCCTTTGAAGCGTAAACTCCACTACCTGCTTCTTCTGTGGGGAGCAGCAAGGGTACACCATGACACGTCGAGGAAAACTGTAAAATTCCAGTGTATACCTTTTTGTATCACCTCTAGGACCCACTGGTCCAACGTGATCTCGACCCACCTATGATAAAAGATAGAAAGATGTCCCACTATTTCCTGTTCCGGAAGGTGGGTCAGCAAACCTTCATTGGGAGGCTCGGTAAGGTCCACCACCCACTCCTCTCTTGGGCTGTCGGGGCCGAAAGGACTGAGACCTACCAAAAGACTGAGTCTGTTGAAAGGTCATCTCTCTGTAGGGACGAAAACAAATGAACCTCGAAGACAATCCCTCATATCAAAGGGGCACTGTAACTGCTTCTTATTCTCCAGCAACTGAGGAACCGGAGTCTTGCCCCACTTACTGGCCAGTTTTTCCAACTCACTCCCAAACAAGAGCAAGCTTTTAAAGGGCATCTTGGTAAGACTGGCTTTAGAGGCTGCGCCAGCCAACCAGTTTTGCAACCGGAGTTAACGCCCGGCTGCTATCACCGAACTCATTCCTCTGGCTGAGGTCCAAACTAAATCACTGCCTGTGTCTGCTATAAAGGTGGCTCTGGTATTCCCTCCAGACTCACCAGCCTCCTGAGAGAGAAGCAGACAAGATCTTGCCTCTAAAGCATCCACTTTGGGGAAATGCATATGCTCTCTCACCATCAGATCCAGGGGGTACAGGCCTTTGACCCCCTTTAAAATTTACCTCTGGGGCGTCCCATTCCAGATCAATCAATTCCTGAATGGTATCCATCACAGGAAAAAACAAGAGGCTTTATGTAAGGAAACCAAAATGGAATTCTTCCTCAGCTCCAACAAAGCATCCAAACCAGGGGCACACTGGGAAATCAGGGCCATCAGTTGCTCTCTATGAAAGAACCACAACATGGTTCAATATGGTTCCAGCCCTGGAGGAATGTCCCCAAATTCCAGGAAATCAAGATCAACCTCATCATCAGTGCATTCTGGATTCCTGTTGAGAACACCCACAGGGAGCCGGGGTGAGCTTTGGTGCTTAAGCATAGGGCTGGAAGAGGGAGGAACCACCGGCTGAGGGTCTGATTTGTCAGAAATGGGGGAAGTGGAGGACCATGCCTGAAGAAAAGCTTGAAAAAATTCCACCCAAGAAAAAGTAATAGTCCAAACCAAACCCAGAAGGAACTGGAGCTGGTCCCACAGAACTGCACTCACCAGCGGAGGAACCAGTCAAGGGAGAACCAAGATCTGGCGTTCCCTCAGTCAAAGCTGTGACCAACCCCATCATCAGAATGGGAAGAGCCCGGCTTAGCAAAATCTGAGGAAGACAACTCTCCCTGAGCATCTGAGCAGCACTGACACAGGTTAGAAGCCAGGTCAGGCTGAGAAGCCCTATTATGACAGACAACAGAAATAGGAAGACGTTTAGGCTTCTTGCTTACCAGCGCCATAGTGGCAGTTAAATGTGTAAAAAGGTTTGTGTACATAAAAAGCACGCTCAAAAGACGAGCGCACAACGTTTTTGCAGAGCCAATGCACTGCACACACAAATGGCCTATAGAGAGCAACAGCACACGCACAAGAGCGCGAGGAAATGGCCACCACAGTCTACCATGCGGCATGCAAGAACAAAGCCTAAGTGCAGGGCCTAGCTCACTGGGGGCCACTCAACCCACCCAGCTGCCAGTTCATTAACCCCAACAGGAACAGGAACAAATGTTGGTATGGCACGCTGAGAATGAAGACCAGAGGAAGTCCAGAAACCCCCTCTAACTGTCTCCGATTCAGGTTAAAACTTTCTTGATTTTTTTTTAAACCTTACCTGAGCTCAGTGCTTGCCAGCTGAGTACAGAGAAGGTCTCCAACTGCAGGGGGAGAGGGCATCTGCCGTCACTACCATGTTTTGCTTCCTCACCCACTGCCTTTCAGCTGAACTAGCAGGTAAATCCATGCCAGAACACCCAGCTACTGGACCAAGGCACACCTCTGAGGGACCATGGAAATCACCTCAGAAATTCTCAATTGAGGGAGGAACCTTTAGGTATCACCACAAGAGAACGGGGCTTTATTTTCCTGAATTTAGAATTTCAAATTTCTCCTTCCAAAAAGCTTGAAGCAATCCCCATAGGGAGATGCACATCTACCATCTGCTGGAGTTGGAGAATACTGGCAGACTGGGTTCACTGCAGGGCTATATATACTGTGATGTCAGCTTGCTCCATCTCCATCTGCTGGCAGGGGAGCATAAACCCACTGGTCCTGAGACTATCTGTCTACACGCTAGGAAAAGTGTATATTGCTACAAGCACCTGCTGACTACTGTTGATGTTTTTTTCTATTGGTGCAAGATGCAAAATGCCAGGAGCATTCTAATAAACCAAAATAAGCAAAAGAATCTATAAATAAATATAGGAATAGGATTTGAATTGGGTCAGTTACACTGCCAGAAATACTGTGGTAGCATCTGTGAATATGACTTCCTGTAGCCCAACTCCTCCATTACCCCTCAGATCCTTCCTTTCTCTTTTTATAAACTTCTTTCTTTCCAAATTTATTTTGAAAATGTGTTGCACAGCCATTCTTATCACTTTTGCCTTTTTCTGATGCTTTCTTGTTTAGCTTCTTTAATCCCCACTAGTTACCAAAACAAATCCACCCAGCTTGACCTTCCCCATTGAAAGTTGCTTTGAGAGGGCACTATAGACTGAGCTGAGCATGAACAGAAGGCTAGGAGGCCAAAATATCACCAGAATTTGTAATTCTCATTATATTTGCAACAAGTCAGAATGATAAACAATCCAATTTAAACCACAATTATGATTTAAGAATTTAATTTATGGTGACTCACTTTTTCTGGGTCTATTGGCCAGAGCTAGAGGCAATCCTTGGAAAAGCTACCTAAATTGTGCAGAGTCAACTCTGAACAATCCTATGAAATGAGTCTTAAAGATTTAACAATGTAATGTATACTGTAGAGGACAGAAGGGGTGGGGGGGTGTGGATATGATAGAGATATTTGAATAACTCAAGGTAGAAATAATGTCCAAGAAGCAAACCTTATTCAGCGGAAAGGAATCTCTCTAGATCAAGGTGTCATAATTTGCGGCTCAATGAGGGTACACTCAGGAAGAGTGAAATATCATGAAATGGCCTCCCACTGCAGGTGGTAGAGGCAAAAACAGTAAAAGAATTCATAAAAGCATGAGGTGATTACAGTGGCTTCTTGGCTGCAAAGTAATAAATGGAAAGCCAGAGATCAAGTGGGGATGTTTGATGTTCCAAGGAAGGAAATTGGGCAAACTAGATAGATCTTAAGGGTCTTATCTGCTATCACAGCCCATATTTCAATATTTTAGCAGGGCAGTAGACTGATTCCTCATTTAAGGGATTCTGATCTTTTTAATCTACTTATCTCTGGTCACAGTTAACACTGATCCATCTTCTGTCTCCTATTTGGGATCTGTCAGTCAATTTGGCCCTTGTAGATAGTTGGGATCTGCACTCCAGAGAAGGCAGATGCTTGCCTCGGAACCAGTATGGTGACAAAGAATTTTTGGTGTCATGTTTCATGAAAACTACCAAAGAAACCGGGCACATGTAAAATTTAACCCTTGCATCAAACATTGAATATTTAATGTATGTGTTCTGGTATTTACATTTCTTGACAATAAAGGAAGAGCAATTCCTAACCATCAGACTGATTTACTTAGTGATACATATGAATGTCCACTGAGAACTGGAGTAAGACCAACAACCTCATTTCACTTAAGACCAAAGCGAATGAAGTGATGTACCTTCTCAAGGGAATAATTATACCGCTGTGCATCCTAGCTCTGAAACGTATCTTATATATATATATATATATATATATATATATATATATATATATATATATATATATATGTACACACATACACAATGCATAAAGAGAGATAGAATTTCATTCTACATCAAATATCTTTCTCTGCTCCAGGACAGGAGTAATTTGCCTGGTCCCATCTTTATGATACATTATTTCCAGTAGAGATTATCTGTACCTTGAAAAACTACCTTGTGTGACAGGAGAGTGGCCTTCAGAACAATAGCTGCTTTAAAGTCTTTGCATAGCATTGCAGAATAAAATAATGAACAGAAAGTAATATCTGACCGACTGATCTATCAAGTCATAGCAGAGCAATGGCAGGAAAGAGTGGATGGATCATTACAAGAAAGTATTTGTTGCGGCTACTGTTGGCACCGCAATACCTAGAGATTCTTGATATACAAAAAGTATAGAAGTATAACAATGCATTCAATTTATTTCTTTAAGCAGGATAGTGAATGATGTTTTGTTATCTGCTTAGCTATCAAGAACTATATTCTTCTTAGAGATGATCTGATCGAATGTTTGTGAGCCAGGATCCACAAACGCTCAACCTAGTGCTTCTTGGTTTATTTTTCCCAGCATCTTGTACCTGTGATCTCAATTTTAATCCAGACTGGTGGATCAGATTGAGAGATTGCACTTCTTTGCCTCGTTCTGATCCAGATTGTACTAAACATTTTTCCCAGAGACCAAAAGGATCAATTTGAAAAAGGCTTTGCCTGGCTTACTTTGGCAGTTTGCCAGATAAATTTGAAAATTTCCCCTGCTGACTGGCTAAATGTGATCTTCCAAATTCAGAGAATACACACTTTTAGCTGGTCAGACAAGGGATGTGTCTGGAGGTGTTTTCCAGGCAAGATCAGCTCATATTTTCAGTGCTAACTAACTAAATTCATCCAAATAATTCTGGTCACACAAATGGCTGTCTGCCTAAATCTAGCCGAACAAATTGACTGGCTAGATCAAGCAACTCCAGTCCTCAAGTACCATAAGCTGGGTTGGTTTCCAGGATAACCACACTGATTATTCATGAGATGCATTTGCATACACTGCCTGCATTGCATGCAAATGCATCTCATGCATATTTATCGTGCCATGAAAACCCAACTGACTTACAGCACTTGAAGACTGGAGTTGCCTACCCCTGGGCTGGATTTAGGAAAAATTTTCAGCCATAAACCTAATTGGTTAGGTGCAGCTGAAAAGTCAGCTAAAGAAAAATAGGTACAATCACTTGGTTCTTTTTACCACTCACCTTACTGAAAACTGATCACAAAATCATAAAACCTCTTTAACATATATTCTACTCACCCTCAACTCTTATCAAGCAAAGATAACTCAATTAAATCTTTTTGAGTAAATATCTAGATGTCAATTATACCTTTTTTGAACCATCTCAACTTCGGTGGTTCTTAGATTTACACTCATAACTGTTGCGCGCCCCGGCCGCGCTAGGGCTGCAGCCGGCCCTGCTCACCTTCCAGACCCAGCCTTGACAGCTCTCTCCAGCGGAAGTGGCTAGCCGCCTGCATCCTCGTGCTCCCAGTCCCTCGGCATCCACGACTCCGGTTCCGGTTCCCTTCTGCTCCGGTGCTGTGCGGCCCTCACAGCACGGAGAGGCCCGTGCCACGCCTTCCTCAGTGCATCCCTTAGGTGCATGCACGCACACATGCACCTAAGGGATGCATGTGTGTGTCCCTTAGGTGCATGTGTGCGTGCATGTGACCTTTAAAGGCGCCGAGGCGGGAAACCACTCCGAGGCGCCCAGTGATGATGTCACCTGAGCCCTGCATAAAAGGCAGGGCTCAGCCCTCCATTCCTTGCCTCGGCAACGGGTTGTCACACACAGTGTGAACTAGTTGCCTCCTCGT
This sequence comes from Rhinatrema bivittatum, assembly GCF_901001135.1. Classification (NCBI taxonomy): domain Eukaryota; kingdom Metazoa; phylum Chordata; class Amphibia; order Gymnophiona; family Rhinatrematidae; genus Rhinatrema; species Rhinatrema bivittatum. Next base: position 450,152,503 of record NC_042615.1, on the reverse strand, counting down.
GCCTGTTCCTGCATTTCCTGTACTTGCTCCAGTGTTCCCGTGCTTGTTCCTGTGTTCCTCTGCGTGTTTCAGTGTTCCTGCATTCCTGTTCTTGTTCCAGTTCTCCTGAGTTCCTTCATTGTTCCTGTGGTCCTTCCTGAGTTCCAGTGCTCTTCCTGTGTTCCTTCGTCCTGAGTGGTTCCACGTTCCGCATCCCAGTTTATACCCTTCTCGGACTGATACTCGGTACTGACCTCAACTTGCCTTTGACCATGCTCGGACTGATAACTGGAACTGACCTTGACTTGCCTTTGACCACGCCCGGACTGATACCTGGAACTGACCACTGCTTGCCTTTGACCTCGCCTGGACTGATACCTGGAACTGACCCCTGCTTTGGCTGACCATCCTCGGACAGATACCCTGGCTTTGACCCTTGCGCTCCATTCGGACATTCTCTTCGCTTCTCCTGTGACCTCCAGGTCCGCCTGCTCTGACGCTACCAGCAGCCTTCCGCAAGCTAGACCAATAGGTGCTGCCTACCCTATCCAGAGGACCTTCTGTTCCTGCTATGTTCCTGTGGTCTCCAGTACTCTCTGTTCTGGCCTAGCTTGTCTGTTCAATGTCAGCCTCGCACCCTTACTCCTTGTGGGCACACCTCTCCGCCATCTCTCCGGGAGACCCCTAGAGACCCTCTTAAGCCCAGGCAGCCTGGGAATCCAAGGGTTCAACCTGCGGAAACCCCGGACCATTACTGGTGAAACTCCAGCTTGCCTCTGTCTTCTTGTGTGCTCCGCCTCCTGGCGGCAGGTGCCCCCTGAATCCTTTCAGAGGGCCGTCCCTATCCAGCGCCAGGCCAAGGGTCCACCTCCAGCGCAACAATAACAGTACTTTGTTAGTCTGGCCTTTGTCAATGTGATACTGATGTTTATTCTCAATATGTCTTTTACTTCATTTCATGGTGTATTATATTCGCTCTTTTTCTTTGCTTCCCTCCTATTTTCCTTTAATGTATGAGGATGCTTGATTTTTCCTTTTCTCTATTAATTTTTTTTTCCTTTTTTTATGATATCTCTTTTTTTCTGTTGTACTCCTCATGTTACCATACAAGGCATGCTTGATTATATATTGGAATTCAAATAGAAAAAAAATTAGAAAAAAAATCTTTTTGAACAATCAAATGCTCTAGATAAATTTAAGAAAGTAAAAATATTCTGCATAAAATCCATCCCTCTCATCCACTGAAGAAGGCAAATCATGAGGATAGAACAAGTTGGTTTCCACCCTCCCACCTGCTTCCACTACTTCCTCATGCTCTTCCTTTAAGCAATAGGCCTTACCAAGCCTTACTTGTTTGTTTGTATTAGTTTACTTTGTATGGTTTTGCTTGTAACATGAGCAGCTAGTCTCAGGTGAAGTAGCAACTTGTTCATTATTTCAGAAATCTTACTTTGTGCAGCTTTTTATACTGCAGCCATCTTCAAAGACACTCCCAACAACACCCTCACTTGGTAAAAACAAACCAACTTGAGCATGCCCAGTACCAACTCTTCTAAAGCAACAATTACATTTTGCTGGCACTAGATGGCAGCATCATGAACATATTTTAAAGCAGTAATCATAAGATCTGATTGATGCTACTAATAAGTAAATCAAGATCGTGTAAATTAAGCCAGCCCAGAGGCTTTAGTGGTGGTGCTGCAGCTGCCATGCGGAGGAACCTGGGCACAATACTTAATTCAGCTGATGCAGTCCCCAGGTCAGCCAGGACTGGAGATGCTGCAAAGGTCACATTCACAGGTCCTGGGCGGGTAGGAAGCCATAGTCATTGCGCAATGGTGGCTTTAGGGCCCATGATTACAGAGTTACAGAAGGAGTTCTGGTGCACGGCATGTGGCCGAGGATCCTCACTGAGCCAGACTGCATATGAAAGAGTTATAAAGTAGGGAAAAATCCCTGTATAATTAAAATGAAGGCTCATAGAAACCCCTTGGCTCCAACTAAGCTAGAAGCCCAAAAGAGCAAGAGGAATCTGACAGATCAATAAAAACGAGATGATATAAATGGAACGTAAATCAACTATAGAATAAGCACCCAAATTCTGTTGTTCTCTGTAACTTAATAGAAGTCTCTTATCTCAGCATTATTTTACTCAGAAATAAACAGGGTAATGAACATTGTAAACTGCATTTAATTAAGGAAGAGAAATCAAATATCCCCTTTTTAAGAAAAGACAATTATTTTATCTCAGGTGAAAGTACTTTTTAAATATTTTACCAGTCTAAAACTGTCCTCTTTACCTTTGGCATATGTGACACCTGGCCAGTTCACTAAAGGGTGCTTATATTTTAATATGAGGAATTTTACAGAAATAGGAGGCTTAGGGAAGTATAGTTGATAGAGGGTGAAAGAAGAGTCTTTCCCCCTAAGGAGATGGGTTTATGAGGTGGTACAGAAGATGACTCCCATGAGTCACAGGGAGGAGTTTTTGAGTCTGAATCTGGGAACATAGAGTCGGCATCTAGTCCTGAGGAGGGCAATGCTAGTGTGTCTGCAGATAGTCTGATCTGCTGGGGAGAGGGCAAGAGCTAAAGACCAGCTGGGAAAAGTGAAACCTGTAATCCAGGAGAAGTTTCCCATTCTTCAGTGGGACCAAAATGCAGAAAAAGGCCTTACTCGGGACCTGAAGGGAAAAATCCTCATTCAGACTGTACTCATGTGACATGAGAGAATGAGTAACTGTTTTGAAGTTTTGGATTATCTGAAAAGTTTTGTCTTATTCCCCTTGAACTGGGAATTGTTTTTGTAGAATCTGCTTTGCCTTCATCTTTCTTTCTTTCACAACCAAGTTTTGTATGGATGACATTTTGGGAATCCCTTGAGCCTCAAAAGCAATCCTGCTCCCCACAGCAAAAATCCGTGCCTGTTTTTTCAGGAGCTGCGTTTACATACTCAGTGCTCCATGGCATCTGCAGCCTGACTCCCTTTGCCACGGGACTGCGTGTGGGGGGGAGGGGGGGGAGACATGCTAAACATATTCAGGCTGATGCAATATCAGCGCACGTAAAACAGGCGCTCATGATCGCTCATGATTGAGCGCCTGCTCTCCTGACGCGCTCCGATCCATCTCTCCTGGGCGCCCGGTTTAATATTTACATTAGCTGCCGCGGTAAAAAAGGAGGCGCTAGGGGAAATTGTGCATTCCTAGTGCTTCCTCAGCATTGGCTGCCCCGGAAAGGTGGCTGTCAGTGCGGGTTAGGAAAACACACGCTCAGTATGAGCTCCCGTTTTCTCACGCTACCGCCTGGACTGTGTATATTGTGGGTGTATTGGGAGGCCAGAAATTTTTTTTTCGCAAATTCTTTTTTTTTTTAAATGATTTCGCTTCCTATGGTTCCTCCTATTTAGTATCGCAACAGAATTTTGGGGTTTTTACAATGAGCCCTTGAGCATGTTAGACCTGGCGTAAAATTTGCCACGTTGCAAGGGCACATTGGCCGCACGGGGATTAGCTAATTTCCATGTGGGAAATTTTTTACATCACAGGATTAGCTACTAGGCTTATCTACATTTACTTTACATGTGATGAGCGCTATAAGCTACACGCTCAATTGGATGCATGTTATGGACTTGCTAATCCCCGTTTTGCATCGGGGTTATGGATGTGCATCCAAAATATGCGCCCAGTTGCATGTTGAGCCGTACACTGGCCCCAGTGCATGGTATTGCATCGGCCTGATTATTGGCGTGTGGTGAGAGAGGACTATGAACTATACATTTCACTCTCCCTGACCTTAGTGTGCCATCCAACCACTTAAATCATTTTGTAGAATTGGAAAGCTTTGGTAGCATTCGGGTGGTGACTCTAAAAAAGTGAAATTTAAAAGCTTGATGCGCGCCGAAATTAGGGGATGTACGAATATGCTGGGCCTGCGTGCACTGAGCAGATTTTAAAAGCCACCTGTATACGTGCGTACATGCCGCTGCATGCACAAATGAAAAGTTTGCAAAAAGGGGCGGGGCATGGGTATTCTGGGATTTTAAAATGAAATTTGGACATAAATATTTGCGCACACTGGCGTGTGCCAGGGTACCCTGCCATGTAACTATTCTTCTATAGTTGACATGTAGGTTGACATGGGGCTAACAGGGGGGAAGGGACGCTAGTAAACTAGGGGGGCTTAGGAGTCCTATCCTTTAAATGGGCGAAATGGGAATGAACTGGGAAAACTGGCAATGGTGTCGGTGCCTTTTAAAATCCCCCCGCTTATGCGATAGAAGTGGCATTCTGCATGCACAGATGCATGTTCACTTAAAATTGAGTGCATGTGCACATGGTCAGGCTATTTTATGTGCGCCTATGTTATAAAATAGCTGTGTCCCTGCACACGAGCCAACGAATGCATGCACATGTGCACCCGCATGCCACTTTGAAAGTTACCGTCTAAGAGTTTAAGGTCAGAGCAGCATGGTTAAGTATCTGGAAAGGTAGAAAGAAGCCATATTATATTTTATACATTTTGGTCTTCCCTTGGACATGCTGAGAAGTGCTCATTGTATTCAAAAATACATATTCTATTAAGATTGCTATCATAATAGAAATAATAAATGCATGCACACAGCCATCATGGGGTACAAAGCATTTTTTGGGTGTTCGAGCTGCATTAAACTGGGATGAAAGCAAAGTACTACAATTACTTAAATTGCGATTTGGTTAACTGACGCACAAGGAGATCGTGATTTGCTCAGAGTCAGATAAGTAGGAAAGTTTGAACATATATCTTAGTAGATCTGTTTAGACTCCCTTCTTTCCACCTGCAAAGTTTATGGAATAACCGTGGCTTCCTCTAACACAGCAGAGCATCCTCAAGCACAAGTTCTCATAGCCAGAGTCCTCTATAGCCAGAGTCCTCTATCTGAGGACTTCACCTGTCCTAAAAAAGCTGCAGAATATCTTTCCTTGCCCCCAGTGAAAATGTTTAGTATTTCTTTGCTTGGATTTTGGTTTTCACTTGAATGTTTATCTTTCCTTGGGTAGAAGAGGGACTCCTGTGCTTTTCTTTCCCCTCAGCATCTCTCTCTCCTCATTCTTACTGTTCAGCAAACTGGAATTCAGGTTCCATCAGGATGGAGAAAACAGATGACTGTGAACTGAAAAAATGCACTGAAAATGCCTTTAAAGAGCCACAAAAATGACATTGTTAGCACTTTTCCACAAATTCTCAAAATTCAAAATATTGTTTCGATTTATTTAAAATTGATCAAAACTGAGCAAAACTTTGCTACAACATCAAAGTTGTTTTGCACTTATATATTCTATTCAGTGCAGATAAACCCCCTATCCTTCATGCGTTCCTGTTCAAGTAAATAATGTAATCAAATATAACATAATTCTTCCTAGACCCTCTCTTTTTGGAAGTCCCTCCCTCAAAATTTGGGCATTTGAAAGCAGTTCACGGGTTGTGTTTTGCAATATAAAAGCCAGTTCTTCATTATTTAATGGAACACAAAATCATCTTGTTGTGTTAAAACAAAACAAACATGCACATCATGGGGTAGATTTTAATACATGCGCGCGTGCTTCCCAGCGCACACACATGAACACACCATCGCATGTGCGTGTGGCGTGTGCAAGGGGGGGTGGAAAGCAATTTTCATGTGGCAATGCATCCAGGGCTTCCCCAGTTCCCTCCCAGTCTGCTTCAATTACCCTAACCTCCCTTCCCCTTCCCTTCCCACCCCCTAAACCCTTTCTCCTACTTTTATATTTTTTTGTTTTGTTGTTTACTGCTCCAACAGAGCACTGCCCCAGCCCAAGTTTTTAAAGAACCTAAATATGTAAATGAACCTGTCATTACAGCAAATCTTCACCGAGGTGTTCTGTGCTGTTCATATGTCTCACACTACATGAGAAACTGGCCCCTAAACCCTAAAGCACCACCAACACCTCACCTCAACTTATTAGATGGCCCTCCTATAGCGATATAAATAGTTGCACACTGGGAGGTCCTTCCTAGAGGCTCTCTCTACACTACAATCCCCATTCTCCCCTCTTCCTTCCCAAGCCCAGAAGTGGCTGAAATGCAATTCTAAAAATGTATCGCAGATTGTGGCACATCGCACAGCTTAACATCAGGAAAAAAGTGAAGCTATTTCCGGCATTAAAGCTGTGCGATAGCATGTGTTATGCTATCGCACAGTGCAATATTGCCCCTCATTTTCATAAATCCCGCCCACCTCCTCCCTGATCCCACCCCTTCCAAAAATTTGCATTCAGTAGCGTTACTATCGCATGCGTTAACTCCATAACGCATTTTGATGCATGACCCCATAAACCCTATTAAGGGTAATTATTAATTGTGTGTGCTGAGGTCCACGCATACCTTACACACAGACTTTACCCCAAATATTTTAGCAAATTTATATTCATCATTCCTTTTACACCCAAGGATGTGCCCTGACATGGACACAAACTTGCCTGCTCTTTCAAAGGAGTAACTTGTGCCGCTTTACTTATCACATATTTTTTTAAAGTAAAAAAAAAATGCAGTTAAATCCTAACGCCACTGTCTAGAGCACCTACCACAAGTGCCTATACACATATGAACAAAACTGGGCTATGCATGCCCTTTTACATGCACTGTGCCCTGAGCTATTTTCGAGCAGCCATTTATGAATAGAAAACCAAGTCTTAAGCATGTAATTGGCTTTGAGAACCAGGCTCACTATGGCAATCTCCAGTCAAGTTTCTATTAAGATAGTCCCCAAAACATAAATGTGAATCCCGTCAAATTAAAAAAAAACAACTCGCTACTAATACACTGCATATGCACTACAAACCAACAAGACACAGCTGGAAATAATAATAGCAAATGTCAAGGATAGTGAGAAGCTTTTCATCACAGGAGAACAGTAGCCTTAGGCCCACGTAAACACGGGGACTTGAATTACAACTGCTTGCAGCTGGTGCGGCTTCCTTAATTAAGCTGTCACTGATAAGTTTCATGAATTTGTGGATCCCTAACTGCATCATGCCTGGTGACTTACAGATAGTAATCTTTTGGCCTGTGTAGGCATGGAAAGTTTGGGTGAAGCACACAGAAAGAGTATTCTAGTAAAGCAACGTGCAGTTTCTCTCATGAGAGAGATTGGAGGTTGAAGATGAAGATATGGAGAAAAAAAAAAGAAACTGAGAGACAGATGAAGAAACTAGAGCAGTAATAATAATTTGCATTCATGTTTCATCTTTTTATCCAAAGAGAGTATCCTTTGAATTTTCTATTACTAGCACATGAAAGCATATATACATATTTTTATTTATTTGACAGCACTTATCAATCGCTTTACAGATAAAAATCGCCCTATGCAATGTACAAAATAAAATTCATAGAAATTCAATACAATAAAATGCAGTACAGTTTCCAGCTCTTAATCCTCTACTACACTCATTCCTTCTCCAGGGCTTTATTCGCTCTACTTTTATCTATCCCTAGTTGTTGCACATTAAAAACCGTTGACAGAAGTCATGTCTTATATTACATATTTTGCTACATATTTGTGTCCCTAAACATTTTAAATATGATTATTAGGAACATTTTCAAATGCTTTGACAAAATTCAAATATATAATTATCAGGACTACAAATCACAAAGGAATATTATAGATTACTAATCCAACTGTTTCAGGCAGTAACCCACACCTCAAAGTGGAATTTCGAGGGCTTTATTTGAAACATAGGGGATCAGACAAAATACAACCATGGAATGAAAAGGTTGATTTCAGAGTGACACATCTATTTGATCATTTGATAGGAAAAGATTATTACATTCATAGAATTAGCATAAGGCCTTTGTTTTCTTATTAATGGAGTAATCTATTATAAAAAGTTTAATTTGTACAGTCGGAGATATATTAAATAAAGAAGCTATTAGAAATCTACATAGTTTTTCCTATTTTATTATACAGTTGTTAAATAGTCATCTGGTATTTTCCAACAAAGTGAATCAAAAAGTAACTTTGAAACAGCCGCTCGGGCACACATTTGCACTCGTTAGCTGGCTCACACCCAGGGATGCGGCCATTTTATAACATACACTTGCATATGTGCGCATGTTATAAAATAGAACTGAATGCACCACAATTTTATTTGGATACATACAAATGCTGCCTCTACCGCGTTAAGTGGGGGAATTTTATAAGGGATGTGTGCCGACGCCATAGGTAGTTTTTCCAGCTCATTCCCAGTTCGCCCAGTTAAGGGATAGGACTTCCAAACCCCTCAGGTTTATTAACCTCCCTTTCCCTCTGTTAGCCCCATCCCTTAAAACCCTGCTGAGATGCCTAGATTTTTTTTGTTTTATTACTTACAATTCATCCATAGTAGTAGTAGTAAAGTTATGCGGCAGGGGACCCCAGTGCGCACTTATGTGTGTAACTAATTATGTGCAGATTTCAGATTAGAATCCCAGCATACCAGTGTCCTGCCCGTGCCCCACCCAGACCATGCCTCGACCCTTCCTTGGACATTTTCATTTATGTGCTTAGTGAGAGATATGAGCGTACCCGGGTGGCTTTTTAAATCTACTCGATGTGTGCTGGCCCAAATTCCCATTTTTGGTGCATGCCGGGCTTTTAACCTTTTAGAAAACAGCAATGTCTGTAAATCAACAAAGCTTTTAAATGTTCATGGTTCTATAACGCTGGATTATTCATTACTTACTCTTTAGGAATATCAGTCTTCACATGGTACATGTCTTGCTAATCCCCCTACAATAAATTATTCAGTAACTCTTAGATCGTATAACTTGTACAAACTTTACCTAAATGTTACTCTTCTTCTACACTCAGGATAATATAGATTGTCTAATATTAGTCATCAGTCTCCCACAGTTTAGCAGCCATGGAAAAGACCATATACTACTACTACTACTACTACTTATGACTTCTATTGCTATTTGACACATGCTGCACTATACAAAAACACATAAGAGACAGTCCCTGTTCGCTAGAGCTTATAGTCTAATCAAGACAAACATACAGAATAAATCACCACAAAAAAAAAACACATAAAAGCTGACTCCCCACTGTATAATCAGTTAAACTGTCTATAGAAAATTTGCTGAAAACAACTTTCTCGAGATGCTGGCAGCAATGCTATACTAAAGGCTGATTGGCTCTCTCTCATCCAGTCAAATTCTCACCTGTGAGAAAGTAGCCAGTTAGTATAGCTGGGGAGAGATTTCAAAGTAAAGGAGCAGTCACTTAAATAGAGAATGTTGTGATAAATTAGAGCTTGAGTGTCCAAGTAATCATTAGAGCTAAGGAGGCTTCAGATGAAAGCTTGAAACCAGTAGGCCTCAAGAGCAATATTAAAGTCCTTCTGGCTTCTGAATAGGTCAACAACCTATTCAGAAGCCAGAAGGACTCCACTGATAAGGATCCTTGTACTAGCACCATATTACTATTGTCTAGATACTGTGTGCTGATTGGCTACATACACCTAGCACAAGGAAACTGCCATAACTGGACCAATAGCGGTGACCAACCCTGATCTGATCAGTAGCTTGAGCTGTACCCCTTGATTGAACCTGCAGAATCAACAGGAAAAAATAAGTAGGGGAGGAGGAATAGCCTAGTGGTTAGAGCAGTGGACTATGAACAAGGAGACCAAGGTTCAAGTCTCGCTGTCACTCCTTGTGACCTTGGGCAAGTCACTTTACTCTCCATTGCCTCAGGTACAAAAACTTAGATTGTAAGCCCTCTGGGGATAGAGAAATACCTACAGTACCTGAATGTAAACCGGTGTGATATCTCAATTGAGATCGAATGTCGGTATATAAAAAAAAATAATAATAATAAATAAAAAATAATAAGTAGTCACCACATCTAGAAATGGGCTAATGAGGAGTATCCTGGACCAGCACCTAAAAATCAGGATAAAATGAGAGACATTTTGGAAGATAGCCTGTCTTCTGACCCCAGTGAACACAAGCAACAGAAAGCAGGCCTGCCCAGAGCTGACAAGTTCCTTATGATGTTGAGGGCCACATATGTGGCCAGTGTGTGAGGACTCTAACTGAGCTTCAGCAAGAGATAAATGGTAGGTTTAGCCACTACTCTATCCTTTCAGTATTCTTTGTATTGTAACTGAATAAACATCACAGTTATAATATCACAAATTATTCTAAAGTTATAGCATACATTGTGTGGTATGAGCTGCAGCATCTCTACTAGTCATAACATCCCTCCCTATCCCATACACACACATAAGCCTATCACTCTACTGCTGTTCATAACAAAAGAACTTTAAGACTCTGGGGACCCTATCAGTATTGCTGCTGGCATCTAGTACCCAGAAGTGAGAACTCTGCTGCTAATAATGATTCATCCAGACCAAACATATCTACACTACATTTGCAGTATATTATTTTTGCTACGACTTGTCTTTCAGATACTATTTTTAAATTTGTATTAATACATTAAAATGAACATTTATATTGCCTAATTTTTATCTTTTCCCTTGTTATATTTCTCCTGTCACTGGTTTCCTGCACCCCTTTTTTTCCCCAGATGCCATACTGATTTTGATTGAGCAGTCCAAGGGCTGGGGGGGAGGGCACCTTCTCCGAGATGTGCCACTATTTAGTAAGGATGTGCTTTTGTTTGAAACAAAATAGACAAAAAAAAAAATACCGAAATTTTTTTTTTTTTCATTTTTAGTGCACCCTAATTCAGAATAGTGCACACAAACTCAAATAGCATGCAGTAAATCAAATTAGTGTGCAATTACTCTCGGGCCAATACAGTAAAGTCTGCGGGAGGGCCACTCTCCTGTGCGCGCGATTCAATATACAAATTAGACCCGGCGGTAAAAACAGGTAAAAGGAGGTGCTAGGGACACTAGCGCGTCCCTAGCGCCTCCTTTTGGACCGGAGCTGCGGCTGTCAGCGGGTTTGACAGCCGACGCTCAATTTTGTCGGCGTCAGTTCTCGAGCCCGCTGACAGCCACGGGTTCGGAAACCAGACGCCGGCAAAATTGAGCGTCCGGTTTTCGACCCGCGAGCCACGGGCCGTCTTCAAATTTATTTATTTTTTTTACTTTTGGTAACTTTCGGGACCTCCGACTTAATATCGCCATGATATAAAGTCGGAGGGTGCACAGAAAAACAGTTTTTACTGCTTTTCTGTGCACTTTGGGTAGGCGCTAATTTCTGAAAGTAAAATGTGCGACTTGGCTGCACATTTTCCTTTCTGAATCGCGCAGGAATACCTAATAGGGTCATCAACATGCATTTGCATGTTGCGGGCGCTATTAGGTTCAGAGGGGTTGGACGCGCATTTTCGGCCCCTTACTGAATAAGGGGTAACGCTAGCATGTCAAAAACACGTGTCCTATCGAGGGTTAACAGTGCGCTCCGACGGAGCGCACTGTACTGTATCAGCCCGTCTGATAGCACAAACTAACCCCTAGATTCATTAAAAAGTTGTAATAATGCCCACACTAACAAAATGGGGTGTGTTTAGAATTAGTGCATTCTAATTTTGGAGTTACTGCACCATGTGATAAGTTACTGCTTTCAATTATTATTTTTGCATCCTGCACTGGGGAGAGAAAGAGAGAGAGACTGAGAGACTACAAGGCCCTCATACTAGTTACTGTAAGTATTTAAATCTCTATAGGAGGGACACATAATAGGTCGAGGTGAGGTGTTAGTGGTGATTTAGGGTTTAGGGGTCAGTTTCGCATGTAGCATGAGACGTATGAACAGCACAGTATACCCTGGTGAAGATTTGACGCTACGCCTTTGAAAATTTGGAGTGAGGAAAGTCTCACTAAGATTAAATTTTGTATTATGTTCTCTCAACCTAGCTTGATGGACTCTATAACAGGGTACCATCATGCTAGGATGAGAGAACACAGTACAAAAATTCATCTTTGTGAGACTTTCCTCACTTCAAATGATGTCAAATCTTCACCAAGGTGTACTGTGCTGTTTGTATTAGAGATGTGAATCGTGTCCTCGATCGTCTTAACGATCGATTTCGGCTGGGAGGGGGAGGGAATCGTATTGTTGCTGTTTGGGTGTGTAAAGTATCGTGAAAATCGTTAAAATCGTGAGCCGGCACACTAAAACCCCCTAAAAACCCACCCCCGACCCTTTAAATTAAATCCCCCACCCTCCCGAACCCCCCCCCCCAAATGCCTTAAATTACCTGGGGGTCCAGCGGCACACTAAAACACGGCACACTAAAACCCCCTAAAACCCACCCCGACCCTTTAAATTAAATCCCCCACCCTCCCGAACCCCCCCCCAAATGCCTTAAATTACCTGGGGGTCCGTAGCGGCGATCCGTAGCTTAAATTACCTCCGTAGCCTTAAATTACCTCCGTAGCGGTGGTCCGTAGCTAAATCGGGGGAAGGGGGAGAGCAGGAAACCGGCACACTAAATCGTGTAGTCTTCAGCCGGCGCCATTTTGCAAAATGACCGCCGCAAAATGGCGGCGGCCATAGACCAAAACGATTCGACGCAGGAGGGCGTTCCGGACCCCCGCTGGACTTTTGGCAAGTCTTGTGGGGGTCAGGAGGCCCCCCCAAGCTGGCCAAAAGTTCCCAGGGGTCCAGCGGGGGTCCGGGAGCGATCTCCTGCCGCGAATCGTTTTCCGTATGGAAAATGGCGCCGGCAGGAGATCGACTGCAGGAGGTCATTCAGCGGAGATTATATTAATGACACCTGTCCTCTCAAGTGTACCATTTCTGTTCAATTACCTGCGCCATTACACATGGGGCAAATTTTAAAAGCCCTACGTGCATAAATCCAGCTGGATTTACGCGTGCAGGGGGGTTACACACGCCGAGCCTATTTTACATAGGCTCGGCGCGCGCAAGCCCCGGGACGCGCGTATATCCCGGGACTTGGAAAAAGGGGTAGGGAGGGGGCGTGGCCAGAGGCCTCCCTAGGGCCACTCAGCCGGTGCATGCAACCTTCGCCTGCCCAGAGACAGGAGCAATTTGCTAAATAAAGGTTATGGGGGGTTTAGGTAGAGCTGGGGGGCGGGTTAGGTAGGGGAAAGTGGGGGGGGCGGAAGGAAAGTTCCCTCCGAGGTTGCTCCGATTTCAGAGCAGCCTCGGAGGGTACAGGGAAAGTCATTGGGACTCCCCTAGGGCTCGGCACGTGCAAGGTGCACAAGTGTGCACCCCCTTGCATGTTCCAACCCCGGATTTTATAACATGCGCGTGCTTGCGCACCCATGTTATGAAATTGGGCGTAGATTTGTGTGCGCTGGGTTGCGCGCACAAATCTATGCCCGCGCATAGATATTAAAATCCAGCCCATAGTGCTGTGAGCTAAGACATGAGGCCTGCCCCATCTATATATGATATTTTAGATATTTTTAAAAAGTATAATTTGTCTCATGGTTTACTGCCATTTGCAATGTCTCTCTGTAGCGTTGCATACATTTTTGGCAAAGTTATTTCCTATCAATGTACTTTTTTGTTTTCATTCTCTTTTAATATCCATGTAGAGTCAATTTTGAATATTCCTTGTTTGCAATATGGGCACTTTTAGCCTATGTGCACTGCAGAAAATGTTTAAAGGACAGCCATGTGCATGGTTTCCTTTTCAGAAATTAGCTGCAACAAAGTTATGCATTTTTAAAATGCTGCAAGTTGTGTGTCTTCAATTTGTGTGTTTGTGGTGATTGGGTGGTCTAAAATTGAAAACACAAATCTAATAACAAAGAACTTGGCATTAGATAACAACTGTGTTCAAGAAATTAATCCACAGTCAAATGCCCACAACGGGCTACAAACTGTACCATAAAAAGCACTTGAGGTCAAAACCATCCACCAATTCAAAAATTACATTTCCATCAATAATTATATTTCTGTTGAAAAAAAAATATTTTATTCATATCCACAAATCTAAAAAAAAAAATGTTAGATATACTTTGCTTGTTAAAACCTGCAATAACTCCTGTAATTCAAGGACATTGACCATAGATAGTGCTCACGCTCAACAGGAAACACAACATTGACAATGCTTTGGCAATCTACATTGCCTACATCAGGAGTTCATTTTTTTATAATAGCACATTCACTGCCAAGCTTCGACAATGGTGGCGCGCTCAAATGCTCTTTTCTGATAGCTTGTAGCCCATTGTGGGCAAGAGACTATGGAGTAGTTCCTTGAGCACAGTTAATATCTGACACCAAGTTCTTTGTTGTTAGATTTGTATTTCTATCTATACATTTTGAAAGTTTTGCAAAAAAAAAAAAAAAATGTTTTTGGATATTACTAGGTGTGTTGCTCTTTTTTTTCCATTAAAGGTCTAAAATTGTACATGAATACTTTACAATTCCAAATATATGTGCTGTGTTCCTCCCCAACCTATGGCAACAGAAGCAATAAACAATTGAACCTTATGCTGAGGCTATGCCAGAGATTCTCAACTCTGGTCCTCAAGGGCAATAAATAGGTCTTGTATTTTAGAGTAACCAGACTCTGCAAATTAACCTTGTTCTTAGACCAATTTTGTTCAAATATGTCTGATGAATGATGATTGTAGGTCTCTTGGAAACATAAGCTTTTTGTGACCATTGCTGAGAACATCCCATCAATCTCCCTTTTAAATGGAGGAGCCTGCAGTTTAGTAAATTGGTTTACTCATCTATAGTTATTAATAAATCAGAAAGTCAATTGTGAAGGAATCTTTATGATGTATGGTACCAGATTTAAGAACTGGGTAAAAAGAATTGAAAAGAACTAAAATGTTTACAATATTAGGAATATTTGCATGCAAAAAAAATCCCTCCTTAGATCAATATTGGGTTCGGGGGTAGGAGGGGACCAGTGTCATGATGTATGTATGTGAAAAGAGGGGATGAGGGGTAAAATGTATTTTGTGAGGACAGGGTTGGGGGTAGGAGGGTTTATCCCCATGCATGGAGTGTAATTTTTTTTTAACTTTGGGGTTTCGGGGCCGGCACGCGAGGTGGTCCTGGGTTGATTTGGGGTCAGTCTTGACCCACGCCATACTCTTATTTTTTGCCGTGGCACTTCTTTTGTTTTTTGCAATGCTCTTTAAATGTAATGCGGGAGCCTCTGGACCCACGTTGCAGTCCCGGGGATTCCACCTTCCATTTAACAGTTCCACAGGAGGTCATGGTGTTTTATCGCAGCTGACCACTCTCTCAGTCGGCCTAGATAAAATATTAACATGAAATTCCCTCAACATGAGGAAGCCCTTGTGGTTGCAGAAGCAGAGTAATCGATTGCCCCCAGAAAGAAAAGAGCAATGTCATAAAACTCTCTCATACTCCTAGATGCATTAAGCTGCAATATTTTCTCGCAGGAAGGGTCCACTATAGCGGAGGGGTGTTGCCACAATACTGGGGCCCCTCCCCCAAAAAAACATTTTGGCTGTATGGCGTGTTTCTTTGTGTCACGGCGAAATACTGTGACACAAAAAACACAGGGGCGGATTTTAAAAGCCCTGCTTGCGTAAATCCGCCCGGATTTATGCGAGCAGGGCCTGGCGCACCTATTTTCCATAGGCCTGCCGGCGCGCGCAGAGCCCCGGGACTCGCGTAAGTCCCGGGGTTTTTTGTCGGGGGCGTGTCAGGGGCGGGGCCGATCGCGGCGTTTCGGCCCGGGGCGGTCCGGGGGCATGGCCGCGCCCTCCGGAACCGCCCCCAGGTCGCGTCTCGGCGCGCGTGGATTTACTTCTCCCTCCGGGAGGCGTAAATCCCTGGACAAAGGTAGGGGGGGGGGTTTAGATAGGGCCGGGGGGGTGGGTTAGGTAGAGGAAGGGAGGGGAAGGTGACGGGAGGGCAAAAGAGAGTTCCCTCCGAGGCCGCTCCGATTTCGGAGCGGCCTCGGAGGGAACGGAGGCAGGCTGCGCGGCTCGGCGCGCGCCGGCTGCCCAAAATCGGCAGCGTTACGCACGCCGATCCAGGATTTTATAAGATACGCGTGGCTACGCGCGTATCTTATAAAATCCAGTGTACTTTTGTTTGCGCCTGGTGCGCCAACAAAAGTACGCGAACGTGCATTTTTTTAAAATCTACCCCACAGTGATCAGCCCCTTAACGCGACGGCGGTCCCAAACTCACAAGGCCACCATTGCCTTAAAGGGTTGTTGGTTCAAAAGGAAAAGTCACGGTGAAAGGAGCCACAGTTGAAGCAGCCCCAAAACCCCAAAATGTAAAAAAAGTTAAAAAAAAAAAAAAAAAAAAGAACCCTGTGACAACAGCCCCAGGCTCCCTTCTCCTCCCCCAAAGCACAAAATAAAATGTGACCCCAGGCCCTAATACCAACCCCCCCCCCCCCCCCACCTCCCAAGTCACAACTTTAAATCCCCCACCCCTGGCACCCTGAAGTACCAATACTCAAAACCCCCATCCCCCAATCCTGTAAAGTCCCTCAATCAAACCCCCCAAAAAGGTTTAGGATCCCACCCACTATCCCCTGCACCCTCCCTTGACCCCCATTCAGAATCCCCCGAACCATAAATTGGATCCTGCATTGGAACCGGGTGCATTTTCCAAAATGGTGCTGAACCTACTTTGCCCCATCCAGGTGACTGGAGTAAGGGCTGGGAATCGACCTGAATCTTTTTATTCATGCATGCAAAGAAGGTCACTGTAATAGAGGAGGGTATCTGAGGGGGGTGTAAAATATCACGTATATCGCGCGATATCAGCGATATAACACGCATTTGACCCCTAACACGGCTTAATGAATCACCCGGATGTTTTGCTTTCTGTCATAAGAATTTGCCATACTGGGTGAGACCGAGGGTTCATCAAGCCCAGTATCCTGCTTCCAGCAGTGGCCAAGCCAGGATACAAGTACCTGGTAAGTACCCAAACATTAAATAGATCCCTCGCTACTAATGCCAGTAATGGCATTAGTAACATGGGGTCATGACAAAATATATATTGCTAAGTTCTCCTGTGAAAAACTCCCAAAAACTAATCAATTCAGAGTGAGGTGACTGACTGGCTTATTCCGAGAGGGGTCTGGAAAGTGCCAGTGGCAAAAGAGGCCAGGCCTGTGATGACATTAAGGTGGGACTGGCAGGGCATAACCTCTCTGCATGGAAGGGCGCAGATCCTCCTCCAACTGCTGGCAGAGGTGGTTCATATTTTCCTTACAAACCTGAACCTGTGCATCTCTTGCTCCTCAGACAGATCCAAAAGCTGTGTTCTGGGACTATATACAGCCTCTCTATGGGGCTACCTCATTTTCCTCCTCTGTTGTTTCTCCCTCCGCATACGCCGGTCCCGCAGGATCCACACATTTATAGAACTCATGGCTGCACTTCTCACTTCTCACTACCACCACCACCACCCGCAGCCATATCAGACGCACAGCCAGCAACACCACACCCATCTCCGGTCACACCAGACACACAATCTCCTAAATAGTCACACACACTGAAAGGCATCCAGATACGGGGGGGGGGGGGGAGAACAAGCTGTACACAGAGAGAAACCCAAACAGAGTATAAATGAATAACAGACAAATGACTCAGAAAATGGCTACACAAGCACAGCACATACCATCCAAGAAATCCTACCAATCTTCAGTATCCTATTACCACCAGTCATCAACACAGCAAGCAGTGAGCACCAGGTTCCAAAACACAAGTATGCCTTGAATTTGGCGCTTTCAATAAAAGTTTCCATACACAGGTCATGTAATACATTTGTTCTTTGTTTACAAAATCCAGAAGAATGGGGGTACTTGTGAACCATGCCCCAAACATGCCCATTTAATACACGCTTATGGTTCCCCCATGTTCATGCGAGTAGTTGCGTACTTGGGAGGTTTCTAACATAGCGTATATATATATATATATATATATATATATATATATATATATATACATGCTACTTATGTAGGTATATCCGAATTTTACATGCACTTTGAAAATTACCTCCATAAATATTAGCAATGGGCAAAGCCTTCTGCACAATTAAAAAATAAATACAATTTATAAAAAGTATAACAGCATCTGTGCAAACCGAGCTTCAGGACTTTTGTTTGGTCCTTAATGCTGATCCATGGTTCTTAAAACTAGATGGGTTAAATGTGAATGTTTAATTTCCCATTACATGTTTTCTCAATGCTACATGTGGAACCTTGGAAACAACAGAGAAATAAGGAGGCAAATTCTGGCTGTTCCATAGGTGGTTTATTTATAGTGGAAAAAAATAAAATCAAAAGATTCAGTGCAGCTCACCTTAACTTCAGGTAATGCCCAGTCCTTAAAGGTAGCAGGTCTTAGTATAGAGTGGGTCTCTGCTGCTCCCTGGAGCCTGTTTAACCCTTCCAGGCCCTGATTTCTTAAACTCCAGTGAGGGGCCCCACCCAGGATCCCCTGTGGGTCTGGATTTTAAGGAGAACCCAACAAGACAGCTGTGCCCAGTCTAAGGTAGTCTCAGGAAGTTTTCTATAGACTCCCTCACAATGCGCTATAGAGCTGGGCAGCAAAACAAATCAGCAGCTTATTGCAATAGTAGCAGGAGGTAAAAAAAAGTGTCAGACATTGCCAAAGTGCCAGAGTAAAGAAAAGAGAAAGTTAAAGAAAAAGAGAGGAAAAGTCTTCATCGATACCATCTTATATCTGCCAAAGAGAGCTGTCTGCTCTCAAGAGTGCTTCCGGGTAAACTGCGGTGAATGGACAGTGAGTGTGTGGGCATGAGGTTTCCATCATTAGAAAACGTGTAGGGTGAACTAATGTCGTCTATTTCTCAAAGGAAAAAGAAAGTGCAAGTAGGAACGAATAGCAGCTGGTTTTATATTTGCCTCACTTTTTTTTGCACATTTATAAACAAACTGCAAAACCTGCTGCATAGTTTTATTATTTTATGTGCTTGAATTTAGAGCTTGTGCATTTCACCAAAAGATTTTAAAATAACATGTGGGAAAAGGGCAAGGATAAATGTACTGGGTCAGTTTCTTGAGCCAGTGTTAGTTTTTCTAACTGTTAAGGTGACCTGAGCCATGCTGTGCTGAGATGCTTTCACCTGCAGGGGGTGCCATGACAGTGATGAAGTTCTCATCAAAGATGGATGTGCTGTGTTGCCTAGTCGTTGGTCAGGTGGAGAGACAGGCTGTAAATCATGGCAGCCTAGACCAAACTTGCACTTCTCCTTTCTTATCCATCTTCAATCACCTCCAAGGTAAGGGACAATATGCAAGAAAGATCCCGTCCCCTAATACCCAAACCCAGTCAATAAAAGCAAACTTTTTTTTTTTTTTTTAAATAAAGCACTTATATTGACTGTTAGTAAATATTATCCAGAGTGGTGTTCGCAAATGTTGGCTTGAAAAATAGCACAGACAAAAGGCAACAGCACAAACACATGAGGTAAAATATGTATAAAAAAATATAACCTGACTATATTCTGTTAGGCAGTAGAAGATAGTATGCAAAGAAAGTGGGCCATTAGTGAGGCATGCCAATCGCCAGCAGTCAAAAGGTTCAAAAGACAAACTCCTTCAACACTGAAGCATCACAGGCCACCCTCGTGCTCTGTGGGCACTTCAGCTACAGGATGCAGTAGATGGCCTCTTATCCTCATCGAATAGATGTCCAGCTCCAAGCCTTCCACCTCTGGCCCTATGATACTTTGGTTCCTGTGAAAATTAGGGTAGTACAGACTAGGTGGAAGTGCTAGACAAGGGGGTTGTTATTAGAAGGCTGTCAAAGCGTGGGGTGAAACAGACGCAGGAGATGGCTTTTGTCTCTTTATGCAAGGACAATTGATATTCATTGCAGTTGAGGCAGCAGTAAATAAAGTTTTTTAGTCAAATGCTTAGAACACTTTTAACCAGCATCTTGCCTGTCTCTTGAATTGCTTTCTTCCAGTTATACCTCTTCTCCCATACTTGTGACCTTTTCAGCCTGTGATAGGAGTCTCTACGCACCCTACACTTGTTAAACTCCATCCACATGGCCTCTACTCAAATCAAAGCCTGCTGGGACTTGTAGTTTAGCAATATGCTCACCTGCTCTGAGGGTCCTCCCCTGCCTCCTATTGTTCACACCTCCTGCTCTGGTAATATTTAGGATATATATCCCATCACAACATGTTTGGTTTAATGAAAAAAAAGCCTCAGATTCCAGGGTTGAATTGTTAAATTTTTCTGCAGAATAGTAAATCATCCTTTGTCCTCTGCAGGCCTAAAATCTAATTCAGATCAGATAGAACAGGGATGCTTAAACCGGTCCTAGGGGGCCCCCTCCCCAAGCCAGCTGAGTTTTCAGGATATCGCTAAATTAATATACATGAGAAATATAACCCGACTGACTGGGGAGGCCCTTAGGACCGGTTTGAGCACCCCTGATGTAAAAGACAAAGGCCAAATTTAAATTTCAGATAATCACAGGACAAAAAATGTACAAGCTTAAAACTCTGTTTGCTTACTCAGTTTTCACAGAGCGCATCCTTTTCCTCAGGATTTAGTTTCTTGGAACATCTGGTAGAAGAAAATATTCCAAGTAAGCAAAACATTTTACAAAAAGTGCTATGCAACTTTTCCTGAAATCTTAGCATTTGGCAATTATAGGCAAAAGTCCCACAATGCTTTCTCAGAAATGTTTCCTTGTTAATTATTATTTCCTGTGGATACTTTTTCCCTTCATGAGGTTGCAAAAAAATGTAATCCTTGGGCAAAAGACTTGCTAAAATTTCAAAACCGTTCAAACAAAATATCTTGCATTTTTTAATACCTGTTGGGCCTTACCTTTGCCTGAAACTTAAATCTGGTCTTAAAAGATCCTTCTACAAAATAATTTTGTCATAAATATAGAATGGCAGATAGTTTTTTCAGAAACTGGGCCTCTTGCTGTCATAGAGCCTATAGCAGTGTTCTGCTATTACCCCAGACCTATTTAACATCATTCTGCCTATTGTCTCCTGACAGACAAGATCTTAGCTGACTAGAAGCCCATGGCTTTCTTTCCAGCTACAGAGTTCCAAGCAATTTCAGAAAAATCAAAATAAAAAGGAAGCAAAAACCCAGTCCTGCAAATGTGCAGTGTACAGCTACAGAGATAGAGATAATATTAATCCAAAGAAATGTTTAGGCAACCCTGTAACAGTCAAAATATGGCAAAACATCATAAGAAATGCAGAAGCCATAACTAAATTTTGTCTGTGAATTCCACATGCAGTACTTAGCACACCTGTTTATCACTATGAAGTTAGAGGTCCATATTCAAAAGGAGAGAGAGAAACCTGTATGTAACTTTGCTATTTATACTACTGTAAAAGGGGGCACTTTTATCTCAGGGTGGGTTGTTTTTTTTGGGGGGGGGGCAGTTTTACATACACAGTCAGTAGTATGAACAGCAAAGTTTGGCGCGATGAAAGGTAAAAGAGGAGTTGATTTGTACAATGTACTCTCACCACAGACACCAAGCCATTTGAATTTTCAGGATATCTCTAATGAATAAGCATGGTAGATTTGCATACAATCGAAACAATGTACAAGCATATCTTGCTTATGCATACTCATTAGGTATATCCTGAAAACCCAAGAAAATTGGTGTCTACAGGTTGCCTTCTTGTGACTTTCTTTCCTCAAAATAAATGAGGCAATTCATGGAAAAATCAGAGCTCTGTCTGTACCCTGATGCAGTCATTAATACACAACAGAGTGATGCAACATACTTCTGCATATTCAATGTCTTCACAATTTGACATTTGTCACTTTAAATTGAGCGGAGTCGGGAGGAGAGCTGCAGCGTTCTTCACATTACCTGATAAAGCGGATCCCGGGGGTAAGCGGTGGTTTGCCCCGACGGTTTGGTTTTACATCTACCGCTGCTATTTCCTGTCTGAGGGGGGCGTTTCTGGAGGAGGCAGGACCCAGACTTGGACTTTAAATTTCAGCATTGCTGCAGCGTGCAGCAGAGCCGGGGCGCTGCTAAAGCTGCGCGCGCTTTGCCAGGCTTCACCGGGCCTTCGCTGGGTTGATTGGGATTTATATTTCTTTGGAATTATTTTATTAAGCTCTCTCTCTCCCGGCCCCATAGAAGTGATAATTCAGTTTTATTTAATCTCCTAAGTAGGGCATTATAAAACTCAATACTGGTTTTCCTATAATAATTTCTTGGGAATGCCACACACAAAAAGGAAGGCCAAATTAAGGCCTCCTAGTGAGGTGGTATCAGTAGAAGTCAGACAAAAAACAGTATTGGATTGGTTAGAGAGGCACTAGAATGAAGTGCATCTCCTCAGGTCAATGAAATATAAATGAGCCCTGGGGCATCTGCTCTACCATTGCCCCCTAGGAAAGAGGGTCAGGAGGCCCAAGAGAAACCAGGGGTAAGTCAGGAGTGTGTATTGAGTCTATTGGAGATACAAGGAAAAGAAAGTCATCTCAACGATTTGCATGTAATAGAGAATAAGTCAGATGAAAATGTGCGTTTCAGTTTACTACAAAGTCCAACTGTGTTTCCCATTGAGTCAAGTATGCCAAAGATGAGGAACTCATCAAAAGATAATCATCAGAATATAGAAGTGGTTATAAAATCTAATACCTTAGAGGTAGATCTTAAATAAGTACGCGCGCGCATACTTTTGTTCGCGCAACCGGCGCGAACAGAAGTACGCCTGATTTTATAAGATACACGCATAGCCACACATATCTTATAACATCCGGGGTCGGCGTGCTCAAGGCTGCGCAAAATCGGCAGCCTGCGCGCGCCGAACCGCGCAGCCTCCCTCCATTCCCTCCGAGGCCGCTCCGATTTCGGAGCGGCCTCGGAGGGAACTTTCCTTCCACATCCCCCCACCTTCTCCTCCCTTCCCCTATCTACCCCACCCCCCAGCCCTACCTAAATCCCCCCCTACCTTTTGTTGTGCAAGTTACGCCTGCTTAAAGCATGCGTAACTTGCTTGCGCCGCCTCGGCATCCCCCGGCACAGGCCGCAGTGCCGGAGGACTCGGGACTGCCCTTCCGGCCCACCCCCGAACCATCTCCACACCCCCGGACCCGCCCCAGACTTCCTCCTGACCCTGGACACGCCCCCAGGACATGCCCCCGGACTTCCGCCACGCCCCGGACATGCCCCCTCACACCCCTTTTACGAAGCCCCGGGACTTACGCGCATCCCAGGGCTTTGCGCGCACCAGCGGCCTATGGAAAATAGGCCCTACCTAAATCCCCCCCTACCTTTTGTTGTGCAAGTTACGCCTGCTTAAAGCATGCGTAACTTGCTTGCGCCGCCTCGGCATCCCCCGGCACAGGCCGCAGTGCCGGGGGACTCGGGACTGCCCTTCCGGCCCACCCCCGAACCATCTCCACACCCCCGGACCCGCCCCAGACTTCCTCCTGACCCTGGACACGCCCCCAGGACATGCCCCCGGACTTCCGCCACGCCCCGGACATGCCCCCTCACACCCCTTTTACGAAGCCCCGGGACTTACGCGCATCCCAGGGCTTTGCGCGCACCAGCGGCCTATGGAAAATAGGCACGCCGGTGCGTGAGTATCCTGCGGGCGAAAATCCGGTAGGATTTACACGCGTAGGGCTTTTAAAATCTAGCCCTTAATGCCTAAACCAAATAATATAACTATGGAAAGTCTTTGGAATGATTTGGTGAAATTAGATTCATCTATAAATAAATTGACTGAGGTAGTATTGAGAACCTCTAATTCCTCGGAAATTAATGCAGCTGAATTAGAAAAGCAAAAAGAGGTAGTGGATAAAATAGAGAAGAAAATTACTCTGGTGGAAAAAACTCAAAGTAAACAGATTGTTGAAGGTGAAGAAGTAAGAAAAAGATTGGAAAACTTGGTAAGATCATTAAACATAAGAGTTAATAATTTTCCAATCATAAAGAAAATAAATCCTATTGAATTATTTAGAAATTATTTATTACAAATTTTAAAAATGCCAGAGAAATGTCTACCAGTTATAGTAAGGGCATTTTACCTAGGGGATAAGAAAAATGTGAAAGAACGGGAACAAAAGGAATTAAGTGATAAAGCATTGGAGAATGCTAGTAGATCCATAGACATATCAGAATTACTTCAGAAATCTCATGATGAGTTAGACGTAAATACAAGGGGAACACTGTTGGTTCAATTAGCTTTCTCAATGGATAAGGATAACATCATGAGATCCTTTTTTCGGAATAGAACTAGTACTTTCTATGGCCAGAAGGGCTGGATTTTTCCTGACCTTATTAAAATTACACAGGTTCATAGAAAAAAATTCCTTTGTTATAGAGAGAAAGTACTAGAAAAAGGAGGTAGTTTTAAACTGATGTATCCATGCAAATGTAGTATAAGATTGAATAGTTGTAATTACCTATTTTTAGATCCAATTGATTTAAAGAACCTTGTTGAAAATTAATGACCGGTATAGAGAATGTATTAGAGAGGATCTAGATAATGTTATGTTACCTAAGTTTATATTGTTCAACTATACCATAATTTACACTTCTTCTTTTCCTTATGATATATAATTGAAGATAGGAGCGGTGTCTGTGTATGTAATTGTTTGATACAATTTGTCACACTCAATCCGGATAATCTTGTGTTAATTTATTTGTTGATTATTTGAAACAATAAATAAAGAATTTAAAAAAAATTGAGCAATCTTACATAAAAAATGTATAATCATAGATTATGAAATACAAGGGGGAACAGATACAGTAGCTCTATGAGTAGATTAGTTTAGTTTATTTAAATTTGCTATACCACCATTCAAAAACATATCAAAGCAGTTAACAAGATAATAAAATATATAGCAATAATAAATAGCTATAATCTTATAAATGTTTTGCGATGTTTGATGACAGAACTGCTGTTAACTAATGCCATATAACTTGAACAATGATGTCCATTTAACTTGATTAAAGACTATATGCCCTAATTTGAAAAGAAAAAGGAAGACTATCATGGGGAAACAGAATGTTATGGAATACTATACACTCTCTCACATAAAAAAAAACATAAAATAAAAAAAGATCTGGTAAGCTTGACTCTACTGTAGTATTTTATAAGCTGCTGCAGAGGTCTGCATGCCTAGGACTGCCACATGAGCCCCAACTGTACAAACCATCAGCCATAAAGAACTTTGTGCATGAGCCTCTATCTCTTCAAATTTGCCTTTATAGGGCTGTCCACACTTTCTTGCTAGGACTGTGGCAAACCAGTTGCTGACAACCGAATGCAATGCCTGCAGTCAATTTGGTCTTCTCTATAAAATTCCATCACATCTAACAATAGCTGCAAATGCAAAACAGCCTGGCCCACAAAGAGAAAGTATTATTGACCAGAGACAATGTTCACCCTTTGAATGCCTCAGCAACTCTTTCAGCACTGCAAAGCCATTAATGATTGTGTGGTGCTGCAGAAGAAGTTAATGGAGGGGAGCACATTGCTTCTAACAACTACATTTATTTTTCCATTTTTACTAATAAAATGGGAAGAATAAAAATTGTAAAGTTTTCTAGCATGTGAACTGTGATTACACACTCAGAACGTTAGCATCTATATTCATTGTTTCAGACAACAGTACATTGCAACATTCCATAAGAACTTAAGAAATTGCTATAATGGGTGAGACCAAGGGTCCATCAAGCCCAGCATCCTGTTTCCAACAGTGGCCAATCCAGGCTACAACTTCCTGGCAAGTACCCTTACACGAAGAAGATCCATTCTATTGATGCAGTGACTATTCCCTAAGTCAGTGATTTTCAACCAGTGTGCCGCGGTACACTAGTGTGCCACGACACATGGTCGGGTGTGCCGCGGGGAAAGTTCCCCAAACTATAGTGCCCCCTGTGTTTTGTTCCCCTACGACAGGGGTCGGGAACCCATGGCTCTTTTGAGGGCTGCATCTGGCTCGCAGACAGTCGCCACACTTTCCCACTGACCCAGCTGCTCCCCGGTCCTCCTCCGCCCGGGCTTAAAATGCTGTCAGCCCGGGCGGAACGCGGCAGGACAGCTGGAGTCAGCGGCACCGGCGTGCTCTCTTCGCCCCCCCTCCCGGCCCGGAAGAGGAAGTGAAGAGTATCGGGTGCCTGCGCGGCAAGAAGAGGCCACGCTAGTGCGCTCGGCATCGGCCCGAAGAAAAGAAGACTGCAGCGCGGCTCGGAGGAAAATGAAGAGGTTCAACCGCGGCCGATGGGACTCCGCCTCCGCGAGGGCTGAAAATGAAGAGGTGAGCGTTGGGAGGAGGCTGCTGCTGCTCACGAGTTTCCGGGGTGGGAGAGAGAGAGAGTGAACTCGCTCATTCACTCTCTCTCTCCCCCACCCCGGAAACTCGCGAGCAGCAGCAGCCTCCTCCCAACGCTCACCTCTTACTTACAGCCCTCGCGGAGGCGGAGTCCCATCGGCCGCGGTTGAACCTCTTCATTTTCCTCCGAGCCGCGCTGCAGTCTTATTTTCTTCGGGCCGATGCCGAGCGCACTAGCGTGGCCTCTTCTTGCCGCGCAGGCACCCGATACTCTTCACTTCCTCTTCCGGGCCGCGGGGGGCCTCTGTGTGTGTGTGTGTGTGTGTGTGTGTGTGTGTGTGTGTGTGAGAGTGAGAGATTGCATGTATGTGAATGATTAAGAGCCTGTACATGTGAAAGAGAGTATGTCTGTGATTGAGAGCCTGCCTGTGAGAGAGAGAGAGAGCATGAATGTAAGTTTACCATTGGGAACCTGTATGTGTAAGTTTGTGATTGAAAACCTGTTTGTGTGAAAGAGTATGTGTGTATGATTGAGATCCTTTGTGTGTGAGAGAAATCATGTGTATGTATGATTAAGAGCCTGTGTGTATAAGTAAGAGAGAGATCATGTGTGTCTGTGTGTGATTGAGAGCTGGTTTAGGTGATGGAGCATGTGAGTATGTGATTGAGAGCCTGTGTTTAAATGAGAGAGAGAGACCATGTGTGTCTGTGTGTGATTGAGAGCTGGTTTAGGTGATGGAGCATGTGAGTATGTGATTGAGAGCCTGTGTTTAAATGAGAGAGAGAGACCATGTGTGTCTGTGTGTGATTGAGAGCTGGTTTAGGTGATGGAGCATGTGAGTATGTGATTGAGAGCCTTTGTGTAAATGAGAGAAAGAGAGGACATGTTTGTAAGCATGTGAATGAGTCTGTGTGTGAGAGAAAAAGACAGCATGTATTTATGTGATTGAAAGCCTGTGTGTGTGTGTAAGCATGAAAAGATAGACAGCATGTGTGTAAATGTGTAATTAAGAGCCTATATAAGTGAGTGAGAAAAAACATGTGTATATGTGAGTACTGAGAGCATGTGTGTATAGGTGTGTCATTGAGAGCCAGTGTGAGAGAGAGCGCTGGTATGTGACTGAGAGAGGAGAAAGTTCCAAGCAAACCATCCCACCTCCTGCTAATTCAGAACAATCTCAGGACACCTGGATATCAAACGTTCCCAGGTATGCAGAGCAAAAAAATTTTTGTATCCTTATTATTTTTCATTACTGGGTCTTTGTGTCTGCTATTTTGAAATATTTTGTTGGTATCTGGAAATGTTTTATATGTGTTTTTAATTATTGGATATTCCACTCATTAGCTGTTTCGAAATATGTTCTTTTTGTTAGTACAGTTTTACTGCTGATGATTTTATATTTCTTGATTTGTTTTATAAGGATGGGTGATGTTTCTTTTTTCCTTTGTTACACTGCATACAGAGACTCTGGCTTGTTGCAGTTTCCAATTCATTTTTTTCTGTATGCTTCTTGTTATGCGTTTTGGTCTCTTTATTCTATGTTAGGTGAGGGACAGCACGTGATTCAGGTGAGGTTTTCTGCTGGCGTGTAGTTTCTGTGTAGGACTCTATAGCAGCCTGACTTGGTCCGTTTTCCTAATAGGAGATGTATTGGTGTCTTAAGGCCTGGTGTAATATTTTCAGAGACTTATTGTACTTTAAAAGTGTGATCTTACATAAAATGCACACATTTACTTATATTTAGTTTTAAACATATTATATGGCTCTCATGGAATTACATTTTAAAATATGTGGCGTTTATGGCTCTCTCAGCCAAAAAGGTTCCTGACCCCTGCCCTACGATGCGCAGTCACGCTTCCTACAGTGTAGGAGCCGTGTACAATAACACATGTGCGAGCTTTGAACGCTAGCGCGACTTAATGACATCACCGAGCTGGTACTTGTACTCTGGCCTCATGACCATAGTATTTCTCATTGTACCCCTTTATATTGCAGTATATGCTTGGCAGAGGTCCTTTAAGTGTGGCAGATAATGTAATACTCTTCTATTTTAGTGTGTGGCTGCGCACACTATCTCAGCAGTGATGGAGAAGTATTTGAGAATGGAAAAGGCAAATGCCGAACAGGACCCTGGACACAATTCTGACCTAGATGAAGGCCCTAGTATGAGAGGTCGACAAAAGAAAAAAGACAAGACGGTGAGCTCAAGGCAATACAGTGAAAGCTATCTTTCATTTGGATTTACTTTCACTGGGGATGCGACAGCACCAACACCACTGTGCTTGGTGTGTGGTGAGAAGCTATCCGATAGCGCCATGGTGCCAAGCAAGCTTAAACGCCATCTCCAAACGAAACACTCTTCCGTTCAAAACAAGCCGATGGAGTATTTTGTACGCTTACGTACAAACAATGAGAAAGAAGCAACTTTTTTGAGAAAAAGCACACAGGTAAATGAGAGAGCCCTCAAAGCTAGCTACCTTGTTGCTGAACTCATAGCTAAATCAAAAAAGTCTCACACTGTGGCAGAAACATTAATACTACCAGCTTGTAAAGCTATTGTAAATGAGATGCTTGGCCCTGACGCAGCCAAAGAGATAGCTAAAGTGCCTCTCTCTGATAACACAATTTCCAGACGGATTGATGACATGTCTGCTGACATTGAAACAGTTGTTTTGGAAAAGGTGCGCATCAGTAAGAAATTTGCCTTGCAACTTGATGAGTCGACGGATATCAGTGGACATTGTCAGCTGTTGGCCAATGTGCGTTTTGTGGATGGAGAAGCCATTAGAGAAAACATCCTATTTTGCAAGGCACTGCCAGAAAAATCAACAGGAGAGGTAATATTCCAGGTCACATCGGAATATCTTGATAAAAGTGGGCTTACATGGGAAAACTGCACAGGTGTCTGCACTGATGGAGCCGCAGCCATGGTCGGGCGCATCAAAGGCTTTGTAAGTAGGGTTAAAGAAAGAAACCCAGATGTTCTTGTTACCCACTGTTTCTTGCACCGTGAGGCCCTCGTTGCAAAGACCTTACCAGCAGATCTAGATCCTGTGTTGGATGATGTTGTGCGCATAGTGAACTTTGTGAAGATGCGACCTTTGCGATGTCGCTTATTTGCGTCTTTGTGTACAGAAATGGAAGCGGAACATAAAATCTTATTGCTCCACACGGAGGTCCGGTGGCTGTCACGCGGCAAAGTGCTGGCCCGTGTGTATGAGTTGCGAGAGGAACTTAAAATATTTCTGACAAACGAGAGGTCCGATTTTTCAAAGCTGCTTGCAAGTGATGAGTGGTGTACAAAGCTGGCATACCTGGCTGATATATTTCAATATCTGAATGAACTGAACACACGGATGCAAGGCTGAAATGAAAACCTGCTTACAAGCACTGATAAAATGAACGGATTCCGTTTAAAGGTGCAGCTCTGGCAACAACATGTTCAGGGTGGCAACCTTCAGATGTTCCCGCTCACCGAGAAACTGCATGATGGCAACACTGCTGCAATGTGCGAGGTGATTGGCAGACATTTGAAAACTCTTGAGGAGAAATTGTCGTTTTATTTCTCTTCAGCCTTCACAGAATGCCTTGACTGGGTTAGGGACCCATACAGTTCATTATCCGTTGCTGGAAAGGACATGACTTTAAAGGAGCAAGAGGAACTCATTGAACTGAAGCAAGATCGCGGTTTAAAGCTAAAGTTTGCTGATCTTCCTTTAGACAGTTTTTGGTTATCTGTTGCCAAGGAGTTCCCCATTCTGGCCAACAAAGCTATTTTGACATTGCTCCCATTTTCAACCACATATCTATGTGAGCTGGGCTTCTCAAGCTTGACTGCCATAAAAACTAAAAACAGGGAGAGACTGAGAACTGTTGAGGAAGAGCTTCGTGTGTGTCTTTCCACCATTCCTGCCAGGATATCCCTTTTGTGTTCATCGAAACAGGCCCAGGTTTCACACTGAATGAGTATAGATACATTTAGAATCTATATTTTTAAACATATGTATAATATGTACTGTTTTAGTGTCATTTTGTGCCATTTTGGTTGGTGGTGTGCCCCGGGATTTTTTAAGTGTAAAAAGTGTGCCGCGGCTCAAAAAAGGTTGAAAATCACTGCCCTAAGTCAGCTTGGTTTAGCAGTTAATGGACTTCTCCAAGAATTTGTCCAAATCTTTTTTAAACCCAACTACACTAAGGGCTAGATTTTAAAAGCCCCGCGTGCGTAAATCCTCCCGGATTTATGCGCGCAGGGCACTCGCTCGCCGGCGCGCGCAAGTCCCGGGGCTTTGTAAAAGGGGCGGTCCGGGGCGGGTCCGAGGCATGGTGACCGTTTGGGGGCGGGCCGGGAGGGCGGTCCCGAGTCCCCCGGCACTGCGGTCTGTGCCGGGGCATGCGAGGCAGCGCACGCAAGTTACGCCTGCTTCAAGCAGGCGTAACTTGCCCAACAAAGGTAGGGGGGGGATTTAGGTAGGGCCGGGGGGTGGGTTAGGAAGGGGAAGGAAGGTGGGGGACGTTGAAGGAAAGTTCCCTCCGAGGCCGCTCCGATTTCGGAGCGGCTTTGGAGGGAGCGGAGGCAGGCTGCGCGGCTCGGCACGCGCAGGCGGCCGATTTTGTGCAGCCTTGCACATGCCGACCCCGGATTTTATAAGATACGTGCGGCTACACGCGAATCTTATAAAATCCGGCGTACTTTTTAAAGATCTACCTCTAACTGCACTAACCACATCCTCTGGCAACAAATTCCAGAGCTTAATTATGTGTTAAGTGAAAAAATTTTCTCTGATTGTTTATTTATTTAAATTATTTTAATATACCGATGCTCAAGACCAGGTCTTATCGTACCGGTTTACAATGAACTAGGGGGAAAAACAGTTAACAATGAAAGCAAGAAATTACATTATAACAGGGAATGTGGAACTGGGCTGTTTAGAGAAAAAGAGGATAGGTTAAACAATTTCTAACTGGAGAGCAGAGCAAATAAGCAGAAACGTAAGTGCTTACATGGTAAGAATTATATACAAATTTACATCGTGTGTAATATTAGGCAAGTTATATTAAAGTGCAGTTAGCCGAAAAACAGTTCCTTTGAGTTGCTGAAAGAGGTCGCAACCATGGGGTATGTGACTGTGAGGGTGACCCTGAGGCTTCTTCAGGGGTATGCTTGGGCGAACAGCCAAGTTTTTAATTTTTTTCTGAAAGTGATATGGCAATGTTCCTGGCGGAGACCTGGTGGGAGAGAGTTCCAGTGATGCGGACCGGCAATTGATAGTACACGTTTTTCAATGGTGTTGTGGAGAACGGATTTTTTTGGGGAACCTGGAGGGAATCTCTGTTTTAAATGTGCTACATGCTAACTTCGAGTGCCCTCTAGTCCTTCTAACATCCAAAAGAGTAAATAACTGATTCACATTTACCCATTCTAGACCACTGATGATTTTAAACACTTCTATCATATCCCCCCTCAGCCATCTCTTCCCCAAGCTGAACATCCCTAACCTCTTTAGTCTTTCCTCATAGAGGAGCTGTTCCATCCCCTTTATAATTTTGGTCTCCCTTCTCTGTACCTTCTCCATCACAACTATATCTTTTTTGAGATGCGGCGACCAGAATTGTACACGATCTTCAAGGTGCAGTCTCACCATGGAGTGATACAGAGGCATTATGACATTTTCCGTTTTATTCACCATTCCCTTCCTAATAATTTCCAACATTCTGTTTGCTTTATTGACTGCTGCAGCACACTGAGCAGACGATTTCAATGTATTTCCCCCTGGAAAACATTTATTTGACTAAAAGAAATAATTTTGCATACGTAGCTCACTTTTTCCAAATAATACTTAAGGTGACTTATAGCCTTATTAGTAATTCAAATATCTTAAATCCTTTCCCCAAAGAGATTACAGTCTAAGTGGGTGTGTGAGGCCATGAAAATAGGGATGGTAATCCCACATAGCAATAAAGTCCTTGTGTACACTGTGCAATAGACATGAAGATTTTTAAAGCGAACCTATGCACATAAGTTTGCTTTGAAAATCCTTCCCTAATTGGCCAGGTTCATGTAGAATTATCCATACACAAACTGACATGCATACTTTTGAAAATATGAAAGCATGCATGTAAATCATATCCCTCTCCCAACTCTACCCTCCAGAATGAAAACGGTTATGTACATAATTCTTTACACATAATGACCCACCCCCCTCCCAGTAGATTTTCAGTGCCTCACTTATGCATATAAACTATGGTTTTATGTGTGTAAATCACTTTGAAAATGAAGCCCCAAGTGACTTTTTGTTTTCCAAAGTCACCAAGAGTATCTGTGATGGAAATCTGATTTTCAACCCGATTTCCCTGGCTCTCAGCCTATCGCTCTAATCACTAGGCCACTCCTTCTCTGGATCTAAGTAAAACATAGTCCTGGTGTGCTGACCATTTCCATGTTGTACCACTCCAATATCGATACTAATATGTGATCTCATTCTGAAAGATGTTTATTAAACCAGGGGCACTGCCATAATAAAAAATGTATCTTTTTATATACCAAATAACTGTTTTAGTCAAAGAAATAAAATAGCTTTTAAGAAAATGATGAATAGAGGAATGAGACAAAGAAAAGGAATCAACAGAAAGAAGGCAAGTGAGATTCAGAAGGGCATAGGTACAAGGGATGCCGTTGAATGCAGAACTTGCCAGCTGCTCTGAACCATATTTATTTATTTATTTTAACTTTATTTTCTATACCGTCATTAAGATGGATACCATCACAACGGTTTACACTAAGGCACATAAAATAATGCTAAAATATATCAATTTACACAGGTGCCATAATGTTTCGGTAACATAGTTTGTAAACAATATTAATTGATAAGTGTGATAAGTCATGTCCAGTTCTCACTGTATCAGTTTTGGATACGAGATTAGCTTTATAATTGTAACTTTATCCTTTATAATTTAGTAAGGCCTAAACTTAGGGATCCCAATTTTCAATAGTCTGTGTAAGTCACCAAATCTACATGTAAGTGCATCCATAAAGATTTATGCTAGCATTTTATAAACTGCCTGGCAAGAGCTGCAGAATTTACAAAATTCCATGAATTTCTGCCCCAAAAGTACACGCATATGTTTCAGCAAGCATGTGTGCTTGTATTGCAGGAAAGCACGTATTTCTCTACCCATTTGATAAAATTGCATACATTTATTTTATGCTTGTAACATGTGCAAGTAATAAACCTAACTTCATGAGTAGGCAGGTGTTTTAGAAAGTGAGTGCAAACTCCACTTCTGAAAATACTACCTTGTGTGTGGGCTTGGAATCTTCCAGTACAGGCCCCTCCACCCATTCATCCTGATCCTCCAGCACTTCACCCTGACCTCCCACTTAAAAACTGCACACAAAAGAGAAGTGCAGTTTCACGTCCATGAGTCAATTTGCTGGTATAAAACGTAGGAACAAGTTCAGTAATGCGTGCACTCCTATCACTTTCAAAATAGCAACTTGTGCGCATACTTCAGAATCCCGCCCCGGAATACCCCTAAACCAACCTGCTAACTTTTACTTGCATGCTTGCAATGTTTCCAAAATAAAATATATGCATGCACACATGTATGCAGATTTGGCATGCGGAAACCTTTTGAAAATGAACCCCTTAATTCTCATTTCAGTGCTTCTCAGGATTCACAGGTCTGCTTCAGAAAAAGAGGCGACCCGGGCGTGTCCCGAGGTCGCCGAAAATAACACAGGGTCGGGTGGGAGGCAAGGCAGCCAGAAGCGGGGGGGGGGGGGGGGGGGGGTGAGTAGGAGAGAAGGGAACGAGAGACCAATGGCAGCTGGCGATTTAAAAAACCGCGCTGCCATTGGACGGAGGGGGTTAAGAAAAGAATAGGGCTAGCGGGGTAGCGGTTAGTGGGGCATTCGGCAGCGAGTAAGGTGGAAGCGAAGTTTGCTTCCCTTTGCTTACTAGCGCAGAATCCTCTGTTAAGGTCCGGAGGTACCATAGCTGTTTGAGGCTTGGTCCTCTCGGGAATGCGGCGCGCGAAGTCCAAGCTGCCGAGCAGGCCTCCGGCGGGATCGCGATCCAACCTGCCGGCGAGGTCGCGTTCAGCTCGAGGCGCGGTAGTCGCAGGGATTGCTGGCCCCACAAGTGTGAGTACGGCGGCGGCTCCGGGTCCTTCGTGTCCCTCCCTCCCGGTCCCGCCCCCCCCCATCGTCTCCCTCATCCCCTACCTGTCTGACTCCGGCGAAAGTGGGCCGGAAGCTGAGGCTGAGCCTTGCCCTGGCTCTCTTCCTCGCGTTCCGCTGTGCTCTACGCTGCCCCCTCCTTCTGGCCCGGCCGGGACGGTGCACACTTGCACCTTTTTGGGCCGCCCCCTGCACGACGCGATCGGCCGGGGCCCCGAGCCCGCCCCTTTCCCGCCAGTCCTGGATGCTCCGGTTCATGCCCCCCTGGCATCGGATGCTACGGCGCGCCCTTTTCGCCCACGAGCCCCTGCCCCCTCCCGCGACCCGCGGCCTCCCAGTCCCCAGGGCCCTGCCGTTTCACGTGGTCGCGGACCAACCCGCCTCCCTGTGTCCAGTGGCGGCCTCCTCACTAGCCCCCCCTCGAGATCCTTGCGGCGCCGTGCGGCGCCAAATGTCGGCGTTCCCGCCGGCAGAAGGCGAGGTTCTTCAGGGTCTGCCAGAGCCAGGCCCAGCCGGTCCCGCGAGGGCCCAGACCACGTTCAGCCTTCCCTTCCCGGATACCCCTGCCCGCGAGCGGCCCCATGTGCCCCTTTGCTGCCTGCTGCTTTTAGTACAGCGCAGGAGGCTGATGCTGTGTCCGCTTTCCTTGAGAGGATGGCCAGGGCCGGTTACGGGTTCGTCCCGGTTGCTGGGGCCCCCCAACCTGACAGCCGGGCTTTCGGAACATGGCACACCGGTCCCGCCCCCCCGCCCTCGAGCGGGCTAATTTTTCCTCTCGACGCGGCAGCGAGTGAATCAGAGCTCCTGCAGCCTGGTACACGTCGAGCGGACTGCGGTTTTCCAGCCCCCCCGGATAAGGAGCGCCCGGGTCCGTCCCACCTTGAGGCCTGGCGCACCCCCGCGGCGGCGGCTTCCCTGGTACCCGATGGAGGCGCCCTCGGCAGAGATCCATGGCCTGGTCCAAGCGGAGCACCCCCTGGAGAGTGGCGTGGCGATGCGGCCCGGGACGTGGTGCCTGCCGGTAAGTCTGTTAAAATATTGGGGGTTTCCGGAGGCGGGGTTACGGGTAAGAGGCCTCGGCATACCTCGCGTTCCTCATCTTCATCCTCGGCCTCCAGCTCCAGCGGGAGTATGACGCGCCCGAGGTTACCCGTCACCGAGGGGCCGCAATGTGATGTTGGCCACCCGGCCTTAGCATCCTTGACCGAATTATGGGAGGAAGTGCCTCGGCGGCTAGTTAAACGCATCCGAAAGCGGAAATTTGTTAATATTTTTAAATTGCTCGAGGGCCGCCGGGGGGGGAAGAAAGGATCCAAAAAAAACAAGAAACGTACTAGACGGCGCAGCGCCGGACCCCGGATCGCCAAAAACATTGTCAACTGGGTGCGTGGTTTCTTGCGGCTAGCCAGCGTGGTTAGTCATTTTGACGCTTCCCAGTATGGCTCCCTACTAT
Organism: Rhinatrema bivittatum; assembly: GCF_901001135.1. Lineage (NCBI taxonomy): Eukaryota > Metazoa > Chordata > Amphibia > Gymnophiona > Rhinatrematidae > Rhinatrema > Rhinatrema bivittatum. The sequence goes on along the minus strand of NC_042615.1, from coordinate 450,116,680 downwards.
CTTACGCGGATAGTATACTTGGTGCCTTCAGGGACTATGATAGTTGGGCATGGCTCAACTACGATGAGAAGTTTCGCGACAAAATGGCGGGGAATCGGTTCATGTCTTGGGGGTCCCAGGACATTCACTTATGGCTCACGCAAATGACCAACAAAGGGGTGCAGGCCCACAGGAGTGGCCTCCGAGCGGGTGGAGTTGGTGCTCCGGCGCTTACCGACCCCGCTGGTACCGCTGCAGCGCAGTCCTTTCGGACCGGCGCCGGTCGTAAAAGCGATCCCGGCGTTAAAAGTTCGGGAGGTGGAACCGACGTCTGCTGGCGGTTCAATAAGCTTACATGCCTCTTCCCAGAATGTAAATTTCGGCATGCGTGTGCCACATGTGGTGGATCGCATTCCGCCCTGCGATGCACCCAGGGCCAGAGTGCTGGGGCCGCTAAAGGAGCCAAGTGATTGGTCCGTTCTTAGGAAAGCCGAGTCTCCCATTATTCTGGCGGAGCTGTTTACCTCCTTACATCAATACCCGGATCGAAAGGCGGCTCGGCTACTCTTAGATGGTTTTCGTTTCGGATTTCTCATTCCTTATGTTGGTCCGGGTTCTGGGGGGAGGGCGAGGAATTCCCGTTCGGCTACCCAGTTGGCTTCTCTGGTGCGTGCCAAGTTGGCGGATGAACTCGCCTTGGGACGAATAGCTGGCCCATTTTTGCGTCAGCCTTTCGAGACGATGCATCTGTCGCCACTGGCAGTTATACCCAAGAAGGCCCCGGGTAAATTTTGTCTCATTCTTAACCTGTCGGCCCCGGACGGTTCTTCCGTGAATGATTTTATCCCTCCTGAGGCCTGCGCCGTCACCTATGCCTCCTTTGATGATGCGGTCGCCTTGATTCGCGAGGCGGGTCCGGGGGCTCTTTTGGCGAAGGCGGACATTGAATCCGCTTTTCGCTTGCTCCCCATTCACCCACGCAGTTTTCCGCTGCTCGGCTTTTACTTTGATGGTCACTACTTTGTGGATCGATGCCTGCCCATGGGTTGTGCAGTTTCCTGTGCCTTTTTTGAGGCCTTCAGCACGTTTGTTCATTGGGCTACGAATACGCATAATCAGTGCGCGGCTTCGGTCCACTATTTAGATGACTTTCTTTTTGTTGGCCCGGGGAATGACAACACGTGTCGTCGCCAATTGGATGGTTTCCTTTGTACAGCCGAGCGTTTGGGGGTTCCAATAGCACATGACAAAACGGAAGGTCCGGTAACCAGGTTGACATTCCTCGGTATTGAGTTGGATTCCATGGCCATGGCCTGCCGGTTACCGGTTGATAAATTAGTCCAGCTTCAGGGGTTGATTGCGGTGGTTAAAGGGGCGACTAAGGTCACGTTAAAGCAGTTACAAGCCTTAATCGGCTCTCTTAATTTTGCCTGCAGGGTCATACCTATCGGTCGTGCGTTTATTCGCCGCCTCTCCGCTCGGACGGCGGGGGTCCGGGCTGGTCATCATTTTATACGCGTTACCAAGGCGGTCCGGGATGAGTTGATGATTTGGGATGAGTTCCTTGCATCCTTCAATGGGGTCTGCATTATGCAGGCTCCGGAGGTGTCTAATGAGGACCTGGCCCTGTTTTCGGACGCGGCGGGGGCGTCTGGTCTGGGTCTTTATTTCCAAGGTAAATGGTGCGCAGAACGTTGGCCTGAGAGCTGGGTGACTGCCGGCACGGTCAAGAATGTTACCTTTTTGGAACTCTTCCTAATCCTGGTAGCCCTGACGTTGTGGGGTGAGGACTTAGCTAACAAACGCGTGGTGTGGTGGTGCGACAATTTAGGGGTCGTTCACGTGGTCAATAAGCTGGCGGCCAAGTGCCCGCGGGTTTCGGCCTTAGTGCGGGAACTAGTGATGTTATGCCTCCGCTGGAATGTTACAGTGAAAGCGCGCCACGTGCCTGGCACCCTGAATATCATTGCTGACGCTCTCTCTCGTTTTAAGTGGGACGTCTTTCGAGCGGCGGCTCCACACGCTTGCCGCACTGGGGACCGGGTGCCGGCCTGCCTTTGGAACCTTGGCACTCCATGACGTCGGACCTTCTCCAGCGCTCTGTGGCTCCAGCTACGTGGAAGGCCTACCTCTCCGGCGACCGACATGTGACTCGTTTTTTGTTTTCTTCCGGGTGGACAGGGGGGGAAGTGCGTGCGGCTCAGATCGTTCGTTTCATCCTGTGGGCCAAACGGGCGGGGTTTTCTGTAGCCTCGGTCTGGAGCCAGCTGGCAGGATTTGCCTTTTTCCACAAGCTGGCGGGGTTCGGTAGCCCGTTGCGTAGTTTTTTGGTGCGCAAGCTATTGGCCGGTTGGGGTAGGGGGGCGGGTCGCCCGAGGGATCGGCGTAGGCCCATCCGCTTTCCCGAGCTGCTTCAAATTGCTGCAGCTTTGCCCGGGATCTGTCATTCGGAGTTTGAATTCGTTCTGTTCCGGTCGGCTTTCGCGTTGGCTTTCTTTGGGGCGTTTCGGCTTGGGGAGCTCGTCGCCCCGTCCAAAAGGGACGGGGGTACGGCGGGTCTTTTAGTGGCTGACGTCTGTTTGTACGAGCAGAGCGTCACGCTTCGTCTTCGGAGCTCCAAGACAGATCAGCGGGGCACCGGAGCGTGGGTTTCGTTACCGCGAGCCTCCCATGACCTCGTCTGTCCGGTTAGAACAGCGCTACGGTACGTGGCTTTGCGGCCTGCGATCGGACGGCATTTTTTCGTACACGCGGATGGGACGCCGCTCACGCGCTTTCAGTTCGCGGCTGTACTTCGGAAAGTCGTGACCTTTTTAGGGTGGGACGCGAGACGTTGTACATCACATTCTTTTCGTATCGGTGCTGCCACGGAGGCGGCTGAAACGGGGTGGGCGCCGGCCCGCATTCAAGCTTTGGGTAGGTGGAAATCGAATGTGTTCCGGGGTTACGTCCGGAGGGGCAGAGGGGGGGAGGCGGTGGGCGGGAGGCTGGGGGCAGGAGTCGGCGGCCCGGAGGGCTAATACTTGTCTTTCTCTTTCAGACCCGCTCGGGCTCGAGACCGCGGCGTCACGAAGAGACTGTGCTTGGATCGTGGGCCACTCTTTTATATCTCGGGCTCACCGTCGCGCCCGGAGGCGACCCTACGGGGAGCATCTGAACGTGGATGCACGGCAGGAGGGCGTGGTGCGCTGGCTGGGAAAAGGGGGCATGAAATGGGATGGCTTATGCGGTTTCCTGCAAGGCAATGTAGAGGTATTTGGTTTCCCAAGATTCCTGGTTATTCATTTGGGCGGGAATGACATTGGCCACCTCACTTGTCGTGAGTTTATCAAAATTATCCGTAAAGATCTGGCGTTTCTCCTGAACCGCTTGCCCAACACGAAATTGGGGTGGTCTGACATCATCATTCGCCTACGCCACCGGGAGGAGCCCATGTGGCGCTCTGGTGTCAAAAAACTGAACCGCCAAATCGGCAAATGGTTGGTGCGGGAAGGCGGGTTTTGGATACGTCATGATTGGTCGTGGGAGGTCTTGGAGGGGTATTTCCTAGGCGATGGAGTTCACCTTTCTGACGTTGGCCTAGACCTCTTCAACAATGCCTTGGAAGAAGCCCTTCATTTGCAGCTCCTAGTTTAGCCGCAGTGGGGGAACAAGGGCATTTAATTTGCCTTGTTGGTGGCGGTAACCCGAGCCCTATGTGATTGTGTATTAATTGTAATTGGGAAGGGAACGTTGGAGGGGAGCGCAATGCTCGTGCAGTTTGGGGCCGCTGCACGAGAAGGCCTAAAGAGCAAGAAGGGGCCGATGCTCAGGCCGCAACTTACCCTCGCCGATGACGTGGCGGGGTAAGTGAAAGGAGGGGGGGCTCCAAGATGCTTACCATTGGGCCGCGATGGTAGGTGAAGATTGGCATGCGGCAGAGGAGGTGGAGGTGTGGGAGTTTAATTTTGGACCAATGTTAAGTGTGGCTCGGGTTAGGTTTTAATAAACTGCGGCCTTATTTGTTATTCCAATCAGTTGTTGAGTTCAATTTGTTGGTAATTGTGTGAGATGTTGAGGGCGTGCCTGAACGACTGGTCCCGAGTACTTGTGTTAAAAGAGGCGACCCGGGCGTGTCCCGAGGTCGCCGAAAGTAACACAGGGTCGGGTGGGAGGCAAGGCAGCCAGAAGCGGGGGGGGGGGGGGGGGTGAGTAGGAGAGAAGGGAACGAGAGACCAATGGCAGCTGGCGATTTAAAAAACCGCGCTGCCATTGGACGGAGGGGGTTAAGAAAAGAATAGGGCTAGCGGGTAGCGGTTAGTGGGGCATTCGGCAGCGAGTAAGGTGGAAGCGAAGTTTGCTTCCCTCCCTCCCGCCCTTCAGTCGTTCGGTGCTCTTTTGCTTTGTTGCTGGACTGTCGCAGTAGGCGGTAACCCGAGCCCTATGTGATTGTGTATTAATTGTAATTGGGAAGGGAACGTTGGAGGGGAGCGCAATGCTCGTGCAGTTTGGGGCCGCTGCACGAGAAGGCCTAAAGAGCAAGAAGGGGCCGATGCTCAGGCCGCAACTTACCCTCGCCGATGACGTGGCGGGGTAAGTGAAAGGAGGGGGGGCTCCAAGATGCTTACCATTGGGCCGCGATGGTAGGTGAAGATTGGCATGCGGCAGAGGAGGTGGAGGTGTGGGAGTTTAATTTTGGACCAATGTTAAGTGTGGCTCGGGTTAGGTTTTAATAAACTGCGGCCTTATTTGTTATTCCAATCAGTTGTTGAGTTCAATTTGTTGGTAATTGTGTGAGATGTTGAGGGCGTGCCTGAACCACTGGTCCCGAGTACTTGTGTTACTAATGTCAGGAGTAGCAGACAACAACACACAAAAAAAACCCAAACATTATGCTGAGAGTTAAAAAATCTCGATCTATCTGTGAGCCATAGATCAGTTTTTCCCAAAAAGCTTCTAGATCAGCACCTAACAGGATCCAGTTTTCAGAATATTCATAACGAATCTACCTTGGATATTGAACTTGCATTCATCAGAGACAAAAGGGGTACATTTTAAAAGCCCTACGAGCGCCAGAGCCGGGAGATATGTGCGTGTATCGGCCCAGCGCGTGCCGTGCAGATTTTAAGAGGCACCTAGGTATATGCGTATCTCCCGGTACATGAGTAAAAACTTTTTTTCATAAAAGGAGCAGGGCATGGGCATTCGAGGAAATATGAATGAAACCGGTGCATAAGTATTTACCCCAGCGCCTGCCACATCCATGTGCATGAGCTGGCAAATGCGCACACATCTGCTCTCACGTGCAGGTTCTTAAAATTCATCTTAAAGTGTGTGTGCAAATACCTAAATGATGTTCCTTGAGTATATTCTGCAAATCAGACCGATTAGATATCAGGCTATAGGGCAAAATTAGAAAACACTTGCAAAGAGTAATGTTTTTCAAACTGGGCAATGCTGATCATGTTGGATTTGGCATGATTTAAAAAAGAAAAGCTAATTTTACCATTGGGAGAAGGGCTAAAAGTTCTACAGAGAGAAAAATAGGAGTGGTTTCTAATAATTTTGAGAAATAGTACTGTAGAGAACTGCTAAATCAATACAACATGCTTTACATTCCTTATTGGGTTTCCCTCTAATTTAAAAAAAATCTGACATATTACTCTATTATATTGATATACGTTGTTCAGAATCATATAAGGCATATAAATTAGTCAATTCCTTGTACAGCCTTTTTCTGTCTTTTATTTTTTGATTGCCTAAAATTTGAGAATGCAATCAATGTACATTTACATTGATTAAGTTTTGAGAGTCAGCTAAGAAGCTACATCTCTCCAAGAAAAAAAATATATTCATTAGTTGGATATTTATTTGAATCAGATATAAATGTGCATGCTTACTGCCTTTAAACAGAAGAACGGGGGATACAGCTAGCTTAGCAGGATCTATTGCTGTCAATAGTAAGGTCTCAATGTGTAGTTTTTCATTCTTTCATGAATGCAATATATGAAATACCATAGCAAGGCATCTTAAAATTTATTCCACATCTTCCATTAGTGACACCACTGAAGATCAGTTATATTAAGTGGCTTTTGGTTTCTAAGGCAAGCGAAACACAGCTCTACTGTCAGTCTAGTACTTCCACAAGCTATAACATTTAAAAAGGTGTTATAAAGAAGGAAACAGAATGGATATTTTGAGCAGGTCTGACATGTGTTAGAAAGAAGCACCAAAGGGGTTTAAACTATGTACCCATAATGATACTTTTTCTCTGAAAAATATTGGCATGGGGCTTCTTCTTATTCCTTTTCTAGGTAGTATCATTTTGAAATCTGTTCTGGGGTTTAAGGTTAAGGCAAACATGTTTTGTTTGGAGGAAAATAAAATCAAGGGCTGAAAACCAGATACCAACTATATTTTTTACACCTTATGAGTACCTCAGTCTGTTGAGAAGTTCTTACAGGGACAGAGCAAGCCTTTTAAAAGAAGGTGGCAATCACCTTGCACACTATAAATACATCTCTCTTAGGCCTGGATTCATCATTTATTGAATGATGAATCCAGCAAAAACAGGGGGTGGGGGGCGAAGGGGGCGGGCCTGCGAAAGCCCGCAGCCTTCACACCACTGCAGTGTGCCGGCTGCCAGCTTTCACACTGAATAGCGCCACCGTGAAAGGTGGTGCTATTCGGCGCGCTACTGCCGACAATAACGTTGGTAACGTTATCGCTGGCAGTGAAGACACCGCCGACTCTGCCCCCTCCCCAACCCCTCCCCTCCCTCCCCTCCCCCTAAATTGCATGCTGTCGCATGCGAAAAGGGCCTTTGATAAATGACCCCATTAGAAACTCTCAGGCTTACAAGTTGCTGTCAGACATGAAACTCTGAGGTCAATATTCAAAGCGTGTTCAGAGCAATTTAGCCATATAAGTGGGATTTATGCGGCTAAGTAGTGGCCACAAAATATGTGCCTGCCTTCAGTGGCTGTCGCTTAGTTGCATAAGTCCCTCACACAGCTAAGAAGTTAGCCGTATAACTTGTAGGCCTGTAGTGGGCAGATCAAGGTGGAGTTAGCTGTATAAATTATGCTGCTAACTACCAATAAGTTATCTAGCTAAGGGGGGGGGGTCATTTATCAAAATGCGATAAGGCGTTTTCGCATGTGTTAAGGGCTTATCGCATGCGAAAAGCCCCATTAATGCATGCGATAGGCCCTTACCACATGTGAAAACGTGTTTAACGCATGCGATAGCACCATATCGTATGGTGTGATGCAAATTCAGAAAATAGGAGGAGTTAGGGGCGGAGAGTGGGCTGGGTTAGCCTCTCTGCGAAGAGCTATTGCACAGCTGTAACGCTGATTTTAACTACACCTCTTTGAATTGCATTAGGCTGTGCGATAGCTGCCGTGACCGTGCGATAAGGTTTCATCACTTTTTGTGATATCTCCTGTAAGGCCTATTTGAGGAGAATTGAAGGGCCCAGAGCTTTGGGGGGAGAGAGGGAGAGAGAGAGTGCCTGGCCATAATGTCATCCCCAGAGGTAAGTATTTGTTTTTGTTTTTTTATTTTGTTTTGTTTTTTTATTTTATTTTTATTATTTTCAGTCATAATAGTAAGAAAAATTACATCTTACAATTGTAAACAAATGATGAGAAAAAATAAGAAAAAAAATATTACATGAAATTTTTAAACAGAGAACTTACTATGCATTAATCATCATTCTTCATAAGCAAAGAAAGAGATATAGGGGCCAGTAATTACAAGGGAGTGATTAAGGTAAATACAAAATTAAAATTAGCTTAACGGTGACAGAAGACTTTTTCTAATGATCAATTACTGGGAATGATATTGATGTTATTGTAATCCAGGAGAGGATACTACATTTCCACTCCTGGCATTTAAAAAGGACTTTAGTTGCTCAGGGAAAAAGAAGATGAAACACTCATTTGAACTTTTAATTATACACTTACAGGGGTATCTAAGTGTGAATGAATACCCCAAGGAAATTACTTGTGCTCTAAACGAAAGGAAATCACGTCTTCGAACTTGAGTCGTCCTAGTGAAGTCAGGAAAAATGCGTATTGTTTGTCCGTAAAATAAAGAGGAAATATTTTTAAAATATCGCCTCATTGTGTCATTCAAGTCACTCTCTAGTATAAAGGAAACCAGCAAAGTAGACCTCGATATAACCATATCCGAAGAATCCTCTAAGAACTGTGTGAGATTTTCAATGTCTTCTGCTTGCGCTCCTCCTGGAGCAGCTCTGTTAGGATTAGTAAGGAAATAAGCTTTATTTATCGCTGGAGTTTTCTCCGATTCAAAGGCCAAAATCTGATGGAAATAGTTTTTCAATGTAGTATATATTCCTTCTCCAAGTATCCTAGGGAAACTAACAAACCTTAGGTTAAGATGCCTGGTTTGGTTTTCCAAATACTCTAGTCTCCGAGAACAAGTTCCAAAGTCTTTTATAAGCTTGTAGTTGCTAGCCTGGGTTTGTGCCAAAGTCTGTTGGGTTACTGATAATTGAGTTTTCAATTCTTGAAAGTTAGTTTCAATAACAGCGTTCTGAGCGTTAACTTTGATGTTTAACTTCCCCAATTCGCCCTAGAGGTAAGTATTTGTATCCCTATGGTAGGGCCTACCATAGGGATACAAATACCTCTCTCTCTCTCTCTCTCTAAAATGGTCCACCCAGTGGTCATATGCAGGAAATACAACAGGTCTGACACCTATCGCAAATTCAGATAATGTTATTGCAATGTGCACTAACTTAGCTCTTCGCATAGCTAATTAGCACAAATTGCAATAAACTGAATTTTTACATAAACCATGCCCCTTTTGCTATCGCATGTGGTACTTACCACATTTTGATAAATCCAGGCCTAAGTTAGACCTGTTCAATAGCAGATCTAAACTTAGCCATATATAACTTATACATCTAAGTGTGCACATTTATTTATTATTTTATTTATTCACTGATTTTATATACCGTCATTTGGTGCAGCCATCCTAACGGTTTACAACAGTAAAAAATACAACATGATAAATGCAATATAACCAAAATACAAAAAATTACATTGGCATACAAACATCATAATAAAATAAAAATTTAGAATAAAATAATATTAAAATCAGGTAAGAACAATATAATAAAACAATGGTTATAATAAAATAGTAAAAGATAACATGTAAAGAAAGGCACGTTTAGTACTTTTAAAAAATCATAAGATAATAAAACATAGGAGTTCATGAGAGTGGGTAGGTTAGTTATTTTATTTATTTATTTCGAAGCTTTTTTATACCGAAGTATAGCGGGATGCCTTCACTCCGGTTTACAGGATAAACAACTTATACATAGTGGTGACCAATTGGTAACTTATACAAATACGAATATAACATCTTATAACTTAAATAACTTGGTAAACAGATTGGTGACTAAAACAGTCACTGGGGCACTCTAGCAGGGAGCTGAGATAGGGTGGGGGGGGGGGCAGGGGGAATCAGCTGAGGCGGGCTGGATAGAGGGCTGTGTAGCTAGTTAGATTCTGTGTAGTTAGATTCACTGTAAGCCTTTGGGAAAAGCCAAGTTTTATTTCATTCTTAAATATCTTTAGGTTTTGTTGTAGGCGTATTTCTCTGGGGAGTGAATTCCAGATCTTCGGGCTAGCAAGAGATACTGCACGTTCTCTTACTTGTGTAAGTTGGGCTGATTGCACTGACGGGATGGATAGGAGGCCTTTATTAGCTGATCGAAGGATCTTTTGAGGTACATGTATTTTAATTGCTGTATTAAACCAATCTGTTCCCCGTACATGATTTTATGAATGATTTTTAATGTCTTATATTCTAGTCTATGTTTTATTGGTAACCAGTGCAGGGAAATCAGAATTGGTACCGGTTAGGTTTCTAGCTGCTGAGTTTTGTAGTATCTGATGTGGTCGAATTGTGGATGATGGTAGCTCAAGTAGAAGTGAATTGCAGTAATCAATAGCGGAAAAAATGAGCAGCTGTAACACTGTTCTAAAATCGTCAGGATTAATGAAAGGCTTTAACCTTCTCAAAGTTAATAGCTTGTAATAACCCACATATACACGTATATTCAGCGGTATAGCCATGCCACTGAATATACCTTATAAGTTAGCAGAATACGTTAAATCCAGCTAAGTTAATTAAATGGCGAGGTTTGAATATTAACCTATCTATATTTTCTCATGTTGTGCAATATTGTTGTGCAATTACCCTTTTCAGTTGAAATAGACAGCACTGTGAGGATGATTAATTATTTGTAATGACCATGGAGTGGTTAGGGACCCTAGGTGGCATTGTTCTCTTTCTTCATTCCCACAGACAAACAGAAAATATCTGTATACTGTGATTAGCTGGTTTTCACATTTAATGTCCCAGTAAATTGAGTATATATAATAATCCAGGATTAATAAAAATTGCAATGTACATAAGAATAAGGTATAATGTAAACAAGGAGAAATCATACTAATGTAATAGAAGATAAGATTCAAGAAAGTATATGTATTAAATAAGTAAATCAAAACCAGAGGAAAAAAAATATATATTTATATTTATGATGTAAAAATCTGCTCACTTCACTGAGGTCATCCCATGAATTTCAGCAGTGGAGCAGTCTGGAACTCATATGATTTCAGCACTGGAGCTCAGGCACATCATGATAGTCTTGCGTTACCACCAATACTGAAGTGTTGGTTTCATAAGATGGTTTATATGTAATATCTGTTCTTTGTCTGACTTGCCCACCAATATCCAGCCATCAATCATTCTCTATACTTTTTTCTTGCCCATGCATTCCAGTCCTAGGGCCGAGGGGCCATGCCAGGTGTTGGCTCAAAAGGTTCAGTGGAATATGACCTATAGGTAGCTCAGTAATGCAGAATTCCTGAGGGTCTCAGAGACTCATCACTAGCACACACAATTCAGTGTTTTAGTTTTCCAGAGAAGACAGAGAGCTTAAAAGAAAAGCCAAAAGACATAACAAATCCTAAATATACCATACATACTCGTGTATAAATTGAACAGTTCTCCAAATGGAGAAAGGTCATTAGTGGAGTCACAGGGATTGGAACTGGGACCTGTGCTACTTAACATATTCATAAATGATCTGGATTGACCACTAATGAAGTGATCACATTTGCAGATGACACAAAATTATTCAGATTTGTTAAAATGGCAGCAGACTGCGAAGTACTGCAGAGGGATCTTGTGAGACTAGGAGACTGGGCAACTGAATGGATGAAATGTATTGTAGAAAAGTGCAAAGCAATAGGGAAAACAATCCCAACTATGATGCTGGATTCTGTATTGGGAGTCACCACCCGGAAAAAAGGGAGTCCTTGTGGGACAGTACATGAAATCTTGGTTCAGTGTGTGGCAGCAAACAGAATGTTAAGAATGATCCAAAAAGGAGAATAATATATTGCCTCTATATTAAGCCATGGTGTGACTGCACCTTGAGTATTGTGTGCAGTTCTGGTCCCTTCATCTCAATAAAGACATAGCAGAGCTAGAAAAGGTGCAAAGAAGGGTGACAAAATTTATAAATGGGTTGGAACATCTCTTCTATGACAAGAGGCTAGGCAGGCTAGGGCTCTTTAGCTTGGAAAAGAAATGGCTGAGAGGGCACATGATAGAAATTTGTAGATCATGAATGAGGTAAAAGAAGTAAATAAAGGATGGTTATTCACCCTTTAAAATAAAAGTAAAAGGAACACTCCATGAAACTAACAATAACAGAGTCGAAAGAAGTCATAAAAAGTACTATATCGCTCAGCATGCTATCAAGCTGTGGAATTTGTTGTCAGAGGACATGATCAAGGTGACTAGCATAGCAAGGTTTAATCGCCTGGACTAGCAGGAGAACGAAGAAAGAAGAAGAAAAGAGAAAATAGTTTGCTCAGTTTGCAGATGTCTACACGGGTTGACAGTGGGTGGAATAACCTGCTAGTCCAGGCGATTAAAGTGTTTTGGTGACTGTTTATGTGGTGGGAATTGACATCAGGGATCAACTGCGGCGTTTGGCAGTTTTTGCTTATAGATTTGAGGAAGATTTTGAATCTCTCCCTTTAATGAAAATTATGAATTATACACACTCAATTTAAAATCTTCACAATCCGATGAGATGTTCTGCTTTGAAATCTCTTCAAAAAATCCTTGGCTTGAGCCCGTTGGTAGCTTAATGTGTTATGGAGAACTATATTTATGTGGATGAATATTGTTGGTTAAAAAAGCCCCCTGGAGAAGCTGATGTACAGCAAAATAGTGGCCTCTTTTGGCGTACACTTTGGAACTGCTGTATATTGTAATTGGATTTGTATTTATGAGTAATTTTGCGCTTGTGATACATTTTAATTTCTGATGGGGCGTGTAGGAGTGTTTTAGGAAGATGTGTTGATGTCAAGTATGAGTGTGATAGTTTTTTAACATTCTGTTTGTGTATTCAAACATTTTTTGTACTTTAGGGCAGCTAGTCAGGGTATGTTTGTGATTTTTGGTATTGATTTTTGTTAAACTATTTTTAACAATTGTTAAAAAAAATGCTTTGGTCACATGTATAATAAAAGTGTTTTCACACTGATTGATTGATTCCCTTGGATTTCTATATTGTCCATAACTTTAGGGAATTTTTTTTCCAGTTAATACCTTTGTAGTATCTTTTTGCCTTGATAGTCAAGTAGCCATCAGGGAAATGCAAGATAATCTTATAACAATAGAAAAAAAAAGCAAACCTTAGCTTTGTCTGAATGCTGTCTGTACAATCAACTTCTTCTCTGGCTATCTGTGGCAGGCTGGACCAGTTCTAGCTCTCTCATCTATGGCAAACAGTAAATCCCTTGTTCTCTAACAATCCGAAAGAGATATGATAGAGACAGTTAAATACTTCCAAGGTATCAATGCACAGGAGGGGACCCTCTTTCAACAGAAAGGAGGCTCTAGAATGAAGGATCATGGGATGAGGGTGAAAGGTGTAGACTCAGGAGTAATCTTAGGAATTATTTCTTTATAGAGAGAGTGGTGGATGCATGGAACGGCCTCCTAATGGTGGAGACAAAAACAGTATCTGAATTCAAGAACGCATGGGATAAACACAGGGACTCTCTGAAGGAGTGGTGGGTATGTTAAAGCTGAATTAGTTGGTGAGATTGGGCAGACTAGATAGTCCATATAGTCTTTTTCTGCTATCATGTTTCTATCTTACATGTCCAATCTCCTTGACATCCTTTCCTGCCCTATCTCTGTCCCTACTGCTTGTAAGACCCCAGTTCCTCCCCTAGCTCCTGTTTCTTACATCCTTTCCGAGGTAGAGTTGAAGCTCGAATCCTCCTTTCTCCCCGAGTTTTACCCAGGGACTCTATCAGCCTGGAAATATTTTATCTTTTTATTTCCCCACTCAACTTTTCTTTTCCTGCTTTGTTCCTGGGTTGATGCTTGTTATAATTAGTGAGGTTTGGGTGGACCCTTGGACACCTTGGCAGCTGACCACACCCACCAGTCACTTCCCTGACCAGTCTCTGTCTCTCACACACATAACACTCACCTCCCTGACCAGTCTTTGTCACACACACACACACACACACACACACACACCAGTCACCTCCCTGACCACTCTCTCAATCACACACATGCTCTGTCACTTACATACAATCTCACACACATATTCTGTCCCTTACAACCACACACACTGCCACTCATGCACCCATTGTACCACATACACACAAGCTCTCACTCATGCACCCAGGCAACCATTCTACCACACACACACAAAGCTGCCACTCACCACCCAGGCACCCATTCTACCAAGCAGGTCTCTCCACTCTTCAGCCACTGCCGGCGGCGCGTAGGTCTCTTCATTCTTCGGCTCTGCTGGCCTCGGCGTGCAGCGTCTCTTCATTCTTCAGCCCCGCTGGCGTCGGCACGCAGGTCTCTCCGCTCTTCAGCCGCCACTGGCGGCACACAAATCTCTTCATTTTTCGGCCCCGCTGGTGTCGGGGCGCAGGTCTCTCCGCTCTTCAGCTGCCAGCAGTGGCACGCAGCGTCTCTTCTTTCTTCAGCCCCGCTGGCCTGGCCTCCAGCAGTGGTGCGCAGCGTCTCTCCATTCTTCAGCCCCGCCCCTGGGGAAAAGGGAAGCACAAGCGGAGCAGTGGAACACCAGGAGCCGCAACACACCTGCAGGTGCTTGGCGACACACTGGTGTGTCGTGACACACCTGTTGAGAACCACTGATCTAGAGAGATGTCGAAGAGTTTGCACACGGCCTTCCAGAATCTTGCCGTGAACTGTGATCCTCGATCCGAGACTATGTGCTTTGGTAGGCCGTGGAGGCGAAAGATATGGACTATGAAGAGCTTTGCAAGTTCCGAGGCAGAGGGTAAGCCAGGTAGTGCCACGAAGAGGGCCAGCTTGCTGAAGCAGTCGACTGTGACCCAGATGGTATTCATACCTCCAGAAAGAGGTAGATCAACTACAAAATTAGTAGTGATATGCATCCAGGGCTGTTCCGGAGCTGGAAGCGGTTGCAACAATCCCCACAGTTGGCCAGAAGTAGGTTTGTGCTTGGCACAGTTGGCACAAGATCCCACATAGGAGAGAATATCTTCCTTGATAGTTGGCCACCAATAATACTTCTGTAGCTTCAGCAGGGTACGGCGTTGACCAGATTGGCCAGCCAGCTTGGAATTGTGCACCCAATAGAGACTTTCTTTCTGAGATGCTTTGGCACGATGGTTTTACCAGCAGGCACAGAATGAGTAGCCGCTAAGGTGACTGTTTGGGTCGATTATGTGCTGCGGCTCTTCCGGAATATCCTACGAGAGAAAGGAGTGTGATAGGGCATCAGCTCTGGTATTCTTGTCTCCGGGGCAATATTTGAGCACAAAGTCAAAGCAGTTGAAAAATAAGGACCATCTAGCTTTTCTATGGTTAAGACGTTGCGCATGGCGGAGATGCTCTAGATTCTTATGGTCCGTAAACACGGTAATTTGATATTGAGCGCCTTCAAGCCAAGGCCACCATTCCTCGATTGCCAACTTAATAGCCAGGAGCTCTTTGTCACCAATCCCATAATTCTTCTCTGCCAGAAACATCGTGAGAAAAGAGCAGGGACGTAAGGACTTGGAGTCTTCAGTCTGACTCAGAACAGCCCCCATACCGATGTCATGGCTTGTTGGGGTCCAGATGACATAGGCATGGTTCCGTGGAAAAGGCAGTCTTTAAATATTTGAACGCGGAAATGGCCTCCGCAGACCTTTTAGAAGCATTGGCCCCTTTCCGGGTCATAGCAGTCAAGGGCATAGTTAAAGAAGAGTAGTTCTTTATAAAGCTTCTATAGTAATTGGTGAACCCCAAAAATCGTCTCAGGGCCTTCAGGCTAGTAGGTTGGGACCAATTCTTGATACTTTCTAATTTTTGGGGATCCATTTGGAAGCCATCTTTAGACACAATGTAGCCAAGAAAAGGCACGGAGTCTTTACGGAATTCACACATGGATAGCTTGGTGTTCTCGGAGTCTTAGTAGAACTTGCTTGACGTCTTCTAGATGAGAAGACAGATTCTGAGAAAATATCAAAATGTCATCTAGGTACACTACGACACTCTTGTGCAACAAATCCCGCAGAATGTCATTCATCATGTTCTGGAACACAGCCGGTGCATTGCACAGGCCGAAGGGCATTACTAAGTACTCAAAATGACCATCTCGAGTGTTGAAAGCCGTTTTCCACTCATCACCACTGCGAATCCGGACTAAGTTGTAGGCCCCCTTCAGGTCAAGTTTCGAAAATATCTTGGCCCCCTGAACCCGGTCAAACAGGTTTGAGATTAAAGGCAGGGGGTAGCGGTCTTTAATCGTAATCTCGTTCAGACCTCGATAGTCGATACAAGGACGTAAGGTTCCGTCCTTCTTCCCCACAAAGCAGAATCCTGTGCCGGCAGGTGACTTTGAAGGTCTAATGAAACCTTTATGTAAATTCTCCTCGATGTACTTGGACATAGACTTATTCTCTATTGCAGAGAGTGGATAGACACGTCCTTTAGGAGGTTCAGTGTTTGGTTTCAGCCAAATGGCACAGTCATAAGATCTGTGTGGAGGGAGGATGTCAGCAGCTTCTTTGGAAAACACATCACTGAATGATGCGTATTGAGGCGGCAATCCTGCCATCACTGGAGTTGTAGGCATGCAGAGAACAGGAGAAACTTCCAGCCCTAGTGCCATCTCCTACATGGAACCGCTGGGTGAGTACATTACCTTCAAGCCTCTCAGGGATCAGGTACTCGCTCCTCAAGGGCCGGCTCTCCTTATCCTGAGGTTCTCCATACTGGGGCTTTGTGCATATTCCACTGTACTCATTATTCTCAGTTTTTCCCACTACAGCACTGCTACCGGAGGAGTCGCTGTTCCAGCACCTGAGGGATACAAGCCCAGCTGGGCTACTTCTGCTGCTCACTACTGCCACCTCTGGTGGTTTCACCACATTGTCTAATAAAAGATCAATCTCTGTGTTTGTGTGTCCTGAGCTGAGCCTGACCTGTGGCCCCTCACGGGACTTCTCCCCGTGGGCGTGTGGGCAGCTGCCACAGTGTCCAAGGGTCCACCTAAACCTCACTAATTATAACAATGCTGTCATTATCCTTTGATCCAGTTGTTTCCTAGTCTATCTGTATGTTATCAAACGCAATAGAAATACCTCATCACAAACATCCTAATCTGTGAAATAATATAAAACGGTATAGATAAATTGTATGTCATTCCGCTTGCTATGATATTGCTATAATCTACTCCAAGTGTTGCAATTGTGAAGATGCTACAAAGCTAACAGTGACTGCCCATCCTTCTAATATAACCTTTAGTTCTGAGCAGTAAAGTTATTGTGACATTGGTGATGGACAAGAAAAGTGGAGGTGTTTTAGATGTTACTTTGCCTCCACGGTCTCCTTGTGGAGTGGTGGAGACAAAAAATGGTATCTGGATTCAAGAAAGTGAGGGATAAATGTAAGGGAATCTCTGATGGAGTGATGGGAATTGTAAGGGCTAGATAAATTGGTCGGATGGGCAGACTAGATGAGCCATATGGTCTTTTTCTGCCATCATATTTCTATCTTTTATGTTTCTACCTAGTGCAAGACTGGGTAAGAGAACTAGGACATGAGCAGTTTGGCAGTCCACATTTAAACACAATAACACCAAGTCCAGATTTTCATATTGGCAACTTAAGCAACTGCTTCCGGTGCCAAGTTTTTATAGGTGCCAGTGCACTGCCACCACTGAGCCTAAATCCAAATCTTCTGACTGCCACCGTTTCCCTTCTCTGGCAGTACGGGCTCTGGTTAGTGCAAGGAAAACCAAAATAAGCACAGGACCTCAGCAGCCTTCTCATGCTGACGGACCCTGTTGCACCCCATCCCCTCACTCAGGTTCCCTGGTAACAAGAAGTCCATACAGGAGGAGGGGACAGGGCGCCACAGGGTCCATGAGTGCGAAAAGGCTGCTAAGGCCCTGTGCTTATTTTTGTTCATCTTCTGTTGCTTCTGCAGCCCAAACGTCAAGATGAGGGGGAGAAGGAGGGAAGGAGAGATGCCCTGAGCTTTATGCAGGAAGGGTCATACCCTCCACTGCCCCATTCCCCACCCTCTGAAGGGAGGAGGAGGAGGATAATACTCCTTCCACATTGCCTATGGGCACATACCCCCTTAATCCAGTCCTGAATAATACTTTTATACAATATGAGATATGACGCACAGTACTTATATAAACTTTTATTTCTTATCCAGTCTGACAAAAATGCAAAACGTTAAGCTAAAACAACCATTGTCAATATAGAAGATAACAAAAGAAAACATTCGGTGACAAGCCATCAAGTAAAATATGAAAAGAAAACATAAAATATTACCAGAAAACATTATCAAATATTTCATGGTAGACTTCACCCTGAGTGAGTAGAAGTCCCAAAACCTATCCTACACAGACTGATTACTGTAGGCATCCACTTTTAAGGAAGAGGTTAAATTTTCAGGGTTGGCTATCTCATAAAATTTGGTGCACCAATTTCCAATATTAAGAGAGGGTTTCCAATGCTTAGCAATTGTAAATTGAGCCATTAGTAACATTTCATAAATTAGTTGGGGTTTTTTTAGAGACACATTAAGACCACCTCAATGTCCCACCTGACTAAATACTGGAATACTGGGGTAAGATCAAGTGGGTTGCCTACTATTGCAGTTATCTCATGAAACACATCATGCCAGAAACTCTCCAGGATGGGGCATGACCACCTGTGATCCTCTTAAGACTGCACCTCCCTTCAACAGTGCGGATTGGACAGGGGATTTAACCTAGATAAAAAAATAGGGAACCTATATGCTTGATGAACATCAAAACACTAAGGGGCGGATTTTCAGAGCCCTGCTCGCCTAAATCCGCCTAAATCCGGGCGGATTTAGGCGAGCAGGGCCCTGCGCGCCGGTGCGCCTATGTTCAATAGGCCTACCGGCGCGCGCAGACCCCGGGACTCGCGTAAGTCCCGGGGTTTGGCGAGGGGGGCATGTCGGGGGCGTGACGGGGGGCGGGCCCGGTCGGCGCTGCATTTTGGGGGCGTGTCAGCAGCGTTTTGGGGGCGGGCCCGGGGGCGTGGTTACACCCTCCGTATCCGCCCCCAGGTCGCGTCCCGGCGCGCTAGCGGCCCGCTGGCGCGCGGGGATTTACGTCTCCCTCCGGGAGGCGTAAATCCCCCGACAAAGGTAAGGGGGGGGTTTAGACAGGGCCAGGCAGGTGGGTTAGGTAGGGGAAGGGAGGGGAAGGTGAGGGGAGGGCAAAAGAAAGTTCCCTCCGAGGCCGCTCCGATTTCGGAGCGGCCTCGGAGGGAACGGGTTTAGGCTGCGCGGCTCGGCGAGCGCCGGCTATACAGAATCGATAGCCTTGCGCGCGCCGATCCAGGATTTTAGCGGATACGCGCGGCTACGCATGTATCTACTAAAATCCCGCGTACTTTTGCTTGCGCCTGATGCGCCAGCAAAAGTACGCCAATTCGCGCGGTTTGAAAATCTACCCCCAATTTTCTAAATATAACATGCATAAAATCGTGAATATATGCATGCAAGTTAGACATGTGCTGAAAATCAATATTTTATAACAACCAAAGTACATGCATACTTAATGATTCCCATGCAATATACAGGTGAAAAAAGGGGTGGGTTAGAGGCAGTCCATGGAAGGGTCAACAGTTCTACACAAGTTGCTATTTTAAAAGACACATGTATAGTTGGCAAATTACTTGCGTACTTCTACACCTGCTAATAATCATGCATAATTGAAATAAAATGTGTTTGTGTACTATTCACTGGGTGCGAGGTCTAGATAAAGTGGAGGGAGTTTAGGCAGTAGAACCAGGAAGGTCTTAATGACTTGGAGAAGGACTGGGTGAACTGGTGGACTAATTGGTAAATTGGTTAATTTTGCATGTTTTACATTTGGCTGAGTTACGCCTGTCAATCAGGACTTACGCGTATAAGTGCTACCATACTTTTATGCGAAAAATCTAGGCATGCATATTTTAAAAATGAGTAGGAAAACTACACATATTCAGTGCATTGATAAACATGGTTTCAATGTACTGTATGTATTCATGTATAAGCCTACATACATACATGCATGTATATTTTATAATATGCACATATATGATGTGCATGGGTATTAAAATACTATGATAAAACTACATGCGGCCATATATGCGTATTGTGGCTATGGACCCTTAGACAGAGGTGGGGACAATGCAACCTGAAGGAGGAAACCTGCAGATCCCCACCTGTCAGTGGGTGGAACTGGAGGAGGCAGAAGCTCAGCTGGAGCTTTGCCTATACCAGCCCATATTACCCTTGGGTTAAAACTTTGGGAGCTGTGGCTGGCTGGTCAGGTAAGGGCCTCTGCTGGTGGAGTGATCCGTCAAGTTTGCTGGGTTCGAACAGGAATAGATGAGGCAAATCTGGATGCAGGCTATGGCAAAGGCAGGCAGCAAGCTGAAGGTCCGAGAGTCAGGCAGTGGTCAGTGGCAGGCAGCAAGCAAGAAGATCTAAGAGTTAGGCAGTGGTCAGTGGCAGGTGGCAAGCAGGAAGTGTCCAGAAAGCAGGCCAAGGTCAATACAGAGTATCTGCCCATAGGAAGAAGGAATGGGTGGGTAGGGCAGGACGGCAAGGAGCAGAACAGCATGCAAGGAACACACAGAAGAACCAAAGAAGGTCCACAGGAACTGAAGATGAAGATGCGAACACAGGAAAAGGAACACGGGAACCAAAAAACGAAGATTAGACCCAATGGAACAGGAACGCAGGAACCTGAGAACGAAGATGGAATGCTGAGGCAACTTCTACTGTGGAATGTAGGGAGACTTGTTGCTGAGGTGAGGACTGCAGGGAGAGAGGACCTTTTATAGGCCAGAGCTCGCAAGGTCATCCATGGGCACCATGAGGGATTTCCCGTGGCAGGCCCTTTAAGTTTTGTGATATCAGGGGTGTGCATGCCTAGAGAGAGATCTGTGAAGAGTCGGCAACAACCTGCCTTGCAATGTGTTGGTGCCTGTTTGAACATGGCAGCCTGGGAACTCCTTGGTGGCATCTGGACACAGTGACAAAGGCTTGGGGCTGGAGGCAAGAGCGGAAGTTCGTGGGGAGAGTCTATGGACCACCAAACGCAAGAAGTTATTTGAAAGTTATCATTTCTGTCTTATTGTCCATGGCAAATTGTATCCTGTAAGATTCTTTCCACAGAATATACCAATCCTTAGACCCTAAGTAAATGAAGACTTCCACATGTCACCTACGCATGAGTGTTCCAAATGTATTTATGTCATTGTTGTTCTCTATTTTGACATTATAGCTGGAAGCAATTTTTGTCCATGAACCCTTTCCCTTCCAAAGCTATTTCCACTATATTTGGGTTTCTGGTGGGACCATCCCTTCTCTGCTGTGGTTAGAAGATAATTATTTATTTGCAAGTAGATAAGATCACTTATGTCTGCTGGAATTCCATATTTATCTACAAGACTTTTTGAATGTCTTGATATGCTCTAAAGCTCTTAGTTTCCAAATAAATATGAAACCCTATTCCACCCATGATGTGAGTCTAGTAGAGAAAGTGCAAATAGAAACTGGTGAGTCATTATATGGTATATAGGAAATATTGGAGACAGTTTCTTTCTTCTAACCCCTGGCTTGGAGCATAAAGCCCGTCAGAGGGTTTGGGTATAAGAAGTGATCAAACTTTTCCTGCAAAAGCATCTCACTGCAGGCAGGGAAGACTTGTAAGTAATAACAGAAGCTATTTTCAAACTGCCAGCATTGCTGCAAAGTCCACGGATACTTTTTTGCCCATGGTCTTCCCACTGTTTTGCAAAGTGTAAGTATGAGTAATTTTGTTTTGAAAATTAACTTGGAGACAAAATATCCGCAGATATTTGCAACTGATTTTCAGGCCAATACAGTATGGTACACTTAGCTGAGCACACCATTTAGCACGCAATTGGATGCACATTTTCGAAACACATCTATTACCCCTTATACTTTAAGGGGTTTAGCATGTCGAAAACACGTGGCCAACTCCACCCCCCCAAAAAAAAAAAAAACAACTAATAGCGCTCATCACATACAAATGCATGTTGATCAGTCTATTAGTCGCTCGGGATACTGAAAGTAAAATGTGTAGCCAAGTCGCATATTTTACGCTCAGAAATTAACGCCTGCCCAAGGACTTGCATTAATTTCTGAGCAACCCAGAAAAGTGTACAGAAAAGCAGAAAATACTGCTTTTCTGTACATACTAGTGATATTAAGTTGGAGGAACCAAAAATTTATATATATATATATATATATATATATATATATATATATATATATACCCGCCTGTCAACAGGTTAGAAAAACTGATGCTCGATTTCACTGGCATCCGGTTTCCTAATCCATGGCTGTCAGCGGGTTCGGAAACCAATGCCGGTATTTTCCCTAATGCCTCCTTATTAGCGTGACCCCCTCATGTAAATACAGAATTGCGTGCCCAGGAGAGGTGGCTGGGTGTGTTGGGAGAGCGGGCACTCAACATGAAGCGCCTGCTCTCCCGCGATTCTTACATTTTCGGCCTGTTTGAAAATAGTAACATGGTAGATGATGGCAGAACAGGACTAAATGACTATCCAGTCTGCCCAATTAGTCTTGCCCATACAGCAAAGTTATATCCCAGTAGCCAATCATAAAACATGGCTTCTCATAAGATATTTCTCCTTATCCAGGACCATTTTGTCACCTTCCTCATTTGTAATCTTAGGCAGATGAGCATACAAGATCCCTCATTTACTTTACAAACGATACCTTCCCTTCCCGTGTATATCCATCAAGTTTTGAATTCCTCTAAAGAGTTATCAATGCCAGCATGGTCATTGCCTGAACATCCAGCCTCCTAGTGCCCCTCCACATCCTGCTAGACAAAATTTGGTATGTGAACACCGATTTTTCTGCTAGGACTTTTATCACTATAAATGTAGTCTACCAGAAACTCTCAGCTTCTAGTTTAATTCCATCATTGCCACTTAATCCAGAAAGCTACTAATGTTAGTATGGCTGTTGCCCAAACATCCAGCCTCCTAGATCCTCTATACAAAATGTTTAATTGGAATCTAAATGAAATAAATTGGGGAGCCTGTGGAGTAATTCCACTGTTTTGTGTTTTTTTTTTGTTGTTATGAATGTCACCGTCCTTTATTCCTCCAGTAATCAACTTCACCATGATGAATGATTAGGTCCTTTAAACCAGGATTCTCTTCAGGTTGTGATGCCCCTTTGTGGGTCAACATAGAAAGAATTAAAAGATGATGCAGTATATGAGCTTTGGAGGCCACATAGTCTCCTTCTCCATGTATTTGATGAATCATGATATTTTCTGGTATAGTGCAGAGATCTAGTAGCCAATATGGAAGAATACAGGTGCTAGAATTTTGCACTAGAGTATGACAGTAATGGAAAGCAAAGCAGGCATGGGAAACAGCCTATCAGATTGGAAGAGGACACATTATTCATTCAAAAACAAGTCGGCATATGTAAAATATGCACCGATTTGTGGCAAATCAAAGAGACACTATTAGTAGAACAAAAATGTACTGGTAATGTGCAAGGGAGCAAAATCCTGAGAAAATAAAGACACTAACTGCTTTGTCTCGATATGAAACTGAATTAATACTATTATGTTGCCTTTTATAACATACAAAATCTTAACAAAAAGATGTTAGACGAGATAAGCAATCCTAGAAATAAAAGGCATTGGAATATGATTCTGTCCCACTGCATCATACTTCATCTACTGACAGTGGAAAATCCAGGGGCAAACATCAATGTTGTCTGCAATTTATGAAGAATGTTCTGTGTGTCCCTACCTCACTACTTTTTGTTTCTGTCATTGCATATATTTGAATAACAATAACACTACAGGTTGACAATAAAAACACAGAAGACCACTAACAGAGGGTTTGCAAAGTGCTGCAATTTCCTTCAGATAAAGCAGGCTTGAATGTGATAAAACAAAATTTAAAAAAAGAAAAGGAATAGGATTTCTTGCTTGAACAGCGTACATCACCAGAGGGTACACCTAAATTGACTTGTAAGGCATTAGGCATTCTCCTCCTTTACAAACCATTTTTTGGTTTGTGGTATGCTGATGAGCACAGTGTGCAACTGAACATCGAACAGCACAAGCAAGTTTTATTTATTTTAAGTCTTCATTGTGTATTTACTAGCTCATGCCTTATCTTTGGCAGCTGAAGGCGAATTACGTTCATATGCGATAAAAGGTGAATTGTAAAAGTCCAATGCGCGCATTAATTTGGGGATGTGCAAATATGTCGGGCTCGCGCGATCCGAGCGGATTTTAAAGCTGCCGAGACACACGCATTTCTACAAGAAGATTTCAAAAAGATGTGGGGCATTGGCATTTCAGGGTGTGAACCAGAGATGTGTGCGTAAATACATGCAAGTTAAAAAATAAAGAAAAATAGGCAGGTCTGCAGGGATTTAAGCGTCAGGCCTACCTGGGGGAAGTGAAGGCAAATAAACGAGGGGTTTGGAGAATCTGTCTCTTAATTAGACGAACTGGGGATGAACTGGTAAAACTGGGAATAGCGTCAGCGCGCCCCTTTTAAAATCCCCCGATTTACACGGTAGAAACGGCAATTGCGCGCGCCCACTTAAAATTTGGTGCACATGTGCACGCAACCAGGCCATGTTATAAAGTAGTCACATCCTTGGGCGCAGGCCGACATGCACGCAACAATGTACGCCTGCGCACCAGTTTTAAAGTTACCGTCCCTGCATTTTCCCCTCAACAGAGGGCTCACAATTTAAGTTTGTACCTAAGAATATAAGAACATAAGAAATTGCCATACTGGGTGAGACCAAGGGTCCATCAAGCCGAGCACCCTGTATCCAACAGTGGCCAATCCAGGCCATAAGAACCTGACAAAGCACCCAAAAACTAAGTCTATCCCATGCTACTGTTGCTAGTAATAGCAGTGACCATTTTCTAAGACAAGTCAGGCAATGTGTCTTCATATACTGTATCCTTTCCTTTAGTATGTAAATGTTATGCTTTATCACAGTACTGTATGAGTTAAAATTAATATATACAAATGAAGTACAGAAACGAGCACTGAAAAATATTAACATTTTGTAGAAAATATCTAATTTGTTCACGGGAATGCAGAAGAAGCACATATTGTTAGCTTTTTCACCCACTGAGAGAGCCAAAATTAAGTTATGCTGCTGAAATTTGTATAATTGGTCTTTGTATAATTGGTCTTTGCATTACATTATCACAACCCATAATAACTATCCTGGGTTTACTGAGCAATCAAAATGAACAACATAATAGATAAGGCTGGTATTTTGCAGCGCCAGTAATCTGCAATGTTTTAATTTCACTCTGCAAGAGTATTTTTAGGGAATCTGAAGCAAAACAAAAGGTAGTAAGTTCCATCATGGTTAAATTTTGCTTTGTTTCTCTTAATTTAAGTTATCAGTCATCTTAGATGTCACATAATGCCATTAGCATATCATCCAGATACATTCACATGGTTCCTTCATTGCTTGCTGCATACCAGTGAATAGTAGACTCAAGGTGGTCATAGGTTCAGCAAAGAATCTTTGTCCAACTGAAGACAAAATTTACAGATTGTGGGATACTGTGCAGAACTTCTCAGGCTGGAGGCATAAACCAACCAGGCTCCAGCCTTTCCACTAACACTTTCACCCTTATTTGCTCTTTCAGCTTATAAACATTAGTAGACTGCCTTACCTCATGACAGTGCACTCTCACTGCTCACAAGTCATACACAAACTTTGGCATTGGGACAGCGATGTTGCACAGAAGCTGCCTTCTCCTTGAGCCCAGGCCTGGCCTCCTGATCCCAGCTGGGCTCTACCTCTTAACCCACCAGCTGGGTTCCTCCTATAGGACTCTCCCTGCCCAGCAGGGCCCCACCCACAGAGCTCTTGCCCTCTGTGGGGATTTAAGGTGGGCAGGATTTAAGGTGGGCAGGTTAAGGAGGGAAAATAGGGTCACTCCTTTACACAGATCAAGCGCTAAGAAAAAGGGTCATTTTTAAGGATTCTAATACATAACCTTAACAGTCTAGATTAATATCACTAATTATATCCAAAACTAGTGGAATACCCATGCTTCGCTACTGTGGAGAAGTTGATAGAAATGTGTAAGTTTATTTCACGCAAATTGAAAAGTAATTGTTTTGAGTGAGTGAGGGCTTTGGAGTTTATATATTTAAAATGAACGTGTTATTATTATAGAGTGAGGTTAGTGGTAATTAAAAAATGTGAAATGAATATGTGCCATGAATGTACTGTGAGTTGCCTGTCACGACGTAATGATTTCTTTGTATAAAATGGTTGCTGTGTGACCCTCTGGCTGCAGTATGATGAGGCTATCAGCTGAGCTGACTCTAGAGCAGGCCACATACAGCTGACTTTGCGAGAAGCAGTATTCCCTCAAGTCAACACCAATGACCTTGAGAGTCTGGCCCTGAGATTTGTTAATAGTCATCGCGAAGCATACTCTGACTGGGAACTGCAGGCGTTTAAATTGAAAGAGTACATCTGATGGTATAAGGGGGATGTGAGGGATGAAAACTGTTTCCCTTCATCCACAACCTGTGAAAATGATTGCTTCAATGACATTTTTGTGGAGGGACTTGACGAAGTCTGGTGCCATTGCAGAGTTTTGGTAGCTGTAGATTTCTTAGTAACATAATTGGTGGCGTAGCGGGTCAACTTCAGGGTCAGGAATCTCTGCAGTGATCATCTGATCAATGAGGTCCAGTTTGATCCGATCTTGCAGCCATAGGAGGATGTGGACGTGGGGAAGACCTTGCTTTTGCCACTCTATCGTATACATATGTAGCAAGTAGTGGAGCTGAAAAGGAGTATTCAACATTTTTTTTGGTGACCCTGATGTGACCCTGGCAAGTGTTGCGTTCGATGGCTGGAACGAACCATCGAATGTAGGAAAGTAAGAAGCAGTTAGTTTTTCCAAGGACATGATAAGGAATGATGGAGCCAAGTTTCAGCCTTGTAGGTACTCGGAAATTGGGAGAATTAGTGATGAGTGTGTCAGTGAGGGCTTTGGCGTTTATATATATATATAGATTAAGGATGTGAATCATTTTTTGACAATTTAAAATATCGTCCGATATATTTTAAATCATCAAAAATCATTAGGGCCATGATACAATAACAATTCCCCCGATTTATCGTTAAAAAATCGTAAATTGGGGGAAGGGGGAGGGCGGGAAAACCAACACTCTAAAACACCCTGAAACCCACCCCGACCCTTTAAATTAAATCCCCCACCCTCCAGAACCACCCCAAAATGCCTTAAATTACCTGGGGGTCCAGCGGGGGTCCGGAACGGCCTCCTGAAATCAAATCGTGTTGTCTTCAGCCGGCGCCATTTTGCGCCGCCATTTTGCAAAAGTGGGAAAAACAGTAAGATCTCTGAAGATAATGGGGTCCATATTCAAATGCTACTTAACCATTTAAGTTGGACTTAGGGGGTCATTTTCAAAAGCGATCGCACGCAAAATGGGGGCAAAAGTCGGGGCAGAGTCAGCCCCGGAAGAGGAGGAGTTGGGGCGGCAACAGGGCCGACTTTGCGGAGACATCGCTGGCGGCGAAATGTAAGGACCCTTATCACCGCCAGTTTCGCACTGAATAACTACACCTCCATGATGCAATCGCTGCCAGCTTTCACAGGCCCGCCCCCCGCCCCCCCGCTTCGCCACCCCACCCCCCGTTATCGCCGGATTTTCTAAGGTCTGCGACCTTAGAAAATCCAGGCCTTAGCCAGCTAAGTAAACAGTCACTGATTATCCAGCTAGATAACTTAGCCAGATAAATTACTTATATGGCTAAGTAGTTAGCTGGATAGCCAATGGGCAGGCAGTGGGCATAACTGGGTGGCATTAAATATCCAGCTAACTTACATGGTCATTCATTAAAACGTGATATGGCCTTATCGCGTACGTTTGGACATTTTCGCAAGTGATATTGCCCTAATGCATGCAATAATTACCACATCACAACTTTAGCATTTAAATGAGGGAAATGGAAGGGGTTAGGGCAGGGTTTGAAATATTATGATTCCAGTAGTGCTGCGGACGATAATGTTTTAGTCATTGCCGGCAGTAGCGCCAGAAATAACACCACCTTTTCCAGTGGTGCTATGGGGGCGATAATGTACAGCGCAACCGCAACTGTGATGAGTGAAAACATACCGCCACAATGCAGTTGGCTGCAAACTGTCACCCCGCCCCTTTATTTTCATGACTCATCATTCCACTATAATTATTATAATTATTATAGCAGAATGATGAATCCCAGGTTAAGCTGGATAAGTAGTGTTATTCAGACTTATCCAGTTAAATTGACCGGTTAAGTTAGACACGCCCTGTAGCAGGTCTAAAGTTAGCCGGATAACTTATCCGGCTAACTTTAATACTTATTCAAGTATATTCAGCAGCATTGCCGTGCCGCTGAATATCCTGTGTAAGTTAGCCGGATAAGTCTTATCGGCTAGCTTACATAGCCGGCTAGATTTAGAAACTGGACTCAATAAGATCAAGAGATAAAAATCAGATAAGGATTTGAGAGGGTTAACTGCAAATATAACTGAAAAATAAGTGAAATGCAGAACTGGAATAACTGGATGTTAATTATACTGAATGGTGGAAAACTTTCAACAAGATTGAAAACACATTAATCATGATCCTTAGATGTCTCCGGTCATTGTGATTTATTCATCTCAGTCCCTCAGAATATTCTATACTTAGCTTATATGTTCTAAGTATGTTCTAGAAACATAACTGCCAGCTTACTTAATAAGTTAATCATCATTTTGCAGGAGAAAGATATTTGTAATGAAGCTGGGACTGTATTTCTTCTACTATTTCAAGAAGTCAACCTAGCTACCTTTGTATCCGTTGTATCTTATCTCTTCACCGACTGCATTGGAGTTTGGTTAGCCATTGTACTGGGAATAAAGTTTATACATCTTCTAAGTAAGAAAGAGTCCAGAAGTATTTAGTTACCTTTCTGGGAGAAGTCTAACAACAAGGAGCCAATTTCAATAAACTAAGCACAACACAGATGTCCAGGTGTTTCCAGAGAAGTGGTATTCTAATTGTAACCCAGTGAAAGAGGGCCTATACTTGCGTCCACCTATACCTTTATCAGATTCAACATTCCCACTCATCCCAGTGGCCCTCCAGCATGTTCAGCAGTCATCTTCCAGCAGTCATCTCCTAGACTAGGCGATCCACTCTCACCATGATGAAATATAGTAGGCCCCCTCACCATGGAATGCAATGGAGCCCACTCCAATAATCACCCCACCCACCCCCAAACCCTACATCAACAGCACAGGATTCAGGGTTTTTGGGTACAATTTATACAAACACCTCCCCCCCCCCCCTCAAACTGGTGAGCGTTTCCTGCCTCCAGAGCTGCAACAGTTTCACTGAAATAAAACTATACAAACTCATGGTTGGTAGGAGGCAAACTACATTGCTTGTGGGGCTCACCCCACATACCCCCTCTTAAACCCTCGGCTCCACTCCCTCTATCCCCTGCTTGCCCCACAATAAACCCAACCAAGGGAGAAAGAATCTCCCAGGTGATGCTTTAAATATGGAGGAACGCAATCAACGCCACCTCACTCCCCCCTACTCCTTCTTCAGCTCGAACTGGGGGCTGTTACTCTCAGCTTCCATGAACCTCACTCACCCACCTCCCTCACCTTACAAAGAAATAAAAATAGAAAAATGTTAGAAACATTGACCAAAATGTGATCCTGCGATATGTGCAAGGCATCAATTCCTAATATTGATTCTTTTAAAAGGGAGATGAAAACTCAAATTGTCATGCTCTGACATTTTTGGCACACATATATTTCTCTTTCTGTATATTTAATCTTCTCCTCCAGATTATTATAGAAAGGGTTTTGTTTAGCGTCAGGAGAGATCTTGATTTTCGTTGATGATGCACTCAGTCACCTATAATCCAGTGAGAACCACAAATGACTGTAATTGCAATTTATTGAGTAACCTGGAAAAAAACACCCCACTCAATAGACTGAGAATGAGGCATGAGGTAATTACAATGTTACTTCAGTGCTGCAGAAAACATGGAGTATGTGGTTTGGTGTGGGTTATATTGTTGTTCAAGAACTAAACCAGCCTATCACACTATTGTATTTCTATTTTTAACCTGGAGCAGCCAGGTATCAAAAGATCACTAGAGATGAGAACTAGAGGTTGGTTAAGAGGTTTTCCTGCCTAGAAGTCTTTGCGGCAGGAGAACCAGCACAACGGACCACAGCTGGAAGGAAGTCCTTTAACTAAGAATTAAACATATCCAAAACCTGAAAATATGAAGTGCAATCGCTCGACACCCCCCTCCCCCTCCCCCAACACAAACACACCCCCACACCAAATCCACCATTCTATACCATTGATTTTCAGACATTTATTATGAGACAAGTTCTCATGACCGGGGCACAGATCTCAGAGCAATAAAGCACTTTTTCTTCCCCTGGAATTTCATTTTCGTTTAACAATAGATGCACACAAAGTACATCTCCGAGAATGACCCAGCAGGACTCGCTTTTCTGTTCTTATTGTCAGTGTATGTGTGTTCAGATGCTTACAGATGAGGCAAGCGCTACCGCAGGAAAGATTTTCTTAAAAGTCCCAAAACACAATTTTTAGCTCACAGTGTTACAGGCACAGCAGGAGAAAGAGTTCAAGCTCCTTTGTAAAGATTTGGAGGCCGATATTTCAAAGGTTTTGCTCCTACGTTAATGCTTTGATCGGGTATCACAGTTGCTCATGTCTTCAGACTGGCTCTTCGTTTCTTTATTTAGACTCGAAGAACTATTTCTCTTTTCTTTTTTTTTTCCCCCTAGCATTTCACTTCCAGCCCTGCACCACTGCCAAATTTAAACTGGTTATTATTGCTGCAATTTAATATTTAATGCTCAGTGTTGATGCTAATTTGTCTCTGCTACTCAAAACCATTGTTCTTTCAATAAATCCTGGTTCTTGCATTAGTTACACTGGTTCCATGCTCTAGACAGCCTATTAACTGTGTGGTGCCATCGCTAGCTGTTATGTTTTTTTCCCAGACAATTATTGGAACTTTCTCCCCTCACCACCACCCCCCCCCCCCCCCCCACCTCCCATAGTATTTTCCTCCTGTTTTCCTGGGCTTCCAGCTCAGTCAGAAGCAACCTCTTCTTTACTTATTCCAGTCACCGCAGCGACAGTAATCAGCCAGGAGCGTCCTTCTGGGAACCTGACATCCTGGGCCTTATATTGAACCAGTCACCACTGCATGACGACTGGCATTCCTTCTTCCCAGGGGAGGGGGAGGGGTCCATGAATCCAACCCAGGGAGCAGAAGGCCTGACCCAGGAGCTGGACGCAGGTTCTGCACATGGCAGGGCTACTTAGTGCAACTGAGCCTACAGGCCAGCCCTACGATGGGGCTTTTCTAGTCACATTTTGACAAGCTGTTTGTCGGTATCTTTATATTTATTTGTTATTGCAGGAGAAGAAAGTGCCAAACGTTCTTCTCCATTCTTCCCAACAGTTTCCTTCTTAACTTCTGACCAAACAAGAGAACTGAATGGTTTAAGTCAGAAGACATGAACATATATATATCTAAAAGACTGCAGGCAACTTATTAATTCAAATGATAATGTTAGATTTCATGCCTATCATGACCCACTGGTAAGACTAATAGTTTGAGAGAGAGAAAAGAAGTGTTGGAAAGACAAACAGAAAAGCAAAGGAGAATTCATAGCAATATCACATATGACTAAATAAATAAGTGCAAGACATCATATCAATAAAATAAACAATACAAAATGCATTACAAAGAAATAATAACAATAATGTTAAAATATTAAGGGGCTGATTTTGTAACAGCCTGCATAAGAAAGTGGGCAAATGTGCGCTTAAATTACACCAATTTTCCAAGAAAACTTGTATGCATATGTTTATTGGAAAAGTATTCCTGCCAGAGCTTGTCCGCACACAGTTTACAGCTGCCTAACTGTCACGCAAGAAATTTCTCAGGAAATCCAAAACCATATGCGAAGGGTCACACCCCTCCATAACTGCTCCCCCAAGACCACCTCCTTTCAGTCTGGGCAAACTTACATGTGAACAGAACATATCTGTTTGTTTTACCTGCATATCGGACAGACACAGTTTTCTAACAAGCCATTGCACAGGTAAAGCAACAGTTGCATCTGTGGCAATGGCTTTGAACATTACCCTCCAGGAGGAGCCTAATTTTCAAAGGGACGTCTGCATTTAAAAAGTTGCACTGGTACCTTTTATCTGAAACAGAGCAATATGACAGCAGAAAAAAGACTGTAGGGCCCCATCCAGTCTGCCCATTCATTCAATTAATTTAGAATCTCTTCCTTAGAGATCCCTTGTATTTATCCCATGCTTTCTTGAATTCAGATACTATTTACGTCTCCAATACCTTGTGATGGAGTGCCCCTATCTTTCCCCTTAAACCTGTGCAGGACCAGGCTAGAGGCCTGGTCCACCTTAATTCCCCTGGAGAGAAAGAGCTCTGTGGATGGGGCTCAGCAGGGGAGGAGTAAGAGTTGGGACTTAGGTGGGTTAGACCAGGCCCTGTGTCTCCAGGAATAGGAGCTCCTGTCCCACTCTGGGAGGTTAGAGTGGGAATGTACTGAAAAAGTTAGGTTAGTTTATTGTGGCTGCTATTTGTGGTGTATAGAGAATAACGTAAAATTGCATGAGAAAAAGCAAGAATCAATGTGCTTACTGCTCTAGCCTGCAAGATACAGTTCAGCCATCCTTAAACACCTCCACTGGGAGGCTGTTCCCAGCATCTACCACACTCTCTATAAAGACATATTTCCTAAGATTACTTCTGAATCTACACTATTCACCCTCATCTCATGACCCCTCGTTCCAGAGCCTCCTTCCTGGGCATGGAAACCATTGTGCTATTCGAATGTCTCTATCATATCTCCCCTATCTCACCTTTCCTCTAGGGTATACATGTTTAGATCTTTAAGTCTATCCCCAAATGCTTTAAAAGAAAAACCACTGGCCATTTTAGCAGCCACTTTGTCTAACAACTCCATCCTATTTATATCCTTATGAAGGTGCAGTCTCCAGAATTGGACACAGTATTCCAAATGAGGTCTTGCCAGGGTTTTACACAGGGGTAATAACTCCTCACTTTTCTGGGTGTTCATATGCAGCCAAGCATCTTTCTGGCTTTTACTGCTACATTATCCACCAGTTTCACTACCTTAAGATCATCAAATACAATTATCCTCAGATCTCAGTATTTCCTTGTGCTTAGAAGAATTTCACCTCCAATACTGTACTCTTGGGCTTTGCTTATTTTAGCATTAAATCTTAGCTGCAAGACCTTAAACCATTCTCTGAACTTCTATAGATCCCACCTCATGTTTTCCACTCCTTCCTGGCTGTCTACCCTGTTACAGATTTTGGAATGATTGCCAAAAAGACAAAACTTTCCTGACAACCCTTCTGTTATGTCATTCACAAAAATGTTGAAAAGAACCGGTCCCTGAGGCACACCACTCGTAACAACCCCCTCCTCACAGAAAATTCAATTTATTACTACCCTTTGTCGGCTCCCACTCAGACAGTTTCTAACCCAATCAGTCACTCCAGGATCCATACCGAGGGCACACAATTTATTTATAAGAATTCTGTAAGAAATAGTGACAAAGGCCTTGCTGAAATCCAAGTAGACTACATCTAGCACTCTTCCTTAATCCAATTCTCTGGTCACCCAATCAAAGAAATTGATCAGATTCAGCTGACAAGATTTACTGCTAGTAAAACTATGCTTCCTCAGATCTTGCAATCCATTGGATTCCAAAAATTGCACTATCCTTTGTTTTAGCACTGTTTCCAGTAGTTTGATCATAACAGAGGTCAGACTTACTGGTCTGTAGCACCCAGCCTACTCCTTACTTCCTCTTTTATGAATAGGAACCACATCTGTCCTTTTCCAGTCAGAACTACTCCCGACTCTAAGGAAGCATTAGAAAGGGTAGTCAGCAGAGCTACCAGGACAACTCTTTCCTTATACCATCCGGCCCCATTACCTTATCTACTTTAAGTTTAGTTAGCTCCTCACGAACACACTGTTCTGAAAATCAGCTGTTTAACTCACTTCTAATCTTATTTTTGTTTCTCATGATGCCTCTGTATCGCTCCATGGTGAGACTGCACCTTGAATACTGTGTACAATTCTGGTCGCCACATCTCAAAAAAGATATAGTTGTGATGTAGAAGGTACAGAGAAGGGCAACCAAAATGATAAGGGGAATGGAACAGCTCCCCTATGAAGAAAGGCTGAAGAGGTTAGGACTTTTCAGCTTGGAGAAGAGATGGCTGAGGGGGGGATATGATTGAGGTGTTTAAAATCATGAGAGGTCTAGAACAGGTAGATGTGAATTGGTTATTTACTCTTTTAGATAATAGAAAGACTAGGGGGCACTCCATGAAGTTAGCATGTGGCACATTTAAAACTAATCGGAGAAAGTTCTTTTTTACTCAACGCACAATTAAACTCTGGAATTTGTTGCCAGAGGATGTGGTTAGTGCAGTTAGTGTAGCTGTGTTTAAAAAAGGATTGGATAAGTTCTTGGAGGAGAAATCCATTACCTGCTATTAATTAAGTTGACTTAGAAAATAGCCACTGCTATTACTAACAACAGTAACATGGAATAGACTTAGTTTTTGGGTACTTGCCAAGTTCTTATGGCCTGGATTGGCCACTGTTGGAAACAGGATGCTGGGCTTGATGGACCCTTGGTCTGACCCAGTATGGCATGTTCTTATGCGGCCCTGCTCCAGGCCCTTCCACAGAGAACATTGAACAGAAATGTTTGTTAAGCAATTTTGCTTTTTCCTCATCAGCCTCTACATATTCTATCCGTTCATCTTTAAGTCTCACAATACCACATTTGCGCTTCCTTCTATCACTAGATATCTAAAAACAAGTCTTTTACCACATTTGCTATTTTTTCTTTTATTTGAATTTTCGCATTCCTGACTACTGTCCCTGCTTCTCTAAATGTTTCCAGATATTGTTGCCTATATTCCTCTTTCTTCCATCTCTTGTATTTTATGAAGCTAATCTTACCTTTTCAGCTACTTCTTTAGAAAACCATAATGATCTCTCTTTCCTCTTCTCTTTATTTACCTTCCTAATAAAAAAAATTAGTTGCCCTTATGATATCTTCTTTCAGTTTTACCCACTGACCTTCTACTTCCCATTAGATTTTCCCATCCAGCTAATGACTCCATGAGGTACGCACCCATTTTGAGAAGTGAGGGCAATGATCAGCTGCACTGAAAGTTTTGAAAATTGTCTGCATTGCGCAGTCTATGAAATAAAGTTTAATGAGGACATTGAGACACTTTTGTGCATGCACCAAATATTGTGCTGCACAGGAGGTTCTTAACGTGCACATTAAAATGGTCCAGAAAGACATAAACATGAGCATGCTATAATGCGGGTCTGCACAAATGGAAACGAAGGACTGTCATATGCAAATTAGGGTTGACCATGCTCATTGTACACAACATGGTAAGCTCTCCCTCCCATGCCATTTACTGACTGCTCACGAAGACCCCAACATGTTCGATGCTTCGGATTAGCTGTTAACTTGCTACCATGCACATTATTGAGCATTGTTAAGAGATATCACCCTCAAGCCCTTGAGGCTGAATATGCCTTGCCACACTGCTCAATAAAAGGACAGACAACACACACATTTTGGGGTTATTCATACACAAATTCATATATATTCAGATTGCAAACAGAAGACTAATACATCGTAGAGTGTGTTCAAGAATTATGGGCAACTTACAAAGTAAAAGGTCAAGGGCTTTAAATGGGATTTAATGGTCATGATTATCGATATTAGAAGTCTTCAAAGACATTTTTTTTTCATTTAGCCTTATTCTTTTCAATGTTTGTTGATGCATTTGTTTTCTTCTAAAAATACAAACACCAACAAACAAAATGTTAAAAAAACTAAGGGCCTTATTTTGCAATATCGCAGTGGTAACGCATGATAACGCATGAGGGGGCGTGTCCCATGCAAATAAGGCATTTTTCGTGCAGCGGGGAAACATCGCATGACGCGGTTTTCGCCATTTGCGGAAATGGATTCGCAAATCGCGAAAACATCGTGAACCGCGATAAAACAACCAATGAATCTTTAACAAAGCCATGTTATCTTTGACCAATTGTTCTTGCTTATATTTCACCGAGTCAAAAAATATTTTTCTCTCAGTCTCTTGGCCACTTATAACTTTCACAGTATTATCCAAGGATTTAATTCTGATTTCATGGTCTTCAGTTTCTATTTTTAATGGCTCAGTCTGTTTAATCATTAAGTTACCAAGCACAACCATTGTTTCCCATAACAATTCTAAGGGGCGGATTTTAAAAGGCGCGCGAATAGCCTACTTTTGTTTGCGCTCCAGGCGCAAACAAAAGTACGCTGGATTTTAGTAGATACGCGCGGAGCCGCACGTATCTGCTAAAATCCTGGATCGGCGCTCGCAAGGCTATGGATTTTGTATAGCCGGCGCGCGCCGAGACGCACAGCCTACCCCCGTTCCCTCCAAGGCCGCTCCGAAATCGGAGCGGCCTCGGAGGGAACTTTCCTTTGCCCTCCCCTCACCTTCCCCTCCCTTCCCCTACCTAACCCTGTCTAAACCCCCCCTTACCTTTGTCGGGGGATTTACGCCTCCCTCTGGGAGGCGTAAATCCCCGCGCGCGAGCGGGCCTCCTGCGTGCCGGGCCGCGACCTGGGGGCGGGTACGGAGGGCACGGCCACGCCCCCGGACCGCCCCGGGCCATAGCCACGCTCCCGTACCCGCCCCCAAAACGCTGCCGACACGCCCCCGAAACGCCGCGACGGACCGGGCCCGCCCCCCCGACACGCCCCCGACACGCCCCCCTCGGAGAACCCCGGGACTTACGCGAGTCCCGGGGCTCTGCGCGCGCCGGGAGGCCTATGTAAAATAGGCTTCCCGGCGCGCAGGGCCCTGCTCGCGTAAATCCGCCCGGTTTTGGGCGGATTTACGCGAGCAGGGCTCTGAAAATCCGCCCCTAAGGTTATTTGTCTTGGTTTTTGTGGACAATAAGATTTTAAACTTATCTGTTGCTGCGTGGATGTCTTCTCTGGATATCTCAGCTCCAATTCACCTCTGTCTGGGCTACCAAGGTGCGTTGCAAGCTCTCCAGGCTGTTCTTCCAAGCCACTTTCTCCTGGAGGTAAACTCCCTGGCCAGCTCTCCCCGCTGGCAGTTTCATCCTGCAGGGCTTCTGGGTCACCATCCGGGTCTCGCAGCATTGCGGGGTTCCTTGGTGCCTCGCTCTGCATCGGGGATAGTGTAGTATCAGAGTCTGGCAGGGAACTCTCCTCTCTCTCTGTTCCTGCTTCCCTGCTCTCTCAATGCACCGGCTCCTCGAATAACGTGGGCATCCATCGGGCCGAAATTTGGCGTCTCGGGAGTAGCCCCAGGGAAGGCTTTCTCTCGGGCACGCCTTTTCCTAGCCGAATGGGGCATTATAACAAGAAAAGTTTAAGAAATATCCACAGGAAAAGCACCACGCTCACAGTGCTAGTGCTCAATCGCCATCTTGGATCCTGAGTTATTTCATTTTGATTAGTTGATATGTAATATTTTACTGCACACTAACAGGCCGATACACTACAGTGTGCTCCGTCGGAGCTCACTGTCACCCTGCTCTGGACGCGTGTTTTCCCTTACCCATTATTCAGTAAGGGGAGGAAAACGCGCATCCAACCCACGGCACCTAATAGCGCCCTCAACATGCAAATGCATGTTGATGGCCCTATTAGGTATGCGCGCGGGATACAGAAAGTAAAATGTGCAGCCAAGCCGCACATTTTACTTTCAGAAATTAGTGCCGACCTAAAGGTCGGCACTAATTTCTTCCAGCACCGGGAAAGTGCACAGAAAAGCAGTAAAAACTGCTTTTCTGTGCACCCTCCGACTTAATATCATAGCGATATTGTTGGAGGTCCCGAAGAGTAAAAAAAGTAAAAAAAAAATTGAATTCAGCCCGCGGCTGTCGGGCCA
Source organism: Rhinatrema bivittatum (assembly GCF_901001135.1). Lineage (NCBI taxonomy): Eukaryota > Metazoa > Chordata > Amphibia > Gymnophiona > Rhinatrematidae > Rhinatrema > Rhinatrema bivittatum. Next base: position 450,078,947 of record NC_042615.1, on the reverse strand, counting down.
AAAACCGGACGCTCAATTTTGCCGGTGTCCGGTTTCCGAGCCCATGGCTGTCAGCGGGCTTGATAACCGACGCCGGCAAAATTGAGCGTCGACTGTCAAACCCGCTGACAGCCGCCGCTCCTGTCAAAAAGGAGGTGCTAGGGACGCACTAGTGTCCCTAGCACCTCCTTTTACCCGGATCTACCGCCGAACCTAATGTAAATACTGAATCACGCGCACTGGCGAGTGGCCGGTGCGCACGCCGGGAGAGCGGGCGTTCGCCCACCCTCCCGCAGACTTTACTGTATCAGCCCATAAATCAAATTAATCTGCACTAAAAACAAGCATGAATTTTAAAAGGACTACATGTGTAAATTTTAGGGTTTACGCACATGGCTGGGCCTTGCGCGAGCTGTGCATATTTTACATCCATGTGTGTTTACCCCAGTACATGCAGAAGTGCCAGCCAAGGGAAAAGGGACAGGCCGGGAGCATAGTCTGTGCGGAATGGGGTGGGCCGGGACAGCGCACGCCAACAGCCAGCCAGTGCATGGAGTCTACTGATGCTCCAATGGAACAATAAGGTAAAAAATTTAAAAAAATCAAATAGGTATGGGGCAGGGATCGGGGAAAGGGGAAAAGGTAGAAAAGTTAGATAGGGGCATAGGAAGCCCTACTCGCATCACCATACGTTGCTTTGAAAATCCCTCCCCCTACGTGCGTGAGTTGCAGGCTGCCCGCACATGCACGCGCAAATGTTAAAATCCAGCACAGATATGCGCGCGGATACCATATTTCATAACATGCATGCAGCGACGCACACAATGTTATAAAATCGGCGCATCCATGTATGCGCACCGGAAACCATGTGCACATGTCTTAAAATCGACCCTTTAGCACACATGGGATTTAATGTGCACTATAATGAAACTAAACAAAAAAACACACAACAGGAAAACAAAAACAAAATGAAAACAAACCTAAAGCTTTTGGGCTGCACACTCCTAATCGCTAAAGGCCGGATTTTAAAACCCCGGTGAGTGTTAATCCTGGAGTTTATGCCTGTGGCCGGGCCTTACACGCACTGGGCCTAGTTTCAAATGGGCCTGGCCATGGGCGTAAACCCCGGGATGCATGTAAGTGCCAGGGCCTTAAAAGGGGGTGGTCCGGGGGGCAGGGTGGGGCTAGAGACACCCGGTATAGCAGCCATTTGCTAGAGCAAAACGTGAGTTAAGAAAATGGGGGAGCTAGGAGAGGGATAGGGGGAGGGTAGGATAGTGGAAGGGGAAGGGAGGTTAGGGGAGGGGGAGGGAACTGGGGAAGACCCCGATGTGTCACCGCACGATTTTGTGAAATTATACCCCCCTTATACGTGCCAACCTGAAATTTTATAACATGTACACGTCCATGTGCACAAGCTGGGTAGTGCACGCACATGGACAAGTGCATGTATTTTTTGAAAATCTACCCCTAAATGTTTTGTGCAAGTTTTATTGCATATTCAGATTTAACTCTTATTTAATTATGATTTACTATTATATGCTATACTCTCTTACCTTTTCATATATATCAATTACCCTTTGGTTTACTTTCATCTTTCCACCACTATTTGCTCCCTTTTGCATTTCTTGTGCTTCTCACTCATGTAGGGAAGGCTGATAGTTTGCCATTAAGTTACTGCATCTCATAAATACACAGTAAAATTCAGAGCCATGTGCAGGCCAAAATAATCTAGAGAAAACCTGTACCTATTTTTAGTTAAATAGGTATGACCTACAACTGCTTTTAAAGCTAAAAGGGCTATCGGTGGATAGTAGCATCTGTGTTAATAGCTAGATTACTACTACTACTACTACTACTTATCAGGGCTGCAAAAGGGTATGTATAATTACTGGGCCTTATATTGCTAGTATCAGTCCAAACTATGCAGAAGAAAGTATCATATAGTGCTTTCTACCTTTTCTTAATACTTGGGAAAGAAAGATATTTCAAAAATAGCATTTATGAGACATTTTCAACTCAAATAATACATCTACTTAATTTTGTGGCCCTATTGGTATTATCTGGGAAGACGGGGGTCATGTTCAGTCCTAGAGCTAAGACCTTGTAAAGTCCAAGAGCCCCCAAGGCATAACTTCTATGAAAGGGGAGGAGGATAGACCTCTAGGGCCCAAGGTGTAAAGCATTGTTCCCTCTAAACTGAGCATGTGAGCGATTGCTTATACATTTCGGAGTGTCGCTCACAAGTTACTCACATACATTTTTCTTTGTGCTATATACAGAAATGAAATGCTAATACTGGCACTCAAAACTTTTTGTTTTATAATAATTGTTACACGGAAAAAAAAAATGTGAACACACTTATTCACTCCTTGGAGGGATCATTGGTGTAGAGGTGAAATTCTCCTCTTGGTGGATGTTGCTGAATGGCTATTAGGGATGTGAATCGTTTTCCATATCGTCTTAACGATAGAAATCGTGTGGCAGGGCAAGAAAATCGTCTTAGGCACGATTTTTTAGTTAAAAAATCGTTAAAAATCGTTTTTTCCGATTAGTGCGCACTAACTGGGAGTTAGTGCGCACTAACTGAAAATGATACAATTTGACACTTTTCAGGTCAGTTAAGGTCAGTTTTAGGAATGAATATGTATTCCTATTGGCTGCCCTCTTATTTATTCATGTTACCAAGTTTCCTACTGACAGTATATGGGGGATGGGAAATGGAAACAGTTGGTAGCTTGACAAAACAAGTAATGTGATCAGTCAATGTGACTAGAACTTGTGCCCTAACCCTGATACCAGGGGTATTGTGATCTTCCTGCACACAGTGCCCTATCCCTATTAATACCAGGAGTGTTGTGATCTTCCTGCACACAGTGCCCTATCCCTAATACCAGGGGTGTTGTGATCTTCCTGCACACAGTGCCCTATTCCTGATACTGGGGGTGTTGTGATCTTCCTGCACACAGTGCCCTATTCCTGATACCAGGGGTGTTGTGATCTTCTTGCACACATCCCGATATCAGGGATAGGGCACTGCATGCAGGAAGATCACAACACTCCTGGTATTAATAGGGATAGGGCACTGCATGCAGGAAGATCACAACACTCCTGGTATTAATAGGGATAGGGCACTGCATGCAGGAAGATCACAACACCCCTGGTATCAGGGATAGGGCACTGTGTGCAGGAAGATCACAATACCCCGGAGGAGTGAGGGTCAGGCAGCTCCCCCCTGTCTGTGAAGCCAGCCTCTCACTAGTAATGCAGGGAGGGAGCTGTCTCAGACTTCACCATCCTCCCCCCCCCCCCTTACCCACACACCATTCACTAGCTGGGACATGGGGGAAGTCAGGAGTGAGGGTCAGGCAGCTCCCCCCTGTCTGTGAAGCCAGCCTCTCACTAGTAATGCAGGGAGGGAGCTGTCTCAGACTTCACCATCCACCCCCCCCCTCACCCACACACCATTCACTAGCTGGGACATGGGGGAAGTCAGGAGTGAGGGACAGGCAGCTCCCCCCTGTCTGTGAAGCCAGCCTCTCACTAGTAATGCAGGGAGGGAGCTGTCTCAGACTTCACGATCCTCCCCCCCCCCCCTCACCCACACACCATTCACTAGCTGGGACATGGGGGAAGTCAGGAGTGAGGGTCAGGCAGCTCCCCCCTGTCTGTGAAGCCAGCCTCTCACTAGTAATGCAGGGAGGGAGCTGTCTCAGACTTCACCATCCTCCCCCCCCCCCCTCACCCACACACCATTCACTAGCTGGGACATGGGGGAAGTCAGGAGTGAGGGTCAGGCAGCTCCCCCCTGTCTGTGAAGCCAGCCTCTCACTAGTAATGCAGGGAGGGAGCTGTCTCAGACTTCACCATCCTCCCCCCCCCCTCACCCACACACCATTCACTAGCTGGGACATGGGGGAAGTCAGGAGTGAGGGTCAGGCAGCTCCCCCCTGTCTGTGAAGCCAGCCTCTCACTAGTAATGCAGGGAGGGAGCTGTCTCAGACTTCACCATCCTCCCCCCCCCCCCCTCACCCACACACCATTCACTAGCTGGGACATGGGGGAAGTCAGGAGTGAGGGTCAGGCAGCTACCCCCTGTCTGTGAAGCCAGCCTCTCACTAGTAATGCAGGGAGGGAGCTGTCTCAGACTTCACCATCCTCCACCCCCCCCCCCCCCTCACCCACACACCATTCACTAGCTGGGACATGGGGGAAGTCAGGAGTGAGGGTCAGGCAGCTCCCCCCTGTCTGTGAAGCCAGCCTCTCACTAGTAATGCAGGGAGGGAGCTGTCTCAGACTTCACCATACTCCCCCCCCCCCCCCCCACCCACACACCATTCACTAGCTGGGACATGGGGGAAGTCAGGAGTGAGGGTCAGGCAGCTCCCCCCTGTCTGTGAAGCCAGCCTCTCACTAGTAATGCAGGGAGGGAGCTGTCTCAGACTTCACCATCCCCCCCCCCCCCCCCTCACCCACACACCATTCACTAGCTGGGACATGGGGGAAGTCAGGAGTGAGGGTCAGGCAGCTCCCCCCTGTCTGTGAAGCCAGCCTCTCACTAGTAATGCAGGGAGGGAGCTGTCTCAGACTTCACCATCCTCCCCCCCCCCTCACCCACACACCATTCACTAGCTGGGACATGGGGGAAGTCAGGAGTGAGGGTCAGGCAGCTCCCCCCTGTCTGTGAAGCCAGCCTCTCACTAGTAATGCAGGGAGGGAGCTGTCTCAGACTTCACCATCTTCCCCCCCCCCTCACCCACACACCATTCACTAGCTGGGACATGGGGGAAGTCAGGAGTGAGGGTCAGGCAGCTCCCCCCTGTCTGTGAAGCCAGCCTCTCACTAGTAATGCAGGGAGGGAGCTGTCTCAGATTTCACCATCCTCCCCCCCCCCCTCACCCACACACCATTCACTAGCTGGGACATGGGGGAAGTCAGGAGTGAGGGTCAGGCAGCTCCCCCTGTCTGTGAAGCCAGCCTCTCACTAGTAATGCAGGGAGGGAGCTGTCTCAGACTGGTATCAGGGTTAGGGCACTGTGTGCAGGAAGATCACAACACTCCTGGTATTAATAGGGATAGGGCACTGTAAGAGATGACTGTAGTAGATTGAATAAAGATCTGATGTTTCTGCTCTCCTCACACCAAACAAAAACAACACACAAGCAGAGAAGCCCTTCTTACAAAGCTGAGCTAGTGAGTTAAGTAGGAGGAAAAGTAAACATACTGGTGCCAGTGTGGCTACTTAAAAATACACTTACCAACAATCAATTACATATATTTGAACTGTGTACAGTTACAGCCAGGACCACCTTTCTAAAATGCACAGTGATTGGCAAATTCAACATGCACTAGCATTTCAGGTGCCTGCTAACAAAAATAATAAACAAACAAGTTCTAGTCACGTGAGTGCTGATCATTACATTACTTTTTTTGTCAAGCTTCCAACTGTTTCCATTTCACATCCCCCCAACCATATTGGTAACATCAATAGATAAGAGCACAGCCAGCCAATAGGAATACATACATACATATTCATTCCTAAGTGACCTTTACTGACCTGGGAAGTGTGAACACTTTGTTTCATTTTCTGTTGGTGTTCGTTAGTTTCCAGTTCCATTTCCCATCCCCCCAACCATCACCTCAGTGGTAACCTTGGTAATATCAATAGATAAGAGGGCAGCCAGCCAATAGGAACACATATTCATTCCTAACTGACCTTCAGTGACCTGGAAAGTGTTTATTTGTATCATTTTCAGTTAGTGCGCACTAAATCGAGTTAGTGCGCACTAACGGGGAGTTAGTGCGCACTAACTCGAGTTAGTGCGCACTAACACGATTAACGATTTTTAACGATAAATCGTTAGAATTTCTATTGTATCGTGTTCTATAACGATTTAAGACGATATAAACATTATCGGACGATAATTTTAATCGTTGAAAAACGATTCACATCCCTAAATAAACAGACTGGACCTTCTGAATGGGTGTTGCAACTTAAGAGTTTCCTGCAGATCTTCTAAGGTAATCTTTTGGCACTACACATCTATCTTTGGTTGCATCCATGTCCCAGCATTGCTCTTCAGATACTTCTCTGTGAAATTGTTCCTCAGTACTGGGGTCCTGAAATGTTGTTGCCCACCAAGAAATGGAATGGCAAGCATCCCAATGGCAAGGGATCTCCTAGATGAGTAGCAATTCTCTTCCCAGACAATACCTGAGGTCCAGATGTACTTCGCATTCTTCAGACTCCCAAATTTCCTCTCTTTTACCAGGGCAGAGACTGCCAGTGGGTGTCTCCAGGTGAACAGAACTTCCTATTCTCACATCTCCTTTGTCAAAGATAATGTGGGAGATTTCTAGATGAAAGGTACAGTCAGCAGAGGGAAAAAAACGCCTTCTTCTCTTTCCCCCACGCTTGGACAGTAAGGGCAGCAGAAAATTTCCTCTTAGAATATAAAGAACAAATCCTAACTAAAATACTCACTTAGAAAAGAGTCACCCCGCCTATCCAACGGATGTGAACTAGAACAAAAGAGCTCTACTCTTTCTACTCTTTCTCAGAGATGGAGGGATTTTCCCTCCCTCAACAAGGACCAGGGGATCCAGGGAAAGACCAAAATGTAAAACCCAAAAATCCTCAACAAACTGCAAACATTGAGGCTACCCCTCACTAGGTTGTAAAGCCCAGCCCACCAGACATATGAGACCAAAGAAAAATACAATGGATCTCCTCCTAACTCCACCAAAAAAATGCCATACAGAACTCCCACTCTGCCTGCCCTAGTTCACCACGCCAACAAACCTCACAAGTTATGCTGTAGGAAACTGGTACTTGCCAGATACTTGTAGCCTGGATTGGCCTCTGTTGGAAACAGGATGCTGGGCTTGATGGACCCTTGGTCTGACCCAGCATGGCAGTTTCTTATGTTCTTATGTTCTTTTGTTCTTATGGTACATTCCTCTCCTAACTCCTCTACCCCATCTCCCAGACTAGGATCATCAATGAAGATCCCAAGGGGGTCTCTACAATTTCTTCAGTCTCAAACTATCATCTGGAAATTAGTAAAAATTGGCAGGACATTGAATGACCTGATCTGTCAATGTATAGAGGCATAATGATGTCAAAAGTTCAAAAAATTCTAACAACAATCAGCACAAATTATCTCCCAGCACAGCAGCTTAGTCTTTTTGATTGCTGGAGATCCGGCATTAAAAGATGGAGATGAACACCAACTTTAATAATTACATAACACTTGGGCATATGTAGCCTAGTCATCTACATTCTCTACTCCAGTATATTTACCCCCACATCTTTCTTTCTTTCTTTCTTTATTTGTTTGTTTGTTTGTTTGTTTATTTGAAATCATTTGTCAATTGCCTAACAGATAAAGTCTTTTTAGGCGATGTACAACATAGTTCAAATACAATTTAAATACATCTCAGCAATTGTCATATCTTTTTCCTCCTTCCACACCTTTTCTTCTTCCACTCTCATAACTGGCCCAAAAACTTGGAGACAATGTTATAATGGAGCAAGAAGGCTACAGTTTTTCTTAATTCAAGTTAACAATTTAACATTTTCAATTTGCAAATTCACATACCAGAATATATCATAATGCAAGCAGTCTCCTAAAACAGTGTTTCCCAACCTTTTCAAGTCTAAGATACAACTACATTAACAAAAATTTTGTGAGGCACATCAATGTCCACAGGGCAAACACAGACATGGAGAGGACTCACATATTTCAAAAAGCATGGGCGCTCTTTGGAATATGTGCATTGGCGCACTCCCTAAGTGGGTGCTGGCATAGGCGCGCAAATCCCGTTTCTATTGAGTAAGTTGGGTGATTTTAAAAGGGGCACATGCCCATGCCATTGCCAGTTTCATCAGTTCGTCCACCAGTTCACCCAATTAATAGCTAGGTCCTCCAAACTCCCCTGGGGTAATAGCCTTCACTCCCCCCAGTTACCACAGACTCTTAAATCATCTCAGTTATGGCTAGTTGCTTTTGTTTTTTTTAACTTACACCTCCTCCATAGCAGAAATAAACTTACACGCAAATGGACTTGGGCGTGCGCCCAGGCATGTAAGTATTTATATGCACGTCTTGGCCATGCCTCGAAACACCCATGTCCTGCCTAGACTATACCGATGCCCCCCTCTTTTTGAAAAATCTTTGGATGCGTGTGCAGCAGGAGATGCATCTGGATGGCTTTTAAAATTTGGTGGGCTTGCATGAGCCCGACTTGTACGTGCATCTCCCGATTTTGTTACGCACCGTACTTTTAAAATTCACCTCTAAGTGAATTAACTTATATATTTATAAAATTTGTAACATACTGATTCACAAATTTTAGTGGGAACAGTATATACATTATTATAAAACCAAAATATGCTATACAAATCTTCTAGAAAATAAAACAGAATAAAAAGATATTGGCGAGAAGAACAAATTCAAAGCTCCAAAAAGAATGGAATCAGTATCATCTCAGGGCTCCAACCTGCTTCATAAGAACAAAGGAAAATAAGAAGATTCCATACTGGGTCAGACCAAGGGTCCATCAAGCCCAGCATCCTGTTTCCAACAGAGGCCAAACCAGGCTACACGTACCTGGCAAGTACCCAAACATTAAATAGATCCCATCCTACTAATGCCAGTAATAGCAGTGGTTAGTTTCTAAGTCAACTTGATTAATAGCAGTTAATGGATTTCTCCTTCAGAACTTATCCAAACCTTTTTTAAACCCAGCTACACTAACTTCCCTAACCACATGCTTTGGCAACAAATTCCAGAGCTTAATTGTGCATTGATAAAAAAATAATTTTCTCCGATTTGTGCTACTTGCTAATTTCATGGAGTGCCCCCTATATACCTTCTATTATCCAAAAGAGTAAATAACATTCACTTTTACTCATTCTAGACCTCTCCTGATTTTAAAGACCTCTATCATATCCCCCCCTCAGCCATCTCTTCTCCAAGCTGAACAGCCCTGTTGCGAGCACAGAGTCATGGTCGCTTCTCAATGGGGACAGTGAGCCCTTGGGCCAAGGGATGGCTCAGGGAGGAGCCCTAAGATGCACAATTTGGGAGGTGAGAGAGTACAAGCATAAGCAGAGCAGGAACCAGACTGGACTGAAGACAAGGCAAGGAACAACTGGAACAGGAGCAAGGCAAGCTCAGGTCTCCACTGGACCTACACGCACCAATGAGACCCAGCAACACAATGCTGGTCTTGAGAGTATCCCTCCGGCCACTTGATAGCCCTTCCTGGCCCGCCGCTTGGGAACGATGAGTGTGTGAGGTCAGACGGAGGCTGAGGGCAGGAACAAGAAGACTCGGACGAAGACTCAGGATATTCAAAAGACTCAGACGTAGACTCTGGTTACTCGGATGATTCAGACGTAGAATCAGGTTACTCAGAGGATTCAGATGTAGACTTGGATACTCTGAAGACTCAGACGTAGACTTGGATACTCGGAGGACTCAGACAAGGATTCAGGTTACTAGGAGGTCTCAGGCAAGGATTCAGGAGGAGGTACTGGGTGAGTACTGCATTGCAGCGCACCCTACACAGCCATCTATGGCTGGTCGTGGACCATGCCGAATGCGAAGCAGACTCCAGATGAAGCAGTAGAACTTGAAGCCAGGACATGACAAAGATTCAGGAGAGGCCTGCACCAGGGCACGCCCTACACAGCCACCAGTGGCTGGTTGCGGACCTCGCTGAAGCGGAACAGGTTCTGGCAGAGTCTTAGGCATGGACGAAGCAGGCACAATGAACTCCGAAGACCGGGAACAGGATACAAGACTCAACATTCAAGACTCGGAACTTGGAACTCAGAACTCGGAACATTAAAAGCAAGGGTCTTCCGGAGACATGCGCTGCTGATGAGAAGAAAACCTTGTACCACGAGGTGCCCTGCACAGCCCCCCATGGGCTGGTCACGGACCACGATGGTGGCACGCCAGGAAAGGTGGACAGCTGAGGAACCTGGGAACTGGACAAAGAGCTGAAGAAGAGATGGACAGAGTCAGGACAGGAACATCGGACATCAGGAACACGGAACATGATACCTCTTGACGCGGAACATCAGGACTTGGATCATCAGAACTTGGACAAGGGACATCAGGATTCCTGGACGAGGAACATCAGGACTTGTAACATGCAATGAAGGAGCTCCGACGAGCGACGAAACCAGAACATCAGATGGAGAAAATTAGGAACAAGAAGAACATGGAACACGAAGCCATGTAGACAGGAACAGATCACAGAAGACCTTGACCGGAGAAGAGGAGACATGGATGACCATGGAATCTGGTCCAAAGGCCCTGAGGAAGTAAAGCTGAGCCCTTTTAAAGGGCTAAACCAGGAACATGATGATGTCATCAAAGCTAAGGACCGCAAGCTTTTCCTGCCGCTGGCCCTTTAAATAAAAAGGAGATATGCGTGCCTGCACCTAGAGGGAGCCAGGAAGAGAGACCTGCGGCGGCATCCTGCCGCAATGGAAGGCAGGCCTGGAGGTGGCTTCCACGCTGCATAAAAGGTCCTAGCATTGGTGCACAGACCATGAAGATAGGGGCAGTGGCAGCTTCCTGCTGCTTGGGAGGTCCAGCAGTGATGCTCAAGCTGCAAAGAGGAGGACCGACGGCAGCACAAAGGCCGCGAGGAAGCAATCTGGCAGCAGCTCCTGCCGCAAAGAAGAATGGCAGCGGCCCCTCCTGCCACATAGGGTGGCATCAGACTGCACCGAGGTGGCAGCAGTGAGCCAGGACGTCATAGGCCACCTCAAGGGAGTCCTGCGGCATCGGGCTGGTGTGGTAAGTGAGGGCCTGCTCGCGGGAAGAGGTCCATGGGCAGATTTGTAACAAGCCCTAACCTCTAGGGATGTGCAGACAAAAAGTTTATGTTCATAAGCCCATTAGTCGAAGGTGAGGGTCAATTTCGGTCAATATGGACATATGTAGAATTCCATAAGTTGAGGCTATGTCCATACGTGCACCGGTTCCCTAAATAAAAATTTAAACCCCTCACCCTCCTTAATCCCCCCCCCCCCCCCCAAGACTTACCAAAACTCCCTGGTGGTCCAGCGGGGAGTCAGGAAGCCATTCCTGTATTCATTTGCGAGGAGCACGTGACGTCCGCGTCACTCCGACGTGACGCGGACATCACGTGGTCCACCGCGGTTCCGCTCCCGGACCCCTCGTTGGACCCAAACGGAACTTTTGGCCAGCTTGGGGGGGTCAGGAGGCCCTCCCAAGCTGGCCAAAAGTTCCGGTCACAAGAGTCCCGGTCACAAGAGTCCCGCTGCCACTTTCTTCAAACCCTGATCTCCTGGTTCATAGCCCACTGCTTTAACCACTAGGCTACTCCTCCTCCCTGCTTCAAGGAGACTCAGTCTGAGAATACTGTAATTCAGGTATGTGCAATCCAAAAAAACACAGGAGTTTTTCTGTGCAGAAAAAATAAACAGGGTCATTCATCAAAATGTGTTATGCCGTTAATACATGCGTTAATGTCATAACGCTTGCAATAATATTAGTATTGCATGCCGCGAATGCAAAGTTGTGGAAGAGGAGGGATTCATTAAAATGAGGGATTTCTGGGCTGGAGAAGGAGAGAAAGAGCGAGAGAGAGAGTGAGAGAAAGAGAGCCTCTAGAGAGGGCTTCACAGTATTCAACTATTTATATGACTATAGGAGGGCCAGCTAATAGCTTGAGGTGAGGTGGTGGTTTAGAGTTTAGGGGCCAGTTTTACTTGCAAAGTGAAACATATGAACTATACAGTACACCTCAGTGTAGATTTGATATCATTTGGAGTGAGGAAAGTCTCACAAAGATGAGATTTCTACTATGTTATCTCGACCTAGCTTTGATGGTACCCTGTTATAGAAGTATCGCAGGGTACGAAAAGTTTGCCGCACCACGCGATACTACCGCGGTAATTCTAAAAATTACCCTAAACATTTCCCTTTCTCTTACCGCAGGCATTATGCATACGATATTATAGCATTTTGATGAATCTAGGGGAAAATTTGTAAAAGTTTTTAGAATCACTATGGTGTTCATCTATCAGATTAAAATATGTTTTTAACTCAGTTTAAGCATGCACATTTTGTGCAAAGTATAGCCTAAGCATGGTGGGGAAGCAAACTTACAGTAATACGCCGAACCAGTCTGTGAAAAAATTCAAAAGACCACCCTTTGACTAGCAGATAACCTTTTGCTAGCTGGATCCTTCTCTGCTCTTTTGTCCTGTCTAGTACTTCCCATAGGGGGAAATCACCTTAACCACAATACACTCTCTGCAATTACGATTTGCATTCCTTTCTGTGGCACCCAGGGGCCACACAAACAATCCTGTTGCTGAGTTGTACACAAACTACATGATTGTGCTTCAACTAATGAGAGCCAAGCATGAAGGAAGAGGTCAGGTGATTGCCTTATCCCAATCAGTAATGAGTATAGGAACATGACTAGAATACAGTAAGTACATTCACTTAATTCTGACAGCGGTCATAGTCCCAAAGAAGTTGTAATTAAAAGAAAAAATTATAAGCTCTAAAAGCAAGGCTGCAAAACACAAGATTGCTGTTATCTCAGGGCTCCATTCTAATGGTGTGTGTTCACATTATAAGAACACCTGCCATTCAACTTCCTGTTTAAGTCCCTCTGGGGACACTGAGTGCCAGTGATAAATCCACCATTGTTCCCAATGCATTAGCTTTTGAGAGATGTTCCCGCCCCTTTGCAGATACATTTAGTATCTTCTGGTCTGCGACCTACTTATGATTCATCTGGTAATATTAATCCACAGAGACATTTTAAGCATGGAAACTATTTTGTTTCTGCTTTTTCTTATGATGTGCAATGTTTTGAACATCCTCGTTTATTTCTTAAATGTCCACTGATGTTTAATTTAAGCTATTCTCCGCTTCTGTGATTTTGGTATATATGTATATGGGGCAGACGAAAAGAAACAACTTGCAATTATTGAATGTCTTAGTTGTAATCAGAATGGTGGACCTGAAGCATCCCACCAGGTTTGACAACATGCCAGACCTCTGAGTATGGAGCAAAAAACTTAGCATAATGATACTGGCTGTGCATTGTGCATTTCAGACTCCCAAATTCAGCACCAGCCTTTTGCGTAAAGCACCAGGTGCCAGCATTAGAGTCCTGCAGAGTATCCCCATTACTTTATTTGACCCAGGTTCCACAGTTACATCAAGATAAAGATAGCTGTCCTATGTTCCTCTGCTTCTGGAACAAGCAATCTTAAAACAAAGCCACTTAAACAGAGAGAGAGAGAGAGTTATATATTTTCTTTGTTACCCGTTGCCTGAATTGTTAAATTTGATTCACTAACAGGGGACACTTGGCTAATTGCTTATTAATGACATCAACCACCGCTACATTGTCTGAATGAAATATGACCATTTCATTAGTCAACCTATCATTTCAAATACCAAAGCCAAGATGACTGTGAAGGACTCCAGGATTATAAGACCCCTCATCCCTCCACTTCTACACTAGTTGTTAGGTCAAAACTCCACACAATATGGTCACCATTGTAAAACCACAAAACCAATAGCTCGCAATCAAAATTAATGATTGCGGGCTTCCACCATAAAACTAGTCTAAGTCAGATAGTAATGTTTCCTATAATTCTGAATCCTCTTTTGCCTCTCTGGGAAGACTAATAAAATTTAACCTCCACCTGACCCCCACAATTGCTCCTGCAAACTTTACTATTTTATATATTTATTATTTTGATTTATAGAAAAACCTCAAGGGCAAGGTACAGTTATTATAAAATAAAATATAAATTAAATATAGCTTGGAATAAGTAATTAAAAACAAATTAACAAGTAACCAAATAAACTATGAACTACTAACAAATAATAAAACAAAATCAATAAAATTCCATAAAAACCTAACAACAAACGGATCAAAAGCGACACAAACAGATTATCCTTTAAATCCTTCAAATTATCTTTATGAATTTAGTTGTATATTCTTATATTTGCAGTTAGAAAATTGGAATTAGTCAGTGTATATTATATAGCAACTTACATAGTCATGGACAAACATACAAAGACAAAAAATGTACATAAAAGAATACATTTATAAAACAACCCTGATTATTAAAACTCCCCTTTCACTGAAAGACTTAATAATTTCTTTCCATATGCCAATGTAAATAAAAAGGCTTTGACCTTTTTCTTAAAACGAGGCAATATTGAAAGTCGGGGGCATTCTGGGAGCAGGAGGGAGGCATTTCTGGGCAGAACAGAGTTAGCTGCATAAGTCGAGCCATAAGGCTGTCCTAAAGTTAAACCAGTTAGACATAGCCAGCTACCTTTAAGATAGCTAGGTATATTCAGGGATGCGACAGTACCACTGAATATACCCTGTATGTTTATCTGGCTAGCTAGTCGAGCCACACAGTGGCTGAAAATGGACCCCAAATAGTTAATTTCTTCTCTCAAAGCTAAGGGTAGTGCATTCTGTAATACTCCCTATGGAAATTGCCCTGCACTGAAAATTTCGAAGAACTATCAAGTATTGCAACTGCCTGAATATAGATAACTTTGAACTCAGGGCCAAGCTAAATTCTGAAAACTGCAATTACTATCCATAGGCTCTCTGAGTTAGCTGGAACATATCCGACCAGCTTGGCCAGGATACTTGGTAACACTGAATATACCTGGCTATCTAATAGTTAACCAGATAAGCTTGTCTGTTCTCGCAACCTACCTTGATCTTACCCAGGTAGAGAGTCCATCAAGCTAGGTTGAGAGAACATTGCACAATTCTCATCTTTGGGTGAGTTTCCTCATTTCAAAGGACATCAAATCTTCACAAGAGTATACTGTTCTCTTCGTATGTCTCACTCTGCATGTAAAAGTGGCCCCTAACCCCTACACTACTATCTAAACCTCACCTCGAGTTACTAGGTGCCCCTCCTATAGAGATATAAATAGCTTACTACAAAGGTCTAGTAGGTTCTCTCTCTCTCCCTCTTTCTCTCTCCCTCTCTCTCTCTTCCCACTGCCCCCCACCCCCACCCAGTGGTGAAATAAGCAATTTGCAAGTAGGGAAATGCAATTATGTAGGTATTATTGCAAAGTGTGAAAAGTTAAAGCCCTTTGCAGTAATTCCTATGCAAAGCTCTAAGATAACACACATTGCAATAAATAGGCTATTACCATAAAACACACACCTTTTCCTATCACATGCAATATTTAGGGCAGTTTGATAAATCTAGGCCTTAGCTGGATAAGTCTGAATATCATCAAAATGCGATGGGCAGTTAACGCCCACAATAACTACCGCATCGTGACTTTAACATGTATATGAGGGAAAGGGGTTGGTAAACATTTGTATGCCGGTACCGCTGCAGTCGATAATGTTTTACAATTTATTGCCAGCAGTAGCACCGGAAATACCACGTTTTAAGCGAAAGTGTGCGGCATGGGTGAAAACACACTGCCACAATGCGGATGGCTGCACACTATCACCCCCCTGCCCCTTTTCTGGCCACAGCTCATTTCACTATTTTAGAGCGGAATGATGATCAATCTAGGCCTAAGTTAGTCAGATAAGTAGCTCCTCCCTGAAACATCTCCATCCTGCCCATCACTTAGCTGGATAACTAGTTGGATAAATATTTATCCAGCTAAATGGTGGCCGCTGGACAGCAGCTGAATATTGAAACTGCCCGAGTTAGCTGGATAAGTCCAAATTTCAGCCTCCCACTTTTTGCTAATAGAAATCCAAGGCATTGCACAGGTGTCCTGAATATTGTCAGCAGTTAAGCCCAAGTTGTAGAGTTTGCTGGTCATGAAGATAATAAATGATACTGTTGGACACACAGTTTCAGCCATTACCCATGTTTTTTCCATCATTATAAGAACATAAGAACATAAGAAATTGGCCATGCTGGGTCAGACCAAGGGTCAGGCCCAGCATCCTGTTTCCAACCAGAGGCCAAACCAGGCCACGAGAACCTGGCAATTACCCCAAACACTAAGAAAGATCCCATGCTACTGATGCAATTATAGCAGTGGCTATTCCCTAAGGGGGTCATTTTCAAAGGACTTACGCATGTAAATGTGACATACTATCGTAGCAATTTTCAAAAGCTATTTACTCGAGTAAAGTGCACTTACTTGAGTAAATCCTATGGACAATTCAATGCATATATTGTAGCAATTTTGAAAAGCCCACTTACTGAGTAAAGTGTATTTACTCGAGCAAAAACCAGTTTTGCTCGAGTAAATGCTTTTTAAAATCTACCCCTAAGTGAACTTGATTAACTGCTATTAATGGACTTCTCCTCCAAGAACTTATCCAAACCTTTTTTAAACCCAGCTACACTAATTGCACTAACCACATCCTCTGCAACAAATTCCAGAGCTTTATTGTGCATTGAGTGAAAAAAGAATTTTCTCCGATTAGTCTTAAATGTGCTACTTGCTAACTTCATGGAATGCCCCTTAGTCCTTCTATTATTCGAAAATGTAAATAACCAATTCACGTCTTGAACGAGTAGATGTGAATCAGTTATTTACATTTTCAAATAATAGAAGGACTAGGGGGCATTCCATGAAGTTAGCAAGTAGCATATTTAAGACTAATCGGAGAAAATTCTTTTTCATTCAATGCACAATAAAGCTCTGGAATTTGTTGCCAGAGGAGGGAGGTAGTGCAGTTAGTGTAGCTGGGTTCAAAAAAGGTTTGGATAAGTTCTTGGAGGAGAAGTCCATTAACTGCTATTAATCAAGTTTACTTAGGGAATAGCTACTGCTATTAATTGCATCAGTAGCATGGGATCTTCTTGGGAGCCCCTGCTGACTGGCTCTGCTTCCCTGTCAGAGGTTCTCTCTCCGAGTTTCCTTCTAAACCCTTTCTGAGCCTCTTCCTCCCATACCTGCTACAACAGCTACCCAACGTTCCTCTCACATTTGGAGTTCGTGCGGTTGCCGTAGCCTACTGATGCTCCCTGCTCATCTCTGGGGCATGGGGCAGCAGTGGGTCTTTTTGTCATTCATCAACTTCTGTGCATTTGGCAACTAATTTATAGCACACACACACTGCTATAAGCAGGCAGAGGGCAGAGCTGCTGCACCAACCTTCATTAAAAGAGCCACATAAGAAAGGCCAAGCCGGATTGGACCAATGGTCCATCTCTCCCACATCTTGTCTCCAACAGTGGCCCTGTAGTTGTTATTCACAGAAACAGACCCAAACCAGAGTTCATCTAAGTGCTCCCTGAGCTGGGAATATTACCATTAAAATACTTTTATAGAATGTACCGTATGTTCCTCCCCACAAAACAAATTTCCAACAAAATACCCTTAATATTTAGAGTCCCTCTCAGCTGTTAGTGAAATATCCCACTGTAGGACCATCACCCTTCCTCTATCCATGTGGCTGCACTTATATAGTAGGCTGCTACAGCCACAGGGCTTCTGTTTCATGCCCGTTAGGACATACTGGAATCAGTCCAGGTTAGCAAATCTTCCTTTTGTTCATTCACAACATTCATATTCTTTGCTTTGCTTCTGTATCTGAGGAAGAGATCAAGCTTGCTTCAGGGGCCTTTTTTTTTTTTGGGGGGGGGGGAGGGTGTGGTAGGAGAACTCATCCACTGAAACATCCCACACCCCTTACTGATTAGTTCTCCTAAGTGGGTTAGTGATGCAAGCTCACTTGCCTGGCTCCTTCCCTAATGCTGATTTCATCTGATCTCTCTGCAGATGACGGGACAACCTGTAGGCTGCACATGGGTCATATTATGCTGCCTTTATGTAAACTTCTGGACCCTTCCTTGAAAGTATAACAATCCCTTCACCATCCCCTTCCTAGAAGTAATGTCACTGAGACTATGCCACGACATTAGCACTGACGACTGGGAAAGAACACACACATTCTATGCATCTTTATAACACTGACATGCATTGCCTCTCTTCATAGGAAGTGATTGAAAGGGTACAGTACAGCAAGGAGACAACTCCAGGATGCAATCTCGGAAAGGAACAATGTTGGCTACATATTTTTCTGCTGTTTACATTTCTGTGACTTATTGATGGATGGATTGCTGCATGTCTTGGGAACGCATTACAGACGCCAAAGAGGAGGGAGTTATTTAGCTGTCTTTTTTCAGCAGCAAAAGATTGATAATGGCACTGTCGAGCTCAGGGGATTCACTTCTTTACAATGATTGCCATACATGTAAATAGAATAAGAATTACCTTGGGCTCCCCATTTACTTTATTGTCCTTTGTCATGTAAAATGCAATGCAGTGTTTTACAAGTATTTCTCTTAAATTTCCATGTACTTTACTACTCACTGCACCTCTTCAGCATCCTTTTAAACAGAAGTCTCATGCGAGATGATAACGGGAGGATATACTCCTATTGAGCTGCCAACATTTTTTTTTTCTTTCCCATCACTGTTTGATGTTATTGATCTCAGGGAAAGCAACTTTAAACAAGCAGGCGCCTATGTGTGTGCGAGCATGCATGCGCTGGAATTTTAAATCATCCGTGCAATTGTGCAGGCACTTTTTCAAATGCGCGTACATGTACTCCTAATTTTAAACAGCTACACAAACAATTGTAAATTGCCTATCTTCCTTAAGAATTAGTCGGCTTTAAGCAGATTTTAAAACATGCATGCGAGAAGGAAATAGCCAGTTTGACCAGTGAGCCCACCAGTTTGCCCGGCCTACCTCTACATCATCTAGACTCCTCTGGTTCTTCAGCCTGTACCCCCTGCTTACCTAGACCCCTCAACCAGTGGTTTCTGGCCTATAACGAGTTTTCTTGAGACTTACACCTCATCAAGAGAAGAAGTAAATATGCGTGGCTAAAAGCCCACTGCACGCTGCAGCCTCCTCATTTAAAGTATGGATTTATGGGCATAAATGTTGGCTCCGACCCGGAATGCCCCTGACAAGCTCTGATTCCAGTCCCTTTTTCCCACGCATTTAGTTCCTTGTGCATGCGCATATATGAATGTAATTGGGCCATTTTAATATATGAGTCCCTCACGCTCGGCGACAATACTCACAAGCAGCTCTTTTACAATTCACCCCTCAGTGTCCCATAAATGTTCTTAAAAATATTAAAAATAGTAAACAGTCTGAATTGTATTGCATGGTTTTTCCTGTATAAACAACCCTCCTCCCCACCATGGCCATCCTGGCTCATTTATTCCCTCTCTTTTTTATCAGAATCATTGCATTATTGGTTATTTTACCTGTTCTTTTGATTTAATGTCAAGCTCGTCACTTCCCATCTGGCTTTGACCATTGCATACCTTGCTGCCTCACATATCTGTTTCATTTGGTTCATATGGGTTTTATTTCTATTACAATTATCCTAGAAAAAAAATACTTCTTATCATTAATCATAAAAAGATTTTCCAAAACTGCAAGCAAAAAGACAAAACCAATAGGGCCAGATCTTAAAATCTACGCACGGGCGTAGATTTGTTCGCGCAACCCGGCACGAACAAATCTACGCCCGATTTTATAACATGCGTGCGCTGCCACGCGCATGTTATAAAATTCGGGCTCGGCGCGCACAAGGGGGTGCACACATGTGCACCTTGCATGCGCCGAGCCCAAGGGGAGCCCCGATGGCTTTCCCCGTTCCCTCCAAGGCCGCTCCGAATCAGAGCGGCCTTAGGAGGGAACTTTTTTCGCCCCCCCCCCCCCCCCCCCCACCTTCCCCTCCCTTCCCCTATCTAACCCAACCCCCAGCCCTAACTAAATCATCCCCCTACCTTTATTTCAAAAGTTACGCCTGCCGGCTCACCATCCCCCAGCACAGGCCACTGTGCCGGAGGATTCAGCCCCACCCCTGAACCACCACCACGCCCCCAGACCACCACGCCTCTGTACCCACCCCTTTCCCGCCCCTTTTTCGAAGCCCTGGGTCATCCCAATTCATAAATTTCTAACAGTGTTGTTAGTCAAACAGTGGCAGTAGTCTGCTTTTCATAGACTTTGGTGATCATGGCCCACCAATGTGACCATGGCATTTTTGGCACTTTCCCAGATAATAATAAAAGACATTATGATGTGTTCTAGTTATAGAATAGTAAGCTATAGCACTTGCTTATGAACTGAATGCTCTTCATTCCCCTTGCTTTCTACCTTCCTTGTCAAGCCATACAAATAATCCTGTAGGATTGATGTTTTATTATGTTTGTTGCAACTGCTTTTTCTGTTTTTGATAATTCTTAGCTTTTCAGGTTTTAATGTTAATTTATATATTAATTATTAGATCTTTTTTGAGTGAATTGTGCAAAACCATTCTTACAATGACATATAGTTATTGGTATGGAGATTTTTAGGAACATGAAGGGTTTATATTTATAATGCTATCGGCACTTGATTAGGAAATGTATATTTTATATGTGATAATTAACTTTTAGACTGCGGGACTATATAGCTTTATTCATGCTGGTCACTCAATTGTATATTTTCATTCTTGCTTAACGGAGGTAATTTTCTGAAGGAGTTACACGCATAAAACTAGGTTTTACAAATGAAAATGGACTTTACACGTATCAATGGACTTTTGAAAATTGCTACTTTTACGCAGATAATTCCATGAAAATTCACTCCTTGGGGCTGAATTTTCAAAAGGTTTTGCATGTGTAACAGTATAATTATCATAGTAAAATGTAAATGTAACATGCTATCATAGCAATTTTCAAAAGCCCTTTTACCTGCATTAAGTGTACTTATGTAGGTAAATCCTATGGGCAATTCAATAGCATATACTGTAGCAATTTTCAAAATATTTATTTATTTGTTTGTTTGTTTATTTTAAGAATTTTTATACCGATATTAGTGGAGACATCATATCGGTTTACATCATAACTAAAGAGTGGAAAATACAATGAACAGGTATTGGGGAGAGGGCTCACATAGGAACAAGTAAAATAAAGATTAGAGAAGAACAAAATGACGGGCTGCTCAGGAGAAGCATGAGAGCCGTTAAACAACAACATAGTAGAGTGGCAGTTGTGCCCAGAACTTTGTACAAGGTTCAGACAGTACTAATAATGGTGGGGGGGGGGGGCAGGGGGGTTAAGGGGGGGAGGCGTTATTGGGGTAAGCTTGCTTGAAGAGCCAGGTTTTTACGTTGGCCCTGAACTTAGAAGAGCAGGTCTCAAGCCGGAGGTTAGGGGTAAAGAGTTCCAGAGTGTGGGTCCGGCAATGGAGAGGGCTTGATCCCTGGTGGAGGTGAGGTGTGCCTTTTTTAGGGAAGACACGTGGAGGGTCCCGTTGTTGGAGGCTCTGGTGGAATGGTTAGATCGTATAGGACGGAAGGGATCTTCAAGCCAATCTGAGTTGTGGGTGTGTATGGGTTTGTGAATCACAGTCAGGGTTTTGTAAAGGATGCGCAAGGGGATCGGGAGCCAGTGCAAGTTTTTCAGGATGGGGGTGATGTGGTCATATTTACGGGCATTAGAGATGGTTCCCGCTACAGCATTCTGTAGCATTTGGAGTGGTTTTAAGGAGAAGTAGGGGAGACCTAGGAAGAGGGCATTACAGTAGTCCGTTTTTTTTGAGAGGGTGGCTTGAATGGCGGTGCGGGAAATCAGCAATGTGTAGTGAGGGATTTAGTTTTTTCATCACATTGAGTTTGAAAAAGCCTTCCTTAAGGATCAGGTTGATGTGTTTTTTTAGGTTCAGTTGTTGGTCAATCTGAACTCCGAGGTTTCTTGCACAGGGCTGTGTAAGAAAGGCATTATAGGCATATAATGCCTATAATGCCTTTCTTACACATATAAAATATAAAGTGCATTTATACACGTTAAATCCATTTTTAACATTTAAATCCTTTTGAAAAGCCCAACATGTGTAAGTGGGCTTTTGAAAATATCTACAATATATGTTATTTTTATGCATGTAACTTATTTGAAAATTCCCTCCTAAGTGTATTTGGTGTTTTTATGACTTTTATGCATATTGTATTTTATGTTTGGTGGGTTTCCTGCCTTTCTGATTCCTGTATTTTATTCCTTTGGATTTATCTATTTGTTACTTTTGCTTTTAAGTGTATCTGCGGTATCCTTTCTGTTGTTTTTATGACTTTTTGTATTTTTATTTTATGCTTTTAAGGACTCGTTTGTTCTATTGTATTTTTACTGTAACCACCTTAGGCTGCTGCAGATAAAACTTGATTTGATTGGAATCTATTAAAAGTAACTACATAGACATTCCAATTGAGCTCCTTTATTTTTCTGCAATTCAAAACATTCCTACTTAGCATATTCTCTGTCATTTGTTTTACAAAAGAAATAGGAGGAAAAGTTCTCCACTAAGTCAGACACCTCATGCTATCAGCTCTTGTTTTGCTTTTTGATTTAGTTCTGATGCAAATGATTCTAAACATTCCTTTGGTGGCGTTAAACTATCAACACCAAAGACAGGAAACAGAGAGTAGGATTAAATGGTCAATTTTTTCAGTGGAAAAGGGTAAACAGTATAGTGCCTCAGGGATCTGTACTTGGATTGGTGCTTTTCAATATATTTATAAATGATCTGGAAAGGAATACAAAGAGTGAGGTTATCAGATTTCCGGATGATACAAAAGTATTCAGAGTAGTTAAATCACAAGCGGATTGTGATACATTACAGGAGCACCTTGCGAGACTGGAAGATTGGGCATCCAAATGGCAGATGAAATTTAATGTGGACAAGTGCAAGGTATTACATATAGGGAAAAATAACCCTTGCTGTAGTTACACGATGTTAGGTTCCATATTAGGAGCTACCGACCAAGAAAAAGATCTAGGCATCATAGTGGATAATACTTTGAAATTGTCAGCTCAGAGTGCTGCAGCAGTCAAAAAAGCAAACAGAATGTTAGGAATTATTAGGAAGGGAATGGTTAATAAAATGGAAAATGTCATAATGCCTCTGTATCGCTCCATGGTGAGACCACACATTGAATACTGAGTACAATTCTGGTTGCTGCATCCAAAAAATATATAGTTGCAATGGAGAAGGGCAGAGAAGGGCAACCAAAATGCAAATATATAGTTGCAATGGAGAAGTTGCAGAGAAGGGAAACCAAAATAATAAAGGGGATGAAACAGCTCCCCTATGAGGAAAGGCTGAAGAGGTTAGGGCTGTTCAGCTAGGAGAAGAGATGGCTGAGGGTGGATATGATAAAGGTCTTTAAAATCATGAGAGGTCTTGAATGACTAGATGTGAATCAATTATTTACATTTTCGGATAATAGAAGGACTAGGGGGCACTCAATGAAGTTAGCAAGTAGCACATTTAAGACTAATTGGAGAAAAGCTCTGGAATTTGTTGTCAGAGGATGTGGTTAGTGCAGTTAGTGTAGCTGGGTTTAAAAAAAGGTTTAGATAAGTTCTTGGAGGAGAAGTCCATTAACTGCTATTAATCAAGTTGACTTAGGGAATGGCTCTACTCTTATTGGCATCAGTAGCATGGGATCTTCTTTGTGTTTTGGTAATTGCCAGGTTCTTATGGCCTGGATTGGCCATTGTTGGAAAGAGGATGCTGGGCTTGATGGACCCTTGGTCTGACCCAGCATGGCAATTTCTTATGTTCTTATGTAACATCCCAGTTATTTATTTTTAGACTACAAATTATTTTTCTGAAGATGAAGGGAATTCTGTTTTGCCAGTTTGTTTTGATTATTCCACAACTAATCAGAATGTTTATTGGTGATGGGATCCAAAGTAGTGAAAGGAAGGCAGAGATCAACTATGGTCCATGGTAATAGTATGGAAAAAGGGAGCAAATTAAAGAGACCAGGCAGAACTTTAAGGTTCTTATCTGCCATCCTATTCTCTGTTTCTATTTTTAAGTGGTAAAGGCTGGAAGCTAATGGAATCTAGTAGTGGAGTGTGCGGGGAAAAAATACTGTTTAGGAGTTAAACTACTAGCCATGGATTTAGAATCAAATACTTCAATCATTTTTGCAATTTGTCCATCAACCCCATATACTTCTTCTATTATCTTTTTCCACTTAAACTACTAGAATGATTTTCTGCTTTTATCCCTTCAAGTTTCCATTATAGATGGGCCTACCTTGTCTGATATGTTTTTAAAGTCTTCCATATTTCTGGCTGAGCATTTGTTGATAACAAATACAGTATATCACCATTTCTGCTTTTTTTTTTTTTTGTGGGTTATGCTCTGTTTTCTGTGAAAGTAGAAAAGATAATCAGTACAACTCCTTAGTTTTATTTCTTATCCAGCCCTGTCCAGGAAGATGCCAACTGATCTTCTTACAATTCTATCCATTTATAATTTGTTTCTGATCTACTAACTCCCTACAATGACATATGTCACAATGCTCAGATTTCTACATTTCTGAACTACAGGATTCCAATGGCATTCTGCTAATTCTTAAACAAACTTCCAAAGTCGAAAAATTGCAGAATGCTTATACCATTACTCATGGTTGCAGGAAAGCTTTTTTACCACCTTTATAATAATATTGTGAATGTGAACTGAAGTTTTTGTTTACATTTATTCCAAGTAAGTCTGAACATTGCTTTTGCACCAACTTCACACTGCAAAATGAAAAGCCTCCCAGCATAATGAAATGTATTTAAATTTGGTTCCAAACTAATTTCACTATTCCTTGTAAGAAAGTTACTGTAAATAAGTGCTGTCCTTAAGCTGGATTTAAACTGAAAAAAATCCAAAGACATTTTCAACATACAAGTCCATAACTCCTTCCCCCCTTATGACATCCCCACCAGGGACAAAAGGAGCTCTCAAAACTATGGGACATTTATCCTTTTGCTTGTCCCTTAACTTGGGACTTAACTACTTGTCCCTTAACTACTGTGCAGGAGTAAAAAATGTGTTTCATTTTCGGAGGGAAATTCATTGGTCCCAATATTCAGCTGGCAGATAGCTAGGTAAGTATGACTTATCTGGCTATCAGGCAATCGTTGAATATCCAGTTGTATTCAGTGGCTGCTAGATAGCCGGATAAGTGACTTATCTGGCTAACTTTTAGCTGGTCAATTTATGGGCAGGCAATAGGCGGATCGGCCTGACCAGCTCAATAGCAGGTCTAAACTTAGACGGATAATACTTATCTGTCTAAGTAGTGATTTGTCCAGGGATATTCAGCAACATAGCTGTACTGCTGAATATCCCATCCAAGTTAGCTGGATATGTCTATCAAGCTAAATTAGATAAACAGACAACTTTTGAATATTGACCCCCATTGTGTTTAAGGTTCATTTGTTTCTTTCATTTAAAAAAAAAAAAAAAAAAGAATCAATTAACCCCCTCCTCAAAAAAAAAAAAAAAAAAAGAAAAGAAACAGGGTCTTCTAAAGGCCTTCTATCCCCACCACCTATCCCTCCTGCCTGGAAAAATACCAGGCCCAGGATCCACCCTGGCTCCCAGTTACCCAGTCCAAGGGGAATCCACTGGCAAGGCCTTGGCCGAGGCATAGAGGCCTGCTCCTGATGCCTCAGCCTAGGCCCATCCCCAAGGATGGGGCCTCAGCCTCAACCTAGGCTAGAGTCTGGGCCCAGGCCCATGCCAGGACTTGGACCAAGGCTGGGTCCAAATGCCTAGGCCTCAGTCTAGGAAAGAGCTCAGGCCTGGGTCCAATGCTGGGGCCCAGCTCAGAGGCCGGGTCCTGACATCTGGGCCTCAGACTACAACAAGCCTGACACCAGGGCTCAGCCTCGAGGCTAGGTCCTGATGCCTTAGCCTCTGCCTAGGCTTGGTCCCAGGCTGGAGGCTGGGTCCTGATACTTGGGCCTCGGAATCCTCAGTCTTTTGAATGAATGTGTGTCATGCACAAAGTTACAACTGCTCTTGAGCAAGTGTAACTGTGCATCTGTGCTGCACGGGATTCCAAGCACACCCATGAATTTTCAAAGGAGATTTATGCACCTAAATCTACTTTGAAAGTTTTAGGTAAAGTTTGCAGGAAAAAAATACCAGCAGATATTAGCCTATGCAGGTCGTTTCAAAATTACCCTCTCCAAAAGCAATGTGGACTGTGTGATAATTGATCAAATTTGCCATCAGTAATAAAACAAAATAAAATACTATGCTTTAACTATAGGCAAGTCCCTGCTAGTCTAAATTTTCTTATGAATCAATTTACATTTTCTGTAGCATATAAGTGTACTTGCGATACCCTTTACCTTAGCCAATGTTGCTGCCTTTAAATCTAATTAATTCAGACTGTGAAAGCAGCAAGTTTGATCTCAGCTGTAGATGTCACAGTGACTTATCCTTTCAATGAGGTGATAATTGGTGTCTGTTTAATTCTATTCATAGAAACCATGGGCCATAAAAAAAAAAAAAAAGTTATCCTCACTTCTATTACACAGCATGCCCCTTCAATAGCACCTATGCTATTCTCTGGAAATTATTATTTATTTTTTTTAGCCTTTTAGTGTAATTCACCATTGTGGAACTGTAACTAGCAGCTGAAATAGTGCTCTTCTTCCTAATATAGGAATATAGCAAAGAGTTGCACATAAAATTTAATTAAACCATAAGTCGGCATCATATACACACACACACACACACATATATGTTATTTTATAGACCTCAACTCTTGCAGTATCATGCAATAATGTTAATAGGGAAGAAAAAAAAAAGGGTGGTATAGGAGTGTTACCGGAGTGGGGTTCAGAAGTATGTGTCCAAACTGCTGTTTTGTAAGCAGCATATATGTGTGCATATGTTACCAAACTTGTCCCTACACATTTACACCTGCTAATTGACTGGCATGAGGGAAATCAGACTTGTCTTTCGGCTGCAGTTTCTAGGTGAGAGGTCAGGGTTGGGACTTCATGGGGTCATGTTGAAGGGTCTAGGTGAACCTGTGGAGGTAATGGGAAACTGGTGACTACTAGTATGTTTGCAAGTATTTTCAGAAGCAGAATATGTGCGTGCTTTATACAATACCTGCCTCTGCATTTAATGATAGGTTGTTACACCTGAACTGTGACAATTATTATGTGCGCAAATTATACGTGCATATTTTTAAAAAATGGATGGAAAAAGTATGCACATTCCTGCATTAAAAATGCACATGCATACTGAAAGATACACACATATTGGGGGGGGGGGGGCAGAAATGCATGGTATTTTATAAACTGTGGGAGAGTAAGGATCTACTGCCCTACCCCTTTGAGTAGTGGTGGGCCCTACCCCTCTGAGTAGTGGTGGGCCCTTTCCTCTCTTCAGCGAGGAAAGGGAGGAGCACTCCAGCTACCACTGCCATCTGCTCCCGCTCCCTCCTCATTCTTTCACCAGCTAGAGGGGAATAATCACTGCCAGCTGCTCCCACTCCCATGACCTGTCTTGCCATTTTTTTGGGGTGGCTGGGGGATGGGCGCTCTCAGCCCCCATCACTGTGCGTCACCTTCAGGCCGATGCAATGCCGTGCGCTCAGGTTAACCTGCAGTTGGATGCGCGTCCATAACCCCGGATAAAATAAGGGGGATTAGTGCGTCCAAACGCACAACCAAACCAGCACCTAGCTAATAGCGCTCCTCACATGTAAATGCCTTGTTGATGAGGCTTTAGCCAGTACCTCCGCTGTAAATAATAACTGCGCCCGACGCATACCTTTTAACCCTCAAAAACTAACGCCATGTTGCTGCTTTTCTGTGGTTCCTCCGACTTAATATCATCGTGATATTAAGTTGTAGGAACCACAGAAAGCAGCAACATGGAAAAATGAATTAAAAAAAAAAAAAAAGACGATGGTAGTCAGGTTCATAAAACGGACGCTCAATTGACGAGCGTCCATTTTCCTAACCCGCGCACAGCCACTTCTGCTGGGCGCCTGATGCCGAGGAGGCACTAGGGACAGACAGTTTCCCCCCGGCACCTCCTTTTTAAGGCAGCAGCTCATTCACGAGCGCTCATTTTTCACCCACCCATATTGCATCGGCCTGCTTGTGTTTGGTCATTTTGGGGGATGAGCACTGCCACTACCACTACAGGCTGCCTCTTCATTCCTTCAGCTGCTGGAGAGATGAACTCCAGCTCCACCAGCCACCACCTCCGCATTACTTCATCTACATTCTTAAAACAGGCAGACCAGCACGTCCTGGCTGCTGAGTTCACGACGCATGGGATCAGCAGCCAAGAAGTGCAACCCACCAGTTCTGAAAATGTTGGATATGCCTTAAAAATTTGCCGTGAAAAAAGGTCCCTGGTCTGTGACCTGGCTTCCACCAACTGTAAAACTTGGTCTGATTTATTTGAATGTATTTTAATCAAATAATTTAAGCATGTTGCTTTTATTCTGAAACCCATTTAAGTGATTCAATGGAAGACATCGGCAACCTGATATTGTCCTTAAAAGTTAAAGCACTATACCTTAATTCAAGTGAACGGAAGTTTAGTAATTCAAATCAGGCAAAACATGATAATAGTTTATAACTATGGCAAGCAAGAACTGTTGAAGAAGAGGCTATGGATATGATTTGAACACCAGTTTCAGTGAAGTTTTACTTTCAAAAATGTGGTTAATAATGATAAATAAATACATGTGCTTTTGTTGCTTTTAGAGTTAGGACAGCCTATGAGTGAACTGGATCATTTCTGGCTCTCATTCATACTGAAATACCATGAATACGACCGCGTCTTGATATTCCCACAATATTTCATCCTCTCTGTATCTCTAACCATTGTCAACTTTAACACCACCACTACTTTTGAGCAGCTTTTCTCCTAAGAAAGTCCAGGACAAAGATCTTTCTTTACTGATAAAGGGGTGGGAACAAAGAAGTAACTTGATAAGGAGAAAAATGAGGAAAGGAAGCAGAGTTAAGATACAGTTTTAAAAGAAAACTAAAAAAAAAGGAGAAAAGGAGAGAGAGATAGAGAAATAGTGGGCCAGAGAGAGCGGTATGCAACTAGTCCAGTGATGGCCAACCTTTTGAGCTAGGTGTGTCAAAATTCATAAAAAAACCGAGCATAACTCGGGTGGTGTGTCACTTCTAGAAAAATCCATAATTGTGATATTTGTAGCTCTAATTAATAACAAAGTTATAATTTTAATATATATACTGTATTTATTAATAAAGCAAAAACAAATAATTCTTTACCTTACCTGCTTAGTGACTTTTTTGTTGCTGAATTTCATCTGCTAAATCTTCAATTAAAACACTCTCTCCCCCTCCACCCAAACTCTTACTCCCCTGGATTTTCTCATACACACTCATGCTCTCACACTCACTGGCTCCCTCACATACACACACACCCAGGCAGGCTCCCAGTCATTTTCACACCACTCCCGCTCCATCCTCCAGGCAGGCACCAATTCATTCTCACACACACAGACCCCCAGGCAGGCACCCATGCATTCACACACATACACCCCCAGGCAGAGTCCCATTCATACACATGCACACACTGAAGGCAGACCCCCCTCTCTTTTGCCAGCAACCTCAGAACCTCTCTCATTCCTCTGCTGTCACTGTCACTGCTGCCACATGACTACTGGGGATGTTGCTATTCTTGCACATTCCCAAAGATTACATGTGCCAATCACTAAAAAGAATTTTTTTTTTACCTTTGCTGTCTGATCTTTGTTTTCTAATTGGTTGGTCACAGGCTTTTTTTTTTTCCACCTTCCCTTTCTTATTTTTTTTTTTGCCAATTCCTTTTATATTGTCTTTTTTTCTGTTTCTTTTCTCTTCATCTTCTTCCCTCAAACACAGTCAGGTTCTCATTCTCACATGCATTTCTCTCTCTCACACACAGGCTCTCACTGTCACATGCTGTCTCTCATACAATCATTCATACACACAGGCTCTCACTGGCACATGCTCTCTCTCATACAATCATTCATACACACAGGCTCTCACTGGCACATGCTCTCTCTCATACAATCATTCATACACACAGGCTCTCACTGGCACATGCTCTCTCTCATACAATCATTCATACACACAGGCTCTCACTGGCACATGCTCTCTCTCATACAATCATTCATACACACAGGCTCTCAATGCACATGCTCTCTCTCATACAATCATTCATACACACAGGCTCTCACTGGCACACGCTCTCTCTCATACAATCATTCATACACACAGGCTCTCACTGGCACATGCTCTCTCTCATACAATCATTCATACACACAGTCTCTCACTGGCACATGCTGTCTGACTCACACACACAGGCTCTCTCTCACTCCCACATGCTGTCTTACTCAAGCACATGCAGTCTCTGCAAACATTCAGGTCCTCACATACAATCTCTCAACTTATCTCATACACGCGCGCGCGCGCGCACACACACCCACTCACCCTCTACAGACCCTCAGCCTCTCTCTCACCTCTCTCGGCCTCCTCTTTGCGGGTCGCCGCAGGATGGGCTCTGCAGCGGCCCTGCTACCGGGCCTCTTCCTCTTCTCGGGCCGCTGCGACTTGGGATTCGCGGCGGCCCGTAAGCGCAAGCGATGCTCCTCTTCTGCACGCGCTGATGCTTCTCTCCTTCCTGCCCACGCGGCTCCGGCAACGTTTACTTCCGGGGCCGCACAGGAAGGAGGAGGAGCATCAGCGCGTTTAAACGTGATCTTTTTCTTTGGGCTGTGGTGACGTGGGCCTCACTACGGCCCTGCCTATCTGCCTGTCGCTGCGCCGCATGCGCCCGGGGGCATTGGGGGGATACTAAAAAACTAATTTTAAAGGGTTGGCGCAGCCGATAAAAAAAAAAAAAAGGCTCGGCGCAGCCAATTAAAAAAAAAAATTTCGATAGTCCCGAAACACTACGCGTGTCAGCAAAAACGGTTCGGCGTGTCACCTCTGACACGCGTGTCATAGGTTAGCCATCACTGAACTAGTCTCTCTCTCTCTCTCTCGCACACTGTTATGCCTATCGGTCGCATACGGCTGCAACCGCGTATACATACTT
This sequence comes from Rhinatrema bivittatum, assembly GCF_901001135.1. Classification (NCBI taxonomy): domain Eukaryota; kingdom Metazoa; phylum Chordata; class Amphibia; order Gymnophiona; family Rhinatrematidae; genus Rhinatrema; species Rhinatrema bivittatum. The sequence continues at coordinate 450,048,033 of NC_042615.1, read as the reverse complement.
CTTGCACCACTCTCCTGCCCTCCTCCAGTCTGCTCGCGGCGCGGGCCAGTCTACACCTCCACGTTCCCCGGGACTCCTCATGGTGGCATGGACGCCGCTACCACCCTCTATGCATGTGCATCACCGGCTCCACCTTTGAAGCTCCTTTGGCGGAAACCTCAGGAGGTCCCTGTTTGATGACGTCACGGGACTGCTGTATTTAAGTTCTATCTTTGCCCCCAGCTAGCCGACTTGGCAACAAGTTCTGTACGTGTCTGCAACTCCTGCCTTCGTGTTCCTGAGACTACACGCCTAGCCTTTGCTCCTGAACCCTGTCTGGCACCCGCTCCTCGGGGTTCAGTGTGCGCTCCTAAGGGGACTCGCTCCCTTGGCCTATCCCGCTACTCGGGCTGGCTTTGCGCCTCCTGGGTTCTATCCTGCAAGGCTTTCTACTGTGTGGAATTCTCCCTGGAACACTGCGGCAACCTGTGAGTCCCACAACAGGGCTTCCTCATTCCTCGGGGCTGTGCCTGAGTTCTACATAACACTGTCTGCGCCTCCCCGCTCCTCGGGGCCGTGTTTTCAAGTATCAAGAGATTCTCAGAGCTTCCCCCGCTCCTCGGGGTTGTGTCTACTCTAGACTGCCGGCATTTTCCCGCTCTCTGGGACACTGCCTACATCTGCAGCAGAGATCTGGCTTGGGCTTCCCTGCCCCATGAGTTGGCCTGCGTGTTTGCATCAACGCTCTCTACGCTGCACAAGCTCCGCCCCTCAGTGCTGCCTTACCGGGGAATCTCCTGCATGGCTAGTCTTGCGCCTTCTGCTCAGTGGTCTGTCTGGTGCCTCCTCCCTTCAGGATCTCAGCCCAGGTACCGCCTCCAGCCAGCCATCCTACTGGGGTAACCTTCTGATCTCTGGGGACCTCTCCATCACTGTGCCCAGAGCTCCCTGCTGTGCCTATACCTCGCCTCCCGACAGTGCGGACCTGTGAAAAAAAAAAGTCACTGGTTGGGCTTAGGCCCAAAGCTGGGGCCTTGCCTATGGAATAGGCCAAACTCAAAGCAGGGGCCCCAAAACCCAAAGCAAGGACTGAAACCAAAATTACCCAAGAGTGACTCTGGGGTCTCAGCCTAAACCTTGGCCCAAAACTGAGGCCTCAGCTGAGACCAAAGCAAAGACTTAGGCCCCAAAAATGTTTTCACTTATATTATCTGATGTCCCAGCCCAGTCCTGAGGGCCAAGTCCTGATGCCTGGAACTTGGCCCGGACACAGGCCTGAGGCCAGACCCAAACCTGGAGGCCAGGCCTTGACACCTGGCCCTCAGCCTAGGCCAGGACCTGGGCCAGATCAAAAAATTCTATGCTTTAACTTTCCATTTACAAGATTATCAGCGTATGAGATGTTTAAAAAATTTCTTAAGGAAATATTGTTGTATGAAGATAATATTCCTTGTATTTCAAAAATTTTCTATTTTTCTAATCAATCTAATAAAATGATTGGAATACAAGGTGAAGATAATGAAAATAGCCCTGGAAGCTCTACTTTTTTAGAAGAGTCATTAAATATTATTAATAAGAGGACAACATTATTTGTTTCCTTCTCTTTGAAAAAAGATAAATAATTGGATTTTGAGAAATTTTTCAAAAATAAAGATGTATTGTTTTGTGGACAGAAAATGAATATTTTTCCTGATGTCCTAGGCCTTATCCACCCAGTTATGTTCATGCTGTCTTGGACATTTTCTTAAAACTTCATTTCCTTACAGTTCTTGCTATTATTGATCTTGTCCAATATTTAGCCTTAGATGGATTATGTCACAACAAAGGGCAAAGGCTGCAGAAGTGGAGCACCCAGAACCAGGATCACACTCCTCCATGATTCCCATGATTAAGTTGAAAGCTGGGCTCAAACAATGAAATATATATCTGAAACATATGTGTGTATGTAAAAGAAAGGGTCCGCTCAAACTAGATCTGAAGCTACTCCAGAGCAAAGTGTAGCCTATTTCAGTTTAACTTGTATTATTCAAACTCTTTCTGACTCTAGGCCTCATTAATAGGGAAGTATTCCCTTAGGCACAAAATCGAAGAAAACTTTGTAAAATAGGCCCTTGGTCTTGAAGCATCTCAGATTAACTGTGTGTTCCCTTCTCCCTTCTCTGTATAAACTGAGCTACTTGTAACCTAACACTGATTCTTACTTTTGACCCACTCAATGATCTAAATCTGGAGAAGTATGCGCCTCACTTTCTTGCTGGCTTTTGTCATTTATTTGTATTTATTAATTACTTCTGTGAAGCAATCAAAGCAATTTACAATACTAATATAATAAAAAAGCAATCAAACAACAAAGGACAAAATGCATATAATAGCAAAATAAAACAATGACTCAAAATCATAAATGTTAAAAATATTAAAATGCATCTTAAAACTATATAAACCAAAAAAAAAACAAAAACCCTTGAGCTACCCATGCACTCTATGTCTCACCATTAAACTACAATTATAGAGCTCTACATTAGGCTGCCTGATATGCTATACAAAAATAGCCAAGTTTCGGTACCCTTTCAAAAGTGGAAGTACTTCCTTTAACAAGGGCATTCTCTATGGAGATAACTCCACAGGATAGGGGCTATCACTAAAAAAGACTTCAGACTTGCTCTCTGTAAATGGTCTTCCTTTACAGTAGGGCAGGGTGGCCAACTCCAGATCTCAAGAGCCACAAACAGGCCTTGTTTTTAGGATATCCCTAATGAACATCCATGAGCAGGGCCAGTACAAGCATATTTGGTGCCCTAGGCAAACCTTGGTCATTCACCCCCTTCCCCAACTTAATTACTGGCTGCAGAGACTCCAGCACCTCGCCCACTTCTTTGACAGTATTGGCTCTGGTACAGCAGCCCTCTAGATCTCACATTGGCAGGATTTTGCTGCCCCCAAAATCTTGGTACTCTAGGCAACTGCCTAGTTTGCCTAATGGAAGCACCGGCCCTGTCCATGAGACAGATTGGCAATCAATAGAGGCAGTACATACTGATATATGTCATGCTTATTCATTAGGGATAGCTGAAAACCAAACCTGTTTGTGGCTCTTGAGGACTGGAGTTGGCCACCTAAGTTCAAACACAGTGGTTAGACTGCAAATGTACATATCACTTTTGTTTTGCAATTGGACAATTTTTAGAAAGTTAGATATTTTAGAATAATGACAAAGGCAACTCATTCAGCAAAAATGTAGGGTAGTATTTCTCTGTCTGTCTCATTTGTTCATAGTAATGAACATGTTTCACTTGAAAGATAGTGACTAGAGAAAAAATGTGATGCACATTTATATGTCTAGACATAAAGTCATTATCTAAATTGACTAACAAATACTGGTATGGATGAGGCATCCCCACATTACCAATTCTACCTGCTTTTGATTCCTAGTAGTCTGCTGTGAGCTATGTATCTGACCTTTTCTACAGTATGGAGCATTCTTAGTACTTAGGAAATAGTTTCAGAGAAATGTACAGCTAAGATTTAACAGTGTATTATATACCAATTACAAAACAAAATGTAGGGTGATTTCGTTTTCAGCATTACAAAATGCCTGCATCAATTGTTACAGTAAGAGTTAAACATTTTTCAGATCTCTGTTTAACTAACGATATAAGGATTGCTTCCAAGAAAAACAAAAAAAAACAAATCTTCAAAGTAGAAATCAAAAACTATTTCTGTGCCAGTACACTATGTTAGGTCAATGACTATTGTATGTTTAAGAAGACTCGACTTAAGACACAATACAAAAGGTTTTGTCAAAATGCACCTTTAGGGGGTAATTTTCTCACTACCCCAAGTCTGCAGACTTGACCCAAATTTTCAAAGTTAAAGAACCCCAGGGAAACTACCTGCATGCATTTCCAACTGCAAACATCTTTCCTGAGAAGAAATGCACTGTTTGCACGTAAGTGCAAGCCCCTCCCTGACCCTGCCCCTAGGAACGTCTCCTCTCACTGTGGGTAAATTTATGCACCAAGTGGGCTCCGTGTGCATCACTTTACCTGCACACAGGGTGGACAGTTTTTTTTTAAAAAGCCTCTTTTCTCAGGAAAAGCATTGGCTTACCCATGGAACTGACTTTGTAAATTACCCTATCGAAGTGTAGATTTTACAGGTGACATGTGGTGTTGGTTTAATCTGAACAGCAACTGCAAAATCCTATGGATAATATTCATGTCCATATTCCTTACTTTATATATCTGGATCCAGCCACAAACAAAAGAAGATAATTTAGAGCAAAGGTTCTGTCTTGTTGGCCGCCATAATAATAATAATACTCCTATTAATTATTTCAACTTCTTGTATACAACACCCCCTTTCTTCAGGGGTCACCAACAGAGACTACAAAAGGAGGTGAGCACCACTGCTGCAGCCCTGGGGTAAGATAACGTCCACCAGGGATCGCTAATGGGGATCAGACTGATCCTGGGAGGCCCAGGGGAAGACACAGTCCAATGTCCATAAAAGTGTTTCAAAAAATGAAATTTATTTGTAAATCCAAAGGACAGACAGCAGAAAAATAGTATAATCTTGACTTGAATAGCTGGATACACTCTCACAAGAAATGAAACAGATTCAGGAAATCACTCTTCTCTGAGGAATCATATCATACAAAACTTCAGCAGGACGGCCTTTGGGGCAACATCATTCTTACACAGTTCTTCCTATAGTGGAGCTTTACCAGACAAGGATATTTCTCCTTTCCTTAACAGGGTATCTTCCCTCTGGTGGGCCACTAACAATTATGGAACTTTTCTTTAACTACAATGGAATCTTCCTTGTTCTTTGTTGCAGAAATCCTTGGATGTCTCACAAGCCCGGTCTCTTCTCAGGACTCTACAGACAACAACACACAGGCGCCTATTGGCATCTTATATAGACGCACAACCCATTCTCCATGGAGGGAAGGTACCTCCGTTAGTTACAGCCTTATCTCCTGCATTACATCATCCTTTGCAGCACTGGGTCTCTACATCTACCTTAAAACCCTCCTTAATAGAGAGGATGCTAGCAAGAGCTCTACCATTACACAGAGCTCAATGAACTTTTGATAAACCCCGGAAATCAGAACCCTAGGTAGGGTTACATGTATATAGCCAATTTATCAATAAGCTTTGAGATAATGGAGAACAAGCATAATAAAAAAAAAACTGTATATGCAAACAGTATGGAGGCTCACTCAGAAAATACAAACCAACTATCCTAAGGGAAAAGATTAGGTTGTATTGCAAAAAAAGGGGATCAATAATGAACAAAGGGATTATGAAACAGAAACATTTAGATGGAAAATATTTTCAAGAAAGCACAACTGATTCCAATCTAAGTCATTAGTCCTCCTTCAACCCAATTTGAAAAAAGCATAAAGTAGTACCTCAACAAAAATCTAACACACCTGACTAGGATTCCCATCCACACCACATATACCTCATCTCAGATTTGCAAGCATTTTAAATGTGTTGGAAATTGCTACGGATATGTTTTAAAATATCTACAGAACAAATTTTCTTTTTGGTTTAAAGTACCTTCCAAGTTACCCTATCGATACTGAACCAGTTCATGAAAGATTATATCATTTATACTATGGAAAGCTACAACCTTGCCATCCAGGCAAGGTTGAACCAGGAAGCAGTGATCCCAGTGGAAATCAGATGTTGAGTCTAAAGTGACTCATCTGTTCATAATGACAGTAGCTTTGAAACAGCTTTGCGGGCACACATGTATGCGTGTATGCCAGCTTGCACCAAAGAACGCGGCCATATTATAACATACACACCTATATGCATGCATGCATATGTGCACTGTTTTATATGGACTTACGCATGTGGCACAAAAATGACATCTCTACTGCGTAAGTGGGAGGATTTTAGTAGACATGCATGCCGACACCATTACCAGTTTCCACAGTTCATTTCCAGTTCACCCAGGTAAGAGATAGAACTTCCAAACCCCTCTAGTTAAATAGCCTCCCTTTTGGCCCCTACCCTTAAAACCCCTCTGACTAGCCTAGGTTTTTTGCTTCAGGACTTACATGCCATCCATTGTAGAAATGAAGTTACGCATAGAGGACCCCAGTGCACCCCTTTTTCGTGAAAACATTTTTGTGCGAATACCAGGAGATACGCACTTATGTGGCTGCCCTTTAAAATTTGTGAGGTGTGCTGGCCCAACGTCTGTTTGTATCTCTTGGCTTTGGCATGCACCAGGCTTTTAAAATTCACCCCAATAATTTTACTCTGATTATTTTCCTTATCTAAGAAAAATATATTAGAATCAAATTTTATTGTAAATTTTACAATTCTGCATCTTCAATGATTGCAAGGGAATTAAATCAAGCTGGTTATTTATTTACCTGATATGAACAAAACTCATGTACTGCATTTTTTGCATCCAAAACCACAATCATCACACCAAGAAAAGAAATGACATTTTGGTACCTGTGACATTTTTAACATTCTTCCAAACAGAAGATCTTTTCACATCAGAAATTCACAAATAAGTACAGCTCTTGCACAAAAATGGCATTTAGTCTTGAATACTAGCCACCGTCTGTTGGGAGAAGCACACAGGGGCCAGATGTACTAAGCATTTTTCTCATAAACACAAAATGGGAGAAAAGCCCTAGTTGAAAAAAAGGTAAAGGAAAAATCAGAGATCAACTGCAATCTATTCTATGGTACTGTGACCGGAAGTAAATTGAGCAAACTACTGGTATATGGTCTGTACAGTCCTTCTACACCATACTCCATGGTTCTGCAGTGCAACTTATGCCCAAGAGTGTAATGTGTTTTGACAAAGCATTTTATGGGATTGTTATATTGTATCATAGCACTATAAGCATTTCTATCGCTGTTTCTATTAGTTAAATTATTTAGTATATGTGCCCAAGTTTATATCAAGATGTTAGGGGTTGCTAAGGCTCTATGAGTTTGCTTAGGGGTTTACAGGAGCAAATATTTTCTCTCTTTATTCATTTTGTTTCTGTGTGGTCCCCCCCCCTCCCCCCCCCCCCCCACACACACACACACAAATTTCATTTTGTTTAATGTTTGTTTTGTTTCTTTAATATAAAAAAAGAAAATAAACATTAAAAAAGAAAAAACAGAAACAGAAAAAAAAAAAGAAACAGGGCCTCTTACCCAACCACTCCTCCCTCCAACCCATAAAAATGCCGGGGCCTGGATCCTACCCGGCCCCATTTACCCGCTCCGGATGGAGCTGTTGATGTGGCCTCGGCCTAGGACCTATATAAGCTGAGATTTGTAGGCCTGGTCCCGACGCCTCAACCTAGGCCTAATGCTAGGACCTGATGCCTGGGCTTCAGCCTAGACCAGGGCCCAGGCTCAGGCCCGATGCCGGAACCTGGTTCAGAGGCCAAGTCTAAACACCTCAGCCTTAGCCTAAACTCAGGCCTGACACTTAGGCCTCGGCTCAGGATCAGACCCAGGTCCAGAGGCTGAAGCCGTGGCTTCATAGGTCCTCTTTATCTTCATCATCTTCCTTCAAATGACACTGTCCACTGGGGCTGCAATGGAGTAAATTAACTCCTGCACATCATTCTCAAAGGAGAGTGCCATTTTGGTGTATGGCAGTTTAATTAATTACCATGCACCAAAATGGAGCCTGGGTCCATGCTGAAGCCCAGGCATCAACCAGCCTCTGGACCAGTCCCTGGTATCAAGTCTGGGCCTGGGCCACATTGTTGGATACACCAAAATGGTGCCCTCCTCTGAAGAGGATGTGTGGGAGTTAATTTATTACAGTGTGCCCCCAACAGAAGGTGTCATTTGCAGAAAGAAGAAAGAAGGACCTATGAGGCCTGGGCTCTGGCCCTGACCATGGGATGAGGCCCCAGTGATGGGATTCTACCTCCTGGAAAGGACCCCGTGTTGGGCCTGGGCCCCGGCTTTGATTGAAACACGGCATCGAGTCTGGGCCCAGGCCCTGGTCTAGACCAAAGCTCAGGCATCGGGACCTGGCCTCTGAGCTGAGCACCTACATTGGCCCTGAGCCTGGCCTGAGGCCCAGCTGTTGGAACCTGTTTTCCAGACTGGGCCCCAGCACCCTGGCCTAGGCCAAGGCCATGTATCAGGACCAAGCGTCTGGGCCTGGCCCCTGCATCAGGCCTGGACCCAAGCTGAAATCCAGGCATTGGGATCCGGCCTGCAGACTGGGTCTGGGCCTGGAATGAGGCCAAAGCAATGGACCCCAGCCTCAGGCCTGGGCCCGAGCCAAGGCCCAGGCATTGGGACTGGTCTAGGCACAGGCATCAGGACTCATCCTGAGGAGCGTGCTCCGGTGCCAAGTCTGGGCCTGGGCCAAGACCTGGCCTAGGCTGAGGCCCAGGATTTGGGTCTGGGCTCCAGCATCAAGCCTGGGTTCATGTCGAGGCCCAAGCATCAAGCCCAGCCTCTGGACCAGTCCCTGGCATCAGTGGCATAGCCAGAATTGATTTTTTGGGTGGGCACAAGGTTAACATGGGTGGGCTGTAGGCATGCAGGTCTAAGACCTACTAGTTGTTTTCTTATTGATAAATAATGCCATATACTGCACCCTAGAGTGGCTTTCTAATTAATTTGCAACAGCCATTATGCATCATGCGTGAAACTTTAAAATAATTTACCTCAATTATTTCAACCACTTACCAGCATTAAAAATGCCTTATTAATCAGAATTTATTTTACATTTATTGCAGTTTATAAGTGCACAAGTATAGAAAACAATCAGATCCAATCATGTAATAAAACAAAATTTAATGTATTCTTTCATGAACCATCTTTGCAGAAAACCAGAAATCATCATAAATACAATAAAATATAATTAATCATCAGAACAGGTGCAGGGCAGAGCCAGGGCAATTCACATTACAACTAACATGAAAAAAAATAATTCAAATTCTGGTGTCACCTCAACAAAAAATAACCCTCCACTGCTATTTTGGAAGTAACACAAACTCTTGTAAAGAAAGAGGCATCTAGAACCTTGCTATACAGTCACAGCACTGACTCTCAGGATTCAAATAACAGCAACCTTATGAAAAAGCAGCAATGCAAACACTACACCAGGCCTTAGAACATTAATACATCACCTACTGGAATAACAGAATAAGCTGGACTACTACTACAGAGAAACTATATGCTAGAAATACTGCATTTCAGTCACACATACAGGCAAAACAGAGACCGATCTTTACCTAATTCAGAAATAAGAGACTACAAATTAGAAACATAAAATCAAAATAGAAAGCCTGAGAAACTAAAGTTTATGAACAGTGGAATACTTAAGAAAGAGCAAAATACAAAAATATAAGAAATGCACATTCCTAAGGATGACATATTTAAATTGCTAACATCTCAAAATATTTTTTTTTTTACCTTTGTTGTCTGATCTTTGTATTTTTCTAATCAGTTGGTCCTGGTCTCTTTTCCTATTTTTTCCCTTGTCTTTCTTCTACTACTGTTTTCTTCCCTTCCACATACACATGCTTTCTCTCACAAACTCCCTCACACACTCAAGCTCTCACTCTCATATGCTATCCCCCCCCCCCCCCCACACACACACACAAGCTCACATTCTCTGCAGACACACATACAAGCCCTTACTTTCTCACCCCTCCCCAGGCTTACATTCTTATGAACACACAGACGCACATCCAGTCACCCATTCTCACACACACACTCAAAATTCTGCAAACTATATTGGTCAAAATAACACAATCTGCAAGACAGTCTTTAAGTAATTACATTTTAAATTAATACAGAAAAAAAAGTTATTACTTAAAGTTGCAGAAATTTAAATATTTTGAGTAGAATTTCCCTAGAAATTCACTGTAAGAGAGTATCCCTTCCACTCGCTCTCCCCACTCCCCTGGCCACTTTGCCCTCCTCAGGCCCCCAACTCCTCCACCTGCCAGTATCTCTCCCCCTTCACCTCTAGACTTAACCCCTTCCACTCTATTGCCAGTCCCAGACTTTGACCCTGTTCTCAGTACTGCCTCTCACACAGGCTTCCTCTGTGCCTCCCTCTCTCACATACATGCTCCCTCTCTCTAATACACATACACACACTCTCATACAGGCTCCCTCACTCTCTCACACACACACACATCCCCTCATACAGGGCCCTCTCTCTTGCATACATACCCACACAAGCTCCCTTTCTCTTTCACACATACATCCTCACACAGGCTACCTATGTCTCTCTCTCATGCACCCCTTCACACAGGCTCTGTCTCACACATACACAATCCCTTCACACAGGCTCGCACCCTCACATACACACGATCCCTTTTTCATACACACGAGCTCCCAATCTCTCACACACATACACACTCCTTCACAATCTCCTCATATAGGCTCCCTCTCTCTGAAACCTACACTCAAGCATCCCCCCAGCCCCCCTCTCTCTTACCTCCCTTGTTCTCTCTCACACCCTCCTGCTCTCTGTCACCCTCCCCTCCCCAACACCCCTCCCCTCTTATAGGCTCCCTCTCTGAAACCCACACAAGCATCCCCCCATTCCCCCTCTTACCAACCAAGCTGTCTCTCACCCTCCCCTCCCCCACACCCCATCCCCATCTCACACACACACACATATTCTCTCTCACTGGCATCCCCCCCATGCGCTCTCTCACACCCTCCTGCTCTCTCTCCCCTCCCATCCCCCACACCCTCTCCTCATATAGGCTCCCTCTCTGAAACCCACACTCAAGCATCCCCCCACTCCGCTCTTACTAACCAAGCTGTCTCTCACCCCCCCCCCCCCCCACCCCTCTCCTGTCTCACACACCCATTCTCTCTCACACCCTCCCATCCCCTCTCTGACTCACATTCTCTCTCACCGGCATGCCGCGAACGAAGCGCATCCCATGTGTGCCGTGGGACGTGCTCTATTTGCGGTGAAGATAAAGGCCCGGTGCGCCGTTCACAGCGAAAAGGAAAGGCCCCTATGTGCTGCAGGATGCACTCTGTTCGCAGCGAAGATGAAAGCCTGGGTGTGCCGTTCGTGGCACACGGGGGCCTTCCCTTTTCCCTTTATCTTCGCCGTGAATGGAGAGAATCCTGTGTGCCGTGGGATGTACTCCATTCGCGGCATGCCGGGGTCTCCTCTGCTATTTTTTCCGCAGAATTCCCCCAGAAGGGGGGGGGAAGGGGAGGAAGTGGAAGCTGTGCGCGGCGCTTCTGTTCTCCCCCCAAACAGGAAGATCGGTGGGCCATATGGCCGCAGGACCGCTTCCCCTTGTGTGCCGTGCAAATGCATGGAATGGCGCACTGGGCCTGGGTCCTCCTCTTCACCGTCACGGGGATGGGATCCCGCGACGGCCTTGCAGTTCTGGTGCCAGTTGGGTGGGCCTAGGTCCAAATTGGGTGGGCAGCTGCCCACCCAGGCCCACCCATGACTATGCCACTGCCTGGCATCGAGACTGGGCCTGGGCCTGGGCCTTGGCCTAGGTTGAAGCCCAAGTGTTGGGACCATGTTGGGACCCAGCATCAGATCTGGCCACATTGTTGGATACCTGATGGACCAGGAACGTAGGAACTGGGAATTTTTACAGCCCCCAGTAACATTTTTGAGGCCTGAGTCTCAGCCGAGGCCCTGGCATCTGGCCTGAGCCTAAGCCAAGACTCTGGTGGTGGGCTGCGGCCTATGGCTAGATGAGGCCCCGGTGATGCACTTGGGTATAGGCTGTAGCACCTGCTTTGGGCCTCAGCCTTTTCCCTAGGCAAGGCCCCAGCCTTGGTTCTAGCCCTAGGCCCAACAGATGACATTTATTTTTCATTTATTTTGAAAACAAAACGAGATTCCAATGAAATTGCATCAGAATTTAAATTGTTTCATTTGAAAACTAACCTAAATGAAATAGGAAATTTTATTGTGATTTTCTATTTTGTTTCCCCGACTGCACATCCCTAGTTTGCATGATATAAGAAGACAGTACCATGCAAATGCCTGTATTTGAGGTGTGAGAGAAAACCAGGTTTAGACAAGTCATCATTATCCTTAGGAACACTTCTCAGTGAAGGGTGATTGCTTTCCGTAATTTTCCCATCTGTGCTTCCAAAGATAGCTGAAGAGCCTGATTCAGGATCAACAGACTGTTGCAATTTGGACACATGTAGCATAAAAAAAAGATGGCATACAAGTTGCAGGTGAAATTTCATGTTAGGTCATTCCTAGATGTTTTGTAAAAGGCAAATACTTTGATCCCTGACTGGAAAGGCAAAATATTATGCACTAGAGTAAAACAAGCAGACATAATACATTATAAAATATTAAATTTGCTCAGATATGAAGCAGCAAAGCAGTTGGGCTGCAACTGTGCTGCAGTCTACACGTACAGCAGCCTCTGAAGGGAATAAATATATCCATGTCTGAGGGCTTACAGAAGTGAATAAGTGACACACAGGCAATTTCAATCAGTAGGTGTTGGTGGAAAGGACAGTCTGAAAGGGGAGAACATTAATGGACCACCTATGGTAGCTCTTTCTCTTTCATGCTCCAAATATATTTTTCAGGCACTGAAAAATAGTTTTGTTACGGAGGCTATCATGAATATCAATCCTTTTATGGCAGTTGTTGCTTGGCAGAATCCAAATATTTGTTGGGGTTTTTATTGCCCTTGTATTTTTCTCCTTAATTGTCTCACTGACTATGTTACTGACTGAAGGAGCTTACAGTTTAAATTTTCCTTCTTCCTGTCTTTTGCATGAGAAACATGTCATACCATTTCAGTTCTTTATGCATTTTTGACTGGCAGGATCTTACCTCTGTGTATCAACTTCCTACATTTTTCTCTAAGCTTGATTCACCAAAGGCTTCTCTCCCATTTATGTCTATGGGAAAAGACCTTGCTGAATCAGGACCTTCGAAATATAACAATGTCTATAGCTCAGGGCAAAGTTATCCACAGCAAGATTACTTTCTGCTAGATTTGTCCAACAAGCTGCTCACGTTTCTAGCAGATCTTACTGTCTTCTGAGGCTTTTGGGAATGCCATGGATTGTTTTTTTGCCTGCAAGTGGATGGTAAACACTAGTATGAGCAAAATTCATCAGTGCACTGCTATACAATGAGCAGACTATGACTGCAAGGTGGCACTGATATAAATTTACACTGAAAGGACTGGAAGATTTCATTGTAGACATAATCCTACACACTGTATGGGTATACAGTGTAAGTTTTTCCATACGACTTAGCTGTGACTTCTGTTATGGAGAATCACTAAAAGATGAGCTGGGAAGTCACATAAGCATTAATGTTTTTGTCTGTGTTCCAGGGTTTGATTATTAAGACTGAATCACTTTCTTCTTTTAGTGATTCTCCAAAACAGAAGTCACAGCTAAGTCGAATGGAAAAACTTACACTGTATACCCATACTGTATGTAGGATTATGTCTACAATGAAATCTTCCAGTCCTTTCAGTGTAAATGTATATTTCGAAAGTCCTGATTCAGCAAGGTCTTTTCCCATAGACATAAATGGGAGAGGAGCATTTAGTGAGTCAAGCTTAGAGAGAAATGTAGGATGTTGATACACAGAGGTAAGATCCTGCTAGTCAAAAATGCATGAAGAACTGAAATGGTATGACATGTTTCTCATGTCATACTATCTCCAATCTCCCTTTCATCTCTAAGATCGGAGAAGGTAGTTAATACACAGCTCATGGCATTCCTTGAGGACTTCAACATACTCCATACAGCACAGTTTGGCTTTCGTAAAAATTTAAGTACCAAAACCCTCCTCCTATCCCTCACAGACTTCCTCCTCACTGGCCTTGACCTAGGCCAAAACTTCCTCATTGCCTTCCTCGACTTATCCGCTGCCTTTCGACACGATAAGCCACGACCTCATTGCCCGCCTAACCGACATTGGCATCTCTGGCACTGCACTTCTATGGTTCAAATCCTATCTCACTAACAGATGTTTCTCTGTCAAATTTGGCCAATCAGAATCCTCCCATTTCCCCCTCTCCCAAGGTGTACCACAAGGCTCCTCCCTCTCCTCCACGCTATTTAACATATACCTCCTCCCCCTCTGTCATCACCTAACTGATCTAGGACTCAAATTCTACATATATGCTGACGACGTCCAAATCATCATCCCCATCCACAACGCAATAACTACCACACTAAGCTTTTGGGAGAAATACCTCTCCTCCATCAACAACCTTCTCACATCCATGCAACTCGCCCTTAACTCTGCCAAAACTGAGCTACTCCTCATACATCAACCTTCTCACATCCATGCAACTCGCCCTTAACTCTGCCAAAACTGAGCTACTCCTCATACATCAAACCTTTATGCTGAATACCCCCACTGACCCCCTGACTACTTCTCTCCTCTCACAACCCTCCGTAAGGAATTTAGGTGTCCTACTCGACCCCCATCTGAACCTCAAAAACCATATCACCTCGGTTATCAAAGGAGGTTTCTACATACTCATGATCCTAAAAAAACTCAAGCCCCTTCTCCTCACCCATGACCTCAAAACTGTCATACAAGCCACCTTAACATCTAAGCTAGATTACTACAACTCCCTGTATCTGGGCCTTCCTTCCTCCTCTATCAGACCCCTCCAGGTACTGCAAAACGCCACAGCAAGGATCATCAGCAATACACGCAAATCAGATCATATTACCCCTATCCTCAAAAACCTTCACTGGCTCCCTATCTCTTCCCGCATCTTGTTCAAAGCCATCACCATTACACACAAAGCTATTTACAACCACAACTCCTCCTGGCTTAATGAACCCCCCCAACCCACACAATCCTCACGCCCGACCAGAACAATTCATAAATGTACTCTCCTAGTTCCCTCTCTCAAGAAAGCCCGCCTCTCGACCACCAGGAATCACGCCTTCTCCATTGCCGGCCCTAAGCTCTGAAATGACCTACCCCCCAACCTTCGTATGGAACCCTGCCCCTTCAAATTTAGAAAACAGTTAAAAACATGGCTCTTTCATCAAGCCTTCCCAGATTAACATTCTGACCCCCTACACCTCCACAGACCCCCGGTAACCCCCTTCCCCCCCTGTATAATTGCATATGTGTATAACGGTATAATCAGTTAATTGTATAATTGCCTCCTCCCCCCACCGATTCCTGGCTCCATTTGTATATTATGTATATTATATATAGTATATTATGTGCTCTTACACATTTAATTAACCTTGTTACTGTTCCTCTCGCCTTCTCTCCTTTTCTATCTTAGTTTGGGGTCTCCCCTTCCGACCCCTCGTTCTTAGTTCTCCCCCCCCCCCCCTGTTATTTGTATTTTCTACCTGTTTGTTATTATGTAAACCGATATGATGTGTATTTTAATGTCGGTATAGAAAAGCTGTTAAATAAATAAATAAATAAATAAATAAATGTAAAAGACAAGAAGAAGGAAAAATTAAATGTAAGCTCCTATGGTCAGTAAGGCAATTATGGAGAAAAATACAAGATCTAAGGCTCATGTAAGACTATCATTAGCACGTGTTTTGTGAATGTGTGTAAGCTTTCCCACCAGTTCCCCAATGGTACTGCAAAGATGCATACAAATGAGGGCATCATAATCCAATTTATGATGCCCTCATTATGAAATAACGCTGGATGTACTTTTCAGCTTTAATTTCTAAAAAGGGTGAATTCAGTCTTCCTAATATATGATTTTTAGCTTTACTTCAGGAGGTATAGTTAAAAGATCTGCATGCTAAAATCATTTAGCACAGGCTAAAATAGAAAGTTGTTGCTGTTTTCTGTGATTTGGGATTGTAAACATGAAATGAAACGCGCTGCTGATTTTTTCATGTTGTTTTCCAGTGGCAGCACATCCCTAGTTTTCTGATGACATAATGATCTACACCCAAATGGGCATTTCAGAATGAAAAGTAAACTGATTTATCGAACAGAATTCAAGCAGGGCTCAAGAATTAGGGAATGAAGATTTACAACATAGAAAGTGTAGAGTCCTGCATTTGTGGCACAGAAATCCGAGAGCAGTACATGAAGGGGAGTGAGGTACTGATGAGTTTCAAACAAGAGAGAGATCTCAGAATGATTAAATATTAAGATACCAAGATAGCAAAACTGCACAATAAGAAAATAGTGAGGACCAGAAGAATGCTAAGGCACAAAGGAAGATCTTTTACCAATAGAAAAAAGGAGGTCATAATGCCTCTGTGCCATTCATTGGTGAGATCTCATTGTGTCTCATTCTGGAAGCCCTACCACAGCAAGGAGATAGAGGCAGTCCAAGAAAGGGTTACCACACTGGTACAGAGTTTGGACTATAAGGTCCTATGAAATGAGATTTAAGGACCTAACTATGGGCACCGTAAAGGAGATGAGGGATATGATAGAGACATTTAAATAGCTCAATGGCATCAAGACTTTTCCTATGAAAAGTAATTTCTAGAAGAAGAGACCATTATAGAAGGATTTAAGAGTAACCAGGGAAATATTTCGATATGTAGAACAGCTTTCCAGTGGAGGCCTAAGCAGTCACAGAAGTCAAGAAGTATGGGACAAATACAGAGGCTCATTAGATGTGAACAAGTGACAGTAAAGCTTGGAATTCAGTGGGCTCTGCATTATTGCTTTACGAATGGACAGTCTAGATTTAGGGGCCAGTTTCGCATGTAGTGTGAGATGTACGGACAGTACAGTACACCTTGGTGAAGATTTGACATCATTTGGAGTGAGGAAATTCTCACAAAAATGACATTTTTACTATGTTCTCTCACCCATGTCAAATCTTCACCAAGGTGTACTGTGCTGTTCATACGTCTCACTCTACATGAAAAACTGGCCCCTAAACCACCACTAACACCTCACCTTCACCTCAGGTGGTCCTCCTATAGAGATATAAATAGGTGCACACAGTGAGGCCTTCCCCAGAGGCTCTCTCTCTCTCTCTCGCTCCCCCCCCCCCCCCCCCAAGATGTGAAAAAGAGGGATTCTTGTAGTATGTGCTAAGTTTACTATGCCATGCAATAATACCTATGTGAAGCAGTAAGTTACTGTGTGGTGTGTTAACTTACACATTTCCATAAACAAACCTCTTTTTGATAACACGTGCATTATTAACTTTTTTTGATGAATGATGGGGTAAATTAGGTAAGTTAGGAGGGCCTATTAAATAGGCAGAAAAAGAATTCCTGGGTGGTTGCAATGATTTTGAATTTATTAAATATTTATAGGCCGTACATATCACATAATCGTTCACAGAGGATTGCATGGGAGACCCACATAAAAACATGCTTCATCAGATTAACAACAGAGCAAGTTTTTAGTTGGTGCAAAATTAAAAAAAAAAACAGGATTAAAACAATTGAATAGACAATTATTTATGCTCATTTTCTACTGCCAGGCCCTTTCCTCATCCCTTCCCCTATACACATTCATACACAAAAACTAAACTATAAATTCTAAAAAGTTATTTTAAGCAAGCCAAGCAGCACTCATGCAAATAACATGCTTTTGTTTTTGTTTTCATGCTGTACCTTCTTCATTTAACTTTCTGTCATATGAACAAGGTTGCCAATCATTAGTCGATTTACTGACAGTAGAAATCAAAAGGAGCAGCTCCTGCAGCAGTACTCATCGACTGACACAGTGTGAGACGACCAGAAGCTTTTGGAAACCATCCACACCCCCATGTCTAGGTTTGCAATCGCTGGTCAAGTTATTCCCAGCCCAACTGGAGAGTGGACCTATGCCAGTACGTGAGGAGGAGTACCCAAATGTGATAGGACATCATGCTTGGTTTGGAGAAACCTGTTGTGGGTTTCTTTTGAAGTAAGCAGAGTCTCGCACACTCCCCATGCAGGCACAGAAAACCCTGTAGCACATAAAAGGGGGAGAATCTCAGTACAATAAGTCCAGCTGTGCAGAAAATAGCAACGGTAAAAGGAATGTCCATTAAAAAGTTGGGTTGCCAGTCAAAATCTGTCAGGCTGTCTGTAAAAAAAAAACAAACCTATTTTCATGACTTGGCAACCCTGCACCTGAAATAAAAATATATTTCATTTAAATTCCAAATGTACTTGAGTAATTGTATTTCAGATTCAAATGGAACACATTTCACGCTCCTTTTAAGAAAGCTGAAATAAAGACTGTACTGTATTTTCTTGTCATATTATCAAATGCCGACAAAGCAAATTAAAGGGGAAATGAAACCTTTCAATTATGCATTTGGATACAGTTCACGTGGATTATCAACAAAGTTAGAGCCCACAAAAAAAAAAGGTATTGTTGCATTTCTTGTGCCTGGTTTGTAGTTTTCCCATTTTATCATTATTTGCATGTCTCAAGAAGAATACGCCTCTCATTTTTCAACTGGTTTTCTCTGCCCTTTGTGGATGTTGGCAAAAATCTTCATGCAACGAACAGATAAAAGCAGCTCAAGCAAGAATATAAAGTAAAGAAAGCAAGAAAAATAGAGCAGGGAAACCTAATTATTTGAAGTACTGCAGAAAAAAAAATGATAAAACCAGGTTAAGTGTGAAAGCGAAATTGGACTATGTCACATATCACCATCGTGTTATCATGTTTCTGTAGGTAGAAAGGATGAAAGTAAGCAGCATGCCATCGCTTTTATTTGCCAGGCTCCCTGATGCAAGGCAGGCTTCAGAAGATTCCAACTGATTTACCCTTTGACAAGCTGACATGTCAGAGTTATGAAAAAAAATTCCCTTCCCTATACTTAGTGAACATCTGACTAAATAAATTCAAAGCAGAACCTGGCTAGGTTAAATCAAGTTTTGCAGAGCTAGCTTATCCGGGAACCCAACCACTGCAGTTAAGAGCTACAAAGTAGGACAGTCTGGAGGCCCAGCCTCAGCATCCTGTCTCCTACATTAGCAAACTGTCAGGCCGATACAGTACAGTGCGCTCCGGCGCACTGTTAACCCGCATTTGGACGCGTGTTTTCGACGCGCTAGCTTTACCCCTTATTCAGTAAGGGGTAATAGCACACCGAAAATGCATGTCCAACCCTCCCAAAACTAATAGCCTCGCAACATGCAAATGCATGTTGATGGCCCTATTAGTTATGCCCGCGTGATTCAGAAAGTAAAATGTGCAGCCAAGCCGCACATTTTACTTTCAGTCGTTAATTTCTCTTGGCACAAGGAAAGTGCACAGAAAAGCAGTAAAAACTGCTTTTCTGTACATCCTCTGACTTAATATCATGGCGATATTGTCGGAGGCCCCAAAAGTTAAAAATAGTTAAAAAAATTTAAAAAATTTTTAAAATGGGCCCACGGCTCGCAGGTTGAAAACCGGACGCTCAATTTTGCCGGCGTCCGGTTTCTGAACCCATGGCTGTCAGCGGGTTTGAGAACTGACGCCGGCAAACAACTCGCTGACAGCTGCCGCTCCTGTCCAAAAAGAGGTGCTAGGGATGCGCTAGTGTCCCTAGCACCACTTTTTACCGCGGGCCCTAATTTAAATAAATTCATTTACTGAATCGCGTGCACAGGAGAGTGGCCTGTGCGTGCACCAGGAGAGAGGGCACTCGCCCGCTGTCCCGCGATTTTTACTGTATCGGCCCGTGTGCGCTTTTTGTAAGGAACAGGGCACACATGGAGTTTATCCATTTCTCCTTTTATATGCTTCCAGTACTTTTTTCTGTAGCAGTTCTGTTATTCCAGTAGGTGATGTATTAATGTTCTAGGGCCTGGTGTAGTATTTGCATTGCTGCTTTTGTATAACGTTACTGTTATTTGAGTCCTGAGAGTCAGTGCTGTGACTGTATAGAATGGCAAGGTTCTAGATGTCTCTTGCTTTGCAGGAGTTTGTGTTACTTCACAAAATGTATTTATTTTATTTAAAACTTTTCTATACCGTCGTTTGGAGGATACCGTCACAACGGTTTACATCAAGGCACATAAAATTAATGACACTGTGATTTGCACATTTACAAGAGTGCCATAAGGTTCGGTAACATAGTTAGTGATCAATAATGTTAAATGTAATTAATCATGTCCATGTCTCTATCTCGGTTTTTATTACAGAATTAACTTTAAAATTGTGACTTGTCCTTTAAAGACTACACACTTAGGGGTAGATCTTTAAAAACTACGCGATCGCGTACTTTTGTTCGCACACCAGGCGCGAATAAAAGTGTGCTGGATTTTATAAGATACACGCGTAGCCGCGCGTATCTTATAAAATGCGGGGTTGGTGCGCGCAAGGGGGTGCACATTTGTGCAACCTGCGCGCGCCGAGCCCAGCGCGGCTTGCCTGTTCCCTCCGAGGCAGCTCCGATTTCGGAGCTGCCTCGGAGGGAACTTTTCTTCGCCCTCCCCCACCTTCCCCTCCCTTTCCCTACCTAACCCACCCCCCCCGGCCCTATCTAAACCCCCCCCTACCTTTGTCGGCCGGCAGCCCTGCTCCGTCCTTCGGTCCCGGGGGCTGGTCCGGAGGCCTCGACCACGCCCCCGGGCCGGCACCACACCTCTGGGCCCGCCCCCGAAACGCCGTGTCATTTCGGGGACGCCCCCGGACATGCCCCCTCCCTCCTCTTTTCGAAAGCCCCGGGACTTACGCGCATCCCGGGGCTTTACGCGCGCCGGCGGTCTATGCAAAATAGGCAGGCCTTTTAAAATCCACCCCTTAGTGAATACAGCAGTGTGTGTGGATGTTTTTATTGATCGTGCTTTGCCTGTCCCTGGTTCCTATTCTCCCTTCTCTTTCTGAAAAGCTTGTTTAAAGAGCCAGGATTTTAAACCTTTTCTAAAGGTTTTGCTGTCTCTTTGTAGTCTTAAATCTAGGGGCATGGAGTTCCATAGTATGGGTCCTGTCAGTAATAGTGCTCTCTCTCGTACCTGTGTTAGTCTTGCAGTTTTGACTGATGGAATGGTTAGGAGTGCTTTGTTTGCTGACCTTAGGTTTCTGTTAGGGATGTGTACACATAGGGCTGTATTTAACCAGTCTGCATGTTCGTTATGTATTAACTTATGTATGGTGCACAGTGTTTTGTATTGAATTCTTTGTTCAATGGGAAGCCAGTGTAGTTCAGCCAGTGTTTCGGTGATGTGATCTCTTTTACTTTTGCCAGTTAAGACTCTTGCGGCTGAGTTTTGCAGAACCTGCAATGGTCTTAGTGAGGTGTATGGAAGACCTAGTAGAAGTGTATTACAATAATCAGTGCTCGCAAATATTAATGCTTGTAGTACCGATCGAAAGTTGGCCGTTGTCAGAAGTGGTTTAAGTTTCCTGAAGATCATGAGTTTAGCGTATCCTTCTCTTACTTTTAGAGATATGTGTTGTTTTAAGCTTAATTCGGGGTCAATTATTACTCCTAGATTCCGTACTTTTTCTGCACGTTTTATTTGTTGATTGTTTTTTAGTGTGATTGGACTATGTTTGATTTCCGTATTTTTTTCTCTCTAAATGTAAGAATTCTGTCTTCTCTATATTAATTACTAATTCCATTTGGTTTAGTAGCTGTTTGATGATATCTAGATAAATGTTGGCTAAGTTTAATGTTTTCTCAATTATATCGTCAATGGGTAAAATTAATTGGATATCATCAGCGTATATATAGTGTGTGATTCCCAGACCAGCTAGCAGGTGGCATAGTGGTAGTAAGTATATGTTGAAAAGTGTTGCGGAGAGGGTAGATCCTTGGGGTACTCCCGTTTGAAGGTTTATTTTTTTTGATATAGCGTCTTTAATTTGTACCTGAAAATATCTGTCATTGAGATATGATCTGGACCACTTGATAGTCTTGTTGTTTAGGCCTATTTCTTCTAGTCTTTTTAAGAGTATGTCATGATTTACAGTGTCAAATGCTGCTGACAGGTCAAGCATCACTAGAATGTAATGTTTACCGTTATCAAATCCCCTCATGATGTTATCTGTAAGTGCAAGCAGAAGTGTCTCTGTGCTATAGTGTTTTCGAAAGCCATGTTGTAATGGGTAAAGGATGTTATTGTTATCTAGGTGTTCTGCTAGTTGCTTTTGTATAGTTTTTTCTATTAACTTTGCGATTAAGGGTAGGTTTGATACTGGTCTGTAGTTACTGTAGCAGTGGAAGGACGTTTTTTGTTGAAGTGATACCAGAATTTGAATATTTTTTTCATGTTATTTGTAACATGAATTGTCCTAGCACCCCTCTGCACCTGTTCTGATGATTAATGATATTTTATTGTAGTTATGATTTCTGGCTTTCTGCAAAGAGAATTCATGAAAGAATATATTAATTTTTGTTTTATTATATGATTGATTGGGTCTGTTTATTTTCCTTACTTTTTACATGATATACCTGTGCATTTATAAACTGCAATAAATATAAAATAAATTAATACAGATTAATAAGGAATTTTTTATTCTGGTAAGTGCTTGAAATAATTGAGGTGAAATGTTTGACAGTTTTACTTATGAAGCATAAAGGTTGTTACAAACTAGTTAGAAAGCCATTGTAGGGTGCATTATTTATCAATAAGAATACAACTAGTAGGTCTCAGACCTGCATGCCTAGACCCCCACCCATGTTAACCTTGTACCCACCCAAAAAATCAGTTCTGGTCACACCACTGACTTCCTGCCTCCTGGATAAAGTTGTATGCTCTGCTTTTTTAGCCCACTTGGATATGTTTATTTATTTATTTTATTTATTTAAGTTTTTTTATATACCAACATTCAAGACAGTAGTCCCATCATGCTGGTTCACAAGAAACAGGGGTGCAATTATAATAAAACTTTACAATTTGAACAATAGTGCAGATGGTTACCAAAATTGTTGTAAGTGATGACTTTTCAGTGGACAAGTGATTCCCAACCCTTTTCTGGAGGCAGACCAGTAAGAAATATGTAGGGACCTTTGCTTTCAAGTTTTATTTTAGTTTGCTTGTGATAAATAAATAATCAATGAAAAATAATCAATGGAAAAAATCACTTTGTTATAACACACAAGATAAAAATGAGTGGAAAAGTCATTTTTCCACTGATTTTGTTTTCTTATCACATTGAAATCCCAAGGAAAAATAAAATAAAAACTGAAAACAAAGGTCCCCTTGAATATGTAAGAATGTATTTATTTATTTATTTATTTATTTCAATTTTTTATATACCGGCATTCGAGACAGCAGTCACATCATGCTGGTTCACATAAAACAGGGGTGCATAGTAAACATAACTATAACAATGGTGCTGAAAAGGCAGTTACATATAACAGGGTGATAAGAACTTGGCTGAGAAGGAAGAGAAAGGACAGGTTATTAATTCACACAGGTAAACGATAGAAGATATGGTTAATCAAGATATGGTTAATCAAGGTGTAGTTGGAGATTAGTTGACCATGTTGGTGTCCGGGAAAGCTTGTATGAATATCCAGGTCTTTAGTCTTTTTTTGAAGGTTGAGATGCAAGGTTCTGTTCTGAGATTTGAGGGGATGGAGTTCCATAACGGTGGAATGGCTGTAGAGAAAGCCCGGTCTCTTAGTGTGCAGTGTCTGGTAGATTTGGACGGTGGTACCTGTACCCGTAAAGTGCTGTAATAGGACCGTTATTATTTTAAGGAAAAACTTTAGAAGTGGGCTAACAGTACAATAGAAATGTGTTGTGCACCCTGTCCATGCACAGGCCTGCTCACCTTGCTAGCTCATCTGCAGGTCACGGGTCGGCCTCCCCAGCGGCAGCCGCAAGCACCTCCAAGCCTCGGTATCCCGCGGTGGCGGTCGCCTGGCCTTCCACTGCACACCAGTCCTCATGCTGGAGTTCGGCATCCTCTGTGGCATTAACCATGCTCCTACGTGCGGGCGCACTGATCGCCCAGCCTCTTGTAGGGCCAGGGGCAGGTCCTAGTTCTGCGGCGCGCCCTGATTGAACGTATAATATAAGGAAGTCCCTGCCTGCACTTCCTTGCCTTGGCAATCAGGTCAGCACTGTAAGTGTACTAGTTTGCCTCCCCATTCACAGTCTTGTTCCAGTCTTGTTCCAGTCTTGTTCCAGCCTTGTCCAGCATCCTTCTGTTCCAGCGTCTGTCTTTCCTGCCTTCCCAGGTAGTACCCTCAGACTGTCTCTCTGGTACTGACCTCATCCTGTTCCTTGACCATTCTGATCACAGCCTGGATTCCGACCTCTGCCTGCCTTGTGACCTCGTCTCACCTCTGGAACCTGACCATTGCTTCGTTGACTACTCCGCGGACTGATCCTCGGACTCTGACCCCGGCTGCCATTGACCACGTCTCCTGATTCTGGCTTTGTTCCTTGCTTTGTCATCGTCTATGCTATACTGGTCTTCCTTGGTTCTCCAGACCTACAGCCTAGTGACTGACCACGCTCCCTTTCTGCCCGTGGGTACACCTCTATACCACTTCTCCAGGAGACCCTGCGAGACCCACCTAAGTCCAAGCGGCCCAGGTCCCTACGGGCTCCACCCGGGGGGACCGCAGGCTTCCTGTGGTGAAGCTCATCCTAGCCTCTGTCTCCTCCAGTGCTCTGTCCCCTGGGGGCAGGTGCTTCCTGGTCCCTACCAGGGAGCCATCCTACACTGTTCCAGGACAAGGGTCCACCTCCAAGTGCAACAAAATGTGCATTTATTTTGCTTTGTTTCATTATTATACGCATACATTTTTATGCATATAAAATCATATCTAAACACACAAAACTGATTTTATGTGCATAAGTAATGAAACAAAACAAAATGAATACAATTTTTCCCCTGTGTGTGTAACTTGCACCTCTTTATCTTCCATAGAGGTTCAGCATCTCTGAGGAGGTAGGCCCTGGGTGGTCACCATCTCACCAGTTTCACTGTGCTCATGTACTAAATCAGTGGCTCTCAACCCAATCCTTGTGGCACACCTAGCCAGTCAGGTTTTCAGGAAAGCCAAAATGAATATGCATGAGATATTTACAAGCACTGCCTCTATTGTATGCAAATCACTCTCATGCATATTCATTCTGGATATCCTGAGGACTGGGTGGAAAACCCCTGCTTGAAGCAACACAGAGACACTCCTTTTGTGTCTTGCCAACTTGTTTATTTTGGCTTGAACACAGGAGAGCATCTCGCCAGCAAGTGATAGTTATTGTTTCACTTCAAGACATTCAAATACTGAACAATCAATACACCATGAGATGGTAAGATTAGTTCCAGCGCTGTATTCCTGGAGTAGGCAACCCTGGTCCCTGAGTACCACAGTTCTGGTTTTCAGAATACCCACATTTAATATGCATGAGGTATATTTGCATGAAATACCTCCAACTCATGTAAACATATCTCATGCATATTAATTGTGCACGTCCTGAAAACCAGACCTGTTTGTGGACCTCTGGGACCGGCATTGCCTGCCCCTGCTATACACCATCAAATTTAGGCATTCAGAGCTCATTAACTGAGATTCACTGGGCTAATGCAAAACCGTGATATTCCCTGTAGAAATGGTCTGATACCGATTTCCATTTAAGGAGCGATCCAGCTAAATCTGTTCACATAACATCCCTGGAGCTTGCAAATGCTCCAAAGGGAGCTGGTTCCCCTAGGCCTGCATGGTGTTAGCAGAGCTCCAACAGCTCGTCCTCATCCTTTCATTTCAGCCAGAGAAATCCCTAGAGCAGAGATTCCCAAACTATGGACCGAGAGCCAGATGGAGCCTAGATTGAATTGCATCAGGTGCCTGACAGCAATAACAAAAGGAGCTTGATCTGGCCCAGAGCAGTGATAACAGAGGGAGCTCATTCCACAGTACCGCTAACTTAGATGCATGAGGTTGGAAGTGCACGTGGCAGCACATCAGAGTGGTACGGGCAGAGCATGCTGGTACAAGACTGCCACTGATTGGCTGCATGATGCATGGTTGGCATTGGTCCTGCTTATCAGGAGGAGATACTTGGGCTGAAGACAGGGAGAGAGGTTGCAGCACAGCCTAAAGAGTTTTTAGCCACTGTGGGGCAACGGGAAGAAAGGTGTTGGGCTCTGAAGGCCTGCCAGTGAAATCCGGGATGGTAGTTTCTTGATCTATCTTTAGAGATGTGATAGAGTTGGCATGGACATCTCCCCTAAGGTTGCAGGCTTTGGAGGTGAAGAGTGCTGAAATCCTCATTATTAGAACCCAGATACTAAGCCTGAGTGTCTCTCTCTGGATTAAGGTCTCCAGAGGGGATTTTTTTCGCTCATACTACAAATCTGGTTGGTTGCAAGAGAAGGGATTGAGAGGAGGGGATCAGGGCCACTTTTACTCATGAGCAAAAGGGGTAGTTGCGGCAGGCCTAGCATAACAAGGGGCCCATAGGTAAAAGTAGTCCAGAGTGCCTGGCCCTGTGCCAGCAGTAGCAGCAGTAGCCAGGTGCATCATTAGATCCAGTCATATGGGACCCATGCCCCGAGTCTCAGCAATTCTATTAAAAAAAGAATAAAGTTATCCTTTCATTCACTGTGCTGGCTTCATTCCAAGTGTATCGGCAGCGCTGCACAGAGCTTTCACTGCACCTTGGGCCATGGAGACTGAGAGCCTGCACAGTACTGCAGGTCTATGCAGCCCCCTCCTTCTACTGGTACGCTTCTGCTTTGAAACAGGAAACATGCCAGTGGAAGGGGGGGGGGCACGGGGACCGGCAGCACAGTGCATGCTCTCAAGTCTCCGTGGATCGCAGCGCCGTGAATGCTCCGCACAGTGCTGCCGATATACCTGGAAAGCAGGCCACTCATGCTGCCTCTGCTTCTGCTTGACAAGCTGACTTTCAGATACTGGAGTGAGCGAGAGGCAAACTGCGAAAAAATGGAGCACTGAGTGGGAGAAGATGTGGGGGGAAAGGGAAAGATGTGAGTGGGAGGTGGGATTAACATACATAGAAACATAGAAACATAGAAGTGATGGCAGAAGAAGACCAAACGGCCCATCCAGTCTGCACAGCAAGCTTTCACACCTATTTGTTTTCATACTTATCTGTTACTCTGACCGCTGAGGTCAGGGCCCTTATTGGTAACTTTTTGGTTCCAATTCCCTTCCACCCCCACCATCGATGCAGACAGCAGTGCTGGAGCTGCATCTAAGTGAAGTATCTAGCTAATTGGTTTGGGGTAGTAAACACCATAATAAGCAAGCTACTCCCACGCTTGTTTACCCTGCCTGTGTAATTCAGTCCTTATTGGTTGTCTGAATATAAATCCTCTTTACTTCATTCCCCCCTGCTGTTGAAGCAGTGAGCTGCACTGGATATGTATTCCAAGTGAAGTATCAGGCTTAATTGATTCGGGGTAGTAACCGCCGTAACAAGCAAGCTACACCCATGCTTATTTGTTTACCCAGACTATGTAATTCATTCCTTGTTGGTTGTTGTCTGAATATAAATCATCTTTTCTTCATTCATTAGTAGGACAGGAGGGAGGAGGGGAAGGGGGAGATGGGAATGACAGCAATAAGTAGGAGAGATAAGGAGGGGGAGGACCAAGATGCCAAGAAGGGGCCTGGCAGCAAGGGAGAAGGGTGAAGGCAGGAGTGAGACCAGAGATGAGAGGACAAGGTGTGAGAGAGAAAACTGGGAAAGGGGAAGGTGGAGAGATGAGAGAGAATTGGGTGGAAGAATGGAAAATCCTGGACACTGATTAGGAGGAAAGTGGAGATTCAGGTAGTACTGGGTGAAGAGTGGGGAGATATTAGTAGGGGTGCGTTAGATGGCCTAGGGATGTTAATTGTGAGATGATGATCTGGCACTGGGAGGGAGAGAAACAGATGGAAGGAGAAAGAGAGGCCTGGGGTGAGCAGGGACTGGGCTGGCTTTTGAACTGGATTGGGAGAGGAGAAATTCAGGAATACATGAGCTAGAAAATGATGCCTGGGAAGAGAGAGCAGGTGCTGAGGGATTAGGTGGGGGTGAGGCTTGAGTGAGAATTGTAGAATTGAATGGGAACTTGAAGAAGTAGGCGAGCAGGACATGGGGATTTGAGTGGGGGAGAGTATGTGGGGAGGGGAGATGAGATTCGGATTGAATGGGGAGTGGAGGGAGCAGGCAGGCACTGGGGGGATAAAGAGCAGGAATTCAGCATCATGCCTATGTCCTGTTTTGGCAAAATAAAGGTACATGCTTCAATGTGCTGCTGGCTGCTGCTACACAGCGCCTGCCTCCCTCCCCATGCCATCTCAGTCTCACGAAACCCTGCATATGTATGTGTGATAGAGAGAGGGAGCGAGCAAATGTGAGTGTGAGTGTGTGTGAGACAGAAGGATAAAGTTTGTGCCCTCCCATGACAATTTCAGGGTGACAAGTATGGAGAGTAGGAGATGATTTACATTTTTATTAATCTGAATTATTGTTTTGTTCTGAAATATTTTATTGATGTTTGGAGAATTGAAAATTACATTTATGAGTTTTTATTGGATGTTATTGTATTTATCATCTGTTTTGAAATACTTATTTTTATTAGTATGGTTTTACTATTATGATTGATGTTTTAGTTTTCTTGACTGTATTGTTTTATGAGGAATGGAAATGTTTGTTTTTCCATTGTTACACTGTAGAGAGAGTCTAACTTGTTGCTGTTTCCAGTTCAGTTTTTGTTTGCACATTTTCTTTACCTTATGATCTCTTTATTCTGTATTTGGTGGGGATCTGTCTGTGTTCTGCATATGTGACTGAAGTGAGGGATTCTGCTAAGAGTGCAGTTTCTGTTTAGGGATCTGTGTAAGTAATCATCCAGGCAAGTAAAGCATTGTTTTAAAATAAATGTAGTAATATTATAACATTTATCTGTTCCCTACATGGTGGAAAACACAAGAGGTCCCATACACAAAATTTGCCCAGGGCCTCATAATTGATTAAAGCAACCCTGGAGGGGATATGGGAGAAAGGGTAGGGGAAAGGAATAAAGGGGGAGGAAGTAGAGAGAGGCAGCAGGAGTGCAAAGGATGAATGTGAGTGAGAGAGTGCAGCACACACACAAATACTCCATCTCACCATTCAGCCATCCTTCACGCTCCCTACTTCCCTGGGTGGGCAGATATTGGGAAAGGATGGAAGCAGAGTGCAAGGGGATGGAACAGCTCCCATATGAGGAAAGGCTGAAGAGGTTAGGGCTGTTCAGCATAGAGAAGAGATGGCTGAGGGGGGGATATGATAGAGGTCTTTAAGATCATGGAAGGTCTTGAACGAGTAGATGTGAATCGGTTATTTACACTTTCAGATAATAGAAGGACTAGGGGGCATTTCATGAAGTTAGCAAGTAGCACATTTAAGACTAATCGGAGAAAATTATTTTTCACTCAACGCACAACTCAGCTCTGGAATTTGTTGCCAGAGGATGTGGTTAGTGCAGTTAGTGTAGCTGGGTTCAAAAAAGGTTTGGATAAGTTCTTGGAGGAGAAGTCCATTAACGGCTATTAATCAAGTTTACTTAGGGAATAGCCACTGCTATTAATTTCATCAGTAGCATGGGATCCTCTTAGTTTTTGGGTAATTGCCAGGTTCTTGTGACCTGGTTTGACCTCTGTTGGAAACAGGATGCTGGGCTTGATGGACCCTTGGTTTGACCCAGCATGGGAATTTCTTATGTTCTTAAGGTTGCTGGGGGTGTAGCAGAGTGGCCAACTTTGGAGAAATCTAAAAATATTATTACTGTCACTTTCTGCAATACCCCTACACCCCTGGGAACCCTGTCCCTTTCCTCCCTCCTTCTCCAGAATTTCAAAAATCACCGAAAGGGCCAAACATGATCCCCCCTCAAACCCTTCTTAGCAAACAACTCTGAGGGGCTCTCCCTTCCACACACCCCAACCCCGGCTTAGTAAACTATGAGGAGGACCTCCCCACCCCTTGCATTCTTAGGTGATTTGAAATGTCCTATGTGGCTCTTATTTTAAAACAATTGGACGAATCCTGCCCTAGAGTGAGTAAAAACCTGAGCATGCTCAGAACTAAACAAAAGATTGCACCATCAGCAACTTCCACATGGGGGCACTAGTAACCATGGCTTACACATACCTCTGTAGTACAGTAGTGATTGGAATAAAATCTTGTGATGTCTAAAAACCCTAGGGTAAACAGTGTACATAGATTGCCAAACTTAAATCATAAACTTTTTGGTACACTGTAACAAGTGAATTGTGAAGTGCTATGTACATTGGTGACACTAAATGGATGATATCAGAAATATTACTATGAGTGATAGTAATATATCATGGCATGATCTCCTACTGATATTTCAGAGAACTGGGATCCCAATTAACTTTTGTCATCTTTTATGTTATGTAAGTCTGACATTTCAAACTATGTGTTCCATGCTACAATGTCCCAGGATATGAGAGAGAAAAACAACTTGCAAAATCAAATGTTTTTGTCAATAACCTTTTTTTTTTTTTTAAGTTTTCCTTTTGTATTATGTAATCTGATTAATTAGTCAAGTGGATATTGATCATATTCTTAGAAACAAAATTGCATTCCATCAATACCCCTACTGATTTTTTTTTCAAATTTCACATTTAAATAGAGTAATATATTGAAAAATCATTTTGAGTATGACAGAACAATTACTATGAAATTAAGCAATGCTTTTATTTAATTACACAAACTCATTTTAAAGGGAATGTTATTGTATTGTACTTGAAAAGGCTTTATTAATTCTGTATTAAAATACTGTAATGCGGTTTGCAGTGCTGTGTATTTGCTGTCGGTTTTAAACTAATTAATTCCTTTGTTTTATGCATCTGAATATGCCATCAACCATGGCTGGCCCAAATACTATTTCAAGATGTAATGCTCGATCTTCTCATGGAAGGGATGTAAATTCAGGTCCAGCCCTGCACATCACCACTGAGGAAGGCAGGATCAGACTCTGCTCAGTTGTAGATTGCCTACTACATCGAAAAAGACCATTGAAATACAGTTTATGAATTTATCTGCATGAATAGAGTTGTAATATATTCCTTCAGTTTTATCTTAGAAGGGATGAGAATGAGACAAACCAGCATAAAGGTTTTTAACAAGATAGCACTAGAGGGGGTAACAAACACCTTCTTCCTCTCTAGCACAAGTTGAATAAGAATTTCTTAATTGCGTACACATAACCCCAGTGCTCATAAATTGAAATTAGTGGTGAAATATGCAGAAAAGGCAAAACAATTCTGTTGAGTCATTTTATGTTTCTCCCACTGTTTTTAGTAACATGATATATGGAACGTCCCAGCACCATGTCTCATGCTCCCCTTATCATCAAATAAGAGAGAGACAAAACTAGATTTATAAGGGCCACAGTTTAATAACATTAAACCACAACCTGAGCCCAACACACAAATTTGGCATGAATTTCACATCTTCCCAAATATCTCTACCTCCAACCTCAGAGCACCTTATCACCACAACCCAGCAGCAAGCTGCCTGCCAGTCACTTGGGCTTCAGAAACCATTTCATCGGACCATCGCCATATGCTTAGCCTTCACTGCCCAACATAAGAGGTCTCTTAGCCCAGATGATGACATCACCACCCCAAACTATCTCTTGTGTAGTGGTCCCCCAGCTGTATTCATGTGCAGCACTGCACTCTACAAACCTATGCACCATCAAGGAAATAAATACATAAATAATCTAGACTCAGGTTACCTGCCTCAACTGACGACAGTCACTAGCCCTCTTTCCTCCCACTGTGACCCTTATCTATCTGCCTACTAACGCTCTTTCGAAAACCTCTTGAAACAAGTTATTAAATAGTTCAATGCAAGTATCTGATATGTGCACCCCCATCTGATCTATGTAAACCCATTCAGTCATCCGTTGCCCTTTCATGACTAATCTGGAATCCCTTGAGATTCCATCCAGGCACCCATTTGCTTATTGATCTTTCTGATACCTTATCACAATATCTTGCAATTTAATTTTTGTTGCTGGCATTCTTACCATCAATATACATAAAACCTTCCTTGCAGCTGTTATGTACTCATGGTAAGTCCATTTGCCCAAAACATTTGGACATTCCAGAAACCCTTCTGCTCAGTGACAACCGCTAACAGCTGCTTCCACCTCATACTCTGATCCCAAACCATTGTATTCTTACATCCTCTGCTGCCAGTCCCAAATACATTCCATATAACTGAGTAAAATCCCTCATAAAACCCCAATATACAAAAGTGTGGCCCACAACACAGGCACACAGGGTTGTCCTTTCCCACCAGTCCCTATCTTGGCCCTAAAATGGAAAGGATGCATATCTGCTCTATGCAGATTCTAAAATATTTGATCCCATCTATCCGTACCCCCATACATTCATATATGAGGCTGGACAAAGCATCTTCTGGATGCACTGGCATGTTCTCTTGAACTAAACATGACACACAAGATTCAGTCACAACTGGAAGCACTGAGAAAGTTCTTCAGCTCATTTTCATGCCTTTTGTTGGCTAGCATCTGATACAAATTTCATTCAAGTATTGATGACAGAAACAAGATTTTACAAGACTCTCATGAATCAGCAGCAGCAGCTCTTGTTGTTGCTATTATTGCAGAAGTAAAACAACAAAGATTAGTGGCCCAAAATTATTGTAATAGAAGGCACAAAGTTTTCAACAATTACCAAAGAAGAGAAGCAAGAAGCAGAAAAGAATTCATGATGACACAACTGAAGAATCAAATGTTCTGTCGTCTCTGCCTATGATCCAGAATTGTTATTCAGAAGGAATGTTTTCGGTACAACTTTGGGCAATGTTTCTGTGAATTAGAGTGCAGATTCAGAGCAACCAATAGCATTTGTTTTGAAAGTTGCCAAAAAAACTGAAACTAGTTGTCATTGAAGCGTGCGTTAAGTTTTATGGGATTTCTGCACAGCACTAGTGACAGTAGCAAATCTTAAATATGTTTCAGCAAGCTATTGCTCACTAAATACTGCTAGTGCTCTACTATGGAGCAAAAACAGTTTAAGCCACCTTGCTATTTTGTCTACTGAGTGAGAACTTGCAAGAAAAATTGACTTTGGGGAGATAATTCATGATTTTGCAAAGAGAAGGGTCAGAAAAATCACGCTTTAAAGTGAATTCATATATTTATAAAATGTGTGCGGTCGTGTTGATTCTTTATAACAAAAGCAAAATCAAAAGATTGACTGTATATTACTATCATTATTAGGATCAACAACCAAAAGGTTACACAATAGCAACGTAGAAGGTAATTTTAGAATTAAAATGTAACGTTTCTTCATGATTCATAAGATATTATTTGTTTGATTTATATTCTGCCTTTCAGACACTTCAAAGCAGATTACATTCAAGTACAGTAGGTATTCCCCTGCCTCCAGAGTTTGCAATTTAAGGGCCTGATTTACTAAGAGGTAGATTTTAAAAGCCTTGCTTGTGCAAAAATGGCTAGCTGCATTGTACAAATCAATGCCTTTTCATCTCTTTAAAAGGAATAAATTCTTTAATGATGTCAATTTTACAATGAATACCTCTAAATATTTCTGTATCAACCCACCTCCCAAAAACTCACCCTGACTCAAAGTGCCCCTTACAATGGTCCATATATAGAGCCTTATCAACAGTCTCTCTCTCTTTCTCTCTCTCTCTCTCATATGAAATAAAGAGAATGGCTTTATAATAGATGCTACCTCCATTTTTATTTCTTTAGAAGCATTCTGTTATGATCATTGTAAGAACATCAGAACATGCCATACTTGGTCAGACCAAGGTTCCATCAAGCCCAGCATCCTATTGCCAACAATGACCAAATCAGGCTACAGGTACCTGGCAAGTACCCAAAAACTAAGTATATGTCATGCTACTGATGCTAGTAATAGCAGTCGCTATTTTCCAAGTCAACTTGATTAATAGCAGGTAATGGACTTCTCCAAGAACATATCCAAACCTTTTTAAAACCCAGCTGCACTAACTGTACTGACCAAATCCCCTGGCAACAAATTCAAGAGTTTAATTGTGTGTTGAGTGAAAAAGAATTTTCTCTGATTAGTTTTAAATGAGCTGCATTCTAACTTCATGGAGTGACCCCTACTATTATCTGAAAGAGTAAATAACTGACTCACATTTACCTGTTCTAGACCTCTCATGATTTTAAACACCTCTATCATATCCCCCATCAGCAGTCTCTTCTCCAAGCTGAACAGCCCTAACCTCTTTAGTCTTTCCTCATAGGGGAGCTATTCCATCCCCTTTCTCATTTTGGTCACCCTTTTCTGTACCTTCTCCATTGCAACTATAACTTTTTTGAGATGCGGTGACCAGAACTGCACACAGTATTCAAGGTGCGGGCTCAACATGGAGTGATACAGAGGCATTATGACAAGTTCCGTTTTATTCAACATTCCCTTTCTAATAATTCCTAACATTGTTTGTTTTTTTTGACTGCCGCAGCACACTGAGCCGACGATTTCAATGTATTATCCACTATGGCACCTAAATCTCTTTCCTGGGTGGTAGCTCCTAATATAGAACCTAACATCGTGTAACTACAGCATGGGTTACTTTTCCCTATAAGCATCACCTTGCATTTATCCACATTAAATTTCATCTGCCATTTGGATACCCAATTTTCCAGTCTCATAAGGTCTTTCTGCAATTTATCACAATCTGCTTGTGATTTAACTACTCTGAATAATTTAGTATCATCTGCAAATTTGATTATCTCACTCGTTGTATTTCTTTACAGATCATTTATATTGAAAAGCACGGGTCCCAGTACAGATCCCAAGGCACTCCACTGCCCACCCCTCTCCACTGAGAAAATTGTCCATTTAATCCTACTCTCTGTTTACTGTCTTTCAACCATTTTTTAATCCACGAAAGGACATAACCACTTATCCCCTGACTTTCTATTTTTCTTAGAAACCTCTTATGAGGAACTTTGTCAAATGCCTTCTGAAAATCCAAATACACTACATCTACCGGTTCATCTTTATCTACATGTTTATTAACACCTTCAAAAAAGTGAAGTAGATTTGTGAGGCAATACTTGCCTTCGGTAAAGCCATGCTGACTTTGTTCCATTAAACCATGTCTTTCTATGTTCTGTGATTTTGATATTTAGAACACTTTCCACTATTTTTCCTGGCACTGAAGTCAGGCTAACTGGTCTGTAGTTTCCCGGATTGCCCCTGGAGCCCTTTATAAATATTGAAGTTACATTAGCCACCCTCCAGTCTTCAAGTGCAATGGATGATTTTAATGATAAGTTACAAATTTTTACTAATAGATCTGAAATTTCATTTTTTAATTCCTTCAGAACTCTGGGGTGTATACCATCTGGTCCAGGTGATTTACTACTCTTCAGTTTGTCAGTCAGGCCTACCACATCTTCTAGGTTCATCTGAATCATTACCCATGAAAACCTTAACTGGAACGGGTATCCCCCAACATCAACTTCAGTAAACACCAAAGCAAAGAAATAATTTAATATTTCTGTAATGGCCTTATCTTCTCTAAGTGCCCCTTTAAGTGCCTTTCTATCATCTAATGGTCCAACTTACTCCCTCACAGGCATTCTGCTTTGGATATATTTTTAAAAGTTTTTACTGTGAGGTTTTGCCTCTATGGCCCACTTCTTTTCAAATTCTCTCTTAGCTGGTCTTATCAATGTCTTACATTTAACTTGACAACGCATATGCGGTATCCTATTTTCTTCTGCTGGATCCTTTTTCCAGTTTTTGAATGAAGATCTTTTGGCTAAAATAGCCTCTTTCACCTCACCTTTTAACCATGCCGGTAATCGTTTTGCCTTCCTTCCACCTTTCTTAATGTTTGGGATACATCTGGACTGTGCTTCTAGGATGTTATTTTTTAACAATGTCCACACCTCTTGCACACTTTTTACCTTTT
Source organism: Rhinatrema bivittatum (assembly GCF_901001135.1). Taxonomy (NCBI): domain Eukaryota; kingdom Metazoa; phylum Chordata; class Amphibia; order Gymnophiona; family Rhinatrematidae; genus Rhinatrema; species Rhinatrema bivittatum. The sequence goes on along the minus strand of NC_042615.1, from coordinate 450,012,274 downwards.
GTAGCTGCTCCTTTCAGTTTTTCTCTAACTATTTTTCTCATTTTATCAAAGTTTCCCTTTTGAAAGCTTAGCACTAGTCATGGATTTGCATACTGTCCTTCTTCCAGTCATTAATTCAAATTTGATCATATTATGATCACTTTTGCCAAGCAGCCCCACCACCATTTGCCCTCTCACCAAATCCTGTGCTCTACTGAGAATTAAATCTAAAATTGCTCCCTCTCACATCGGTTCCTGAAGCAATTGTTCCATAAAACTGTCATTTATTCCATCCAGGAACTTTATCTCTCTAGCATCTCTTGATGTTACATTTACCCAGTCAATATTGGGGTAATTGAAATCTTCCATTATTACTACACTATCAATTTGGTTAGCTTTTCTAATTTCTCTTAGCATTTCACTGTCTCACCATCTTGGCCAGGTGGACGATAGTATACTATCACTATACTCTTCCCCAACATACAAGGGATTTCTATCCATAAAGATTTGATTGTGCATTTAGTCTCATGCAGGATCTTTATCCTGTTGGATTCTATGCCATCCCGGATATAAAGCGCCACCTCGCTTCCCACATGCTCCTCTCTGTCATTGCAATATAATTTGTACCCTGGTATAGCCCTGTCCCATTGGTTATCCTCCTTCCACCATGTCTCTGAGATGCCAATTAAGTCTATGTCGTCATTCACTGCTATACATTCTAATTCTCCCATCTTACCTATTAGTCTTCTGGCATTAGTGTACAAACATTTCAAAGTGTGTTTTTTGTTTGTATTTTCATTCTGCTTTTTAATTGATAGGGATAAATTGGAATTTTTTAGCTCAGGTGAGTTTTTAATTACAGGCTCTTGGACTACTTTTCTTATTATTGGAACCTCACTGTTGGGATGCCCTAATTCTAATGCATCATTAGTATCCTTTGAAGATACCTCCATCTGAACCATGCACTGCTGAGCAACTGTAGGCTTTCCCCTCTATCTCCTTTTTAAAGGTTAGTGCCAGTAGCCTGGTTCCACCCTGGTTAAGATGAAGCCCATCCCTTCAGAAAAGACTCTCCCTTCCCCAAAAGGTTTCCCAGTTCCTTACAAAACTGAATCCCTCTTCCTTGCACCATCATCTCCTCCACACATTGAGACTCCGGAGTTCTTTCTGCCTCTGGGGACCTGAGTGTGGAACGGAGCATTTCAGAGAATCCTACCCTAGAGGTTCTGGATCTCAGCTTTCTACCTAAGAGCCTAAATTTGGCTTCCAGAACCTCCCGCCCACATTTTGCCCACATGTACTATGACAGCCGGCTCCTCCCCAGCACTTTCTAAAATCCTATCTAGGTGATGCGTGAGGTCTGCCACCTTCGCACCAGTTAGGCATGTTACCAGGTGATCTTCACACCCTCCAGCCACCCAGCTATCTACATTCCTAATAATAATCAGTTTCACTTTCCTTGCCAGCAGCAGTGCCTGTAGGTTCTACCACCTTTTACTACCTTCTCTGCATCCAATACCTCCACGTCAACTGACTCTTACTCAGGCAGAGGCAGACAATGGTAGACATATGTCATGGACCCCTACAGCACACCTTGAAAACTCTGCACACTTTCAGTGAAACCAGGAGCAAAATCCTACAGTATGATGCAGACAGTGAAAGAGGGTTTTCCAGAAGCTGAAGAGGCAGTATCTACCCTAGCAGATCTATGGGCATTTTTTAGTCTAGGGATGGGGCAATTATTGAGTAAACAGCCAGAAAAGGATGTACACATTAACACCTTCAAGCACCATGAAAGGTGTTACTTCCCTCAGCAATTATACATATAATGACTTATTCCTTTCCGCTGTAGTACTACTCTGTCCTGACCATTGTGACCACCCATGTACTCATACAGGGGGCCCTGCATTCATATATGGACATTATGGCAGGACCCAGAATACCTGAGTAGAGTACAGCTGTGGATGCTACCTCTGATCATGCTTATTGTTAATTGTTTTATTGGGGGTTTTTTCCACCTGGCAGTTTCCTCTGGCTCCTTTGCACATTCAATTCAGTTGGAACCAGCGCTGGGATCTGGCACCATGAGCTTTCGCTTGCAACTACCTTGGGATATTTTCCCCTGTTTTATATTCCTCCCTGCTTACATTTAGGCTAGTCATTAGGCATGTGTTTTTGTTTTTAACAAAATAGGCAATTTCAACCAAATGCTCAGTTCAGCCTCCGTACATATCTATAAGCCTTTAGTGGCAGTAGTTGTAAATTAAACCTTATAGTGAGGAGTGAGAAATCCTACCACTATCATACCACCACAATTTCCCTTCCAGATGAGGAGGATAGCAACCCTTCAACATTTTAAAAGCCAACACAAGGCACTTAAATTGAAACTGCAATAAGATGGGTTGGGGCTCAGAAAGAGCTGCCATTAGCCATGTAGCTTCATTCTGTATTATCTGTAACTTACAGGTTAATTTCCCTGGCAATCCTAAATAAAGAGCATTATAATAATCTAATTGCAATAAAACCAATGTAGTGCATATGTAATTTTTTTTTTCAAAGCATCCGTCCAAAATAGGCCTCAATTGTCTTATAAGCTTGAAGTTCAAATTGGCCTTCTTAGCTACTGAAAAACTTGTTTTTCCATGGTTAACATCAAATCTAATTGAACTCCCAGTGACCGTACCTCCTCTGAAATTTCTTCATGCAGTCTGGTTGCTCACAAGGAAGACTTTAAAATTAATGCTTGAATTCAATAACAGATGGCAGTGTGATGTATAAAACCATTGATGGCGCCACCACAATGTTGAACACCAACATATGTTAATATACCTACAGCAACATGTTCCATTATATGGCTTCTTCCGGGGCAAATATCACTGCAACCCACCAATAATCTCTTCACTAAGACAACAAGGAACACCAGACATTTCTCCAGCATCACATAAGCACTGCCATCTTAATACAGCAAGCATAAGACATTTTCAGCTAAGTTGATTTTTGGTTCATTCTGTTCATAAGGAACTGAGAAGCAGTTCATTCATTACAAAATAACCATGCATTTAAAAAACAAATGTATATCCCTAGTGCACCAATAACTAGTAGCAACTTTTGGTGAATCAATCCAAAGGTGGTGTATTCAAGAAGAGTGAAAAAGCAATCTCCCTATGTACACTTTCCTTATTTTACATCATGCTTATCCTGTGGCTGACTGACTCTAAAATAATTTTAAGTAAGATAAGTGATTTGTGGTTTGATTAATTATTTACTTACATTAAATTCTATTATTCACTACACGATCAATTCTAGGATACATTTTTTTTTTAATTGTGTTTTCATATTTTTGGCCATGGCCAGGCCAATAACCAGGGCCCTAATGAGCCATTAGGTAGGCAGTGAATCCTACACAACTCTTTCAATGAATGTCATTACTTACATGCAATATTATACAAGTAACAGCAATAGTTAAACAGCTAACTGTTTTATTCTTTAGAGCATTTTCAAAGCTGTTTGTGTGCTGCCTAATATTGTTTGGAGATGCCCAGTGCTCTCTAGATTCTCAGAAACGTTTAATAGTTGCCAGTGGAGGACAGGAGCGCTCTTCTTAAGGTCCATGATCTTTAATAGTATGTGATAGAGGGGGATGGGGATCCTCATGAAGTTTTCCCTGTGAAATAAAATATTTATGGGTCATATGCCAGAGACAAAAGAAAGCTATTGTCAATAGGGAAAGTATTAATACTAGTCACCAGGAACAATACTGAACATATTTCACATGCAGTTATGCCCATCATAACTAGACATATTGGGGCAGATTGTAAAAGGTAAGTGCGCGGCGTAAATTTGTCTGCACAACCCGGCGCGCACAAATGTGCACCCGATTTTATAACATGCGCGCGCAGCCATGCGCACATGTTATAAAATCAGGGGTTGGCGCACGCAAGGGGGTGCACACTAGTGCACCTTGCACGCGCTGAGCCCTCGGGGAGACCAGCTGACTTTCCCAGTTCCCTCCGAGGCCGCTCTGAAATTGGAGCACCCTCGGAGGGAACTTTCCGTTCCCCTCCACCTTCCCCTCCCTTCCTCTACCTGTCCCGCCCCCCAGCCCGAAACCCCCCCCCTCCCCATACCTTTATCTCACAAGTTACGCCTGCCGGCCACCTACCAGTGCACAATCCCCCAGCCCAGCAGCCTTGAAGAGGCCTCTAGCTACGCCCCTGCCCTGCCCCCACCCTGCCCCCAGACCACCCATTTTTTCAAGCCCCGGGCTTTACATGCGCCTCCGGGCCTTTTGAAAATAGGCCCGGAGGCCTATTTTCAAAAAGGCACGTCAAAGGGTCATGCGCGTAAATCCTCCTGGATTTACGCGCATGACCCTTTGAAAATCTGCCCCATTGTGTGAAATATAACATCCATACCCATTTATTGATGGAACCAAAACATTTTCAATCTGATGAATCAATAAAATTATTTTTTCTCCTATTATTAGCTGTCTAAAAAATGTTGGAATCAGCAGTTGTGATCTGATAACCTCCTCTCCCAGGGAGATACCCAGATAATGGTCGGAGTGTTGGACCACAATTGTCCAATGTTTTTCAGCTTATCTCTATTTTGTCATCTATGAAAAGGGATGCAGTTTTTTTTAAACTTGGATAAGAAAAGCCATGTTGAGAATTTTAAAGTAAATAAATACAATTAAAGGGGGCCTATAATATAGCTGAATTTGTAAAATTAATTAATTTTGTGATGGGACTATGCCAGTCCCTAACATTTTAATCCCTAGTAATTTTCCAGGAATAGTTACTGGGAAGGGTTTTTTGATATTCAGAATTCCTCCCTTTGCCATAAACCTACCTTTTTGGGGAAAAGACTTCTAGGGAATATAAAATCCCTTGGAGCATGCTTTGTAGTGAGGTGTGAGAGAGAGAGTTCTCGATGGTCCTTGCCTCATTCCTGAAGGTCTTGTGATTTGAAGGAAGATAAGGAGTAGGATTTTGCTGCTTTTGGAGAAGATTTTGAGAAGATTGATCAGTCCAGAGAAAAAGGCATTCCCCCAGTATCCAAAAACATTGCATCAATGAATCTTTTTGCCCAAGCAATCTGTCATTAGGAAGGGTGAGAAGGATTTGTGGTTTGAGAAGAGCATTCAAGAGGCTTGAGGACATTTCTGGGAGTGTAGATTACAGTTTGAGTTTCTTGGACTTGTTGGGACTCTGAGATATTTTTGAGTTTGGGAATATTTTCCATCTTTCACCTCAGTTTATGCTGAGTATCATTCCAGTTATCCTACTCGACAAGGGGAGGATATTTTTGATATGGCAAGGGGAGGATATTTTTTATAAGGATGGTGATACAAGAACAGGGGGATTAGTGCAAAGATCTACGATGGACAAGGAAACCGTTGCTTTCATTGTATTAATATGTTATTTTTGATTTTTGTGATTTTGACCTAGATAATTTACTAAAGTAAATATTTTGTTTTGAATCCCATCAAGGACTCTGTGTGGTTATTTTTTTCCAGTATCCCATGTGAATAGATGGACATTGAGTTGATAATTTCTTTTTATCCGTTCTGATAATTTCTGTTTCATTTTTCTTATATTGGACTCTCTTGCACATCCTGGTTTCATCCAGCTGCAGTGTGTTTTGGTATTGTTATGATTCGAAGAATTGGTGAACCCTTGGGCCGCAACGATATGTATAAAGAAGCTTCCCCCAGTTCCTCGTTGATGGGAGATGAACCTCAGGGACAGTAGCTGGTGATGAGATGGTGCCAGTAGAGGCAGCAGCTAAGCTGGTAGTATCCAGAGAAGTTCAATACAGTCCAGAGTCGAAGGCTGGCAGGCAAAGTCCTGGTCCAAAGCAGGATGGGGGCAAGTGGCAAACAAGATGGGGCCTAATCCGAAGCAAGGTCGTACACAAGCAAGGTCCAAACCTGAGGCAGAGGTCAAAGGCAGATGGCAGGCAAGACAAAGTCCAATCCGAAGCAGAGATCAAAGGCAGGCGGCAGGCAAGGCAAAGTCCAATCCGAAGCAGAAGTCAAAGGCAGGCGGCAGGCAAGGCATAATCCAATCCGAAGCAGAAGCCAACTCAAGGCAAGAGACACACCAAGCTGGATCTATTGCAAGGCACTGGACATCCCTCAGAAGCCTCCTTACATAGTCCTGGGTAGCAAGTGGTTCCTGGGAGCCTGGAATGACTTCCTGCCATGGCTCCTTTAAGTGGGGGGAGGAGCCAAGCACCCGTGTCTGATTGGGGCTAAGGCTGCCCCTGCAGGAGCAGTGCTGTCGGCTCCCTGCCACCACAGCCATTGATGGAGACCGGGTGGGAAGCGCCGAGGAGACCTGCCTCTGCCGCTGCCTGCGGCCATCTGAGGCACCCACGGAGAGCTGAAGCAGCCGCGATGCAGGGGCTGGCCTGCCAGCTTCCTGCTGCAGCCGTCATTGCTGGTATCTGCGGTCGGCTGTGGGGGTCGGCCCCTGCCGATCGCAACAGGTATTTTCTAGAGACTGACTACATCAGAGGCCCAGGAAGTTAGCTTCTTCCCCATCCAGACTTGGAACTGGACCCGTAGCATCCCTGGTTGATAATAGTCGTGCAAACAGGGGACTCACTACCATTTGATCATGGGGTTTGGGGGTTTTTTTTTTACTATCATGCCCTTATTGTAGAGCAACCAGAAGTGAAATATTTTATAAAATCTTTTCATAGTTGTGTTATTCAATGCATGAATCAATTTTAACAAAGTTTAGTTGCACATGTATAGTTGGAAGTTCTTGTAATTTCTGTTACCTAGGTCAAATCCACTCTCCTTATTAATATCTCTCTCTCACATACACATATACTCATTCTCTCTCTCTCTCTCTCTCTCTCTCTTTCTTTTACTCTCTCCCTCAAACACTTCTGCACATTGTGCAGTTTTCACAGCTTTCTGATTATTTGCTCTCTTTATTTTTACATAAATAAAATTGTTTTCAGGACCCAACAGCTGGTGATGGCTGGCTGAGGGAATGAATAGGAAGACAATGTGTTCACAGGATTGCAGAACAGGCTGAGAGGGAGAATTTATGCAGAGTTTTATAAGCTTAGTGAGGCAGAAAATAGATTGGGGTGCACAGAGGAAATAATGTGTCAGTCAAAGTTAAGCTTAGGCATAAGCTTCTATAACACAAGAGCAATCATGTATTTTCTCAACTCTGCTAACTTCACCCAAACCACTAAGTTTTGGTGGAACAGGCAGTTAGGTTCTTGCCACCAAAGTTATTCAGTGGCATTTTTTTATCCTCAAATGATACTCTAAGACCATTCCCTTATCCCTGCAATGACTGAAACTAATCATCATTGCTTGTTCTTTAATAGAACACATGATCAGATCTTCTAACTCTTAACATCAAAGTCATGGTCTTAGTCATACCGTTAGAGGTGGTTCTCTTCTTTGAATATCTATTTACTCCAGAAAACCAGGAGGTCAAAATTCAGAAATAACTGGCTACGTCTAACTTATCCAGTAAACTTAACTGAATATGTCTGAATATCACTACTTTCTTGCTAACTTCCCTAGATTCATCAAAAAGTGTTAAGAATGCATGCATTAAGAAAAAGGGGTGTGTTTATGGACATTTTACAATTGCTACACCATGTAGTAACTTACTGCTTTGCATCTCTAGTATCATGTGGTGCAGTAAACTTAGGCCTGGATTCACCATTCTATTGTAGAATGGTGAATCCAGCAAAAACAGGGGGGGGGGGGTGGCGAAGGGGGGGGGGCCTGTGAAAGCCGGCAGCCTTCGCACCACCGCGGTGTTTTCGCTGCCGGCTTTCACACCCATTAGCACCACCGTGAAAGGTGGTGCTATTGGGCGCGCTACTGGCGACAATAACGTTACTAATCTTATCGCCGCCAGTGAAGACACCGCCGAGTCCACCTCCTTGCCGCCGCAACTCCTCCCCTTGCCACCCTGACTCCTCCCCCAGCATGCTATCGCACGCGAAAAGGGCCTTTTCACATGTGATAGAGGCTTATCGCATGCGGTAAGCCTTTGAAAATCACCCCCTTAGTGTGCCCTGTGATAATCCCCATTTTCACTTCTTGTGCTGGAGAGAGACTGAGAGAGACAGAGACAGACTATCTACAAAGACCTCCTAGAAGTTAGGAAGGCCATCTAATAGATTCTCTCATCCTAGTTTGATGGACTTTATAACAGGGTGCCATCAAGTTAGAGTGATATAACTTAGTACAAAATGTCATCTTTGTGAGACTTTCCTCACTCCAAATGAAGTCAAATCTTCACCAAGGTGTACTGTGCTATTGATACATCTCACTCTATATGCAAAACTGGCCTATAAACCTTAAACCACCACCAACTCTTCACCTCGACCTATTAGAATAGCCCTCCTATAGAGATATAAATAGGTGCACACAGTGGGGCCCTCCCTGGAGTCTCTCTCTCTTTCTCACAGCCTGGGCCTAGCACCAGGAAAAAAGGTATAGTTAGCATGTGTTAAACTATCACATGGTACAATATTGCCCCTTATTTAACTAAATCCCACCCCTCCCAAAAATTTGCATTCACGCCATGCATTACAATTCTTTTCAAACGCATTTTCATGAATGACCCAGTAGGTTGCATTTGAATATGGACCTCCAGATGCCTAAATACTACCACCCCCCACCAATATCAAAATGATATATAATGGATCCTGTGTCCTACATAAGGTGTCCTTTTCCACATTGCTCTCAAATGTGATGGGTGAGAGCTCAGTTATTTTCAGCTAACTAGTGCTGGACAGTAGGAGTAAGTTTTCGAAGGGGTTTTGTGAGTAAAAATAGCATATATGCCTTAGGTAGCATTTATGCATGTATGTGCTATTTTAAAAACATCGAGAGTGCAAGCGTAATTCCATTACACATGTACATTTTATAGAAGAAAAAATGGATGGACAAGGGGCATTCTGGGGAGGGGATCAGAAGTATGCACAGTAGTTGCTGTAAGAGATACAGTATACACAAATGCATTACTGAATTTCTTTATATACTTTTACATCTACTAAGTGACTCATACAAATGAAATCAGAGCTTTACAAAAGGCTTGAGGGTAACCTACATGTTAGCTACTACTCTAACAAATCTTGCAGGGCAGACTGTATGAACCATTTTGGTCTTTATCTGTTGTCATATACCATGTTTCTCTGTTATTATGACTTGGCTGTTGTCTGCAGATTTTTGGATGGGAGGTCTGGGTAAATTGGTGGGGGTTCAGGGGAACTGGAGAAGGACTGGGTGAACTGGTGGAGGTATTAGCATACTGGTGAGTCCTTGTACTCTCACAAGTAAGTATTTTCAAAATGGAATATGCACATACTTTATAAAATACTTTACCCCATGAATGAATCAGGGCTATTATGCATGTGTATATATTTTATACACCTAAAATAAAACATATATGTTTATAAATAGGTAGCAAAATATGCATTTTCTTGCATTGGATATGTATGCTCAATCTGAAAAGTATGCATGAGCTTTTGGAGCAAAAATATGTGGCATTTAATAAAATTTTGCAGCTCCTGATGCACAGTTTTTAAAATACTGTTATACATTTCTGCACATCCACTTATGTGTGTAAATGCTGTAGCATGGATAGGTTTGGAAGTCAGACTCTGAGGGGATAATTTTGTAACACCTGCATGCATATAGGACATATGAACTTAAGTTCACCTGTATATTGGGCGAGCAGTTTTATAAGAATCCAATTCTGTGGGTAAGGTACTGTTTTACCTACAAAAATGACTTAGGGTAATTTTCAATCTTTGTTTCTAAATCTCTGGAGTGTATTACCCCAATGCAGTGTTCTTCTATTGCCAAGGAAAAAAAAAAATGTCAACTTGATGTGCACCTTCTTTACCTGCACTTCATAAACCACGTTTCCATAATTTTTGTATCAGACAGGCATATATGCTCATGCTGTCACAATGCGACAGTCAATATCCCTTTAGAATTTATTGTAGGTCTGTCCTGTGAACCAGGTCATTCCGACTCTGAGCATTTTCAGCAACTCTTGTATGATTTGCCCTTGCATCAGGTCATATTTGAAAATCCTCTTCTGAGCATCTCTTCCCAATTCCAGTTGTATGACAATGTGATTCTACATGTATCTGTCTAGCAGAGGAACAGTGTTCTTTCCTGTGATTCAGTATGAGTAGGATCGTGGTGCATAAATAGTGGAACAAGAGCTGATTTGTATTATACTATCTGCTATCCCAGCTCTGTCAAAACTGAAGCTGTAATAAAATATCAGAGCCTGTAATATTATATTTTGATGTCTCCTTTTTGTGCCCTCAAAGGTATATTCTTTTATAACGTTTAGAGAATGTAAAACAGTGAGAGTACAAATTAAAGAAAAGAAATTGAAAGGGGAATCCGAAGCACAAAATGCCAAGAGAATAAACATGGTGTAGCTGCCTAAAGCCCAAAGATGGCAACTTTAAAACTGGCACGTGGGCGCACATTGGCGCGCATTCGACGGCCGGCACCCAGACTTGCAGCCATTTTATAACATACGCCTGCATAGGTGCACATGTTCTAAAATTGCCTGGCCATGTGCACTTGTGCACTAAATTTTAAGAGAGTACATGCAAATGCCACTTCTAATGCATAAATTAAGGGATTTTTAAAAGGGGCGCATGCTGAGTCTGTTCCCAGTTTTCCCAGTTCATCCCCAGTTCACCCAGTTAAGAGTGAGATCCTCCAAACTACCCTAGTTTAATAGCCTTCACCCCCCTCCCCCAGTTATCCCTGACCCTTAAAACCCCTCAGATCTGCCTATTTTGTCTTTATTTTTTAACTTACATGTCATCCATAGCAGAAGTAAAGTTATGCGGCAGGGGGCCTTGGTGCGCGACAGATCACATAAGTATTGACACGCACATCTCAGGTTCATGCCCGAAATGCCCATGCCCTGTCCAGACCACGCCCACACCCCACCCCTTTCCTGGAAACTTCCGAGATGTGCGCGCTCCGTGACATACAGGACATATCTCGGCAGCTTTTAAAATCATCTCGGTGCGCACGAGCCCGACATATTCGTGCAACCCCCCAAATAATGCGTGCGTCGGGCTTTTAAAATTCACTTTTTAGTATGTTCATCTCTCAGTGATTTGTTAATTTCCACTCCATGCCTCTTTAGGAGTCACTCACTCCAGAGCGCAATATTTATTTCATAGCATCATCTTTATTAAATGAGTCACTTTATTTACTGTTTGCTGATTATAGAACAGATTTAGATATGTGCAATGAGTGCGCAGCAAGTATATCAGTCACTAGACTCCTAAAAGTTGTCGTAATGTGATAGATTGGCCAATTTTCCAAGACACTTGACAGCTTGCTATTATCAGCATATTTAGATGTTTGTAGCAGGTTAATGTGGGCCATTTTCACCTGGCAACCGATCACTCCCTAGCAACAGCAGGGATCTGTTCGAACTGCAGATGTCTTTTTTTTTATTTTTTTATTTTCTACAAATGGAATGCCAAAACAGAAGATCAAACTAAAGAAACAAAACCTTTGGCAATAGTGTCTGGCATTTGCTGATAGAATTTCCCCATGGCAACAGTCCCCGTTTCATTTCCTATCAACTGCGCAAAGTCTATTGATTTCTCCAGGGCCTAGCCAACGCCAGTCCTTGCACAAGAAAACTTTGTCGTGGTTGCAAGTCAACTTTAGCTGCAGCAGACAAAACTGCATTCAGTGCATTTAAATGTAATAAGCTCAAGATTCATTTGCCGGTGTTTCAATCATTTCTAAATGCCAAAATTGTTTGTTGCCAAGAGGAAAGAGAGAAAGGTGCCATGTTCACAGCCTCTTTTTTAGATAAGGTGTTTGTATGTATGCCATACCCCTCTTCCAGGTTTAGTAGGAAGGTTTTCCTTTCAGCTTCCATAGGATCCTAAGGCTGGCAGTAAAGCTTCACATCCTGCTCCAGCAAGCACAAGGCTAGCTGACTTGCTGATGCAAAAACTGGTTTTGGAAAGCACTTCTAGTAATCACTGAAAAGAGGGCTCGATCCATATTTCCATTTCAGTCAAATACATCAGCAGGGAAGAGAAAAGCTTTCTGATATTTTACGTTTTACTTTAGAGGCTGTCTGAGAAGAATGGTACAAAACGGGAGATTCCCATCCTCCGAAAATAACTCAACCGGGCTGGAACAGCTGGTGAGACTGACAGACTGATAATGCATCTAAGACCCACTTTTTGGTTAAGAGGTCTTAAAGTGCCAGGAAAAAAACATTAATGTGGGTTTTGCCCAAAAAAACCACTATCTGCTTTTTTAGGTTTAATTGCCCCCGAGTAGTGCCAATGAGAGCTCCTGGCTTGTTCTCTTTCTGCTGGAAGCAGACTCCAAAAGACAGTGAGAGAGAGAGTGAATTATTTTTCTTTTACCTAGAAATATATATCCAAGACTGATTCGTACCCAGTTTTCTTTCAGATATAAATACTTGTATTATCTTAATAGTTTATGCTGCATTATTGATTTGGGTTTGAGTCACCCAGAATTGAGACTTAGAAAAATTTGATTGCAGAGATATCACATGATAGGATTTAATATGAAGTAATCTCGTTCTAGGTCAGGCGTGAGCAACTCCGGCCCTCAAGAACCACAATAGCCACAATGAATATGCATGCGATAGATGTGCATATAATAAAAACAGTGCATGCAAAATTATCGCATGCATATTCATTGTGGATATGCTGAAAACCAGAGCTGTTTGTGGCCCTTGAGGCCCAGAGCTGGCCACCATTCTTCTATGTTTAAAAAAAAAAGAAATGCAGACGAGGCATTTCGTATCTCCAAAACAAATGCATAAACCCCCCATATCTGGATTTTTGGTCACTCGCAACTCTGAATCTTGTAATACATTATCAACTTCACCATAAGAGTTCAGAATCCTCATTGTCCATTTGTAGATAAATTTGCCTAGCTTCTTTCCTATCAACACAGTTACACTGAGCTTGTTTTTGACATGATTTCAGCCAGGACTCCGAAAACACGTCCCCACACTTAAGTTGCCACATTTTCCTTCCACTTTAATATGCTCTAATGCACTTTCACAACCCAATGCTATCAGAGTCAATGGGGAAAAGATATAAATAAAACCATTTTTTTCCTGATAAAAGCTCCTCAAACAGTCATAATGCAAATTATGTTGCTATCAAAGAAATCATGCCAGACAGTATATCTGAAAATAAAATACCCCTTTTTCCATCACACTGTGGACCATTCCCTTTGCCCAAATAGAAAATCATATCTGCATTCCACAACAATAAAGCATCATTCTTCACTAAATCCATCCTAAAGCAGGCTATACCGATGGTTTGATATAGCACAATAAATGAGCAACCAGCGCAAGAAAGGTAGGGGGACAAAGACATACACAACCAACCAGAACAACACACATGCATATGTCCTTTGAATTAACCGTACATAAGACAATTAAGGGGGTTAGGGGGGAAGGAAGCACTATGAGTGGTAGCAATGAAATGAGTTCCAAATGCAACAGCAAGCCACGAAGATGAGGAGAGAGGTAGAAGGGAAGTGAACTTTGGAGCGACATCTGAGTGCGTGGTCTTCTGTATTACTGTTTGTTTTACCTTCCCACCCACCCCTTGTCTTTTGTTTCTGCTTGTGCTTGGGTGCCTGTGTGCAACCACGTACAATATTCAATGTGGGGTATCCCTGTCTGGTGTGAAAGAGAGGAGCCAGTATATATGTCCCTGTAGCAAAGAGAGTGTGCAAGGGACAGGTGACTATGGATTTGACTGCCTGTGATAGGCTAAGGTGAATGAGAAGAACTTGGTCAGGAAGAGAGACATCTGAAAGAATCTGTCTCTCTATCACAAGGACATCCAATTGGATAAGGATAACAAATGAGCCGAAGGGCTGCCAGAATGAATGGTATGTGTTTAACATAAGATTTTAGACGTTCTAGTGGAAACCACAGGCAGCTCAGCAGCCAGGTTAGTGTGGCAGGCTGTAATGATAGCATTAACTAGCAAGGTGGAATACAAAGAAGTAAGATTAAAAAATACTGTCTTGGATAAGAAACGATATTCTGCAAGTGGTCACACTATAGGCTGGCAGCTAGTATATATCCTTAGCACTGTGGACAGGAATGATGGGGCAGACTGGATAGGTCCATTGATCTTTTTCTGCCATCACCTATTAAGTTACCATATTACAGAGACTTCCAATGCCCCATCATGCAGTGGACAGACCACACCTGTATATCCCTGGAAAGATTAAACAACGCTCTCACTGACTTTGGCAACACATTAAGGGAAGGCATCTAGGCCCTTTGACTTCAGACAACCCTTTACATCGCTACCAGTACAAAAATGCAGAGCTTGTACCAGTCTGGTCAACAGATGAGGTGGAAAGGGGGGTATGCTTCAGAGCACCATGGTTGTGGCTGGCAAGAAGTTTCATAGGCTCATACCATGCATCTTTTGTTGTTAACACCTAGTAATGATCACTGGGCCTGATTATCTGGCAATGAGGGTTGGACCTATTGTTCTGCCTAAACATCCAGGATAGTTATGGCACATCCATTCATTGTACGTCAGGACAATATATTTCTTCTATGCAGCTCATCCAAATAAAACATAAGGAGAAGCTTTTAAATAGTTTTATGTACTTAATTTAGGTTATATGTCTTGTTTCTGTGTGATTTCAGTAAAGGTTTCTTCTTGCGTAAGCTATGATATCTTTTCTAAGGGTAGCTAAGGCCTTCCCTTGTCTTGCATAGCCCTCCTTCCCTCTGAGATACTGGTGTACATGTGTATGTGGGCTGGTCGTTCTTAGCACATTACTTAATAGCCTCTATCAGCTATGGCCAATGTTCTGTGAAACATGGTGTTATCAAGATCTGGCGGATATTGCCTATACTTCAGGACAGAACAGGATAAGCTAATGCAATTATACAAACTCTGGCTGCGTTGGTTTAATACTTGGTAACAGCTGTCACCAGTTGCTACACTGCTAGTTCAAATACACAACAAAAGATGCATAGAGATGAAATGGTCTTAGGGAGCCAGGCAGGCCCTCTGCATGCGTGGCTAGACGTTTAGGGAAAACACTCTTGCCAGAGTGAGTATCCACAAACCTCCATATTTGAATTCTAGTTGGGCCTTAATTCCAACAAAACCTCTCTTACCTTCCTGTAGTTATTTAACGAAGGAGGGACTGCACAGGAGATCCAAACAGCCATTCCTCTGTGAAAGTAATTGAAGAATTCTATGAAGTTGGGCAATACAGTAATGACTCCACTATTGCCCAGTATTTGAGATGACACTGCAATTCCCCTCCTCCAACAGGGAAGCATTGAAGCTTCTCTTCTAGATATGAGTTGATGTTTGATGGATTGAAGTTTCTGACTGCCATGTAGTGAAACTTATAGCAGACATGCACAATTTCAATCAATTTTCCAAGACATATTATAAAGTACAACTTGTTTTACTCAGACATCTAAACCAACTTTTTAACCATTCAAATGTGTGCTCAATAACTGAATGAGTTACAGTCTTCACCTCATTGTCCCTCCTTTCTGCTGGGAGTTTTGGGTGAGCTACAGGAGTGAGGAACTAAGCTTGACATCCATAGCTTGCGTTACCTAGGAAAATCACACAACACAGAGATTAGCAAGGCTGCATGGTGCTAGATATGTGGCAGGGAAAGGAACCCCGGGCCTATAGGACTAGCATAAAGAGTAATGAGAGAAAGTAGGCGTCCAGTAGGCAGATGGACTGTTGCTTGTCAGCTCTGTTTCCTTCGCAGATTTGGCTTCTCTAGCTGTAAGGTATCCCTGGACTCTGTGTGTGTGTGTGTTAATAAAGGCTGACAATAAACTTTCAGCTACTGAAAATGCTGATTTCAGTGAAAAGAAGCAAGATCGGTGTTTTCTCTGAACCATAATGAAAAAGAAACAGAATACTGCCTCAATGTACAAGCACGCAAGGATATTCTCCTGTTCCCACAGCCGCTGTCAGCAAAGTAACAGGGTCATTCTGAGTGTACAGCCTAAGCCCGAAGTCCAGCACACTGGTTGTAGAGTGACAAACTCACTACCAAGAGATTTAATTATGTCCAGATCCAAGGGACTTTAGGCACACCCTGCTAAAGAGCGGTCTCATCTTTGAGATACCAACTGCAAGGAGCGCAGCTTGGCTAGCCGCTGTCTACTGGAGAATGCTCTGAGCATTAGTTTGCAGGGATAATACTTGCAAATCATTCTTGCTGCTGCCTATACTTTTTGAAAGATCCCAAACAAAAGCTAGCAATTACAATTATTCTCTGTATCAGCAAGAGTTACTCCAATATGTGATTGACTATACCTGTGATTTGGTTTTGCGATATTTGTTTTAGTAACTTTCTGGTCTTCTAGTTATTTTTAGCATTGTTACATCACATTATTGCTAATCTCCCCAACCTCTTGCACATGTAACAATAGAAACCCCCCTTTTCAGGCCCTGCTGTTGTACTCCTCTGATTAAGGAAAAGTAATATAATTCCCTCCGCATCGTTTCACGGCACATAGTACCTGGCAGAAACATCTGGGAACGGAAGTTTGCTTCATTCCATCAGCTACCGCCACAGTGGTTTGGAAAGAATAGCAGCAGGACAATGTAATGAGCTCTGGACCTTGACAAGGCTGAGTCTCTGCTGGTCTGAGGATCGCAGAGCTCTGTGCACAATTCCACACTGCTACTGAATTCAGGCGCTATCTGTGGATTATCGCTTTCCCTGCAGGCTGTAAATGTTCTGGTGTGTAGCTACCGGTGCGCTCTCTTCTTCCTAGCACCCTGTGCTGCCGTTGCCTTCTTCCTTCCCCTCTGTCTCACTGCATTCTAGCATCTGCCTCTTCCTCCTCCTTCTCCTCCTTTTCTAGCACCCAGAACAATTCCAGATATTGAAAAATTAGGTTGCTGAAACTTTCTTTTTTGTTCTTGCGCCAGTCATTGTTCATCATGACCACCCGAGTGGGAGAAAGTGAGCTACTAATGTAAGCATAAGGTAGAGAAAAAAATGGCTGTAAAAAGAGACATGTTAGGAGTTGTGCATTTTTTAATATGCTTTAGCAATTATCATGCAATGGTTTTCCCTACGCTTTTTGGCTCATTTGCATACTCATTGTCTTTATTTAAATAAGCAAGCACATAGGATTTTGGCATACCTGTACAGCTCAGCATTTATGCGTGAATATAGCTGCATTGTATAACCCTACTGGAAAACACCTATTTACATGTTAATACCTGTGTTTACTGGGTCAGCCCCTATATATCAACCCTTAAAACTCTGGTTGAAAAAAATAGATATTGTATCAATATGTGGAGTGGACTTAACTAGAAAAAAAAATTGACACTGTTGGTGAAGAGCTAAAAAAGACGGATGGAGATTTGGGAGAATAAAACTCAAACAAATACACTTGCAGATTTCTTAAAAGAAAAAAAAATTCACAGCAAAAAAATGAGGGTCAAGAAAATCACTTGAGAAAGAACAACCAGAGAAAAATTGGTCAGCCAGAGGAAGTGGAAGGGAGGAATTTGTGGTATGCTTAAGCAAAAACTCATTTCATCAATATGAATAGTTTTTTTTTGCAGTGTGGCTACTGAAGGAACACACAGAGTTCTGGGAAAGCCATTCTCTCCCCCCCTCCCCCCCATCAATCATTTTAAGAGAAGGAGCAAAAATACTGAGAGTAGGCAGCAATCTCTTATCCAGTGCAGCTTAGGTTTCCGTTTATCTGGACTAAGGCTTGGAAGCCCAAAGAAAGCAATATGCCTTCACACAGGTGAAAAATCAGCTCAGCACCCTGGGGTTTTTATTATTATTATTATTATTATTATTTCTTAATTTTTTAAAAATACAAGTCAGTTGGCTCTACAGAAAACCAGTAAGTGTTTACAAGAAATACAGTAAAATTCAATGAGAAAATGAAAATGCAATGAATTTAGACCACAATTTTGGGGGGAATAGAAAGCAACATTATCAATGTAGCACTGTGTCTTGTACTGTAAACGTATTCGCTGTCATTACTCAAAGTTAAGGGTGATTATCTATTCTGCAAAAAACCCTCAAGCTGGTCAGGTTGAAAAACTGTATTATAATTGTTCTCCAGTTTAATTTGACACTTACAGGGAAATTTGAGAATAAAACTGGATCCAAGGGTCAAAACCCTTTGACTGTTCAACAATAGTAACTTCCATCCCTGTTGAGTGACTTTTGCCACATCAGGAAATATCACTACATCCAAGCAAAATGTGATTTTTAATACGAAAAAACAATGTAAGAGTCCATTCTTTGCCTGATGCTAAAGCACAGTTAACCAATAAAGTTGCACAAGTAGTTATCACATCTCTAAATAAGAATCTTGTAAAAAAAAAAAAGCAGTTAAATCTAGACTTTTGGAAGACATATGTAGCTTCTCTGAATTTGTGTCGATGCTCTGAGAAAGAACCCCAGGAAGACAAAAAATCTTGGTAATCGGTGGAAAAGATTCAATGATCACTTTCAAAACTTCAGTATAAAAGTTTTTCAACATGTCAATAGGAGAAAACAAATTAGATTTGGGAAAATTCAGGAATCTGAGATTAGAACTTCAGATATTTTCAAAATCAAGGATAGGTCACATGCCTATAATTCTTTCCACTTATCTTCCAAATTTTTAATTTTCTCCTCATGAACTTTAAAAGTTTGATCATGAGATGCAATATGGGGTAGATTTTCAAACCGCGCGATTTGGCGTACTTTTGCTGGCGCATCAGGCGCAAGCAAAAATACACGGGATTTTATTAGATATGTGCGTAGCCGCGCGTATCCGCTAAAATCCTGGATCGGCGCGCGCAAGGCTATCGATTCCGTATAGCCGGCGCGCGCCGAGCCGCGCAGCCTACCCCCGTTTCCTCCGAGGCCACTCCGAAATCGGAGCGGCCTCGGAGGGAACTTTCTTTTGCCCTCCCCTCACCTTCCCCTCCCTTCCCCTACCTAACCCACCCGCCCGGCCCTGTCTAAACCCCCCCCCTTACCTTTGTCGGGGGATTTACGCCTCCCGGAGGGAGACGTAAATCCCCGCGCGCTAGCGGGCCGCTGGCACGCCGGGACGTGACCTGGGGGCGGTACGGAGGGCGCGGCCATGCCCCCGGACCGTCCCAAGCCATAACCACGCCCCCGGGCCCACCCCCAAAACGCTGCCGACACGCCCCCAAAATGCCGCGCCGACCGGGCCCGCCCCCCGACACGCCCCGACACCCCCCCTCAGAAAACCCCGGGACTTACGCGAGTCCCAGGGCTCTGCGCGCGCCGGTGCGCCTATGTAAAATAGGCGCACCGGCGCGCAGGGCCCTGCTCGCCTAAATCTGCCCGGATTTAGGCGGATTTAGGCGAGCAGGGCTCTTAAAATCCGCCCCTATGTCTTTTAATCTCAACATGGCCAGACAGAGTAGAATCAGTTGTCTCAGATAAGGATCTGCCCAGTTCTGAAATAGCCAGCCTCAATGTATCTAATGTTATCAATGCTGGTTTTGGAGGAAGAAGACTGCAAATTGATGCTAGATCAATTGCAACAGTTTTGCTAGAGTCCAAATTGTCATCTCAGCAAACATCTACCTGGCCTAAAACCTTCCCATCATGGAGACTAAAGTCAATTGCCACTTCAGATACTGAAATGTCCACAGGTTTAGACCATAATTCAAACCCAGTTGGAGGTGGAGAGTAAACATCAGAGCTGATGGATACAGACGCTCCAGACAAAGTGCTGTTAGAAATGCCTAGTGAATAGGACCTGTATTAGAAGCCATATAGCTTTGTATGGATGTTTGAGTCACTGAGGACACAGGAGTTGATCGCAATGGAATAGGTATAACATCCCCTTCCTCTCTTTACCCATGCAGCCACAAGAAATCAAAAAAAGAGAGAAGAAAAACGTACTGAGATAATCCAGTCCCAATTTCACCTAGGGGCGCAGGCCACTAGATTTTATAGTCAGGCTTTGCTCCTTCTGATGATATCAGACACCACAGGAAATAAACAGGGCAAATGAAGGGTGGCAGATCTTCTTGCAGGGACAGGAAGAAGAGCTTCTCCTCACTCAATGTCCCCCCTAGCTTTGCCTCCCTTAATATCCAATACTCAATGTTTTTTTTTCCAGCAAGATTAATAAAAGCAGTGCATAGTAAACAGGATCCTCAGCTAACAGATTTGTAAACCAGGTGGTCAACGCAAATATAGAGGAAAGAAAGAAATATTTTATCTATGTTATAATCCATCTGGGGACCAATGACCTTGCTAGAAATGATATCCATAAAGTACAGAAACATTTCCAAAATCTTGGGGAAAAGATTAGACACATGGCAAAGACTATTGCCTTTTCGGAAGTATTACCTGTTCATGGAAAGAGAAAGGACAGGTCATGCCATGTAGATAACTTAAATGCCTGGCTCAAACCCTGGAGTAAGGAAAGTGGATTTGGATATACTGGAGATGGGGGCCTTGTATGGAGCAATAAAATATTAGATGGTAATGATGATCTGCATTTGTCAATGGCAGGCAAGAGGATCAGTTCAGAGCATACATTATCAGGTATTTAAACTAAGGAACTGGGGTGGCAGAAGGTGGCCAGGGAGCTTGGCATGTCACCCCCCAAGCAAAACAGGAAGAGGGAAGAGAAAGTAACAAAATCAATCAGTTCAAAAATGCAGAAAAATTGACTAGGAAGAGCAGCTGGAAAGCTATGACTACAAATGCTCGTGGTATGAGTAACAAAACCCCAGACCTGCAGGCCCTAACGGTGAAGGCGGACTTGGACATTGTTGCGATTTATGGAGAAATGGTTCACCGAGTCTCATGATTGGGATACGGCCATCCCCGACTATAACTTGTTAAGAAAGGACAGAGAGGACAGAAAAGGGGGAGGAGTAGCTCTTTATGTCAAAAACAATATCCAAACAACTTAATTGCAAGGGAGGTGGGGTAGAGAAGAAGCTTTGTGGCCTTTCCTAAAAAAAAAAAAATGCTACTGGCTGTGATCTACAAGCCACCAACTTAAACAGAATAACTGGACAGATAACTCATAGAAGAGATGGTGGCATGGTTGGGCGTTCCAGGAACCACCATCTTGGCCTGGCTTTCCCTGGCAGCCCTGCAGAACCTACAGCTTGGTACCACCAGTGCCATCCTCCCTGTGGTCTGCACTGCTCTCTGCAGTACTTGAAACCTCCTTCTGGCTGCGCTGCAACTCCATCTGTCTTTGGTCCAAGTGCCTCCATCTGCTGAAGGAGCACTAATGCCAAAACAATGCACATCGCAGCCAATCAGTGGTGGGCTTTCACCGTCGTGCCCTGCCCACGCCGCTGTGACATGCTACGAGCTGCACTTCCAACTTCAAGTATCTGAACTGATTGTGGCAGCGGAATGTGCTGCTCACTCTGTCCCATCAAGTTCCTTCTGTCGTTGCAGCCAGGGGCTGGGTAAAAATCAGCCAAGGGCTGCGTCCGGTCCCTGGTCATAGTTTTGGGACCCCTGCTCTAAAATAACTAACTGCATGATCTCTATTCCCTCCCACACTTCTCATGCCTTAAGCGCTGACTGCTAGTTTCCTTTGCTATAATCAGGCAACTCCGTTCTGGAAAGGGGCAAGGATATCATCCCCTGTGGATGCAGAATTTAGAGGCACAGAGTGCAGAGATCCTCATTATTAAAATCCAGACACCAAGTCCAATGTTTCTCCCTTGATTAGGGTCTCTGGTGGGGGTGGAGGGGGAGGGGTATTTTGCACATACCACAAATCTGTCATGTTGTAAAGGAGGGGAGTGAGAGGAAAGGAAAAGGGATGGGGGAAAGAAGTAGAGAGGGAACAAGAGTCCCTGGGGGGGATGTGAGAGAGAGAGAGTGCACCACACACACACACACACACAAACTCTACATCCTGCATCCATCCAGCCTCCACTCTCCCCACTTCACTAGCTGGCCAGATGTTGGGGGAAGGGAAGAGACAGGAAGTAAATTGGCTGTGGGTGAGGCAACATTGCCAGTTATGGAGAATGTTCTAGGTGGCCCTTCTCTTGAAAAGTTTGGGGACACCCCAGCATTAGAATCAAGAAGAGTCTGTGGTGAAATAAGAAGATGAATAAAGTGATAGGTGGTGCATTTTTCTCAGGGAAGGATTTTATGTAAGACATTCTTACCCAGCAGCAAGAATTCCCTGGCAATAACATCTAGGAAATGGTCCAGAGAGTGAATAATTTGATTAAGAGAAAAATTGTTTGTCCAACATAAAACAGAAACGGCTTTGGTGCAAGACATTTATAACTTCATGTGGTATTCACAGACTGAAAGATCCTAAGAAAGATTGTAATAGGGAGTATGCTATTTAGAATTAAAACCATAGTCACAAATATTTAAACAACTCCTCAGATGTCTATTTTTTTTCTTAATAAGACAATTTTTGGGCCTCATTTACAAAGGCATTTTTCTCATAGACACAGAATGGAAGAAAAGCCTGAGAGGTAGATTTTTAAAGTATTGCTTGTGCAAAAGCAGCCACATACACATGTCTAAGACTGACACGTGTAACCACAAATGTTATGCAGGTGTTACTTTGCCACTGCTGCAACAGAGAGAGAGAGGGAGGGGGATTGGTGTTGGAGGGAAGTTGGTACAGACACATTCAAAGGTATTCACAGTAAAATTGATATCAGTAAAGAATTATAGCCCTTATTAGTGATGAAAAGGAATAGATTTGAACAATGCAGCTAGCACTGCAGTGTACAAATCAACTTCTTTTGTTAGAGCTACACAACCCACCTCCCGAAAATCCACCCCAATTCAAAGTGCCCAACTAAACATGCCATACTGGGTCAGACCAAAGGTCCATCAAGCCCAGCATCCTATCTCCAACAGTGGCCAATCCAGGCCATAAGAACCTGGCAAGTACCCAAAAACTAGGTCTATTCCTTGTTACCATTGCTAGTAATAGCAGTGGCTATTTTCTAAATCAACTTGATTAATAGCAGGTATTGGACTTCTCCTCCAAGAGCTTATCCAAATGTTTTTTAAACCCAGCTACTAACCACATCTCCTGGCAACAAATTCCAGAGTTTAATTGTGTGTTAAGTGAAAAAGAACTTTCTCTGATTAATTTTAAATGTGCCACATGCTAACTTCATGGAGTGCCCCCTAGTCTTTGTATTATCTGAAAGAGTAAATAACTGATTCACATCTACCCATTCTAGACTTCTCATGATTTTAAACACTTCTATCATATCCCCCCTCAGCCGTCTCTTCTCCAAGCTGAAAAGTCCAAACCTCTTTAGTCTTTCCTCATAGGGGAGCTGTTCCATTCCCTTTATCATTTTGGTTGCCCTTCTCTCTGTGGCCTGTGCACCCGCTCTCCCGGCGCGCGCACAGGCCACTCTCCTGTGTGCGCGATTCAGTAAATAAAATTATTCAAATTAGGGCCCACGGGCACCTTGCATGCTCCGAGTCCTTGGGGAGACTAGCTGGCTTTCCCCGTTCCCTCCAAGGCCACTCCGAAATTGGAGCGGCCTCGGAGAGAACTTTACTTACCCCCCCCCCCCACTTCCCCTCCCTTCCCCTACCTGTCCCGCCCCCCAGCCCAAAAAAAATATCCCGTGCCTTTATCTCACAAGTTACGCCTGCCAGCCCAGCGGCCTTGCAGAGACCTCTGGTCAAGCCCACACCCCACCCCCGAACCATCCATTTTTTCAAGCCCTGGGACTTACACGTGTTCCGGGGCTTTATGCGCGCTACCAGGCCTTTTGAAAGAGGCCCGGTGCGCGTAACCTCCCTACACGCGTAACCTTTTGAAAATCTGCCCCAATGTATGTGGGTAACAGGCTGAAAAACCAGATTGTTTTTTGCTGGCTGAAAAAGTATATATGTAACTTTACATTAAGGCACCCTCTTGAAAACTTAACTTATAGTACCATGGGCAACCTGTTTAATCCAATTCTTAACACAGACTGCATACAGGAAGTTTCATTTTTAGACCAAAAGTATGTTCAAACATTTTCCCTAAAATCAAAGCTGTGTTCTTCTTCTTTTGGAAGTTAAAGAATAGTGATTTTGTTTGTTACATTAAAAGTCATATAGATGGGTACCTTAAGATTAATTAGGGTTCTGTTCAATCCCACCGTACTATGGGCCAGGGATATATTCAAGGTAACAGTCAAAGGTTATATATTGCTTACACTACAAAAAAAAAAAAAAAATGAATTTAGAAAAAAAATGGAAAAAATCACATGCCAAGGTGTTTTTTTAAGATGGTGCCGGCCATCCACTGCTCCTACCATGTGACAGAGGCAGGCCAAGGGCAAAGGGCTATCGGCGCCATTTTGATTACTGACAGCTGATGGCCCGAGAGTAGGAGATCACTCCCGGGACCCCAGCTGGACCACCAGGGAATTTCAGCAAGTTTTGAGGGGGGTTGCAATTAATTAAATTTGAAGGGTCGGGGTGGGTTGGGGGGGGGTTGTTTATTTTTTACAAGCCCATTCTAATTAATTAAATTGGAAGGGTCAGGGCGGGTTTTGGATATCGTTTTGGGGGGCAGTCAAATTAAAATCGGCCCAAACCGTGAGAAAACGAAATTTCCTGCTGTGGGCCGATAACATCTCTAATAAATATAGCAAAAATAGCGCCCGCAATGAAAAAAGGGGCATACTTAGGATAATTTTCCTGTTACTGCATAGGTATTTACTGCAACATATTTGTGTTACTGACTGGACAGGCTTTTATTGTAATTGGCTTTTCAGCTGCTGGAGAAAGAGAGAGAAAGAAAGAGAGAGAGAAACTTTACATAGGCATCAATATGTCACTCTATTTATACCACTGTAAAAGGGGGCACTAGTGACTCGGGGTAAGGTTTGTGGGGTGAGTTGGGTTTGGGGGGAGGGGGGGGCAGTTTTACAAGCACAGTCATACATATGAACAGCACACTTACCATGCGGTACAAATCTACTCTTCTTTCACCTTTCATCCCTCCAAATCACATTAAATCTTCACCGATGGTAATTATGCTGTTTGTACGTATGACTGTGCATGTAAAACTGCCCCCTAAAACCCAACTCACCCCACAAACCTCACTCCGAGTTACTAGTGCCCCCTCTTAAAGTAGTATAAAAAGTTCAGATATAAGTGAGCCTCCATAGCGGCTCTCTCTCTCTCTCCCCGAACAGCGCTAAAAATGTTTTTGGTATGTTAGGTTTTGTTTCCTTCCATTCTTTGTCTGCCCTTCATTTTGTCCTTATCATGTTTTCCCCTGTCTCTTCCCTACAGAGGCAATACTTCAACCTCCCTACCCTGTTCCTATCACTGTCATAGAATATGATGGGCAGGCCCATCAGGCCCATCCAGCCTGCCCTATCTCACTCCCGGATGAGCATCACTGGTCCCTGCCAATCCCAGGCCTCCCTTTCACCTTCTTGTTACCAGGAAATCCTATGTATCTATGCCATCCTTCCTACAATTCCGTTATGTCATTTGTCTCCACCACCTCCTCTGGGACTCCGTTCCATATATCCACCACCCTTTCCATGAAGAAGTATTTGTTGATGTTGCTGGCTGCTCAGTATGGCTTTCAGAATTTTCAAACCATGATTTCTCGCGCTACAGTATTTTATATCTGAAAAAGGTTTGCTTCTTGTATCTGATTTATACCTTTGAGGTATTTGGATGTCTCTACAGGGATGTGCTGCTGATTGTTTCGTTTTGCTATTAACGCACACAAAATTGAATATGCATGCCCACAGTTAAATATGCACATATTAAACAAATGTGTGCATAGAAAATTGATTGGATTTTTAGGAACACTAAAACAAAATGAAACAAAAAATAAACTAATGAAAATATTTTGGCTGCACCCTTCTATATGCCTATCATATCCCCCATTCCCCCCTACCCCTCTCCCCCCTCCCCCTCTCCCTCCCCACCACCACCAACTCTCCTTTTCCATAGGAACCATTTTGATTATCTTTCTCTGAAATGCCTCCTGTTTGTGTATATCCTTTTTGACATAATAATCTAGATAAAATCTTGCCAGTGACCTGTACAGAGCATTATCACCTCCTTTGTCCCACGTCTATTATCATCAGTATTTTTTTTTTTTTTTTACCATAATTAGAATCCAAGCCCATGGAAAGCTGTGATCAGGCAGCCCAGGGAGATCTTGTTTGCAATAAAAGAACTTAGTTCTTGAAAATCACCAGGGGTCAATGGCTTTATAGTAGAATTTTTTTTTTAATTAAAAAAGAATTAGTTACTCCATTGCTTATATTATGTATTGAAATATTTCAAGTAAAATGCTTCTAAAGGAAATGATAAATCCAACAATGAATTCACTTTACAAAGACTAACAATGCTTTAAATATCAAACAAAAATAGAATTTAAACACATTGCAATATGTGAAATGACCTTCATATAAGAGCTGACAGCACTTTTAATTTCAGTAATTTAGGTTTTAGCTGAATACTAAACCTAGGGTTATGCTGGGACGCTTATATTTATTGAAAGTGATGGGTTTTAAAAGTCAAAACACTGCTACAATGTCAGGCTACCACTGAAGAACACGTAAATTGGCATATTCCTCCCTACCAGATATGTGTTTTTATCTGCATCAAAAAATTCACAAGTAAAAATTAACGTGTCCGACCAATGATTATAAAAACTGACACATTCAGCTAAGACTTAACTGGTCAATTTTAAAAGCCCTATGTGCAACAAAGCTGGGAGATACGCACGTGACTCAGCCTAGCACGCACCATGCAAATTTTAAAAAACGCGTATGTGTGTATCTCTCGTTATGCGCACAAAGTTTTCACAAAAGGGGTGGGGCCTGGGCATGGTCTGGGCAGAGAATGAGCAGGCTGGGTCTGTACCATGTAACACAAGTCTTTACGCAAAGAAGTGCATGCTGGGGTCCCCTACCGCATAACTTTTACTTCTACTACGGACGGCGTGTAAGGTTGTGAAATAAAAAAAATTATAGTAGTCAGCAGGGTTTAATGGGTTGGGACTAATGGGGTTAAAGGAAGGCAAGTTAGCTAGAGGGTTTAGGAAGTCATCTCATTTACTGGAGCAAACTGGGAATGAACAGGTAATTGCATCGGCAGGCTTATCTACTAAAAACTACCCCCCCCCCCCTTATGCGCTCGAGGTGGCATTTGCATGTACATGCACGCATCATTATAAAGTTGTGCGCACTTGTATGCGCGTATAGCCAATTTTATAACACGCGCACATATATGCGCATTTACTTGTGTATGTTACAAAATCACCGCGTCCATGTGTGCGAGCCAGTAAGTGCGCACACGTGTGCACACACTCGGTTCTTAAAATTCACATTTTAAGTCACTTAGGGCCTCATTTTCTAAAGTATCGCAGGCCTGCCATACTTTAGGGAATGAGGGGTGGGGGGGCCGAAATGGGGGGCGGGCCTGCGCTAGCCGGCAGCGATCGCACCGTCGCTGTGCAATTGCTGCCGGTTTCGCACCCAATAGCGCCACCATAGAAGGTGAAGCTATTGGGCGTGAACTTGGCCGCGAAAAGGGCCTTACCTTTTCATCGTCTGTGGCGTCTTCGCGGAGTCGGCCCCAGTGACGCCCCGACGACTCCTCTTCCGGGGCCGACTCCGCCCCCATTTTGGTATCGCACACGATAAGGGCCTTTTTGCATGCGAAACGTCCCTTATCGCTTGCGAGCCACTTGGAAAATAAGGCCCTTAGATTAAAAAGTGCAGTCAACACCTCTCATATGAAGATAGTTATACATATTGCAATGTGTTTGAATTCTATTTTTGTTTGATATTTAAAGCATTTTTAGTCTTTGCAAGGTGAATTAATTGTTGGATGTATTATTGTTATTGTTCACTTTTTGGGTTCCAATGGTTTCACTAAAGCAAATGAATCAGGTTCTAGTAATGCTATTACTGAAACCTTATAAAAACGAGAAGAATTGTGCATCTTGTATACCAATAGCACATTTAAATGTCTTTAAAATTATTTCAAAATTTTGTGCGATAGAATTTCAAAGATTATCACAGCTGTATGACAGCCAGATTAGTTTGGTTTTCTTCCAAGGTGATTAGTAACAGACAATTTGTGCATAGTTTTATATTAAATGAATCATACTATCGGAGAGGCCAAAATCTTGTTGGATTCTGTCCAAGCATTTGATTCAATGAAATTGCCCTGTTTTTATAAAACAATAGAAAGCCTTGGCTTTGAGCAAACATTTTAAACATGGATGAAGATTTTAAACAAAGCCTCTTTGAACAGAATAAGGCATATTTTTAATATATCTAAAGAATGAATTATTATAAATGAACAAGACAAAATTATTCTTTATCTACAGTATTATAATTTAGTTTGGAATTTTGACAATGGAACCTGTGGCAGCCTACTTGAGGGAAAATTATATTCACAAGGGTATTCAAACTATGATACATCAAAACATATTCTCCTTATTTGCATATGATATACTGTTATATTTACAGGATATTAAAACGAATGCCAAACCAATCTTGACTATAATAAAAAAAAATTTGGAAAAATTTCAGGGCTTGCAATAAACTGGAATAAATCAAAACCGTTTTTGATAGAATGCAGACAAAATTATTAATGATTTAAATAAATAGACTTCCCTGCCTCTCGCTGTAATTGGACAAATTAATCTAATCAAGATGACAGGTCTGCCAAAAGGTTTATATTGCTTTCAGGGACTCCCAGTCTGGCTGCCAAGTGTATGGTTCAAAAAGCTTAATAAAGCATTGACAGAATATATTTGGAATGGTGGTAAACCAAGGATAGAACAGCAAATATCAGAATGTTGATAAGGAAAGGGGTGTGTTGCT
Organism: Rhinatrema bivittatum; assembly: GCF_901001135.1. Taxonomy (NCBI): domain Eukaryota; kingdom Metazoa; phylum Chordata; class Amphibia; order Gymnophiona; family Rhinatrematidae; genus Rhinatrema; species Rhinatrema bivittatum. Next base: position 449,983,381 of record NC_042615.1, on the reverse strand, counting down.
CCTTATTAAAGTTTTTATATTTGTTTGGCTTTAGAAATGCAATTATTCCCACTGGGCAGCAGTGCTGGAACAGTAATGGGTAGGCTATATGCCATTGCAACATGTTTTATACATAATAATACCATTACATTTAGGGGAATAATTGAGTTGACACATTATTTTTTTGGTCAGCAGTTCTTCAGCTGGAGGGATGTAACATTTCTTAACTCAAAATATATATTACATATATTATATACTAGCCAGAATTTGCCAAGAATAAGACACACTACAATTTAGTACATTAAGCAAGCAATGTCTGTGAAATAGCCGAGCGGAATACGTAAATTGTCTGAAGCAGTGGTTCTCAAACCTTTTCCCGTGGTGATGCCTGACAGACACTGCTCAGTATTACTTTTATTGTTAGGAATGACACAAGGAGGTCGATTTTAAAAGCATTGCTCGTGTAAAAATGGCTTCATGCGTGCATATAGGGGCCGTACACAAGCAACGCAAATTTTAAGAAGCCACAAAGTATGAGCGTACGCACCCATGTGTGCATCAAGAAGGGGGTAGAAAATGGACGGGGAATGATCTGGAAAGGAATACGACGAGTGAGGTAATCAAATTTGCAGATGATACAAAATAATTCTGAGTGGTTAAATCACAAGTGGATTGTGATACATTACAGGAAGACCTTGCGAGACTGGAAAATTGGGCATCAAAATGGCAGATGAAATTTAATGTGGATAAGTGCAAGGTGATGCATGTAGGGAAAAATAACCGTTGCTATAATTACACAATGTTGGGTTCCATATTAGGAGCTACCACCCAGGAAAGAGATCTAGGTGTCATAGTGGATAATACATTGAAATCGTAGCCTCAGAGTGCTGTGGCGGTCAAAAAAGCAAACAGGAATTATTAGGAAGGGAATGGTGAATAAAATGTCCTAATGCCTCTGTATCGCTCCATGGTGAGACCGCATATTGAGTACTGTGTACAATTCTGGTTGCCACATCGCAAAAAAGATATAGTTGCACTGGAGAAGATACAGAGAAGGGAGACCAAAATGATAAAGGGATGGAACAGCTCCCCTATGAGGAAAGGCTAAAGAGGTTAGGGCTGTTCAGCTTGGAGAAGAGATGGCTGAGGGGGGATATCATAGAGGTCTTTAAAATTCTGAGAGGTCAAGAATGGGTAAATGTGAATCAATTATTTACTCTTTTGGATAATAGAAGGACTAGGAGGCCATCCATGAAGTTATCAGGTAGCAAATTTTAAAACTAATCAGAGAAATTATTTTTCATTCAACGTACTATTAAGTTCTGGAATTTGTTGCCAGAGGATGTGGTTAGTGCAGTTAGTGTAGCTGGGTTTAAAAAAGATTGGATAAATTCTTGGAGAAGTGCATTAACTGATATTAATCAAGTTGATTTAGGGAATGGCCTCTGCTATTACTGGCATTGGTAGCATGGGATCATCTTGGTGTTTGGGTACTTGCCAGGTTCTTGTGGCCTGGTTTGGCCTCTGTTGGAAACAGGATGCTGGGCTTGATGGACCCTTGGTCTGACCCAGTATGGCAATTTCTTATGTTCTTATGTTCCAAGGCAGGGTCAAGACTTACATGCATAACTTTAAAAAAGCTAACCATGGAGTTCATTGGCTTGTTATCCGCATAACTTTACTGCTTGCCCTGATGAGGAGCAAGTCTGGGAATCTCGAGTTTTAGGTCTTTCAGCACAGTGTGAGGGTTCAGGGTCATGGTGGGGGGCTTGTAGGATGAAGAACCAGGTCTTGAAGACCTCAGTATCAACTGAACAAACTGGTACCCTAATTGGAAAAACTTTTCTCCCTCACGTGAGCATGTTTTAAAATCTGCCTGAATATGTGCGTAAGAGCTGCTAAAGCCCTAGTGGACGTATGCGTAGGACATTTACTCGTCACCTCTTAAGATTGCGTGCACACATACTCAGGGGAGGAGTATTTAAAATGATATGCAAGTACTTGGACACAAGATATGAATTTGCAGCACATCTCCGCTCGCACGCTGATACGTACATTTATGGGCATGCACACGCGTTCCTTTTAAAATTAGCTTGACGGAAAAGACAAGAGTGTTCTCTCTGAGTAGAAATTACATATAATATTTGTCTTTCACGGAGCCACTAAGCTTTTTTCTTCTGTCACTTTCGGGCCCAGCAGGGGAAGATAGTATCACTGTCCCAGAAGAGAAAAAGAATTGCCATTTCCTCGCTGGACTCCGGCAGGGATGGAGGACAAGAGCTGTGTCGTACTGGGCCCAGTAAGGGAAGAAATCTGCCTTGCATGGCTGATGCACAGGTATTAGGAGACCTAGGTGAACTATACAGCCTTGCATACAATCTCCCCCACCTCCCCCCACACATACACACACAATTAAAAATAGATTTTACATGAAAGATGGCATTAAAAATGTGTAAAAATGTACATGCACAGCTATAGTGCCATTCAGAAACACTATAATAAAGGTAAACAAAAACAAAAAATACTTGAAACTCATATGGTATTAGGCCTATTGTAACATGTTCAGTGTGGGCTTAGCCCTCAGAAAACGATGAGTAAAAGAATTATAATAACAATATAGTAAACCTCCTTACCAAAACAATTGAAACTGCCAGCATGCGAAGAGTAACAACCCTAACTATGAAAGGTCAGCAATACTAATATTACTCCGCCTATTAAGAAAACAGAGTAAGCCAGGCTTCTATAGGTCCACAGAAACTGCACACTGGCAGAATAACTGACCTCGGTCATACATGCAGAATACAGATGGACCCTCACCAAATACAGAATAAAAAGAGCATAAGTATAAATAGAAACAAGTAGGCAAAAACTGAACTGGAAACCTTTGTATGTAGTACAATGGAAAAACAGACTCTCCATTCCTCAAAAAAATCAACAAATTCAAGAAATATAAAACCAATAGTATTACTATCATATAAATAAAAAGAATACATATTTCATAAGAGCTGAAGAATCAAATAACATCCAACAATTAAAAACTTGCAGAAATATTCCAAACACCAATAAACTATTTCAAAACAGTGTACACAACCATCCTATAATTAAAACTAATAAGAAAAAAAAATCCCCTGCTCTCCATACCTGGGATTTTTTTTTCAGTGCCCTGAGATTGTCATAGATTAGCAGGCAAAAAGGCTTGGGGTTTGTTGCACATAGACTTTCTCCTCTCTGTCCCATATATCCACATACATTCTCTATCACTTTCACATAGGTTGTCTCTCACTTTCACATGTTCAGTCTCACTCACACATACATACAGGCTGTCTCACTCTCACACACTCAATCTAACTCACACACATACAGGCTGTCTCTCACTCTCACATGCTCAGTCTCATCACACACATACACACACACACACACACACACACACACATACACATAAGCTGTCTCTCACTTTCACATGTTCAATCTCTGATACCCACTCTCTCTCTTCACACACACACACACACACACACACACACACACACTCTCACGCTCACATGATATCTCACACAGACACAGGCTATCTCTCACATGCTCAGGGTCACACACACACACAGGCTGTCTCTTATTCTCACATGCTCAGTCTGATACACACACACAAACCCATAAACATTCCCACACAAGCTGTATCTCATTCTCATATGCTCAGTTTCTGACATATAGACTCACACACACAAACTCATACTCTCAGACTGTCTTTTACTCTCACATGGTTAGTTTCTGACAAACACACACATACACACACAATCTCACGCTCAATCTCACTCACACACACATATATATGCTATTTATCATATGCTCAATCTCACTCATATACACATATACAGTGTCTCTCACAAACACATGCTTAGCCTCACTCACTCTTTTTCTCTTCTGGGACAGTGATACTATCTTCCCCTGCTGGGCCCGAAAGTGACAGAAGAAAACAACTAGCATACTACAAAAAAACAATCTTAGACACAAAAAAAAACACTACAGCTCAAAAATAGAAAAATTTGCAAACAACGCCAGAACCCTATTTAATATAGTAAACAACCTAACATGTGACAACACTATCAATCATCTAACCCTACAAGAAAATCAATGCAATGATGTAGCCCAATTCTTTAAAGACAAAATTGAGAATTTAAGGAAAATAATTCCCGTAACTACAAAACAAGAGATTAGGATGCCCACTAGAGACATCAGTATCTGGTCTGAATTTGAGGAGGTATCACACCCTGAAGTAGAAAAAATGATTAGGCAAGTAAACCCTGCTACCCACAAAAGCGACGCCATACCCATTACAGAACTTAAAAAAATAGCCGACACAATAATCCCAACCTTAACTAAAATCATCAACCTCTCACTAGACGAAGGAGTAATGCCAGATACCTTGAAAGGAGCCATAATCAAGCCAATTATTAAGAAAAAGAACCTTGACCCCTTAAATCTTAGCAACTACAGACCAATCTCCAACTTACCCCTAATAGCCAAACTAATCGAAAAATCAGTTCAAAAACAACTATCAAACCACCTTGAAAATAACAACATACTATATCCAGCACAACATGGATTCCGCAAACACTACAGTACAGAAACATTGCTATTAGCTCTATCAGATAATATCTTAAGAGGATTTGATACAGGAACACACTACATTCTGGTTCTATTAGATCTCTCTGCAGCATTTGACACTGTAAATCACAGAATACTAATCAATAGACTGAAAGAAATAGGACTCACTAACAAAACACTAAAATGGTTTGAGTCATACTTAAACAATAGATGTTTTCAGGTTCAAATCAAAAATGCACTTTCAGACAAAGTCAAACTGCTAACTGGTGTCCCACAGGGATCAGCCCTATAGCAACACTCTTTAACATCTACCTCCTCCCAGTATGTCAATTACTAGCTGGACTGGGAATCATACATTACATTTACGCAGATGATATACAATTACTGTTACTCATTCCAAGCACCATTGAAGAAACAATGAAACTAGCCAATATATACCTAGAAATAATCAAACAGCTCCTAAACCAGATGGAATTGGTAATAAACATTGACAAAACTGAATTTTTACACCTTGAACGTAAAAATACTCACCACACACAACCAACATTCACAATAAAAAATATTCAAACCACCGAGTTAGCAACAAAAGTTAAGGATCTAGGAGTAATAATTGACCCTGAGCTAAACATGAAACAACACATCTCACAGAAAATAAAAGAAGGTTATGCAAAACTAATGATCCTAAGAAGACTAAAACCTCTATTAACGATTAACAATTTTCGCACAGTTCTACAAGCAATGATATTTGCTAGCACAGATTATTGTAACTCCCTGCTTTTAGGACTACCTCACTCTACAATTCGACCTCTGCAAATATTGCAAAATTCTGCTGCCAGAGTTTTGACAGGCAAAAAAAAGAGTGACCATATTACAGGAACACTTGCTGAACTCCACTGGCTTCCAATTGAACAAAGAATACAATATAAAGCATTTTGTATAATCCATAAACTAATCCACGATGATAAAGTCGACTGGCTTAACATGGCACTGCACGTGCACGTACCACAAAGAAACCTGAGATCATAAAGCTCTACTAACTGTCCCCTCTGTCAAATCAGCACATCTCACGCAAGTAAGGGAAAGAGCACTGTCACTGGCTGGTCCTGTACTCTGGAATACCATGGCACTCGAAATAAGGCTACAGACAAATCTGAAATTATTCAAAACTAATCTGAAAAACTGGCTTTTTAAACAAGCATTTTATAAAGATAAAGAAAAGGAGAAAAATAGTTGAGTGATAAGGATGCACCAAGCTAGAAGTTTTTAGTAACCTACATAAGCATATTAATGTTAAAATCAAACTGCCTAATTTGTTCCTAACAATCAGGTTTAACTTACACACCTAGTTCATTATTTTACATTATTACCATACTATGATGGCACACGAGTAATTTGTAATCTATACCACCCATATTTCTCTTTATCGTGCCCTTCTGTAAACCGTTGTGATGGTATTTAACTTAACAACGGTATAGAAACATTTTTAACTAAATAAATAAATAAACAAATACATAGAGGTTGTCTCTCACTCTCAGAGTCTCACTCACTCACACACACACACATGCAGGCTGTCTCTCACTCTCACATGCTCAGTCTCATTTAGACACACACACAAACACATGCTGTCTGTCTCCTTCTGGAAGCAGAAGTGGCCAGAAGCAGCCTCAGCCTGTCCTCCTCCGGCCCCTGCGGCTGACAGGACTCTTCATTTTTCTTGGAGCCGCTGGGTCTGATGCTGCTTGTGTTTCTCTGACTTTTAGCACTGTAACCTCTCGTTCCCATGCGGGGCCACCCCACTTCCTCTTCTGGCAGCACTGAAAAGACACCCCCCCCCCCCCCCGCTGGTGTTCTGTAGGTGAAGGGGAATGCTGTTATTGGCTGTGCTGACAGCCCCGATTGGAGAAGATCATTGCGTTCTACAGGGGCAGAGGAGGGGGGAGAAAGATTTAGTTGCACCAACGAGGGACCAGGGGGGCTCCGTATTCTGCCCGCGAAGGCTGCGACTCACCAGCTCGTGCTTTGCAACACACTGGTGGGTCACCGGTTGAGAATCGCTGCTCTGAGGCATTGAAGGCAAAGAAACTGTTATAAGAATGATATTTTATTTACTTATTATTACTTATTGACTTATTATTATATTTCACCCATTCAGTAAAAACAAATGTACATCCCTACAAGAGATAACACTGCAAAAATGTATTTAAAAAATGCACAATAGAATCCAGTACATTAAAGCATCTAAAATATATTGTTCTAATTCACTGTATGTTCTTTTAAAAGAAAGCATCAACTAATTTTCATCTGATTTAATAAAAGGACCATCATAACACCAGTGCACTCATAGCAGACTTATAACACTACTTTTAGCACCCTATTTCGTTAATAATCATAGGTCCACTAATTTAAAATTTTTTCTGAAGATTTTTTGTTTGATGAATTGCAAATAAAAAATAGGATATTACTTCTATTTTTACTTTAGAAGTGCCCAACACGATATCATGTTTCACTCGCTGCTTTAGGGGCTTGATTCTTTAATTACAGAGTTATTTCCAAATACTTGCCACTGACCCTGTATTTTTTCACTGTTATCTATGAAATGCATAAAAGGGAGGATGTTATAAATCAAAATTAGAAAATGCATGACCAATCACATTTTTACTGATTTTTACATCCACTCACATTTCTCTAAACAGAATTCTCCACTTCAAGGGATGGCCAAAGGGCATAACAGTGCCATACCTATTTAAACCTGATGTGGCTCAACAGGATTGGTTATTTTCCAGGTGATGCTAAGAATTAAGCATATACAGTCCCAATATCATATAAACTATCATAAACTTATATGGCAAAAATTAAACTAAAATAGAATGCTCCATTCTACGTCCGCATTTAATTCCTGTGTATGGACTAATTGAACCTGGAAGATCCATTCTTGCTCCCTTTGGTGCAACAATTTTATTCTATCACCCCTACTCCAATCAGTATATACATGGTCTAAAACAATCCACTTAATGTAATCAAATGAATGCCCCGATTGCATAAAATGTGAGACTAAAGGGGCTTTATATTTCAATGTTTTTAAGCAACTTCTATGCTCAGTCAATCTAGTTCTGACCATGTGCTTTCCCACATAAAAAAGATTGCAGGAGCAAATTATTAAATAAACAACAAACATAGTTCTACAGGCTCACCCCTGTTTGTTTAATGTACTGGCTCAATGAGGGAGATACGTGATCAGTATTTATCAATTTGCAAAGTATGCATTCATCCCGGGTATGCATATGCACTACTTCTTGTGCAGATACTTCTCAATCTAAAGAGGACCTGACTACCTGTTCCTTGATGTTATGCATGGGAGAAAACAAATCTGACAGGTTTGCAAAATATAGCCTTGAGATCACACTTGAGAGGAAGTAATCGAGTGTCTCAAGACACAAGTTTGTCTGTCTGATTCCTCCTTGGGCACTTGTTTTATCGGTAATTTTCAATATGCATAGAGCACACAACATTTGATCCCTTCATCATATGGTGCAGGTTGGTTCTTATGCTCCCTTTGGAGACATTTCACTACAATTTGATTTCCTACCTTCCTGTTCTTTTCAATGGCCTCAAATGAAGCATTGTATTGCCTCTTCAAAGGTTGACCTTTCTTCCCTTTTGTAATGAGCCCACTATAGTGTCTACCTGTGAGAGAGTGTGGTATAATTGACATGCGGCCACAGGAGTCTATAAAGCCCTTAAAGATACCCATATTCTAGCTTTTAAAGAGGTGGAAAAGGTATGGGAACATGATCTACAGAAAACTGTATCGGATAAACAATGGGAGTATTTTTGGGGGAAAACTGCTCAATGTTCCTTGTCTGCATCCTTAACCCGATCAAGCTTCTATCTTGCTCACCAGGCTATCTGGACTCCAGTAAAGCTGCATCGGATGCACACCTCTATATATTCTCTGTGTTGACTTTGTAATAATGAAGTAGGCACTTTGAATCGTCTGTATTTTATTCTACTAATCTTTTTGGCAAAAAGTATGGGAAGTAACTTTAAAAATCTTTTCTTTTCAATTACCAATTTCCTACTCTATTGATATTCTGAAAGCTACTGCTCTCTTTCTCAATATCTTTCTCCTTCTGATGGGGTGTTCTTAAATATTCTTTTTTTCTTGCATGTCAATGTATTCTGGGTTGCTGGAAAGACTGTCCACTACTAAATGTTTTCTTTTGGTGCAACAAAGTATATCTTGTACATACGTATGAGATTACAACTGCATTCAAATCTGATACTATAGTGCCTTTACAATATCAAGAGTTTGGAAGCCTGTACAGAGATATGTTGGGGCTCATTCTATTCTCGATGCCATTGTATCGTTTGATTTATATGACACGTTTTCCTTTGCCAATTTGTCTTTTCCTTAGGATGTACTTGTTAAATGGACTTTCCAAGCTGGTTGTACTAGTTTGTATTTGTTGTTGTTTTCTTTTTTGTTTTGCTGATATATCCATAAAAATGATCGAATTTAAGACAACCTGATAACCAATAATCTATGTGAACTGATGCATAGTTTTCAGGCCCACAATTATTGATTCTTTTCCATTGCCCTTATAGCCAAGCTATAGGAGCTTTATAAACACACCAAATAATGCTATTGAGTCACAAATAATTACAAAATGTTCAAAATTTGCCAACAAGATCTACATAAACTGTCCAATGTTTACAATTTGACCCCCAATTAAAGCAGTGTGATTGCCATGTTAGTCCATTTTGATATGTGTGTAAATAAAATGTGGTAATGTGAAAGGACCACGTCTAAGAGGCAAATAGTATGCCAGTACAAAACCACTGTATTAAAAAACATAAAACATTTTGGTATATAGTCTTATTTCAGGTATATTCTGTTTAGTTCTATCCACAGTGATGTATATGTCAATTCATCCTTGAGTGTTTTAGTGTGGTAGCTGGTAGTGCTCATGATAGATAATAGAAATGTATGTTTTACAGTAGAACCGTAGCTGAGATTTGTATGCATATTATAGCATTACATATTACTGTGAGGGTAATATGTATCTGAGAAAATCTTTTTTTTTCTGAGATTGCTATAATGTGTTACAGTACTAGAAGTATAGATACTGGTGTTTGTACTAAAGTATTGCGGATGTGTCTGCTCCTCCTTCTTTCAGTATATTTATCTAAATGTGAGCTGATGCTATGCTAATGTTTTTAATGCATACAGAAGCATGGTAGGTGCAAGAAGGAGTATGTGAGGAATGATTCAATGAGTGTGAGAGAAAAAGATGGAGGCAGTGAGAGAGGGAGTTGGTATAGATGTGAATGCAAGGAAAGCTGAGTTTAAGATTATAGTAAGAAAGATGGTATGCATATTTTAAATGAGAATCTCATGTTAGGGTATGCAAGAGCAGCTTTTATACTCTTAGGCAAGTGCTTTGATCATCTGCTCTGTTCCTTTAAAAGGGCTTCTGCATGGGAAACTTTGACCATCATTAAAAATTAAGGGCAGGTGGATAAAACAAAATACTTGGGATGTTATATGATTAAATAAAAAAGAGGGGTTATTGTAGCTTGGTTTCACCTTTTACTTCAAGAGTACAAAAGTTTTCAAAGCATCAAAGTAACTGGGACCTGCATGGTTGAGGTAGCATTCACATTTGCATCAGCCTGAATATGTTTGTGTCTGAGGGTTCTGGGAAGTTGAATAAAAGGCATGGATATATTTGGATTAATGGAAGTTTGTGGGCATATCTGAAGACAGAGTAAAGGAGCTAAAACTTCTAGGCAGATCAGCAGGGTTTTAAAGGTTGGGGCGAACAGGGGAGAATGGAGGCTATTAAACTAGGGGTTTTTGGAAATCCTGTCACCTGGATAGAACTGGGAACGAACTAGAAAAACTACGGTGACTCCTCCTCCTGCATACTCAAAATACCTATTTTTCAGGTTGTGACAAAGATCCTTTTGTGCTGAATTGCCCAAGTGTCTCCGTTTACAACAGCTGCTATTGGGCAAAACCCAAATATTTCCACACAAATTCAGCCTCCAGATTCCAAAATGTGTTTTCTTATATCAAGACTTACTTGTACATGTGATGCATAAAGCAGCAAAAAAAAAAAAAAATATATATATATATAAAATTACTGAACTAAGACAGTAGCTTTTAAACTGGTGCATGTGCACACATTTGTGAGCCCATACCCAGGGACATGGCCATTCTATAACATATGTGCGGATTTGTGCGCATGTTATAAAATAGCCTGACCTCACACGCATGAGCACGCAATTTTAAGTGGATATGTGCCTATGTGGGCAAGTGACACTTCTACTGCGTAAGTGGGGGATTTTAAAAGACATGCGCGCCAACACCATTACCAGTTTTTCTAGTTTGTTCCCAGTTCTATCCAGGTAAGTGACAGGATTTCCAAAAACCCCTAGTTTAATAGCCTCCATTCTCCCCTGTTCGCCCCAACCTTTAAAACCCTGCTGATCTGCCTAGAAGTTTTAGTTTTACAACTTAAACGTCATCTATAGCAGAAGTAAAGTTACGCAGCAGGAGATCCCAGTGCGTACCTATGCACATATTTACATGCTAATTTCAAGTTAATATCCAGGAACACCCATGCCCTGCCCAGACCGCGGCCAGACCCCCTTTTTTGAACTTTTCATTTGTGCGTTCAGTGTGAAGTATGGGCATATACGGGCGGCTTTTAATATCTGCTCGGTGCATGCCGGCTGACTTGTGCACATATCTCCTGGTCTTGGTGTACACTGGACTTTTAAAATTCATCTTTAAGGGAACAAACCGATCACCCCAAAGTGTCCCAAATCATGCAACAAATCAGCAGATCTAAAGCAGTAATACTATCATATTTTTTTTTTCTGAATATTCATTTGGCAATATAAATAAACACACACACACACACTTCTGATGTGAACTCACAAATGGGCTTATTTTTTTAAAGCCTGGCGCGCACCGAAATGGGGAGATACGAGCATGGCCAGGCCGCGCACACGCTCTGCACGTTTTCAAATGCTCATGACCATGCGCGTATCTCCCGGTATGCGCACAACAACATTTTTTTATGTTTAAAGGGGTTGGCCGAGGAGGAGCGGGGTGGGGTCTGGGCGGGATGTGGGCAGGGATATTAGGCACGGTCCTGCTTGAAGTGTGTGCCAGAAGCCGGCCAGCACGAGCAACTTGCTGCTGCTCCTTAGAGCAGGTAAGCTGAGAAACAAAAAAAAAAAAAAGGGTAGTTTGGCAGGTTTTAGGGGTCAGAGAGAAGAGGGGAAAAGGCAGGCAGGATAGGTAGGAGTTTTAGTAAGTTTCCCTCCAGTCCGGGAACCGCACACATAGGGACGCCCATGCGGTTCTTTAAAAATTAACCTTTAAGTGCTTTCTGGGTACACAATTGGGAATGGCACACACATACTTTTGATAATGAATGCAAATGTAATTTATCCTTTTTGTGGAGGCACTGTTGATTTAGTCTCTTCCATTCAGAAAGAACCAAAAATGAGTTTTATTGCTATGAAAAATGCATTCAGTTGAACTAAATGCACATCCTTATTTTCTTCTCATTTTTATTTGCTCCTGAGGAGAAAGTAGCGTTTTAAAAGCTCCTCTTTGTTGTCATGAAATCTCGGTATATCAGGAAGCTACATGCAGATAGCAGCCTGAGACGTAATGCTAGACTGCAGCATGGACAACTGAAGAGTGGACACAGGAGGGTGAAAGGGGGCTTCAGATTTTTAAAAGCAGGGTGTGGTTATAACAAAATATGAACACTTCGATAAAATTTTAATTATTAGAAATTACGTTTTATTACAAATAGGTAGAGTACTTTTCCAAGCCATTTCCAAGGGTAAAAGAGTGCTTTACCTAGGAAATGCTTTTTCACAAAATCGCCCAGCTGATTGGCAGGTATGCCATGTATGCCCTACGCATGCAGGTTTACCCCCAGTGAGAAGAGGCATTCCCAGGGGTAGAGTTTGGGGGGAGGGGGGGTTGCACATAACTTTTCTGGTGTACATATATGTGTGAGGGTGGTTTGGTGGAATAATTTTCAAAGGAATATAAGCATGTACTTTCCCTTTGAAAATCGGTGTAAAGTCCTTTAAATCTATAGGGACTGTTACAAACTTACCCTAGAAACCTAGATGCAAGACCGAAAATTAGGAAATCCATAGAGCAGAGGCAGGCAAGGGGTATTTTTAGGTAATTAACATCACTGCTCTAAAGGGAAACAAGCATTAGTCTAAGGGACTAGCAATACAATATCTGGTCCATATTTGATACACTACGATCCCCAGTACTCTTGACTCCCTAAAGCCATGGGAGAAAAGTAGGTAAAAACTATCAGCTGTTCTAAGGAAACAAAGATTCAGATCAGGAAATAGAGTTTGAGATGTGGTGATCCTACCACTCTGCCCTCATAGCTGTAGCAAGACCCGGGTGCTGGGTGCTGGGTGCTGGCCAGGAAAAGAAGTCAGGATGGAGAAAGCACATATGGAAGAAAAAAATAGCTAACGAGGTAAAGACTTTTTTCAGATACATCAGCAGAAGAAGGGAGACAAAAGGTTAAATTGCAAGACTGAGAGCAGAAGGGAAAAAAATGAGTGAAGACAGATGAGGAAAAGCAGAAACTCTAAACAAATACTTCTGTTCAGGTTCTCTGTAAAAAGGTGTGGAAAGGACTTTTCTTGGACGTCAAGGGTACATATAGGAATCGGAATGATTCCACATCATTTGCTGAGGAGTGGCTTGAATTAGCAAAACTCTAGGTAGGCAGAGCCATGGGGGCCAGACGGAATGCATCTAAGTATATTATGGGAGCTCAGAAAGGTTCTGGCTTGGGCACTGAATGGTCTATTCAGTAGATCTTTGAAAGATGGGGTTGGTCCCATGTGATTGGAGAAGAGTAGATGTTATCTTTCTTCATAAAAGTGGTAACAGAGATGAGGTTGGAAACCAAGGTTAGCTAGCCTGACGTCAGTGCTGGGAAAATGAATGGAGAGTTTACCTGAAAAAAAGGATAATAAATTATCTACAGGCCAGTAGCTTGCAGGATGTGAGGCAGCATGGCTTTACCAGAAGGAGATTAGGTCAAACAATCTCTTTTTTTTTTTTTTTTTTGATTGGCTAATAAGAGAATTAGGGTATGTAATGGATGTGTTTTACTTCGATTTCAGCAAAGCTTTTGATATTATCCCCATAGGAAGCTCATTAATAAATTGAGCAGCCTGAGGGTGGGCCCCTAGGTGGTAGTTTGGATTAGAAACTGGTTGAGTGATAGATGACAGAAGGTAGCTGTAAATGGAACTTACTCTCAGCAATGAAATTTGATTAGTAGAGTGCCTCAGGGATGGGTCCTGGGGCCAATTCCGTTCAATATCTTTGTGAAGGGCATTGCGAGGAAACGTTTGTCCTTTTGCAGATAGCACAACAATCTCAACAGAGTAGGCACTCTTGAAGAAGTAAACAGAAAGAGAAGTGATCTAAAAAAGCTTGAGAAGTGGTTAAATGTTTGGAAGTTAAGATTTAATGCAAAATGCAGAGTCATGTATATGGGGATGCAGAAATCTGAGGGAGTGATACACATTGGGAGGTGAAGAGCTGATGTGCACGACCAGGAGAGAGGCCTTGAGGTGATAGTATCTGATGATCTCAAGGTAGTGTGATAAGGTGGTGGCCAGAGCCAAGAGCATAAGGAGAGGTAAAATCAGCAGAAAAAAGGAGATGATGGGTACCCCTGCTCAGGTCATTGGTGAGGCCTCACCTGGAATGCTGTGTTTAGTTCTGGAGGCCATATCTCATAAAAGTCAAGGGAGAGGCTAGAGGTGGTTCAGAGAAAGGGAACTTCAAAAATAGCAATGTAAAATGAGACTGAAGGTCCTAAATATCTAGTGTATACCCTAGAAGGGAGAAGAGACAAAAGGGATATTATATGGAAGAGAGGATAAGGGATATGACGGGATCTAAGGTAACTGGAAGAGTGGTCGAAGATATGGCAGCTGAGATTCAATGCCAAGAGTGCAAAGTCATGCATATGGGGAGTGGAAATCCAAATGAACTGTATTTAATGGGGGGGGAAAGGCTGATATATGCACGGAGCAGGAGAGGGACCTTGGGGTGATGGTGTCTAATGATCTGAAGTCGGCGAAACAATGCGACAAGGCGATAGCTAAAGCCAGAAGAATGCTGGGCTGCATAGAGAGAGGATATCGAGTAAGAAAAGGGAAGTGATTATTCCCTTGTACAGGTCCTTGGTGAGGCCTCACCTGGAGTACTGTGTTCAGTTTCTGGAGACCGTACCTTCAAAAAGAGAAAGACAAGATGGAGGCGGTACAGAGAAGGGCGACCAGGAAGGTGGAGGATCTTCATCGGATGACGTACGAGGAGAGATTGAAGAATCTAAATATGTACACCCTGGAGGAAAGGAGGAGCAGAGGTGATATGATACAGACTTTCAGATACTTGAAAGGTGTTAATGATCAAAAGACAACGACAAACCTTTTCCTAAGGAAAAAATCAGCAGAACCAGGGTCACGATTTGAAGCTCCAGGAGGAAGATTCAGAACCAATGTCAGGAAGTATTTCTTCACGGAGAGGGTGGTGGATGCCTGGAATGCCCTTCCGGAGGATGTGGTGAAGACCAGAACTGTGAAGGACTTCAAAGGGGCGTGGGATAAACACTGTGGATCCATAAAGTCAAGAGGCTGCCAATGAAGAGTGGGTGACTCGCCAGAATGATGGCTACTGCCTGGAGTCAATACCCTTATTAAATAAACATACACAGGCTTGACTCCAACATCGCTCTAAGCTTCAACAGCAAGAGGAAATGTGGAAAAAAAGGATTCACACTCACAAAGAGGGGAGTAGCTGGCTTGTTACGGCGGTTACTACCCCAAATCAAATAAGCCTGATACTTCATTTTCAATGCATATACATACCGGGGTAGATATTCAAAAGCCATTTAGATGGATAACTTACAAATCTGTCTAAATGGCTTATGTGGCAAATTCAGCCACTTATCTGGCTAAATTATAGCCAGATAACTACTTATTCGCCTGGAATTTCGCCATGTAAAAAGGGGTGTTTCAGGGGTATTCTGGGGAGAAGCTGAGATATCTGGCTAACCCAGCCAAATATCCAGTATATCCAACTAGGATAGCTGGATAACTTTAGACCTGCTTCCAAGCAGATGTAAAGTTATCCGG
This sequence comes from Rhinatrema bivittatum, assembly GCF_901001135.1. Lineage (NCBI taxonomy): Eukaryota > Metazoa > Chordata > Amphibia > Gymnophiona > Rhinatrematidae > Rhinatrema > Rhinatrema bivittatum. The sequence goes on along the minus strand of NC_042615.1, from coordinate 449,967,580 downwards.
CCTTGTGTGGCCAGATAACTTGCAACTTAAATGGATCTCTTTAAAAAATATCCGTGAGGTAGTGCTGACAGCCAAGTTAAAAAAAAAAAGAAAAAAAGGGGCCAGAAATATGTTTCTACACCCCCCCCCCCCACCCCACCCTCAAATTGTACATGGCTTGTCGGGCCGTGCAGTCCCTCCTGAAATATTTGAAATTGCTAAAGTTGGTAGATCAATGACCACTCATCCCCCCCCCCCCCATCTTGACCCATTCCCATTTCAAAACTGGTATTACTCCAGTTTCATTCCCCCAATCTCTCCCACCTACCCACAGTTTCAATAGGCTGGTCCAAGCACCCTACCCCTCCGGACCCCCTCATCCCATCCCCCGATAATAGAAAAACACCCCTGCTGTGAGCAAGGTCTCCACTCCCCCACTCCCAGCAAACCAGCGCTGTGTCTGCCTGAAGCAGAGCTGGAAGCATAAACTACGTTTCCAGTGCTAGAAGAGTAACTCACAGCTTTTCAAATATTTCAAGAGGGGGGTGCATGGCCCGACAGGCCATATAGCAAAATTTGGGGGAAGTGAGGAAGAATTGGGCTACGGGTCCCTTAACTTTTTTTTCAACTTGCCTGTCAGTGCTACTTAACCGGATATCATTCAAAGATATCCGTTTAAGTAGCAAGTTATCAGGCCACACAAGGCTGGATAACTTTGGAGCCTAACCGGCTATATTCAGACGTAGCCGGTTAGGTTTTAAAGTTATCCGGCTCCATGTCGCCATAGTGCCATTGTTTATATATCACCAGGATGTCAGTGCAGGCTGGGAAGTTAGGGGTAAAGGGCATGGGAGCTGTTAAAAAATGCTGTCTAAAATAATTTGGTAGGCTAAAAAGAAATAAGAAAAATGAATGAAAGGAGAGAAATTCAACATTCTCTGCATATGAAAAAGTACAATGTAATTCTGAGGAGAGACCCACAGAGCACTGTCTTGGTGAGACCTTACTTGTAAGGTGACTGAATTGAAATGCATCAATCTGGGGAATTCCTGCCTCATTTTCCAGAAGGGTTTTTAGCTTGCAGGCAAAAGAAACAGCAATTAAAAATGCTGATGTGCCAAAACCTTTTTTTTTTTCAGGCAGAGGCTCAAAATGTGGATGGACTACCCTACAACTGAGCTAAGGAGCAAAAATAAAGTTATCTAAAAATGATAATACAAATTATCTGAAGCAGAATTTAAAACAAACAAAAACAAATCAATCTGGATTCTGTTGTGTTTGTTGATTTACATGCAGGTTGTTTGAGATATTGTCCCAAAAAACAGATATATACTGATCAATTTTATGCTAGCAAAAGTATAATTTTTGTATTGATGGAGCTGGTGTTTGTTCATGGGAGAGGGTTTATTGTGGGGGTAGCCTTCTTTATTGCTACTGGTGCAAAATGTATACTGTATTACAGGCCTGGTTTTTCTCTGGTTTTTACACATTTTTTAGGGGGAGGGGATTCAATGGAGCCACAATAGGTTGGCATCGCAACCTGTCTCAAAACCCCGGTACTTCTGGCACAGGTTGGCAGAATTTTGAAAGGTTTCTCCCAGGGGGTAGTGCCTCCCAATGGGGTCTGTTTTGCTCGTACCTGAACAGGAATGAATCTCATTCATAAGCCAGGGTATGTTGGCAATGTTTTCTGCTACCGCCCTTCTTAATATTTGCATTGGGCCAAAGAGAGCCTCCTGAAGCTCATAGGGTGTAATTTGCAGGGGGCAACACATCAAGATGTGCTTGGAAATTCTTCATAATCAGGGCTGTGGCACCCAATATAAGTGAGGCTATTCCTGCATGTTTCTGTCATGTTTTCTTGATCCGATTGAATCTCTTGGTACTTAATGATCTTCGTATGATCCACAGAATAGTCGCTGAGCACTGACATCTCTGTCTCAGCAATGCCATTCTTGTCTTTTTCTCCTTTACCACAATGTCTGGTTTTCTAGCATCGATCTTCCTATCAGTTAGCCTAGGAATGTCTCGGGAGATCACAATTTCTTCTCTTCAGTTCTGTTAGGTTTGTGATTCCAGGGTTTGTTTGTTTTTTAGTTCAGTGATGTTATAGTGTGTTTATACAGTTTCCAATGAATGAGCCATGCCACCTTGTTGTACCTTTCTGTACGCAGGCTTACTGACATCCAGTGATGAGATGTGAAACCGGTTCCATTTCTGTTTTACAGAATCTACATTTGTCCGTTTTTACCATTTTTCCCTATGCTGGCTGTGAAGAATTTCGTCTGTAGATCACTCTCCTGTGCTGCAATTATCAATCTCTCATCTTCAGCCTTGAGTCCTCCTCTCTTTAGCCAGCACTCCTGTGTCAAACCTTGATCTACGTGGGGTCACTGAAGTAATTGTACTTCTTCCCACTGTATCTGAGCGCCTGCCAGTTATCCTTGCTTGTTTGCTGGTTGTGATATTTAAAAAGATTTTTCTCTTTTTTTTTTTTTTCACTTTGTGGGAAAACTTTTAATGAAGTAAGATTTGTAGAAAGTTTTCCATGTTTGAATTTCCTAATATTCCCATCTTTTCCTAGGTTTCAGGTCCAGTGGACACCAGCAGACATTAAGGAGACAGAGGTAAGACAATGTTTGCATCATTTCTGCTCTGGTTATTGTGAGAAAAGATGTTGAGAAGACAGCATTGGTGAAGGAGAACAATGTGAATACTTCAAATTGTTCATAGAAAGGTGAAAGTTGTCCGCTATATTGGAAACATTTCTTTCACAAATGCCACTGCTTTAAAATCCTTTGACTGGTTTCTGTAGGTGGGAAAAAAATGAAGTGGTTAAGACTGTAAGGTGTTTTTTTTACAGAAAAGTATTTTAAGAAGAATTTCTGAGAGGCAGAATTGAGATCATAGCTTTGATAGTGTATATATTTCATGAGGAAAGGAAGTGTTTTAATCCCCAGGTGTGGCCTGTCAAATGTATTAGAAATTATCTGAATATGTAGCTGCTGAGTTGAATAAGCATCACAAATATAAAAGCTGTGTATGCTTGTGAGACGTCTGAAATGTTTTATTATTTGGGGTAACTGATGTAGTACCCCAAAAAAATCCACTTTTTAATAGAAAAATGCAGTTTTATTTCAACTGTTGGAAAACATGATTGATCATTGTTGACATGTTGTTTCAAGTGAGTTTATCAGAGCTTTTTTTTTCTCATGTACAATCTTCTGTATATTTTCAGAAAATATATCTTTTCCCTGGTTATAAGAAAAAAAAAAACAGTAATTCTGGAGCCACAGTGGCTGGCAGTGCTTTGAATGAAACTGGTACATTCACAGCAGAAAGCCAAAAACATGCAATTAATCTGTAATTTTGTTTGAATTATTGTGTGTTTATATTGTAAAGCACGATACTTGCAGATTGCATATCAATTATACAGTACTTGTAATGACCAAGAAAAGCCAACTGTACTTAGCGTATAGCAATTTATAGCTTTTAGATTTTGTTGGAATATTCATGACAATAAATTAAGAGTTTGGAGAACCATCACAAACCTGTTCCACTGTTGAAAATTGGTTCTAAATGAAATTTGGATAAGGTACAAAGTAGCCTCTTAAGGCAAATTAGCAATGTGTTATGGCACTGGATTAACACAAATACCATCTCTAAGGGCCTGATTTACTAAGGCTTTTCTCCCATTCTGTGTCTACGGAAAAATGCTTAGTAAATGAGGCCCTAAGTCTGCAGCGTCGATAGGACCTACTAGAAATCCAGGAATGATCATATTGATCAACCAAGTATTCTGATTGCAAGATACTAACTATATAATAAAGAAAAATCTATTGGTAACCAATGATGCCAATACTCAGTGACAATTCTGCTGTCTACTGTGTGTCAGTTGATTTCATAAACTGATCACATTACACAATATTTTTTACAAGAAATTCTCTGTGCGATAGATTCACTGTAACTAGCCTGCAATCATTTACCTGTATAGAGATAGCATGAATATTTGCATTTCAAATATGAAAACTAGCAATCCATGACCAGAATGGTAAAGCCTACCCATAATCTGGGTTTTGGCGTGAAAGCAAGGGTTTTATCAGATCAAATCACAGATTCACGATAAATACCAAAGTAGCCAATTTTATTGAACCTTTGATATTTGTTCCTTTAATTTCAAAGATGCGTATTATCATAAAACAAGATCTCAATTTGATAAACCGTATTTGGGGGAAAATTCCCAGAGTAAGGGCAGAGTTTATGAACATAATATTGATTTTATTTTTAACCATCTGTACAGCATTTCGAAACAATTGCTGACCATCCACTAGTTCTTAGAGTTTATTTAAAAGAAAAAGCGAGTATTATAAATAATTGGGTACATTTTCAATAGGGCATATAATTACAAAGTTACTTTAAAGTCCTCATAAAATAAGCCATTTTTCAAATACAAGGTACCTGTACACTATTCTGTTTGAATATCAGGTTGTTGACATCGCTAAAAGTTCATGCCTTACACATTTCCAAATGATGATGCAAGTTAGGGATGTTAGTTGTATTCCTAAAATGTGTATAAGTCTCACGAAATCCAATGTATGCATGCAGTTTTCAAATGCACCTTCAAACCTACCCTGATCATCCCTTCGTTACATGACCAAGAGAATGCATATTATGAAAGCACATGCCTATTTTCTGGTGGCTAAAAACTGACTTACCTGGATAAGATTTACTTGGGAAGGATAAATCTATTCCCACCCATGTGGAAGGCACCTAAACCTTTGAAAATTTAGTCCATTTTCATCATAATTTTATCAAGAAGCTCTGTGATGGTGACATTAAAGTAGAATTGAGGTTAGAAGCCAAAGCTAAAAATAAAACTAATCCCAGTTAGGGTGGGTTGTGCATAAGAGAATTTTTCTTTTCCAACTTGACTCATGCAAGAAGTTACTGATTTTAGGGAGAGCATATCCTTTTATGAGACTTCACTTTTTCTAGCAGAGGACGGATGGATATATCTAAACAATGGCACCTGCTTCCAAACATGTTGTATAGGATGTAATTTACAAACCAACAAATGAAGGCTTACACCCTGCTGATAACTGGGAAATGACAAAGCCTAAGGAGCGACATCATTATTTGTTGTGACTTTGCACATAGCTTCCACAACTAATTTTTTGCATTATATCTGTCATGAGAGCTGTTTTATTGAAAAATAAGAGAACATTCTATATGCAAGGAACTTACTGGATATATGTAGACAAAATATCAGTCTTTTGAAATGTTCATGTGCTAAGCAGAGGAACACCAAACTGAATGTCTCCCTCAGATGATAAGAGATCTTATTTGTTGTGCCAATGTGTCACTACCAGCCAGCTGACCTATAACTTTCAGCTTCTGCATGTTCAGTGCATAGAGTGTGAGCTTTATGTAGCAGAGTCTACTCTCTGCTGCCAAAAACAGCTTTGATATTAATTAATAAAGCAGAACACGGAACATGGGAGGCTGTCATAGCTGCAGCACTAAGGCACTGATTTACTCAGTTCTTTCGCCATTCTCTGTGTATGGGTTAAAGGTTTAGGAAGTAAGGCCCAAAGAGAGTGGGAGTTGAGAGGAGGTTGGGAGAAGAAAAAAAAAAAAGAAAGAAAAAAGAAGGTGATTTACAAGTGGAAGGGGGGGAGGGGGCACACAGGGAGAGTTGTGCAGAGGCCACAGATATGGGGTGGACAGGACACATCAACGGATGGGAAAGTAGAAATGATACAGATTGTGACAGTGTCACGATACTGGAAGAAAAAGACATATGGAGGTCGGCTATACAGGAGTAGGAGTAGGAGGAAACTGTGATGCAGGAGGACTGTGAATACAGCCCAGAGACTAGCATTTACTTCAGGGACCCCTGCCATGTCAAATTTTCAAAATTTCCATAATGAACATGCATACAAGGGAAGTAGTACATGCAAAACAACCTCATGCATGTTCACTGTGGAAATCCTGGAAACCTGACTGCTTGGGGTCTCTGAGGACAAGTTTGGGAACCACTGCCCCAGATCCCATACTTCTACATTGATCATAACTTTTACTTAGCAAAATCTATTCCAATTTCCTGGAGCTGGGTTTGACAGAGTATATGAAATATACATTTTCATTGGAAAAATGTGTGATATAATAGAGAAGCATCAAAGCAACTATACATGGTCAGCTCAAAGGGCTTTGCTCGTTACACATTTTTATCACCAGGGAGACACACTGAAAGTACTCTTTTTTTTGTGGAAAATTATAAACAAATAATTCACACAACATGAATAGTTGAAATACAACTGAAAACATAGCAGATTAAGGCAAATAAATAAATAATCAATTAGGCCATCATGTCTGCTCAATTATTCCAGTCCATATAGCTAAGATTATATCCCAGCAGCCATCCATTGAAGCTAGACTATTTGCAGAATATTATTTCTAATTCAAGTCAGCTTTTGAAGTCTTCCTCTTGTCCAAATCTGTTTTAAAACCAGCAATACTAACTGCTTGTACCACATCCTCTGGAAATGAATTCCAAAGCTTAATTATGAGCTAAGTGAAAAACACCTATTTTAGAAAGGCCAGCAACACGTATATGACCCGGGGCTTCAAAAAAGGGACGGGGAGGAGGCGGGGTGGGGTGGTCCGGGGCTGGGGAGGGGCCAGAGGCCTCCAGCACAGTGGCCATTGCCGCTGTGCCAGAGGATCGTGTGCTGGCAGGCTGCCGGCGTGTGTAACTTGCGCCTGCCCAGAAGCAGGCGCAATAGGTAAAATAAAGGTCGGGGGGGGGGGGGGGGGGGGGTTTAGGATAGGGCAGGTGTACCCTAGGAGTACCCTTCCTAGGGGAAGAGAGGTTAGGTTAGGGGGTTGGGAAGTTCCCTCCGAGGACACTCTGAAATCAGAGCAGCTTGGGAGGGAACGGGGAAGGCCGCAGGCATTGGCATGCGAAGTTGCACAATCGTGCACCCCCTTGCGCGCACCGACCCCCAATTTTATAACATGTGAACATTATAAAATTGGGTGTCCATGTGCACGCACAACCTTTTAAAATCTCCCCCTAATTTTTGTATTTTTTGAATGAGTAAATAAGTGATTCACATGTACCCATTCTATTGTACTTATGATATTATAGACCTCTATGATATCCCCCCTCAGCTATCTCTTTTCCAAGCTGAACAGTCCTAACTTCTTTAGCTTTTCCTCTTAGGGGAGTCGTTCCATCCCCCTTATCATTTTGATTGCCCTTCTCTGTACCTTTATCAGTTCAGCTATATCTTTTATGAGATGCAGTGACCAGAACTGCACACAGTACTCTTGTTGTGGTCTCACCATGGAGTGATACACTGGTATTATGACATTCTCCATTCTTTTCATAATAATTCCTAAATTTCTGTTTCTTTTTTGACTGCTGATGTACACTGAGCCGTACATTGTCCACAATGTTGTCCAGATCCTTTTCTTGGGTGTAACTCATTATATGGAACCTAACATTGTGTGGGTTATTTTTCCCTATGTGGATCACTTTGCACTTGTCCACATTAAATTTCATCTGCAATTTGGATGCTCAGTTTCCCATTCTTGCAAAGTTCTCTTGTAATTTCTCGCAACTTGGAATAATTTTGTCTTGCCTGTAAATTTGATCACCTCACTGATTATACCCTCTTCCAGGTCCTTTATAAATATGTTAAAAAGCACCTGTCCCAGTACAGATCCCTGAGGCAATCCACTGTTTACCTTTCTCCACTGAGAAAACTGACCATTTAGTCCTACTCTCTGTTTCCTGTATTTCAATCAGTTTGCTATCGACAATAGGACATTGCCTCCTATCCCATGACTTTTTATTTTACAGAGGAGTATTTTATCATGGATTTTGTCAAATGCTTTCTGAAAATCCAAATACACTACATCCACCACATGTTTATGAACTATTTAAAAAATTAGCATATTGGTGACGCAAGACTTCCCTTGTGTAAATGCATGCTAGCTGTGACCCATTAAACCATGTCTTTCTATAAATTCCATGATTTTGTTTTCTGGAATAATTTCTACAATTTTTTACAGTACTGAATTCAGGCTCACCAGTTAATAGTTTCCCAGAGCACCCCTGGATCACTTTTTAAAGATTAGCAACACATTGGCCACCCTCCAATCTTCAAGTACAATAGACAATTTTAATAATAAATTACAAAATTATTATTATTTATTTATGTATTTATTTATTTATTAGCTGATTTTGTATACCTTTGTTCAGTGGGACCATCACAATGTTTACAACCTGGTAAGAAGAAATATACAATATTTAAGAACATAAATACAATGCGTAATAGATAAAACAGTAATGAAAGTAGTAATAGTAATAGCTCTGCAATTGCATTATTTTAGTTCTTTCAGAACTAAATCCAGGTGATTTGTTACTCTTGAATTTGTCAGTCTGCCCTATTACATCATTCAGGTTCACCATGATTTGTTTCAGTTCTTCTGAATTATCACCAATAAATACCAATTCTGGCACAGGTATCCCCCTAGCATCTTCCTCAATAAACACTAGAGATGTGATTCGGCCGAGCCTTTCAGTTTGGCCTTTGTTATTGGCACAACTCGGGAAATTTCGTTTTTCTGTGGTTCGGGTCTTTTTTTTTCGGTTGCCCCAAATTTCGGGTTAGTGCGCACTAACATGGATGCTAACATGTTAGCACGCACTAATGGGAGTTAGAATGCACTAACTTCGAAAAACAAATTTTCCCGAAATTTCAGGAACATTTGCTTCATTTTTCAGGGTTGCCAAAACAAGATGAATTACACAATTTTGTTGAAGTTGTCTAATTCATCCCAGATGAATGCACATCTTTAATAAACACCAAAGCAAAGAATGCATTTAGTCTTTCCACTGAGGCTTTGTCTTCCCTAAGTGCCCCTTTAAGCCTTCGATCATCTAACAGTTTTTCTTATGAGTTGCTGACTCTATAGCCAGTCACAACAAGAAAGCAGTTGCAGTGTAGTCTCCCATCAAAGGCCCCAGACTGTAGAAGGAAGGAAGCTGCTTAGAAGCCTGTTCTCCTCTCGCATTCTCAGACTCTTTGGTTTGCATTTCTGCCTCTTTCTCACATTGATCTGTTCCTGTCATCCCCGAGTGAGCACGCAGCAGATAGCTTGTGTTTCTCTGCTGTGTCTGTACATTTGAGGGCCACCAAGCTTGTGTGTGGACGTATGACATCAGCGCAGCCTCATGGTTGCTGGGGTGGGCAAGGACGGAAATAGGCAACTGAGCAGCACTTTGGCTTTTACCCCATTACTGCCTGTTTATAATCTGCCTTGCCGTCATCCTTTTAGGCGCCCATCTAATCTGCCTAGTGCTTCCAATGTCCCCCCTCCTGTGCTCCTTTACAAATTCAGAGGTTTGTGAAATGAAGCTCGGATAGTGGGACCAATGTCTTCACTTCACAAGTGGAGGACTGAGGGGCATTGTGCACCAGCCTGATTGGTTTACTTTTTCTTTTTTTCTTTTATTACTTTTTGATTCCTTCCCTCCTTCTGTAGATTTGAATATCTGATTGGTTAATCTTGTTTTACCTGTAATTTTTAACTAACATATTTCTGAATAGCCATGAGACTTAATTTCCCATCAGGATTTGTTGTTTTTCTTGCCTTTATTGCGAAATTCTATGAATAAAAAAAAAAAAAAGAAAATTGTCCTCCATGTGTATAAAAACATAAATGTCAGTCACTATCCAGAGCAGATATATGCCCAAAACATCACATATGTATGCCCCCAAATATTTCGTTTTGCAAAGCAAATTATTGCCAGGTAATTCCTGTTCACACACAGCTTTTAAATATTTTTTTCTGGGGATATTGTAGGATGTTACAATATAAGGTTATACACATAAGGGTAGATTTTCTTTAAGCTACTCAGTGGTCAAATAATTGAATATTTTATAGCCAGCTTAATTTAGAAACATTTTCAAGACTAAACTACATGGCCTGTTTGTAGTTGAAAATTCTCCTGAAGCCAGACCACTCATGTAATTAGCCGTCTAATAGAACATAAGAACATAAGAAATTGCCATGCTGGGTCAGATCAAGGGTCCATCAAGCCCAGCATCCTGTTTCCAACAGAAGCCAAACCAGGCCACAAGAACCTAGCAAGTACCCAAACACCAAGAAGATCCCATGCCACTGATGCAATTAATAGCAGTGGCTCTTCCCTAAGTAAACTTGATTATTAGCAGTTTATTTATTTGTACAGTTTTATATACCGTCATTCGGTTTAGCCATCACAACGGTTTACAAGATTCAATGGACTTCTCCTACAAGCTTATCCAAACCTTTTTTGAACCCAGCTATACTAACTGCACTAACCACATACTCGGGCATCAAATTCCAGAGCTTTATTGTGCGTTGAGTGAAAAATAATTTTCTCCAATTAGTCTTAAATGTGCTACTTGCTAACTTCATGGAATGCACCCTAGTCCTTCTATTATTCGAAAGTGTAAATAACTGATTCACATCTACTCGTTCAAGACCGCTCATGATCTTAAAAACCTCTATCATATCCCCCCTCAGCCGTCTCTTCTCCAAGCTGAACAGCCCTATCCTCTTCAGCCTTTCCTCATAGGGGAGCTATTCCATCCCCTTTATCATTTTGGTTGCCCTTCTCTGTATCGTCTCCATCGCAACTATACCTTTTTTGAGTTGCGGCAACCAGAATTGTACACAGTATTCAAGGTGCGGTCTCACCATGGAGCGATACAGAGGCATTATGACATTTTCCGTTTTCTTAACCATTCCCTTCCTCATCTAACATTCTGTTTGCTTTTTTGACTGCTGCAGCACACTGAGTCGATGATTTTAAAGTATTATCCATTATGATGCCTAGACCTTTTTCCTGGGTGGTAGCTCCTAATATGGAACCTTACATCATATAACTTCAGCAAGGGCTATTTTTCCCTATATGCAACACCTTGCACTTGTCCACATAAAATTTCATCTGCCATTTGAATGCCCAATCTTCCAGTCTTGCAAGGTCCTCCTGTAATGTATCACAATCCACTTGTGATTTAGCTACTCTGAATAATTTTGTATCATCCGCAGATTTGATAACCTCACTCATCATATTCCTTTCCAGATCATTTATATATATATTGAAAAGCACTGGTCCAAGTACAGATCCCTGAGGCACTCCACTGTTTACCCTTTTCAACTGAGAAAATTGTTTCCTGTCTTTTAACCAGTTTGTAATCCATGAAAGGATATCGACTCCTATCCCATTACTTTTTAGTTTTTTTACAAGCCTCTCATGAGGGAGTTTGTCAGCCTTCTGAAAATTCAAATACACTACATCTACTGGTTCACCTTTATCCACATGTTTATTAACCCCTTCAAAAAAATGAAGCAGATTTGTAAGGCAAGACTTCCCTTGGATAAATCTATGTTGACTGTATTCCATTAAACCATGACTTTCTATATGCTCTACAATTTTGATCTTGAGAATAGTTTCCACTATTTTTCCCGGCACTGAAGTCAGGATCACTGGTCTATAGTTACCCTCTAAGTTCACTCTGTTACCCTCTAAGTTACCCTCTGTTCACTTAGAGAATAGCCACTGCCATTAGAAATGGTAACATGGAATAGACTTAGTTTTTGGGTACTTGCCAGGTTCTTATGGCCTGGATTCGCCACTGTTGGAAACAGGATGCTGGGCTTGATGGACCCTTGGTCTGACAGAGTATGGCATTTTCTTATGTTCTTATGTTCTTACCCAGATCACCCCTGGAGCCTTTTTTAAATATTTGGGTTACATTGGCCACCCTCCAGTCTTCAGGTACAATGGAGATTCACCAAGCCACTATAGGTCTATGATGTGCATTAAACAGCCTATATTGCACGATAAATGCTGTATATTGCACAATATTTGAAATACCATGTATATTTTTGGCAAGATACAAATAAGATGCTTTGCATGGCAATTGCATGTATAAATTTTGCAAATTCATGCAAAGTAGCTCGAGCATACCTAATCCTATGTAAATAAAATAACGCAGCTGAGTTAGAATTTTGACAGCCATGTAATTTCATCTACAACTTTTTGAAATTCATAAATCTATCGCAGGAGCATCGAGACCCTAATGCGGGTCCTGATGCTGTCATGGTAGATTTAAAGGGCCCTGCAGCCCAAACCGGTATAGCCCTAAGTTAAAACTCACCAGGGTTGTAACATGACTTCCATCCCCACCCTTGGGCCACCAGTTGAAGTGGCCCCAGAAAAAAAAGTCAAAAGTAGAATAAATATTGTGTGTGATGACAACAACCCCCATCCCTTGCCCAATTCCATTCATAAAGATGAATCACCCCAAGAGTTTGCCCCCGGCCCCCCTTTCCATTAAAATAATACAGCCTTCCCATCTCACTTCTCCCACCCAACAGTGATGGTATACTGGGTCCCTCTCCCACACCCCACTACCTTAAATAAAACATTAGTGATCAGGTTAAGGGCCTGTGGCTCCCCCTAGCCCCTGGCATGGTCAGCACCATTTTCCAAAATGGTGCTGACCAGTCCTTACCCTGACACATGACAGGGGCAAGGATAGGAATCAGATAACGGCCACATGTACATGTGTTTACTAATGAAATAGAAAAGCGCAGTAAACAAATTTAATTTTGTTTCCTTAGAAATAAAAACAATAAAAACCCTTCAGAAATTATTTTTTTTTTGTAGATTTCAGTTTGTTGTGAAAACAAAAAGAATAAAACCCTCTGTTCCACCCCTCTGTGACCTCCCTGCCCTTTCCCTGTCTGTTTCTTATGCCATCTGTGGGGTTCCAGAAGTTCAAATAGGGCTGAAATCATCCCCAGTCCATTCTGGCCCACTGGGTCCCATTTTCAAAATGGCATTTGACTTTGGTCAGCTGTGAAACCAGCACCATTTTATTGTACAGCCATATAGTTTATAGCCATGCTGGCCAGCTGGCAACATTGTGAGAAAGAGACCCATCAGAGCAGAAATGATCGGATATATCTACTTCCCAATTTAAACTGGAACCCTGCAGATGGAGGGGGGGGGGGGGGGGTTAAGAGACATCCAAGGAAGTTGGGAGGACATGGGGTTTTCAATTTTTAAAAGTGGGTGTTGCTGGGGGATTTTCAGTTCTTCATTTTCTTTTGTTCTATTTTTCTTTTCTCTTTGGTGTTAATTTAGTTTCTAATAAAGAAAAACTAAATAAATACAAAATGAAACTAAAAAATGAATTTACAAATAAATAAATAGATACATTGAATGAAAATAAACAATTTTTCCATGCACACCCCTAAAATATAGCTGCCTAGTGGCAGTAAATTTTCAAAACATCTGTTAGAGATCTGCTAGGGAGTTAGCAATCTCTTATGCTTCGACTCCTGAGAGGGGAGGAGTTAGCAATCTGGAGGGAGGAGCTAGCAATCTGTTATGGTTAAACTCCTATGAAGGGGAGGAATTAGCAATCTTGTTAGGAAAGCTCTGTGTTAGAGCTGGGAGTAGCAATCTGTTATGTATTAGCTCCTAAAGGAGGTGGAGTTAGCAAGCTGTTATGAATCTCCGTACAGAGTTGGCAATCTGTAGGAATCTGCTCCTGTGGAAGGAGAAGTAGTAAAGTGATATGCTCAGATCCTGTAGAGGGAGTATTAACAAACTGTTAATGAATCTGTTGCTGAAGACTCCTGGTAGGAAAGGAGTAGCCATCTATTACCAGCGGAGTGCTTGGAGAGGACACTCAGCTGTAGAGGAATGTAGATAGGTGAATCCTTGGGCCGATGGCAGATGGCTGCGCCCCCGGAGGATATCCTGAGAGGGACCACTGGCTAGGCTTGAGTATGGAGACAGACACAGATAATTCTTTTATTAGACAGGTTAGTAGAACCTCCAGAGGTAGCAGTAGTGAGCTGCTATGCCCGGCAGGGCTGAAGTCCCTCAGGTACTGGAACTGCAATCCCAGGGTTGCTGAGCTGTAGAGAAACTATAGAGAGTGAGTAGACAGGGTATGCTGTATTCATAGCCAGAACTGGATGTCAGATCTCACATAAGGTCTTTAGAAAGATCAGTAGCTGGAAAGGGTTAGGCCCTCGAGGAGCGAGTACCTGGTTCCAGGGAAAGCTCTGAGAGAGCGATGGTAACTCACAATTGTCTTCCAGGCAGTAGAGAATCTTCAGAGTGTTCAGGAACATGGGCCCTCGAGGAGCGAGTACCGATTCCTATTGGCAATCTGAAATAGAGAAAAGAGAGCGAGGCCCCCGAAGAGCGGGTACCCCTGGTAAGTCCGAGGAGGCAGAGTAGCTTAGGTAGCAAAACCCTTTGCTAACTCGATCCATTAGCAATATATTGGAAGCGGATGACGTCAGTTCAGGGGGATGCCCCCAAGGTTTGCGCCCTTGGTGGTACATCATTCGGAGCACGCGCACTCTACGTCATCAGGAACATGGCGGATCCACAGCGTCATGTCGCTCCAGGGACACCAGAGAAAGACGGCAAGAAGACGCCACAGCAGCAAACCGTCCATCAGGCCCAGAGGGAGTCGCCACAGTGGTAAGGAGGGCGGAGTGAGGGCGTCGAGCAATGACGGACGCAATAAAATCCAAGCTAGGCATCTAAGTCTATAGGAGGTAATTTTCAAAGGAGTTACACGTGTAAATGTAACATACTATCGTAGCAATTTTCAAAAGCCTTTTACTCAAGTAAAGTGTACTTATGCAAGTAAATCCTATGGACAATTCAGTGTCATATATTGTAACAATTTTCAAAATTCCACTTACTTCAGTACAGTGCATTTACTCGAATAAAACCCGTTTTTAGACAAGTAAATAGTTTTTAAAATTAGGCTCATAGTTAGGAGGCAAAAACATTGAAAGTCTAAACCATATCATTTATTTTTTTTTTTAAATGTTTATATTCCACTTATATCAAAATATATACTAAAAGGATTACAAATATGTACAAATATATAGCGTTTCAACCTGCAGTATCCATGAAAAGGTACATAAAATAAATAGAAGCACATTCTGCAACCGTATGTGAATTATGCTACTCTCTTCCTTTTTTTTTTTTTTTTAAGAAAAGGGACCATAGCATCAGTCAATCATTGATTCAATTCAGTGATTGTTAGCTAACAGAAAGAGTCTGCTGAATCATGCCACATATGTAGTGAATTAAAATACAAAATAGAAAAAAAAATTCAAAATAATATTTTATGTTTTTCTTAGTTCCATTTTCTGATAGCAGATTCTGCCATGGGAGCTATTGCTATCAGATAATTGCCCTCACTTTGTCATTGGACACTTTTGCCTTCAGCTTGAGATAGCTAACCATTATCACCCATAAAAATCTCATGATAAAGCTGACTGTTATACTGTAGTACCTTCACTTGAATAACGATGGAAAAAAAGGGTAAGGTAGCATTACTGACAGGGCAACGTATGTTAAGAAAATGTCTGCAGTGTATGCGAACATTTATATGTAGCTCTGCATCACTTTAGTGTCATGAAGAAAATTAGTAATAATTTCAGAGTATTGATACCCTACTTACTTGGTTATTTTGTGGTCTAAGCTATATCCGTTTCACCAGCTAGGCACATATCTATATTCCTCTCTACACTTTTCTCATGTTCGTTTGACTTCTCTCCTGGCCTGAAGAAAAATGATGCCTACTTAAAGCCTCATTCATTGAGGGCTCAGTATCATTCTGTGCTTATGAGAAACCCTCTGACTAATCAAGCACGCAACACATGTTATTAGGTGCTGTATAGCTACTGGCAACCAGATGTGCATAGCGCTGTACAGAGACACAGAGAGAGTACTTTCCAAGCAGCCCACAAAAGGCTAATGTCTGAAGATATCCGCAGACCTTAGCCTACATTTTCAAAGCAGTCATATGTACATAAAGTCCATTGTGAAAATTTGCAGGTGTCCCTAGAATGCATACTGAAATATGTTCAGGGAGGCGCACACCAGCTCCCAAGCAGGTGTAACTTCTTGCATGTAGATTTATGTACATACGTTCTAAAAATAAAGTAAAAGTATGTGCATTAATTCTTTCGCCTTCCCAAGTCCACCCCCAGAATGCGTCTTACTAATTGCTGTAGTACCGGTGCACACACATGTACGCATGATTTTATAACTTGTGCACGCAGGCTATAAAATCGGGGGTCGGCGTGCGCAAGGGAGTGCACACCAACGCCCACGGGCTTTTCCTATTCCCTCCCCCCTAACCTAACCTTCCCACCCCTTCCCCTATTCTTTCCCCCCCCAGCCCTACTCTAACCCCCCCCAAAAATTCTTATCAAACCTTTTGCGCGCGCTGGCAGCCTGCCGGCACGCGATCCTCCAACACAGCGGCAAATGTCTGCTGTGTCGGAGGCTTCGACCCCATCCCCGGACTGCCCCACCCCCCGGATTGCTCCTTTCTGCAAGCCCCGGGACTTAAGACGAGTCCCGGGGCTTTATGCGAGTTGCCAGGCCTTTATAAAATAGGCCCGGCCCATAGGGGTAGATTTTAAGACCAGCGCGCAGGCATACATGTGCGCGCGCTATCTGGCGCGCACACATATACGACCGATTTTATAACTTGCGCGCGCAAGTTATAAAATCAGGGGTCAGTGCGCTCAAAGGGGTACACACTAGTGCACCCCACGGGCTTTCCCCGTTCCCCCTAACCTTCCTACCCCTTCCTCTAATCTCCCCCCCCCCCCCAAGCCCTACTCTCACCCCCCAAAACTTCTTAGCAAACCTTTTGCGCCTGTTGGAGGCAGGTGCAGGTTGTGCGCGCCGGCAGCCTGCCGGCACGTGATCCTCCGACACAGCGGCAAATGGCCGCTGTGTCGGAGACCTCTGGCCCCACCCCCTCCCCGCCCCATTTTGCGCGCATCACCGTGCCTTTATAAAATAGCTTTTAAAATCCGGCCCATAGTTTAGAAGATCCTAGACACGCCTCACCTAGGAAAGGAAACAATGATGGAGTCATCAAACACATCTACTTCTGTTCCCTTAGAATTTAAGACCTGCGTGTGGGCGTACATGTGCACACATTTGCTAGCATGCAATTTTATAATATAAGTGTATATATGCATGTATATGGCGTTATAAAATCAGCTATACGCACATCCATCTGTGCACGATTTTATATTGATGCGTGTATCTGTGTGCAAATGGCGACTCGAGCATGTAAGTGCAGGGAATTTTAGTAGATACGCGCGCTGAACAAATTACCTGTTTCTCCAGTTTGTTTGCAGTTCACCCCAGTAAAGGAGATAACTCTCTAAACCCCCAAGCTAACTTGCCTCCCTTTTACCCTATTAACCCCAAACCTTAAAACCCCACTGACTACTATAGCCTAGCTTTTTTTGTTACATGGCTTGCATGTCGTCCACAGCAGAAGTAAAGATATGTGGTAGAGGGACCCCCGGTGTGCGCTTGTGTGCATAAATATTTGTGTGCAAACTTCATGGTGCAATCCCACCCATGCCCCACCAAGCCAAGCCCCGCCCCTTTTGGCAAAAATATTTTTATCCACTTACCAGGAGATACGCGTGTACTCGTGCAGTTTTTAAAATCCATATGGCGCGAGCTGGGACGATTCATGTGCGTATCTCCCAGCTTTGATGCATAGAGG
The DNA here is from genome assembly GCF_901001135.1 of Rhinatrema bivittatum. Taxonomy (NCBI): domain Eukaryota; kingdom Metazoa; phylum Chordata; class Amphibia; order Gymnophiona; family Rhinatrematidae; genus Rhinatrema; species Rhinatrema bivittatum. Next base: position 449,949,950 of record NC_042615.1, on the reverse strand, counting down.
ATTAAAATCATCCAGTGAGGCTATTAAGCACCTGCTTCACTAACTGAGCGATCTGCTCATTCTTCCAAAAACGTCTCCAAATGAGTTTGATTGTAGAAATGAAAAGGCATTGCTTGATATAAAATTATACACATTACTGAAAGCTTAAAAAAAAAAATCTGCAGCTAATTGGACCATTTTGAATGCACTGCAATAAACTTCTTCCTTCCGTCTTCTTCTTCTTCATTGTGACCATCTGCTTAAAAAAAAAAGTATCCTAATTACAAAAGAAAGTTCTTACAGGTTGATTTTAAAAGCATTGCTTTCCAAAAATGCACACACACATACAAACGTGAGCGGCACACGAGCACCGTGGATTTTAAAAAGCCACAAAATATTTGCGTATGTACTCGGACAAATGTACGGAGTGGGCCATGGGCTTTCTGGGTAATTTTACTGCTGCTCCTCATCAACAGCAAGACTGTAGATCTCAAGTTTTAGGGCTTATAGAACAGGGTGAGGGGTCTGGGTCAACTGGGCAGCGTGCAAGATGAAGAACCAGAGGGTCTGAAAGATCTCACTATTGACTGGACAAACTGGTGAACTAATTAGAAAACTGGGAATGTGCCTCACATGAGAATGTTTTAAAATTTGCTGACACATGCACGTAAAAGTCGACATGGTCCTATTGAAGACCTACATGCACTAGCTGTAATCATACTTAGGCACAGTTGGTGTATTTTAAAACATATGCTTGTAAGTGCATGCACAATTAAAAATTCTAGTGTATCCTTGCTTGTGTGCCGATAGACACATGTATGGGCACATGCGCACTCGCATTAAAATCGACCTCTTAGGGTCCAATTTCTATCAGGCTCTAAAGCAAAATAAACCAATGAAGTCTTTCTAGAGATTACTTCTTCTTGCTATTGTTCCAATGTCTCTGTAATGCTCAGATCATCAGCTCATGGACAACCAAAGGGGTAATCTCCTTCATCTTCAGTCCCTACAACTGGTTGAAAGACAGGGAGATATTGGACCTGCAGAGTTCAGAGGCAGTGCTTCAGATGAAAAATTCAAAATTTCAGTCAAATATCTGTGCAGCAACTCTCTTGGAGTAACTGTCACAAGTTTAGGAAGATTTATAAAATGAACTTCCTTGCATTATTCTCCACCATCTCAAGCTGATGACGCAAACGAAAGTTATCTCTAACCAAAGTCTCTTGCAAGATCTAAACAGATGAAATACTCTCCTCACAATGTTGAAGTGCCACAGAATTAAGGCAAATATTCATACCTTGATCTTGTATCTTAACTGTTTTTTTTCTGAGAGACTGCATTGCAGTTTCACTATCCCAGTTAGAGAGGCTTTAATCTGAGCCACCTCAGCCCACACTTCCTGCAGAGATGTTGGGAAGAACCTAAATGCCAAGGGGTATAACAATGTTAACCACGTCCAGAAGAAGCACCGAGATAAGCCAGTTTGCCCTCCCTAACTGCCCAGGGAAAAATGCAATAGGTCATTAGCTGCGTATCTTGCTTTCAAATTCATCACCTCCACCAGTCACTCTTGTTCTTCAGTATCCTGCAGCTCTAGTGTATGCTCTATTTCCACGGCATTTAGCGGATATCATCACGGTGTCACAGTTCAAGGCAGTATATGCGCCCTTATTGATGTTGGTTGTAACGGCGTATCTTTACTTTCAGTTTTAAAGGGATATGTGAGTAGCTTTTACTTGCGTGATTTAGGTGCATTTACCCCTCTTAAGTCGTCTTTTGCATGCGTAGGTTGGGGGATTTTCTAATATTCGCGCTGCAATGAAATAAGCAGTTTAACTAATTAGTTTATCATCTCACCCAGTCCATCTGCAGGTTATGGAGATGGACTTGGTGAGCCTCCTGGCTCTTCAGCCTGAATTCTCCCCATTTCACCTAAACCTCCCACCCAGTCATTTTTCTTTTTCGCTTTTAAGATGTTTATGATCACTTACTCCTGATACTGAGCAGGAGTAAATATATGCAAATAAGGTGCCACATTTACAAGCGTAAATTGCTTATAAAATGGAAATTTTACATGCATAAGGGCTATTTTTCTTTTGTGCATGCAGCTTTTGAAAATTCGCCTTTAAGAGAAGAAAGTTATTCTTGGATCTTTTTAAAAGTCAACTTGATTCATCCCCTGACTCCATAAGAGAAGTATGACAACTGTGGTACTGTAAGCGTGTTTTGGGCATTTTGGGGAGAAGTTTCTTCTTGAAGAGTTAGTTAACATGACAAAGTATACTTTTTCTTCTTACCTAGTAAGAGATTATCTATTTATTTATTTATTTATTTATTTATTTAAAATTTTTATATACCGGCATTCATGTTGCAAACACATCATGCCGGTTTACATATAACAGGGGTGTACAGTGAACAATTCAATAACCTATTTGTGTAGAAGGAAGCAGGGTTATATTTGTTGTTCTTTTGTTGTCTTACTCTATAGATTTTCCAGTCTGGCCCTTTAAATATACCATTTGCAAGTATAAATGTGAGCAGAAAGAGATGGAGTGCAAGTAGTGAACACAACTTTAAGGGACCTATTTGAGCCAAAAAGATGCTGAAATAAGTATCCCAGTTAGACACTGGCCCAGGCTATTATGTGCATTTCTTTGTTGCTGATAGCCATTATCTCAGACAGTAAATATGCCTGTTATAAACTGAGCACATATCAAAATGTGAATATTCAAATGGCCAAGATTACTTCACAGTCCAGACTGTTGCTTAGGGATCTGTTTTGCTCACTTGTGAAAACAGCTTGCTCATTGGCCTTTTTCAGACATGTTGCCTGCAGAATTTGTTGAACTGAAATAGACTGGTCAGTGCTAGACATATGTTACCGTATGGTCCAAGCTGAAACCACCTACATCAGAGGCAAATGGCTGATCCCAGGCACGGGGGATTTTTGGAGGCATACTCAAACCATCAGAAATACACTGTAGGCTGAATTCTGACATTCATATGCCCGACTGAAAACAAATGAGTGAGCAAATGTGGAGACCAGGCAATATGCTTTCCTCACTTTTGCTAATAGACTGACAAGTAAATAAAAAAAACTGGAACACACACACACATGTATAAATAAAATATAAGATATGGGGAATACACAATGGCTGCCTTTCAATAAATGTTTAATTTTCATTCATTATTCATGATAAGGTTGTTTCTGTAGCTTACAAGTAGCAAAGTTACACATCAGATAAGGAAATAACTCTTCTTAAAGTGAACATGTATGTAAAACCTAAATATACCAAAAAATATTCTGTACTCTCTTTATGTCGAACAAACATGGCATTTTGTTTCAACAATTTAAATCCTAATGTAATTGTTTCATATTGCTTCGGTTTTGATTGTATCCCTCTGGCAGAGGCAGATTGGACTGCCAAGCCACAAAGAGAAATTCTGATGGGATGGTGCCCAGTTGCAAGATCATTTTTTAGGCTGCTGGGGCTGCATGAGGCGCACAGGAAGTCGGAAGATAGTGACGTCAGGGAGGAAAAACCCTAGCATGGTGGGTAGGAATCGCCAAGCAATCTCAGCCCCTTCCTTCTTTCCCACCCTAATGGCTATAAATCCACTTTTCCTTCGGCCCCCACCACCACAACCACCAGTGATAATCTATTCTTCCATCTCTCCCATCTTTCATTGATGATAACTCATTTCTCTACCCTCGGCCAATAACACACTCTTCCAGCTCCCTGTCAATATCACACTCCTCCAAAATTCATCTTCCCTCCCCCAAATCAAACTGGCTTCAGTGGCAATGCAATGACCATGTGAGAACATGGGAGTTGCTGGACCTGCAGCAGGTTCTTCTGTTATTTCTGCTTTATTTTGAGAAACAGGGAAGAAGGACCAGTAGCAGCAACTGTATTCACACATTGCTCCACTTGACCCTGCACTATATCAAAACTGCTTTGACTATGCAGGAAGAAGAATCTGAAAGGATGCTTTTGTGATATCAACCACTGCAAAAAACGAGTAATGCTTTCTGATATCGGTCATATCTGATTGGCCAGATATGGTATATCACAAGCATTCCAATTCTAGAGCAGAACTCTCAGTTTGAAAAATTTGGTATGCCTTCTCCATTTTATTTTATGTATGTTTTATTATTCTCTGACCCCAAGGGTGGAGGTGTGAAGGTTATACATTTTTAAAATAAATATATTTATGTATATTTCCTGGGAAGTTAATTGAGATATATATATAGAGAGAGAGAGTGAGCCAGTGAGCAAGAGGGAACATAAGTGTAGAGACAAGCTTTTAAATATGGAATAACTAGCCTTAATAGTACCTTAGAAGTCAATGTAAGTATTTTAAAATATACATGTATAGCCCCCATCTCGTACTGGACCTGGGCAGGGGGAGTCACATGGGGACCACGCAAAGCCCCATGACCAGCCCCAGGATTCCCGCACAAGGGGGGAGAACACACAAGTTTTCAAGGTCCAGGGTCGGTAACTTTTACATAAGTGTGCGGGCGCACCTGTGCGCACATTCGTCGGTCCTCAATCAGGGATGCGGCCATTTTATAATATACACGCTTATATGCATGCCTGTCATAAAACAGCCTGACCACGTGCACATGTGCATGAAATTTTAAGTGGATGCATGCAAATGTTGCTTCTACCACGTAAGGGGGGGGGGGGTAGGATTTTAATAGACACGTGTGCCAACGCCATTACCAGTTTTCCCAGTTCACCCAGGTAAGAGATTGGACTTCCAAACCCCTCTAGTTTAATAGCCATGACCTTTTAAACCCTGCAGATTAGCCTAGAATGTTTTGTTTTACAATTTACACATCATCCATTGCAGAAGTAAAGTTATGCGGCAAGGGACCCCAGGGTGCGCGTAGGTATTTACACGTTAATTTCAATGTGAAATCCAGGAATGCCTATGCTCCACCCAGACCAAGCTCATGCCCCACTCCTTTTTTTGGGAATTTTTCATTTGTGCGAATAATGGCAAGTACTCGTGTGTGATGGCCCGACTTGGGCGCATATCTCCCAGTTTTGGCATTCAACGGGCTTTTAAAATTCACCTTTTTAGGGTTTACTCACAGGGGCTCTTCTTGCACCCCTGCCAGATACTCCAGTGATCATTCTCAAGGCTGTTTTTCAAATTAAAGTCCTTTCTGAAGAAAAACTGGTGGCAGAACACAAAGTAAAATAGTACCCTATGTGAGTTTATATCTATGCTCTGTGTGTGTTTGTGTGTGTGTTTGTGTGTTATGTATGAGAGAGAGAGGCGAGAGAGTCTGCTGGCTTGTAGTTTCTGTGTAGGAATCTACAGCTTGGTCCTTTTTCCTCATAGGAAGTGCATTAGTTTTCTAGGCCTGCTGTAATATTTGTACTGCTGCCTTTTCATAGGTAGAGCTGTTGATGTGAAAATCCTGGGAGTTAGTGCTTGTTTGTTATGGCAGGTTTGCTATGTGTGTGCTGAGTGATTTTTACAGTGTTTTGGATTTTATAGCGTGTCCCTTCAGTGGAGGGAGTTTGTCTTACTGTTACGGAGATGACACTAGAATTTGAATATATTGCTTTGATGGTGAATTTTAAGGGGAAATGTCCTAGCTCAGCTCTGTATAGATTCCAGAATTCACTCCCATATAGGAGAACATGCCAAATGATTCTATCACATAATTTTAATGGAGAAATTACTTGCTTTTCCTTAGTGTAGGCAGATGGACTCAGGACCAGTGGGTTTATGCTCCCCTGCCAGCAGATGGAGCTGGAGCAAACTGACGTGACAGTATATATAATATATATATATCCTATTCCATATATATATATTCCAGATATATATATCCTATTCCATATATATATATTCCAGATATATATATCCTATTCCAATCACAATACGGATTTCGCAAGTCACTGAACACAGAATCCCTCCTCATCTCCATGTCTGACTTCATATTAATGGGCCTTGACAAAGGCCAATCCTTCCTCTTAATTCTACTGGACCTATCAGCCGCCTTTGATACGGTCAATCATTCCATTCTCACTTCCATTCTGGCTTCTATAGGTATCTCAGGCACAGCTCTCTCATGGTTTAAATCTTTTCTCTCCAACAGAGGCTTCAAGGTTAAGATACAGAACAAAGAATCTTCACGAATGGATGCATCCATAGGTGTCCCCCAGGGCTCCTCACTGTCACCTACACTCTTTAACATTTATCTTTTACCTATCTGCCAACTCCTCTCCAACCTTAACCTCAAACATTTCCTCTACGCCGACGACATCCAGATCGTGATACCCATTAAAGAATCTTACACAAAAACATTGGTTCACTGGGAAAACTGTCTCTTCGAAATTAAACATCTCCTGGCTAACCTAAACCTAGTTTTAAACTCCTCTAAAACAGAACTGCTTCTCATCTCCCCAGATAATAATGCCATCTCTAATCCTCCAACTATCCCAACTACTACACAGGTGAGAGATCTAGGAGTATTAATTGATAACCGGATGAACCTTAAAGCTTACATCAACAGAACCACCAAGGACTGTTTCCACAAACTCCAAGTTCTGAAAAGAATTAGACCACTCTTCCACACTCAGGACTTCAGAACCATTCTACAAGCTATCATTTTTTCTAAGATCGATTACTGTAACTCTATCCTTCTGGGCCTACCTTCCTCCTATACTAGACCCCTCCAGATGTTACAAAACGCTGCGGCAAGATTACTGACAAACTCCAGGAGGAGGGACCATATATCTCCAATCCTAAAAGAACTCCACTGGTTGCCTGTTCACTTTAGAATCCTCTACAAATCTCTTTCCATAATATACAAAACCATCCATCAACACACCCCACTCGACTTACAAGTCCCATTCCAAATTTATAACTCCTCCAGACCAACAAGAGACACACTCAGAGGATCTCTTCAAGTGCCCCCAGCCAAAACTACCAAACACATTACCTTGAGAGATCGGGCCTTTTCAACAGCCGGCCCCCTTCTATGGAACTCCATCCCACCGGACCTTAGACAGGAGCCCAGCCTCCCAACCTTCAGGAAGAGACTTAAGACCTGGCTGTTTAAAAAAGCTTTCCCGGACACCGATTAATTCTATTCAGCCAGATTCTACCACTTCCACATGTAAAAATGTTATTACTAATGTAAATACCTATACCTAATGTTATTCTCTTTCTTTCTTCTCTCCTCCCAGTTCTATTACCTTGTCATTTGTAACTGCTTCCTTCTACACAAATAGGTTATTGAATTGTTTACTGTACACCCCTGTTATATGCAAACCGGCATGATGTGTTTGCAACATGAATGCCGGTATATAAAAATTTTAAATAAATAAATAAATAAATATAAGCCTGCCAGTATTTTCTTCAAAAGCCATTCTGGACAAACTAGCAAAAAATTTGATTAAAAACATGATTAAAAACAAATAACCAGAACTGTACTCAAACAGCCATAAACACTGAACTTACATAAGATTCTAGGTACCCAAAGCTAGGGACTGAATGAACACTTACCAAACTGAGGTCCATCGAGCCCAGCATCCTGCTCTGAAAGTGGCCAGTCTGGGTCACAAGTACTGATCAAATCCCCAATAGTTGATCCATTTCTTGTATCTCACTCCCAGGGATAAGCGTTGGCTTTCCCCAAGTCTGCCTGGCTAATAACTGTTCATGGACTTTTCCTTCTGGAACTTGGCCAATCCTCTTAACCTTGCTACACTACTTGCCTTGACCATATCCTACAGCAACAAATTCCATAGCTTGAGTAAAAAAAAAGCCTATGATTTGTTTTCAGTCTACTAGAGGTCCCCTAGTCCTAGTATACTTTGAATGGGTAAATAACTGTTCCTTATTTATCCATTTCATCCCACTCATTATTTTATACATTTCAATCAAATCCCCTCTCTGTTATTTATTTCTCCAAACTGAAGAGCCCTAATCTGGTTAGCCTTTCTCCATAAGGGAGCTTTTCCTTCTCCTTTATCATTTTTGTCACTCTTCTCTGTACTTTTTCTACGTCTGCTATATCTTTTTTAAGAGGAGGCGACTAGAACTGCACACAGTTTTCCATGGTCGCACCATGGATCTATGCAAATAATTTCTTTACTGCACAAGAAAAAAAATTGCCCACAGGTAGACTATCCCCAGTCATTTGCTTATTTAATCTGCTCAAGAATTCTACAGAGCAGAGAGCAAAGGGCACTTAGAAAATGCATAGAAGCTATGATTTGAGTATGCTGTGTATTTGGTAAACAGAGTTGGCAAAGATTTTTGCCCACTGTTGGAATTTGCAGTTCTTAGTTACTTTTCACAGAGCAGAATTAACAACTGAACACACATTTTTACATGCACAGCAAGCTTTTTAAAAGAAAGCCCAAACTGCTTCCAGGCCTTACCGTGGGGAGGCTGCACAGTGCTGACATAATTCAGCATGCAGCCTCAGTCCCAACATGAAAGGCTGTTAGAGACTAAACAAAGGAGAACCTAGAATAATCCCAGAAGAGGAAGGAACAGAGCCGAGATAACGAGCATGTTTCTGTTTGAAAGCTGATATTTATAATACCAACAGAATCCTTAAGTGAAATATGTCTATCAGAAGTACAGTATTTCTGACTGGACTGAAAAAAAATACACTAATCTTCAAAGCAGTGCTGCAACTAGCCCTTTTTGTGATGAGACAGATCTAATGGTACACATCCTAAACCCAACACATTATTTATGAAGCCAGACGGTTCAGAAATGCCTCATGACTGCCAGGAAAATTTCTCACTGTTCCCGTATGTTAATTTGTCATGGCTCAAGTCATGCATTTCTGTACCTTTGCCAGCACCTCCGGGAGTCAGACAGCACCTGTGCATGCAGGTTTCTGCCTCTCCAGGAGCAGCGACGTCTAATGGAATGTGAAAATCTTCCCGGGCTCGCAGAGATGACAGAAGATATGACAGTTAGGCCTTCTGAAAAATACTTTCATTTGTCAGTGTGGTGTCTGCTCAGCATTCTAGGATACAGTGTAATGTCACTGTCAACATTTTAAATGCTCCAGAATCATGAACCCTCCTCACCAGGCACCAGCCCTGAGAGCAAGCGAGGTGCTTCCCATTAAACCAAAGGAGCCTTGACAATACTGATTAAAGAGAAGCAGTCAATTTTGGAGAAAATCCAGGTAAAAATGAAAATAAGGAGACCTAAGCAATAAGATAAATATAAATATCTATATCTATAGACAGATGGATATAATTATAAAAATGTTACTGGCTCTTTCCTGTTTTTTAGGTATATATAAAATAATAATGTTATAATCAATAAATATATACTATACTCAGTACTCAGAATACTGAATACTCATCCTACTTCTCAATTAATACAGACATTTTATTGAGTAATTATACGTCACCACTTAAAATAATTTTTCAGTACACTATGACACCCTCCCCATCTTTTTTTTTTTTTAATTTCAACTCTTCATACACACCTCATATATACACCATTAGATCTACACTACAATAAATTCACTCCTGAGGACTGTACCAATGTTCTAAACCATATCTCCCTAAATATCATGTTTTTCAAAGGTCACCCCAATTTTCATACATTCTCACATTGTTCCAACAAAGGCCTAATTTTCAGCGTACGATAGGCTTCATCTGGGGAGCATCATATATTGCACCAACAACTTTTGCTAAAAATCTATCAAACTGGTAAATGTCCTTTCATTAGTCTTTAAATCTGAGGCTTGTTCCGACTTCTGACAAACTTTGTCCTCAGTCCATTGCTCATGCCACATTCATCTTGCTTCAGATCCACTAATTCATTGCTGTTGATAAAATCCCAATGGTTTAGCATACAGCAGCCTTAACCAAAGCATGTATCCAAAAGATGGGGGTGGTCAATAGTTTTCACGAATATCACAGCTGTTAACAAAGATCAACAACTTTATTAACTCCACACACCCGCTTTCCTACATCTGTTTTCATTTATTTTTATAATATATATTTTTCGACCCCCCTCCTCTGGCTGTAACATATCTTTGTTGTAGCCACGGTTCAACTACTTAGCCAAGCGTTACTCATCTTTCATGCCTTCAAAGTCTTGTAGGGATAGAACGGTTACTGGTTGAAGTGTATGTTATCGCTGCTAACAGAAGAATGAGAATACAATTCCTTCATTAACCTGGAATCAAAGCAATATTTCAAATGTTTAAATGCTGTTACACACATCTCCACATAAATCCTTTATGTGACCTACCTTTCTTATATCCATGATTTCAGTTTATGGTGGAAATTACCCAATCTCACTCGTCAAACCTTCCCCTGCTAAAAAGTGCTGCACCCATAAACCGGATATCCAGGTTTAAATCCCTTTTTTTGAATCAATAAACTTTATTGCCAGAACACTCCACAAAATGAAGGCACATATCATCTTCCAAGTGCCCATATTCAGCCAAATCTGTACTATTGGGGCCTCCAATTTTCTTGTTCTAATGCAACTCTTATGTTGTATGATTCATGTTTTTAAAGCTCTTTTGGTATGCCCAATGTATAATTTTTGACACAGACCCACTATAGAATAAATCACTCACATAGAGTTGTATGAGTATTGTACCCTTAATTGATGCTTGATAGATAAAGCAGGATGGTGAAATAACCTAATCTGTAACATATTGGGGCATATCACACAGTTACCACACAGGAATTCCCCCCACTCTGATGGATCTCCCCTTTCCTCAGGGAAGCATAACAAACTGGACTACTATAGATTCCTACACAGAAATTACAAACTAGCAGAATCCTTCACCTCAGTCCCCACTCACTGAACACAGACAGACCCTAATACAGAATAAGTGATCACAAATTAGACTAAAACTGAAATGGAAACCCCAAGAAACCAGATTCTGCATGTAGTGTTGCAGAGAAATAGAAACAAAAAAGCATTTGCTCTTGACTCTTGTACTGTGTAAAAATAGAAAGACAGAAGAGATGCACAGTCTCAAAGCTGATAAATTCTAGTCACTAAACTAAAAATAACATGGGTTTTCCTATCTTTGTTGCCTGAATATTTTACTTTTCTAATCTCATTGATCCCAGTTGCCCTTTATTGCTTTCCTGTTTTCTTCGCCTAACTCCTTTTATCATAATCTCATTTCTATTTTCAATTTCTTCTTTTACCTGTCTTCTTCACTTCCTCCCCTACATCCTGCTGACATTGATCCTTCCTTTTCTTTCTTCTGCATTTCTGTATATTCTTCCTCTGTATCCACTTATAGCTAAATTTCATTCTTCCTTCCCTCTCTCATTCTACATTGCCCTCTTTTCAGCTGTGACCTATGTATGTCTTCCCCTCTTCCACGCTCACCCCCTTCACAGGGCATCTCGCTCCCTTCTCCCTAGCACTTCCATTCACTTTTTCTCTCTTTCCCTAGCTTCCTAGTTCCATCTTTGTCATCCAGTCTCTTGCCCACATTTCCACACTCTAAACTTACCTCCTCCCCATCCCTCATCTACTTACCTCTCTCTCATCCTTTTCCCTGCCCTTAACCCCTTCTTCCTTTTGTTGTTTCATTGTAAACCGTTGTGATATGTATATTTTACAGGAACATTGGTATAGAAAAGCTATAAAATAAATAAATAAATAATCTCTTACCCCTACCCATCCTTCCACTACCCTGTATCTTATCGGTACCCGTCCTTCCATTCCCCCTCCTCAGTCCTATTTTCACCTTGTATCATCCCTTTACAGACTCATTACTTTCCGAATAATATAGTAAAGGATGGTTCATAAAGACCAAAATGGTCTATCCAGTCCGCCCATTTGAGCCCATTTTGGGTAGATGAGCACAAAAATTCACATATGCATAAGCATTATGCATATGTGAATTTCACCATCTATTCCTCTCACCATCATGTCTTTTACCTGACATCTCAACTCTTTTCCTACCACTGCCACCCCAAGCATGCCTAAAATTTGTTCAGAGATATTCTGAACCACCTCTGCTGGTAGGCCTTATCAGGCCTTTTCATCCTTAACTTGGCTTCATACAAAATCAGCAATTAACCCAACACCCACGGTCTTTTCTCTGTGTTATTACTAGGTTTTGTAATAATCCCCATAGACACCAAGGTTGATTATGTTGTAGTAGCAATATTTTATAAAAAAATATGGCCCCTACATGCTCAATGAAATTTCATGCGTGATGTTACAAATGAAGACATGGTGTCTCCATTCAGGTCTCCTCAGTCATCTTAGAAGCCCAGTACATTTGCACCAATCCTGTTTAGGATTGTAACCAATGCTCTGTTCAAGTTACCTCAGTGCTTTCTTGGTGCCCAATGCAATCATAAAACTGTTTTTTAGGATTGTAACTACTGTTCCATGTAGATTACCACAATGGTTCATTACCTTCTCTCTTTCCCTCTTCCACACCACTCCCTGTCCCTTTCCATTGCCTTTCATCCTCTCCAGCCCCCCCAAGCCTTTCACACAATCTCTCGACTCCTCTTCCTCTTCAGCCTCCCTTCTCGTAACGCCATTTCACACACACACTCTAAACCTCACATTGCTACTGACCCTGCATAGCACAGGAAATCAATGAGCTATTAAGCATGGTTCCTACTGCCTATTTTCTGGCCACGCAGTATTGGGGAGAGAGGGAGTGCAGGAGTCTTAATATGTCTGCATCAGGTGGGGCAAAATATTGGTCAGGCCATAGCATAGGTGGACCTCCCCATTCTAATGCTTATGTTGTTCCTGCTCCCAAGAAGGGATTCAAAAAAGCAGTGAGCAAGACCCAGAAAAAAGTATGGCAAGAAGCAGAAGAGAAAGAGGAAGGAGAGCTAAGCCATCTTCATATATAAAGTGCTAGAAAAGTTTGATTCAGAGGTATATCCTCCAAAATCATAAGCTTCATGATCTCCTTTGTCAATGATATCTTCATGCACATCGTCAAAGAGGCTTCCTGCTTGGCTCTATAACCATCACTTTCAAGGAGATCCAGACCACAGTGTGCCTCCTGCTGCCTGAGGAATTAGACAAGTACACCTTGTCCGAGGAAACCAAGGTAGTCAACACCATGCAGCTCAGGTTATTCCTCTAGATATGGAGAGAGAGAGAGAGAGAGAGATCCATAGATAGATAGATAGATAGATAGCTTAGACCAAAGCAATATTTTATTTGCCTGAAAATTTTGTTTCCTGTTTTTAAGGTATAAAAAGTAAACCAATCCACATCCTTTTTATTTTCCTCATCTCTTACAATACCCACTATCTCTTCTCATTACTTTCTTCCTTCTTACTTAGACTCTAGATCTCGAGTTCCCTCTGTCTCTATATTCTTGACTCACAGCCTCATTTCACTCTTCATGTTTCTGCCCACACAAACTCCTTTCACTCCTATTGCTCAGTATTGCCAACATTTGCAATCAGCTGTAACTCATTAGACAGCATGCAAAGTGATACCTATGCATTCTTCTTGACATTCGAATAAATCTCTGCCAATTCACCATTCCCAAGCAAATGTGCAATTTCTTGCACAACGTGCTTGATATCATGTCTATTTAACTTCAGTGACTTCCACTTTTGTAAATGATCAAATATATAATTTTAATTGTTGTGTGTATTATAAGATTGGGGTAGATTTTAAAAGAAGCGCATGGGCATACATGTGCACGTGCTACCCAGCGTGCGCGCGCATGAACACCCGATTTTATAACATGCACCCATGTTATAAAATCAGGGGTTAGCACACGCAAGGGGGTGCACAATTCACCCTTCACCTGTTCCCTCGGAGGGAACTTCCTAACCCCCTATTCTATCCTTCCCACCCCCTAGCCCTATTTTAACCCCCCCGACCTTTATCCTACCTTTTGTGCCTGTCCCTAGACAGGCACAAGTTGCGCACACCGGCAGCCTGCCGGCACGCGATCCTCCAACTTAGGCGCGTCTCGGGGCTTTGCGCGCATCACCGGGCCTTAATAAAATAGGCCCGGTGCGCTTAACTCCCCCTACACGCGTAAGGCTTTGAAAATCCAGCCCTTAATGCGCATTAACTCCTGTTACCTGCAGTACTTAGCTGTACATAATGGGGGTAATTTTGTAACATCATGCATAAATTAGCTAGAAAATGCATGCAAAGATGATACCAACTTTCAAAGTACTTATGTGCCTGACACCACTTTGAAAATTGTTCCACCTGCACATTTACACCTGATATTTAGTGCACAGAAATTTTTCAGGAAAATGTACATGCATGCATTTGGGTTTTCAAATGTATGCACTAAGGCCAAAACCCTCCCCAACTCCACTCCCAGGAAAGCTTCTGCTTAATCCAGGTAAACATATTGGGGCGGATTTTAAATGCCCTGCACGCATAAATACGGCCTGATTTACGTGTGCAGGGCCCTCGCTCGCCGGCGCGCCTATTTTGCATAGGCCGCCAGCGCGCGCAGAGCCCCGGGACATGCGTAAGTCCCGGGGCTTCGTAAAAGGGGTGTGTCGGGGCGTGTCGTAATGACGTGGCATTGCGGGGGCAGGCCTGGGGGCGTGGTCGAGGCCTCCAGACCAGCCCCCGGGTTGGGTGATGGCGCACCAGCAGCCCGCTGGCGCACGCAGATTTACGTCTGCTTTTAGCAGGCGTAAATCTGCCAACAAAGGTAAGGGATGTTTAGATAGGGCCGGGGGGGTGGGTTAGGGAGGGGAAGGTGGGGGGAGGGCGAAGGAAAGTTCCCTCCGAGGCCGCTCTGAAATCGGAGCGGCCTCGGAGGGAACAGGCAGCGCGCGCTGGGCTCGGCGCGCACAGGTTGCACAAATGTGCACCCCCTTGCGCTCGCCGACCCCGGATTTTATAAGATACGCACAGCTACGCGCGTATCTTATAAAATCCAGCGTACTTTTGTTTGCGCCTGGTGCGCGAACAAAAGTACACGATCGCGCAAATTTTTAAAATCTACCCCATTGCAAACAGGACATACATGCATAAATTTACTCACATATTGGATGGACAGTTTTTATAAAGCAATTCCAAAAAATAGACATCTGAAAACTCAATATTAAATATTCAATCTGTGTTGTTAATATTGTGCAGAAGTAGCATAAGATAACATTTCTTTTTAACTAAGGGCCTTCAAAACAGCCCATGGATACACAAGATTTAAGCATTTCACCCCTTACATGTCATAAATAATCATCAGTCTTATAAGTTAAACAGTCTGAGGACATTTTTTTTGTATTTTTTTGGCATGATATCATGTTTCTAACCATTTCTTCAGGGGCTTCTTATTTGTCAAAATGCCATTAGTGAAGGCTTTCTTTATTATTGACTGACAACCTCCTTGACAAAGGCCATTTAAAAAGCCTATTTTTGCTGATAATGCTTTTGAAATATTACTCTATGTTCTCAGCCACACCTTTCCAAATTCCTTTGAACACCCTCCGTGATCAATCTAAGTTTTGCTCATTTCAGTTATTGCCTCTTTTTTTTCATTATTTTACCCTGATTGCTCCCTGTCTCGCTTCCTCCTGTGATGACTGCCTGAGCAGTTTTGGTTCCCGTGCTGACTAAGGGCTAGAACGGACTCCTTAGCTAAGCCTAAGGCTAGCAGAGAGTGCCAGGTCAGCAGAGATGCTTAGGCTTGTTATTCTTAAGAAAGTTTAAACTACAAGACTATACATGCAGTGAGGTAAAACCAAGGTAATGTGGTGTATCACCTTTTATACTATTCACATTACAATTGAAGTATGCATTTTCTCCACCAACTAGAATCAGGTCTCCTGGATTCCTGCATTTTTTTTTTTGGCCACACCAACTTTTTCAGAATTCGTCTCCAGCCACAGAATTTGCTGCTTTCTGTGGAATCATGTGATACCAGCAATCTTGCCCTTATAGAGCTTACTTCCTTTTAATGGTACAGACTGACTGCCTCTGACATCTGCCAACAGCACACCAGTCCATCAACTGTTTATTTATGGGTCCTTTCCACTTGAAAGTTCAAAGTGACTGATAAAACATAATGAAAATAATTACACCATAAAACAATATAATAATGCAGATCAGCTAAACACAGTGGGGCGGATTTTAAGAGCCCTGCTCGCCTAAATCCGCCCAAATCCGGGCGGATTTAGGCGAGCAGGGCCCTGCGCGCCGGTAAGCCTATTTTACATAGGCCTACCGGTGCGCGCAGAGCCCTGGGACTCGCGTAAGTCCCGGGGTTTTCGGAGGGGGCGTGTCGCGGGCGGGCCCGAACCGCGCAGCGTTTTCGGGGCGTGTCGGGAGCGTTTTGGGGGCGGGTCCGGGGGCGTGGCTACGGCCCGGGGCGGTCCGGGGGCGTGGCCGCACCCTCCGTACCCGCCCCCAGGTCGCGTCCCGGCGCGCAAGAGGCCCACTGGCACGCAGGGATTTACGCCTGCCTCCGGGAGGCGTAAATCCCCCGACAAAGGTAAGGGGGGGGCTTAGACAGGGCCGGGTGGGTGGGTTAGGTAGGGGAAGGGAGGGGAAGGTGAGGGGAGGGCAAAAAGAAGTTCCCTCCGAGGCCGCTCCGATTTCGGAGCGGCCTCGGAGGGAACGGGGGTAGGCTGCGTGGCTCGGCGCGCGTCGGCTATACAAAATCAATAGCCTTGCACGCGCCGATTCAGGTTTTAGCAGATATGCGCGGTTCCGCGCGTATCTACTAAAATCCAGCTTACTTTTGCTTGCGCCTGATGCGCCAGCAAAAGTAGGCCAATTCGCGCTATTTGAAAATCTACCCCAGTAGATATTAAAATTATAAATGGTAAAACAATCAATAGTATGAATGTGTAGTCATTTAAAATGAATGGGCAATCTAAACCAAAATGGCCCATTTTTGTTTATTTATTTTATTTATTTATTTAAGAGTTTTTATATACCATCATTAAGTTATTTACCATCATAACGGTTTATGTTTTGGTTCGTTTTAACTAAAATGAATGCACACCTCAAATGAAAAAGCCAAAAATGTTCAGATGGGGGGAAGTGGCAGGTTCTGCAAATAGTACATGCTATTAACAAATAGTATGCAATATGTTCCAAGAAAAAAACAAAACAAAATATAGCCCCTATCACTAACCAAAGGTAAGGCCTTCCCAGGCCTCTCCAAACCCCCACCCCCTGCCAATAAGATGAAGCCCAGAGCCTATCCAGCTGGGCTGAACCAAGCTCTGTCAGGACCAACCCAGACCCCTTCAACCTACCCTCCTGCCCTTCTTAAGAGATCCAGGCCCAGGTACCATCTTGGACCCCATTACCCCCTCTCAGGGGATCATCTAACAAGATATAACTGAGTGGGCAGTCAACCCTGAGACCAGAACCACCAGTGATTTCAAAATGACGCTAGCTGGCCTTGATAAGTTACTATAGCCCCGGTCTCAGGGTCATGAACCATTTTTAAAGAGTCACGGGGAGGGACAGAAGGGAATAGATATCACTGCTGTGGGGAAAGTGGAGCTGATGAGGTCCCTGACCCTGGATCTTTTAAGGAGGACAGGAGGGGAGTCGTAGGGGCTCAGGGAGACCTTGGAAGCTGCAGTAGGGGTAAGAAAAAAAGCTGCAGAAATCTGGCTGGGGTGGGATAAGACTAGTTTGTTTTTTTTTGTTTTGGGGAGGTTAATGTATATTTTCATTCAGCCAGTCAACTAAACCAAAATAAGCATTAAAGAAAGTAAAAAGAAACCCACCCCCAATGAAAAAACAAACGGAAGCAAAATTCTTCTGTTTGCTCATCCCTAATCAATAGTATGATAAAAAAAATAAAACACAGTGAATTAAAGAACAATGCACCATTCAAAATATCTTGTTAAAAGGAAAAAGTTACTGTAAAATGCCAAGTTTTCATTGACTTTCTAAAAAGTAAATAATAATCTAATAGTCTGGCACTCTTAGGAAGACTATTCCAAAGCTCAGGTGCTAGAGATGTGAATCGTGTCCTCGATCGTCTTAACGATCGATTTTGGCTGGGAGGGGGAGGGAATCGTATTGTTGCCGTTTGGGGGGGTAAAATATCGTGAAAAATCGAAAAAACATAAAATCGCAAAACCGGCACATTAAAACCCCCTAAAACCCACCCCCGACCCTTTAAATTAAATCCCCCCCCAAATGACTTAAATAACCTTCGGGTCCAGTGGCGGTCCGGAACGGGCTCCTGCTACTGAATCTTGTTGTCTTCAGCCGGCGCCATTTTCCAAAATGGCGCCGAAAAATAGCGGCGGCCATAGACGAACACGATTGGACGGCAGGAGGTCCTTCCGGACCCCCGCTGGACTTTTGGCAAGTCTTGTGGGGGTCAGGAGGCCCCCCCCCAAGCTGACCAAAAGTTCCTGGAGGTCCAGCGGGGGTCAGGGAGCGATTTCCCGCCGCGAATCGTTTTCGTACGGAAAATGGCGCCGGCAGGAGATCGACTGCAGGAGGTCGTTCAACGACGGTTCCGGCGCCTCGCTGAACGACCTCCTGCAGTCGATCTCCTGCCGGCGCCATTTTCCGTACGAAAACGATTTGCGGCGGGAAATCGCTCCCTGACCCCCGCTGGACCTCCAGGAACTTTTGGTCAGCTTGGGGGGGGGCCTCCTGACCCCCACAAGACTTGCCAAAAGTCCAGCGGGGGTCCGGAAGGACCTCCTGCCGTCCAATCGTGTTCGTCTATGGCCACCGCCATTTTTCGGCGCCATTTTGGAAAATGGCGCCGGCTGAAGACAACAAGATTCAGTAGCAGGAGCCCGTTCCGGACCGCTGCCGTTCCGGACCGCCGCTGGACCCGCAGGTTATTTAAGTCATTTGGGGGGGGGGGGGTTCGGGAGGGTGGGGGATTTAATTTAAAGGGTCGGGGGTGGGTTTTAGGGGGTTTTAGTGTGCCGGCTCACGATTCTAACGATTTATAACGATAAATCGTTAGAATCTCTATTGTATTGTGTTCCATAATGGTTTAAGACGATATTAAAATTATTGGACGATAATTTTAATCGTCCTAAAACGATTCACATCCCTATCAGGTACAACAGCTGTGAAGGTACTTTTCCTAGACATGGATAGCCTGGTTGAGATAATGGGGAAATAGATGAAAGAACTGCACCAGAAGATCTTAGGAACCTAGAAGGCCATAACATCCATCCCTTCTCTCCCTTCCTCCACTCCTCCACCACCACCACCACCACCAGTTTTGCTGCTTTCTTTGTTCCTTCCCCTCCCCTGTTGGGTCATCATCCCCTTTCTTCCATTGGACCCTTTTCTTCTCCTCACGAGGCTGAGACATCCTTTCCCACTCCGCCTTCTCCCACCCCACCCCCAGCCAGACTTCTGCAGCCTTTTCTTTCCCCTCCTGCCAGATCTTCAAATCCCTTTTTACCTTCCCACCCCTCAGGCATTCTTTCCTTCCCAGATGCTACTTCCCACTCTGTAGCACCCTCGTTTGTTGCAGGCACCTCACAGCACTGACTATAACTCTTCATTTTGATTGAGTTCTAAGGTGCAGCAGAGCAGGAAGGGCAGGATAGTGTGAAGGCAGTCTCTGGGAAAGAGTGAGGGGAAGAGGTATGGGAGGGAAGGGAAGAGCAGGGGAAAGAGTGGAGTTAGAGAAGGAGAAATACGAGTGAGAATGGAAAGAGGACTGATTGGGGAAGGGAAGGAGGGGTAAGAAGAAAAAGGTTTGAAATATTGAATGGGAAGGGGAAAGAAGAGAATGATGGAGGCATGGTATATGAGAGGAGACATGGGAGGGAAGGGTGAAAATTTGTTGAGGAGAGTGAAAAGTAGAAATTGGGAAAGTAGAAGCAAATGAGAGGAAAAGAGGCAACTTTTGAGAAGTGGAGAAACCAGCAATAGTCAGAGTGGTGTGAGCCAAAATCTAGTTGGCTCCTTGTGGTAGATCTAAAGTTGGCCAGCAAAATACAGCTAATATCTTAGTCATTCAGTGGCTCATTAAAAATGTACCCCTTACTAATTCATAATACATAGAAACATGATGGCAGAAAAAGACCATGTGACCCATCTAGTCTGCCAATTAATAGCTTTATACTTCCCATCACTCTCTTAGAGATCCCATCTATTTATTTCATGCTTTCTTGAATTCATATATCATTTTCATTCCATGCTTTCTTTAATTCAGATACCATTTTCATCTTCACTACCTGCACTCGGAGACCATTCCATGCATTCACTACTCTATTTTAAGGAAAGGTTTCCTAAGATTACTCCTGAGTTTACCTCCTTTGACCCTTTGTTATAGATCCTCCTTTCCATTGAAAGAGGCTAGCCTCTTGTGCATGGAAACATTTGAGATATATAAATGTCTCTATCATACTCCCTTATCTTGCCTTTCTTCTAGGGTTTACATATTTAAATCTTTAAGTCTATCCCCATATGCTTTAGAACAAAGACCACTGGTCATTTTAGTATCCATCCCCTGGACAGACTCCAACTTGCTTATATTCTTTTGAAGATGCAGTCTCCAGAATTGTACACAGTATTCCAAATGAGGTTTCACCAGGGTCCTATACAGGGGTCCTATACACCTCCCTTTTTCTGCTGCTAGGAAAATCATTTGTGGTATACAACAGTGCAGGCAGAAAGGCTCTCACAACTGTCCTGAAGATCATAACCTTCCAAAATGGTAAGGAAGCATTCCAGAGTGGTAGAGCAGAGGTTAGCTGTCTGTTTCTTCTTGATTAGGGGTTGGGAAGACTGGGACTTCATCCTAGATAGATTATCCTTGATGGGATGTAGGATTTTATGGTGGGCACTCTTATATTCATGTACAGGAGAATCCAGCCTTCTTCTAGACCTAGTGGGTGAAATTCTATGTGTTAACCAGCCTTTTCACTTTCATTTGGTTAATTCCAGAGGATTTATAGATGTAAGATACATGCTTGACATTGTGATATCAACTAACAAATATGTCCAAAAAAGGGAAGAATATTGCAAATGCTAAACTGAGATCAAACACACATTTTTACAAAGTATTAAATAATACTGGCCTTGAACATAAATGATTAAAACCATCATACATAATAATCCAACTTGTTGGTTGACTGCTTTCTACTTGGGACCTGAAAATTTTTGATTGTTTAATATAAAAAATACTTAGATGATAAGAGTTCCAGATAAACGCTGGAGTGGCAGAGTAGCTTCGGTACAGAGAGCAAATCCCACCCATAATAATCCGAGAGGTTGCTAACTCGATTAGCTAGCAAAAGTGGCAGGCTTAAATATCTGGTCAACGTGACGTCGTCTCAGGGGGATGCCCCTGAGGTTCACACCAACGAGGAAATAAAGATGAGGGCGGCGTGCACACGCCCTATGGTACCTTGGAGGAGCATGGTGGGAAGCAGCACCAAAGTCGGTCCGGGATGCTGGAGAGGTCGGCAGACAGACGCAGCGGAAGCCAGTAATCCGAGGTGAGTGGGTGGAGCCGCAAGAAGAGTAAGGTAGGCGGGGCGAAGCCGTCGCAGATCGACGGTCGCAACAGAATGTTACCCACTTTAAAGTGTCTGAAAGGCAGAATATAAACCAAATAAATAAATCCATGATATCAGAACAAATGCAATGAAGTCTTAATAAATGACTAATAGGGAACGCAGTTTGTAATCTCTTAGGATAACTCTCATAGTGCAGTAAATTATTATGCTGTATAGGACTGATTTTAAAAAGCATTTACATGCTTAAAATTGGGTTTTACACAAGTAAATGCACTTTATCCATGTAAGTCGGCTTTTGAAAATTTCTACAATATATGTCATTGAATTGTCCATAGGATCACTCCCGCAACTCCATTTTACACAAGCAAATGGCTTTTGAAAATTGCTACCTCCATGAGAGTACACGAAAAATAAGTACAGAAAAGTTTATTGGTCCACCTATAAAGTTTCATCAATAAAGATTTAATATTTCAGAGACGGCAACTCCACTGTATAAATATAATTCTTTGGAAGGGTCCCCCGACACGGACCCCGTGTTTTGCCGCAAGGCTGCGTCAGGAAGGACAACGAATTTTAACAACAATCTGTAAAGAGATGATTAGAAGCGTTTTACTAAAATGAGACCAACAAATGGGTAAAGCCGATGCAATACAAAAGAAATGACATACCTATTAGGGATGTGAATCGTGTACCCTATCGTCTTAACGATTGAAATCGTCTAGCAGGAGAAGAAAATCGTGTTTGGCACGATTTTTTAGTTAAAAAATTGTTTTTTCCGATTAGTGCGCACTAACGGGAGTTAGTGTGCACTAACCGGGAGTAAGTGCGCACTAACAGAAAATGATACAATTTGACACTTTTCAGGTCAGTTAAGGTCAGTTTAGGAATGAATATGTATTCCTATTGGCAGCCCTCTTATTTATTCATGTTACCAAGGTTCCCACTGACAATATATGGTGGATGGGAAATGGAAACAGTTGGTAGCTTGACAAAAAAAGTAATGTGATCAGTCAATGTGACTAGAACTTGTGCCCTAACCCTGATACCAGGGGTGTTGTGATCTTCCTGCACACAGTGCCCTAACCCTGACACCAGGGGTGTTGTGATCTTCCTGTACACAGTGCCCTATCCCTATTAATACCAGGAGTGTTGTGATCTTCCTGCACACAGTGCCCTAACCCTGATACCAGGGGTGTTGTGATCTTCCTGCACACAGTGCCCTATCCCTATTAATACCAGGAGTGTTGTGATCTTCCTGCACACAGTGCCCTATCCCTATTAATACCAGGAGTGTTGTGATCTTCCTGCACACAGTGCCCTAACCCTGACACCAGGGGTGTTATGATCTTCCTGCACACAGTGCCCTATCCCTATTAATACCAGGAGTGTTGTGATCTTCCTGCACACAGTGCCCTAACCCTGATACCAGGGGTGTTGTGATCTTCTTGCACACAGTGCCCTATCCCTATTGATACCAGGGGTGTTGTCATCTTCCTGCACACAGTGCCCTATCCCTATTAATACCAGGAGTGCTGTGATCTTCCTGCACACAGTGCCCTAGCCCTGACACCAGGGGTGTTGTGATCTTCCTGCACACAGTGCCCTATCCCTATTAATACCAGGAGTGTTGTGATCTTCCTGCACACAGTGCCCTATCCCTATTAATACCAGGAGTGTTGTGATCTTCCTGCATGCAGTGCCCTATCCCACCTGCATTACTAGTGAGAGGCTGGCTTCACAGACAGGGGGGAGCTTCCTGACCCTCACTCCTCCCCTCCCCCATGTCCCAGCCAGTGAATGGTGTGTGGGTGAAGGGGGGGGGAGGGAGGATGGTGAGGCTGAAACAGCTCCTTCCCTGCATTACTAGTGAGAGACTGGCTTCACAGACAGGGGGGAGCTGCCTGACCCTCACTCCTCCCCTCCCCCATGTCCCAGCCAGTGAATGGTGTGTGGGTGAGTGGGGGTTGGGAGGATGGTAAAGGCGGAGACAGCTCCCTCCCTGCATTATTAGTGAGAGGCTGGCTTCACAGACAGGGGGGAGCTGCTTGACCCTCACTCCTCCCTTCCCCCAAGTCCCAGCAAGTGAATGGTGTGTGGGTGAGGGGGGGGAGGAGGATGGTGAAGGGTGAGACAGCTCCCTCCCTGCATTACTAGTGAGAGGCTGGCTTCACAGACAGGAGGGAGCTGCCTGACCCTCACTCCTCCCTTCCCCCATGTCCCAGCCAGTGAATGGTGTGTGGGTGAGGGGGGGGGGGAGAAGGATGGTGAAGGGTGAGACAGCTCCCTCCCTGCATTACTAGTGAGAGGCTGGCTTCACAGATAGGGGGAGCTTCCTGACCCTCACTCCTCCCCTCCCCCATGTCCCAGCCAGTGAATGGTGTGTGGGTGAGTGGGGGGTGGGAGGATGGTGAAGGCGGAGACAGCTCCCTCCCTGCATTATTAGTGAGAGGCTGGCTTCACAGACGGGGGAGCTGCCTGACTCTCACTCCCCCCTTCCCACAAGTCCCAGCAAGTGAATGGTGTGTGGGTGAGGGGGGGGGGGAGGAGGATGGTGAAGGGTGAGACAGCTCCCTCCCTGCATTACTAGTGAGAGGCTGGCTTCACAGACAGGGGGGAGCTGCCTGACCCTAAATCCTCCGGGGTGTTGTGATCTTCCTGCATGCAGTGCCCTATCCCTATTAATACCAGGAGTGTTGTGATCTTCCTGCACACAGTGCCCTATCATTAATGCCAGGGGTGTTGTGATCTTCCTGCACACAGTGCCCTATTCCTGATACCGGGGGTGTTGTGATCTTCCTGCAAGCAGTGCCCTATCCCGGTTACTGGGGGTGTTGGGATCTTCTTGCACACATCCCGGTATCAGGGCTAGGGCACTGCGTGCAGGAAGATCACAACACTCCTGGTATCAGGAATAGGGCACTGTGTGCAGGAAGATCACAACACCCCTGGTATTAGGGATAGGGCGCTGTGTGTCTCAGCCTTCACCATCCTCCCCCCCTCACCCACATACCATTCACTGGCTGGGACATGGGGGAGGGGAGGAGTGAGGGTCAGGCAGCTCCCCCCTGTCTGTGAAGCCAGCCTCTCACTAGTAATGCAGACGGGATAGGGCACTGAGTGCAGGAAGATCACAACACCCCTGGTATCAGGAATAGGGCACAAGTTCTAGTCATATTGACTGATCACATTACTTTTTTTGTCAACAACCAACAGTTTCCATTTCCCATCCCCCCAACCATCACCTCAGTGGGAACCTTGGTAACATCAATAGATAAGAGGGCAGCCAGCCAATAGGAATACATATTTATTCCTAACTGACCTTTACTGACCTGGAAAGTGTCAATTTGTATCATTTTCTGTTAGTGCGCACTAACTCCCGTTAGTGCGCACTAACACGATTTAACGATTTTTAACGATAAATCGTTAGAATTTCTATTGTATTGTGTTCTATAACGATTTAAGACGATATTAAAATTATCGGACGATAATTTTAATCGTTGAAAAACGATTCACATCCCTAATACCTATGTCTGTAATTATTTAGTTCACAGGGAGTGCACAGGTATAAGGAACAGAAGGGACTTTAAACGGTGTCAAATTGGCGTGAAAAGCATCAACCAATCAGCAGAGAGGAAAAGGATAGCCAATCAGATCACAGCAAAGGGACTTAGGTAAAAAAAAAACCTCCACTCCATCTCATTATTTAAGCCATATGGAGATAGATTGTTCAAAATGTAAATCCATTTTTGCTCATTCCGGATTAAAATTTCTGAAAAGTTGCCACCCTTCTGCCCCCCCCCCGGGGAGGAGGTGAAACAACACCAATGACAAAAAATGTTAGATCCAAAAGCAAATGTGATAGTGAAACCCAGTGATTAACTAAGGAAGCATTCTCTTGAAGGTTTTTAATATTAGAGCGATTGACGAATTGACAAAGGTCACCTTCATCTTATCCTGCCTTGAGGGGAAGGCACTGGCTTGGGCTTCCCCCCTCTGGGAACGCTCAGATTCCTTGTTGAAAGAACTGACTCAGTTTGTGGCTGTGTTTCGACGGGCCTTTGATGATTCTGGGCGACATGCCATTACAAGCACTAACTTACTACATCTCTGTCAAGGTCAAAGAAGTCTCTCCGACTATACCATCGAGTTTCAGACTTTGGCTACTGAGCTTGCTTGGCAGGAAGACTGCCTCCAAGCTATCTACCTGGATGGACTCTCCTCGCAGCTGAAATATGAGTTGGCTGCACGGGAACGCCCTTCCTCTTTTGAGGACCTTATAGACCTGGCAGGCCGAATCAACCATCATCTCTAAGAGCATCACTGGGAGAGTCAGATGCCCAAGAAGCCTTCGTGGGTTCGTTCCCGGTCACCACCTATTACCAACCCCACTCTCAGTAGTGATACTAAGGTGGCCAAGACGGAAGAGTCTATGCAGTTGGGTCGTGGGCAGCTGACATCGGAAGAGCGCCTCCGGCGGAGACAAACCGGTCTGTGTCTGTATTGTGGAGCACCTGGCCACTATCAACAGACTTGCCCTATCCATCCGGGAAACTCCTTGGCCCAAGTTCAGTAGGGGTCCTGAACTTGGGCGCAACATCTCCGGCTCCTCAGTTATCTGTACCCATTACTCTGATCTGGGATTCCCGGTCCTTCTCAGTTCTTGCTCTGGTGGATTCTGGAGCAGGAGGTAATTTTATTCTCAAAGACCTTGTTCAGCTTTTGGGCATAAAGACCTACTCACTTGAGACTTCTCTTTGTATTGCTTCCATCTACGGAGAGCCGTTACCAGGCCGAATTTCCTTGACTACAGAAGCTATCCAGCTACATACTGGCGCCTTACATACTGAGGAACTCAAATTGCTAGTGTTGGAGAAATCTATCCATCCCATAGTTCTTGGACTCCCTTGGCTACAGAAGCATTCACCCCAATTCAACTGGGGTTTGTTGCAACTGGTGGAATAGGGTCCCGCCTGCCCCTAGTCCTGTCTTCAGAAAGTGATACCACCATCCTTGGTACCCCTGACTACTACGTCTTCTGGCATACCTGCTCCCTATGCCGCCTTTGAGGATGTGTTCTCCAAGCAAAAAGCCGACCTTCTTCCACCTCTTCGAAGGTTTGATTGTCCAATTGATCTCCTTCCAGGAACTATGCCTCCTCAAGGATGCACCTACCCTTTGTCTCTGCCTGAGACGAAGGCGATGATGGAATATATCCAAGAAAATCTTGTGAAGGGATTCATCTGCCCAGCTACTTCTCCCACTGGGGCAGGATTCTTTTTTGTGACCAAGAAAGATGGGTCACTTAGGCCATGTATTGACTACCGCGGCCTAAATGCCATCACCCGTAAGGATAAATATCCTCTACCATTAATTCCCGAGTAATTTGACCGCCTTCAGGGTGCCTCCATATTTACAAAGCTGGATATATGCGGATCGTATAACCTGGTAAGAATCCGTCCCGATGACCTTTGGAAAACTGCCTTTAACACCTGGGACAGGCACTACAAATACCTGGTGATGTCCTTCGGCCTCTGTAACGTGCCCGCCGAATGATGAACGAAACCTTCAGAGAGCTACTGTACACCAAATTTGTGGCTTACCTGGACGATATCCTCGTCTTTTCCAAAGACCTTGATACCCATCGCGCTGACGTCCGAATTGTTCTTCAGCGCCTTTGTGAGAAGGCTGCCTCCTTCACTGGGAATACATGATACATTCCATGTATCGCTCTGAAAACCTGTGATTCTATCTTGGCCTGCTTGGAAAGCCCCTGAGCCACCTCCATTGGTGGCAGAAACTGATACAACTTACAAGGTACACAAAGTCCTAGATGTCCGCCGTAGGGGCCGCCTGTGGGAATACCTCCTTTCCTGGGAGGGTTACGGACCCGAAGAGAATTCATGGGAACCAGCTCAGAATATCCTGGACAAAACTCTCCTCCTGAATTACCATCGTGCCCATCCAGGCAAACCCCGACCTCCAAGAGGGGGGCGTAAAGGGGATGTACTGTTAAGTGTGCCATCCACGGCAGACCTGCGGCGTGGCCTCCTCACCTTCTTACACAGACTTCAGCTTCTGGTTCCTCCTTGCTGGTGGCGGTGGGCCGCCAGCTCCTATCTCGGACCTCCCCTGGTGCCTCCGGCTCTGCCTTGGTCCCCAGTACTGCAGCTCAAGATGCCATTGCTCGTTGGGCCTGTCTGCATGATCCGCGGAGAGACACCACTACCCACGCCGTGCGCACACGCATCTCTGATCCTTATGAAGGGCCCACGGTGGGAATCTGGCCGCAACCCCGGATGATGACATCAAACTCTTCAGTGTATTTAAGTTCAGGCCTCGCTCCATAGCGTTGCCTTTGCAACAGGTTTCCTCGCTACTCGAGTATTCATTGCTACTAGAGAATCCTCTCTACTCTTTGTTCCTGACCTCCATTGTTCCCAGTTCCTGTCTTCATTCCTGCCTTGTCAATGTGTTGGACTGACTCTACGGATATCGACTTTGCTTTGCTTTGCTTGACTATGCTACTGCCTATCTCCAACCCAGACCTCTACTACGCCTCACTACACTACTGCCTATCTCCAGATTCAGACCTCCGCTATGCCCAACTACGCTATTTATTTCTCCGTGATCAGAACTCTGCATTGCTTGCCACGACCTCCGCTTTGCCACTAGCTTGTCAGTGATGCCTCTTCCAGCCTATACCCTGGACATGGACTTATTAGGCTCCGACCTATCATTGCTCAAGCGCCTCCAGCCACTCTCCATTCCATTGGTGCCCGAGTTCCAGTACCATATCCAGTCCAGGAGAGGACCACGCCACCTACCGACTGCTGTCTCTGGACTGAACCAACCTCTCTTGTTTATCAACCTCGAGGCCCACCTAAGTCCTGCCGGCCCCGGCACCCAAAGGCTGAAGGTAGAGGCTGCTCCTGCAGCCTCTACTTTCAGCCCACTCCACCTGCCGACAGTGGGGACCCGTAGGTCCTCACCTACGGGCTGTGTCAACCCCACATCGGCCCAAGGATCCACCTCCGACGCAACAATAGGTATGTCATTTCTTTTGTATTACATCGGCTTTACCCATTTGTTGGTCTCATTTTAGTAAAACTTGCTTCTATGCATCTCTTTACAGATTGTTGTTAAAATTCGTTGTCCCTCCCGACGCAGCTTTGCGGCGAAACGGGGTCCGTGTAGGAAGACCCTTCCAAACATTTATATTTATACAGTGGAGTTGCTGTCTCTGAAATATTAAATCTTTATTTATGACACTTTATTTGTGGACCAATAAACTTTTCTGCACTTATTTTTCATGTCTTATTGATGCTGAGTGCAGTAACAGTTCTCCCTTGCTTGTTGTGTACCTCCATGAGAGGACATTTTCAAAAGGATTTACACATGTATATGTAACTATTATTGTACCAATTTTCAAAAGCAATTTACTCACATAAAGTACACTTATGCATGTAAATGCTTTTGAAAATTAGGCCCTATAGGTTAATAATCATGAACCTTTCAATTTAAACTCGCCTCGCTATATATGTAGTTAATGTCCAGTTATACACAACGATCATCTCTCCCTTCCTTTTTCCTTGACTCCTCCTTCTAATCCCAAGTTGCTACACCTTATTAAATGTAACTTTACCTCCTGTTAATGACTGTGTTAATCGGTTGTTAATGAATGTTAACCCCCAGGTTTATTGTAAACCGATTTGATATGATACATATCATGAAGGTCGGTATATAAAAGAATTAAATAAATAAATCAATAAATAAAATAATTTAAGTTTTAAAAACTGTGATGCATTTTAGTCGATTTTTAAGACTTTGCTGCATTTATTATGAGATCATGGATTTCAAAACACATGCGCAAGAATTGACTCATAGGTTTTATGTTCATGGATTCCCACCAGTGGTTAAAAAAGTTTATCTATGTGCATTGTATTCAGATCATCAGTTACTAACATTAAATTCTTCACTTGTGTGCGTTCTGTAATATTCCAGTAAATCATCAGAGATAGAGGGGGCTATTTACAAGTATTGGCAAGTTTTGGCTTTATATCCTATTTTTAATCAGCTTCCAAGAATAGTTTATACATATGGATGCAACATCAGGGATATAGTTGTTAAATCTTCTTTCATTTCTGGTACAGAGGATTTCCCCTGTGATTTCTGAAGTCCATCGAGCTTGTGCTTCCTGTTATTTTTGTTCTCATGCTATTACAGACTCAGTTTCATGTTATCTCTTAACTGCTAAGCAATACCAAATTCATGAGTATACTGTCTGTTCATCAGTAAACATGTTATATATAATTAAGTGTCCTTGTAACAAAATTTATGTAATGTGTCTCCAGCCCTCAGTACCTTGCTATCCCAGCTCCAGTGTGGTGTCTTTTACTCCCCTGTGGCCTTCCAGCATGGCTCCCTATGTCATAGCTTTGTCCTGCATCCTGTAGCTGACTAGGGACACACCCAGGAATTATTGAACTTTATAGGGGCCGATGACCGGAAATCCTGTGGTGCATCTTGATGACATAAACACTCTTTAAAGCCCAGTTCGCTTTAACAATAGGCCATGCTCCTGCTATTTATTTATTTTATTTATTTATTTGAGTTTTTTCTATACCGGCATTCACGGAGTTCGTATCATGTCGGTTTACATAAAACAAGGGGTGATCAATAAATTATAAACGTACTTAACTATAACATGAGTATACATTTACAAAATATAACAAATTATAACAAGTGCGCAGAAAAAGCAGTTACAATAAAACAAGGATGGTTCTAACTGGGAGTAGAAGAAGAGGATGATAGAAGTTTAACAAGAAGTTTAACAAGAAGTAGAACGTGCAGTGGTTGGTAAGTCTGTATCAGTTTATTGGGTGATAATCAGTCTTGCTGTATTTGGCGGTCGAGCATCAGTCAGGGTCCGGAAAGGCTTTCATGAACAGCCATGTCTTAAGTCTCTTTCTGAAGGTTGGAAGACATGGTTCCAGTCGTAATTCTAAGGGTATTGAGTTCCATAGTGGGGGACCTGCTGTAGAGAAGGCCCTGTCTCTCAGTGTTGTAGTTGGGTGGTATTGGCGTGTGGTACCTGTAGATATTCTCTGTAAGCTTCTCTTATGGGTCTGTTGGAGGAGTGTTTTTTGAGAGCTATTTGTAGATTGAGAGGAGCTAGTCCATGAATATTTTTGAAGATTGTGGTGAGGGATTTATGTATTATTCTGTAGTGGATTGGCAGCCAGTGAAGGTCTTTAAGTACTGGCGTAATGTGATCTCTTCTCCTCTTGTTCGTTAGGATTCTTGCTGCCGTGTTCTGAATCATTTGGAGAGGTTTAGTATGGGATGATGGCCTATTTAACAATAGGCCATGCTCCTGCTATGCTTAGACCCAGACTGTTTTGACCTCACTCTGCTTGCTGTCTGCCCCAACCTTGGACTCTGCCTGCCCTGATCATTGCCTGACTGATTACTACACCTTCCTTTGTTCTGCACACCACCATCTTGTGTCATCTGCCACAGAGCTAAATCTGCTTGCAGATCAGGTAGTGCCAATCCGACGGTGGTCCAATGGGTTCACATCTCAGCCTTGACAGGCCCAAAAGGGCCAGAATTGCTGGAGAGCTACCCCGTTAAAATTTATCCTGGTTGTACTCAATGACCAATAAGGGTTAGGCTCATAGAACATCAAAGTTGTTTAAACACTTGCAAATCACATTCTCCCATGGTTTCCCATTGTTCAGATCATCATCATTCTTTTTATAAATTAAGGTGCACCATTTTGGAACAGGTCTCCAATCTATAAGGGAAGAGGACTATTAGCCCACCTTAATTTTCAGCATTATTGGATTTGCCATTTTGGGATTGTATAACCAGCATATTTTAATGAAGAAATTGAATGGTATTTGTTGCTTTAAATTTTGACAAGTGGATTAGTTAGTATCCATCAGGATAAAGAGGTATGACAAACAACATTCTTTTAGCTGCTTTATGACTTAAATATGCACTGCATTTGTTTTGAAGACATGATTATCACTGATGCAACATTTAGTAAAACATGGTTCCATGTCAGATCTCTAAACTGCTTTATACCAGCTAAGTATATTTTATATGCAAAAATTAAAAATATGCATACAATGAAACATTTTCAGAACCTATGATTATAATTTGTGGACCCAAGTAAACAACAATCAGTCAACAAGTAAAGTTCATATGTATGATGGCCCTAATTATTTATATCCAAGGCTAGTATTATTTAATATTTTGTAAAACTGTGGGTTAGATATGAGTTTAGCAGACTAGACTTTAATACCTGGCTCAAGGCAGAGAAACATGAAATAATGCATGAAGAAAAGCATATCACGCTATTTTGCACATCCCCACCAATGACTAATTTCCAACCGCTGTTGTATTGTAAGGAAGATGGAGCACTACAAATTAAAGAGTAATTATTTTATTGGAACCTCCACTGTGCCAAGCACAGAATTTTTAAATATATTAATTACTCCAACTATGGTCAATCAGAGTTCATTTTAATCAGAACAAGGACTCATTCAGTTTGTCTAACGTTAGAGGTTTATTAAGAGGAGTTTTTTTTAGCTAAAATATAATTGATTTAATGAACATATTTAAGTGATTTAGAATGTTAGAGGCAGTTACAGGTTTAAAGCAGCACTACAGCTTCTTGATCACCAGTTTGGACAGATTTAATTCAGAGCAGTCACAACTATCTACCAACCCAAACTAAAGGTAACTTCAGATTTCTTAATTAAAAGTTAACGTTTATTCTCTTACTACGCTGGCAAGTGCAGCTGAAGGAAAGGGATAGTTTCTATCTCTGTGAAGTCTTCTACATCTGTGTTCTTCATTATGCTGGTCTGGAGGTTCAGCAGCTGGGCAAAGGCATCTGGGTAATCGTCACTTTGTTCCAAAGATCAGGCTGAGGTGCAGGCAGACTTCTTCTGGTCCCTGGGATATAGGAAAAGCTCTTGGATGGCATCCTCTCCCAGGTGGTGGGAACTCCTTGTTCCCTTCTTTCACATATAGCAGTCGATCTGCATAAAACATGTACAATCCCTGCATATGGATGAGGACCAAGCACAACTCTTTGATTGGGAATTTCACACTCTTTTTATCAAAGTGAAGAGTTCATGTTTGCATAGAGATCTGCATAGTCTCAAAAGCCATTAGAGCTAAGCATCCTTCAATCAGTATCAAAGCCCTTTGTTTCAGCAGAGCTAACAGTAGATGTAACCCTAGCTTAGCACAGTCTCTTGATTGCAGGGCCTGGATTCTTTGTCGAGTGGGTAGGGGGGAGGTTACTCCCAAGGCCCTGAGTGCTAAGGGTGTCTCCTTGAGTCTGTCCTATTGTCCCTGGGATAGCCAGTGTATGTCTGTCCCAATGTTTGCTGGGAGTCCCAAAACATGACTGGAGTCATTATGCTAGTGCCCAAAACAATTCTTTACTGATGACCAGTGTATGAAAATGGCACAAGTCTTGATCCACAGCAGCCCAGTGTATTGGTTTATCACAATGCCCTCCTCAATCTGTGCAGGAATGTCAAAGGCCACCCAGGAGAATTCCTACCCTCCATGGCTTGGAAAAATAGGGTCCCCAGGTGGTCTGGGGGTTCTTTTGATGGGCAGAACCACCCCTTCCAACAGTCAAAAATACAAAGTTACTGTCTCTGCACAGAGAGATAAAACTCTGTTTTCCCAGGGTCTTGAGAATCACCAGATGGATGTCCCTTTTGATGGTAGGCTTTGCCTTTCCTCACTGTTAGATGATTCAAACCTTCTGTGCTATAATGCAGCCCTTCATTCTTTTCTTTGAATCCCTGATTGGAGGGATCCCCTGGAGCAGGACTCTTGGTGCTTCAGTCAGGAAGAGGGCAGTCAAAAACTTCCTCCTGGGTCTTGAAACTAAATTTATTTATTTATTTATTTATTTATTTAGTGATTTTTGTATATACCGCGGCACGTTAATAACATCACCTCGGTTTACAATAAACAATAAATCAGCAACAAGCTTTACAGACAATATGTAATAAGGTGGACATAATATATATCAATTAAGAACAAATTAAGAACAAAAATCTTCCAACTGAAGATAACACCGGGGTATACCCTTACAGCAGGACACTGACACCCCCTTCCTCCCTGAGGGTATAGAGGGCAGGTCTTCCCTAACCTACCCATGCCTAGACCCAGGGTTTCCCGTTCCCTGGGCCCAGGAGCTGAACAGGCTCCAGTAAGGCTCCTATCATTTAAAAGGTTACATTTTAAAAAATATACCCAGAGGGAGGATTTCAAATCAGACAGGAAAGATCCCTCCCGACCCTGGTCAGGACCACCAAGCAAGGTTTGCTTGGCTCCTCAGACTGAGTCTGCACAATAACAAAAAGGTAATCTCCTCTCTGTCTCTGAAATCTTTCCAAACTCACAGGACTACCTCCCGAGCTGTAGCTAGGGCATGGTTATATATCCTACCTAGGGGGAATGGCCATTCCAGACCACGTGAAAGGGGGGGGCTGCATCTGAATGGATCCTCCTCATACTTCATCCTGATACCCAAGGTTTACTGGTAACTCAGAAAGGTGCCCGGGTTACATAGACAAACTGATGCCCATGCCAGGATAGGTTTTACAACCTATGCATTCCTCCTGCAAGGCCTGCATTTCTCAGTCTCAGCATAAATAGAAGGATGTCCATGATGCTTTGCTATCCATCTTCCATGTTCTTTGGATCAGAGAGAATGAACTCCTTTAAGACATACTCAGAAAATGTTGGTCTGAATTCTCCCTATATCATCATTTGCACCAGTCCAGCTAGGACCTCATTAGTCTGTATGTTAGGCCTTTAGTGCCTAGAACATTCTTCCATATAAACACAAAACAGTCTTGGCAGTCTTTAACCTTTAGTGCATTGTCCCCATTGTGTAAAAAGGTCATTTGTTTTACTAATAAACACACTTAAAACTGCTACAGCTACTTGTGAAAACATTTATTTTTAATTTGTTTTACCAAAGAAGATTTTGCTACATTACAGAAAGATAATGAACGAGAGGTATTTTTAGCATTCACACTATTTTGGTTTCCTGCACTGTTCTATAGTCAGCTTAATACTGTATCAGTGACTTACCTGTTTATTTCAGGCTAAGGATCAGTGAGATTATATAGTTGACAGTTCTTATCTCTGACTTCTATCGTGATTCTAAATTGCATCCGATGACTTTGGTGCCGCAGGAGTGTGAACAGCCGTACAAAAACAAAGGGCTGATTCCTAGTTGTTATTCAAAGGTCTAGGCTCACCTATTCCTGGATGTAGGGCGGGCAGTGTGTCTGTTATAATGACTGGCGGTATAATTTGTCACAGTGGGTGCGCGCCACATTGTCTGAGCAGTGTTTTAAATATACACATCCTGGAGCTTAGAGAAATCCATGGAAGGCCCTCAGGTGTGCCTTAATAACTCATCCTAAAGGATTCCTCTCTTCCTGTCAGGTAAAGGCACTTCCTGCTATCCAACCCTCTTCAAACTACTGAGGCTGCTATGATGTTTTGTCTTATGTTAGGGATTAGTCTTGATATTTTTTTGTTTTGCTGCAATAACAAGACCGATTAAAGTATAGTGTATTTCCTAGTGATGCATATTATAAGCCATAATTATACATACATATTGTGTTCAGTGCTTTAGTTTTTAAACCCTAGAGATATGGTTAGAAGAATCCAGTCTGGATAATTACCACTTGCTATTCACTGTTTGTAAAATGTACAGGATTACATTTACAGCAGGTGGTGTCACCTATGGTCTTCAATTTATCACAGTGACAAGACGTTTATAGTCATGCTTTCCATCCACCAGCTTGCAAGATTATGTGAATTTCAGGGGGAATAGTTCTAAAGAGTACTTGTCTTGTGAATATCTGGCCACCTTGCCACATTCTATTTGCCATCGGATTGACTTTTAACTTTTGGTCATTTGCGACTCCAAATCTAAGATCAAGACATAAGAACATAATACTTGAAAAACATGAATTTGCAGTTAAATATATATTTAAAAGCAAATTTTTGATGGGGCATGTTCTGTATGATGAGAATATATGATAACATATTAGCTACTCAACGACTGATTATAGGAAGAAATAGTTACGTTGACCTAGTGTCTATCTTCTTTCTAGTTTAACTCCAAAATAGTCACATGCATGCTTCATTCTATCTTTTATTCAGCAAAGTGCCACTCTGGGAATATCAAAGTGAGTGAGGTGCCAATGTGCCATTACTGCAGCTAGGAAAGGTACATGATTAGAAATTTGCCCTTCTATTTTTCTATGAGTTTAGTAACATCGTCAATGAATAATTAAACGCAGGTGGAGAAGACATCTCTGAAATCGACTCTTCGACTATGAAGTATTGATAATATTTTTCCCGTGGGAACGCTGAGTTAAAATATACAGTACAGACAGCTAGAAATATGTATGGATTTCCCCCAATAAAATCAGCAACATTTTTACAACCTGCACAGCATGGCACCAGCTTTGAGATACGTCTTTGAACCTTCTCCTTTAAAATGGCATATTGCAGACATTAAATTGCACAAGCAGCTTGAATTCATGTCATGAAGGCAAGAGTTTGCCACATTCCGATAAATGTTAGAAATATTTCACTTCAAGAATGGGACTGAAGAAATGTGCAGAAATGTTTTCATTTTGGTGTGTGTGTGATAGTGTCTGTCTGCTGCTCACTCAGGCATGAAAAACTGTATTTGGTTTCATTTCACTTGCCCCTAAAAGGTAGAACAGCACGTGCATAAAACACAGCACTTGTGTGACTGACTGCCAATGAAGAAGAAACATCCTAAGACTGTGTTTTCAAAACAGCTTTTCCTATTCCGTTTTATAGTGGGCTACTTTGTAAAGAGACTCCCACATATTTTTTTCCCGGTATGTCAATAATTCAGTTGTTAAGATAGAAGCCTGCTTAAAAACCTTTGCATTTTTCTTGTATATATATATATTTTTTTTTTTTTTTGCTTTTCTCCAAGTTTCACAATTTCACATACAGGTTTAGAAGGATCCCAGAGAATCCTAGACCATAGCTTCCCAAAACTGTTCTGGGGACAGGTTTCTGGATATCCACAGTGACACATGAGTTAAATCGGTGTACACTGACAGTATGCTAATTCATC
Source organism: Rhinatrema bivittatum (assembly GCF_901001135.1). NCBI lineage: Eukaryota > Metazoa > Chordata > Amphibia > Gymnophiona > Rhinatrematidae > Rhinatrema > Rhinatrema bivittatum. Next base: position 449,913,362 of record NC_042615.1, on the reverse strand, counting down.
TCATTCCCAACCCCTCCCCTTTTTCATTAAAAGTGCCCATGCAGCTTTAAAAAAAACCAACCCCTCCCTTCCAAGCACCTCCCATCAGTCCTCATCCCTTCATCCTCAGTCCAAATAATAAATTATCAGTGGGGGGGGTGTCTAGTGGCCCCCTCAATCCCCAGCCATAAAAAGGGAACCTGGTGGTCTGGAGGGCACCTTGACACCCCCCCCCCCCCAGCCCTGTTGTAGCTCCATTCCGTACGTGCCTATTTTTTAAGCACCTACATTTAGCTCTTCAGCCCTAGTCAGTATTCAAAGATGCTAAAAAGCACTTGATTAGAGGAATCGTGAAGTCAGAAGAGGCAGCGCATCTGTTGGCTCCCCCTGAGCTGGAGGGAGAATGGGAGACGTGAGAGAAGTAGCAGTAGTTATTTTGCTGTATTAAATTGTTGATGTGGATATTCAAGGAGTAGAACATGCATTGGAGGGTGGCCAATGTAACGCCAATTTTTGAAAAAGGGTCCAGGGTAATCCAGGAAACCACAGACCAGTGAGCTTGGCATTGGTGCCAGGCAAAATGGTTGAAACTATTATAAAGAACAAAATTACTGACCATATAGATAAGCATAGTTTAATGGGACAATCCTGATATATATTTAGTCAAGGGGAGTTTTGCCTCATCAATCTGTTACATTTGTTTGAAGGCATTAATAAACATGTGGAAAAAGGTTAGCCATAGCCAGTTGATGTACTGTAGTGTATTTGGATTTCCAGAAAGCGTTTGACCAAGTACCTCATGAGGAAGTTAAAATGTCATGGGATAGGAGGCGATGTTCTTTTGTGGATTGAGTACTGGTTGGTTAATGGTCAATTTTCTCAGTGGAGAAAGGTGCATAGGGGAAATGCCCCAAGGATCAGTACTGGGATGACTGCTTTTTAGCATATTTATATATGACAGAGATGGGAGCAGCCAGTGAGGTGATCAAATTTGCTGATGATACAAAATTATTCAAAGATGTTAAATCACAAAAAGACTGAGAGAAATTCTGCAAAGACCCTTCCTGCCTGTTCTGTTTTCCCCCTTTTTGGATTTTTTTTTTGGTCATAATAACTTTTATTAACATGGATAAAGAGAAGGAGGTTCAGAAACATAAACAACTGATCACAAAAGGTCCAAGAGACTCTTTTTATTCCACTGAGAGCTGATGGACCTTGGTATCTGGGACTCAATAACCAAACCAAAGGAAGAGTGGTGTCTTTCATCCTGAAAGAAACTGAGGTATGGAGGAGGTCATCTGGAGGAAAGGATCCCGGCCTATGGCACAAAGGGAAGGATTCTAGAGGATACAAAATGGAGAGAAGCTGAAGGTAACAAGAACTTTGTTGCTGCTAACGTAGGTAGAATACAGTGAGAGTAAAGTGCTCAATAAGTACTGCATAGGGAATTAAAGGATTTAAGAAGATCCAGAAAATGTATGAGAGCAGGGACTACATTCTGGTAAAGTATTGGGATTATACACTAACCACGTACAGTGGGAAGAAGCTGGGATAACATTGGGAATCTACTCTGAGTAATCTGAGAGAATAAATGATTGAAAAGCGTGTTTCCAAAGAAACTGAAAGACTTTACATTTGGGAGTTCAAATCTCTGTACTTGCTTAAGTATATTGAACAACTGTTTATTAAAAACCTTTGAAGGACTGTTTTTTTCTTGTTATGTTTACTACTATATCAAGTCTTCTGATTTTGTTTTGGAACAACCAACTTTTGTGTGAGGAGAAAGTGCTTTCTTCAAACCCTTCCCCATCCCCCACTGGCAAATCTTTTCCTGGATCTGTAGCAAATTTGTTTCCAGACTCTGCAGAACCTGAAGATGGCCCTTGCCCTGCATATAAGGTGCCTGTGGAAGGATCCTGGGGAAAGGGATTGCATTTGATTTACACAGTTTAGAATTTCAAATGCAATTTGATGCATTCCTACTCAGCACATGGCATGATTTTAGACCTACCTCTACAAGGGACCATGTGAGTGAAAACAGTTCACAACAGAGTTCCAAGCAACACAGCAACTGGGGATACACATCTGCAGGTAATACCTGCAATGGGAGAACTTGGTATTAGGGTGTTTTTTCCTATAAAGCTAAATATTGATCTGCAAAACAATCCTCCATGTAAACATTCTGCAAAGTCTGGCAGGCAATAGGTCTCTCAGTCACTTTCCTTCTGTCTTGTAGCTCTCATTCCCATATTCACATCTAGATGAGGTGAAGGAAGGGTGGCTCACAAAGGATTATGCTAACATATTTGCTAATACATCAAGTAGCACTATAGAAATGTGTAGTAGTAGTAGAAGTGATTTTTTTTCCTAATGAAACATGACCAGTTATGAAAATATTTATTTATTTATTTAACATCTCTTATATACCGATAGCCGTTCGCACATCGTATCGGTTCACAAAGAACAAAAAACTTATGGGCAGCACCCTTACAAATAACATAACGTAGATAAATATGGAGTAAAACCCTGCCATACACACCAAAACCCTATTACCTATATCATGGAAGCCCTTCCATCAATTGCTGGTGATGGAAATCTGTTTATTATAAAAAGGTTGGAGAAGGCACATGGAGATTTGTCAGCAAATCAAAGATCTACTGTATACAGTGCTGATTAAAAGAAATAGAGAACACATCTTCTCAGTTGGCAGGGTTTGGTTGTCTCTTCTTATTACTGAACCCCCCCATTCTACCATCTATATTAAAACAGAATCGTTTTCATTGAAACAAAACAAAGAAGGCTAAATTATACCAAAAAAATTATACCTCAACCTGAAATGTGTCTTGAGTATCCAGTTCATATCCATTTCTTGAGGGATTTATATATTCAGTGTACATTATCTCCAAATACAAACAGATCGGCTTGCCAAGCTTAAAAAAATAATTACTAAAACAAGAGCTTAGATTTATGTTTCAAACTTGGCAAATATAATTTTTTTTTTTATTGACATGCAAACATTTGTTTTTAATTTGACAGCCCTGCATTTAAACAACTGAAAATAATGATCCTTCAGAACATTTTCCAGTCACTTAAGTTCTATACAGTTCAATTGCTTTATGTGTGGGAAAAATCTATTTAAAATAGTCAAGAAAATATGTCAAAGAAGAGCTCTTTCCCAAAGGGAAGGAGAAAAAACTGAATTCTTCTGGTGCAAAAGTGTAAGCTTCAAAGTTTCTGCATCATTACAACCTTTCTTCCTTTATGTTTACAATGTTATTTTTTCATACATAGATTCTTTATCTAAATTATAGAATAATTATGCATGGCCAGAATTGAGAAAAATGACAAAAATTGCATTTCCAATAGAAGTGTCAGTACGAAATGACTATTCTGTACTAGGTGTTGTGAGCTGAGCAACATCCTCTGGGCTTGAGCACTTAGCATGCTGACTCCAGCATTTTCTTATATAATCTTACATTATTAATTCAAACAGGGAAACAATATTCACAACAAGTGCCTACCTTGGCAAGTACTCTTTGCAACTCAAACTACTCCCGGAGACACGAGGCCTGTCGATCTCAGCTAGGTTCAGAAAGGTATTCCCCTCTCACTGGTCATGCCCTCTGAGCTCCTCCTGCCCAGCAGGGTCCTGCACATACAGCATTCTCCCTTTTGGGGATGTAAGGTGGACCAGGCATCTAGCCTGGTCCTGCACATGTTTATAGGGGAATGCAGGGGCACAGATATAAAGAGAGAGAAGGTCACCAATTACTAAGAGAGAAAATCAGAGACCAAGAAAATGTGGACTAAAGATACAGAAACAATCCTAATTTTTTGGGCTCCATTCATCTGTATATATTACACCTTACAAGCTTCAGAAAGAAGCTGTTTGGCACAATGCCCATATTAAGAGCACTAGCAGTAGATTTGAGAGACTGAGATCGTACCCAAAATAGCCTAGCTTAAAAGTGAGGTTCATTTGTATGGTATACACAAAACAAACCTAATCTAAACCCGCACTTCAAGCTTTGGAAATATATATATATATATATATATATATAGAGAGAGAGAGAGAGAGAGAGAAATAAATACCATGGAATTAATGATGCACTTTATTGAGATATTAATATAAATGATTATTATATAATTTATATCTCTAAAGATTGTTTAGTCTTCTTGATATTGTTCTGAAGAAAATAATAAAAAGATTGATTTGAGTATATTAATGGTGCTTGTGTTTTGCTCCAAAGGGAGTAGTTTTGTTATATATATTATATTGGATCTAGGATTTAAATAAAAATATGTGGGTACCCAAAATGGTATATCCATCAGAGAACCCTAAAATAGGGTAAGTAACACCACTAATGTTTAAATGCTTTGGAAGATGCTTAATGCTGCAAGTTTTATTACACAATACACAATGGCAAAGAATATCAAAACTATTCAAAAGATAAAACTGGCACAATAACACACACATATCACCTGCCACTTGGCAATAGTTTATTTATTATTTTATTTATTTAGGTTTTCTATATACCGGCATTCATGAACAAGTCACATCATGCTGGTTTACATAGAAACGAGGGGTGCATAGAACAGTAGAACTAAACTTGTGCAAGGGGAAGCAGTTACAAAAAACAGGGGTAAGATAACTGGGAGAGAGAAAAAAGAGGAACGGTGGGGCGTAAAGATTTGTAAGGGGATAATTACTTAATAACTTAATAATAATGAATATTTACAGTAACATTGTTACAGTAGCAGGTGATGGTTATGAGTTGTCTGGGAAGGCTTGTTTAAAAAGCCAGGTCTTCAATCTTTTGCGGAAAGTTGGTAGGCAGGGTTCTAGTCGCTAGTGATCATAATATGATCAAATTTTGAATTAATGACTGGAAGGGGGAGAATAATCAAATCCACGGATCTCGTGCTAAACTTTCAAAAGGGAAATTAAACTGAAAGGAGCAGCTACAAAGGTAAAAAGTGTACAAGAAGCGTGGTCACTGTTAAAAAATACCATTCTAGAAGCACAGTCCAGATGTATTCCACACATTAAGAAAGGTGGAAAGAAGGCAAAACGATTACCGGCATGGTTAAAAGGGGAGGTGAAAGAAGCTATTTTAGCCAAAAGATCTTCATTCAAACATTGGAAGAAGGATCCAACAGAAGAAAATAGGATAATACATAAGCATTGAAATGCAAGTTAAATGTAAGAAAATGATAAGGCAGGCTAAGAAAGAATTTGAAAAGAAGTTGGCCGTAGAGGCAAAAACTCACAGTAAAAACTTTCTAAAATATATCTGAAGCAGAAAGCCTGTGAGGGAGTCAGTTGGACCATTAGATGATTGAGGGGTTAAAGGGGCACTTAGAGAAGGTAAGGCCATCGCGGAAAGATTAAATGATTTCTTTGCTTCGGTGTTTACTGAAGAGGATGTTGGGGAGGTACCCGTACTGGAGAAGGTTTTCATGGGTAATGATTCAGATGGACTGGACCAAATCACATTGAACCTAGAAGATGTGGTAGACCTGATTGACAAACTGAAGAGTAGTAAATCACCTGGACCAGATGGTATACACCCCATTTTTGAGTTCTGAAAGAACTCAAAAATGAAATTTCAGACCTATTGGTAAAAATTTGTAACCTATCATTAAAATCATCCATTGTACCTGAAGACTAGAGGATAGATAATGTAACCCCAATATTTAAAAAGGGCTCCAGGGGCGATCCAGGAAACTACCGACCGGTTAGCCTGACCTCAGTGCCAGGAAAATTAGTGGAAAGTGTTGTAAACATCAAAATCACAGAACATATAGAAAGACATGGTTTAATGGAACAAAGTCAGCATGGCTTTACCCAAGGCAAGTCTTGCCTCACAAATCTGCTTCACTTTTTTGAAGGAGCAAATCTTAGCCAGCCTGCTGCCCTTACATGTTTACTGCCCTAGGTACTGGCATAATGGGTGCTTATTGACAAATCTGGGGCTGGCTGTGCACATCTAGTAGCACCATAGGTATTTTAAGTACTGGTGCAGTTCTAATAGGGATCAGTCCAGTTGCGTCCAGATTTACTTGGATATTGGTAAGCATGGCTAGATAGGAACAGCTTTCAATCATTTAAAACACAAGCATGTCTCCTTCAGATTGAAAAAAAAATCTGAACCAGGAAGATCTTAATTATTTTTCTTTAATTTTTACTACCAAAGGATGTTTTTTTAAAAAAAAAAAAAAAAGCTGCTGTTAATCATCTCTAAGTAATTCTTATCATAACTTTAGTTCCATCATGATGGGAAAGTTTGGTTTTGCCTGACACCTCAGGGCTTGTGTTTGACATGGAATCCTATACTCAGTAAGAAAGTCCTGCTCTAAGCCTCTTGAGGTTGTACTACACCATTTTAAGGGACCTTTGTTTTCAGTTTTTATTTTATTTATCCAAGGAATTTGTCAGTGTTTATTGCAACAAGAATAAAAATATTTACCTCAAAAAATGATGAATCATTTCTTTCTACTGTTTTTGTTCTTGTTGTAATAACCACTGATAAATTCCTGGGTAAACCAAATGTCCCTAACCTTTTTCTAACAATACAGAGGATGGCATTAGGAGTTAGCTTGAAATAGAAGAAATGATTGGAAATAGATTTTCCTTACAAACTTTTTCTTGTAGAACCTATGGATTCTGAGAGGTGTTCAGTCATTATTGAAACACTTTGAGAATAACTTTCAAATAAAGGTGGGCATAAATAAAATTTTTGGTTCATTTTGTTTCTCTCACCTTTTTTGTTTTGGTTTGTTAGGTTTTCATTTGTTTATTTTCTGTTTAGTGTGCACTCTATGAGTTAGTGCTCACTGTGGCCTAGATTCATTATTTTGCTATAAATTTTGCAGGCCTAATGCTTGCTATAAGGAAAAGGAGCATTGTTTAGCTAATTTTCCTGTTATTTCATAGACGTATTGCATTTGAGGTGAGAGAGAGAAGAGAAAGAGAGCGGCAGGAGAAAGATACTCTTCAGGAAGGGCTCATATAAGTAAACTATTTATTTCACTGTAGGAGGGTCAGCTAGTTACTCGAGGTGAGGTTTTGGTGGTGGTCTAGGGTTTAGGGGCAGTTTACATGCACAATCAGAGGTACAAACAGCACAGTACACATCAGTGAAGATTTCATGTGATTTGGAGTGAGGAAAGGTACACAAAGATGAGATTTGTATATTGTACTCGCGACCTAGTTTGATGTACTCTCTACCTAGCTGCTATCAAGCTAGGGCAAGAGTGCATTAAGGTCATACAACACATGTGTATGCAAAACATAAAATACACAGGAAAAACTGGCGCTCATAAATTGAGCGTCCATTTTCTGAACTTGACCACCATCAAAGTTGCTGCTTTCTGTGGTTCTTCTGACTTAATATCGCCAGCTGCAGGGCTGGCAATTTTTGAGGGTTATAATGTATGCATCTGGCGCATGGTTATTTTTTGCATCAGGGATTAACATCTAATAGCCTCATCAATATGGCATTTACATGTGATGAGTGCTATTAGATATGCTCTGGTTTGGACGCGCTCATCCCCTTATTGTATCACGGGGGCTTAACCTGGACGTTAGCCTGAATGCACAGTATTCCATTGGCCTGATTGTTCTTTACACTTTTAAAAAATATTTACTGATTCCTTCTGTGTGTGTGTGTGTGAGAGAGAGAGAGAGAGAGAGAGACTTTACATAGGTATCAATATGTCACTATTTATACCCCTGTAAGAGGGGCACTTTTAGCTTGCAGTGGGTTTTGGGGGTGGTTTTACATACATAGTAAGAGGTACAAGCAGGAAAGTACACAACATTGAAGATGTTCTGTCATTTCAATTGATGAAAGGTATAAGAGGACTTGATTTGTACACATCTACTCCTTTCTCTCTCTCTCTCTCTTCGCATATGTGATAAAACCTTTTTCCCAGTATTGTGCCCATGGTGTATTGCAGAGAAATTAGCCTAACCACACCCCCATTATATCACAAGTGCTATTTCCACAATATTTATAGCATTTTGATAAATCTAGGGGTTGGTATGCACTCATTGTTGGTCCTTCTTTATGGAATGCCCTGCCTGCTGCTATGGGAGAGAGCTAATTTAAGAAAGCAGCTTGGCCCTTCTTTTTCAGGAAGTCTTCAATTAATTAGTTTATTGCATCTACTATCTTAATTATGTTTTTTGTATTATATGATGGATTGTCTATGTTCATTTTGTCTTTTTTTTAGCTTGTTTATTGTAAATGCTGGAATGTTAATGTTCATTAGGTACTCCACTTAGCAGTATTATGTTGTACATGGATAATGACCTCTTTGTACTTTTCTTTGGATGAACTTTGCAGCTTATGGAATTATTGACAGATGGTGTGGCATGTACTCCCATCCCATGTGCCTCTCATCTCAGAACTTTCTGAATTATTGCTGCTTTTGGGGGGGGGGGGGGGGGGGAGTTGTTTCTTCTGCCACAACAAATAAAAATAAATCAAAAGTAAAAGCTTTGTAACCCACTAGAAGCTCAGTTAATAGACTGTAAACCCATGTATCGTTCGTTGAAAGCAGTAGAAATTGCTCCCCAAGGGCCTTTACCTAACTCATAATAAGAAAAATAGAAGCAAAATAGAAATGGTAAGATGATGTTTCAGCCTTTCGCCCACCATCCCCCAACCCTTTTCTGTCTTTTTTTTTTGTGTGTGTCCAAGGGGCCTGTCATTACATGTTCAACTCGGTCACTGTGGTTTGAGCCAAATAAACAGCACTAGGACAGCATCACCAGGAAAAAATGATGAAAGTGCAGGAAGGCCTCAAAAATTGACGTGGATAAAGAGGAATATTCTACAAGTACTCAGGCTTCCATGCTTGTCAGCTGGGATACATCCTTGCAAGGCGACTGGAGTAACTGGGCACACGGATTAGGCCAATTGGTATTTTTCTACCATCATCTACTTTATTATTTGGTAAATGGCAGATAAGTTCCACCTAGATATAGATCACTTTCCCTAGCACTGGCATGCAGGTGATTAATTTTGCAGTGTTTTGTTCTTTCATGAAGGACAAAGAAAAGGTAGTTAAGATAACGTGAATGAATTTTTTTTTTCTCTCTCTCACCTGGTTGAATAAACTGGATTTTGTTTGAAAAGTACTTGCAAGGGTTGCCCAATGGTTAAGGCTATAGGGCTGAAATAGAGCAATCCATTCATATGGCCTGGTTGGACCAAGCATATTGCAGAAGCGATGCGCCCAGGCCAGAGAGGGAAAAAAGCTCACTGCGGCGGCTCATATCTGCCACTGAGCACCAGTGAGGTGGCAACATGGAGGAGGCAACTCCTCTAGTCCTCTGGCCCGCAAGAGCCTCCTGAGCTGCCCAGACATGCTGTTTGGGCATGGAGGAGCAGCAGAGACTGCTGAGGGTGAAATGACTTTAAAAAAGTAAATCTTTACTAGTAGTTTTCACAGAACCACTAGTCCTCTGTTACTGTATATTTACAAATCCTGTAGTAGAGTAATGGTATGACTAACAAATATAAAGCAAAACCAAGAAATACAGAGATTCAACGTCATGACAAATATAACTTGGCATCCTATAAGTACTATCATGACATTGTGACTTTGATTTAGTTTTTTAGCTTTTCCAGATATTATTGGCCGTCTTCCTCTTTTTCTGATCTCTTTTAAGATATGATTGCTACTCTTTTTTCCTTACCTTTTCAGCTAATTCTTTAGAAATCCATAGCAGCTTCTTTTCCCTCTTTCCTTTTTCTACTTTCCTAATGAAAAGATTAGTTGCCCTTACAATATCTTTAGTTTTGTCCACTGCTCTTCTAGTCCCCTAGATTTTCCCATCCAGGTAACAAGAGGTACTCTCCCATTTTAATAAATTTACCCCTGGATGCACTGAGCTGCAATGTTTTTTCAAGGGAGGGGTCCCATTGTAGTTGGGGGGGGGGGGTTGCCACAATAGTGGGGCCCCTTCCCTGAAAAAGCACTGCGGCTGTATGGCGCATTCTTTTGTCTTACGGAAAAACACAGTAGAACAAAAAAAACACGCCAAGTGGCCCCAACCTCATGGGACCACTATCAACTTAAAGGGCCATTGGCCCCCCAAAAAAAGGCATTTGCAAATGAGGAGGTAGAGCGGGGTCAGTGCTGACCCTTGTCTCAACCCGAGGCCTTGAAGTCGAGGCAGCCCCAACTCCCCAAAATGAAATAAAGAAAAAAAACCGAACCGTGCAGTGATGGCCCCAGCCCCCTTCCCCCAATCCCATCCCCAAAGCTAAAACATAAATGTGGCCCTGGCCCTGCTTCCTTACTCCCCACCCCCCAAGTGAACGACATCCTCTCCAAAAGTCCATATCCACACCCCCCCCCCCCCCCAAATGACAGAGATACCATCCAAAAGTCCATAACCCACAGTCTCCAAGAGGCAGAGATGCTCCCTGAAAGTAAAAAAACAAACAAACAAAAAAAAAACAGTCCTGGACTCACCCCCCTCTTCCCCTGTCCCCCTTCCTGCATCCTTCCTAAACCTTTAAAAGGATCCAGCATAAGGGCTGAGTGCACCTTCGCACTCTGCCCTGTCAGCACCATTTTCCAAAATAGTGCCAACTTGACAATGCCACTGCCATGTCCCCAAGATCTGGGGATCGAACCCAGGCCACGTGGCTTACTAATAATGACCTTCTTTACATGTATTTACATTATTCATGCATACAAATCACATGCAAATAAGATCATTGTAATAGGGGAAGGTATCTGGGCAGGGAGATGCAAAATATTATGTATATTGTGCAATATATGCGATTTAACACGTTAATGCAATAATGCGGATTAATGCATCATCTCCTTAGTATTCCTGAAGTCTAGGACCCGTGCCTTTGAATGAACCTTCATCTCCTTTTTACTAATACTGAATTACACCGTCCAGTGAACACTGGATCCCAGGTATTCATCCACTACAACATCAGAAACACTTCCCCCATTGGTAAGCACCAGATCTAGTATTGCCCCTCCCATGTGAGTTCTGCTACCAGTTGACAGAACAATTCTCCCTAAAGAGAATCCAGGATGTTCCTGCTTCTAGTAGACACAACAGATGGGATGTCCCAACATCAAACCAAAGTTGAGAAATGTGCAACTGCCCTTCAGCTTCTTTTTTCTTGAATGGTGGAAACTTAAAAAAATAAATAAATCTTCCAGAAAAAGGAGGGATGAACTTAGATGGCATTTTCAATATTTCATTTACATATATCTCTAATATATCTGACTCGGAAACAGAAGGAACCTGGGGACAAGTGATAAGACATAAATTATGCCTTCTTACCCAGTTCTCCAGGGTTTTGATTTTATTATGAAAAACAAGATTGCCCTCTAACCAACAAAGTCACATTTTCCTGGAATTTCTTCACCTTATCTTTTAGGCATTCAGTATGTTTTGGTTTTTTTTTAATGTTTTGTTTACAATATATTTCAGTAATCAAGGAATTATTGAGAAGAAAACTTTCAAGTTCACATAAAAACTATCAAATATTTGTAACACAACAAGAGGAAATCTCATAGTTAACTCAATTTAAAGTCCTCCATTATTTGAAGGAAGTTCACTTCCCAAAAGACAATATGGACCAAATACATAAAGAAAACAAAGCCACAGAAGCAAATATCTAATTATATAAGAGAAAGAGGGCAATCTCAATACAAAGATTCATAGTGAAGGCAGAGGAATCAAAACTTGCCCCTCCTGAACTTTCACGTAAGAAAATATATGAGAGATTTCTATATCTAATAAGAAATTTACACAGAACTTTAAAACCAATACATTTCCTAACTGAAGTACCCTCAGTCTCATCAACAAAAACTGCCTTCCTTTTTTCAGTGTGGCCTTAGCTACATCAGGGTAAACCTTGCTTTCATCTTGATAAACTTCTCTTCCCAGTGCCTAGAAAACAATTTACGCAGCCAGTCTCGATCAGAATCAAGCACCAGTGAAACAATTAGAGCTACAGGAGTCGCCAAATTTATATCCAACATCTCTAATAAAAAAAAAAAAAAAGCAGTCAGGTCAAAGATATCATTAGAAATCCAAGGCAGATCAAGATAGTATACCCCTGAAATGGAGGGGATGGGCTATACTAGAACTTTTCACATCTCTGTCAGATAGCATTTAAACATCTCAAAGACACAGCTTGAATCCTAGGAAAATTTATGTACCACAGGTTATGGCATTTCACCAGACTTTCAACCCCACATATTTCTTAACCTTAATTTTTTTTACCACTTCCACATATTTCTTAGTCTCTTTCTACTGGCTTTCATGCCTATTTGTCTTATTTTATAAAACCAGTCTTGTCTGTTATCAAAGAAATCTGAGCAGTTAGGGATTTGCCTAGCACCAAAATCACTTTCCAGATCTCTTCAAAGATAAGCAAGACTCCTTCAAACTGGAAGCACTTCTGTTGTATTCCAATATTGCACAAGGATACCCGGTGGTCTGAGGCAAAAACCGTCACGATGCTCCCACTAATATTAGGGATGTTCATTCATTTTACTGGAATGGGTAAAATGCAATGAATGAGCCCATTTTCGGTTCATTAATGGATTGAACTGAAAATGGGCTCTTGAGAAAATGCCTAAAAATTTTGGGGTATTTTTTGTTTTTATGTGGGGGCAACTTAGTTAAAAAAAAAAAAAAAAAAAGACCTCCTGAAGGCTCTCTGATTACACTAACACCCCAACAGAAAGCCCTGGATATGGGCTGAGCCCAACCGGGGCCTCTCAGTCCTGTCTTGGAACTTCCTGCCTCCTGCAAAATAGATCCAGGCCCGGGCCTACCCAGCTGGGCCTAGCCGGGGCATGGCCAGGCACCTTTTACCTCTCTCCTCTTACAAAAAACAGTAGGGCCAGGGTTGAGGGCCTTCCCAGCCCTCACTTTCCCATTCCTTTCTAGTCCTGTGGTTTGAAAGGGCAGGAGCGATGTCTAGTTACTCCTGCCTCAACCGGTTCTCTTTAAAAATGGTGGCTGGTGGCAGATGCAGCCAGTGTCATGTTATACAGAGGAATTTCAGGACATGTGAATCTAGATAGTATTATTAATTCTGTGTTGCCAATATTCAACATCAACTCTACTAACCATAGCTGCCAGAGTTTTAGCTATGCCTTGCTTCTATAGCTGTGAAAAAGAGGTAAAACCTTGGCCCTTGGGCTGTTGCAGGCAGCCCTAGAAATAATGCCCGATGTCCAATTTTTCCATGATTAGAATGATGACCAATACTATATTGACACTAAGAATTACCCTTGTCATAGAGCAGAACTAAAGATCATTAAGCATATATTTATGGGAATAATGTAATATATATCTTGACTCACTTTCAGGACCTATGACTCCCTTCTTACTGTTTCTGCATTGCTGGAAACATTCCAATAATGCCAAATTATTGTCCATGTTCATGTGATTGCTATACACTGTGAAGATCAGCACTAAGGGAGAGCATTTTTCAAAGGGACTTCTACAGGTAAAATAGTGTTTTACAAGCAGAAATGATTTTTTTTCAATATTTCCCATCCAATGTGTGGGTAAATTCATGCACATGTATCTGTTATGGATCTGCTGCTGGAGTTAGCAATCTGTTATGGATCTGCTAGGGAATTAGCAATCTGTTAGCGACCTGCTGCTGGATGCTCCTGTAAAGGGAGGAGTTAGCAATCTGTTGTGGGGTCGGCTGCTAGAGAGAGCTATCGGATAGGCTCCTGCTGCTGGACACTCCCACAAGGGGAGGAGCCAGCAATCTTGTTGTAATACTGCTAGCGGTAAGCAATTTGTTGCAGGGTCTGCGATGCGGATGGGAGGAGCGAGCAGATACGAATAGCAGTCTGAAGTCCCTCGCCTAAGGGAGGAATAGCAATCTGTAGTGAATTGCCTCCTATGGGTCTGCTAAGGAATGGCAATGTTAATGTAGACTGCAGAGTTGGCAATCTGTACCAGCGGAGTACTGGAGATGGTACTCAGCTGGACAGAAAGTAAATAGGTGAATCCTTGGGCCTATGGCAGATGACAGTGCCCTCAGGAGGGAGTCCCGAGAGGGACCACTGGATAGGCTGGAGTATGGAGACAGACACAGATGGTTTTTTATTAGATAAGCAGTATAATCACCAGAGGTGGCAGTAGTGAGCTGGTATGCCCGGCAGGGCTGAAGTCCCTCAGAGACTGGAACTGCAATTCCCAGATTGCTGTACTGCAAAGAGACTGTAAATAGTGAATAGACAGGATATGCAGATATACATAGCCAGTACTAGATGTAGATAATATCTCACACAAGGTCTTGATATGGCTCAGTAGTTGGAAAGGGTTAGGCCCTCGAGGAGTGAGTACCTGGTTCCAGGGAAGCTCTGAGAGAGTGTTGGTCACTCACACTAATCTGTATCTGGAATGGCTTCTAGTCAATAGAGAATTTTCAGAGTGTTCAGGAACATAGGCCCTCGAGGAGCGAGTACCGGTTCCTATATACCATCTAAAATAGTAACTCACAATGTCTGTAGATGCAATGGCCTCTGGACAGGGAGAATCTTCAGAGTATTCAGGAACATAGGCCCTCGAGGGACGAGTGCCGGTTCCTATCTGTAGTCTGAAATAATAACTCACAATGTCTGTACCTGCGATGGCTTCTGGGCAAGGATAATCTTCAGAGTGTTCAGGAACATAGGTCCATGAGGAGCGAGTATCGGTTCCTTTCTGTAATCTGAAATAGAGAAAGAGAATGAGGCCCCCGAGTTGCTGGTACCCCTGGTAGGTCCGGAGAGGCAATGCTGCAAGAGTGAAGCGGGTCTGGAGGAATCCCGCAAACAATCCTGTGGTGCAAGATAGTGTTTGGACAGCCGAAGCTAGTCCTATTGGAGTCCTTGCTAACTCGAGTTATTAGCAAAAGAAAAGATCTTTTATATTGGAAGCGGATGACGTCAATAAGGGGGACGCCCCTGAGGTTCGAGCCCATGCTGGAACATACTTCGGAATGCGCGCGCATGAACCCTATTTCATCAGGAACATGGCAGATCCGCAGCATCGAGCTGACCCGGGGACGCCGGAGAGAAGCAGCATGGAGGCGCCGCAGCATCAAGCCATCCATCAGGCACGGAGGGAGTTGCCACTCAGGAAGAGAGGGTGGAGCGAGGGCGAAAGCAGGCATGAACGCAACAGTATCATGTTTACGTGTAAATTTATGTGTACTGAGTAGAGATGCTGCCGGGGTGAGGGGGATGGCTTTGTACTTATGCACCTAGTTTTGCATTTTCAAAAGTATGCTTGCAAAATTTCCTGAAAAATTTCTGCAAACAATTTAGTAGGAGTTATTGTGCGAGGGTAGTTTTGGTGGGATAATGATCAAAAGGAAAAGTGCACATGTAAACATGGTAGTTTCTGCCTAATTTTTGCAAACTCTGGCAGGGGTTGCCAAATGGCTCGAGATTTTCAAGACATGCTGGGCCTATCCTAGTTTTTACCTCACTGGCTACATGGATATGTAGTTCTGATGTCCCTAATGATTTCCTTAAGAAAGGCAAGACTACAAGTTCATTTAGGCAGTGGAGTTAAACCAGGATTAGATCAGCCTGTCCTGAAAAGTTGGAGCCAGTTAGCAATCTTAACTGTTACAAAATTCCCTTTCAATATGTTTGACTCTCTCTCTGTATGTTCCTGGAATCAATATAAACAACCACCTACATGGATTTGTGTACTGTTGGTGTGACATAGACAAATATCTCTTGAATAGAGTAACCCTGCTAATGACAGAAAGCCAGCTTTATTGCCTAGTAATTGATTTATCATCTAGGCAATGCAGAACAGGGTCACCCAATGCCATCATTAGCGTTCAGACTCCTGCCATTGCAATAGTGAACTATTAGGAGCATGGGCTCTACAGATCAGTGTGTCTATCTCCATAACAACATTTCTATGAACATGCTGGTAAGTCTGCATTAGTATTCATAGAAATATCCATGGCAATGCTGTATTGGTATGACTGTATTACTGTTTAGGGATGTGAATCGTTTTAGGACGATTAAAATTATCGTCCGATAATTTTAATATCGTCTTAAACCGTTATGGAACACAATACAATACAGATTCTAACGATTTATCGTTATAAATCGTTAGAATCGTGAACCGGCACACTAAAACCCCCTAAAACCCACCCCCGACCCTTTAAATTAAATCCCCCACCCTCCCGAACCCCCCCCCCAATAACTTAAATAACCTGCGGGTCCAGCGGCGGTCCGGAACGGCAGCGGTCCGGAACGGGCTCCTGCTCCTGAATCTTGTCGTCTTCAGCCGGCGCCATTTTCCAAAATGGCGCCGAAAAATGGCGGCGGCCATAGACGAAAAAGATTGGACGGCAGGAGGTCCTTCCGGACCCCCGCTGGACTTTTGGCAAGTCTCGTGGGGGTCAGGAGGCCCCCCACAAGCTGGCCAAAAGTTCCAGGAGGTCCAGCGGGGGTCAGGGAGCGATTTCCCGCCGCGAATCGTTTTCGTACGGAAAATGGCGCCGGCAGGAGATCGACTGCAGGAGGGTCGTTCAGCGAGGGTTTCCGGCGCCTCGCTGAACGACCTCCTGCAGTCGATCTCCTGCCGGCGCCATTTTCCGTACGAAAACGATTCGCGGCGGGAAATCGCTCCCTGACCCCCGCTGGACCTCCAGGAACTTTTGGCCAGCTTGTGGGGGGCCTCCTGACCCCCACGAGACTTGCCAAAAGTCCAGCGGGGGTCCGGAAGGACCTCCTGCCGTCCAATCTTTTTCGTCTATTGCCGCCGCCATTTTTTCGGCGCCATTTTGGAAAATGGCGCCGGCTGAAGACGACAAGATTCAGGAGCAGGAGCCCGTTCCGGACCGCTGCCGTTCCGGACCGCCGCTGGACCCGCAGGTTATTTAAGTTATTTGGGGGGGGGGTTCGGGAGGGTGGGGGATTTAATTTAAAGGGTCGGGGGTGGGGTTTAGGGGGTTTTAATGTGCCGGTTTTTCGATTTTTCGATTTTTCGATTTTTAACGATTTTTAACGATTTTTCACGATATTTTACCCCCCCAAACGGCAACAATACGATTCCCTCCCCCTCCCAGCCGAAATCGATCGTTAAGACGATCGAGGACACGATTCACATCCCTATTACTGTTCAATATATTTATAAATGATCTGGAAAGAAATACGACGAGTGAGATAATCAAATTTGCAGATGACACGAAATTGTTCAGAGTAGTTAAATCACAAGCAGATTGTGATAAATTGCAGGAAGACCTTGTGAGACTGGAAAATTGGGCATCCAAATGGCAGATGAAATTTAATGTGGATAAGTGCAAGGTGATGCATATAGGGAAAAATAACCCATGCTATAATTACACGATGTTGGGTTCCATATTAGGTGCTACAACCCAAGAAAGAGATCTAGGTGTCATAGTGGATAACACATTGAAATCGTCGATTCAGTGTGCTGCGGCAGTCAAAAAAGCAAACAGAATGTTGGGAATTATTAGAAAAGGAATGATGAATAAAACGGAAAATGTCATAATGCCTCTGTATCGCTCCATGGTGAGACCGCACCTTGAATACTGTGTACAATTCTGGTCGCCGCATCTCAAAAAAGATATAATTGCGATGGAGAAGGTACAGAGAAGGGCTACCAAAATGAGAAGGGCTACCAAAATGATAAGGGGAATGGAACAACTCCCCTATGAGGAAAGACTAAAGAGGTTAGGTCTTTTCAGCTTGGAGAAGAGATGACTGAGGGGGGATATGATAGAGGTGTTTAAAATCATGAGAGGTCTAGAACGGGTAGATGTGAATCGGTTATTTACTCTTTCGGATAGTAGAAAGACTAGGGGACACTCCATGAAGTTAGCATGGGGCACATTTAAAACTAATCGGAGAAAGTTCTTTTTTACTCAACGCACAATTAAACTCTGGAATTTGTTGCCAAAGAATGTGGTTCGTGCAGTAAGTATAGCTGTGTTTAAAAAAGGATTGGATAAGTTCTTGGAGGAGAAGTCCATTACCTGCTATTAAGTTCACTTAGAGAATAGCCACTGCCATTAGCAATGGTTACATGGAATACTTAGTTTTTGGGTACTTGCCAGGTTCTTATGGCCTGGATTGGCCACTGTTGGAAACAGGATGCTGGGCTTGATGGACCCTTGGTCTGACCCAGTATGGCATTTTCTTATGTTCTTATGTTCTTAAGATGAGAACTAAGATTTGGCATTCATCTATAGTGCAAACATCAGTTCAAAAATTGACTTGCATATTGAGTATGTTGTTGGAGAAGATGCTGTGCCACAGACAATAATGCTACTTTTGATGACATCCAAAATGAGTCAATTTGTTGCACAATAGCTGATAGTGTGACAAAGTTCACAGGAAAGAAAAAACAAACACATTATTGTGCATTCAGAGAACACAAATTTTAATCCCAAATTTCTCCTGAACCCCAAACTTTTAAAAATCCAAGGGCCTGATTCACTAAATCATTTCTCCCATTCTGTGTCTATGGGGAAATGCCTTAATGAATCAGGTCCTAAATCAGCAAATGAACCTGTTTTGAGTTCACTTCCAACAGAGTGTGAAATTTTGTTTTTGAATTTCCAAGTAGGTTGTGACCTAAATGCATGCAAACAAATTATAAGGAATATTTTTTAATTTGGATATTTGGGGTCTGATATTCAGTGCCACTTAGCCGGTTAAATTTAGACTTAGTCAGCTACGTGGCATAATTTGAATATCTGGGTATGGTCAGCAGCTACTACTTTGCTGGCTAACTTTTTATATGGCTAAATTATGACTGACAAATCTAATTTTTCTCATCTGAGGTGGGTTTTTTATCATGATTTTTTTGTTTTAACCTAATTTCAGAAGCCCTAATTTTGATGTATTAGCATTATGTTCATTTGTTTTCCACTTTGAGCTTTTGGCTTTAAGCAGCATAGAAATATAATAATTGAACGAATGAAGTAAGAATAAAATTCCTAGCAGGATGAAACTGAAGGTTTATGCAGTAGACCCGGAAGGCAGATACAGGTTGAGACTGCCAGGTTAAAAGAAAAATATAAGCTTAGTTCTTCTAGGGAATTTAGCAAGTAATAGACTCAGCACCGGGTTTAACATTCTTACTATATATATATTTCTTTATCTATTAGATTTATTTGAAAATTATCATGATTTCTTTCAAGTCTACAAATTAACAAGGACCTCAGTTCAATACTTGATTCAAAGAATTGTATTTTTAACAGCAAGGAGCTTCTTACCACCATTCTGGGATACTGCCTAGTATTGACTCAGAACTGTGACAGGCCACCACTGCCCATAATAACCAGAAATAACCACATCGATTAGAAATTTAAAAAAAAATGTTTTTATTTTCTTCTAACATCTCTGCACAGATAGCAACAAATATCAACACATCTAGGCACTAGGGCAGACCAGATATATATAGCAGATTTTTAAAAACAGGCTAACATTACCTTCATGCAGCAAACAAAACATTCTTTACTGTCCACCATCAAAACCTCTCAGCAGTAGACTGGCACAGTCTTCATACCTGGATATCCACATGTAAAGTGATTTCCCTTGGCTTAGCCCAGCTCCAGCTGCTCAGGCATCATAACATATCAAGGGAATGGATATGGATAGGGTTATTTTTAACCTTTTCAGCTTAAGTCTTTCCTAAGGATAAAATTAGTGAAGGTTCCCCCCTGTGGATCGAAGTGAGTAGAGTGTGAGGAACTTGATGGCTCTGTTCCTTAATCCTGAATCTGGCTAAGGCAGCTATAGTATTTTGTTCATTTCTGAAATTAAAATTATGTAAGGTATTCTGTATTGTCTAACTTATGTAATTGCTGGGTTTTTTTTCATTATTATTAATTTTCTTGTTGGTTTTCTCTGTCATGATTTCAGCACACTGGGGATTTTTTAATAATGTTTTATTTCATAATTTTAGGATTTTTCTGTGTACCAAATTGTGTTAGTTTACCTGTATCACATGATGATATATTGCATTATCTGAAGTGATAGGGAGTTATTTTTAGACTACATGAAAAACTTTGTTACATGACAGGTGGAAATAATAATAGTGGGACAAAGCAATCACCAATCATTAAATAAAATGAGGATCAATATTAATTGTACAAGAGTTTAACATGAGATTCTTTTTAAACCATGCTGGTTTCATATGCTCTTTTTCTTAAATCTGTTAGTAAGTGACTAGTTGATATAGGAACAGGAAACATCTGCTAACTGCTGAGAAGGGCCAGTGTCTGAACTGTTGGTGACTGATGCAGTAGCAGGATGTTGTCTGCTGGCAGAAACCACAATTAAGGCATAAATCTGCTGAACTTGTTAATACAAATTAAGTCTAACTGAATTTGCAAAATAAGACCAACTGAATTTGCAACATCTGGACTAGAACCAGAAAAGAATAGTATAAAATTAATTGCAATGAACTGTGTCCTTTAGATCATATGAGAGGGAGTACACTACTAGCTGTCCCATCTATGATCTCCAGGGCTGTGTTTCCCAGATTCTTCACAGATAAGTTGGTTCATAAAATGGGAAATTTGTGAGGGAGGTATCATCTTTATAAAGCTTTATTATCTCTTTATAAATCTTATCTTTTATTATTGTAATGCTATCTGCTTTTTACTGATTTATGCAATATTGCTGTGAGGTTATTTGCCTTTATTGATATTCATTGTGATACTTTTTTCCTTTGCTGATTTTTATTATATTTTTACAGTATTCAGTAAACCAAATATTTGCTTTTACCAGTTTATGTTGTGTGTTCTATGATAAAATATATCTCCACTCAGCCCACCACCTGAGTTAATTAAGAGTGGCACATTCACCCTAGTGGACAGCACAATTTTTATGTACGGCATTGTACAGCCTTGCCATATCTCAAAATGGCACTGTCCACAGGGGTGAATGCACGACACCGATATATATGGCATCAGTTTTCTTTCAAGTGCTGAAGAAAGAATATCAAGAAAAGGAGCTCAGAGGCCTGGGCATCGGGCCTATACTAAGGCCCTGGCCTAGACCAAGGCCCAAACATTGGTACCTGGCTTCAGGGCTGAGATCCTGGTGTTGGGACCAGGACTCTGGCCCATTTCCCAGCAATGAGCCTGGGTCTGGGTCGAGGCCTCAGTGTCACGACCTGGCTTCTAGGTCAGGTTGCAGTATCAAGCCTGGACCCAGGCCCTGGCTTAGGTCAAAGCCTAGGCATTGGGACCCAGCTTTGTTTTGTTAATTTTCGGGGGTCTTGACTTAGGCCCCAGGGTCAGCCTGGGCCTTTTCTGAGACCTCACTGTCACACTCAGGCCTAGGCCATGGCCTCTGCTTTGGGCTTTGGCCTAAGCCCTAGGTGAGTCCCTGGCTTTGGGCCTAGGCTGAGGCCAAGGTACTGGCATCATGCTCAGGCATAGGCTGCAGCACCTGCTATGGGCCTCGGCCTATGTTCTAGGTGAGATCCCAGCTTCAGGCCTAGGCCGGATGCATTATTTTAAAACAAATGGAATGAATAATTATTTCATTTGGGAGGCCCATAATTCTTTCAGGGCCCCATGACTGAGACAAATTGCCCTTATTCATTGTTTTATGTTTTCATTTTAAATGATCAGTTCTTCGGTCTGCCGCCAAAGGTTATGTAATTTGGTAGCTGTTAATTGGGCAACTGGGGAGGGCAATGTGAGTGGTAAAGGAAGGGGTGGGGGCACAGGTTGCCTTCTGTACACCATCTGGAAGGGAGAGGAGCCTGTGGTGGAGCTGGTGTGGGAATTGTGTGAAAATTCCGCCCACGGAAGCAGCTCTGCTCAATTATCTTGGCGGGCATTGACAAATGTCCTTAAGAAGGTCTTGAGGGTGCAATTAAGTCTCTCCACCTGCCCATTGGCCTGGGAGTTGTATGCACTGATGAATCCCAAGCAGATATTACATTTTTGACAAAGGGATTGCCAGTATCTTGCTGTGAATTGCACACCCCAGTCCAAGACAATGTGGCAAGGGAGACCGTGTAAACGGAAGACGTGAAGTGAAGAGGCGTGCCAGTTCTGGTGCAAAGGGAAGGCCCGGGAGTATTGCAAAATGGGCCATCTTTGAAAAATGGTCCATGACAACCCAGATGACACTACAGCCACGAAACGTTGGGAGATCAACTATAAAATCAGTCAAGAGATGGGTCCATGGTTGCTTGGGAGCAGGCAGTGGTTGCAAGAGGCCCCAAGATCATCCTTTGGGTGACTTATGTTGGGTGCAGGTAGGGCAGGATTCTACATAGCCCTTGACATCACTTGCCACAGATGGCCACCAGTAGTAGCACTTGAGTAATTCAAGATGAGGCGCTGACCAGAGTGTACTGCCACATAGGAGTCATGGGCCCATTCTAAGACCTTCTGTCAGTGTCTTGTGGGAACCACTCTCTTCCCCGGGGGGCACCAGCAATAATGTTCAAAGAACTCCACACTGCCCCTATATGTACATAAATGGCCAAACGGAAATCTGCTACAGTATTTTATAACATGCAGGTATCAGGTATTCATATATTTATTATATTTATTTAAAGCTTTTCTATACCAGCATTCATGATACAATCATATCATGCCGTTTTACAAATAACAGGGGGGTGCAATAACTTTGTTCTTTTTAACCAGTGCAGAGGAAACAAAAAGTTACAATATAACAAGGTTGTTGAAACTGGGGGAGGAAGAAGACAAGAATAAATATAAATCTTTACAGAGGTAGATTATTTACATTGTGCATTAATGTCTCTTTATGGATATTATTTACATTGTGTGCAGTAAGGTCTCTCAATGGATAATAGACTCTGGGAGTGCTTGATTGCTGTAGGATCTCTCCTTGGATATTATTATGATAGAGGTTGAGGTTGACATAATAATTATTATGTCTACCTCTCAACATACACGTGTATGTTTGGTTATGCACAAATACTTGCAATGCATTGAAAGTGCTTACTTTTCCTACCTATTTTGTAAACATCCACATGTATATGTTATGTGCAAAAAAAGTATAGCTTGCTCGCATGAAACCCTGATTTCTACACAGTAGTCAGAATATTTTAAAACATGCATGGGTAATTGAAAACACCAGTTTGCCAATATCTCCATCAGTTCACCCAGTCCTTCTCCGGGTCATTGAGACTCTCTTACATCTTCACTGAACTCCCCCCATGCCCCCCCAGTTTACCCAGACCTCCCTCCCAACCAATAGCAGACAGTAGGTGAGTCTGATATCAAGTGCGCTAGATGATTAGCTGGTGCAAAATTGCATGAATAAGTTGCCAAATGTTCTCACATAAGTCTCTTGTAAGATAGTAAGTTATGGGGCAAATTATAAAAGCTGCGCACGGGCGCAGATTTGTTCATGCAACCCAGAACAA
Organism: Rhinatrema bivittatum; assembly: GCF_901001135.1. NCBI lineage: Eukaryota > Metazoa > Chordata > Amphibia > Gymnophiona > Rhinatrematidae > Rhinatrema > Rhinatrema bivittatum. Next base: position 449,889,961 of record NC_042615.1, on the reverse strand, counting down.
ACAAATCTACGTCCGATTTTATAACTTGTGCGCTGTGCCTGGAGGTTCAGGCCATGCCCCCTCCCTGCCCCCCAGACCGCCCATGCACCACCCCTTTTTGCAAGCCCAGGGACATACGCGCGTCCCGGGGCTTGCGCGCGCTGCCGAGCCTATGCAAGATAAGCTCGGCACGCATAGGGGCAGCTTGGGGCAGCTTTTCAGGGGTTACGCGCATATCTTACACGCGTAACCCTTTGAAAATTTACCCCTATGTGCATAACTCTTGGCCCCGCCACAGAACGCCCCCAGACTACCCCTTATTTGTGCATGTAAATGTGCACATGAAACTGAAAATTCATGCTTATTTTTAAAATCAGCATATATGCAAGTACAAGCTATTTACACACATACATGCTAATTTTATGCACATAACTGCTTTAAAAATTAAGCCTAGATTCATCAAAATGCTATAAATTTCACATGAATATCACGAGATAAGGAAAAGGGGTGTGGCTAGGATAATGTTTGAGTTACTGCACTGTAGGCTTTGCATAGGTGTGTTATCACAAAATGTGTTAAATTTATTGCATCCTGTAATAATTTTACTTTGCAGCTTGCGAAGTTCCCAGACAGGCATTTTCTTAATTTGGGCTGCTGAGAGAGAGAGAGAGAGAGATGTGATAAATAATGAATGCATTATGGCGTTTTTGCGATAATGCCATAACGCAATTTGAAAAATGATTCTGTTAATTTATATATATTCAAGAAGCAAGCATTTATCAATGGAAAAGACATTCTAAACATAAAATTGATCATGATATGAAATGGAACAATGTCCCAATGAAGGAAACAAAAAGTATCAGAAAATAAAGTTTCTTTTTTTATAAAATGGCATGGGATAAGCACAGAAGATAAGGAAGTGAAGATATAGCCAAAGAGCAAGCAGGGTTTGTGGTACTACAACAGGAATGAAAATGACAGACTGTATGGACCTTGAGGTTTTTAATTTGCCATTGCAGTCTAGGGATGTGAATCGTTTTCCATATCGTCTTAACGATAGAAATCGTGTGGCAGGGCAAGAAAATCGTCTTAGGCACGATTTTTTAGTTAAAAAAATCGTTAAAAATCGTTTTTTCCGATTAGTGCGCACTAACTGGGAGTTAGTGCGCACTAACTGAAAATGATACAATTTGACACTTTTCAGGTCAGTTAAGGTCAGTTTAGGAATGAATATGTATTCCTATTGGCTGCCCTCTTATTTATTCATGTTACCAAGTTTCCTACTGACAGTATATGGGGGATGGGAAATGGAAACAGTTGGTAGCTTGACAAAACAAGTAATGTGATCAGTCAATGTGACTAGAACTTGTGCCCTAACCCTGATACCAGGGGTATTGTGATCTTCCTGCACACAGTGCCCTATCCCTATTAATACCAGGAGTGTTGTGATCTTCCTGCACACAGTGCCCTATCCCTAATACCAGGGGTGTTGTGATCTTCCTGCACACAGTGCCCTATTCCTGATACCGGGGGTGTTGTGATCTTCTTGCACACATCCCGGTATCAGGGATAGGGCACTGCATGCAGGAAGATCACAACACTCCTGGTATTAATAGGGATAGGGCACTGCATGCAGGAAGATCACAACACTCCTGGTATTAATAGGGATAGGGCACTGCATGCAGGAAGATCACAACACCCCTGGTATCAGGGATAGGGCACTGTGTGCAGGAAGATCACAATACCCCGGAGGAGTGAGGGTCAGGCAGCTCCCCCCTGTCTGTGAAGCCAGCCTCTCACTAGTAATGCAGGGAGGGAGCTGTCTCAGACTTCACCATCCTCCCCCCCCCCCCCCTTACCCACACACCATTCACTAGCTGGGACATGGGGGAAGTCAGGAGTGAGGGTCAGGCAGCTCCCCCCTGTCTGTGAAGCCAGCCTCTCACTAGTAATGCAGGGAGGGAGCTGTCTCAGACTTCACCATCCTCCCCCCCCCCCTCACCCACACACCATTCACTAGCTGGGACATGGGGGAAGTCAGGAGTGAGGGTCAGGCAGCTCCCCCCTGTCTGTGAAGCCAGCCTCTCACTAGTAATGCAGGGAGGGAGCTGTCTCAGACTTCACCATCCTCCCCCCCCCCCCTCACCCACACACCATTCACTAGCTGGGACATGGGGGAAGTCAGGAGTGAGGGTCAGGCAGCTCCCCCCTGTCTGTGAAGCCAGCCTCTCACTAGTAATGCAGGGAGGGAGCTGTCTCAGACTTCACCATCCTCCCCCCCCCCTCACCCACACACCATTCACTAGCTGGGACATGGGGGAAGTCAGGAGTGAGGGTCAGGCAGCTCCCCCCTGTCTGTGAAGCCAGCCTCTCACTAGTAATGCAGGGAGGGAGCTGTCTCAGACTTCACCATCCTCCCCCCCCCCCCCTCACCCACACACCATTCACTAGCTGGGACATGGGGGAAGTCAGGAGTGAGGGTCAGGCAGCTCCCCCCTGTCTGTGAAGCCAGCCTCTCACTAGTAATGCAGGGAGGGAGCTGTCTCAGACTTCACCATCCTCCCCCCCCCCCTCACCCACACACCATTCACTAGCTGGGACATGGGGGAAGTCAGGAGTGAGGGTCAGGCAGCTCCCCCCTGTCTGCGAAGCCAGCCTCTCACTAGTAATGCAGGGAGGGAGCTGTCTCAGACTTCACCATCCTCCCCCCCCCCCCTCACCCACACACCATTCACTAGCTGGGACATGGGGGAAGTCAGGAGTGAGGGTCAGGCAGCTCCCCCCTGTCTGTGAAGCCAGCCTCTCACTAGTAATGCAGGGAGGGAGCTGTCTCAGACTTCACCATCCTCCCCCCCCCCCCCTCACCCACACACCATTCACTAGCTGGGACATGGGGGAAGTCAGGAGTGAGGGTCAGGCAGCTCCCCCCTGTCTGTGAAGCCAGCCTCTCACTAGTAATGCAGGGAGGGAGCTGTCTCAGACTTCACCATCCTCCCCCCCCCCCCCCCTCACCCACACACCATTCACTAGCTGGGACATGGGGGAAGTCAGGAGTGACGGTCAGGCAGCTCCCCCTAGTGCGAAGCCAGCCTCTCACTAGTAATGCAGGGAGGGAGCTGTCTCAGACTGGTATCAGGGTTAGGGCACTGTGTGCAGGAAGATCACAACACTCCTGGTATTAATAGGGATAGGGCACTGTAAGAGATGACTGTAGTAGATTGAATAAAGATCTGATGTTTCTGCTCTCCTCACACCAAACAAAAACAACACACAAGCAGAGAAGCCCTTCTTACAAAGCTGAGCTAGTGAGTTAAGTAGGAGGAAAAGTAAACATACTGGTGCCAGTGTGGCTACTTAAAAAATACACTTACCAACAATCAATTACATATATTTGAACTGTGTACAGTTCCAGCCAGGACCACCTTTCTAAAATGCACAGTGATTGGCAAATTCAACATGCACTAGCATTTCAGGTGCCTGCTAACAAAAATAATAAACAAACAAGTTCTAGTCACGTGAGTGCTGATCATTACATTACTTTTTTTGTCAAGCTTCCAACTGTTTCCATTTCACATCCCCCCAACCATATTGGTAACATCAATAGATAAGAGCACAGCCAGCCAATAGGAATACATACATACATATTCATTCCTAAGTGACCTTTACTGACCTGGGAAGTGTGAACACTTTGTTTCATTTTCTGTTGGTGTTCGTTAGTTTCCAGTTCCATTTCCCATCCCCCCAACCATCACCTCAGTGGTAACCTTGGTAACATCAATAGATAAGAGGGCAGCCAGCCAATAGGAACACATATTCATTCCTAACTGACCTTCAGTGACCTGGAAAGTGTTTATTTGTATCATTTTCAGTTAGTGCGCACTAAATCGAGTTAGTGCGCACTAACGGGGAGTTAGTGCGCACTAACTCGGAGTTAGTGCGCACTAACACGATTTAACGATTTTTAACGATAAATCGTTAGAATTTCTATTGTATCGTGTTCTATAACGATTTAAGACGATATAAACATTATCGGACGATAATTTTAATCGTTGAAAAACGATTCACATCCCTATTGCAGTCTCTTTGTATATAGTACTGAAGAAGTCATAGAGTATTATTACATCACAATAAGATCAGCAGAGACAAGGCTCTATGGTCAACTTCTCTTTGTAGAGATGTAATTATTGCCTCTGATTATTGTGCTCATTTCTCCTGGATTTAATAACTCAGCTCCCTCTTGACTGTATCTCGGATTAATGAACTCTAAGCTTCTCCCGGTGTACGTTTGCATCAGTTGTTTGAAACGTAACGTGACGTCTGCGGCAGGAATCAAACAACCCAATGTAGCCCCCAAAGAGAATGCATTCTGAAATGCCACACCAGTTTAATGCCCTGGAAACCCTGCTCCCGCAAATCACAAAAGTAAAGTAATAAAAAGGAGGCAACAACATGAACAGAAGCAGAATGCAACTGTGATACAGTCAGCTAGTTCAGAGAAGGTATAGACTGTGCCACTACATACTTTAAAAATATTTTACTCAACATTGCTAACTTGTTCTTTACTTAGATCTTTTTGCAGCTGAAATAAAGATTCTGTGGCAAATGATTTTATCTTTTAAGCGTTCTGCCTAGACAAGCCTTCTGCTGCTTTTCCTGCCAGTAGGCAAAAGATTGACCCGAAAATCTTTTTCTTCATCCTCCTTTGATCCCCTGCAGTGTGTGTCGCATTCCTATGTTATGTTAGCTGGGATCAGAGCTTGTTAGAAACAGGTTATTAAGAAAGAAAGAAAGACAGAAAGAAGGCTAAACTTGGATACCAATGTACTAAAGTGTCTTTCAACTTGTGAACACAATTATGTGTTGTAAAAGGACTGTTAGCACATGTAAACTCGGCATCTGCAAGCTAAAGGCAAAACATCACTGTGCCTATTAGTGCCTAAAGTGTGCACAAATTCAGGAAAACATGAGATAAACACAGGGGATCTCTAAACAAGTGGTAAGGATTGTAAAGCTGAATCTGTTGGGTGGATGGACAGACTAGATAGGCCATAGATTCTTTTTCTGCCAACACATTTCTCTCTTTCTGTATATTTCTATTCAGTAGGGATGTGAATCGTGTCCTCGATCGTCTTAACGATCGATTTCGGCTGGGAGGGGGAGGGAATCGTATTGTTGCCGTTTGGGGGGGTAAAATATTGTGAAAAATCGTGAAAAATCGAAAAATCGCAAAACCGGCACATTAAAACCCCCTAAAAACCCACCCCCGACCCTTTAAATTAAATCCCCCACCCTCCCGAACCCCCCCCAAATGACTTAAATAACCTGCGGGTCCAGCAGCGGTCCGGAACGGCAGCGGTCCGGAACGGGCTCCTGCTCCTGAATCTTGTTGTCTTCAGCCGGCGCCATTTTCCAAAATGGCGCCGAAAAATGGCGGCGGCCATAGACGAACACGATTGGACGGCAGGAGGTCCTTCCGGACCCCTGCTGGACTTTTGGCAAGTCTCGTGGGGGTCAGGAGGCCCCCCACAAGCTGGCCAAAAGTTCCTGGAGGTCCAGCGGGGGTCAGGGAGCGATTTCCCGCCGCGAATCGTTTTCGTACGGAAAATGGCGCCGGCAGGAGATCGACGGCAGGAGGTCGTTCAGCGAGGGTTCCGGCGCCTCGCTGAACAACCTCCTGCAGTCGATCTCCTGCCGGCGCCATTTTCCGTACGGAAAATGGCGCCGGCCATACGCGTATGGCTGGCGCCATTTTCCGTACGAAAACGATTCGCGGCGGGAAATCGCTCCCTGACCCCCGCTGGACCTCCAGGAACTTTTGGCCAGCTTGTGGGGGGCGTCCTGACCCCCACGAGACTTGCCAAAAGTCCAGCGGGGGTCCGGAAGGACCTCCTGCCGTCCAATCGTGTTCGCTATGGCCGCCGCCATTTTTCGGCGCCATTTTGGAAAATGGCGCCGGCTGAAGACAACAAGATTCAGGAGCAGGAGCCCGTTCCGGACCGCTGCCGTTCCGGACCGCCGCTGGACCCGCAGGTTATTTAAGTCATTTGGGGGGGGTTCGGGAGGGTGGGGGATTTAATTTAAAGGGTCGGGGGTGGGTTTTAGGGGGTTTTAGTGTGCCGGCTCACGATTCTAACGATTTATAACGATAAATTGTTAGAATCTCTATTGTATTGTGTTCCATAACGGTTTAAGACGATATTAAAATTATCGGACGATAATTTTAATCATCCTAAAACGATTCACATCCCTACTATTCAGTGTTCATTCAGGAAGGGCATGGACTAGGACCACACAACACCTGCCACAAATAGGAAAGGAAGTGAGGTAATGTTCAGAAGATTGGTTACAAGGAGCTAGCAAAACTAAAAGCAGATAAAGCAATGGGACTAAATGGGAATAATCTGAGGGTATTAAGTGACGTTGTGGATGTCCTGGCAGCTCTTCTGTCTGGCCTTTTCAACACTTGTTTAGAGTCAGCAGTGATTCCAAAGGACGAGACAGGCGGACCTGTTTCCTTGTCACAAAAGTGGAAGTAAAGAGGAGTCTGAGAACTTAAGGGCGGTTAGTCTAACCTCGGTGATGAGTAAATTAATGGAATTGCTGCTAAAAAAAAAAAAAAAAGGATAACGCAATTTCTGGAATCCAACAGATCCAAGACTGCATGGTTTTATCAGAGGTAGGTCTTGTCAGACAAACCTAACCAATTTATTTGATTTGGTGACCAGAGAGTTAGATCTGGGGAGAGTGCTAGATGCAGTGTACTTGAATTTCAGCAAGGCCTTTGACACAGGTCCTGAATTTCCCAATTTCTCCTACATGAGTTGATTGTAAACCGGCATGATGTGCCCTACGAATGTGGGTATATTAAAAGTTCATAAATAAATAAATAAATTAATTAATTAATTAATTAAACTGAGTGCCCAAGTGATTGACTAGGTTAAAATCCGGTTGAATTGGAGGCAACAAAATGTAGTGATAAACGGAGCTCATGCTGAGGAAAAGAGGGTTTCTAGTAGGGCACAGTAGGGATCAATTCTTGGTCAGCTTTCTGTTCAACATTTTCATTAGCAATATTGTGGAAGGAGTCTTACGAGAGATTTTCCTTTTTGGAAATCATACTGAACTCTGCAACAGGGTAGACAACCCTGGTAGACATGGGAAAAAAAGGAGGGGGGTCTAGTGAAGCTGGAGGTATCATCTAGAGTCTGGCAACTAAGATTTAATGTTAAAAATTGCAGGATCTTGCATTTGGGTTGCAAATAGCAAAGGCCACAGTACAGTAATAAGGGGTGTAGTTCTGTGCACAAAACAAGAGCAGATTCTGGGGATGATAATATCTGATCTAAAGATGGTCAAATAGGTAGACAAAGTAACAGCCAAAAGGATGCTTGGGTGCATAGAAAAGAGGACTAGACAGCAGGAAATAAAGGAGGTGATATGCCAGGCCTGAATTTCCCAATAGGCACACTAGGCCTGTGCCTAGGGTGGCACAATTTTGTGGGCGGCAAAGTTCCTGCCCCCATTTTGCCCTGCACACCTCTAATCTCATCTTTATATACAATCCAACCAATTCCCTCCCTCTGTCCCTCTGCAGAGATCAGGGATCTCTCTACCTCTGCTGCAAGGCCAGCAGGAATCCTCAGACCTCTCTAGTGGATGAAGAAGGGAGTTGCTGGGAGCAGAGTTGTAAGGCAGTGGAGTACTCTAGGACCCACCAGCAGAAGCAGAGGGGAGGAGCCTGGACCTATGCTACAAGCAGTGATCTCCAGGCCCTGTCAGTGGAAGGAATGGGACCAGAGCTGGCAGCTGACATAGGAAAATGAAGTAGGTATATGTGGGTGGGAGACAGAGACAAGGAGGAGGGAAAATATTGTGGCTAAAGGGGGTACAGTTGTCGATGGGGATTGAGGACAAAGGGATGGGGGTCAGAGACAGAGGAGAGAGATTGCAGCAAAAGGGTGACAGTTACTTGCGAGGGACTGACGCAAAAGGGGGCAGTTCTTGGGGTGATTGAGGCCAAAGGAATGGGGCAGGCACTGAGGAGGGATTGAGGCCAAAAGGGAGAAGCTGTTGCTGATTCCAGCAGTGGCCAATCCAGGTCACAAGTACCCAGCAAGATTCCGATTCTATGCTACTTATCCCAGAGATAAGAAGTAGATTACTGCAACTCTACCTACCTTAATAATGCTTTATGGACTTTTACTCCAGGAGCTTGTCCAAACTATTTTTAAATGGAGCTACACTAACTTTCACCACATCCTCTGGCAACGAATTCCAGAACTTAATTATGCATTGAGTAAAAAAAAATATTTTATTTTATTAGTTTTAAATATATCACCTAATAACGTCATTGTGTGTCCCCTAGTCTTTGTATTTTTTGAAAGAGTAAACAACTGATTTACTTATTCCACTCCACTCATTATTTAATAGACCAATATCATACCTCTTCTCAACCATCTTTTCTCCAGGCTGGAGTCCTAACTTCTTTAGCCTTTTCTTATAGGGGGAATAGCTCCATCCCCCTTTATCATTTTGATTGCCCTTCTCAGAACCTTTTCTAATTCTGCTATATCTTTTTGAGATGTGATGATGTGAACTACACACAATATTCAAGATGAGGTTGCACCATGGAGCATTACAGAGGCATTATGATAGTCTCTGTTTTATTCTCCATTCTTTTCCTAATAATTCCTAGCATTCTGTTTACTTTTTTGGTTGCTGCTGCACACTGAGCAGAAGATTTCAACTTATTATCAGTGATGATGAATGTTGAATCCCAATGTGGAACCTTGCAGTTTGTAGCTATAATTTGGGTTACTCTTCCCTAAATGCATCATTTTGCGCTTGTCCAGATTAAATTTCATTTGTCATTTGCATGCCTAGTCTTCCAGTTTTGCAAAATCTTCTTACAATTTCTCACAATCCTCTTGTGACTTAACAACTTTGAATAATTTTGTGTCATCAGCAAATTTGATCACCTCACTCGTTCCCATTTCCAGGTCATTTATAATTATAATACCAACCAATCACTACAAGGTTTTACTTCTTGTTAAACTTTTTATCTCTCCTATAACTCTAATCCCAGTTAGAATAAACCCTGTTTTATTGTAACTTTTTCTTCTATGCACTTGTTATACTTTTGTAATGTATACTCTTACGTTTTAGCTATGTACGTTATAATGTATTGCTCACCCCTTGTTTTATGTAAACCGACATGAAATGAACTTCCGTGAATGCCGGTATAGAAAAACACAAATAAATAAATAAATAAAATAAATAAAAATTATATTAAAAAGCAGAGGTCCTAGAACAGATCCCAGGAGCACTCCTCAATTCATCTTTCTTCAGTGGAAAAATTTACCATTTAGCCCTACTCTCTGTTTTCTTTTAACCAGTTCCCAGTCCATAATATGATATTTCTCCCTATCTCATGAATTTTTAATTTCCTAAGAAGTATCTCATGAGGGGCTTTGTCAAATGCTTTCTGAAATTCCAAATCACTATATAAACTGGCTCACTTTTATCCATATGTTTATTTACATCCTCAAAAAAATTAAGCAGATTGGTGAGACAAGACTTCCCTTGGTTAAATTCATGTTGACACACTGAGATTTATTTTAGTTCTGCTAAATCATCACCTTTGAATATTGTTTGTGGTATGGGTATCTCGCTTACATCATCCTCGGTGAAAACCGAAGTAAAGAATTCATTTAGTCTCTCTGCTGTGGCTTGATCATCTAATGGTCCAACTAACTCACTCGCAGGTTTTTTTTACTTCAAATATACCTGAAAAAAGTTTTATTATAAGTTCTGCTTCCACATAAAGTTTCTTTTCAAATTCTCTCTTTGCCTTTCTTATCAGTGCTTTGCATCTAACTTGCCAGTGCTTATGCTGTTTCCTCATTCGGATCACTTTTCCATTTAATGAAAGATGTTCTTTTAGCTAGTATAGCCTCACTCATCTCACCTTTTAGCCATGCAAGTAGTTGTTTAGCCTTCCTTCCACCTTTTCTAATGCATGGAATACATCTGGTCTGGGCTTCTAAGATGATATTTTTAAGCAATGTCCATGCCTGCTGTAAACGCTTAACTTTTGCATCTGCTCCTTTAAGGTTTTTCCTAACCATCTTCCTCATTTTATCATAGTCACCCTTCTGAAACTTAAATGCTGTCACAGTAGATTTATGTTTAGTGTCCACCCTCTAGTTATATCAGATTTGATCATGTTGTGATCACTATTGCCAAGTGGCTCCACTACTGTGATCTCTCGCACCAAATCCTGTGTTCCACTAAGGACTAGGTCTAAAACAGTTTCCCATCTGGTTGGTTCTTGTGCCAGCTGCTACATGAAGCAATCATGCATTTCATCTAGGAGCTTTACCTCTCTAGCATGTCCTGATGTGACATTCATCCAGGCAATAGTGGGATAATTGAAATCACCCATAATTAATTTGCTGCTGATTTTCATTCTTTCACAGACCACCCTTGACATGTCTGGAATCAGTGAGCATGGGTCCAGGACTGAGTCAGACCGAGTTATGCTCTCATAGGTCCCACCGCCTCTGGGCTTCCATGTGGGGGACAGGAGTCTGAGAGCACATGGCTCAGCCGGACTCGGTCCCACACTATTTCTGGTAACAGCAGAGGTAGAGGGGGAGCTCTTGAGTTGCAGAGGGGTGGCAGGAGGAAAAGGATCACTTTCTTCCCCATCTGGCCTGCAAGTATTATTGGTACAGTGTGTGCTAGGGGCCAGGATCTGCCACAGTGAGATCATAATAATAATAATAGTTTTTTATTTATATTCTGCCTTTCATGACATTTGGGTACCTTAGATATTTCCTTGCCTCCAAAGGGTTTACAATTCATATTTGAACCTGAGAGAATGGAGGATGAAGTGGATTGCCCAAAGTCCCAAAGAGTACCAGCAAGATTTCAAGCTTGGCTTCAGCTTGCTATTCTAAGCATTAGGTTACTCCTCCAATTCAAGGCACCCTTCCTATCCCAGTTCTTTATTTTCTGCTCTGAGGCGAGAGCTGCAGAGGACTACAGGAGTGGGGTGAAGAGGCTATGGAGAGGAAGTCAAGTGGAACAAGCAATCAGTGAATCCAGAAGGGATGAAGAGAAATGGGGGGAGGAGATGAAAGAAGTTGTCTGGGGTAAACCGTTGTGACGGTACCCACCTTAACGACGGTATAGAAAAGGATTTAAATAAATAAATTAAATAAATAAAACAGTAGAGGAGAAAGTTTTGCAGTGAGAGGAAGAAGGACAAGGTGCATGGTGAGAGGGGGAAGAAGAGAAGAGTGGAGGTCTGTGGCACTGTTCCTTTAGCTGTCCTGTATTTTCACAGCAGGACAGTTGTGACCCTTCCACGGTTTGGTGCTAGGGTTGCCAACTGGCTCCAGATTTTCAGGACAGGTAGATCCAGTCCTGATGTTACCCCTTTGCATGCAGAGACTTGTTCTGATTTCCCCTATTGCATTCCCTAAGAAACACAAGGCTTGTAAATACCTGCATGGAGGGGAGAAAATCCAGGACTGGATCAACCTGTCCTGAAAATATGGAGCCAGTTGTCAACCCTATTTGACCCACATGGGGCAGACTGATCATGAAGAACTCCCATGGGTCCAGTCTACCCTGCCTCATGTGGATTTGGCCAAGGGAGGGTGCAGCATGTCCCACTGTCAAAACATAGATGGAGAGCTCCTGCACACCTTGAACATTGCTCTGCAGTAAAAACAGGAAGGGATATTTATTTATTTTATTTATTTATGAGTTTTTATATACCGGCATTCGTAGGACACATCATGTCGGTTTACAAGTAACTGTGGAGGAAATTACAATGAACGATGATAGAGGGCTAGCTATAAGGGGAGGGGGAGCAAAGGTCAAGAACATGGGAAAGGGAGGGAGGGAGGAAGAGTGAAGAAGCGCGGGAGATGGATAACCCAAAAATTACTGAAGTCAAAATCGAAAAACAGTGTCACAAAAATTCACAGAGCATGTCACAACTGGGTTAACAGTATAAACTTATGAACAGTCAAAGGCGAAACAGTATAAACTTATATAACTTGCATTAAAAAGAATGCAGAAAGATATAGGATAGAAGGGTAAAAGAGGGGGAAAATGGGAGGAAGGGAATACAAAAAGTCTGTGCAGCTACAGTCCCCCCCCCCCCCCCCAATCTCAGGGTGAACAAAACCCTAAAAGTTCCCAGATATGACGATCTCAGGTCATGGCTGGGATGGGAATCATCAGGTGTTCATGGGGTGGAAAATCAGAGGTCAGGTCGGGGAGTCATAGGTTAGTGGGGAGGGGGGGAGGAGCGTGACAGCAGGCAACAACAGTACCACCTAGGGACAGCAAAAGTATTAATCTGTCCCTAGTTATTGCCGCTGTATAAGACTTTGGTGAGATCTCATTTGGAGTACTGTGTACAATTCTGGAGACCACACCATAGAGTCCAGAGGGCAACTACTAAAATGGTCAACAGTCTTCATCGTAAAGCCTATGGGGACAGACTTAAGGATCTAAATATGCATACCTTGGAGAGAAGGAGGAGAAGAGGCAATAAGATAGAGACTTTTAAATACCTCCAGGGAATAAATGCACAGGTGGTGAGCCTCTTTCAATGGAAAGAAGGCATGTGAATAAGGGGTCATAGGATGAGGTGAAGAATCAGGAGAAAAGAAAATATTTTTTTTACTGAGAGCATAGTGGATGCATCAAACAGCCTCCCTCTGAAGGTGGTAGAGATGTGGACAGTATCAGAATGCAAAAGGACATGGGACAAGCACAGAAGATTTATAAGGGAGGCGAAAGGCTTATAAAACTGAGCAGGAGATGTGCATGAGCAGGTTGGATGGGTCATATGGTGTTCATCTGACGACATATTCCATATTTCTATTCAGCTACAAGTGAATAAATTGAACTAAATGATGTAATTTTAAAATATATATATATATATATATATATATAGGTTAAAAAAAACAGCACAGCTTAGAGCAGGAGTGGACAATTTTGGTCCTCGAAGGCCACGCACCAGTCAGGTTTTCAGGATATCTCCAATGAATATGCATAATACATATTTTCATACAATTGAGGCACTATCATTAGGGATATGCCAGCAGTGGACAATTCCAGTCCTCAAAGGCCACTAACCAGTCCTGAAAACCTGGCTGGTTAGTGGCCCTTGAGGACTGGAATTGCGCACCACTGGCTTAGAATATGTAGAACAAAGTATACACGCAGAAAGTAACACTTAAAGGTAGCTTACATAAGAGATCAAGAACAGAGAATGGAGAACTGTTTCCTCTCTGCAAAGCAAATACCTTTGGGTGACTATGTGAGATTAATTGCATCGTTCATTGTAGCCAATGCTGTTAACAGCTGGATCAGAGAGCTGATCACATATAGCACCTCCCATGCAATCTTTGCATGCAGACTAAGCATAGTAAAACATTAGAGGAGTCCTACTCTGGGCTGAAGTCAACATCGCACTACAGTAAATTTGTGAATGAATTGCATAGGAGAGACATCAAGCAGTGAGGAAGTTGAAATGAGTGTGCAACAGAGGTGGGGCTTCAGACACGTCTTTAGGCTTTGCAGCTCCTGCTAGGACCACAAACCCTTTTGTATATAATAGATGAATGAATATGAAAGAAAACAGAAAGAAAGGAAATAGGGAAGGGGAAGGTTCAGAGAGGAGGCAGGGAAGCACTAGAATACTTGTCTTTCTGATTTATATATATGTATGTATTTATATATATATATATATATATATATATAGGGGCTACTCCGCAGTGAAGTCTGGTGGCATGTAACATGCAGTTGTCAGTATTTTGGTAAGACATGTGCAACGTAAAGCTCTGAAAGGGATTATTATTCTCATACTGCATCATAATCATTGTTGGTTTGGGAGTAGTTTTGCACTGGGTTTTTTTATTTTTTTTTTTAGCAATGTTTACATAAGCTAGTAGAGTAAAAATAGATTAACAATAAATGCAGTCTCGACACACTTAGCTTAAGCCCTTTGATTTAATCGCATCTTTAAGCTTGAAAAAAAGCATCCTTTGTTATCAGTTAGCCTTGTAGCAAATGTTCATTTTGCCTTGTTTTCATTTCCTCAAAGAAATGGTGATTATGGTGGAACGATAAGCGTTATGAAATATTTTTATAGCAAGATGTGAGCTTTACCAGCAGCTGTTTTTTTTTTTTTCATGAGCGCACTTGAACTAGCCTACACCTAACCTGATATGATCCTTTTTTGAAGCTGGAGAAATTAACAAGATCTGGAGTTTAATGAAGCATACGACTTCATCTGTCTTTGCAGATGAGGTTTTCTTAACTATTCCTTAGCTCAGTTACACTTCTTAACAGTTTTTGGTATCATTTGCATCATGTAGAAAGACATATATGTGAGAGATGAGTGGTTGAGACTTGACTGGATTCAGATAATGAAGATAAGGTCGGTTCAGATCTTTGTGAGATTCACAGTGCCAGTTGTGGCCTGACTCGCCGTGAGAGCCCAGATTCTCAAGACTGACTCAGATTCTCACTGTTCACTCAGGGAGTGGAATGGGGCCAAGGAAATTCTCAAGAAAGAAACAGGGCTAACAAGGTGGCAAAACAATGTCCTTGATCCACTAGTTGAGTGAAGAAGACTGAATGGTCGCATGCCAACTGTGGCCCCACTACTACCTCCATTTGCCAGCCCACTTCTCTGCATGCTTAGTTAGCCCTGACCCCTTGTGCTATCAGCACAGGCCTGGTGTTTTTGCTGTCCTGCTAATGGCGATGGGCACCACTGGCAAGGTGCAGTCGGGAATCCCAGTAGTTCACGGGACTGGTGGATTTGCAGAAATGGACACTGACCCTTGCCTCTGATACTGAGAGTTGAAGCCAAATTAAGCACTGACTTTAAAAGATATAAATATAGTGGAATGAAGAGCAGTGGCCAGAAAAGGGGCGGGGGAGATAGTGTGCACCCTACCGCAACATAGCGGTGCATTTTCGCCCACATGGTTGCAGCCGCAGCGCACACTATTGATCCCATAAGGCCCCTGCAAAAGGTGTAGTTCTTTCCGGCACTACTACCAAGCAGCCCCACCAGCATTACCTCTCCCACCAAATCCTATACTCCACTGAGAATTAGATTTAAAATTGCTCCCTCTCTCATCGGTTCCTGAATCAATTGCTCCATAAAACTGTCTTTCATTCCATCCAGGAACTTTATCTCTCTAACATACCCTGATGTTTCACTTTCCCAGTCAACACTGCTGTATTTGAAATCTCCCATTATTACTGCACTACCAGTTTGGTTAGCTTCCCTAATTTCTCTTAGCATTTCACTGTCCGTATCACCATTTTGGCCAGGTGGATGGTAGAATACTCCTAGCACTATTCTGTTCCCCAAAACACAAGGGATTTCTACCCATAAGATTCAACTGTATATATAGAATCATGTAGGATCTTTATCCTGTTGGACTCTATGCCATCCTGGACATAAAGCGCCAACCCACCACTAAGATGCTCCTCTCCGACATTGCAATATAATTTGTACCCCGGTATAGCACTGTCCCATCGGTTGTCCTCCTTCCACCATTGTCTCAGAGATGACAATTAAGTCTGTCATCATTCACTGCTATACATTCTAATTCTCCCATCTTACTTCTTAGACTTCTGGCATTAGCATACAAACATTTCAAAGTGTGTTTTTTGTTTGTATTAACATTCTGCTTTTCAGTTGTCAGTGATAAATTGGAATCTTTTAACTCAGGTTAGTTTTTCTTTACAGGCACTTGGACTACTTTTATTAATAGTGAAACCTCTCTGTTGGGATTCCCTAACTCTAATGCTTCATTAGTATCCTTTGAAGATACCTCCTTCTGAACTATGCGCTGCTGAGCAACTGTTGACTTTCCCCTTTGTTCTAGTTTAAAAGCTGCTCTATCTCCTTTTTAAAGGTTAGCTCCAGCAGCCTGGTTCCACCCTGATTAAGGTGGAGCCCATCCTTTGGAAAAGACTCCCCTTCCCCAAAAGGTTCCCCAGTTCCTTACAAAACTGAATCCCTCTTCCCTGCACCATCGTCTCATCCATGCATTGAGACTCCGGAGCTTTGCCTGCCTCTGGTGACCTGCGCGTGGAACAGGAAGCATTTCAGAGAATGCTACCCTGGAGGTTCTGGATTTAAGCTTTCTACCTAAAAGCCTAAATTTGGCTTCCAGAACCTCCCTTCCACATTTTCCTATGTCGTTGGTGCCCACATGTACCACAACAGCTGGCTCCTTCCCAGCACTGTCTAAAATCATGTCTAGGTGATGCATGAAATCCACCAACTTCGCACCAGGTAGGCATGTTACCAGGCAATCCTCCCGCCCACCAGCCACCCGGCTGTCTACATTCCTAATAATCGAATCACCAGCTATGACGGCTGACCTAACCCTTCCCTCTTGGACATGTGACCTTGGAGACACATCCTCAGTGCAAGAGGACAGTGCATCACCTGGAGAGCAGGTCCTTGCTACAGGATCATTTCCTGCTGCACCAGGTTGATGCTTTCCGATCATGAGACCTTCCTCCTCCAAGGTAGTAGCAGGGATGCCAGACTGGAGTTGTGACTTGGCTACTGTGTCCCTGAAGGTCTCATCTATATACCTCTCCATCTGCCCCAGCTCCTCCAGGTCTGCCACTCTAGCCTCCAGAAATCGGACTCGTTCTCTGAGAGACAGGAGCTCTTTGCATCGCATGCACACATACAACTTCTCACTGGTAGGTAAAAAATCATACATGTGACACTCGATACAAAAGACTGGGAGTCCCCCCTCTTGCTACTGGATTGCTGACTTCATCTTAAATTTGTTCAGTTCCTAAAGTTTTAGGTTGCTCTGGGTATAGGATTGCGTACAATTAGGGTCCTTTAAATGTATTAGTGTATTTACTATATATATCTGGTAGTAACCTGCAAGGGAATGATCAAATTTTTTATAAGTTATGAGGAATTTCTGAGTTTAAGTTAAAAGGCAGATTTTATTTTTTTTAAGTGACACCTGCCTATAAATTAAAGGATGAGCTAGGGGTGGATGGGAGAGGGGTGGGAGGGTTTGGAAATACAAACACATACATTTCTGTTTGTTGCCTGACTTTCTGACTACCTATTTAAAACAAAACACAAACACTCTAAATAATATACCCCAATAGTTTAGTTCTCTCCATTACTTTTAAGTTTTAAAAATTTCTCCAAGCAGTACTTACTGATTCTTTCCAGCTTCCAGCAAAGTGATCCTCTCCTCTCAGTGCTCCCACTACTTATTCACTACTTATCCAGCTATGTTCAACATTACATGCTGTGTATCTTTTAGATATGTGAATATGTTGTTGGGTAGATTTACACTGTTTTTATATCATGCATGCACATGATATAAAATACATGAACATGCTTGTATGCATCCAAATATCTGCATATGTGGGCGTGCATGCTTGTTTTAAAGTTATTCTCCCTGGACATATTGCAAGTTATTTTTGTAGAAATAAATATATATTAATATGTATAAGGCTATTTTCGATATTTTATTTATTTATTTGATTCTTATTATATTTTTGTATTTGCCATATTAGTATTATGTAAATTGTGTTATTTGCTAGCTGCTTAAAGCAGTACTCTCTAGAAAGTCAGATACGAAACTGGTAGAGCAATCAACTATCCTGAAGCATGAATGAGGAATATTACAGTTAGTACATGAGGATCTGTTACATCTTAGTCATAGTAATAATGTTCATATTTAAAGCATAGGCTCAGTCTAAATCTAAATGTCCAGACATGTTTCTGCTATGGGTTGTAGTTTCTAAACCATTCTGTTGGATTTACCAATTCACTTTCCAGATACAAAGTCTTTTAGAACAAAGTATTTAGATCTACTTTCGGCATGGGAGTGGGCAATTTTCCTACTCCCCACAGAGTTTGCAGTCCCATGGATAATTTTCACCTTGAGGGGTTGTAGGGAAAAGCCAATCACCCTAAACAGGAGTGTGCAACTGAATCAAACCGCAGGCCTGAGCAACACAAAATGGAAGTCAAGCCACGTGATGGCGGCTGTAGTTTTAATGTGAATGCCTATGAGAACTACACTGAGAAGCTGTTATTATTCTTCATATTGAGCAATCTATTTTCACGTTACAATTTAGCTAGTACTACTAAACACAAAGTTGCTGCATTTGTGGCCTTGACAAAATTTGTATCCATTCACGAGGCTCAGTATTGTTCATATTCACGCCATCATCTCCACGAGAATATGCATATATATACAAGTAAAAAGAAGTGATATCAGAAGCCTACCAGTCCTATGCCAGTGGATTGTGGTAATATCCAATCAAGATGAACTTTTGGATCGTATACATATGTCTATGTATGAAATCCTGAAAATAGAAAAAGACTTTGGACTTACAAATTTGGGAGCATGCCTCATGACTTACTACTGCATTGCTCACTGCCATTCATGCAAACTTCACAGCCATGAACTTTGCGCATAAAACCTTTCATAAAGCTTAAGCCTCATATCAGGTTTCAAGACTGAGCTCCCTGCTCAGCCTAGCTTTGCTCTATTAACTTTGGAATTCCAAGTTAACTTTCAGCAAGCACAGTGGTTTTCAAAATGTTGTAACAAGAGTGATTTACTCTGTTAAACAAGAAACTAAAAACAATACCTACTTCAAATAAAACCATTGGTACGCGTGTAACCCTTTTAAAACCCTCCTGCACGCGCCGAGCCTATTTTGCATAGGCTCAGTGGCGCGTGCAAGCTCCGGGACGCGCGTAAGTCCTGGGGCTTGCCTGGGGGGGGCGTGTTGGGGGGCGTGTTGGGAGTGATGCGGCGTTTTCGGGGCATGTCCTGGGCGTGTTTCCGGCTCGGGGAGTGGTCGTGCCCCGACACTGCCTGGAGGCAGTAGTAACTTTTAAGATAAAGGTAGGGAGGGGGTTTAGATAGGGCCGGGGGGGTGGATTAGGAAGGGGATGGGAGGAGAAGGTGCGGGGGGGGTGAATGGAAAGTTCCCTCCGAGGTCGCTCCGATTTTGGAGCAGTCTTGGAGGGAATGGGCAGCGAGCGCAGGGCTTGGCGAGCACAAGGTGCACAATGTGCACCCCCTTGCGTGCACCGACTGCGGATTTTATAAGATACGCGTGGCTATGTGCGTATCTTATAAAATCCCAAGTACTTTTCTTCGCGCCTGGTGCGCTCACGTAGATTTGTAAAATCTACCCCATTGTGTATTTTATGCTGCTATAATAAAAATTATTATCCACCTCAAGAAAATGGTTGGCATTTACATGAATTTAGACCTTATTTTATATGATTTAAATGTCAGATAAACCATGTAAGACTAAAATCTTTTACAGGGTTTCCCTTTGAAAATTCAGCTGGTGCCCATAAAGGGGGTAAAAAAAAGTATCTATATACTTTGTACTTGCATTGGAGCAGTTGCCAAGTACACACTGAGATTTGAAAATTAAATCTCCGCACATACTTCAAACTCTCTGACCTAACCACCTACATCTACCTGCGCAGGGTCACAGTAACCCAGTTTTTACATGGGTAAATATGTGTTGACCCACGTAAAACATTTTGATTACTGTCCACTAAATACTTTTTTCAGATATGCTTAAAATGTGTAGTGGAAAGCCCTTCCTGTTCATTAGAGCTTATCTTAGGGGACAGTCTTCAGAGTAGGACCAGTCACATTACTTTTTTCCTTTACATTTGAGGGTCTTTTTTTTGGGGGGGGGAGTTTTTTTCCTGCTCTTTTCAGCTTCTATATCAATGAGAACTAGCCCCCTTACTGGGGCTGTGACATCATGAGCCTTCACCTGCAGCCACCCTTTCCTATCAAACATAGCCATCCTAGTGGCAGTCCTTAACCAGGGCCTCGGGGAGCTGTTTCTTCTGGAGCTTTCTAAGCATGCATTCTGAGCCTGGCCAGCCGTGTCTCTGTTTAAAAATGACAGAGAATCCCAGGGGATGTGAATATATCCCCTGCACTAATCCTTAGTCCAGCAGAAGGAGCAGGAGCTGAGCTTAGGAATCAGATCTAGGCCTCCTGCATAGCATTGCACAGCACTGCTACTGGTCCATCCTAGCAGCCAGAATAGCTCTTTTTTTTTTTTTTTTTTTAATAAGGGAGGAAAAAAATTGACCAAGCTGTGCCCTTATCTTAGTTAGCTGGACAGATTTTTCTTGGCTCTTGATTTGCATGTTTATTCAAAGATATGCATCCAAATGTCTGAGATAAGAGCCTAACTATGAAGATTAAGGTAAATAAAAACACCCACTGAACAGTCCTATCTCCCTTTATATGCTGAATAAAGTGTTCATCATCCTCAATATATCACTATAGTACTCAGACTATTTTGTATTGGGTCAGCAACAGGACGGTCAGAGATTAGAGTTGACTGTTGTTTTCCCTGATTGAATGCGCCTGCATGAATGCAAATCTGTGGAAAACCTGAACCATTCCAAAAAGTAAATTCTGATTTCCTGCAAGAAATGTGTTGATCAGATTCAAAGCAGGTTAGAACTGATTTGGATTATCTAAAGCAAAACTATTGGTGAATGCAATCCTGGGTCAGAGAAATAGCGTAAAGTGGTGCAAGAGATATAGTGCCTGCTCAGTGAATGAATTAGGACTCCCTCCAAAGAAAACAGATTGGCCTGTAGTCCCAACTCTATTAGCTTGCTATTTGTAGGATACAATAAATTCATCTGTGAAGAAAACTGGATCCGTTTCAGGTAGTGTTGCATGTTTTTATTGGGACAACATAACAGTTAAGTAGTTAACTACAGATCATGAGCTTTCAAAATCAAATGTACTCCAGAAGGGACTTATGAGTTCTCAAGACTTCATGTAAGGATAATTCTTACCATACTGCAAACGAAAAATTATTTTTCTGCAGCAATAATGCCACTATTTGAACTGTACATTAACTGTAAAGAAAACTGGTATAAAGTATGACATTTTACATAGCCTCAGATCTAATTGCCTATGCACAGGAAAATTGACAACTTTGCCCCCTGCTGCAACTCCATCCCTTCCACCCCAAATCAGTCGCCAACTCTGAAAACTAGAAAAGTCTGATGTCCGTCCATTCCCCCCCCCCCCCCCCCTGCAACAACCTACCTTCACAGAAAGATCCAGTCAATCCAAAGTTATAAGGGAGGTCAACTGGAAGCTGCTACCAAAATACAAAGTGCATCACCCTGACATTTGCCATCTGATACTCCTCTGTTCAGAGAGAAAATTGAGGTGCGCATCCCTAAGCATGCTTACGAAATTTCAGGTCAGGTAAACAAACAGATGGTCAGGCCGCACCCTCTTTTATTAATATAGATGTCCTACTATTTCACATAGGAATGGGCGAGGGGAGTGTCAGATGAGTTCACTGGTCTGGAAGCAACCGGACAATTTAAGATACTAAGAATGCAATTATTCTGTTAATGTTAGCTGATTTTAATGCATTAGATACTACCTCAGCTTCTTTATATTGAAGCACATATCTAATTGTGTTACTTCAAATTTAACAGTGATGTTTGTCCTGTATATTTGTTCTAGCAGCAAAATTCTGCTTTAAAAATAAATTTTCTTTGACGAAAAGAAATTTACCTTGAAGACATTTTTATAGATAAGATTGAAGTACCTTGCTTTCAGATTTGACAATCATACTATTTTTAGCATATTTTAAGAGTATATGGAGCAATGGTCAGCCTGCATTTGGAATGCAATTGATGGTTACTATGATAAAAGGACAGCTTCAAATGGCATTTTAAAGAGGCTTTTAAAAAATAAAAAAATAATAATAAAAACTTATTTTAGAGAATCATGAGGCTGGAAGGAGATGACTATGCAAGTCCCAGCCGTAGATAGACAAGCCTCTGAGGCAAATGGTAATGAACGCAGGCACTTTCTCTGCCATTCCTTCTGTACTGTTGAATAAGAACAAAAGAGAGTAATGCAACAAGCATTGACTTTCTTCCCTGGCAAAAAAAAAAGTAATAATACAAATATATTCAGTCATTCATAAAGCTAGGCTGAGTGTGAAATAACAGCCGTAGCTATTTGCCTGGCCAGTGGTTATTTTTGTAGCTCGCTGCTTATTTCAAAACACTTAGGTACGTGTCGTACCTGTGTGCCTAATCCTAGAGGAAGGGAAATAAATGGCTTGCGGTATGGAAGACCAAGATAGGCTTCATTTTGTTTTGACAATTTCATTTCAGTATTTCAAGATTGATTGAGCTAGCTGATGCAGGAAGGGGTTTTTAAGCAGAATTTTATTCTTCTACTCTTCATAAAGCAAGGATATGCTCAAAATTAATATTTCCAAAAAATACTATCAATTTTTTTTTAAGCTATCGAAGTAAGTTTTTAATTACAGTAAAAAAAAAAAGGCACTTATAGTTGGTGTCACTGTTTCTCTAGAGACTGAAAGCAAAGGGACTCTGCCTCTGAGATGTTATTTCCTGCAGCAAGGCACACCTTGCTGTGTCTTACTCCTTTACAGAGTTTTGAATATCATCAATATGGGATCATGCCAGGCACAGCACAGAAACCCTGATAGTCTCTGTGGCTGACTTTGTTCTAAATGAAGTAGATCAAGGCCAGGTTGTAATTGCAGCAATCTTAGATGTATCGGGAGCTTTTGACTCTGTATCTCATTCTATTCCGCTCCAGCACTTAGAAGAAATTGGGGTCATGGTTACAGTGATCTTGGTGGTTCACATCCTTCCTGTCAGGTTGTCTACAACAAGTAAGAATGGGTCAACAATCCTCTTCATTGGCAAATGTGCAGTGGGGTATTCTACAAGGTTCATCCTTGTCTCCAATATTAAATAACGTATACCTATGCCCCTTGTGTGATAAACTTCAAGAAAGGAAGGTTTCCTTAAGGTATATGCAGATGATCTGCTGTTGTTTCCCATTTCTAATGTTGGAAAAAACTCTTTCTTATATTTCTGAGATTCTGAAAATGATAAAATCATGGATAAGAGATAACAATCTATTTTTTAATATAATCTAGACTGTGAAGCCATATAGATAGCAAAATATTCAATCCAGGTTGACCCTCCTCAACAATTTCTTTTAAGGGGTGAGAAATCCCTTTTTCTGTGTGAAATCTAGGTTTTCATTTTGATTCAGGTTTCATGTTTTGTCCTCAAATAAAGGTGTGGTAAGGTCCAAGTTTTTCAAAATCAGAAAGCTGCATTGACTAAAATATGTTTTAGATAAAGGTGATTTTCTTTCATACTCTTGTACAATCTTGTGTGCTGTCTGCATTAGACTATTGTAATGCTTTCATGGACCCTTAGCCTGAGGTGGAGTTGACACAACCTGCAGGGCTCCTCCCTGCAGGTCCCCATCATCAGCAGGCGGACTTAGATGAAGCAGAGGCCCAACTGGAGCTTCGCCTTTATCAGTTCACATTCCCCTCGGGTTGAGCCTTTGGGTGCCGGAGCTGGCAGGTCTTAGGTGGGGGCCTTTGCTGGGATGGAGATCACTGCCAGAGTAGATGTTACACAGGCCAGAGTCTGAGGCAAGTGGCCTACAAGAAGGTCCAGGAAGCAGGCACTCATCAGTGGCAGGCAGCGTTCAAGAGAGTGTAAAGGAATTAGGCAGTGATCAGTGGCAGGCGGCATTCAAGAGAGTATGCAGGAGACAGACTGAGGTCAATACTGGATAGCCATTTGAAAGGAAAGGCAGAACGGATAGACAGGACAGGGAGGCAAGGTGCAGAACAAGAGGACAGATGAGGTGACGAGGATGAGCTGAAGAACTGAGCACAGGAACTGGAAATGAAGACTGGGACCACTGGGACTGAAGAAAAAGACAAGAAACACTGAAACTGAAGACTCAGGATACCAGAATTGGGGAACGAAGACAAAGAATGCTGAGGCAACTCACACTAAAAGGATATAGGGAGACCTGTTGCTGAAGCACTGGTGGAGTGTCTGCAGGGGCCTTATATAGGCCAGGAAGAGGGATCTCATCAAAAGGCGCCTCCTTGTCGTTCCTGATGTGGACCTTTTAAAACTAATGATGTTAGGTGCAAGCACATGCCCTAGGAGGAACGGGTCACAACGGTGTCGGTGGTATCCTGCCACAGGAATTGTTGGCAGTATCCTACTGCAGCGAGGCATGGCATCCCACCATGCCAGGAAGGAAGGCAGTCCAGCGGCATCTGGGAGCGACAGATGAGGCCCAGCCCAAAGGGTAAGTGTGGTGTTCACAGGAGGAGCCACGGACCGCCAAGCACAACAAAACCCTTTATATTAGACTGTCTGCCTGTCATATAAGTGCTTTACAACTATTACTGAATGCAGCTGCATGGTTAATCTCTAGTTGTCCATTAAGAGAGCACATCTCGCAAGTACTACAAACTCTTCCTTGGCTTATAGTCCATCAGAGAATTCAATTTCAGATCTTGATATTAGTTCATCGGATGTTATATGATGAGATAATTGCTTATTTGAAAAGCTTGCTTAGCTGTTATCAGTCTTCTTGTTTGCTGCATTCAACAAATACCCAATTGCTGGCAGTCCCAAGTATTAAGACCACATGACTAAAAGAAACCTGTAATCGTGCATTCTGCAGAATGTTCCTGTATTGTAGAACCAGATGCGTTAACCTTGCGACAAGACTTAGATTATAAACTCTTTTGGAAACAGTTAAAGGCTCATCTGTTTCAGGAAGCTTTTTGATTCTGGTTGTTTTATTAAAATGTTTTTCTTTTATGATTTGTATGTGTATATGTATTATTAATTACTATGTTTTATATTATTGCTATGTTTATTTTGTAATTCACTTAGAACAAAAGTCAGGTAATAGGCAACATATAATCTGTGAAAATAAATCTAACATTTAAAAGCCTAATAAAATGCTTAAAATTCACTTATGTGACAAAAAGTTTGCATTAAAGAAAAAAATGGATACAAAACATATTCAAGAGACATTTATGGCTTAAACTTGCCTGTATTCAATTTGAATACATATATATATAATTGTTTAACATTTTATTCTACAGCTTCCCCAAGTAAACCATTCATAGTGGTGTAAACCAACATTGCAGATCAGCCAACAGACAAGTGGACGTATATAATAATTGGACTGATATTATTTGCATGATGCATATAACACATTCTGCGTCAGGAGGAATTATAAAGGAGATTAATCAGGATCTATAGCGATCTATGTTAGAGCTACAAAAGCAGAAACTAAGGGGCAGATTTTTAAAAAGTACGCCGGATTTTAAAAGATACACACATAGCCACGCGTATTTTTTAAAATCCGGGGTCGGCGTGCGCAAGGCTGCGCAAAATCAGCAGCCTGCGCGTGCCGAGCCACCCAGCCTGCCTCCCCTCTGAGGCTGCTCTGAAATCGGAGTGGCCACGGAGGGAACTTTCTTTCCGGTGTCCCCCACCTTCCCTTTCCTTCCCCTAACTAACCTGCCCCCTGGCCCTAACTAATTCCCCCCTACCTTTATTTCAAAAGTTACACCTGCCTGAGGCAGGCGTAACTTGCGCGCGCCGGGCCAGCTGCCGGCGCGCCATGTTCCAGTCCGGGGGCTGGTCCTGAGGCCGCAGCCACGCCCCCAGAATGTCCCTGGGCCGGAACCATGGTTGCGGCCCCGCCCCAGGAACGCCCCCAATGACGCGCCGGCCGCGACTCACCCCCCGACACGCACTTCCTGGGGCTTGTGCGCACCACCGAGCCTATGCAAGATAGGCTTGGCGCGTGCAGGGGGTAGAAGGGGCAACTTTTCGGGAGTTACGTATCTTACATGCGTAACCCTTTGAAAATCTGCCCCTAAGTGTGGTTTCATTTTCATATTAAAATGTAAATGTAGCCTCCCTGGTGCAGGACCAAATTTGTACAGGAGACACATTCAGTGTCAGAGCTAAGTCCCAGTACAAACTAGCACCAGTCCTTTCAACCGGGCGTGGATTCTTCAAGTGGGAGGGAGGATATCCTCCAGAGCCCAAGGTATAACAGAAGGAAAATAAAGTCTCTTTCTCATTTACTTACCTTTTCTCTCACTCTCAGGTGTACTCATTTGGGGAGATACAGTAAAATGCGCGGGAGAGCCGTTGCTCCGAGGCAAGCGCCCGCTCTCCTGACGCGCACCCAGGCCACTCTCCTGGGCGCGTGAATTTGTATTCAAATGAGGGCCCACGGTAATAAGGAGGCGCTAGGGACACTAGCACATCCCTAGCGCTTCCTTATTGGCAGAAGCGGCGACTGTCAGCGGGTTTGACAGCCGACGCTTAATTTTACCAGTGTCGGTTGTCGAACCCGCTGACAGGCATGAGGAAGATTAGTGCAGAATTTCAAAAGAGATGTGGGTGCCAAAATTGGCAGATGGGCGTGCATCTAGCAAATGCACATGTCCACCCAATTTTATAAAGTAGGGGAGATGCACGTTCATGTGCCAATGTGAGCAAATCTCACATCAGAGAAAAAAAGGGGATTGGTGTGGGCCATGGACATTCAAGGGGTGTGACCAAGACATGTGCATGCAGGTACTTATGGGCCAGGGCGTGCACCTAGCTCCAGTGCCATGTAAGGTTACTTCTGCTATGGAAGAGGTGTAAATTAAAAAAAAAAAAGGCATCCTTGAGGGTTTCAAGGGGTCTGAGTAACCGAGGGAATGCAGACTAAAGAACCAAGGGGGTTTGGAGAACCTAGCTCTAGACTAGGTGAATTGGTAGATGAACTGGTAAAATTTGATCATGGCATGGATGCACACCTATCATAAAATTTCCCCACTTGCGCAGCTCAAAATTAACTCTGCATGGCTGTGCATAACCACTTGCAAAACTAGACACAGATATACGCGAGCCTAGGCTATTTTATAATGTACCCACGTATGTGCATGTAAGTTATAAAATTGCCATGTGTCTGGGCATGTGCCATGCATGTGCCATGTGTCTGGGCATGTGCCAATGCATGTGCCAATGCACCCAGGCCACTCTCCTGGGCGCGTGAATTTGTATTCAAATGAGGGCCCACGGTAATAAGGAGGCGCTAGGGACACTAGCACATCCCTAGCGCTTCCTTATTGGCAGAAGCGGCGACTGTCAGCGGGTTTGACAGCCGACGCTTAATTTTACCAGTGTCGGTTGTCGAACCCGCTGACAGGCATGAGGAAGATTAGTGCAGAATTTCAAAAGAGATGTGGGTGCCAAAATTGGCAGATGGGCGTGCATCTAGCAAATGCACATGTCCACCCAATTTTATAAAGTAGGGGAGATGCACGTTCATGTGCCAATGTGAGCAAATCTCACATCAGAGAAAAAAAGGGGATTGGTGTGGGCCATGGACATTCAAGGGGTGTGACCAAGACATGTGCATTTGGGGAGCACTAAAATCCAGAGGAGCCTGCTTCCAGCACAGACCTTTAATCTGAAATACTTTTCACATTAAGCATGCACAAAACACCAGCACAAATATTTCTCTACTATACTTTAAACATTACAATACTCTCCTCATTTCCTTTGTCACCTCCATAGCTCTCCAGAATGGATAACTGATTACTGTTAGTCATCACCAACTACCCTTAGACATGTGGTTCATTGAAAATTATAATTCTTAAAGCCACTAGCTGTAGAGAAATGTTTTTTATTAAAGACTATAAAGTAACATATGGAGAGACAGAGTGCCACATAAGATACTAGCATAAATTCCCTCTCAAATTATTTTACTGATAACACAGTATTGTATAGAATTCAGTTGTATATTTCCAACCCCTAAACTATAGGTTACATAATTGTCAAAATTTCTATGATTGGCTTTCTATTATAAACAAATAATCTGAATGGCTGCATGGAAATTTGCTTTCATTCTCCAAGTTAATTAATCCTCAGGTCATATGATATCTCTGATGAGCGGCGGTATATAAAAAACTATAAATAAATAAATAAAATAAATATGTAAATGTTTTTTGGAATTTGCCAGCATTAGCAATTTTGTGCTTGTTCTATAATATTAGATGAAATGTATACTAACCTCCTATCAGTTCAAAATGTTCTACAGCCTTGTATTTCAGCATCTTTTATCTAACTTATGGAGTCTTTTGTCTAGAAAAACAAGTCGAAGGCTGAGACTATAATGATGTTAGTAATTAGAAAACTGCTTATGATAAAAAATGAAAAACCCAGTACAGGGATAATAACTTCATATGTGACGTCAAAAAGTGTTTCATTGGGACCAAGGCCTACATGAGGTACTCCTCTAAAAACTATGGCCACTTTCAATGACCCACTATCAAGACTCGACAACCAGCACATGAGGTAGCAATATCAGCAGGGAGGCGTATTGGTCCCTCTACCATTCCTGCCTATGCTTGCTCATCTCACAGAACAACATCAGCCTGACCAAACTTTACCACAATTTGCTTCTCCTTTCCTGGAAAAGTACTGTGAAGTACTTCCCATCTCACAGATTGGACCCTGGGGATCCCTGAGTAAGAGAATCACATAACTCCATCTTCTCAGCATTATCTCCCACAAGGTCTGTGAAAGCAGAAAAGGTTAAAAAACATTTCCACTCAAACACCAGAAACAGGAGACCCAAAGAATGACTGGCACTGTAATGCAAGCAAAAATATTAGACAGATGGGAAGATCCGGGATGCATGAATCCCACCTGAAAAAGAATTAAATAGTTAAGGCAATGATTTTACAATAACCCCAGGAACACCATTTGTTTTTTAGGATTTTGCTGTTTTTTGGAAATTTTTCTTTTATTCTTTATATTGTAATCGCAACCCAAACCTTAGGTCAACTAAGAGATGACTAGACCCCGCTGTTTTCCAGTCTTCAAACCCTCCTGACAAGGTAGGCCATCATCTTTAAATAAAGTCCAAATACAAAGTTCCAAACAACTTAGTCCCTGGTCATGAAAAACATCCCAGGACCTAAAAGAGAAAACAGGACACACAACACATACAGAAAAGGCAAAAAACTGTTTTCTTGGTTGTTCTGCTCATCATCAACTGGGTAAACTGGAATCAACAATAAGAAAATACAGTTTTGTAGCAACACAAAGTTTCCTTAGCTGGAAGGGTTCATTTCCTTGGGAACCCCTGGTTTCCTTCCTACATATCAAGCAGGGCAACCCATTAGTCAGTCCAAGCCTAGTGGGCACTCTTTCACTTGCCAATAGTGCTCACTTCCTGACAGGCTGATATTATCTGTCAGTACTTCTCCACCCTGAATAAAGGGTCCCTTGGGGACGAGCAATAATCCTGATAGGGAGCCTCAAGCTCTACCTCCTGCAAGCATGAGGGGTCTGGCACCAAGCCATAGAGCCACTCCAAAGGGCTACAACTTAAATCTGCCCATTTAAGAGAGCACTTCTCCCAATTGCAAGGAGCAACTTCCCTGTGAACTCAGCTCTCTCTCCTTTTAGTGCAGACTGCTCCCATCAGTGCAAGACTATCAGCCCTATTCCAGCGCTGCACACATCTCTCTCACCTAGGGATGAGCATTCAGAAGACATGAAATAGGACATTAGATGAAATTTCCTATTTCATTTTATTTTGTTATCAAAGCAAAACAATTGAAAATCTGACAATTTTTTGTTGGTTTTTACGTTTCCATCAGGCCTAGGTCCAGGCCCATAGCTGGGGCCTTGCCTATGAAATAGGCCAAGACTCGAAGCAAGGAACTCAGCCTAGTCCAGAGTGAGTTGCTGGGGCTTAGGCCAAAACCTAGATCCAAAGTATGGGCCTTGCCTTGGCATTGAGAGCTGCTCGATACACAAATTGTGACCTAGGCCTGAGCATGTCGCCAGCTCTTGGTAGAGGTCCAGGCCTAATGCCAGGGCCTTGACTGAGATCCCAAAAATGTAAAAAACGTACCTGCTTCAGAGATCCAGCATCATGGTCCAGGCCTAGGCCCAATGCTTGGCAGGGGCCAAGGTCCAATGCCATGACCTGACCCAGAGGCCAGGTCCCGATGCTGGGGCCTCAGTCTAGGTTGGGGCCTGGGCTCAGGCCTGACCCATGATTCAACCCAGAAGCCAGGTCCCGATGCCAGCACCTTAGCCAGGACCCAGGCCCAATGCTGCAACCTTATCCAGAGGTCGAGTCCCAATCTGGGCCCTCTGCCTAGAACCCAGGCCTGGGAGATCCTCTTCTTCATCTTTCTTCGGAATTTGAAAGCCAAATGACGCCGTCCACTGGTGTGTCGCTGTAGTTAATGTCATACATCAAAATAGCACCATCTGCTGGGGTGAATGCACCAACGTTTATTCACTTTGGCATGACCCAACCAGATGATGTCATTTGGCTGACAAGCACTGAAGAAAGAAGATGAAGAAGAGGAGCTCCCAGTCCTGGGCTCCAAGGCCTGGGCCTGCCTCTGGACCAAGGCCCAGGCCTTGCAACCCAGCCTCTAGACCAGGTTGCAGCATTGGGCTGAGTACCCGGTATCAGGACTTGGTCTCCAGATCAAGTCACAGCATTGAACCGAGGCCTAGGCATTGGGATCTGGCCTCCAGATTTGGTTCTAGTGTCAGGCCTGGGTCCAGCCCTGGGCCCAGGTCCCAGCCTAGGTCAAGTTCCAGGCATAGGGTCCTAGTCTTAAAGTTTGGGCCTTGCGTAGGCTGAGGTCATGGCAACCTACCACAGCCTAGGCTTACACAAGGCCATGGCTTAGGCCCAGGCCGAAGCCTCGGCCTTGCATAGGCCTAGGTCACCATAGGTCTCTGCAATCTCATCCTGAACCATATACAAGGCCCAAGCTTTGGCCTGGGCCTAGGCCTCGGCATCAGATTCCCCTCCATACTGCGTAAATGGGGGCCAGGGGAGATCCTGGCCCAGGTATTTTTTCACTTGGGAATCTTGGATGGGAGGCCTCAGGAGGCCCTGTTTCTTTTTTTTTTTTTCCTGTTTTTTTTTGGGGGGGGTTGCTTAAATGTTTATTTTGTTTTATACCAAAATATACAAAATAAAAATTTGACAAAATGAAATTCATGGAAATTCAAACTCCCAAAAATGAAATAAAAAATGAACTGAACATTTTTCTTCTTCCCATCCCTACTCTCTCCTACTCCTGCTCTGCTCCTGCTGCTCCACTGTTGCTTCTCTACTGCTGAGATGCATGATCACACTGCAGAAATTCTGTTCCTCATTGGCCCCTATCTCTGTTTTCACCCCTACCCCCCCAGTTTCCTTGGGTCTTGCACCAGTGGGGAGAATGCCTGAGTAGGATGGCCTCAATGACAGCTGTTCCCCAGGAACCTCTTCTGCATCCAACATGTAGCAGTGGCACCAAGGCTCACTCTCTCAGGTCCCGCTCTCTCACTGCTTTGTCAGGCCTAACATCACCAGCACTCCTCAAAGGCTGCTAAGAAAAACAAGGAAGGACAGCTCTTGCAGGGCGGTGTCCTTATGAGCTTGCATGCACTCCAGGCTCTGCAGATGCCTTACTTTGCGCATGCACCCACACCTTGATGGACCTCCCTCTCGGCAGTGCCTCCCCCCTGTTGCTTCCTGATTGGCCTGCTAATGCTCAAGGACCAGTTGGCCCACCACTTCCTCATGCATGCACTGTCCTGCCTTTCTGCTTCTGCCATTATAGTCAGCAGCCCTGGCTTCACTGCCACAGATGGTATCTCTCACCATTCCCCGTGGGATCTCCGTGCTCGAACTGCGCTCACGGCCCTGCTCCCATTATGCCATTGCTCTTCTGGCTTTAGAGCTGCAGATTACTGCAGGTTTTTCAGTAAGGGTGAAAGGAACTTGGTGATCAATTTTTTTTTCTCACATGCACAAGTGCACTCGTATAGTCCCATCTTCCCCTTGCACAGGACCCAGCTCCAGCTGAGAAACACACCCTACAGCCACATCAGCAGATGGCCCTTGTGGTGCTTCAAATGCTTCTGAGTTACAGGTTGAGGTGGCTGCTCAAACCTCCCACAGTAGGTGACAATTGCAGAGTTCTTGGCTCTCGTGTTATGGTAAGAGATCCGGTCTTCATTTTTTCCATCGTGATATCACCCAGACTTCCAGGCTCCCTTATGACCAATATTACCAGGCTTGATCAAGCTACAGTGCCTTGCATTTTCTTGCCACTGGCTCATTCCAAAATACAGTGGCTGCAATAGGTGGAATGGTCCAGTTATTGTTTTCAAGGTATTTCAGTCAGATACTGCAGACTTTGATGAAATGGGTCAGAGACTACAATAAGTATTCCCAGCAGCATACATTGTACAGTGGCAGAAGATGAAGCATGCTTTTTATGATATACTGTAACTGGCATGCCAAATGTTATGGTTGCAATGGCTTGTACCCATGTTGCTCACACTGCCCTCCCCCACCAGAAAGAACATAACAGGAATTATTTAAGTTAAATGAAAGTATAAGCTCTCTGGGGCAGGAACCTATAATCGGTGGGGTTTTTTGCATTTCCTGGACTACCAAAATGACACGTTTTGAGACAGCAGTGAAAACTCTGAACTATGTCAGCCTATCTGCTGATATCTGGTGCTGTTTGGTCGATTTAAACAATAAAAAATCTTTCTTCTGAGCCAGGACTGGTAAATGCTTAATTCTGCTTTTAGGAGGAGCTACTAGAGTTCCCATCAGTGGTGGCCTTAGGATTTTTTGGTCCAGGTTAGTGCAGTTAATATAGCTGTGTTTAAAAAAGTATTGGATAAGTTCTTGGAGGAGAAGTCCATTACCTGCTATTAATTAAGTTGACTTAGAAAATAGCCACTGCTATTACTAGCAACAGTAACATGGAATAGACTTAGTTTTTGGGTACTTGCCAGGTTCTTATGGCCTGGATTGGCCACTGTTGGAAACAGGATGCTGGGCTTGATGGACCCTTGGTCTGACCCAGTATGGCATGTTCTTATGTAAGGCAAAAAAATCAAAGAATATACTCCCTGGGACAAGCACCTATGGCTGAACAGTATGCACGTTGATTCTGTGCATCCTGACTTTAGGAGACTATGGAATGTGAGAAGACAGCATGGCGAGGTAGATTATAAATAGCTGTGTGCATCTTTGATATTTCACCTACACTGGGAGGGAAGCACTAAACTTGCACAGTGCCAATGGTACTGGGAGAAACACCAGATTAAAGGCTGAGTTAATCAGCTTTTACCATCATAAACTTTAAACAAGATGTTGAGCAGTTACAAACTGATTTGAAAGTATTTATAACATAGAAAAGGGAACTAAACCACTGTAAAGAATATCTTCACCGTTTCACAACATCTCAGTAACCAAAATGTTGGCAACCAAAAGAAAGTTTCCAGTGTGATTTTACTGTCTAATGATTTTAACACTCATCGGTGCTATTATCATCACTGTTGTAGACAACAAGTTGTAACTGGGACTTAAGAGTTTGCAATGCACAGGGCCTTGAAAGTTATCTTCCCCCTGCTCAGGGAACCATGAAATAAGACACCTTAACATTCAGTAAAGTTTATCACCTGAACCTGTATGTGAAATATGGCGGCTGGGGTTACACTAGCTATTATAATCATTTTCTCCAAACCCATTGGGCAGATACTGCATGGTAACGACTGAGTGCTCAGTGTTACCAGGCAGTCTCCCATATTGAGTACAACAATGCTCTATATCTTCATTGTGTCCATTCAGCATGTAAGTATGGATACGTGTGGATTGGCTGCAAGATTGGCCCTGCTGATCTGGGTTGTGCTCACTGCTCAATATGATGATGATGACTCCCTCTTGTCGGTCTGATGCCACTGCTATACTGCACAGGTCATGACTTTGCCATTGCATAGACTGCATGATTATATTCAGTGAAGATGAGTCAGATTCTGTATATTGATCAAGAAAACTATCAAGTTCATGCAAGCAGTGAAGATCCCAGTGATTGAGGACTGTCAGCTACAACACTGTGAGAAAATATACAATGTGGGTGTCATCTGTGACTAAAAGCTCAACTGCCCAAGACAAAATTTCTCTGTATTCATGCAAGACAGAGCCCTTAAGGCAGCAGTGCATACCTTCATCTCCTTCAGGCTAGAATATTGCAATTCTCACTACATTGGACAAAACGTATATTATTTTTACCTGCTGTTTAGTTATAATTATTTATTTATTACTTGGATTTATATCCTACTTTTCTTAATGTATAAATTCATTCAAAGCAGGTTACAATATTCCCTCAATGATAAGGCAAGAAATCAAGATTGACCAAATAAATAAATAGATAAATAATTCATAACAATCAAAGAGTGTTTTATCTAGGCTTCTTTCAAATATTGTATGTCTTATTGTAACATACAAGATAACGACAGGAAGAAATCAGATGACCCATCCAATCTGCCCAGTTTTTCCTGACAACAATGCAAGGGTATCTTAGCTTCCAGCATTAGAAATTTAGCTGTTTGCAAATCAACCTTTGTTTTCTTCCTCATTGTTTCTCCATCATCCTGGGTAAATGATCATACAAGACCCCCATACTTTATCAAATGCGAAGCCGTGCCCTTCCTCCCTCCCCCACTTCATGTCCTCTTTCCTTAAAACAGTGGTGCTCAAACTGGCCCAGGGACTTTCCCAGTCAGTCAGGTTTTCAACATCTCCCTAATGAATATCCATGGCATATATCTACATGCACCGCCTCCGGCATTTGAAAATATGTCTCCTGCGTATTCATTAAGAATTCCCTGAAAACCCTACTGGTTGGGGAAGTGCAAAGACCAGTTTAAATACCAGTACCTTAGGAAACTGTACTGGCTACATCTTAATCAGCATGTTCAACCTTAGGCATTTCGACTACAGATTTCTAGTAGCTGTACTGATCCTTGAGAAACGTGAATTATTGTAAACGTTGATATCTTCAATTACAGGGGTGGGCAACCCCAGTCCTTGAAAGCCACAAAGAAGCCAAGTTTTCAGGAATATCCACAATAAATATGCATGAGATAGATTTGCATACCATGAAGGCAGTTCATGCAAATCTCTCTCATGCATATTCATTGTGGATATCCTGAAAACCAGGCCTGTTTGTGGCTCTCGAGGACCCGCCACCCCTATTCTATTGCATTGACATAAGTATTATTCAAAGAGGGTGGTAAGCATGAGTTTACAAGATTATACAGGTCCCCCATTCATGTGTGAACAAGGACCATGGAAAGAAGTATAAACACCCTGGTCTATGTTAGAGTGGAAATTAACTAGCGGGCCGATACAGTAAAAACACAGGAGAGCGGCCAAGCGCCCGCTCTCCCGACGCACGCACAGGCCACTCTCCTGTGTGCATGATTCAGTATTTTAATTTATTAAAATTAAGCCCGGCAGTAAAAAGAGGCGCTAGGGACACTACCGCGTCCCTAGCGCCTCTTTTTTGACGGAAGCAGCAGCTGTCAGCGGGTTTGACAGCCGACGCTCAATTTTGCCAGCATCGGTTCTCAAGCCCGCTGACAGCCACGGGTTCGGAAACCAGACGCCGGCAAAATTGAGCGTCCGGTTTTCGACCCGCCAGCCGTGGGCCCATT
The DNA here is from genome assembly GCF_901001135.1 of Rhinatrema bivittatum. Classification (NCBI taxonomy): domain Eukaryota; kingdom Metazoa; phylum Chordata; class Amphibia; order Gymnophiona; family Rhinatrematidae; genus Rhinatrema; species Rhinatrema bivittatum. The sequence goes on along the minus strand of NC_042615.1, from coordinate 449,854,464 downwards.
TAAATTTTTTTATTTTTTACTTTTTTACTTTTTTAAACTTTCGGGACCTCCAACTTAATATCGCCATGATATTAAGTCGGAGGGTGCACAGAAAAGCAGTTTTTACTGCTTTTCTGTGCACTTTCCCGGTGCCCGGAGAAATTAGCGCCTACCTTTGGGTAGGCGCTAATTTCTGAAAGCAAAATGTGCGGCTTGGCTGCACATTTTGCTTTCTGAATCGCGTGGGAATACCTAATAGGGCTATCAACATGCATTTGTATGTTGCGTGCGCTATTAGGTTCGGGGGGGTTGGACACGTGTTTTGGACGCGCTGTTACCCCTTACTGAATAAGAGGTAAAGCTAACGCATCCAAAACGCGCATCCACATGCCGGCTAACAGCACACTCCGTCGGGGCACTGATGTGATGTCCAGTGTTACATGAATGGTTTAGCATTAATTAGCAATGGCTTAGGCTTTGCCAGTATCAGTGATATTGTGAGAAACTGAAGGTGTTAAATACGTTATTGAAGTAAAAATCTCCTTAGAACTGTGAGCAAAAGGTGCTAAAGGTTTCTATTTATGAGTATAAATTCAGTGTCTTCACTGTCTTGATTCAGTCCATTAGTTTTAGAGTAGCAGATGAATATAATTTAGTTGCCATGTCCTTCCTTTCTGACTCTAAGAAAGTCCCTGGCCTCCTTAACAAAAAACAAAAAAGCAGTTTTTATCACTTACTACAGGCCATTAAAATTCAAACAGTGCAAAATGAATGTTCACACGCTAGCAGCCCACTATGATTCTTTCTGCAGCAGGAATGCTAGACATTCAAGAGGTGTAACACAGCAACCACAATCACTTCTGTAGCAAGAATCCTTGGAATGCAGTTGACTGCCTCTCTTCAAAAGCCTTTACCAAAAGATATGTGCAAATAATTAGAGGCTGAACTCAAACCTGGCAAATTTCACCCAAGTCTGAGTTGGTTGGACTTACCAGATTTTCCCCATATTGACTGAGAAAATGAGTTGGATATTTTTTCCAGCAGATCTCTCTCTCTCTCTTCTTATCTACCTCCAACAGCACAGCGGCACCACACCCCAAACTCCGTATACACACTCACTCACTTTCATCCCCCATATCTACTGGGACTGTTGAAGCTCAATTCCTCCCTCCCTCCCAGACCCCTGCCGACATCAATGTAACCCTCTCCCTGCATTTCCTAACAAGTGGGATACCCAATATGGGCAAGGATTAGGCCTTTAACCTTGCTTCTTTATCAGTCCAACGCCCTACCCCCTACCCTACACCACTCCCCCCCCCCCCCCCCCGTAAATAAAACACAATAGCAGAGTGAATTCAAACGATGTTTATGGACAAATTATGGCTGCAGCAACAGCGCAAAAGATTAACAGATAACAAAGCCATTATAATAGAATTAATATATAAATCAGCCTAACTCAGCAATCAAAATATCATCAACTTTTCTTCCCCGGTGATCAACACACAATCCAGGAAGCCAGCAAGCCTCTGACAAGTTATAAAAACCCAGCCATAGAAGCCAATTGTGTTGATGGGGTTGCTGGCAGGCTGAGGTCCTGACCATAGAAGACCCCGGACCTCAACTGAGCGCTGCTCATGCCCTGCCCCTTTTCTGCTCCCCCGGCCCCCATCAAAGTGCCAGGGTTCCAGGTTGCCTACTAGTGGGCCACTTTCCCTGCGACATCCTTGTCCCCTCTTTGGCTCTCCTCTGCGGGCAGCTGTCCTTGACCAAAATAGAATGAATGGGAGGTTTGGGAGGCCTTATTAACTTGCTGGTCACCATGCCACAGTCCCCTGGTAACACAAACATTTGCCAGGGGAAGCCCACCTTACTGAGGCCAATTCTGTCAAGCAGAGAGTCTATCACATCTTGTAAATTGCTATTAAAAATATCCCAGCCTATGTCTGACAAATGTGCCCCTTCTGGCTGAAACATTCCCGGGCTTTCATCTAACAATTCATGCCATATATGTAGCCTCTGCACTATGGGCATGAATCTACACATCCATCCATTGATCTTTTTTCTCACCCTATCCAAAGCCTGGTGCGAACATTCTCCTCTCCATACACACCTGGGATACTGCAAAACCATACGATGACTAATTGTGGAAACAATCCCGAAATTTCAATGAAATCTTTTTGCATTTTTTTGTAACAGCTCAATGCTGTGTGTGGTTGCCAAAACATTGCCCCTCAAATGGATAAATTAATGCAAAGGAGGGGCGGTCCCTGCTCATAGGCAGAATAGTTGGCATCAGTTGGTCCCACTTCATCCCAGGTATGTCTTTCCAAATCAATGACATAAGATTCAGTGCCATACCCAAGTGCTCACCCAATGATTGATCCATGGCTATCTTATGTGCCCACTGCACAAATGAGTGCCCTATAATTCAGACGAAGTGCATTCATGCTGACGGCCCTGGGGACAAAATAAATAAGATTAGCAGCTAAGGCAAGAAATATTCCTGTGGTCTGACATAAAGCTTAAACCTCTTTGAGCGCCATCTACCTACTGACATTATCACCGCCGGGTACAAACCAAGTTCTGCAGCCGTAGTGGCCGCCCAAATCCAGAAGGAGTGTGAATTATAATTTTCCCAGAAACCCCCATTGCCCATAATGCCAGCTGGAAGACATTCCCAAACTGGTAGCTTGTCAACGGGCTACCATCAGCATGCACCAAGAACTGCCCGTCAATTTGGGGGTGCTTCCCTAGATACTGCCCTGTGCAATGGAACAGACAAATACTTTTCCTGGCCCATTTCCACAAGACTGTTTTTGAACCTTTCCTGTTGTGATCTGTTTTGGACTTACGAATGGTAAGCACTAACTTATTACACCCAAAATGTATGTCACCTAATCGTAGACTTGCAACACCTGGCCTAGCAACTGAGTGAGTTGTTAACTCACTCACCCGTAATGCTGCAAAGAAAGCAAGGAAGAAGACACATTGGAACAGGTGAGCCTCAAAACTGTCAAAGCAGACACCATCCAACACTTCCATTATATGGGTTAAGGAATTGTGCGTGATGTGTTGCCTCATGTCTTGGGGCCTGTCCCTCTCTCTAGGCCATCTCATCATAAGCCTCCTTGTATTATCCGCCAGGGAACCCAAGATCAAACCCCAAATGTTGGAGGGCCAAGCTGCCATATCCCCTCTGGTAATGGGGTTGGGAAATGATCAGCCTCTGAAGCAAAGCACCTGAAAGCTGACACTTATAGGAAAGAGAATCACTGATATTATTTTCCAAACATGGAATATGCGCTGCACAACATGTGATGTTAAACTGAAGGTAAGAAAGCACTAGATGCCTAATGAGTGCATTGGCACCTAAAATTCTTGCATTGATTACCTGCACTACGGACATGTTGTCAGATCTAAAATCAATACTAGTCCTGAATAACTGTTTGCCCCAAAGCTTTAGAGTGACAACAATCAGAGCTCCAAGATCAGATCTTTAGTGATCCCACACTCATCCACCCTGCAGGCCATGGTTCGGCACACGAGGCTCCCCTGAAATATATGCTGAATCCCATGCCTCCAGAAGCATCTGTAAAGAGTTCCAATTCATTGCTTCCTCTCGGAGGGTCCTTCCAAAAAGCCACCCCATTCAAATTCTGGAGAAAATGGTCCCATACCTGCATGCCCTGTCTAATCACCCTAATATGGTGATGCTTTCTTGCCGTACCTGTAGTGGCCAAGGCTAATCTCCGCACATAGGCTCTTCCCATTGGGATTACTCAGGATGAAAAACTAAGTAACCAATGAGGAACTGAAACTATCACATCGCCTTCCTAGCCCTGCACATGTTCTGAATATCATCACGTAATTTCAGGATCTTGTCGTTCAGTAATCTGGAGATCTCATCCTGAGCATTCAGCTCTATATCTAGGAAAATTATTTACCTGGATGGCCCTCAGTTTTCTTGCTGGCCAGTAGAATGCCAAATTCCATGGCAATGCTTTGGAATGTGACCAATAAGTGTCTACAATCCTGTGCTTGTCTACCAATGAAAAGGAAATTGTCTAGGTAGTGCATGATGCACATGGACCCTAACTGCTGCTCAACCACCAGTGCAGGAAAGGAGCTGAACAATTCAAAATATGCACGAGCTTGAGCAGCCCATCAGATGAACCTGTCAAAGTAGGACTGATCTATAAATTGAAAACCTAGGAGATGAAAGGGGCCAGGATGAACTGGTAGCAGGTGAAAGACAGACTCAATGTCTGCCTTTGCCAGTTCAGTGCGATCATCTGCCTCCCTGATTATAGCTATTGTTGAATCTAAAGATGCATAAAATACCACATACAATTGGGGGTCATTCAAGTCTCACTGAACTGCTTTGTGGGTGGGACAGATTGTGTATGAGCCTTAACGTCCCAGGCTCTTATTTTGGGACCATTCCCAAGTGGGATAAGACCATATTTAGAAAGGGGGAAACTCTATCTAGTACGATTTCCACTGAAATCTTTTTCTCTGCCTCCGCCTCACATGCAGATAAGGATCTCATATTGCACACAGTGAAGCCTGTCATGAGCTCTGTAACTTCACTTCTCAAGGGATAATGTTCTATCCATGGCCTCATGGCTTCAGTGCTGATTGGCGTGGCTGATAAACCCCTCGGTGTTGCATGCAGGGGTAGGGGGGCTGCTGTCTGTGATCCCTTGCAACCCTGCATTAAGTTGCTGGGTGCCCATTGCCACACAAAGAGCAGACATGCCTGAATTTACAATGGGCCCATGTGCAGTGTCCAGCATTGAATTGCCTGCACATGTCCTGCTTCCCTCCAACAGGTTGTAGCGATCTCTCCCAGGAGTCATTGGAGCTGTACCCCAGACTGTCAGAGCTCTATTATTTATACATATTCATCTCATCCAGTCAAAGATCCAACACCCAATGTCTCCATGAGATAGATCTTTTCTCCACCATGCTCCTTCTAAACTTAATATTGTAGTTTAGTCATGCCCACCCTCCCCACTTGTGAGTTTTCATGTTGGTATCTAAATTTCGTATTAGGTAGGGCGCCTGCTCTGGTTCACGCTCCACCACAACACTTATGAAAATGTGGAACGCTGCCACCCTATTGTAGATATTCTTCAAAATGTTGGGTCTCTTTTCTTTAACTTCACTCCCAACCTCCATATCCTTTGCCTTGCTCTCGTCACTGTTGTGCTCTCATATCAATAGGGAAAATATATCTATAAATTCACGCTTCCAGGTATTTTTCTTAATTTTCTTAGGAACATTGCAAGCTAATGAATTAATACCATATAACAGCTCCTCTTTGCACAGCACTGTTGAGCTTGACTGCCCAGGGGTAGCTCCCATAGTGGAACCAATGCTCTGGGGGTTAACTGAGGACCTCGGGCCTGCACCCCAAACCATCACAGCTGAACTGGCTTTACCGGCCACCCACTTCTTCTTGAATGACTTTAATGGGTTCTGCGTAACAATAGCCAGAGCCAATTTCTCGTCACTGTTGTCAGTAGAAGAGTCAGAGTCAAAGTCGTTGAGAGCGATGAAAGCCTTTCCTTGGTCCCCACTTTGCGGACCCACACTACCTCTTGTGGCTTGAGGCATGTCAAAGCTTGAGGGGAAACGCTGGTCCTTCTAGCCCACCAGCTATTGCCAGGCACCACTGTGCCAGACAAGCATTGTTGAAACCAGTCTATATCATGCATCTCCTCATGTTGACACAGCTCCAATATTAGCTCTTCCAGATCCTGCTGGAATGCACCGGACCTGTTTTTACCCCTGTAAAGAAAGCTAGCTTCGACTATGGAACCCCCATCCCCCCGAATTACCCCTCCCGGTGCTGAGTCCTATTACCACAATGCTGCATTGCCTAACATCCCACTTCCAAACTAAGGTGCCTCCGCTACCATGAAACATGCCAAGTGAACAATAATGCCAATTCAAAAGAGAGGATGCTGCTCCCTCAACTCAGCACCCCCACATGGTTATAGTTTAACCTCCGCCTCTTAAATTGAGCCAAAGGACCCAGTTGGAAAACCCTTCTCGCGGCTGCAGCAGTTGCCCACAGCTCCCACCCTCACCCAATGCACGCCTCAATTGAAAACCAGCACGGTCCCTGCTAGCACTGTCAGACCCTTCACTGAACATGAGCCCAAGAGTGCCCATGGTTTTCTATGCAATTTTCTTCTGACAATACATACATCCGAAGATGCCCTACCTCCACAAACCAACAGGAATTGGTACACAAAAGGAGATGCGCCATATGCTGCTGAACAATCGCCAGCCAGAAGAAAACCACACTACCGCTGATGGTGCAAAGGAAGCCAATGTAGAATACCAAGCTGGGTAAGAATTCACCGGAATGACCCAGCGAGCCGAGAGGAAAAGAGGGAGATCCTGCCCGCGCTTGCCCTTTGTACTTCTCATTCGTCTAATCACTATCCAACCCAGCTCCCTGCCTCTCCTCCCCACCCTGCTCCTTATACCTCCCTATACCGCACCTTAACCATTACCTGCCTGCAGCTCAGTTCAATTCGACCTCTTCTGCCCCTATTGTGCCCTGGTCCCTGAAGGCACTGTTGCAGGGTCTTACACTAGTGGCAAATGTGTTTATGTATCCTACTTGTCTGTGATGTGTTCAGTAAAGACAATAGTAATAACTTCTCTAGAATCAAGTTTTACAAGACTTGATATTTTCATAGGAAAACAGCTAGAATCATGGCTTTTTTTCTGTTTTCTTCTATTAAGTGTATATCCTTTAAACTGCCATACATCTGTGACTATAAAGGAATGTAAACTGTAGCATCTAATTATAAATATTTTAAATATTGTGCAGTGCAAAGAGGCGATCTAAATGTCATATCAACAAAATAATAGTAATAGTTGGGTTTATTTACCATAAATCATTCTTCTTAAGTAAAATAATTGTTTCTATTTTGAAAGAGAGTGTATGCTTAAGAAAATCTCCAGGCTATGCATGTGTTGTAGCCATTTTCATTATTTTTGCTATAAGCACCATTTGTACATTCGACCAAACTGTGTGAATGAACAAAATAATTGCACAAGTGGTCCAGTTGTCTGAGCTTCGCTTGCTTCTTTTTGAACACAGAGCTCAGCCCACTGGACCTTCTTTACCCAAATTTGAGACTTTGAAAAGTTCCTAATACAAAGGTATTCATTGACTTCAGCAAAAAAAACATATTCCTGTCTTTATAAATAACGAACTTTATTCAGAGGCCCTACATATTTCTGGAAAACCAAATAAACCCTCTTTATGCAGGTTTTTAGAGTGGCTTCCACTCTGATGTAAGCAATGTATTATCAACCTTATTATAATATGTATGAGGCTCATTATTCCTTTCAACAGTATGCACAGATATTCTCTCTTGACACCAGAAACATATGGGATTGGAGAGAGGAAGTCATTTGAACATGCTTCCACCCTGATGTCAGCTTGAACTTAGTGAATAATCTATTTATTTATTTATTTATATTCTGTTTTGCAGCCATTTCAATGCAGATTACATTCAGATACTGTAGGTATTTCCCTGTCCTTAGAGGGCTCATAATCTAAGTTGTACCTGAGGCAAATTCAAGGTGAAGTGACTTGCCCAAGGTCACAAGGAGCAGCAGTGGGATTTGAACCTTGGATGAAACAAGATCTAAAGATATGTATACTTTAAGCTCTTGCACTAAAACCAGATTATTCCTGTTTTAGTGTAAAAGATTCCATATTACAGATATTTCACAATTCTATCTATATTAGCTTCATATGCCAAATTATTATATGGAAAGATGGCCCAATGAGAAGAGATCTTACTGGAATGTACATGAATTCTCACAAGGAAGCCAAAATGCTTCCCCATACCTGATCTGACAGATAAATATGGGGTAGATTTTTAAAAACAGCGCGATCACGTACTTTTGTTTGCGCAGCAGGCGCAAACAAAAGTACGCTGGATTTTATAAGATACGCACATAGCTGCGCGTATCCTCTAAAATCCTGGATCGGCACGCGCAAGGCTGCCGATTTTTGGGCAGCCGGCGCGCGCCGAGCCACGCAGCCTGCCTCCATTCCCTCCGAGGCCGCTCCGAAATCGGAGCGGCCTCGGAGGGAACTCTCTTTCGCCCTCCCCTCACCTTCCCCTCCCTTCCTCTACCTAACCCACCCCCCCGGCCCTATCTAAACCCCCCCCTTACCTTTGTCCGTAGATTTACGCCTGCGAGAAGCAGACGTAAATCTACGCGCACCAGCAGACTGCAGGCGCGCCGTGCTCCGACCCGGGGGCTGGTCCGAAGGCCTGGACCATGCCCCTGGGCCGGCGCCATGCCCCCGGTCCCGCCCCCGAAATGCCGCGCCCCACCTCCGAAACACCGCGTCATCGGGTCCCGCCCCCCCGACACGCCCCCGACATGCCCCCTTCCCAAAACCCCAGGACCTACGCGCATCCCGGGGCTCTGCGCGTGCCGGCGGCCTATGGAAAATAGGCGCGCCGGCGCGCAAGGCCCTGCTCACATAAATCCGGGCGGATCCGCCCCTATGTGTTTAACAGCTCCATAGGAATCAGTATGAAAAAGTGATTTAAAATAAAGGAAAATTGGGAGTTAAATATCTCAGAGATTATTCTACAAAAGTTTGGAAAGATTGATAAAATTGTACTAGTGGAAAAACATAAAATGAAATATTGTCTCATTCCCATTGCACAGTTTGCTTTTCCTTCCTGTTCTTATGACAAGCATTGCTTTTCAAGAAGGCACATTCCTTATTTTTATTTATTTAAGATTTTTTTTAACAACTTCCCCAATTCCAAGGATTCGCCCAAGGCAGTGTACAGAAAACACACATAATCACATAAAACCAACTAAAATTACCAAACATGGTTTCTGCTATTACATTTCATGGATCCCATTCACAATGTCCAACTTTCTTACAACCTGACCTTAAAACTCTTATCCCACCCACCAGTATTTGCAACACACACTGCCAGCCCACCTTAAAACATAAACCACCAAGCATTAGACAAACAGTACACTTTTTCTTTTCACAACAACGTGTTATGATTGACAGTCCTTGAGCTGCCCCCACGGACCACCTCTCTCATCTCCGGGCCCGGTCTAAAATGTGACAGGATGCCACCAGCACATGCGGTATGAGACAGCCAATGGCTCCACCCTGAGCCGGCCGCCACTCCCTTAAAATGGCCTATAAAATGTTACAGGAACAATTGGAACAAAAGAGATCTGAACGAAAGAGTCATGAAAAGGAAAACCATCTTGCTAAGAAAAACCTTAAGTCACTTCTCAGCAACAAGGATGAAGAGATATGAACCCTGCAGACCCAACCTCTAGAAGAAAGTAAAAGGAAGAGAAAGAGTGAAAAGAATCCTACAGATTTGTTTTGTTCTACCAGTCAAGAGTCTAAGAAGGAGGTAGATGTCTCCACCCTTGTGGTAGGAGCTGTCCTCCACCAACTCAGTTCAAAAGAGACTGTCCTTTTGCTTGCAGCTCAGCTTTCATTCCAAGAGTTGCATAAACTATGGGAAAAACACAATCATTTTGTTGCTACCACCCAAGCCAAGATAATCTCATATAACCAAACGAGGTCAGCATCTCAGTGCAAGATAAGGAAAATGTACTTTCAATGCGCATACCCCTGCAAACCCAAGGCTTCTGGAGGGGAGCTTAAGAAGAAGGGTACTGTTACAATTGACAGTCCACGGGCTGCCCCCACGGACCACAACTCTCACCTCTGGGCCTGGTTTAAAACGAAGTAGGACGCTGCCAGCAGATGCAGCACGATGACGCCAAAGACTCCAGCCCAAGCTGGCCACCACTCCTTGATGAGGCATGATGCTGATGCCATCTCCTACACAGCACACCCTCCCTAGGTGTGCACATGCATCTCTTCTTCACATTTAAAGGGACCACGGTTGGAAAACCCCTGTGGCCCCTATTAATGATGTCAGTGCCAAAGCGCTATAACATGGCAGCACTCCAGTCTCAACTTGCCTCAGGTCCCACTACTTGCAGTAGAGCATGTTGTCTCAGCCTCCTCAGTTCTAGTCTTGCCTTCAGTCCAGCCTTCTGCAATTAAGTTCTAGAATTGATTGCCAGAGGATTTGCTAAAGGCAGTTAACATAGCTTGTTTAAAAAAAATTGGATAAATTCCTAGAAGAAAGCAGTTATTAACAAGATAGAACTGGAAATAGCCATTGCTTATTCATTATTTATTTATGAACATTTGATATTCCACCTTTTTCCAAAAATGATCTGGAGGCAGATTACAAACACATCTAAGTGAGTGACAGAAATATTATTTGAGCGTCATTTACAATAAAATTAAAATCAAATTTAAAGTTACCGGAGCACTGCAAGCTTTTATAAAAGGGTTGAGACTCAATTGGGGGAGCATGAATATAGAACAGGTGCAAGAACAGAAGGAATTAAGAGGTCGATTTTAAGTGTTGCTCGCGCAAAAATGCCGCGCACGAGCAACGCTGATTTTCAAAAGCCGCAAATTATGCACGCATGTACCCGTGAGCACAAGAGGAATGAGGGGCAGAAAAGGGGCGGGGCATGAGCAGGGCATGGATGTTCCGAGGCAGGACCAAAACGTAATATTCATAACTTCATATTTAAAAATCGAAAATCACAGCATGCGTAAGCTAGATATCCACGTAACTTTACTGCTACTCCTGATGAAGAACAAATCTGTAGATCTTAAGTTTTAGGGCTTATAGGGGAGGGTGAGGTGTCCAGGTTAACTGGGTGGCAAGCAGGATGAAGAACCAAAGGGGATCTGAAAGACCTCACTATTAACTGGACAAACTGGTGAACTAATTGGTCAACTGGGAATGCGCATCACACGAGCATGCTTTAAAATCTGCTTACATATGCACATAAATGGAAGATAAGCAGGCTTGCTTGGCTTGAGTAACCACTTAAAATTAGGAGCATACATACATGTGTCTGGTGTATTTTAAAAACATACGCACTCAAGTGCGTGCACAATTAAAAATCCCAGCGTATCTCTGCTCGTGTGCTGATACATGTGTGTATGGAGGCACATATGATCTTTTTAAAATTAGGCTGATATTATCTGGTGTTAGCTGCCTAGAATAGGCTGGTATTAGCTACCAGCAAAGTAACAATCTAGAGAAATATCCAGGGTGTCTGAGTTATGGTCCCTTGCTTAAGATTTCTGGTAGTCAAATCACTAACTGGGTCATTCATCAAAGTGAATTAGGGCTCAAACATGCGTTAAATGAGGTATAATGTGCATTGGGCACATGATAAATAGCACAATGCAGGTTAGCATGCAAATTAAAAATTTAGTATGCATGTGGGATGCATTAATGAAAATGATGGTGTCCTATGCATTCCACGAAAGCTTAATGCACACTGACATGGGATTTAATGTCAGAAATAACTGCACCTTTTTTTTTTCCAGCACCAGGACAAAAACTTTTTTTTTGCAAGCGCCCATGGCCAGTATCGCAGATCGTGGCTATTATTGCGGTGATTATCGCGGGCGATAGGAAAAGGTATTCTATCAGACATACCTACCAGGCCCTCCTGGGCCAATAAAAACATCTGCTCTTGCCTGGTCTGTCTTCCTAAACCCATAATGTTTGTGGCACATTTACTTGTTGGAGGATACTGGATGCTTCGGGAGTCTCGCTGCAGACAACAAGCGGAACAACCACCACCACAAGAACAGGCAAGGGCAGTTCCAAGCCCTCCTAGGGAAGTCCCTGCACCGGAGCTTGAGACACTGCCCTACAGGGAGAGGGTCATGGGCCACGGCAGTGCTTGACACGCAGGTGAGCATGGCAGAGGAGATACAGGGAGCGCATCTTTCATCCATAAGCCTCATTGCTGGGCATGCCAGAGGATTATGTGGTTAGCAGGAATCACCTGAGCTCACAGGTAATCCTGGAATTATATGAAGAAATCCAAGGGGATCTGAATGAGGTCACCAGAAATTTCCCATGCTGCGCCAGTCCTCACCAAACTATTGGCCACCCTGCATTTCATAGCAACTGGCTCCTTCCAAACAACAGTAGAGGTCATCGTGACTGTAGGTGCAGCGGGGATATCTGGCTGGCGGCCAGATATCCCCGCTGCACCTACAGTCACGATAAGTGCTACGTTACGTGTTATTTTACTGCCCTACATAAAGTCATAGTAAAGACAAAAAATGAAAAAAACTATATAAAAATCATAATATCCCAAACCGGAGTAACCAATGATTATACTTTAGTGAAGGTCTGATATCAAAGTGGTATCAAAGTGGTGACCGCACAACTATTTCTATGGCTGACAGGGCTATCTGAGTTAAAGCCCGCCATTTTATATGAGGTTTACTCCGTGCAGATAATTAAACCTATATGCTATTAGTGTTGCACAAATATGATGTTGTTTAGAATCTAACTCATTCGGAAACCTGTCACTGTGCTGAATGTATAGGGCAACTGCTCCCAGAGGTGTCATGTGGTTGGCATGATAGCTTAGTCACTTTCTGTATTGGTTTCTTTCAAGAAAAACATTTCCTGCCCTCTAAGGTCTTGAGGGGCCCATGAAGTACCTTTGATAAAGTGCTTATTATATTTACTTCTCACAGATGTCTGTCATACTGGTAGGTGAACCTAATTTCTGTGCATACTTTCGACTCTGACTTCCTCATTTTCACTTAGAGACCAGGCAACCAGACCTCAATGATGTAGGATTATGGACATGCCAGGAACATATTCATTGACCATGTCTAGGTGCACAAACTGCTGGAGGTATTCTGTCCCCAGAAAAGGACCAACACATATGTGTGACTGTGTGCATCTGGGTGAGTGAAGTGCTGTGTTAGCCTTAGTCTGCATCTGTCTCTGTGGGTGATGTTTGCCTTGTTGTTCCTTCCATTACCACACCTATGCATACCCCAGAGCAGGGTGTGTGTGTGTGTATATATCTATTTTGCACACACTCTCAACACAAGTAATCCTGTGCTTTCAGTGTTTACAACGGGTGCCTCAGAGATACAGTTGTAACATTTGGGGAGTAAATGGCCTCATGCTTTCTCAAAGACCATTCCACCTATGGCACACACTGTTTCTTCCTTGTGTTGGGAGGGGAATGTGAAACTTAACAGCGTCAAATCTCAGATCTAGTGTTTCACATTTCTGCCTGTAGTGTACCCCTTTCATCCCCCTCCCCTGGTATCCAGCTGCTCTTCCACCTCGTACTTTGAGTAGGCCTATTTATCCTGTTATTTGGGAGTATGCATGGTTCCAAGAGCTTCAGCTGCCAGATGGGGTTAGCTGTTTTGAGGGGGAGGGGGATTGCTTGAAGCTTTCTAACACTCCTATTAGAGATTCCCTTTTTCAAGACTGTGGACTCCTTATCCTCCACTCTGTAGAACAGATCTTGAACACTCCACATAAAGGCTGTCACACCAGGCCACATCTTTTGCACCTTACTCTGACAGATATATACACTGACAGGTTATGCCTACATAGATGATGCCATATGTAGCTCGATGATATGCTTTGTGTGCATACACAGAAGTGGTGGCACATTTCTGCAGTTAATTTTAGGGGACAGGTTTAGGAGATGATTTTCCCCGCATCACTTGTCGTCTACACAACCTGTGCATTATGCCCCTCTGTCTACTTGCTGGCTGCTCTATGTCAGCAGTTGTGTGACAACTGGAGTTATGTAGATTAGACAGCTAGGAGCTTGCTGTTGCTTGGGAGATTGGCTGCCTCCCCTGTACTGGCCTGGCATGTTTGTCTGTATAATACTTGTTTGCTAACTATCAGCCTTAGTGAACAGGTATTATACAGATCCACCTGCCAGGCCAGTACAGGGGAAGCAGCCAGTCTGAGGAGTTCTGCCTGCCCCCAAGCAACAGCAGGCCTCCTAACTCTCTGCTCTGGGGCTATGGGGTTTGTCTAACCTACACAACCCCATCACTCCTCCTCAGTTGTCACACAGCTGCTAACACGGTGATAGAGCAGCCTGCAATTAGAAGATATTTTGTTTAGTGTGGCACCTAAAAAGGGTTTTGTCCAGATTGTCATTTAGGTGGAGTGAGGAACCAAGTAAGGGCCCCAATGTAAAGTCTTGTGGGGTGATTAGGGTAACTTCCCCTTACACCACTCAGGCTTTATATGTATATTATATACTCTCTGTCCTGGACACCTGCAGCTGCACTTTTATGCTCCCTAGAGATAAAAAAAACACCTAGGGTTTTATGTCCTTTTAAAGTAGTCCTCTGACTGAAGACGCCATGATAGCATTTGGTGCCAGAAACAGAGAGAAGGGCCATCAGAGTGCATATATCTTCACAATTTTAAAGGCCAATGGTTTGTAAGAGATGCACTATGATCTTCGCTTAGCTAGACAAATGATTGGTCCCCAACAGCATGAAGATATAGCTAGTGCACCTCTAGCCAAACATTTCTAAACCTATTTCACTCGACTGTGTATAGAGGTAAACACTAGCTATCTAGTGCCCATCTCACATACATGCCCATGTGCCCAACTGTTAGCTAAGAGTATGCTCTCTTGAAAAGGCAACTGGAGCCAATACTAAAGTTTCGTTTCACAGTAAGGAGCTTTCTGTTTAGCTCTTACTATCTTCCTTGGGAGCATACAATGAGCTTTTGGTTGTATGCCGTAGGCGATATGGTCTTGCCTGCCAGAAAAGTGCCAACTTGGAATGGCCACTGACACTCTAGCATGCAAGGACATGTGGATCCCAAACTTTTGACCCTTAAGAGAAAAGCACACAATAAAAAAATGAAAGCAGAAAGTGTTCTTTGAGACCTATGACCACTTTATTACACTACAAATAATAACAGACTGAAAGCAAGTCAACATCTTTGGTAATCACATTCTGCAAGGACAATATATGTAATTACAGATCACATTGTAACTGAAATGAACAACACATTGAGTGTCTACCCCTGCATGCATTGTAACAAATGGAAACATTACATATACAGAATTAGCATCTTGTCCTTTTGCACAATCATTATTACAGCAAAGAACATAGGAAGCAGAAGTGGCACCCCAATAGAAACAGTACAGTTCTAATGTTAGAGTTGACAGCAGCAACACTATGTGATGTAAATCATAAGGGCCCCAGATAGTCCATGTTGAAAGAGTACACTCAAAGGGGGGGCAGCCTAAGGGCCAAGGCAGCAGAGCTCAAATTAAGGCCCCAGACAGTCCATGTTGAAAGGGCATACTCAAAGGGTGGGGGGGGGGGGGAAGACAGCCTATAGGCCAAGGCAGCAAAGGTTAATTAGCAGGCAGCAGGACCAGGACTGGAGAGTGCAGCATAGAGGACATGGACAAGGTAAAGTCACCACAGCATGTAGGCAGCAGTGCCAGGAGAAGACACAGCAGCATGGAGGCAGCAGCAGCAGAATGAGATGAGACGAGATAGCAGCATGGAGGCAGCAGTAGCATGAGATGAGATAAGACACAGCAGCATGAAGGCAGCAGCAGGATGAGATGAGATGAGAATAGACACGAGCATGGAGGCAGCAGCAGGATAAGATGATGAGGCAGACACCAGTATCAGGAGCAGGAGATGAGACATGATGAGAAGAGCCAGCAGCTGAACTGTGACTGGAGTCTGCATCAAGGAAGCTGGATTATGGGAAGAGCCTTGAGGGGGGCTTTAGAACTAGCAGCAGGACAACAGTAGCAGACAGTAGACCATCACCTTCAGCAAGCCAGCATAGGAACTCTGTAGTGAGGATGGGCCCAAAAGTCTTCTTCCATCTAGGTCGCACAGGAACTCTGTAATGAGGATGGGCCCAAAAGTCTTCTTCCATCTAGGTCGCACAGGAACTCTGTAATGAGGATGGGCCCAGCAGGCTTCTTCCATCTAGCCAGCACAGGAACTCAGTAGTGAGGACAAGCCCAGCAATCATCTTCCATCTAGCTGGCACAGAAACTCTCTTAGGAGGACTGTCCAGACTTGTTCAAAAAGTTTTGTTTATAGGCATTACACGGCATCCATTGCAAACCTTCATGACTCTCTTTACCATGCCATGGCTTGACACTTGGGGGTGGCATGTCTTTGGGGGGGCCTACCCCTGGGTCATCTGTTAGGCCAGGGACTGCTACATGGCATAGAGTCTGAGGATAGTGGGGAAGGCACTGGTGGAGGCTCTGGCATTCTTTGGAGAATCTGGTGAGGACTTTGGTGAGGTTATTGACGTAGCCATATTGGTCAGAGCTTGTGTGTGGGTTGCTGTCTGGTCCCACAGGGACTTGGTCTGCATGTTGACAGCTCTCCTTAGGTGCATGAGCTCTGCCCATATGTGGTGGAGGTGGACACCATGGCTCCTTTCCAGCCAGTCCAGCTGCTCATGCATTGAGACCTCGTTCCATGCTGATGGTGGAGCCAGAGCTGGTGCTGCAGCTGGTGTTGTGCTGTACTAGTTGTGTGTGGAGTGGAGGTTTTAACCTCCAGAAGTGGCAAGAGATGACTGGTGGACTGCTCCAGCTTAGTGTCTACTGCCTTGTGCTGGCCATGTGGTATGCTAGAGCGAGGTTGCGCTAGCTCAACTGTGTGCTACTGCAGGCTGGGTTCCTTCGTGAAACTAGAAAGGTTTAAGCTCACATTCAGTGGGCTTGCTGAGTCAAAGGCTTGCAGGATCTGGCTGTGCTCAGGAGGCTGCTGCTGCTGCTCCTTCTCCTCCTCCTCACTGACCTGTGAGTGTCCATAAGCAAGGAGCATGGAATGCTGGTCCCTGGCTCTTCACTGCTGGTCCCTGGGGTTTGATGACTGGGATCAGTAGAGTTCTGGGCAAGAGCTGTGGAAACAAAGAAGAAGACATAAGTACCAAAGCCAAGAGATATACGCACATTAATCATTTGGCATTAGATGTACACTTTTGCATGTCAGTCAATGTGAGCATCTTATGCCAAATGATGTGCACATCTGTAGCAGCCTTGCCATTTACAGGAGAGTTTAACTTACTGGCTTCTACTCACTTCGTGTCCAGCTGCTCAGCCATGCCCTTGAACACATCCGGTCCCAGCCATTGGATGAGTCACTCTTCCATGGGCGTCAGAACAATTGGACAAGGGGCTCCTCCGCCGGTCTGCCATTCGCCACCTTGGTCTTTAACTGGGCCTTTATTTCCTGGTTCCTATAGGCCACCTGCTCCCCAATGCATCTAACACTGCTGCACCTTGAGATAGCCTGGGCGATGGAGCACCAGATCTGGCCCTTGGCTGTCCTCAAGGTCTTGGTCACATGGTTGCTGAACAGCATGGTATAATTTTCCAGGACACCATCAATGATCATTTTGTTGTCCTCCGTGCTGAACTTCAAAGCCCTGAGACAAACATGCCCTGCTGCCTGGCTGCCTAAATGGGGTGCTACTTCTGCTTCCAGAGAGGTATCCTCCCTTTACAGACTCTTGTTCCCACTCCTCTCTCCCCTCCCTTCCTTGCCCCCCTCCTACACCTGCCCTACCGACTCCACTCCCCTCTTCCCTCTCTATCTTTAACCTGTAATCTTCCTCTCACCAGACTCACCTGCCTATCCCCTTCCCCTCCTGCATCCTCCTATCCCTTGCCCCTTCCTATCTCTACTCCTGTCCTTGTCCCTACTCCTACTCCTATTCTTCCCCTAGCACTGCTGCCCTCTTCCTCCCACCTCTTCTCCTCCTCCTCTTGCCTCTCCTCTCCTCTCTCCCCCTGCCTCTCATGCTCCATCCTCCTCAATACCACCATGCCTCACCACTCCTCTTCCACCACCTCACTATTTCTCCTCCTCCTTGTCACTCCTCCTCCGCCTCACCACCATGCTTCACCACTCCTTACCACCACTCCTCCTCCTCTACCTCACCACCACCACCACTCCTCCTCTGCCTCACCACCATGCCTTCTCTGCCTCATCACCCCGCTTCACCACTCCTCCTCATGACACAAACATAGACACAGGAAAAACTGACAAAAACTTTCACTCAGAGAAAGAAGACAAAAGACCATGGTAAATGGAAGCAGACGAGAATAGAAGACAAGACACTGCACTCAGGAAACCAAAATCTATAAGCTTCTACTCCCACTAATCCACTCACCAACTCTTCTCTCTTCTCTCCAAGACCTGACTCACCCTCAAAGAGGCAGCTGCAGGAAGCCAGTATATATAAACTAGAAAAATAATGCACCACGCACTGACACAAGCACAACATGCTGACGCAACATGTGATGTGATAATTTTCTCTGTGATGCGATACACAGGAAATTACCCTAACCACACACATTTTTTTAGTGCCGGCTATATTTCTAGCAATTTGATTAATCTAGGCCTAAGATAGATGAAAACAAGCAGCATGGAATCTGTCTACTATTCGGGATCTTGCCAGGTTGTGACCTGGATTGGCCACTGTTGGAAACAGGATGCTGGGCTTTATGGACCCTTGATCTAGCCCAGTATGGCAGTTCTTATGTTCTTATGAGGTTGAGCTGAGATAACATTTGGGGAGAGGGACAGAAACAGCCAGTTTCTGAGGGGGAAACAACTCTGGTTTTAAGGCTGCTAAAGAAATATTTTAGAGGCACAGTGTAAACTAACAGAAAGATCTGCTTTGATAATTTAATCTATGCTGGTGAAAGATAAACAGCTTGTGTAAACCTGGGCTACAGCAATTCAGCTACTTACAGGTTCTCATAAAATTTAAGAGAAAAATGACTGTATAGAGATTCCCTGACAAAGATAGACAGTACTGAGGAAAATCATTTAACTGTTGGAATTTGGTGATAACTTAAGCTCTGGTAGTACAGAAATCACAGTGAAAGAGTATTCATGCTGCATTTTAAAAGTGGAAACAAAAGAGTGAGAAATTTGGGGGTAGTTGATTGATTAAAGACACTGTTCTTTAAGCATGTGACTGTGAATCTCAATAAAGATTATAATGCCAAATGTCATACGTAGAGTGAAGGAGAAAATTTACTGCTCTGAAGTCAATGTGAGAGAAAATTTGTTGGAAAACTAATTTGAAAGTACAGGTAGAATATAATTCTAAATTTTGCAAGGTATATGAAAGGAAGTATATACTAAACTAAATACAGGAAAGAACGTCTCTGGGGGTGAATTCACATTTACTGGAAAAGTTCAGAAGAAATAGGGAAACTATTTTTCTTTTATTTTAGCTAAAATTCAGTTTTCACTAACGTATCCATTCCTCTGAGATAACACTCTCTTTAGATTTTCAGAAAAAGGATGGGAGACATTTTATTGATTTTATTTGAGAATAGGGAGACAGGTCACTTCCCAGGTCATGAGCGGCGAGAATTAAAGAGTGGTGTAGCCCAGCTATCACCAGTCCAACCAGTCAGAGAAGACTGCCACAACTACAAGGGACTACCTGAAAAATTATGAGATTACAAATCAGCAGACTATATTACACATTTGAGTACTCAACTATTCAAACTCAGATCTAGAACTCTGGTATACATTAAGTACATTAAAATGCTAACACACCTATTCTGAGGATCTTGTGTTGATTCATCTGAAAGACATAAAGAAAAGACAAATTCATGGAAAAAGATCAGAACTTATGGACAGTAAATTCTGCTAAGCTTTGATAGTGTGCACCATATTCTGAGATTTCTGCTAGACAGAAGGAATAGGATGATAAATGTGATGAGGTGTATATATAACTTGGCATCAAAGAATTGTGAAAGTTGGTTACTTACCTGCTGTTTAGGTCAGAGACAGAGAGTAAACAGTGTTAAGTGCTTTGCTGTAAAGTGGTACCAAGTAAGATCTTTTTTCTTTCTGTTAAATCCATTACATTCTTCCAGTATTATGCAGACAAATAAAATGGCACTGCATTTATTTTAGCATCTGGTTCTTCAGACAGATACACACATACCTTCATCCTACCTACTTGAGAGAACAATTTTCTTTGTGCTTCTTAGCCCCTTCTTTTTACTTAGAGCGCATGCTTTGGCAGGGCAGTTCGTTACTTGTTACCCTGCAGAAGAGTTGCATTGCAGGAATGGTGTAAGGGCCTTTTCCCCACTGGGCCGGATTTTAAATGCCCTGCGCGTGTAAATCTGGCCGGATTTACGCGCGCAGGGCCCTCGCGCGCCGGTGCGCCTATTTTGCAAGGGCTGCTGGCGCACAGAGCCCCGGGACATGCGTAAGTCCCGGGGCTTCGTAAAAGTGGTGTGCCGGGAGCGTTCCTTAAATGACGTGGCGTTTCGGGGGCGGGCCCGGGGGCGTGGCGCCGGCCCGGAGGCATGGCCGAGGCCTCCGGACCAGCCCCCGGGTCGGGTGATGGCGCGCCAGCAGCCCGCTAGCGCGCAGATTTACTTCTGCTTTCAACGGGCTAGATTTTATAATTTTGCACGAGCGCGTACTTTTGTTTGCGCATTTGTGCAACCCTCGAGCGCCGAGCCCAGCGCGCGCTGCCTGTTCCTTCCGAGGCCGCTCCGATTTCAGAGCGGCCTCGAAGGGAACTTTCCTTCGCCTTCTCCTCCCTTCCCCTCCCTAACCCACCCCTCCGGCCCTATCTAAACCCCCCCCCCTTACCTTTGTGGGCAGATTTACGCCTGCTGAAAGCAGATGTAAATCTGTGCGTGCCAGCGAGCTGCTGGTGCGCCATCACCCGACCCGGGGGCTGGTCTGGAGGCCTCGAACATGCCCCCGGGCCCGCCCCCGAAACGCCGGGTCATGCCCCCAAAACGCCGCATCATTTATGGCACGCCCCCGACACGCCCCTTTAACGAAGCCCCGGGACTTACGCGTGTCCCAGGGCTCTGCGCGCGCCGGCGGCCTATGCAAAATAGGCGCACCGGTGCGCGAGGGCCCTGCGCGCGTAAATCCAGCTGGATTTACACGCGCAGGGCATTTAAAATCCGGCCCAGCAGGCATAAATCTGCCAACAAAGGTAAGGGGGGGTTTTAGATGGGGCCGGGGGGGTGGGTTAGGTAGGGGAAGGGAGGGGAAGGTGGGGGGAGGGTGAAGAAAAGTTCCCTCCGAGGCCGCTCCGATTTCGGAGGGAACATGCAGCGCGCGCTGGGCTCGGCGCACGCAGGTTGCACAAATGTGCACCCCATTGCACGCGCTGACCCCGGATTTTATAAGATACGCGTGGCTACGCGCGTATCTTATAAAATCCAGCGTACTTTTGTTCGCGACCGGTGCGCAAACAAAAGTACGCGCTCACGCAAAATTATAAAATCTACCCCACTGTGTCTAGGTTATCTCAGGTTCATGGGAGAACAGTTACATCACTATTAACTAGAGATGTGAATCGTGTGCCAGATCGTCTTAACGATCAGATTCGGCTGGGGGGGGGGGGGGGGAAATCTGATCGTTAAGATATGTGAATTTTTTATTTATTTATTTATTTATTTAAAATTTTTATAGACCGACATTCATCAGGGATATCACATCGGTTCACATTGTAACGCAAACAGACGCCTGGGGAGGCGTTTTACATTGTAAAACGCCTGGGGAGGCGTTTTACATTTACATTGGAATTGTTTCCAATTCCAATTCACATCGCTAATTTATTTTTTAGGGAGGCCCGCGCCGCTAAAAACAAACAAAACCCACCCGACCCTTTAAATCGACCCCACCCTCCCGACCCCCCCCAAAACCTTTTAAAATTACTGGTGGTCCAGGGGGGCCTCGGGGGGCCTCGGGGAGAGATTCAGGGGGGCCTCGGGGAGAGGAGAGATTTCCCGTTCCCAGGCATCAGCTGTTCTAAAAAAAAATGGCGCCGATGCCCCTTTGCCCTTACCATGTGACAGGGTATCCGTGCCATTGGCCGGCCCCTGTCACATGGTAGGAGCACTGGATGGCCGGCGCCATAAGATGGCGCCGGCCATCCAGGTAATTTTAAAAGGTTTTGGGGGGGGTGGGGAGGGTGGGGTCAATTTAAAGGGTCGGGTGGGGTTTTTTTTTAGCGGCGTGGGCTTCCCTAAAAAAAAAGGGTTGGGAGGGTGGGGGAGGCTAAGGGGGGTCGATTTAAAGGGTCGGGTGGGTTTTTTTTTTATCGGGCCATCGGCGCCATTTTAATTAATGGCAGCAAAAATGGCGCCGATGGCCCGAGAGCGTGAGATCACGCCGGGACCCCCCCCCCCCCCCCCCCCCACTGGACCACCAGGTAATTTAACATTTTGGGGGGGTTCGGGAGGGTGGGGGAGGGTAAGGAATTGGTTTTAAAGGGTCGGGGTGGGTTTAGGGGTTGTTTTGGTGTGCCGGTTTTCCCGCCCTCCCCCAAATAATTCCCGTGCCCTATTTAACGATACAATACAAATGCCCCTGATGATAAATCGGGGGCATTTGTATTGTATCGTGCACTCTAACGATTTAGGACGATTTTAAAATTATCTGACGATAATTTTAATTGTTCAAAAACGATTCACATCCCTACTATTAACATCTTAATCCTTGGCACTAAGACAGGCAAGGAGCTCCTGTGTTGGCATGAGGGGACAGGGTATTCACTGTATGTTAGACCCTGTATGATCTGTTTGTATAGCATTGCTGTGCTATAATAGGTATGAGTGATGACCTATAAATGGAGGAGTATATGTGTTGTGAGAGAAGAAGTTTGTGTGCAGTACCTTGTGTTCTATAGATACAAATGTTTGTACTACTGCTTTGTGCTATGAGTAGTTAGTGTTGATGAATCATGCTTGATAATGCAGCTGAACTATAGTATAGGTATATGCTGTCATTTGACATGACAATGTCAAAGACTAAATTAAACAATAGAAAAAAACCATGACATTTTTGTTTTATTTTCTATCATTTTTTGTGCGCATTATTTGCAAATAATTAGGGTCATTTATCAAAATGCGCTAAGGCATTTTTGCATGTGTTAAGGGCTTATCGCATGCGAAAATGTGTTTAACGCATGTGATAGCACCATATCGTCTGGTGCGATGAAAATGTGGAAAATAGGAGGAGTTTGCCTGTCTGTGAAGAGCTATTGCACAGACTGAACTACACCTTTTTGAATTGTGTTAGGCTGTGCATAGCTGCCGTGATGTCTCCCACAAAGCCTATTTTAGGTGAATTGAAGCTCTGGAGAGAGAGAAAGAGAGAGAGAGAAGGAGAGAGAGACTGGCCATAGGCCCACCTAGTAACTCGAGGTGAGATTTAGGTATTAGTGTAGGGGGGTTAGGGGCCACTTTGACATTCAATGTTAGACGTACGAACAGAACAGTGGTCTTTTGTGAAGATTTGATGTCCTTCGGAGTGAGGAAACTTACTCCAAGATGAGATTTGTACAATGTTCTCTCTCCACTTAGCTTGATGTTACCCAGGTAGAGAGTCCATCAAGGTAGGTTGAGAGAACATTGCCCAAATCTCATTTTGGAGTGAGTTTCCTCACTCCGAAGGTCATCAAATCTTCACAAGAGACCACTGTTCTGTTTGTACGTCTAACATTGAATGTCAAAGTCGCCCCTAACCACTTAATCCAGGCTTAAGTTCTCAAAATAAGACTATTGTCTATTCCCACAATACGGAGCACACATGTGATGCAAATAAGGGTTCAATTGTTTTCAATAGCAGGTCCAAAGCTCTGGAATTCCCTATCCGATGCATTTCATATTTATCAGAAAGAAAGAGATTGAAATGTAAACTAAAAACATGGCTATTCAAAAATGCATATAATTTAACTTAAAAACATCAGAAAATACAGAACCACAAAAATAATAATAGAATCATGAAGAATAAATCAAACAAGAGAATGGAACATTCTCAAAACAACTCACTAAGACATTAAAACTACCATTTAGTTTATCATTATCTTTACTATATGCCTCATGTACTAAATCAATTTTAATTATGTATTAGTAATTTTTTCTTGATAGATATCACTGCCTGACTGTGAATACCTCCTCTGTAACCAATCTTTTAGGGTCATTCATCAAATTGTATTATGGCATTATCATGGACATTAGGGCCCTAAAACCTGCGATAACGCATGCAATAAATAATGCATCGCGAGATGTGTATGCAAATTTTAAAATATAGTCAAGTGGGAGGAGTTTATGAAAATGAGAGGGGCTGTGCGTTATGCCCGAAACGGGATTTCTAAATAATTATCAAAAATCCCATTTCAGGAGAGAGAGGAAGAAGGGGAGAGAGAGATAAAGAGAAAAAGAGAGAGAGAGCCTTTGGGGAGACACACATAGTCAACTTTTTATACCACTGTAAGAGGGGTCATTCTGAACTTGGGGTGAGGTTTTGGTGATGGTCTAGGTTTTGGGGGGCAGTTTTACATGCACAGTCAGAGCTATGAACAGCACAATTAAAGGTACTTGGACTTCTTTTCTTATTATTGGAACCTCTCTGTTGGGATGCCCTAACTCTAATGCATCATTAGTATCCTTTGAAGATACTTCCCTCCGAACCTTGCACTGCAGAGCGACGGTTGGCTTTCTCCTTTGTTCTAGTTTAAAAGCTGCTCTATCTCCTTTATAAGGTTAGTGCAGTAGCCTGGTTCCACCCTGGTTAAGGTGGAGCTCATCCCTTTGGAAAAGACTTCCCCTTCCCCAAAAGGTTTCCCAGTTCCTTACAAAACTGAATCCCTCTTCCTTCCACCATCGTCTCATGCACACATTGAGACTCCGGAGCTCTGCCTACCTTTGGAGACCTGCGCATGGAACAGGGAGCATTTCAGAGAATGCTACCCTGGAGGTTCTGGATTTCAGCTTTCTACCTAAGAGCCTAATTTTGGCTTCCAGATCCTCCCTCCCACATTTTCCTATGTCATTGGTGTCCACATGTACCACGACAGCCGGCTCCTCCCCAGCACTGTCTAAAATCCTATCTAGGTGACGCGTGATATCCGCCACCTTCGCACCAGGTAGGCATATTACCAGGCGATCTTCACGCCTACCAGCTACCCAGCTGTCTACATTCCTACTAATCAAATCACCAACTATGACGGCCAACCTAACCCTTCCCTTCTTGGCAGTAGCCCTAGGAGACACATCCTCAGTGTGAGAGGACAATGCACCATCTAGAGAGCAGGATAATTTCCTGCTGCACCAGGTTGATGCTCTCTAATCATAAGACCTTCCTCCTCCAAGGCAGCACTAGGGCTGCCAGTCTGGATTTGGGACTTGACTACTGTTTTAATTATGTATGTTTCCTTTTAAACCGCTGCAATATCGCAAGCAAAAGTACGCAGGATTTTAGTAGATATGCGCGTAGCCGCTAAAATCCTGGATCGGCGCGCGCAAGGCTATTGATTCTGTATAGCCGGCGCACGCCGAGCCGCACAGCCTACCCCCGTTCCCTCCGAGGCCGCTCCGAAATCGGAGCGGCCTCGGAGGGAACTTTCTTTTGCCCTCCCCTCACCTTCCCCTCCCTTCCCCTACCTAACCCACCCGCCCGGCCCTGTCTAAACCCCCCCCTTACCTTTGTTGGGGGATTTACGCCTCCCGGAGGGAGACGTAAATCCCCGCGCGCCAGCGGGCCGCTAGCGCGCCGGGACGCGACCTGGGGGCGGGTACGGAGGGCGCGGCCACGCCCCCGGACCGCCCCGGGCCATAACCACGCCCCCGGGCCCGCCCCAAAACGCTGTCGACACGCCCCCAAAACGCCGCGCCGACCGGGCCCGCCCCCGACACGCCCCCCTCGCCAAACCCCGGGACTTACGCGAGTCCCGGGGTCTGCGCGCGCCGGTAGGCCTATTGAACATAGGCGCACCGGCGCGCAGGGCCCTGCTCGCCTAAATCCGCCCGGATTTAGGCGGATTTCGGCGAGCAGGGCTCCGAAAATCCGCCCCAAAGTTAGATTAATATAAAACAAGTGATCTGAATTGTGTCTAAGCCAATGACATCTGTTGAGTAGTACAAAGTTGGATTTTTTGTTGTTTTTAAGCATGAGCACTGCAATCTACAACAAAAAAGTAGCACTAGCCTGTAAAAGTGACTTAGCCAGTGTTCGAAAATGGGAGAAGTTTGCTAACATATTTTGAAGATTTTTTTGTGATACAGTTTGAGAGCACTTATAGCAAATTTTCTCCCAAAAGAAATCATTAGAGATGAGCAAGCTGTGCTGGTTCCTTTTCCAGTTTGCCCTGTTACGTATTCCAGGGTTACCATGATATGCTTCAGTTCCTGTGATTCATCGCCATTAAATCATTTCTGGCATGGGTATCTCCCCAACA
This sequence comes from Rhinatrema bivittatum, assembly GCF_901001135.1. Lineage (NCBI taxonomy): Eukaryota > Metazoa > Chordata > Amphibia > Gymnophiona > Rhinatrematidae > Rhinatrema > Rhinatrema bivittatum. Next base: position 449,828,296 of record NC_042615.1, on the reverse strand, counting down.
TCCTCCTCAGGAAATACCAAAGTTGAAGCAAAGAATGTTGAATGCTTCTGGCCTAATCCAGTGAAAATCCTGGGTCAGTCCCCAGCTATTTCTTTCCTTGCTTTGTCCCCATACTAATTCTGTATGAGCTGCTTTGCTGTCTCCCCCTGCAACAATCTAGGGAGGGGAAACCATTGTGCCTGCCTCAGATTTCTTTTTAGCAGGCCATGATGAATATTTTTTTCCAAATATCTTCAGAATATATACTTGTAGGACATTTGCTATTCAAGTTTGTATCACAATCACCCTCCAGTGGCCAAAAAGAATTGGGTGAGTCTTAAACGTTTAGGCATCAAAAACTTAACCCTTCTGCTTATTCATAGAATATGGAGGAAGCATGAGCCTTTAGCATTAGGTTTGTGAGACAGTTCTTATTGTTTTTGTATTGTGGGGTTTGAATAATGTTTCAGTCATTGGGGAATGTGGATGGGGGAGGGATTTGGTTATGTCCCAGCCACTCTAAGGGTGGGGTAGGGATTGGGATAGGCTGGATTAGGGGTATTTTGAAATATGTTCCACACTTTGGGGCAGATTTTAAACCTGTGCGTGGGTGCAGATTTGTTCGCACAACCTGGCGTGAACAAATCTACGCCCGATTTTATAACATGTTCACGCACTGCCCCCTCCCTTCCCCTACCTAACCCGACCCCCAGCCCTAGCTAGAACCCCCCTTACCTTTGTTGAAGAAGTTACGCCTACCTCCTGGCAGGCGTAACTTACGCGTGCTGGCCGATGGCCAGCCCGCGATCCCGGGCACAGCGGCAAATGCCCACTGTGCCCGGAGGCTCAAGCCACGCCATGCCACGCCCCCGGAGCGCCCCGGACCACCCGCGCCCCGCCCCTTTTTGCAAGCCCCAGGACATACGTGCGTCGCAGGGCTTGTGCCCGCCGCCGAGCCTATGCAAGATAGGCTCGGCGTGCACAGGGGGAGGCAGGGGGAGGTTTTCGGGGGTTGCGTGCGTATTTTACGCGGGCAACCCTTTGAAAATCTACCCCTTTGATTGTATATATTATGGGGCGGATTTTCAGAGCCCTGCTCGCCTAAATCCGCCCAAAACCGGGCGGATTTAGGCGAGCAGGGCTCTGCGCGCCGGTAAGCCTATTTTACATAGGCCTACCGTTGCGCGCAGAGCCCCGGGACTCGCGTAAGTCCCGGGGTTCTCCGAGGGGGCGTGTCGGGGGCGGTCCCGGTCGTCGCGGCATTTTCGGGGCGTGTCGGCAGCGTTTTGGGGCGGGTACGGGGGCGTGGCTACGGCCCGGGGCGGTACGGGGGCGTGGCCGCGCCCTCCGTACCCGCCCCCAGGTCGCGGCCCGGCGCGCAGGAGGCCCGCTGGTGTGCGGGGATTTACGCCTCCCAGAGGGAGGCGTAAATCCCCCAACAAAGGTAAGGGGGGGTATAGACAGGGCCGGGCGGGTGGGTTAGGTAGAGGAAGGGAGGGGAAGGTGAGGGGAGGGTGTTAGAGGATTCCCTCCGAGGCCGCTCCGATTTCGGAGCGGCCTCGGAGGGAACGGGGGTAGGCTGCGCGGCTCGGCGCGCGCCGGCTATACAAAATCGATAGCCTTGCGCGCGCCGATCCAGGTTTTTTAGTAGATACGCGCGGCTCCGCGCGTATCTACTAAAATCCAGCGTACTTTTGTTTGCGCCTGGAGCGCAAACAAAAGTAGGCCTAATCGCGCTCCTTTTAAAATCCGCCCCTATGCATTTTATTGTATTTTGCATATTTCATTGTGTTGTAAGCCACTGTGGGTCCTTCTTGGAAGAATGCAGCATATAAATTGAAAATAGTATGTGGATTTAAGAAAAGTCATCCATGAAATGGAGATTTCAACATACAGTAGCTGAGCCCTTTATTTGATCAGAGCCATTTTGACATGTCTCATCATTGGCTAAATAAGCTGCCCCCCCCCCAAAAAAAAAAAAAAACCCTGGCTTTAATTATCACTTTTGATATTTTTTGGTGCTAAATAAATAAAATGAATCTCTTACACTGTTTTATTGACACAAACCATCATATAGTATTGGTTTCATCCATATGTAAATGTTTGTTTCTTTTTTCTGTTTGTTACTGCATTTTTTATATTCGTTTCAAAATTTAAATATGATTTCCCCACAACTTGAGGGGATGATAGTAAGTAACATCAAGAATAAAAGAAGTGTGTTCTTCTTCAGTCTATTCATGCATTATCATCATAAACATGCAGTTAACTACAGGCAATGCATCTTAAAATACACAACATACTGTAGAGCTTTAAACTTAATGTTCATTATTAGAGTAATCTTTAAAACAAATGTCGGCACTTATGAATTCCAGCATTACAAATTACTCAGTAAACATAAGTTGCTCTAGGATTTTATAGCAGGGTATTTCAACATACAAACAGAGCCATAAACCAATCTTGCATATAAATGATGCTAAAACAGCCATAAACAGCCTTGCTTAAATCAATTATCCATGGGAGAAAAATAATTATCAGGCAAAGAATGTAGTAATTTTTTATGGACATAATTCAAGGCATGTCTGTAAATGCTTTTGCAGATCTGTTTTTGCTTGGATATTATTTTCTGGAACCTTCCAGTTCTCTTTATCAGTTCTTCCCACAGTTTTAATGTCTGCATGAAGCTTATTCAAGTTACTAGGTTAAGCAGGTTAGCATTCTAGTATCTCCCTTAGGTCTGGAATCAGCTGGATTCTTGGAAGATTATGGTACCTTTTCTGGACTACCAGAAAACTTATCTAAAGGTGAAGATGATCTGCATGAGCTTTGGAGACTACATAGGGCCTTTGTTCAGATGAACTTCGGACTGTGTAGATTTGTTAATAGACAATAAAATGTGGGTCTCTTGCTTTTTTGTCTACATCTACCATTACTATATCCTTCTTGATTGCAATGAAGTAAAAAAAAAATAATAATAATAGATTGCATTTCCCTAGGGTCAAAGTTCTGTCAACCATAATCCAAACTTGAAAAGAAAAATGCAAAATATAAAAGAATATTCCCATATTATCATGATCATCACCAATATCTTACCTTTGAGAAAATACACAAATTTTGGGTATGGTTTATGATAGCAAACCAGAATGGAGAGGGGTAGACCATCCCCTGAAAGAAATATATGACCTCTGGATGAAACAGAAAGAAGACCAATGTATCAGAATACAATAGGTCACCCTTCTCTGTACTTTCTCCAGTACAATTATATATTTTTTGAAATGCGATTACCAGACTTGCACACAGTATTCAAAGTGCAGTCTAACCATTGATCAATGCATTATGACATCATCTATTTTATTTGCCATTCCCTCCCTAATAAATCCTAACATTTTGTTTGCTTTTTTGACCACCACAGCACACTAGGCTGATGATATCAATAAATCAACTCTGATGCCCATAACTTTTTTTCTGGGTGGTAACTCTTAAAATGGAACCTAACATTGTGTAGCTACAGCATGAGTTATTGTTCCCTATATGCATCACCTTACACTTGTCCAAATTATATTTCATCTGCCATTTGGATGCCCAATCTTCCAGTCTCACAAGGTCCTCCTGCAATTTATCACAATCCACTTGTGATTTAGCTACTCTGAACAATTTTGTGTCATCTGCAAATTTGATCACTTCTCATACCTCTTTCCAGATCATTTATAAATATATTAAAAAGCACCAGTCCACGTACAGATCCCTGAGGCACTCCACTGTTTAGTTGTTTTCCACTGAAAAAACTGACCGTTTAATCCTACTCTCTGTTTCCTGTTTTTTAATCAGCTTGCAATCCACCTATCCCATGACTTTTTAGTTTTCTCATGAGGGACTTTGTCAAACAACTTCTGAAAATCCAAATACACCACATCTACCAGTTCCTCTTTATCCATATGTTTTTTAACCTCTTCAAAAAAATGTAGCAGATTTGTTCTAGTTTAAAAACTGTTCTATGTCCTTTAATTTAAAGCACAGGGGGATGGGAGGAATAAGGCTGGGGGTGGAGGGAAGAGGGGGGCCTTTGAGACATCCTTTAAAAAAAAAAAAAAAAAAAAAAAAAGTGACCCGGGTGGTGGTGATGGTGGTATGGGGGAGTGGATAAGGCACCTTCTCCAGCCCTATACTTTTTTTCAAATTAACTTGCAGAGAATTTGAGAAAGATGGGGCAAGCTGCTGGGCTGAGCCTTTGGAAGTCTCTAGGAAGAAAGTAGGGGTCTTCTTGTGGCCCGTAGGCTCATGATCTTTTCTTTCCTACCCTTTTGGATTGTTTTCAACCAGCTGTGTTCATTTGCACATAGCATAGTTAATTGTAAAGTTATCCAGCTAGCAATAGCTGAATAGCTTTATATATAATTGACCATATTCATAAGAATGCCTGGATATTTTTAAAGTTATCCGGCTACCGTTAGCCAGATAGCTTTAATCAGGGATATTCAGTAGGACATTTATCCCACTGAATTTCCAAGACGAGTTATCCGGCTAACCTTAGCTGGATAACGTGTCCACTAAACAGCCTCATGGACATTTAGCCACAGTAAAAGAAAAAAAAGAAAAAAAGATGCATCCCTCATGGCCTAACTTGGTCGGGGAAGAAAGCTGCATACATGCATCAAAATTTCATAAATATACACACGAAGCAGATGCATCATTTGCTTCAGATGGCCTAAGTGTACACGCATGCTTTATGCCACCTAACAAGCCGATATTCAAACATGAAAAATGCAGATACCTTGTGTTTGAATATCGCTGTGTTTCTTTAGGCTAAAATATAGGCCAATTAGATGCCCTACTGAAAAGGTATCCCATAATGCAGTTCTTCAGGTCAGCCCAGTGGCTCAGGGGCAGTGCTATATGCAGACATGTAGAGCACCTGGGTTACATTCCCAGGTCAGATCTTCCATTCTGTGGGTCAGCCAGGTCTGGGGATGCTGCAGGGGAGGGATTCCCAGTCATTTGGGTAACAGTAGCATTAGAAGCCAATAGTTAAAAATAAAAAGAAATCTTATCTACTAAATTTAGGGAACTAAATTTAGGATTCCTGATTAGGTGCCAAGTGCTGACAATCAGTGCTAAACATCTTGAGGTCCTTATTCACCTGCTATGCGACTGAGCTAGTTAGCTGGATAACCCTATCCAGCTAACTTACCCTGGATATTCATCAGTTGTGCTTCTGAATTACCCAGATACCTAAACGTTAGCCAGATAAATCTACCCAGCTAACTTTAGGACAGGTCTGTGTCCCGACCTGAGTTAGCCAGATAGGTTATCTGGCTCACTTGGATTCTTCCAGTAAAGCCCTTGTCCCACTCAAAACTTAGTCGGTTAACTATTTAGCTGGATAAGTAGTTATCAGACTTAGTGGTGACCCCTGATCCCAGGCAGATATTCAGATGCTACCACTTAGCTGGATAAGTCAAAACTTATCTGGTTAAGCAGCACTAAGAATCTATCCCCTAACTTGTATTTATTTATTTATTTACAATATTTATATTCCACCAGTGACACAAATCTTGGTGGAGTACAATATACACGCATAATAAAATTATTAAGCATACAATAACAAACTCTGCCCTAACGCTCCCCTCATAGCCTCATACTTTTGAGGCCCCTAAACTTAGTGTTATGACTGTCGGCCGCGGCCGCCCACGGCCTACCCAACTCACATCCTGCCATGCCTAGCCCTCCACTCCAGGGGAACTCACGGCTCTGGCCAGCCATTGTTGCCGCATTGTTCCTGGTCCTCCTTGCTCCGCTCCAACTCTGGGCCTTCCTGGATCTTTACCGGCTGTTCTGGACTCTGGCTCGGGTTCCCATTCCTCGGGGGCCTCAAAAGTATGAGGCTATGAGGGCTATTGCTGGGAATCTCTGAGCCGTCCCCGACTGAGGACATCATCACCTTGGGATATTTAAGCACCTCCTTTGGCCCATGCAAACTGACTTGGCAACGAGTTTCTTCACCTCACTGTGCTTGTTCCTGTATCTCCGGACCCATGGTTCCTGCTTGGATCTTTACCGGCTGTTCTGGACTCTGGCTCGGGTTCCCATTCCTCGGGGGCCTGCTTGCGCTTCCTTCAGGAGACCTGGTCTCCAGGCTTCCCCGCTCTTCGGGGTAGCCCCTGCGCTCCTCACCAGAGGTCCTGCCGGTTCGCTTCTCCACTCCTCGGGGTTGCCTCTGCACTGCCTTTCAGAGATCCCATCTCTCCGCTTCCCCGCTCCTCAGGGCAGCCTCTACCTTACTACACCAGAGACTTTGACGCTACACTTCCCCGCTCCTCGAGGCAGTCTCCACAATACTACCCCAGTGGCTTTACTCTATGCTTCCTGCTCCTACGTCACTACATCAGAGACTTGACTGCGTTTCCCCGCTCCTCGGGGGCAGCCTTTACATCATCACCAGAGACTCTATGCTGTGCTGTCCCACCTCTCGGGTCAGTCTCTGCATTACTCCTTCAGAGATCCTGTCTCTGCGCTTCCTGCTCCTCAGGGCCTGCCCAGCGCACCTCTGCCCGAGAGCTTCCTTCTCTGGTATATCATACTGTTGCAGTCCTATGGCCAAGCATTGTAGCTGTAATGACTGAACTAAATGAGATGGGAAGGGATATAAAAAAAGGAGAAAAATGCAAATGAAGGCTCACAGTGCTGGATCCCAGCCCTGGTTCTGATTGGGCTGGAAACCCAAAGGAGCAGAAGGAAGCTGCTGGACTAGAAACAAATGCAGCTAGGAATATTGTTATACATTTCCTAATGAGTTTTCTTCTATATTGTGTTTATCAAAGACAGTATATCAGTGCATTTCTATTTCCAGATATGTTTCTTTTATGCATAGAGTAAATTGAAACCTGAAAAGTATCAAATTACGCTAATATGAGGAGCACTGACCTGGGCCTGTCATGGAGGAGACATACCCATGTTCCCCAAACTGGGGCTTTCCAAAACAGAAATACCAGAACCTGAGGCCCCAGAGAATTCTAGAGGCAAAAGTGTTACCCCCTATCCCCACTGGGATGCTCCACTGGGGTTATGGGCCATCAGTGGAGGCAGTCTTGCCACCTCATTTGTTGCATTTGCTCAGCCTCCATCCAAGACTTCCCCACCCCCTTTGATAGTGGTCCCATTTCTACTCACTGAGGCCAGCCCCTCCCATCAGCCAGGAGCAGGAAGCTACTACTCCTTCCTCTGCCCATACATTTTCCATAATTTCCTTTACTGACTAACAGTCAACACTTCTCCCCTGTTGGCCCTCTTCAGGGTGGATCTCTTTTTGACCAGATATTTCAGTATATTCAAAACCAGAGCAAACGTCATGATGACCATGGGTACTGCCCAATTGAGGGAATTATGCATCTGCCACCAAGACCCAGGGGTGGGAGCAACTTAGACACACCTGCATCCTGGGAATACCAATCCAAACTCCGTAAGAGAAACTAACGTTGCCAGCACTTGGGATTTATACTGATAATCTACCCACTAAGCCTTCGAGCGGCAGATTCAGATGCTTCTGATGCTCTTGAATTGCTAAAGCATATGTGGCATCCAGCTCATCCCTATTCTATTTATTTATTTGTTTGATTAGCCCCTTTTGTCAAACAGGTCAAAGTAAGCCACCTGGGCCCTTAAGGACATTTTGCACATCCTTCATTGAAGTAATGCCTGCCCCCATCCCAGCTTGTATCTTTGCACAAGTTAGACCTCTTCCCACTCACCTTCCAATCTGGCACCTTAAAGTACATTTCTAAAAAAAAAAAAAAAAAAAAAGGTGTTTACTTTCCTGGGACTCCTCAGGGCTTTGTTGAGTGTACATGAGTGGAATTTAAGAAAGCCTGGGATAAGCAAAGCGCAGAAGATTCGTAGAAGATTCAGACTATTTAATGTACCTATCCTTTGGTACATCTTATCTGCTATGCTCAATGTGTTTATCCTTTGGGATATCTTGCCCTGCTCTTATGTTTGACATGACAGTTCTCAGATTGTTAATTGTTGTTTTCTCTTCAATGTCCTCAATTAGTTTTATGTAACATGTTGTTATAATCTGTAAACCGGAGTGAAGGCTACTCTGCTCTACCTCGGTATATAAAAAAATGCTAAATAAATAAATAGTAGCAAAGAAGTGAAGAGAACGCAGAAAAACCATTGGGAGTCTATGGTATTGCACCATGGATGAAGCTGAGCAGACTGGCTGGACCTCCCAGCCAGTCTGCTCAGTGTGCTTCTCTGCCAGCACAGTCCATTTCCATGCTTCGGTGGGTGCAATGCTCACTGCAGATGGTGCTGATAATCCTTTGAACAGCAAGATGGCGTTTCTCCTTGGGGTTTATGTCTACTGCAGATGCCATCTCTCCTGTTGTCACTTGCCATCACCTGGAGATATCTGCAGGGGGAAGGAGATTTGAGGCCCAACCTGCCTTTGATGTTTAGGGGAAACCATTTCCTCAGCTTAGCTGCTCAGTCAGAAACTGAGCCATTCTGCACTAGGTTTTCCATCCTTACGTGCTGGCACTGGTCGTCGGATTAGGATTTTTAGAACAGAGCTTGTCTTTTGAATAACCGCCGGACACCGTAGTTTTTCACTTACAGGATTTTATTGCCAGTGCAGCTGCAGCATCAGCAAGCAAACTTTCAGTAACACAGTTCAAGCTCCAGGACCAAAAGTCAAACAAAACAGTGACACAAGTAAGTCCTCACTGACAGGCCGATACAGTAAGGACGCGGTAGAAAGAGTGCAGTAGTGCCGGGCGCACCCTTGTTTGCCATGCGCACAGTTCGGATCACATACCGCTCGATACAGTATTTAAATGGCATGCAAATGCAAGCCGCGTCCAAGAAGCGTCCATGAAACGCAATCCATTTTACTATATAGAGCGCTATACAGCGCCTATACAGTATCCTGGGTGCGCTGGTACCTGTCATTTCAAATGACATTTGAAATGACAGGTACCAGGAAGTGGATGGTTTTCCTATGCTCGGGCATTGGGGATTGCCAGTCCTCTCTCTCCCCCCCCCCCCCTCCCTAAGCAAGGCGCAGGGCGAAAATAGACTCGACATGTTATTAAAGCAAATAGAAATTGTAACAAAAGTAAACTTACTGCATGCTTCCAGCAGCCCCAGTCCTCTCTCCCCTCCTCCCGAGGTGCCCACCGTGGCTCCCCTGCCTCCCGGGGGCAGCCGGCGGCGAAAGTGGCTTCCAGCAGCCCCGCCGGCGAAGGTGCATGAACGCACGTCCAATTTGGGCGCTCAAGCAGCGAAGGCGCATGAGCGCACGCCGTGACCTGAGCGCCCGGATGGACCTCCGAGGTCACGGCATTCCCTCATGCGTCTTCACTGCTTGAGCGCCCAATTGGATGTGCGTTTATGCACCTTCGTCGGCGTTTGGGCACTCAAGGGTCAGGGGTGATGTCACAAGCTGCAAGATGGTGCTGGGGAGGCAGTGAGCGACGGAACGGAGGGAGGCAGACAGGCAGGCGTCGGAGCTGCCCTGCATGCAGGAAAGGTAGGGGAGCCGCCGCCCCGCCCCCCTCCAGCGCACCCCCCCCCCCTCGGCCCTGGCTCTGCCACTCTGGCAATCTTCCAGTTGCCTGCTGGTGCAATTTTTTTGGCATGATGAGCTCGCACCGCCTGTACGTTCCATTTGGGCGCTCAAGCCAGCGAAGGTGCCTTGAGCACCCAAATTGGAAGTACAGGCATGTGTTCATGCATCTTCGCCGGCGGGGGCTGCTGGAAGCCGCCTCGCGGAGAGCGCCCAATCCGCCCCAGGCTGCTGAAGCGGGAGAAGGAATGCTGAAAGAGAAAATGAAGGGACAACATGAGCCAAAGCGGAAGAAGGAATGCTGGAGGAGAGAGTGAAGGGTTGTGAGCCAAAGCGGGAGAAGACATGTTGAAAGAGAGAAGGGACATTTGTGAGTCAATGTCCCTGTCAGCGTGGGCCCGTACGGGAGACTGGCACCCATGGACGTGGCCAGGGCAGGTGAGCGGGGGCTGGGGGAAAGTTTGCCCGTGAAATTTCACGGGCAAACTTTACTGCCTACCCTCTAACGCAGGGGTAAGGGTAGGTGGTAATTTAGCAGGTTAAAGACGCGGCTAAACTGCAGGTTAAAAAGGCGATAGTTGGGGCGCACGTTACTGTATGGGAGGGAATAGCTAATCAGAGCGTTTACATATCATATACATGCCGCAGGCGGAAAGGGTTACCCGTTGATTTAAAGAAGCGGTAAGGATGGGTTAAAAGGTATAGTGAATCAAGGGTTGGACTTACGCGGCCAAATTGCGGGTACAAAGCGGGTTAGAAATGGGGTAATCGCGGCCGCGCTTTACTGTATCGGCCTGTGAGTGAGTCTGAGGCTTCACTTTAGTCCTAGTATCCCACTATCCAGGCCAGCCTGCAATAGCCAAGTGGCATACGCCATGGAGATTCCGCTCCCTAGGTGCTGTGTGCAGCAAGGCTTTCGCTGATCTCCCTCTCTTCTGGCTCCCCTTTCCTAGCCCTGAAACTTTCACCCTGGCCTGGTTTAAGTTCCTGCTTTTCCCTTAAGGTAGCCTGAGGTAGACTATCACAGCGAGTTTCTTAAAGTGGACCAGCAGTCTGGCTTATATACTCCTTCACACCTTACAGATCTTCCTTCCCTACTACTTTTCCTTTCCACTCATTCCGCTCCTCCCCTTCCCTCCCCCCAGACACACACTCCCCATCCTCCTATCCTTCCCCACCCCAGTAGCCCTCTCAATAGGTGGATAACCATGTTGTGGGCTGATCCCTTCCCAGAAGGAAGTTTTAAAGGGTGTCTTTCATTCAGGGCTTCCCAAACCTGTCCTGGGGAGCCCACAGCCAGTCGGGTTTTCAGGATACTGAGTATGCAAATGTATCTCATGCATATTCATTGTGGATATCCTGAAAGCCCGACTGGCTGTGGGGTCCCCAGGACAGCAGAGGATGAAAGTTCGGCTCATTTGCGAGAAGTATACTTTTCAATGGCAGGGGCATGCTCACTGTTTTCCTGTTTGAATTTAGAAGCTGTACACGAAGGAAAGTGCTGAAGTGACCTAAGCAAGCGTGCAGTGTAATGAAATGCTGAATCCGTTTGGCTTCCTTTTGAAACTAGAACCCTTCTATTTTTATTTTATATGAATTTATGGCATTCTGTTATTGATTTAGACATTTTAGGGTGTGCTTTTGTTGCAGGAGGGGGTCTGCTATGAAAATGATTTTTCTTTTGGTGACCTGTGTTTATAAGAAAAGGGAGAAGTGGCACTAAGCAGTCTGCCTTTATATACAGGAAACCATTCATCCTCGTTTTCTCTCTCTTGTCCGTTGCTTTTTTTTCCCTCCCATTCTTGACAGAGTGTAATAGAAGATTGCGATGGCTCTTATCAGTCTGACACAGTCGCACTGTCCTGTTTCAGTTCCCTCAATATCATTCTGGCATCAAGGAGACTGGAATTAAATACCGTGCTCTTGGTAGGACATGGGCTTAATCAGAGCTGAAAAGACTCCAGAGAGCAGGAGTAATCTCCTTTGATAATTTGCCTCTCTTCCCTCAACTATATCCCAGCTGTTCTGTCTTTCTTGGCTTCTGGAGCACACGTACCTCCCAGAAAGGTGCCTTTCTTCCTCTGAGCTCTGAGCTTACCACACAACCTATGTATCCCAAGAGACAAAACACATTTACATTACATAATTTCAAACAATATTAATAATAAATTCCATTTACATTGCACATTTAATTTGGGTGCCGCAGGGATCAGTCCTTGGACCAATTCTTTTCAACAATTTTAAGTGATATTGAGAAGGACTATAGGGAAAGCTTTTTGCCAATGATACCAAAATCTGCAACCGGGGAGACAGCTAGGAAGAGATGGAAAACATGAGGAGGGATCTAGGAAAGCTCAAAGAATGGTCTATGGTCTGGCAGCTAAGATTTAATGTTAAAAAATGCAGTCATTAATTTTGGCTACAAAAACCCAAGGGACAAATGCCTTATAGGGGGTGACATTCTTTTAAACAAAAAAGAAGAGTAGGGGTTATCATATCGGATGATGTCAAATTGGCAGGTAGATAAGGCAATGGCAAAAGCCAGAAAGATGTTTAGCTGCACAAGGAGAGGAATGATCAGCAGAGAAAGGGAGGTGATATTGCCCCTGTATAGGTCCCTGGTGAGACCTCACTTGGAATGCTCTGTATAATTCTGGAGACCACACCTTCAAAAAGATATAAACAGGATGGAGTCGGTCAAGAGGGTGGCTACTAAAATGATGAATGGTCTTTGTTGTAAAGTGTATGGGGACAGATTTAGTTTTCCCTTGAGGAAAAGCGGGATGGGGGAGCTATCATAGAGAGATTTAAATACCTTCAAGATATCAGTGCAGAGGAGGCGGGCCACCTCCAACAGAAAGAGACTCTGGAACGAGAGGTCATGGGATGAGGATGGAAGGGAGTAGTCTGAGTTGTAATCTAAGGAAATAATGTTTTTTTTTCAGAGAAGGTATTGGATGCATGGAGATGGTGGAGACAGAAACAGTATCTGAATTCAAGAAAACAATATGACAAGCACAAGGAGACCTCTGAAAAAGTGGTAGGGATTGTAGAGATGGGCAGTCTAGATAGGCAATATGTTCTCTGTTTCTATGATACCAACAAATGATATAATTTAATATTTCAGAAGCAGAGATAGAGACATCTCTGTGGCTGATCTGTACCACTATATCCAGAGGTGAAACACAACTGAAAATGCAAACAGATTCTTTACATTTACCAAGCAAAGGTATTATGGTTAAAGGAAAGGTATTATGGCTAAGTCTGAGAGGAGCATTCCTACAAAGACAATAAAGACTAATTCTGAGACGCCATATGCCACTGAGCGTGATTCACAGGCTTAAAGAGCTGCAGAAGGATAAGAGCAACTCAAAACCAAATCCAATATCTCGGGCAGTGTAATTTAATTTATATCTATTTGTTCTGCTATCAGTCTTGCTATAAGGTTAGTAGCTATTTTCCTGCTAAGTGTTAATTGCGTCCGTCACTTCTGTCCTCAAGAAAAAAAAAATCACTGCTATGTACACTAGGCAGTTTAAGAATGCACTATGAAGGACAGAGTTTTTTAGAACAGGTTCTAACTTGAATTGCATGTGTTCTGCCTGCTGCCATAGAATGCACTCCATGGGTATGTAAAGAAACACTCATTTAAGACAGCCAGTCTCTCTGTGATATACTACAGCACATGCACACACAGCAGGTGTTTATTCAGCTCCATGTACATGGAAAACATGATTTATTTATTTATTTATTTTATTTATTTATGTTTTTTATATACCGGTCTTCTTACATTATATGCAAATCAAATCGGTTTACAGAGAACTATTAAAAGGTTTGCTTGGGAGCAATTACATATAACGAATAACTTTTTGAACAAACAGATAAATTGAACTTTTTAAACAATAGTTACATAGATAAATATATTAGACAAATACACTGAATTATAAATGTAAATGTCTTAATGTTTTAAATAAAACTTTTAAATAGCCTTTATAAAAGGAAGAAAAAATAAAAATAGATAACCAAAGGACAATGTCTAACTCAAACATGATGTTAGGAATTATTCCTTTTCCTAAATGTATAGATGTCTTGCTGGAAAACAGAAGTCATTGGATTTGTGGACATAAGATTTGTGGACATAAGCCATGTATGCTGCACACAAAATATGAGTTATAAGCATAAATCATGTTTTGCTGTGTGCTAAGAGGATAACTTTCAAACAGCTGCACATGCATGTACATGGGTCATCAAAAATATATTCCTATATTTTATAACCTGCGCATGCATAATATATGCAGGTTATAAAATAAGCGCAAATGTACTCTGCAGCATGCAGGTGCAGGTTTAAATAAAAACATGCAAATACATGTGATGACCCCCTGGTCAGCCACTAGATGGCCCTAAATCCCTATTGATTTTCCATCTTAGTGAAAGACTTCAGTCCACGTGCAGCCCCTCCTCTGAGGTTGGTTGTGATTGGACACCTCTTTCTATTTAATGAGGCTAGGAGTAGGAGCAGTGTGGTCAGTTTGAGTTAGCCTTTGGAGAGTGAGGAGCAGATTTTTGTTGTTTCCTTGCTGGGTTGAGCCTACTAACCCAACTTAGTATTTTTCCGTTAGAGGAGATTCCTTGTCATTGTACTCCCTGCCTGAGAGAGTCTGCCTCCTTTTTTAGAGAGAGAGAGAGAGAGAGAAACTTTATTAAGATTTTTGGATATTCAGTAACTGGTATGAAACCTTGCACCCTTTGGTGAAGGCCGTCCCCAAATCCAAAGGCCCTGATCTACAGATCTTTCTCTGTTCCCATCACAGAGAAGGAGCAGCAGTGACAGAATCACCCCAGAGTGAGATTTTGGGCACTGAAGAGAGATTTTTTGAAGTACAGAGGGTTCCCTTTTTTGTTGTGAGGAGGATTTTGATCCACCCCTCCTCACAGGGAAGCTGGGCTTGTAAATCTGTTTTCCTGTATGCATTAGAATTTTCCTTCAGAGAAGTAACATCTACTGGAAATGTGAGAAGGAAGAAACAACTTGGAGACCCTCAACAGGATCTCTACCCCCAAGGGTGACAGACAGGTAGGATTTTTCCAGGCTTCGGATTCTCCCCTAAAAAGAATCCATCCCTTGGGATCTGCAGGAAGGGAAGAAATGCCTGAGAGGGCAGAAAATGGATTACATACACATTGCTCTTATCTGGAAAAATTCTGATTTATCCAGCTAATTAGCAGCATATCCAGATGAATTCCAATTTATCTGGCTAAATAATGGCAAAGCTGCTACTTGGACAGATAAGTCTTAAAAGTGCTACTTACCTAGGTAAGTCAGATAAACGGATGTCTCAAATAAAGCTTTGTTGCTTTTTATCCAAATTATTTGGAACTTATCTGGATAAGTAGCGTGCAACTGCTATACCCACATATTTTTATGTCTGACTTTAAAAATATACACATGGGGATCTAACCCGCATAATTTACACACATTTACTCCCAGTAGGTCATATTTAGCACATATAAACTGGGAGATTTTCTAACATGCACGTGGCAATGAAATTGCCAGTTTTACCAATTAGTCTACCAGTTTGCCCACTCCATCTGCAGGCCATTGAGACTCTCCTGGATCTTCAGCCTCAATTCCCCCCACCCAGTCAGTATTTCACGTTTAAGACATTTACGATCCACTTACTCCAGATAAAATTCAGGTGCAAGTACACACGAGTAAAAGCTGCCAAATCCACACGGGTAAATCTCTTATAAAATAGAAATTTACACATTTTTTAACTTTTACTGTATCAGGAGTTAAAAAAAAAAATGAGAATGTGCGTTAAACTGAGCGCTGCATTTCAGTGTTGTTTTAACGCTCAACTTTTTTTTTATCAGGCCCTAAGTTTATAACACCTACTTACTGGCATGATCTTTTGGTTTGTGTAGTTACAATTTCCCTGACCAAAAAAAAATATATATATTACCAAGACTGCAAATCTTAGGGTTTATTGCACTGAGAGTGGAAAGCACAGGATTGACAGATATATCCCCCTTGCTGACTAGAGCTATTTACAAATTTTATGGCCGTTTGTGTGATAGCTGGGTCTGTCTAACAGGCTAAAGGAGGGACCTGGCACACTTCCTATTTAGCTGTTGGGATCTTAGAATCAAAAATTAGCAGCTGGATCTGTCTGGCAGGCTGCAAGATATATAATTAACTTGAAGCCCTAAAGGAAACTCAGTCACTCACATAGCTGGCTCTGTCTGGCAGGCTACATAAGGGACCTTGGACATAAGGGAATTTGGAGGTTGAATGTTGCTGACTATTTAGATTATTACAGAGCTCTGTGTTTGGTCATGGGAAGGTTGGGTGTTAGAGGGCCTATGGCTGGGAACTGGGATGTATCCTTAGCTGGGTGGACAGGAGAAGTGGACAGACTGGAGGATCGTTTTCTGCCTTTGTTTACTATGTTACTATGATTAGCTGTGACCATTGCATACGTTTGCTGTATAACGGCATTCTTCAAACTCAACTCATTTCAGTCTGTACAGGTTTTATGTTACCTTTTCCTTTTAGATACCAGATGCGAAAAAATGAAAAGAACTTTTTATTAGGGGAAACAGGAATTGGATGTAATTCCTGAGATCTGCCAGGTACTTGCAACCTGGACTAGTCACTGGCGGAGAGAAGATGGACCTTGGTCTGACCCAGCACAGCACTTCCTTTTTTTTTTTTTTAATTTATACTTTATTGCATTTTTTTTGCATTTATACAAGAATTTTAACAATGTGCATATACATAAACCAGATAAAGAAAATATTATTTCAAACATCAATATATAATCTCTTAATAGTTCCATATACCATAATCTGGATGCAATCACATTGAATCTTATAAAGGAAATAGTGGAGACCAAGAAAAGAATATAGCAGATATACTAAAGAATAGGGGAAACAGGAATTAGATGTAATTCCTGAGATCTGCCGGGTACTTGCAACCTGGACTGGTCACTGTTGGAGAGAAGATGCTGGGCTCGATGGACCTTGGTCTGACCCAGCACGGCACTTCTTTTGTTCTTATGATCCTTTAGTAGCTGGCTAATCCTGGGCAGCCTCTCAGAATTTCAGCTGAGCCAAAACTGGCATTGATTAATGGACCCCTGGCTCATCCACTTACTGTTCAACCTCATGTGGAAACAGAAAAACCTGCTGAGCAGTTATAGCCTGTTACTTGTCATATTATATTTTCTACAAAATTCTAATGGCAAACGAAATTTTAAAGCCGTATGCTTAATAACTCGACAAAATGGAAACAAATGTCAAGAATTAAACAGAAAATTGTATCTTCTTCCCTCCCAGCATAGCAAACCTGGGAGGGGGATATTCAGCTCTGTCCTGCTGAGATTTACACCTGTGCATTCATTTTTACCCATCCCCAGGGCCTTTATTCTTATATGCAGTGATGTACTGGAAATCTTTTGTGAAACATGAAAAATCCTTCCAAAAAAGTAACACTTTTGTAAATTCTGAATGAATTTAGATTTAACATAGCTCATGCTCCTGACTTGTTCTATACCAGAAAAGAGCATTTGAATTGCTTATTCCATCTTTTCTAACTCATTTTGGATTTCAAACTGCTTGGGGTTATTTTCATAGGGTTATTTTCCCCCCTTTCTGTGATATTCTTTGAAAGAGTCATTTTGCTTGCTAGAATTCCAAACTAAGGAGTGACAACAGTGAGGACAAAAAACGAAGAGCCTCCAAACATTCAGATAACTGGAGTGTTGTCAGAATAAACTCCATTCCTGGATGCCGGAGTCTCCTCCAATATACCCATCCCACCTCCAGCCCTACAATGTCAGCACTTGGAAAATGTAAAGGTTACTGGGTCATTTCAAAGGATTTTAAAAAAAAAGCATTATTGTGATTTTGCCCTTTGACATCTCCAAGGGTCTACGGTGAGCAACCACAAAACCTGGACTCCTTGATTGTCAGCAAGGAGGTCATTTAGCTAGAAAGGAACCCTAGCATGTAACTAGGTTTTTTCAAAGAAATCTGAACAATGGCAAATACAAATGATTTTTAAAGGCTTTTTGTAGAAATAATTTGACACTGTATGTTTCTGTCCTGTTATTGTGAGCAGAAGAGCGTGAAAAGTCTAGACGGCATTAGAAAATAAATAAAGGCGTCTCATACAAAGAGAACAGTTTTGAAAGGTTTAATAAAAACCCACTTTTGATTTCATTATAAGGCATACATGCTTACGGCAAACTCTGCACGGTTTTGTACATAATGGGGCCTGATTTTTTACAGCATTTTCAGTATTTTCACTGCTAACAGGTCATAGATAATCATCAGTCCAATGTGCTAAACAGTTCAAGAAAGAATTTATTTTAAAGTTTGCTTATGCCCATAAAAAATAAAGAAGCATACTTCCCATTTACGATGCCCAACATGATATCATGTTTCACACCACTGCTTCAGGGGCTTCTTGTTTTTCGCAACACCATTAGTGAGAGCTTTCTCTAAAACGATAAAATCCAACATGTGTGAGAGAATCACATTCTTCACTTCAAGCATTATAAAAATGGAAAAAAGATAACAGTGGTGGTCTACAGTGAACTTAGAGAGACTTATTGCTGACCAAATACCTTTGTCATCAGCCATTTTGAATGAACTGTCATTGTCAGTCACCTTATAAACGCACCAGGTTATAAAACCTGCCCATTGTAATGATGTCACAGTGATGTGATTGATACACAAACATGTCACTCAAAAAGGAACACCCACCCATTTTCTTTATTTAATCCCAAAGTTACGACAGTTTGTAAAAAATTTATCCACAGTTGTTCCCATTGTTATGAAGGTCCTTAAGTTTAAAAAATTGTCATCCTTGGTTTTCTCTGTACGAAGATTTAATATTGTACATTCAGATGTCTATTCTTCGGAGTTGCTTTGTACATATGATCACCTTGGACTTTTTCTGCATGTTTTAAAACTGGCCCAGGCTCAATCAGGCCAATACAGAACGGTGTGCTCGGTTGAGCACACCGTTAGCCCCCGTCTGGACGTGCGTTTTCGACGCGCTATTACAGTAAGGGGTAATAACAGCGTGAGGAAAACACGTGTCCAACCCCCCAAAAACTAATAGCGCCTGCAACATGCAAATGCATGTTAATGAGCCTATTAGTTATTCCTGTGCCATACAGAAAGTAAAATGTGCAGCCAAGCTGCACATTTTAGTCTCAGAAATTAACACCTGCTCAAAGGCTGGCGTTAATTTCGGCCGGCACTGGGAAAGTGTACAGAAAAGTAGAAAAAATTGCTTTTCTGTACACCCTCCGACTTAATATCATAGCGATATTAAGTCGGAGGCCCCAAAAATAAAAAAAATAATTGTAAAAAATAAATAAATCAGCCCGCGACTGGTGGGTTGGAAGACGGATGTTCAATTTTGCCGGCGTCTGTTTTCCGAACCCGTGGCTGCCAGCGGGTTCGACAACCGACATCGGTAAAATTAAGCAGCGGCTGTCAAACCCACTGACAGCCGCCGCTTCCGCCAATAAGGAGGCGCTAGGGACGCACTAGTGTCCCTAGCGCCTCCTTATTACCGCGGGCCGTCATTTGAATACAAAATCGCACGCGCAGGACAGTGGCCTGGGCGCGCGTCAGCAGAGCAGGCGCTCGTGTCGGAGCGCCTGCTCTCCCGCGCATTTTACTGTAAGGGCCCGAATGTTAGTTCACATTTGTATGGAACTCAGTTTATGTGCCCTGCAGAAAGGCATTTAAGAGCCAGAGTCGGGGCAGATTTGGAACTTTTCATGTTTTCTTTTATGTTTTGATCCTCATCGGTAAGTTTGCCCACACAAATAACGCATTCAATAAAGTCCGTGTAACATCGTGCAGGTGATTTTGTGCGTGTGCCATGGCGGATGCAAATTTTCATAGCGAACTTATGCTTAGACGTTTGCTTTCAAAATCTGAGACAAAGTCTGCATGTCAAAGGGATATGCAGATTTTATCCTACCGCATGCAGTTGTAAAATTATCCTTGGATATGGCCTTTCTTCAGGAAATTTGTACAAATGTGTATTTCAGTAACAACATATACTAGTAAATTTTAAAAGGAACACACGTGTGCCCATAAACATGCATATTGCAGCGCGAGCAATAATGCGCCTCATTTTATAAAGTACTGTTGTCAAGTCTAACAAGATGAGTTGATTGGTACACTACAGTGCTAGCTGCATTGAACAAATCTCCTCCTTTTCATCACTTATAAGGGCTAGAATTCTTTATTGATGTCAATTTTACTATGAATAACTCTGAATGTGTCTGTAACAACACCCCCCTAACCCCAACCCACCTCCAGAAAAGCCAACCCGATTCAAAGTGCCCCTCTAGAGTGGTCCATATATAGAGAGTATCAGACTGACTCTATGCAGAGCCTTCTCTCTCTCTCTCTCTCATACTCTCACAGCAGTAGCAAAGCTACACAGGCAACATAAACATGTTGCCTTTGCCAAATTTGTGGTTATGCATATCAGTTCTTGAACATGCCCCTTTCCCACCTTCTTATTATATATGCACGCCCTTCTCTGCTCCTTAAAATTTGCATTGCTCATGGCCGTTTTTGCATGAGCAACACTTTTAAAATCTACCTCTTTGTGAATATAGAGCTAGAATAAAAATATTAACAGAATTCCAGAAAGCAGGGGGAACTGATTATTGTATGTCACTTGGAGCATTTGGAAATGGGGCACATAAATAGTAAATTAAATTAAAAGGACAAGCATAAGTGGAAGAGAAGGTAGAGTTGGAGATCAAGTGGGCCTTGCAGTCTTCATCTGCCATCATCTTCTGCATTTGATGCTTTGAGATGTTTTTATTAAATGTGCTTTAGAAAATGCAGCTCATTGCAGCAGTATTGGTATATCTAGGTCCTTCTAGATATCTGGGTACCTTTGTTTTCAGTTCTTATTTTATTTTTCTTAAGAATATATCAGTATTACAAGTGTAAGAATGATATTTATCTAGAAAAATGATGACTCATTTCTTTTCCACTGCTTTCTCCCCTGTTTATTCTTGTTGTAATAAACATTGACAAATTGGTCACTGGTTGCATTGTATGTTTGAGGATTATGTGGGTAAATACTGTAATCCACACTGAATATATTTTGGAAGATGTGGCCTATAAGATTTTTTTTTCTTTTTTTTTTTGAAAGGAGGGGCCTGGCTGTTTTCCAATAGATAGACGATCTAAGCCTGGACTCCCTGCACTGTGGCCTGCCTCAGGAAAACACCTTTTATCCTAGCCATGCCTTCTGTGTTAAAGGAGCCTGCTTTCTGGGAAACAGGCTTGCGTGGATCCGAAAGAAACCCCCCACCGCTGTCCTTATCCTCGTGTCCCCATTGATGTAGAGAGGACACTGGACACTTAAATTCTTAAGGGGAAACACACACACAGACATAGCCATCTTGTAAGCCATCTTTTCCACCAAAAGTAGCCTAAAAACTCCTGAATTGTTTTCACTTGTTCATGCTGTATTCACACATTTCACATATTAGGATGAGGTTTGCATGCGGGTCATAATAAAGATCACCATATCAGTTAGATGGGGACAGGTGTCTAAAGAAAAGGTGTTTTTCCAAACAATACTATTTTCTCAGGAATGAAATAAAAACCAGAACAAAAGAGGGCAGGGGCGCCCAATGATTTTGTTCAACTGTCAACTGAGCTGCAGTACCTAAGAATTTGTTGGTCGTTCTGCTCATTTAATTACTCTCATGCTGTTTCCCCCCCCCCCCCCCCCCTGGCTTCGCAGCAGGGCACATTTCACTCCGGTTCCAGCACTAAATGTTTGTCCTTTACGTTCTCAGAACTGCATAGCCTGACACTCCCTCCCATTGCCTCTGTTCTCCCAACACTTTATGAGGTTGACTTTTCATTCTTATGCACCCTCTGTGTCCATTGTCACTATTTTTTCTCTACTGTTCACACTTTCATCCTTCCCCAGATCCCCAAGTTTTCAGAATAAAACCTGATCTTTTTGATTCAGTAATAAAACCCTGTCCATTACCCTTCTCTTGTTGACGCCTCTGCAAGCTCTGCTTCAGAGCGACATTCGCTTTTTTTGCCTTTTGGTTAAATTACACATAGTGTATCTATCTAAAACTATTTACTGCAGCAAAGTCACGAGGAAAGGTTTTAGGTTTATTTTGTTTTGTGTTATTAAATATTAGATGGCAGAGCTTTTCCTGGATTCTCACACTGGCGCTCAGCGTGATGGCCTGCTTGGCGTGCCATTTCCACTAGGGGGTCATGTGGCTCCTCCAAGCGGGCACCTAGTTTTGAACTTTGGAGACTGATGGCAGGATTACATCTCTGGCTGCATTACCACTGGCTTTGAGATTCCCTGCAATTTCCTAGGGGACATCTTTATTACTGTTAACTCCATGCTGGGGCACATAAAATGACAGAGGCTCTGATGCCTGTTTGTGAGCTGAACATCAGTCTCTAAGTGGATTCAAAATGTAAAAAAAATGGTTGAGCAGATGGTGCAGTGGACATGGTTCGGGGGGTGGGGGCTAGGGCTACATTTACTATCAAAGGATAGAATCCCTTAGACTTGAACTCCATGATTCCTCCAAGGTGGCTCAATAGCCACGAGCTCCTCTGGATACTGTCTAGAGGCTGCAAGGAAGGAGAGAGAGAGACTCCCCCACCAGGGCTGCAATCCAGCTTGAGCAATGGCTTCCCAGAAAAGAGACATTCCCTCGCTAAGCTCTCCCTTATATTGTACCCACACCCCTCTGCCTTTAGAGGTTCTCCCTCACAAAACCACCTAAAGAGATTTACCATCCCCTCAATGAACCTCTGCTGCGATGGCAACACCACTCAACCCCAAAAGCAGAATCCAAGTGCATCCCTCCCAGGATTTCTCCAAGGGTTCATTTCTGTCGACGAGGCCCTGTTTTAGGGCCTCCATCACATTAGTACAGCAGGCATAGTAACTAGCGCACCTCAGTATTGAACCTGTAAAGAAAAACGCAGAACATGGTATGCTGTGGTTTTTACATACTGTTATGTTTTCAGTGAGGTTCAGGGCTATTTGTAGGGTGGGAGTAGGTTGTTTTCAACGTTTTGAGTATCTGTCTCCTTATCCACAGATTTGCAACCCTGTCCTCAAGTACCCCTGTTGGATTTTCAGGATACCTACAAAGAAAAATCACGAGACAGATTTGGATGCACTGCCTCCATTGTATTTGAATATTTCTAACTGGGTATGGGATATACTTAAATTGTAGTTTATTTTTAAATCTGGGATTACCTCTGAGTGATAGAGAAAGAGAGAACAGTATTCAATTACCCTGGTTCCTCCTTTCTTTAAGCACTGGCTTGCGTTTCTCTCTGTCATTTTGATGACTTGCCAGTTCCCTTCTGCTTCTCTGGGCTTCTAGGTCAATTAGAATCAGGGCTGGGACCTTGGGCCATGAGCTTTCATTCCACCATTTCAAATCCCCTCCCAACTCAGTTGTTGCAGTGACTAACTATCCTCACTGGGAGTCCTACACCAGGGATGCTTCCAGGCAGGAGCCAAAATCCAGTCACCAGGCTCAAAATCCCAGGCATTGTGCAATGACTATGACTCCCTCCTAGGGTTGCCAACCGGTTCTGGATTTTCAGGGCAGGTTGATCCTGTTCTGGTTTAACCCCATTGCATGCTGGGACTTATTCTGATTTACCTATTGCATTCCCTCAGAAAATCAAGGCTATAAGTACCTGCGTGCAGGGGAGTAAAACCAGGACCGGATCAACCTGTCCAGAAAATCTGGAGCCAGTAGGCAATCCTGCTCCCTTCCTCTAAAGCAGTGGTCCCCAAACCTGTCCTGGAGGGCCACCAGCCAGTCTGGGGTTTTGGGATATCCTCAATGAGAGAGAATGTAATGAGAATGTAATGAGAGAAAATTTACATGTTATGGAGGCAGTGCATGCAAATTTTCTCTCATGCATATTCATTGAGGATATCCCAAAAACCCGACTGGCTAGTGGCCCTCCAGGACAGGTTTGGGGACCCCTGCTCTAAAGCATTGGTTCTGAACCCTGTGCTAGGGACCCCCCCCCCCCCCCCCCCCCACCCCAGCCAGTCGGGTTTTCAGGATATCCACAATGAATATGCATGAGAGAAAATGTGCATGTTATGGAGGCAATGCATACAAACTTTCTCTCATGCATATTCTTTGTGGATATCCTCAAACCCTGACTGGCTGGGGGATCCCCAGGTCAGGGTTGGGAACCACTGCTCTAAAGGTTGTGAATGCTTCCTCAACAGTATCCTCAGCCCCGGCCAGTCAGGAGGCAGGAATGGAATCCAGGTCCCACTGCACAGCACTGCACAGCTCTGCTACTGAGCCAGCCCTCCAGCATAGAGTTTTAACAGACAGAAGTATCTTTAAAATTGTTGCTTGACTGATAAAAGCAAACTGTTATAAGAAGTGGAAAGCTACTGAATGGGAATATTACGGTTCTGTCAAGAAAAAAAAACAAAATATGCTGTTCTCATTATTGTCATACAAAAGCACCATTATGGTTGTCCATGTTATTCCATATTCCAACAATATGATGAGCCCTGACTGTTCATGTGAAGATTCTTAACAGTTAAAACACATGTTCTGGATCAGCAGAATCCCTCTTACCCCCTGTAAACAAGAGATGGGCTTATAGAGAAAGAGAGAGAGAGAGACATAAGCTAGACTGATAACCTGATTAGACATTCCCTGTCTTGTTTTAAGTTTCTGCTGTGGAATCCTATCCTCGGGGCCGACATTAGATGCACCAGGGCCCAGGGCAGAAGCTAAGATGTGGGCATGGTCGGTGCCAGGCACCCTGAAGCTCTACCTCAGTGACATCCCCTCAGCTTTTGCCTTGCGGTGCTGGGGCTCTGGGCAATTGCCCAGCTTGCCTCCCTTCCTCTCCAAAAAATGGCCATGCACATCCCACCAGCTTTACGCACAGTTCGTTTTCAGTAGTATAAGTTCATAAAAAATGAAATGCGGTTCTTCCAGTTTATCTGTATCTCTACAAGATTAATCCCTGGAGTCCAGAGACGTTCTTGACCACACAAATCAGACTGGAATAGGTGCTGCACCGTCAGTTCAGCCTATAAGGATTTGAATGCATTTTCACTTTTCATTTTAATTTTTCTTTCACTTTCAATTACGAATTATTAGTGTGTATTTCACCATGCATTCATGAGCAAACTTTTGCAACAACTTCAATCTCCTGAAGTGTAAATTAGAAACAATTTGTTGTTGCCTGCAGTTGAAGAGTAACATCTGATGACACCAAGCTAATACCTTGTCACACAAGCTGACAGGAGATTATTCAGTGGATTAGAGCATAACCATTAGCTGTGCAGGGAAGGGAATGGCAGAAGGTGAAAAGGAGATGAAGAGGATTTCAGAGAAATGCATTACTGCAGTGGCAGAAAAGATTCAGACTCTACCATCATTATTTCTTGATCTGCTCTTCCAATATAGTATTTCTGGTAGCATGGGTCATGCATGGGTCATATTAATCACTGTTTGTTAACCCCATTGAAAACAGAGAAGCAGTAAATAATCAGCTTCTAAGATCCACTGCTTTTCTCCTCCCTTCTTTTCGGTTCTAGCAAAAGTTTTATTTCAGTTCTGTGGAAACTGAAGCATCTGATATTGTATAACTCCTTCTGATAATTAGCAGCAAATCAGACAAACACCTGTATAGAAAGGGCTGAGAAATGTTTCTGTGGGTCAGCCCTATGAAATTCAAGACTGCACAATGTGTGCAGTATGTGACAGTTACAGCACTGGATAATTGAGTATTATTCTTAGTTTGAGTATAAAAAGAAACAACTAGAATGATTCTTAGGGGGGGAATAGAGGTGATCTAAGATCAGAACCTCCTGGAGAGCAGGTTACCTCCCAGAACTAATATGTTAACCTGACAGACTCTGCTCAAGAAGGCAAGCATTAGAAAGGCTCTAAAACATGAAACTTAGCTCTCAGGGATAAGGAGAGCTCACATATTTAATAGAGTAACATCGTAGATGATGGAAGACAAAGATCAATGGTGCATCCAGTTTGCCCCGTTATTCCTGCCCACACTGCAAGTCTACCTTGAGCATAACTAATATCCTTGGTGTGACTCATCACACGATTGTCTTCTGGGTATGGTCTTAAGAAATATATATAGGTTTTGCTCAGCCTGATAGCTCAGAGTCCAGGTTTTATGTTACCAAGCTAATGTTCTGGGTTTGATTCCTGAGCCCACTCCTGAATAGAAAAAGTTCACAATTTTAGGAGGAGGGATATATATTGGCTTTGTTCTACGCAAGGTAGTTCCCTATAGTCTGAGCATAGGCCTTACTCTTGAAAGAGTAAATCACCTGCACTAGGGGGCCCCTTGAAATGCCCTGATTCAATGTCTCAAGGTCAGAGGACATTTGGGGAGTCATGAGCAATATTTATTTTATGAGCATTATGACTTTATCTGTAATTATTTTTCTCCAAGGACAGGCAGGATTAATCAGCTACATTAGTAGCTGACATCATTTGTCTAAGCCAACAAGGAGCATTAGAGAGTTGTGGGCCCAGTAAACAACAAGGAAGTTGAGCTTTCAAAGCCATGAGGTAAACAAAATAAAGAGATAGATCTGAAGTCCTGCAGATGATCTTTATTGTAAAAATACCAATTTATTAACAAAAGCCCGACTCAGGCCGAGTTTCACCAAAAACAGCTGCTTCAGGGGCTGTGATGACAATAACGCTTTCATATGGTATAGTGCAGGTATGAACAAACATCCAGTGGTATCCTAGTGCACTCACGTAGAGCTTGCCAGTGAGGTCTCTTTCAATGTATTATTGACTCCAAGAATAATATAAATTATTTTTAATTAAATGACCCTTCCAGCGATTTGAAATGCTGAAGTTGGCACCGGAAATTAAATCCCGAGTAGGCAAAGTGAGCAGGATTAGTCTTTCAGTCAATCTTGTTGATACAGCGGTGTGAGCGGTTCATGCAAAATTAATCAGTAAGAATGCTTCTACTTTCAACAATCAAATAGAAGAGATAGGATCCTGGATGTCAAAACTTGTACCATTCCATTGTGTTGTTCCTACCTGCACTATACCATATCAAAGTGTTATTGTCATCACAGCCCCTGAAGCAGGCATTTTTGGCGAAACTCGGCCTGAGTCGGGCTTTTGTTAATAAATTGGTATTTTTACAATAAAGATCATCTGCAGGACTTCAGATCTATCTCCTTCTTTTGTTTACCTTAGAGAGTTGTGGGAAAGCCTGAGAATGCTTTTCCAGGTATGGGTGGGACTTCTTGTCCACTTGCCATTGCATGGGGCCTCCTCAGTCCTTTTTTATCTGTGGATGATGGTCGCATTTCCCAACCTGATGGAGAGAAAATCTCTTCTTCATGATCGAGCCTCTGCAGCTGTTTCCGCTTAACCTCTTTCATACCATTCACTTCTCTGCAGAGTTTTCAGTATTTTCTAAAGTTTGATACTTTTTTGATGCAGGCACTTTTGACCAATAATTTTTTCACTGTCAGTGAAGCCTTTTTCAGCAATCACGAGCTGCCTCTTGTTCATTATAATTCCATCTTTTGATTTGTTGCTTTTGTTTTCCTCACCATGTCAGAGATGGAAGTCAAATTATTATAATCTTGCTATACAAATGATAAGGGGCTTGCCTTGTATAAAGTGACCATCATATAGCACCGTGGGCTGCTTGTGGCTTTTGAATAAGCCCTGAAAAGTGCTAAGGCTTTATAATCATCAGTCACTATTATAGGATTTATGGATTCTTTGTAAAAAAAGCTAGCCATGCACTTATCTGAATGAATGTCTTGATCTAGTCCACAGACATTGCAATGTTTTGGAGTGAACACTCCTTCTTCAGGGAATCGAATCAATAACATGCCGGCTTCTAAATTGCAGACTGTAGTGGACTAATTTGGTCCAGCTAACTATCGGGACTGTGCATCTTTAATGATACGCGGTGTTGTGATCTACCTACTGTAACAAGATGGCGTACCAAGATGGGCGCACATGAGTGTAGTCAAGCTATTTTATAATATGCGTGCAAGTTATAAAATGGCTATGTATCTGGTCATATGCCAATGCACACATGCCATAGTGTGCACGTGCTCCGGTTTGAAAGTTTCCATCCCTGAGTTTAGTTAGACAGGAAGAACCACTGAAGCAAAAGAGCAAAAATAAAGTGAAAGAGTTAAACAACTGACAGAGACATACAGAGAAAAGAAACAAAGAACATTTCAAAAGTAAAGGACAAGAACAAGAAACATAGAAAGAGAGAAAAAAACAATAAGGGACTAATTTTAAAAAGTATTTACACGCTTAAAATTGGGTTTTACATGTGTAAATGCATGTTACCCTTTGTAAGTGTGCTTTTGAAAATTGCTACAATATATGCCATTGAATTGTCCATAGGATGTAAGACGTTTTGGTACATCGGAAAAGGAACATTTACCAAAGAATCAAATTCTTTATAATAGATAATGCCAACACATTTATTACTGTTTTAAAACAGATTAAAGAATAATAAATTATAATTATCTGATAATTACACCTTGTCAGATGAGAGTACAAGTACTTAATAATGTTTAACATCTTTAAAAAGAACAGAGATCTTATTAATATTATGTCTTTTTGCTATAATTGCATAAAATTGTTTGATTGTTTAATTGCTCCTTGCTTGGATAAAGTACATTTGAAAAGTTGAAGTCTGTAAATTATCACTGATTCCATCTGATTTTATAACTTTAAAGATCCTATCTTCCCTCTGTATACCTGGAAACTGACTAGGTGGGTACCAGTCCCTTTATCCTGTTGGAAGACCTAGTAGGAAGGAGGACATTGTTGCTCTTCTTATACCATCCAGTGACTCAACTCCAGAAATCCCATTAAGTATAATTGCCATCTTAGCCACTATAGTGAGAGAATCACTGCACAGGAGGGATGGATTAGACATTGGTGCTCAAGGCCAAGAGCAGGAAAATTGCAGCTCTAGTTCTCTGCCTTCCCAAGCAACTTCATCCAGAGGTGTTCTCAGTGTTCTGTACTTGCATTCAGCCTCAGTGGTCTCCAAGAGTCCATGCCAAAGCCAACATTACTTCCTCCTTTGATATTCAAGAAAACCCATCATCTCCTTCTGAGACCCCTTTGGTTTTGAATAGTTTTAAAGAAAGATTTGGCCAGGAAGATACTCAAGGTCCTCTCTTAGAAACATAGAAACATAGAAATGACGGCAGAAGAAGACCAGTCGGTCCATCCAGTCTGCCCAGCAAGCTTCACACTTATTTTTTCTCATATCTGTTTCTCTTGGCTCTTAGTAACCTTATGTTCTAATTCCCTTTCACCCCCACTATTAATGTAGAGAGCAGTGATGGAGCTGCTTCCAAGTGAAATATTAAGTTTGATTAGTTGGGTAAGCGGCAGCATAGCTCTCTGCCATGAAGCAGAGGGCAATGCTGGATATGTGTGAAATATTAGTTTTTCTTCTCCCCTGTCGTTGAAGCAGGAAGCTATGCTGGATATGCATTGAAAGTGAAGTATGCCTTGAAAGTCACATTAACTATCATCAAATATTGAAAAGCCTAATAATTGGTAATACCTATAGCCCATGAACCCATCCCTGTTTTTTTCTTTTTTTTTTTTAATTGGGAGATGGCTGCCCTTCATCCTTCCGCTCCTACCACTGGCCACTGGCATCCCGCTCCGTGAATGCCTATGTGGCTACTGCCGCTCCGTGCAGTGTTTTACTACCTGCTCTTTATATGCGTCCTCTAGATCTGATGGATCCCATCCCTGTTTTTTTGTTTTTTTTTTAATTTAATTGGAAGATGACAGCCCTCCATCCTTCTGCTCCATGAAGGTGGAACACCTACCACTGGCCACTGGCATCCCGCTCCGTGAATGCCTCTGTGGCTACTGCCGCTCCGTGCAGTGTTTTGCTACCTGCTATTTTATACGTGTCCTCTGAACCTGATGGATCCACAATGTTTATCCCACGCCCCTTTGAAGTGCTTCACAGTTTTGGACTTCACCACTTCCTCCGGAAGGGCATTCCAGGCATCCACCACTCTCTCCGTGAAGAAATACTTCCTGACATTGGTTCTTAGTCTTCCTCCTTGGAGCCTCAGCTCGTGACCTCTGGTTCTGCTGATTTTTTTCTGTCGGAAAAGGTTTGTCGTCGTCTTTGGATCGTTAAAGTTTTTCAAGTATCTGAAAGTCTGAATCATATCACCCCTGCTCCTCCTTTCCTCCAGGGTGTACATATTTAGATTCTTCAATCTCTCCTCGTACGTCAACCGATGAAGACCCTCCACCTTCCTGGTCGCCCTTCTCTGTACAGCTTCCAACTTGTCCTTGTCTCTTTGTAGATACGGTCTCCAGAATTGAACACAGTACTCCAGGTGAGGCCTCACCAAGGACCTGTACAAGGGGATAATCACTTCCCTTTTCTTACTCGATATTCCTCTCTCTATGCATCCCAGCATTCTTCTGGCTTTTGCTATCGCCTTGTCGCATTGTTTCGCAGACTTCATATCATTAGACACCATCACCCCAAGGTCCCTCTCCTGCTCCGTGCACATCAGCCTTTCCCCCCCCCCCCCCCCCATCGAATACAGTTCATTCGGATTTCCACTCCCATATGCATGACTTTGCACTTCTTGGCATTGAATCTCAGCTGCCATATCTTCGACCACTCTTCCAGCTTCCTTAAATCCCGTCTCATTCTCTCCACTCCTTCCGGCGTGTCCACTCTGTTGCAGATCTTAGTGTCGTCCGCAAAAGACAAACCTTACCTTCTATCCCTTCCGCAATGTCGCTCACAAAGATATTGAACTCTTCTCCAGTCTTGCGGCACCACTTCTGTTTCCAGGAATCTATTGAACAGGTCATTTAGCGGCCCACCAGGACTTCTCTGAGTTCTCATAATATCCTGGGATGTATCTCATCCGGCCCCATGGACTTGTCCACATTCTGTTTTCCTAGCTCTTCCCATACATTCTCTTCTGTAAAAGGAGTTGTGTCTAGCCTATTCCCTTGTATGGTCTTGTCAACCAGCAATGGTCCTTCTCCAGGGTCTTCTTTAGTGAACACCGAACTGAAGTAATTGTTTAATATTTTTGCCATTTCCTTGTCTATCTCAACGCATTGCTCCTCGTCATCTTTCAATTTCACTATACCACTTTGGTCTTTCCTTCTTTCTCTTATATATGTGAAAAATGTTTTGTCACCTCTCCTTGGCCTAGATTCATCATTCTGCTAAATTCATAGCAGAATGAAGGACCACGAACAAAAAAGTGCCTGAAGAATGTGGAGGTGCTGGCATCAAGCATTTTAACATCATCCGTGGTGCTAATGGAACCAGTACTTGAGACCTTAACATTTTGGCATTGATGCTGTCTGTGCCAAGCAGGAGTTGTACAGCATCAAAGAGAAAATCCTCCCCAACTGTTCCGCACCGATCAGTCTCAAAGACCAGACAGCCATCATTTATGCCTGTTGAGGCTATGGATGTAGGGTCGATGCATTCTCAGCCTTTAGCTCCCATTTTAATTTTGAAATCTGAATCTCAGAAGTGCTAGGATATTGCTTACAGGTCAGGATTTCTGATCCAAAGAGGAATATTTACTAGAACTCTCATCGGAACCCTACACTAGTGAGGAATAAGTCAATTCCTAAGAATCTATCCTTTCCAACATTTGTACAGAAAATGAATGAGGTCATCAATTTAAAGATAGAGGGTGATCCCAGGGCACTACTTCTTTGCTTTCCCAGGTATTTATTTGCTCCTAAGGAAATGGTGGCAGTGACTGTCTACCACTTCTTCAGTATATACAGAAGAGGATATGGGAGAGCCCACAAACAGTAATTCCCATTAGAAAGAAGACAGTCACCAAATACATTGTCCAGGAGGCACCAACATTTTATTTATTTATAAATTTTTATATTTCAATGAATTCCAATTAAATTGACCAAAACAGATCACAATAAAACATCCAATAATAAAACTAATCTCATTGCCATAAACCTGCCATAAAACAATGCTTATAATTTCTTTCAAAGTTTTACAGCATTTACTTCCCCACCCCATCCCAAAACTCTGTTGATAATGAATTCCGTATTAAAGGCCCAGCAAAATCAATGGCTCTGGTGCTTGATTCCTGAAGCCTGTACTTCTTAAAAGAAGGTTTAACAGGTAGATTTTGATTTATAGAGCACGAGATGGATAATATGGTACCCAGCAATTTTGAGAGGCAGTGTGTCTTCTCACTGAAAAAGTTGCAATGCACTAGTGTCAGAATTTTAAACTTAATTAACTGTTCTATAAGGAGCCAATGCAATACTCTCTGTGATTATTCTAACTGGAGATATACCAGCCCATTCTAGACCTCTAAGGGTCTTGAACAAGTTTCTTGTGAAAGAAAAGTTCAAGATAGTACATTTCAAGATGATTTCCCTTAGCACCCTTATTCTCCCTGCAAATGAAGGAGAATAGCAATGCTCTCAGACTTATATTAGGAAAACACCACCTCCAACATTAATATTATCAAGACAAAAGAGCTTGGACTAATCTCAAACCAGCAGACTGCTAAGATGAGATACAGGAACATTTTCTCTGAGGCAACTGGTGGCTATATAGAAGGGAAGCTGAGTAAGCTGAAAGGGCTGCATCACTCTCCCAAGCTGAGATTTGTAACCATGCCTCTGAGGATCCAGATTGGTTCTTGGAGACTTATAAGCAGGTTGCTGGGAACAAGAGAGTGTTCCTGGAATTCAAGCCTGAGGGCCAAGCTGTGAAGATCTGAAGGAGACCTGTAAGTCATGTGTTTCTGTAGATAAGTGCATCTGCATCTGTTTGAACATGTAGTAAATTCCTGTGTGAACTGTATAACCTGACACAGACAGAACTAAACTGTGTGTGTGCCTTTGTAAGTTGCTTAAATTGCTTTTGAACCTCAATCCCTTTGTTAACCTGAGGAGAGGGAACCTGTAACCTGATACATAATCCTGCAAGTGTAAGCCAGGACACACTTAAATATTAAAATAAAGCATGCCTGTGAAATCCTGGATTGGAGTAGTTACTTGCAGGTGGCCCAATAACCTATAATATATTGCCTTTTGGCATGATGTTGGCCACTTTCATAAAATGTCTAGCGGTTATCATAGCACTTCTATGCAAATGTGTTTCCTACATGAATGATTGGCTGTGAAGAGCATATCTCAAGCCTGGATGAACAAATCAATGTGTACCACCACCCAGTTGCTGGAGTTGCTAGAAGTTGTCATAAATTACGCATATCCAAATTAAATCTATTCATTTGGAATTTACTGGGGATTTTATAGACATAATTCAGATGAAAGCCTATCTCCCCAGCAACACTATCACCAAATTAATGTCCATATCAGCAGACATCAACATGGGACATGTTGAGGATGTCGGGCTGTATGACTTCAACAATTCATGTTACCCCCCCCCCCCCCCCGCCCCATAGCAGTCTCTACATGAGACAAGCCCAATAAACCTTAAAGTCACAGTGGAACCAAGGACTGAGGAATAAATTTGTTGTTATATCACTTGTCTTAGTTGTTCCCCCATGCCAATATGACCTTGGGAATATCTTTCCAAATTCCTCCTCACCAAATTATTCTGACAAATGCCTCTAATTTATGTATTTATTTATTTAGGTGTTTTATATACCTTCGTTCCAAAAGAAGATCACAATAGTTTGCAAAGTCAGTTTTAGAATTCTTGGTCAGCATTCACATCATTGTCGGCATTCATACTCTAAGTCAACACAATCTGGGTTGGCGAGCTCACACCCAAAAGCATCACATTCAGGGCCTCAGGTCAGTTCAGGAAAAAGTATATTACATCAGTTTTCTTAAACTATACACTGTAATAAACACTTTAAAGACCTTCAGAGATCAGATGTCCAACAACATTGTCCTAATATAACAACCAGGCAGTCATTTCTATCTGAACAAACAGGGTGGCACTAGAGACAGATTTAGGAGTTTACCATCCCTAAGCACTGTTGCTGCTGTTGTGCCCTCTTTTCCACCCTTCCCCCAAATCCCAAGTAAGGTCAGACAACAGGGAGCAGGAGGTGTAAGGCACAGGCCCACAGTTTGCTGTTGTAGCTCAGGCATAGAATCTGTGGCAAAAGCTGGAAAAATCTTAAGCACATTGGCAAACATTTCCATCTTTCACATTATAAAAATTAAGTAATTTTCCAACTTTGCTTGTATTTTGTATAGTTTGGCTAATTTATTGGGTGAGGAAAGTGGATCATAAGTATCAGTACAGGGGTGAGATCTCAGGAATGGGCAGAAGAGGAAGAGAAGGTGAGAGGACCAGGGATGGGGAGAAGAGAGGAGAAGGACTAGGAATGGGGTGAGGAGGTGAAAGGACTGGTGATAGGAGGAAGGAATATGAGAAAGAAAGAGGGTGGGGGGAGGAGAAGTAGAAAGGAGTGGGGCCGGGGAATATGGGATTTGGGGAAGACAGAGGAAAGGAGGAAATCAGAAATCTGAGATGGGAGAACAAGTAGGAGAGAGACAGAGGTTCTGGGATGGGGAAAGGGAGTAGGACATGTTGGGGGTGGGGGTGGCGATCCAGGATCTGGAGAGAAGGAAGAGAAAGGAAGGGAGCTTCTAGGATCTTGGGAATAGAATCTGAGATCAAGTGAGAAAGAACCTGAATTGCAGAGGGGGAAGGAGAGGAGGTAAATATCCCTACTGTGCTCTGGTCTGCTCCCCCTTACAACTTCTCTCTAACCTCTCAATCTGGTACACACACACATACCACATCAATCCCTTCTCTATCACATATACAGACACTGTCCCTTTCCCCATCTGATCCACTCTCATCCCTCAGCCTCACCCCTAGTGATCCCTATTCAGCCCTCACCCCTAGTGATCCCTATTCAGCCCTTTCTAATCTTACCAAAATGATCCCCCTTTGCTCTCTATGCTCTAGGGTCACCCCTATCCCATTTTGTTCCCTGCATGCTGCACGAAGGGGAAGGGCTGAATCAGGAAGCAGAGGGCTATTCTCTGCTGAGATTCAGCACAGCTGGAAGGCAATAAATCTTCAGCCAGCCTGCTGCCCTCTCCCCCTTCCAGATGTTTGCTACCCTAGGTACAGATATAGTGTACCTATTGACAAATAGAGGCCTGGGTAACAATGGATCACTTCTTCTATGTTGAGAAAGGGTCAAGTTGTGAACTAGGCCATGTACTTGACAGGGAAAAGAATATCCTAGCAGACAAGTTAATTCCAATCCAATCCTAAAGTTTAATGATCCCTAATTTATAATGTAGGGATGTGCACAGAAAAAAAAACATTTTCATTTTTCATCTGTTAATTCATTTCATATGCCTCCACAATTAGTTTCATTCAATTCAAACAAAAAAAAAATTTGTTTATTCATGTCATTTGTTCATTCGTTTCCCATTAAAGTCTATGGAGGAAAACATGCATTCTATTTTGAGCTCTAAACTTGTTTTCTATTCAAGTTTAGTGAAACTTACAAGCAGACATCACCAGCAGAGGGAAACGGTATGCCATAACACCAAAAGTGAGGTAAGAATAGCCCAAGGCACCATTATAGGGCAAAATAGGCCACACAGAGGTATCAGCAGCCCAAGGCACTGTGAGACTAGCAATACAGCAGCAAGAATGGCAAGAGACCAATAGAGAAAGACCCCAAGGAATCATAAAAGATGCAGCAAGTATGTAAAATGTTGGAGTGATATGGGAAGATCGGTAGTAAGTAAGTACCATAAAAGAATTTTGAAGATGTCAGGAAGAGAGGCAGAAACAGCCAAAGAACCAAGAGATGCTTGGTGCAGTAAGAGTACTGATGATAAAAACCATAAGAGTGGCATCAATACTTTAAGTTTTTGTGAGGAAGCGGCATAGCCAAGCAGAGGCATGAACACTTCAAGGGACCAAAAGAAGAGCAAATAACACCAACAAAAGTAGCATGAACAACCCAAGGCACAGTGATAGGAATAAAACAATTTCAGTTGTGGCAAAAACACCACAAGAGACAATTAGAGGGGCAAAGCAGCAGCAACAATTAGGGATGTGCAATCGTTTTTCCTGAACTAGGCAATTTCAATGAAATTGCCTAGTTCAGAATGGTTCGGGAGAACCAAAAAAACGATCTAATTTTTTCCGAAATTTCAGAAAAAATTCATTTTTGGGTCAGCACGTACTAACCCGAAAATCGGGACCCCCGGAAAAATAAACCGCAAACCGCGGGAAAAATGAAATTCCCACCGGGGGGGGGCGAAACAAAGCCCAACACGATATTTAGACCCGAAGCATATCTCTAGCAACAATGGCATGAACACCCCAAGGCTTAGGGGTAGATTTTCACAAAGCGCGCCTTAGCGTACTTTTGTTGGCGCATCAGGCGCAAACAAAAGTACGCTGGATTTTAGTAGATACGCGCGTAGCCGCTAAAATCCTGGATCGGCGCGCGCAAGGCTGCCGATTTCGTGTAGCCGGCACGCGCCGAGCCGCGCAGCCTGCTGCCGTTCCCTCCGAGGCCGCTCCGAAATCGGAGCGGCCTCGGAGGGAACTTGCTTTCGCCCTCCCCTCACCTTCCCCTCCCTTCCTCTATCTAACCTACCCCCCCGGCCCTATCTAGACCCCCCCCTTACCTTTGTCGGGGGATTTACGCCTCCCGGAGGGAGAAGTAAATCCCCGCGTGCCAGTGGGTCTCTAGTGCGCCGAGACGGGACCTGAGGGCGGTTCCGGAGGGCGCGGCCATGCCCCCGGACCGCCCCGGTGGGGGCGTGGGCGTGGTTTCGGGGGCGGCCCCGCCCCCGAAATGCCGCGTCCCGCCCCAACAACGCCGTGCCGATCGGCCCCACCCCCGACACGCCCCCCTCGAAAAACCCCGGGACTTACGCGAGTCCCGGGGCTCTGCGCACGCCGGTAGGCCTATGTAAAATAGGCGCACCGGCGCGCAAGGCCCTGCTCGCGTGAATCCGGGCGGATTTATGCGAGCAGGGCTCTTAAAATCCGCCCCTTAGTCTGTGAGGTATGGAAAACTGTAGATTGGAATAAAAAACCCCAAGGCATATAGTGTGAGATCTGGCAAACAGAAGAATGGCATCAAAACCTCCAAGACATAGAGGGAAGAGTATGGAAAACAGCACAGCGGGATCAAAACAACCAAGAGGCAGAGTGTGAGGTATGAAAAAGAGAACAGTGGCATCAAACCTTCAAGGTGTATAATGCATGGTATGGCAAACAACACAG
Source organism: Rhinatrema bivittatum (assembly GCF_901001135.1). Classification (NCBI taxonomy): domain Eukaryota; kingdom Metazoa; phylum Chordata; class Amphibia; order Gymnophiona; family Rhinatrematidae; genus Rhinatrema; species Rhinatrema bivittatum. The sequence continues at coordinate 449,791,413 of NC_042615.1, read as the reverse complement.
TGACATCAAAACCCAAAGTCATCATAAGACGGGCAAAATGCACTGACAACAGTGGCATGAACAAGAATAGCCAAAGGCACTAAACAAGCAGCAAAGCCACAGCAGCAGTGACATGAATACCTCAAGGCAACATCAAGGAACAAAATGGTACCAACAGAGACAGGTAGTGCTTCTCAGTCCAGTCCTCAGGGCACTCCTAGCCTGTCAGGTTTTCAAACTATCCACAATGAATATGCATGAGAGAGATTTGTATGCATTGCTTTGATTTTATGGAAATTTATCTCATGCATATTCATTGTGGATAGTTTGAAAACCTGACTGCCTAGGAGTGCCCCAAGAACTGGGTTGAGAAATAGTTTTCTAAGGCACCATGAGAGGGCCAGAAGCTAGGTAAGCAGTAACTGTGGTAAGCTAACAGACCAAGGCACAGGTGGGATAGGAAGAGAAACTTGCAATATTTTTTCCTCCTTTAACTTTTTTTTTCTTTTTGGGGACAAAACATCCCTTTATAATCAAGAGGGAAGCCAGGTAGGAGAGGTAGGCCGGGATCCTATATTGGTAAATATATCAGCAAGGTTCAAAACCAGAAAAGATCTGGTGTGGGAGGAGAAACTTGTAATATTTCTTCTTTACATTTTTTTTCCTTATAGGAACAAGACACTTCAGTATAAACAACAAAGAAGTAGGATGGGAGAACTAGCCTGGAATCCCACAGTAGAACAAGAAAACATCAAGGTTCAGAACTGGGAAAGAGGTTGGATGGGAGGAGAAATGTTATTGTTTTCTATTTTTGGGGGACAAATCACCCCATATAATCAATAGAGAAGCAGTGTGAAATAACTAGGCCAAGACCCAAGAGTAGTACAAAGAAGCAGCAAGACGCAGAACCAGGAGAGAGAGGCAGTACATGAGGAGCAGGCAGGATAATGCAGTAGCAGTAGCAAGAGAGGCACCTGGCAGCAACACATGAAGGTGTTGCGGGCCAAAGCTCAATCCTCCTGCCACATGCATGGAAATTCCAACAGAGGGAGGTTTATTTAAAAAAAGTACAAGAAAGAACAAAATCAATCAAAAATAATGGTGTAGAAAAAAAAACCCTTTTAAAAAGCTTTTAAACTGCAAACCACACTGATATTGGTTTTAAAGGACGTGGCATCAAATGAGCAGGAAAGGCTTACTATATTTATCCTAACACCTTGCCCTTACTATCATCATATCCCTTTATATGCTTTTTTAGAAATGTATCTGTCTTTGCATATAAAACATCCAACAAACTTGCATTAATTCATAAGGCATTCCAAAAACAATTAACTGCAGAATCTTTACTTCACTTAACTGCAGTGACAATGCTTCGCAGACATCTCGCAGACAGTCCTGACATCAATGTTTCCAAGATTCTGCATCAGGGGACCTATATGACTGAAAAGAAAACAGTGTGTTGAGCTTATTAAAAAAAAAAAAAAAAAAAAACTTTTCTACCAATCAAACTCCAAGAACATAGTCACATGACCAAAATAAATTACCTATTCAAAACAGTACTTCCTTTTAAAAACAGACCAGTCAACTTTGACCATGAGGTATGAATATTCAATAAACAATTCTAATGTTCCAAACATTTTGCATCCATATCATACCCCCATCTCCCTAAATTGAGGGTTAAACCCAATCCAAAATAGTTCACCTCATTTCATTACAAGAATGGTTCAATTTACTGAAATGCTTCACCATCAGAGCTTCATTGCTTCCACTGGAATTGCATCTACGATGTTCCTTCATCCTTTTATGAAAGGGTTGTCTTGTCTTTTCAATATAAAGTAAGTCACAAGACCACACCACTGTGTAGACTATATGAGTCATAAAACAACAAGTCTGTCCACCTATCTGTCCACTGATTTTTTCTGCGCACTGTTATAACTTGTTATAATTTGTAAATATATAAAATGTATACTCATGTTATATTTATACACGTTTATAATGTATTGATCACCCCTGTTTTATGTAAACCGACATGATACGAATCTCCGTGAATGCCGGTATAGAAAAACTCAAATAAAAATTAAAAAAAAAAAAAAAAATCTTCACTGTTTTATGATCTTTAAATTGTAATATTGCACAACTATAGCTTGTGGGCATACTGGTACAACATTGAAAACCTTTGGGGCTACTGTCTATATTGCCCATGGGCAATACTGAGGAGATATAAAAGTGAACAAGCAGGCCTTGCAAATTGCGACCCCGCATATTTTGGATTGGGTTCAACCCTCAATTCATGAGGAGGGATGATATGAATGCAAAATTACTTCGTTTGGAACAATGTTGGATTTTTTGATTGAATAGTCTTATGGTTTATATACCGAAGTGGATTGGTCTGTTTTTTAAAGGGAACTGCTATTTGAATGGCTAATTACTTTTGATCATGTGACTTGGTTCTTGGCATGTGATTGGTAGAAAATGTTTGTAAAAATAAACTCAATGCACAGTTTTATAGGTCCTCTAAAGTAGAATCTTCACAAATTTGATGTTAGGACTGTCTGCAAGACATCCGTAAAACAAAGTCGCTACAGTTCAAGTTGCAAGTTTGTTGGATATTGACTGAATGTTTTATATACTTAGATTGAACTTTTTCTAAAAATGCATAAAAAAACATGATAATCAGGGCATGGTGTTAGGATAAATATAGTAAGCCTTTGCTGCCTGTTTGATATGATTCCATTTAAACTAATATTGGTGTAATTTGCAGTTCAAAATCTTTTTTGAAAGGGTATTTTTCCCACTCATTGCATTATTTTTTATTGTAAAATATACCAACTTTTCTACCATCTATGGTGTCAGCCATGAATGATATGGATTCACAATGCCCCTTACCATTATGAAACCCATTCATTAGGCACACTGGTTGGTGGGTAGAATAGGAAATGCTGCGCCACATTAGCAAGGTCTAGTCAGATCATGGCCTTGTCCTCTATGGGATCTTCCAGACAGCCTATGACTTATGTTTGTGCTGGCATCTACTTTCCTGGAGAATCTCCTCTGCTGTCAACTGCTGCACCTATGGCCTGTTTTAAGAGAGAATATTCTGTCATGGCCATGGGAGGAGGGGGGGGAGGGACAGATAAAGGTGGAGGAGGAAATGGCAGCTGACAGGGTGCTGGTCTGGCTGACATTACTGTGTAAACATCCCACTCTTTTCTCTATTGCATCCCCACTCTCCCTCTGCCTCTGCTGCTCCCATTCCTGCACCCTAGCCAACAATATCTCTTTCCACAGAATTAGAGAGCTGGACTGGAAAGTGATACAAGGGATGTGCAGATACAAAAACTTTTTTTAAAACTTTTTATTTACAAACTTTTCAGTGTACAAGAATAGTTTGTACAAGATCATGAAAACAACAATCCACACATATAAAGCTTCCATCAACAGAACCACCAAGGACTGTTTCCACAAACTCCAAGTTCTGAAAAGAATTAGACCACTCTTCCACACTCAGGACTTCAGAACCATTCTACAAGCCATCATTTTTTCTAAGATCGATTACTGTAACTCTATCCTTCTGGGCCTACCTTCCTCCTATACTAGACCCCTCCAGATGTTACAAAACGCTGCGGCAAGATTACTGACAAACTCCAGGAGGAGGGACCATATATCTCCAATCCTAAAAGATCTCCACTGGTTGCCTGTTCACTTTAGAATCCTCTACAAATCTCTTTCCATAATATACAAAACCATCCATCAACTCACCCCACTCGACTTACAAGTCCCATTCCAAATTTATAACTCCTCCAGACCAACAAGAGACACACTCAGAGGATCTCTTCAAGTGCCCCCAGCCAAAACTACCAAACACATTACCTTGAGAGATCGGGCCTTTTCAACAGCCGGCCCCCTTCTATGGAACTCCATCCCACCGGACCTTAGACAGGAGCCCAGCCTCCCAACCTTCAGGAAGAGACTCAAGACCTGGCTGTTTTAAAAAAGCTTTCCCGGACACCGATTAATTCTATTCAGCCAGATTCTACCACTTCCACATGTAAAAATGTTATTACTAATGTAAATACCTATACCTAATGTTATTCTCTCCCTTTTCTTCTCTCCTCCCAGTTCTATTACCTTGTTATTTGTAACTGCTTCCTTCTACACAAATAGGTTATTGAATTGTTCACTGTACACCCCTGTTATATGTAACCGGCATGATGTGTTTGCAACATGAATGCCGGTATATAAAAATTTTAAATAAATAAATAAATAAATAAATATAAGGACCATGACTAGGGTATTAAATGCAAACAGACATACATAGACACATTTTATGCATCTAGATTAAGTATAAACTATTATGGTGTTACAATCAGATAGTATTGATAATATACATCCTACAAGACTCTATGCTTATATTGTTCATTTTTAAGAACATATTGCAGCTGCTCAATATCAGCAATCTTGTGTACCCATGCTTGCCATTGTGCCTTGCATGGGTTGCATTTCCAAAAAGTGGCAACAGTGAGCTGAGCTGGTAACAGCAAATGACCAACAAGACATTGGAACTTTCAAGGGACCAGAGATCTATCCCAGTGGCCCAGCAAGCCCATCAGTGTTACTATGTGTATTGGAAAGTCCAGAATATCAGCAATCTCTTGAGTGACATTCATAAGAACATATGAACATAAGAAATTGCCATGCTGGGTCAGACCAAGGGTCCATCAAGCCCAGCATCCTGTTTCCAACAGAAGCCAAACCAGGCCACAAGAACCTGGCAATTATCCAAACACTAAGAAGATCCCATGCTACTGATGCAATTAATAGCAGTGGCTATTCCCTAAGTCAACTTGATTAATAGCCGTTAATGGACTTCTCCTCCAAGAACTTATCCAAACCTTTTTTGAACCCAGCTACACTAACTGCACTATCACTTGGTAGTGCTACCACGTATGTATAAATTTGCCAGTCTAACCACAGCCTCTCAGCACATAGTGTCAGCAACTGGAAAAAATTTAGAGTAAAACACTGGCATGCAATATGTCCTATGCAAAAATTGGACTATCAGCTCGATCTGTCTCTGACATAAGGATCTATGGTGCGAAGATGATCAGATACTTTCCAATTAGAAACATCTAAAGCTGTGCTCAGGTTTGCATTCCACTTGTCATTCAAATCTGAAGACTCTGTCCCAAATTTACTAGACAGAATTTCCCAATAGATGGCCCTAATCCCTTTAGAGGAGAAATCAGAAACAATCACAAAATTCTCCCATTTTCCAAGAGGGCGTGGGGGTCTTGCTGGGTCTGGGTGATGAAGGTATGGACCCTGAATGAGCTCTTCCTTGAGTTGTTCAAAGGCTGCTGGCCAATTCCTGGTGTTGGCCCCTTTCCTGGTTAGGGCTGTCAGGGGGGCTGCCAAAGAGGAGTAATTGGGGATGAACTGTCTATAGTAGTTGGTGAACCTTAAAAATCATTGCAACACTGAGACCAATGGGTCAGGACCACTCCACATTGACCTTTATCTTAGAAGGATCCAACTTGAGGCCTTGGTGTGAAATAATATACCCTAAAAAGGGGAGCTCCTCTTGCTCAAAGTCACAGTTTTCCAGCTTAGCTTAGAGGTAGTGGTCACGGAGTCTCTGCAAGACCTGTTTCACATGTTCTCGGTGCTCAGTGAGAGATTTAGAGAACACTAGAATATCATCCAAGAATACAACAACGTGGGAGTAGAGAAGGTCTCTAAAGATCTCATTCACGTTTGATTGGAATACCATGAGGGCATTACACAACCCAAAGGGTATTACCAGATATTCATAGTGCCCATCACAGGTATTGAAGATGGTTTTCTATTCATCGCCCTCTCGGATTCTGATCAAATTGTAGACTCCCTAGAGATCCAGTTTGGTGAAGACTTGTGTACCCCGCAGGTGGTCAGAGTTCAGAGATTAGGGGAAGCAGGTAATGGTTCTTCTTTGTTATGGAATTTAGACCCTGGTAATCTATGCAGGGGTGCACTGATCAAATCTCTTTTATGTATTTGGTCATGGCTTCCATCTCCAGGACCCCTGAGTGGAAATTTTCCAGGGACAATGTCAATAGAGTAGTCATAACTCTGTGGCAAGGTCTTAGCCTGCTTCTTGCTGAAGACATCCACAAATTCTGAATATTGGCCAGGCAGACCAGTCATCTGGGCAACTGTCACTTAGCCACGACATCTCTTGTGCAGAACCGACATGACAACTCATCTGGCAGGAAGACCCCCATCAGAAGATCTCTAGGGTGCCCTAATCAATGGTAGGTTGATGATGTCTCATCTACGGAAGGCCCAGAATGACCTGATTAATCATCCCAAAAAGGATGTATAAGCAGATTTCCTTCTGATGGAACATGCTGATTTGCATAAGGAGAAGGGCTGACATGGCTGGTTAGAGTCTCTACAGTGACCGTGAATATGGACAGCATGATGTGTAGAAGGTTAGTTGGGATGTGGTACCGACGCACAAGATCCTCAGCTATAAAGCTCCCAGCAGCCCCAGAGTCCAGGAAGGCTTGCAGCTGAATATTGCCTCCCTCCCAAGAGAGGAAGATGGGGATTTCCATCTGTGGGAAGGAGTTAATATCACCTAGGGGGGCCTCCCCCACCAGTCCTAGGTCCTGGCATTTCTAAACTTCGCTGGGCAGAGAGATGCAAAGTGCCCTGGAGTTCCACAGTACAAGCAGAGGTTCAGTCAGCATCTCCTCTACTTCTCCTCTGGAGAGAGCCAACAGCATTTGACCTGCATAGGGTCTTCAGTTGTGTTGGTAGACCCTTCGTCTCAGGGGTGACTAGGTGGTGCAGAGAGGTTCAAGGTTCTTGGGGTGGTCTAGCAAACCGAACCCCATTCTCTTGCTCTTTCCTTGAATCACAAGTCCAAGCGGATGGCTAGGTTAATGAGTCCCTCTAGGCTCGCCGGAAGGTCATGCCCAGCAAGTTCATCTTTGATAGCCTCAGAGAGTCCTTGTTGGAATATTGCAGTCAGATCATCTTCCCTCCATTGGAGCTTCGAGGCAAGAATCCTGAAGTGCATAATGTATTCCCTATGGAGCTGAAGCATTAACAGATCTGTAGGAAGTCCTCTGCAGCTGAAGACAAACAACCAGATTCATCAAATAGGATCTGGTTGAGGTTGGCAAGTATGGAGTCCTCTCTCTTCCACAGGGGAGATGCCCAGGCAAGGGCAGGGCCTCCCAGCTGGGACAGGATATACGTCACCTTAGTCTTGTCGGATAGGAAGAGAGGTGCCTGCAAATCAAATTCATCTGACATTGGTTGATGAATACTCTGTACTCAGAAGGCTTCCCATGGAATCAAGGTGGGGGAGGAAGCTGTGGTACCAGTCTGAATGTAGGTGGTAATACCGGTGGAGAAGGCACCAAAGGTAGAGATGGCTGTGGGAGAGGCAAGGCATCAAGATGGGTTTAGTACACCAGTCACCTGGTTCAGGACATTTTGCTGCTGCTGTATACATAGGGCTATGTCAAAATTGCCCTGCAATGCAGACAGGACTGCCCGGGTCCCTGGCTTCAGCAACATGTGATGCTGTCAAGGAAGTGGATCCTTGTGGCTGCATGGTGGTTGGAGCCACCTAGTGAGTGAACTCACTAGGCCCATGCTGGCAGCTGGTGGAGAAGCCCGTAGGTGGGACCGGCTGGAGCATCATGTATACCAGCATGGGGAAGGAAGGACATCACAAGGAAACAAGGCAGGAACACATAACAAGGCAGAGGCAAGAAAAAGACAAGGATAGCAACACACACTGGAAAGCAAGGGTACCAAGAAACCTGTTTCTGAGGTGCTGGTGGTTGCAAGAGACTTTCTTATATACTCCTGGAGGATGTGATCATCAGCCAGCACCACAGAAAGTCCCGGCTAGGGGACCTATAAAGGCAGTCCAGATTTGGAGGAAGTTCTATCCTGGGTCCTTGGAACAGCATGCTGCCGGAGGCTATGCTGGAGTCACCAGATCAAAGGTTAGGGGCTTAACACATAATTAATAATCTTTCCTATCATGCAGGCTTTGAAGGTCTCCCATTGCAGGACAGGCATATAATCAAGGGCTAGTTTGTAAGTATTAAATTCAGTGATTGAGTCCTGGACCAATTTACAAAAATTAAGATCACCAAGCAAGGAGGTATTCAGTCGCTATGTGGGGGTAGTCAGCCTATAGCTTGCAGGGCACACAACAATTTCCACCAGGTTGTGATACAAAATAGTATCAAAGTACATGGCTGTCCGCCGCATGCCAAAACAGGGATCATGATTATATACACACAGCCGACCTTGATGACACTGTTCTCTGCCAGGCCAAGAAAATCAGCGAGCCAGCATTCAACAAAAGAAACAGGGTCAGAACGCTATGATTTTTTCAAAGAGGCCGATAATTCGCAACTTGTTACGGTGTGAGTGGTTTTCTAGATCGTCGTGTTTGAGGGCCAAGGAAGTCTGCATGTGCTCGATCCTATCAATTATAGCGTGCATGGATGTAATTGAATCCTCTCGGTCATAAACACGAGTTTCAACTTCATCTAGCCTTACAGAGTTTTCCTGAACGGATTCGACAAGCTGGGCAGTTTCCTCTATCATGATCCCTAGCCTACTGACTAATTTTGCGGTAAGTTTGGAAGCAAAGGCCTCTAAAGGTTGGTGGCTGAGCTCTTACTGCCAGCCGCATCAATAAGTGAATTGTCTATCTCAGTGGTTCTCAACCGGTGTGTCACGACACACCAGTGTGTCGCCAAGAACACACAAGTGTGTCGCCACACTTCCCGTCCCCTGCTGACCCAGCTGCTCCCCAGTCCTCCTCCCCCCCGGGCTTAAAATGCTGTCAGCCCGGGCGGAACGCAGCAAATCAGGTGGCGTCAGCGGCATCGGCATGGTCTCTTCTTCCCGCCCCCCCGCGGCCCGGAAGAGGAAGTGGTGAGCAGCGGGTGCGTGCGCGGGAAGAAGAGACCATGCAAGTTTGGTCAGCATTGGCCCGAAGAACAGAAGAGAGACACGGCCGGAGGAAGGAGCAGCGCGGCTCAGAGAAAAAAGATGAAGAACGTCAACCCCCGCGGCCGATGAGACTCCTTTTTCCGCGCGAGGGCTGAAAATGAAGGAGGTTAGGGTTGGGAGGAGGCTGCTGCTGCCGCTAGTTCCGGGGAGGGAGGGAAGGAGAGAGAGTGAATGAGCAAGCAAGCATGCGTGTTTGAGATCCTGTGTGTGTGTGTGTGTGTGTGTGAGATAGCACGTATGTGAATGATTGAGAGCCTGTATATGTGAAAGAGAGTATGTCTGTGATTGAGAGCCTGCCTGTGAGAGAGAGAGAGCCTGAATGTAAGTTTACGATTGGGAACCTGTATGTGTAAGTTTGTGATTGAAAACCTGTTTGTGTGAAAGAGTATGTGTGTATGATTGAGATCCTTTGTGTGTGAGAGAGATCATGTGTATGTATGATTAAGAGCCTGTGTGTATAAGTAAGAGAGAGAGCATGTGTGTCTGTGTGTGATTGAGAGCTGGTTTAGGTGAGGGAGCATATGAGTATGTGATTGAGAGACTGTGTGTAAATGAGAGAAAGAGAGAGCATATGTGTCTGTGTGTGAATGAGAGCTGGTTTAGGTGAGGGAGCATGTGAGTATGTGATTGAGAGCCTGTGTGTAAATGAGTGAAAGAGAGAGAGCATGTTTGTAAGCATGTGAATGAGAGTCTGTGTGTGAGAGAAAAAGACAGCAAGTATGTGTGTGATTGAAAGCCTGTGTGTGTAAGCCTGAAAAGATAGACAGCATGTGTGTAAATGTATAATTAAGAGCCTATGTAAGTGAGACAAAAAGCATGTCTATATGTGAGTGACTGAGAGCATGTGGTATAGGTGTGTAATTGAGAGCCAGTGTGAGAGAGAGCGCTGGTATGTGACTGAGAGAGAGGAGAAAGTTGCAAGCAAACCACCCCTCCTCCTGCTAATTCAAAACAGTCTCAGGAGACCTGGATATCAAACATTCCTAGGTATGCAGAGCAAAAACATTTTTGTATGTTATTTTTCATTACTGGGTCTTTGTGTCTGCTATTTTGAAATATTTTATTGGTATCTAGAAATTTTTTATGAGATTTTAATTATTGGATTTTCCACGCATCAGTGTTTTGAAATAATCTGTTCTTTTTGTTAGTATGGTTTTATTGCTACTGATTTTATATTTCTTGATTTGTTTTATAAGGATGGGTGAAGTTTCTTTTCTCCTTTATTACACTGCATACAGAGACTCTGGCTTGTTGCAGTTTCCAATTCAGTTTTTGTCTGCATGCTTCTAGTTATGCATTTTGGTCTCTTTATTCTTTGTTAGGTGAGGGTCAGCACATGTGATTCAGGTGAGGTTCTCTGCTGGCGTGTAGTTTCTTTGTAGAGCTCTATAGCAGTCTGGCTTGGTCCGTTTTCCTAATAGGAGGTGTATTGGTGTCTTAAGGCATGGTGTAATATTTTCAGTGTTGCCTTTTCTTAGGTAAGGTGGTTACTGTTAAGTGCTGGAAATTGATGCTGTTTTGGTGTGGGAAGTTTACTATTTATGTAATTTCTGTTCAGACAGAATACGTATCTTTTCCTTGTGTCATTTTAAACAATAAAAATAATTACCGGACCTTTACTTTTTATTTCCGCTGTGAATTGTAATGAGCAGTATGTCACACATGTGAGCGTAGCCTGTCAGGTGTGTCACGATGGGAAAAAGGTTGAGAACCACTGGTCTATCTCATCATCAGAAGGTTGCACAGTGGCCATACTGTCCATCTCACGTGCCAAAATTTGTATTGATTTCTTCATTTTAGAACTTCTGTCTGCCCACAAAACTGGTATGGCGCAAATCTTTAGGCATCAACATATTTGTTTGTTGTGGCAAACAATGATGTGCTGAACAAAACGAATGAGCAGGCCCAGTAGGAGCTCAGCCTGTCACAGCCTCTCAGCTCAAAGCATAACCAGAAGTCCCTTGGTTTGTTTATTTGTTTTGTAGCTCACCTCCATTTCTTTCATTAGTTTCAAATGAAAAAAAAAATGCATTTAGTTTATTTTTCATTTCCCATTAAAGTCAATAGGGGAAGCAATGCAACCTATTTTGAGATTCAAAATTGAGGTTTTATAATCAATTCTAATGAAACTTGTGGGTAGACAACATCAGAAGGGATAAGAGAACTACAAGGCACCAAGACTATGGCAATGTGGCAGCAAAGGTGGCAGGAATAGCATAGGACAAAAGGATACCAGCAGAGGCAGGTGTTCTTCAAGGCATGGTCAGAGGAGAAAAGCAGCAACAAGACTGTCAAGAATACCCCAAAGCTTCAAAAGAAGCATTGATAATAGTGGCATGATCTCCCAAAGGCAGTACAAGAGGAGCAAAATGGCACGAAGAAGGGCATGAACATCCTAAGGTACCCTGGAGGGAGAACAAACAGGAAAATTGGTATAAATAAACCCAAACACTGATACAGTGGATAAACATCACTAAGAGTGGCATGAAGACTCCAAGACAGCAAAGAAGTCATCCACAATGGCAAGAACACCCCAAGGTAAAGAATTTGGAATATAATAGCAAGGCTAAGTAGCAGAAAACTCTCAAAGCTGTAACATGAGGGTTATAGCATCAAGGCAGAGTGGTAGAAATACTCATGAGTTGTAAAGTCTGGTGGTATGGCAGAAAGGCTGGGTGGCAGAAAGACCCCCAAATGTGTAGGGTCTGGAGTATGACACCAAGGCTGAATACCAGCAAGACCCCCAATTTGTAGCATTAGGGGCATGGCAGCTAGTCAGTATGGCAGCAAGACCCCAAAAGTGGTATATTGGGGGCATGGCAATTAGACATAGTAGCAGCAAAATCACCATGTTGGTACAGTAGGAAACAGACCCCCTAAGGTGGCACATCAGGGGCATGGAAGTTAGATATAGTGGCACAAAACTGCAAAGGTGGTTCTTCAGGGGCATGGCAGGTAGGCAGAATGATAGTAAGAACCCCCAAAGAGTAGCATCAGAGGCATGCAAGCAAGCCAGAGAGGCAGAAAGAACCCCAAAGTGCTATATCAGGGCATGGCACCAAGGCAGATTGGTAGCAAGTCTCCCAGGGTATAGAATGCAGAGGGAATTGCAAATAGAACGGCATCAAAATCCCCAAAGCTTAGAGTGCAGAGAATCATAAATAGCACAACGGCATCAAAATCCTCAATATATGAACAGAATCACAAACAGTTTAGAGGTTACAAAACTACTAAGATATGAGTAGAGTGAATCATAAGCAGCACAAAAGTATCTAAATCACCAAGGTCTGGATTGCAGTCTAGCACAAAGGTGTCTAAATCATAAATGTGAGGAGTTTGATCCATTACCAATAGTCTAAAGATGTCTAAACCACCAAGGCATGGAATACAGTGAATCACAAATAGCACAAAGGTGTGTAAACCACCAAGGCGTTCAGTGCTGAAAATTGCAAACTGCACAAAGGTCTGAAGAAAACCATAAAAGAAGTTGGGTGGAAGGAGAAATTTGTATTTTTTTTTCTTTTTCATATTTTTTTCTGGGGACAAAACACTCTAGTATAACCAACAAATAAACAAGCTGGAAGAACTAGGCTGAGATCCAAACTATATACAGTACGGAAGCACCAAAAAGTCCCATGCTGATACATAAGAGGCATGGCAGGTAGACATATTAAGTTTATTAACAGTATGAATGCCCAAGGTGCTATATCAGGGAAAAGGATGGTAGGTAGAGTGGTAGCAGCAATACCTCTAAGTTGGTATTTCAGGGACATGGTAGGTAGGCATACTAGCAGCAAGACCCCTAAGGTGGTATATCAGGGGTATGGCAGATAGGCAGAATGGTAGCATCAAGAGCCATAAGACTGTACATATGGAGCACAGCAGGTAGGAATATGGTAGAAAGAACCCTAAGTTGATATATCAGGGACATGGAAGGTAGACATTAGCAAGAAGATACCTAAGGTAATATATCAGGGTTGTAGCAGGTAAGCATAGTAGCAGCAAGCCCCCTAAGATTATATATCAAGGGCATGGCAGGTAGGCATAGTAGTAGCAAGACCCCTAATGTAGTATATCAGGGGGATGGCAAGTAGGCATAATAACGGCAAGTTGCGTTTCAGAATCATAGCGATGTATTGTTTCTAATACTTGTCATATTATTTTTAATTTTAATATGCAATTTGTAAATCACATAGAATAAAGGACATTGTTTTATAGAAAATGTTTAAATAAATAAATATATAAACCCTTAAGGTGGTATATGAAAGACAAGGCAGGTAGGAATAGTTGCAAAACCCCCCTAAGGTAGTACATCTAGAGCATGGCAGGTAGGCATGTAGCAATAAGATCCTTAAGGTAGTATATCAGGGGCATGGAAGGTAGGCATTTATTTAATGCTATTTTTCAGAATGTTACATCTGAGGGTTAGAAACAATCAATATGGTATACAAACAACCCTCTTCCCAAAATGAAAACACATCCGTGACTGGCTTTTAGCACACACTGATGTGTTTTCATTTTGGGAAGAGGGTTGTTTGTATAACATATTGATTTTCTTCTAACCCTCAGATGTAACACTCTGAAATATAGCATACGATAATCTAGTTTCCCAATTACACTTGGCACCTGTACTAACATGGCAGTGGGGAACAATAATTCCACGATGGCCTGTTTACAAGTATTTAGTTATACTGAACAAGAACTAGCAGATATGCTAAAAGATGCTTCTTTGAGGATTCTGATCTACCCAGTAAAACTAGTACTTGGCCTGATCTGTTGTACCAGCATAAACATTTGATTCGAGCAGACATTCATAGTGCTACATTACTTCAGTATATAAAACCATCCATGATCCCTAGAGGATTGAGGATTAACAAAGAACCTATGATTTTTATGGATGATGATACCTTTCTAAATAAATGAATAGTGATTCTAAATAAGTGTTCTTTAGATCTAATGATTCTTATCATAGAAACCACGAAAAAAAACCAGCGAGGTACTGAAGAACACAGTGGAGTTGGCAAAATCTTTACTGAAATCTTAACCAATGGTGGATAACTTTGATAAAGATTTAGGCGCGTTTCGATGAACTTTAAGAAGGACCTTTAATACCAAAGAAGAATTCCACAGATAAGTTTTATTTAAATTCTAAAAAAAGTTGTACAAAAGCCAATGATTAAGTATAAGGCAAAAGAAGGCAAACATTGCCAGTAGTGCCTATTATGATTGGCTTTTAGCAAACACAGATGTGTTTTCATTTTGGGAAGAGGGTTGTTTGTATACCATATTTATTTATTTAAACCAATTTTTATTCCATGATTTCCATATGTTCAACACGGATTACAGCTTGTTACATACATTGAATCCATACAGTATATTAACAACAATAAAAATGCACCAATAAAAATAAATAAAATTGAAGTAAATAAAGTAAAATAAGTGCTGCAAATCTTCAATAATTAAAATAACTACTAAATGTGTCATTAAAGATAGTGAATTTCACAACACTAGAATTGCTAAGGAAAACAGTCTGCATCTAGTTGTTTTAAAATGAAAATCAGTAGCAGAAGCATATTCTAAGAGAGGAGGCATAAAATTTGTGGGGACATATGTCTCCGTAATCGATCCAAGAGACAAAACATCTGTAAATAAATTGATTTCTGGACTATGGTTAAAACTTGAAACTGAATTCTCTCCTTCCAGTGCAGTTCTTCCCTATAGGGGGTCAAACTTGTTCCCCAAGGTCACATAACATACAAACAGCAGCATTTTCCTACAAGTCCAACACCTAGAGAAGGCATTCAAGTAACCCAAGATACAGAGAGATACAGTAGTCAAGTAACTCAGCACAATAACCTATACTACCGTCTGAAATTCATCATTAGATAAAATAAACTTCAAGGGACGGATCATAAATAGTTTAGAAAAGGATGTTTTTACAACATTACTAATCTGTGACCTGAATGAAAGGCAAGAACCCAGTACTATGCATAAATTACACGCTTTATTGCTTATTTGCAATGGATACTCAAATAAATTAAAATGAGTGGGCAATGCTGGTGAAGTTCTGGTACCTAACCATAAAAATACTGTTTTACTGTGATTTTAATACAAGACCATTCCTAAGCATCCAAATGTCTGTGATGGTTATGCCATGTCATAATTCTGCATGTGGGAAGTCACTGACAACATGGATTAGGAATATAAAATTGTACATCATCTGTGTGTAATTTGAATACACATAGTAGCAAGAAGGCCCCTAAGGTGGCATATCAGAGTCAGGGCAGGTAGGCAGATCCATAGCAGCAAGACTCCTAATGTGGTACTTCAGGGGCATGGCAGGTAGGCATGTTGCAGTAAGATCTCTAAGGTGGCATATCAGAGGCATGTCAGGTAGGCGTAAATCTGGCAGCATGCTGATGTATTGTTTCTAATGCTTGTAATGTTATTGTTCATTTTAATATGTGATTTGTGAATTGCTTAAAATAAAGGATAATGCGGTGTAGAAATGTTTTATATAAATAAATAGACCCCCCCTAAGGTGTTATATCAGGGGCATGGCAGGTAGGCAGAGCAGCAGTAAGGCCTTCTAGGTGCTTTAAATCATCTTGCCACTCGCATGGAAATTCTGGAAAGCCAAACAAGGCAGATTGATTTTCCAAAAACATCAGCTGTGGCTCTAACCTTGATCAATGAGGGCTCACAACATCCTCTGCTATTGAGAAGACATGTTCGCTGGGCCCGCTAGGGGGTGGTGGTCAAGGAAAATATCACTGAGCCACCTGGCCAGATTGTAGACTTGTGTGCCCAATATGCCAGCACATCCATGTCCATGTCCTCAATGGGTTTTATAAGATAGCACTTCACAGGAATTTCTGCTGCAGTCTCCTTGTTGGGGTGGGCCAAGGGTCTCACTTACCAGCTTTTTTTTAGTTATGGTTGTTGCGGTCTCGGTCGCCACGGTGGCGCCCGAGACCTTACCTTCTTCCCGGGTCCCGGGGAGCTGCCACGTTCCGCGGCCTCAGGACCCCGGCCGCCGCTTTCCCCAGCCGTTTCGGTCCTCCGCAGGCCTGCAGGGCCTTCGGGCGCCATGCGCCGGCTCCCACGCTGCCGCTGGCGAGCTCTCGCGGCCAGCCCCGCCCCCAGGCGCGCGCGCGCAGCTGACCTCCCGTTTTAAAGGGACCAGCGCGGGAAAACCCGGCTCCTCCCTTCTTTGACGTCAGACGCTGCAGGGCTATTTAAGCCCTGCAGTTCCTTCTCTTCTTTGCCTTGCAACGAGGTTCACTACTTCCGGTAGTTCTAAGTTGCGTTCCTGGATTGCCTGTTACCTGCCTGACTCCGCTCTGCCTGACTCCGCTTGCCTGCTACCTGCCTTGACTACGGATTACCTGACTCCGCTTGCCTGTTACCTGCCTGACTCCGCTCTGCCTGACTCCGCTTGCCTGCTACCTGCCTTGACCACGGATTACCTGACTCCGCTTGCCTGCTACCTGCCTTGACCACGGTTTGCCTGACTCCGCTTGCCTGTTTCCTGCCCTGACTCCGGTTCGTAGTTTTGACCCTGCTTATCTTCAGCCTGCCCTGACCTCGGTTCGTGACCCCGACTTCTGCTCGCTCGCTGCCTGCCCACACTCCAGTCCGGATTCCACTCCTGGGTTTCTTCGCTCTCGCCTAAGTCCCAGCGGTCCGGGTCCCTACGGGCTCCTCCTGGGGGGACCTCGGGCTTCCAGGGCGAAGTCTCCTGAGTCCTAGCAACCCGGGCTCCCACAGCTCCTCTGGAGGAGTCTCGGGTTTCCAGGTGAAGATCCTATTGCCCAGTGGGAGTTCTGCCTACCGACTGTTCCCTCGAGCCAGTCGGCCCAAGGATCCACATCCGGATTGTCTCCAGCATAACAATGGTCTATGTCAGGAGGGATGGTTCTTTGCAGGAAACATGGCTTTGGCGTTTTGAGGTAGGGGAGTGGTAGCTGGCAGGGTGCTGCTCCTGCTCGCACTACTCTCTGAGCTGGCCAGTCTTTCCTGGGCTACACCTCAGTGTGCCTTTGCCTCTGGCATTCCTGTTTACACATTTCCTTCATGAATGTAAGATGCTGGGATTGGAGGATGAGGCACCCTTTCACCTGTGGATCACAAAATGTAGCAAGCTTATATGTACTGGTTTCTGTCAGTACCTCCTGCACCTGTGGCTGCAAAGAGTCCACAAAGTATAATACCTCTGCTTCCATTCCCTCTTGATCATGAAAGCCTTTACTTCCAGAATATTTAATATATGAATGACCCCACCCAGGGTAGCGCTTCTGGAACTCAGATTCTCTGTGGCATCCTTGAAAGGGCTTCAGGATTTGTACCACCTGCCTCATCACCACCCCAATCATGCTGCTCCAGGGGTCAATGCACAGCTATCTCTATTTCCAGAGACAGATCATGAAGAGGTGTCTGCTATCTATTCCACTAACCTCTGCAGCGTCATATAGGGAGAATTCTTGTAAAGAAAACATCTTAAAACAGATGCTGATGAAACATCCCGAATTCTTCCTGCTTCTCATGGAGAAGCTGCCCCGCCTTCACACTTTGACGGAAATGCCCCACTATTTTCCTGAACCTCTCTATCAGGTCCTTCAGGAATAGATATCTGTGGACTTTGTGTTCCAGGCCCAGGGCATCCCTCATTGCCAGGTGTAGTAAGGGTGCAAAGCAATAGATACCCTGAAAGCCTTTACCATATTTGCACCACTGAATATCACAAAGAAACGTCCCTGAAATCTCTTACCTCTCCGGTCTAGCTGCCAACCTTCCAGCATCTTTCTTATGGCTGATAGAATATCGCATAAGGTATGGGGGCTATGCATTAATTGGGTATGCAGAAAAGCCCAACTGCACCCTAATGCTTAGTCCCCACTACAGCCAGCCTCTTACTTAACCAGGTCCCACCAGTGTGCCGTTAAAGAAAGCTAAGTGTGTGTAGTGTTTGTGATGGTCCAGATATCGCAGGTGAAATGAAAGCTTTCCCCCTCTGCCTTAACCAGCTGCACCTGCAAGTGACCACAGTACTGGCTATACAGAATGGGGATGACGGTACTGAATGAAGTCCTGGAGGGAACTTTGCAGTTGGGGGCTAACACATGTGGCAAATAATTAAAGCCCATGTTCTCCACTACCTGCAGGGGTTGGGCATCAAGGGCAATCATTTCCCTGATGCTCCTCATTACTATTTTAAGTGCTGCCTGCCTCTAGCCCCAGGGCAGTGCTTTGGAACACCGCCCCATTTCCTCTATGGTGCAAACACATTGCTGGGGACTGCTGACCTGCCACCTGACTGGTGGAAGGGGCCATGGCATCAGCTTGGGGAAAAGCCTTCCCTTTTTCAACCCCTTTCCTCTGGTTTTTACTTTGATTGGCAGAAGTGGTCCTCAGTCTACTACAGTCACCCTCCCTCGATGCCAGTGCTAGTAGGTGCTGCTTCTGCAGGTGATGTTGCGTATTACTGTTTGTTAGATGCCCCACTTGTTTCCCTCAATTGCTATCAGGGAGGAGGAATAGCCTAGTGGTTAGAGCAGTGGACTACGAACCAGGAGACCAGTGGTTGAGACCTGCTGTCGCTACTTGTGACCTTAGGCAAGTCATGTTACCCTCCATTGCCTCAGGTACAAAACTTAGATTGTAAGCCCTTTGGCGATAGAGAAATACCTACAGTACCTGAATATAAACCAATGTGATATCTCAGATCAAATGTTGGTATATAAATAAATAATAATAATATCCTTGCTGAAGTGAATACACTGAGCAAAAGGCAGGTCCTTCCTCACTTTAAAATGCCTCCAGATCAACGATGTCTTTCACAATCTCTTTTCTACATTTTTTGGGATTCATGCTGGGGTTGAGGTCAAGGGAGCACCACAAGGAAACATGACAGGGGCATTGCTCATGCTCTTTACCTGGGCTTCCTGCTCTTCCTGAGGGTTGATCAGTATCATCTATCTCTCCCATCAATTCACTAGAGGCTAAGACTAAACTCCCAAATTCTTCTTGGCTACTAGCTTTTCAATATCATCTGATTTAGAGAATCCATACAAGATTTTTCTCTGAATCAGTTGGTAAAAATAGTGCCTGTCATTGCCTCAGAAGCAGGAACCATGAAGAAGCATGCTACTGCTTTTGGCTGTTGCATTTATTCTGCCTCTGTCTGTGCCCCTGCCCTGTTGCTGTCAGTCTTGGATGACTCCCTCTGCTCCAAATCAAGAGGGGAGGAATAGATGGATGTGGGTCTTCAAATTTCAGTTTCTTCTGCCTTAAGCTATCTTCCACTCCTGACACTCTGCGGCTAAAAAAAAGTTTCTCTTTAATTTTGAGACAGGACTGCCGTTTTTATCACTGTTATTATGCTATTCTGCCACTGCACCAATTTTTTTATCCCTGACAATCCTGCCAACATTACATCTTCTCCTTTTTCCTGACTAATGGAATTTGTTGGTGCACTGCCTACTGAAGCTTTGAATTTTACAAATCCAAGTATTTACTGTATTGATACTATAACTGTACTCCCATTTACATTAACTTTCACTATATAGAGAACTGTCTGTCATACATACACAGAGACACATATACAGTGTATGTGTGCTATGATATACTGTGTGCACTAGTGCTGACTAACTCCACACATTAAAAAAAGCTGTTAAATACTAACAGAACCAAAAATACTAGCAGCCTGATAAGATACTTCTCTTCAGTCTGAGTTTGTACTGCTCACTTCACTAGTGTCCAGACATACAGATATGAAAAAAAATCACTAGCACTGCTGTATCACCCACCCTGATCCTCCCCTAATAACAAGAAAAATCAAAATCAGCAGCAGTGCACATCCTCTCTTTCTAGCACAGAGACTGAGAATTAAAGTATCACTGAATTAATCAGGGTTCATAGGCTCTTACAGCTTTGACAATGATTAGCAGCAACATTAGTAACAATACAACATTCTTCCTCCAAAAAACAAATGTTTTTAATACTTGCATCCCCACACAGAATTCTTCTCAGTCATAGTCCCATCTGAACAATTCAC
Source organism: Rhinatrema bivittatum (assembly GCF_901001135.1). Lineage (NCBI taxonomy): Eukaryota > Metazoa > Chordata > Amphibia > Gymnophiona > Rhinatrematidae > Rhinatrema > Rhinatrema bivittatum. The sequence continues at coordinate 449,771,348 of NC_042615.1, read as the reverse complement.
CCCCTAGGCAAAAATTTGTCCACAACACGCTTGTGGCCCATATTCCTCCTAGGTTGTCACTGGATCTCTCTGCCCCCCCCCCCCCCCTCCCCCAGGAACCTAATAATGATTCTAAGGTCCCCCTTGTCAGGCCCTGCTGCATACGTTGACCAGCTGCCCTCCCCCACCCCTCAGAGCTGTGGAGTTCTCCAATCACACTGCACATCAGACCCCTTTGCAGAAAATCATACATTCCCACTCTAAGAACCATTTTCTATTGACCCAAAGGAAATTCCCTTTTGTGGTTCTCCCTCATACCATTACTTAAAGCAATATACCAAATCCCCTTAATAAACCTCTGACACAATGACTCATCACAACAAACCATAAGTATGGGTTAAGTTACAATTCTGTAAATTTCTTCCAGGAACAAATCTCTAGAAATCAGTACATGATTTAGGGCCCCCATCATATTAATGTTATGGGGACTCTGTACTGCAGGTTTCCTCCCATTTTGTGTCTTTGGGGAAAATGCTTAGAATATATGGTCCATGTTCACTAAATGGAAATTGTATTTTAAAATTTTTGTGAATACGATAACAAATATATGAATGTGTAGAAAGAATTCATGACAGATAGGCCCTCTAATAAGATATTTGTAGTAAGAGTGCATGAAAGATTATAATATAATAATATCTTCAGATGGCTTCCTATAATCCAAAGAAAGTCTCCAAAGTCACAGTTTTCATTAAAACCATTTGCTATTTTCTGTCATTAAAGCCACATTCTAGAAATTGAAATATCCATCATCCAGATTATAGAATGGTAATATAATTGGTGCCTCAAGATGGAGTCAAAAGAGTTTTAGCAAAAGGTTGAGTATGCATAGGATGAGGCACATTCTGAAAATATATTTAAAAATAGGTCCATTTTCAGTTGCTATGCAGCTCGGCAAGTTAGCCAGATAAATATACCCGCCTATCTTATAGTTAGCCAGTTATGTCTAACTGGCTAACTTTAGGACAGCCCAACGGCCCAACCAGAGTTAGCCACATTGGTAAAGTGGTTAACTTCGAATGACTTATGTGGTTAACTCTGCTCCACTCAGAAATGCTTGCTTTCCACACGCCCCCCCCCCCCCCCCCGAATGCTCCCAACTTATGTGGCTAAATTCTAGCTTTACAACTCATTAAGCGGCTAGAATTAAGCTGCAGATGGCTCTCAATATAGCCGGTTAGCTATTTAGACAGATAACTTTTCTGTTATCCGTCTAAATGGCATTTGAATAATCAGTGCTTAAATCTTATTCTTTAAATTTAATGCTGAGAAAAAACATAAAACAATTTCTTGTAAAGTGAGGACCATCAAAACACCCCGCAGATGCTGGAGGAAAAGTTTTTTGCCTCCAGTGCTTTCACCGATGATGGGTCTTAAATAATCATAGGTCTAATAGTTTGTGAAACATCAATTTTTTTTTAAAGAATTTGTATATGCTCTAAAATAACAGTAATGAAGACACATACTTCCATTTATTATGCCTGACATGATATCATATTATAAGAACCAGAAGGGTCTTAATGACCTGGAGAAGAACTAGGCAAACGGTTGGAGTACTTGGTTAACCGGTCATTTCAATTATGCATATACATTGGTTTTTAGATGAGTAGGTCCTGCTTTACTTACACAAGTATATTTTTCAAATAGGTAAATAAAGTATCAATGTTCAATGCATTGAAATACTTGCTTTCAATGCATTACATGTATTGAGGCGTAAGTATACATACGCACATAGGGGTAGATTTTAAAAGGTGTGCGTGCACTACTCGGCGCACACACATGTACACCCGATTTTATAACTTGCGTGCAAATTGTGCAACTTGCATGCACCAAGCCCACGCCAAGCAGCGCTGCCTTTCCCCGTTCCCTACCCAGGCAAATGGCCGCTATGCCGGGAGCCTCTGACCCTGCCCCGCCCCCTTCCCGCCCCTTTAGTAAAGCCCCGGTACTTACACGTGTCCCGGGGCTTTAAGCGCTTCACCGGGCCTTTTGAAAATAGGCCCAGTGCGCGGAACCCTTTGAAAATCCGGCCCATATGGGGGTAAAGAAATGTGTATTTTATAATATGCGCCTATATGACACACACACGTTATATGTTACTATTGTAAATCTAAGCGTGACATATAGGCGCATGTATGCCACTGCATATAGTTGTTTGAAAATTATCCTCAGAGAGTGCTTATAAAAGACACGTTTTAAATAAGGTGCTTATTGAGAACCTTGAGTAGCACAAAGGAAAACTATTCAATCTACATATCAGACTAGTGGATAAAGTATGTTATAGTATTCCTAGTATAAATGGCATTTTCAAAGCATTTCTAGTGTGTATTGAGGTTTCTTAATGCTGAAAATATTTGCATATAATGATGGCTCCCTGAGAAAATACCATATTTTGAAAAACTGTTGGGGAAAATATTTTATGCCCCATTGACAAGATAAAAATGTCAATTGTATAAGGCAAAAGCATATTTTATTTTGCTTAGTTTCTTTCCTGGATAAGCATGTCGTTGATATATCATCCGTTGCGGCAGTGTACAGCATTAGGAATGTTTTCTGCTGTAATATCAAGAACATCACTTTATGGCATTCTAACGATGCTTTTTCTCAAGATTAATGTACTTGAACCTAAATATTTTCCAAAATGACATTCTGAAAAACAGTTAGCTAATGCTAGAAATCTTTCTTTATAAAATATAGTAAAACAATAGTTCCATGAATAGAATAGATCATTATGGTGCTCATTAATGTTGACTTTTTTTTTTTTTTTGCTTATTTGTTTTATGGAAAGTTGTCTTCTCCAACTCCCTCTACAAAAATGCTTTCATATGAAACAAAATTGATAAAGAAAACAGCAATATTTTTTGATAAGCTCAGAAGCATGGCTTTTCTATTTTGCTAGAAGTTATTCTTAAAAAAAATGAAATTCCAAGCCAAATGGATAAACATGGCTAAATTGAGACGAGCCAACATGGATTTATTCAGCAAGTTGCTTAAGGTTAATTAGCTAACATTGCTTCTCACTGGCTTACTCAATATTACCTATACACGAGGTCCTGAGAGCCCCCACACAGGATCCCCTTCCATGCTACCAGTGTCTTAAAGATAGCATGGGGTGCCCAAAAGCACCCCCAGGATTATTTTTCCTCTCTGGCCAAGAGATAAAAGAAACAGTGCAGAATTGGGACCCCCCTCCCTTCTCATCAAGCCCTCCAGTTTTAAAGTAAAATCTTCTGACTTCTGCCCTAATCTCTCCTCCCAAACCTCTAGATTAAAGCAGCAGTGTCTCCAGGCCACTCCCATCCCCATTCTTCTAACCTGCCCAGAAGGTCTCAAAAGTCCTAAACTCATGCTGGGAGGCAATAGAATCTTACCGCATTTCCAGCGTCCAACATTGCCCTGACAGTGACGCTAGTAGCATATATTACTGGTATTATTGTCAAAGCAACGCTTAACACCAGGAACATGTTGATTTTTTTTTTTGGGGGGGGGGTTCTAGATGCATCAAAACGCTAGGTGTTTGGGCAGGAGGAGAACCAGAGCTGCTTCTGCTTTTATTTAAATATCTAGGGAACAGGGCATTGGTTTTAGAGGGCAGAAGCTTTTACCTTAACATTGGAGGACTGGGCAAGACAGAAGGAGATCCTAATGATGCTCATTTTGCTGTCATCTGATGATATGTACAAGGAAATAATCCAACCTATAAATATACCATGCTGGGTTCCGTATTAGGAGTCATCATCTAGGAAAAGGATCTTGGAGTCGTTTTTGACAATCCTCTGAAATTCTTAATGCAGTGTGCGTGGGGGTTAAAAAAAACAAATAGAATTTTAAGAATGATTTGGAAAGTAATAGAGAATATGAGAATGTCTCCATATTGATCTGTGGTGCGACTGCACCTTGAGTACTGTGTGCAATTATATTCACCCCATCCTAAAAAGGATAAAGCAGAACTAGAAAGATACCAAGAACGGCAACAAAAATGATAAAAGGGATGAATCGACTCCCTTATCAAGAAAGGCAAAACAGGTTAGGGCTCTTTAGTTTGGAGCAAAGGCAGTTGAAAGGGGATATAGTTGAGGTTTCTAAAATCATGAATGGTGTGGAACACATACATAAGGAACAGTTATTTACCCTTTCAAATAATAAATACTAAGACTAGGGGAACTCCATGAAACAAGTAGCAGATTTAAATAAGAGTATTTTTTCACTCTGCACAAATCAAGCTATGGAATTTGTTGCCAGAGGATGTGTTCAAGGCACCTAGCATAGCGGGATTTAAAAATGGTTTGAACAAGTTTATGGAGGAAAAATCCATAAACCATTATTAGTCAGGTAAACTTGGGTAAGCTACTGCTTATTGCTAGGAGTCAGCAAGAAGGAATGAATCTGCTCTTTGTGATCGGAAGGGTTTTTGTGACCTGGATTAGCCACTGCTGGAGAGAGGGTGCTGGGCTCGATGAACTTTTGGTATGACTCATCATGGCATATTTTATGTTCCTATGTAAAGGTTTTTGACAGAATATAAGCACAGGATTTTTTTTACCTTGTCAAAAGGTTTCTGAATATAAGGCCATGGGCAATCTGAGAAATAAGACTCATACTCTGGGCTTCAACCTTACTTGACCAAAATATTAAACAAGATCCACATGTACTTTAGATTAATTGATTAATTGATCCTCCTGCTGCTGAGAACATTTTATTTCTTGCCAAGCAGCATCAGCCCAATCTACAGTCATCGTCTCTAACCATTTCCTAGTGAGGGGTGGAAAGAGCTCACATTACTGTCTACCATTGGCACACCATTTGAAAGTCTCATCTCAAACGTGGGATTATTGGATGAATACACGAGCCTAAAATATATTTTCCAGCCTTGTTAATCATTTCCTCTGGCTCTTCAATAAACCTTTATTTTGCCATGACAGCATTCTTTCATCAATTGTGTAGCAAGTGTATGCATAATTTAATTTAGAAAACAACCCCTGGAAAACTCCCCATACATATTTTCACCTTCTAATTTATGCAGGTACTTTTCACAGAAAAACTTTTTAAAATGCAAAAGTATGCACATAGCTCCAAATCCTGCCCAACCTTGCCACCAGCCACAATCTATGTGCACACATTTAGGGGTAGACTTTCAAAGGCTTACGCGCGTAACCCCCGAAAACCTACCCCTGCACGCGCCGAGCCTATTTTGCATAGGCTCGGCGGCACGTACCCAACTGAAAGAAAGTTTTTGTAATACTAAAGTTAGACAATAAATTGTTTTGGAAGTTGATGCTGCTACAGCATACCTATGGGAACCTGTGAACCCTTGATTAATCTATGCCTTTTAAAACATTTTTGTAATCTCTGACTGCTGGTAATCCCAGAAAATAAAAAATTGGAAGTTTGAATATATTGTCTGAGTAAGTTCCTAATTTATCTATAGATGTGAGTTTCTGGGGACAAAATTGTGAGAGCAATCAGAGGAATTCATAGAGGGAAGAGCTATGTGGCTTGACGTCCCTGTACAGTGGAAGAAAATTGCCCTTTCCTCTTGGCCCACATCCACTGCAGCATCTGTTTGACCCATTTTGTGAAATGTGCCTCCCAGCAAGCATCAAAACGTCTCACCTTTTATTTGCCTTTCTGGGAGGGTTACACTCAGGTAAAGCACTGTTTTACCTATGTAAATGGCTTTTAAAGGGTGTTTCCAATCAAAGCCACATACTTTGCCTTAAAAGCAGTACTGCAAATCATGGAAAAAGCATTCCCTTCACATACAACATGTCTTCTTTTAGCTACTCTAGTGCTTCCATCTCCACTCTGTCCCTCCTAGAATAGAATACTTTGACAATTCAAAACTGACAGTTCAATTAGAGCAATATGGAAGGGTGGGGGGGGGGGGGCGGAGAGAGAGAATAATTCTCATCTGCCTTGCAAAAGAGAGCCATTCCCAGCATTCAATACAACAAGAAGGATGGCCAATGTAACACCAATTTTCTAAAAAGAGTTCTGGGGTGATTCAGAAAACTGACTAATGAGCCTGACTTAAGTGCCTGGCATAATGATGGAAGAGATTCTTAAAAAGCAAAATTACTGGCTACATAGCAAGGCATAGCTTAATGAGGAAGAGTCAGCATAGTTTTAGTAAAATCTGTTAGATATTTTTGAAAATGTGAATAAACATGTTGATAAAGGTGTAGATTTTCAGAAAGCATTTGACAAAGCCTCTCATGAGAGAGATTCCTCAAGAAATGAAAGTCATAAGACAGAAAGTAGTGTCTTAAAAGGCTGAAAGTAGTGGTTAAAAGGCTGAAATCAGAGGGTAGGACTAAATGGCTAGTTTTCCAAACGGAGACAGGTCATTAGTGGAGTATCACAGGGATCATCTATACTGGGACCTATGCTGTTTAATATTCATAAATGATTTGAAAAAGAGAACAATGAGTGAAGAGATCACATTTGCAGATGATACAAAATTATTCAAAGTTGTTAAAACAGCAGTGGATTGTGAGGAACTGCCGAAGGATCTTGCAGGACTGAGAGACTTGGCATCTGAATGTTAGCTGCACACATGGGAAAATAACCCAGGTACAGATATGCAACGCTCCTAAGTTCTGTATTAGGAGTCACCGCCTTGGAAAAGGATCTTGGAGTCCTTGAGGACCATACATTGGAATCCTCAGCATAATGTGCAGTGGTGGTCAAAAAAGCCAATGGAATATTAGGAAAAATTGAAAAAGGAATGGAGAATAATACCAAAAATATCATATTGCCTCTGTATCAAGACATGATGCAACCACATCTTGAGTAGTGTATGTAGTTCTGCTCCTCCTATCTCAAGAAAAACATAGCTGGATCGATGATGTGCCTAGGAGTCTCAGGTGTGTCTTCTGGCTCAACAGAGCGAGAAAGTGCATCTGCATGAGTGATAGCGGAACTCGAAGTTGAAGCGTTCAAAGAACAGGGCCCAGCAGGCTTGTCTAGGGTTAAGTAACTGGGCCTGCTTTAGGTGTTCTAGATTCTTGTGGTCAGCAAATATTGTGAATTTGTGTTGCACCCCTTCTAGCCAGGGACGCCATTCCTGGAGGGCAAGTTTCACTGCTAGGAGTTCACGGTCCCCTATAGTATAATTTTGTTCGTGGAGGAAAATGTATGTGAGTAGAAGGAGCATGGTACTAGAATTCCCTTAGTGAAGTATTGACTCTAGACGACTCCTGCTCCAATGGTGGATGCATCGACTTCGACAATGAAGGGGTGGTTAGGATCTGGATGTCATTGACACAGACCGGTATAGAAAGCTTTTCAAGGCGTGGAAAACTGACTGGGCCTTGGGGCTCCAGACTCAAAGGTCACATCCCTTCCTAGTCATGGTGGTGAGTGGAGCGGCCAGCGTGGAGTAATTAGTGATAAAGTTTTGATAGTAATCTGTGAATCCAAGGAATCTTTGTAGGGCGCAGAGGCACACTGGTTGAGGCTAATCTTGAATACCCTGGAATTTTTCGGGGTCCATGGTGAAGCCACAGTTGGACATGATGTAGCCTAAGAATGGAAGACTGGGTTGTTCAAAAATGCACTTCTCTAATTTCGCATAGAGTTGATGGTCTCTGAGGCGTTGGAGGACTGTTTGAACGTGGGAACGATGAGACTTCAGATCTTTGGAGAATATTAGTATATCATTCAGATATACTACGACAAATGAGTACAAAAGGTCCCAAAAGATCTTGTTCATTAACCATTGAAATACTGCAGGGGCGTTGCAAAGCCCAAAGGGCATTACTACATAATCGTAGTGGCCGTCTCTTGTGTTGAAGGCAGTTTTCCAGATGTCTTCCGGTTGAATGCATACAAGGTTATAGGCCCCTCAGAGAACCAATTTTGTAAAGATTTGTACATCCTGCAGGCGATCAAATAGTTCACTAATGAGTGGCAGTGGATAGCGGTCTTTATGAGTTATTACAATCCTCTGTAGTCTATGCAGGGTCTTAAACTTCCATCTTTCTTCTTTATGAAGTAGAACCCGGCTCCTGCCGGGGAATTAGAGGGTCTTATGAATCCTTTATCCAAATTTTCCTTGATGTAGGCTGACATTGCTTGGGTTTCAGGGAGTGAAAGGGGATAGGTTCTGCTCTTGGGAGGCATGGTTCCAGGTAGAAGTTCTATGGGGCAGTCAAACTCTCAGAGTGGAGGCAGGATGTCAGAACATATCTTTGAATTTCAAGTACGGGGCAGGTAACCCAGGAAGGGTTGCAGAATTTAGAACGGTTACTGATGGAGATACTTGTCATAAACAGTGGGTCTGACATTAAGGGCCCCACTGAGTTAGTTGCAGGGATTGCCAGTTGAATTGGGGTGCGGGTAACTGGGACGTACTGGGCAAGTCTGAAGAAGGTGTCCGGAACCGTTGTAACATAAGCAAAGGTCCACTTTTCTGCGTCGGAAGCGTTCCTCTGGAGTCAGGCGGCCACAACTGATTTGCATGAGCTCCTCGGGAGGCTGAGGAGCCGCTGGTAAGGCCTTCAACTGAGGACTTGCCGAGTGGGTTGATCGTAGGACAGGAGGTTGTAGGACCCTGGTGGTGTTGTCACAGACGATAGTCGATTCTACTGACCAGGGAAATCAGGTCTTCCAGAGATACAGGGATCTTGCGGGCAGCCAGTTCATCCTTAAGGGCAGGAGACAGTCCCTTGAGGTAAAGTGCCCGCAAGCAGTCTTCTTGCCAACCTAACAGTAGCTAGTGTTCTAAACTCCACTGTATATTCAGCGAGAAATTGTGAGCCTTGACGGAGGTGGAGTAGGTTGTGGCCAGCAACCGCCTGTCGGCCTGGATCCTCGAAGGTACATTGGAAGACGGAGATGAACTGAGGAAGCTGGTGAAGGATGGCGTCAGAACGCTCACAAAATGGAGAAGCCCATGCCAGGGCCTTCCCCTCAAGGTGCGAAAGGATGAATGTGATTTGTTGCCTCATCAGGAACAGCAAGGGTTGCAGTGAGAAATGCATATAACATTGATTTATGAAGCATCGACAAAGGCACGGATCCCCATTAAAACGGAGTGGAGCTGGGAGGGCCAGCGGTGCCTATGAGGGCAAGGTGTGGGCAAGAGCCCCTGGGTTGGCCATGACAGATTCCTCCAGTTGAGAACATATTTTCTCCACCGAAGAAGCCAATACTTCCATGATCCATTGCTGCTCTCGGACACGAGTGACCAGACCAGGGATGGCCTACAAGGCAGGAGACTCCGCTGAGTCCATGGCCTTGGCAACCTGTTGTGCTGGAGGTGGACCCTTGGCCTGGTGCAGGATTGTACGGCTCTCTAGTCAGACCCAGAGAGTGCCTGCCACCAGGAGGCAGAGCACAAAAGGAGACAGAGGCTAACTGGAGCTTCACCAATAACAGTCCGGGGTTTCCGCAGGTTGAGCCCTTGGGTACCCAGATCGCCTGGACTTAGGTGGGCCTCTGGTGGTCTCCCAGAGAGATAGCAGAGGGGTGTGCCCACCACAAGCAAGGGTGTGCGGTTGAAGCAGAATGGATGGACTAGACCCGAACTGGAAGCTCCGAAGACCTCAGGGAGGTAACAGTTCAGGAAGGCTCTCCAGGCGAGACAGGCAGCGCCTGCAGATCTAGTCAAGCGGAAGCTGTGGTCAGTTTCCAAGCAGGTTGGTCTGGTAGTCACAGTAGGGCAGAAGAGAGTGTCCGAGTGAAGTGCAAGGGTCAGGGCCAGAGTATCAGTCCAGGAGCAGTCAGCCAAAGCAGTGGTCAATACCAGAGTTAGTCCGAGCGTAGTCAAGGCAAGCGAAATCAGTTCCAGGCTGCAGACAGAAGAATGGTCAGACCGGCAAAGGTCAGTCCGAAGAGGTACTACCTGAGAAGGATACAGGAACACACGGAGACCCTGGGAATGAAGAGACGCTGGAACAAGGAGACACTGGAAAGAGAGAACACTGGAACACAAGTAGGCAAACTAGTACACCAACGGTGTCAACCCGATTGCCCAGGCGGGGATCAAGAGACTGAGCCCTGTCTTTTATACAGGTCTCAGGTGATGTCATCATGGCGCGCTGTGGAAGAGTTTCCCACGCTTGGCCCTTTAAATGGCCGGGAGTTCCGCGTGCGCTTAGGGGCGGACCCGACGCCAACATGGATGCCAAGCCTCGGCATGAGGGGCCGGGAGAGCTAGAAGGCCTTGAAGGCCTGGGAGAAGCCGCAGGACGCCACGGATGCTGGGAGATAGTGGCGGTGGCAAGGCCATCACTCATGGAGAATCGCACGAAGCGAGCAGTTCCAGCCGCGGTGCCAACACGGCCGGAGTGCGCAACAAGCAGAGCTCGAGAAAGTGCGGAGAAGGGCAATAAAAATGATAAAGAGGATGGAAGAGTTCCTCTGTGATGAAAGGCTGGATGAAATTTTAGAGCTATTCAGCTTGGAAAAGAGATGTCTGAGAGAAGGAAATGATAGAAGTTTATAAAATCGTGAGGGAGGTAGAACAGGTAAATTTGGGATGGGCATTTACCTTTTCAAATAATACTCAAACAAGGAGACACTCCATGAAACTAACTACCAGCAGATTTAAAACCAATTGTAGAAAGTACTTTTCTCATTCAGTGCACAGTCACGTTGTGGAATCTATTGCCAGACGATGTGGTCAAGGTGACTCGCATGCCAAGGTGTAAAAGACCAAATTCCTGGAGAAAATGTTAATAGACCCCCTATTAACCGGGTAGACCAGGGAAAGCCATTGCTATTGCTGGAAGTGATTAACAAGAAATAAATTTGTTTTCTGGGATCTGCTGGGTACTTATGACCCAGATTAGCCACTGTTGGAGTCAGGATGCTGGGCTCAGTGGACCATGGTCTGATACAACATGACATATCTTATGTTCTTACATAGGAAAAGTACAGCACATATGCACAGTATATATACTGTATCTACAAAACCCAACCTATTCCATGACCCCAATGAAAAGCCTGCAGTAAGGAAACAAAAGTTTGTTTAAATGTTTGGGTTTTTTTGTATATAAATCTTTTATATTTAATGCATTTCCTGTGTACTGTAAATTTTTCTATGCCATATATTCAGAAGTACTGTATATGGACCAAGTGTATGCAAATACATCTGATGAAATATTTTTGTAGATATCCTCAAAACCAGGTTGTGGCATTTGAACGCACCGTTGATTTTAGACAGCATTTAAAAATAAGAGCAGGATGCTAAAAAAAAAAAAAAAAAAAATGTTTTGTCATCTGACAGCATAAAAGAAGATGGCTTATTCCAACAACATTTCCTATTTTTTTTTCCAAAAGGAGACAAAAGTTTTAAACTTTCCAGATTTGTTCCCATGAGAAGTCATTGGATTTGTGTGACTGCAGCAGCATGCCAGGCTGGAGTAACTCCTGCCTCAGGCAGGAATACATATATTTAGCACTAAGGGCTCCCACAGGCGAATAAAAAATGCATGTGTATAGGAGTGAATAGGTGTTTGTGGGCAAGCCCGTGGGCGGAGTGGAGGCCATTAGTGGGACATATACAGTGGCTTCTCCTCCTGCCTGCCTTGTGTAGCCTTTCTCAGTCAGTGATGACTGGGTTTTTTTTTTTCCCTTTATTTTCTGCCAAACATAACGGTTGTCATTCAGCACAACACAAATATTTCTGCTATGCAGACTCCGGAGGCCACAAAGGATTTGGAAGGTTTGAACCCTTTGTGGATGCTGGATGAAAGCCGTGCCGTGCCGATCAGGTGTTTCCCCTCAGATATCCTGGGAGCCTAGGCTTCGCCTGGTGAAAGGCTGGTGAACAGCAACCTGCGTGACCGCGGTCGAGGCAGGGCAGGGCTGCTTCCAGAGCACTGGCGAAACGACTGAACCCCCCTGCGGCCGGGCTAAACCGGGAACGTTTTCCCACAGATCACAATCATACCGGTTTACATTAAAACAGGAGATGCAGGGAAAAAAGTTACCTTTGTCAAATACATTTAACATTAATAACAATGGTTATTATCTGGTTGTTTTTGTGCTTTGCTTAGTTGTGTTTGGAAACACTGCAAAAATAAACTTCAGGGGGCAGCAGACAATAACCGGACTCAGTAGAAATAGTGAGGCACGGCAACAAGGGGCAGTGTAGAAATGGTGTGTTGCGCAGTGCAGCGCCTGAGTGAGCACACCGAGCTGTTTTAACATTTTTTTTTAAAACTCCTTTATCCTGAGGGGCTGCGTCCAGAGCGCACGCTTCCTCATGTAGAATTGCATCGTCTTATTTCCTCAGTTCAGGCAATAAAACGTTCTCTTAAAAGCTGCCTCCGCCAACCTAAAGTACCAGATACCGGAAGAGAAAACAACTATTTTGAAAATGTTTACTCTTACGCTCTTATTCATTTTGGTTTTCAAGACTTTTCACATCAGAATCTGCAGTAAGAGTCACTTATGCGCAATTTATAGGTTGGTAGAAATACATTTTATTTCCACATTGTGAATTCAATAATAATAATAATAATAATAATAATAATACTGCAGGAAAGATCAGATTGTCTTTTTGATCTCACATAGTATTTGTCAAATTTAAATGATGACATACCCAAGGACATTGTAACTAGAGACGATTTGGAAACTTAGTACAATCTGTATTCAGGGACGTTAACTTTACGTCAAGCGCGCAGGCGCACGAGCGGACCTACACTGGAATTTCAAATGATTTAAAATATGCCCACCATGTGTTACTCGAGCAAACGTGCATCATGTATCATCCTTTGGACTTTGTCAGCTTTAACACGCATGGGTCAGCGGATTTTCAAACATGCTCACGTAAAGGACATTCCTAGTTTTACCAATTACTGCACCAGTTTGCCCAGTCTATCTCGAGGTCATCCTCCAGATCCCTCTGCTTCTTCAGCCTGCAATTCCCCCAGTTGACCTGGACTCCTCACCCTGCCGTGTTAGGCCTAAAGAGCAATTTCTGCTGACTTACACCTCAGCAGCAGCAGTAAATATACGCGGCTAACAAGCCGCCACACGCTGCGGTCACTGGATTTAAAACACAGATTTAAGCGCATAACTGTCGGGCCCGACCCGGAGCGCTCCCAACACGCCGCCCATTGTTTTAACACTCGCACCTGCATATATACACACCTAATTTCCAGCTTTTAAAATTTGCGTTGCTCACACGCGGCCCAGATACTCGCATGTTTGGGCCTTTAAACACAAGCAATGCTTTTAAAATTCACCCTTTTGTCGGCACAGGATTTAGGTGTTGCCAAATTTGCCAAAGCCGGGATGCACCTACCATTGCAACATGAGAAAACAACATTGTTTAATTCTTCATTACCCTACACATATTTTTCTATAACACTGAGGAATACATTCCACTAACCTATTTTGTTATGATACAGTGCATGCCCCCTCTCCCAGCCCATTAGATTCCTGTGAGCCCCATTCTCCCACAACAACCAAATCCTTATCCCAGATATGCCACAAAACTTTGGGTGGGGAAACAATTGGACCACATCTGTATGAAAAAAATGTCATTGCAATAACAGGCTAAGATGACAAGTAAATCTTATTCAACGTTGTAGGCCAGAGACTGTTGAACTCATAGATTATGATTAGGAGAGATCGTGCATGGCTGTCTTTGGAAGGGATAAATTGGAGTGGCTGCCCCATGCCCTGAGCCTCAGCAGTTACCTCCTCCCACAATCAGCTATTTAATTTCCTCTCAGCATCTTCCGTTGTGTGACTTTTCTTCCCATTCCCAAGCGCCACCATGGAGGAGCTGCTACCACCTGTGCAGTGGAAACGTTTGCAGCAGGCCAGGAGCTACAGCATCAGATGATTCAGACAGGACTCCTCCCACACACGCCTTTCCCTACTTTTCATTCTCAGGGTCCAAGGGGGGCCCCCACTTCACATGATTCAGCCTGCATCTTCCCCCTTCTCCCCCCTACCAGGGTCAGATTATTGGTTTAGCTAATCAGCCATTCTGGGCCCTATCAGCCCTTGATACAACTGAGCTCTCCAAATGGTCATGTTGGAACTTCCAACTTGATTTACTGCACCTTCCACTCAATTTATAAAGGATTCTGGTCCTTCTAGTAGTTAGCTATATCTCTATAGGAAGCCCACCTAGTAACTCGAGGTGAGGTTTAGGTAGTAGTGTAGGGGTTAGGGGCCACATGCAGAGTGAGAAGTATGAACAGAACAGTATACTCTTGTGAAGATTTGATGTCCTTCAGAGTGAGGAAACTCACCCAAAGATGAGATTTGTACAATGTTCTCTCACCCTACCTTGATGGACTCTCTCCACCTTGTAGATTTTCTCTCTCAGGAAAATGCAATTATATAGGTATTAATACACTTTGTGGTAGTACCAGTGCACATTGTGATAATTACCATAAAACACACTACTTTTTCTACTACATGCTATTTGATAAATCTAGGCCTAAGTTTGTATCTGCAGCAATGGGGAGAGTAAAGTGACTTTCACAAGGAGTAAGACGAACCTTGGTCTCGTGGCTCATAGACCATTGCTGTAACCACTAGGCTAGTCCTCCACTCCAAACATTTAATGCTACAAAAAATGTAAACAAAGGTATTTCTTATTGTAACTATAATCAGAAAATGACTACCCATAACAGTAACCTTTAAGATTATAAGGGGAATAATCAACGTTCAAAAATCTCAATTCCTGAATGTTAATAGATTACAATATTAAGCATAAGAAAGATAATATAAGAGTCCATTGGTCACTGAGTTGAAACACCAGAAATATATGAACAGAGTAGACAAAATCAGTACATCTAGCTCAAGGTCAAGTGAAATAAACCCATTCAATTTCCCTATTTAGACCCTGAGGAATTAAAGTCTGAAGGGTATATATCTATCTCTGTTCATGCCGGAATAGCATTTCAGAGAAATTACCCCCCATGTAGATGGAGTTAAAACATAAATAACAAAAAAGTAAAATCCTACACCGAGTGTGCCGCCGCTAGCCAGTGTGTGAGTAGTGGAGCTTCTTCCCGGCAAATACGAATACTAGAGCGGTGTTCTATGATCCGAGTCTTAATTGGTTATAGAGTTTTCCCAACATATAGTTATTGGCACTCGGTGGAGGATTTGAAATGTTTTGATTAATTGATTGAGTGTGGGATATCATTCCATTTCTTCCTTTTGGAATTTCTCACAAAATTTGTAAGCCACATTACTTGAACATTTCCTGGAGAGCATGAAAATTTTAATGCACTTCCCAATGCTCCCAGGTTGTATCCTTAAAAGCCCCAAGCAGACTGCATACTGCCCCCACCCCCATAGAGTAAAAAGCCTTGGGGCCTATTCAGACTCCCCTGTCCCATCCCCCACCCCATCGTCCCATGAGGCAGCCAAAGTAGAAAAAGCAAAGTAAAAAGTCCCAGTTTCAAAAACCCCAATTCTTCTGAGTTAAATTAATCCCTCCTGATCTTCCCACCCCCAGCCCCCATCCCCAACCCCCATCAGTTTTTACAACTCCCTGTTCATTTATTGGAACTCTACTCCCTAGGAGTCAGATCCTGTCGTCACCATTTTAAAAATGGCACCAGTTGGCTGCATAGACACTTTTGCCCCTATCATGTGATAGGGGAAAAATGTCTTCATGGCCATTTAACTTTAAAACCAGCTCATGGGCACACATTGGCACGTGTGTGCCAATACACACCCAGGGATGCAGCCATTTTATAACTTGTGCGCATATATGCTTGCATGTTATAAAACAGCCTGGGTGAGCGCCCAGGAGCACAAATCCCGCTTCTACCACATAAGTCATGGGGTTTTAAAAGGGCAGCATGCCCACACTCCCCTTTTGTCTCTAAAGCAGAGGACTTTAAACCTCAGAGGTACTTTCCAATTGAGGTTTCCTTGCAAATGATGTGTAAAATGGCAAGGATCTAATTTTATTTTTTAGGATCCTACCCAACTGGAAAGGTTATTGAATGATAAATCTTCTGATGCTGGCTAGATGTAGGAATAAGTGGCCTTGTTTTAGAAAATGGTGTTGCTTTTCTTTGTAATACGTTTTCTGTTATGACTTGGGAGGTGGACCCTTGGTCCGGCGATGAACGTGTGCCCAGCCACCGGAAGGCGAGGCCAATTCCAAGGATCACATGAGGTGGGCGATGGAAATCTGGATGCAGGCGCCTCCTCCAGGTCGTGTGGTCCAGATAGCTGGTGCCTCCAGCAGGTTGTGGGATCAGGAGCTGGCGCCTCCAGCAGGTTTGGGATCAGAAGCTGAGCTGGCGCCTCCAGCAGGTCGAGGGATCAGAAGCTGAGCTGGCGCCTCCAGCAGGTCGAGGAATCGGTATGCACAGTCCAGAAATCAGTGCCAAGGGAAACTCCGCAGCCGGTCCAGAAGTCCAGTACCAAAGAATATTCCACAGCCGGTCCAGGGATCGAGAGCCAAGGATACTCCACAGCCGGTCCAGGGGTCGAGTGCCAGAAGAATACATCGCAGCCGGTCCAGGGGTCGAGAGCCAGAAGAATACATCGCAGCCAGTCCAGGGGTCGAGAGCCAGAGAATACAACGCAGCCAGTCCAAGAATCAAGCACGTAGTATCAAATGCAGGAACAGAACTCAGGAACAAACCACGAGAGCCAAGAAGCCAAGGCAAGGTCTGGGGCTCCAGACCTTGCCTTAAATAGTCTAAACCCCATTGGAGCCCGCAGGAAGGTGTCCCGTCATTTCCTGTCGTGGCCCCTTTAAGAATCAGCTTCTGCCGCACGAGTAGCCCTAGGGAACTCGGCGGGGGCGGAGCCAATGGAACAGGAGAATGGCCAACACCGCGGCCATGTTGGTAGCAGCAGGAATCGCCGCGGGACGAGCCCATCGACGCCGGAGAAGTCATCGTGAGCGGGGCGGTCTGCCGCGCCGGTGAGTGCTTGGCCCCGGTCGCGGCTTGCCACTGCTGGTAGCCATAACATTTTCTTATATCTCTCCCATATGTGATATTGATACAGTGATGTGTTAAATTTTATGTTGAACGGTGTTTCATTTTTTCTTGTTTTCTTCCATAACCTACCAGTTTATTTCTAGTTTTCTTAGAATATTAAATTGAAATGTTATAAATAAAGAGTTAAGAAATGGGAGAAAAGGCAATATCTGGAAAGTTATGTACACTAATGCTCAAAGTATGGGAAATAAAGTCACGGATCTAGAGGCAGTCTTTGAAGAAGCTGATTTAGATTCAGTGACTGTCACAGAGAATTGATACACAGAAAACCATGACTGGGATATAGTTATAGTGGGCTGCAATCTATTCAGGAAGGACTGGGAGGGAAGGAAGGGAAGAGAAGTGATAACATATATAAAATAATATTAAAGCAACAGAATTTAATGGCTTACAAGGTAAGGACAAGGCACTGTGGGTTAATTTGGAAAGAGGGAATGGAACATCTATTTATATTGGTGTACTATACCGATCTCCATCACAGACAGAGGAGATGGATAGAGATTTAATGGAGGATATTCACAAAATTGCTAGGAAAGGGGACGTGATATTTGGGGATTTCTATCTGCTGCATGTTGATTGAGACATCCCAGCTGCAGTGTATTCTAGAAGCAAGGAGATCCTGGATTCTCTGCAAGTAGAATTTATCTGTCAATTGGTAACATAACTCACTGGGAGGGGGCCATACTGGACCTGGTGCTTACCAACGGAGATGGTATCGCTAATGTTATAATGATCCTCTGGGATCCAGTGATCACCAGATGGTGTGGTTCAGTATTAGAACATAGAAGATGAAGGTTCATTCGTAGGCAAGGGGCCTATGTTACGGTTACCAGACGGATATAGTGGAACCACAGTTTAGACCGCTTACCTAGTGTAGTAGTATTCGGGACGCTGGGGATTAGTGCAGGCACCGGACGGCAGTCCGGGTCAGGACAGGCGGTAAGCAGAGTAATCCAAGGCACAGTCCGGGTCGATGCAGGCAGCAGGCAATCAGGAATCACAGCAAATAATCCAACAGGGCAGGCAGCAGGCAGAATATCCAAGGCACAGTCCGGGTCGAGGCAGGCAGCGAGCAATCAGAACCACAGCAGATAATCCAACAGGGCAGGCAGCAGACAGAATATCCAAGGCACAGTCCGGGTCGAGGCAGGCAGCAGGCAATCAGGAATCACAGCAAATAATCCAACAGGGCAGGCAGCAGGCAGAATATCCAAGGCACAGTCCGGGTCTAGTCAGGAAGCGAGCAAAACAATATCCAGCGAAAGCTCAAAGACAATCGTGGCCGAAGCAGGAAACAGGAGAACTGCACTCCTTTAAATAGTTCCAATTTCCCGCGCAAAGGGACTCCGTCGGCGTCTGACGTCAGGGGGCGTGGCCAGGATCCGAATCGCGCGGGACTCCCCTCGTCGTCGCGCGATTTCAGCAAAGCCAAAATGGAGGGTCCCCCCAGCACTATCGAACCCGCGCTGCCGATGTCGCGGAAGCTGCCCGAGTGCGCCCCGGACCCCGGACGGACCCTGCCTCGCGCCGTGCTGCTCCGGATCGCGTGAGTGCCGTAACAGTACCCCCCCCGCAAGCCCCCCCCTCCCGCCCCGGAGGACCAGGCTTGGAGGGATAACGACGATGAAAGGCCCGGAGTAACCGACGGGCCCGTATATTACCAGAAGGCTCCCACGTGTTCTCTTCCGGGCCAAAGTGCTTCCAAGAGAGGAGGTATTGGAGCCGCCCACGCACACGTCGGGAATCCAAGATAGCCTGAACTTCGTAGCGATCATCCTCAGGCAGAACTGGGAGCGTGGGCTTTTGCAGACGATGAGGCCAGGACAGTACGGCAGGTTTCAAGAGGGAGACATGGAATGCGTTATGAATCCGTAAAGAGGACGGGAGACAAAGTTGATAAGTAACCGGGTTAAGCCGCTGCTGGACGGGGAAGGGTCCAATGAAACGCGGAGCAAACTTAGCAGAGGGCAATCGCAAGCGAAGGTGACGAGTACTCAACCAGACGAGGTCCCCACACCGGAGGGCAGGAGCCGGAGACCGCTGCTTGTCAGCCTGGCGCTTCATGGCAGCGGCGTGTTTAGTCAACAAGGCATGAGTTGCAGTCCATAACCGGGACATGGAGGCGACGGTAGTGTTGACTGCCGGACAATTAGAGGATGGACGAACAGGCAAAGGGAAGTTCGGATGCCGGCCATACACCAGGAAGAACGGAGAACAACCAGAAGCATGATGGACAAGGTTGTTATGGGAAATCTCAGCCCAAACCAACAGGGAAGCCCAATCGTCCTGCCGTTGATTCACGTAGGCCCGGAGAAATGCCTTCACCGATTGATTAGTCCGCTCCGTAAGTCCATTGGATTGAGGATGATAGGCGGAGGAAAACGCAAGTTTTACCCGTAGAAGTTTACAAAGATTAGTCCAGAACTGCGCCGTGAACTGGACACCCCGGTCGGAGACAATATCGAGAGGGAGTCCATGGAGGCGAAAGACATGGTGCAAGAAAAGACGAGCCAGTTCAGGAGCGGAGGGCAACCCAGGAAGAGGAATGAAATGCGCCATCCGGGAAAAACGATCCACCACCACCCAGATGACAGTATTCCCTGCGGAGGGAGGAAGATCAGTAATAAAGTCCGTGGCAATATGGGTCCACGGAGCCGAGGGAGGAGGGAGCGGCTGTAACAACCCGAAAGGTCTCCGGCGAGGCGTCTTCTGGGCCGCACATACGGGGCAAGAGTCCACGAAATTCTTGACGTCCCTCCCCCAGGTAGGCCACCAGTAATGCCGAGAAAGGAGTTCCTTGGTGCGAGCAACCCCAGGGTGCCCCGCCAGATGTGCAGAGTGGGACCAGTGAAGAACCCGTAAGCGGAGACGTTTGGGAACGACAGTCTTACCGAGAGGGACCGTGAATGCGGCAGCCACTTGGATCCTGGCGGGGTCGATGAGAAAGCGAGGAGGGTCGGGAGCATCAAGAGAGTCAAAGCTCCGGGAGAGAGCGTCCGCGCGGACATTCTTTAGGGCAGGCCGAAAGCGGACCAGAAAAAAAAACCGGCTAAAAAAAAGTGCCCATCGGGCTTGCCGGGGATTCAAACGCTGGGCAGTAGCCAAATATTCGAGATTTTTATGGTCCGTATAGACTGTGATCACGTGGCGAGCTCCCTCTAAAAGGTGTCGCCATTCTTCAAAGGCTAATTTTATAGCCAAGAGTTCACGATCACCGATGGTGTAATTACGTTCCGCAGGCGTAAATTTTTTGGAAAAAAATGCACATGTTACCCACTGGTCCTCTGCTGAACGTTGGAGAAGCACTGCCCCTACTCCCACGGCAGAGGCGTCTACCTCGAGAGTAAAAGGTCGTGCCGGGTCTGGACGGCGGAGACAGAGATCGGTGGTGAACTCCTCCTTCAAACGATGAAAGGCCAATACCGCCTCTTCTGGCCAGGGCTGCATAGAGACACCTTTCTTCGTAAGCGCTGTGAGGGGTGCCACTAAAGTGGAGAAATGGGGAATAAACTGCCTGTAGTAATTGGAAAAGCCCAAGAACCTTTGTAAGGCTTTCAATCCCACCGGTTGAGGCCAGTTGAGGATGGCGTTGAGCTTGGCAGGGTCCATGGACAACCCCCTGTTGGAGACAATGTAGCCGAGAAACGGTAACTGCGGCTGATGAAAGACACACTTCTCTAGTTTGGCGAACAGACGATGGTCACGGAGACGTTGGAGGACTTGGCGGACGTGAAGCACATGTTGAGACAAGGAGTGGGAAAAGATCAGAATATCGTCCAAGTATACTATTACATGGGAATAAAGAAGGTCACGGAAGATGTCATTAATCATGTCCTGAAATACCGCGGGGGCATTACAAAGCCCGAAGGGCATCACGCAATATTCATAATGACCATCATGGGTATTAAACGCGGTCTTCCATTCGTCCCCCTCCCGAATTCTGATCAAGTTATAGGCCCCTCGTAAGTCCAATTTGGTAAAGATTTGTGCCCCCTTAATGCGGTCGAATAATTCCGAAATGAGAGGAATGGGGTACTTGTTTTTCCTGGTGATAGAATTAAGACCACGGTAGTCGATGCAAGGTCTTAAAGACCCATCCTTCTTTTTAACAAAAAAAAATCCGGCTCCAGCCGGGGAGGTAGAGGGTCGTATAAAGCCGCGCTCCAAGTTCTCAGCAATATACTGGCGGAGAGCCAGTGATTCAGGTTCCGATAGGGAGTAGGTGCGTCCCTTGGGTGGAATCTTTCCAGGTAGGATTTCAATGGAGCAATCATATTTGCGGTGAGGTGGTAAAGATTCTGCGTATTGCTTGTTGAAAACGTCCTGAAAATCCTTATAGGAATGTGGTATTCCATTAACAAGTTGCGTAGATTGCAGTGGAATTTCTGGAAACTTCTTGAGGCAGTGTTGAAAGCAAAATGGACTCCAGTTCGCAAGGTCTAGAGACGCCCAATCTATGTGAGGCTGATGAAGGCGTAGCCAAGGTAATCCTAGGATTATCTGATTAACAGATGACGGGAGTACTAATAGTTGAATGCTCTCTTGGTGGAGGAGACCGGTACGTAACAGCACAGGTCTGGTAATCTGGGTGATATGCATTCCCACTGGTCGTCCCGAGACAGAAGTTACCGACAGTGGAGTGGCCAAGGACTCCACCGGGATCTGATATTTCTGTACCAGAAGTTCCTGGATGAAGTTGCCAGCCGCCCCTGAGTCTAGGAATGCCTGCAGATGCAATGGTTCGTTGTTTAAACAAATGGTTGTAGGTAACAATACTTGTGGAGAGGGAGTGGTGGAACCCAGGGAGGCCTCTCCTACCCGACCTAGGTCCGGGAGTTTCCCGGTTTGTTAGGGCACTTGTTCAGGAAATGTCCGGCTCCTGCACAATACAAACAAAGGTTCTTGGCTCGTCTTCGATTGCGTTCCTCGGGAGTCAGACGAACCCGATCAATCTGCATTGGCTCATCTGTATCTGTTGACATCTGGCCAGATGCTGGAACAACCATCGGTTGCTGAAATGTTGGAGCCAAACGAAAATTTCTCCGAGTGGCGGCTCGCTCTCTAGTTCTCTCCTGGAAACGTAAGTCCAAGCGAATGGCGAGTCGAATCAAACCCTCCAAGGTCTCTGGAGGATCTCTACCTGCCATCTGATCCTTAATATTCTCCGCCAGGCCTTGACGGAAGATGGCAGTCAGACTTTCCTCGCCCCAAGCAAGTTCAGTGGCTAAGGTGTGGAAATGAACGGCGTATTCCCCAACGGTTCGGGAGCCTTGCTTTATCTGAAGGATATCATTAGCCGCAGAGGACGAGCGTCCTGGCTCATCGAATATCAGGCGAAATTCTTTAAGGAACCGATCTAAAGAATTGAGGATAGGATCATCTCGTTCCCATAGAGGGGAAGCCCAGGCTAAGGCCGGACCCTCTAACAAGGAGAGGATAAAAGTAGTCCTTGTCTTATCGTTGGGAAACGAGGCAGGTTGCAGAGAGAAATGCATTCTGCATTGATTAATAAATCCTCGACACAATGCCGCAGTTCCATTGAAACGAGGCGGTGGTGGTACCCTGACAGGGGTAGGGGTCACCACTGCGCTAGGTGCGGGTCCCGTTGGTAGGTGGGCTAAGGCATCCATACGTGCGACCAGTCGGTCCAGGACCCCTGTAACTTGATCCAGGACCCCCTGCTGTTGTTGGATTTTATTAGCCATTCCAGGAATGGCTTGTAAGGCGGTCAAATCCACAGGCTCCATGGCTTCGGCCAACTGTTACGGTTACCAGACGGATATAGTGGAACCACAGTTTAGACCGCTTACCTAGTGTAGTAGTATTCGGGACGCTGGGGATTAGTGCAGGCACCGGACGGCAGTCAGGGTCAGGACAGGCGGTAAGCAGAGTAATCCAAGGCACAGTCCGGGTCGATGCAGGCAGCAGGCAATCAGGAATCACAGCAAATAATCCAACAGGGCAGGCAGCAGGCAGAATATCCAAGGCACAGTCCGGGTCGAGGCAGGCAGCAGGCAATCAGGAATCACAGCAAATAATCCAACAGGGCAGGCAGCAGGCAGAATATCCAAGGCACAGTCCGGGTCGAGGCAGGCAGCGAGCAATCAGAACCACAGCAGATAATCCAACAGGGCAGGCAGCAGACAGAATATCCAAGGCACAGTCCGGGTCGAGGCAGGCAGCAGGCAATCAGGAATCACAGCAAATAATCCAACAGGGCAGGCAGCAGGCAGAATATCCAAGGCACAGTCCGGGTCTAGTCAGGAAGCGAGCAAAACAATATCCAGCGAAAGCTCAAAGACAATCGTGGCCGAAGCAGGAAACAGGAGAACTGCACTCCTTTAAATAGTTCCAATTTCCCGCGCAAAGGGACTCCGTCGGCGTCTGACGTCAGGGGGCGTGGCCAGGATCCGAATCGCGCGGGACTCCCCTCGTCGTCGCGCGATTTCAGCAAAGCCAATATGGAGGGTCCCCCCAGCACTATCGAACCCGCGCTGCCGATGTCGCGGAAGCTGCCCGAGTGCGCCCCGGACCCCGGACGGACCCTGCCTCGCGCCGTGCTGCTCCGGATCGCGTGAGTGCCGTAACAGCCTAGACTTCAGGAAACACTCATTTTGTTAAAATGGAGTAGTACCTCAAGGAATCATTATCTGATCGGGCAGGATAGAGCCCAGGAACCCAGGTAGGCCAAAAACCTACAACCTTCCCCCAGAACTGCAAATGATACTGTTGTCCCCTCCCCCCCCCCCCCTCCCCCCACTCCAGAGCTCTAAGTAGAGAGCTCCTATAAAACATCTGAAGTAGGATGTCCATTCCAGCACCCTCAAAGGGAGGAGGTGCACATGAATGGATCCTCCCCTAATTATTCCTTTCACTAACTGCAATAATGGCATATCCCATGGCTTAATGGTATCCAAAAATGGCTCCCAGTTAGAGCTGCAATTCCTGAAGCAGCCTTCTTAGGGTTAGAAGCATTATGCCAGAAGAGGAAGTTCCTGCTCTGTGATCTTATCTGCCAAACACAGAGTGACCTCTTCTCTGATCCAGCCTCCTCCATCCATCTAGAAACTGGAATGCCTGCCTAGGGTCCTGATGACACCTGTAGGCTGTCATTGATTCATAGGGGAAGCCTGGAGGCAAACCTGGGAAAGGCTACAACAACCCAAAAGAAACCCCACATCTCAAAAAAGATATAGTTGCGATGGAGAAGGTACAGAGAAGGGCGACCAAAATGATAAAGGGGATGGAACAGCTCCCCTATGAGGAAAGGCTGAAGAGATTAGGACTTTTCAGCTTGGAGAAGAGATGGCTGAGAGGAGCTTTGATAGAGGCCTTTAAAATCATGAAAGGTCTTGAACAGGTAAATGTGAATCGGTTATTTACTCTTTCAGATAATAGGTGGACTAGGGGGCACTCCATGAAGTTAGCAAGTATCACATTTCAGACTAATTGGATAAAGTTCTTTTTCACTCAACGCACAATTAAACACTGGAATTTGTTGCCAGGGGATGTGGTTAGTGCAGTTAGTATAGCTGTGTTTAAAAAAGGATTGGATAGGTTTTTGGAGGAGAAGTCCATTACCTGCTATTAATTAAGTTGACTTAGAAAATAGCCACTAATATTACTAGCAACAGTAACATGGAACAGACTTAGTTTTTGGGTACTTGCCAGGTTCTTATGGCCTGGATTGGCCACTGTTGGAAACAGGATGCTGGGCTTGATGGACCCTTGGTCTGACCCAGTATGGCATATTCTTATGTAAGGGAGGGAGCAGAAGACCGGCATGATAATGAGCTTAAGTAGCTCTTTTGAGTCTTTGCACCTCTCTCTCTTATTGTCTCCTCCGGCAAAAGGCTATTCTGTGCCTCCAAAGCCAATCTCACCCACCATGATGCAGTCATTTCCCCTTGCTCAGGTGTATAGCACAAGTAGAATCTTGCCACTCCAGAGTCCACAGAGCCACTTTTCTACCTCAGACCATGCCACTGTCTTAAGCCAAAGCAGCTTCTCCTTCTGCTGGAGTTGTCTCATCCTTTCTGCTGAGTTATGCACCTGGCAGGATCTGCCAGGAGCCTGGCTTAAACCTCTAGATGCCTTTCCCCAGTTCCTTTGTTCCCATGTCCAGGTTTTTTGCTTGCTGACCATGAGAGGGCACAGACTGGAGTAAGGGGGAAAGTAAGGGGCAGAGGGGCGGTGCCGTGTTGTGGAGGTCCTTCCTAATTTGCGAGAGCTCCTTGCTAATGCTGAATGCATTATCATTTTCCTAACAGATGCCAGTACTGCGATACTTTAAGTGAAATGGCATGACTCCGCTGTCAGTACGTAATAAATGACTCTTTAATATTTTAATGCATTCATTAACCTAGAAATACAGGAGCTTCTCTATAAACGGACAAATTTCACGTTGGTAAGGCTTTTACTCCTCTTTTCCAAAAGGCTCTCTCCTATTCTTTGTCTGCATTAAAAATATTGTGTAAATAGGTTTAACAAAACAGCAATTGTAGCAGAAATATTATGTGTTCAAGCTCTTAAAATGCCAGGGCTAATTGATCTCATGACAGCTGCAGTGCTTTTTAAGATAACACCTCACACTTTCTGGAGAGATTTTTTCACTTTGTTTACTGACATGCTTCACGTGATCATGAATGTGTTGTAAACTTCAGGGATCTTTGATCAGCTTAAATCTCATTTTGAACCCGCTTCACCTTATGAATTTTACACTCCATCCACAAAAGGGCCCTTTCCTGCCCTCCCTCCTCAACCCGTTCTGATCTATTTTTATCCCACCTACAAAAGATCAATAAAAGGCTGAAAGCTAATGTGACCGGTGTCACCTGCTTATTTTAAGATGGCATATAAATTCCTTTCAGAAACTTCCCTCTTTGATTTCGGTTCTTATACCAACAAACACTTCCTTGTATATGTGAAGAGGAAAAGAGAAAAATCAATAGAGTGAAAAATATGAGGTACAATTTTATGTCTTGCTTTTTCACTTCTTTTGAGCCAAGTTGTTGCTGTTTTCTTACCCATCTTTCCTATGATGTGCAAAAAGTGGTCCAGAAATCAACCCATCATCAGCCGGCTCAGATTTGTACATGCATACATTTTATATAAGATCTCACTGCATTTCCTGATGTCTCCCACCCTGCCAGGCTCGACCCAGCGATTGGATGCCCGTCCATAACCCCCTCAATGCAAAACAGTGGTTAGCGCGTCCAAAACGCATGACCAATTGCGTGCATAGGTAATAGTGCTCATCACATGCAAATACATGTTGATGAGGCTTGTTATCTATTCCCCCCGTGCAAAAAAAAAAAGTGTGCCCAAGGTGCACATTTATACTCACCAAAATTAACGCCTGCCTGAAGCACCCTGGAGAAGTGGATCAGTGTGTGTTATGCGAGGGGTGCTCAATCATGAGTGCTGATATTGCATCGGCCTGTGCATTGTTTAATGCATGTGCTAAATGCAGGCAAAAGTGTGGTGTATTGGTTACAGTTAGGGCATTGTTTCGCAAGCCAGGAAAAAGTCTTAACATAGCACTAGTACAGTAAATATCGGCAGATAAAATGGCCTATCCATTCTGCCCAGCAAAGAGTTTAGAATAGTAACTGCTGCTCTGCTGTTACCCCGTGCCTTCTGTTTAGGTTTATAAGTGCCACTCTATGCAGATTCTCCCCATGCTTTCTGTAAAAGTCCCTCTGTTCATGGCTCTCTGTAGGCCCCAAGGCATGTCACCAGATCTCCTAATGTTTCAGTCTACTAAAGTATAGTTGAAAAATAATAGTTTTGCTACTCCTCCCCCCATGAAAGCTTGGAGGTTGATATTCAAAGGGTTTGTATAGCTAACTTGTGGAGTTAGCAGACAAAACCTGAAATCTGACTATTTCCCCCTGCTTTCCAGCTAAATTGTGTCTGGGCAACTCAGTACTTGCATTAAATTTAGCCAAAAAGAGCTGATGGTGAAGGTATTCCCAAGATGTGGTTTCAGGTTGTCCAGCCAGTGCTGGTGTTGTTCAGCGCTAGGAGGACAGCGTTCCCCGGATAATTCTGGTTGGCCAAATAGACAACCAATAGAAAAGTAAATGTAGCAGGGCCCAGTGACACTAGATACCCCCTCTTCCTCTTGCCTCCAAGAGTTAAAAGGTAGTAGACTGAGCCCTGCCAATCCCCTTAAGTCTTCTAACTAAAAAATAGTAAAGCATCTCATTTCCACCTTCCTACCTCCACTTCTGAACCCCCAAAAGCTCCCCTCAAGCTCAACGGGAGGAAGACAGGCTCTTACCTCCTCCTGCTCTGCTGAATATTAACTCCTGGTACAGCCAATAGGCACTGGTACTTAGTATTCATCTATTCACTTCAGACTGGAGGAAACAGACCAATCCCCATTCAGAGAAGACTTTATTCACTTCTGCAGAACTGTAGAGTTGGGCATAAAGAATGGTAGAATTCATTGACTCCTACAGAATGACTCCTACAGAAGTCTTTTTTTTTTTTAAAGTGTCTTTTTATTGAGTTTTGAAATTTTACAACACAGCAGGAAGAGCCCTCAAAAATCAACTTTTAATACTGCAAAGGGGAGTTAGCAACTGAAGCATTCCTTTGTTACCTATATGCATGCCTTATGGCAAACCAGACCAATATAATAGATTTAATATAATACTTCAGCAGGGAGCTGTAACTGGAAAGAGAACAAGTTCAGAGTAAGTAATGAAAGGCTCTCCAGAATTTTCATTTGGTATTTCTACAATTGAAAGTTAAAATGGACAGAGTCAACTCCCTGTAGATTCATCTTATCATAATGATTTTTTATTTTTTTTTGCCACTATGAAGCCAGTGGAATTAAGGGTTATTTCTCCCAACCTTCTTGCTGCTTTAAAAACAAACTATGGGATCCAGAGAGTGGTTGGAAATGCTGTAATGATGCTCTGCCCCCATAACAAATGAGCAGGCAATCAACAGAGCTATGTCATAAAGACAATTTGTTGTAGTAGTATTGGACAGTCATAATGACGGATGTCCAAAAATAAAATAATTCTGCACATCAGAACTCATTTAGAATGTGATTAGTAAAAAAAAAAAAAAAAAATCTCTAGAAAATAATAGAGAATGATTAGATCCTGGATTTATATCTTAATCTTAAACCAGACACCCCTGCAGTTATACTCGGAGATTTCAATCTTCAGGTTGATGTCCACCCTGTCACACCTGCATGCAAAATCCTCCTTGACATCCTTAAGGCCTTGAGCTTCAGACAGCTTATCTCTGTACCTACTCATAAAGCAGGTCACACCCTCGACCTCCTCTTTGTTAACTCACTCATTACAGCACCCAAAACCCCTGTAGTCACCCCCATCCCCTGGTCCGACCACTTCCTCATTAACGCCCACCTTACCACTAATACCCCCTTGCCAGATTCACTAACACACAGTAAGAAAATCTCCTTCCGCAAATCTTGTCCTTCAGAGGACCTTGCTTTAGTATTTAATAAAGGAGCCAAGAACCTTGACCTTACCAATCCAGATGCTGCCCTACACTCATGGAATATTATCACCACCACCACTATAGCTGATAAAATCTGCCCCATAGTCCATAAATACCCCTGTCGCAAACAGATAGAAAACCCTGGTACACCAGTGAACTAAAAAAGATAAAACAGGAACTCAGAGCTAAAGAACGCATCTGGCATAGACAACCCTCCCCCTCATACAAAACAGCTTACAAACATACACTCTCCACTCTCCAAGCCAAACGAGATTTCTACTCAGCTAAAATTCATGATTATCAATTTAACTCAAATGCCCTTTTCTCATATGTTGTGGATCTCACAAAGACCATCCCTCCCACCTCCCACGAAGAAAACGCCAAAGATAAATGTGAAGAACTAGCTAAGTACTTCCAGAGCAAAATCACCAATATTCTCCTTTGCTTCCCCATCAATCCTTCCCCCACCTCTCTGCACCCAAATAACAACGGAGTCAATTTTGGGTCTCTCAACCTTACATCATCCTTGGAGATTGAATCCATCCTGAAAAATATGAAACCTGCTACACACATTTCAGACACAATCCCCTCGAAAACCCTCCTCTCTATCCCCACTGCCATTGCAAAACCCTTAGCTGACATAGTTAATAGCTCCTTTGCTTTTGGTAGTCCCAGACTCTCTTAAACTTGCTGTCGTCAAGCCCCTCCTCAAAAAACCCTCCCTCGACCCCACTGATCCAGCAAACTACCAGCCTATATCCAACCTGCCTTTCATCTCCAAAATCTTTGAAAAGGTTGTCAACACGCAACTCACTGACTTCCTTGAAGACCACAATATCCTACACCCATCACAATTTGGTTTCCACAAAGGTCGCAATACTGAAAATCCCTTACTAGCAATTTCAGACACCATCCTCATAGGCATGGACCAAGGGAAATCGTATCTACTTGTCCTCCTAGATATCTCGGCAGCCTTTGATATTGTCAACCACCAAATCCTCATTTCCGCCTGGCAGAAATAGGCATCGCCGACTCAGCACTATCATGGTTTTCATCCTATCTCTCCCACAGAGAATACTTATAGTAAACATTGATGTCTGAATCATCGCACATTCCACTTATACAAAGTGTTCCCCAAGGTTCCTCATTATCCTCCACCCTATTCAATATTTACCTTTTACCACTCTGCCACCTACTCTGGGCCTGAAGTTTTTCCTGTATTCTGATGATGTGCAAATCCTTATCCCTATTCAAAAAACCCTCATGGAATCCCTGCAATTCTGGGAATCTTGCCTTGTTTCCATCAATTCCCTACTATCTAACCTCCAACTTGCACTAAACGCATCTAAAACAGAAATCCTCATCATCTCTAAGCAACCGGAACACACATCTAAATCCACCACTCATAACTCTGCCTCAGCCCATACCCCACTGCACTCCGTAAGAGACCTAGGCGTCTCACTAGATCAATGCCTAAATTTCAAACCCCACATTAAGTCTCTACTAAAGGGGGGCTTCTACAAACTCTATGTCCTTAAAAAACTTAAGCCCCTCCTCCACACCCAGGACTTCCGCCTAGTTCTGCAAACGACCATTCTATCTAAACTGGACTACTGCAATTCCCTTCTTTTAGGCCTCCCATCATCAACTATTAAACCCTTGCAAATACTGCAGAACTCAATGGCGAGAATCATAACCAACACCCGCAAAAGGGACCACATCACCCCCATTCTAAAGGATCTGCACTGGCTTCCCATCACTTTCCGCATTCAATACAAAACTCTCACCATCCTACACAACACGCTTTACAAAGACAACCCTCCCTGGCTCAAAGAACTGCCACGTTTCCGATCCTCTAACCGCCCCACCAGAACCTCCCTTGCAGGCACCCTTCACACCCCATCCCTCAAAACTGCACACCTAACCCTCACTAGAGAAAGAGCCTTCTCCATTGCTGGCCCCTCCCTCTGGAACTCCCTTCTCACTGATATCCGCCTAGAACCTACGCAACTTTAAAAAATGCATCAAGACATGGCTTTTCAAACAGGCCTACCCAGATACTAACCAAACCCAGACAAGACCCACCCTCCCTCACAGAACTCGCCCTACAATATTTATGTATATAGCTAGCCCTGTTACTTTATGTACTCTCCCAATGTTGTAAATATAGTAAGTTTCTATAGCTATTTTGGTTCCTCTCCACTTTCTCCTCTTTACTGCGCTTCAGTCCTCTACTCTTAGTCCCTCTCATTCCCAGCCCTCCTTTTCTCTCCTTTTCTTGCCTGCTCTCCTCGCCCCACCCCCCGTTAAATGTAATTTTCCTTTCAGTTCATTGTAAACCAGCGTGGTGTGTTCTACGAATGTTGGTATATTAAAAGTTCATAAATAAATAAATATATAGCAAATATAATCCAAAAAAATCCCATTGTGATTTATATTTTTCAAATGTATTCATGAAGTTTCAGGGTTTATGAGGTGGCAACACATTTTTGTTTCCCAAACAGCATTAGAGAAGTTCATATTCGAAAGGCAACTGAACAGCAAAGTTTCCCGAGTGACATTGTCCAGCTAAATTAGCCTGAATATTGAGGGAAACGTAGCATTCATTCCTGTACTCCACTCCAGGGTGAAGAGCCCAATCCCCGATCAGAACCGAATCCTGGACAGGAACTGAGCCTTTCTCTGCCTGTGAGTTCCCTTCGTTGACAGGGAAGGAGCCAATCCTTGTTTAGCTCTGTTGACTGCTAATTTGTTATGGAGGTAGAGTACCATGATGGTATTTTCAACCACTACATGGATCCCACAGTTATTTATATTTTTTAAGACACTGAAGCAGCGAGGAGGATGAGGGAAAATAACCCTTGATTCCACTATAGTCATAGTGCTAAAAATATATATATATCTATAATAATTCATTATGATAAGCTGAATATAGAATAAGGGAAAAAAATCCAGATCACAGCTTGGGTTCTGACCGAGCAGAAAAGTCCAAAAGCAGGAGGAAGAAACTGCAGGATCAATAAAAAGCACAACCCTTTAGACCTAGATTGTTAGGATGCATCCTTATTTTTTGCCTAGTTGAGAAAATACTGTTTGCTTGGAAATATAAAAATAGATTTAATTACAGTTGAAGAGTCAGTTTAAAAAACAGTGAAAGAAACAGTACTCCTAGCAGATTTTCCCTATATGCTTAAAGTACAGATTAGAATTGACAGGTCAATACCCAACCTTCCTTGCAGAGGCAGCATTTGACTCAAACTAATCTTTACCAGCATAGCGTCAATACCATAGACAGGGAAAGAGAAAACACGCAGCGTTTGTTTTTGGCACTGTTTCTGCAGACTCTTTCTATAAAGAATGCTTTTAAAGGGGCAAGCATGCAAAGACTGAGCAAGGGATCCAGGATATGCCTACTTCAACATGCAGCTGTAAACTGGAGGAAACCTTTCCGAAAAAATCTAGCTCATTGCATTACCATAGAGCACAAACCTTCACCTCTCGTATTCTGATGACATTTTTATCTGGAACAAATGCTATTGTTATGAATAGAGTTGTCCCTTGCATTCTAAATATTTACAAATGGGACTGTCTTTGTTCCTTGTCCTGCATCTCCATCTTCCAATTATGTCAGTCTACCCATTATACCATTTGCACTGTCAAAGGCAACCTCATGCCTTGATCATACCCACATTTTCGGTAACAGTAGTGGAAAATGTGCATTCTCCTTTTGATTTCAGCTTTCAGACAGGATCTAATTTTTATGAATGCAATTTTGCTCATTTCCTCGTCATTGGCATGGCAGGCAAATAATTGGAGGACTGGACCTAAACTGAAGGGACTATCAGATTGTTGGACTGCTGCATTTGATATGATTACAAGTTTACTCTTGATAGATGAACCCAGCGTTTGGATATTGTTTTGAATTTGTGTGCACCTCACCTCCTTCTTGGCTAATATTTCTACATGGGGTTGCAGTCTTCCACTTACAAATATACTGTATGTGCAGTATCTCATGCTGTGATTTCAGTTAATTTAAAGTGAAACAGAAGTGGGACATATTGTTGGCTTTATAACCTCAGGATTATCGTTAAGGTAAAGTGGTCACAATTCTGTTAATATAAATCAAGTTAGAAGCCAAGGAAAGTATATTAGTCTGAGTTATAGGACAGTGCAGACAAAAACATTGTGCTTTGGGATCATGATTTGAAGCCCTCTAATTATTTGTTACTGGTTGGGCAGTGTTTTCTTTCATATGATCCAAAATCTACTAAAATCATCCATCAAAGTTGCAAGAATAATTTTTAAAAATGGCCAATTGTGTCCTGACATTTTGAACTCCATTCACAATAAGACTGTACAGCCATTGCAGGCAAATGGTGGGATTTTGTTAAAGATCAACTGCCATAAAAGAGGATATGCAGCCAATATTTGCTTGGACAAAAAAATAATATTTACCATGACCTACAAAAAAGTATTTGAATCATGAGGAGGGGCTGCCATAGAGCCTCACTAATGCCCTTACTTCTGGCCATGGACTTGCTTCCCAGAGCTGATTCACCCAAATACATGTTTTGCCTCTGACCAAGTGTACGCTTGTCCTCAAAAGCCTTTAGTCCCTGTTGTCTAAACGCATGTAGGGTTCTTATGGTGTCCTACTAAATTTACCCCAAGCCATGCTCTATATCAGAGATGGTATTACCCTTCCCATGCATCTTTGTGATGTACAGGCCTGTCAGGATGTGCAAGAACCATTAGAGGGAAGTAAAGCTCGCCTCTAGGATGGAGTGAAAAATGTTTCCAGGGAGTTACTATGAAACAGCTGAGACAGTGAACAGCTGCAAAAGCTTGCCTTAGGAGAGTAAAGATTCAGACAGACAATCTAAACTCTCTTTACTTCTAGACCTGGGGGAGTGCAAGGCACTCACATTTTCTCCAATAATTGGGATGTATCAGCATTGCTGGAGAGGAATAAAGAGAAGAGGGTAGTGTCACTATTTACCCTAATGGCTACATTTACCTTACATTCTGATCAAGAATGGACATCTAGAGCCTGACTTTCATAAGCATGGACATGTATAAAGCAGTTTTTTATGCGCATACATGGGCTATTGAAAATTGCCCCAGGGGAGGTGGTGCATGTAAAAGTACACAAAGGAAGTGATTCCGCACATAATTGTATACACTCTAGAAAGTGGCATTCTAGGGGGCAGAGTTGGGGAAGGGATTTTTCAAAGTGTAGCAGGACACCCAGATGACTGTTGGCTACACTCAGGGTGCTATGTTGCAAGGGTTCATCTGGCAGGGGAGGAAGGGCAAGCTTGACTTCCTGGGCCCTTGGTGTGGACATTGTAATCAATACAAGCCCATCCTAAACCACTGCTCTTTGTTGCTGTGCCAAGAGTGGTGCTCTCTCTCTCAATGATCCTACATCCTTCTCTCTCTCTCTCTCTCTCTCATCTTACATCCTTCTCTCTCTCTCTCTCTCAATGATCTTACATCCTCTTCTCTCTCTCTCAATGATCTTACATCCTCCTCTCTCTCTCTCTCTCTCTCAATGATCCTTCATCCTTCTCTCTCTCTCTCAATGATCTTACATCCTCCTCTCTCTCTCTCTCTCTCTCTCAAAGATCCTACATCCTTCTCTCTCTCTCTCATCTTACATCCTCCTCCTCTCTCTCTCTCTCAATTATCTTACATCCTCCTCTCTCTCTCTCTCTCTCTCTCTCAATGATCCTTCATCTCTCTCTCTCTCTCTCTCAATGATCTTACATCCTCCTCTCTCTCTCTCTCAATGATCTTACATCCTGTTCAGGATCTGTAGCCTGATGGGAGGAGCAATCAGATAGAAGAGTTGTGGGTGGA
This sequence comes from Rhinatrema bivittatum, assembly GCF_901001135.1. NCBI lineage: Eukaryota > Metazoa > Chordata > Amphibia > Gymnophiona > Rhinatrematidae > Rhinatrema > Rhinatrema bivittatum. The sequence continues at coordinate 449,737,017 of NC_042615.1, read as the reverse complement.
TCCTTGGACCAGTGGCAGAAGACCACGCCCCATGGGAATGAACCCGAGAGGGACCACCTGTCAGGCTCAGAGTTAGGAGACAAACACACACTAGTTCTTTTATTAGACAATATACTGAACCACCAGAAATGGCAGTAGTGAGCTGGTAAGCCTGGCTGGGCTGTAGTCCCTCAGATACTGGAACAGCGATCCCTGGAGGCTGAGCTATAGAGAAACTGAGATATAGTGAGTAGGCAGGGTATGCACATGGTAACACTCACACAATGTCCCAATGAAACCAAGGAGCTGGAATGTATAGGCCCTCGAGGAGCAAGTACCTGGTTCCATGGAAAGCTCAGAGAAAACAATGGTAACTCACTGATGTAGCTGATATAGTTGGTAGTGATAACTTCCAGGCAGAAGAGTATACGGAGCAAGTCTGGGAACAAGGGCCCTCAAGGAGCGAGCACCACTTCCAGACTGTCACCTGAAAAACAAAGGAGAGAGCAAGGCCCCCGAGGAACGGGTAGCTCTGGTAAGTCTGAGGAGGCAGAGTAGCTTAGGTAGCGAAACCCTTGCTATCTCGAACTGTTAGCAAATACTGAGACCTTAAATATCCGTCGTGGGTGACGTCATCTTCAGGGGACGCCCCCGAGGTTTATGCCATTGCCGGTACTTCAGTCAGGGCCGTGCCGCGCATGCACCCCTAGGCCTCCAGGAACATGGCGGATAGCAGCGTCGAGCCAGTCCGGGAACGCCCGAGGACTTGCAGCAGAAGAACGTCGTGGCAGCCAATCTTCCCGCGGTCGTAGAGGGAGGCACCAGAGAGGTAAGGAGGGCAGAGAGAGGGCGTCGTGCACCTATGGACACAACACATCCTCCTCTCTCTCACTCAATCATCTTACATCCTCCTCTCTCTCTCTCTCTCTCTCTCTCTCTCTCTCAATGATCTTACATCCTTTTTCTCGCTCTCTCAATGATCTTACATCCTCCTCTCTCTATCTCAATGATCTTACATCCTCCTCTCTCTCTCTTTTTCTCAATGATCCTACATCCTTCTCTCTCTCTCTCTGAATGAACTTACATCCTTCTCTTTCTTTCTCTCACTCTCTCAATGATCTTACATCCTCCTCTCTCTCAATGATCTTACATCCCTCTCTTTCTCTCTTTCTCTCTCTCAATGATCTTACATCCTCCCCTCTCTCTCTCTCTCTCAATGATCTTACATCCTCCTCTCTCTCTCTCAATGATTTTACATCCTCCTCTCTCTCCCTCTCTCAATGATCCTACTTCTTTCTCTCTCGCTCAATGATCTTACATCCTCCTCTCTCTCTCTCTCGCTCTCTCAATGATCTTACATCCTCCTCTCTCTCTCTCTCTCTCTCTCAATGATCCTACATCTCTCTCTCAATAATCTTACATCCTTCTCTCTCTCTCGCTCTCTATGTTCCTACATCCTTCTCTCTCTCTCTCTCCCTCCCTCAATGATCTTATATCAATCTCTCTCTCTCTCTCAATGATCTTACATCCCCCCCTCTCTCTCTCTCTCTATTTCTCTCTCAATGATCTTACATCCCCCTTCTCTCTCTCTCTCAATGATCTTACATCCTTCTCTCTCTCTTTCGCTCTCAATGATCCTATATCCTTCTCTCTCTCAATGACCCTATCCTTCTCTCTCTCTCTTGCTCTCAATGATCTTCTATCCTTTTCTTCTCACTCTCTCTCTCAATGTTCTTACATCCTTCTCATCTCTCTCAATGATCCTACATCCTCCTCTCTCTCAATGATCTTACATCCTCCTCTCTCTCTCTCAATGATCTTACATCCTTCTCTCTCTCTCTTTCTCTCTCTCAATGATCTTACATCCTCCTCTCTCTCTCTCTCAATGATCTTACATCCTCCTCTCACTATCTCTCTCAATAATCCTACATCCTTCTCTCTCACTCTCTCAATCATCTTACCTCCTCTCTCTCTTTCTCAATGATCTTACATCCTCCTCTCACTCTCTCTCAGTGATCCTATATCCTTCTCTCTCTCTCTGATCCTACATCCTTCTCTCTCTCTCGTTCTCATTGATCCTATATCCTTCTCTCTCTCGCTCGCTCTCAATGATCCTCTATCCTTCTCACTCTCTCTCTCTCTTAATGTTCTTACATCCTTTTCTCTCTTTCTCTCTCAATGATCTTACATCCTTCTATCTCATTCTCTCTCAATGATCTTACATCCTCCTCCTCTGTCTCTCTCTCTCAATGATCCTACATCCTTCTCACTCAATTATCTTACATCCTCCTCTCCCTCTCTCTATCAATGATCTTACATCCTTCTCTCTCCTTCTCTGTCTCTCAATGATCCTACATCCTTCTCTCTCTCTCTCACTCTCTTTCTCAATGATCCTATATCCTTCTCTCTTTCTCTCTGATCCTACATCCTTCTCTCTCTCTCTCTCATTCTCATTGATCCTATATCCTTCTCTCTCGCTCGCTCTCAATGATCCTCTATCCTTCTCACTCTCTCTCTCTCTTAATGTTCTTACATCCTTTTCTCTCTTTCTCTCTCAATGATCTTACATCTCCTCTCTCTCTCTCTCTTTCAATGATCCTACATCCTCTCTCTCTCTCTCTCTCTCAATGATCTTACATCCTCTCTCTCTCTCTCTCTCTCAATGATCTTACATCCTTCTATCTCATTCTCTCTCAATGATCTTACATCCTCCTCCTCTGTCTCATTCTCTCAATGATCCTACATCCTTCTCACTCTCAATTATCTTACATCCTCCTCTCCCTCTCTCTATCAATGATCTTACATCCTTGTCTCTCCTTCTCTGTCTCTCAATGATCCTGTAACCTTCTCTCTCTCTCTCTCTTTCTCTCTCTCAATGATCCTACATCCTTCTCTCTCTCTCTCACTCTCTTTCTCAATGATCCTATATCCTTCTCCCTCTCTCTAACTTTCTCCATCTCAATGATCCTACATCCTTCTCTTTCTCTCTCTCGCTTGCTCTCTCAATGATTCTGTATCCTTCTCTCTCACTTTCTCTCTTTCTCTCACTCTATCTCTCTCTCTCTCTCTCAATGATCCTACATCCAAACAAAGAACAAGGATTTGAATCCAACTTGGGGTTCAAACAAAATTTTACTTTAGTTTGCAAGAATGGTGAAAATCAAAAATTAAGAAACATCAATGTAAAAAAGGCTGTAGTCCCCATATCCATGCATCTCTTCCTTGAAGCTCTTTGCTTGCTTGCAACAAAATCCATATCCTGAAAGCCTTCCCCTCCCAGGATAGGACATCCTTGTTGCAGCTCCAGCATTTAAAAGGCTGGAAAAAGGTAGAAAAATCCCCTCAGTTCAAAACTTTTAGATGGCAACTTGTAAACAGGCACACTGGCATGGCCATTTTATAACAGCCTGGCTTCTAAAATTCAACTTTCAGTCTTTTAAAGTCGAAAAAAGTCCATCAACTCCTACTGGAATGTCCAGAAATCTTAACTCTCTTCACCCCTTGCTTCACTCCTTTATCAAAGGTAAAAATAATCAATTCCAGTCCATCCAGATACTGGGGAAAATCCTTTCTGTTGGGAACTGTTTCCACTTAAAGTCCAATGTTATCCCAAAGTCTTTAAAACTCCAAAATCTACTCCTTTGGTCTCCTCTGCTACAAGGCAGAGAACCCCTCTCCCCTCCTGGTCAGTTCACCTGGAGGATGGCAAAGACCCAGTCTGCGTAGTGTGTGTAGTCCCCTAAAGTCTCCCACAAAAGTCTCCCACAAAAAGATGAGGATAAGTCAATGGGAGGACCCACAAAAATTGTTCACCCCCGACTATGCTAGAAATAGAGCAAAAGAGTAACAGGCAAAGCTGTGTAAGATAAATATGCATGTAAATCAACATGCACACACATGTACACCTAACAAGCAGGTGTGAATGCGTGCACAAATGCCACATTGCATTTTCTACATACACGCCAATTTTCAAAGCAGACTTTTGTATATGTCTGCTTTGAAACTTTAGGGTGAAGTCTGCCTGTATTTTCAGCTTGCAAATTTTAGCCCTGTGCACAATGCTAAAAACTACCCTCTTGAATTTTTTTTTTTCAGAATAGAGAAGCATTATTTTACAATGAGAAGACTTCAGGATGCAAGTTTTTCTTAGATTTCCTTGTAAATATATTGTAAAATATTAAGATACATGGATTATGTTTGAGCCACAGCGTTTTTGAATGACCCTTGGAAGATATCTTCTACTCCTGAGAGTTCTCTGCTCTTGTCTTACTTATATTAGGGTTGAATGTTGCCTTTTAGGAAATTTGACTTGTGAAAATAGCTTTTCAAGTACCTGAAGGCTAGCATTATGTTAGATTAGCTTGCTTTTTTTTTTTGTCTCCAATTGAGATGTGTTTCCTTTTTTTGTGGATTGGATCTCCCTCCCTCCAGACAGCTAAATCTATTACTGATTTCTTTCCTTATTAGTTTTTTTTTCCCCTTCCTATATGTTATGTGAATATGCTCTATTTGAGGTCGATTTTCAAAGTGTTGCTCATGCAAAAATGCCCACATATGTGCATATGTGGGCCACACGCGAGCAGTGTAGATTTTAAAAAGCCACAAGTTATGCATGATGTACCCATGCATACGAGAAAAATAAGGAGGGAGGGACAGGCCATGGGCATTCCGATGCAGGGCCAACACTTATGCAGGTAACACCATATTTTAAAACCGAAACTGAAGCGCACGTAGGCTAGATATCCACGTAACTTTACCACTGCTCCTGTTGAAGACCATGTCTGTAGAGCTCATGGTTTAGGGCTTATAAGACAGAGGGGTAGATTTTATAAATGTACGCACGGGCGTACTTTTGTTCGTGCACCAGGCGCGAACAAAAGTACGCTGGATTTTATAAGATACACGCGTATCTTATGAAATCCGGGGTCGGTGCGCGCAAGGGGGTGCACATTTGTGCAACCTGCGCGCACCGAGCCCAGCGCGCGCTGCCTGTTCCCTCCGAGGCCGCTCCGAAATCAGAGCGGCCTTGGAGGGCACTTTCCTTCCACCTCCCCGCACCTTCCCCTCCCTTCCCCTACCTAACCCACCCCCCCCCCCGACCCTATCTAAACCCCCCCTACCTTTGTTGGCAGATTACGCCTGCGGAAAGCAGGCATAAATCTGCGCGCGCCAGCGGGCTGCTGGCGCGCCATCACCTGACCCGGGGGCTGGTCCGGAGGCCTCGACCACGCCCCCAGGCCCGCCCCCGAATCAACGCGGCACTTGCGGCACGCCCCCGAAACGCCGCATCACTCGCGGCATGCCCCACGATACGCCCCTCCATGCAAGCCCCGGGACTTATGTGCATCCCAGGGCTTGTGCGCGTCGCTGAGCCTATGCAAAATAGGCTCGGCGCGCACAGGGGGGGTTTGGGGTAGGTTTTCGGGGGGTACGAACATACCCCTTTGAAAATCTACCCCAGAGTGAGGGATCTGGGCCAACTGGGGGTATGTGCAGGATGAAGATCCAGAGGGGTCTGAAAGACCTAGATATTAATTGGACAAACTGGTGGACTAACTGTAAAACTGGAAATGTGCCTCGCATGAGCATGTTTTAAAATCTGCTTACATACGCATGTAAAAGCTGACAGTCTTATGGAAGACAAACGTGCTAGCTTTGCTCAAGTAATCTTTTAAAATTAGGAGCATACTTAACATGCAATTCGTATATTTTACAGCATGTGTGCGGAAGTGCACGCATGATTTAAAATTCCAGTGTAACTTCGCTCAAGCACAGATATACCCATGTACGGCATGTGCACTTGTTTTAAAATTATTATCTCAGTGTGGATATATGCTCATTTTCATGTGTGCAACTCTTAAAATTCACCTGTATATGTTGTTTTTTTTTTTTTTTTACTATAACAATGCATTGGCTCAATCAGCAGCACATACAATATGAAATAGATACAGAACTATAGCCAATAGAATGTTATACAATTTTTAACCAATCCAATTCTAACTCACCTTAACATATTTATAGCTGCAGAAGAAAGGAGAATATCAAAGAGAGAGATCTTCATTTTCACACATGAACAAAGGGCAGAGTTGTCAAGTACAGAAGTGAAAATATACAAGGAGATTTCATTTTCCAATTTCCTCGAGTTCTTTCCAGTGTGTACTTTGCTCCTGCTTCCATATGGGCACAAAAGAACCTGTGGTGTGCTTACTGGGTACATTTTCAAAGGGAAATTCTGGGGAGTGTTTGACTTTGAAAATGACCTTGCAGGTTCCCACTGGCCTTCAGGCTCTGTGGGGGAAATTGAAAATTGCCCTCCCCATATTTTACAAATGAATTCAATAACAACATAGTAATGAAATAATGAGAGTAACTGCTATTTGATAAACCTCAAACATACATACACAAGTAATGGTGTGTGAATAAATTTGCTTGTATAAAAAGGGGCAGGCCAGAGATGCTCTGGGGCAGGGTCGTTTACTTGTATAAGGTGCTATTTTAAAATCTGCGAACTGTATGCGTGTAGGGGCGGATTTTCAGCGCCCTGCTCGCCTAAATCCGCCCAAAACCGGGCGGATTTAGGCGAGCAGGGCCCTGCGCGCCGGGAAGCCTATTTTACATAGGCCTCCCGGCGCGCGCAGAGCCCCGGGACTCGCGTAAGTCCCGGGGTTCTCGGAGGGGGGCGTGTCGGGGGCGTGTCGGGGGGCGGGCCCGGTCGTCGCGGCGTTCCGGGGGCGTGTCGGCAGCGTTTTGGGGGCGGGTACGGGGCGTGGCTACGGCCCGGGGGCGTGGCCGCGCCCTCCGTACCCGCCCCCAGGTCGCGGCCCGGCGCGCAGCAGGCCCGCTGGCGCGCGGGGATTTACGTCTCCCTCCGGGAGGCGTAAATCCCCCGACAAAGGTAAGGGGGGGGGGTGTAGACAGGGCCGGGCGGGTGGGTTAGGTAGGGGAAGGGAGGGGAAGGTGAGGGGAGGGCAAAGGAAAGTTCCCTCCAAGGCCGCTCCGATTTCGGAGCGGCCTTGGAGGGAACGGGGGGAGGCAGCGCGGCTCGGCGCGCGCAGGCTATACAAAATCGATAGCCTTGCGCGCGCCGATCCAGGATTTTAGTAGATACGCGCGACTACGCGCGTATCTACTAAAATCCAGCGTACTTTTGTTTGCGCCTGGAGCGCAAACAAAAGTAGGCTGTTCGCGCTCGTCTGAAAATCTACCCCGTATTGTCTAAGCAGATTTACACCTGCTAATTATTAGGTATAAGAATATAATTCATTTTAGGAAAATACTGAATGGGTGTGTTATGTTTGAACTTGGTTTGTGGGCCCTTGGGTCATGGAGAGAGCTGACTCCACCCACAGGGAGGAGCCCTGTGGGGACTCTCCACGACAGGTGGGGTCTCAGCAGTGATAGACACAGGAGTCAAAGAATATTTATTATACAGCAAAGAGAAACCCAAGGAGCAGGTTTGCAAACTCAGTCCTGGTGTAGGAAGACCTGGGATGGATTCTCCGGTAGTGGTCTGCAGAGCGGGGTAACCCGGGGAATACTTGCTTCTTGGTAGGCTTTGTGCGAGGTAGCTCCGGTAGTGGTCCACAGCATGGGGTAGGCTGGAGATAGATATTGGCAACTGGCACAAGACAGCATGGATCCGGTAGTGGTCCGCAGAGCGGGATAACCCGAGGATCCACACAGCAAGATGGAAGCAGTAATGAAGAGCAGGTCTTGTACTCCGTGATGTTGAAGTAGAGAATTTGTTGTAGCAGCAGCGGAGACCCGAGCAGTAACAGTGAAGGGTCATCCGTGGAGGCAGCGAGAGAACTCACTTAGCTGGAGAAGGTGAGACAGGCAGATAAGGTTCTCCGAGGAGCGGATAGCCCTGAGTGCAACAAGGCCCCTGAGGAGTGGGTAGGTACCTGAGTCACTCAGTCTGGAATGCAGGAACAGTGAGGCAAGGCGTCTCAGAGGAAGGAATTGAGCAAGATGGAATCCTTGTTAACTCGTAGGTAGGAAAGTCCGATAGGCTTAAATACATGTAGGCAGTGACGTCATGCAGAGGGGATGCCCCCGAGGTTCCCGCCATGACGTGCACAAGAAGGAGGCAGGCGCACCAGAGTCACACCAGATTCAAGATGGTGATCGGGATCGCCAGGGAGGTCGGCGTGCAGAGGCGGCCATCTTAGCCAGAATCGTAGCTACTGGGCAAATTGAGGTGAGCAGTAAAGGTCACAGCCGTCTGCAAGCAATTGGCACAACAGGGTGAGGAGTGCATGCTGAAAAACCAGGGGGGATCTTGATGGTCTAAAGATAAAATGGGCACTAATTGGTTTAACTGGCAATTTTCTTCACACGCATGTTATAAAATTTTATAATTTACAAGTGTAAAATCTGACAAGTGCTAAGGAATATATGTAAGTTATATTTCATTGTGTAAATGATTAAAATTTGGAGCATAAATACACAAAGCAGCCACTTAGCCAGGTAAGTCTTTAAAATTGCTCATAAGTGGATAAGTAAGATAGCTGGATATGCCTTCAAACGCTGGTTATCAGTCTATCTTACCTATAAAGGACTTAAAATTGCTACATAAGTGGATAAGTAAGCTGGATATGTCTTCAAATGCTAAATATCAGTCTATCTTACCTATATACCTATGTAGTGCCTTTCTTTTATTTATCTTGCTATTTACTTAGGGGGTCATTCATCAAATCACATTAGGGCCTTATCGCAAGATGAGGGTGGAGAGAGAGAAGAGGGAGAGGCTCTTTATAAGGCTCTCATATAAGTAAACTATTTATACCACTATAGGAGAGGCAACTAGTAACTCGGGTTGAGGTTTTGGTGGTGGCCTAGGTTTTGGAGGGCAGCTTGAGTGCATCAAGCTAGGTCGAGAGTACAATGTACAAATCTCATCTTCATGTAGCTTTCACCACTCCAAATCACATAAAATCTTCACTGATGTGTGTGCTGATCATACCTCTGACTGTGCATGTAAAACTGCCCCCCAAAACCTAGGCCACCACCAAAACCTCACCCCGAGTTACTAATTGCCCCTCATTCAGTGGTATAAGTTTACTTATATGAGAACCTTATAAAGAGGCGCGCTCTCTCTCTCTCTCTCTCAAAAATAAAAGCCTCTCTAAGGTAATGTGGTATCTGATAAATGACCCTAACCACACCCTTTTATAGCAAAATGATGAATCTAGGCCTTAGCCAGATAAGTCTTAAACAGCTCTACTTAGTACTACTTAGTACTACTTAGCTGGATATTTGTTGCCACTTAGCTGGATAAGTCAAACTTATGCAGCTATGTTTAAAATATATGCTGCATATTTTATGATACAGAAACATGTTGGGTACATTTACTTGTATTTTATATTGTGTGTGTGCATTTACACGCACAATATAAAATACATGTGCATGCACATGCACCTCCATATAGCTGTGTATATAAGGATGCTGATGCATGTTTTAAAGTTATCCTCTCTAGCTATTATGTCTTAAATCATAGAGTTTATGGATCAGATTCTACTTTGTTATGGTATTCCTGCTCTAAACTGCCATTAAAAAGATAAAAGTGAATGAGTTTAGTTTTTGGAGTATGAGCAAACATTTTGACCTCATGCCCTTCTTCTGCACTGATAGCAATGTGTAAGCACACTGTGTCTGATCCCTTCACCCCTTTTCCAGATGTTGCTGACATCATGAAGGTGGTTTGCATATCATGAAAGGAATAATGAGGCTCATGCATGGTGAAATGAGACTGATAATGTATTGGAATATGCAAAGTGGGACCAGCCTAAAATACTGATAGAAAACTGCATTCATGGAATTATTCTGTGATAAGCAGGCTCTCTGAGCCTCTTCTTTTAGCATGGGACCTGATTATTTTTACTCACTAAAGTCAGAAAATACATTTTGGCCATAAAGTTTTCTAACTCCTGAATTTTAATTCGTAAAAATTTTCCAGATCATTTAACAATCTGGGATTATGCTCAGGAGCACGCCACCCCACTGGTAATATCTGAACAATGGGTTGGATTTGCTCCTTTCCAGCAAGCACTACTGTATTCTATGGCATAGGAGAACGCAACAGCGCTGATTATCTAACAATGCTGCTGTATTATCTGAAACTGCATAATTGGAGCTTAAGAAGAAGCTTTTGGAAAAGAAAACAAAACATTAGTACAGAACAAACAATTTTGCATAGTGCAGAGTTTATTTGAGAAAATGCTGATAATACAGCTGCAGCATAGAACAATATAACAGGGGGTACACTGATTACACTACAATTGTGAAGCAGCATATTAAGTTACAGTATATTGTGACAGCAAATTAAATTTTGAATTAATGTTACTCATTGGTTAAAATAATTGGGCGAATATGGGAAATTGAAAAACAGAACTCTTTTGAGCAAAATTTTAGAAAATAAAGTCTGGAACTAGAACAAGAATATAATTGTATTCAACTATTTATATTTTTATTGCATGAATAGTGAAGTTTCAAAAACGGGAGTGTCTAAGAGTCAAAGATGGTAGAAAGAAGATTTAGCCATAGCTTGTAACAATCCTGCCAGAGAAAGGTTTATGCTCAAAGGGTTTAGAGGGGAGAGGGGATAAAATTAATACAGTTTATAATCCTTGGGTTAGTTTTCAGATAGAAGTGGACACCTTCTTTGCAAACCATTGTTTTCATAACATTAAATTATGACATTTTCAGATGTTTGGATCTTTGTGGGTAAGTTGGCAAATGAATGCGTATTTATTTTTCTTTGTTGGGCAATTTTTTTGAAAATATCTTGATGCTTGAAAAATGCATGAACATTTTCAAAATACTTGCGTGTTTGCAAGGATTTGTCATTCTATATATCCCTTTCCAAAATAAAAATCAGCAGTTGTACATGATTGCTTTTTTGAATTCAGCTAGCTTAATAAATCTGTGACTAGCATACCTCAAGGGGAAAAAAAAGTATTTTAAATACCTCATGAAATCTAGTAAGTGTTCTACAAGATATGAACATGAATTATAGCAAATCTACTACAAGATATGAACATACATGTTTATTTATTATTCATGGGCAATGTTATAATTGAGAAATAGAGATGCTGGATGTTTTAGAAATAAAGAAGTGGATTCCTTTTTCTTAAAATATTAAGGTTTTGTTTTTTGTGCTTTTTACAAAGCTTCCATTTTCCCATTCAGGATGATTCCAGCATAATCTGTGATCTTATGTTTGACAAATGTGTCCTCTCCTAATAATGTGGAACAGTGGATGAGCATATATACAAGGATAGATATCAAGCATTGTCAACATGTAGCCCTAGCCTCCTGTCAGGTGACAGAGTTTCCACCGCTGGTTGCTAATTTAAAAAAGAAAAATCATTTTCTAGTAAACTAGTTAGAAAATTCTCCTTTTATTTTCTGATTGCATTCATGTTTTCCCAACACTAGGAGCAGTCCTTGATGTCAGCTTGTCCCCCTTTCTGCTAAAATGAGATGACATCACTGCCCAAGATACACCCAGCAGTGAAGTGCAAGTTTCATGCTGATGTACCAACAAACTTGCTTATTTTTGTAATTAGCATTCAGATGAAGAATGCCTCAACTAGTTAGGCACTGGGGCTGCCCTCTGAATATCAGTTGGGGGGAAGCTAGTGGGGCATCTAACAAACACTAATATGCAGCATCACTTGCAGAAGCAGCACCCACTAGCACTGGCATCAAGGGAGGGTGGCAGAGGGAAAGGGATTGAAAGGGGAAAGATTTTCCACAAACCGATCCCATTGACCCTTCCAGCAGTCAGGTGGCAGGCCAGCAGTCCCCAGCCATGCATCCAAAGCAGCAACCCACCGTGGAGGAAAGGGGGTGGTGATTTGCAGCACCGTTCCGGGGCAGGAGAAAAGCAGTATCTAAAGTAGTAACAGGGAGCATCGTGGAAATGATTGCCCTTGATGACCAACCCCTTCAGATAGTGGAGAATGTGGGCTTTAAGCATCTGCTGCATGTGTTAGCCCCCAATTACAAAGTGCCCTCCAGGGTCATCCCCACCCTGTACAACCAGTTCTGTAGTCACATGGCTAAGGAAGAGGGAATGGCATGCATTTCACCAGCTAGAGTAGCACGAATGCCATGCACTCTTGCCACTCCCTGACGGCACATCAGTGGGTCCTGGCTTGAGGCAAGCTCTGGCAGCAGGCTCTAGTGAGAAAGGCGCTTCAGGGTGCAGGTGGGCTTGGTTGAACACCCAGTTGATGCATAGCCCCAGGGGATAAAAATATAAATAGAAAATATTACAACAGAGAAGGGCTGCAAAGTTCGTCTACTCTACTGATTCCTACTAGGAACAAATGGGTGAAATGCAGTAAATGAGTTTATTTTCATTTCATTTGTGGACTCCTCAAAACAAATAGAGTGCCCACGAATGAAACAAAAATTTTCATAACAGTATTAATTGAATTATACCACTGCAAAAATTGAAAAAAATAGTAACACAAACTAAAACCATTCGGTATAATACGTCACCATTAAATAGATACAAGAATAAATATTGGGGTAGATTTTCAAAGGGGTACGTGCGTACCCCCCGAAAACCTACCCAAAACCCCCCCTGCACTCGCCGAGCCTATTTTGCATAGGCTCGGCGGTGCGCGCAAGCCCCGGGACGCGCGTAAGTCCCGGGGCTTTGCAAAGGGGGCGTGTCGGGTGGGCGGCACGAATTTTGGGGCAGGGCGGGAGGCATGTCAGGGGCGTGACGCCGGCCCGGGGGCGAGGTCGAGGCCTCCGGACCAGCCCCAGGGTTGGGTGATGGTGCGCCAGCAGCCCGCTGGCGCATGCAGATTTACACCTGCTTTCTGCAGGCGTAAATCTGCTAACAAAGGTAGGGGGGTTTAGATAGGGCCGGGGGGGGGGGGGGTCGGTTAAGTAGGGGAAGGGAGGGGAAGGTGAGGAGAGGTGGAAGGAAAGTTGCCTCCGAGGCCGCTCTGATTTTGGAGCGGCCTCGGAGGGAACAGGCAGCGCGCACCAACCCCGGATTTTATAAGATACGCGTGTGTACGCGCGTATCTTATAAAATCCAGCGTACTTTTGTTCACGCCTGGTACACGAACAAAAGTATGTGCGTGTGTAAATTTATAAAATCTACCCCATTGTGTAGAGTGTAATGGAATCCCTCATAAATGGCTCTCTTAAATAGAGCAGTGCTTTCAGCCTAGAGCCTTTGTTCTAATCTAATTAAAACTGGTACAGTGCAAATATTTTTTCAATTTTAAAATCTGCAATTAAAACTTACCTGTGCAATAGCCAAGGGGGACTCTGTGTCCCTTATGGTATAAACTTGTATCCTTATCTTGCAACCCGATGTTTGTCATTTTCAAATAACTCTCTTCATCAGGGAAAGCCACATTTCCACAACTCAGTAAAGCCCCATTTTGTCTGTTGACCTGCACACAAATGGCTTTTAAAGCATTCCTGTAATCCCATAAAATAAACCAATTAGGATTAAGCAGCTGAAAAAGGACCAATCAAAAAGGAGCTGAGCAAAGACCAATTACAGACCATTTTGAAAAGCATCCTTTGAGCTTAAGGTCAATTCTTCAATAAAAAATTCTTCAATAAAAAAAAACAAGAGTTACAGAAGAGAATATAAATCTGACTTCTCGTCCAGTCAGTCCAAGTGATGCTACAGTATTCAATTTAAAAATCCAATATTGTTCCTATAGATTTAATAAAGCTTCCCTGTCACCCCAATGTTGTGCAGGCACAACTGGTTCTAAGACAGTCTATTGTATATTAGAAAATTCATGATGAAAATCTAAATAATAGACGATAGGAGCTGAAATTTTGCCAGTGTTAATGCAGCTTCTGTGTTCAATAAGTCTCTTCTGTATGATTTGTTTAGTCCACCCTATATAGAGCTTAAGGCATGGACAAATCCATATGTAAACCAAAAATGAACTGTCCACAGCGCACGGCTCAACGCATGATTGGACACCCGTTTTGGACGCATGTTCATAACCCCGGATGCAAAACGGGGGATAGCATGACCAAATACGCGTCCAATCGAGCACGTAGGTAATAGCGCTCATCACATGTAAAGTCATGTTGATGAGGCTATTACCAGTTTCCCCCAATGCAAAAAAAAAAAAAAAATGTGTGCCCAACACGTACATTTTAACCCAGAGCAGGCGTTAAATCCTGAGGAGCCCAAAAAAATTACAGAAAAGCAGAAAATACTGCTTTTCTATTCCTTTTTTTGGTTCCTCTGACTTAATATCATTGCGATATTAAGTAGGAGGAACCGAAATAGAACTAGGAGGAACCGAAATAGAACTAAAAAAAAAAAAAAAAAGTGTGCCGGCGGTCAGATTAGGAAAAGGGACACTCAAGTAATGTACCACCTGGGAGGGTCCTCCTCCAGCTTGCACCCTAAGGCATCTAATTACCTAAATGCTGGAATTTTCCCAGCAATCCCTTTTAAGCCTCCCAAGGACCAATTTGGATCCTTAGGGGCATGGTCATTTTCTAGGATAACAACTGGACTGAAGCTAACCATTCTGAGACCTCATCAAGAAGACACCAGCCCTTAAGAGATCTGATGCTGAAGGCAGGCAATATACATAAACAGACTGTAGCAAAACTCAAAAGGAAGCAGGAAGAGATATAAGCACACCCGAGAACATGCACAGGAGAGACCTTTTGCATGTTTTGAATGTGGGAAAGGTTAAGGTAGGAAGGAGAGAACTAATGCAACACCAGAAAATCAACAATGGGAAGAGACTGCGTTCAGTTTCCAAATATGGGGAAAGCTTTTTTTTTAATAAAGCAAACCTCACAATTTACCAGGAAAGCCACAATGATGAAAAACCATTGTCATGCTCTGATTGTGACAAAATGCTCTTAACAATGAATGACCTTCCAAATGTTATTAACTTGTTATTGAACCTCTATAGAACTATCAGGAATCTCAGATCTGAGTCCAGAGAACGGATGCTCCTGATAGCTGGTGCTCTACTCTGGAATCAAATGCTGGCCTCTCTCTCTGGAAACAGCCATGCAACAAAACATTTTAAAAAGATCTGAAGGCTTATTCATTTAAACTAGCCTTCAATTAACACCTAGTTGAGCCATCAACTCAAACAGAAGGATTATAGTTTGCCTTTGCCCTACCACTGTTGAAGTAGCTTGCACAGTCTGTGATGTTCCTATTCAATGGATCATGATGTTTTTGTTTTATTTTGTATTGTTGGTTTTATTGGCTGTTTCTCCTCGTACTTGTTATATTTTAAATTGTTATGATGTAAATTTTTGTAAGCCGCCCAGAAAATGGGATGGAGTGGCCTAGAAATATTTTAAATAAATTAAATATTTAACTAAGGGTATTAGAAATTGCCTTATTCAGGTTATTCATATTGGGCTTTGAAGATCCATTCCTGGATTTTGAATCATTTATTACAACTACCAATTACAAATATCCTATAGAAAATGACAACTAAAAAGAATGAAGTTTCAAAATACAAATTCCAGCATGCAAATCTGACATTTGTTGGACTTAACATTGCTAAGAGTTGGTTCAAAAACATTTCTCCTTTTGAATAGAAAAAAAGAGAGAATGTTCATGAGATTATTATTTGCAAACAAGTTTCAAAGATCTAACCAAAGAATTATGTTGCGACCGTCGGTCTGCGATGGCTTCGCCCTGCCTACCTTACTTTTCTTGCGGCTCCTTCCGCTCACCTCGGACTACTGGCTGCCACAGCGTCTGTCTGCCGACCTCTCCAGCATCCACAGACCGGCGTTGGTGCTGCTTCCCGCCATGCTCCTCCAAGGTACCATAGGGCACGTGCACGCCGCCCTCATCTTTATTTCCTCATTGGCGCGAACCTCAGGGGCGTCCCCCTGAGATGACGTCATGCTGCCCAGATATTTAAGCCTACCTCTTTTGCTAACTAATCGAGTCAGCAACTACTCTGATTACTACGGATGGGATTCGCTCTCCGTACCGAAGCTACTCTGCCACTCCAGCGTTTTCTGGTACTGCTAACGGGGTACCTGCTCCTCGGGTGCCTCTTCTGCTTCTTTCAGGTGCTATCAGGAACCGGTACTCGCTCCTTGAGGGCCCATGTTCCCTGAGTCGCTGCCTGCATCTACAATCTTCTCTACTTGGAAGACTTCAATAGCAGTATACATCTGTGAGTACCAACTACCATCTATTCCACAGTACTGCTTCCCTGGAACCAGGTACTCGCTCCTCGAGGGCCTGCCCTCTGTTCCAGTGCCAGACTTCTCGTCTAGTAGAACCGCTGTGTCAATTCCACCAAGTCTCCCTGCTCTAAGGGATCAGGTACTCGTTCCTCGAGGGCCTGCTCTCCCTATCTCAGAGCTTCACCTATTCTACCTGGGACTCTGTATGTTTCTCACTGTGTACTCATAACTCTCAGTCTCTTTCCACTACAGCACAGCCAAGCAGAGGACTCGCTGTCCCAGCATCCTGTGGGATACTTGCCCAGCCGGGCTCAACATCTACTACTCACTACTGCCACCTCTGGTGGTTTCCAAAACTGTTTAAATAAAGATTCAATCTGTGTCTAGTCTGACACCGTGATCCCTCATGGGAGTGCCCCCCGTGGGCGTGGTCAGCTGCCACAGTGTCCAAGGATCCACCCAACACCAATAACCATAACAAATTCTGAATACCTGTTTCTCTCTCTAGTAAAACCTTTTAACTGAGAGTGCTCACAAAGTTGCCAGGTCCCTTGAAGGATACCACAGTGAAATTGTTAAACTGCAAAATTACTTTTCAGTAACATTACAAGGGGCCGATGCAATAATCTGTGTGGAAAGCAGGCACTGACTTTTCAGTGCCCGCTTTCTTAACACACGCATGGCACCCACAAGGGGGGGCACCATGCAATATGTAAATTAGGGTGTCGCAGCTGCCGGTTATGAAGATCGACACCGGTAAACTCGGCCTTGGTTTTCATAACCTGCCTGTCTACCAGTAATGAAAATGGCCGCCAAGTTTATCAGCGGCCATTTTCATTACTGGCAGACGGCCAGTTATGAAAATCTACGCCGAGTTTACTGGCGTCGGTCTTCATAATTCAGCAGTCTGCCGAGTTATTTTATTTTATTTTTTTACTTTAAAAAAGAAGTACAGAAAAGCAGTTTTTTCTGCATTTCTGTACTTCTTTTCAATGCACTCAGCTATTAACGCCTGCTCCAGGCAGGCAATATCTGAGTGATAAATGTGCATCTGAGATGCACATTTATCTTTTTGCATTTGGAGTGAATGATTGATAGCCTCATTCACATGCATTTGCATGTGATGAGCGCTAACTCATTCACTCCGCATCAGACACGCATTAAATAGGTGCTAATCCCACTATTGCATTAGGGGGGTGGATTAGCGCCTATTTAACCCACATCCAACAGCGGGTTAAACAGTGTGCTCGGCTGAGCGCATTGTATTTTATCGGCCCCAAAGGGATTTACAGACTGAAAGACTTCTCTTTGCATACAGTATCCACCACTCAAAAAAAAAAAAAAACTACCTTGGTTTGTTCAGGGAAAGTTAAATACTTTTAGGATAGTGTTTGCCTGTGGCAGGATTTTGTTAGGCCAGTTTAGGTTCAGAAGCTGCATCTGCAATTTTTTGTCCTTGAGGTCTTCCAACAGTAACTGACATCACTGCTATAGTTAAGTCTCTGTCAGTATTTCCATTATGTTTTGTGGCAAAAGAGGTTACAGCTCAGTCATTTTATGATTTTAATAAGCTTATGTCCAAAGTCTGTATTTTTGTTTTGCCTGGTGAAATATTTGAGTAACTGAGGAACAAAAGCACATCATATTGCATATTATGCCTCCCAGGCTTTCTACTTATTAAATTCATACTGTAAAGGGAAGGTTTTGGCTGGAGGATGTTGATAATTTCCACTTGACAGCACTAGGTCTTTCAGATTTTTAAGTCTTTTGTGTAATGGGATATTTTTTTGAGTAGCAGGTTTACACAGGCACTTCATGTAAATACTTGTATTTCCCAGTGGCTCTGGACTGCAGTTTTTACTACTTAAATAATGTAGGCAACTGAACTCCTCTGCTTGACCTCTCTTTTCAACCAAAGTCACCCACATGCCCTCTCCCTACCTTCCCATATCCCCTCTACCTGCCACTTTTTCTATTGAAAAACATCAGGCTTACAATTTTATTTGAAATTACAAATGCATATAAGAACATAAGAACTGCCATACTGGTTCAGACTGAGAGGCCATCAAGACCCTGTTTCCAACAGTGACCAATCCAGGTCACAGGAACCTGGGAAGATCCCAACAGTAAATAGATCCTGTGCTGTTGTTGCACACTGATAAGTAGTGGCTATTCCTTATCGGTCTGATTTTAAAGGGAGGCCACCCACCATCACCGGGCACCCTGCAGCGCCTCTCAGCCAAGAAAGAAAGAGAAAAAATCACTTCAGGAACTGGGAAGGAAGGAAGAAGATAGATCCCCGATCGGGGACCCACCCACCCACTCGACGTCATCACAGCCTGCTCCGGACCGTTAAACGGCGCCATGCCATCAGGCATCGTGCGCCGTGCATCGCGTGCCAAAGGGGCGCGACAAAGGGGTACTCCCCTTTGTGCACCCCTTAGTGCAATCCAGAGTGCTAGCTCTATTTAGAAACTTAAAAATCTTTGCAAATAAATGTCTCTCTATGTTATTTTAACATGTTTGTAACCTTCCCATGTTTGTAAACCGTTATGATGGCTTTATATTGAAGCTGAATGATGATATATAAAGCCTGATAAATAAATAAATAAAAGGGCTGTGCACGTAAAAAACAGGGGTTACGCGTGTGGTCAGGCCTTGTGCATGCTGCACCCATTTTAGAACAGGCCTGGCCACGTACGTAAACCCTGTTACACGCTGAAGTGCTGGGCCCTGCAAAAGGGGCAGGTTAGGGGCGTGGTCTGGGTGGGAAGGGGCAGGTCGTGAGATGGGCCTGGACAGCAACATTAGCCGCTGCCCCAGAGAAGCACGTGCAGATTACTTCTGCTCCCAGGGAGCAGTAAGTAATTAAATAAAAAATGTAGGGATAGGTAGGGTTACGTTAATACTTGGTTAATAACAGTTTATGAACTTTTCCTACGGGAATTTGTCCAAACCTTTTTTAAACCCAGCTAAGCTAACTGTCTTAACCACATGCTCCGGCAATGAATTACAGAGCTTAATTGTGCATTGAGTAAAAAAAGAAATTTTTCTGATTTGTTTTGAGTGTGTAAATTACTAACGTCATAGTGTTTCCTAGTCTTTTTATTTTTTGAAAAGTATATAACCAATTAACATTTACCCATTCTATTTCACTCATGATTTTATAAATGTCTCGTATCCTACTTCAGCTGTCTCTTCTCTAAGCTTAAATGCCCTAACCTCTTTAGCCTTTCCTCTTAGGGAAGCCGTTCCATCCCCTTTATCATTTTGATCGCCCTTCTCTGTACCTTTTCCAATGCAACTAAATATTTTTTGAGATGCGGTGACCAGAACTGCACACAGTACTCCAGCTATGACCTCACCATGGAGCGATACAGAGGCATTCTGACATTCTCTGTCCTATTCTCTGTTCCTTTCCGAATAATTACTAACATTCTGTTTGCTTTTATGATGGCTACCGCACACTGAGCCAAGGATTTCAAAATATTATCCACTGTGGAACCCAGATCTTTTCCTGAATGGTAACTCCTAATATGGAACCTAACATTGTGCAACTACAATATGAGTTTCTTTTCCCCATGTGTATCACTTTGCACTTGTCCAAATTAAATTTCATCTGTCATTTTGGATGCTCAGTCTTCCAGACTCGCAAAGTCCTCCTGCAATTTTTCATAATCCACTTGTGAAATGTAAACAATGTAAACAAGTTGTACATTGTTCATGTTCTATTCTTATCCAGTACAACAGTTGTTAAAGTAACTATTGTGTGGATAGGAACAGGAAAAAAGAATGTCCTTGGAAACAGCCTCAGAAGTGTAATCTATCACAAAACCACATAAACTGAGCCCAGATACTCTACACATCCACTCATTTCAAGTCTGGTTAATCTTGTACATTGCCTCACATTCTCACCAACACACAACTTTTACAAGCAGGAGCAGCATACTTGATCATAACCCCCCCAAGATTCAGGACTCTCATATTTTACATTTTGCCCCTGACTCCCCATATAATACAATACAACTCATATTGCAACATTAACCCTTTCTGACTATCCCACCCACATGGGAAGGAGGTTGGGTCTGGCTCATCTTGTATCATCTGCAGCTTTTCACTGCCATTGATTTATTTACCTTGTCACTACTGCTACTTCTATCCTAGCTAATTGCTCAGATTTTATGAGCTTCATGGCCCATAAGATAGACTTTCCCCACCCACATTCTTCAGATTTCACAGCATCATCTCAATCAACCCTTGATTAAATCCGTGTCGGAAGAAAGTTAAAATATATATAAAGATAGTATGTATGGGAAGCCATTTTATGAAAATCTCAGAAAGAGGAGCACATGAGAAAATATCTGTACAAACTGAAAAGCGGGGAAACTAGTTGAAGATTTTCATTGAAGAGGAGGACCTTGGGATAATGAGCAGGGGAACAACGGAGGGGGAAAACTGCAGAACCAAACACCCCAGTCAAAGAATTCAAAATGTTTGGTCTTCTGTCTGTGGCAGTCACCTTTTCCTCAGGTTCAGATGTTTTATCAGGCCTTTGGCTGTACAGGGCTGGAACCAGGAGATGATTTACCCAAGTCGGCTGAACATCGCCACAAGGAGAAACCAGCTGTACCTTCAGGGAATAACCCTGCAGTTGGAGGACTGAGTCACAACTGGTCCTGAAACTTGGAAGGAAGAGAGTCCAACACAGAGTCTAAATACATAGAGAAGCAAACCCATCACAGAAAACACTAGAAACTCAAGGCTCACGCAGGAGTAGTATAGGTCTAATCTCAGGCAAAGAAGACTGGTAAGAACTACAGTATAAATATACATAAACCAGTAAACAAGATGGCCATGAACAGTAGAAAACAGAGAGCCAGAAAGAGTTAACCAACTGGCCTGGGACACATACTGACACCTGCTGGTGGGAGGCAGAAGTTTGCTCCATGATGAGACACCCCCCCCCCACCACCACCACCACAGAATGGTGGCAGAACTTCACAGTAAGCATGGCAAAGGTGCAAAGAGAAGAAAATATAGCTTAAAGATAAAGTGAGTTGGTGATATTTTTTTCAGGTATGTCAGTAAAAAGAAAAAGGGTAGAGGTGGGATTGTAAGACTGAAGGGAGCAAAGAAGAAATATGCAAAGGATACCAGGACAAAAAAAAAAATTATTTATTGTGGAGAAGATGCACCACCAGTTATTGGTAAGGATACCTATGGTAGTTGGGGTAGATGCCACACCATTTACAGAAGAGTGTTGTGGCTCCTGGCCACGGCAGGCCACGGCCGGTCCCCCTACCTTCTCCATTGCTGGTCGCCACCGCAGTCCGGTGTGGCGTGCCCCACTCCACAGCAGGCCGACCGTGGCCTCACACATGGCAGCAAATGCCGTCCTCCTCTGACCAGCAGGGCACGTGGGAGACTCCGCCCTTTAAAGGGGCTGCAGCGGGAAACTTTGGCCCAGCCCCGATGGATGACATCACTCCAAAGGTGTATTTAAACCCCGCAGCAGTCTCCAGCTCTTTGCCTTTGCAAAAGGTCATCTCCTCAGAGTGCTAGTAACTGTTCAGACGTCTCTGCTCCTGTTCCTGCCTTTGATCCTGATCCTGGTTCCGTTCCTGCTCTTGCTCCAGTCCTTGAGTTCCTGAGTCCTGTCCTGGCGTTCCAGTTCTTGCTTTCCTGCCCGTGCCTCCGTTCCTGCCTCAGGTCTCCTCCTCGTCCTCCTGCTCCCATGATTCCTTCCTCGGCTTGATCTCCTGGTTTGACCTTGGCGTGTCTTCTCGTCTCTACCTGCCTGCTGCCCATCTCGACACTTGGCCTGGTAACTTGTCCTTGCCTGTCTGCTGCCTGCCCCAGATCCTTGGATTGGACATCGTTCTGCACCTTCACTGCCTGCCCTGACCCGGACCTCTGGCCATATCTTCATCCTCAGCTTCACCATCCTCCCACAGCTAAGGGAGGATGGTGAGGCACCCGCACCTAAGTCCTGCTGGCCCCAGAACCCAAAAGCTCAACCTGCAGGGAATGAGGGCTGGTATAGGTGAAGCTCCTGCCGGGTTGTCCTCACCAGCTCCACCTGCCGGAGGCAAGATCCATTGGGGGCAATCCCATCGTAACATCACTCGTCCCAGTCCAAGGGTCCATAACCATAACAAAGAGAATGTGTGGAACAGGAAAAACTGAAAGTAGACAAAACTATGGATGCAGACAAGATATATGCTAAGATATTACAGGATATGAGAGAGGTTCTGGAAGGTCTAGTGAAGGACCTGTTCAGTAGATCATTGGAAATAAAAAGTAGTTCTACATAACTAGAGAAGGACAAGTGCTCTCCCTCTTTATAAAAGTGGTAGTAGAGAATAAGCTGGAAATTTCAGTGGTGCAAAGTTAATGGAGACTTTTCAGAAGGAAAAGATAGTGAAGCATCTGGAATCCAGGTGTAGGTTCTGATGCAGCATGACTTTACCAGAGATAGATTGCGTCAGATGAATCTGATCAACGTCTTTGATTATTGGAGGTGGGTTTTCAATGGTGTGTACTTAGATTTCAGAAAAGCTATTAATACTGCCCCACATAAATTGAGAAGTGAAAGGTGGAACATAAGCTGGTGGAATGGATTAGAAACTTAAGGGATACACAACAGAGCATGGTAGTAAATGGAGTTCATTCTGAAGAAAGATGATAAGTGGACAGTGATAGATTTGGGTTTTTCCCACCCCTAGGCACAGTTGGTGTTGTAGCACCCCCACCTCCTTGTATGTGTTGGAGAGAAGGGACTGTATTAGGGAGCAGAGCAGCTTTGCTTTGATGTCTAATCCAGTCTCACCCCCTCTCCTACTGTTTTCTGCATGTTGCTAGGGAAGGGAGGAGAGGATGGAGCACCTAGCAGAGGGCTGTTCTCTACTAAGTAAGATTCAGAGCATTAGGAAAGCAATAAATCTTCAGCCGGCTTTCTGCTTCCAGATTTCTGCTGCCATAGGCACAGTCCTAGTGTACCTATTGGTGAATTCAGACCTGTGAGTGGAATGCCATATAGTTTGATCTTGGGCCCAGTTATATTTAATATCTTTGTGAGAAATATTAGATATAGGGTAGGAAGAAATGTTTGTCTCTTTGCAGATGATACCAAGATCTAGAATAGCATGAACTGTACCTGAGTGAATAGACAATATAAGTAAGAAGTGATCTAAACAAGGATGAGTAGTCAGCTGCTTGGCAGCTAAGTTTCAGTACTTAAAAATTCAGAGTTGTGCACTTGGGATGCAGAAATCCATAGGAAAGGTACACTATTAGGGATACAATACCTCTAAGCGGAAATTATTATATCTTATGATATCAATGTAGAAAAACATTGTGACAAGGTGGTGACCAGAGCCAAATGGTTGCCAGTATACAAAGAGAGAGACATAACTAGCATAAAAAAGTATTTATTTTGTTGTGCAGGTCATTGCTGAGACCTCAGCTGGAGTTTTGTGCCCTGTTTCAGTGGACTTACCAACAGAAAAAATGTAGACAAGATGGAGGCTGCTCAAAGAATAGCTACCAAATTGGTGTGGGGTCTGGGCCAGAAGCCCTATGAGATGAAGCTAAAGAACCTATATATGTATACCCTTGAACAGGGGTGGGTAAAAAACTGCCCACAGGCCACTTCATCTAGCCTGCTGGCTTGAGGCCTCTTCCTTACTACTACTGGCCCACTAGCTCTCCCAATGATCATAATTTTTATTTACTCTGCAGACTGATGTTGCTATTCTCTCTTACTCTGACTTTTTCTTCCCATTACACAGACGACTAATATGGTGGGAGATGCTACTTCCGGATTCACTGAGCCTAATAGTTTCAGGTGATCCTGCTTCTCTTTAGGGTACTCCCTCCTCCTTGTAGTATATCATGGAGAGAGCTGTCACTCTTCTGCCACTATTTTCAGGACCTCTGTGGGACCTCTGCCACTGATAGCCTCCTGTTTCTTGGTGCTTAACACAGTGCAAGCTCACTCGGCCAGTACTGTGCTCTTGCCACTGTTTCTCACATACAGGCTGATACAGTACAGTGTGCTCCAACGGAGAGCACTGTTAACCTGCCCTTGGATGTGCATTTTCCCTTACCCCTTATTCAGTATGGGGTGGAAAATGCGCGTCCAACCGGCGGCACCTAATAGCGCCCTCAACATGCAAATGCATGTTGATGGCCCTATTAGGTATGCCCGCGCGATACAGAAAGTAAAATGTGCAGCCAAGCCTCACATTTTACTTTCAGAAATTAGCGCCTACCCAAAGGTAGGCGCTAGTTTCTGCCGGCACCGGGAAAGTGCACAGAAAAGCAATAAAAACTGCTTTTCTGTGCACCCTCCGACTTAATATCATGGTGATATTAAGTCGGAGGTCCCGAAAAGTAAAAAAAGAAAAAAAAATTTTAAATGGGCCGGCGGCTGTCGAGCCGAAAACCAGACGCTCAATTTTGCCGGCGTCCAGTTTCTGAGCCCGTGGCTGTCAGCGGGCTCGAGAACCAACGCCGGCTAAATTGAGCATCGGCTGTCAAACCCGCTGACAGCTACCACTCCTGGTCAAAAGGAGGCGCTAGGGACGCGCTAGTGTCCCTAGCGCCTCCTTTTGCCCGTTTCTACCGCACAGAATCGGTAAATACAGAATCGCGCGCACAGGCGAGTGGCCTGTGTGCGTGCCAGAAGAGCAGGCGTTCGTCCGCTCTCCCGTGGACTTTACTGAATTGGCCCGTCACTCAGTTGTTTGATTCGATATCTGATTTTAGATTTCTTTTTCTTTCGCTGATGCGCCAGCCAAAAAGAAATACATATTGGGCCACTAAGGCCCCACACATTTTGGCTCTCTCTATTTACAGGAGCCACCACCCTTTAACAAAAAGAAGTAAACGACCTTGTAAATATTTTAGCTCAGTAGTGTTTTCTGCTATGCTGGAAGACTGGGAAGTAGGGGTGAGTAGCTGGCTGAAAGTTAGGGGCTGCAAGGAGGCTGAAGCTGAACGGCTGTCTCTTCCCCCATCCCTCAGCCACTCCACACACCCAGCCAGCTACCTCCTACCCAGCCAGTCTCCACTGGTGATAATGACTGGATGATTCCTCCTTCATTTGCACAGTGAGAGGGGGAACTTTCTTGTGTTAGTGGGGGGTGGGGACTTTCTTTCCCCCTCTGCTGAAGGACCTTCTGCCCTGGTACAGATGAGAGCTAGTAAGGTAGCCTCAATTTTATTTAAAAAAAAAAAAAAAAGTTTGCCCACCCCTGCACTAGAGAACAGGGGAGATCGATTAAAATACCTGAAAAATATTTACAATACACAAGCGGTAAATCTTTTTCATGGAAAGAAAACTAGAATAGAAAGTCATAATGTGAGGCTCCCAGGCAGTAGAATTTGGAGCAATATCAGGAAATTTTTTTTTTTTTTCATGTAAAGGAAGGTGGATGTATGGAATGCTTTCCCAGAAGAGATGGTAGAAGCTAAAATTACTAGACCAAGAAAGCATGGGAGAACCACAATGGATCCTTAGATGCAAAAAAAAGTGAATGATATATCAGAAGCATGAACTAGAACCACTATAGTCCATGGGAGTAGCTGGATTGGTACCAGCAGGCTACAACTTGAAAGCGAAGAATAAAAACAAAAGGGCCAATATAGGTTGGTCTACGAGGATATGAATTAGGGTTCAGTCAGGTCTGTTTGACAGAGTATGTAGCACTAACAGTATTCAACTGGATTTAGACTATGTTGAACCAATAACGACAAACAATAACAGAGGGGCCCTGACCGACATGTATGAAAACATGACAGATGTGCATCATTATTATTGACAACTGTTACATTTGCATTATGTACATAAAGATAGAACGCTCCAGAAACCGGTTGAGTGGGTGTGCCAGATTGGTGACAGTAGAGTTCCATTCAGAAAGACCAGGCAACAGTGATGCTAGAATTAGTTGCTATTTAGATTATGAATAAGTGTCTAATAATGGGGTAGAATAAAACAGAATCATAAACACTTGTGCATGAATGAAAATTACTGCAGTTCAAATCGCATCAGAACAAACACCGCATTAAAAAATGAAAAAAAACAATAAATTGAGAGTAGAAGTATCAGAAACAGCTACGGTGCTACAGCAAAATAGCTATCTGCCCCAGTAGTAATCATTTGCACCCTGTCTCCAGATGTTTTTTAGATATATTTTCCACTTTGCTTCACATTACAGTGGGCCTTCGAAAAGTTCCTTAGCTCAGAGAAAATAAATTAGTTATATCTCCCAGCACCAGTGTTACCTGCCTCGGGGAAGATAATCAGCAAAGTGTTCCTAAATGTGTATACAGCAGTCATAATGGCCGGTCTTGGAATTTCAGGATATCACATTAGTTTAAAGACTATATATCAGTATGCCAGACAAGTGCACCAAGTGAAAGCTAGCTAACAGACACAGACCTGAGCCATCACGAGAGCCACCGACACCCATGTAAAGGAAAATACTTACAAGGTACTCACTGACGATGCACCAGAGCTGATCTCCTAGCCTCTGTGCCTCTCTGGTTATGGAGACATTAGGACTGGCAGGAATAAAATAAATTCTCCTTCAAGTAGCCAAGAAAGAATGTGCCCCACCTTTATCCCCTAGACCAGAATTAAGGTGTTGACAGGCACTGCTCTGTCTGAAAAAAATACAAGAGAAAATATTATTCAGCTCACAGCCCAGACTAGCTCACATAAACTACAAAACCATGACTATGTTCATTTTCAGCCCTACCGCACACATTGGGCTTATAAACAATATATGAGAACTGTATCCTGCGTGTGCGCACAATTATAGGGGGAAACACGTGTGTAGACCCCCTCCCAGTCAGCTGTCGGGCACTGGGGCACACAGGAAGGGCCCAGGAACATGCAAGGCCCCATGACCCACCGGGGTTCCCGCTCGGGGAGGGAAACATTCGCTCTTTGGAAGGTCCTTTGGGTTTCTTCCTCTCTGGGGCACTCCAAATAGCCACTCTTCACACTTGTGCTGTTCTTCAAAACAAAGTCTTTACTGAAGCTGATGGTAGAAAAATTGAAGTCCAAACAAGAAACACTGACTGCCAGTGCTTCACAGTAACACAATCTAAAAGGCAGCAGCAATCTTAATTCAGTCTCTCTTCACCTTCTTACACCTTTCCCTAAACAGGTCAGCTCTCCCGGGAAGGTACTCTTCCACATTGGGCCCTCTCAGTACATCTGAGCTCATAGGATTCTTGCTCTCCAAAGTTCCTTTTTCCTCCCCCACCCATCTCTGGAGTCTTCATTTGATTTGAGTTAGATCAGCCTTTGATTCTAAGGGCTTCCCCAAGCTAGATGCCTTTCATCTAGCACTTCCCAGTAAATTTGTCCCTCAAACTCCAGGGAATCCCTTTCTCTGTAGGGCTCCTCAGAATCTGAGGCTCTTCCCCATTTCACTCTTTCTAATCTCCCAGGAACTTCAGTCCTGGACTATTTCTCCTCAGTCTCCTCCGAGCCTTCCCTATGAAGGGAAAGGCCCTCTGATATCATTCTGTAAAAAGATGGCCCCTCCTTAGCACAGATTCCAGAATTTGGAATCCTACTTCCAGCTTCTCCCAATTTCTAGTTTCTCTTCTCCCTTTTGCATGGGTGGAAGCAGGGGTTTTTATGCCCTCCTAGAACCCCTCCCGGTGGGACGTGGTGTTCCTCCTAAGCACACACTGACACTGCACTAACATCACATGAAGGCAAGGTCTATCGAGACCACTGTCACTCTGAGAGCATTCAGATCAGCGGAAGGCCTCTGTGAACATTTTTTGTAAAGGGCAAGGCTGCTGTTTCAGGGCATCCCTCTACGCACGTACTTACCATAGCTGGCAGAAGGGGTAGTCCTCATGGTTCCAGTACTGTTATTGGTAGACCAGCTGCAGTAAAGGATGGGGGTGGTGGTGCAGAGGCTGCAGTCACTGGTCAATGCTTTGCTATCAGGCAAGCAATGAGAAGCAGCATGCAATCCCTGCAATTTTATGCTCTATAGCGTCACTGTTAGGGTGGTGCAGCAGAGTGATTTATGTTCAAGCTATTCATTAAATATAAATACAAGCGCAATACAAATGGCTTGGTGTCCATTTGTTCCTTATGTACGCCAAGCTTAAAAAATGCAACATGTAATTTTTTTCATTTTTCCCCCCTTCCCTCTATCTTTATCCCCACAAATATCAAGGCTGACATAGACCAATTCTCCCGTATTCCCGCCCCCTCCATCCCAACCGCTGTGGTCTGAGCTCTATCAAGTTATCAATCATGAACCCATTTACAAATCTATGTATTTATTTTAAATGATTTATAAACTGCTTTCCCAGCCAATGAAGTTGTCCTAAACGGTGTACAACAATGGATCACACATCACAGTAAAACAACAAGAACAACAATTTAAAATACATACTTTAAAATATCTGTATGCGAATGACAGCAGTCTGAGAAATATTTATTTATTTATTTAACCTTTTTTCTATACCGACCTTCATGGTTAAAATACCATATCAGGACGGTTTACATCGAACAGGGGTAAAATAACTAGATAAAGGAAGAAAAAACAAAGTTACATTACAACGAGGACTGTGAACTTGGAAGCTTAGGAAGCTAGAAGAGAAATATAAAGTTAAGTTAAAGGGAGAGAAACAAATTCCGGACTAGAGGTAGTCCAGACTAGAGATAGTCCACATGTTAGAGTCGGTATCCATGCTGTCAAGGTATTCAGAGGAGGGGAGGATCCATTAATCATGGGTAGATAACGCCTAATGTGTATCCCAGGGTTCTGGGAAGGCTTGGCGGAACAGCCACGTTTTGAGTTTTTTCTTAAAAGTTAGCAGGCAAGATTCCAGCCTAAGTTCTGCAGGGAGGTTGTTCCAGATGGCTGGGCCTGCTGTCGAAAATGCTCGGTCCCTGGATGCGATGAGTCGTGTGGCTTTGGTTGGAGGGGCTTGTAGCGTTCCTTTGGATATTTCTCTCATTGGCCTGTTAGAAGTATGGAGTTTTAATGGAATTTCAAGGTCGAGATAAAGGAGATTATAGATGAATTTGTGTATTAATGTTAAAGATTTGTGAAGGACTCTGTAATTGACTGGTAACCAGTGTAGATTTCGGAGGATGGGTGTAATATGATCATTCCGGTTGGTGCTTGTCAGGATTCTAGCTGCCGCATTCTGTATCATCTGGAGAGGCCTGATGGATGAGTTGGGTAATCCTGTGAAGAGCGCGCTGCAGTAGTCTATTTTGGCAAAAATCAATGATTGAAGAACTGTCCTAAAGTCGTGGAAATATAAAAGGGGTTTGAGTCTTTTTAATACCTGTAGTCTGAAGAAGCAGTCTTTGGTTATAGTGTTAATCATACTCTTTAGGTTAAGACGGTTATCAAGTATAACCCCAAGGTCTCTAACTTGAGTATGAGAGAGGGCGTGGTTATGTTGGGCCTGTGACTGATAGTTATCTTGGAAGGCGGAAATGAGGAGGAGTTCGGTCTTTTTAGCATTGAGGACCAAATTTAAACTGTTGAGGAGATTAGTGATGGAATGTAGGCAGTTGTTCCAGATCGATAGTGATTTGGTGATGGATTCCGTTATGGGGATCAGGATCTGCACATCATCCGCGTAAATGTAGTGAATAAGGTTGAGGCTTGTTAATAGTTGGCATAGGGGGAGGAGGTAGATATTAAAAAGGGTGGGGGACAGGGAGGATCCTTGAGGTACTCCAAGTGATGAATTTGTTGGTGGTGATTCTTTATTATTTATTCTGACCTTGAAACTTCTATCGCTAAGGAAAGACTTGAACCAGTTGTAGACTTGTCCTGAGATGCCTATGTCTAATAGACGATTCAGGAGGATGGCGTGGTTGACGGTATCGAACGCCGCTGATATGTCTAAAAGGATTAGAAGAAAAGAATGTCCTTTGTCTAGTCCCATAATAATATGGTCAGTTAGGGAGATGAGCAAGGTTTCTGTGCTGCGTGATTTGCGGAAACCATATTGTGAAGGATATAGAATATTGTAATCTTCTAAATATTCTGATAGCTGGGTGTTAACCACCTTTTCTGTGAGTTTGGCTAAGAATGGAAGATTCGATATAGGGCGGAAATTAGCTAGTTCACTAGGGTCTAAGTTGTGTTTCTTAAGGAGGGGTTTGAGAGAGGCGTTTTTTAGGATGTTTGGGTACAGTCCTTGGGTTAAGCAGCAGTTTATGATGTTGGCCAGTGGTCCGGATATAGTGTTTGGTATGAGTAGAAGTAGCTTGGTTGGTAGGTTGTCTGTGGGAAATAAGATGGGAGGGTTATAATGTATGGCATGTATTAAAGATACAGAAATAATAGGCATCTCAGAGACACGGTAAAAAGGGGACAACCACTGGGACATTTTAATATCAGGGTACAAATTAAATCAGCATTATAGGGCACGTCAAATTGGTGGAGGGGTAGTAGTACTCTTTATATTAAGGATAGCAAAGATTCAAGCAGGATACAAGTTCTGCTGGAAACCAATTGCGTTCATTATGGATTAAAATTCCAAATGTGATAGGGAAGAGTTGGAATCAGTAACTAGGGGATGGTTTTTACCCATTCAAATAATACTAAAACAAGGGGACACTCCATGAAAGTGACAACCAGAAGATTTAAAACAATTCATAGGAAGTACTATTTTATTCAGCTGTGGAATCTGTTACAAGAGGACATGGTCAATGCAACTAACATAGTGGGGTTTAAAAGACATTTGGACAAGTTCCTGGAGGAAAAGTCTATAAACAATTATCAGCCAGGTAGGACCAGGGAAAGCCATCGCTGATCCCTGGGAGCGAGCAACAACAAATAGATCTACTTTTTGGGATCTGCTAGTGCAGGGTACTTGTGACCTGAACTGACCACTGTCAGAGACAGGATGCTCCCCTCCTTCGCGCATAGTGACTCTCCCACTTTCGGTGGCTGACACCGATTTTAAAGTTTTCAGATGTTTCAGCTGGGGTACCACCAAATGTTCCATACAAAGGGGGAAAAGTTAAAAGGAATGCTCTCTCCCCAGTTGGGACACCTAACCTGCACTAAAGGGGTTAAAACCCACCCAAACAGTCCCTCAGGGATAGAGGGAGAAAGGAGAGAAGATGTAATCAGATGATATCACAAGTATTGCGTAATTAGCATCATTTCTCTTTTTCATTGAGTATTGGTGAAGATAAAAGTCCCATTCCTCCAATGACAGTATGCTTAGATGATTATATCTCTCTCTGCTTTTAATATTACCTCTTTCCACTGAACTCCTCTCTCCTCCATGCACCCCCATATGGTCCAAATACTCCTCCCAGCTACACTAGGCATCCTGATGCCACACAGAACATGCAGCCCAGCTCCTTTGCCATGCTTCTCCAAAAAGGAGGAGCATGGCAAAAAAACTGAAAGGTGCAACTGCAAAGGTTAAAAGTGTACAAAGGGCATGGGCATTATTTAAAAATAGAAGCGTAGTCCAGATGTATTCCACGCATTAAAAAAGGTGGAAAAAAGGCAAAATGATTACCAGCATGGTTAAAAGGTGAGGTAAAAGAGGCTATTTTATTAAAAAAAAAAACATCTTTCAAAAATTGGAAGAAGGATCCATCTGAAGAAAATAGGAAAAAGCGTGTCAAGTTAAGTGTAAAACATTGATAAGGCAGGCTAAGACAGAATTTGAAATGAAGTTGGCCGTAGAGGCAAAAACATAATAAAAACTTTTTAAAATATATCCAAAGCAAGAAACCTGTGGAGGGATTTGGTTGGACCGTTAGATGACCGAGGGGTTAAAGGGGCTCTTAGGGAAGATAAGGTCACTGCAGTAAGACTAAATGAAGTATTTGCTTCTGTGTTTATTAATGAGGATGTTGATGAGATACCTGTTCCAGAGATGGTTTTGAAGGGTGATGAATCAGATGACATGAAGATGTAGTAGGCCAGATTTACAAACTAAACAGTAGCAAATCACCTGGACCAGATGGTATGTACCCCAGGGTACTGTAGGAACAAAACATTAAATTTCAGATCTATAAGTTAAAATTTGTAGCCTATCATTAAAATCATCCATTGTACCTGAAGACTGGAGGGTGACCAATGTAACCCCAATATTTAAAAAGGGCTCTGGGACAATCCGGGAAACTATAGACCAGTGAGTTTGACAAAATAGTGGAAACTATTCTAAAGATCAAAATCACAGAGCATATAGAAAGAATCAGTTTAATGGAAAACAGTCAGCATGGATTTACCCAAGGGAAGCCTTGCCTCTAAAATTTGCTTCATGTTTTTGAAGTGGTTAATAAACATGTGGATAAAGTTGAACTGGTAGATCTAGTGTATTTGCATTTTCAGAAAGTGATTGACAAAGTCCTTCATGACAGGCTTCTAAGAAAACTAAAAAGTCATGGGATAGGAGGCAATGTCCTTTCGTGGATTACAAACAGGTTAAAAGACGGGAAACAGAGAGTAGAATAAAATCGTCAATTTTCTCAGTGGAAAAGGGTAAACAGTGGAGAGCCTCAGGGAGCTGTATTGGGACTGGTGCTTTTCAATATATTTATAAATGATCTGGAAAGGAATATGACAAGTGAGGTAATCAAATTTGCAGATGATACATAATTATTCAGAGTAGTTAAATCACAATCAGATTGTGATAAATTTCAGGAGGACCTTGTGAGACTGGAAGATTGGGCATCCAAATGGCAGATAAAATTTAATGTGGACAACTTGCAAGGTGATGCATATAGGGAAAAATAGCCCATGCTATAGTTACACAATGTTAGGTTCAATATTAGGAGCTACCACCCAGAAAAAAGATCTAGGCATCATAGTGGATAATACATTGAAATTGTCGGCTCAGTTTGCTGCGGCAGTCAAAAAAGCAAACAGAATGTTAGGAATTATTAGGAAGGGAATGGTGATTAAAATGGAAAATGTCATAATGCCTCTGTGTTGCACCATGATGAGAACACACCTTGAGTACTGTGTACGATTCTGGTCACCGCATCTCAAAAAAGATATAGTTGCACTGGAGAAGGTACAGAGAAGGGTTACCAAAATGATAAAGGGGATGGAACAGCTCCCCTATGAGGAAAGGCTAAAGAGGTTAGGGCTGTTCAGCTTGGAGAAGAGACGGCTGAGGGGGGATATGATAGAGGTGTTTAAAATCATGAGAGGTCTAGAACAGGTAAATGTGAATTGGTTATTTACTCTTTCGGATAATAGAAAGACTAGGGGGCACTCCATTAAGTTAGCAAGTAGCACATTTAAATCTAATCTGAGAATATTTTTTCACTCAACGTGCAATTAAGCTCTGGAATTTGTTGCCAAAGGATGTGGTTAGTGCAGTTAGTGTAACTGGGTTTAAAAAAGGTTTGGATAAGTTCTTGGAGTAGAAGTCTATTAACTGCTACTAATCAAGCTGACTTAGGGAATAGCCACTGCTATTACAAGCATCAGTAGCGTGGGATCTATTTAGTGTTTGGGTACTTGCCAGGTACTTGTAGCCTGGATTGGCCACTGTTGGAAACAGGATGCTTGGCTTGTTGGACACTTGGTCTGACCCAGTATGGCAATTTCTTTTGTTCTTATTGAATACTCCTGTGAGCCATCAGGTTATGAAAGCATTGCAGGGATTGACTACTGATTTATGTTATTTATCTTTGTCTTGTTTTGTTAGCTAATTTTTATTGTCTTTATTTTGTGATTGTTTTATTTTGTAAGTCGCTGAGAACCAGAGATACAGCAGCCTATATATTTGTTAAATAAAAATAACTAAATAACAGTTGGTGATCCACCTTTATAGGCAGGAAAACATTTCATCAGTAAAGTAGATTGTGAAAAGAAGGCATGGGAAAAAGGTTACTTTTTAGAGGGGTTTGAATATATTTGCCTTACATGGCTGCAGTTGTTCAGAATTGGCACCTTCCTTAAAAAGTCTTTTTTTTTTTTTTTTTTTTTAACTAGAATACTCCTTGTTTTTCTCCATTGTTATATTTCCCATGGAACCAAGGCACATCTGTGTTTGAGAGGCTATTTAAATGTGGCAGTGAGTCAAGTGAAGTATGGATATGTAAATTGGGCTTCCTGACCTAAGAGCATTCAGATGCTTTGCCGTTGGCATGTTCTGTGCGTATCCTCTCTACCATTCCAGATGTTTCTGACATCAGCAGAGCAACTCTGCATGCTCATGAAAGTATAGAGAGTCTCATGCATATTGTATAGAAGAAGAATCTTCCTGAAACCCCACAATGGGGATAACCAAGATTAACGGAGCACCATTTTTCAAATACTGAATGCAATTATTATTTGCCAGCAGCAATGAATAAATATTTTGCCAGAAATGCTTCTAGTTCCCAAGCGGGAACGAATTGACCCCGGTGAGATTACAGTGTGAACCACTAAATAGCATCATGATCTCAAAGGCTACAATTCAGATTTCCATCAATGGAACAATGTGAACTGTGGCCCAAATGATAATAGCATATTATAGCCGCCAATGCTGCAGCTGATTTGCATCATTTTTCAGTTATCTAATATGTGCATATTCTATTGACAGAAATGACCAAAAATGTACATAAAAGAGCAGAGTAATAAGAAAATAAAATAGGATTGGCTTTAAGTCTGTGGAGGTATCTGTTTTTCTTTCCATTTTATTTCTCCAACCTGACCCATGAGATAAGTGTGATGTGAAATACAGAGTTGATGTGAGTAAAGAAATTTGGCAACTAGCAATATTTACAGAGAAAGAGAAAAACTAAGCCTCTTGCTCTTTTGAGAAAAACTATGAAAAATGTTTTCGTCTGTAATTTTTGTGTTTTCATGAAAGAATATTTTTTTGGGGAAATACTTAATGAAACTAATGGGGAAAACCTGTTGAATGCTTCCTTTTTCTGAATTAAAAGCAAGTGGCAAACCACGAGAAAACTGGTCAACTTTGACATTTTCTGCCTTGTGTATTTAAAATTTCCCATTACGGTCTGTAAATAACTTTGCAAGTATGCAGACTTTTGCAGCGTTGCCCAGCCCTGTGCTGGAAGCACACCTAACCAGTTGGATTTTCAGGATGGCCGCAGTGATCAGGCAATGCATGAGATGGATGTGCATACCCTGGGTCTCCAACGTATGCACATCCATTGTGGATATCCTGAAAACCCGGCAGCTTAGGTGATGGTATAGTGTGCCTCCAGGAGAGAGG
Organism: Rhinatrema bivittatum; assembly: GCF_901001135.1. Taxonomy (NCBI): domain Eukaryota; kingdom Metazoa; phylum Chordata; class Amphibia; order Gymnophiona; family Rhinatrematidae; genus Rhinatrema; species Rhinatrema bivittatum. The sequence continues at coordinate 449,701,638 of NC_042615.1, read as the reverse complement.
GTCGGGAAACACTGGTTTCATGTTTGCAATACTAATTCCGTCCTTCTGTTTTAATGTCACTGACCTCGGGCTTCTCCCAGGCTTGCTGCTCCCTTCCTCACCCCTCCCTCTCCCTCAGAATGGGAGGAACAAGGACACGTTCTGCTTTGAGCAGACGGAATGGAAATGTAATGGACTTGCCAAGCATCAGGAAATACTGCTAATCACATCACTTCAAGTGGGAAGCATTTATTATTTCTCTCCTCCCTTCCCGAGAAAATCCATGCTGGAAAACCTACATAGACTACGCCGCATCACACATTATTCCTGTGGTCTGCATTTCTCCTCAAATGAACTTCAGATATGTAAAACAGTTAAAGAGATCATTGCCTAGTGGGCAGTGTGGATGATGTGGTTGTGTTTAATATCGCCGGTCACACCCAGAATAGGAAAGAATTTGTAAAAGACACGACACCGCGTGGCTTATGTATCCCCCCCCACACACAAAGATCATCGGAATGAGTCCTGTGGGCTGAGTGTACTTTAAATCAGAAACAAACTTCAACATGCAAAGACAACAAAAAAGCTTCCTACCCCTCAAAATCCCAGTGCAGAGTTAAAGAAAAAAACTATTGCATTTAATAGGCATAAAGTGGGCAATTTTCAAAGCTTTTTCGGTGGGTAAACAGCTAGAAACTGACACCCTGAAAGCTGCCTCCACTCACTTGGTATGGGTAGAAGGATCTACCTTGGTCCCCCGTGGCTGAAAAAGGTCCCCGAAAGGTCGGGGCAGGGAGAGTATGTGTAGGGCTTTCATAGTCGCAGCCCCATGTATATTTCGGCAGGTATGCTTGCATCTACTTCAGAACAGGCGCCAATATAATGACCTCCAGTTCGACCACTGAGTTGTTGAAGCATGGCTTAACAAAGTGACGTTCTGAGATAAGTCACATGGGACTTTCAGAAGGCTTGGCATAAGCATGGACTAGGAGATGACAGGGCCCCGTGGATTAGCTCCTTCTTTATTCTTAAGACATCAAACAACGACTGATGGGCTGGGAACTTTGCTTATCCTCTAATGATTATTTTTAAGAGAGCAAATAAGTGTAATTGTCGCCAAAAAATAACTGAATGAAGCTACCTGGTGACTCGGCGGCAGTGCCGTGCACTGGAGGTGGGAAATGATTGAAGAACTGGATGGGGTAAATTTCTCTCACTAAGTCTTTCCCCAGTACCTTCATGTGATGACCCCGTTACACATGACATCTGAACTAAATCTCTCCAAGGTAGGCACTGCTATCAAAGTATTAAAGGAAAGAGCAAGGAAAATTCATATTGGCTGCATGATGCTCAGGCTAAAAAGGTAGCCACCCTTAACTGTAGCACTAGGACTAATGATGGTGGCAGAGATAGTGCAGATTCTTCAGATGACGATAATAAGTACAACCTGGTACAATTATAAGCTGTGATGAACTCAATCGTGGACCCACTGTATCAGTTGACAGAACACAGAATTTAATGAAAAAAAAATTTAAAGGAAGAGATACAATTGCATGAACCCCTGAAGATGCAAAGGGGATAATTTACTGCTATTTTTATGCCACAAACCCTATATTTAAATCACTACATTTTAGAAAGACAGGACACAAAAATCCAGAAGAAGGAACAATAGTATATTAGGGAAAAGCTGCCAAAAGTAATAAGAAAAATAATTAAGGGAAAAAAATGCTGGGCACTGCTGTGTCGAAGACCCAGGTTCTATTCACAAGGCCAGGCCTCTGCTCCCCAGGCTGGCTTGAGAAGCTTCTGAGGCATCATGCACAGCCCATGGGGGGGGGGGGGGGGGGGGCGGGCAATCTCCAGTATCACTCAGTGGTGACACCTGCTGGACAGACATGGGGTGTGCACATATGGGTTTCAGAGGGAATGGCGGTCTGTGGCCCCTGGCTAAGGACTGGGAACATAATGGCTAGGCTAGAAAGGAGGTTAACAAAATGGTGGGGGGAGGGAGAAGCCCCTGGCTAGTTGCAAATGAAGGCTCATGGCACCATAGTCCAAAGGAATAGGTAGAAAGTGACAGACCAGATAATAACAATTTCAAAAGAAACATAGATGTATATGACTTCTTTTTTTTTCCTTCTCAGAGTTTCTTCCTCCTCCTTTAAGGCTTTCAGCTCAGTCAGAAGCAGCGCTGGGACCCTGGTACCACAAGCCTTCCCCCTGCAACTTCCCAGGGATATAAGAACATGCCATACTGGGTCAGACCAAGGGTCCATCAAGCCCAGCATCCTGTTTCCAACAGTGGCCAATCCAGGTTACAAGTATCTGGCAAGTACCCAAACACTAAATAGATCCCATGCTGTAATAGCAGTGGCTATTCCTAAGTCAGCTTGATTAGTAGCAGTTGACAGACTTCTCCTCCAAGAACTTATCCAATCCTTTTTTAAACCCAGTTACACTAACTGCACTAACCACATCCTTTGGCAACAAATTCCAGAGCTTAATTGCGCGTTTAGTGAAAAAAATGTTCTCAGATTAGTTTTAAATGTGCCCCATGCTAACTTCATGGAGTGTCCCCTAATCTTTCTATTATCCGAAAGAGTAAATAACTGATTCACATTTACCCGTTCTAGACCTCTCATGATTTTAAACACTTCTATCATATCCCCCCTCAGCCGTCTCTTCTCCAAGCTGAACAGCCCTAAACTATTTAGCCTTTCCTCATAGGGGAGCTGTTCCATCCCCTTTATCATTTTGGTCACCCTTCTCTGTACCTTCTCCAGTGCAACTATATCTTTTTTGAGATGTGGCGACCAGAATCATACACAGTAATCAAGGTAGGGTCTCAACATGGAGCAATACAGAGGCATTATGACATTTTCAATTTTATTCACCATTCCCTTCCTAATAATTCCAAACATTGTTTGCTTTTTTGACTGCCATAGCACATTGAGCCAATTATTTCAATATATTATCCACTAAGATGCCTAGAACTTTTTCCTGGGTGGTAACTCGAATTTTGGAACATAACATTGTGTAACTACAGCATGGGCAATATTTCCTTATATGCAACACCTTGCACTTGTCCATATGAAATTTCTTCTACCATTTGGATACCCAGTCTTCCAGTCTCACAAGGTCCTACTGCAATTTATCACAATCTGCTTGTGAACTACTCTGAAAAATGTTGTATCATTTGCAAATTTATATTCCTTTCCAGATCATTTATAAACATATTGAAAAGCAACAGTACAAATATAAATCCCTGAGGCACTCCACTGTTTACCCTTTTCCACTGAGAAAATTGACCATTTAATTCTGCGCTCTGTTTCCTGTCTTTTAACCAGTTTGTAATCCACAAAAGGACACTGTCTCCTATCCCTTGACGTTTTAGTTTTCTTAGAAGTCTCTCATGAGGGACTTTATCAAACGCCTTCTGAAAATCTAAATACATTACATCTACTAGTTCACCTTTATCCACATGTTTATATCAACATGTTTATTAACTCCTTCAAAACATGAAGCAGATTTGTGAGGCAAAACTTCCCTTGGGTAAATCCATGTTGACTGTGTTATATTAAACCATGTCTTTCTATATGCTCTGTGATTTAGATCTTTAGAATAGTTTCCACTATTTGCCCGGCACTGTAGACAGGTTCACTGGTCTATAGTTTCTCGGATTGCCCCTGGAGCACATTTTAATTATTGGGGTTACATTGGCCATCCTCCAGTCTTCAGGTACAATGGATGATTTTAATGATAGTTTACTAATTTTAACTAATAGATCTGAAATTTCATTGTTGGGTTTCCTAAGAACTCTGGGATGCATACCATCCGGTCTAGGTGATTTAATACTCTTTACTTTGTCAATCTGGCCTACTACATCTTCCAGGTTCACAGTGATTTCGTTCAGTTCATCTGACTCATCACGCTTAAAAACAATCTCCAGAACTGGTATCTCCCCAACATCCTTATTAGTAAACACAGAAGCAAAGAATTCATTTAGTCTTATTGCAGTGACCTTATCTTCCCTAAGAGCCCCTTTAACCCCTCGGTTATCTAATGGTCCAACCAACTCCCTCACAGGTTTCTTGCTTCGGATATATTTAAAAATAGTTTTTATTATGAGTTTTTGCCTCATAATTCAAATTCCCTCTTAGCCTGCCTTATCAATGTTTTACACTTAACTTGACACTGCTTATGCTTTTTCCTATTTTCTTCAGATGGATCCTTCAAATTTTGGAAGGATGTTTTTTTGACTAAAATAGCCTCTTTCACTTCACCTTTTAACCATGCTGGTAATTGTTTTGTCCTCCTTCCACCGTTCTTAAAGCGTGAAATATATCTGGATTGTATTTTTAAACATTGCCCACACCTGTTGCACACTTTTAACTTTAGCAGCTGTACATTTCAGTTTTTTTCTATTTTCCTCATTTTATCAACATTTCCCTTTTGAAAATTTAGTGTTAGAGTTGTAGAGTTACATATTGTCCCTCTTCTATTCATTAGTTCAAATTTGATCATGTTATGATCACTATTGCCAAGTGGCCCCCACCATAGTTTCCCCTCTCACCAAATCCTGCATTCCACTAAGAATTAAATCTAAAATTGCTTCCTCTCTCGTTGGTTCCTGAAACAATTGCTCCATGAAGCAGTCATTTATTCCATCCAGGAACTTTGTCTCTAGTATGTCCTGATGTTACATTTACCCAGTCAATATTAGGGTAATTGAAATCTTCCATTATTACTAGGGATGTGAATCGTTTTAGGACGATTAAAATTATCGTCCGATAATTTTAATATCGTCTTAAACCGTTATGGAACACAATACAATAGAGATTCTAACGATTTATCGTTATAAATCGTTAGAATCGTGAGCCGGCACACTAAAACCCCCTAAAACCCACCCCCGACCCTTTAAATTAAATCCCCCACCCTCCCGAACCCCCCCCAAATGAGTTAAATAACCTGCGGGTCCAGCGGCGGTCCGGAACGGCAGCGGTCCGGAACGGGCTCCTGCTCCTCAATCTTGTTGTCTTCAGCCGGCGCCATTTTCTAAAATGGCGGCGAAAAATGGCGGCGGCCATAGACGAACACGATTGGACGGCAGGAGGTCCTTCCGGACCCCCGCTGGACTTTTGGGAAGTCTCGTGGGGGTCAGGAGGCCCCCCACAAGCTGGCCAAAAGTTCCTGGAGGTCCAGCGGGGGTCAGGGAGCGATTTCCCGCCGCGAATCGTTTTCGTACGGAAAATGGCGCCGGCAGGAGATCGACTGCAGGAGGTTGTTCAGCGAGGCGCCGGAACCCTCGCTGAACGACCTCCTGCAGTCGATCTCCTGCCGGCGCCATTTTCCGTACGAAAACGATTCGCGGCGGGAAATCGCTCCCTGACCCCCGCTGGACCTCCAGGAACTTTTGGCCAGCTTGTGGGGGGCCTCCTGACCCCCACGAGACTTGCCAAAAGTCCAGCGGGGGTCCGGAAGGACCTCCTGCCGTCCAATCGTGTTCGTCTATGGCCGCCGCCATTTTTCGCCGCCATTTTGGAAAATGGCGCCGGCTGAAGACAACAAGATTGAGGAGCAGGAGCCCGTTCCGGACCGCTGCCGTTCCGGACCGCCGCTGGACCCGCAGGTTATTTAAGTCATTTGGGGGGGGTTCGGGAGGGTGGGGGATTTAATTTAAAGGGTCGGGGGTGGGTTTTAGGGGGTTTTAATGTGCCGGTTTTGCGATTTTTCGATTTTTCACGATATTTTACCCCCCCCAAACGGCAACAATACGATTCCCTCCCCCTCCCAGCCGAAATCGATCGTTAAGACGATCGAGGACACGATTCACATCCCTAATTATTACTGCACTGCCAAATTGGTTTGCTTCCCTGTTTTCTCTTAGCATTTCATCATCTGTCTGACCATTTTGGCCAGGTTGACAGTAGTATATTCCTATCATTATACTCTTACTCAACACACATGGGATTTCTACCCATATAGATTCTAGTGAGTATTTAATCTCTTGTATGATCTTTATCCTGTTGGACTCTATACCCTCCAGGACATAAAGTGCTACACCCCCACAAGTTGATCCTCATTATTGCAATATAATTTGTACCCTGATATAGCACTGTCCCATTGGTTATCCTCCTTCCACAGGTCTCTGAGGTGCCAATTATGTCTATCTCATCATTCACTCTCCCATCTGACTTCTTAGACTTCAGGCATTGGCATACAGACATTTCAAAGTGCATTTTTTTGTTTGTATAAACAACTTACTTTTCAGTTGATAGGGATAATTTTGAATTCTTTAGCTCAGATGATTAGGCACATGGACTGCATTTGCTTTTATTGGAACCTCTCTGTTGGGATGCCCTGTTTCATTACTATCCTTCAAAGATACATTCCTCTGTCGGTTTTCCCTCCTTGTTCTAGTATATCCCCTCCCAATTTAACTATTCCAGTCATTACCATGACGGTCCACAGCTGCGGGGGGGGGGGGACCATATAACAACCCCTCCTGGATCCCTGCAATCACGGATCTTAAATCCAGCCACTAGGTATCACCACTGCATAATGACTATCATTCTTCAGTGCCCCATTCTTGAAGCAGTGAACAGGTATTACCGTCAGAGCGTATCTGAGACGCCCTTCTCCAAGAGTTTAGAGAGAGTTGTCTCTCAAGTGCTTCCATTCTGTCTTGTGCTTGGCCCAAAAATATTTGTTCTGAAAAGAATACACTTTCAATAGGAAACGGAATAAAGGGCCAATGAGAATCCATGGGGATTGAAATAGACAAGTAGTGGTGGAGAAGGGAAAGACCCAAGTAAAAAAAAAAAAAAAAAGAAGCAGTGAGAGATACAGTAGGAAGAGTAATTGAGATTTGTATTGAAATTCTAATTGCTGTTCTCCAAGCAAGGCAGGATGACTTGGGACATTGAAACTCTTAGTTACCATATACCATCAAGCTTTGCTCTCATCTCAATCAGTATGAAATGCTGAATTCTGAAGCACATTTTAGTTATTATTTCACTCAAATGCATTATTGATTCTTTGAAGATATTTGGTTGCTGTTGCATTCAACACAATGCTCTTGGGCTGAATCACAATTATTTACATCAGTAAGCTTGGAGTTTCCGTAGTAGTATTATTATTGTTATTTGGAAATTTTATGTATCATCAGTAAGTGGATAGACTGAAAACAGCGAATAAAGAATTAAGGGGTAGATTTTATAAATGTACGCACGGGCGTACTTTTGTTCGTGCACCAGGCGCAAACAAAAGTACGCTGGATTTTATAAGATACGTGCGTAGCCTATAAAATCCGGGGTCGGCGCGCGCAAGGGGGTGCACATTTGTGCAACCTGCGCGCACCGAGCCCAGCGCGAGCTGCCTGTTCCCTCCGAGGCCGCTCCAAAATCGGAGCAGCCACTGACCCACCCCATCGGCCCTATCTAAACCCCCCCCCTACCTTTGTTGGCAGATTTACGCCTGCGGGCTGCTGGCGCGCCATCACCCAACCCGGGGGCTGGTCCGGAGGCCTCGACCACGCCCCTTGGCCGGCACCATGCCCCCGGGCCCACCCCCGAAACGCCGTCACTCGCGGCATGCCCCCCCGACACGCCCCCGACATGCCCCTCCATGCAAACCCTAGGACTTACGCGTGTCCCGGGGCTTGCGCACGCTGCCGAGCCTATGCAAAATAGGCTCGGCGCACGCAGGGGGGGTTTGGGGTAGGTTTTCAGGGGATACGCGCGTATCGTACGCGCTTACCCCTTTGAAAAATCTACCCCAATATGACTTGCAAAAGCAAAACTGAGAATCTCCACTGACTACACTGAATATAGTGAGAAAATACTAATATTTCAGTGTCACAAGGATGGTGTTGAATGGAGTACCTTAACTCTATCTGGAAAAATCAGGAACAGATTTGGTCCGCTGCCACTCCTAGGCACTGACTGCCAGTGCCATGCTGCCCTGGGCAAATCTGAGAACAGCATGGCGGCACCACCCTCGGCTCCCACTCCAGTAGTAATCCTCATAATGAAATAAGCACAGGAACAAAGTCTGCACATAGGCCCCTGTGCTCCACACAGAATCCCACCGGAGGCGGGGGCTATGAGCGCAGGCTTAGTCCCCGTATTTACTTTACTGTGAAGATCACTGCTGGAGACAGGAGCCGAGGCCTGAGGGGAGGAGCAGTGGCGGCAGCAGCAGTGGGATGAGCAGGATTGCAAAGTAGTGAGAAGGCAGGAAATGTGTTGCTCCCCAAATGCTGCCACCCTAGGCCCAGGCATAGTTGGCTCCTATATGAATTCAGGCCTGGCACAAATTCTAGAAGCAGTGTTCAGAAGCAGCAGAAGGTATGCTTGCTATTTTAGCCAACATGACCCTAGGCAGGACCATCAAGCTTATCTCAGTACACCTTAAATGGTGGGATGGAGTAAGTAATAACAGTCAGTCACTTATAACCCCATTTGTTTTGGGTACTATATATATCATCCACAAAATCTCCACTTGTACATACCAGTTAGTTAACAGAAACTAGTAGTCTAGAAAATTTGGTTAGTAGAATCCTAGTGGGAAGCCTAGTAACTATTTTCTGATGAAGCTGTCATCTCTGAATGTTATAGCAAACCTGACTGGAAAGTATTGAAGAGGTCTAGCATGAAAAATACACATGTAAAATGTGCTTTCACAATATCTATGTCTAACAGGAAGGCACATTTTTTCATTGTACACAGAGATTACGAAAACTGTTGTTCTCCACTCAAGGTGAACTAAAAGAAATGATAAATTGTGAAACATCCCTCAGTCAGGGATGATAATATGAATGATCATATGAACCATACAAACAGATGATGGCCTTAGGGTTTCCAGCTGCCCGGTTTTGGAATATGCAGCCCGGTTTTTCAGCATCCTAAGCAGCGTCCAGTCAGGAGTCACAGAGATGAAAGCAGAGGAGAGAGAACAATATCATATGGGGGGGGGGAAAAAGTAAAGGTAAAAGTATATTTTATTTTCAAATTAATTATCTGATTATGTGACTGGAAAATGTTTAATAATTTGATCTGTAGGCTTTACAAATTCTAGCTGTAATGTCCAACATCTGACAGTGGCAGTCTAATCTTTTTAGTGCTATGTCCTGTCGTTTTACCTGTCTGCTGCTTAGGACACTGTTAATAACCACCTATTCCTTGATACTCTGTCCTCATTTGGATTTTGAGAATCTGCCCTGTATTGGTTCTCTTCTTACCTATCTCATCACACTTTTAGTATGTTCTCTGGCTCTACCGCCATCCTACTATAATTTGGTGTGCTTCAGGGCTCTGTCCTGGGCCCTCTTCGCTTCTCTCTCTCTCTGCACTAATTCCCTTGCTGCTCTCATCTCCTCCCATGGCTTTCAATACCATCTTTAGGCTGATGATTCCCAGATTTGCAACATAAATTTTATCAGGAATCCAAACTCAAATCTCAGACTGCTTGTTTGACATTGTTGCCTGGATGTCCCATCACCCACCTTAAACTCAACATGGCCAAGACAGAGCTCCCTAGCTTTCCTCCCAGAACCATTTCCCTGTTCCTGTAATACAACTCTGTAATCCTCTCGGTTCCCTCAGCCCATAGCACTGGGCTCGTCTTTGACTCCTCTCTCTCTCCCCCTTTCTCTACACATATCCAAAACACTGCTAAAATGTGCCGTTTCTTTCTCTATAGCAATCAAAATCACCCCATCTTTTCGGAATATACTGCCAGAACCCACATCCACTCTCTCATCACCCGCCGCTCGGCACGTCTCCACAGTGAGCCATCTCTCTCCAATACAATCCATCCAAATTTCAGCTGCGCGACTTGTATTCCACCAGTCACTATACCCATATAGCTCCACTTTTCAAGTCACTACGTTGTCTCCATACCCATTTCCGCATGCAGTTCAAGCTCCTCTTACTTGCTTACTAGAGCCTTCACTCTGCTGCCTCTCACCAAGTCTCCTCTCTTCTCTCTCCATGCATTCTTTCTCATGCACTCTGCTCATCATGCAAGACCAGTCCCATCTATGCCCTTCCCCTCTGCCGCCAATTCCTTACCCCATGCTTTCTACCTGCGCTGATGCGTCATGCTCCCTCTCTTTCCAGTCTAAAAGAGTTGGAGCATGATGCACCAGCTCAGGAAGTTTATTCCAAGTCTAAAAAACCCACCTTTTTATGGCAGCTTTTAAATCTTAACCCCCTCATTAACCCAGTTAAATCTTATTGATTTTACAGGTTTTCTTAATAAATGAAATTCCCAGAATCTATTTTGCCCTGTATGTTTGCCTTAATTAGATTCTAAGCTCTACTGAGCAGGGACTGTCTCTTATATGTTTTTGTGCAGTGCTGTGCTGCGGTCGTCGAGTCGTGCTGAAGATGTGATAAGCAGCAGCGGCAATAGTAGTCATTTGGGTGAAGGGTATTGTGCACACTAACTATTGCTTCTCCCTCCATTTTCCCTAACTCTGCCTCCCTGAAAACTACAATCCACCTTTGAGGTGCTTGTGGAGAGGAGACTTGGAAAGCAGAGGGAGAGAAAAGTTGGAATGAGGGAAAGAGAAACATGCTGGACCTGCATGTGTGTGTGTGTGTGAGAGAGGAAGCTGGGTGTTTGGCAGCGTGTGAGAAGGAGGTTATATGTTTGGGAATGTGTGTGGGGGTGTGAGAAGGAGACTGTATGTTGGTGGGTTAATATCTACATGTATTAGAGAAGCTTTACTCTTGATAGAGAGGAAAACTGTGTATGTGAGAGGCTATGATTAATTTATCTGTAAGGATGGTTGAAGTAATAACATTTTATAAAACAAAGTGTATGGAGGGGAGGTACTTAGAACCTAAGGGATGAGAGAACTGGTAGCAGCCCCCCCCCCCTTCCCTGCTCCTCAGACTCACTCTCCCCCCTCCCTCCCCCAAACACACGCACATGCTGGTCCTCAGCTCATTCTCTAACCCCCACATGCAACCCCTGGTCCTCAGACTCTCCCCCCCCCCCCATCCCGGTCCTCAAATTTGGTGGGGTGTCTATTTACGGTCTAAAGGAAAGTTGCCATCCTAGCTAACCAGCCTAACCAGTTGAACCCCTACATTTGCTCCGTGAATGTAAACCAGTTGCATTCATCCAGTAAGCGTGTGTATGTGTGTGTTTAAGAGAGACATCATCAGTTCAGGCATGTAGTTCAATCACCTCTTTGAATGTCCTCACTTACATGTTTAATAAAATTGGAAAACTGGCAATAATGTTGAGCTTTACAGAACTTCAAATGGGGATTCCTCAGCCATGAATTATCCAATAATGACCATCCTAGCAGAAATTAGTGGAGCCCTACAAGCTTCTGCAGCCTGCTTAGCAAAATCAACTGATGTGCATTTTAAAGGAAGCTGACACATGAAACGTCAACAAAATGAACAGCTCACCAGTATCCATCACTCAAGAGAAGCTCATCCATCAAACCCAGAAGAGCAATTTTTGCTTATAGCCTAACTGAAAGATGTCAAATTAGTGAAATTATAGATAAGAGTTGTAGTGCTGCTACTTCTGTGCAATCAGATCTCTGCAACTAAATGTGTCATTCCTGTCCTGGAAAGGGCTGCAAAGTAAATTACATCAATTATTTGATGTTGCTTGTTTCAGAATGTGCCTGGATCCTACAGGATTTGCAAAAGTGTCAAATGCGGTGGGGTCTAAGCAATACATTTTAGCCTGTATACTGGGGATTATATGCAAACTTTCTGCACTGGGCCAGGGACCACTCATGCTTCTTACCAGCAGGCTATGCACAGGGCCGGTGCAAGGGTATTAGGCACCCTAGGCAAACCTTACAGTCTGGCGCCCCCTCCCCATACACAATTTTAAATTATGCATTTATAACATATTTTACATGAAAAATGACATTCTAAGGTAAAATTAATATACAAGTTGTTGTGATAATTTCATGCACAGTTGGGATGCCAACAAGAAAATGTTGCATCTTGGAATTCATATGGCCTCATACCTATTATGATATATTTCGGCATGGTCCTCCCATATCAACACAATACTATCTGCCAACACTCAAAGAATAACAACCCTACCTATGAAAAAGAATACCAAAAATATTACACCAGAATCTAAAATATCAATACACCTCCTATCAGGAAGACAGAACAGGCTAAACTACTACAAATCCCTACAGAGAAACCACATGCTAAAAGAATGCTTCATCTCATTCTTTGCTTGCAGAACACAAACCCTCACCAAATACAGAATAAAGCCACATAAAGTATAAATAGAAATGTGCAGACAAAAACTGAACTGTAAAACGCATCACGCCAGACTCTATACAGTGTACCAATGGAAAAACAAAAATGTCACCATTCCTCGTGAAACAAATCAATAAAATAAATATATATAAATCTTTAATCATAATTATAAAATCATACAAATAAAATAATTTCAAAACAGCTGATGAATAGAATATCCAATAATTAAAGACTCATGCAAATTTTGAAAGCTTTACCAAACACCAATAAAATATTTCAAACAGCAGACACATCACATATTACCCAATAATTAAAATGATAGTCAATCAAGAAAAATGAACTTAAAAAGCCACCTTTACTTACCCTCTCCAGCAGTTCTCCTACTCCTTTCCCTTGCAGGCCATACCAGAAGCAGCAGTAGCTGCTGAAGCTGTCCTCACAGACCTCTTCCTTAGGGATCACAACCAGTCTCTTCTCTCTCACACACACACGCCAGTCACACCCTCAGGACCAGTTTCTGTCTCTCACACATCAATCATCTCCTCAACCAGTCTCTCTCACACACACACCAGTCATCTCTCTGATCAGCCTCTCTCACACATACACACGTCAACTCTCTGGCCAGTCTCTCTCAATCACACATGTTCTCGCTCTCTCTTACACACAGGCTTTCAATCACACACATGCTCTCTCTATTTCACTTACACACAAGCTCTCAATCACACACATGTTCTATCTCACTTACAAACAGGCTCAATCACACACATGCCCTCTCTCACAGCAACAAGCCAGCCTAAAACATGTTCCATCTCTCTCGCGCACACACATTGATGCACAGAAGCACCCTCCCTGACTCACATATACACCACACACATACAGAAGCACCCTCCCTGTCTCATATACATATTACACTCTCACGGAAGCACCTTGCTTTCAGACTTGCAGCATTTTTCACTTTTATTAAAAGTGAAAGTGATGCTCCCAACAGTTAAATAAGAAAACCACATTCCTATCAAAAGACGAAATGACACCCTTCCTTCAGGTTCTGTCCTCCCAAGGGACAGCCACCCACACAGTACAGCTTCTCTTGTTTTACCCTTCCAGGCAATAAAGCAAGTGTCTTTCTTCAAACTATCAGTCGTATGATTATTCATGTGGGTGATATGGAACAGAAAGACATCTTTAGTCAGCTTCCCTTTTAAATGAGAAGATTCCAGTCTTAGTCATTTAAAAATATACATTTTCTAAAGGCTTTAAAAAAAAAAAAAAAGCAAAACCATTTCAGGTTCTATTCTAGTCTTCATGCTTAAATTATGCTTCAAAAAAAAATAAAAACCCACCTGGCATTAGTATCTTAAATTTATGATTTTGCTGAGATGAACATTTTAAATACTTTAATTTTTTTTGCATTAGTATTTGTCTCTACCCACTTTAAGTTACATTTTATTTTCCAGAAGAAGGATGCTTAAAATTCAGTAATTTCATCTTTCATCCAACTTTTCAAAAGTTCAGGTATATGTATTATCACATTTCATTTTTTTAAACTGGCAGATTCCTTTCTCACATACACACACATTCACCCACACAGAAACACACACACACAGAAAGAAGATCGGCGCCGCGGCAGTCAGCCAGCTCCCAACTCGCCCTGCCTCCCCCTCGAGTGCCACCCTCCTGACACCCTCCCGACACTCCCCTAGTGGTCCAGCGGAGGTCCTGGGAGCGATCTCCCGCTCCCGGGGCCTCCGCTGCCACTAAGCAAAATGGCGCCGGTGGCCTTCAGCCCCTACCATGTGACAGGGGCTAACGGTGCCATTGGTTGACCCCTGTCACATAGTAGGGACTGAAGGTAACTGGCGTCATTTTGCTTAGTGGCAGCCAAGGCCCCGGGAGCAGGAGATCGCTCCTGGGACCTCCGCTGGACCACTAGGGGGGTGTCGGGAGGGTGAGAGTCGGGAGCTGGCTGCCTGCCGCGGCGCCCCCTAAGTCTCAACGCCCTAAGCACAGGCCTAGCTCGCCTAGTGGTTCCACTGGCCCTGGCTATGCACTAAATTTCAGGGTGATTGGACATGCAAGCTTTCACTTTGGAATCGGTCCCGGTATTTTTCCAGGTCGAGTTTTGGCCGGAAAAGTATGCGCAAAGATTTGAAAATGCCGTCCACCTGCGTGCTTCTCTTCGCCCAATCTATACGCATCCCTGGGAACGCCTCCTCTCAGTGCTTGTTCTGGCACAACACATGCACTTTTCCCCCCTGCATTTGGGAAGAGCAATTTTCAGAAAGCTGATGAGCGCAGGTAAAACAGTTTTTACTAATGGAAATTGCTTTCCTCATCGACCTCACTAAGACCAGGGTGCTATGCATAACAGCTCAGTATGCACACTCAGCTGGCCTGAAATAAATGTTAGTATGTAGAAACTAAAATTAGAATCTATACATATGTAAATGGAGGAACAAAACACGCAAATGCAACTTTAGTGTGTGTGGGCACGAAAAATGGTTTGGTATGCCCTTCTCCACACACTTTTTTGGAAGTGCTCACTAAGGTCTAAGTTTTGGATAGTAGAAAGACTAGGGGGCACTCCATGAAGTTAGCATGGGGCACATTTAAAACTAATCGGAGAAAGTTCTTTTTCACTCAATGTACAATTAAACTCTGGAATTTGTTGCCAGAGAATGTGGTTCGTGCAGTTAGTGTAGCTGTGTTTAAAAAAGGATTGGATAAGTTCTTGGAGGAGAAGTCCATTACCTGCTATTAAGTTCACTTAGAGAATAGCCACTGCCATTAGCAATGGACTTAGTTTTTGGGTACTTGCCAGGTTCTTATGGCCTGGATTGGCCACTGTTGGAAACAGGATGCTGGGCTTGATGGACCCTTGGTCTGACCCAGTATGGCATGTTCTTATGTTCTTATGTTCTTAACCCCTGCCTTGGATCAGGTGTTAACTTTATAATGTACGCACATTTGAAAATGTTCAGCTGAACGTACAGGCTAAGTTAGCTGGATAAAAGTACAGCCTAACTAGCCAAACCGCAGATTGGCTCCATAAGTACCTCAATGTTTTTGTGCCAAAAATTACCCACAGAGAAAGCAGGCATACATTTCTGTGGTGAATTTTTCATTTGACAATAACCAAAGCCAAACTACTTTTGTTTTGATTAGGATGCAAACCCTACAGGTATAAAGCCCCTGGAGACTTTGTACCTAGGCACTCAGTTTTGGTTATCTAAGCTCATAGACTTTTGTGCTACTGTGCCACTAATAGCGTGGACATGCTATATGGGAGGTTTTTAAATGCCAACATGTTGACATTTCTCGCGTTGCCCATTTAGTGGCATTTTAGTGTGCATGTTACATTTTTAATGATTTGCACGCTAGCGATTTTTTTTTACTGAGTTTTCTTCCATGCTGTGTTATTTTGCAGGGTTTTTTTTCACAGGGCCAGTGCTAGGTTTTTTGTTTCCCTGTGTGAACAATTACTATGCTGACTCCCCCCCCCCCCCCCCCCCCCCCCCCCATTCATTCATTCTTTGTCCTGGGCCCACCAAAAAAAGCCCAGCTCCCTTCAGTGATACAAACTTTAAAAACTCACACACACACACACACACCCCCCGAACCCAAGGCTTGTGCAAGGGTATTAGGTGCAGGCAAACCTTATAGCCTTGCACAATGCCCCCTGCCCCATTCCCACACACACAGTTAAGTTTATGCATTTATACTTTACATTAAAAGTATCAAAATACAGTATTCTGAGGGGAAAAAGTATCACTTGGTGATGCCAACCAGAAATCCCTGCAAAAAAAAAACACCTGGATCCCATTTGGTATTAGGCCTATTGTGATATGTGTTGGGTGTGGGCTTGACCCTCTGAAAGCCCAAATACACTAATACACGTCCTATTAGGAAAATGCCTCACCTCAGTCACACATGCAGAACATAGACCTTCACCAAATATAGAATAGAGCAACCATAAAGTAGAAATACAAATGCGCAGACAAAAACTGAAATGGAAACCGCAAGAAGCCAGCCTCTCTGTGCAGTGCAACAATGAAAAACAGAATCATCACCATGCCTCAAACATGAAACAATAAAATCAAGAAATAAAATAACTACATAATCATAATAACTAAAAACATACTAATAATAATATTTCAAAAAAAGCTGATGACTAAAAGATCAAATAATTAAAAACTCATATACAAGTTTTATTAAATGTCCCAAACACCAATAAAATATTTCAAAACAGCAGACACAGCAAATAATACATGAAAAATAAAACTAGAAAGGATTTTAAAAATTCATGCTCTCCATACCTGGGAACTTTTCAGCTCTAGGGAAGAGACTGGAGCTGTTGGGGAGTTATTGCTGCCCTCTGACTATCTACGTCCCAAATCTTAAAATATATATATGAAATTCTGAATATTGATTCCAAAATACATCTCTTTAGCTCTATGGAAGTGGGGGCTTGCCTTATATGTTGACTGCTGTGAAAATAAAATGCAATCGCACCAAGGACAATGCCTTTGATGTGGCCTGAACGTTGGACCTGACATTATAGCAGGGAGCCTGGCATATCGCTTTTACAGAAAGCAAAACTATCTCCTCTTTCAATAAATCATTTGTACAACAGCATTAATGACATATGTTCTAAGCCAGTGGTTGCAAAGCTTTGTAACCTTGCCCAGAATAGCTGAGCAAGCCTCTTGTTGGTCACGCTAAGATCTTTGCAGAAGCTGTCTGTGGGGGAGGCCTCGGAGATAAATTCTTTTGCACGGCCTTTATTAGCCAAACTGCATAACTTTCAGGCTTTATCGGTAAGCACAGAGAAGATGTTCCTCATCAGGGATGCATTAACGAGTACACTTCTAATGGGTGACATATCACAGAGGAAACAGCTAAAAAATTATGCAAATGCTGCCCAAACAACACTTAGGAGGCCATTTTCAGCCCTTCCCCAATGAAACAAAGTTGGTAGGGATTTGTTTTACCGATACACTTTGCTCCAATTTTCAAAGTCCACTGTAGCCCCTATTAAATGCAGACAATGGGGTCCAAAAATTATTAGTCCGAATTATTAGTGTGCCCACCTCATAGCGTTTATATATTTTGCTGTAATAGATAATAAAAAAATGTGATGATCTGATTCTTGTGACATTTTTTGGTTGCTGGAAATAAAGATTTCAAGAAAATAAAGGTTTTATTGCTAAGATCAAAAATGCTAAAAAGAAAACACCAGCACTATCATTATCAGTTTAACAAAACATGAAATAACAAGCTGTGCATTTTAGCAGTGAAAAAACTGGGAGCCATACTTTGAGCGCATTCTAAGTGATTTTATTTCAAGCTGCATTATATTGGGTGTACAGCGTATGAGCTTTCCTTCAGTTTTAAGCTCACCCCTGCTTTTTGTACTGATGGATTTTCATTGAAAATAGAATGCATAGACTTCAAAAACATTCTATGTGTGTTATTTTACATTTATGGATCACCTTCCTTGATCAAAAGAACAACCCAAAGCAGTTTACAACAAATAACACAAACAACATCATAATAGCAAATTACATCATAATAATAAATTAATCAATTCAACACTTCATAACATCATATTCCGATCCCACCCAAAATACTCCCATGGGAATGTCTTTCCTAAAAGTGGCTAAAAGTATTGTATTGTGGAATATATCACCTGTGCTTTGGCTACCAGTGCCCTGTGCAGGAATTCACATTAATGCTCTACCCAATGAAAAATACAACCTTCACCCATGCCACCACTTCCATCATCCGTTCCTCACTCTTAAATCCTATCCCTGCCCGGCCACACGCTCCATCCTTGTCTCCTCACTCATACCTTACATTCCTGCCCCAACTTGGCTCCAAACAACAGGCCACGTCTTCCTGTCGTCAGCCTCTCTCTCACTCACAATTGAAAATGCAATCTGTGCACATTATATTCTGATCCCACCCAAAAACATGCTCTTGAGTATGCTTCCCTGTTAAAAGCGTTCAGGTGTAGTTTTTTCATTAGGCAGAGTGTGGCAGCGTCCTCAGGAGACAACATTTTGGGGCAGCAGAAATGCCTCCCTGCAGTGGCTGCCTCACTTAGGGGCAGATTTTAAAAGCCCTACGCGAGTAAATCCAGGAGGATTTACGCATGTGGAGGGGTTACACACGCTGGACCTATTTTCAAAAGGCACAGCGGCGCGCATATGCCCCGGGGCTTGAAAAAAGGGGCACGGTGGGGGCGGTCCAGGGGCAGGGTGGGAGCATGGCCAGAGGCCTCTGTACGGCCGCTGGGCTGGGGGATCGTGCGCCGGCACTCAGCCGGCGCGCGCAACCTACGCCTTCCCGGAGGCAGGCGCAACTTATAAAATAAAGGTTGGGGGGGTAGGTAGGGCTGGGGGGCGGGGGCAGAAGGAAAGCTCCCTCCGAGGCCGCTCCGATTTCGGAGCGGCCTCGGAGGGAACGAGGAAAGCCAGCAGGGCTCCCCAAGGGCTCGGTGCACACAAGGTGCACTGTTGGGCACCCTCTTGTGCGCGCCGACCCGGTATTTTATAACATGCGCGCGGCTGCGCACGCATGTTATAAAATCGGGCGTAGATTTGTGCACACCAGGTTGCGCGCACAAATGAACACCCGCGTGTAGGTCTTAAAATCCGGCCCCCAATGAGCCAGAGCGCAGATATTTACAAAGAATGTCAGAGCTCCCCAGACCCCAGAGTATGATGTCATCATAATGGCATGCAGACTCACACTCACTACACCTTTCTCTCTACCTCGGGCTGCAGAGCTTCTGCTTTTAAGTGCTGAAGGCACTTAAAAGCAGGTGGGTGAGTTTGTGCACATTTGAAATAATGTGCACAAACTCATCCACCCCGTGTTATCCGTGCTGTTTGCAAGGCATAACTCGTCTATGTTAATTTGTGTGCAAATTACATGCATAAATCCAAACCACCCCTGGAATACTTATGTTTTTTGAGCACATAAAAGTGTGTGAGAAATGGGGCACTCACATAATTTTATATTTGTGCACAAATCCCAGGCAATTGTATAACAAAGCCCTTTACATGCCTCAACCTGTGTCTTATGTATGTAAATAGTTTTCAAAATAATCCCCAGAATGATCACATTTCAAACATAAGACAAAACATATGCTTGAGGAATTGGTCAGAACACACAGTTTAGTGATCAGGTAGGTGTCTTCATGAGAGATTCCAAGTATGTTGAAGACTTTTGTATAAGATTGCAACTCAAAGGCAATCATGAAGAACTCTGGTCACAGAACTTACAAAAGGTTACAGTATAAAGAAATAAGGCCTTAGTATATATTAAAGGTCTATTTTCACTGAAATTCCAGTATTCCCAAAAACATTTGTAACATTCTCAGGCAATAATATATAAAAATTGATCACAATATTACTGATATTTATTTATTTATTTGCTTTTATATACCAACATTCATGTTAACTTCATGTCGGTTCACAATACAAATCAATACAAACAAAGGGGGTCATTTTCCAAAGCGATCGCACGTGAAAAGGGACTTTTCGCGTGCGATCACTAAATGGGGGCGAAGTTGGGGCGGCGTCAAGACCGGAACAGGAGGAGTCGGGGTGGCACTGGGGTGAATGCCGCGAAGACATCGTGGTCAGCGAAAAGGAAGAACCCTTTTCGCTGCCTATTTTGCGCCCAATAGCACCACCTTTTATGATGGCGCTATTGGGTGCGAAAGCCAGCAACGATCGCACTGCAGAGGTATGATCGCTGCCGGTTTTCGCAGGCCCGCCCCCCTGTATCACGCGATTCAAAGAGCCCAACAGTATTAGAGAATGCAGGCCAAAGTCATTGATAAAATACAATATACAGTGATTCAAGCAAATTTTTACTAAAGTGTAAATTAAGTAAAAAATTTAAATATTTAAAATATTTAATTTCTTAGGTAATTATAATGGGATTTATTTGACTCTTTCATGCTTCCTCTCACGTTTCTCAGCTGTTTCAGGTTCTGGCTGGAACATCACTTGCACAGTTAAGGGATATTAACAGGGTGTGAGCGGGAGGCAGGTAGATATCCACGGATCTGCTGCAGATTCTGCAGAAAATCCCCAGGAAGGACAGAACAAACCAAAGAGGCAGGCAACCTTTGCCATGCATCTTGGCAAAAATCCATTGATTTCTGCAAAGCTGGAGCAGATTGAAATCCAGCTGGGTGCCATGCCTGGGCAAACAGATCTTCATCCTGTTAGGCAAAGGAGCCCCTGAGATGATGGGAAGAGGCATCCACTGAAAGGTCCTAGGAAGAACCGTGTCTGCCCGCTGTGAAGAGGAAGCAATACTAACATTTTACTGCTTGCAGTTTGTAGCTTAATTTGTCCCCCAGTGATTTTCCTTGTGCAGTATAACATAATCCTACATTTATCCTTGTTTTGCTACCTTTCATATACTCAACTGCTGTAAAACAATACTTGTCTTAAATATGATGGAATGCTTTGCATTTCATTTTTGCATTCATAGACCAACTTATTCACAAAAAATGTGACCCAAAGTGGTTTACAGCGTGTTGTTAAAAATACATGTTACAATGTAATAAAGAAACAAAAATACAGCATACAAGAATATATATAAATAAAAATCCCCACTCTCACTAGGGGCTGGGCAGAGTAACCCTACGTAATAAAACGTAATACAAAAATATAAATTAATAACAGAACAACAGTATAGATGAATAACAATATGCATAGAAAGATTCTAAAACAACACCCACCCCGCCCACTTACAAAGATAGCATGCACAATAAATCTTAAAGAACAGACAAAATACCTCTGCTAGAGGACATGAGAGAAAAAGTCTTGCTCTTCCACTAACACTGGTGTTTAGGAGCTCATTTTAAAATGCAGTGTGCATCACCCCGTATAAAAGGTTCACTTTCAAAGCTTTTTAATTGAAAAAGAAAAAAAAACGCTGAATGCAAAAGTGCTACTTCTCCCAATTCCCCTCATATGGCTGGTTTGCATATTGATATTTCTCAAGCATTTTAATAAGGAACATTCCCATCCATGCTACACTCTTCCTTCTCAGTTACCTTTGTTTCAGTCTCTCTCGCTTCCATCTTAAGACACAGGGACTTCTTTAAAATGTTTGACGAAAAATTAGACAAACTCAAGAGAAATTTTGAGGGCTTTCTGAATTGGAAGAAATAATCCAGAGAACATTTTGTTGGATACCGTGCAGCTGCTTTAAATTGTCTAAAGGTCTGAAGTGATTTTTTGTTTTTCCATCCACTTCAGATTTGGGGGGAGATTCCCAGAGTCACCAAGTAAACTATAGCAGATTTATCCCACGAACCTGGAGAGTAATCCAACATTTCCATCAAGCTTGAACCAAGCCCAAATCCTCCTGGCATGAACTTCACTGTAATAGTGCACACATCTTCACTCTAATCCCTCTCCCTCCCCAAAGTCTCTTTTCCCCAATAATTCACTCAGAAAAACAAAAACAGTACATGACGTCACTTCATTTGTTATACAGAGTTCACATAAAAGATAAACATCTACCGTGCCAATTGTATTGTCAAATATAGAAATGTTCCGTCCACAAAAATTCCGTTCTTTATTTTGAAAGTATTTAAGAAAAAAGAAGTCCTTATCCCGCTTTAAAGAAAAAGTAACTAGCAAAGTTGCCCTCGAATTTATCAAGTCCAGGGAATCTTCCAAAAAGGTAGAAACCCCTGGACTTTCTAAATTGTCCACTTCTCCCTCCTTGTTCCGTTCTATCCTTCTTTTAGGTAAATAATATAACCTAGAGAGTACAGGAATTTTCTCTACTTCAAACTGTAATACCTCAGTCACATATTTCCTATATAACTCATCAGCTGAAAGTAGTCTAGAAATAGGAAAATTCAGTAATCTAAGATTACCAGATCTTATTTCATTCTCTAGGATTTCTAATCTACTATGCATTAATATATTATCTTTAATAGAAGCGACATTTACAGTCTGTAAATTATTTACTACAGGGTTCAATTTTACAACTTCTTGTTCTAAACTCTCCGTTCTTTTATCCAATTCTACAAACTTTTCCCTTGTTTCCCTTGTTTGTGGACAGAAAATTCAAGTCTTCCCGGATGTTTCCCGTGCCACACAAGCACGGAGGAAACTTTTCCTTTCTATGAAACAATCTGTGCTGAATATTGGGGCTAGTTTTTTCCTAAAATTCCCATGCAAATGCCAGATTATGTTTCAAAATAATAAATTTATATTTCTAGATCCATCCCACCTGCAACGATTTATCATAGATAAAACTCCATTTTTATGAAAGGGTAAAGAGGGGATATAGGATTGTTATAAGAAATGTCAAAGCTGTAGAGTCAGTAATCCTCTCCTCCTCCAGAAATGTGGGCTGGAATATTGTTATTTTCTTTTTAAAAGTTGTGATGTGAATATTATGTAATACTTGATTATATCATTTCATTGTAAGTGTTATAATTTGAAAAATATAAATTAAAAAAAAAAAAAGAAGAAATGTTCCTCTGGATGATCAAAAGTTAAATTTAGAAGGTATTAACTAAAAGCAAAAAAAAAAAAAAAAAGAAATTCTGTTTAAATAATTTAAAACATGTAAAGCACGGGGACAGTAATTTTAAAACGAGTGTGCATGCGCCCCCATACGCGCATATGTTGGCGTGCATCCACATGCACGTGACTTTCAGATCGTCCACACACATAGAAAATATGCCTGCGCGCTCCTGATTTTAAGCATTTATACAAGGAAAGGTTTTTTGCATAGTTTCCTTAGGACTTGGCTTTTACACACACAACTGAGCACATTTTATATGTGCGTGTGTCAAGGAAATTCCCAGTTTCACCAGTTTGCCCAGTCTATCTCTAGGTCATGAAGACTCCCTTGGTTCTTCAGCCTGCTCTTCCCCTAGTTTACCCAGACCCCTCACCCTGTCAGTATTTGGCTATAAAGAGTTTTATTTTGACTTAAACTGATAAATACCAGAAGCAAATACGCGCAGGTAACAGCCCTAAGTGCCCTGCATTTTCAGGTTACAAAATCACAACTTTGTGTGCGTAAATGTTGGCCCCCAGCCCCAGAACACTCCTGAGCCCTGACCCACCCCTAATACACCCTTTTTACATGAGCACAGTTATTCATGCACCAAAACTTGCGCGCATATGTGCGAGGTTTATAAAATAGCTTGAATAAATGCCAGCTGGATGTGCATGTCTTTAAAAATTCACTTTTAACTGCTTGAAAATTACTTCTTTTTTTTTCCTAATGGTTTTCTTTTCCTCAGAACCAACCTCTACTGGGGCTAGAGTGCTCAGCACATTTATAAAACCTTGCAAACTAGCCCAGCCATTGTAGGAACCATCATTGATCAGAATCCAAAGGCTGTGGTTCCCTCCAGAACCCATTGCATGTGCACTCTGAGTCGGCCACTAGGTGTCACTGTTGAATAATGGCTGGGACTCTCTTCATCCCTCAGAGGCCGTGAAATGTGCCATCACAGTATCCTTACTATGGCCAATCAAAGTTGCAGAAACTGATCACCTGCACTAAGTGATTAATCCAGCCTCTTCAAATTACATTTTCTAATGGCATTAATGCCCTCAGCTGGAAGTATCATCCTAATAAAACTTTTCGTTCCTTTCTGTTATATGCCAATGCTTCTATCTTGGCATGATAAGTACTGCTACTGTGGGTATCATTACTTGAAATGTATCACATAGAAGTATTTTTCTCGTATAGAATCTTAGTGCAAGCTGATTGGAACTTGCCAATTCTT
This sequence comes from Rhinatrema bivittatum, assembly GCF_901001135.1. Lineage (NCBI taxonomy): Eukaryota > Metazoa > Chordata > Amphibia > Gymnophiona > Rhinatrematidae > Rhinatrema > Rhinatrema bivittatum. Next base: position 449,677,614 of record NC_042615.1, on the reverse strand, counting down.
ATTATGCTGGTGATCCCCCCCCAAATAGCTTGGCAAACATCTTCATGTGTTAAACAGAAAAGCCAGAATATAATAAACATATTTTTTTGACTAGGTCCTGTAAACTTGAGGGTCTCATTTCCTGTGGCTTTTTTCCCATTCTCTGTCTATAGGGGGGAAAAAAAGATAAGAAAATGATGTCCTTAGGGAGATAATGTAGCTTGGCCAAAGCCAGAAAGAGAGTTAATGGCAAAGAAAAACTGTGAACTCATGTTTCAAGACTTCAACCGATTTGCGGTTCAGTGCTCTTTGGGGCCACGGAAGAGCCACGATGCCTCTGACTTAGAATATCTTCCAGAAAGCTAAGGTCTTTCAAATCACAGTTTTACTGGTTGTGTTTCACGGGCTCATCCAAAGTGACGACAAAACCTCTCCTCCAGTCTTTAGATACTGCCACAACCAAAACCTACATAATTATAAATCCTCATCATACCACATCTTGACTGCCCTGAGATTTACTCTCCTCTATGGGCTTTGTCCTCTGTGCGAGCTTTCTGGGACCAATTTGCTTCGTGCTTCATCCATGTCCCATTCTTCAAAGATATATAAATGCTGTGTAGCTACAAACGTCGTAGCTATGCAGTGATTCCTAGTTCTTCTGATTCTTATCCTACAGAAAATATTTAAAGAATGGGAATGATGGAAGGGAAAGACAGCGACCTTACACGCACAGTCCACAAACATTTCATAATTCCGAGAAAGCAATAAAATCTGAAAAGCCTTGGCTAGATCTTCTGGTATGTGATCTGCTTCTTTACTTTGTGTCTTTATTTCTTGTTAACAGGGAAACACGGACTGCAAAATCGGTTGGCATTTTAGTCATGTTCTCGGCAGGCATTAAATGGCAGACCCTGGAAATAAAACAAATGCAAAATCCTACAGCTCTCGTTCACCTGGCCTGCATTATTGAATGTGATAATGTACACAAAACCTTTCATAGCTGCTGATACCATGAGTCGTTTAAACATTTTTTTTTGTAAATTAGAGAAGGATGACAGCGATAACCTATTCAGTCCCTAAAACTGATTTAAGAGATTACTTTGAGGATAGATTAACATGTTCTTGAAACCAAAGCACCCAAATAAAACACACAAAATTCAAGCAATATCTCTACTTGTTTAGTGCCTAATACTTAATACCAAAAAAAACCACTCCTTCTGTATAGTCAATACAAAGTATGTGAGATATGCTTGAATCCCACTCCAGAAGGAGTGTTTTTTTGGTATTATATATATACACACACACACACACAGAGTTTTAGAACAGGATAGTTTTTTAAGCCATGAATTATGCCGCAAATATTAATGTAAGCAACCAGGAGACTTTTTGACCAACATAGTTGTGCTGTATGCAAAGGCACAACATTCTGGGGGAGAATATGTGTGGCCTGCGCTTGAAAGAGTTAATCTACACAGGATTGCAGGATGCTAATGACTTTAGTTAATGGAATTAAGAAATAATGGCTGATGAGGGAGGCATTTCCTGGGTAGGAAGGTAGACCATGTGTGAAGAGTTGAGAGTTGGCAAAACCTTGTGTTTTTTATCCAGTGGATCATTAACAAACAGGAAATTCCTAACTAAGAGAACATTATTGTTTTGTATACTTAGATAGATAGCCAGATAGGTATACTTATATATATATATATAGAGAGAGAGAGAGAGCTATATATAGTGGACTACTGGTAAAGTTTAACCACTTCACAGATACAATTCAGATTTTATTCCTGATAAAAATATAATCTTCCATCTATGGTAATTTCTGTAACAATTTTGCCTTGAAAGTGGAAGTAGTATCTAAGCAATCAGAATGAGCAATTTCTGTCCCCATATTCGAAGGGTTCAAACAATTTTGTGCTGCCAGTGGGGATGGATGACAGGGCATTAACTCCCCTGTATTGTATGTGTTCTCATTTTCAGGCAAAGGATCAAAAGGGGAACATTCTGATCTTTTCAGCTCTTCTTTGTTTGGGGTGGGGGGGGGGGCAGTAATTTTCAAAAACATTTACACGCAGACACCCCGGTTTCTGCACATAAATCCCCATCTGAAAATCAGTTTGGGGTGTGTGTGCGTAAAAGGTACGTGTCAAACATGATTTTCCACAGTATGCTGGCGTTCTAGAGGAGGGGAGGGGTCGGAGCAGGGACAGGATTGGCACAGACGCTTTCAATCTTCAAAAGCATGCGTGCAAATCCACGCGTGAAGAGTTACCCCTGCTCTCGAGTAAGCGTAACACTGTGTACGTGTGCCGCGCAGCCTTCCGCACACGCTCACAAATTTTCAAGGCAGATTTCTGCACATAAGTCTGCTTTGATAATTCTGGCTAAATTCTGCGGGTAAAAAAAAGTATCTCCAGGGTTTAGCCTGTTGCGTTTGAAATTGCCCTGCCTTTTTCTGTGTCCTATCTGTCTTGACTAGATTGAAAACTCCAAAGAGTAAGGACTATCCATTGTGGGTCTGCCACACCACAGCTTACATCTGTTATTTGTTATACAACTGATGATGATGATAGTAATAATAATAATGACTGACTGTAAAATTGATTTTAGCCAGTTAATGGCGAGGGATTCCTCTGTGCGGCCGTGAAACAGTCTCGCCAACCCTTTCCCGAGCAGGGGATTTTATGGATCTTTGGGTGATTCTCTTGTTCTGAGAGATCAGGGCAGCTGGCCAATAGTTAAGCTTCAGCCTCAGGGCATGGAGATTTGAGTTGGAATACAGGGCGGGGCATGCAAATCCATCCTGTCTGGGAAAGACCTAGCCTTGCTCACACATGTGTGTATCCCTATGACAGGTTGCAGTGGCAGTGGCTTTGTCACCTTGATCACACCAGCTTTACATGTCGGCGGCGCATTGTGCTACCTTCAGGTTTGCAAACTGAAGTGCAGGGAGGAGGGAGTCAAAAAGCCCAGGCCCTGGTGTGTCGCCCCCCCCCCGAGTTTGCAGCTCTGCAGAAGAGCTTCTGAAACTCACAAATTCAAATCCTCTTCTCCTGTAAACTTGCGAAAACTTGGGGAACGCCACTTATTCTTCTCCCAGCCTCTCCTGTGCCTCTGGTTATCCAATTAGAAGACAGTAAGCAGCTTCAGTATGAGAACTTAGTATACAGGTTTTTCCACTCCAGAAGTGGCTGTTTGTATGTTTCCGGAATTACCAAATTGCAAAGTGTGGCAAATTATTGTTTTGATGACAGGTGTTACATAAAACCAAGTAATTATTTTTCTGAACTCCAGGTCTATAACCAGTCAATATTGTACAATGGCATGCTCATCTATTTGGATAGATTACCATGCAAGTTAAAAAGTTGCCCCATCCAGGTCTGGCACTACCACAGAGACAGCTTAGGTTACTGCCTGACGTAGCAGATCACCCGGGTATGCGAAATTCTGCCATTCATCTCACTTACGTACCTTTGCTGGTGGACACCCAGCACCCACCCCTGGCCCCAGGTCTTCAATCCCCTGTATTCTGTCTTTCTCATCACCACCCTTACTCTGAGCCTTTTCAAAAATGTTTTTTCTGATGTGGGGCCCCCAGAAAGTTGGCAGCAGTGACAGCTCCCACCTTTTGCCTTAGCGGTAGATTTTAAAAGCGTTGCTCACGCAAAAATGGCCACATATGCGGGTAAGCAACACAAATTTTAAGAAGCCAGGAAGAACATGCATACATGCCTGTATGCGTGTTCAAAATAAAGAGGTGGAAAAGGGTGGCCCTGTGTAACTTTATGACTGATCTTGAGGCAGAGAGAGAGAAAAAGAGACTGATAGAGACTGTATAGGATCACTCTGACACTCTCTATACATGGACCACTATAGAGGGGCACTTTGAGTTGGGGTGGGTTTTCGGGAGGTGGGTTGGGGTTGGAGGTGGTGGTGGTGGTGTTACAAACACATTCAGAGCTATTCATTGTAAAATTGACATCATTAAATAATTTTGTCCTTATAAGTGATGAAAAGGAGTTGATTTTTACAATGCAGCTAGCAGAGACTGCAGTGTACAAATCAACTCCTCTTGTTAGACTTTTCATTGCTTATGAGGCCAAAATTCTTTAGTGATGTTAATTTTACAATGAATAGCTCTGAATGTGTCTGTAACAGCACCTCCCCCCCAAACCCCAACCCACCTCCCGAAAACCCACCCTGATTCAAAGTGCCCCTCCTCAGTGGTCCATATAGAGAGTGTCAGAGTGATCCTATACAGATACTTCTCTCTCTCTCTCATAAAAAGCTTTCAGCATGCCATGAGTATTTTACATGAATACTTTATAAAACGAGATGTATCTTTGTGTTTAAAATGTACCAGTTAGTGAGACGACTAGGATTGACACCTCACCCCAGGTCAACCACACAGGGTGATCCAGCCCCAGTTTTTTCCCATTGCTTCCCTGAGTTGTAATTCTGATTTTTCTAAAGTGAATCAATGGGAAAAATCAGAACTAAAATTTTGTGCGCTCAATGGGGCAAAAAGAGGAGTGGATTGACCCATTTGGTTGACCTGGGGTGATGTGTTAGCCCTTATGGTGACTTTAAGCCAGAATGAGCTCATAGCCTATGAGGTGAATGAGCTCATAGACTATGAAGTGACCCTTTCATGTTCTCCTGCATGGACTTTCTGCTTGAACAGAAAACTTGCAATAGAGGGGACACCGTGGGAACTATGAGCATGTGTTGGCTCACAGTCTCTGTGCTTTGAAGGGAGGGTACTACCACCATCATGGATGCTTCTAAAAACAGGGATTAGAAGGTGTAAAGGATAGAGGGAGGGAAGGAAAGTGGAGACCTGAGCCAGTGGAGGTGGAATATTTGGAGTGGCAGTATATCCATCACTAGCCCTGATCCTATCCCACCAGTCACCAAGGATGGGAAATGCTGAACCTTAAGGCTTGTAACTATTACTGTGGAATAAATGCTGTATACAGTTCAACATTTCCAGAATAATTCCTTTGCAACTGTTAAACCTTTGTGTTAGTGCTAGGATAATTATCATGTATGCCTTGTTTTTTTGTTTGGTTTTTTTTAACTTTAAAACTAAAAGTTAATGTTTATTATAGATGATCAGTCCAGTGGATTGCAATGCTTAAATAGCATTGTTGAAGCAAGGCACCTTGTACAAATTATACAATACAGCTAAGGGGCTACATGTAGAGTCTTTAGTGGATAGTGCCATTGTAAAAACACTGCTTGAAAGAGCCAAGTTTTCACCAGTTTCCTGAGGAATGTGAGATCTCCAGCCTATCAGGACTGAAGCTGCAATAAGTTTTGTCCTAATGTTGGTAAGACTCATTATTTTGGGAGATAGCACTTCCAGTCATACTTGAGTTTATGAGAGCAGAGGGTGAGCAGATATAAAGGGAGTGAGAGATCTCCTTTTGTGTCGGAGGTGGACCCTTGGGCCGAGGTGGGGTTGACGCAACCCGTAGGTGAGGACCTATGGGTCCCCACCATTGGCAGGTGGAGTGGGCTGAAGATAAGAGGCTGCTGGAGCTTCACCTATACCAGCTCTCATTCCCTGCAGGTTGAGCCTTGGGTGCCGGGGCCGGCAAGACTTAGGTGAGCCTTGAGGTTGGTTTGTAAGAGAAGTTGGTTCAGCCCAGAGACAGCAGTTGATAGATGGCGTAGTCCTACCCTGGACTGGTTACGGAACTGGAACTCAGGCACCAATGGAACGGAGAGTAGCTGGAGGCACTCGAGCAAGAATAGGCCAAAGCCTGATAAGTCCACGTCCAGGGAGTAGACTAGGAGAGGCGTCAATGACAGGCTTGGATCAGGGCCGGCGGAAGCGGAGGTCATGGCAAGCAAAGTAGAATTCTGAGCATGGAGAAGTCTATAGCGTAGTCAATCAAGGCGATGATCTGATCATGGAGAAGTCAAGCGTAGTCAGGCATAGCAGAGGTCTGGGTCTGGAGATAGACAGTAGAGTAGTCAGGCAGAGCAGAGGTCTGGGTCTGGAGATAGGCAGAAGAGTAGTCGGGAGTAGCAGAGGACTGAGTCTGGAGATAGGCAGTAGAGTAGTCAGGCATAGTGGAGGTCCGGGTCTGGAGATAGGCAGAAGAGTAGTTGGGCATAGCAGAGGTCTGGGTCTGGAAATAGGCCATAGAGTAGTCAGGATTAGCGGAGGTCTGGTCTGGAGACAGGCTGAAGCAGAGTCAAACAAAGCAGAGTCGATATCCGTAGAGTCAGTCCAAAACATATACAGGGCAGGAACGATGAAGACAGGAACCGGGACAAACGAAGGTCAGGAACAAGGAATAGAGAGGATTCTCTATCAGCAACGAGTAGTCGAGGAGACCTGTTGCAAAGGCAATGCTATGGAGTGAGGCCTGAGCTTAAATACACTGGAGAGTCTGATGTCATCATCCGGGGCTGCGGCTAGGTTCCTGCCGAGGGCCCTTCAAAAGGATTAGTGATGCGATGCGCGCGAGCCTAGGGAGGGGCATGGCGCAGATGGTGGCATCTCTCCGTGGACCATGCGGAGAGGCCCGACGAACAGTGGCATCTTGACTGGCAACACTGGGGACCATTGCAGTGCCGGAGGCACTGGGGGCGGCCCGAGGTCGGAGCCAGCAGCCCACCACCGATAGCGAGGAGGAACCAGGAGCTGGAGTCCGTATAAGAAGGTGAGAGGGCTGCGCCGTGGGTCTGCCATGGACGGCAAGCGTAACACTCCTGGGACAGGCCAAGGTTAGGCCTTTGAGGGTAGGATTAAGCATTTGAATTTGGTGCCACAGAGTGTTGAGAGCCAATGCAGGGTTTTCAGAACAGGAGTTGTGTAAAGAAATTTGTTTGCTTTTACAATCATATGGGCCACAGTGTTTTGTTTGAGCTTCAGGCAGCGGCTTAGGGTGTTGGGGACTCCATCATAAACAGGCCGATGCAATATCATGCGCTCAGACTAGTACATAGGTTAACCCACAATTGGACGCGCGTCCATAACCCCAGATAAAATAAGGGGATCAGCGCATTCAAAACGCGCATCCAAGATGGCGTGTAGCTCATAGCACTCATCACATGTAAATACCATGTTGGTGAGGCTATTAGCTAGTACCTCTGATGTAAAAAATAACCGTGCACCCAACGCATGTATTTTAACTCTCAAAAATTAATGCCAGCCCAAGCTGGCATTAAGTCTTGAGGTGCCCCAAAACCTGAACAGAAAAGCAGAAAATACTGCTTTCCTATGGTTCCTCTGACTTAATATCATTGTGATTTTAAGCCGGAGAAACCACAAAAAATAACAACATAAAAAAAAAAAAAGACTTCACAACGGTCAGGTTAGGAAAATGGATGCTCGTAAATTTGACATCCGTTTTCCTAACCCACGCACAGTTACGTCTCCTGGGTGCATGATGCCATGGACGCGCTAGGGACTCACAATTTGTCCTGGCGGGTCCTTTTTAGCGTGCAGGCTGATTTGCCTATTGCATCGAGCGCCCAAGAGAGGTAAATGTGCACACGGTAAAAAAACGGGTACCCAGTTTGGACGCGCGCTTTTTATGTGCACTTTAATGCATCAGTCTGAAAGAGAGCTACAGTACTCAAAGTGGAAGTTCTGTTTTCCATAGGGAAAATGGAACAAGTCCATTCATGTACTGGGATAATGCCAGGACTGGATCGGCCTGTCCTGCCAAATGGAGCCCGTTGGCAACCCTAAAGCATTGTCTGGAGGTTCAATACAAACAAATGAAAGAGCTTTCATGTACCATTCAGGGGTTTTATTGTCCTGGATAAGTTTTCTTTATCATCCTGTTATCTACATTTATTTATAATAAAGCTTGAGAGTGATAGCATTGCTCACTTAGCTTAAAAAATGTATTTTGTACATGCTAACAGCAATAAAGTATAAAGCTTACTAAATTCTGTTTGTGTGAACATCCAAATGTATTGTACTTCAAAAGAAATATTGACCTTGATTTCAGCTTGGTCAACAAGTACTTGTTGGGCCAATTAGTTTTGATTCACCCTTCTTGCTTCGGAAGTCAATATGTGCATTTGCTGTTCTGCATTATCTTTCAGTCTTGCTTACACAATCAGTCAAAATTAAAGCATACACATGAGCAAGATTGCTGAAAATTGCCTGCTTGTTTCTGGGGGTTATTGCTTCCCATTTGGATCGTTTATTTATTTATTTAAAATTACTTTTATCCCACACACACACTGCAAGGTTTATTTAGTATACTATACATACACATTTAAAATATAATATAAAATAAAATAGACATGGTTTCAAACAGTGGTTCCCAAACCTGTCCTGGATATCCACAATGAATATACATGAGATAGAACTTGCTTTGTGTGGGGGTCCTCCAGGACAGGTTTGGGAACCACTGTTTGAAATCATGTCTACTTTATTTTATATTTGAAATGTGCTGTGGAAGCATGCAAATTCTATTTCAGGCATATTCATTGTGGATAGCCTGTAAACCTGACTGGCTGGAGGTCTCCAGGACAGGTTTGGGAACCTCTGGTTTAAAACATACACTGTCTTGCTTATTTTGTGTCCCAATATATTATATGTTTTATTATGCTTTACACTTTTTGGCATAGTAGGTGTGCAACTTTTATTTTAGTCATTGACTCTATATTTAGATTATTCCTTCTGTGAATCCATTTTCTGGCTGCTTTGACTTATGTTCTTGTATTATTAGTTTGCTGCCTGCATGGGGTGTGGGTATGAATCAGTATATGAGCACAGCAGTGCCCTGAATTAACTTAGATTTATATGGACAGAGGTGGCATGCAGAGGTTCCTGAACTCTGTCCTCAGGACCCTCAACCCTTTTTGGTCAAAATGGGGGCAATTATTGCATTTGTTATGTTATGTTTTGTCATTTTAGCATATTTCAGTATTTATTTCATATGTTCAGGTTTAGTTTTAAGGATTATTTCATTTTATAGGTTTTATAGTCTGATAGGGATGTGCATTTCGTTTTAAATAAAACCCATGTTTTGTTTTGCTTAAAATGAAAATGAAATTTATTTTATTTATTTAGATTTTTAGATTCCGCTTATCGGCACTTCAAAGTGTACATCAGAGCGGATTACAATCAGGTACTATAGGTATTTCCTTATCTCCACAGGTCTTACAACCTAATTTTGTACCAGAGGCAAAAATAAATTTGGGGTTTCCTCTCATTGACATGCATTTTGAAAAAGTCAACAATCACAAAAAAAAAACCAATTAAGAACCACCCGAACATTAGCATGGCCCTTCTCTTTGGGCTTTCCCCCTCTCTAGAGGTTTCTTAGCCCTTCCTGAGGTCTGCATGAACATGACTAATGCATAGTGGGCAGCGGCCATCCTCCATCACTCCTGCCCTGCTGAATCCTGGGTCCTGGTTCTATAATGGCTCCAGCTGCCCATGAAGCCAACACCATTTTCTTGTTTGGCCGAACAATATATGGCCATGCAATCAAATAGCATTGGCTTAAGAGCTGGCTGGTTCTGGTTTGGAACCAGGACCCAGAGGGGCAGGAGCCAACTGGGGGATCGCTCCTGCCCCTTTCTACTTGACAAGTTCATGGCAGACCCCAGGGAAAAGGAATGAGGGTTAATTCTAACGTTTTAGTGCTAAAGGAATATAGAGAGGAGGGGAAATGTATGTTTATTTTTTATTTCTGGGTTTTATTTTTAAATGTAGCATTTATTTTCCTTCAGTAGATTAAACATATTGAAATAAAGATTTAATGCCCTCAGTACCTGAATGCAATCTGCTTTGAAGTGGCTGAAAGGTGGAATTAAAGTAAATCAAATCAATAAATAAATCTAACCAAAATACAAAAAGAAAAAAAAACCCAACATGAAAAAAACAAATCAACATGAAAAATTGTTCCCCTGCAAACACCAAAAAGTATGATGTTGGTTTTACTATTAGTTTTTTTCTTGTTTGTTTAATGTTTGGTTGGGCCTTCTTTGTTATTTTACATATATTTATTATGATTTATGTAGTGTATCTATTGTAAATCCACCTTAAGCATTCATTTTGGAAAGGTGGCTACCTGGAAATCAAATTAAATAAAAACAGCTCTGAGTTTCAAGCTATCAATAATGAATAAGTCAGGGCCATTATTTGCGTTTACCTGTTGAATAATAAGGTTAATTTGCTGATTTATGTTATCCTGAGCATATCTTTCTGCTGGAATTGTTCTGATATCCAGAATTTGGGTGAATTGAGCCTTTATCCATAATCCATGCCTACCATATACCTTGATATAACTTCCTGGCAATTACTTGTTAAACCTCAGTGAGCAAACTGTTGTATGCTAATTATAAGTGGTTCTAATCTACGCCTACCATAATGCACTCTCCAAAAAGACAAACAAATGGAGTAGATAAATGAAATGTCATGTGTGGTTCTTTTCTTTGCTTTTTGCTCTTTGCTCTTCTGAACTGACCTTGTGTTAAACTTGGGTCAGCATATTTTATTTATTTATTTATTTATGTTGACATTTGTGTAGTGGTGTGTACCAGGGCATTTTGCAGGAAACCACATATAAGTTGCTACCCCACTCAATGAGAAATAAGATGACCTTGTCCAAGGTCATGAGCAGTGTCAGTGGGGGGAAAAAAGGATTTAAACACTGATTTCTTGTTTCCCAGCCCAATTCCTAAGCCATTAGGCCATTCCATTCTCGTAAAATAGCCCCTGTTTGCCAGGTTTGGGCATGTCTTCATGGTCTTGAACCTAGGTGTCGGAATGGGATGGGTCGCAGGGGGCCATGAACCTCCCCCCAAATTTTGGGCCACCGGCAACGACCCCCCTTCCCGCTCCCCTCCTCTTAACTCAGTGTTTCCCAACATGTGTGCCGCGGCTGCAGTCTTCATGTTTTTTTCCCCTCCCGGCCTGCAGGATGTCCTCCTGCCAGCAGGGAGAGCTCAGAGAGCAGTGCTTATCTACAGCTGCTCCTGCTCCCCCCCCCCCCCCCCCCTGCTGACTCTCCTCTGCAATAGAAACTGCACAGGGCCCTGTAGCTTTGTCAGACCTGCCGGCTCCGTGCACTTCTGATTGCAGAGGGAAGCTGTCAGAGGAGGAAGAAAGAGCATTAGATAAGCGCTCCTCACAGACTGCTGCGGTTCCAGGACAAGGCGGGGGAGGTCACCTGAATGTGCCACGGGATGGGGAGGGAGAGGGACAGGAAGAGAAGGCGATGACACCAGGGAGGTGAGGGACAGAGGAAAGTGATGATGCCAGGGAGTTGGGGGGGGGGGGGGGGGGAGAGGGGTGGAGAGAGGTGATGATGGCAAACACATACATTTCACTTCACTTCCTGTCTCTTACTATCCCTATCCCCTGCCATAGACAGAGGAGTAGGCAAGGCCCCGTCAGGTACAGGGAATGCCACACTCTCACTGGCCCTGCCTGCATTAGTATTTAAGACGGCTCTCCCCTGGTTTCCCTGGTATTTTGCTTGACTGTATGGAATCTTTAACATACATTGCCATGCCACCACCACTTCTATCTGCTCTCATTTCTGGCATTACTGTGTCCCATTGGTTGTCCTTTTTCCACTAGGTCTCTGAGATGCTGATTGTGTCAATATCTTCATTCAGTGCCATACACTCTCCCATCTTATTTTTTAGACTTTTGGTATTTGCATGCAGTCACCTAAATGTATTCTTTTTCATAACTTGCTCACAAGCAGATGGTTCATGTATTCTGGTATCAGCTTTTTACACATCCTCATTGTCAGGACAATCTAATTTCCCCTTTTTTAATGCTATCATTTAAGATAGCATAGACAACAGCAGAGTTCCTCTGTTGAAACACTGGCACCAACATATCGCTCCTCACTGCAATGATCCAGCACTGGGAGTTTTTCAGTGGTGCATATGATGTATAAGCTGAGCAACTTTGTTTTCCATAGTGAATAATACCATAGTGGAAACGTGAAAGGAAACTGTTGTGCTCATTAGAGTCTCTGATGTCATGCACAAATGTGGCTTAAGATGAGACCGTGGCCTTGCAGGAAACACATTTCTCACTCGGGCCATCTAACTTTCACCAGAGTGTTGCAGCTTTTATCGCTGAACTTCACTGGCTGCCTTGACCCTGCAAGACTGTGTGGTTTATGGAGTCTGTGACACAGATTTGCAAATGTTGTCTCCTCGTTGATACCAACCTAGATAGATGGTGGCTGGAGAGCGTGAAGGTCACTTAGTAACTTACCTACCTGGTGCAAAAGTGGAGATAGATTTTAGACAGTGCTAGGGAGGACCCAGCTGTTGTGATATATGTTGACAGTAACAACATAGGAAGGTGTGGGAAGCATATTCAGGAAGCCAAATTTAGGATTTTAGGTAGAAGGTTGAAATCCAGGACCTCCAGGATAGCAGGGAAGAGGGCAGAGTAGATTTATTAGGAACTGGCAGGGGCGGATGGGCCTAACAGGGGATCGGGCATCCCCCGGTGGGCCGATCGCTCCAGTCACGTGGTCTGCCGTGCACGGCCATGACAGAGTTGCGCTCTGCAGACCATGTGACGTGTCCTGGGCCGGCCTGGGCGGCAAATACCTGGGCCGGTCCGACATCGTGAGTCCACCGCTGGGAACTGGGCAACATTTTGGGAAAAAAATAACCAGGGTGGAACTCAACTACTGGAGCAGCTTTTAAACCAAATCATAGGAGAAAGCTGACAATCGCACAGAAGCACATGGTTCGGAGAGAGGTATCTTCAAATGATAGTGGTTTAACGGGGAAGTTAGACTGTCCCAATAGTATGGTTGTGACAGAGGCAGATGTAGCCCTGGTGCATTTAAATAAAAAAATAGCAATAAATGATTCCAAACTATCCATTTCAACTGCTAGACAGATTGTGAATATAATTTAAAAGAACTTACTTTGAATTGTCCATATGCAATTTTATTTATTTATTTTAGTTAAAAAAAAGATTTATATCCTGTAGCCTCCCAAAGGCTTGGGCCAGGGTACAACTAAAAACATGAATTAATAACATACTCAAGTAATAATGTACTCAAAAGCAATTAGATTTGGAACAGAGACAGTTATATCAATAATGAAGACAGGCTATTTTAAAGGAGTGAAACATAATAAAGTTGTAGAAGCACAGGCCAACTACTCTGGCAAATTAAATGCATTCCTGAATAGAAATGTCTGTAATGCCTTCTTAGAAACCTGTACATCTGGTAACAACTGGAGGGGAGGCTGGGAAGTGCATTCCATACTGTCGGACCGACCACAGAAAAGGCTCATGCTCACACCTCTGCAGGATGTGATTGTCGGACAGATGGAACATCTACTGTCCCTTGCTGAGGAGATCTCAATAGAATTAATCCATAGCAACTTTGCATCATTCCATAGTTTATAGACAAGCATGGCAATTTTAAAGTCAGTTCGCCACTGGACAGTGAGCCAGTGCAGAGAGCAAAGAATAGGAGTAACATGCTCACATACTTGAGACCCTGTCAGCAGGTGAATGGCAGCATTCTGAACTATTTGCAGTGTTCATAATGAATTCACAAATAATCCAGCGAATTACAATAGTTAATAGTGGGAAAAATCAGCATCTGCAAGACAGTCTGGAAATTCTCAGGGGACAGCAGTGGTCTTAAATGGTGAAGCACTCTGATCCAGAATTCTAAACAATAAGATTGGTGAGTTGGAATATATGGTGCTGAACAAATATCTAGACATAATAGGCATCTCAGAAACCTTGAGGAAGGGGGATAACTAATGGGACATTGTGATACTATGGTACAAATTATATCAAAACAAGCCGTAAAGCCCGTTAAAACGGGCTACATCCCTCTGTCTCTCACCTCCCCCTCATTCTCTCTCCCCTCACTCTTCACCACCCCCCTCCCCCACCCACTCCTCTCCACCCTCCCTCTCCTCTCACTCCCTCCCACTCAGTCCCCCCTCTCCCTCCCTCCCACTCACTCAGTCCCCCTCTCCCTCCCTCCCTCCCACTCACTCAGTCCCCCTCTCCCTCCCTTCACCCACCTCCATTTCCTCCCGGCGCCGTAAGCGCGACTTCCCGCAACCCTCACCCGGCTCCATTAACTCCTCCCGCTCCTGCCGGCAGATCTCGGGGGGGGGGGCGCGGGAGTGACACCCCCCCCCCCCGAGATCTGCCGGCAGATCTGGGGAGGAGAAGCAGCGGCGCCGCTGCTTCTCCTCCCGCTCCTGCGGCCCCACCGCCATTTTTTTTTTCTGATCGACATCCTTGCCCGCACATGCGCAGTAGAGCTGCGCTCTACTGCGCATTTGCGGGCCGTCGGTCACAGGCCATTTATAAGGTAGATGATAGGTCAGATGGTGGAGAGATGGTGCTATATGTTAAGGATGACATAGAATTAAACAGGCTAAAAGTCCAGCAGGAGACAGCATACAGTGTGAAATCAATATGATCAAATATTCCATATGTGATGAAGAAGAGTATAGTGGTTGGAGTTTACTAGTCTGCCTAGCCAGGATGAAGAGAGAGACAATGAAACAGTAACAGAAATTAGAAAAATTAACAAATCAAATAATGAGATAATTCAATTACCGTATCAAAATAAAAGGGTGAGTGTATAATCAGTTTCAAATAAATCCTACCACGTAACTTTAAAATAACATTTTATTCAAACATCTGTATCGATTTTAATACCAATTAACTTGCATATATCTTGCACATCCACTTTAATAATATGCAGGTTCTTATACCTAGACCTTACCCAATGCATACTCATGTACCAAAAATATTTCAACAATACTTATCATACAAGATACAAATATTCACACACATACATACATACTGGAGTACTCACCCTACTCACACCTATAAAAGCACAAGTACCTGTAACCAAACTGAAGCTCAAAAGAGCATAATTTTCCAATTAAATTCACAATTTGTAAGCATTCTTTATAGGAATAGTTAGATGACAAACAGTATTAAGACAAACTAAAAAAATAATTTAAAAAGAAACTTGCTGGAGATCCGAAAGCTCAAAATATAAACTTTATCAAGTATATTTGCAGGAAGAAGCCTGTGAGGGAGTCAGCTGTACTGCGTGCGCAATGACTGAGGAGTGAAAGGGACGCTCAGGGAAGACAAAGGTCTTAGTAGAAATGTTAGAACCTGTGGCTCGCAGGGATGCTGCTGAGCGTGGCCTGACATGCAGCCATGCTGCCGATGTCCTAGCTTCGTCTAGGGCGCACGCACATGTGCAATGCTTGGCTTTGAGGGGCTTATGGTGGAAAAACCCTTTAAGTACCTTCCAATGATAGCAGGCCCTTCTCTTATAAGGGCTCCTTGCACAAAACTCCAGCACCTCAGCGCCGGGTCTCCTACTCTTCTGTAGTGAGTGTTGCTTCAGTATTGTCTTGCATTCCTAGCCCCTGTGTCCTGCCTTCCTTGTTACTGCTTATCTCCTTGTTTCAATCTTGTGTTCTTGTTCTGCCCTTCGTGTCCAGTCCTGCTCTCTGGCCTTACCCCATCCTGGGGTAAGGCCAGAGAGCAGGACTGGACAACAAGACCTCTTGTCTTGTTGGTCCATCTGTGCCTTCTGACTGTGTGTCTTCGTCTCCCCTTGGCCTGTCTTTTTGGAATTGACCCTTTGCCTGGACCCTTACTATTTTTGATTGCTACCTGCCACTGACCCTTTGCTTGGACCCTGACTATTCTTGAGTTCTGCCTGGCTTTGACTTGTTGTCCTGATTACTCCTGTTTACAAACAGCTGCCTGGACACTGTCTATTCTCGCCCATAACCTGCCTCCAACCCTTGCTTGACTGGGACCACCCTCATCCCTGTCCTCTAAGAGACTCTCACCTAAGTCCTGCCAGTCCCTGGAACCCAAGGACTCAACCTGCACAGAAAGGGACTGATAAAGGTGAAGCCCTAATTCAGTCTCTCAGTGAAGAACCTCTGCCAGCTGTTGGTGAGGGCATATGGGGCTTGCCCCACAGGCTGCATCAATCTCACAACAGCAGCAAGGGTCCACAACAGTTGCAAGAAAACTAAATGAATTATTTGCTTAGGACTTTACTGAGGATGTTGCTGGAGAGAATCCTATGCTGGAAAAATTCTTTGAAGGTGATTATTCAAATGAACTGGTGAGCAATAAAATCACCAAGACCTAGATGATATATACCCTTGAGTTCTAAAAGTACTCAAAAATGAAATTTCAGACATTACTAGTAATCTTTAACTTCTCATTCAAATCACCTATGGTACATGAGAACTGGAGGGTGGCCAGCATAACATCCATTTTAAAAAGAGGGCTCCAGAAGTGAACTGAGGAACTACTGACCTGTGAGCCTGAAATTGGTGCTGGACAAAAGGGCAGAATCTGTTCTGAAGAACAAAATTACCGGTCATCTACAGTAGATAGAAACAGTGAGGCCAACATTCAAAGCACATTCAGAGCTATTTAGCTGGATAAAAGGGACTGATGCGACTAAGTAGCTGCCACTGAATATGCGCCCACATTCAGCGGCCACTGCTTAGCCTTATAAGTTCCTTGTATGACTAAAACGTTAGCTGCATAAGTTGTGGGCGGGCAGTGGGAAGATCGGGACAGAGCAAGTTAGCCATATAACTTATGCGGCTAAGCACCGATATTCGGACTTAGCCGCATACATTGTACAGATAAGCCAGACATGCCATAGAGCAGTTCTAACCTTAGCTGGTAAGACGTATTTGGCTAAGCGCTCAGTTCTATGTGTATATTCAGTGGCATAGCCATGTTGACAAGGGTGAGCTGGTGAGTCCACCTGTATCTGGATTTTCAGAAGGCATGTGATAAAGTCCCTCAAGAGAAACTCATCAGGAAATTAAAATATAATAAGATAGGAGAAAATGTCCTATTGTGGACTGGTAATTGGCTAAAGGATAGAAAATGGTTTAGGGCTAATGGTGATTTATTTCAATGGAGAAAGGTCATTAGTGGAGTGTCTCGGTGATCTGTGCTGGGACTGGTGCTTTGTAATATATTTAATAAATGATCCAGGAAAGGGAGTGATGAGTGAGGTTATCAGATTCTCAGTTGACACAAAATTATTGTAAGTTATTATGTTCTTTGCTTAGAATGGCTTTTTGCTGTAATAAGTGAGTCTTAAGCAATTTTAAGTAAATACAATATATATAGATAAAGAGCCGATTGTGAGAAATTGCAAAAGGACCTTGTGAAACTGGGGAATTGGGTGTCTAAATGGCAGATGAAATTGAATGTGGACAACTGCAATCCAAACTATAGATACAATCAAACTAGAGATTCCTCCCAGTTAAGGATAAAGGCCCAGGCAAGGAAATTTGCATTCTAGAAATAATTTAATGGCTGCATAGATGATGTCGATGTGAGCATTTTGGCTTCCTGCATAATGAGCTGATATTTCAAGAACTGCTGAGCAAAGATGGGATCCACTTGTCGAAGAAGGGGCACAGAGTCTTTCAAAACAGAATAGCAAACCTACTGAGGAGAACTTTAAACTAGAAACACTGGGGATGGGTGATCAAAACTTAAGGTAAATAAAATATTAAATACTCCTACAGAAATGGGAAATATGGGAAATAAAAGGTACTATTTGGAAATGTATGGACACAAATGCTCATAGTATGGGGAATAAAGTCCAAAATCTAGAGGCAGTCATGGAATAGGCTGATTTAGATATAGTAACTTTCACAGAGACCTGGTACACAGAAAACCATAACTAGGATATAATTATACCCGGCTACAATCTATTCAGGAAGGACCAGGCAGGAAGGAAGGGAGGAGGCGTGGCATTATATATAAAGAACAGAATTAAAGCAACGGCAATGCTGGACTTACATGGTAAGGAGGAGGCACTGTGGGTAAATTTGGAAAGAGGGAATGGAACATCTGTTTATATTGGTACAATATTGTTATGTCAATTCCCCCTTGGACCAAGGGGGAATTGACATTTCCTGTGTGGAGGAGCCCCATGGGTCTCCACTGTTGGTAGGTGAGGCTGTGGAAGGCAGAGGCCCAGATGGAGCTTCCTCACTACCAACCCACCTTACCTAAGAACATAAGAAATTGCCATGCTGGGTCAGACCAAGGGTCCATCAAGCCCAGCATCCTGTATCCAACAGAGGCCAAACCAGGCCACAAGAACCTGGAAATTACCCAAACACTAAGAAGATCCCATGCTACTGATGCAATTAATTGCAGTGGCTATTCCCTAAGTAGACTTGATTAATAGCCGTTAATGGACTTCTCTTCCAAGAATTATTCAAACCTTTTTTGAACCCAGCTATACTAACTGCACTAAACACATCCTCTGGCAACAAATTCCAGAGCTTTATTGTGCATTGAGTAAAAAACAATTTTCTCCGATTAGTCTTAAATGTGCTACTTGCTAACTTCATGGAATGCCCCCTAGTCCTTCTATTATTCGAAAGTGTAAATAACTGAGTCACATCTACTCATTCAAGACCTCTCATGATTAATTTAGTCTTTCTGCAATGGCCTTATCTTCCCTAAGAGCCCCTTTAACCCCTCGGTCATCTAATGGTCCAACCGACTCCCTCACAGGTTTCTTGCTTCGGATATATTTTTTAAAGTTTTTATAAAGTTTTTATGAGTTTTTGCCTCTATGGCCAACTTCATTTCAAATTGTCTCTTTGCCTGTCGTATCAATGGTTTACACTTCTTGACAATGCTTATGTTTTATCCTATTTTCTTCAGATGGATCCTTCTTCCAATTTTTGAAGGATTTTTTTTGGCTAAAATAGCCTCTTTCACCTCACCTTTTAACCATGACGGTAATCGTTTTGCCTTCTTTCCACCTTTCTTAATGTGTGGAATACAAATAGACTGTGCGTCTAGGATTGTATTTTTAAACAATGTCCAAGCCTGTTGAACACTTTTAACCTTTGCAGCTACAGCTTTCAGTTTTTTTCTGTTTTCCTCATTTTATCAAAGTTTTCCTTTTGAAAGTTTAGTGTTAGAGCTGCAGATTTACTTATTGTCCCCCTTCCAGTTATTAGTTTAAATTTAATCATGTTAAATTTGATCATCAAACCCTTAGGTTGAGCCCTCAGGTGCTGGGGCCAGCTGAACTTAGGTGGGGCCTTTGCGGAGATGGAAGTCCAGGTGGTAGAAGCGTAGTAGGCAGCATGCCGAAGGGCAGAGGCAGGCAGTGAAACTCGTGGTCAAGGTCCAGGCAAGGGTTGAGACAGGCGGAAAAGCTCGTGTTCAAGTTCCAGGCAAGGGCTGAGGCAGGTGGCGAGAAGCGAAGGTCGATGTCCAGTCCGAAGTCAAACCAAGATCAGACGAAGGAAAGGAGAAAGGCGAGGAACTCAGGAATGGCAAACCTCTGCTCGAGAAGGAGTAGCCCTATTACCAAGGCACTGGGTAACAGCAAGGGCCATCCTTATATAGTCCCTGAGTGATGATGTCATCGAGGAGGGTCGCAGGGCTTTTCCCCACCGTGGACTCTTTAAATCCTGGTGAGAGGCATGCATGCTTGCCTAGGAAAACAGTACAGGAATAGAAGTTGGTGGCATACTATACAGTGAGGCTCATCTGCATTGGTGGCACCTAAGCCATGGTCATTTGGGGGCTCGCATCAACAGAGCCACGGGGAAGTGGTCACACAGCTGTGCTGGAGCTGCCTGCAGTTCGCAGGTTCCAGCAGCATCCGATGAGTGAAGGCGTCCACGGGGCTCCGCGAGCGGCAAATGTAACAAATATACAGACCTGCATCTTGGACAGATGAGATGGATAGAAATTTAATGGAGGATATTCACAGGATTGCTGTGAAAGGGGAAGTGCTGTTGCTGCTGCTGCTGCTAGGGGATTTCAGTCTTCCAGATGCTGATCCCAACTGCAGTATCTTCTAGAAGCTTGGAGATCCTCAATTCTCTGCAGACAACTGTTCTGTCAACTGGTAACGGAACCCACATGGGATGGGGCAATACTAGACTTAGTGCTTACTAACAGGGATGGTGGATGATCATCTGAGAAACAGTGACCACCAGATGGTGTGGTTCAATATTAGGATGCAAGAGATGAACGTTCATTCTAAAGTGAAGGTCCTAGACTTCAGGAAAACTAACTTTCTCAAAATGGGGCAGTACCTCAAGGAGTCGTTAGCTGGATGGGAAAATTTAGGAAAAGTAGAAGGGCAGAGGGCAAAGGAGATATCATAAGGGCAACTAATTTTTTCAATATGAAAATAAATAAAGGGAAGATGAAAAAAGTGGCTGTTATGGTTTTCTAAAGAAGTTGCTTAAACGGTAAGAACATAAGAAGTTGACTTACTGGGTCAGACTGAGGATCCATAAAGCCCAGCATCCTGTTTCCAACAATTGCCAATACAGATTATAAATACCTGACAAGTACCCAAATATTAAATAGATTCCATGCAACCAGTGACTATTCCCTAAATCAGGAGTGGGCAATTCCAGTCCTCGAGGGCTGCGAACCAGTCAGGTTTTCAGGATATCCCTAATGAATATGCATGAGCGAGATTTGCATGCACTCTACCTCAGGTGTATGCAGATCTATTTCATGCATATTCATTAGGGATATCCTGAAAACCCAACTGGTTCTCGGCCCTCGAGGACTGGAATTGCCCACCCCTGCCCTAAATCAATATGATGTATAGCAATTTATGGACCTCTACCCCAGGAACTTGTCCAAATCTTTTTTAAACCCAACTACACTGACTGCCTTAAACACATCTTCTGGCAATGAATTCCAGAGCTTAATTGTGCACTGAGTGAAAAAGAATTTTCTCTTATTTGTTTTAAATGTACTACTCTCTAATTTCATGGAGGACCCCACAGTCATTATATTATCTGAAAGAGTAAATAGTTGATTCTCATTCACCTGTTCAAGTCCTTTCATGATTTTATAGACTTCTATCATATCTCTCCTCAGAAGTCTCTTCTCCAAACTGACCAGCCCAAACCTCTTTAGCCTTTCTTCATAAGGAAGCCATTCCATGCCCTTTATCATTTTGGTTGCCTTTCTCTGTACCTTCTCCAGTGCAACTATATCTATTTTGAGATATGGTGACCAGAATTGCACACAGTAAGGTCTCACCAAGGAGCAATACAGAGGCATTATGATATTTGCTGTTTTTTTCACCTTTCCCTTCCTAATAATTCCTAATATTCTGTTTGCTTTTTTGACCACAAAGTCACACTGAGCCGACAATTTCAATGTATTAACTACTAAGACGCCTAGATCTTTTTCCTGGGTGATAACTCCTAATATCGAACTTAACGTGGTGTAACTACAGCATGGGATATGTTTCCGTATATGCACATTAAATTTAATCTGCTATTTAGATGCCCAAACTTCCTGTCTCAGAAGGTCCTCCTGCAAGTTATTACAATTCACTTGCAATTGAACTACTCTAAATAATTGTATGTCATCTGCAGTTTGGCATGCTTTTGGGAACTGTTGAAACACATCTGCAAGGAAAACACATAAGGGAGTCAGATAGATAACCTGTGGACCAGTTTTGCAAAAATCCCCTGGATTGATATTTTCCTGCAATCCAACCCTGGCTGCTAAAATAGAGATCGTGCAATGTTTGAAATCCAATGGATTGCAAATTGCGAGGCTGCATCGTTTTACCAGAGGCAAATCTTGTCAGACAAAACTGATCAACTTTAATTGGATGACCAGAGAATTGGATTAAGGGAGAGCGCTAGATGTAGTGTATTTGGATTTCAGCAAGGCCTTTGACACGGTTCTGCACAGAAGTCTTATAAATAAATTGTGCGCTCTTGGTATGGATTCTAGAGTGACTGACAGGGTTATAAACTGGCTGAGTGAGAGGCAACAAAGGATAGTAGTAAATGGAGTTTTTCTGTGGAAGGGGGTGTTACTTGCAGTGTGGATTGGTTCCTTTCAACACTTTTGTGAGTGAACATAAGAACAAGGGTCCATCAAGCCCAGCATCCTGTTTCCAACAGAGGCCAAACCAGGCCAATAGAACCTGGCAATTACCTAAACACCAAGAAGATCCCATGCTACTGATGCAATTAATAGCAGTGGCTATTCCCTAAGTAAACTTGATCAATAGCAGTTAATGGACTTCTCCTCCAAGAACTTATCCAAACCTTTTTTTAACCCAGCTATACTAACTGCACTAACCACATCCTCTGGCAACAAATTCCAGAGCTTAATTGTGCATTGTGTGAAAAATAATTTTCTTCCGATTAGTCTTAAATGTGTTACTTGTTAACTTCATGGAATGCCCCCTAGTCCTTCTATTATCTGAAAGTGTAAATAACCGATTCACATCTACTCGTTATAGACCTCGATCATATCCCCCCTCAGCCGTCTATTCTCCAAGCTGAACAACCCTAATCTCTTCAGCCTTTCCTCATAGGGGAGCTGTTCCATCCCTTTTATCATTTTGGTCACCTTCTTTGTACCTTCTCTATTGCAACTATATCTTTTTTGAAATGCGGCGACCAGAATTGTACACAGTATTCAAGGTGCGGTCTCACCATGGAGCGAAAGATTGTCAGGAAATGTTTGTCATTTTGCTGATGATACCAAAATTGGTAACAAGGTGGATAGCCAGGAAGGTGTGGAAAACATGATGGCCTAAGTTCTGTCAGCTAAGATTTAATGCCAAAAAATGCAGAGTAATGCATTTAGCATACAAAAAAAACCAAAGAAAAGGTATAGTATTGGAGGTGAAATTCTTCTAAGCCTAAAAGAAAAGCAAGATCTATGGGTAATTGTATTCAATGATCTTAAGTTCGCCAAACAGGTGGATAAAGTAATGGTAAAAGCCAGAAAAATGCTTTGCCGACAGGGAGAGGAATGGTCAGCAAAAAAAGGGAGGTGATATTGCCCCTGTATAAGTCCCTGGAGAGACCTCACTTAGAATACTGTATACATTTCTGGACCCTGCACCTTCAAAAGGTTATGAACAGGATGGAGTCGGTTCAGATGGTGGCTACTAAAATGGTCAGTGGTCTTCATTCTAAAGCATATGGGGATAGACTTAAAAATTTAACTTGTATACCCTACAGGAAAAACGAGATAAGGGAAATATGATAGAGACATTCAAATATCTCAAAGGTTTCCATGCACAGGAGATGAGCATTTTTCAAAGGAAAGGAGGCTTTAGAACGATGAGTCATGCAATGAGGTTGAAAGGGGGGTAGACTCTGGAGTAATCTTAGCAAATATTTC
Organism: Rhinatrema bivittatum; assembly: GCF_901001135.1. Classification (NCBI taxonomy): domain Eukaryota; kingdom Metazoa; phylum Chordata; class Amphibia; order Gymnophiona; family Rhinatrematidae; genus Rhinatrema; species Rhinatrema bivittatum. The sequence goes on along the minus strand of NC_042615.1, from coordinate 449,654,450 downwards.
TTTACAGAGAGGGTGGTGGATGCATGGAACAGCCTTCCAGTGGAAATGGTGAAGGCAAAAACAGTATCCAAATTCAAGAAAGCATGAGATAAATACAGGGGATCTCTAAGGAAGGGATGAGTATTATAATGCTAAATTAATTGGATGGATGTACAGACTGGATGGGCCACATGGTTTCTATAAATTTCTGTATGATGGTGGGTTCCATATTAGACTTCACCACCTAGGAAAGGGATCTTAGAGTCACTGTGGATAATACTTTGAAATCATTGGCCCAGTGCACAGCGGCAGTCAAAAAAACAAATAGAATGTGGTATTATAGAAAAGACATGGAAAATAAAACAGTGGATATTATAGTTCATCTGTATTGCTCTTGTATCAATTGATGGTACAACCGCACTTTGAGTACTGCATGTGGTTCTGGTTGCCCCATTTAAAAAATATATAATGGAACTAAAAAAGATGACCAAAATGATAATAGGGATTGATTGACTGCCCCCGTGTGGAAAGGCTAAAAAGGTTAGGACTCTTCAGCCTTAAGAAGAGATGGCTGAGAGGAGATATGATAGTGGTCTATAAAGCATAAGAACATAAGAATAACCATGCAGGGTCAGATCAAGGTCCATGGAGACCAGCATCCTCCATTCTAGGTCACAAGTACCTGGCAGAGCCCATAAAGTAGATATATTTCCTGTTTCTCACTCCCAGGGATTAGAAATAGCTTTCCTTAGTCTACCTGGCTAATAGTGTGTTATGGACTTTTCCTCTGGACCTTGCCCAAACCTCTTTTAAACTCCGCTATCACAGTCATCTTGACCATGTCCTCTGGTAACAGATTCCACAACCTGATTGGGTGCTGAATGAAAAAGTACTTTTTACCGTTTTAAATCTGCCGGTTGTTAATTTCATAAATAGCCATCCTTTATTTACCTGTTCCTCCTCATAATTTTTCATGTCCCTACTCAGTCATCTCTTTTTCAAGCTAAAGAGCTCTAAGCCTTCACAGTCTTTCATCATAGGAGAGATGTTCTAGCCCCTTTTTGTCACTCTCCTCTGTACCTTTTCTATTTTAGCTATGTCTTTTTTGAGATGGGTCAAGAAGAACTGGACACAATAGTCAAGGTGCGGTCCACCATGGCTTGATACAGAGGCAATATGATATTTTTCTCTTTTCTTCTCCATTCCTTTTCAGATCATTCCTAAAATTCTTTTGCTTTTTTTGATTGCCAACGCACACTAAGCTGAGGATTTCAATGGTTGCCCACAAGAATTCAAGGTCCTTCTACTGGGAGGGGACTCCCAATACAGAACCCAGCATTGTGTACCTCTAGTTTGGATTATTTTTTCCTATGTGCACTACTTTGCATTTTCCTGCATTAAATTTCATCTGCTATTCAATTGCGCAGTCTCCTAGTCTCACAAGGTCCCTCTGAAGTATCTCACAATCTACTGCGGTTTTAACAATTTTTTGTCATTTGCAAATTTGATCAACTCACTTGTTATTCCTTATTTCAGATCATTTATGAATATGTTAAACATCACAGGTCCCAGTATCAATCCCTGTGGTACTCCATTAATGATCTTTTCTCATAAGCAAAATTGATCATTTAGTCCTGTTTTTAACCATTTACTAGTCCACAATACTACACTGCCCCCTATCCCATGACATTTTAATTTCCTGTGGAGTCTCTCAAGCAGGACCTTGTCAAATGTCTTCTGAAAATCCAAATGCACTATGGGGTAGATTTTAAAAAACATTTACTCGAGCAAAACTGGTTTTTGCTTGAGTAAATACACTTTACTCCAGTAAGTGGGCTTTTCAAAATTGCTACAATATATGCCATTGAATTGTCCATAGGATTTACTCAAGTAAGTGCACTTTACTCGAGTAAATAGCTTTTGAAAATTGCTACGATAGTATGTCACATTTACATGCGTAACTCCTTTGAAAATGACCCCCTATATCAACTAGTGGATTACGTTCAGGTACTATCGAATAAATGAAGCCTATAGTCTCCCTTTTTAAAGTCCTATGTTATAGCTGTTTTACTTAATATCTTCCCTCCTGTGATTATGTCCAATTTAATTACATTATGATCACTATTGCTTATCCGCTCCCAACACAGAAACCCCTTGCACCAACTCATGCATTCCACTGAGGACTACATCTAAAGTAGCTGCTCTTCATGTCAGTTCTAGGACCAGTTGCTCCAGTAAACAGTCATTTATGGCAAATAGTAACTTAACCTCTCTAGCATGTCCTGATGAGACACTGACTCAATCAGTACTGAGGTAATTGAAGTCTCCCATTATCGATGTGTTGCCAAATTAAATTTTTTTTTATTTCAGCTAGCATTTCTCAGTCTGTTTAATTTGGTCAGGTGGCTGGTAGTATACACCCACTGCTATGCTCTTATCCATCACCCATGAAATTTCAGTCCATAAGGATTCCACAGTGCATTTTATTTCTGCAGGATTCTTATTAAGCTGGACTTGATGGATCTTTGGTCTGTCCCATTATGCCATTTCTTATGTTCTTAATGCTTAATCTTCATATTGAAAAAAAATGATATATATAATAACATTCTCCTAGCATACATTTGTTCCTTCTGTATACCAAACAACACAACGTAAAAAGTATTTAGTTTACATTTTTGCCCTTCTACCCCTTACACAGATCTATTGTACACAAATTCACCATACAACTTGAGTGCGGTGGAATGGGTAAACGAGGAACTATTATTTACCTTTTCAAATAGCACTAGAACTAGAGAACACTCTGTGAAACTAATAGGTAGCCCATTTAAATCAAATTGGAGAAACTTTTTTTTTTACTCAGCGCACAATTAAACTGTGTATCTTGTTGCCAGTGGAAAGTAGTGACAGCACTTACTCATAGCTAGATCAAAAAAGGGTTTAGACAAGTTTCCGGAGGAAAAGTCCATAAACCTTGATTAGCTATGTACACTTGTGAAAACCACTGCTGAACCCTGGTTATGTGCAAGAGGACTGGATCTATTCTTTGGGCTCCTGCTGGGTACTGATGACCTAGACTGGTCACTGTTTGAGACAGGATGCTGGGCTTAATGAATCTTTGATCTGATCCAGTAAAGCATTTCTTATATTCTTAATGTTCACATTTTTATTGAAAAAATATTTAATAATCACCTGGCATACATTTGTACCTTATGTACATCAAAGAACAGAATGTACAAAGTAATTTATTTATATTTTTGCCCCTCTACCCCTATACAGATCTATTGAACACAAATTCACCATTCAACTTTCCTTCCCCACCTACAAGTTCTTATGTTCTTAACGTAATGTGGGTGCTTACTTAGAGGAAAGGTAGCTGAGGCTACCTTTTCTGGCTTTATCTGATTAGATCCAGAAAAAGACACTAGCATCACCATGACTTCTGATCATATCATCTGTGTACTCCCAAAATGTGAAAAAGTGAACACCATGTCACTGTGTTTCTGCTGTGGTAGAAGCCACAGACAGGAGTCGTGCAGATTTAAGAACAGAGGGTTTGTGTGTGGGTTTTTTTTTTTTTTTTAAGAAGAAGAAAGATCATTTTAGGCTTGTCTGCTGCACAGAGTCCAAGACAGGAAGGAAGAGAACTGTGTAAATGAGTCACAGGCATTTGCTATGTGTATTATGAAATCAGTGGAACCATCTGTACCTCATGCATACCATGTGCAGTCTGCGAATCAAGACAAAGGGTCAAAAATCCACGACATCCATCCACAATCATTCAAAATGAAACACCATGTGAGGCACAAGTGGACTCTGGTCAGGGGCCACTTTCCTTTATTAATTTTCAATTATTTCTTTTTAGTGCCTGCTCTATGAACTTTGCGTTAGTGGCGTATACATAAAATTTGTGTAATATGTTTACTTTCCATACATATATGACAGCCTGTACTGTGCAAAGTACAAATGATATAAGACATACTCATTTCCCAAAGCTGACATAAAAAAATAAGACATTCTACAAAAACAACGAGTAGGAAAAACTCTGTATAGTCCTCAGGGAAGCAGGAAAAATAACAGCTAAAGCAGTAACATAGGCTGTCTCCAGCCACAGGGAAGTGGGAGCGGAGGCCACAAACTTAATATGACCAAAGACCGAACATCACCTCAGTCTTAACAAAGGAATCCAGATCTGCGCTTTGCTAATAAGCTCCCTCCTCCCTTCAATAAATACAGACAAGTGTTGGTGTTATAAAAGGCCGCAGTTTATTTCAACAACCCGAGCCCGTACAGTAAACATGTGATCGACAACATGTTGGCCCAACTTGCTCCCCCACCCTTTTCCCAGTTCCATTTTTGCTACTTACCACCACGTCCCAGTGGTAAGCAATTCACCCCTTTTCTTATCATGCCTCGTCCCAGCGATGGTAAGCCGTGGTCAATGAGCTTTAGCCCCTAGCTCTTTTGACCGTCTCGTGCAGCAGCCCCCCTGACTGCATGAGACTCGCCCCCCCCCCCCCCCCCTCCCCATGCCAATTAACAATTTATATACACATTAAACTTGGGCTCGGGTTTCCGCCACAGACAAGGAAGTTTAGCTTCCTTGTTCCCCCACTGCGGCCCCAACAACATCCTGAATAGCCGCCTCTAATCCTTCCTACAGGGTATTATTGAATAAATCCAACCCTACCTCAGACAAATATACACCATCATTCCTGAAAAACCCAGCTAACATTTCCCAAGCCCACTGATGACGCACCCAGAACCCTCCTTGCTGAACTACCCATCTTCCCAGCTGCCATAAGACATAAGAAAATGCCATACTGGGTCAGACCAAGGGTCCATCAAGCCCAGCATCCTGTTTCCAACAGTGGCCAATCCAGGCCATAAGAACCTGGCAAGTACCCAAAAACTAAGTCTATTCCATGTAACCATTGCTAATGGCAGTGGCTATTCTCTAAGTGAACTTAATAGCAGGTAATGGACTTCTTCTCCAAGAACCTATCCAATCCTTTTTTAAACACAGCTATACTAATTGCACTAACCACATCCTCTGGCAACAAATTCCAGAGTTTAATTTAATTTTTTCACCCCATTTTTCCAGATTAGTGTATCTTTAAATATGAAACGAATGATGATGTCAGACCATCCCAATTTTATACTGGGCCACCTTGTCATTATTGATGCTATGTCTTTACGCATGCTGGAAAGTAAAGCTCTGCAGGATTCCTTCCCAATTTCGTTACCTCCCAGATGTATCAATAAAATCTTCGGAACCCCCAGAATGTCAATTTGTCCCTGTAAGAAGGATAACAGATCGGACCATTTCATACCCCTTTTTCCCATCCAACACAATTTCCATTGCAGCTTCTCCAATTGCAGATCAGCCCCGTATGGTCTTTGTTGTGCCTGATGCTGAGCCCAATGCACGAACGAGTGACCCACGACCCAGGCACACTCAAATTCACTGTTAATCCATACTGTTTCTGCAATAGAAGAAAAATTGGTTACTATCGCGAAACCAACTCACAACTTTATTTCCGTATGTAACCTCGAAACGCATTGGATTTCCACCTGCCTATGACTTTGATTGCGCCGTCCGCCATTCCCAATTCAGCCACTGTAGTAGCCGCACCGATATGGAAAGAATGCGAACTGTAACATCTCGCATCACCTCCCATCCCTTCAACTACCTTTTTTAAAACCTTTGAAAATTGAAAACTCGAGAGCGGCAAACCATTCTCGTGAATTAAATAAATACCCTGGACTTTAGGGTGCACACGCATGAACTCCTGCAAGAGTCTCACTGGGCATACTACTGCATGAGCTGCCCTACCCATCCTAATCCAACACCCTCTCCCGTATTGATCCGTCTTGGATTTTTTTAAAAACAAACAAATGCTGTCATTTGATATCAAAACCTGCTCAACCATCAACCCGACCCCCCGTGAATTATTTTTTGAACTCGCTACTAATTCGCTGACGTGCAAAGCTCCAAAGAACGCCAATGAAATAGCTGCTCTGAACAATAAAACTTCGTAATCAGACCAGCAAACATGCTCCAGAAACAACGTCATTTCCACTAAATCCTCATATCTAATGGGCCTCCTCCTATCTCCCCGCCACCTGCGTTCTCTGCGCCACCCTGATAAAACTTGCTTCACTCGAAAACTTAAAGCAGGATTCCGCCAACCCCTCAGCTTCTGAAAGAACGCGAAACCTGCAAGGTGTGCTTTTACAGTAGACAAGGAATATTGATTACACTTGGCCCAACAGATATATTGCACCACCAAATGATCCCCAACTGGCCTCCCATCCCAACCCCTCCCCAGCAGAAATCGTGTGACCTCCTGATTTCCAGCCGTGTACACCGCCCACATAGTCGGGGCCACCGACTTTTTTATGAGCCGCCACTCTTCTTGATCCCTAGGGCCCATAGATAATCCGGACACACCTCTGGTCTCAACTCCGCACCAGGAGCCAACGAACGGAAGAGTTTCCACTTAAAACGAGAAAGAGCATCCGCTATCACATTTTCGACTCCTGGGACATGCTTAGCTGTCAGCCTAACATTCCTTCTTAAACAAAGACTCACCAGCTCTCTTAATAATGAAGATACCATAAGGCATTTGGCGGACAACCGATTAATAACCTGTACAACGCCCAAGTTATTGCATCGGAAAACCGCGCGCTTGTTAGCCAATTCGTTACCCCAAATAGCCAACGCTACCACAATGGGAAACAACTCCTAAAAAGTTATGTTCTTTGTGGTACCTGCAGCTACCCAATCCTTGGGCCATGGCTCGGCACACCATTTACCTTGAAAAAACACCCCAAATCCTGAAGCTCCTGCAGCATCTGAGAACAGTTCGAGCTCTTCATTTGTAACCTTCTTATCTGGCATAATACACACCCCATTAAAACCCTCCAAAAATGCCTCCCACACTTTTAATTCCTCCCTAATAGCCCGCGTTATTCTGATAAAATGATGCAGAGCTCGAATCCCTGCTGTGGCTGACGACAGCCTCCTGATGAAAGCCTGCCCCACTGGAATTACCCTTCCTGCAAAATTTAAGGCCCCAATCAGGGATTGCATTGTTCTCAAGGTAATCTTGTGTGCTCGACTTACTTCTCGCACTAGGTCTCTCAACCTGTTCACCTTGTCTAATGGCAGCCTGGACTCAAGTGCCACTGTGTCTAGCTCAATCCCAAGAAAAGTTAACTTCGTGGTAGGCCCTTCTGTCTTATCATTCGCTATTGGTACAACGAGTCTATTCGCCACCTTTAAAAAACCTTCCAGCTGTTTAATGCACTGTGCAGAGTTCCCTTTCCCGACAAATAAGAAGTCATCTAGATAGTGTAGCATGCTTCTCTCCCCGGTCTCTTGTTCCGTCTGCCATTGCAAGAAGGAACTAAACAGCTCAAAGTATGCGCACGATATTGCACAACCCATAGGCAAACATTTGTCGATAAAGTACCCACCTTCAAAGGTAAATCCCAATAACGACAAACTACTAGGATGAATTGGCAGTAATCTAAAAGCAGATTCGATGTCTGCCTTTGCTAACAGCGCTCCTCTACCTGCGGATTGGACCAACTGTAATGCCACATCGGTAAAGTATACTTTACCGAACAATTGCTCCTAGGGATAAAATTGTTAACGGACTTGCCTTTTGGGTAAGACTGGTTCAAAATAAGCCTACATTTCCCTGGAATCTTTTTTGGAATTACAGCTAGAGGGGATAACTGCATTTTTTTAAAAAGTGGGTCCCTGAATTGGCCCGACTATGCGCTCTAAAACTATTTCTTCTTTTAATTTATCTGCCGCAACATCTCTTAAACTCACCACTGACAGCATTCTTTGTATTGCCCCCCTCCCCCGGCCCCGTGTAAGGGATGCAAAAACCAAACTTAAAACCCCTTCTTAGTAACCCTGCTGATTTTTTAACTGGGTAAACACTTAAACTTTTAATAAGTTCCTCTAATATTATGGGCGAAAAAGCCTTATCTAAATGAGCCTCATTGTTTCCTGCCTCTGCGCGAGGAGGCACTGGTGCTTGCAGAGCACTTGGAAGATGGGTGCACACTGCTGCAAACTGTGCAAACATGCCTGAACTTACATTCAGGGAATAAACAGGTGGTTTTATTAAACCTCCAGCAAACGTCCCCTCCACCCCCTGCTGTCTTACCTGTCCCCCCTCCCTTAACCACACTTCTTTGGCCTAGAAAGGAATCGCTATTGCCCCCCAAGTTACTAAAACGCTTCTGCTCCCTAGACCTTTTTGCCCACCAGCACACCTGTTTGTCATTTGTGTGAGCCACAGGTTAATAGCCTGTGTGCCCCAAGACATATGCCGGGTACCCTCCATTTTATCCCGGAAGCGCTCATCATAATTGAGCCAAGCCCAACCTTCATAATCCTTAAACGCCCCCAGAATACTGTCGGCATATGCCAACAGAGACCCATAGTACTGCGGTTGGAAATGACCCACAACGCTAGCCAGCTGCAAGAAACCTCTCATCCAGTTCAATATGTTCTTGGACACTTTAGGTCCGGCCTCTCCCTCATTCTTCTTTTTGTGCCTCCTTTTTTCCTTTCTCCCCCCTCTTCTACCCTCTAATAATTTGAATATATTAACATATTTGCGTTTCCTTATCCTCCGCCTCAACCGCCTTGGCACTTCCTCCCACAGCTCGGTTAGAGACGCTAAAGCAGGATGGTCCATATCCTGCATAGGGCCTGACCTAAAACTGGACCTCCTCTCCCTTTCTGACTCGCTTGAGGAAGAACTAGAATATTCATCCGAACTACTATCCGAATCAGAGCTGGACCTCCTGTCCCTCCTTTTCCTTTTCTTTTCTTTTTTTTAACCTGCATGCTCTTATGCAACTCACCAGCTGCACCAGTGCACAAAGTCAGTCCTGGCTTCTCCAAATCCTGAACTCCGGTCCTCCTTCGTCCAGCCTCATGACGAACTTCTGAGACTTCAAAAGCTCTGTCCCTCCATGCTTCCTGCTTAGAAGTGCCTGGATATTCTTCACTCTCAACCTCTGCATGAGAAACAGAAAAGCCAGGAGAACTGCCCACAAACCTGCTTAGCCCATCCCCCTCCCATTGAATTTCCCTGGGAATAGAGTGAGACCTCTGTACTTGCACTCCCTCCCACTTCTCACCAGTCCCCCCATCCATATTCATTCTAATCCCCATTGTACCAGGAGACTTGATCCTCTCCTCATAAGACCTACCCCAAGGCTCCGCAGGCAGACAGCCTGAAGAACTGCTCCTAAGCCCTTGATGAACCTGCAAGCACGACCTGCCAGGGGCCAAGAATAACTCCTGCTCCTGCAGATCACTTTGATCTTGAAATTCTGCAGACCTGGGAAGAGCTCCATGCAACCGAGGATCCACCTCCCTTGCCCTCTGCAAAGCTACCCCTTCTGTCCCCCTAGCTTTTGCAGTCACAGGTCTGTGCTTGCCCCCTCTGCACGCTGAGCTGAAAAGCAGCAGAGATATCATTGTCTCTCCCTGAAGCAGGCTCAAGGAAATGAACCTTCCTACTGCTAGCCAGAGGGACTCACAGCAGGAGGGGGGCTGCCAACCAATGAAGACTGCGAACCCTCCCCCTACCTGCAGCTGGCCTGGGCTGCCCTTTGAGAACACCTTTTTTCTTTTTTGAAGCGTTAACACTGGTCACTGGCAGCCCTCCTGAATTAGAAGGGGGGGGGGGGGGTCAGACAACAAATCCCCTGACACATTGAGGGAAATCTCAGGGGGGCAGGACAAACAGGGCTAGGAGAGGGGGGAGGGCCCAGCCTTGGGCCCGCTCTCACAAGACCCAGAGAGGGAGAAACTTCTGCTGTCTCTAAACTTGCCTGCTGAGACATGCCTGAAACCACCAGGTCCTCAGCCAAGGGAAACCTCCGAGGCAAATCACTGCCCTTCCTGGCTACGGCTGCCGGCCCTCTCTCTGGACACAGGGCTCCTGCGCTGCATGGAGCAGCCTGGGGGGGGGGGGGGGGAGGGGGCTGCCATGATCTGGAAAGGAACTGCTACCAGGGCGCAACAGAAGGGTAAGCTATTTATAATTTATTGCTGAATGGATTATTTATTTTTTTTTTTTTTAATATAAAGAGTTCTTCTGAATTGAATAGATATTTAAACTGAACGTACACCCTGAGAAAAGACAAATTTGTCACTGGGAAACAAAACCGAAAAGCCCCGCTCAATCTGAGCTCCCTCCCTCGCTCCGTGCCTGCTCTGACTGAACTTAGAACCCTTAGCAGCATTCACCAATGGGAACGCCAGGATTTTAAATCGCTGGCAACTTGCCATTGGCCAATGCCTTGCAGCTCCCCCCCCCCACCCACACTCGAACCCTGCCTTCGCTTGCCTTTGCCTTTGTTACGGCTAGCGGCAAGGGACAAGCCCATGCCACTGCTCACTTGTGATTATCCCTATGGTACTGGCATTGTTATAACAATTATGTATGTCCTCCCCCCACCCCCCCACCCCTTTTTTTTTGTGTTTAAATACTTTAAATGTATTACTTTAGGTAACACGTGTGCACGTTGTCATGCCAATAAAGTTTCCTGAATATGAATGAATGAGAGAAAGAGGGCTCCTCACGCCCACCCTCCACTGTCTGAGACGAGCAGGCAGCTCCGCTCTCAGGCTCTCTCTCTCTCTCTCTCTGTCTGATCTGCGGCCCCCCTCCCCGCCGGAGGCTCCGCCCCTGTCCGCGCGGGTGGAGGGAGAGGGTTGGGGGGACGCGTGTGTGTGTGTGTGTGTCTGTGTATGTGTGTGTGCACGTGTGTGTACGCGCGCGCGGCTCTCCGCCTCACTCTCCCGGGTGCAGGCACACACACTGAGCCCCTCGCACGCGCGCTGCCTGTGCACGGGGGCTGGGGCTAGGGGTCCTGCTGCTGCTAATGCTGGTGGACCGCGGGGCAGGACGGCGGCTCTCTGCATTCAGTCCCGAAGAGAGCAGGCGAGGGCGGACGGCAGGGGGCGGGGGTGGGTGGGAGGGAGGCGTCGGGGGACTGCTTCCAATTCCCAGCCGAGGACTCGCCATCGCCGCCCCGGGACCTGCCGCCGCCGCCGGTGGTTCAGGCTCGGGGTGGGGGGTGGGGGGGATTTATGTGCACGAACAAGGAGCCGGAGGATCCGCACCGGAGGGGAGCTGCAGCCACCACCACCGCCGCCGCCCTCGCTGCTCCTCCTGCCCGGGATTAAAGTGTCAGCCTGCAGAGAGCAGGAGGCGAAGGGGCAGCGGCTGCTGGAGAGGAGCGAGCATGAGCAGGTACCCGAAACCCTTGATTACTTTCTCTTATGTTGGTGCCTCCCTTCCCCCTTCTTCTTTTAGCATCCTGAGGTCACGATGCATGTGTTACTGAATTTGCATATGTGTATGTGTTGCACACATGCACATAGGACTTTTCTTTTTTAATATGGTTACTTGAATGTAGAGGATAGAGAGCGCCTGCTCCAGATCGCCTCCGCATGCTTCTGCTTATCAGATTTGGGCTGCTTGTGTCGATCCAGAGCGAGAGCAGTTGAGATCGGCTGGGAGACTGCTTTCTTTAGGGGGAAGAGATCCCCGGGCAGGGCTAGGGCAGCTTGTCTGGGATTCTTGCTTGGGAACTGCCAGTTGCACGATCAGAGTGACTTGTGGCGGGTTTGGGGGGGAGACGTCTGCTTGCAGGGACAGTAAAGAATGGAGATGGGGGAAGAGGCATTCATAGTAGCTCACCATGGAGGGCAGTGAAAATTCACCTTTGCGATTGTGAGTTTCAATCAGCGGTGCTTGGACTCCTTATACTCAACCCCCCTCCCCCCCCCCCCCCCCCCACGCCATTCCCCGACCTTTTTTTTTTTTTTATTACACAACTTAGGAATTGGGATGTGGAACGGGCTCCGGTTTTCTCCTTGGAGAGTTGGCTGCAGTTTTGCAGTAACTTCTTCTCCAGGCTGGCATGTCACTAAGGAAAAGCTTGGGAGTGGAGCGGACCGGGTCTCCTGTCTAACCAGCGGCTGCTTGGCTCGTTATCGCTTAACCCAGCCGCTGTTTTCGTTTTTGTTGCGTTGTTGGTTGGATTTCTCTGGGTACCTGTGAAGCGCTCACGCTGTGCAGAAGAAGTGACTTTGAGTGCGCTGAGTTGTGTGCTGAGAATGCGTCCAAACGGTGATCAGCCCTTACCCACAGTAACAGCCGCGGACGGGCAAGGGCTTTACTTGTGTGCCCTGTACAGATTTTGTGGCTTTCGTTGCAAGTCTGGCAGCGTAGTGGTGATTGTGTCTCCTTCATGTTCAGGTACTTTTCACCTGTTCCTCCACACAGCAAGCTAACTTTTCCAGTTATGCACTGATCCCTGAGACGGTCAGAAATCCAGAAGTTTTGATTCAGGTGGGAAATGCCTTTATAAATAGACCTAGCGCATGGTTTAGTTTTTGCTAAGTTAACCTTCAGTTCTAAACTTCAAATCAGGTTTATGATTCTTAAGCTCTTTCAAAGGTGTGCATCTGTGTCATGGGGGTCGGTGTAAGATTTGAACTGAAGAAAGGAAGAATGCTTTATTATTTTGAAGTTCACAGTCTTAGTTAAAACATAAAATCTCTATCAAACTAAGAATATTTCTCCGCTCCGGCTACACCCTCTCCCCAACAGCCTTTCCTCCCCCTCGCTTGAAAAAAAAAAAAGTAGATTTCCAGCTTGCAGTTTTGTGGCAGTTTGCTTGAAATTCACTCCCAGGAGATCTGCTATTATTGTATTTTTGAAGTGTGAAATCGACAAGCTGGCCACTTTCATAAATTCATCTGTCAAATTTTGTCCAGTTAAAATTGCTAAAAGCTGTGTATGTGCAGGCAAGGGATTTTGTAAGCTGCAAACCTACACAGCTCTTTGTGTGTGTATGTGTATGTGTGACAGGACGGGGAGTTAAATTTAATTGGGGAGGCATTTTTTCTCTAGGAGTAGCTTTCCAATTTTAGTTTTGTCGCCTGGACGTTGGCAGGGGTGGAATAAATTTAGATTTCTCTCCGTGTGAAAATGAGAATCCAGCCCGTGCGTGTGTCCGTCTTAAGCCCTGGGAGCTTCAGCTAACTAGCTGGCATCTTGACTAGCATCTTCATCGTGGTTCATGTTTGCATTGCAGAGCTGTCAGGAATGGTGATTGAAAAGCAAAACTGCCCCCTCTGAGCTCTTTAGGTTTCCGTCCATGTTGTGGAATGTCCTTTTTTTTTTTTTTTTAAAGTATTAGTACTTCTGTTACTTTCTAATGAATAATAATGAACAGCAATATGAATCGATGCGGCCGCTGTATAAATCAGATACCAGTTGTGCTGCTGCAGCTGCTAAATGTAAAAATGAGAAAATACCCCATCTCTTACTTTTTTGGGGTTGATGGGTTTTTTTTGTTTTTTTTTTAGAAGGGAGGACGGGATGTGTGTTAATCCACTCTGGGGTCGTCGATCCAAGTGAATGCAGTTTACACAGAAGAATTGTTTGTGATTTTTTTTTTTTTTTTTTCATTTTTTAAGGTCACTGCTCACAAACCGGAGCATGTCGGGGAATAACAGAACCCAGGAAAAGGTGCTGGGATTTCCCCCGCCGTTCTGTGTGTGTGAAGCCGCTAGGGGCCTGTAGAAACTGCTCTTGTGCAGTAAATACCAGTGCACTGCTTATGCGAAGTCATTCGGCAAAAGGAATTTCATTCACGTGGCTGACACAGAAAGGGCATTTGTGTATATTTCATTACCCCAATACATGAGGCTAATGATGAAAAGAAATGAAATGTCATGTTTCCTGGAAGACAGTCTGCGTGCGGCTCTTCACTCTCCTCCAGTCACCCTGATGCTTGAGGGGGGGGGGTGGGTAGTGCTGTCTTGGGGAGGGGGGAATTCATTTTTCCGATCTATCTGTGCTGTCTCTCCCAAGCTGAAGAATGCTATGTGCTGATGACACGTTGAGTATTTGGTCCATTTTAAACACTTAAACGTAGAGCATGCTGGCAGATAAAGCAGCGCAAGGCCGGTTTAGTCTCTCATTTTGCTCACCTCTTGAAATGCTGTGCACCCTCCTTTGGATAAAATGTCTTTTTTTTTTTTTTTTTTTAAAGCAAGAAGGCTCAACATGTGATTATAACTTGGAGGTGTATTTGCTGCCACCTTTATTTTGAAGCGTCTCTTTCCAGCGCTAAAAGGACATTAGATTTTTTTTTTCCCTTTCCTTTTTATAAAAGGGAAGGTGTGATCTCCGCAAGTGGCTCTGGCCCATTTTACTGGGATATCTGTGCACCGTGCTGGCTAAGCAATAAATAAATACCTCCGCAACGGTTAAATATTTTACTTTTAAAGAGAATTAAAAAAAAAAGGCTAGAGATGAGGTTAGGCTGGTGGAATGTAGTTGCTGGAATTGTGCTGCGAGGGTAGGAGGATGGGGGTGTGAGGGGCTAGAAGTACTGGCCAGGAGGACGTGAGGGCGCGGACGGATGAGGGCTTTTTTTTTTTTTTTTTAAGGAGCTCGGTTAAGGCGCTGGAGCTAATTTTGGCGGCTCTGGAATTGCTAGGGCTCTGGATGGCCGGCGGTCCGCTCTCAAGGGCGGCGGCAGTGGTGTGCTGGGGGGGGGGGGGGGGGTCTGGATGCACTGTACGTCAGGAGTGCCAGGTTCACAAATTTAAAATCGACCAGCCCGTGGCAGCCTTGATGGACGTTAGGCAATAAGGTCAAGCATACTTACACTGCTCCTCGGTTGATTTCCAGTATTTCAAACTGACAAGGCGGGCGCTGGTGGAAAGGAGCCGAGCGGCGGTATTTGCATATTGAATTCCCGTCAGAATGGACGATGCGGCTTCTCTGTGGGGGGGTTTAGAATCCCCGACCTAAGGGTACCTCGGAATTCTGTAAAGACATTTAGTGAGAATGAATGAATGGAAAAACAAAAAAAAGGCTTTGAACTTTGAGCGCTTCATGGGGGTTGTTTTTTTGTTTGTTTATTTCTGTACAGCCACGTCAGGGCTGTGCCCGTCTGCCTTTGGGTCCGAATACCTCTGTGTGCAGGCGGAAAGAATCCCGCCCCCCTCCCCCCAGAAAGGCCTTAGGGTTTTTTTTCCTGCTTCCATAATACATTGTGGTTGTTTAAACTATTTATTAGCTTGGTGATGGGAGGGTGGGGAAGCTAACAATAGGATTCATGTGCTAGGAAGGTGGGGGTGTCCCGAAGCCTGCCTGCCTAAAGTAGTCCTCATAAATCAGCGAGAACCCGCAGGACCGCTGCTAACCTCCTGGTTAATCTTCTTTAAAGGCAGGAACTAGGCAGCTAACGGATTTGCACTGTGATTAATACAATGCTTAATTAAATCTAAAAACTTTTTTTTTTTTGTTTGCGTGCCTAACCCGTTGTCATCCCTGTAAAAAAAAAAAAAAAAAGGTTACACAGCGTCTCCGATTTCATTTTTTTTCTGACTGACTCGGTAGCAGAGCAGGGAATTTATCAGTTTGTTTCTTTAAATAAAAAGTTCAGTCAGGTAATCTCGTTAAAATAAACCTATATATATAAATAATAATCAGTATGTGTGTGTGTGTGTGTGTGTGTGTATCTTCCCCTCCCCCACCTCTTTCTGATTTGGGATTTGCAGAGACGGTTTAAAGAGTGCGAGCTGGATAGGTGGCAGCCTGTGAGTGCTTACAAATCTCCTGCACTTAACTGCCGGTGGGAGGGGGGAAGAGAGCGTCTTCTCTCACTCCCTGACCCCCAGTGCCCGGAGAAGCCACAGAGTTGCGCATCCACGGAGGAAAATCCTGAGGGGCGCCGGGAAGCGCTCGACTCGCCAACTTCTTTCCCGCCCACGGGCCCCGGTGCCCAAGCGTGGGCGGAACGGGGGGTGCCGCCTCCCCCTCCTCCAGCCGCCGGTGTCGCGGGAGAGTCTCTGTGTCTCACCGTGGATCGGCGGCGGTCGTCCCCGCTGAAGGGTCTTTAGGCTTTAGTAGGGCAGCGTTTCCTGGATATTTCCCGCCTTTGGGAAGGAGCCCTCGCCTTTGTATCTGCCATCGCCTCCCCCATCGGTAATGGCTTTGAGATGTCAGAAGGCTGTTCTTGGCAGCTCAGGCGTGCAAATCATTTTGGGGGTGGGGGAAATAGGCAGCACCCCCCCCCCCCTGCATCTTTTGTTCGGTGTTTGGCTGGTGGACGAGGGCTTCTGTCTTTGGAGACGTAAAAAGCATTTACGTTCGTGCCGCTGATCTATAATACAAAGTAGAGTTGCTGAGATAGTAGAAAAGGTAATAGGTAAACACCCCCCCCCCCCCCCCCCGCCATCCCACCCCAAATGGAAAAGCAAAACTCAAACTAAAAGCCCATCAAGTGTTCATGAGGGTACATAACACATCTGGGCATTCTGCAGATCTGACTCTGGATATGAACCACCCCTTCCCCCAGTCTGTGAGACTTCCACATATTTACAATCCATGATTTCTGTCAGCATAGCGGACATTCCTTTCTAACTTTATCAGTCTGCCAAAATAGGGGTTTATCTTGCAGTGTTAAAACTGATAATTTGGGTGCTTTTTTTTTTCAAGGGCTTTAGAAGTATCTTACTTTGTTGTCCCTGATAATATATATATATATATATATATATTTATTTTTTTTTTTGCTTAATATCCCTGAATTATAGCTTTCAGGCACTCCCATCTTTTCTTACCCTGAATTGTTTCATCATTAGCTGGCACTCACGCCGTCAAGCGACCGGCAGAATGAACATGAGCAGGAGTGATCTGATATCAAGAACTTGCCATGCTGGGTCAGATCAGTGGGTCAAGAGCATTCCACGCTGGGTCACACCAGTAATCCATCCAGCTCAACATCCTTTCTCCGACAGATCAGTGCTTATGAATGCCCACCCTTGCTGAGAGCATTTTTCAAGTAATAAGATTAAATAACCTTGAATCTTACCTACAGTTGTGGTGCTAAACCATCAATAGAACTCCAGGGAACTACCTGCCTAGGAGGAGCTAGGTTTCCAGACTACAGAATCAGCTGACTCCTCCCATCAGTGGCTCATATGTTGTGTTCACCCGCATGAGACCCATGTGAACCTCGGGTCCACATTGTCAGAATTGTGCACATTCCTTTGGCTACCGAGCTTTCATTTCAGTGACCCAGCTCCTTCGTCGTCTGAGGATTGATTCCTGCTAATTGTTGAGACTCCCTGGGCCTTATTCAATAAAAACATGCTCACCCCCCCTTAGCTATAGAATGCAGGAAAGTCCTCTTTTTTTTTTTTTTGACTGGAAATCCACCTTACATTTGACTTTTCTTTGACATGGTTTGTATCATCCTTAGAGGATTTGCGACCTTTACAGCACACTTGTATGCTGAGTTTAAACTTGGGTGTAGCAGCTTGGTTTTAAAATGTTTATTGAATCAAAAGCAATTCCTGATTGTGGTTTTCAGCCTGGGGCTATGAGCTCTTTTAATACAGCTTATCTAAGGAAATTGAGTTTGTGTGAGCGAGCCCGTATGGTACACTGCAAGGGATGCATGCTTTTCTTATTCATTTGAACACAGAGTATAATTTGGTTAAAAAGTGCCCCGTCCCCCTGCCCCCAAGGTCAGGCACTTATAGGCTGCCCAAAGCCCTCTCCGACTGTCACAAATTCACATGAGCGTGTTGCACGCAGACTTGTCAACCCTCCAGTTCATTTGTCTCTGGCAGGGTTATCAGGCCGCGCTACATTACTTTGAAATGCACAAACAAGAAAGGCATATTGTGAAGAAATGCAGTGACAGTTCAGGATTGTTGCCAGAGTTGAGAATTTTTTTTTTTTTGGCCTTGAAGATTTGAAATGGTATAAAAAAAATAATCTCATACAATGATGTGTTGAGTCTCTGACACCTGAAAGTGGGGCAGGAATCAGATTTGCCTTGGCATTTTTTTTTTTTTTTCCTAAGATGATGGGGGCATCCTGCAAAGCTGTTTTGCCGCTGCCTGGCACACCTGTCCTCCCTTGGGAGATTAGGTTTCGAGAGCAGTGATAGAGGTTGGATCTTTGAAGGCCAGTTGTGGGGTTGGGTCTTAGGGTCAGCAGTACTGATGAGAGGATAGGAATTTACTGCCGCCTTTCTTCCGGCTTAGGATAAAAGTTGGACCAGTCATAACGCAGCAGCAAGCTGTAATATTACTGGCAGTTTTTTTTACTGGAAAATAATGATGTGTAATGTCGAAAGGGGATAGATATCCTGGCCTGGATTTTGTTATAAATTATAATCCATAAACTGAATGTGAAGCTAATTATCTCTCGCCGCCCCCCCCCCCCCCCCCCCTCGATGCCTCTGTGTGATGTGTATTGGGATGTTTTAATCTCCTGAAAGAAGTTAAAATTCTTTTCCTGGATAAAGATGATCCTGACGAAGTAAATGCTGTGTTTTTAGATTGAAAGAAACTCTGTGCAATTTACCTGTCTGTACATTCTGTAATTAAGAAGATGTTAAGATACTGCACTGGGCTGTGGAAAAGCAAACAGGAAAGAGAGAGTGCCTTAAACACGTCATTACAAGAGCCTGAAAACAATCCATTTAATGGCCCAACACAGATTTACTTTCCCTTTTGTCTTAAATTGGAGGAAATTAAAGACTTTTTTGTGTGTGTTAAAAGATATATTTATATAATAGTGTGCCAGTTAGCCTGTGATTACAATCCCATGAAAGAAAAGGAAACAAAAAAAAACCAAAACAAACCCAGAGCCCTTGATAATAACAAATTGGAATAGTTTCCTTTATTAGTTTTCCCTGCTGAAAATAGAAGGTGAAGCCCCAAAGCCTCTAGCTGTCTCTGAAATGAACAACCCAGCAGGAGTCCTTTCTCTCAGCAAACCTCAGAAGTGGCTCTCTGCAGAGGCATCTGTGTTAACGAAGAAGCTTCTTTAGGGGTATATATATATATATATATATATATGTGTGTGTATCTATCTATATAATATGTCTCTAAAAACAGTATATATTTCTATAGATATATCGTATGTATGTGTAGACACAGAATGCATTCTAACAGACATGAAGCTGTAGCTTTACACAGTAATTTAAGTACCGTGACACAGGAAAATTCAGAAACTGAAATATTTTAATTTTTGTTAGGTGATAGGGTGAGGGATGGACCCCAACATGTATAGGAAGTGGGGTGTGTGTGTGTGTGTATACAATGTACATATGTAGACACACGTAGAGTAACGGCAAGCTGCTGCATAGCATCTCATAAGGTAAGGAGTCATCAATGCATTGATGAAGAGAAATATGTATCCAGCAGTGATAGGTTTAGAGCAGCAGTCTGTCAAACAGATGGATCAGTGCCAGGAGACTGGAGCTGTGTGTATGTGTGCGCTTTGCTTGCATGGCAGTTGGCCAGCAATGTTTGATCCAGAAAAGCTCTAGTCAATTAAAATAAAAAAAGGGGTGGAGGGTGTTTAAATAATAAAGTCACTGTTTACGTATGAATTTCAGCATGAAAAACAGATGGGTTATTGATTCAGGTTGATGGCAGACCTTTGCCTTGGGAGGAATGGTGCATCGCAAGGGTACAGTTGACTACAGCAGGCCGTTTCCATTTCAGAGAAGTAAAGGGAGTGGGGGAATACATCTTGCTAGGTCTTCTGGGATGGTGGTGTAGTATGGCTGATCCAAAAAAAAAAAAAGTTCTTGCACCTTGAAGCCTGTGCCAGTTTCATCAGAATTGGCAGGCTCGGGGTAACGTATGGCATTATACTACAAAATAAAGCCATTGCTGTTACCCTTAGTGATTTATATTAATCATAACAGAGTGGGACATCTTACAAAGTGCAATTTTTTTTCCCCCATTTACTGGGATTAATGTATTTATATTCAAATACCTGCTTTCTACCTAACATTCTCAAAAACTGCCTTAAATGGCCATGTTGAGCCTCCGTGTACTTTATCTGCCAACTGAGGTTTGTCTGCCCTTTGAATACATCATCTAGCAGTTACTTAGGAGATCATCATGGTCTGCAAAGCCAGAAGGTATTTAATTAATGGTCACAGGCATAAACATGCCTCAGTGAATAACCTAACAAGCCTCACATTCTCTCTTTTTTTTTTTTTTTTTCCCCTTCCTCCCCAAAGACCCTGTAATGTCTGTAAAATGCTTCCCACAGACGTGGAACAGAGCAGACTCTCTCGCACAGTTTGGAAGTGAACATTTACTGACAGCTATAGTATTTTTATTAAAGAATGTTGTCAGCATGCGAAAAAAAGGCAGATAGTGCTATTCATTCTAACAGGCAGTATATTGCCTTTTCCATTTGTACTTTTCAGGGTGGCATTGGTTGCAGTGATAGCAGGATATCTGATGTTTACAGGCAGATCCCCTGGTATTGAATTTCCTGCATAATGTGCAACAGCAAAATTATTTTTGGAATAACAGAACTTGGTGACTGTAAGGTGATTTGCCTTTATATCTGTAAACATGGTAGAATCTGTGGAGGAAACGATACGATGTATTGGGTACAGAGTAGCACTCATTATTTTGGTTCTCAGACCAAATATTATCTAATTGCATTTTGGGTAGGGCTATGCCTGTTTGTATTTTTGTGAATTTTTGGGGGTTAGATCTATTTCTGGCTGTAGCTTTGGGGTTTTTAAGTCCATTTGGCCATAAAGCTGCAAAGGCAGCAGAGTCTGTGTTGTCATTTTTGTTTCTGACCCCAAATAACTGCACTGGAGAGGAGGATGTCCCATTACTTTCTTGTCCACTGGGCTGCTGCACTGTTTCCTGAGCCACGCAGCTCCCTTTTGCGTTGCACCTTCCTGTGGTGCTGATGTCAATGCTCCTGTTTGGCAACGTGAGGCTCAAGTGACCTGAGGCCTGTGGCAGCTACGGCAGTTGGGGGGGGGGGGGGGGGGGAGAGTGCAGTGTGGTTCAGGAGGCGGCATCTGAGGAACAGTGAAGGCAAGGAGAAGATGAGAGCAAGGGATGAACATTTGCAGAGCACGTAGGAGGAGGCTGGAGTAGAGATAGGGGAGGAATGAGAAGAGCAAGGGAGTGAAAAGATAGAGCGAATGGTAAAGAATGAGAGAATAGAAGCAGTTGAGAGGAAAAGGTCAGAAGGGGGAAAGACACTATATTCTGAGAGATTGAAAAACAGAGAAGGTGAGAACTGAATTAGAAAAGGGAAAAAAATAGTCCAACTCACAGCCGACTGGGTAAATATTTTATTTGAAAGGAACCTTTTTAAAATGATATTTCAATACAAACTTAAGCTTTTTGTGTAGGCAGTTATATGTAAATTAATATATAATGGCTTGCAAAAGTATTCGACCCCCTAAAAAAATCAGCAGATTTGTATGCATTACAAATGACACTTACACAGATTGTTCCAGACAGTATGTTTATTGCAAACCAGTATGCTCTTAAAGTACATTTTCAAAGTCACAATTCATTATTTCTCTGCATTTTTTGTAAAAATAAAATTAGAAGCTGAAAAATGTTGCTTGCATAAGTATTTAATCCCGGTGCTGTGGAAGCTCCAACTTTACACAGATGAAAGATATTGCCCTAACAATTGGCTTACAATTGGCCTCTACTTGTGATTCATTAAAACAGGTCAGCTTTTCTGGATAAAAGATCCTTAATTCCAGTACCATTGGTCAGACTCTGAATCTGAAGGAAAGCTGTGAAAATGTAGACCGATGACAATTCTAAGGAAAGTAAAGATAAAGTTATAGACATGCACAAGATAGGAAAAGGCTACAAAATAATACCCAAGTGCTTGGATATCCCAGTGACCACGGTTGGATCAATTGTGAGGAAATGGACATTGCCTCATCCTACCTAGACGCTGTCTAGACAAGGATGTCCCTTAAACCTCAGCATCAGAGCAAGAAAGAGACTTGTGAGGGAAGCCACAGAGAGGAGCTACAGAGTTCAGTGGTTGAGACTGGCGTGGAGATGCACTAGTCAGCCATATTAAGAGCTCTGCCCTCATGGGACGGTGGCTAGAAAGAAACCATTACTGAAGAAAAAACACATCACTGCATGTCTGGAGTTTGCCAGAAGGCATCAGAGTGACCCAGCTAAAATGTGGGATGAGGTTTTGTGGTCAAATGAGACAAAAATGGAGTTTTTTTTGGCCAAAATTCACAAATGCTATGTGTGATGCAAACCCAACACTGCCCATTCCCCAGCAAACACCATCTGTGTGGTCATGTGGAGGTATATTTTATATTATGTCATAGAACACTCTATACACAATCTGGTAAAGCAAAACTTAGTTTACTAAATGTAAATATATGGATAATAAATCAGTAAAGTAATATCAACATTGAATATAGTATCACAGTAAACTGTTAAATCAATACAGGTAAATAGGAGACAGAAATAAAGATAGAATATTAACAAAGAACAATAAAGAACAGAACACCTCCCTTATGTGCCGTCCTCTATGTAAGCCAGTGTTCATAGGAAATCTGGTGGACTCCAGCCTGGGGACTCTGAAAAAGAACGACTTGCTCTGTGTTCCTCTCAGCTCATCCGACTAAAATAAGCAAATGTTATGCTTTATATAGCCCTCTGCAAGTTGGATGTTTCAAAGGCATTTCAGTACCAGTCCTTTGATCTCCCATTTGGTAAAAGACATCAATTGTTTAACTTATTATCAGCTCATTGGTATGGGTACTAGTTTTTAACATTTGATCTTCCCAGGTGATAAGAAATACCAAATGTCTTAGTCTTTGATGTCCCAAGAGATACCAGATGTTCCTTGGGGCCATCCCAGCTCTTTTTCAGCTCATTGTTGCCAGAGTGTCTCAGGAATGCAGAGAACAAATGGTGATAGTGTCATGCCTTTATACAATCTTTGCACTCAAATCACATGCAATATATTGATTCATACTCATCACGTCATTAGAGCCAGTTCCGATCCACGTGGTACAAAGTCTTCCAGAGATCTAGCTAGCTTGCCTAAAATTTTCTTTCCACACCATCCCAACAGTAAAATATGGTGATGGCAGCATCATGTTGTGGGGATGCTTTTCCTCAGCAGGGGCTGGGCATGTAGTTAAAACTGAAGGATGAATGGATGGTGCAACATACAGGGAGATACTGCAAGACAACCTGCTTCAGTCTGCTAAAAAAACTGAAACTTGTGAGAAAGTTCACCTTTCAGCAGGACAATGATCTCAAGCACAAGGTCAAAGCAACAAAGGACTGGTTGAACATCAAAAAGGTGAATGTTCTACAATGGCCAAGTCAAAGTGCAGATTCCAGTCCAATCGAGAATCTGTGGCACTATTTGAAAACTGCAGTCCATAAGCACCATCCAACCAACCTGAACAACCTGGAGCAAATCTGCTCCTAAGAATGGGCAAAAATCACTCTCAGTGTGCAAAACTGGTAGAAACGTACCCTAACAGACTAAAGCTGTTATTGCAGCAAAAGGTAATTCTACCAAGTACTAATCTGAGGGGGTTGAATTTTATGCAAGTAGCATTTTTCAGTTTTTTATTATATTTTACAAAAAATGCAGAGAAATAATGAATTGTGAGTTTGAAAATTCACTTTTAAGAGCATACTGGTTTACTATAAACATACTGTGTCGAACAATCTGTGTAAGTGCCATTTGTAATCCGTACGAATCTGCTGACTTTTTTTAGGTGATCGAATACTTTTGCAAGCCACTGTAAATGTGCTGTAGAATTTTCTAATTCTTGCTGCAGAATCCTCCTGTAAACTGCCGCAAGAAAGAGGGAGGATGAGATTATAGTTAGTTCTCATTTTTCTCTGTTTCTGTTTAAAAAAATGTCTGTTAAAAATTGATTACATTATGTTGTGTAACTTGGGTATTCACCCATCATTAGAAAATATTAAGCAGAAGATGTGATTGTACATCTGGCGGATGCGCATGGGTATTTCTGATCTTTTTTTGCCGTGATGGGGCGGGGGTGGGCGTTTAGACATGATTCAAGACTTGGTGCCGGTGCTGAGTAAATCCAGTTTGGCTCAAAGCACCCTGTTATGATTTGTGGGTTTGTGGGCCCTTTGCCCGAGATGCAAGTTGTTACTACCTGTTGGAAGGACCCCCACAGGTCTGCACCATCGGGAGGCGAGTTCAGAGACTGCGGAGAGCTCTGGGTGAGGCAATGGAGAGGTCACGCAGAACCAGGAGAGGACCCCGTGGAGAGTAGACTGGAGGCAATACCTGGGCAGGGACCCCGAGGGGAGGAGTGCCAGACAGACCGCAGAGAGGGGGCGTGAGGCTGGCCAATCAGGAGGTACTCCGGAGGCAACCCCGAGGGGAGGAGCTGCACAGTGTAGGATGATGATGTAACTCTATAGGCCAACCCCCAGGATAGGGAAGCCCGAGCTGAGCCTCTGGTGATGATGTAGCACTGCCCCGAGGAGCGGGGAAATGTTGGCAGTCTTGATATAGTATGCAGACGCAATCCCGAGGAGCGTGGAAGCATGCAAAGTCCCAGAGAAGACGGAGGGCGCTACCCCGAGGAGTGGGGAAGCTCTGCCAGTCACTTAAGTAATACATAAATGTGGTCCCGAGGAGCGGAAGGCATGGACAGTCTTGTTCAGGTTGCGGGTGCAACCTTGAGGAGCGGGGAAGCCCCTCTTTAGAACCCATGGACAGCTGAGATGTCCCAAAGGTAGTTCTGAGGAACGGGAGGCCTTGCAGGTTAGAACCCAGGAGACGCAGAGCCAGCCCGTGGAGCAGGGTAGGCGAGGATAGCGAGTCCCCAATGCGTGCACTGGCCCTCGAGGAGCGGGTACCAGACAGGGTCCAAGTCTACAGGCATGAAGGGTAGTCACAGGATCACGTAGGCAGTAGTCAAAGACGTACGGAGCTCGTTGCCAAGTCAGCTAGCTGAGGGCAAAGATGGAGTTTAAATACACTGGTCTGATGATGTCATCAACCGGGGACGCCCCTGAGGTTCCCGCTGATGAGGCTTCAAAGGAGGGCCCGGTGGTATGCGCACATGCCTAGGAAGGTCCAAAGTCGAGGAGGGTTGTGGCGGCGTCCAGGCCGCCATGAGGAGTCCCGGGGAATGCAGCGGTGAAAGCTGGCCCGAGCCACGAGCAGCCCCGGGGAGGGCGGGAGAGCAGTGCAGGAAGTGAGTACATGCGGTCGCAGCCGTTTGCAACCGACGGGCATAACACACCCACTTCTCATTTATGTCATGTTGTACCCTCTTTTGTTCCTGATGGCCTACATGGTTGAAAATCTAATTTTTCTTCGAGTGATAGTTGGGTACCTAGCACTAACGTCATTTTTGCATGAACAGTGAGAGAGTTGTGTTAAGTGGAAGAGCCAAATTCAACTCTTCCCTAGAGCTCTTTACTGCTCAGGTTGGTCAGGGCGATGTTATTTGGCTTCTTGGGGGAAGAATTTTATCAGGTGTAAGCCTTTGGTGCATAGGCTGACATAATAAGACGTACAAAAAAAAATGTGCCCAGAAATTCAGTATATATTTTCTTTATGCATGAGATAAAAAAATAAAAACATTAGTCCCGATGTATGCAAATGCATGCAAATTACTGTGGCATAAGAACGTGCAGTAACACAAAAATTTTCATACTGTGTATAAAATGTAATTTATATGCAGAAAACAGGATTGCACATGCAGCGAGCGCTGTGTGATGGTGACAGTTGTGTCTGTTCCAAAGAGCTTACATAACAAATAGACAACTGCACATACAACAGTTCCGCCCTTTGGGCTTGGGATCTTGGATGCAGGTATCCCAGTGTTCAGCCCCATTTGACTCCTGGGGAAGAGATGGAATAAATCTTTCTCATATTTCTGGGCTGGTATCCCCATACCCATGAACGTCAAGTATGGGAGCATGCTCGCAAAGCACCGTAGACTGACACTAGCACCTGAAATGTGAGTTAGCTTTCCTGCTCCTCAGGACCAGGAATTATATTTCTAGGGTTATGGACAGGGACTTTAGCTCACTTCTCTGCATGGGGGAGCAATAATTTAATGCCTTCACATGAGATTTGCATAGAGGTGTGCTCATGTGTGTGCACGTTTTTTTGCACACACGGTTTTTTTTGTGTCCAGACTTCTTGTGAAATCCAGAGTAAAGTTTGAGTACAACAAATGCGCGCACGATAATGCACTAACTGTACTGGCTTATCAGAGAGGCATCAGATACATCCTTAAAGGCAGTTTCATTCCATACACTTCAGCAAAGAATGTTACTTCAGTATTTAAAGGTCTTTTGGGAGGGAACATTCATTCCCCCTCAAAGGAATATTCTGAAACAGGACCCCTAAATGTCTGCATGACTTGCATGCCTTACTGTGAAAGTCTTGGATGAAGTCTTGACATTTAATGTTGCGGTTATTTCATTGGGTTTTCCCGTTTCTGGGTGATTTCCTTTTGATATATGGGTTCAGATTTTCATTCCTGAAATGTACATGCAGGAGGGTCTTTTTTTTTTTTTTTTTAATTATTGGCCAAAACACAGGTTACATCAAATCACGCCAGTGAAATTACATCCGGTGCGGGACACCAAAGGCCAGTACCGCTTGCACAATCTTACATATTTCACAGCTCTAAATACTTTAGAATCATCCTACATCTCACTAAAGCAGTACAGTGTTCAGTATTAATTTAGGGACAAAAGTAGCAAAAGATAAAATTGACAAATCAAGCTTTGCTTCAAGTAGACACAAATTTCCTGGAAATTTAGAACTGAAGGAAAAGGGAAGAATGGAGATAAACCGGATTAGATGGGGGGAAATTGGGAAACAATTGTACTTGAGTAGCAGTATAGGGAATGGTGCATACATACATTTATTAAATAGTTTTTACTTGTAGAATTTGTTCTACTTCCTATTTAAATATTGCACTGTGATTCCTACGAATATTTATTAACTATTACGTGTCCCTCTGACTGGAAGCTTTTTTGTGGCCAGTCAGCTTGGAGGCTTGGCTAGCTGTCCAGTGATCTCTGGGATTTACCCTGACCATGCAGAATCTCTTAATTCAGTTTTGCTCATTGACAACCAAAAACCCCAAACAGTGTGAACTGAAACAAGATTTATTTTTTTTTTTTAATCCAATTTTACTCATAGACAACTAATTGCAAGCTTTGGGTTCAGATGCTCTGCACTGGGCCAATTTTGTGCCTGAGGAATACCTAACACTGGTGTAAAAACAAACAAACAAAAAACCCCCAAAAAAACAATTCCCAGAGCACATGGTATTTAGAGATAAGGCTGTGAAAACCGACCACCCTAGTATCCATGGCTTCAGTAAAGTTTTCACATTAGTAAAACACTTCATGATTGGCTGGCTAGCTTGGCTGATGGCCATTTAGAATGAGCTTGGAGATTTGGTTATTTTGAATGATTCAAACACAGTGGACATGACATCGAGTGTAGGGGAGCAATAATGGTGGGATGTGTCATCCCCCCCCCCCCCCCCCCCCCTTGGAGGGACGTCTTGAACAAGCCTTTAAGGGTGCACCAGATGCCGCAGGCCAATTATCATTAAGAAAAAAACAAAAAAACTGTTATGCTGAGCCTGTTTCCCTGGAGGCAGTGAGAAGGAGAGAACTACTTCATAGGAGGGACTGCCACAGCATTACAGGTTCCTCTTAGTGGAGGGGAATGAGGAGGTGGGAGACAGAAATGAGTCCAGTTCCCTGGAGAAATTGCTGTGGCATCCTTCAGCTGTGTCAGGCATCTCCAGTGGCTGCCATGAGCCTTGGAGCAGGGTGGCAGCCTTAGGGTGGACAGGATCCTCTGAGTGCCCTAACAAGAGTCTCATTTGAGACTTCATGCTGAGAGAGACAAGCTGAGCAGATCAGAGTGTCTCCAAGTCTACAGGCAGGAGGTGGAGAAGAGGAAAATGTTAAGGTATCCCTGCATGCCTGGCCAGTCTTTTTTTATTTTTTGGTTCTCTTGCTGTGTTAATCCAAATTCTGACCTACAGAAAAACATGCTCCTGCAATTTAATTTTTAACTCCCTGCTCAGTTTGTCCTGGGGAAAGAGGGGCAGAGGGTGAGTGAGAGGTGCATGTGTATAATGTTGGGTGATCTGTTTATCTCTGTGTGTTTTCTCTCTCTTTGGGCCCATAGGGGTGTGGGATGTTTGTGTGTCTGCCGTGATCTGTTTGCCTGTTTGTGTCCGAATGAGATGTCTCTGCATATAGGGTGTCTGTGTTTCTCTGACACTGGTTTGCTGTCTCTGTGAGTCTGGGTATGATATTGTCTATTTGCCCCTGTCTCCTCTCTAGGTTTCTGTCTACCTCTCTGGGTGTGGTGTGATATATAGTCAGTTGATCGGTCTGTTGTGGTGTGTTTCTGTGTAAGGTGGTGTGTCTATCTGTGCCCTTTTAGATGTGGTGTGTCTTTCTTTGTGCTTGTCTTCCTATCTGTCTCTTTGCCTGTTGTGGTCTGTCTCAGTGTGATGTGTGTGTGTCTCTCTGTCTGGTTGTGGGATATCTGTGTCTCTCTTTGGCTGACTGTGGGATGTGTGTGTGTTTGGATGGGTGTGATGTATCTGTCTCTCTGTATCTGGGGGTGGGGTATGTCTCTATGCGTCTGTATCTGTGTCCAGGTGTGATGTTATTTTGTGTGTCTGTGTCTTTCTCTCTCTGCTTCTGGGTGTGAGAGGTCTGTGTGTGTCTGTGCCTCTCTCATTGTCCCTGTCTGTGGTGATGTTTCTTGTGTCTCTCTTTGTCTATCTGATGCGTCTGTGCCTGTCACTGTCTGAGTATGGATGTCATGTTTGTTTGCTGCTTTTTGTTCGTGTGTGTGTGTATCTGCTTGTTCAGCGACTTGAGAATCAGAACTGGGCCACTGAGTCGCTGGCTGGCAGTGTGATTGCCTGCTATTTGGCAAACAGTTCAACAGCTGATTGGTTGGGGAGACTTTGACACCAGGGCTGGAATCTAGGATACATATAAGTAAATTATGATGTAACCCAATTTGGAGAGGGGTCCAACCAATCGCGTAGATGGAAAGGGGCCATGGTCCAGAAAGTTTGCTCATCCCTCATCTAGAGGTATTTCCTGAGGTCACTCTTTTCCTGATCTTGCCTTCTCTTTCAGTGTGGTTAAGGCATTCCAAGGAGGATTGTAGGCATATAACTAAAACCTGGATGACTGTACTATTTAAACCCAGTTTAACGCTGGTACGTAGAAGAAGCTCCAGTCTCTGGCCTATAATTTTTCATATTTTAGGGCATTACACTATACACTTTGAACCTGGGGTAATATCTGGATAAAACAGAGTTCTAGAAAGTGTAGACTTAACTGGCTGCTAAATATCCAGGTAAAATTCCCCGGGTAATATTCCCACTCACAGGACCACTCAATAAAACACAGATGCTCCATAGTTCACAGTTATTTCAAAACCAGTTTCAAAGCTATTCACTCATGACACTGAAAAGCTGCAAAACTGAACATATTGACTGCTAATCCTTGATTAATTAGACCCTTAGTGTTTTCCAAAAAGCAATCAATGAGACCAAATCCTTTATAAATTATTTCCTAACAATATAACACACACACACACACACACACACACACACACCACCAAGGTTTCCATTTGTTGTGGAACAGCAGAAAAAAACTTTTCTAAATGATGCTGAAGAGATTGTCATGGAGTGGGGAATCAGCATGAACAGGGCCAGACTCTAAGGCAAAGCCAGACAGGGTCTTCCGCCTGACTATCCACCCCCCCCCCCCCTCGGGTTGAGCCCGCAAGTTCTGGTGGCCGGCAGGGCTTTCTGGGAGTAGTACATAGCAGGCTGGGGTATGGGCAGGCAGAGCTGAGAGGAAGTCAGGATCCAGAGAAAGAGTCAGCAACAAAACCAGTCTTAGGAATGCTGAAGGGAAGGCAAGACAAGAGAGCACATGGCAGGAATAGGGGACTGGCACAGGAGGCAAGGCCTGGGACTGGAGACAGACTGGAACTGGGAGTAAGGCAGATGTGGGAGACAATGGCTGTAACCAAAGGTCCACAGGGAGGACAGAAAAGTCAGGAGAAAACTAGGACTGGACAAGGCCATGAAAACAGGACAAGGATTGTACAGACACAAGCTAACAAGGAACTAAAGCAAAGCAAGGTACATAGAAGAACAGATAAGGGAGAACAAGACAAAGAGGCCTAAGCAGGCCATAAGGAAAGGCAGAGCAAGGCTAGTAGGCCCAAAGGCCATAGGGCAGGTGAAGGAGGCCACTGAAGTAGGCTGGGAAGGCCACAGGGCAAGGCAGAATGTTCAGGAAGGATGTATGACAAGTCTTGAAGGATGAAGAGGCTGTGGGACAAGACAGTAAGGCCAAGGAGACCACAGGGCAACAAAAAGGCCAGAGGGGCCACGCAGAAGCAAAGCCTGGCAAGATGGGCCCATGCAAAGAGCCAAAGTGACTTAATTGAAGAGGCATCAAGTTCTGGCAGAGGCAGGGCTAAATAGGCTGGCCCTGCTGTATCATAGGAACATCAAGGAGGTGGTTAGTATAGGAAAGAGGATGGCTCTGTGAAGACCTCTGCCTAGCTGCCAGGATTGTGACTGAAATAAATTAAAGTCCTCTTTTAATTCTGTCATTCAGTATCATATCCGAAGGTCAGTTTTGATAAAATGGAACACAGTCATTAAATGGATAATGAAATATGTTTTCACTGAATAAGTGTGATTAAAGTTACCCAGATATAACTTTAGGACAGCTATTTTCCCGCCTGGCCAAGGGTCAGTCCCCACCATCAAATCAGCAAGGCTCACCCAGGTGAGAGATCGTGTTCTATCCATTGCAGGAACAAAGTTATGGAACTCTTTACCGACTCACTTGAGACTGTGTGCAGAAAAAAAGCAATTCAAGTCTGATCTCAAGACTTGGTTATTTAAATGTGCTTTTACAGAAAATGAATCTTTTGCAATGAACACTAAGGGGTAGATTTTCAAACCGTGCGATTTGGCGTACTTTTGCTGGCGCATCAGGCGCCAGCAAAAGTACGCGGGATTTTAGTAGATACGCTCGTAGCCGCGCGTATCCGCTAAAATCCTGGATCGGCGCGCGCAAGGCTATCAATTCCGTATAGCCGGCGCGCGCCGAGCCGCGCAGCCTACCCCCGTTCCCTCCGAGGCCGCTCCGAAATCGGAGCGGCCTCGGAGGGAACTTTCTTTTGCCCTCCCCTCCCCTTCCCCTCCCTTCCCCTACCTAACCCACCCGCCCGGCCCTGTCTAAACCCCCCCCCCTTACCTTTGTCGGGGGATTTACGCCTCCCGGAGGGAGACGTAAATCCCCGCGTGCCAGCGGGCCGCTAGCGCGCCGGGACGCGACCTGGGGGCGGGTCCGGAGGGCGCAGCCACGCCCCCGGACCGCCCCGGGCCGTAGCCACGCCCCGGCCCCGCCCCGGGAACGCTCCCGACACGCCCTGAAAACGCCGCGCGGTTCAGGCCCGCCCCCGACACGCCCCCCTCAGAAAACCCCGGGACTTATGCAAGTCCCGGGGCTCTGCGCGCGCCGGTAGGCCTATGTAAAATAGGCTCACCGGCGCGCAGGGCCCTGCTCGCCTAAATCCGCCCGGATTTGGGCGGATTTAGGCGAGCAGGGCTCTTAAAATCCGCCCCTAAGTTCTAAATAACGAGCTGTCAATGCCAGATTATTCGGACAGGTTGAATTATTAAGAGTTTTCTTTTATTTGTTTTACTGTGTTGTTCTCTATTAGTCTTATATAGAGATGAGTTAAGTCTTTTTAGATAATGTATGTATTTTACTTGATTTTACCTTTTCTTTAACTGCTAATAATTTTCATCTTTATTAGAGTTAGCAGTTACTATTTTTATGAAAATTTTGTATTTCTATATTTGTTTGACCTTGTAAACTGTTGTGAAGTTACGTCTGATGTAACGGTATATAAATGATAATAAACTAAACTAAAATAAACTTTAGTCGGGTAGCTCCGGATATATCAGCGTTTGCTGGCTAGAGTTTATCCTGCCTCTAGAATGCCTTGAATGCTACCTCTTTTTTACTCGGCTACATTTTGTAAGGGGTAATGAGTTACTCAGACAAAATTCAGCTGGAGGGGAAGGTGTGGTGAGGAGAAATTTTGAAATCTCAGTATTTTCTGAGTCAAAAATTACCTGGAGAAAGTGTAATGGATATCGGATGTGTGAGCCCTTAGTGCTGCAGCGTAGTTGATGCAGCCTCGAAGGTAAGCCCCTGAGGTCTATGCCGGCAGCTGGCAAATGTGCCCTGTGACAGGACAGTCTGGAGTTTCATCTTTAACAGCCACCTCCCCCACAGGTTGAACCCTTGGATTTGGCGGCCGGCAGGACTTAGGCAAGTCCCTAGGGCAGAGGTGTGTTAGAGTACAGAGACACATCAGAGACAAGGTAGACAGCATGCTTACGAAAGTCAGAAGAGAGCCAAGGTTGGGGCAGGCACCAAGCAAGAGTACTCAGATCCAGGCTAGAGGTCAGATCCAGGCAGTAGGCAATCGTTGTTAGCTCCAGGCAGGAGGTCAAAATCTGGAGCAGCAAGCCCAGGGAGACATGGACACACAAGGAACACTGATGCTGAGGATGAGGATGAGGAAAGCAGGCTGGACAGGCTGGGCTGCAGGACAAGATGACAAGGCTGTAAATGGAAGACAAGGCAAAGCTGGACTGGAAGACAAGACAAGACTGGAAGGTGAGGCAAGGCTGGATGAGACTGGGCTGGAAGATGAGGCAAGGCTGGACGACAAGGCGAAGCATAGGAACATTGGCAACATGTACTGCAAAGAATGCAGGCGACCCATTGCTGAGGCGAGGTGAGGGAGTAGTGAAAGCCCTTTTATAGGACTAAGGCCGCTGACATCATCCATGGACGCTTTGGCCTTTTTCCACTGTGGGCCCTTTAAAGGAGATGATGGGTGCATGCGCACCTGCAGGGGTCTGCCTGAGGCAGTGCTCATGGCGGCATCTACAGTGTGTGCGAGACTCAAAGGCGTCCCACCACAGGAGTGAGGACCAGCTGCTGCAGCGTCGAGAATGAGTACGATGGCCTGTAGGGATGTCCTGCAGACTGCCAAACGTTACATTACCTCCCCTCCAAAGTCTCCTCCCCAGTTTTCTGGGCCTCGGTTTCATAGAAAATCTTCTGTGGAAGCCCTGAACTAGTTGGAGGGCCTGGAGATTAGAAGCTGGTTCCCACGAGTTTTCTTCAGGGCCATAGTTTTTCCAGGCAATAAGATACTGCAACTGATTATAAACTTCAAGAGTCTAAGATTTCCTGGACTTTGAACTGAGTGTCTTCCTCAGCCTTTAACCTCAGTGGTTGGAGGGGCGGTCTGTCAAGCAAAGAGAGAATATCAAGTTCAGTAGTGAGACGTGGAATACGTTGTGGACTCTTAAGGATGGTGGTAGTCTGAGTTTGTAAGCCATGGGACCCAGTTGATGATCAATAGGAAAATGTCTGATGAACTATGGAGCGAACTTTAAAGAGGGCATTTTGATTCTCAGGTTCCTAGACTAAGATTCCTGGGTGCAGCTGAGGTGCTAGATGGCTTTTTTTCTTGGCTTGCTTCTTAAAACGTTCTGCCACCTTGTCCAGCAGAAGGTGAATTTTAGTCAAAGTTCTTGAAGCTCCTGTCCTGTCAGGGTGGCTGCTGGACAGTTGTTTGAAGGTCACGCCCAAAGACTCCATAAAAGGGTGAGGATTCTGTAGGGCTACTTACATGATTGTTATGAGCAAACTCAGCCCATGGAAGGAGAGAGGTCTAGTTATGTTGACATAGATTTATGTAAACCCACAGGAAGGTCTTAAGACTTTGATTTACCCATTTGGTTTGTTCATTGCTCTAAGGGTGGTACGTGGATGTGAAGTCTAATGTGATTCTGAACTTTTGGCTCAGGCCTTTCCAGTATTGTGTGGTGATCTGAGAGGATGTGAAGTGGTAGCTCATGCAGGTGGAAGATGTGTTGTACAAAGAGTTTAACTAATTCAGGTGCAGATGGGAGTCTAGGAAGGGGAATAAAATGAACATCTTAGAGAACCTGTCCACAATCACCCATATGGTGGTATTGCCACTAGAGAGGGGAAGGTCACAGACAAAATCTGTGCCCACATGGTGTTGTGGGTTCTTTCGGGGTCTCCTAGTATTTGTATTTGCCCTGTGTTCAGTATCACACAGTCAGTCTGAGAAAATAACAAGACTCACTATATGTCTTTTATGAAATAATGAAAAGCTATATTTTCTGTATAATATATGACCAACACAGGTGCTTATGAGAACACCAGAGACAAATTACAAAAGAAAATATATACAATATATCAGCACAATAAGCAAACGTAATTTCCCCAACTAATAGAGATAATTATATACAAAGGCCTAGCAGAAGCTGTCACCTTTTCCTGAAAGGGTGTCTCCTTGCCCCCAGATGGGTGAATCAGCCAAGTGAATTCTCGTTTTGGAGACCAGTCAATGCTGGAGATCCCTAATCTCAATTCTCGGCAGGGAATCTGTCTGGGTTATGATGGGCTGGGGTTTTTGTACCTTTTGGGATAGGACATGTATGGTCTGGACTTCTTTGGATAGCCCTTCTTGATATATTGCCAACTACTGACTGCTTATGTCTCAGGATCACTAATAAATGGTAAAATTCTTATGTTGTATGCATATTCCCTATTTCTCATTTGTGATACTATATGACTACAATCCAAAATATTCTTTAAACTTCCATAATCTATAATCAACATATTAATATCTAGAAAATTAAGCAATCATATAATTTTTCAGACAGGAACACCACTATTAAATCACTACAAAATTGCCTCTTAATACTGTATGCAATTTTAATAAAAACATTTTTTTACTGAAACTAAACTGGGTGCATGTCAGGTGCTTTCAGCCTCGGCTCTCTATGGAGCCTACTGATCAGGCTTTAGGTAAGTAGCAATCTTATGCTGTTAATTAATTTGAGTTTCCATTTCATGCTCAGAGACTGAAAAGCACAAAGCTAGAACTGCCTCACAGTGACACAAAACTGTATGCTACAAATCATAACTATATGACAGTATTTTTCTCATAAAAAAGACATCATTAAACACACATACACATGGGTCTAGGGTTCTGTGGGGGCTGGCAGTGGCTGTAACAACCCCTATGGTCGGGCTCTGACAATTTTATGCATGGCGCATAATTGGCAGGACCCTACGTAACGCTAAACGTCGGTCCTCATCTGTGGCCACCAATAGTGTCACACAATTAGTTCCAATGTCTGGGTAATTCCAGGATGACCAGAAAGCCAGGAGTCGTGCACCCACGTCTTTCCAGGAGGAACTGTGAATGTGGTGGCAACCACGATTTTAGCTGGGTCAATAATGTGCTTTGAGGGTACCAGGGTCCCCTCCATATTGAATGACTGAGAGAGAGCATCTGCGTGATGGGTCTTGTCAGCTGGTTGGTACTGCAACTTGAAGTCAAATCAATTAAATAATAAAGACCACTGACTTGCCCAGTGTTCAGCCTTTGAGCCTGTGCCAAATGTTCAAGGTTCTTGTGAGCCGTATAAATGATTATTTGGTGCTGGGCCCCTTCCAATAGATGTTGCCATTCTTCCAAGTCTAGTTTGACTGCTAGCAGCAGAAATTATCTTCTCAGCTGGAGATAATTTCTTAGAGAAATAGGAGCAAGTCACGAGAGCACCTGCCATGCCATGCCCACCCTTAGGGCCGGATTTTAAAAAGGTTACACGCGTAAATGGGCTTACGCGCACCGGGCCTATTTTCAAAAGGCCCGGCGATGAGCGTAAAGCCCCGTGACACATGTAAGTCCCGGGGCTTTACTAAAGGGGCGGGAAGGGGCGAGGGTGGGGTCAGAGACTTCAGGCACAGCAGTCATTTGCCGCTGTGCTTGGGACCGTGCGCCGGCAGTCAGCCAGCGCGCACTAAAGGTAAATTACAAATTTTTGGGGGGGGGTTAGAGTAGGGCTAGGGGAAGGAAAGGTGAGGTTAGGGTGAAGGCAGTGCGGCTCGGCGCGTGCAAGGTGCATAATTGTGCCATTGATAAGCTGTATGTTGTGGGGTTTTTTTTTTTTTTTATTATTTTGACCCAACACTTTTCTCCTGTTTTTTTAGGCTCAGTTGAAAATAGGCCTGGCGCGCGTAACCTTTTGAAAATCCGGGCCAAAGGGTTTGGAATAGAAACAAAACAATCCATAGTCGGGAGGTATTTTCAACTGAATAAATTTGTGTGCATTATGCCATTTGTTAGTTTTCTTCATTTATAGCAGTAATAATGCTTTGAAATCATGTATTTACCTGTTATTTACCACACAATTATTTTCCATGGAATATTTGTTTAAAATGTAGAGCCACCCAATTTTTTGTTCAATTAAATTGTACCTGTTTATTTCTCTGGAGCTGATGAAGAAAAATTGTCCTTCATATGCTTTTGGCACTCAAAAATCTACCAGCATGTGATCTGTCCTTTTGTTTTTTTTCATCATTCACACATAACATCATATTAAATATTCGTTATTCATAGAGTTGACTCTTAATTTTAATATTTTGGCAGATTATGCACTTTGATTTTTTGTGAGTAAATCTCTTATCTAAACTATGAAACTGGTGATTTTCTGCAGTTTGCAGAATTAATCCTTGTCTTTGTAATATGCCTGGTGAAAAGTAATTTCTGCAGGCTGTGGCATGGATTTTGACTTAATATAATGGTTTAAAATGAGCAACGTTATTTCACATTGGTTGACCACTTTACATGAGAACTACTGCTTTATACTTCAATAGTATCCAGAATAGATTTTGATTAAAAAGGTTTGATTATGACAGGTTTTGATTCATCATTACTGCAATAAACTATAGGATCAGCAGGGCTTATACTAACGACTTTAGAAGGCAGATGTCAGGATGCTGGAGAGGAGCCATGAGGGATACAGAGTTTAGGGAAGCCAAGGGATATTTACCCTTTGGTTGCCAGGGAGTTACATGCCTTCTGAAAGCTTCATTAGTTTAGCATAGGATGAGCCTTGATTGATGGTTATAATATATAAGGAGAATAACATATCCCAGGAGTCTGCTAGTACAGCAGACTCCTGGGATATGACCTCTGCAAGTTCTGCTATTCTAACCTTGTACCTGTACCTCATTCCTGCTCCAGTGTTTATGCTCTGTATCCAGCTATGCAGTCCTGCTCCAGTGTTATTGTGTCATGCCTTTCTTGGGTTCCTGATCCTGAACCTGTTCCACCATTGCAGTTGCATGCTGAGATGCATCCCAAGCTAGGCCTTGTTTTACTGACTGGCCCATCCGGCCATTCAACCTCTTCAGATATGTCTCTTCCTGATTGTACCACTAGCGACTAGACATACTTGTACCAACCCAAAAACAGAAGGTAGGCTGGGGTGGAACAGATGAATGGGTCATATAGCACTTTGAAGGACTTAACTAAATACTCTTCAAGCAATCCAGATCCTACAGGGGCCTAACGTGGACCAAGCTGAATGGCTGCTGCCATTTGTCCACCCACTCATAGAGCCTTGAATGTCAATTCCAGAAAAATCTGATGGCTCAAGAAAGGAGTTGTTTGGATTTCTTAACTAGTGCAAAACCTTGTTCTGATTACACCCACATACTTATTTGGTCTCTCTTAAAGTGAATTTCATTATCAATCTACTTTCCAAATGTTGCAACCATCGGTCTTCGACGGCTTCACTCCGCCTACCTCTCACTACTTGCGGCTCCTCCCACACACCTCGGACTACTGACTGCTGTGGCGTCTGTTTGCCGTCCTCTCCGGCGTCCCCTGGACCGGCTTTGGTGCTGCCTCCCGCCATGCTCCTCCAAAGTACCTTAGGGTGCGCGCACACCGCCCTCATCTTTATTTCCACGTTGGCACGAACCTCAGGTGTCCCCCTGATATGACGTCACGCTGCCCGCATATTTAAGCCTACAGTATTTGCTAGCTCATCGAGTTAGCAACGGAAACCCTACGGATGGGATTCGCACTCCGTACTGAAGCTGCTCTGCCACTCCAGTGCTATCTGGAACTCTTACACCCTTCGGGGTTGCTAACGGGGTACCCGCTCCTCGGGAGCCTCTTCTGCTTCTTTCAGGTGCTATCAGGAAACCGGTACTCGCTCCTCGAGGGCCCATGTTCCCTGAGTCACTGCCTGCATCTTCAAACCTTTCTACTTGGAAGACTTCACTAACAGTTTCCATCTGTGAGTACAACTACCATCTATTCCACAGTACTGCTTCACTGGAACCAGGTACTTGCTCCTTGAGGGCCTGCCAGACCTCTCGTCTAGTGGAATCTCTGTTATGGCTACGTGAGTACAATACAACTGAGTCTCTCTGCTCTAAGGGATCAGGTACTTGCTCCTTGAGGGCCTGCTCTCCCTGTCTCGGAGCTTCTCCTAATTCTACCTGGGACTCTGAATGCTTCTCATTGTGTACTCATAACTCTCAGTCTCTTTCCACTACAGCACAGCCAGCAGAGGATTCGCTGTTCCAGCATTTTGTGGGAGACCTGCCCAGCTGGGCCCAACATCCACTACTCACTACTGCCACCTCTGGTGGTTTCCAAAACTGTTTAATAAATGATTCAAATCTGTGTTTGTGTGTCTAGAGTCTAGCTTGACACTGTGGTCCCTCATGAGACTGCCCCCCGTGGGCGTGGTCAGCTGCCACAGTGTCCAAGGATCCACCCAAACGTCAATAACCATAACACCAAAAAGGCCTTGGCCTGGGCCATTCCACTGTTAGAGCAAGAGAGCCTGACCCTTGACCATGTAGACCAAGTCATAGCTGCCTTTTCTTAGGCTGTTTGGGGAACAGACCAGGTCCAGTTAGCAGAAAGTAATCTTATGCATTTCCACCACAGTTAACAGGCAGTGGTAGAGTACACTGCAAAGTTTAATTGCTGGGCTACTTATCTGGACTGGAACAAACCAGCACTTTGGGCTCAGTTAAGGGGGTCTTACAAGCTACATAAAGGATGAACTGGCATGGCTGGACCCTCTGGAGATCCTGGAGGCTCTGTTCACCCTTTATGTCCAAATTGACAGGTGCTTGACAGAATGGAACCAGGAGAAGAAGCAAGAAGACCCTGGTCTCAAGAGAAACACAGAAATATAGAAACATGACAGCAGAAAAAGACCATTATGGTCTATATAGTCTGCATATCCACACAAAATATTCGGTTTTACAATCCCTACCACTCCCTCAGAGATTCTCTGTTTATCCAATACTTTGTTAAATCCAGTTACGGTTATTGTTTCCACCATCTCCATGGAGATGCTGGTCCATACCCTTCTTTGGAAAGACATATATCCTTAAATTACTCCTGATTACTCCTTTCACTTTCATCCCATGATCCCTTGTTCTAGAACCTCATTTTCTTTGAAAGAGGCTAATGTACTCTGCATGGAACTCTTGGAGTTATTTAAATGTCTCTATCATATCTCTCCATCCTGCTTTTCCTCTAGGGTTATACAAGTTTAGACTTTTAAGTTTGGCCCCGTATGCTTTAGAATGAAGACCATTTACCATTTTAGTAGCCACCTTCTGGACAGACTCCATCCAATTTATATCCTTTTGAAGATGTGGTCTTCAGAACTGTCAAAATATTCCATATGAGGTCTCTCCAGGGATTTATGAAGGAGGAGACTCCTTCGTTTCTGCTGACCTTTCCTCTCCCTATGCATCCAAGTATCTTTCTGACTTTTCCTGTCACCTTAAATATCTGTTTTGCCATTTTAGTACCAGATACAGTCTTCCACAGATCCCGCTCGTTTTTTCATTTTTAGAAGAATTTCACATTCTATACTGTACCTCTCCTTTGGCTTTTTGTATGTTAAATGCATAACTCTGCATTTTTTTTAGTATTAAATCTTAGCTGCCAGACTCTAGACCATTTCTCAAGCTTTACTAGATCCATTCTCATGTTTTTTATACCTTCCTACTCTGTTGTAGATTTTAGTATCATCAGCAAATGGACACACCTTTCCTGATAATCTTTCCATAGAAAATGTTGAAAAGAGCTATTTCAAAGACCGATTCCTGTGGCACATTACTAGTAATGTCCCTCTTCCTGAAGTGAACTTCATTTATCATTACCTTTGTAGCCTCCCACTCAACCAGTCATTTTAGTGGCCAAATCAAGAATGGCAGAGTCCCTCTCCCATTCTGGCCACCAGATGTCACTTTCCCTCTATTAGAACACTCCAACTAGGAGCCATCCACCTGGAGGGTCTGGATTGGATGCATGAACACTATTTAGCCCAGCCATTTTAAGACACATTGGGATCAGTTTGAGGAAGCAGTTGAAGAGTAAGAATGTCTGATTTTAATACTCTGGTGAGGCCTCCCAGCTTCACCCAATTGGAGTTTCATTTAGAAGTGATACTTCATCATGCACTCCCTGCCAGAGGGCCTTTCTCGTACTAATTTACAGAGAGAGATTTTTAAGCCTGATACCCTTTTGGGGTGAATGGTCTCTCTACAGGGGACCTATGAGCTCACTCTAAACCCTAGGTGGGCAAGCACCAGTGATGGATCCTGCTGCAAGAGAGAGTGAATGCAGACAATGTATCCAGGTTAACTTTTGAAGTATTTTTTGGACTTGAATAGAATGGGAAGGTTTTTTGGATCCACTTCCCCACTGGGATTGGAGTGCTGAGAACTAGCCTGTTCCCAGTGACTTTTCCCCAAGAGAAACTCCCCCCAAGGAAAACAACTGAGGATGGAAGAACAAGAGCAAGAGACCGCAATTAAATCGTCACATACCAAGGGACCAGGCTGGGTGTCTGAGGAAGACAATGAACTAAGGTAGGATTTTTGCAGTAAAGTTGGGGACCCCTCCACTAGGATTCCCGGAGAGCCACTGGGAGAATTAGCACATTAAAAATCACCATGGGCTCTACCTAGAGTCAGATTAAAGGACACCTACCTACAGAGGAAAATCACTAATGAAACATCAGTCAGATGTACATTCACACTTCCTAGACAATGAACTTTTAATTTATGATTACCAATCAGTAAATTATTATTTAACACTCAGATCTAGTCCTGTCTGAGTTATTATAGCCTCTCACCTCATAGGAAGCACCCATAATATATTACACATACCGGGAGCATCATGACATCATCTGGGCCTCAAGCGAGAGCTTACCCTCTAAAAAGAATCCCTCCCAGGGATTGAGAGTCAAGCGTGGGATGGAATTACTAGCCGGAGCAGCCCCTGATGATATAAATCAGTTGTGTGCCCTGAAAAGAGTTACTAGGCCCAGAAAAAGGGTTACACAAGGGTGCTTAGTTTATTTATAAATTGCATTCCCCTCCTTTAGTAATAAACTCTGGATGGGCCTATGATTATTGATTCCATAAGGCATTATATGCCAGTAGAGGAAAAGGAGTGACACCATTGAGAAGGCCTCTGCAGCTGTTGAGGCTTGCGGGACACTGAGTCAGCTGGCCCAATAAGCCAAAATCTCATCAAAGCAAGAAAGGGATAGTATTGACTTCTGTAGAGGGGACAAGCACTGTTAAGCCCTTTTGGACCAGACACATTACTGGTAACTCAAACCTCCCAATCTGGTTGTCTTGGAAGAGAGATGAACTACAAGCTTTCACCATGATCAGTTCAGGTGCCTCTTTGTGTTTCATGGACCTCATGTTTGCCCAGCAACAAAAGGTTCCATTGCATAAGAAGGAGATAAGCGTGGCAGTGGAGACTGTTAATGGCTCCCCCTTATCAGGTCCAGGGACTCAAGAAACTGAGCTATTGATAATGACAACAATTCAGAATCACCAGGAGATAATATGTTTCAATCTCATCCATGCCCCACACTTTGGAATCATCCTGGGATTACCATGGCTAGAATATTATGATTAGCATGTTAAGATACATTAGATTACCTTCACCTCTGCCTTCTGCTATCAGAGTTGTCTTCCCAGATAAGAACAGAAGGACAAGGTATTGAGGTGTTATACAGTAACCAGTGTGGAGGTTGGACAGTTACCAGAAATACTCAGAATTTCAGGATGCATTTGACATAGTGACTGCAGACATATACCACCTCTTCATAGAGTTTTCTTTTTTTTTTTTGTCAAAATACTTTTTATTGACATGGATAGAGAGAAGGAGGAACAGAAACCTAAACAGCTGATCACAATAGGCCCAAGAAGAAAAGAACAATACAAAATTAAAAAGTACAGCATATCATCAAAATACAAAATGAAATTCTTAGCATCAGTACCAGAGGCATACAATCATAGAGTTTATGATTGCTCAGTATTTTATTTATTTATTTTATTTATTTAAAAAGTATTTATATACCGTTTTTTAAAAAAGAAATTTTTATCAAAAACGGTTCACAGATTTAAAACCAAAAATAAAATAATCAAAATAAAATGGAATTTTTAAACTTTACATAAAAATTGGTAATAACTAGACAGAATGCTAGTATATAAGGTTATTAAAAATATAAAAAGTTTGGAACCATGGGCTTATTGTTTTGGGGGAAAAAGGGGGGGAAGGGGAACGGGAAGAGGAAGGGGAACTTGCAACTAGGGGAGGAGGTTTTGTTTGGAAGAATTTACTCTTTGTGAGAATAGGAACTTATGGATTACATGATTATCTGCAAGAAAATCTGAAGAAGGGCTTCATTAGACAATCAATCTCCCCAGTAGGAGCCTCCCCAATATGAGTCTCTCATGAAAGAAAAAGGGTTTTCTTCAACCCTGCGTGGACCTGGCCCTTAATGCAATCACTATAACAGGTACCCTCTCCTTTTTAATAATGAGCTCCTGGAGCGTTTCTGGTTGGCCCAGATCTTCACCAAGTTAGATCTTAAGAGAGCCTCCAACCTAGTGCACAACTGAGAGAGGGGACGAATGGAAAACAGCATTCCATACCTGATATAGATATTTTGATTACCTAGTAAGGCTATTTGGATAATAGAATGCTGCAAGTATATTCCAAAACTTTGTAAATGAACTGTTTGGAGAGATTTTAGCCTAGTGTGTAACTGTCTGTTTAGATCGGGTAGAAGGGAAACATGGCATGAGCGTACCTGACAGTCTGCCCTCTGATTGGGTATACCTGGTCATGTGTCCTGTGTTCTGATTGGTGCAAAATATTTTTAAAAAATCTTTGGTTTGCCATTCTCTGTAAGAGCGCCTACACTCGCCTTACTGATACATTCACGGTACATATTGATGGCGATTGTTAATAGACTCTGACATTTTATTTGTTTTTTGCAGTCACCTCCATAGCAATTTTATTATCTGCTGTACCACTTTGTATTTATCCTCCTTTATTTACTTGTATCACTTTGCTTTTGTTCTAGTTTTTGAACTACTGTATGATTTGTCACTCATGACACAGCCTTCAGGCGAAACAAGGAAGCATGTCGAGGGACATTGACACTTTATAAAGTT
Source organism: Rhinatrema bivittatum (assembly GCF_901001135.1). Classification (NCBI taxonomy): domain Eukaryota; kingdom Metazoa; phylum Chordata; class Amphibia; order Gymnophiona; family Rhinatrematidae; genus Rhinatrema; species Rhinatrema bivittatum. Next base: position 449,611,066 of record NC_042615.1, on the reverse strand, counting down.
TATCTACTTTGACAGTAGGAGCTACTCACATTAAATTTACAAATTTGTCTTTTGTGAGGACTAGTAGGCTCATGCCACGTTTCCCTTCTACGGTACTTGATTTGTGACATTTCATGCGTGGCTCCTTGTCCCCATTATTGGTTGCCACTGTCTATTTAGATGACATTCTGATATTCTTGTAGAATCTGACAGACCATGACCAAACATCTTCCTCATTGCATGGACAGCAAACATCTACAGTCTGAAAAGACACAGAAAATCCCTCTCTCAAACTGGTTTTAAATGTGAGAATTCCTACTACACTACACCTGTATACATTTTTTTCAATATTGTCAGCACTGAAATACAAATATTTTTTGCCTCTAGCATTCATTTTTTGAAAAGAACTATGAAGATAATACTTTCCCCTGAAGAAATTGTATGACTTGTACGCAAATTGCATGAAACTTGTCCAGAGAAACCTGACGCTCTGGCATTGGTGCACCACCAAAACCCCCTTGGCACTGCACTTATGGATTCTGTCTAGTGATGCAGAACTAATGAAAATGATGTAGAACAAATTAGTCTCAGAACTGTACACATTGAGGAGGGCAATCATCTCGACTGGAACAGTAGAAAACTGGAAAAAGAACAAAAGGAGATCCAGAAGGTGAGGCAAACAAAGGCTGGCTCCACAGCTCTTAAATCTCTGTCCAAATCCCTGGCTCTTGAAGCAGACTCGTCCTAGAGCGCATAACCTAGAGGGCAGATATAGACCTAGAAGGAAAGAGGAGATATCTGAACTGCTTATTGGCATGCCTCAGGTAGGATTCCCACAAAGGTTCAGCAAGGTAGATTTCTCATATTCTGCAATCCTTCTTCTTGATCCTGAGGTATCCAGCAACCAAGGAAGCTGAATCTTATGGGCGCATTTCCTGTATAGCTCTAAAATGTCTTCTCATACATTTCTTTCATGATTGTCAAATGCACTGAATACACACAGCAATGCAGCTCCTGACTAGAATGTATATCTGTGACATATACAGCCTGCTGATTCTGCTGAGCAGTTGTTGGTCTTGTTGTGCGTGGTAACTCTCCTTATGCCGCCTCTCAAGATTCAGTAACTACTTTAGGTAGTGCTCAAGAGCTGATTATCATACAAGGATTTTTTTTTTTCTCGCTGGCCTACCCCCCTATCCTCTTCCCCTTTCCTTTTGCATATTCTCAGGAAAATTCAGGAAAATAAGATCACAAGAAAATAAGATCATAAGAACATAAGAAGTATGCTGGTCAGACTAAGGTCCATCGAACCCAGCATCCTGTCCCTGACAGTGACCAGTCTGGGTCACAAGTACCTGACAGATCCCATAGACAAAAAGGAAACTGTTCTTTCACCGGAGGCTTATGGATACTTCACGTCTTCCTCCTGCAGTGGTAGTACTGGATGAGAGGTCTCCCTTGAATCTACATTTCAAATCCCCTTCCTTGCCTGGGGAAGAAGGGAGTTGAAGGCTATACAAGTGTGGCAGATGACAGCTGGGTAAAGAGTGATGAAATGACTGGAATGCAAGAAGCATCCCTTTGTCAATCAAACTGAGCTCTTCAGTAGGCTTACATTAGTATAATCTAGAAGGTAATGATATCTGTCAGAGATGACTTAACCTTTCTGGACATTCTTGGTAATGATTATGTTTTCTGCCTCTGCCACTCACCCTCCCACCTCATTTTCTGTTTTTCTTGTATAATTTATTTGTGAGAAAGAGGCCTGATTTCTTGTATCTCTACCCAGTTAAATAGTGTTCCCTGCCCTCAATTAAATCTCCCCAAACGCTTATTTGCATTGTCTGTCTGTCTTGACTAAGCTGCATGGAGCAGAGACTCTCTTGTGTGTATCTGTACAGTACTGCATATATCTTGTAGCACTATATAAATAAATGATCGTTTTATCTGTAGTGTACTGCATATATCTTGTAGCACTCTATGAATAAATGATCGTATTAGTAGTAATAGTATGTGGTATCCCCTCTTCAGAAAAGTGGAGGTAAGGAATAAATTGGTCCAGAGGGCTGTTTTTTCACTAAATTGTATTCCTCTTAAAGTCTGGTTTTGGTGCTGAGGGTTATTTGTAAGGTTTTACAGAACTGAAATTATTTTCTTCGTTGCTTGCTGTAGTATGGATCCATGTTCAGAGCACATTTAAATAAGGCAGTATTGTGATTTGGAGTATGATAATTTTTTACTGCTTGCTGTCAGTTCACGGTAACATCTCACTGTGAACATGCTCTCTGGGCTGCCTCCACCCAATTCTAGACATTGATACGGTGGTAGTGTCATAGAAGCTCCTTTACATATTGGGGAAAGGCATAATAGTGGTTGGTGAAGGGATATTATTCATAGGGAGATACTATATTTTATGATTACAAGTGATGGTCAGCTTAAATAGCTACCTGTATAGTAATGTAGTAAATGATGGCAGAAGAAAATACTGAATTGGCTCATCTATCTCTACTCTGTCCAGCTGAAGTTTTTTTTTCATTTGTGATAGGTGTGCATTTACATTTCTGTAGGAAACCCAATACCAACCTCACACATCCTGTCGCTTCCTTGACGTTTTAACCCTTATGCCATTGCTACCCTCCACACCTGTCTCAAGCATCGCCAGAATCTGTTAAAGTAATGGCCTCTATCACCAGCATCTTCCTCGCTCAGTGCCATCATTCTCTGCTGGGCTCCCTCTTCCTTCTCCGATAAGCTGCACTAGAGCAGCCAAGGTCTGCCTGGCTCATGAGCCCCACACAGCACATATGAGGACTGTGGGTTTGCTGCCACTGTTGTACTCCAACCTCTGTTGTACCAAGCAAAGCACATTTTCTTTAATGAGTGCAATGATACCAACATGAGAAATCGCCCACTGTGTTTGTGGGACACAGAAAGGAGATCTAACAAAAATGAAACTTGACATCATAGAGGAGCAATTTTGCTGTTTCATTTCTATCAAGTGACAAAAATAAGAGCACTGGGCAGCCACTTCCAGAGAGCATGATAAGAGGCTATTTTGTTCTTCCTTTAATTGAGGTGGGTGGACTTAGCAGTGTTTGGAAAAAATACTGGATTGTGCATGCTAAGAACCAAAGTCTTCCATTTATTCACGGCATGGACAGTGGCAGTGAAAGTTTCCCTCATGCTGCCCTGCCAATGTGTCTGAGCTCTGCACTGGATCTGCCACCTCTGTGGATTGCAGGATTGTTGGGTCACTATGCTTCCCCAATTTTTGGTCAGTAAATGTGCTAATTAGGTGCAAACTGCAGGAGTGACTTTTTCTTTTTTTTTTTCATTTTTAAAATGTAACACCCGCCCACTGAGAACTGGACTGTGGCCTAATATTAACTCATTTCATAAAGGACACTAGATTTCAGAGAGTAATTTCATCTGCTCACTACAAACCCGAGGCAGATTTAAACCACAGGTCAAGAGATGGCAGCCTTGGTTATGCTGTGCCAACCCTAAGTCATCTGCTCCTAACAATTTATATTCTGTAGGATTTCTCAAGAACATAGACCTAACAGATCCTTAGTCCTCAGTATTTCAGGAAGCACAGATAGACACGCACACACAAAACGTACGGGGAGAGCAGGAGGCCTAATGGTTAGAATAATGAATTAGACACCGAGATTTGGCTTCACATCCTGCTTCTGCCACTGACACTCATTATGACCTTGGCCAAGACAGATTGCCTCCCTCTGCCTCAGGTACCCGCTTAGACTGGAAGCTCTCCAGGGCAAGGACCTTGTATATAATTTGTTGTGAGGCGCCCTGGTTTAAGGTGGTGTTTAAAATGACAAAATAATAAAACAAATAGAGGAGTAAGTGACTGAACAGTACTTCAGATAATTGTATTTTCTGCTACAGGCATAATAAAAAAAAAAAAAAGATTATTTCCAAAAGAAAAAAAAAAAGCTCATGAATTTTATATACTATCAAAAATGCCACAGCAATAAAAATAGAAAAGATTTAGAAAAAAAAGGTGCTTCGAGAAAAAGGTGCCAATACTCAGATGCAGGGATGTCCTTGGGCGGTTGGGGGTAGGGCCAGCTGGGGTGATCCCAACCCTAGCAACCACCTTCACTGGTCCCCAGCAACTGGTCCAGTTGCAAAGCCTACACTGGTCCCCAGCAACTTTGCAAATATTACACTGGTCCCTAGAACACCAAAAAACCTATTGGAAAAACAAAACTACACGTTAGCAGAATATCTCACCTTAGTCACTCATTCAGAACACAAACATTTTCACCAAATACATAAGGGACCACAGATTAGAAATGGAAACAAGCAAACAAAACCTGGAAACCCCAAGAAGACAGGCTCTGCAGTACAAAATTGGAAAAAAATTAAAAACATCATTACTCCCCACTACTGCTTGCCTCTAACCCTACCATCTCCTCTCCGGATGCTACTAATCCTAGGCCCAGACAGGCTGAAGATGCCCCTTCTCGCCCCAGAAGCCTCACCACCTCTGGCCTCATCCCCGTTTCCCCTCTGATTCATTCTCCTTATGTTCCTCCTTTGCCCTTTCTCTGATCCTGTTCTCCCACCCGTTCCCACACCCCCCCCACGCTCAGCGCCTGCTTCCCTGTCCCTCCCATGGCCCCCTTCTCAGCTGCACTGGACAAGATGAGTCAAGCTACAAAGATCTCACGGGATCGTGTAAATGTTGACTTTTGGGGTGCCCACCCTCAGCGGGGTTGCAGCAGCTGCCGTTAGCCCGAAGCATTTTCCCACTTTCCATTGTGGCTGGAGGGCTCCTTGGAGGACCTGTGGGGGGGGGTCAGGCTGGCTACCGCGGGGAAGAGGAAACGTTGGGCTCCCAAGCCCTTACTGGTGGCGGCTCTCTTCCTTTGGTCAACCTGGTTTGAATGGGATGGCAGCATGAGGTGTGCAGGAGAGAGGCCGCAAGGACTCGGCCTGTGGCAGGCTTCAACACCAGCCGCAGGCAGAGGCAGTTTGTATACACACTGCTTTCACTCCGCTACTGATTCTGCAGGCAATTTGAATATTTTTTTATTTTATTTATTTATTTATTATTTTTATATACCGACATTCATCTCAATTGAGATATCACACCGGTTTATATTCAGGTACTGTAGGTATTTCCCTATCCCCAGAGGGTTTACAATCTAAGCTTTTGTTCCTGAGGCAATGGAGGGTAAAGTGACTTGCCCAAGGTCACAAGGAGTGGCAGCAGGACTTGAACCCTGGTCTCCTGGTTCATAGTCCACTGCTCTAACCACTAGGCTAATCCTCCTCCCTAATATAAACCTGATAGTGGCTTTTTCCTTCGTAAATAGTAATTGTCACGATCTCTGTGTAGGTTTGCTTTAGATATGTCTTAAAATATTTGTTATGGTATCAAATTGTTATTAATCGCTTAGGGCCTTGGTACAAGAAAAAAAAAAGATGTGCCCTCTGCAAAAGGCTGCTGTTTGGAAAACGATGGTGGCGAAATTAGTGTCATACAAATACAAAGTGCACTAATTTCGCCAGCATCGTTTTGTAAACTGCAGCCTTTTGCAGAGGGCACATCTTTTTTTTTTTTTGCTTTAATGGTTTCTGAAATTTACTGGCATCTGTTTCCTACTGTACTTGTGTCCAGCAAAATCCTTCACGCCGTGACAGACAGTAATGAAAAGTGTGGTCAGTTGTTTTTTGAGAGCTATAAAGTGCAGTAAATGCATACAATAAAAGAAAGAAATAGGGATGCTGGAGTGGCGGAAGGGGGAGCCCTGAGTTTGGGGTTGGCAAGGCACTCCTCAAATAAACATGAGCACTTGGCAAGGAAAAGGATAGGCACTGATCCACTAGAGTCCCACAGATCGCAGACAGTCTTTAATTGGTCTGAACTGAGAGAGGGAGACACTGGGGGATTTTATTCTCCTAGGAATGCAATGTATAGCCACAGCTTGAAGACGGGATCACTGTTTTCATGAGCAGGCCATACATGGCCGGAGACAGCTAATGCCATTGCGGATTTCATGCAGGTTACTGCTGACGAGGGGGGGAGGGGAAGCAGCCCTGGTAAAATAGGCCATGAATACATAGGCAAAGCAACAGCTCTCAGCTCCCGTCAGACCATCTAGGAACTACTGACTTTATCCTGTCATCACGTGAATCGGTACAGTTTAATACAGGTGGGGCCAATTCACTTGGTATGTGCTTTCGAAGGCAATTTGTTGCACCAGAACTTTAAAGAATTTGGCATTGCTATATTTAACCAGGCTCTTCCAAGCTTTTGTTTCTACTCCATTTTTAAGGAATTCTGGAATATATATGTTTCACTTGGCAATTGCGGGTAGGATGTGTAAGTTACATCGAACAGACTGGTTGAATGCTTTTTACATCCAGGCTGCAGGGCAACAAAAGGTGGATGTTTTGGAAGGGGTTGTAGACTTTCTAGAGCCATTGTAGTTGTCTGGATGTCCCACTGTTACCTTCAGCCAAGATTTCTTCCTAAACTCATTCTCCTCTCCACCCCCCCCCCCCCCCCCCCCCCAATTTTCTATCTTTGTACTGTCATCCTCCCTGTTCCTTTGACCTGCAACCTTGGTGGTTGTTGACTGTTCTTGCTCCTTCTCTGCTCACATTCAAAATATTGCTAAAACTTGCCATTTCTTTCTGTGTAATATCACCAAAATCTTTCATTTCCTGTCTGAACACACTATCAAAATTCTTATTCACTGTCTCGTCACCTCCTATTTGGACTAATGCAACATTATCCTTACAGATCTGCTAGTGAACTCATTTTTTTTTCCCCCTCTGGAGTCTATTCAAAATTCAACTGCCCAACTTACCTACTGACTTCAGAACAGCCCTACAAGCCCTCATTTTATCTAAAATAGACTATGCAAACGCTTTGCTCTTAGGTCTCCCGAAGAACAGCCTTGCCCCCCTGCAGCTACTTCAAAATGCTGCTGCAAGGATATTGACAGGCACCCGCAGAAAAGAACACATCACACCCATCCTCAAACAACTCCACTGGCTCCCCATCACAGCCAGAATTCAATTTAAAACCCTCACACTTATCCACAAAGCCATCCACAATCCAGACATGCTCTGGTTCTCAGAACATTTACATATACGTTCCTCTTCCAGACCCACCAGAGCACCCCACACCGCAAACATTAACACACCTTCTCCCAAACTCTTCCATCTAACAACCACCAAACAACGTGCGTTATCCCTAGCTGGACCCTCCCTATGGAATTCTATGCCCACCCACCTTCGCCTTGAAACCTGCACTAAGAAATTCAGACAGAACCTCAAGACCTGGTTATTCGCCCGATCCTACTCATGAGCCTCCTATTCCTACCACACCGTCTTTCCTCTACCCTGCCTCTACCCCCTACCCCTCCCCTCACCCCCCTAGGCCCCCACCGAATACCCCTCCGAGTTTTCATTGTACATTATCTATATTTGTATTAACTATAATTCTCATGTACGCTAATTATAATTGTATTTAACCATGTTCTTATGTTAACCCATATGTACAGTATAACCTTGGTCTCCCACACCCTTTAATCCCACCCCCCCTCCCCGCCCCCCCTTCTTCACCCCCTCCCTAGTTTATTTTATCAGGTTCATTGTAAAGCCCTGTTGGCTATTTATTGTTCTATGGAAACCGATGTGATGTTTTCTTAACGAATGTCGGTATACAAAACTTTCAAATAAATAAATAAATATATAAAATACTTCCACGGTTAGGACAGAGCATGTTACTTTTCTTCTCAGGGCACTGCGCCGACTCCCTATCAGTTTCAGCTTTCAGTTCAAATTACTTCTCATATGGAAGTGCATTCACTCTATAGCTCCATGCTATCTCGCCTCTCTTATCCCCCTCTGTGTCCCTCCTTGTGAAATCCAGCCATTAATTAACTTAGAAAATAGCCACTGCTATTACTAGCATCAGTAGCATGGAATAGACTTAGGAGTAGATTTCAAAAAAGGAGCGTGCACGGCCTACATGTGCATGCGCTACCCGGCGCGCGCGCACGTGTACGCACGATTTTATAACTTGCGTGTGTAACCCTTTGAAAATCCGGCCCTTACTTTTTGGGTACTTGCCAGGTTCTTATGGCCTGGATTGACCACTGTTGGAAGCAGGATGCTGGGCTTGATGGACCCTTGGTCTGACCCAGTATGGCATGTTCTTATCCATTGGGGAAGGCTAATCCCATCCATGCCTTTTTCCTCCATTGGTACCTCCAGACTATGCGTGTCCTGTCTTGCAGCACCATGTGCCTGGAGCGTCCTGCCTGAGTAGGTTTCCATCTTGCTCCATCTCTGACTTACAGCCCACCTGTTTGAGAAGTGCTTTTAAATCCCAAACCCCTGACTCTTCCTGATCTTGATGCTGTCATGCTAAGCAGGTTTTTGTTGTAATACGAAACGTAAGTGATCACTAAAAATGGTTTGTCTTGGCTGTGTGTCTCAACTAAAGTGTAAGCTCTATGGAGTAAAGACTTTCTCTCCTATCTGGGTCTGTGAAGTGTTGCATACACCTAGTAACACTATAGAAATGCTTAATAATAGGGGCTTATTTTGGAACCCTGCCGTCATGGGCTATCAATCTGTCCACTAGGTGTCTCTATTGTTTAATGACTGGGAACTCCTCACCCACCCCAGGGTCTGTGAGTGCAGCCCAGGAGCAGAATCCAGTCCTGGCAAATGAACCCAGATTCTCTGCACGGCAATACCACCAGTTTGGCTCTCTGGATAGGTTTTTAACTAGTACTATGACAATATATATATTTTTCAATTTGACTGTAAAGCAGGACTACATCAAATCTCATATTTTTAATTGGGTTCTGTAGAATGAATGAATTCTTTATATTAGGTAATAAAACAGCAACCCTAGATTTTTAGTGACATAAATAAAACGAATATTCTCCATCGATGACTGTGCTGTGTGTGTATATACATAGTAAAGCGAGCTATAAATGTCTTTGGGTTGTGAGGCATACTTCGATAATATGGTCATGCAGACACTTACAGCCCGTTAGGAGGCCCAACCATTTCAGATTAGGTTATGCTGATAGTGAATTAATCTTGTCTTCACTAACAAGGAGCAGCATGAGGTAAAAATGTGAGACAGTACATTCAGGCAGATGCTTTTTTTTGTGGAGTTTGCAGGTAAGAGAATACATTCAGCAATACATCAACATGGCACCGAGCCGGTTAGCCTCCGAGCTGGCCTAAATATCTGTTTGTAGCATAAGGGGAAAGGTATCTGGATTTCTGAACATTTACCTAGCTCAAGAGCTCAAGAATTTTTCATCTTTGAGTCCTATGGGGTCTTGCCAGAGGATTAAGGGAATTCCCTGCTGTCTAGTAAATTTCCACATCATACAAGAAACTATTTAAGGCTCCCTCCCTCCACTTTTCTTCTGTCCTATAGTTTATATATATCTCGAAATGCTTCATTTCAGAGGCTTGATTTAACTTTCTAGCAGCATACTGGTTTTATATTTTTATAGAAGGGGTTAACAGATTTTGTTGCTGTTATTCTGTTGCACAGTAAAAAGTGTAAATGCAGCATGCATTAATTAACTCTAAATGAACATGTTAAAACCATTTTTATTTTGCAATAAATAAAATGCTCTGTGATTCAGAAAGCAAAACCCATTACTTTTAGAAGAAAAGTGAGTTTCCCGCTTGGCATTAATCAGTTTTATAGGCCAGACTAAACTTGTTTTTCAAGTGTTCCCTGCTGTGACAATATAGCTTTTAGCGTCAAACTAACTTGCCTTGGATTCCTTGAGTTTGAGTTATGCAGTTTAAGGTGTGATTTGTTTAACACCATTTGCTACATACCTGTCTCTTCACTCTACACTACTTGTATTCTTTAGCACACCAGAGCAGAAGCAAAGTAGTCCTCTCAGTTTAGTGAGTCAGACCTGTTGGATAACTCTAGGGCAGTGGGATTATGAATGTCATTTTTCAGGATTCTTCACAATTCTGTCTAGCTTTTTATATGAATACTTTCTCTACTCTGCTTGTGTATTGTTGAGATTACTGATTGCACCCCTGTTATTTTTAATCTGACCAAACATTTAGAACAGCGATTCTCAACCAGTGAGTTGCGACACACCAGTGTGTTGCCACGCACCGGCACGTGTGTCGTGTGCTAACTGCAGCCGGCGGGGCCGAAGACCTGAAGATTGGAGCTGCTGGCTGCCGCCGGAGACCAGGCTGGTGAGGCCGAAGAAACAAAGACCGGCGCTGTCGGCTGCCGCTGGAGACCAGGCCGGCGGGGCCGGCGAAACAAAGACTGGTGCTGCTGCTGGCTGCCACCAGAGACCAGGCCGGCATGGCCAAAGGCCCGAAGATCAGCACTGCTGGCTGCTGCTGGAGACCAGGCTGGTGGGGTTGAAGAAACAAAGAGTGGCATTACCGACCGCAGCCGGAAACCAAGTCGGTGGGGCCGAAGAAATGAAGACCGGTGCAGCTGGCTGCCACCGGAGATCAGGCCGGCGGGGCCAAAGATGAGCTGTTCAGCTGGGGACTGGTGTGGGTATATGTGTGGTGTATATGTGAGACAGGGAGGGTACTTCTATGTGTGTGTGTATGTGTGTAGTGTGTATGTGAGACAGGGAGGGTGCTTCTGTGTGTGTGTGGTGTGCATGTGAGACAGAGAGGGTACTGCAGTATGTGTGTGCTGTGCAAGTGAGACGAAGGGCGCTTCAGTGTGTGTGAGACAGGGATAGTGCTTGTGTGTGTCAGTGTGAGTGAGGGAGGATGCTTCTGTGTGTGTGTGTGAGAGAGAGATGGAGCCTGTTTCTGGCTGGCTTTGACTGTGTGAGAGAGAGAGGGGGGGGCATGTGTGTGATAGAGCCTGTTAGTAAGTGAGATAGAGAGAACATATGTGTGTGATTGAGAGCTTGTGTGTAAATGAAATAGAACAGTTGTATGATTGAAAGCCTGTGTGTAAGAGAGCTAGAGCATTGTGTGATTGAGAAAGACTGGTCAGAGAGGTAATGTGTGAGAGAGACTGATCAGGGAGATGACTGGTATGTGTGTGTGTGAGTGAGAAAGAGAGACTGGTCGGGGAGATGATTGGTGTGTGAGAGACCGAAACTGGTCCTGAGAGTGTGACTGGTATATGTGTGTGTGTGTGTGTGTGTGTGAGAGAGAAAAGAGACTGGTTGTGCTCCCTAAGGAAGAGGACCATGAGGACAGCTTCAGCAGCTACTGCTGCTTCTGGTGTGACCTCCAAGGGAAAGTAGGAGAGCTGCTGGAGAGGTTAAGTAAAGGTGTCTTTTTGAGTTCATTTTTCTTGATTGACTGTCATTTTAATTAGTGGGTATTATGTGATGTGTCTGCTGTTTTGAAATATTTTATTGGTGTTTGAAGAATTTTAAATAATGTTTAAGAGTTTTTAATTGTTAGATGTTCTGTTCATCAGCTGTTTTGAAACATTTATTCATATAGTTTTACAGTTATTTCTGTGTGGGAATCTATAACACAAAATACCTCACCTTATTTGTTGTGTTTTCTCAATAGGACATGCATTGGTGGTGAACTGCTGTCTTTTTATAAGTAGGGCTATTGAGCCTGGTAGTAGAGGCAGTTTGTGTTGCTGTTATTGAGATAACACCAGAATATTTTTTTGTATGGTGAGTTGTACGGGGATTGTTTTAGATCTGCTTTGTACCCATTAATGAGGGTCGCGGGTGGAGGTGAGGTTAGCCTTGCGCCTGTTTTGTGTTCGATGTGTCACACATGTTGGAACTATCTATCAGGTGTGTCCTGCCAGAAAAAAGGTTGAGAGCCACTGATTTAGAAGAAAATTCAATTTGCCCTCTGTTTGGTTAGCAGACCCTGAGTGGAGAAAGCTCCTCCTTTCTCTCTGGGAACAAATTAGAGCTTGAGGTTTTATGATCCCTATATATGTGTTTATAGGAATAGGAGTCTGTATAGCATTAACCCTGCTTTATATGCCTCTTCCAACCAGCATCAGAATTGTATACTACTCTTTTGCCTTCCTTAGGAAACCAAGAACAGAGAAAATTTTTGTTATCAAATGTACTGCACATGTTTACTTGCTTACAAATTTACATTATTTACTCTCTTGAATTTACATTACTTGCTTTCTGAACATCCCTTCCGACAAGGACTTGACAATCCTCTGGTTCCTTTCTTCGCTGAGGATACCACAGATTTGGGAACTACAGTCGGGTGGTTGGGGACGGAAAGCATTGATTCCAGTTCTTTCCGCCGTTGTGGCCTAAGCTCTTTTTCTGCTGCCAGATGTCTGATGATGCCCTCCAATACCTGCTGCACAGTCTCTCATGCCACCTTGCTTTCTCTCCAGACTGTGAACCTTGGTTAGTCACACGTTCACCAAGGTTCAACAGTGAAATGTATAATTCTGCCTAGTGACCAAGAAAATACTACTAAAACATGTTGTTTCTTTCTTTATAACATTGCCAAAATCCATCCTTTCCTTTCTGAACACACTACCAGAACCCTTATCCATTCTCTCATCTTATCCCGCTTAGACTTTTGGAACCTGCTCCTCACAGATCACCCGACAAGCCATCTCTCTCCACTGCAATCTGTCCTAAATTCAGCTGCGCGACTTATCTTTCGCCAAAGTTGCTATGCCTACATAATCCCTCTTCTGAAGGCACTGCATTGGCTTCCTATCCACTCCCGCATACAGTTCAAGCTTCTCTTTCTCACCTACAAATTCCTTCACTCTGCAGCACCTCACTACCCTCTCCTCTCTTATCTGTCTCTGTACCCTTCCGCTTCTTGGATAGGTCACTCCTATCCGCGCCCTTCTCCTCTATTGCCAATTCCAGACTCTGTGCTTTCCTCCTGGCTGCACCGTGTGCTTGGAATAGTCTTCCTGAACTGGTGAATCATGCTCCCTCTCTTGCCATGTTTAAATCCCATCTAAAGACCCACCTTTTTGAAACCACTTTTAAATCTTATGCCTGATTGTCTGCTTTTAGCCTTTGTCCTGTATGGTTTGTCTTATTAGATTGTAAGCTCTATTGAGCAGGGACTCTTTGTATATTTGTACAGTGCTGCATATGTCGTGTAGTGCTATAGAATGTTAGATAGTAGTAGTAATAGTAGAATGAACCTGTGTCCATACGTCCAATGTGTGGGAGAGCTACAGCTGTGCTAGAGAAAGAGGAACCAGCAGCTCTGCAAATGCAGATACCATGAAACAATTGCCCCAGGCGCCAGGGTAAAAGCAGAGCTGGCAAGTTTCAGAAAGGGAACCATATACTGGGAAAGGGGGAAGTAACTTGAAGGCTAGTTTTTTGTTTTTATATTTCTTTATTAATTTTTCATGAATTGATAAGAAACATCGTAACCATACAATTTAATAACAATTTAACAATTCAATTTTCCCCCACCCGAAATACCCCCTCCCCTCCCCCCACCATCCCTAGTGTCTCTCCGTCTGCTGTATTAAGTCAGTCTGTGTAGTGATGCTTCTGATGAAGGTCGGGAGGATTCCACATACTTAATGTCTATACATTTGGTGAAAAGATCCCTCTTGGAACACGGGAGAGTCACCTAATAACTGCTCCAGATTGACTTGCATATTTTCTGAGCCTTTGGTGGCTTGGTGTTAGCTGACATGTATTTGTATTGGAATAGGGTATAGAGACGAGCCCACCACTATTCCTTCTTCGGACGTTCGGACGAGATCCATTGCGTTGTTATCGTTTGGAGCGATAACATCAAGGCTTTTTCTAGGAATGTTTGATCTGGCTCAATAAGAGTCTTCAAGCTAGGCCCAAGAATCTGAAATAGACATATCCTCGGATCTCTTGGTATCTGCTTGCCCAAGATCCTTTCCAGTTCCCCCAAAACTTCTTCCCAATATTGTCATAACATTACACACTCCCATACACTGTGAAAGAAAGTGCCTCTTTCTGTTTGGCATTTCAGGCAGAGATCTGAGTCACACATTTTAGCTGCATACATCCATATACGCAGCATGTAGTATGCAGTACTTTAAATCCAACTTCTTTCAGGGCAACATTCTCCGAAATGGTAGCACAACCTTTAAGGACCTGGGAAATTTCTGCCCGCGTTAAGGTGATGCGTGCCTGTTTTTCCCACTTGCTCTGTATATGGAGGATTACACTATCATTTTTTATATTTTTCAGCTCTTTTGAAAAGGTAGAGCATGAGTTGGACCTTCTACCCTTGGGCATGGGGGAATTCCTGTATGCTACCATATTTAGGGAAATCTTGTACATGGACCAATACTGATTAGATATAATGTCTAACTTGAAGATAGGCATAAAAATCTTTTGAAGATATTGCATATGTCTTTTGGATATCTGCAAACCCCTTAACTAGATTAGAGCCCTGTTCAAGCAATTGGTGGATACTCCTTAGGCACATTGTTGCCCACCTAGGAAAGACTGGCGAGTCCATACCCGCTTGGAATTGAGGATTACCTCCTAACAAGAGGAACGGAGTAATAATTCCCCTCATACGTAATTTCCCCATACATAAGATCTGCCATGCACTCCTCCCCCGAGTTCACGAGCAGGCTTTGATTAAAACGTTTTAGAATCATACCCCTGGAAATCTGTATGAGGTTTTCTGGCATAAACGGATGCATCCATTCCAAGATAAATGGAAGAGGAATGCTGATATGCGTACAATTGAATCAGTCATATATATGTCTAAGAACATATGCAAGGTTGTAATCGCACCAGTTTGGTGATGGTTGATCGAGCCCCCACTGAGCTCGATCAACCATCAAAGAGGAGAGAGGCAGTCTGGCTTTATGTCCACCTCACAAAAGTTTTCTAATTGAGCGGTTTATTCTTGTAATGTCAGGATTTGATAGCCAAATCGGTATCTGCTGCAAGACATAAAGCCAGCGGGGTAACTCCATCATTTTAAGCAGAAATATTTTGCCAGTAATTGATAATGGTAATGATGTCCAAGTTTGTAACTTATTCTCCATATTTTTGAATAAATTGTCTACATTAGTTTGATATACCTTGTTACTATTTTTAGTGTTTTATGTACTAGTTTTCAACTATTATTCTCTTGTTTTATGTATAACTCTATTGCGTATGTTGTTTCTGTTCTCTGTTCACCGATGCGATATCTCTGATGAGCGGTAGTATATAAAAACCAATAAATAAATAAATAATGGCCTTGGGAATACGAACACCTAGATAGCACATCTCCTTGTCTGCCCATTTCAATGGGAAGCTTCCCTTCCATTCCCTTTGTAATAAAGAGCCCAGCACTAATTATTCTGATTTGTTGGTATTTATCTTCAAGCCTGCAAACGCCCCAAATTCGGCTTGATGATGAAGGACTTTTGGCAAAGGATGTTGGAGGTCCGTGAGGAAAACAAGGACATCATCAGCAAACGCTGATAAATTACAGCGTTGTTGCCCCCAAGTGAACCCTTGAATCAAAGAGTCCGCTTCTATTTTGTGAAGTAATGGGTCTATGGAAAGTATATATAAAAGCGGTGAGAGTGGGCAACCTTGTCTGGTACCTCGGAAAAATGAAAAGTCTTCCGAGATCTGCCCATTTGCCAGGATCGCTGATTTGGGGCTATGATAGAGCATGGAAATATTTTGAAGAATTTCTCCATGAAAGCCATATCTTTCCAGCACCAAAAATAAGTATAGCCAGGATACTCTATCGAATGCTTTTTTGGAGTCAAAGGCCACTACCATAGCCTCCAAACCTTTCCGTTGGCATTTCTCGATAGAGATAATCAATTTTGTCATGTTTGAACTAATAGCCCTCCATTTTATAAACCCTACTTGGTTTTCTGTAATGATATTAGGGAAGACCTTACTTAAGCGATCTGCCAAAATTTTTGCAAACACTTTGGCCTCATAATTAAGAAGTGAGATTGGTCTGTAGGCCGCCGAGGATGATAGGTCCTTACCAGGTATTTCTAGGACCATAACAAAAGCCCTAGTGACCGCATCTGGAAACTGACATTTCCTTTGAGCAGCTTGGTAAAAATGGAGGAGATCCTCTGAGGCATGATTGATTAATATTTTGTAATATTCTGCGCTCATGCCATCTGGCCCTGGCACCTTGTTTCGCTGACTACACTTAATGACTGAAACTATCTCCGCTAATGTGAGGGGTGCTTTTAGCCTCTCTAATTGCTCCGCTGTAATTTTTGGTATGTGAAGGTCTTTAAAAAATTCTTCTTCCTGCATCAGCCCTCCCATCTTATCTTCCGTATAGAGGGATTTTGGCTAGAGTTACACTGTGCCAATTTAAATTTAGCCTGGCCCAACTGAATTTCTAGCTGAATGATATACTTGTGCATGGCCTTTGTCTTCACTATCAAATAGGAAGTGATTTCTCCCCTCATGACTACTTTGCTTGTCTCCCAATATAACTGTGGATCATCTTTGTGTTTATGATTATGACTTTCAAATTCCCACCATCGATCCTGGAGGAATATTTTAGTGTCTGTCCTCAGCAAGGTGAACAGGGAATTTCCATAGTTTGGCAGAGGGCTCTAAGACATCCAACCAAATTGGTGCATGAGCAGAAATTTTAATGGTCCCAATATCTGCGCGCTGCACTTTGGGGAATAGTTTGTTCGATACCAAGAGGTAATCTATCCTGGACATAGTTGCATGTGCTCTTGAGACATGGGTATAATCCTGTTCAGTAGGATGAAGGCGCTGCCAAATATCAACTAAATGTAGTTCTCTACACAGGTACGCTATATCCCTATCTTTATGGCCCTCAACCTGACCAGTTACCTGGGATTTATCTAGGCTCGGTTCATGCACACAATTGAAGTCACCCATCAGAAAAAGAGATCCTCTCATAACCGGTAACAACATACTGACTAACTTCTGAATGAAAGAGTGTGTGTAGGTATTGGGGACATAGCTTGAGAATATAGTAACCTCCCGGCCTTGTAAGTTACCAATCATGATAAGGATCCGCCCCCTCAGAGTCTGAGAATTGTTGTTTCAGATCAAATTGGAGTCGCTTATGTATTAGAATCGCAGTGCCCGCCTTTCATCCTATAGCAGAGTTGTAAAAACAGTGGCCCACCCAGTTACATTCTTACTTTCCCATTCCGATAAATGTGTTTCCTGCATCCCCACCACATCTGCTTTATGCTGTTGTAAGGCACCGAGAATTTTTTGTCTCTTTATTGGTGTGCCCAAACCCCCCACATTCCAGGAACAATACCTCAGATGACCTATCTTACAGATTCTGTGTACTCAGTGATCATTAGGCTCCCAGTGCCACTGTGGCTGAAGGGCCTCCCAGCCTGGACCCCTAGCTTCTTTGATTCCCAACCTTCAAAGAATAATGCTATAGCAAGTAATGCACCTTCTACAGAAAGACATCTGCGACGGATAGAGCTACCCCCCCCCCCATATTCCCCTAACACCATCCCTCACCCTCCCCCCAAAATCCCCTTCATAGTCCCCCCCCCCCCCCCCCCCCCCATGTTCTGATATCCCCATTTCTTCATGTTAACCCCGCTATCCCTTCGCTCCCAATTCCTCTTACTACCCCTGAAAAATTGGGGTGGGAGATCAGTATTAAATGCATTCGGGTTCTGCTCCTCATAGTAGTAGTAAAGTGGCTTTGAACTTTATTTATTTATTTATTTTAATTTATAGTTTATTAAAGATTTTAAACAATACAGTCATAAAATCACAAGAAAGGGTTTAGTATACATAATACATTTTTCATAATCATTTACCTTAATATAAATTATACCAAAAATCCTTAGTCCACATTATGGGAGGTCTTATTGAAGATAAACTAAATCAAAGGAAATCTGTTACATTCAGTTACTACTGGAGACACACTTTTTTTTTTTTTTGCAAACAATATATCAATCTTTTTCTTTCTCTTTATCTTCCAAAAAAGTTTCCAGGTGGGTGGAATCATGGAATATGAATTTATTTTTTTGGTGGACAACTACGCATTTGCACGGGAATTTCAGAAAAAATGATATAACCCTGGGCTTCAAAACCAAGAAATGTTTTCTCTTTAATTGTGTGTTCCTAGACACATCAGGGAATATCTGTACCTTTTGTCCACAAAATAAAAAATCCTTATTCTTAAAGTATTTTTGCATTATTAAACTTTTATCGTTTTCTCTAGTTAAAGTGACTAACAAAGTAGCCCTTTGCGGTATATCATCTATCGATGATTCCAAAAAGGAAGTTAAATTAAGTGACTGTTGCTGAACAATATCCATTCCTTCCCCTTCCACCTGGGTCTTCAATCTTGAATTGCTAACATAATACATTTTTGATATACATTTATCATCTATTGAGGAAATTGACAAAACCTCTAGTAGGTATTTTTTAGTAACTCACTGGCAGATAGGAGTCTAGTAATAGGAAAATGCAGGAATCTCAGATTCCTAACCCTTAGTTCATTTTCCAAATTCTCCAATTGTCTGTGAGTCACCAGACTATCCTTAATATGGGAATTACTAACAGTCTGCAAAGTCGAAACTTGTGCAGATGTTATTTTACCCAGCTCTTCCATATTTTTCAAACGATCATCATGCTTTCCCAAAACATTTTTAATTTCCATAGAGGTTTTATCATTCTGAATTATAGCATTTGAGACTACCTTCTGCAATTCAGTTATTGCCCTCCATACATCACTCAAAGTTATATTTTGAGGGTCTATGGGTTCTGGAACAGAAATCTGCATTCCAGAATTCACCTTATTCCCTTGCTCTAAAGTTTCACACGGAGCTGCATTTATAGCTCCTAAACTAACACTTTGAGGTGTTTGGATTGGCAGCTCTATCAAAGATTGAGTTTGTTGCATCTGGCCAGGGCTGTTAGAAGAGCCTGAGGAAAAAGAAATATCAGGTATAGTGTCCCGAACAGTTTGACTCACTTGTCTCATCACATGGGCATCTATAGGACCCCTTATTGTTTGTACTGCTGGTGACGAACTCCAAGGTTTAGTTTTTCTTTTCCTGCCCATAAAGAGTAAAGAAAAAAATTCTCACCAAAGGGGGCGACCCTTTGGCGCATGGCTTCGGCAGCGCGCCGGTGTGCCGCTCCTGGCTTGAATTTATCCAGCATCCCGGCTCCCCTGGATGACGTCACTAGAGGAGCGTGGCCTCGGGTGTAGTCGCGGTGGAATCGGCTTTAGCTGTTACCCAAGCTCTTCCGACTTCAAACCCTTATGGCCTCTCCTCTCCTTCAACGGAGAGGGGTCTCTGTTCAAACTCCTCCAGCCTGGAGCCGCTCCTGGCTTGAATTAATCCGGCATCCCGGCTCCCCTGGATGACGTCACTAGAGGAGCGTGGCCTCGGGTGTAGTCGCGGTGGAATCGGCTTTAGCTGTTACCCAAGCTCTTCCGACTTCAAACCCTCATGACCTCTCCTCTTCTTCAACGGAGAGGGGTCTCTGCTCGAACTCCTCCAGGCTTTGAACTTTAAAACGCTATACAAAACATGACATTATTATACAGTTAAACCTGCATGCCTCAAATAATGTTAGGTATGAAGCATCTGAGGTTAATACAATGCCCTCTTTATCCTTGAAAGCCCCTGGTGCTCTTCTGGATCTGAACTGTCCCGGTAGTCAAATCTGGATAATTTCAAATATTTACTCAGTCCTGCCTTGAACTTTGTGCCTCCAGGCCAGCCATCCAATCTGCCACTTTATCTGGTGCATCAAAAGTAAACACCTTTCCATCTTTCCAGATTATTAGGATTTCTGGAAACTGAAGAGCGAATCGAATGTTCTTATTAAACAGTTTATTGCAGGAGGGCGAGAACTGCTTGCGCTTAGCAGCCACAGTTGCAGAAAATTCTTGAAAGATCCCAATTTAGTGATTTTGGAATTTGAAATCCTTAGACTTGCGAAATGCAGAAAGTATCGCTGTATGCTGAGCCCAATCCAGAAATCTGGCGATTACCAGCCTTGGCCTATGATCCGAGTCTCTCCAGGATCCCAGCCTATGTGCCCGCTCTATTGTTAATTTGCCTTGCAGCTCAAGGAGATGTAATTCCCTTCATAGCCATTCTTCCAGGGTGGCTTTTAACAGTCTCAGATATAACTTTGGGGGGGCCGAGGAATTTAAGATTGTTACGACGAGCACGATTTTCAAGTTCTTCCATTTTGCTCTCCGCTGCTTTCAGAGACTTCTCCATGTCGGTAAGCTGCACTCTCAGCGCTACGTGGTCCTCCTCTACTGCCGAAATTCTCCCCTCGGTGATATCTATGCGCCTGCTGATGTCAACGATTCCTTCAGCGCTGTGAAATTATCATTAATATTTGTAAATTTATGCTCTAAGCCGGCGACAACAGCTTCAGTTTACCATACCACCGCCGCTTCATCGAACCCCCGGCCTTCCAAGCCTCTTCGGCTGTCGGCCATTTTAAGCTCCATGTCTGCACTTTTTAAATTTATCTTTTCTCACCAGTTTCAATGTCATTTCCCTCTATAGCGAGGGCTTGATCGCGTTAAAAACAGGTTCAACCATCTTCGGAGATCTTTCGTTTTTGAATTGCCTGATTTTTAGCACTGATTGTATGGCTTATGTGAGGGGCAGCTCCCGGAGCTCCGAGGGACACATCTCTCTCGGATCACCGCATCATGTGACCTTGAAGGCTAGTTTTTTTATAGCTCAATAACTGGAAAATTACAAGAGCTTAGATGATGTTTGATGGAAGGGCCAAAAATGATCCGAGAGCATTGAGTTCTAGATGGTCACCGCATCTCAAAAAAGATATAATTGCGATGGAGAAGTTACAGAGAAGGGCTACCAAAATGATAAGGGGAATGGAACAGCTCCCCTATGAGGAAAGACTAAAGAGGTTAGGACTTTTCAGCTTGGAGAAGAGACGGCTGAGGGGGGATATGATAGAGGTGTTTAAAATCATGAGAGGTCTAGAATGGGTAGATGTGAATCGGTTATTTCCTTTCGGATAATAGAAAGACTAGGGGGCACTCCATGAAGTTAGCATGTGGCAGATTTAAAACTAATCGGAGAAAGTTCTTTTTTACTCAACGCAAACTTAAACTCTGGAATTTGTTGCCAGAGGATGTGGTTAGTGCAGTTAGTATAGGTGTGTTTAAAAAAGGATTGGATAAGTTCTTGGAGGAGAAGTCCATTACCTGCTATTAATTAAGTTGACTTAGAAAATAGCCACTGCTATTACTAGCAATGGTAACATGGAATAGACTTAGTTTTTGGGTACTTGCCAGGTTCTTATGGCCTGGATTGGCCACTTTTGGAAACAGGATGCTGGGCTTGATGGACCCTTGGTCTGACCCAGTATGGCATGTTCTTATATTAGAAAATGTTTGGCAATTGTTCATAGAAGGAGCTATTAAAAGCTAGCTGACTCATTCCTTCTGAACTACTTGCTGCCTTCTTCCCGATACTCATTGTACTTTCAAATGAATATATCAATAAAGTTTCAAGCTGCCAGGGTATTCTGCAGTCCTTTCATCCTGCGGAGAAGACAGGCCTTTTTACTGGCCCTTCCAGGGTTCAGCGCCCCTGGGGATCACTTCATGGTCAACAATATGAGGGTTTATCCCCATTATAACCAATACTCAGGACCACAAATAGATCAATATATTGAAGCTTTATTGATATATTCATTTGAAAGTACAGTGAGTATCGGGATGGAGACAGCAAGTAGCTTAGAAGGAATGAGTCAGCTTGCTTTTAGTAGCTCCTTCTCTGAACAATTGTCAAACCCTTTTCTAATATACTTTTTCTTTGCTATTAGCTCAATGCTCTTGGACCATTTTTTGGCACTTATGTCAAGCATTGTCTAACCTCTTGTAATTTTCCAGTTACTGGACTATAAAAATTAGCTGTCACTTCCCCTTTCCTAGCATATGGTTACCATTCTGAAACCTAGACACTTGCCAGCTCTGTGTATTTCTGCTTTTACCCTGGCGCCTAGGGCAATTGCTTCATGATATCTGCGTTTGCAGAGATGCTTGTTCCTCTTGCTCTAGCTCAGCTGCAGCTCTTCCTCACCCTCACAGATTTCCATACACTGGGCCTCTGGACACAAGTTCATTCTGTATGACCTTATATCTTGGTCACTAGGCAGAATTATACAGTATCAAGCTTATGCAGCACTTTTCTTTAGTTGTAGGTTAATAGAGCGGGCTATAGAAGTGCATTGATTTTCTGGGTTGTGGGGATGGTGCTTGGCACTACATAGTTTTAGTTGCTACACGATGCTTGATTTTAAAACTTTCAAGGATGGCTTTCAATTAGATTTTTATAAGAAATACTGAAAGTGTGTCTAGGTCTCATAGTTCTTGATGTCCATGAACTAGAATGAATACCACCTCCTTTATCTTGTGTACATCCTGAAGTGGATGACTTTTGTATGGCTTCATTTCACTATTTTCTCTTAAGAGATATGGAAAACAGCTATTTTTGCCTGTTTTTCTAACCTTTATTAATATTTTTCTGATTTTATTCTTTGGGTTTCATGACAAAGTGATTAATTCATCTTGAAAAATCTAGAAATGCCTTGAAACATCAACGTTTTTCATGTAATGTGCATTTATAGAAAATATGCATGCATGGCTCATCCCATTGAGCCAGTGGTTTTAACATATTTTTTTCCCCACGGGACTGAATTGAAGAAAAACACCTCTGGTGTGCCTTCCTCAGCCCCTGCCTCTTGGTTTTACCTCCCCACCAGTACCCATTGCTCATTTTCAACATCCTTCTTCCCCAGTCCCCACTGTTCACTCTCACCACCTGAGAAGCCTGAGAATACAGGCATCACATAACTTGGTCACTGAGCTGTGCCACACAAAGCAGGAGCTCCAAGATTGAGCCTTCGACTCAGTCACTAGGGCTGCGACCTCCAGGTTTGAAAATCACTGTACTGAGCTACAGTTTAGTCAGTTGCATGGGATACTTATTTTGCAAGTCAGACCAACAGAGGTTCAGTGACTTGCTATTGGTTGCATGTGCATGGTGGAGGTGGGTGTTGAACCTCAGTCTCCAAGATTGATAGCCATGTACTCCATCCAGCTACGTAGAATGCTAGCCTTGAATTTCCGAGGTCAGTTATTAGGGGTAACTTTCAGTAGTTGGTTCAAGATTCATTCATGATTATAAAGAACAAAATCTGTGAACAGGGAGTTACTAACTCATCTGAGATTCTTGGTTTCCATGAATGCTAAATTCCAAGGCTTTCATTATGATTTAGGCTTGGAATGGTATAAACTTGTGCGTTAAAGAATGTCTGTCGAGTGTATGGGTCTTTCCAGCAAGAGTTCATTCAATGTGTGGGTCTAAAGAAATTCCGTGCTACTTATTTAGCTGTGTAAATTTAAAATGATAATTAATGTTTTATATCTTCAGTGAACAAAAACAATGTTTGCCTTTATTAGACTTTTAGGAAACATTTTGAGTAAGTGTATGACGCAGAAGTGCATTGTGTGTAATGTGAAACTTATCTTGACAGTCTAACCATGTAAAGCAAACCCCTGCGATTGTTATAATGAGACTGCTGTCTTAACTATCAGCAGTACAAAAACAGATTATTTAATAAGTTGTTATTGTAAGTGCTGATTAAACATGCTTCTGGAAGTTGCACTAATCATTAGGAAAATGTAAGAATTTCATGAAAAATGCACCTTCTTTCCATTGCAGGCCTATTACTTGAAATGGATCTCATTCAAGTTCATTTAGCCATGACTTAATTGGGTTAGTTCTTTGTCTGAATAAAACTGTCTCTGGATGGGAAATTTTAGAATAGGGAGGCAGATAATAAATGCCATTTCCCCCCCCAAATTCTTTTTGAATACAAACCTCAACAAAGATCTTGCTTTGGAATCTAAATTATAGCATTATTTCCCTTTAGATCTGTAAGGAGAAAAAAACCCTGCGTGTCTGCAAAATTAAACAAGAACTTTTTTGCAAGTTAATGCACCCTCTGTGACTGGAGTAAAATGCATTAGAGCCCATCCAGCCCAGAGCTGTTCATTTACCCACGCTATCCTCTGGTCTTATGTAAACAAATGAGGTCAGTAAAAACAAATATTTTTAGGTAGGAAGCCCATGCTTCACTTGTTGATTTTATGTTGTATGGCCGTTTGGTTTTCTCAACTTAAGTGACCCATCTGGCTGAGTTGATATTGCACGTGCTTTCTAAACTTCCCCAAAATATATATTCCAGTTGGCACTGAATACCATGCTGCTTCTTATTTCTATACTACTAATAGGCATATATGCAGTGATAACTAGATACCAATAAGAGACAGTCCGTACTCTGTGGAATACAATGTAATCAAGACACAGCCAAGACAAGTGAAGGGCGTCTGGAAATTAATTTGTTTTAGGAAACTTTGTTAAAACCCATAGGGCTATGATCAGGGAAATCGTGGATTTGAGATTTTAGAAGTGACTTCCAAAAAGTGAGAGTTTATGGGAGCTTGAATATGGCCAGAGAGGGAGCATGAGGCATCATCTGAGGAAGTCTATTCAAGCCACGCAGTGCAGCAAGGAGACAGACAGGAGAAAACCGACCCAGATTGAGTGCAGGCATGGGAGGAGGAGCTGAGAAACTGAGTAGCTCGTATAGATGAGTAGGGAAAGTGCACACGGCAGAAAGGGATGAGCAACTTGCATGGACGTGGCAACTTTGGCATAAGATAAGTCACCCACCTGAATTTTGACTAGACTCTGGAGAGGGGATTTATGGGAGACCTTTGGGGAGTTGGTTGTGATGAGAGAGTGGAAAAAGGTTTTGGTAAGGTGCTCGGAAAGGATGGAGTTTGATGCAATGTAGAAGATGCCCTGGATTAAGATTCATATATAATGTCTTGGTAATCCTCCTTGAAAGCACTTGCTACGTGGCACTTTCATCTTTATTGCTTATCCAACATCTGCTTTTGTAGTGGTTATACTTAACCAGATAGGGGTTATTAGTAGATGGATGGATACGGCATAATGGCAAAACTAAGCTGAAACCGCCTGGAAGAATGGTGGTAGTGAACAGATACAGTACATGGCAATTACTGCTAAGCTTTGATCAAAATAAAGAAAGAGGAATGGAGCCTTTTTGCTCCACTTGCAGCCTCAGATAAGCAAACCGTCTGTGAAATAAACAGCTGTTGTGCAAAGCTGCATTGATTTTTCATGGTCATGAAAGCAGCTGTAGCCTCGTTTGCAGGACTCTTTTTTTTTCCGGACGGTCATGCAATGGGATTTGGTTTTTCTGTTAGAGGCACAAGGACAGTAGTGACATTAACGTACTGGTGTTTGTGTAGCATGCGTTCTTTCACATAAAGCACAGAATGAAAGTTTGTTAGCATATGAAATAATGCATTGCATGACCAGTGATCTTGAATAATTCTGTTCTGGAGAAAGAGATGTATTGGTCCTCTTTTTGATTCGGAATTAGCTGAATTTTGCTAGCCGAGCTTTTGGGCTTTTGTTGTGTTTCGTTTTCAAACCACTTTGCAGCTAGACGGCCCATAGTTCAGTGCCAGGGATCAGATGTGTTCAGTCGTTGCGTTCCCGAGGAAATAACAGACTGGCATTCCCCGAGAGATGAGCAATGTGCGTCCTTTGTAAAAGGGATTCTTTATTACAGTGTAGCCTCCCACTCCAAGTGAGTCTAAATTATAGTTCTGCAACTAATTTGTATCTCTTGTCATAAAAAGTTAAGAAGATGAGTCATAGGTAATACCACAAAACTTGAGGTCATGCTGTAGCCTCCTTTTTTGTGTGTGTGTTAATATACTGCAGGTGTTTTTTGTGTGTGATCGGAGAATACTTTTTTTTTTTTTAGAATTTTTCTGTTGATCCTGAGAATTTGCATTAAAGTCACAAAGTGATAAATGTTACAAATCATTTCAAGTGCTGCTTTAGAGGGATTCTGTTTTTCACTAGATTAGCTTGAATCTTTTTATTGAATTGTATGATACAGCTGATACACGTGGTCACCACGTGACAAATGGCCCAACACAAGATGCAGCAAATGAAGAAATCCTTGAAGAATTCTGTAACAATAACCATAGGAATTTGGACAAAACTAATTTACTCTCCCTCCCTCCCTCCCACCTAGTAGCCATGTATTAGACCACGAACAATGGACGGTCTGGATACTGCGGTGCGTAACGCGATGCACAGCGAGGTCTGATGTGCCCATACTTACGGAAACGCGGATTCTCAAGAAAGGACATCAGCTTGGACATTAGAAATGGTTTCCATGTTCCACTGGAAAGATGCCCACCTGCGGCAATTGCCTTCTTTCTCTTTTTTTTTGTGGTAGCAGAAATCCACTCCATGACTATTAATGTGAGGAAGTGTTCATCCAAAATGTCTGAGGATTCTAGATGGTTCCAGATTTTGTTTGAAAGTAGAAAATGACACAGCTTTTTTGCATCACCCGACTGCATAAGCCACACTCTGATGCCTTCTTTTCCTTTTTATTAAGCAGTAAATGAAGTCATTTTATTTTACGGATGCATTTAATAAAAGTTACCAGCATTCCATTTATAATATAAATGACGTTGGAAAGTAATTGGCATATTTATATATCTTTATTTCTATTACTTAATATGATGTGGATAAATCAGCTAGTGCTTTCTAAGAAACATGTTTTATTTTAGAAAAGCACTGGATTTCGCCGATCTTTCCCGTGTGAGTGCTGCAGTAACAGTGACAGCCTGCGGGCCTAAGATCTTAAGCTCTTTCATTCTTCCAGAGAATAACAAGTCTCTCCTAAGAGTCTATTTATCTATCAATGGATGCTACCTCCTCAGTAGCAGACCGAGGGCTGGTACCTATTTGTGGAGCTTTTGGAGATGCACCGCAAAGAGCATGTTCTGCTCTGGATGGTTAACAACCTCAGGTCTCCGTTTGCATGGAAAGCGTTGAAATTAATGGCAGTTCCTTTCCGCTCACTTTTGTAGAAAAATACTTAGAAGGGTGAAAGGCAGAGCAGAATCCTGGCGGAGTACATTGCTGTACTCTCTGCTCCCGTGGCGTACCCATGGAACAACTTTGTTTCAGGTCTCAGTGGTGCTGAAGATAGAAATTCACAGAAGAGTTCTAGTGTTCAAAATGAATTTCATTTTCTAAAATGAAAATTCTTTTTAAATAAATGATTTTGGAAGCCACTGATGAATAAGTCATAAGTGGAGTAGCCACTGTAAGAAGTTCTCTTAGGAAGATATTAATTTATTAACCATTGATTAATGTTTGGAAAGGTAATAAAAACCCAGCTTAAATACTGCTTTCAAATCAAATTTAAGGAAGTTAAAAAACCAAAAAAAGTAAAATTCTGAATGGATTCTGTCTGGTTTTCGAGACCTAATTGAGTTTTACAAAATACCTCATGTGCAAAAATAAAATACGAACTTTTGTTACGTAAGCTTGTCAGAGAAATGGCATTCCCTGGGGAATGGTAGATACTGTTAAATAATATTCTTGTCGGAATTTGTAAAGTCTGCTCACCCAGTAACCTGGGGTGAATGCATTTTCTGAGCTGGTGAGGCTGTGGTGTGTGTTTGTCTTCATTCGAGGCCAGGGAGGCGGCAGGGGTGGGGGAGTAAAGGAGGAGCACGAGAGAACTGAGAGGGGGGCAGCAAACATGGGGGAACAGAGAAGAAGAATGAGAATTGAGGTGAAGGAGAGAGTGAGAGAGCATGGGGAGGAGCAGAGGATCAGAGTGGGAGAGGGGACTGCATCTGGATGGGGTAGAAGGAGAGAGCGCATGAGAGGTTTCACCAATTAGGGGTGAGATGCACACTCACCAGGTAAGAAGTGCATCATTATTTACTCCCATGATTTCCCCCCCACGCCACCAAAACATTTTATTTTGTGGTGTGTGTGAGTATACGGCAAGTGCATTTTGTCATTTTATTCCTGGTAAGTCCTAGAAGAATTTTTGAATCCGTGACACATCATGCTTTAGATTTATAAAAGATTGTGGAACGTGATAGTGGCATCAAGAGCAAATGATGGCAATGTAGTAGGTTCCAGAAGCGGAGCCCCCCCATGCGCCAAAGATAATTACAAGCGACAGAGAATAACTTCTGTGGCTGTTTGCAGTGGAAATCTTTGCCTTTACACCGGAGATGTTCTCATTTAGTTCACGTGGACATCTGCCTGAGGTGCTCTGGATGAAAGGGAACAGAATCGATAGGTTTTTGAAATTTACAGTTGGGATGATGATGTAAATCACTTTAGTCCTGTATTTCTTGCGATGGAAGCACTTAAGTGAGCGAGCTTTATAAAACTGAATTACCAGTAATGAAAAGTCTGCGATTGCTGTCCTTCTTGGGACGGGAATGTATGATTTAAAATGAAGAAGAATGGTGTATAATTCAGGTTGCTGCAGGCAAGGCAAATTCACTAGGGTTAGCACAATAGTAAGGGTGATGGTTGACTTTAGCTGTAATCTTCAGATGCTTTCATGCTTTCCCTGGTTCTTGGTGGAATCCTCTGGCAATTGTGAAGCAGGCTCTTCAGAGTTCAGACCTGGTGATTTTGGGATACCAAAGATTAATTACATGCTTGTTTTGATTTCATTTCTTCTTCAGCATGATTTGCTGCTCTATCTTATACTAGCAAAAATAATGTTTGCCTTCTGATGACTCTCCCCCCCCCTTTTTTTTTTTATTTGCCTAGTAAACTTCTGTGAAAGTTGAATGCCTCATTTTATGTAATGAGTTGATACTTCTAGGCTGAAAAAAAATCTTGGCGGAAAGGGGGTGGGATTATCTGTGGATTTATAGCAGGATAGAGATAGAGGGATGGGGAAGGCAGAAGCAGCAGGACCTCGGGTTAGGAGGAGGAGCTGGAAGGAACAGTGGTGACCCCATCCCCCCCCCCCCCCCCCCCCACCAAGCCTGAAAAGTACTGCAGCCACCAGGTTACAGAAAAGGGCAGGCAATGGGAGGGAAATGCTGAAGGGGAGGGGAAAAAATTGTGAGACATTGGGGAGAGGAAAAGTCAAAAGAAAAATAAGCAGGTTAAAACAAACAGAGGGGAAGAAAACTACAAAATTACCCCCCCCCCCCCTCTCACCACCACCACTCCTAAGTATTTTAGATGTTGTCTGTGTTCTAAAAAAGATTTCTGTCTCTGGAAGACAGCGGGGTGTACAAAGGAAAGAGATGACAAAAGCTCGGATAAGGAGTGATATCTCACAAGCGGTCACGCTTTGCATTTGGCAGCCCGGACATGCCCTTAACAGTCTGGACAGGCATAACTGAGCAGACTGGATGGATCGGTCGTTCTTTTTCTGCTGTCATCTACTATGTGCCTGTTTTGTATTACTGTGCTATTTTGCTTTATTTTCACTCTCCCATTCTCGTCCCCTTGCTTCAGTGTCCATTTCTACCCCGTCCCCTTCCCTCTCCCCATCCTCACTAATTCTGCGTGGCACGGGGCAGCCCTACAAGTTGTGATGGTTCCACGGGGGGTCAGCCTCAGGGGCAGCTCCTCTTGGGTCCGGGCTGGCTGCGGTAGTAGCTTCTCTCAGGCCCGGGGCAGCCGTGTCAATGGTGGCTCCTTTTGGACCCAAGTTGGCAATAGGTCCCAAGTGCCCTGGGAAAAGGTAAAGAAGAAAAGCGTATGACAGTGCATGGTTCTTACTTCTGAATATAAATTCACAGGGAACCAAATAATTAAACAACCTTGTTGGGTAATAAAATTAGAGAAAATTGTACCCAGCATGTAATGAATATAATATTTGAAAAATATGCATGGCATCTAAAAATATTCCTCTGGCAACCTTGTGCTGTTAAAGTTATGTATTTATTTTCGCATTTTTGTGATATGACCCCCTGTAGTTCTTCTGCACTGTGAAATGCTTGTATGCAGTCTGATCGGCATCGCCCGGTTCACGTGATAACATTTGTGACATCATAGCCAGTATGGACCAGCCAGTTGTTCACCCTGGATTAAAACAAAGCTCGATAGTAAAACACGGGAAGGGGGCCTTATGGGTTGGATTAGTTCTGGGATTTGTTGAGCCAAAGTGGCAGATGACAGGGCCTGAAATAGCTTACCAGCAGAGGTGGTAGAGGCTGGCACTGTAATGGAATTTCAGCATGCAAGGACAGATATTGAGAGGATAGTGGTACAAGCAGTTGAGAAGTTGGTGGGGGTGGGGTGGCTGATGTTTGTTTGTTTGTTTGTTTGTTTCTTTATTTATTTGACAGTTTTTCTATACCGTCGTTTTGGCGGCACCATCACAACGGTTTACAAATTCCATAATAAAAATATAGGATAAAAAGATTATAATTCAAAAAATGATACTAAAAGTTTAAATAAAATAATAAAATGAATAATAGCATCAAAAGATAAAACTTAAAAACATAATTACATAAATATAAAGTCATTAAGAAAGCATAAATGAAATCAAAATAAAAATAAAAGCATAAAATCATAAATACTACGAAAATACCAACTATTTGCTCTTGGGGTCACTTTCCATTTGTTTAAAAGCCTATGGGCTGGATTTTAAAAGGGTTACGCGCATAAGTTATGTGCGTAACCCTTTTAAAAGGCCTTTTAAAAGGCCTTTTAAAAGGCCTGTTCACGCAGGCCTTTGCTAACTCCAACATTACTTAACTCCCTTCAATCAACATACTTCGCTAGTAATAGCATTAATAGCCACCCCTTATAATGTTATTATATATATTTATAATTATCTGATCTTCATTTTCCTTCTTACTCCAAGTTATTGATTCCCTGTTACATGTAACTGCTTTTCTGCACTATTGTTCAAATTGTAAAGTTTATTTTAATTGCACCCCTGTTTCTTGTGAACCAGCATGATGGGACTATCGTCTTGAATGTTGGTATATAAAAAAACTTAAATAAAAAATAAAATAAATAAATAAATAAAAGCCCCCTGCGTGTGCCGAGCCTATTTTGCATAGGCTCGGCGGCGTGCACAAGCCCCGGGACGTGTGTCGGGGGTGTGCCAGGTGGGCGGTGCGAATTGTGGGGTGGGGCAGGAGGCGTGTCGGGGGTATGACGCTGGCCCGGGGGCATGGTCGAGGCCTCCGGACCAGCCCCCGGGTCGGGTGATGGCGTGCCAGTAGCTCGCTGGCGCGTGCAGAGTTACGCCTGCTTCAGGCAGGCGTAACTGCCGACAACGGTAGGCGGGGTTTAGATAGGGCCGGGGGGTGGGTTAGGTAGGGGAAGGGAGGGGAAGGTTCGGGGGGGTGGAGATAAAGTTCCCTCCGTGGCCGCTCCGATTTCGGAGCGGCCTCGGAGGGAACGGGCAGCGCGCATAGGGCTCGGCGCGCGCTAGGTGCACAAATGTGCTCCCCCTTGTGCGCGCCAACCCCGGATTTTATAAGATACGCGTGGCTACGCGCGTATCTTATAAAATCCGGCGTACTTTTGTTCGCGCCTGGTGCGCAAACAAAAGTACGCGCGCGCGTAAGTTTATAAAATCTACCCCTATGTGTATAACCAAGTTTTCAGGTCCTTCTTAAATTGCCTGTAGTCTTGTTGCATTGTAAGGTTTACTGGCATTGTATTCCAGATTTTTGGTGCTGCGAGTGAAATGGCCCTATCCCTGACCTGTGTGAGATGTGCTGTTTTTATTGACGGAATTGGTAATAAACATTGGTTTAAATATAGGAATTTATTTGCTTATCTACCAGAGAGGGAGACCACTGCAGAGGCCGGATGGATCAATTTGCTCTCATCTGCTGTCATCTATTAAGTTTACTATTTAACTGTGTAGCTCAGGAAGGTACAGAAGAAATACAGAGGAACATCTAAAATAAGTTAAAAATGACTGGACAATAACATTTTGAACTGATTTAGGGTGTGTATTACTAATTGTGTGCACACAGGTGAGCATATTTCTTTTTTTTTTTAGTCTCAGAACGCTGAATTGAGAGTGATCAGGTCATTGGTTTCTTTGAGCATTATATTACAGGGGATTAAAGTGGTTTTAAGATTAAACTTCTGAACACAGATCCCAAAGAATTCAGAGCTATGTCCTGTATTGGAGCAAAACAGCTGTAGCAGTTATCTGTTTTTTAATGCCAGGGTTTGACTACAATGTTGGGTAACACATCCATGATCAAAGGAGGGTTTTTACTGACTGATTTGGCCTGTGGACGAGCTCCCCAGACTGTAAGAAAATGCCCAGTAGGCAGCTTGACCTTCACGGCAAATATTATTACTCTTGGCAATTAGCAGCGATTATCTGTAGTGTGCAAACAGTGCCTCATTGTGCGCTGGACACAGCATAACTCTGTTTTCTGAATAGCCTGCTGTGTTCAAACTTGCTTTCAGTCTGGGGCAGGCCAGGGCCTTCATTTGCAGCCTGGTGTGTCAGGAGGAAAGGGGGAGAGAGTGCCAGTGGTGGATGGGTAATGCAGAAAATAGCTGTCACGTTAACAGATGGGTATTTGGGGGACAGAATTCGGAACGAAGCCACTGAGTGCTCCTTAGAGCAGACATTTTGTAAATATTCAGAGAATACTGGTGGCATTCTGTTCTAGCAATGCAGCAGTGAGCAGTACCTTTCACACCTTGGGGCAGATGAGGTAATGCTCAGTCTTTCTTCCATCAGCAAATGATCCTACAGAGCAATATCTGTTATGAAAATGGAATTCATTTTTCTCTGGACTGTTGCCAGATGCTCAACAAGTTCAAAATTATTAGACTAATGGACCATTGGATATTATTGAAGATTTTCTGTTTTATTTTGCAAGCAGTACGTGGCATTACAGCTCTGAGTTTAGAAGATTGAAAAATTCAGGTTTATCTACATCCGATGGTGCTAGAGCTGGGAGCTATTGTTCTGCTTGTACCTATAGAGCTAGCAATGGTGTGATATTGTCATTGATGTGACTACTTTTATTTATTGTACATACTAAACTGAGGATATGCATAGAGTAGAAAAGTAGCAATGCGGTCCAACTAATGAAAATATTTGAAGATTCTGATTACTATATATCATGTCCAAATAAATTTTCCAGAACCAAGAACATTAGGGGGCTGATTTTCAAAAGGATTTACATGTGTAAATGTAGCAATTTTCAAAAGCCATTTACTCGCATAAAATGCACTTACACGGGTAAATCCTATGGACAATTCAGTGGCATATATTGTAGCAATTTTCAAAAGCCCACTTGTGTAAAACCCAATTTTAAGCACATAAATGCTTTTTAAAATCATGCCCTTTGAGAATAGATATTGAAGAAGTACTGCTACCTAAAAATTGAAACAATCTCAGAATCTTTGTGTGTGTGTGTGTGATAAACAGAAGACCTCACACCTTTCAGTTGTGGTCTTTAAGTCAGGAAAATGTAAAAAACAAACAAAATAAAGTATTTCTCATTTGATTTCCAGCCTGTTAACCATGATAGCTCTCAAAGGTTGCTGCTACTCAACACGAATGCATTTTGTGCTTGGGAGTCCCATCTTCTAGTGCCAGAAGGTTAATTGCCTCACTCATGAACTTACCAGGAAGGTACAATTTGTGGATTCAAGCAGCATTATTCTATTCAAATACTGTGTTTCATGAGCCTAGGGGCTGAAACGTTGCCTGGTTATTCACATAGAACTTTTAGTTTGATTTATAATTGAATCCTACAGATGGCTTGACTTCCCTGGAAAGACATATTCTCAGTTTCTTGCTAATTGTCTATTGGGAGCCTCAGAAAGAGCTGGCCTCTACTTTTGCTAACGATCTAGGAGGTCCATATCCAGAGAGGTTTGTTAAGTTTGAGACTTAGCTGGAGAAACCCTGATATTTCAAATTCCCACCATTCGCAGCTGATACATTTTAGCTAGCTAAGGGGGTCAATTTCTAAAGGGATCACATGTGAAAAGGGACTTTTTGCGTGCGATACCTAGATCAGGGCGGAGTCAGGGCGGCATTGGGGCGGAGTCAGCACCGGAAGGGGAGGAGTCGGGGCTGCATCGGGGCAGGCTCCGCGACAACTTCGCTGACGGCGAAAGGTAAGACTTCTTATCTCCGTCAGTAGCGCGCCCATTAGCACCATCTTTCATGGTGGCACTATTAGGTGCGAAAGCCGGCCTGCCCCCCACTCCCCCCCCCCCCGGTACCGCGCGATTCACTAAGGCCTGCGATTTTAGAAAATCCAGGCCTAAGTCATTACCCGGCTAAAAATTATCTGGTGAAAGAAACAAAAGAGGCAGCTTGAAGGCATTCCTGTGATGGGGTGTAAAGTCGATATTTAGCACCACCTGGTTAAGGTTAGCTAGATAAGTCTGGTCATGGTAGAGATCAGGTTTGAAATAATCTGGGTGCACTTAACCTGCTGAACTTTAAACCCAGCCGGATATTTTCGGCAGGTTCCGTTTTTTGCTGAATATACCAGGCAAGTGTACCTGAGTAACTTGCTGTTGCCTGCCCTGCTCAGTCTGGGCCTGTAAGTGTTCTGTACGACTGTGTAGGGCTGTAACTAGAGGTCTTAAGAAGAATGCCTTTACTGTTTTGTGCTTTAACTTTTTATTTATTAAAATATAATTTCTTTAGTTGATAGCAGTTTGTGGGACACTTTCTGACATGTTGGTGACATGACTTCAGAAGAGGGGTTATGTGAGCATAGTGACTTTGGGGAAAGATAAGTCGCGCAGCTGAATTTAGGACAGATTGCAATGGAGAGAGATGGTTTGCCGGGAGACCTGTGGGGAGCAGGTTGCAATAGTCTAAGTGGGAGGAGATGAGAGAGTGGATAAGGGTTCTGGAAGTGTATTCAGAAAGGAAAGGGTGGATTTTGGCAATGTTATTAAGAAAGAAACGACATGTTTAGCAATGTTTTGGATATGTGTAGAGATGGAGGGAGAGTCGAAGAGGACTCCAAGGTTACGAGCTGATGGGACAGGGACGCTGACCTTGTTATCCACAGAAACAGAGAACGGAGAAAGGGAGGAGGTGGGCTTGGTTAGAAAGATAAGGAGCACCATCTTCATCATGTTGAGTTTAAGGTAGTGGCCGGACATCCAGGCAGCAATGTCATAGAGGCAGGCCAAGATCCAGGATTGGTGAAATTTCTGGTGTACATAGGTAGATCTGGTAGTCATCAGCACAAAAATGGTATTGAAATCCATGAGAAGAAATCAGAGCAACAAGGGAATTAGTTTATAGTGAGAAGAGAAGAGGGCCCAGGACGGAGCCCTGAGGCACACCAATTGATAGTGGAATGGCAGTAGAGGATGAACCACTAGAGGAAATGCTAAAAGTGTGATGGGAGAGGTAAGAAGAGAACCAAGACAGGACAGTCCCAAAATCCAAGTGAGGACAGAGTATCAAGGAGTAGATGGTGATGAACAGTGTCAAAAGCAGCAGACAGGTCAAGGAGGATAAGGACAGAGTAAAGACCTTTGACTTTAGCCAAAAACAAGTCATTGGAAAGTTTGGCAAGGGCTGTTTCAGTTGAATGAGGGCGAAAACCAGACTGGAATGGATCAAGAATGGCTTGAGATGTAAGAAAGTCAAGACAGCGGTGGTGAACAGCACATTCAAGTAGTTTGGAGGCAAAAGGGAGAAGGGATATGGGACAATAGTTGGCAGAATAGGTAGGATTCAGGGAGGGTTTTTTTAAGGAGTGGTATGATTACAGCACGTTTTGAAGGCAGCAAGAACGGTAGCAGAGGAGAGAGATAGAGGATGGGACAGATAGAAGGGATGACTGCAGTGGAGAAGGAGATGAAGAATGGGTGGGGACAGGGTCAGAGGAATAAGTAGTGAGTTTGATGGAAGAGAGAAGATGAGCAGTGGCAGAGGCTAGGGGAAGGGTAGAAGAAAGAGGTAAAAGTGAAACTGTTGAGAACTCAAGACTACTTTTGTAAATCTTGCCATGGAAGAAGAAAGCCATAGTCTGGGCAGATAGAGAAGGGGAGGAGGGAAGTTTGAAGAGGGAACTGAGAGTGGCAAGAAGAAGGCGAGGGTTGGATGTAAGACAGTTTGTCAGTCAGATGGACATAGTAGTCTTGTTTGGCAAATGCAATAGCATACCGGAAAGTGGTCAACATGACTTTCACATCACTTCCTACATGGGTATTGAAGTGGTTGCAAAACCTGTTACTGGAACATTAAGAAGGATGATGTAGGGCACGAGATTTTGAGACCATAAAGATCCCTTAACAACATTGTCCAACTTGAACCGTTTTTGTTTTCCTTGTATCGCTGAGATGTAGTTTGTACCTCGTTTTTCCTTGCAGTTGTTGCTATTGAGAGATTAAAAAAATATTCCATACGTTCAAGTTAGTGTCATGTATGTATAAACCCCCCCCCCCACCTCTTCTCCCCTCTTGGGAAGGGGGGGGGTCACACTTCCATACCCTACACAGCACTAGCCCACTTATAGCAGGGATGGGGGACATAGGTTCTGTGCTTTGGGGGCAGGATGTATCTGTCGGGCCCTAAGAGGATCACACTCAACCAGCCCACCCAAATAAACTAGTACACTCTCAAGGTGCTGTGTTTCAAAAAGATAGGAAAATTGGAAAAATCAGCACCTACAAACTCAAAAGCAGCCCAGAGTATTCAGTCCAGAAATAGAAAACTGTTTCTTTCAAAATCTTACACAGGCAGACCCGGTTATTATACTGCTGAAGTTCACTCAATATTTGGAATCTCCCAAAAGCTGTCAACTCCTCAGTCCCAGGGGAAAAGTTCAAGAATCTTTCTCTTGTTTATAAGTGACTCACACATGGCTGGCTGGCCCAAGGCTGCTTATCCCATGGGAGAGTTGGCTCTTTGCCGCTTGCTGAAGAGAACGCCTCTCTTCCATGGATCTGATGGTAAGCCTGAAATAGAGCACAGCCCTTATGCTGCCTCTCCCCAGTTCTCACACCTACACATCTTTCTATTTTCAGATCTCCTTAGACTTCCCTCAGAGACTTGTAGAATCATCATATATACAGGCCTCCTCAGTGATCCATCTGCCCAATTATCTCCCACCACCGGAACATTAGATAAGGCGATCTCTTGTGCATATAAGAGAGAAGATGTAAATTTCTCAGCTGAAGAAAATGAATGATGTTTTCATTTGTTTAAGAGCAAGTACAAGAGTATGATTGAAATAGAGAAAGATGTTATGAAGGCTGGCAAACACCAGTCTGGAAAGAAAACCTGTAGCTTGTGGCTGCAGCTCTGTATTATTATGCATAGATTTATTTATTTATTTGCATTTATAGGCCATTAATGCCTTAGCCCAAAGCGGCTTACAACTCAGCATACACATTCCAACATAAAACAATAAAACAACCACAAAGAAAAATATAGTAAATATAAAATCTGTAAACTATATCACAGTTACTGAAAAGATTAAATAATTTAAACAAAACCATAACACTTTGTGCTAAAAGATAAAAACCAAATTAAAATTAGTAAAAACTTGCTTAAAAAATGTTTTTAGTGCAGATTTAAACAACTTTGGACCCTCAATTACCCTGACTTCCAAAAGAAGGGCATTCTAAAGGCTGGGTGCTGTGATGGAGAAAACCTTGCCTCTTTAATGGGAGGAATATCAAGTAGTGCGCTTTGCAAAGATCTTAAGAGTTCTTACTGGTTCATATGCTTGGAGTATTTTATTTGCGCATGGCAACATTTTTAATTTTAAGAGTTTGTGGGTCAGCATGGCAACTTTATACTTAATTCTCCATTGAACAGGCAGCCAGTGGAGACCGACAAGAACGGGTGAGACATGGTCATTTCTGCTTATGCTAGTAATTAATCTTGCAACATTCTGCAGCAGTTGCAATGGTTTACTTGAGGAATCAGGGAGGCCAATGTATAGTGAATTGCAATAATCCAGTGCAGTAGGTAAAAATGCCTGTACTACTGTCCGAAAATTATGAGGGAGTAAAAGTGGCTTCAAATCCCTTAATAAGTGCAGTTTATAAAAATTGGCACAGATCACAGTTCTTATCTGCGGTATACAATGCAATTTGGAGTCAATAAGTATTCCTAAACTGCGCGCAGTCTTTGAGATACAAATAGGAATGCCCTCGAATTGAGTGGTCAAAGGAACCTCAATTAAATCCTTGTGCTGATTAACTATAATTTCTGTTTTTGCAAGACTGAGGGTAGCTTCTTGTAGCTAAACCATTGTTTGATGCTATTTATACAATTAGAAATTCAGGCTGAAGTATCAGACCAGGATTTGGCAAGTGGAATAAAAAAACTGGCCATCTTCAGCATAGATATGATAACCGGTGCATAGGGTAGAAAGAACTTGACAAATTAGTGCCAAAAACAAGGCCAACAGGGCCAACCCCTGAGGAACGCCCGAGTGCATCAGTAACCAATCGGAGCCTCTCCTTCAGCAGGTATACTGGAAGAGGAGCATTTTTTAAGATGGCTCGGGCCATCCATTGCTCCTACCATGTGACAGGGGCCGACCAAAGGCACCGGTAGCCTCTGTCACATGGTAAGGGCAAAGGGCCACCGGTGCCATTTTGATTAGTGGCAGCCGATGGCTCGAGAGGGGGAGATCACTCCCAGGACCCCCGCGGGACTACCAGGGACTTTCGGTCAGTCTTGGGGGGGTCGGGAGGGTGGGGGTTTGTAATTAATTTAATTTGAAGGGTTGGGGTGGGTTTGTTTGTTTTTTTTTATGCGCCCTTTCTCACCTCCCAAAAATCGATAGGAAAACCCCACAAAATTTTGTGGGTTTTCTTTTTGTTTTGTCAGGCCCCCGAAATGCGACGAAATAGGAAATATTGCCTTTATTTTCTATTTCATTGCAAATGAATGCACATCCCTAATCATTATTGTCCTCAAAGTTTTGGCATGCGTTTTACCTCACTATAAAGGCTTTATTTGCATTTGAAGTCCCCGGCCCCCCCCCCCCCCCCTCGCCTAACATCAGCTGAATTGGACATGAAAATATTTGGCCCTGTTTCCATGGCAAGGTGGGTGGATGGATGAATAATTACCTTTAGGAGCCCTTTCTAAAAGCGGTTTTGAGCCCAGTAACGATACTCAGATTGCCACCCTCTGTGAGGACCACATCAAGGGGTCTGCTTTGTGCTTGGTGGTCATAGATTTATCTTTGGCAGTCTAAAGACTGCTTTGCTCTTCTCTTTATTTGCAGTGGCTTACTAATTCCATGTTCTATGAACATAGATAGTAAATAGGGGACTTGGCAAGTCATTTGTTTTGAAATACAGGTTGGATAAACTAGAATTGGTCCAAAAATTGTGTATTTCTTTATTTTAAAGGAAACATCTTCCGAAGCTACTGTTTCTTATATAGTTTGAGTTGCTGGCTTATCTCTTCATTTAGTCTTTCATTTATGAATGAATAATTCTTTGCTTATGTGATTATCTTGGGGAAAACTGAAATATTAAGTAGTGTGTGGAACAGTTGAATGCTCTGTTAAGGAGCGGGAGATCTTCTTTAGCTTGTTGGAAGCTCGGCAAACCCTGGGGCTTTAGTGTACAGGCCTCCTTTGTTGAGCATTGAATGCTTGTTTCCTTAATAAAGCAATTTTACACAGGAAAGATGTATCAAATTATAGAGCTATTGCCATGGGGTACTTTCTAGTGACTAATGCAGGGAAAGCGATGTGTTCAAATTAGATTTAATAATCAACCCCCCCTTCCTGCTCCCACTATGTTAACTTTGATTGAGGTAAGGAATAAAAATGTTCCGTAGCTTCACGAATCCACCTCACTTGTAATAGGTGGGGAAAAAAATAATTAGTAAGAAGCAGATGGCATAGCTTCGTTTCATGTAATTGCTCTTCACTGATTCAGAAGGCATTATTTTAACAGTCAGGACTTGATTTTTTTCTAAAGGAATAAAGCAGGGTTTCCTTAACTCTGAGACTTGGGATTATTATTTTTTTCTGTTCAGTTTTTTTTCTAATGACTTCTCGGTGAAAAGTAAAAGATTTAAAGCTACTAGCAAAAAATGATTTAGATAAAACAAACCTTCCTTTTCATTGTTTGTTATTTTTGTGTTATTCCTGAGCAGTTATTAGTCGTTGAAGATTTTGATAGCTGTTGCCCCCTCCATTATTAAAGCAAGGAGATGCTGCTGCTGAGTGTCCTTGTAGTAATCTCAAAAATGAAAATATGAAATAAATGTGACCCCCCCCCCTCCCCCCAAATTTTAATCGAAGTGCCAAGGGAGGAGGAACACCATAGATGAAATACATCCACCCAGATACCCAGTGTAAGTAAAGAGTGTATGAATGCAGCTCCACCATGACGCTTGAAAGGTGGGCAGGGTCCTTCGTGATTCCTTTGGGGACTGCTTCAAACAACCCCAGCCCCAAATACCACTCCTGCGGTAGTGAAAAGTTTGGAACATATGGGTACTTTTCATCCCATACGACTCTGTTCTTTGCCCCGTAATCCCCTGAGCCTTGCTAATCTTTGTGGTGGGTATATTTCTGGACAGCTGAACCGGCATTATCCCTGGGGATTCATCCCAGATGTCACTCAGTCGCTCCTTACAGAGTAAATCTATATCTTCATCATCATCCCCATCACTCTGACCTTCCCCACTGAATCCTCTTCAGGAGTGTCCTTCCTCCCACAGAATGGGATCCAGGTAGAAACTGGGCCTGAGGTAACCCTCACTGCTCCTTGGACCATGTCAGTCTTTCCAATACACAAATTACGGGGACCAGAGCCGACAGTATCTCAGGGGATATTCTCTCTTCTTCTGATGTAGGGAAAGGAGCAGGTTCTACCACAGACAGAGTGGGCTAGTGGAGTTAAGGACAAAACCACTGCATTGACCTGTAAATATTTACCATCTGGAGGTGAAGGGCCTTACAGAGCTTCCAAACCCTCCTGTCTGTAAATCACACAGTAGGCCTTGTCTTTCAACAAACTGCTCACCAACACCACATAGGGGCACATTTTAAAAGCCCTACGCGCGTCGAGCCTATTTTGCATAGGCCCAGCACTCGTGCAAGCCCCGGGACGCGCGTATGTCCCGGGGCTTGAAAAAAGGGGCGGGGTGTGGGCGGGGTGGGGAGGGGGCATGGCCAGAGGCGTGCCAGCGTGCGCAACCTATGCCTGCCCAGGCGCAACTTAAAAAATAAAGGTCAGGGGCAGTAGGTAGGGCTGGGGGGGCGGGTTAGGTAGGGGAAGGTGGGGGGAGGGGTGGAAGGAAAGTTCCTTCCGAGGCTGCTCTGATTTCAGAGCGGCCTCGGAGGGAACAGGGAAAGCCATCAGGGCTCCCCTAGGGCTCGGTGCGGGCAAGGTGCACAAGTGTGCACCCCCTTGCATGCGCCGACCCAGGATTTTATAACATGCGCACGGCTGCGCGCGCATGTTATGAAATTGGGCGTAGATTTGTGCGCGCCGGGTTGCGTGCACAAATCTACGCCTCGCGTAGGTACTAAAATCTGGCCCACAGGTTCTAGTCAATAACAGTGCTGGTCCGGTGGTGGTGCCTCCTTTAACTGGAGCAAGTGCCTCTTCCGGTATTAATCTTGCTCCCAAAATGGCTTCCTGAATGGAATCAGGCAACCGCTTACTGGCAGGCCTAACCAGAACTTCACCAGGTGCTCTGGCTCTTACATTGGGTCTTTCCTTTATGCTGATGGTTGGCTCTTCCTGCAAAACCACTGAAAGCCTTAACACCAGCATGTCCCCAGCTGGTATAGTTGAGATGCCAGATAAAAACCCTAAGACTGTCAATATAAATGCTTTTTGGGTGTTGGCAACCCTGCTCATGGAGAAGGGAGGTGGGTCAGAGGATCAGCAGATTGCAAGGAAGGAAGGGCCCAGGAAGCTGTCAGAGGCTGGTGTGAGAGAGATTGAGGTGACCTGAACTGACTACTCTAGATGGGAAAAGAAAGATTGGAGAATCTGCTTCTTGGGGTGTGTAGCACTGTTGAATGATTAAGAAAGGAAAATGAAGTACCTGATTCACTAAGGGTTTTTCACATGGACATAAAATGGGAGAAAAGCCTAAATGAATCTGGCCCTATGTGAAAATATCCAATCTATTTGGGACTCCTCAAGACCTTCTTTGAAAGAGACAGTAGTGTGCAGTAGCCCCCCTCACCTTGGTCCGCCTGTTCTTCCTGACTTGTGTGATGATTCACTTATATGTGTGCTTCAAAAAGAAGGACAATTTCTAGATTTCCTCCAGTAGGAGCTTTTGGGAGAGTTAGAAATGGCATGCTACTAAGATGGATGCCCGGAAGGGACTACAAATCCCAGAAGTCTTAGGACTAGGTTGCTAGGATGATTTAACATAGAAACATGATGGCAAAAAAAGACCTTATGGCCTATCCAATCTACCCATCCATTCAATTAATTTGGAATCACTTCCTTAGAGATCCCCTGTATTTATCCCATGCTTTCTTGTCAGCTACTGTTTTTGCCTCCACCATCTCCACTGTGAGGCTGTTCCATGCATTCACCACCTTCTCTATAAAGAAATATTTCCTAAGTAGGCAGGTGTGGCAGGTGGTGGTGGTGGTGGTGGCGGGGGTGGGAGGGTAGTGGTGGCAGGTAGTAGAGAGGCACACACAGGAACCCAGCACTGCAGGAGGAGTACAGGTGCAGAATGTGAGAAGCAGCTCAACCCAAGAGCTTGGTGAAATGGAGGAAGAGTCAGAGGACCCAGATCCAGAAGAAGGATTTAACAAGCAGCCCACAAGATTAAGTTAAGTGAAGATTTCCTTTCTAGAGAGAGAAAGCTAAGCTTCAGGGGCTGTGTTTTTCTTTTGTGAGGATTTAAGTAAAAGAAAAAACTTCCTAGAAGTCCCGAGGGGGACCAGATAGAGCTGCACTATGAGAATGCAGGTGTTTGTGGGGGTTTTTTAATTCAGTTAGCTAGTGCTGAGGCAAATGACTGCTTATTTACTAAGTGGTAGGACCTGTTGCAGCTTAAGTGGGAAGCCGTGGTCAAGGTAAGGATTCTTATGCCAAAGTAAAGCGGAGACAGAGAGGGAAGCCTAGCAGGGCTCTGACGTTGTTTGTTACAGTTGCCTTGGGAGGAGATTGATTTGAAAGTAAGGGGCTTTAAGGAATATGGAGAGACTGCAGCCAGCACAGGGACGGTGACTTTCAAATCGGCGCGTGGGCGCACACGTGCGCATGCTCTGGCCCGTGCCAAGGGACGTGGTCCCTTTATAACTTGCGCAGCACCACTGCAAAGTTTTATTATGACTTCTGCCTTGAGAGCTCTGCTCCTGCCTCTCTGTGAGGAGCGATGTGAATCTGCTGAAGTGAAAAGGTGCCCTGCTGTGTTTTCACTTTTCAAAAGGAGGAAAAAGGAAAGCATGACTGTGCAATCAGAGGGATTGAGACCATGAAGCTTCTGGGTCCTGGGAGCAGGGGGCTGAAGCCAGCCAAAAAGCATTGGGATTGAAAGCTCAAGGGGGAATGGAGTTACTATAGAGGAAATCCCCAGCCATGGTGAATGTCTCTGACTTAAAATCAGATATGTAAAGTGGCCTTTAGAGCCCGAAGTTAGGTTGCTAATGGAGCTGGGGCAAGTAGTCTAGACTACTGGGGCACCTCTGTCATTCCCAGAGAGGCTGAAATGAGATGACATGCGTGGTCCTTGTGGGAGTACAAGGATTGCAGATGAAAGGAGCAGTTCTGCAGGCTAATGCTGAAGAAAGAAGAGGCACTAGAGGTGTGGAGTGTTATTCGCTTGAGAGTAGTTGAAGTGACTCCAGGGTCAGCCGTGAGCACAACCAACCCATGTTCGAGGGTGGGGGTGGTGAGTCGTGAGGCACCCCATTGTAAGCCTTGACTAAAACAAGGAGCCACTGCCCCTGCAGTTCATCCAGTGGCCATGCATAACGCTTGTGGTAGTTCAGCTAGGTTTTGCCAAATTTTTATCCGTTTCGGTCTCCCTTTTTGTCCGTTTCGGTCTCCCTTTTTGTAACCTGTCTGATGTAGGTTGTGACCTTGATATTCCCTCCAAATGGTAAAAGGCCCCTTTCACTGTTGTTTTAAGAAGGAAGGAGCCATAGTTAGCAGACACACTTGTCCTGTTCTGTTGTTGTAACCTCCACCCTCTTTTCTGGAGGTCGCCTTCGGGGACAGCAGGGGTGTTGTGTTTCCTTCTGCAGCCAGGGGATCAGTCTGGTGAGGGGGGGGGGGGGGGGGGACCAGATGTTAAATCTGGGAGGCCTAGGGGAAGACTTACCTGGTTTCCACAAAGTCCACTGTCCACCCCAGGGATTGGTTCCAAACAAAGAAATGTTTCTTGTAAATCCAAAGAGTACCAGACAGTCGGATTAATCTTGTAACGCTGGACACGGTCCATTTGAAACAACTCCTTCAGCCAGCTCCAAAGCTTCACTGGGCAGGAAGGAGCCCACTCCCGGGTACCGCGTGCCTCTAATCCTTCAAGGCAGTTTTATTCCATGCAATGCTCACTCTGCTGGAGCAGTCACAGGAAGAAGCCCACCCTTTTCCTTGAAAGCTTTCTAATCCCGATAGGCCCCCTCCCCTCTCAACATTAAACTGCAACTTGGAATTTCTTATGTTCCTTGCTGCCCTAAACCTGTTTGCCTCAGAAGCCCTGTCTGTTCTCAGGACTGAGAACAAGAAC
This sequence comes from Rhinatrema bivittatum, assembly GCF_901001135.1. Taxonomy (NCBI): domain Eukaryota; kingdom Metazoa; phylum Chordata; class Amphibia; order Gymnophiona; family Rhinatrematidae; genus Rhinatrema; species Rhinatrema bivittatum. Next base: position 449,566,550 of record NC_042615.1, on the reverse strand, counting down.
CCTAGGTGCCGGAGGGGGCACCTTTATATAGATTCTCCAATGTTACCCATCCTTTACACGTCTCCTCTCGTATCCCCCCCCCCCCCCCCCCCCCCGTGCTCCCCCTCACTTAACCAGGAAGGGTGGTGGCAAAGCACACAGATCCTGCAGTTTGCATGAGCTCTGAAACAGCGCAACCTCATCCCCCTCAGGCCCCCTCCTTACAGGGGATGTGTGCAGAGGGCAAGGGTTCTGCACTTCACACAGTACTCCCTAAACTCTGGGCGAACCCTGGAGAGCAGGAACCATCCAGAAAGCTTCAGAACCTGTTGAAGAACAACACTGGTAACCCTGGGTAGGGTTACATTATGTTATGCTATCAAGCTGTGAATGATGTGATAAAACCAGATTTTGGCACATTTAAAATAGACCTTCTGCTTGCGTGAAATCTCTTGGACTTGTTTCTCACTGAAGCTGTTACTTTTTCTAGCTGGTAGAAATCTCATGCTGGTACTACAGTCAGCTGCCACATCTACTTTCTGGACGATTTAAAGAAGAAAAATGCTAGCAAACTTTCAAAGGAAAATCAGTGTTAGAAATTGTGTAATTTAATTTTGAAAAATTCGGAAGAGGCATCTGAATCTGTTGTGTACATACCAACTTAGTGGCTCCAACCAAAAACAAATGTAATTTTTTCTCTTGTGGGCACTGTATCTTGGCTGAAATTTTAAAACAAAGTAAGGTCTTGAAAAAAATGTCAACAAAGGGCTAGATCCAGGTTTTGGGCAAAAAGAGTACAGAAAAGCTGAGAAGCACTTTGTTCACAAAATTGTAAAATGGTGTACCTTTTGCCCATGGATTTAATAACCTGCAACTTTAGGAAAGGGGAAAATATCCACAGAAAAATATTGCTCAAGTGAAAAAAAAATCTGCAAAATGTGCTGTGGTACTTTTGTTCAAAAATGTTGTATTTCAGAATTGGACAGTTGTTCCACAGCACTATTTTTTTGTGAAAGCTTTCATTTGCACACGTTTTGCTGTGGGACTTTTTACCCTTTCAGAAGCTGCAGGGAATGTAAATCCTTGTGCAAAAGATGTGATAGTAAATCCAAGCTGCCAGGCTTTTGGATTATTTTTTGGACATTATTTTTGCCCCAAACTTAACATTTGCCTCTAATTCCATTGTAGGATATTAGAGGGAATGTGAAGTCTGCGTCACAGATATGTTGACGCAACAGAAATCATAGTTGGAGCCTACTGGTTTCCTGCGGCCGATTTTTCAAGATCCCAAGGCAAGAGTTTACAAATTCTGAGGCAGATTTTTCAAAATTATGTGGCAATTATGGGACAAATTTTGCATAAAGATTCACACCTTTGACTATACAAAAAAGTCAGGGTTTTTTAAATTGAAAATCATTCACATTGTTCTAAACAATATTTAAATAAATAAAATATGTACTAAGTACAAAAAACTGTTTATCGTTAAGGTCTGGGTTTATCAAAATGCACTAAATATTGCATGTGATAGGAAAAGGGGTGTGTTTTATGGTAATAGTGCACTTTGTGATAAACAGCCTATCTTAGTGCTTCGCATAGGTATTACTGCAGACTGTGATAACTTTTTCACACTTTGTGGTAAGTACCACAATTGTTGCAATTCCTACCTATAACCACTGGGGGGGGGGGGGGGGGAGAGAGAGAACCTAGCCATAAGGCCCTCATACTAGGTAGGTATTTATACCTCTATAGGAGGCCCACCTAGCTACTCGAGGTGAGGTTTAGGTATTAGTGTAGAGGTTAGGGGCCACTTTGACATTCAGAGTGCGACGTACGAACAGAACAGTGTACTCTTGTGAAGATTTGATGACCTTCGGAGTGAGGAAACTCACCCAAAGATGAGATTTGTGCAATGTTCTCTCAACCTAGCTTGATGGAATCTCTATCTGGGTAACATCTCTCTCTCTTTCTCTCCTCTCTCTCTCAGCTTAAAATACTGAAAACACTATTTGCAAAAACATCGCAAAGTGATATAAAGCCATAATCACATGGCTTAACACAAATGAAATGCAATATGGCTTCACAAAGCCAGCCCACTTGGCCAGATATCCCACCCCAAACTCCTCCCCTTCTCCTAATTTGCATCGCACCATGCGTTATGATGTTTTCACATGCGTTAAAGATGCTTTTCATATGTGAAAACGCCTTAATGCATGTGAAAACTCCATATAGCCCTTTGATAAATGACCCCCTAAGAGATCTAAGTTACAAACTTTTAACTGAAATATCACTTTAGTTTGGAATTAAAATAGTTCAACCATCCTTTTCATATTTTCATGAGAAATCCTTGTTGCCTTTCCAAATATATGAGCTTCTGTATGCTCAAAATGTCCTTAACATCAGCGCTTTGTCCTGCTGTTAATTACACAGAAAGATATGTGTGCATATAAAGGACACATGGTAGCAGATATAAAAAGAGATTTCATTAGCACAAGTTGAAACTTGTCAGCAGTAGTGCCAGTCATCAAAGCTTCTATGAATTGAAATTAATGCCCCCCCCCCCCCCCCCCCGCCAGCTGTTAGACATCAGCAGTTGCAGACGTCTAAATTGTATATGATTGGCCACTTATGCAAGTGCAAGAACCTTTGTATAAAGATGATTTTCTTCTAAAGGGGCAATAGTCCATCCTGGAATTATATCAAAATTATCTTGGGTGGGGGACACTATAGTGAGTTCATGGTGGCAGGCATGTTTTTGTGAAGCTCCGACCATCCTGGGGCTGTTTCTTAACCTTTATCCCTAAAAAAGGCTCATTTTCTGTGTGGAGGGAGACTACGGCAATACACCTGGAGATATTTTAACTCTTACTGTCCTCCCCGAGTAAATTGAACTTACTGCAGTGTGAACAACCGGTGCGCCCACAGCTCGCAGGACAGCCAGATCACAGATTTCTACCATGAAGCTGGTAATGATGAAGGCCTAAGCGCGGGGGGGAGGGTGAGGGGAAGAGAAAGCTTGTAGAGTAGAGGACCCTACACAGGCTCCTGCTCAGGCACTGATGGCTCAAATACTGGGCAAAATTAGATGATAAATGGCCAAAGTGACCAAGGAACTAGGAGATGTTAAAAACATCAATACATGAGTTTAAGGAAACTATTGACACCATAGGCCCTAGAGTGAATGACTTGGAAAATCAGGTCTCGGCCATAGAAGATTGGGGAAACTTCGGCAGCAAACTCGCTGGTGCTCCTGAAACAACAAGTGAAAAGGGAGGAGCGTGGTGGTTACTCTCTGCACCTTAGTGGAGAAACTTACATATCTACTGTGAAGGCAAATGTTCATATATGACAGGGTTTGGGCAACATATTGGTCATATTGGATGGAACAGAATCGGTAACCATCTATATTGTGTGTAGATATGCTTTATTTAAAACGGATCTGAGAAATATGATTATATAATTGGTGTAGTGTATGTTAATGCCTTACTCAGGGGTCTCTCTCTCCCCGGTGTATATAAGTATTTGCTTATAAAGACATGTCTGATGCAGCAGAGATGATCTTGAGGAATATTGTAATCTCTCTCAACTGTATGTATTGGTTTTCATTGTGGTTGATAGAAACTAAAAATAAAAAGTTATAAAAAAAAAAATCATCCTTGGTTTGATAAAGATTTAAATGATCTATGAGGAATCAAACATTATGACTGCTTTCTTAGTGCACTCCACTCCCCATCCTCTCGTTTACTTGAGGGAGAGGGCTTGTGGAAACAGAAGGGGAGGCTGCCTGCAGGCCGTTTGTGAGAGGAAGAGCTGGAGCTGGAGCAGGGATTAGAGGCAGGCAGGCAGGCACCCTGAGGCTTTCTTCAAGAGATTACAGTAAGAGATGTGAAAGCTTTTGGAAATGTTGATTCTGTGACAAGTTGTGAAATATGCGACATCAAGCTAATTATGCGGTTTCTTGCATGGCTACATCATCACGAGAGGCTAGGGGCATAGACCATAGATTGTTTTTTGTTTCTGTTATAGCGTATATGCTTTTTTTTTTATTAGGGCCATGCAAATCCTCTGCTCAGTTTGCAACGGTGGCCAAAACAACCCCCAATAGAATGCTAGGAATTATTAGGAAAGAATGGAGAATGGTGCAACCTCATTGTGGGGCGGATTTTCAGAGCCCTGCTCGCCTAAATCCGCCCAAATCCGGCCGGATTTAGGCGAGCAGGGCCCTGCGCGCCGGTGAGCCTATTTTACATAGGCCTACCGGCGCGCGCGCAGAGCCCCGGGACTCGCGTACGTCCCGGGGTTTTCGGAGGGGGGCGTGTCGGGGGCGGGACAGAGCGCAGCGGCGTTTTCGGGGCGTGTTGGCAGCGTTTTGGGGCGGGTACGGGGGCGTGGCTACGGCCCGGGGCGGTCCGGGGGCGTGGCCGCGCCCTCCGTACCCGCCCCCAGGTCGCGTTCCGGCGCGCAAGAGGCCCGCTGGCGCGCAGGGATTTACGCCTCCCTCCGGGAGGCGTAAATCCCCCGACAAAGGTAAGGGGGGGGGGGGGCTTAGACAGGGCCGGGTGGGTGGGTTAGGTAGGGGAAGGGAGGGGAAGGTGAGGGGAGGGCAAAAGGAAGTTCCCTCCGAGGCCGCTCCGATTTCGGAGCGGCCTCGGAGGGAACGGGGGTAGGCTGCGCGGCTCAGCGCGCGCCGGCTATACAAAATCAATAGCCTTGCACGCGCCGATCCAGGTTTTTAGCAGATACGCGCGGCTCCGCGCGTATCTGCTAAAATCTACCCCTGTGAGTATTTGAAAATCTACCCCTGTGAGTATTGTGTGCAGTTCTAGTCATCACAGCTCAAAAAAGAGAGCAGAATTAGAAAAAGTACAGAGAAGGGCAAAGAAAATGTTAAAGGGAATGGAACAGTTCCCCTAGGAAGAAAGGCTAAAGAGGTTAGGATTCTTTAGCTTGGAGACGAGACGGCTGAATGGAGATACGATAGAAGTCTATAAAATAATGAATGGAATAGAACATGTAAACATGAATTGATTGTTTACTCTTTCAAAAAGTACAAAGACTAGGAAACATTCAATGAAGTTACTAAGTGATAAATTTAAAATTAATAAGAGAAAATATTGATTTACTCAACATATAATTAAGACCTGGAATCCATTGTTAGAGGATGTGGTGAAAGCTGTTAAAAAAAGTTTAGACGTGTTCCTGGAAGAAAAGTTCATAAACCATTATTAAGGAGGACTTGGTGAAATCCACTTCTTATCCCTAGGATAAGCAGCACTGTATCTATCAGTCTTTAGCGTTCCTTCCAGGTACTTGTTACCTGGATTGGCCACAGTTGGAAACTGGATACTGGGCTTGATGGACCTTGGTCTGACCCAGTATGGCAAATTGGATGTTCTTATTTTCTAAACTTATTCGAGTTTAGCTAAGAATGCTGCAAATCTCACCGAAATTGCCATATTCTTTTCTTGGGTCTCCTTCAAGTGTTATTTGGATGGAACAATACTGTGCAATAGTCCCGTCACAATGACCTTGTCTGGAGGAGATTCTTGACTACAGTACTGGAGGGTTAGAAAGTAAGATTTAGAGTGAGTTGATCATACCTCACCTTTGATATACTTTCATAAGATTAACAAGATAGGGATACTGAGGCTTTGAGAGGATTTTGTTGTTGCTCTGTCCATTTGATTCAATTGGTGCTGAGGATTATCAGCAGAAGCAGGGAAAAGCTCAAGATCGGACCTCTATGTGAAACACAGAGAATATGAATTTTACCTGGGAATAGTACCTTTCAGGTACAACTGGTCATTACCTTTATCACTAAACAATTGACTGTCTTATAATGATTTTTGTAACCGAACCTTTTGTGGCACCTGTTAGAATGTACTATAGTACGCACTCACCTACTTAATTTATGTGCCTACATGTAAACCGTTGCAATGGTATATAACTTAGCGATGGTATAGAAAAGATTCTAAATAAATAAATAATCAGGTAACTTGCTGTGAACAGGTGCAAGTGTCATTTGAAATTCCCAGATGGTGCGCATGTTATATTTAAAGAAGCATTTTAAAAGCTTCTTGTCACTACGGATGCCCACCAGCTCAGTGACAGTGCTGCCCGCTGCTAGGCGAATGGTCCCTGGTTTGATAAGGATAAGGTCTTTCACTCCTCGGATTAGCTGTGGCTGGAGCTGGGGATGCTACGAAAGTGTCAGGGTTGTCAATAAGGTTGATATCTGCTGGCCGGATTTAAAGCCTGTAATGTAGGCATCCTGGAAGGTGCACTGGTGCATGGCTCCCGGCCTCAGGACCGATGCTGAAATGACCAGATTGCGAACAGCAGGAGGATCTGTTAAGATAGGAGGAAAAACCTCTGGGTAACAGAAAATGAAGTTACCAAGATCCCAGCAGTAGTTTTGATTGATCTGGCAGAAAAAAAAATTTCAAAAGTGAAGGACAGTGCTCTTTTTTTTTTTGTAAATGGTTGTTTCTTGTTGCTTTGTTTCAATCAAAATAAAATAATAGCAGCAGCTTGCCAAATGTCTTGAACTGGACTAACGCAGAATTGGAATGCCATGCCGTATTTTGATCAGAAGAGGGAGTATAATTTAATAAAAGAATTTGTGATTTTTTTTTTGTTTTGTTTTGTTTTTGTATCTTTGAGCCATAAAAATTACATCTGCAAAGAAAACTTTTAACAAGCTGTGCTTAAACAAAAGCCTCTCTTTTGAGTAATTTTAAGTTCATTAACCATTTTAAAATATAATTAGCTGTTCAGAACTATAGGGATACTTTTCTAAATAGCAGTGTTAAGTCTCTTCTAATATGCCGTTGCCTTGTTTGTTTGATTATAGTGATTATGGGCTTCATTAGTACTGACTGCTTTAGGTAGGGTGGTTCAGATCAGTTCATCAAACGAGCAAGCAGTCTGCAAAGAGCTTCTGTTTTGATCTCTGAGAAATTCTTTATTCCTTCCTTTCGGTGCCATCAGGTATTCAGATACATTAAACGTTTGTGTCATTCTAGCTGTTAGGCAACAAAGAGAATTCCCAGTTGTCTCTGTGCGTCAGTCGAACATTTTTTGTTGTTGCTGCTGCTGCTCATCCGAGAAAGAGAGAGAGAGAGAAAACCCAAGTTGACGGCGGTTTGTCTGTTCTACAAGATGTTTCGGTGCTAGCCTCATTGCGACAGGATCCTGCCGAAAGTATTCACCAGGAAAGAGTGGTTGATTCTGCATTATGCTCTTGCACCAAACAGCGATGTCATTGGTGCCTCTACTCATGCACCCCCAAAAAACAAGGGGCATGCTATACCGAAATTCCAGTGGGTCATTTTGCTGCGGATATCCTGAATAGCCCAATCATAAAACCAGGAGACTAAAATTAAACTGCCTTTCAGCGCCAAAGGCTTTCGTTTTCAAAAGCGTACCCAGTGAATGTTCAGCCATTTGACCGTGTTGCCCAATCAGATGATCTGCTCGCATCTTTTTTTTTCTCTTGTGACTACAATGCATTTTCTAAACTCGGGCACATAGCAACACTAGCACATTTGTGCATTTGGCAGAAGGATGTGTTCGGATGGCCCGCAGGTGCTCAACTCGGCCACCCGCTTGAATGTTTGCTGTTACCTTTGTTTAAAACAGAGCCTTAGAATGGACCCGCTAGGCTTGTGTCACTCACAGCGTCCCCTGTTCACAGGACAGTTTTTTAGGGTGCAAGCAAGCAAGCACAGCGCTGTGTGTTCAGCTTGTCAGCTGCCTGAAATGCATATAAAAGAGGGTATTTAAGGTTGTTGGCATTTTTCGTCTGTATAGTGTATAACTTCTGCGCTTGGAATACGCTGGGCACATGTTCTCTTTCTTTCTCTGGAGCTCGTTTTTATATATTGTATTTATTAATTTGAAAATTACTGTGTGATAGCCACTAAAGAAAATATATGCTTCGCTTCTGCTAGCAAGAATAGTGTCAGTGGGAACGACAATGCCAGGATGTAAACTTAAGTCTTATAAGCAATTAGGCTTGATGGATTTTAATTATTGATTTTTTTTTTCTTGCAACATCCATAGACCTGCAGACAGGCAAAGTGGGACCACTGTTACGGTCCATATTTTCTTTAAATCCTGCCACATAGTTAAGGAAACAGTTTGGCAGATACAGTGAGAGCCTGTGTTGTTCCTTCTGTAGTTTTTGGCCCAGCAGGTTCCTTCTGTTCTTTTTGGACTTAGAGATCAATCAGAACTGGGCTATGGCGCCAGGAGCCTTCATGCACAGCTTCGGGGGAGGGAGAGGAGGTTCTTGTAGCCCAGCAGTTTTATAGTGGCAGCCCTTGGCTAAGAGAGATTACTGCTCCCTCCTGGAGCTGGGGACATGTCCCGTCCCCCCGAGTCCGGCCATTAGGTGTCACCATTGGGGAAATGAATGAGATTTTCTTCCCCCTTGGTGGCCTGTGATCGCAGCTTCCTCTCTATCCCCAGCCCTGGCTGACCCAAGGAGCACAAGGTGGACTCAGGGATTGAATTCATTTCTCCTGCTGGCAGAGCGCATCATGTCCTCTCTTTATCCTGCATACAGGAAAGATAACAGACCCACACTGTTTTAAAGCAGCAAGGTTAGTTTTAACAAAAAATGAATTGGCAACTAAAGCAAACATTGGCTCAGGTTTTTCTTTGCAATTTTTTACTTTATTCCCAGAAAGACATGGGATTTTGAAAGGTGGAAAAGAAACATACGCAGTGAATTAAAGGTTTGAAGTAGACCCTAGTCATTTATAATGAAGGCTGCTTGGTTTTTCTCTTTCTAGGCTGGGGAGGGTGTCCACATTGCAGTAGTGAGGTGGTTGGTCTGCTAAGCATATGTTCTCCCTTCAAGTCAGTGAGATTGTGAGGGAAAGGTGGCTATTGGCGGCTGTATCCGAGGTGGTAACTAAATTGTGGAGCGAATTTGCACCTGAAGCCTCAAGTAACTGTTGACAGTAAATTAAAATCGCTAACCTTTCGATTCTGATCATTTGTTTTATTTCTAAGGAGGCGCGAGTGTTTCAAGTGTTGGTAGCTCTTTCTACTTGGTCATGCTCAGGGCCGGTGCAAGCATATTTGGCACCCTAGGCGAACCTTTGGTCATTCATCCCGTCTCCCCCCCGCAACTTAACCGCTGGCGATAGTGGCTCCAGCACAGCAGTCCTTTCTTTGATGGTATTGGCTGTGGTACAGCCCTCCTCTGGACATCACACTGGCAGGAAAAGGGGAGAAAGAAAAAAGGAAAAGAGAAAAGAATAAGATCAAAAGGTGATGCAATAGCAGGGGCGGATTCCCACTGACGACCGGCCCGGGGATTCGCCACCCAGGCCGGCCCCGGAGATACCACGTGGTCTGCCGAGCGCGGCTCTGTCACGGCCACGCTCGGCAGACCACGTGACTGGAGCGACCGGCCCACCGGGGGGATGCCCGATCCCCCGATAGGCCAATCCGCCCCTGTGCAATGGTACCTTTGGCATATTTGTGTCTGCCTTGGGTGCTCCTCTCTTGTTAGGCTTTGGGTGCTCTTAAAGGGAGGGAAGGAGATATACATTTTAAAAAGAGGCTGAAGTGTAGTGTGATTTAAGCTAAGAAATATTTTTCTTTGGAGAACTTGTTCAGTAAATGACTTTGACAGATACTCTTTATAAAATACGTTTAAACATAAAAAATGGGTAAGTGTTAATTAAAGCTGTTTGTTTCTGCTACCCAGTCATTACTGACAAGTGGAGTGGAACTTGCAAAGGCAGCTGCTTTCTAGAGGCTTCTGTTGACTGTGAAACCTTTGAATTAACAGTGCTGCGGATGCCAGTTAGCAAATTTGTGGCCTTAATGACAATTATAACCAGACAGAATGCTCAGGCAGATTAAAGTAGGTCATTTGAATTGTTTAAAAGGCTACTTAAATACATGAATAAAGCAGTTTGGTTGCCATGTTAGTCTGTTTGAATACACAGATACCGAGGTCAGCGAACCCGCAAAAATATAAGGTGATACTTTTTTTTATTAGACTAATGTAATGCATTTCTCGACTAGATTTTGGGAGTTAGTGCGGCCTTCCTCTGGCCCAAGTCTTAATGAGTAGTTCAGAGCAAAAGATGAGGTTATTAGAAAATATGAAGAAATCATAGAATACATTACAGTGGCATTGTGGAAAGTGGAATGATGCTGGGGAGCTGGATGGGGTATAGTGATAAGGTGACTGAAACAGATTTGTTTTGTCTTGGAGTTTAAAAGAAAGCAAGTCTCTCTATTGTCCTTCTCTGTCTGTTTTGAAGTGCTTTATCATTTTCAGGTCCCATGTTTTATGTTCCTTAATTGTTCTGAATTTTCCTTTTTAATATCCTAATCATAAGGTCTGTGGTCTGGTCCTTAAACACGGTTTTTCACTCCATAGAGGTGTTGCCTTGCACTTCTCTGTGATATTTAATTTTGAGTCTCTGTGTGTGATATTTTTGGCTTCAGCTTGTGGCCTGTGCGGTATCCCTTTGACATTTTCTGCACTGAATATTATATACCACTGCTTCCCATCCAGTGTGCCTTTAGTGGTCAGATCCAGACCACTACCTGGGCTCTGCTCTCAGCACTTCGCAACACCAGTGGTGGCTTTCAAATGTTTAGAGGCTCCTGTCTGAGAATATGTATAATCATGCATGCCTCCTCTTCCTACCTACAGCATGAGCCCTGGAGTGTGGTAATTAAATGTTAATGGTCAGCATTCAGGGCATTGGGAGCTGGGCTTTGCTTTGTGCAGTACACACAATGCACAGAGCTTCTCCTTCTCCTTCCCCTTCTGGAGTTCTCTTAGCTTCTGTCCTATCCCCTGGCTGCATGAGATGGGGAGAGTGTACACTGAGCACTGGATGTGACTCACTCTGAATGCTGGGAGCAGCAGTAGTGAAGGTGCCCTGGCAGCCACAGTCGGCAGCTAAGATAACTAACTGAGCCAGCTGCTGCACCAGACTGAGTTCTCTCTTCTTCTGTATTTGCATATAGAAGAAGCTGGGCCATTATGATGGGTTTATATGTTTCTCTGCTCCCTCTCTCCCTTTTTTTTTTTTGCTAAATTTGGAAGAGAGACTAATGGGCTTTTCATTGCTTCCCTAGCGCTTTTGGCCGAATGTCCTCTTCATGTCCACACTGCCTGCTTCATGGAGTTTGGTGTGCCACTCAACATGTAGGTTTGCCTTGGACTTGAAAAGATTGGGAAACACTGATATATACTACATGTGAAGAGGTGGATGCAGGGCCATAGCTACAAAGGGGAGTGTGCCCCCTTACATTTGGCTCAGGCCCCCTCCCCTAGCAGCAAAATCATGTCACATCTGCGTCGGCCCTTAAAGGAACAGCAATTAGAGGACCTGGAGGCCCTGGAATTGCTGCTACTCTGCACCTTTAAAACTTGAACAGGGAAACAACTCTGCCCTTGTAAAGAGAGGCCATCAAAGTCTTTCTGTTACTTTTGGCAGGCAATTATTCCCTTTCCTTGCAGCATCTTAAGAGTTCAGGAATATCTGCTTTGTTGGAAACCTGTTTACATGATTGTTCTATAGCATCCTGAGAGATTAATACCGTACTTGCACAAACTAGCTGCTACGACCACAGAGGAATAGTGAGTGACAGCAAGAAAAAAATAAAAATTGAAGACAGAAGATACAGTGTTGCTAGAAATGAAAGGATTTTGAGCCACTGTTGTTAAGATTCATATAGAATGGGGTAGAGGATGGGACTGTGGTCCACCATGTTAATCTTGCCCATGTTAATCTTGTGCCCCCCTCCAAAAAAATATAATTTCTGGCAGCGTCCCTGGGGAGATGAATGGGTCCCCATATGTTGAGTGTCTTTCTTGTGTGAGTAACTGTGGGACGTTGTGCCTGTGCAGTATGCAACGTGGTGATTTGCAGGATTTGGTGTCATTATTTCATGTGGGGGAACATTTTTCAGGAGCAGAATATTATTAAGGATTTTATGATCAGGATACTAAAAGGAGAAATTTGGAACAATTGAGGAATATGAGACAGACAAAAACTTGGGGTTTGTAACTCCCCACCAGAAATTCAAAATAAATTTCCTTTTTATATTGGAAAATGCCAACACGATCTCAGAAAACCTTTCTCCGACTCAGTTTACTAACCGTGCATGCGTCTTGAGATGGGGTGCATTTGTGTTGGAGTAAGTTTGACTATGAACATGTCGGTGTTTGAATCTTTTGAAATTGTGTGTGAGTTGATTTGAAGAAAACTCAGGGGTCTTCTGTACTGAGGAATGGAAAGATAGCAGCTAAGTTTTATTAATAATGATCTTTTTAGAGAAAGGGTTGCCTAATATAGATGCCAAACGTCAGGAAAAAGAGGTAGTGGGGATCTACTTGAAAATAATACAGTGATACATTGATTACATGATAGTAGCATAAAGCTTATTTTTATAAATATCCTAGACTCAGACCCTCTTACAGGCCGATGCAATATACTGCGCTCAGGCAAGCACACTGCTTTACACGCGATTGGGCGTGCATTTTGCACGTCCTGTGCCTTACCTGGGCGAACTGAGAACGAACTGAGAAAACTGGTAATTGTGTCGGGGCACATATCTACTAAAACCTCCGCACTTAAGTGGTAGAAGTGGCATTTGCGCGCACAGGTGCGCTCCCACTTAAACTTGCATACATACATGCGTGTATACAGACTATTTTATACCATGCGCACGTATATGCACACGAGCTTCCAAACGTGCACACGTGTGCACCGGTGTGGCTGTTTAAAGGCTACCATCCCTGGATTTTTCTTTACTCTGGGTCTCTCTTGCCTGCCAGTCAATCACTCAAAAAATCATTCTTCATGCCAAAGCTGTTGAACATAAGTCTTTACAGAACTGATGGCAGGAAAAATAAAGTCCAAACATTCTGGAATATGAGTAGATAGTGCTCCACAGCAAAGTCCAAAAACACTTCAGAGTAACACAGTCTCTCCTCATGCTTTCCCAAACAGATCAGGTCTTCGAGCTGGTACCCTTCCTCCCTGGGGCCCTGAACATTTCTGGGTTGCAGAATCTTCTCTATTCCTTTCTCTCTTCCCTTAGGTGAGTTTCTGGCAGACTTGCTTAATCAGCCAAGGGCTCTGTGGATTTTCCCAGCCGGACCTTTCTCCTTAGAGCTCCCTGGTAAACTCATCTATGACTGCAGAATCCCCTTCTCTCTTGGGTCTCCTCAGAATCTCATGACCTCTCCTTTCCCTCCAGAACATCTGAACTTCTGCCTCTAGGCCTCCAGGCACTTCCCCTACTGAAATCCTGAATTTCTTCTTCTCTGGTACTATTGCTGTGGAAGGACAGACCACCCAGTGTCCTCCACAAGGAGAGACACCTGCTCTAGCAGCCCTGTGCTAAGGCAGATTCTTGACTTCTGAGTCACATGGGCACAGCAGTTTTAATAAAACTCAAACCCTTCCCACTGGGGAGTAGTACACTACAACACACCTACAATGCACTGATCTTGCACATAGGAGCAGGCCTGGATGGAGACCTCTGACACACACTCTTGGCAAGCAGACCTGTTGAGGCCACTAATGTCATACCATTGCTGGTTAGGAGCAGGATACCCCATCACATATACATAACATGGGAAAAGAGGAAAAGGGAAATTAGATTTAGACAGCAAGCAACAAGGACGTTGAATTGCACATCTGGGAAAACAAATAAGCATGGGAGGAACTTGCTGATATGGCGGTTACTACCCTTAACCAATAAGCCTTTATGTGTTGATACAACTCCAACACTGCTCTCTGCTTCAGTGGCAAGAGGTAATGGGGAGTTGGACTCAAACAGCAACCAACAAGGGCCCTGACTTTGACAGTCTGGGAAACTGATAATTATAAAGGTGACTTGTACGGCCAGCAGTACTACCATAAGCTTGCTGGGCAGACTGGATGGACCATTTGGTCCTTTTCTGCCATCATTTCTATGTTTTATGTTTAACTCATGAACATGTAATGAAATCTTATTATAATCCACCTTGTACAATTATATTGATAAAGATGAAATACAAATTCTGTAGATGTATCAGTAAGCACAGAGTGTATATTAATAATATGATAAAAAAAAGTCTAATAATAGAATTAGATGTGCTGCTGAGCTCCAAATGTATTTTCTTTATAGCTTCCTTTAGTTCTCCTCAACAGAGAAATATGCTACTGAGTATGGGAGAGGTGGTTGCGTGTTTTGCAAAAGGTTTGATTTGCAGCTCTCTTACGTACATCATTTGTTCTTCCCAAACAGTTTTGCTGCCAACCATTTGGGCTTTTGCTTCTAAATGTGTGAGAAGCAGAATATACAAATCAACATAAATAAATCAATCCCACGAGTGAAGGGATGGGGGTCATGTTTCATCTTTCCCATTGTGAACTGAGGCAGGCCCTTCCCAGTTGTACTAGAAAGACCATGAGGGGCAGTGCGGCTTTATCTGTAAGACCGTCTTCCTGCTCAGTGAATCCCATAGCTCTTCAGCTTGCTAAGAAGAAGAAGTAGTCTTCCTGATCAACCATCCAGTTAACGATTGTGCAAAACGTATTCGAGCAGCTGGGCTTTTTTTTTAACTTCCAACTGCTAGATTGTCGATTTTCTTGTGAGGACCAATGGCTGGTGAACTGAACTGAGAGTGGAGGTCTGCTTAAATGACAGAAGAGCCACACATCATTGCTTCAGGGTTCAGACTGGGCTGGACACTGTGTGAAGGGGAGAATATTAGGACTCTGTAGCATTTCTGTTCTCCTATGGAACAGGTCATCCTCTTATGGAACAGGGGACAACATGTTGAAATTTACTGTAGAATGGCATCTGTACTATAGTGATTGTTTGTTAGTTGTTTTCTTTTACATTTTTTAAAGATCTGTTTTTAAAGGGATCTATCTAACTGAGCTGAGTAGATCCCCCTGGATGATCTTCTAGATTCAGCTCTTTGGGGAAGGAACTCAGCATCTCCCGCCTTTCCCCAGTGATGAGGCATGATGCCCACATGCTTCATGTACAGTCGAAACTGAGTAATGCAAAACTTGAATCCATTTTAGGGTCTTTATCTGGCAGTTACAGATTCTGTTTGTGGATCACCACAGCAAGGCATTTAAGCAGGAAGTTAGAGACAATTCCAGGCTGGTCTGACTCTTTACACTGCAGAACTCAGCCTCTGCACTTTAAGCTGTCCCTGATCACCTTCTGGTTGTCTCTTGATTATCAAGTGGACAGAGATCCTATTGATGCAGTTCACTCTTGGGCTCATAACCCATGTCTAGGACCTCATCCTTCTTGATGTATGAGATCTCTTTCCTCCTGCCTCTCTCTCCCCCTCCAAAGTACTTTTTACTGTATCTGAAGCTTCCCCAGTTGGCTTCAAGTGAATAATTACTTTTAATTGGGTTCTGAACTCAAATAGTGCGAGAACTAAACCTCCCAGGAGGCTTTTCTCTAATGTGAGCTCATTCCCTGCCAGTTCAGAGTACTTGCAGACTTTTGGGTGAATTTTCAAAGAAGTTACACACGTAATTGTAACATTAACAGCAATTTTCAAAAGCCATTTTCCCACATTATGTGCACTATTGACAATTCAATGGCACATACTGTAGCAATTTTCAAAAGCCCATTCACACAGGTAAAGTGCATTTACACATGTAAAACAAAGTTTTAAGTGTGTAAATACTTTTAAAATCAGGCCTTATGTCTGCTATGAGGCTGTTTTTAATTGTGAGCTCATAGTACCATAGTAAAAGTTGACATAGACCAAACAGGCCCATCATCACTTCTTGTCTGGCCTCCAATATGTTCTCTCAATCTCTCCCTAGTGGCACACTGTTGTAAATCCAGTTTGTCATACCCGGGGTGAAAATTGCCCACTGCAGATCGGCTTTATATAGCTGCCTAGTTTGTCGGGGGGAGAAATCTCTGTATATATTGAATTTTCATATATATGCACAAAGTATCCCCTTCATCTAACCCCATCCGCAGATATGGCAGGGACAAAGCATGTGAGTATATTTGCACCCATTACCTGGGTAGTCTTCTCTTGCAAAGTCACTAATGATATGGGTACAAAAGCACTTATGTACTTTGCCACTAGGTGGCGGGATGCAAATTGTCCTCTTAAAGTCATACACTGACAAACAGTTCATCTTGTTAATCTTTTTCGTTAGGATAGTGAAACTGACTGAATGAATTTAGAGGAATTTTATGCCAAGCTCATGTTTCTCAGTACCCAGTCATAAAGAAAACTGACCTTTTTATATTTTCCATGTGTACAATTATGTGTTCTGTCACAAAGCATGATTTAAATAGTGGAAAGCATCTGCTCCAAATTGTCGAAAATTGCATACCGCTTCACTAATTGAAGTAAGTGCATTTATACCAATTGCAAGTGAAATTTTTTTCCTAAGTTCAATTAACATTTCCCAAGTTGACTCTGTTTAATAAAAGGAAATAGTATTTAAATACAACACATTTTAGCACAAATGCCTCTTTGCTTAGAGTCTCTAATTTATGAAGCATGCCTGCTGTTTCCCATAAAGATGCTAAAATCTAATAATCGCTGATATCATCTCTACCTCATCTGAACAAAATTCACATTATGGTGCGGAATTTGCTGCGCTCCTATGAACAACTGCCAAGGTGACTCTGCATTAAAATGAGGCTCACTGTTGGCTGCGTGCGCTCGGGCAGGTTTTCCAGTCCAGCGCTTGAGAGCATCTTATGAGCCATCTGTGTGAATAGAGTTTATTCAGTTCCAGCACCTTTGATCAGGAAGGGCACATTTTGAAACTTGTTTCTCTTACAGGAGCCAAAATAGCTCCAGATTGGATTTCTTGGCATTGCTCAAAGGCTTTAATTATCTTCTCCTTTCTTCCTCCTCTGTTTCTTCCATGTTGTAAGGTACGCAGCATCCCAGACACCGCTAATTATGTCAGTATCTATGGTTTTCGAGTAGTGGAAGCCGAATGCTTTTAGTAAGTGATAGATTCCCCCTGCTCTCCGTGCCCTGGAATATCTGGTGTTCCATGATCCTAGGCATCATGTGTGGCTGCTGAGCTAGGAAGACCGAAGGCTTGGCATCTTAGGTTTCCTGTGCTGGACCCTGGCCTGCCTGTTATTTACCAAGCACATAACTATCAGGATGTCTCGACAAATGCATTTGATTGCTCATTATTATTTCGCCAAGGTATGAGGGAATGGCTATTGTCTGGCATTCCTTTTGACGGTGTGTGGTGCTTTGATACCCTCCCTTGGATCTGGTATGGGGAGTCTGAGATGCTGGAACACACACCGTGTGCTGAATACTTGTAGTTGTTTGAAGGACTTTGAAGCAAATGTCTGGATTTGGGCTGTTATGGAAATTAGCATTCTTAACAGTATTGTTCTGGAATTAAGAGAGCAATCCCCAGCAAACTAATCAGGTTGTTTTTGCAGCATCAATTAAATACTTTTAAAAGAAACATTTTTGAAGCGTTTCTTCTATGTATAGTGGAAGTAAGTGTAGGTTGGTTTGTAAGTTGACCTATTATGGATCAAATGTCTTTTCAGATCAAGGCTTTTAGATGATGGATGTGTCTGTCAAGAATTATTGGCTGCCTTGTGAGCTGGGTAGTAGCTTGTGTTTGTGGTTTTATTTTGTTTTAGTTAGATGTGTATATTTGATTATGCATGTTCTCTTTCTACACCGCCTCTGGCAATCCTTTTCGAGCTGGGGAAGCGATTAATAGGAAATTCATATAAATAAATGATGTAACTTATTGATGACTTGTTATATTGGCAGCAGATCAATGTGGTTCAGTTCAACATGAAGGCATTCATTGGCACATAAACTCATTCAAGTAAAATGGTCAAATTTGATATAATGGCAACAAACTGAATTTTTACTTTTCAACTGGTTTTTTTTTTCCAAATTGTGCAACTTGGGATGATCAGAGGCTCATGTCGAGAACTGCAAAGACCATCCAACCAATGAAATGTGATGTCCAAGTTAGTGAAACAAGAATTGGTTGTTTGTTCACAACAGGACACAGGCAATCTATTTGAAACAATTGGTTTGGCTGACCATGTTGACTTCCAATTTTCCAAAACTATTTTTAAAAAGTCTGCCATTGCCATATGACTCTTATTCGGTCTGATTTATAACAAATTACAATAAAACAGCAAAAGGCTAACATGTATGCAACAGAGCACTGAAATGACAAAAAAAAAATAAATATTAGGATACCAAGAGCTTTCTTTAAAAAAAAAAAGATAGGCAACCATTGTACTTAGTTGATGAAGAAACTCAGCTGACTTAATTAAAAGCACTTCTATGCTGGATCCACTCATGATTTTGTTTTCCTTTAAGGGATTGAATAATCCTGCTTATAAGAATGAATCTCTACCCTGGACTGTTATAACCTGAGTCCAATGTGAATTTATGAATCACTATATACATATTACATACAAACATACATATATATATATATATAATATGTACTGTATATAACCTCTGGGCTTATGTTGTCATAGAACTCCAAGAGCCATCCTACAAACCTCTGTTTTCCATGATTCCCTGTTGGGGGCACAGGGGGGGGGGGGGGAGAAGAGACTGATCATTGTTTATCAGTCTTTAAGGATTACAGTAATAATCACACTACTTGATTAATGTGGTTCCAACATAACTTTACTGATAGTTGATTATAAATGAAGATACATTATAATGTACAAGTCCTTGATCAATTTAATCCATTACAGCGCTTCAATGCAATCTCTGACTCTTTACTTTACCCTCTCCAATTGCAGGAGCAATTTTGGAGCTCCCTCCCAGAATTGATGGACAAGATACTTCACTAAATTTAGATCCCAGTTGTCTTAACTTGATTCAGATGACTACTCCTTATCCAGCTTCCTCCAGTGTATCCTAATAATATGCAGTGGCTAAACTAAATAGGTGTTGCAGTTCTTTTCCTTCAGTTCTCTTCTCCTTCTATAAATGCATGCCAATCCATTCATTATGTTGATCTTTGAAGGGTCCTTGGATCTCTTTGGATGAGAGATTCCTGAAAAACTCCTCTTCGTGATGGTGACAACATTTCTAGGCCTGGGGGGGAATGTAGTGGCTGGATCAAACATAAAAATCCAGACTTCCAAAAGCAACAAAAGATGAAAGTAGGATGATGAAATTTCCTCCAAATAAGTCCTTTTTTCCTGACGGCCCTAGGGTACTCCGTTCCAAACATTAGGGAACAAACCAGGAGCAGGCAAAACTCCATCATGCCTCCACAAAGGTCAACTCAAAAATCTACACTACAAAATGGTATTCCTGTCTGTTATAAAGCCATTTTATTGCAATTATAGCAACCCATATGGGGGAACTATACACCATTTAGGGATACTTCTACCTACACAATTGGTATATTTCTTCTAGTAGAGAGACCACACACACACACACACACACACACACACATATCTATCTATCACACAGTTAAATGGTTTGAAGCGTTAACTATTTTGGAGCATCATAATAATAAGAAGTTGATTTCTTTACCAAAATAAGAGGGACTGAATCTCTGATAGAGACAGGAGAGTGCTCTGATAGCACCTTAAAGCACTTCTTGCAGAAAAATCCTGCTGTATCGATTACATTGACCAATGACCAGGCACATATAAAAACCCAAATCAGCCGAGATCTGAAATGTTCTCATCGCTTCTTTGGGCTGCCCTGGACACCCAATGTGAATATGTTTCCCTGTCATTTCTTTCCATTTGCTTGTGTTCCTTTTCTCACTTTACGTTATGTTGTCTGTCTGCCAAAGTCATTCTGTGTTTTTTGGGGGAGGGAGGGGAAGAGGTGTATATACTTCCATTTTTTGTTTTCTGCTAGAGGCCTAACCCTTGTTGCTGAACTGCTTCTTCAGGGCCTCGGCTGTTTGCAGTCGAGGTTTGACACTTTTATTAGCCCTTGGAAGGCAAAGCTGGCAGGGTGCAGCATGCTAGCGTGCGATCCCAGCTGTTGCAATGATGTTCTGACAGTCCCCAGTCATTTGGAACTTGGAGGGAATCGGACCTTAAATTTACGGTGCTTTTGTGGGTGGAGGCCCGAGTGAATTACCCAACAGTACGAGGAGAACGGTAGAAACATTTAGAATAATATTTCAGCTGACCTGATGATGCTAAGCTGAATTATCCTTGAATCCGTTTCAAAAATCAGATGTATTTGTATCATTATGGGAACCCAGAGACTCCATGTCAATGGAGTGGGTTGGCCGGGCCTCCATGCTTTGTTTTTAAATGGGAGAGGGAGGGAATAAAGACAGCATTAATTGTATTCTAAAGTAAACAAAATTAATTAACTAATTTATTTATTTAACAGATTTTTTTATACCGACATTAAAATACACATCATATCTTTTAACATTATAACAGTAGGTAGAAATTACAATGAACAGGGGAGGGGGGTGGACACCCAGAAAACAAGAATTAGAGAGGCTCTAACAGAGAGCCTGAAGCATAGAGGAACGAGAAGGGGGGGGGGGGGGGGTAGGGAGGTGGAAGAGACTATTTACAAAAACTACAGGGTGTGTGTTGCTTGTATCAGGGTTATTCTGGAAAGGCCTGGTGGAAGAGCCAGGTTTTTAGCATTTTTCTGAATTTAGTTGGGCATGACTCCAGACGGAGGTTAGAGGGCAGGGCTTTCCAATGGGTTGGACCGGCAATTGAGAGAGCACGGTCCCTGGTTGATCACATTAATCCATATTGATCACATTAATCCATATTGAATCGTGTATGTGTGAATGTTTCTTTTGTTACCTTTTGTATTGCTCATTCCCCCCCCCCCCCCCATGTAACCCCTCCACCCCAAATAGAGTGCCTGTGTGGCGAGAAGCTCCATCGCTGACATACCATCGGTGTTCTCTGTGGCTGAGCAGCAGCCCATCTTCCCCTCTTTCCCTGGGCTCGAGGGTATTGCCTCCTTGGTGTGCCTGTGTCCTGCCGGCCATGTTAGACGGGAGACTCAAATTCAGGTCCTCCTGCACTTTGTCCTGAGCCAAAGGCTGGCCCTTGGCGTATTCATTTCAGAGAGCATGAGACAGAATTCAGTTATCCTAATGAATCATATCCGCTCTTCAGGTTTTTTTTATGACCTTCGCCCTGGTGATCTCAGTGGGCCGTCTTCTGGGGTTGACTATAAATTAGTACAGTTGTTGATGAAAGGTGAGGATAATGTACATGTGCTGTTTTTCCATGGGATATGGGAGACTGCAAAGCTTAGCAGTTTTGCTAGGCCAAACTCCAACAGATAAAGTGGCAATTTCTTATAGCACTATTCAGCTAACCAGACCTCTACTTTACTAGTAGATTTTGCTGCATACTTGTGTTTTTCTCAGGTTTGGAAATCCCTTTTTCCTTTAATAAAAGCTGGTACGGTGGAATTGGAAGGAACAGTTCTAATATTTATTTATAATTCTCTATTCCTTACTTAATCACTGAGGAGTGCATTTTACATTCATAGTAATAAATTAAACAAACATACATGTAAATAATACAAATAAAAACAATATAATATAAAACTATCTAATAATGAATAAAAAATTGATTAAAAAAACAGCTGTCAGTTCCTTCTGAAACACCAGATAATCTGACTATTCAGATTTCTTCTAGAATGAAATTCCACACATTTGGACCTAATATGAAAAATTCACTTTTTTATTTAGCAGTCTCTAATTTATACTGCCACACAGATGAGATATTTAATGAAAACTGTGACGAGGAATGCAATGATCAAGAAGCTGCATGCCACGATATCTTATCGCTCAGGCAAAATCAATCTAAATACAAAGCCTTATGTAATAACACCAGTATTTTAAACTTTATCATCTAAGCCATCAGAAGCCAATGCTGCTCCATTAATCCTGAAGTCACGCTAGCATTCCATTTTCACCTAAAAAAATATCTACTGCAGTATTCTGAACGAGTTGTAAAGTCTGTAATAAATGCTGTGGAAGCTTCATATAAAGAGCTTTACAATAGTCTATTGTTCAGCCCTGACCAACACCTGACCAATCAGATGAAAATCTTGAGTTGAAAGTATCCATCTTAATATGGATACTAAATATTTGCAATCTTTTTCACCTGAGCCTTCATGGACAGTATAGTATCCAACAGCACACCCAAGTTACATGCTTCATCACAGAATCTAACTGGATTACCATTAATAAGGACAGAAGGAGGAGCTGTAGGAAGGGGGCACTTACCAATCCATTTTATAGTTGGTTTTGCACGATTTAACTAGTAAACCACTATTATAACATCAATTTTTAATAATATTAAAATGGCTCAAAAACACCCCCACAGGGAATTCTCCACTTCCTTTATTGGGTTCTTAATATTACACGTCATCTATATCGATCATATACTCAACATGCAGTGAAGTTAAAACCTGTCCCATTGGCTGCATAAAAATATTAAAATGTACTGCAGACAAAGTGTAATCTTGGGGGCACACTAATTGGACAAGGATACCCGTCTGAACTATCTCCCTGCACCATAACTTGCTATTTCCTATCAATTAAATAAGGTCTAAACCGTTGAGAGTACAGAAAAAATCACTCTGACTCGCTTAAAGGGCCAGGCACAGCTGTCTCACCCGGTCCTTAAGATCCAGACCCACAGGGAATCCTGGATGAAGGGAGGAACATTTCACCAGAGTACAAGACCTCAGGGCCTAGAAGGGTTAGACGAGCCCCGGGGAGCTGATGGAGTCCCAGCCTATGCGAAGACCTGCTACATTTAAGGTTAGAGGAGTGTATGAAGTTTCAGACCTGCTATGTTTGATGAAGGTTAAAGACTTGTTAAGTTTAAAGGCTGTGTGTTGCCTGAAGTCATGGTGAACTGCCTAAACTGTTTTGCTTTGTACTGCCTTTTTGTGAGATACCTGAAGCCAAGGTGAGCAGCCTAAGTTGTTTTGTTTCAGTTGTGCAGTGCATTTTGTTGGGTTGCACTGTAAATAAATTGCATTTAAGGAGCAGCCAGAATTTGCATCCTGTTTTTCCCAAGCTGCTATGCTCAAGCTACCACACCTTCCAATTGTAGTATACTGTAATCTCTGCAGTAACTTATCATGGTCTATACCTATGAAAGGCAGATGCAGTATCAAGCTGAACAAAAAAACCAGATTTATCACTATTAAAACGATAAACTCATCTAATATAGAACCCAATAATGTTTTAGCACCATATTGCTTACTAAACTCAAATTGCTCTTTATCTAATATCTTACATTTTTCTTTATTATCATCTAATTGTCCTAAAAACCACTTCTATACTAACTTTGCTATAGAAGATAAATATGAGATAGGCCAATAGATAAAACATCAGGAAAACCTCCTGAGTCCTTCTGTACTGATCTAGCAATAGCTTTTTTTTAAACTTAAAGGGACTTCACCACTTCTGATAAATATTTTATCTGCAACAGATAATCTGCAAAGAGTTCAGTATTATTTTTAATCTGCAAAAATGGACATGGGTTCAGACTACAAATTGTAATCTGCATTTTAGCCAAAATATCTACCAAAATTATTTTGGAAATTAGTTGAAAACAATCCCATCTCACTAAACTAGCCACTATGTTTTCCTTCATAGGATTAACAGCTACATTAATTCCCAAATCAACTACGGATTTGTTCACCTTCTTAAAATAATGGGCTAAATCCTTACAGGCAGGTAAAACTTGCCTTCTACATTTGGGAACATCTAAATGAACATTTATACACCCTTAAAGTCTCATCATAACACAGTTTGTTAGCATTTGACTTAATTCAATGCCATTTTCTTTCAGACATCCACACTGCTCGTCTTAAAGTTTTCAACTGTATATTAAACCATGGAGCTTTCTTACTACGTCTCCTTCTTATAGTGTAAGCTACCAG
This sequence comes from Rhinatrema bivittatum, assembly GCF_901001135.1. NCBI lineage: Eukaryota > Metazoa > Chordata > Amphibia > Gymnophiona > Rhinatrematidae > Rhinatrema > Rhinatrema bivittatum. The sequence goes on along the minus strand of NC_042615.1, from coordinate 449,542,645 downwards.
TGATCTCCCTCAACAATTTATGCTGTCACTCAACAGCTTGCTCAGACAATGAAAAAATAATAATTTGATTGACATTATCCCATTGGTCCAAAAATTATTATGTTCAAAATCTCTTCCTGATCTTTTAAATGTCCTCACTTCGGCATGATTTACTTCATCTAAACACAATTTAAATAACAATAACCGATGTTCAAACTATGGACAAAATAATGTTAGGAATTATTAGGAAAGGAATGGTGGGTCAGACCAAGGGTCCATCAAGCCCAGCATCCTGTTTCCAACAGTGGCCAATCCAGGCCATAAGAACCTGGCAAGTACCTCTGTATCGCTCCATGGTGAGACCGCACCTTGAATACTGTGTACAATTCTGATCACCACATCTCAAGAAAGATATAGTTGTGATGGAGAAGGTACAGAGAAGGGCGACCAAAATGATAAAGGGGATGGAACTGCTCCCCTGTGAGGAAAGACTAAAGAGGATAGGGCTGTTTAGCTTGGAGAAGAGATGGCTGAGGGGGAATATGATAGAGGTCTTTAAAATCAGGAGAGGTCTAGAATGGGTAAATGTTAATCGATTATTTACTCTTTCGGTTAATAGAAGGACTAGGGGACACTCCATGAAGTTAGCATGTACCACATTTAAAGTTAATTGGAGAAAATTATTTTTCACTCAATGCACAATTAAACTCTGGAATTTGTTGCCAGAGGATGTGGTTAGTGCAGTTAGTATAACTGGGTTTAAAAAAGGTTTGGATAAGTTCTTGGAGGAGATGTCCATTACCTGCTATTAATCAAGTTGACTTAGAAAATAGCCACTGTTATTACTAGCATCAGTAGTGCAGAATATACTTAGTTTTTGGGTACTTGCCAGGTACTTGTAGCCTGGATTGGCCACTGTTGGAAATAGGATGATGGGCTTGATGGAATATCCCACCACCATCCTTGCCCTTCCTGGATACACCCTCAGACATATAACCTGGAAGACCCAAGTTATTCAGTAAGCTAAAACAGTTTTTTTTGGTGCCGATTCAGTTATAAACAAAATATCTAAATTAAATTGAACTAATAACTCTGTTATCTCAAGTTCATTTTTCCTTGCTGAACAAGCAATTAAATATGCCATAGATAACTGATTTTGCTTAAACAACTTAGTGTCCTCATAAAATACTGTAAGATAAAGCAAACATTGTGTTGAGCAGTATTATGGTAACTGTTACATAAGGCACCATATCCCCATGCCCTGAAACCATAGAAATATGAGAAATAGCTGCATCCATCCTCCTTCTAAGCAATAAAACATTAAGGCCCAAAACATGAATCTGACTCCGAGCAAAAATAAGCATAACTACAAACAGGTTAAAAAAAAATCTGATGGCTACCCAAAGAGGCACACAAAAGCCCGGCAGCAGAGGCCCGCCTACTAGCCTGGCCTCTCGTCCACTCTGATGGTGACGTTAGGTGATGTCACCCAGGGGGGAGGGACAGGACTTGATGTCGGGCCGGCGGCAAATCGAGAAAGCAGCAGTCTAGCAGGAAAAGAATTGTAGATGAGACAAGCACAACATAGATGAAATGCATCAGTAAGTTACTTTCACATTAAAGTGCGTTCTACAGATGCTTTATGCAAGATCACGTCTGCATAGCAAAGTCATGAGCCTTGAATGTCAGGCAAACGTGAGCTAGCATTTTGATATCAGTTTGCCCCTGGCTAAGGTCAATGACAACATTTTATCTGCTGCTTGATAATTTCCAGGGACAAAACCATCACCCCCCAGTCCTCTCAGCTAATAGCAGAGCTTCTTAAACTGTGAGCCAGGACCCCAAATGGGGGGGGGGGGGGTGTCACAAAACCTTCTTCTGGGGGTCACAACTGCCTGAAATGGCAGCACTCTTCAGGCACCAGCAGCAGCATTAAGAGTGGAAGTCAGCGTGGGCATGTGAGCCGGCACATGCTCACGGGCCCTGCAGTGGCACTGCCCTTGGATGACTTTCTGAAAGGGGATCAAGGCCACTCGACAGGGTCCATGAGCTTGCACTAGCCCAGAAGTCCCATGGTGACTTTCATTAGTAATGCTTCTGCCGCTTGCAGATTACTGTTGGGTTTGGGACCAACCATGAGGGGAAGGAGAGGGCTGAACGTGCCATTGCTTTTCTCTTATCATCCACCACTGAACTTACCTCCCCCCAAAAAAAAACCAAAAATGTGTCCTACTGTCATCAGTCTGCTTTCTCTTCCCACCCAGTTGTCATTCCTCTATGGCCCTGAGCCCAAAGGAAAATGTTGCTCTGATAATGGCCAGAGGGAAGTTTGGAGAAAGGACTATTTGAACTAAGGGATGAGAAGCAGGAGTTGGATAGGGATTGGCTGTGGAGGATGAGAAAAGGGGGAATGACAGAAGATCAGTTAGAGGATGTAGGAGGAGGTGAGGTGAGAGGGGATCAACTTAGGGGAGCATGAAAAGTGTTGGAAGGGAAGAGGTGAGGCTGGGAGGTGAGAAAGGAGATGGGGATGAGTAAGGAGGGAAATGGAGGTGGGATATGAGGGAGGGGATCACAGAGGATGAGTTGGGGGTTATAAGAAGGGCTTGGGGATGAGAGAAGATCACCTGAGTGGGTTTGAAAAGGGATGTAGGCTGTGAGAGGGAGGATGGGCCTGGGGAGGTGAGAGATGGCCCACTGGAAAGGGGGAGCTTGAGGGAGCCCTCTGGAAGGGGTGACGGTTGAGAGTTGTAATTAGCTGGGTACAGGGAAGGTAAGATGGAGTGATTGTTGGAGGGGATCAAACTCCTGCTAATTTGTTTTGGTCATTCTCTGGGGTCATGTGAATTTTCTAGTGCTGACATGGGATCCCATTGGCTACAGGCTTGGGAAGCCCTGGGGGGATGACTCTTGGTGGGAAGAGGGGGCAGGCTGATGACGACAGGGGGCAATGATTTTCTTTGGGGTATGTTCAGTGTGGGATGAGGGGGGAGAGCAGCAGCAGCCATCTCCACTGACCGTGCTCAGTCAGTCCTCCTCTCCCCTCCCCTCATGGCTGCCCCCAAGCCCGGTGGTGATCTGCAAGCAGCAGTAGCATTAATAATGAAAGTCAGTTGGGGGGGCCTGTGAGTCATTATAAGCTTACAGGCTCTGAATTCTCCTCAAGCAGGGCTTTCCTATTGCTACAGAAACTCATGTGAGCATGGAGCTACTGCAGGGCCTGTGAGTGGGTGCTGGCTCGCAGGCCCCATGCTGCCTTCCATTGTTACTGTTTCTGGCACCTGAGTGAAGAGTGCTGCTGTCTGAGGCACTTTTGTGACCCGACTGAGGGTCCTGACTCACAGTTAGGGAAGCCATGCTTTATCTCTCTTGCATTTTTGGCAAAATATCAACTATCCGCTATTTTTACTTTAAATGCTTGAGATTGTGAGATATAAGGTTGCCTCGGTAATTTATTTTGAATTTCCCTTAAGGTAATATTGCTAATCAACTCTGATTTTAAAATTAAGTGTCATTTCTTTCTTCTTGTTTAACAATACATCATAGTCAGTATCAATTACTAACACTTTCAGAGACTTCGTGCTGGACTTGATGTTCTTTTTTTGCTCCTCAGTTTTAAAAATGTTTTCTAGTTTTGAATTTAAATTTTTAAATTTCTTTTACCTATAGTGCTGCAATTGCAAATAAGCATACAAATCTTTCGGACCCAAATGAAATTGCTGTCTGAGATCTGGAAATTGATACATTTCACCCTCAGAGTTAACCACATGTATGATCTGGTGGATCCCCCTAGAAGCCCAGATAACAAAAATTCAAGACTGAGATCCTGGAGTGAAATCTAAATTCCTTTGTAATAGCAAAAAAAAATTACTGATGCCCCCGGGCCCAGTCTCCTGACATCCTCTTCATAAGAAGCCTTAGCTTTCTTTCCTGTCCATGTAAACCGGTTTTATTTGATTCCAGGTGCTGCCACGCACGAAGGGTACAGTTTGAAACCATTGAATCACCTTGCTCTTCAGATTTTATTCGGATCATTAAAAAAAACAAACAAACAAACCCCAGATGTGCTTATTGCCCCTTTAACGGGATCCAAACGATCCACAGCAGTTTTTGAACTGGGTGAAAGATTATACCTGGCCATCTTCCAGCAAGAGAAGCTTTTGCTTTTACAATTGTAATTCCTGCTCTGGAATTACTCAACAAAGGAAACAGAAGCACATTGTGCGTAAAAACATGCAAGCTTTGCTGCTTCATGGGAGGGCAGGAGAAAGCGACTATTAGAAGGGATGTGTGTGTGTGTGTGTACTGGTGTGCATATATGCAGGCATGTTTAAAACGTGCATCTGAACCATAATTAAGAACCCTGGAAAGGAATCGATGCTTGGTTGGAATGGAGTCTTCGCTTGGTTAAAAATAACCTTTCCAGGTCATGTCATTTTGTTTGCGGCAGTGAAATAAGTTTATTTCAGCAGAATGAAGGATTATTAGTTTGGCAGAGTTCACTTGTCAGAGTTTTATGGAGCAGAACATCGTTTGGCAGGGAAATTCAATAAATACTGGGATGTGAGAGGAGTTGAACTCCAAGGGCTGAGGGGGCATGGAGCCAGGGTGGAGTGGGGGGGGGTGGGGGGGTGGGGGGAGAGAGGATTTGTCACTAATACCTTGTTTTACAGCTTGGGTGAAAAGCATTAAGCAGCACAGTGCAGCGCCATTCACAGTCACATGATGCCATGCAGTTGTTTTTTTTTTTGGACGTGCAGCATGGCACTGATGTTAGCACACACAACAAAAAGGGATGCAGTTGAAGTATTGCAATTCACTGCTTAGCATATCAAACCTCTTACGGTTGCTTCGCGTCTTTCTAGGCACCTCTGTGCTCCAGCAGTTCACGTGGGCGGCGCAGAAAGGAGGCAGACTGCAAGAGGGGAAAGCGGCAGCTTAATATAATCGTGTGTCAGCAGTGTTGTGAGCAAGTCGAGATGAACCTTGTGCTGTCACAAAGAGCATGAGATCAGGATGTGGTTTCTAGGGATGTGAATCATTTATCTGACGATTGAAAATATCATCCGATATTTTCAATATTGTCAGATATCGGGGGGTCCCCGATAGCGATAGGAAACCCCACGATTAATTTAGTGGATTTTCTTATCGTTATGGGGAGGGGGGGGGGCGGGAAGAAAGGACACAACCTAAAAAACAACCTGACCCTTTAAAATGAGTTTGTTAGTATCTCCCCACCCTCCGGACCCCCGCCAAAATTTTTTTAAATACCTGGTGGTCAAGCGGGGGTCCCGGGAGCGATCTCCCGCGCTCAGGCCATCGACTGGCAGTAAACAAAATGGTGCCGATGGCCCTTTGCTCTTACCATGTGTGTGTGTGTGAGAGAGAGAACATGAGTGATAGAGAGAGAAAAAGGTTTTCTCTCTGCCTGATAATCCACAACAATTTCGGGACATCTGGAAATCAAAAGTTCCCAGGTATGGAAAGCGGGGGATTTTTTTTTTTTTTTAATTCCTTATTAGTTTTAATTATTGGGTGTGGTTGTGTCTATTTTGAAATATTTTATTAATGTTTGGAAACTTTTTATGAGTTTTTAATTGTTTGATATTTTATTCATTAGCTGTTTTGAAATATTCTTTTATTGGTATGGTTTCACTACTATTGATATCATTTATATTTCTTGATTTTATGAGGAATGATTGTGTTTCTGTTCTTCCGTTGTTGCATTGCATTCAGAATCTGGCTTGTTGCAGTTTTCAGTTCAGTTTCTGTTTGCATGTTTCTACCACTTTATGGCCTCTTTGAATTTGAGGGGTTGTCAATATTCTGCCTGTGTGACCAAGGTTAGTTATTCCTCTAGCATGTAGGGATCTGTAGCAGCCTAGCTTATTCTGTTTTCCTAATTGAAGGCTTTTTGGTGTTTCACGGCCAGTGATGGGTTTAGGATTTTGCCACCCCTAGGCACTGTTGGGATTGTCACCCCATCTCCCTGCTCCCCTCCCCTCAAACAAGGGACAACAGAGCAGAAGGTGTGAGGTACGGTGTTCTTTGCTCTGCTCTATCTGCTTCAGGCTCATCGCCTCCTCTCGTGTCCCTGAATTGACGAGAGGGACCGGATTAGGGAGCAGGGCTTTTTGCTCCATGCTGTTGTGTTTTGGCCTCAATCCTCTCCTCCTGGTCCCTGCGCAGGATGGCAGGAGATGTGCGGCGTGTGTGCGCGTGCTATAATAGGGAACAGAGCTGTTTTTTATTTTTTCTGTCCCTTCGAGCCTCACCCTTCCCCTCTTGTTCTCTGCACTAGGAGGGGAAAGGCTGGAGCAGGAAGCAGAGGGCTGTTCTCTGCTGAGTGAGATTCAGCACAGCTGAGAGGCAGCAAATCTTCAGTTGGCCTACTGCCCCCCCCCCCCCTCAGACGTTTTCCACCCTAAGCACAGACCTAGTGCGCCTATGGGCAAATCCAGGCTTGTTAAGGGCCTGCAGTCAGGCCTTTCATAGGCAGGGTCGTTGCTGTTTGAGTGCTGACAGTTAGTGCTATTTTGATATAGAATGTTTTTGTTGTACTGTAATTCTGTTTTCTCGTGGCTTTCTGAGGGCCAAGCCCATGCCCAAGACATGTTACAGTCGGTCTAATACCATATCGGATCCAAGTGGGGTTTTTTTTTTTTGCTTTTTTGCAGGGTTTTCTGCTTGGCACCATAGCAGTGCTTGTAAATATAATAAACATGTAGTAAGTGATATTTTAACCTCAGAAGATTGAACTTTGAATAGCTGTTTTCATGTAAAGTCTGTTACTATCAAAGCATAATTTTTATTTGTGTTGGGGAGGGCATGTCAGTGATGGGATGAGTGCAAGGCTGAAAGGTTCGTCTAGGGCCCTAATATCCTTGCACTGGCCTTAGGCATTGCTATACAAATATTTAACAGTCTCCCCTACAAGTGATGTCATGTATTGTGTACTGGGTGAGGGTGCAGTTTCATGAGTGCCAAATTGCCTGGCCATGGCTCTGGTAGATACTCTTCAAACTGCTTGTTCTACGGATTTTTCAATTGCAGAGTCCACAGAATAACAGACTATGAAGAATGATTAACATCACAAACAAATGCCTTAACCCCCCCCAAAAAAAAACCAAACAAAACAAACTATATATAACATGATATGTTGCAGCTATTCTGCTTCTGCTGAAACCATTCCTTTCTTATTTAGGAAATATGTTTCTAAGCTAATTCATTATGGCCCACGAATATGCTGAATTTTCTCTGCCTAAACTAACATAACAGCCTACAGTTACAGCATAGCATAGGAATGGCTTGAATGTGCTAGGGGAAGGAGCAAAAGCAACCATACTAAACTAGCTAGCATTTTTTTACTTCTCAGCTACCCTCTCTGCTCCTTTACAGGCCGATTCAATAAAGTCCACGGGAGAGCGGACGAACGCCTGCTCTCCCAGCGAGCGCACCGGTCCTTCGCCAGTGCGCATGATTCTGTATTTAAATTAGGTGACGCGGTAAAAACGGGGAAAAGGAGGCAATAGGGACACTAGAGCGTCCCTAGCGCCTCCTTTTTGACAGGAGCGGTGGCTGTCAGCGGGTTTGACAGCCGACGCTCAATTTTGCCGGCGTCGGTTCTCGAGCCCGCTGACAGCCACGGGACGCCGGCAAAATTGAGTGTCCGGTTTTCGGCCCGACAGCCGCGGGCCGAATTCAAATTTTTTTTGTTTTTTTTTACTTTTTTTACTTTTCGGGACCTCCGACAATATCGCTATGATATTAAGTCGGAGAGTGCACAGAAAAGCAGTTTTTACTGCTTTTCTGTGCACTTTCCCAGCACATTTTACTTTCTGTATCCCGCGCGCATACTTAATAGGGCCATCAACATGCATTTGTATGTTGAGGGCGCTATTAGGTGCTGCGGGTTGGACGCGCGTTTTCCTCCCCTTACTGAATAAGGGGTAAGGGAAAACGCGAGTCCAATAGCAGGCTAACAGTGCACTCCGTCGGAGCGCACTGTACTGTATCGGCCTGTTAGTTAACTCGATACTAGAGTCACTAGTTTGGAGCAGGAAGGTTGTAGGTTAAAATCCCAAGGTCACTGGGCTGTGAGATGATGTTCTGGCAGCAGAGAAATCCGTTGCAGATCTAAATTTTAAAAATAGTGGCTAAATGTTCTCATGCATGCATAAGCTGATTTTTTTTTCCCATGGACACAGAATAAGGAAAAATTATTGAGGCCCTAAGTTTCCACCTAAAATAATGGAGGGTGAAGTGACTTGACCCTGGCTTCCCTGCCTGCAGCTCCAGCCACTAAGCTCCACTTTCTGTATCCTGACTTCTGCACTGGCTTATATAGCATGCTTCCTCTCTTATCATGTTCTGCTTTTACTTTCTTTCCCTGGCTTACTCGTTCATACTTGCCTCGCATGCTTAACTGCATGCAACACATTTTATGCATGCATGCAAGCAAGGCTTATCTATAATGAAAGCGAGTGAGAAACATGCATTGGAGAAAAAGAGATGTATTATTTAAACACACAGAGATTGCCCATGGAACTATGCAGCCATCCCCCAAGACTGTAGGGATATTAAGAGACACTCAGTACTGGCCAGGGAGCCCTCAGGGAGAACTGACGTTGAAAAACAAATGTCTCTTTAAGACTGAGTGACGCACAGAATAACTGCCACATGAATTATCTAACCATTGTGGTTGATAGTACTGCTGCTTTACAAGTGGACTGCCCTGTAATTATATTCCTGTCTTTATGGCTTGTCCCATGGTCTTCTTTGCTCCTGCATATTTTTTCTGTTGGGGTTATTCAAAATGTGCATGCTGTTAGTCTCTGGCAGTAACAGATTTGATATTTTAGATCCCTCAGTTTCTTTTAAATATCAGAAAAGATATGCTACTGTAGGACTCCATTTTATTTTATTTTTAGTAGGTCTTGGAAACAGAACTAGTTTTTAATACTAAATCTCTGACTATACTATATGCTAGCAAAGATAGGATTTCTCTTGCATTTTTCACTCTACGGTTCTGAGCTGAATAAGAATTCTTTTTTTTCCTTTGGTCGTGTTTTACAGGTAGGATTACTTGATGGCTTGAGGGTCCTAAGGGATAGATTAAGCCTGCCCTGGTAATGCTTATGTGGTTCTGATTTTCCCCAAGAAACGTACTCTTTCCTTTGTGATTTGGAACCATGTGGTAACCTTATCTGCAAGATCTCCTTCCTTATTCCTTCTCTTTCACCCCATCCATGGCCTGATTTACTGGGTCTTTCTGTCGTACAGCAAACTGCTTTTGCATATCTAGGGAAGTTTTGACCTCTTGTGAGAGAGTTTACAGGATGTGGCAGCCTGTTTTGTCTGCTCTTCATGCTGTTCTTTGACCACTAGGTGTCACTGTCAGCAGTCACCCTAACTGCAGGATTTTCCATCTCTCTCAGTTGTGAATGCTACTTCAGCTGTACATTATTTGCAATGAGTGGTTCTCTTTACTTCTTCAGTAACGTACTAATATTCAGACTAGTGAACCTCCTCCCCCCCAACCCCCCCCCCCAAAAAAAAAACAACAAAACAAAACTGCACGGTAGTTTGTTTTGATTTCTGATAGTTAATACATTGCTTTTGCAGAAACATGGCTGTTTTACAGCAGATAGGGTGATGTGATGCCAGCTTGCATTGCTGACCATGTCACGTTACCCTGCTTTGCTCCTGTCATCTTTAGTATTGCTCTTTAGACTTGTGCATTTCACACCGAAAATACCATTTTAAGTTCAAGAAGCATAGCAATCACAATGTAGAATGACCTGCCATGTCACACCTGCCTCAGCTGTGCAGTGATTTAGCCTTCTCTCATTTTTTTTTCATTTTCAAAACTGATGTAACTCGTGCACGTGTTTTGCCCACTTTCTTATGTGCACTGGGACAAAATCAGCCCCTTAGCGATGAGCTTCATCAATTAACCTTAAAAAGGAAGACCACATTTTTTTTTGGACACAGACCATTTTCATTCAGGAGAACGTTTGTGTACTGTGTTGCATTGCAGTTGCCTGAGAGTTGAGTAGCAAACTGTCCTCAGATCTGGCACTAGTACTGTATCCCAGACTTGAGATTGGACAATTAGACTGGCCTGCACACGCGTTAGGTCGCCTGTGTTGCGAATGGTGCGAGGTGATAGCAACCAGAAAAAAAAAAATAAAAGTGAGCGATATTTGAATATTTTGTGTGGGAGATGAGATAGGACATTTTAAAAGAGAAATGTGGCAGTTTTATTGGTTAGTAAAAAGTGACACTGCAAACCTTTATTTTGCTGGTATTTTTCAGAAGGCTTACTGTGTCGAGTATCACTTAACAGTGAGGTTTCACTAGATACGAATGGCGTGTTCAGGGAGGAAAACAGGTTAGATCTGTATAAATGCCTTTTACTGTACTCTCAGGATTTTATAGTAAAATTGTAAATATCTGGGATGCAAACGAGCAATGTTATAGTCAAGTTGTCCAACGTACTTGTCTTTTGTTTACAAAATCATGAGTGGGGTGGAACGGGTAATTAAAGGATGGCTATTTACCCTTTCACATAAATAACACTAAAACAAGGGCAAGCTCCATGAAAGTAATAACCAGCAAATTTAAAACAAATCATAGAAAGTGCTTTTTCACAGCACACTGTCAAGCTGTGGAATCTGTTGCTAGAGGACGTGATCAAGGCGACCAGCATAACGGGGTTTAAACAGAGGTTAGGAGAAGTTCCTGGAGGAAAACTCCATAACGCATTATTAGCCAGGTAAACCAAAACATGCTCTTGTTATCCCTGGGAGTGAGTAGATCTACCTTATGGATCTGTCAGCACTTATGACCCGGATTGGCCACTGTCGGAGACAGGATGCTGGGCTCGATGGACCTTAGTGTGACCCGGCTTGGCAATTCTTATGTTCATTGAAAATCTGACTACTTAATGTTCTTATTATTGAGAAGAGTAGAGAAAGATGCAGACACAGGCATATGAATCCTTTTCTCTCTACCTAGTTGGAGGGTTAAGCATATTTCTTCAAAGGTTACCAAGCTATTTCAGAAATTATTGACTGCACCCTGCTGGTGCCGCCTTTTCGCTGTGATGGAAGTTTTGTTGGCAGTGAATCCACCCAGTGGAAGAAAACTACAAGCTTCAGTTAGTTGTCTCTTTTCTGCAGATTAATGAAAATGATGGTATCTTTCTTAATTCCCAAATCATCACACCTATGTACCTTAGAATTCAATTGGCGTGGGGAGTTTGAGCAGCTAGAGCAGTGTAAAACCTGCTTGCCCCACCGAGGGGTGTGAAGGGCCTGTGAGCTACGTGCAGTGCACATCAATCTCTCTTCAGCAGGGGATCCGACGTGGATGATTTGTCTCCTTCCAGCAAGCTTGCATGGATTTTCTTATCTCTAACTAAAACGTGTGGCGCTCAAGATCAAAATGGATGGGGCTGCATACACTGAGTCTGACTGACTGATTTTAGGGGAAAGAAACTCTTTTTCTGAAAATTCCTTAATCCGTCAGCAGCAGAAGTTGATATAGTGTTTTAAATCTGCAGTTCTGTGATTAAGGAACAGATAGCTGAGCCTGGGGACTGGTTAGAGCAACTATCTACTTTCCAGTACCGTGTTTACAGTGTGGTGGTCCTGGCAACTTTCTGAATTTTCTCAAGGCTATTGTAGATGGAGCAACCTGGCTTTTTTTTTTTTTTTCAGATTTCAGGAAGATATTGTTTTTACAGTTGGGTTGTAAGGTTTTCCTTTTGTGTCAAGTATTTTATACGTATATAATTTCTTATGCATGATCCGAGATGACAGTAAAGCAAAACTTTGAGACAAGGAATGGAAATAACTGTTTCATATATTGTTTTATGTGTATATGGTTTGACATATGTTTTGTGTTACCATACTTACTCTAGATTTATCATTTTGCTATAAAATTGGGAAAAACAGTATGCATTTATTTATTTATTTTATTTAAAAACTTTTCTATGCCGTCGTTAAGTCAGATAATCATCACAACGGTTTACAGAAGGGCACAAAAATGAAAAATACGGATGGTATAGATTACAGATTAGTCATGTGCCATCATAGTACGGTAACAATTTATAATAATAAACTAAGGGATAGATTTTATAAATTTGCGCACACGCGTACTCTTGTTCGCGCACCAGGCGCGAACAAGAGTACGCAGGATTTCAATAGATACACGCGTAGCCATTAAAATCCGGGGTCGGCGCAGCCTGCCTTCATTCCCTTCCCCTACCTAACCCCCCCCCCCGGCCCTATCTAAACCCCCCCTACTTTTGTTGTACAAGTTACGCCTGCTCGAAGCAGGCGTAACTTGCGCGCGTTGGGCCGGCCGCTGGCGCATCATGGTCTGGTCCGGGGGCTGGTCCAGAGGCCGCGGCCACGCCCCCGGAATGCCCCGATGACGCGCTGGCCGTGACACGCCCACAACACGCCCCCAGAACGCCCCCAATGATGCGCTGGCCATGACACGCCCCCGGACACGCCCCCAGGAAAAGCCCCGGAACTGATGCGCGTCCCGGGGCTACTCAACATAGGCTCGGCGCTCGCAGGGGGAGTTTGGGCCAGGTTTTCGGGGGGTACACGTGTACCCCTTTTAAAATTTGGCCCTGTGTGTAAGTTAAGCCTGTTTGTTAGGAACATATTAGGCGGTTTGATTTTAACATTACTATTTTATTTATTTATTTATTTATTTATTTAAAACATTTTATATACCGATTTTCACGGAGAGTATCCGACCAAAACGGTTCACAACTTCAAATTATAAAGATAAAAAATAATAATACTAAAGAAAAATAAAAACAAAATAAATAAATAGAAAATAGTAAAGATTGAAAATAAATACATTGTATAATTATAATCCCTAACACTCTACATAACTTAACTAAAAAGAAATTTTTTTTAACAAAACAAGAAAAGTCAGAAATTTAAGAAGAATTACAAAACCAAGGTCCTCATTATCATGTAGTTAGCAACAAATAGTCTATTAAGCTCCAGATATGTATCATAAACCGATACTGATATTATAAGGAACTTTGAGTAGAGGTATTCACTTCCTCAATTCCTGCATAAGCTATTTTAAATAGATAGGTTTTTAGAGCCTTCTTGAATTCCTTGTGATCCATAATTGATCTCAGGGAGTTTGGTATCGAGTTCCAAAGAATGGGTCCCGCCACTGAAAAGGCTCTCTCTCTTGTTATATTTAATCTAGCCAATCTGACTGTGGGCACCTCAAGCAGATACTTAGAAGTAGATCTAAGATTTCTAGTAGGCTTGTATAACCGCAATGAGGTGCAAAGCCAAGTTGAATCCGGATCGTATATTAACGTATGAATTAATGATAAGATTTTGTATTTCACCCTAAACTTGACTATGCATATGTAGGTTAACAAATAACAGCTTCTAGCTCGGTGCGTCTTTATCCATCATCTATTTGTCTCCTTCTCTATCTTTATAAATAGCTTGTTTAAAAAGCCAGGTTTTCAGATTAGTTTTGAAAATTTTCAAATTTCTCTGCAGTACCTGTGATAAAAAAAAAAAAAAAAAAGGGTGAAGTTAGGGTAATTTTCCTGATATTACATAGCTATTTAATATGTGTTAAATTTAGCACACCCACAATATTTTCACATCAGAAACTGCCCAGACAGGCTTTTATCACATGAGAGAGAGAGAGAGAGAGAGACAGACTCTCATAAAAGTAAACTATTTATAGCACTGCAAGAGGGGAAGCTAGTGACTTGGCGTGGGGTTTTGATGGTCGTCTAGGTTTTGGGGGGCAGTTTTACATGCACAGTCAGAGTTACGAACAGCACAGTAGACATCAGTGAAGATTTGATGTGATTTGGAGTGGTGAAAGCTACATGAAGGTGAGATTTGTACATTGTAATCTCGACCTATTTATTATTTATTTATTTATTAATTTTTATATACCGACATTCACTCTGAGATATCACATCGGTTTACATTCAGGTATAGTATGTATTTTCCTATCCCCAGAGGGCTTACAATCTAAGTTTTGTACCTGCTTGATAGCAGGTAGGTAGAGGGTGCATCAAGCTATGTCAAGAGTCCATTATACAAATCTCATATTTTTACCTTTCACTCCAAATCACATCAAATCTTCACTGATGTGTGTGCTGATCATACCTCTGACGGTGCATGTAAAACTGCCCCCCAAAACCTACCTCACCACCAAAACCTCACCCCAAGTTCAGCATGGCCCCTCTTATGAGAGCCTTATAAAGAGTCTCTCTCTCTTCTCTCTCTCAGGGTTTGGGATATTTATTTATTGCAAATCCCATCCTGTCCATAACACCAGGAAAAAAAGGTGTAGTTATTTTTGGTGTGCATTATATTATTTCATGCAAAGTTAAGCAGCCCTCATTTTCATTTACTCCACCAAACTCCTCTCACTTGACTACATATTTTAAAATTTGCATACGCATCTCAGATGCATTATTTATCGAATGCATTGTAGCGTTACTGCGGACGTTAGGTCCCTAATGCCTGCAATAAGGCCCTAACAGGATTTAAAAATTGACTCTCAAAGTAAGTAATTTTCAAAGGAGTTACACACATAAATGTAATATACCATCGTAGCAATTTTCAAAAGCCACTTACTCATGTAAAGTACATTTATACGTGTAGAACCCAATTTTACACATGTAAATGCTTTTTAAAATCAGGCCCATGGCTTAAAGTTTAAGTGGGCAATTGTGGTAAAGAGTTGTGAAATCTGGGCATCTAGGGCCCATGCTCACTTTGATCACTCACCATGTGACCTTGATGACATTACTTAACTTTCGGGTGCTCAAAACCTAGAGCCCAGTTCATAAAATTAATGGACTACTTGAAGGCAAGAGAGGTAGCTAAAGCCTTACTGCATTTGACCATGGCTGGATCTCCCAAAAAATCTTGATCTCACTTTAGATTGTATCTTTTTTTTTTTTTTTTCTGAACTCGGTTATATGAAAAAGATTTAAAATTACTAAGCAAGGTAGAAGGTTGGCACACTTTTGCATCCCAAATTATTTTTTGGTGCTAATTGTTTTCATTGTTGTGGGGTAGTGAGCGACATTAAATTACAGGAGAAAATTTAAGCTCTCTGCATGTTACTTAGATCTGATGTATTTCAGCAGTCAAGTGAAGGCTCTGGAATGCATTTTCTTTGAGATTATACCCTAAGGAGGATCTCTTACCAATTAGCGAATGGCCCGTTCTCTAATCTTCTTCATTGCTGGTACTTGGTACTGGTAGTGTTGGGTAAGACCAAACACTAAAGAATATTACAAAATAGTAATATGTATGCTTTGTAATCCTTAAGTAAGAGGTATTTTAATCTTCTCTCCTATAAAAATGATGTGTGAGAGGAGTCAACATGATTTTGTACAGTAATTAATTTTTTTGCAATGCTACCAAACAGCTGGAATAATATTATGTCAAGAGCAATTAAAATCCAGATGTGGAAAAATATATTAATTGTGTGTTATATGTGACTCCAAAGGTCTTTTGTTCTTAATTTTTTTTTTAAACGAATACAATTTCACAGCTCAGTTTTGCCAAACACTCAGGCCGATACAGTACAGTGCGCTCCGATAGCAGGCTAACAGTGCGCTCCGATGGAGCGCACTGTTAGCCTGCTATTGGACGCGTATTTTCCCTTACCCCTTATTCAGTAAGGGGAGGAAAACGCGCGTCCAACCCGCGGCACCTAATAGCACCCTCAACATGCAAATGCATGTTGATGGCCCTATTAGGTATGCGCGCAGGATACAGAAAGTAAAATGTGCAGCCAAGTCGCACATTTTACTTTCAGAAATTAGCGCCGACCTTTGGGTCGGCGCTAATTTCTTCCGGCACCGGGAAAGTGCACAGAAAAGCAGTAAAAACTGCTTTTCTGTGCACCCTCTGACTTAATATCATGGTGATATTAAGTCTGAGGTCCCGAAGAGTAAAAAAAAAAAAAAAAAAAAATTTGAATTTGGCCCGCAGCTGTCAGGCCGAAAACCGGACGCTCAATTTTGCCGGCATTCGGTTTCCGAGCCCGTGGCTGTCAGTGGGCTCGAGAACCGATGCCGGCAAAATTGAGCTTCGGCTGTCAAACCCGCTGACAGCCGCCGCTCCTGTCGAAAATGGGGCACTAGGGACGTGCTAGTGTCCCTAGCGCCTCCTTTTACCCGGATCTACCGCCGGACCTAATTTAAATAGTGAATCGTGCGCACCGGGACAGCGGGCGTTCGCCCGCTCTCCCACAGACTTTACTGTATTGGCCTGACTATTAGTAGGTTGTTACTAGTTTTACATCCGGGTATTGATTTGTTTTGGTAAGGACTAAAAATAAAACACGCCCTCCCCTCAAAATTGCATGGGGTACATGCTGTCATGAAATTGATGCTAACATTTGCTACAGAGTGAATAATCTTAAGGGAACAGAAAAAATGAGGCAAAATCTAAGGAAACTCAAGGAGTGGTCAAGGGCCTGGCAGCTAAGGGTCATAATGATAACATGTAGTTAGGGATCTTTACTTTTTTTTTTTTTATTGTTCTTTCTTTTTCCTGGGAATTTATCAGGGTTTCTTATGACAAGAACAAAGACAGACGAAAATCAGTTGAAAAAAAATGACATTTTCCCTGGTAAATATCAGAATTTATTTTGATGGACAGAAGCCAGAGTCATAAAAATATTAAGCAGATTCTCTCACCCACCTACTCAGCTGCATCCCCCATGTCTACCCTCATCCCTGCCTAGCATGTCCCCCTCTCCCCCCACCTCTATCTTGCCGAGAATCTCCCTTTTCCCCCATTCCCCTGCTCTGCAACAGCATTCATCCTAATTAATGGTGGCTTCAGGCTTGTCCTCTCTCCTTCAGCAACATGCATACTCCCACACTCTGCAGCACTGCCCTTCTGCTTTTGACCAGGGCCAGGAAGTGCTTCTGGTGGACAGGGCCTGCTTCAAATGCACTTGTGGCACCAGAGAGCAGGCACTTTGGCTGCTTGGGGGGTGAGGAGGTGGAGTTGAAACTCAGCATGGATGGCATTGGAGGAGGAGCGCTTTTACTGCTGGGGGGACAGTACTTGAAACTCACCATGTGCTTTGTCCCACACTGGCTTCCAGCAGTAGCTAGAAGGCTTGGAATGCTGCATGTGCAGTTCTGGAGCAGCTTTTTAGTCATTCTGAAATTAGGGTGCATATCAGTTTAAACCAGTTGTCACCTTTGGAAACATCTGGGAATTTATGGGTAAAAATTAGTTTAAAGTGAAAACGAAGGACCCTACATGTAGTCTAGCTTTGTGGTTGGAGAAATCCAGAGGAGCACTCACTGTAGGGTAGTGGGGGCTATGGATGTGCATCAGTCAGAGAGATCATGGGAAGGTCATACCTTGATGATTTCAGGGTTGCAGAACAGTGTGACAAAGCAGCGACCAGAGGAACACTTAGGGAGAATTATAACCAGTAGAAAAAAAGGAGGTGATAGATAGTGCCTTTCTGTTAAGTTATTCTTGAGACCTCTTCTGGAACATTGTCTAATTATGAGAATCTATATCTCCCAAAGAATATAGACAGAGGCAGTCCAGAGAGGGGCTACCGAAATGGTAGAGTATGTAACAAAAAGTTCCATGAAATGAAACTCAAGGACATATATATATATATATATCTATATGTGTGTGAGGATGAAAGGAAAGGGGGCAACATAATAGAAAATTTCAGTTATTAATGCACAAGAAGCAAGATTTTTTTCTGTGAAAATGTAGGATATGAGGTAATGATGTGAGTAGGGTTGTTTGGCTCTGATCAAAGTCCAGGGAGGCAGCAGGAGGGACCAGCCCAGGAGGAAGCTTTTTGGCCTCCATCGTAGCCTGAGAGACAACAGCAGAGCTGGGAGGAAGAGAAAGAGGTCGGCAAGCAGAGCTGAGGATGAAAGGAAATGATGCATTAGAATTATGGCATCCCGACAGTGAGGTTCCAATAATTAGAAAAGTAGTCCAAGTGCCTGTAACTAAAAACTCACCTGAGCTAAAAAATTCTAACTTATCCTTATCAATTAAAAAGCAGAATAAAAATACAAACAAAAAACAAACTTTGAAATGTTTGTATGCTAATTCCAGAAGTCTAAGAAGTAAGATGGGAGAATTAGAATGTATAGCAGTAAATGATGACATAGACTTAGGGGCGGATTTTCAAAAGCATTTACTCGAGCAAAACTGGTTTTTGCTCGAGTAAATACACTTTACTCAAGTAAGTGGGCTTTTCAAAATTGCTACAATATATGCCATTGAATTGTCCATAGGATTTACTCAAGTAAGTGCACTTTACTTGAGTAAATAGCTTTTGAAAATTGCTACGATAGTATGTCACATTTACATGCGTAACTCCTTTGAAACTGTCCCCCTTAATTGGCATCTCAGAGACATGGTGGAAAGAGGATAACCAATGGGACAGTGCTATACCGGGGTACAAATTATATCGCAATGACAGAGAGGAGCACTCGGGAGGAGGTGTGGCACTTTATGTCCGGGATGGCATAGAGTCCAACAGGATAAACATCCTGCATGAGACTAAATACAAAATTGAATCTTTATGGGTAGAAATCCCTTGTGTGTCAGGGAAGACTACAGTGATAGGGGTATACTACCGTCCACCTGGTCAAGATGGTGAGATGGACAGTGAAATGCTAAGAGAAATTAGGGAAGCTAACCAAATTGGTAGTGCAGTAATAATGGGAGACTTCAATTACCCCACTATAGACTGGGTAAATGTATCATCGGGTCACGCTAGAGAGATAACGTTCCTGGATGGAATAAATGATAGCTTTATGGAGCAATTGGTTCAGGAACCGACGAGAGAGGGAGCAATTTTAGATCTAATTCTCAGTGGAGCACAGGACTTGGTGAGAGAGGTAACGGTGGTGGGGCCGCTTGGCAATAGTGATCATAATATGATCAAATTTGATTTAATGACTGGAAAAGGAACAGTGTGCAAATCCAAGGCTCTCGTGCTAAACTTTCAAAAGGGAAACTTTGATAAAATGAGAAAAATTGTTAGAAAAAAAACTGAAAGGAGCAGCCACAAAAGTAAAAAATGTCCAAGAGGCGTGGTCATTGTTAAAAATACCATTCTAGAAGCACAGTCCAGATGTATTCCACACATTAAGAAAGGTGGAAAGAAGGCAAAACGATTACCGGCATGGTTAAAAGGGGAGGTGAAAGAAGCTATTTTAGCCAAAAGATCTTCATTCAAAAATTGGAAGAAGGATCCAACAGAAGAAAATAGGATAAAGCATAAACATTGGCAAGTTAAATGTAAGACATTGATAAGACAGGCTAAGAGAGAATTTGAAAAGAAGTTGGCTGTAGAGGCAAAAACTCACAGTAAAACTTTTTAAAATATATCCGAAGCAGAAAGCCTGTGAGGGAGTCAGTTGGACCGTTAGATGATCGAGGGGTTAAAGGGGCACTTAGAGAAGATAAGGCAATCGCAGAAAGATTAAATGATTTATTTGCTTCGGTGTTTACTGAAGAGGATGTTGGGGAGGTACTCGTAATGGAGAAGGTTTTCATGGGTAATGATTCAGATGGACTGAATCAAATCATGGTGAACCTAGAAGATGTGGTAGGCCTGATAGACAAACTGAAGAGTAGTAAATCACCTGGACCGGATGGTATACACCCCAGAGTTCTGAAGGAACTAAAAAATGAAATTTCAGACCTATTAGTAAAAATTTGTAACATCATTAAAATCATCCATTGTACCTGAAGACTGGAGGATAGCAAATGTAACCCCAATATTTAAAAAGGGCTCCAGGGGCAATCCGGGGAAACTACAGACCAGTTAGCCTGACTTCAGTGCCAGGAAAAATAGTGGAAAGTGTTCTAAACATCAAAATCA
Organism: Rhinatrema bivittatum; assembly: GCF_901001135.1. Taxonomy (NCBI): domain Eukaryota; kingdom Metazoa; phylum Chordata; class Amphibia; order Gymnophiona; family Rhinatrematidae; genus Rhinatrema; species Rhinatrema bivittatum. Next base: position 449,522,740 of record NC_042615.1, on the reverse strand, counting down.
CAGAACATATAGAAAGACATGGTTTAATGGAACAAAGTCAGCATGGCTTTACCCAGGGCAAGTCTTGCCTCACAAATCTGCTTCACTTTTTTGAAGGAGTTAATAAACATGTGGATAAAGGTGAACCGGTAGATATAGTATACTTGGATTTTCAGAAGGCGTTTGACAAAGTTCCTCATGAGAGGCTTCTAGGAAAAGTAAAAAGTCATGGGATAGGTGGCGATGTCCTTTCGTGGATTGCAAACTGGCTAAAAGACAGGAAACAGAGAGTAGGATTAAATGGGCAATTTTCTCAGTGGAAGGGAGTGGACAGTGGAGTGCCTCAGGGATCTGTATTGGGACACTTACTGTTCAATATATTTATAAATGATCTGGAAAGAAATACGACGAGTGAGATAATCAAATTTGCAGATGACACAAAATTGTTCAGAGTAGTTAAATCACAAGCAGATTGTGATAAATTGCAGGAAGACCTTGTGAGACTGGAAAATTGGGCATCCAAATGGCAGATGAAATTTAATGTGGATAAGTGCAAGGTGATGCATATAGGGAAAAATAACCCATGCTATAATTACACAATGTTGGCTTCCATATTAGGTGCTACAACCCAAGAAAGAGATCTAGGTGTCATAGTGGATAACACATTGAAATTGTCTGTGCAGTGTGCTGCGGCAGTCAAAAAAGCAAACAGAATGTTGGGAATTATTAGAAAAGGAATGATGAATAAAACGGAAAATGTCATAATGCCTCTGTATCGCTCCATGGTGAGACCGCACCTTGAATACTGTGTACAATTCTGGTCGCCGTATCTCAAAAAGATATAATTGCGATGGAGAAGGTACAGAGAAGGGCTACCAAAATGATAAGGGGAATGGAACAACTCCCCTATGAGGAAAGACTAAAGAGGTTAGGACTTTTCAACTTGGAGAAGAGACGACTGAGGGGGGATATGATAGAGGTGTTTAAAATCATGAGAGGTCTAGAACGGGTAGATGTGAATCGGTTATTTACTCTTTCGGATAGTAGAAAGACTAGGAGGCACTCCATGAAGTTAGCATGGGGCACATTTAAAACTAATCGGAGAAAGTTCTTTTTTACTCAACGCACAATTAAGCTCTGGAATTTGTTGCCAGAGAATGTGGTTAGTGCAGTTAGTATAGCCGTGTTTAAAAAAGGATTGGATAAGTTCTTGGAGGAGAAGTCCATTACCTGCTATTAAGTTCACTTAGAGAATAGTCACTGCCATTAGCAATGGTTACATGGAATAGACTTAGTTTTTGGGTACTTGCCAGGTTCTTATGGCCTGGATTGGAAACAGGATGCTGGGCTTGATGGACCCTTGGTCTGACCCAGTATGGCATTTTCTTATGTTCTTATGTAGGGGCTTGCACCATAGGGTTCAGGCAGTGGAGGAAGCAATTTGAGAGGGTTACACCTGTGGGGAAGGGAGGTTGCATTTGCCAGGAAAGACATACATCACGGTAAACTCCTGCCGGCCATCCCTCCCTGCCCTGAAAAAATTACTGGGGAGCAGGAATTATATGACAAATGCTTTTATTCCTACCAGGTTAATCCTGGAGGAAATATTGAACCCCTGTATATCAATACTTTCTAGATTCCTGTAGACGCTTGGGGTAATAAGACTGGAGTAATTTGAAAGCCCATTCATGTGCATAAAACATACAGAAGTATGTGTATAAATGTCTTTGTATAAAATTGCGTGAGGTTTGTGTGCATAAACGTATGCACTTAACTCGATTTTATGGATACTTCTATGAGCACAAAAATACTAGATGTTCGGGGGGGTCTAAGCTGGGATTTAAGCACATAGGGCCAGATTTTCAAAGGGGTACAAGCGTAAGATACGAACGTACCCCCCGAAAACCTGGCCGATGTACCCCCTGCGTGCGCCGAGCCTATGTTGAGTAGGCTCAGCGGCGCGCGCAAGCCCCGGGACGCGCGTAAGTCCCAGGGCTACGCGCATATCTATTAAAATCCCGCGTACTCTTGTTTGCGCCTGGTACGCGAACAAAAGTACGCGCGGGCGCAGATTTATAAAATCTACCCCATACTTTTAAGAAATATGCATGTAAATTTACATGCTCAAGTTACACCCTGAAAAAACAGTTGTAACTTTGTGCGGGATAGTTTGCATAACTTTCAAAGCAAGCTAACCCACATAAGTTCACTTGGAAAATTGGGTGTAACTTATAAATGTTATAAAATTACCCTTCCTGAGATCAATTTTCAAAGTGTTCTGGTGCCTAATTTAGGGAGCTGGGCTCCAAATTTGGTCGTTTTAAAATTTACTGAGGCTGACTTCCTAAATTTAGACCTCTAGCTTCATTAGGCCTCTCAATTTGGGAACCTATATGGTAAGTGGCTCTGGGGCTGCAGTTAGGACGAGGGGAGGGGGGAAGTTTGTTGCTTATTATTGATTTTCAGCACCAAGCACTTCACTTAGAGAAATGAATATCAGGCCTACATTTAGGTGGCTAAGTTGTAGGTCCCTAAATTTAGATTAATTTTCAGCTGGTAAGTTAGGCCCCTAAGTTCAGATAAAATTAGGGACCTTAAGAGCTCAGCTTTTTTTTTTTTTTTAAATATCAGCCTCTTAACCATTTGCAGACGTATTTATATTTATTATCAAGGTAAGTTGTGACGATTGATAGTTCATTGAGCATTTGCTTCGCTCACATTTGAAAACAGGGACCAGAAATGTGGACGACCAAGATCGGAGAGAGAACAAGTTCCCTGGCGCCAACCAGTGGCCTTATTACTGACTTTCATTGGCTCATATCATATGTAAAGTCGAGTCATGATGAGGTGAGGGTGATCCTTTTTAGGACTTTTAGCTGTGATAGAAAACATTTGAAATACAGGAGGGAGAGGAGCTGATTCCATTGAGGGGGGGGGGGGGGGGGGGGGGGCTACGAATCTAGACCAAGAATGAACTGAGGGAATTCAAATGTATATATTTACATATTATCAGGAAGAAAGAGTATTCGTGACCCAAGCTTTAGAACCGTAGCTGATGATCTTCACTGCTGACTTGATAGTAAACCTTGGAATCACAATGGTATTGGCGCAAGGAAAGCAGCAGCAGCAGTCCTATTTGGTTTTTCTCAGGAATTTGAAGCAATAAATAAGCAAAAAAAACCCCTCTTAGATTAGAATCCAGTGACCTCCAATAGATGATAATATCATAAAATCCATTTTGTTGCACTTTTTTTTTTTTTTCCCCTGTGATTACTGAGTTGAGGTTTTGGAGAAGAGAGCAGCCAATACAGATTTGGTGGTTAATAATGCCTTGCCCTGACATTTCCAGGTATTGATTGGTTTATGTTAACATGATTTGGAACAGCCTTTGTGTTTGTACGGTTCACCTCTTGTCATTTTAGCATGCTTGGACTTCTGACTGCACGGGGAAAGTGCATATTTGTGGTTAGCTGGCGGCCTCAGAGAGTAAATGTATTTTTTTTTCTCCTCCTGCATGCTCTTCAAGTGCTTACCTCTTCAACTCATTGTTTGTTTTTAATCCCAAAAGAACAAGCCAAGACTAACATTGAATGGACCTCTGGTCAGGATTTATTTCTGCAGCTCAGGAAGGTCATTGCGTGTTTCTTGGTGCCTTATGATGGAAGACGAGTATTGGATTTCCTTCTCCAGTCGTTTCGGTGTTAGGACTTGGGAGAAAGACAAACTGCCCAAGGTGCTTAAGTTGTAACCCTGCTAGCGTGAGAATCTTCCAGACTTGTTGGCACAAGAAAGGTCTTTTTTTTTTTGGTTTTTTTTTGTCTCCTCACATTTTTACTTTTCTGGCACCACCAGTTTTATAGAGTGCATGTAGGAGATGGTGTGCCTGAGAAATTGTCATACAAAATATAGCCTGCTGTCAGATGGATAGTTAAATACAAGCTTGAGACACATAGTCTCCAGAAACTATATAGCAATGCTGGAGGCTGTGGGCAGCTTTTATTTACCGAGGTGTATTTTTTTTTTCTTAAACATTTATCAAGATCACAATCAAGAGCAAGTGAACATGGTGAGCTGGGCTTCAGTGTTGACTTTGTAAGTTCAGTAGTAAGGCATGCGTTCCACGAGGCCTTTTATGGAAATAGGTTTACATAATATCGAGGTTATATGCTTACTATTATGAGCTTCTTATGTTGCAGCTTTTTAATGTACTGCACAGCAAGAACTGCAGTGAAAGAAAAGCAGGGCTCTTATTTTTGACCAAAATTACTGTTATTATCTGAAGTAGGAAGAAATATTATCCAGCCATTTTTTTTCAGCTAACAAAAAAAGAAAAAATGGTGTTTTCTCTGCTTCATGTTATTCACTATTTTTCTTTTTTTTTTTTTGAGAAAATGAAAGAAATATTTCTCCCAAATTAGACATTCACAATCAGGAGAACAGCCATTTGTCCTGTGGGACATTTGCCTTTTGACTTAAAATATGGGACAGCGGTCGAACTCTCTGACCTCCCAAAGTTTCCTTTTGTTTAGAATCTATTTGTCAAAGTTCAGTTTTGGGTGGTACAGTGTGTCAAAAGAGATGATCATTTTTATGTTATTTATGTTTTGGTAGTTTGTGCAAAGGCAGAACTTTTAGGAATTGATGCATGCAACTGGCCAACATCTCCCAGTACTATGGACTTAGTAGGCTGTTCTACAATTATGGATGTATCCAGCCTTACTATGAAAAAAAAGTATTGTTGCATAAAACAATTGGTGCATTTCAGATCTCTGAATTTATTTGACTAGAAAAGATTAGTTAAAACCCCATCCTTTTAACTAGCTCAGCACTGACCTAGAGAGTATACATTCAGAGCCCAACTTTCAAAATTGTCTGCTTTTCACCGTTTATGTTCACAAGTGCACACATAGAGGTTTATGCTAGTATTTTATAAAGTGCATGGAGAGAGCTGCACCGTTTATAAAATACCATATATTTATGCCCCAAACGTATGTGCATATGTTTTCCAATGTGGGAACACACATACTTTCTCTACCCATTTTAGAAACGTATGCCTGTATATGTTAAGTATGAAAAAAATTGTAACAATTTACACATAATAACCCAGAATTAAATACAGAGGCAGGTTTTTATAAACTATGCTTATACTCTGCTTCTGAAAAAGCTTCTGTGTAGAATCACCACTTCACCCAGACCTTCAGCAATTATAACTTCCAGCACCTCACCCTGAATCCCCCCCATCCAGTCACCTACACTTCCCATCCAAAAACTACACATAAATGAAAAATGTAGTTTTAATTGTGAAAGTCTATTAGTAAAAGTGGGTGGATGAGTTTGGTAATACATGTGCGCATAACGCTTACAAAATAGCAATTTGTTCACATACTTCCAAATTCTGTCTTGAGACACCTCTAGATTACTGAACCAAATCATGGTGAACCAGGAAAATATAGAAGACCAGATTGACAAACTAAAGAGTAGCAAGTCACCTGAACCAGATGGTATACACTCCTGGGCTCTGAAGGAACTCAGAAATAAAATTTCAGATCTATTAGTAAAAATTTGTAATCTGTCGTTAAAATCATCCATTGTACCTGAAGACTGAGGGTGACCAATTTAACCCCAGTATTTAGAAAGGGCTCCAGGATTGATCCGGGAAACTATAGACCAGTGAGCCTGACTTCAGTGTAAACTATTTGAAAAGAACAAAATCACAGAGCATATAGAAAGACATGGTTTAATGGAACACAGCAAGCATGGATTTACCCAAGGGAAGTCCTGCCTCACAAATCTGCTACATTATTTTGAAAGGATTAATAAACATATAGATAAACGTGAACCAGTAGATGTGTATTTGGATTTTCAGAAAGCATTTGATAAAGATCCTCATGGGAGAACATAAGAACAATGCCATACTGGGTCAGACCAAGGGTCCATCAAGCCTAGCATCCTGTTTCCAACAGTGGTCAATCCAGGTTATAAGTACCTGACAAGTACCCAAAAACTAAGTCTAATCCATGCTACTGATGCTAGTAATAGCAGTAGCTATTTTCTAAGTCAACTTGATTAATAACAGGTAATGGACTTCTCCTCCAAGAACCTATCCAATCCCTTTTTAAACCCAGCTACACTAACTGTACTAACCACATCCCCTGGCAACAAATTCCAGAGTTTAATTGTGCATTGAGTGAAAAAGAACTTTCTCCAATTATTTTTAAATGTGCCACATGCTAACTTAATGGAGTACCCCCTAGTCCTTCTATTATCCGAAAGAGTAAATAACCGATTCACATTTATCCATTCTAGACCTCTCATTTTAAACACCTCTATCATATCCCCCCTCAGCCGTCTCTTCTCCAAGATGAAAAGTCCTAACCTCTTTAGTCTTTCCTCATAGGATAGCTGTTCCATCCCCTTTATCATTTTGTTCGCCCTTCTCTGTACCTTCTCCATCGCAACTATATCTTTTTTGGGATGCTGCGACCAGAATTGTACACAGTATTCAAGGTGCGCTCTCACCATGGAGTGATACAGAGGCATTATGACATTTTCCGTTTTATTCACCATTCCCTTTCTAATAATTCCCAACATTCTGTATGCTTTTTTGACTGCTGCAGCATACTGAGCTGATGATTTCAATGTATAATCCACTATGATGCCTAAATCTCTTTCCTGGGAGGTAACTCCTTATGTGGAACCTAGCATCGTGTAACTACAGCATGGGTTATTTTTCCCTATATACATTGTCTTGCACTTGTCCGGATTAAATTTCACCTGCCATTTGGACACCCAACTTTCCAGTCTTGTAAGGTCATTCTGCAATTTATTACAATCTGCTTTTGATTTAACTACTCTGAATAATTCTGTGTCATCTGCAAATTTGATCATCTCACTCACCGTATCCTTTTCCAGATCATTTATAAATATATTGAAAAGCACCAGTCCAAGTACAGATCCCTAAGGCACTCCACTGTTAACCTTTTTCCGCTGACTAATCCTATTCTGTTTTCTGCCTTTTAACCAGTTTGCAACTACTTCAACTCCCTCCTTACAGGTCTACCTGCCTACACAACCCGCCCACTACAGATCATACAAAATGCAGCAGTAAGACTCCTGACCAGCACCCCCTTGCGTGATCACATCTCTCCAGCGCTTAAAGCTCTACACTGGCTCCCTATCTCCTACCGATTACAAAATAAACTTGCCATGATCTTGCGCTCATCAATCCACAACCTATCCTCCCCATGTTTCTCCTCAACAATAAAAATCCATGCCCCTTCTCGACCACTCAGATCATCTAACCTAATCCTACTAAATCCCCTCCTCCAAAGCTCACCCACCTGGTGGAAACCACAGAATAAGCATTCTTCTCTGCAGGACCAGTACTATGGAACAGTCTGCCTAAGAAAGTAAGATGTCTCCAAGAAAAGACCTTCTTTAAAAAAGCCCAAAAACTTTCCTTTTCAAGAAAGAATGCCCAATCCCAAAGGATAATAGAACACCCCTGCTTGTCCTTCCTTGGATAGTGCTACATAGCAGACTACTGCCCTCAACTCTGGCCATGATCTCAAAAATGTACCCACTAGCTAATCATTTGTTTCTCTACCATCCTGAAGAATCTTGTTACTCTCTTGCTTCGTAAGATTGATGTACTGTCCCATTCATCTGAGTGTATATGTTCTTATAGTGCATCACTCTGAATGTAAGGGCGGGTATAAAATGTTTTTAAATAAATAAATAGATAGATAGATGATGTCACTTCCCATTCGATAACATTTTAGTTTTCTTAGAAGACTGGAAGGTGGCTAACGTAACCCCCAATATTTAAAAAGGGCTCCAGGGGAGAACTGGGAAACTACAGACCAGTTAGCCAGACTTCAGTGCCAGGAAAAATAGTGGAAAGTGTTCTAAATATCAAAATCATAGAACATATAGAAAGACATGGTTTAATGCAACAAAGTCAGCATGGCTTTACCCAAGGCAAGTCTTGCTTCACAGATCTGCTTCACTTTTTTGAAGGAGTTAAACATGTAGATAAAGGTGAACCGGTAGATGTAGTGTATTTGGATTTTCAGAAGGCGTTTGACAAAGTTGCTCATGAGAGGCTTCTAGGAAAAGTAAAAAGTCATGGGATAGGTGGTGATGTCCTTTTATGGATTACAAACTGGCTAAAAGACAAGAAACAGAGAGAAGGATTAAATGGACAATTTTTTTAGTGGAAGGGAGTGGGCAGTGGAGTGCCTCAGGGATCTGTATTGGGATCCGTACTTTTCAATATATTTATAAATGATCTGGAAAGAAATACAACAAGTGAGGTAATCAAATTTGCAGATGATACAAAATTATTCAGAGTAGTTAAATCACAAGCAGATTGTGATAAATTGCAGGAAGACCTTGTGAGACTGGAAAATTGAGCATCAAAATGGCAGATGAAATTTAATGTGGATAAGTGCAAGGTGATGCATATAGGGAAAAATAACCCATTCTATAGTTACACAATGTTAACTTCCATATTAGGAGCTACTACCCAAGAAAGAGATCTAGGCGTCATAGTGGATAACACATTGAAATTGTCGGTTTAGGTGTACATGCTGCTTATACTCATATATGCTAATTTTATGAATGCAACCTCCATGTATCTCTTTGAATGTTATCATCATATTATACATTCTACATGTGATATTATACCTATGAAATCTAAACACATCTATGCTGTAACAGCTTGGTCACTTCTATCGGAATTTGATCTGACCCCTTACGATCTGACTCATTCTTTTTGTGTAAATGAGCACATTTTGGTTAATATTCATGAGTGTACAATCTTTGATGATATTTCTAGAGATGTAAAGTTACTTTTTGACCTTTCTCTTAAGGAACCTCATCAGAGTAGTAAACCACTTGAAAGAGTTGTATTGCACCACATTAGCAGTTAGGATTCCAGGAGGCACTGGCACAGTCTATCACATCTCTGTTGGACTTGGAGTGCATCGGGGTTTGCTGTCAGCCCTATATGGAAATTCAAGAATAACAACACAAAAGTTAAAATCTAGTTTTCGAGAACATAAGCTAGCTTTATTCTTCACGTTAAAAAAATAAATCATCTTTGAGCTCTGAAGCGTAATAAGAACAGTTCTCTATTATCACAAGCTTTGATGATGTTTCTGGCGGAGAAAGTGAAAATGTAATCAAAGTTTAGGTTTGTGTTTAATGGGGCAGATGCAGTGACCTGTCTTCCCCTATGACTTAAAACAGTTCAGTGAAGTACATGGATGCGGACTCATCCATTCTTATTGCATACTGCTTTGTAAATTGTTTTTGCTTCACAGCTTACATGGTATGTCTTCATTTTCATTTTGTTCATCATACTTTGATTCTTAGTTTCTGGGCTATGGTCTACATTTCTCAAAGTTGTTTTTTTTTTTAATTAACCTTTGTGAGCTATTTGAACACAGATGGATGACGAGAACTGTAGGAGAATCTGGTGTGGATAACCTTACAGTAGATTACTAGATTTAACCAATAACCTTGTGATATGAATTCATAAGCATTTAGGGAGCAGTTACAGACAGTGAGCTAGTCAATTAGTTTATTTAGCAGCAAAAGAAAAAAAAACAGTTTTAATATGTTAGTTATTTATTTTCTTTGTTATTTTGTTATTTTTGGTTTAGTTGTTACAGTTTCACAGAGCAAGGACTTGTAGCCAGCTTTGCACTTAGTATTTACGCAATGCCATTCAAAGTAACCCAGCTGAAAGGTAATTTAAGCCAGTATTCTCACACTTATGTATCCTGTAATGGTCCAAGGATCTGTTTTGACACCACACCACAGGGTAATAGAGCGAAGCCCCTTATGGTGTTTGACAGATAAACCCAAAAGGTCTCACAGACTTCTTCGTGAGATGTGATGGCAGGAACAGGGTAAGATTTCTTAGCTTTACTTCTTTCAAGGGGTAGTAAGTGAAACAGTTGCCTCCACATTATGGAGCAGAATGTACTGAGTATGAAACTCATCTTCAGCTTACAAGTCACAGTTATAGTGACCTGCAGTCAGTTCTGTCAGCAAAGCTCTCAAAGCCAAGTTTTTGCGTAATCTGTGAGGAAAAGCCCTCAGTGAATGCTCTTTTGGATAATGTCCATCGTCTGGATAACAGTTCTTCCCCCTCACCCCCCACCCCCCCCGAGTCAAATCTCATTGAATATTCAGTTTCTTAGGCTCAACATTGATCTAGATTGGATGTTACTACCTCCTATAGACAAAGGATTGTTGGGAAGCAAAAGGTGTCATCCTGATACATAGGAATATCCCCTGGTGGGTTAATGAATTCAATGAGTTCATTAGCAAAACAGGTACTAGAACAATACCCAGTTCATAGCCATATACAAAGTTTTAACCAAGTTTCACAGTTTTTGTGTCATTTGGGAGGTGATGACAACTTTCTGATATGGAAAAACAATCACAGTCTCTTCTCCTCTGTATGAATCACAGTCTCTTATGAAGTTGCCAAAATCATCACATGGCTACAGACTCCATGTTTGTGTTGCTTAGGCCTGCACTTTCTATTTATTTATTTATTTATTTGTAGATTTTTATTTACTGTTGTTTGGTACTGGCCTTCACAACGGTTTACAGGTAAAACAACAGTATACATATAACTTTTAACATGTAACAATAAAACATATAGAGGATTATAAACTGTGGTTTATATCTAAATAACCTTGGAGGTTTACAAATTGTGAAAATTGTAATAAACATAATAAATAATAATACTGCAAATGTATTATAAATTATGGAGTGATTATAAGAATAGGATCGGAGTGATTGTATTGGAGAAGGTAAGAAAGAAAGGGAGAGTAAGGGGAGACTAGATTAATCTGCTTTTCCTGGTTAATAGTGGAGAGGAGAGTCGGTTCATCAAGAAACAAAGGATCACTAGGGACCTTCGAACATATTTATTATAGACATTAAAAACCTAGCTTGTTCGAATGACTGAGGATGGCGAGAGGGTTAGGTGGTCATTGAGATCTTACAGATTATCCTATGCCATCTCCATAAATTTGTTGGAACAGCCAAGTTTGGAGGAGTTTTTTGAATTGTTTTATGTTGCTCTGCAGCCTTAGGTTTTCGGGTAGTGTGTTTCATAGTGTCGGGCCTGCTCGTGAGATAGCTCTCTCCCATACCGTAGTGAGTTTGGCTGTTGCGACTTTGGGGATTGTTAATAAGGGTTTGTTTGCTGATCTTGTGCTACATCATGGCTTGTGTAACTGGATTACATCATTTAGCCATTTGACTTCCTTCCCATATATAGTTTTGTGAAGAATGGAAAGTACTTTGAATTCTATCCGTTTGTCGATGGGAAGCAGTTGAGTGCTTTTAGGACGGGGATGATGTGTTACTTTTCTTATGACCAGTTAGGATTGTAGCTGCTGCATTCTGTAAAATTTGGAGCGGTCATGTAGTTGATTTGGGTAGGCCTAACAGCCGTGAATTACAGTAATCAAAGCTTGTAAATATCAGGGATTGTAGTATAGTTCTAAAGTCAGTTTAGTTTAGTAGTGATTTTAATTGTTTAAGTATTAAAAGCTTGTTGAATCCTTCTTTGATCTTTGCGGATATGTGTTTTTTGAGATTTAATTCTGAATCTATCCATATACCAAATCCTTCACTTTATCATTTAGTTTGATGATAGTATTGTCGATTTGTATGATGATGTCTGTGTTGGTTGTGGAAGTTTTTCTTTGAAGGAGTATGCATTCTGTCTTCTCCATGTTGAAACAGTGTCATTTGGTTTACGAGTGTTTTTATGTCATTAAGGTATGTGGCTGCGAGTTTGAGTTCACTCTCTAGTGTATCTGTCACCGGTATGATAAGTTGGATGTCATCAGCATAGATAAAGTATGTGATGCCGAGACCAGAGAGGAGTTGACATAGTGGGAGGAGACAGATATTAAACAATGTGGCTGATAAGGCTGATCCTTGTGGGACTCTGGTTTCTAGTGGTATTGACTCTAATTTGGAGTTATTGATATTTACTTGAAATTATCTGTTATGGAGAAAGGTTGTGAACAGGTCTAATGGTTTCCCAGCCAGGCCAATTTCTACTAATCTATGATTCAGTTGTTTATGGTCGACAGTGTCGAATGCCGCAGATAGATCTAGCAGTATGAGGATGAAGTGATGGCCATTATCGAAGCCTCTTATTATTGTGCCTACTAGGGCGAGGAGCAAGGTTTCTGTGCTAAAGTGTTTTCGGAAACCGTATTGCGCTGGATATAATATGTAGTTTGGTTCTAAATGCTCATTGAGTTGTTTAAGTACTACCTTTTCGGTTAGCTTGGTGAGCAGGGATAGGTTTGAGAGGGGACGATAATTATTAAGCTCTGTAGGATCTAGGTTCTTTTTGTTTTTTTTAATGGGTTTGATTATAGCACTTTTTCGACTGTCAGGTAATGCTCCTTCTTCCAAAGATTTGTTTATGATGCTTGTGATCACTGGAGTGATGGTTTGGGATATTTCTTTTAGGGTGCGTATCAGGATTTTATTGAGATCATGGTTGGCAGGGTTTAGGGATTTTATTAGGCATTCTATTTCTGTTGTTGAGGCATAGTCGAAGGTGGACCATGGGGTTATGTCTTTCCTGCATAGAGTTGAGTTTTGGAGAGGGCTTTTTTTTATGTTTTCGGTAATTTTATAGATTTTATTTTTGAAAAATTTAGCTAGGTCTTGGCACAGATTTTTATTTATGTAGGAGGTTGCAGGGTTCCTATCAGCAATAAGATTATTAACTGTGTTGAATAGTGTCCGGATTGTGGGAGAAATTTTGTATTTTCATGCTATAGTATTCTTGTTTAGTTTTGTTTATCAAGTTTTTATAGTATGTTAAGTAGGTGTGGTAGTTTGTTAATGTTAAGGGGCATTTCATTTTGTGCCAGGCTTTTTCTTTTCCTCTTAAGATTATTTTGGTTTCTTTCAGTTTTTTGTTATACCAAGGATTGCAGTTTTTTCTTGAGTTGTCAATATGTTTAGTTTTTTCAGGGTTAATCACGTTTGCAATTTGTTCTGTAATTTGAATCCAAGAATGGGTGGCACTACTAATGTTGGTAAGTTAATGTTTATTAATTGTTGTTCGAGTTCTTGCTATAATAATTCTAAAGGAAAAGGTGGTCTGTATTTGAAGCTGCTAATATTAGGATCTTTGGGGTTGATTTTGAGTCGAGTGCCGTCTGGCAGTATAGTAGGTAGATTTCGGACCATGGGATTGATGAGCAGGATACAGAACAGTTATTAAAGAATTTTTCATTAGTGAAGACAAGGTCTAACGTGTGGCCTTCTTTGTGTGTTGGGTCAGTTACATGTAGTGAGAAGTTGAGAGCAGATAAAACATCAAAGATTTGGCATGAATGGGATATAGAAGTTGCATCTGTGTGAAGATTGAAGTCTCCTAGGATGATTGTGGGTTTCTTATGGTTGAGATTTGCTATAAAGAATTCTATCAGAGGTGAAATATTGTGTTCAAGTAGAGCGGGGGGACAGAAAACAAGGCAGATCTGTAGCTCAGGGGATTCAAACAGGGCTACTTCATATTGGCATGGGAGTATATGAGGGATTAGTTTCACTGCAAATTTTTCTTTGATTATTGACATAATTCCTCCACCCCGACATTTTATTCTGGGTATGGAGAAGAGGTCATATAGATCATTTGATATTTGATTTGTAAGAACATGGTCAGTTTTTTTAGCCAAGTTTCGGTGACAGCAATAAAGTCTGGTTTTTGTTCCTGTAGAATGTCTGAGATTAGCATGAATTTTTTAGTTATCGATTGGGCGTTGATGAGTATGAAGACTAGAAAATCATGTTTTTTAAGATTTAGTTGATAGGAATATTTACTAGTCTTCATTGTCTCTCGGGATGCAGCTTGATAGGATGGGGCGCAATCTTTAGCAGGTTATGGTAAAACATGTTGAGGTATCCTGGTTTGTTGTTTGGGTTGTTGAAGGTATGTGTAACTCAAAGTTGTGACTCGAAGGGGCACTCTAAGGGGCATGCATTCAGTCTGTATGCATAGCAAAGGCCTCAAGTTCAATGATGCACAATTGCACATCCATATTTAGAGTCACTAACGTTTCTCCTACAGAACATGAATACTGAAGGGTGACCATCTATTTTTTCAAAATGGATGCATTTTATAGTTTTATAATGCGTATGTCTGAACGCCTTGCTTTTTTTTAAATATGGTGTCTTGTTTTACTGGTGGTGTTGGGAAACCAGTGGAAAACAGAAATAGGGATAAGAAATTTAAATACTTAGTGTACATCGCCTATTTTGCCTTCTAAGGAACAGTCCCTCTCTTCAATTTAAAAAATAGTCATCTTTTGGGGCTGGCTGGATGGCCCAGCAGTGCTGTCAAGTGAGGCGACCCAGGTTCAATTCCTGCATCCAGCTTCTGCTTCCTCAGGCCGCAGATGCAACATTCAGAGTTCCTGAAAGGGAGAGTGTCATAGTTACCCTTGCCAGCCCTAAAGTGCAGGTATACTGGGCACCAAAGAGAGCCATAGTCTGTATGTTTCAGCCGAAGATCATCATTGCAATAGCCAGGTTGAGTAGAGGAGGATAAAAGAGATTTAAAAAAAATACCCTAGGCAGGGGTTGCCAAAAGTAGGAAATGCCCGGAAAGGAGGAATTAAAATGAAGGAGCTGGCTACAGAAATGGGTATTCCTGTCAAGTGTTTTCATGTGAGTGCAAAGTTATATTTTAAATGAAGATATAGCAGGATTTAGACCTATGCTCAACATGAAGCCTATTAGGTGATGGCTCTTGCTGTAGGACTACAGTTAATGTGCTGGCCACTTCATTACAAATAACTTCTTGAGCTACCATCACCACCACTTTACAATGTGGCAAGTCATGTACAAAAACAGTCCTTAATGCCAATGGATCTGCCATAAATACACTACACTGGGTGAATGAGTTTCCAAGGCAGAGAAATACAAAACTAGTTTTGTTTTGTTTTTTAATAATGATTATTTGACATTGTGTAATCTTTTTCAAAGCTGTGCAATGTGCTAAGTAGCTTTGCCTTGGGTTTTAAAGCTAATGCTCAGATAACATGTAGCAGAATTTGTGGACTGGTAATTGGTGAGAAATTATTTTTTCTTTTAATTTTTACTGTAAATGGATCTATAGTCCTCCTTCAAGAATTTCATTTTGGATTACATTAAAAAAAAAATTGCCATCTGAAAGAATTCTGAGTGCTTCTGTTGCAATCTATAAAAAAAAAAAAAAAAAAAAGAGAAAATTCCTTTGTCAAAAACAGCTTTAAGTTCTCCCTCTCTGCAGCTTTATAATCCACTCTGCTCTTTTATTGGGGATATTAGTCCTATAAGCCTGATCTTTAAAAACTCAACTGATTTCCTTTAACATATTCCCAAAGCAGTAGCTTTTATGGAAAATCTTTAGTCACAAAGATGAGCACGATAAGTTCTGCATGTGATGTTATAGTGCCCCTTCAGGAGTTTCTGCTTTTCAGACTGTAGAAAGGGTAACTGATGTTACACCACGAGAATAACGTTTGCTGATTATACTAGAATGCTCAAGTCTCCTGATGCTGGCACTGTTCCCTACAAGTATGATTACAGAGTTCTTACTATCTTTGAAATGAAATCCGTACCATAAAATCTTCAGTTCTGGTTTTCTTTTTCATTTTTTTTGATCCTTGGAAAAACAGTAAATATAGCCTGTGAATTCAGATTAAAGCAAAGAAAGGAGAAATTTAATCTTACCTGTTTCCTTGAGTCCTGCTAGACCAGGCCAGGACCCTACCAGGAACACAGTGTCTGCTTATAATTTTTTTTTCCCTTTCCCTGGCTAAGTTTCCTCAGGAAAACATAAAGGGGGCAGATTTTAAAAAATATGCTCGTGCGTTCTTTGTTCGCAGCAAACCGGCGCGAACAAAAGTATGCCGGATTTTAAAGATACGCGCGTAGCCACGCATATCTTTTAAAATCCGGGGTCGGCGCACGCAAGGCTGCGCAAAATTGGCAGCCTGCGCAGGCCGAGCTGCAGACACGCCCCCCCGACTGCCCATTTTAGCAAGCCCCGGGACCTACGCGCAACCCGGAGCTTTGCGCGCACCGGCAGCCTATGCAAAATAGGTGCGCCGGCGCACAGGGCTTTTAAAATCTACCCCAAAGCTTTTATTCTCCCTGCCTTTTTAAAATATCTCTGCTCCCCCTTAATGGTTGCTGCCAGACATTCCCCTTCTTGTTTTTAAATTATAAGTGAAGTAGGGTTTTTGTGCTTCATTGTTTGACAGAAGGTTACTGGCAAATTTGAGTCTACACCTCTCTTTTCTCCTAGGACAAACAAGATGGTAGTCCTTTTGCCATGATGCCGACATGATGCGGCGAGGCGTGCCTATCTTATATCGATGCCTGGGGTCCCTGCCTGTCCCCACCAGTCCAGGTGTCAGTTACGCTCCACTTCGAGGTTCCGAGGAAGATCTGGCCACCCCTCCTACCTCCCAGTCTGTTTTGGCATCAGTAACTTTTGAGGAGGAATTGGAGCGCAGAATCCAGCTGGCAGTCAACTGGCGCTGCAGGGTGTCAAGCTGGTAGCACTGACGGTATCGGTGCTCGGGATTTCCCTGCTGGAACCACTGCTGGAGCATCTCAATGAGCTCATCAGTGTGTTACCGAACCAGCTGGTGTTGGATCCCAGGGAGCCATCGATGCTAGGTGGGCCACCGATGCTTCCCCCAACTGATGCGGTGGTTGTCGCTGGTTCCTCCAAGGAGGAAGTCCTGTTGGTGCCGGTGATGGCCCTGCTACTTGTAGTCCCCCATCCAGCTTTGCTGGTCCAGCGCCAGTGCTACTGGTGCCTAGACCTCTGGACGAAAATCGAGCACCTAGGGCCCCTTTCCCTGTGGATTACAGCGAGGATGAGGCGCCTTATGACCCATGGAGGATTACACTACGGAATACTCCTCAGAGGATTTGGAAGGTCTTCCCTCAGAATCTTTGGAGGAGCGATGAAGGTCTCCCCCTGAGGACTTGACTTTTGCAGGATTTGTGCAGGAGATGGCAGAGGCTCCTAAAGAAATTATGGTGGACTCATGCCTCAGCGCCCCTGGTTAGAGAGCATAGAGCGCTGGATTGCCTTGGGAGGAAAGATTTTTGGGAGGCTATGCTCATTTCCCTCATTGCCTCCTACCATCTCTACATGAGTCAATACTCTCGCAACATCTGGTAGCAGTTGCAGGAGGTAGCCGAGTGGCTGCCTCAACAGCAGCAAGACACCTTCCTGCTGCTAGTGCATTAGGGCCTGGAGTGCAGAAAACATGAGGTGCAATCCACCTATGATGTTTTCGAGATGGCAGCGAGAGTCTCTGCAGTGGGAATGGCACCCACAGAATTGCATGGCTGCAGGCCTCGGATCTCCGACTGGAGGTTCAGGACTTGCTGACCTGCCGTGCACAGGGGAGAATCTCTTCGGAGACAAGATTAGGGATGCAGTGGCCCAGTTGCAGGATCACCGTGAGACCCTCCAACAATTCTCTGCCAGTACTTCAGACCCGCCCTTCTCTGCCTGGAGGTCGGTGAGGCATGGACCGAGGAAATCTTTCTACTGCCAGAAGAAGAACTATCATCCGGCCCCTTGCTTCTGTTCCCAGAGGATGAGCTCTCGTGACCATCCCAGGCAGGAGCGGGCTCCCAAGCCCCAACCAGTGCCCCAGCCAAATACCGGGATGGGGTTTTGACTGGATCGTAGGGAGCATCAGCCAGCCATCTGTACCCCACATGGTCGGGAGAAGGCTAAGGTTCTTTGTGAATCGGTGGCCCAGTACAACCTCAGACCATTAGGTTCTGTCCATCATTCACCAGGGGTACCAATTGAACCACCTATTGGGTGGCCTGCCAAATTCTCCTCTGTGCCCATTTTGGGGGCCTATAGTACATCAGGAGGTACTCCTACGGGAGCTCTCCACCCTCTTAATGGCCAGAGTGGTCGAGCCTGTCCCATCAGGGCAGAGAGGACAGGGATTCTACTCCCAGTACTTGCTGATTCTAGAGGGACTCCGTCCCATCCTAGACCTGAAGGCCTTGAACACATTTCTAAAAAAAGAAAAGTTTAAGATGGTTTACCTGGGCACACTGATTCTCTCCTGTAAAAGGTGACTGGCTATGTTCCCTCGATTTAAAGGATGTGTACACTCGTGTAGAGATCTTCCCAGGTGACAGGAAGTATCTCAGATTTGTGTTGGGATAACAGCACTTCCAGTACAGAGTGTTGCTGTTCAGGCAAGCAATGGCCCCATGTGTTGTTATGAAATGTCTGGCTGTGGTGGGGGCACACCTCCACAGATTGAGAGTGAATGTTTTCCCTTATCTGGATGATTGGCTGGTCAAGAGCGTCTCTCGGGCAGGGGCAGATTGGTCCTTGCACTTGACTATCCGGGTGCTGGAGTCACTACGGTTCATGATCAATTTCCCAAAGTCTCACCTCAGCCTGTCCCCTCAATTAGAGTTTATAGGAGCCCTGCTAGTTGCAGCTCAGGCGAAAGCCTTCCTGCCATGCGCCTTGGCGTCCATAACGGAGATGATTCAACAGAGCCAGCAGGTGTCAGTCCGGCACATGTTGAGGCTGTTGGGACATATGGCTGTCATCTATGTCACTTTTTTGGTGCACATGCGCAGAGCCCAAAATACCTTAAGGTCGCAGTGACACCAGCCACCCAGAACCTTCAGGACCTCATCCACACACGTCATCCCTCTGGGACGCACCTTGGTGGTGCATCCTCTCGAATTTGGAGCAGGGAATATCTTTCCAAAATCCCCCTACCCAAATTGTCCTTACAACAGATGTGTCCATCCTGGGATGGGGTGCCCATGTAGAGGGCCTTTGCACTCAGGGCTTGTGGTCTGCTCCAGGCTGTGTATCTCGCTGGAATGGAGAATGGCATAGTGGACAGGCTGAGTCAGACCTTCGCTCAACCAGGGGGTAGCGAACCGGATCTTCTGCCTCTGGGGGAAACCCAGACATGGACTTGTTCATGTCCCTCTACAACAGAAAGGTGAATCAGTTCTCCTCCCTGTACAGGTTGGATAGCAAATCAGCCTCGGACGCCTTTGCTTGCCATTGGGGCAAGGGTCTTCTGTAGGCGTGTCTTTCACTTCCTCTAGTAATAAAGACTCTTCTGAAGCTTTGACAGGACTGGGGGACCATGATCTGATAGCCCATCATTGGCCGAGACAGGTCTTGTTCCCACTCCTGCGGGAGTTGGCCTTCCAGGAACCAATCACTCTGGGGACTGCCCCAAATCTCATCACGCAGGATCAGGCAGGCTGCGGCATCCCAACCTCCAGGCCCTGTCACTCACAGTGTTATGAATCGGAAGGTGGACCCCTGTTCCGAGGTAGTGAATGCTACTGAAGAGAGAGTCAATCCTCTAAGGTAACTACCGTCGGAGGGCGAGGTCAGGTGAATCAGCAGCTGAATGAAGACTTCGCCCTGGAAGCTCGTGATCCCCCTAGGAGGAGCCTGTAGAGATCCGGCCACTGGGACTTAGGAGACTCACTGAAGACTGAAGATAGTCTGGATGCAGGCGCCTCCTGCAGGTCATTGATTCCAGACAGCTGGCGCCTCCAGCACGTCGTAGCCAGTCCAGGAGTAGAGCTGAAGAATGCTCCGCAGCCAGTCCGATGGTTGATTCCAGAACATAAGAACATAAGAAATTGCCATGCTGGGTCAGAGCAAGGGTCCATCAAGCCCAGCATCCTGTTTCCAACAGAGGCCAAAACCAGGCCACAAGAACCTGGCAATTATCCAAACACTAAGAAGATCCCATGCTACTGATGCAATTAATAGCAGTGGCTATTCCCTAAGTAAAATTGATTAATAGCCATTAATGGACTTCTCCTCCAAGAACTTATCCAAACCTTTTTTGAACCCAGTTAAACTAACTGCACTAACCACATCCTCTGGCAACAAATTCCAGAGCTTTATTGTGCGTTGAGTGAAAAAGAATTTTCTCCGATTAGTCTTAAATGTGCTACTTGCTAACTTCATGGAATGCCCCCTAGTCCTTCTATTATTCGAAAGTGTAAATAACCGAGTCACATCTACTCTCATGATCTTAAAGACCTCTATCATATCCCCCCTCAGCCGTCTTTTCTCCAAGCTGAACAGCCCTAACCTCTTCAGCCTTTCTTCATAGGGGAGCTGTTCCATCCCCTTTATCATTTTGGTTGCCCTTCTCTGTACCTTCTCCATCGCAACTATATCTTTTTTGAGATGCGGCAACCAGAATTGTACACAGTATTCAAGGTGCGGTCTCACCATGGAGCGATACAGAGGCATTATGACATTTTCCGTTCTATTAATCATTCCCTTCCTAATAATTTTTAACATTTTATTTGCTTTTTTGACTGCTGCAGCACACTGAGCTGACAATTTTAAAGTATTATCCACTATGATGCCTAGATCTTTTTCCTGGGTGGAAGAGTTTTGAAAGCCAGTCCAGGGGCAAGTCAGGAGAATGGTCCGAAGCCAGTCCAGGAGTAAGCCAGGAGAAGTATCAGAAGCCGGTCCAGGGTCAAGCCAAGAGAAGTACGGAAGTCGGTCCAAGGATCAGAAGTACGGAAGTCGGTCCAAGGATCCAAGTACGGAAGTCGGTCTAAGTACGGAAGTCGGTCCTCGTTGGACAGAAGAGTCTGTCCAACGAGGGAGAAGTGAGGAACAAAAGAAGGAGGAGTCCGGAGGTCCTTCAAAGGAGGGAGAAGAGCAGGAGCGGGACGAAGATCAGGAATGAAACCAGGGAGCCAGAACCAGGAACGAAGACACTGGAACCACCAAGCCAGAAGCCTCAATACCAAGGCAAGGTATGAGGAGCAGACCTTGCCTTAAATACCCAAAGTGAGGGAGGAGTCCCGGGAAGGAGCCACGACAACTTCCTGTCGTGGCCCTTTAAATCTTATCTTGAGCCGCGCGCATGGCTCTAAGTCAGCCAGAAGGGGGAGGAGTCATCCCGACTGTGCAGGGCCCTGCAGCCGGCCTCAGCAGTGGCCATTGCCACAAGGAGAGCGCTGAAGGAGGCTGCCTGCTCCTGCAGGAGCCTTGGGGCCAACCCGACGCCTCGGGTGAGTACTTGGTCCCGGCTGCGGACCGCCATGGCCGGCGGCCAAACACACAGCCTGGATGTTGATAGGCTGATCCTGCAGCCACTGGATCTTTCTGAAGATGTATCTCATGTCCTGGTAGCTTCTAGAAAGCCTTCCAGTAGGAAATTTTACACCTGAAGTGGAGGAGGTTTTCTGTGTTCTGTGAGCAAAAGGCCCTAGATCCTTTCTCCTTCTCCACACATAAACTGCTTGACTACCTTCTGCACCTGTCGGAGGCTGGATTAAAAACCAACTCAATTATGGTTCATCTAAGTGCTATTGGAGCATTCCATCAAGGTGTAGATGGTACGCCCTTCTCTGTACAGCCCTTTGTTGTTCGCTTCATGTGAGGCCTGCTTCAGTTGTAGCCTCCCCTAAGGCCTCCTGCTGTATCCTGGGACTTCAACGTGGTGATAGCTGACGTAGTGCTAGTTCCTTTTGAGCCGCTGCACACCTGTGACCTGAAATATCTGACCTTGAAGGTCATACTTTTGTGGTGGTCACTTCAGTGGACAGGGTCAGTGAGCTCCAGGCCTTAGTGACTTATTCACCTTATATCAAGTTTTATCATGACAAGGTGGTCTTGCGCATGCCCCCTAAGTTCCTGCCTAAGGTTGTGATGGACTTCCATCTTAACCAGTCCATCATCCTGCCAATATTATTTCCCAGGCCTCATTTGCACCAAGGTGAATGAGCACTGCACAGTTTGGATTGCAAGAGAGCCTTAGCCTTCCACCTGGAGCGGACAGAACCCCATAGGCAGTCCACCCAACTTTTCATTTCTTTTTACTTGAATAGATTGCGAGTTGCCGTTGCCAGACACTATTCAGTTGTCTAGCAGACTGCATCTCCTTCTGTTATGCCCAGGCAGGATTGCATCTTCGGGGTCATGTAAAGGCTCATTCTGTCAGAGCCATGGCAACATTGGTGGCCCATTTGCGAGCAGTTCTCATGTAGGAGATCTGCAAGGCTGTGACATGGAGTTCTCTCCACATATTCGCATCACGCTACTGTCTGGATAGGGATGGCCAACGTGACAGTAGGTTCGGCCAGTCTGTCCTCCAGAACCTGTTTGAGGTATAAAACCCAACTCTCCCTACCTGGGGCCCGTTGTTTGGGTTCAGGCTGTCTCCCCCTCTGATACCAACAGCACTGTGGTGGTTGTGCCTGTTGGCACTTGCTTGGTGCTTGTTGGTCCCCTTTTTGTTTTGGGGAGCAGCCTTTAGCTAGGAATTCACCCATGTGTGAGGACTACCATCCTGCTTGCCCTAGGAGAAAGCAGAGTTGCTTACCTGTAAGAGGTGTTTTGCTAGGATAGCAGGATGTTAGTCCTCATGAAATCCACCCGCCACCCCACAGATTTGGGTTTCTCCAATGGTTTATTATTTTATTTTTATCATACGTCTATGTTACAAGACTGAAGAGGGACCCCGCATGGATAAGGGCATGCTGGGCATGTTCATTGTGCTTAGTCAAAGTTCCAGAAACTTTAACATGTTTTCTGTTGCGGGCTGCATCCGATGATGTCACCGATGTGTGAGGACTAACATCCTGCTGTCCTAGGAGAACACCTGTTACAGGTAAGCAATTCTGCTATCTCTTGTAGTGGTATATTTGGGGGTTCCAACCATTTCCCAAAGGTACTTTTAACTAGGAGCAGTCTCATGAAGGGAATTGTTTTGTGTTAATTTTGGATTAGATTGTAAGCAGTAGGAACATTCTAGCAAGGGGGCCTTTCCTCTGCTGTTGGAGGTATTCGGATTTCTGTTATGTACAAGCACTGTTCCGGGAGCAGCCATGTTCTGCAGAGATTTACTTATGATATTCTGCATGTCTGTATTGTAGAAACCAGTCAAGATATGGGTTTAGATAAAGCCATTTGCAACTCTCTCAAATTTATTTGCTTGCCAAGGTGCAAGGGTAGAGTTTGAAGAACTATTTAAAAACAGCAAAATATATTTTTTTGATTGCCCCTAAGTGTATACTGTTGTTTGTGTATACTACTGAAATACTGTGCAGTACATGCAGCTTTACAGTTTTCCTCTGTTTTGTCATCATCTCTTTCAAACTTTCTCCTGCTTAGGAAGGAGAGAGACATTTGTCCTGAGGGTTAACTGGAATGGAGGGGTTGAGTGAGAGTAGTGGAAAGTGCTTTTAATTTCAAGGGTCAGAAGTTAGGAGAAAAACTATAAATATTTCCTTCCCAAGCACTTATCATGTAGCAGCAGGGCCATTAATTTTAAGAGAGGGTTTCCATCGAGGGAACTCGTTCGGCTGCTGACATTGATGGGTTTGTGTGTATGGCTCGCCAACGTCAGATACACCATACTGACGGGGGGGGGAATCGTTTATTTGTCTTTCTTTGTTAAGGATAATAGCGGTGATTGGATTTAGTGAGAAGTTGTTAAGTATTGCTGGCTGGCAAATATTAAGCATCTGATTGATCTGTTGCTGATGAGCTCAGTTTGATGACATTCTGACTTGAAGAAAGGAGCCTGGACAAGCCTAGTGTATTTTCTTAAGGAAGAAAATATACATTCCAGAAAAGTAATCTTATTTCAGCACTTGAACAGGACTCTCTGTAAGGCATTTCTTTGTGCTTGAGAGATTAAGTACCGTTATGATGAATGCTGGAAAGATTGCATTCCCTTGCGTTGATGAATTCGCATTCAAGACGAGGGAGATTCTTCGGAAATAGGAACTTCCCTTCACTCTTTCTCTCTCTCTCTCTCTTATCATGTTTAGTTTTGGGGCTTAATTTAAGGTGTGGCACAGAAAGCACAAACACTGCTTACCTCTATTTTGGGAGTGCAAGGAGAGGTTTGCTGCTTTGTGGAAAATGTAGGTATTCTGACTTAAATTTTGATTGGGCTGCAATATAGTTAAAAACTATTTAAACGATAAATAGCTGCTAAATGGTATTCCACTGTCCCAATTAGTGTAGTCCCTAAATTTACCAGCTTTTGGTATGACCGTGTGGCTGAGCGACCCGACTTCCACACAACAGGCATAGAGAAACCAAAAGCAAATTCAAGCTAGAGTGGCAAAGCTTTCGCAAAACTTGGTCTGCATGGTATATACCTGGGTAATTAAGCCATTTCTAAAATGTAAAGATATTCAGTTCCCTGGCGCCTAATGATTTGGCTTCAGAGTCGTGCCGCCTGAACAGAGCTGTTATATGGACAAAACCTGTGGCTGCCGGTCAATATTAAGAGCTGTGCTGGGCTTTCTCCCAGGCCTTCCATCAGTAGCACGTAGTTTCATGTGGCTTTGTGTGTGTGTATGTGTGTGTTTATCTACAAGGAATAAGCAGTGTTACACAGAAGCACTTTGTGATAGGTGAGTCAAATAATGGCAGGTTGAAATGTTGTCTCCCCTCCGCCGACTATGGGTACCCTGCAGGCAAAGTACATGTGTAACTTTCTGCCCACACAGACCCAGGGTACCTGCATACATTGTTTGCACGTATGCTTATGTGGTATTAAACAACGGCATTAAGCATGCACAGGAGCGTACCCCCAAACTCGTGTGCAATTTTGAAATAAAAATGCACATGCGGTCTAGAAGGCACCCTCTCCCCTCCCATACACACAGATTGCCGGTGCGGCCAGGAGTATGCGTGGTATGAAAAGCACATGTGTACTTTCTGGCAGCTAGAAACCCATGGAGATATGGCTGATTTTGCTTATTTCCATCAATGTAAAAGGTATGTAGGCTTTTGAAGATTTACCGCCATAATGTTGATGTGTAGTGCCATACAGTCACAAATGGAGACAACAAAAAATATTTCTTACAAAATCAGAGGCTTGACTAAGTCGAATGGCACTTATAAACTTTCAGACAGAGAGCATGTGAAGTTATTTCCTGCATAGTTCAGCGCTTTCTGCATTCAGAGCGCCTGCCATTCCTATAATCCTCCCGCTGAGCCGATTAGGTAGTTGGCTTAGTAGAACTGCAACTAATTTTACTCTCTGCTGGTTAATTAGTGGGGATACAGTATAAGTTGGAGCAAACAGTCAAGCACCACTGTTTGCATTGTAGATGTGTTTTGTTCTCTTTTAGTGTGCAAACAGTCTGCATTGAATAAGGTCCCATGGGATGAGGTTGCTAAGCCTGTTCCTGCATAAACACAAAAGAGGGGTGGGGAGGAAGAATCGTTTACTATATCCAACCCTAAGTCATGTTCACCCTGTGTGCCTGTAATTAACTTTGGGGCCGATGCAATAATCTTTGCGGAAAGCGGGCGCTGACTTTTCAGCGCCCGCTTTCTTAACGCACGCATGACGCCCACAAGGGGGGGTGCCATGCAATATGTAAATTAGGGGGTCACGCTATGAAGGAGGCGCTAGGGTCGCTTGCGCAACCTTAGTGAATGAGTTAGCGCTCATCACATGCAAGTGCATGTGAATGAGGCTATTACTCATTCACTCCAAATGCCTGGAGCAGGCGTTAATAGCTGAGCGCAAGTAAAAGAAGTACAGAAAAGCAGAAAATACTGTTTTTTGTACTTCTTTTTTACAGTAAAAAAAATTAAAATAAAATAACTTGGCAGACCGCCGGGTTATGAAGACCAACGCCGGTAAACTCGGCATCGGTTTTCATAACCTGCCTGTCTGCCAGTAATGAAAACGGTCACCGAGTTATTTTATTTTATTTCTTTTACTTTAAAAAAGTACAGAAAAGCAGTTTTTTCCGCTTTTCTGTACTTCTTTTATCCGCGCTCAGCTAGTAATGCCTGCTCCAGGCATTCAGAGTGAATGAGTAATAGGCTCATTCACGTGCATTTGCATGTGATGAGCGCTAACTTATTCACTCCGCTTCGGACGCGCGTTAAATAGACGCTAATCCCCCTATTGCATTAGGGGGGTGGATTAGCGCCTATTTAACCCTCGTCCAACAGCGGGTTAAACAGTGCGCTCGGCTGAGTGGACTGTATTGCATCTGTCCCTTTGGTCGGAAATCTGTCCTTGCTGTCATGATTGCCCCCACCCACACTTAAAATAATTCAGAGCCTCACTGTAGACTCTGAACCTCTCCAGTAAAGTGTGCTGTGGGCCCTTGTAGTTTATTATTAATTTAGCTACTTCCAACCAGCTAATATTCAGTCTTCTGCACCGAGCGGCTGTGAGCCTCTTAACGCTAGTTTTTTTGGCACTCCTCGGGCGTTCTGTTCTCAGCAGATTAGCTATAAACCAGAGTCTATCTCATTGGTGTCTTATTATGGCTGCTGCTTTTACAGTATTTTCCTCAAACAATACAGCTGGCAAAATAAAGTGTCAAGGCTGTAAGCTTCCTTCAGCTGGCAGTTCTTTCTGTCAGTGTCTTCCCTGCTTTCCGTGGGTTAAGGCATCCCAGTTCACCCCCCCCCCCCCCCCCACACACACACACACACTTTTCAGTTTCTCCCACTACAGCTTAGTCCTCTTTCACACTTGCAGCTGGGGCTTGAACTACTCTTTGAGTTCCAGCTCTTCCTGGAGCTCCTCCGCTCTACTTTTAGCTTCCTCCGGTTTCTTCCTGTTCTGCAAAGACATGAGCCCTACCAGGTGAGTGAGCAGCTTTTAATTTATTTTTAAAGTGAATGACTGGGAATTATCTGAGATTTAAGCTAGGCCCACTTTTTCCCACATGTGTAATTATTTTCTTGTTGAAAAGCTTTTATGTGTGTGTAACTGGTGCAGTCTCTGAAGCTAGAGTGGTAAACGGAGAAGTATATAGAGGAGGCTTTCAGGGCCATAGTATAGTAAGTAGTCTTTCCTCCACTCTGGCAGTTTATGTTCAGCTGCAGCAAGGACAGCATAGGCTTGGAATGGCAAAAAGTGATCCCAGAGCAGGGATCTTCCTCTTGTGATTTGTTATCCCTGTCATCAAGGATTTCTCCTGGAGTCTGTGCTTAGTAGGATAGGGGTAGGACAGGCATGGTTATCAGTGATTTAACCGTTGGGAATGCGGATAGCTGTGTTGCTGGTAACTGATGATTGCATAGTAACTTGCTGTCTAGTATGAAGGTTTTGGACCTAATGCATCATCTAGATTATAGAAAATGCTGGAGAGGAGCTGTCTGTCATGATATGTGGGTACCAATGAGTTAGGAAAGTGTAGGAGAGACGTTTTTGATGACCAAATTTAGGCTTCTAGATGGGAGATTGGATCCCAGAACCGATAGGGTAGCGTTGTCAGAAATGCTTCTCATTTGGGTCACATATTCCATATAGCTTGCCAGGTGGTTAAGAGAGGTAATCAAAGAGATCTTATATTACCTCCACACCAATGAAACAACACTGGATCTCAATCAAGTTTAGATTCCAGTTTAAGATAGTTCTTCTAGCATTTAAAGCACTCAGTGGCTTGGGGTCTGATTATCTTGAAGAGAAGATATAAAAATATGTACCCACTTGGGCCTTCAGATCTGGGGACACACATATTGAAGATTACCAGCAGTAGAAGACAGTTGGTTGGAATGTATGTAGACATGTTCTTTTTGCTTCGGTTGCCCCAACTCTATGGAACCTGTTTCCTAAGGAGAGACGTATGATGTCTGATGTATGGCAGTTTAGGAAATGTATTAAAACCTGTTTTTTTCCATTGCATTTACTGAGGTTTAAGACATAGGAAAAGAGTTTTTTTGATTCATTGATCTTCTATTCAGTATGTCACTGCAGTAATAGTGTTTTGTGTGTTTGGATTATAGGTTATTCTTAGATTTGCCTACTCTTAGAGGGCTTTTATACTGTTTGAATGGATTGTAAGGGAGTTTTTAAAGTATATAGTCTAATGATGTTATATATAATATGGAGGGAGGGGGTGGTCTTTGTCTTGTATGTGTAACCCTGACTAGGGTCACCAAGCAGTATGGTAGAACTTTCTGGAGGGTTCCAGCCTTCCAGGTTTATTAAGAAGTGTACTCAGAGGGTCCCTGCTCTCTAAAGTACAAAGAGTTTGGATACTGCAAAGCTCGTATAGGTTACAGCATTTAAGCACTTTGCCAAGGACCTTCCTGTTAAGGAGGGGGAAAGGGGAATTCAGGAGATGGTGTTTGCAGAGGGGTGAGGTAATATTTTTTGAGATAAGGTATTATTAATAGGAGTTACATTCTCTCTAAGGAGGGATGGGTATTTGATGGAATGTTATTTGAGATGCTTTTCCAGGCATCTTAGGGGAGAATTGGAGTTGGACTTGGGAGTGTAAGGGCTCCTGAGACAGAAGAGATTGTTACTGTTTGGGGAAACAGTTGTAAAGATTCCTAGAGCCATCCAGAAGGAGAACCCTGAAGTCAAAGGGATGTGGTCATTGCCGGGGAAGCTCCAGGAAAGAAGTTGACCCATGCTGCCCAGGTCTTCTTGGGGCTAAATGGGATTTTCTTCCTCAAAGAAAGTTTTTTGAAGAAGGTTTCTGCTGATCTTCTTTGAGTTTTTTGGACTGTATCCCGTGATTCCACTGAAGATTTCTCCTGTGAAGAATTGTTTCTTCTGTGAACTTTCAATAAATGTTCTCATTTGGAACCAAGACCTGGTGTGGACATTTGTGCTACAGTAAAGCCTTCCCTTGGAGCTCCCAGAGGCTGATCTGGGAAGATTCTGACTGTTCCTGGAGCTGTTGCAGTGCCAATAACCCCTTCTGAAGGTGACCCTGAGGAAAAGGGGGTTACATGCATGTTTATGTAGTGTACCGCTTTGAACTAGAGATGAAATGGTAGTGTAGAAGTTAGAAATATACTAAATAAATCAATAGGACCCCAGGCTGATCTCTGGAGTCTCAATGCATGCATGTAGTGATGGGACAGGGACGAGAGCTTTAAATTCATTAGGAACTGTGGAAGTTTGGGGGGGGGGGTGGGCAGGGGGACTCTATACCATTGATAGAGGCTGTGTCTTAACCAGATTGAAAGCCAGCTGCTAGAACTAATCACTAAAAAGGAGATAGAGCAGTTTTCAAATTAAATATTGGGGAAAAGCTAACAGTCTGTGAGGAATCCATGGTTGCGAACAAGGTACGTCCAAAAGATTTCATTAAAGCAAGAAAGTGGAATATCTGGATCGGGAGGATGGTGGATAAGTTGAGAAGGGCTGGTGTAAGCGTATTAGGCACCCTAGGTGAATCTTACAGCCTTGTGCCCCCACACCTCCTCACACAGAATTAAAAATTATGCATTTCCAATAGATTTTATATAAAAAAAGGCCATTCTGAGGTAAAAATAGCACTTACAACAACATGCACTACTTGGTGCAAAAAGGATGCTTGGAATCAATATGGTATTAAGCCTATTTTAACATGTTGGGTGTGGGCTTGGTCTTCAGAAACCATGAGTAAACTGAATTACAATTACAATAGAGTAAACCTCCCATACCAAAACAACAGCAGTTGCCATCACTCAAATAGTAACAATCCTTCCTATCATAAGACAACACTGTAAATATTACACTAGGCCCTAAAATAGTAGCACACCTCCTATCAGGAAAAAAGACCAAGCCAGGCTGCTACAGCTCCCTGTACAGAACGTATATGCTAGCAGAATACATCCCTTCTGTCATACACACAGAACATAGACAAATCCTAATGAATTGCGGAATAAAGAGTCCATAAACAGAAATGTGCAGAAAAATAATGAACTGGAAACCACAAAAAGACAGATTCAATATGCAGTGCAACAATGGAAAAACACAACTATTACCATTCTTCCTGAAACATCAAACATTAAAATCAAGAAATACTAGACATCATTCAT
Source organism: Rhinatrema bivittatum (assembly GCF_901001135.1). Taxonomy (NCBI): domain Eukaryota; kingdom Metazoa; phylum Chordata; class Amphibia; order Gymnophiona; family Rhinatrematidae; genus Rhinatrema; species Rhinatrema bivittatum. The sequence goes on along the minus strand of NC_042615.1, from coordinate 449,492,883 downwards.
AATGGTGAAACCAGACTAATAAAAATAAGTATTTCAAAACAGTTGATGAACAGAACTTCCAATAATTAAAAACTTGTGTAAAATCTTTTAACATTTTCCAAACACAAATAACATATTATAAAAAGCAGACACATCAAATAACACCCAATAATTAAAACTAATAAGAATAAAAAAAAACCCTAATCTCTATACTTGGGAACTTTTGAAGTCCAGTTACCTTGAGATTGTCATGGATTAGTAGGGGAGGATGGAGGCGGAGACAGTGATATACTTTCTCCTCTCTCTTTCATATATACATTTCCTAACACTCGTGCACAGATACACACATGCTTTCACACACATTCAATCACACATCTGCTTAATCACATGCATGCTCATGCTTACCCCCCCCCCCCCCCCCCCCCCCACACACACACACACACACACTTTCATGGTCTTGTCTCTCTCCAGAACAAGTGTCAGAATTGCAACCTCCTCTTTGGGCACCCTCCCCCACTGTGACATCTCTTTCTTTTGTGGGGGGTGATGCAGATGCTGCCTTCAGTCACGCGGCCCAGCCGATGCCACTTCTTTTCTTTTGAGCTGTGCGTCCCAGCCAATACTGCTCCGCCTTCTGAGTCCTATATTCTTCAGGGTGTGTGGGCCCAACTGATTCTGCTTTGGGCCCCGTGGACGCTACTCTGTTCACTGCCTCCTTCTTCCAGACCTGCAAAAACAGTCTCTTCTTCGGGCTGCGTGCCGACAATGCTGCTCCGCCTCCTTTCTTTGGCCCCCCCCCGGACATTCAACCATTGCTGCTCCTTCGGGCCTCGCCAGCCAGGCCTTCTTCTTTGGAGCCAGAGCATTGGAGGTCCTGCCAGTGCGTCTTGAAGGAGCAGAAGAGTAGGGTCCAATTATGATCAGGGCTGGTGGAATTGCCAGGCGGCCGCCCCTAAAACTGTGGTCTGCCTAGTGCTTCCACCAGCCCTGAAGATGAGCGAGCTCTGGTGCCTGCACACGCAGAGTAGACAAATATGAATGATTACAGAATTAACTGAATCAGCTGCTAAATGTGAGCAGATTATGAATATAAATTCAATAACATATTTAGATGTGCAAATGCCTGAAGTCTTAAAAATAAAACTAGAGAGTTGCGTGGCACTAAATGAAGATATAGACTTAAAAAGGCATCTCAAAGGCCCATTATAAAGAGAATAATCAATAGGACACTGTGATATCTGGATGCAAAATATATCAAAGTGACAGAAGAGATTAACCTAGTGTAGAAATGGCGCTATATATTAAGGAATCCATAGAGTGAGGTTGGATAAAAGTTCTGCAGGAAACAAACTCTGGAATCTTCCTGGATGGACATTCAGTATGTGACAGGGTACAGGATGGCAGTAGCCAAATTCAGCAATGTAGGGGAAAGGGAGCCCTGGAGCTCTCACACCCCATCTCCGGTCAGCACTGCGCCATAACCGGAAGTGCCCCCTCTGATTTGTTTTAAATGTGTTATTTGCTAATTTCATGAAATTCCTCCTAGTCCTTCTATTATCTAAAAGAGTAAATAACGACTCACTTTTACCCATTCTAGTCCTCTCATTATTTTATATACCTCTGTCATAGCCCCCTCAGCCACCTCTTCTCCAAGCTAAGCAGCCCTAACCTCTTTGGTCTTTCCTTATAGGGGAGCCGTTCCATCCTTTTCATCATTTTGGTTGCCCTTCTCTGTACCTTCTACAGTGAAACTTTATCTTTTTTGAGATGCAGCGGAGGTGGACTCTTGGGCCGAGGTGGGGTTGACGCAACCTGTAGGAAGGATCCTATGGGTCCCCACCGTCGGCAGACAGAGTGGGATGAAGGATAGAGGCCAGCTGGCGCTTCACCAGTACCAGCCCTTGTTCCCCGCAGGTTGAGCCTTTGGGTACCAGGGCTGGCTGGACTTAGGTGGGCCTCCGTATGCTGTCATCGATGGAAGAACTGAGGGGTCAGCCCAGAGGCAGCAACAGTGGAATAGAGAAGTCTGTAGACCCAAGTGCCAATAGAATCAAAGTCAGACAGGGGGCGCCCGAGCAAGAACAGGCCGAAGCCTGAATAGGCCAAGTCCAGGACGTAGACTGAAGAGGCGTCGTAGAGCAAGCTGGCGTCAGAGCCGGTGGCAATCAAGAAGCGGTAGCAAGACAAGGCTGAGGTCTGGACGAGGAGAGAGTCAGTAGCGTAGTCAAACAGAGGTCCGGGCCTGGAGAAAATCAGTAGCGTAGTCAGGCAATGCTAAGGTCCGGGCTTGGAGAGAGTCAGTAGCGTAGTCAGGCAATGCAGAGGTCTGGGCTTGGAGAGAGTCAATAGTGTAGTCAGGCAATGCAGAGGTCCAGGCTTGGAGAGAGTCAATAATGTAGTCAGGCAATACTAAGGTCCAGGCTTAGAGAGAGTCAGTAGTGTAGTCAGGCAATGCTAAGGTCCAGGCTTGGAGAGAATCAGTAGCGTAGTCAGGCAATGCAGATGTCTGGGCTTGGAGATAGTCAGTAGTGTAGTCAGGCAATGCAGAGGTCGTGTCCAAGAAAGCAATCCGAGGAAAGGTTAGGAATCAGGAACAAAGGAGAACAGGAACTTGGGAGGATCAAGAACCAGGAAAGCAGGAGGATCACCAGGAGGCAACGAGTACATGACCAGCATGGAGATCTGTTGCAAAGGCAATCATTGGAAGCCGAGCCCGGCCTTAAGTACCGGAGCTCCAGCGACATCATCATCCGGGGCCGCGGCCAAGTTCCCGCCATGGGCCCTTCATAAGAGTCAGTGATGCGCGAGCGCCTAGGGAGGGGAGCAGTGCTGGATGGTAGCGTCTCTCCGCAGAGCACACAAATCTGTAACTGAAGTTGAGGCACTGGAGGCGGCTCAAGGACGGAGCTGGCTGCCCACCGCCGCCAGGGATGAGGAACCAAGCACTGGATTAGCCAGAGAAAGTGAGGGGGGCCGGGCTGCGTGTCTGCCACAGCCGGCACACGTAACACCATGGAGCGATACAGAGGCATTACGACATTCTCAATTTTATTCACCATTCCCTTCCTAATAATTCCTAACATTCTGTTTGCTTTTTTGACTGCTGCAGCATACTGAGCCGATGATTTCAGTGTATTATCCACTATGATGCCTAGATCTTTTTCCTGTGTGACAACTGCTAACATGGAACCTAACATTGTGCAACTACAGCATGGGTTATTTTTCCTATATGCATCACATAAGAACATAAGATCATGCCGTACTGGGTGAGACTAAGGCTCCATCAATCCCAGCATCTTGTTTCCAACAGTGACCAATCCACGCTATATGTACCTGGCAAGTAACCAAAAATTAAGTCTATCCCATGCTACTGATGCTAGTAATAGCAGTGGCTATTTTCTAAGTCAACTTGATTAATAACAGGTAATGGACTTCTCCTCCAAGAACTTATCGAAGCCATTTTTAAACCCAGCTACACTAACTGCACTTACCACAAATTCCAGAGTTTAATTGTGCGTTGAGTGAAAAAGAACTTTCTCTGATTAGTTTTAAATGTGCCACATGCTAACTTCATGGAGTGCCTCCTAGTCTTTTTATTATCTGAAAGAGAGATAACCATTCACATTTACGTGTTCTAGACCTCTCACTTGCACTTGTTCACATTAAATTTCATCTGCCATTTGGATGCCCACCCTTCCAGTCTCACAAAGTCCTCCAGCAATTTATCACAATCCACATGTGATTTAACTGCTCTGAATAATTTTATGTCATCTGCAAATTTGATCACCTCATTCATCATGACCCTTTCCATATTTATAAATCTATTGAAAAGTACTATTCCAAGAACAAATCCCTGAGGATCACCATAATAGTAATTTATTTAGGATTTCGGGGCCAAGTGAAGGAATACAAACCATAGTGTAAAGTTGGAAGAGGGGTTATTGGTGCAGAAAAAATGGGGTACTTTTATTTGACTGTGTTTAAAATGTGTTTCCATTTTCTTTGTATGGAAAAATCCCTTCCTAAATATTGCTCTCAGTACGCTCTTTGTAAATATATCTTGGTTTGTTAGGCACCTGTAATTATTTTTATTTCTTGTCAAATATTTCTTCCAGGCAGCTGTATTGAAAATGTCTTTTGATATGCAGGCAAAAGTGTTTCAGTCTTATAATTAAATCATCCAACATTATACTGTACTGGTGGGAAAGAATATTAGATTTTAGGCTACCATACTGTTTTGATGATTGAATTTGTCTTTTCTTAAGCATGTAGATTTCTCGCAACTTTACACTAAGTATTGTCTAAGATTTTGTTAACTATTGATGGTATAAGCAATTTTGCTACTTCTGAAGAGCCCGTCTTGGTGTGTAAGGTAGTGTGAGAGGTAGCCGGCAGCGGTGGTTGGATTTTTTTTCCCTGAGCTGTGGAAAGGGGTTTCAGAAATCTTGAAATCCACCTACATTAGTTTCAAGGCTAGCTTGGGTAAAAACCCTAGCAAAGCTCAGATATAGTACTAGGTTAGCGTCATGAGGTCAATATTGCAATCATTTTGTCTTGCTAAATTCCAGACTTAGTTGGACAAACTGCTGGATTTAAAATCCTGCCAGTCTGACTGTCTTGCACTAAACTGGCTACATTTTTATCTAGCTAAAAAGGTTAGCTGTAAAAGTCCAGGACAAGGGCCAGTTATCTGTCTAAGGGGGTCATTTTCTGAAGCTAGTGCACGCGAAAAGGGAGTCGGGGCGATGTCTGCTCCGGAAGAGGAGGAGTCGGGGCGATGTCTGCCCCGGAAGAGGAGGAGTCGGGGCGATGTCCATTCAGGTACTGAAGGGATGTTGTATGGGACCAGAGGGTATTTGATTTAATGGGGGAGGGTTTGGAGAGGTGGACATCTATTTTTAAACTTGTTTTGCAGCGCCGCCTCGAATAGCGGTCCTGTGGTGGGCGGGATTCTAGTCATACTCCCAGTAGTTTTCGTTTACTCTTTAGGTGAGGGGGGGGGGGGGAGGAATCATGTCGGGCCGCATGACCCTTTAAAGCGATGGTAACTTCATGTGTTGGAGGCTGCTGCCATCACACGTTTTGTAAACCTTAGCCGTGCTCCTTATTTCTCGTTCACTTTTTCTGTGAGACAAAAGAGCACAGTGATACTGCCACAATATGTTTCTAGGGTCGGGGCAAAATATTGTGGGCTGTTCCCCCACTCACCCCCCCCACGATATTGCGATAAAAATGAGGGCTTAGTAAATCTAGGCCTAACTTTGCTGGCCGTCTGGCGGCTGAAAATGGCTTCCGTATATTTTAGAGTTCTGGTAAGATAAAGTGCTCGGAGAAGGCTTTGTTGCTGATAATTGGACTAATGAAATACTCACAACACATTTTGTCTTTACTAGCATTATGTATTTCGCTACTTGCAACAATATCAGCTTCTGAGAGAGTCGTGTCTCTGGAGGAGACCAGATTTTCTGATGAAAGAATAGCTGTATTATCATGGACTGCCGTGGCAGCAGAATGCTTTTTATCACATTGCATAAAATGAATAATTGGTTGCTTGTTTAAAAAAAAAAAAAAAAGACGTGCGATGTTTGAGCAGTAGTAATAGGCAAAGACTTTCCGTATTAAGCAGCTCGTCTGTGGATCGAGAGTGCATTATTATTAAAGATGACAGCAAGTATATATTTTAAAGATTCTTGATCAGATCCATTGATTATATTTGTACAGTGTCTTTAAATTCTTTCCTTAACATTCTTTTTCTTAAAATAACAGCCCAGATGTGGAGATTTTTCTGGAACGCATTAGCCCTGGTTTCTATATCAAGGCTGGCCACATAAGTACAAAGTCAGTGGGTTCTTTTTTACTCATAGACTTTCACCTTGAAAACTATCCCAGGAAAACCATCTGCCCGCATTTAAACCTGCTGAACTTATAGTCTTCCAGGACAAAAAAAAAAAAAAAAATAAGCGCAAGCTTTTGAAAATGTAAAAACATACGCACGCAGTTTCAAAATCCTCCCCAACTGCGCCCTGGGAACGCCCCTTCACGTTGTGGGTAAAGCACATACCCAGAGGCCCTGCGCAAATAGGATGTATCCTCACACAGGGAGCATGGTTCTCTGACAGCCCCATTTCCATACATAAAGCGCAGTTTTACCCCGGAAATGCCTTGGAAAATTGCTCTCTGCATCCGTCGAGACATTTGTGTGCGCTTTTTCTAACACTGGGGCATCCATCCTGAAACCCATGCTGTGGGATGCCTGATGGAAGGTCTCAGGTAGATGCAAGGATGAAGCTTTAATTGCGAAAGTAATAAGAAAATTGTACCAAGTAACATCAACAAGGAAATTACCCCAGTGCAGGAAAACAAACTGGTTTAATGGACTGGACAACAGCTGGCTCGGTTACGGTCCCATAAGAATTCAGCTTTACTGTATATATTAAAAGAAGCATAAGAAAAGCCATATTTTTTTGTTTTGCACTGTAACATATGCCATACGTTGCCTCGTGTTGCTGTCTAAGCTCTTCCTTAATTTGATTCCTTCTGCTGTTGCAGACATGTACAGCTCCAAAGCTTTGAAACCACCTGCAACGCAAAACCCCATACAGAGGAGATCAAGGAATTAAAAACCTACTCTGGAGAGCAGGCTTCCCCAAACCTGGCCTGCGGACCCCATAGCTCCCACAGGTTTTAAGGATATCCAGAACGAATATGCCTGAGATAAATCTGCATGCACTTGAGGCTTGGCGTATGCAGGTTTTATCTCCTGTGTATTCATTGTGTTTAGCCAGAAAATCGAAATGGCTTAGCTGGGGAGGGGGGGGGGGGGGGTCACCAGCACAGGTTTGGGAAGCCCTGCTCCAGAAGAAGGAAGATATAATAAGAGACGTGCAGCTATCTCAGTTTAGTGTCCAAGAAGCAAACAGTCTCTATATTCTCTGAGAGAGGGTAATGGATGCATGGAGCTTGTCTTATCAGAAGTGGCTGTAGTAACAGAAACAGTGATGGAAGTCAAGCCTTCGTGGACAGATGCAGGAGGCAGTGGGAAGAGCAAGGGGGAAGGAGGAGGCAACTGAGCAGACTGGGTGAACAAGAAGTCCTTCTCAGCCCACAACTGCTATGTTAATTTAAATGAGACTCTTATTTTAGTGCGCTTGTCCTGAAGTGCAATAGCAAACCGTTTAATTTATTTTATTTTATTTTTTTTTTTTGCGGGTTTTGCCATTGCTCCAAAACTGGAAGATTTTTTGAACATGGGGTCCGAAATGTATGCTGTCATGTAATGGTTTAACAAAACAAGAGGCCATATTTCTTTCTTCATTTTGGAACCTAGGTTTCATGGTTCTCTCTCTAGAAGTCAGACGGTGCTGCTCTCTCCGTCTTACTTTTTGGGCAGAGATAACTGCCTCTGGTTGCCTGGACTGCTTCTCCGTCTTATGCATTTCACGTCCAAGAGAGTTTCATTGCAGGTGCGATGGTTGGGCAGAGGTGGAGGGGGATTATTATAAAACAAATATAAAGGAAAAGACCCCACTAGTAGTTGTGAATGAATCCTCATGGCACTGTATTCCAATAAAAGTAGGTTCTACTGAGCTGGAAGCCCAAACGGAGCAGAAGGAAAGCACTGGGCCCCCAAAGAATGCTGCGACAACGCTTTGTAATTTTCCAGGTGTGTCCAGTCGTTTGAACCTATGTTAGGACGTTCACACACTTCTGACTGCGGAGACATTTTAGAATCTTGACAAAATACGTTTTCCAGAAGAGCAGGAGTATTCATGCGTGCATTTGTATGTATGTGTGTATATACTGCATATTGTTTATATGTACATGTGTGTGTGTGTGTGCATTCTTTGGCAGTCCCTTGCAATCGAGGATGATTGTCTTCTGGGACTGTTCTCTCTGAGGGTCCAAAACTGGCTGATCCAGGGTTGACAGACTCTGTTCAGTCTTTATTTATTTAAGCTCAGTGATGTTTTACCGTGCCTTAGTATGGGGAATGCCTAGTGCTTTTATTGCTCCGGGAAGCTTTTGTACTTTAGCATCAGATCATTTTATAATGCCAAACTGCATTTTGAAAAATAACCATTCTACTTCTCCATCTCCTCCTCTAAGGTTGGTAGCGTTGCCACGAGCGATGTTGTAATAAAGTGCAGTCAGGCTAAAGCCGCTGCTGCCGGCTCGCTGTCCCGTGTACACTGTGTGGAATTCATGGCCTCGACCGGTCATGCTTCAAGCTGATTAGGCAAGAAAATGCAAGATGCACGGCTAATACAGTATCGGGAAGGAAAATGGAAAACCGCAAAGCAATAACAACAAAAGGGGGGGCTTTGAGATTCTGAAGGCAGAAGTGTTTCATGTTCCAAGTTTTGTGCACAGTGATAGAAAATGAAGATGATGATTCTGGGGTTTTTTTTTAATTGAGTTTGACATTTTTTCTAGTAGGCAGTTGTAGCTCAAGAGGTTATGGGGCTCTGGTTTTCAGTCTTGTTAGTGTGTTACAGGGAGGAGAGGAATGTGGATGCCTGTCAATCTGCATTAAATCAGGTTGGATTGGGGAAAGTATTCTATTTATTTATTTATTTGTTTGTTTATTTATTTATTTATTTATTTGCTTGTTTGTTTGTTTAGGTTTAGCTCACATCTTTTCATTGGTAACTAAAGATGAGTTACATTCAGGTACTGAAGGTATTGGGATGCTTTTACCCAGCAACTCTGGGGAAAATTCCAACAAACTAAAAACAGGCAGGCATTTGCCTGCTTTCATATGTCTCAGATCTTTGCTGGGTGATATAGATGAATGGAAATCAGCTGATTCCACAGATAGGATTCATGCTACAATTAGTCCTAGAGAAAGATGTTAATCGTCGTATCATTTTGCCTGTCTTTCTCCTTGTACTGTTCCTGTGTAGGAGAGTTGTACCAGCCTTTAAATAAACACCGATCAGAGTAGCATGTAAGAGCTTTTCTTTATAGGCCTTTGAATATGATCCACAGCAACTGGCTAATACACTGACAGTGAAACCAAAATACCGCAAATGTAATACAGGAAAAATGTACAACTGCCGTCTCTTTCCAAAAGGTTTTTGGCAGTTCAAGCCGTGTATAGCATATGGGAAGGTTTCAACCTGGGGTGGCTGAAATATGTATTATTTATTCAGGCGTTACTGATGCAATGCTAGTTCCCTGGTTGCAAAGGTTAGAGAAACCATGTAAGCTATGAAAAGCCGTCACGATGAACCGATGTAAATAATACATGTTCAGGTGTGCTTGGGAGATAGATCTTGTTGAGGTTTCTTTCAATTTTTTTTTTTTTTCCTTGAAAGAGGCAGCAGCTCCTCTCTTGGAAGTGATAGTTCCTCTTTGGGGACCAACATGTAGCACCATGTTTTGTTTTGGTTTTTTTATATGGAAAACCTCTCTTTTGCTCTCTGCATATCAATGACATTTAGATATACATATCTAACATTTTTTCAGCCTACTTTCCAGAGGGAGGCTTACGCAGTCACCCTCTTGTCTGTGTGTCTGTCTGAATCTGGCCCTTGATAGGACCCCCGAAAGGAAAAGTTCCCATCAGCACCATTTTTTGGGGGGGCATGCCGGGGGGGGGGGGGTCAAAAGGAGTTTTTTTTCTATTCAGTAGAATGCGTGTGTGCAGTTGTCCTCCCCAATGATCTTTTTTTTTTTGTTTAGCATCCATTCGTCATCCAATCCACATGAAATATTTTTGCCACACGTTAGGGGATCCAGAACAGCCACACCAGATTTTCAAGACATGTCAGGGAGGATGTGAAGATTCTGACAGAGGTATTATTTCGGGATCCCTTTATTCCACAAAAATGCAGGCGCAATTATGCCACCTAATTGTGTGGCTTGCCATTTGATTCACACCAATGTTTCTGAACATGTCAGGGGATCCACCAGTATGGTGGAAGGTTGTTCTTGATTTCACTTATTCCATAAATGCACGCGTGCAATTGCACCACAGTTTAACTGGTTTGGCAGTTACACCTCCCAAACAACGTTGATGCTTTCCATCTGATCCACACCAAATTTTGAGGTCATGTGGGGTCCACAAGGATCATGACTTGACGGGTATACTTGCAGGATCTGCATATTCCATGAATAAAGGCATGCAGTCACATCACCTAATAACTTTTGCATTTTGCAACTGATCCACATCAAATTTTCAGCAGATGTGAGGGGTCTAAGAAGTCTAAGAGGATCATAACCAGGAAATTCTTTTTTTTTTTTTTTTTTTTTGGGGGGGGGGATCTGCTTATATCCTTAAAATGAGCACGCAGTTGCACTGCTGAAAAAACGTTTTGGATTTGCATCCTATTCACACCAAACTTCCAGGAGCTTTTCAGTGGGGCTAAGAGGATTTGGACACAAATATTATTTCCCCTTGCTGATCCACAGTCATATTCATGCACTCTAGAATGTAGGCTCCATTAATCCTGTATGGATCTTCTAGCTTGAGTTAATGAGGTCTACATTTGCTGTTGATGATTGAAATTTTAAAAAGTGTCGATGCCATGGGTAGTTCTGTGGCCCTTATAATTTGTTGTAAAGACAATTGCTTTTGGTTTTCTTTTTTTTTTTTTTTTCAGCTTTCTCTAATAGTTCAATAGTAAATATGCTGGCCATCAAACATGATATAAAAGTAAAGGTTTTATAAAGAATATATGAATCTTCAAGGAAATCAAGTGACACAACTTAGCAACATGAGCAAACAAGAAATTAAAGAAACCAATACAATTTACAAATATGAATAATTAGTCCAGTCTATGGTTTACACAGTGCTCTGATGCAGGGAAATCATGACTGGATCTGCCAACGGGCTGGGTTGATCAGACCTCAGCATGCCACAGAGATGGTTTGCTAAAGCCCAACAGAGATTGTTGGTGGGTGGGAAGGGAGACAGCCAGTGTCCCGGCAGCCCATGCCGGCCATTGGGTGGTGCTGAGGGTGCACTTCAGAAGGAGGCATCTCTCCAAGCTGTCCAAGCATGCTGTCCGGAGAGGGAGGAAGCAAAAATCAAGCACTGTAGGATGGAGAAAAGGATCCCTGAAGAATTTTGAGTAATTTATTTCAAGAAAGTATATTAAATCACGTGGTTTCTAATTCTATAACAATCCGAGCCTTTTTATTTATGATCAGTGATTACTCTTAGTGTGAGATGCCTTTATTTAAGCTGAAGCGGTGTGGAATATGATCAGGAATGCTGGTGTCCGGTTTCCTCTCTCCCATGCTCACCCCTGTGCTGGCTGGAAGGGCAGCGTGCTGGTTTAAAGATAACAAGTTGCCCGTGGCACGGCTGCGCTTCCCGACTCGTCCTTCGTTTTAGTCGAAGGGAAAAGAAAATAAGAATTTCCCCCCACCCCCTGCACCCTATGCAAATATACTTTGAAGATCCTCTCTCTCTTCGTGATAGCACTGGAGCCCCGTCATGTAGCAGTTGGCTCTGCCACGCTTGCACGGACACAAATTGAGTCCGACAGGACCGATGTGTCATGGACTTTGAAACGCTGGCACGGAGGTGGTGGCGAATGGAGGGGGAGAGGAGGGGACGCCTTCAACGCTTTGCATGCGCCAGTTTTTGTGGGTTTTTATTTTTTGTCCTTAGTTTCTTGATTTGCAGAGGTCGTGTAAGAAAAACAGTTTTACCAGTGGGAGGATGTTCAGCCCCTGGGCAGCGTTTTCTTTTCTGGTGTATTCTCAGCACTGCAGTGTCTTATCAAACAGGCATTGTGTACCACCCGCAAGTCTGCAAGGATCCATCTAGTGGCATGTTAATTAGTACATTTATCCCCCTCCCCCCCTTTGCCTTTATCTGACCTGCGTGCAAGCTACTCATGCATAGTAATGAAGGAGACAGTAACTGCTTTTCTTGTTGTGTTGGGGGTGCTTAAGGTTCACACCAGTGGAAAAACAAAACTTCTCGTTTACAATGTGTGCAGCAAGGTTACTTTCCGCTCCTTCCTATGGACGGAAGCATTCGATGCTTTGTCAGTTTTTTGGCATTTCTGGGGGAGGTGAAGAAGGGAGATGAACAGATAATGACATGGTGTTTCTGAAGAGAGAGCCAATTCTGTAATTTTAATTACAGTAAATTAAAGGCTGTTTTTAAAATTACTATATTAGGATTTGATAGTACTGTGTTTTGTTTTGTTTTTTTTCTCTTTTGGCATGACAGTTTTTTCTCCTGCTTCTTTGAGTTTTATGAGCCCAGTTGGAACTGGGCTCAACTGAGGGCTGTGGCCCAGCCAGCGCAGTGAAACTCCTTGACAGAGGTCCCCAGATTGTGGCTTCCTCTGAAACTGCCCATTGAGTCGGGTCACTAAGGTGTCACCTTTGTCTGATGGCCGACACTCCCTCCTCTTCCCTTCTGCTCTGTAAATACTGCTTTCCCTGCCTTTCCAGCCCTGGCTAACCTAAGGGCCAATACAGTACAGTACGCTCTGATGGAGCACACTGTTAACCCGCCATTGGATGCGCGTTTTTCCTTACCCCTTATTCAGTAAGGGGCAGAAAACGAGCGTCCAACCCCCCAAACCTAATAGCGCCCTCAACATGCAAATGCATGTTGATGGCCCTATTAGGTATTCCTGCGCGATTTAGAAAACAAAATGTGCAGCCAAGCCGCACATTTTGCTTTCAGAAATTAGCGCCTACCCAAAAGTAGGTGCTAATTTCTTCGGGCACCGGGAAAGTGCACAGAAAAGCAGTAAAAACTGCTTTTCTGTGCACCCTCCGACTTAATATCATGGCAATATTACGTCGGAGGTCCCGAAGTGTAAAAAAATAAAAAAATTGAAGTCTGCCCGCGGCTGTTGGGTTGAAAACCGGACGCTCAATTTTGCCGTCTGTGGCTGTCAGTGGGCTCGAGAACCGACGCCAGCAAAATTGAGCGTTGGCTGTCAAACCCGCTGACAGCTGCCGCTCTGGGCCAAAAGGAGGCGCTAGGGATGCGCTAGCGCCTCCTTTTGCCTGTTTCTACCGCCGGGCCTCATTAAATACTGAATCACGCGCACAGGCAAGTGGCCTGTGCGCGCCCTGGGAGAGCGGGCTCTCCTGCGGACTTTACTGAATCGGCCCGCTCGGCAGCAGACATCAGGCTTGATAACTTAACCCGAGTCTCTTGCAAGGCAGTGGGCAGCAGATCTTCTTGTTTGTTTATTTTTAAATTTACTTCTTGGAGTCCCGTGGCCTAAGGACTCGACTATAATCTGTATCTGTTGCTATCTTTGTATGTGCCCAAATGTAGTGAGGTCCTTCTATCTCAGTACATTTGGGCAGTTCCTTCCCAGGCTTATCTTGCTGTTCAGAGCACTGTTTGATTTGATTCAAGTCATAGGCTCCACTACTTTCAAGCTCCAAAAACAAGAAGCCATGGTTAAAAACGCAACAAAAAAAAAAATAAAAAAAACCCCTAGATATCTCTTTGCTCATGATATAAACTCTATTGAATTTATATTGATATGTTGCAGATTTGAGTATACAAATGAGATTGGTGTGAGAGAGAGGGAGGTTGGTGTACAGCGGAAGCTGGTATCCCACATTACAAGTCTGGCATTAACAACCGTTTAAGAAAAAAGGTCTGTACTAGACTACATCCCCAATGTCAGACAAACCAAGAAGTTGATTTACCAGAAGAAAGAAACTTGAAGCCTTGACAATTGGCATTACTGCCCGCAAGCTTTGAACTTGTACTATTGCAGCATCTTTGTAGATCTTACCATGTTCCTAGTATATTCCCAATGCCAGGAAAGCAGTTTTCACGCCTTTAGTTGTCATTGAACCTGAATCTGTTCCCAAAATCTTCTTACAGTATCTGTGGCCATTGTCATGACAATATATTAAACGAGCATCTACCTCTTTATACTGAAAGCTCCTTATCATGTTGTTGAGGATCTTTTATTACCTTAGAGATTGGTTTATGCAGACAAGATCTAAGACTGGATTCATTTTGCTGAATAAGAGAACACTGATGCCAGGATATTGTTTGCCGTCTATTCAAAAACATAGTTTGCATTCTTTAACCTGATGCAATGGAGAATCACAGGAATCGATACTCAACTATTTTGTCTCCTAGGGAGTTGTGTAAAATAGTTGACAACCTAAACATTCTCTGTTTCTCTTTTCTTTTTCCTTCTTCTACAGGCTCTCAAAATACTGTATCTGAAATTTCAGATTGGACAGACTCGCGGTGGCTTCTTGTGAGCCAGTGAGAACGAGCCTGCCAAAGCATGCTGGTGCCAAGCTGTCGGATGATGCACGTAGCCCGGCCAGTGGTGGTGATCCTGTGCTTCCTGCTCTCTGCTGATGCCGAAAGTAAGTCTACACTCTGTCTGTTTCCAGAGCGTGATCATAATGAAGAGTTTTGTTTTCACCTGGCACTGGCTGGGTGCCCCCTTTTGTATGAATCTCCTTTTGAGGCAATCTTAAGACGTTGTGGCATCCTCTCTGGCTCCCACCCAGTGTCTGAAAGGGTTTATTGATGTGACTTTTCCTCATTGTTTTCCCCTCTTAATACTTGCTTTATTATGCATGTTACTTCCCCCCACTGTTCTTTGTTTTCTTCTTTCTCCATTAGCTGACATAAACAATACTAGTGAAGTTGTTCAGAGTTTAGCCTTGAACTTTACCCGAAGGTCAGCGTCATTTTGGTCTCATTAAGTACCTTTGTGGTCCTCCTTCTAAACTTTTTTTTTTTTTTTAAAGAATAAATCGTAATACGTTGAGTCCAATTAAGATTCCAAGCCCTTTTGTTGCTGTCACAGCAGCTGTTCCTGTATATTATATTTGACAGCTGTCGTGGAGTACAGTATTCAAACGAATCAAGCAGAACTGACAAATTTGCGACTAAACTGAACGAAGACAACAGAGAAGTCTGGAGTCAAGTTCTGAGAGGGACCTTTTTGTTTATTTTTTTTATGACGCCGTAGCAGTTTGGTCAATTAGCTTACCAATTAGTGGGAAGATAATCATTTATATTAGTAAATCACAAAGGGCTTGACTTATTAAGCTTCTCCCCCCTCCCCCCCATACAGTGGGAGAAAAGCTTCAGTAAGTCAGACCTTAAAGGCCGAATTTTAAAACGGCCATGCGCGTTAAAATCGGGACTTATGCGTGTGGCTGGGCCCTCACATTTTCAAACGGGCCCAGCCACGTTCACAAGTCCCGATACGCGCACAAGTGCCGTCCCTGAAAAAAACGGGCGGGCTGGGGGGGGGTCATGGTCTGGGCGGGGTGGGATGGAGGCTGACCAGGACAGTGGCCATTAGGCGCTATCCCGGGGAAGCGCGCACCGGCAGCTGGCCGACGTGTGCAAACTACTTCTGCTCCAGGGGAGCAGTAAATAATGAAACGAAACAAACGTAAGTTGATAGGAAGAGTCTAGGGGGTAGGGAGGCGAGGGGAAGAGGGATGGAGTTTAGGCAGAGGGGTAGGGAAGTCCCCTCCCAGTCTACTCCTTAATTGGAGCGGACTAGAAGGAACTGGGGGAGGCCCAATTGTGTCGCCACACGTAGTTAGCAAGAATTTGCCCCCTCTGCATGCACTGCCCACACAAGCATGTGCACGGATTTTAAAATCTGGCACACATGTTGCTCGCGGCCATCCGATTTTATAACATATGCCCGCATGTACTTAAAATCGGCACGATCATGTTTTAAAATCTACCCCTAAGGGTACCTGGTTCACTCATGTTTCTTCTCCCTACTTGGCTTATTCCTTGTAAGGACAAAAAAGTGAAGAGCTCAGAACTCTGCACTCATCAAAAGGTTTAGTGCACTGTGGGCCATACATCTTATACGGTGATGAACCACTCTTCAGTTGTGTTAAAATAAATCTATTGTAATCACTGACTTGTCTGCTAGTATCTGAGGCAGATTAATTCAGCTGTTGTTAGTACTACAACATTTGTTATTCCACAAATAATTGTACTAAGGATTTCAATAGCTTATACATTGTAAAAAGGTATGAATGTTTTCATTTCCTCTTACTAAAAAAAAAAAAAAAAAGTTGTTTTCAAACACATTGCCATGAAAATAATGTTAATTAGATAAGCAATATGCAATGAGCAACTCTTTAAGAATGCCCATAGTTAAGACTGCTTGGGCCTCTTTTCCTGGAAGTTAATGACCCACTGGGGCGGTGTGTCCAAGTTAGTCAATGCCAATTTACTTTTAACTTGTTAATATTTGACTGAAAACCTAAACTGTTGATGGCCTTGCTGTTTGCACAATATCACACATTGTAGAGATGAAATCTCAATAATGAAAACCAGCAAACGAAAAAATGTGAAAGTGCCTGAGACAAAGAACTGCTGGATGTCAGGCAAAATTGGTAGTGTTGCAAACTATGTCAGCAGGCAATGAACAGATTGTTCCATCCGGTGTACCCAAATGAGATTTTTCTATTTTGTAGGAATGTGAATCGGGCTTCGGACGATTGAAAATATCGTCGATATTTTCAAAATCATCAGAAATCGGGGGCTCCCCCAAAACGATAGGAAAACCCCACAATATTGATCGTGGGGGTTTCCTTATCGTTTTGGGGGAGGGCGGGAAAAACGGCACACAAAATAACCCCTAAACCCACCCCGACCCTTTAAAAGTAACCCATTAGCTTCCCCTACCCTCCTGACCCCCCCAAAACCTTTTTACAGGTACCTGGTGGTCCAGTGGGCGTCCCGGGAGCGATCTCCCGCTCCGGGCCATCCTCTGGCTCCCGGGCCGTCGGCTCCCAGTAATCAAAATGGCGCTGATGGCCCTTTGCCCTTACCATGTGACAGGGTATCTGTGCCATTGGCCGGATCCTGTCACATGGTAGGAGCACTGGATGGCCGGTGCCATCTTGTGCTCCTACCATGTGACAGGGGCTGACCAATGGCACCGGTAGCCCCTGTGACATAGTAAGGGCAAAGGCTATCGGCGCCATTTTGATTACTGGCAGCCGATGGCCTGAGTGCAGGAGATCACTCCCGGACCTCCGCTGGACCACCAGGGGCTTTTGGCAAGTCTTGGGGGACCCTCCTGACCCCCACAAGACTTGCCAAATGTCCAGCGGGGGTCCGGGAGTGACCTCCTGCACTTGGACCGTCGGCTGCCAGTATTCAAAATGGCGCCGATAGCCTTTGCCCTTACTATGTCACAGGGGCTACCGGTGCCATTGGTCACATGGTAGGAGCAGAAGATGGCGCCGGCCATCCAGTGCTCCTACCATGTGACAGGATCCGGTCAATGGCACGGATAATACCCTGTCACATGGTAAGGGCAAAGGGCCATCGGCACCATTTTGATTAGTGGCAGCCGACGGCCCGGAAACGGGAGGACGGCCCGGAGCGGGAGATCGTGGGAGATCGCTCCCGGGACCCCCACTGGACCACCAGGTACCTGTAAAATGTTTTTGTGGGGGATCGAGAGGGTGGGGGAAGCTAAGGGGTTACTTTTAAACAGTTGGGGTGGGTTTTTTGTTTATCAGCTGGGGCGTAGCTGATAAACAAAACGCGATCGGGCCCGATGGAAAAAAACCCACATGTGAATCAGAACCGGAATCCGAACCGATACATAAGCATTTACATAAGCATGTAAATTTACATATGCAAACCAACACCAGCTTCCTGTTCCCTCTCCCCCACCCCCCTCCCCATACAATTGCATTAACAAGCTTTTACAGCAAGCAATATTCCAATAACCAACAGTCAAGCCATTACAAATATGTCAGTTTTTATAAGCAAGTGAGAGGTTTCATTTCTTGGCCACAAGCTTATAAGGCTCTATTAGTTTTTTTTTCCTTTGAGAGGGGAACAGAAGATCAACCCATTACTATAGTAAGACCATGAAACAATCTTTCTTCTCTTGCTTTTTTTTATGCACCACTCTATGGTGAATTGACTCCATGCTTGCAATGGAAAGGTGTGTGTGTGTGAGCGGCAGGCCTTATTTATATATCCGGCTGTAAGAGGTGGGGTTAGAGCAGTCAGATTGGTTCTGCTTGTTTGAATTCTTCGAGAGAATTCTTCAGGTTCTCTTTCTGTCCTTGAGGTTTCTGGTGATAGAGGCGTGCGAGAAAGTCAGAACAGAGTAACTGGTTTCAATATTCTAATGCTTGAAACAAGACAAACCGTTTTTCGTCTGTTAGTGAAATATCATGTAGCCTTTGTTAATCTAAGTTTACATTGTTTGTGGTGCCAAATTACATTATTGTTTTCAAATAGAAGCATGATAAACAGGAAATGGACCCTCCTCCTCCTGGATTATAATTATTTTTCGGAGGTGTTATTAGAAACTTGGTTGGAATTAATTGAATTCATCTAAAAGCCCTTGACAGGCATTTTTCAGTATATAGTATATAGCATAGATTCCTGATAGTATATAGTATATAGCATAGATTCCTGATTTTGTAAATTTGTTAATTTTTTATTCTCAGTTTTTTTAACACAGTTCCTATCAATTTCTCTCTCCCCTAGCACTTCACTACCTTTCTCCTTTCCGCAACATCTGCGCTTACTGTCACCTGACCCCCATCCTCTCCTTTTTCCTTCACTGCTCCACCTCCCCCCTCCCTGTTATTTGTAATTTCCTCTTCCTCCTTTACAATGTTGATTGTGAACCGGCATGATATGTCCTATGAATGTCGGTATATTTTAAAAGCTTTTAAATAAATAAATAAATAAATAAATTTTTGTCCCTTTCACTTTGCATTTCTAGTTTTCCGCATGCTTTTGCCCAAAATATAATGCGGTTACATTCTTTTGAATAAAGAGTATATAGTTTTTGTTGTTGTTGTTTTAATATGGCCATCCATCTGCCTTTTTTTGTTTTAAATAAATCTTCCTTACCTGAGCTTGACTTGCAGCTTAGTTTTCTGTATTAGTGTACCTTAGATATTTTAGAGCAGTAGTAGCACAGGTTTCAGATGATGGTTAGCACTAAAGCTCCCTGATTTTTCTTAGATTAATCTGTTTCTCTGTATGCGATGTAATATCAATTCGGACTAAAAATCGGAAGTTCAGCAATGGATCTGAGCATTGGAATTATGGGGAAAACATGACATACAATTTCTGCTATCTCTGCTGAACAGATGGCAGTTTGACAAGTTTGTGTGCCAAATATAAAACATACAAAATTAGAGAAAATGTCAGAGAATCAAATTAATTTCAGTTTTGTGCATGAAACTAGACATCCTGTTGATATGCATTGATAACTTTCCACCTTTCTATACTCATAAATTAATTTTTGTTGAAGAGATTAGAAAAGTTTGAATGATGAGCAAAATGAGACAAATCACTTCTGGGGTCTGGTAGCCATTTTGTCATTAGCTTTCTAAATCTCATGGCCATTCCAACTAGCTTTGTTTTAATGGAGGCTTCTTTTGTAAATCTTTATTTACTTGCAAGTGTGAACAAAAGATATCACAGTAAAATTAAAATCATATATAAACACCATGACACTTATCCAAAGGTGTACATCAAATTTTCAAATGGGAACTGAGAACAGAAGCACAGAGACATGCCTCATAAGAACATAAGAAATTGCCATGCTGGGTCAGACCAAGGGTCCATGAAACCCAGCATTCTGTTTCCAACAGAGGCCAAACCAGGCCACAAGAATCTGGCAAGTACCCAAACACCAAGAAGAACCCATGCTACTGATGCAATTAATAGCAGTGGCTATTTTCTAACTAAACTTGATTAATAGCAGTTAATGGACTTCTCCTCCAAGAACTTATCCAAACCTTTTTTGAACCCAGCTACTCTGAGGGGTAGATTTTGAAAAACTGCGCGATCGCATACTTTTGTTTGTGCAGCAGGCGCAAACAAAAGTACGCTGGATTTTATAAGATACGCGCGTAGCCGCGCGTATCTTCTAAAATCCTGGATCGGTGTGCGCAAGGCTGCCGATTTTGGGCAGCCGGCGCGCGCCGAGCCGCGCAGCCTGCCTCCATTCCCTCCGAGGCCGCTCCGAAATCGGAGCGGCCTCGGAGGGAACTCTCTTTCGCCCTCCCCTCACCTTCCCCTCCCTTCCTCTACCTAACCCACCCCCCGGCCCTATCTAAACCCCCCCCCCTACCATTATCCATGGATTTACGCCTCCCGGAGGGAGACGTAAATCCACGCGCACCAGCAGGCTGCTGGCGCGCCGAGACCAGACCCGGGGGCGGTTCCGGAGGGAGCGGCCTCGCCCCCGGAATGCCCTGGCCCGAAACCACGCCCCCGGGCCCGCCCCCAAAACGCTGTGCCCCGCCCCCAAAATGCCGCATCGTTCGGCCCCACCCCCGACATGCCCCCTTCTGAAAACCCCGGGACTTACGCGAGTCCCGGGGTTCTGCGCGTGCCGGCGTCCTATGGAAAATAGGCGC
Source organism: Rhinatrema bivittatum (assembly GCF_901001135.1). NCBI lineage: Eukaryota > Metazoa > Chordata > Amphibia > Gymnophiona > Rhinatrematidae > Rhinatrema > Rhinatrema bivittatum. The sequence continues at coordinate 449,472,543 of NC_042615.1, read as the reverse complement.
GCCGGCGCGCAAGGCCCTGCTCGCGTAAATCCGGGCGGATTTACGCGAGCAGGGCTTTGAAAATCCGCCCGTAACTGCACTAACTACATCCTCTGGCAACAAATTCTAGAGCTTAATTGTGCTTTGAGTGAAAAAGAACTTTCTCCGATTAGTTTTAAATGTGCTTCTTGCTAACTTCATGGAGTTCCCCCTAGTCCTTCTATTATTCGAAAGTGTAAGTAACCGAGTCACATCTACTCGTTCAAGACCTCTCATGATCTTAAAGACCTCTATCATATCCCCCCTCAGCGTCTCTTCTCCAAGCTGAACAGCCCTAACTTCTTCAGCCTTTCCTCTTAGGGGAGCTGTTCTATTCCCTTTATCATGTTGGTTGCCCTTCTCTGTACTTTCTCCATGACAACTATATCATACATTGAATTGTCACTTTATGTTAAAAAAAAATACATAAATGGGTGCCATAGAAGCTCAAAATGTGAACCCTCGCCTTTCAAACAGTAATGAAGTTTTTAAAAAAGGGCTTCTTCCTTAGTTTAGTTCCTCCAGTGATTAATGTTCAGGACAAATTTCCAGTGCAGAGGAATAGTGAAATGAGCAGCAAGCAAAAGCTGAGAAATGAGAAAGTTGTTTGGCTGAGCCCCAAGAGAGGTGACATGTCAAATGGAAACTTCTTTATCTTTGAAATTTCCACTTTCACCTCACCCAAGAATCCAGAAACATAGGTACAAGATCACCACATATGAAAAAGATGACCAATCTGACCATGTTCCCAGCAACAAAGATTAGAAAAAACAGCATCATGTTTAGCTATTATATCAGGAGTTTTATATATTCTGTAGGCTAATCTAAATATTCATTCTACTTTCCTAAGACAATCAGCTGTTTTATGAATAGACTTCCATATCCTGATCGAGTCATGTTCATCCAGGCACACATCCAAGTCTGTATTCCATTGATCGATCTGCTTCTGACCAAGCAACAATGGGATTCCAAAAACCCTTCATAATTAGATGAATAGACTCTAATCTAGGTGTTTGCCTGGCAAAGTGTTTCATAGTGGCTTCTTTTTGAAAATGCTTGAAACTTTACCTAATAAAAGAAATCTAAAGACATGCCAACACCGGGAGACATATGTAAAGAATTTCTGGCACCCACCAATGAAATGCAGGGTACAGAGTCCAACAGGATAAAGATCATACAAGACTAAATGCTCAGTAGAATCTATATGGATAGAAATCCCATGTGTATTGGGTAAGAGTATAGTGATAGGAGTATACTACCATCCACCTGGACAAAATGGTCAGACAGATGATGAAATGCTAAGAGAAATCAGGGAAGCTAACCAATTTGGCAGTGCAATAATAATGGGAAATTTCAATTACCCAAATATTTACTGGGTAAATGTAACATCAGGACTTGCTAGAGACATAAAGTTCCTGAATGTAATAAATTACTGCTTCATGGAGCAATTGGTTCAGGAACCAACAAGAGAGGGAGCTATTTTAGATTTAATTCTTAGTGGAATGTAGGATTTGGTGAGAGAGGTAACGGTGATAGGGCCACTTGGCAATAGTGATCATAACATAAACAAATTTAAACTAATAACTGGAAGAGAGAAAATAAGTAAATCTACAGCTCTAACACTAAACTTTTAAAAGGGAAACTTTGATAACATGAGGAAAATAGAAAAAAAAAGAAAGGTGCAGCAAGATTAAGTGTTCAACAGGCATGGACATTGTTTAAAAATACAATACTAGTGGCGTAATGTATTCCATGCATTAAGAAAGGCTATTTTAGCCAAAAAAAAATCTTTCAAATATTGGAAGAAGGATCCATCTGAAGAAAATAGGATAAAACATAAGCATTGTCAAGTTAAGTGTAAAACATTGATAAGACAGGCGAAGAGAGGATTTGAAATGAAATTGGCCATAGAGGAAAAAACTCATAATAAAAACTTTTTAAAATATTTCCGAAGCAAGAAACCTGTGAGGGAGTCGGTTGGACCATTAGATGACTGAGGGGTTAAAGGGGCTCTTAGGGAAGATAAGGCCATTTCAGAAAGACTAAATGAATTCTTCGCTTCCGTGTTTACTAATGAGGATGTTGAGGAGATACCAGTTCTGGAGATGGTTTTCAAGGGTGATGAGTCAGATGAACTGAACCAAATGACTGTAAACTGGGACGATGTTGTAGGCCAGATTGACAAACTACAGTAGCAAATCACCTGGACCAGATGGTATGCATCCTAGGGTGCTAAAGGAACTCCATTGTACCTGAAGACTGAAGGGTGGCCAATGTAACCCCAATATTTAAAAAGGGCTCCAGGGGCGATGCAGGCAACTATAGACCAGTGAGCCTGACTTCAGTGCCAGGAAAATAGTGGAAACTATTCTAAAGATAAAAATCATAGAGCATATAGAAAGACATGGTTTAATGGAACACAGTCAACATGGATTTACCCAAGGGAAGTCTTGCCTAACAAATCTGCTTCATTTTTTTGAAGGGGTTAATAAACATGTGGATAAAGGTGAACCAGTAGATGTAGTGTATTTTGATTTTCAGAAGGCGTTTGACAAAGTCCCTCATGAGAGGCTTCTAAGAAAACTAAAAAGTCATGGGATAGGAGGCAATGTCCTTTCGTGGATTACAAACTGGTTAAAAGACAGAAACCAGAGAGTAGGATTAAATGGACAATTTTCTCAGTGGAAAAGGGTAAACAGTGGAGTGCCTCAGGGATCTGTACTTGGACTTGTCAATATATGCTTGTCAATATATGATTTGGAAATGATCTGGAAAGGAATACGACGAGTGAGGATATCAAATTTGCGTACGATACAAAATTATTCAGAGTAGTTAAATCACAAGCGGATTGTGATACATTACAGGAGGACCTTGCAAGACTGGAAGATTGGGCATCCAAATAGCAGATGAAATTTAATGTGGACAAGTGCAAGGTGTTGCACATAGGGAAAAATAACCCTTGCTGTATTTACACAATGTTAGGTTCTGTTTTAGGAACTACCACCCAGGAAAAAGATCTAGGCATCATAGTGGATAATATTTTAAAATCGTCAGCTCAGTGTGCTTAGGCAGTCAAAAAAGCAAACAGAATGTTGGCAATTATTAGAAAGTGAATGGTTAATAAAATGGAAAATGTCTTAATGCCTCTGTATCGCTCCATGGTGAGACCGCACCTTGAATACTGTGTACAATTCTTGTCGTCACATCTCAAAAAAGATATAGTTGCGATGGAGAAGGCAACCAAAATGATAAAGGGGATGGAACAGCTCCCCTATGGGTAAAGGCTGAAGAGGTTAGGACTGTTCAGCTTGGATTCGAGACAGCTGAGGGGGGATATGATAGAAGTCTTTAAGATCATGAGAGGTCTTGAACGAGTAGATGTGAATCGGTTATTTACACTTTCGGATAATAGAAGGACTAGGGGGCATTCCATGAAGTTAGCAAGTAGCACATTTAAGACTAATCGGAGAAAATTCTTTTTCACTCAATGCACAATTAAGCTCTAGAATTTGTTGCCAGAGGATGTGGTTAGTGCAGTTAGTGTAGCTGGGTTCAAAAAAGGTATGGATAAGTTCTTGGAGGAGAAGTCCATTAATTGCTATTAATCAAGTTTACTTAGGGAATAGCCACTGCTATTAATTGCATCAGTAGCATGGGATCTTCGTAGTGTTTGGGTACGTGCCAGGTTCTTGTGGCCTGGTTTGGCCTCTGTTAGAAACAGGATGCTGGGCTTGATGGACCCTTGGGCTGACCCAGCATGGCAATTTCTTATTTTATGTTCTTAGTGGCATTTACAGTATAGCCAAAGCTGGAAGGTGACACGTTTTCTAAAATATTAGTGTCAGTTGTCGAAACTGATACATTAAATAATTATTGGATGATGGAACAATTGATTTTTCTTTAAAGTAAGTATATAATTAAGGCCCTGCTTTAGGTATTCTGGTGACAGTTAATTGATAATCCCGTGACTTTATAAGCAAGTATCATGTATACTCTAAGAAGTTTCAAAAGACAAAAGCCAACTTGTGGTAGAAATATTGAGCATATATGAAAGAGTACCACAGTTTATACGATCAAAATATTTCATACAAGCTCATTTAAGGTATGTAGACAGATCTTCATACCCAAGGGCTCTTAACTTATTCCGTATTTACCACTAACATGAAGGCCCCACTATATAATCATTGGGCCATTTGTATTAGAAAATATCTCAAAAAATAGTTTTTTATACAACAATTCCAAAGCAGTCTTGTTATAGCTATTGATATGTGTAGCACCCCATTGTTATATTCTCACAATCCTTATGTGAATAAATGAAGTGAAACAAAAAATAGAAATAAACATCTCATTAGTGACTTCAACAAGTCAACAAAACACATTGATCAAGAAAACCCTGATACAGCTCCTTGCTTCGAGTAGCTTCTCACTCAGTAGGGTCCCAATACTGATGTAAGAAATGTGGGAAAAGGATGTTGCTCTTAGCTAATCAAATTACACCAAAATACTTCATCCTGAGTGGTGAAACTGTATAAGCCTGAAAAAATGGCATAAGCCATGAAATAATTATAGAAATACCTAAAAATATTTTCAAAAAAGTGTATGCCATTCAATGCATTCATTTAATCCTGCTTGTTGAACAGAAATCTACAGTATGTAAATATCCAATACTGCTTACGATGGCCTAATCTCCTATCCCTATTACCACTGTGAGTATACTCCTCTATATGCTCAATAATAGTTCTTTGTATTTCATGGAATGAATTATTGGCTGAAAGGTGGTTGTGGCTTTTTATTTTTTAGACAACTACGATGTTCAATCAGTCATGTACGTATAGGTCTTTTTGCACTGCGAATGTAAATCAAACGGCATGGGCACTGTAGTAAATGTTCTACATAATTGGAAAGACGATTATTGTGATGTTTGAAATGAATAACGTAACGATTAACAGGACGAGTCCTCAGATTTACCCACAAATGGAAACTTTATTCCCCTAAGAAGTTTTCATACTCTCTACTTGTGAAGGAAGGCACGACCCAGCAACTGGTTAAGCCATAAAGCTGGCCGTTTTCAGCAGCACCAAATGGCAAGAGATAACTATAGCACAGAGATTTCCCAGGCTGGGCATTAACAACAATTACCAGATCACTACTACAAATGCAGCAGCAGCAGCAGCACTGTTTTTAATCAGAAGTAAGGAAATGTTTGGACTTTTCCCATGTAATCTTATATATTGTAACTTGGTGCCGATGGGTTGGAGATTGCAGTGGGGTCGATAGATTTCTAATTAGGTCTATCTAAGTACTAAAACCCACCCCCCCTTAGAATGATTTTATGTGTCGGAGGGGGGGGAGGGACTGGCGTTCTGATATGAATATAATGCAGCTAATTAATATTGTAGATCCACGGATTATGTTGCTGACTCTTAGTTCAGTATTGTATCAACACTGAGTGGCCCGCCACCTCCTTTCCATTTTGAAAAGGCCTGCTTCACTTCTCCCCCCCTCCCTCCCCGCTAACATCCAAGCATTAATAAAGACATGAGTGCCCATCGTGCAGAGCGATTTCCTGCCGAGGAACACACTGCATGGTAGGGGCTCACTAATCAAGCCTGAATTTGAGTTAGAAGATTTACTGCTTTGGAAAAGGCCAGTAAGTAAATAGTGTGCGCAGTCATAAAGAGACACCTGTTTCACGCATTAAACATGGAAATGGAGTCCACCAGTTGTTATAGATAATTTGTGTGTGTGTCAAAAATCTCTTGTAATTGGAAACTAGCTACTTGTTGCATTTGAACTGGAAGCTTGAATAGTTAGAAATGCAGTAAATTATATCGATCTGCCCAGTCGAGATTCTAAATCCTGCTAGGAATATGGTTATTCTTCCACAACCATAGGGGTAGATTTTAAAAGAAGCGCGATCAGCCTACTTTTGCTTGCGCATCAGACTCAAGCAAAAGTACGCTGGATTTTAGTAGATACGCGCGGAGCCGCGCGTATCCACTAAAATCCTGGATCGGCGCGCGCAAGGCTATCGATTTTGTATAGCCTGCGTGCGCCGAGCCGCGCTGCCTCCCCCCGTTCCCTCCAAGGCCGCTCCGGAATCGGAGCGGCCTCGGAGGGAACTTTCCTTTGCCCTCCCCTCACCTTCCCCTCCCTTCCCCTACCTAACCCACCCGCCCGGCCCTGTCTACACCCCCCCCTTATCTTTGTCGGGGGATTTACGCCTCCCGGAGGGAGACGTAAATCCCCGCGCGCCAGCGGGCCTGCTGCGCGCCGGGCCGCGACCTGGGGGCGGGTACGGAGGGTGCGGCCACGCCCCCGGGCCGTAGCCACGCCCCCGTACCCGCCCCCAAAACGCTGCCGACACGCCCCCGGAACGCCGCGACGACCGGGCCCGCCCCCCGACACGCCCCCCTCCGAGAACCCCGGGACTTACGCGAGTCCCGGGGCTCTGCGCGCGCCGGGAGGCCTATGTAAAATAGGCTTCCCGGCGCGCAGGGCCCTGCTCGCGTAAATCCGCCCGGTTTTGGGCGGATTTACGCGAGCAGGGCTCTGAAAATCCGCCCCATAGTGTATTGACTTCTGGTAATACAAACTGGAGTAAAAAATAATAGCTCTGATCACTATCAGTGTTATTCAGTAAATCCTGTAAACTAGCAAATATGTAGATGTTAGATTAGAAACACAATTGCTGGTGATGATTATTTGTTTCATGTCGATCTGATTTCCATTTATTAAATGTATTTGAAGTCATATAGTAGAAAAAAGAATGAAATCTAATAAAAATATAATTAGCATGCAATAAATTATCTGTAAATTTACATCAACAGATGTAATTAAAAAAATAAAATAGCCAGCTTGGTGGCTCAGTGGCTGGTCAACTGGACTAGGAATGCTGTGGAAGGACCAGTTATACTTGTTTTAATTCTTTGAAACCAAACCTGGCAAAAGGGGGAATATCAAATGTTCGTAAATAACTAAATAAATTCACCGCTCTTGAGGAATGGAGTCCTAGCCATTGTGCAGGACCATCTCCTAATGGCCACATTTGTGGTCCATGTTAGCTGAGTTCTGGAAGGCACTACAATGTGGGGCCCTCAGCTAGGGACTGTCACTGTTAGCTGGGCTTTTAAGGAGGGAAAGGCAAAAAAATAAGGGGACAACACTCTGGGCATTTGCAAATGAAGTTGGTGCTGTATTTGGTTGTGAACGTGCTGGAATCCCAAAGGAACAGGAGGAAACTGCCAGGTCAAAAAGCCCAACAGAGGAAAATAAATAAAAATGAAGCCTGTACAGCCATTGCCCAAGATGATATTGTAATGTAATTCTCATAATATTATATATTATCATGCCCAGTGTGCACTAAAATTCAATTGAATGCAAAATTTTTCAGCTGCTTTTTTTTCTCCAGTCTGAAAGCAATGTTGCATTCTTGTAGCTCTTCCTGGATAGCTGTGAAGTTAACCTTGAATGTTATGTGTATGCAGGTGATATACAACTTTGTCTACCGGTAGGGGAGGACCAGTCTACTGCCAATTCTAATCTGAATAGCTGCTTGCATGGTGGATCGTAATACATTAGCTAAAGTTAAACCTGTCAAAGCCTGAGGTGTTGTGGATTGGTTGCAAAAAAAAAAAAATATCTTGGTTAATAGTGCTGCCCAATATTCTACTGACCAGTCTTACTCCAAAAGAGGATGTTCACTCCTTTGGGGTTCTTTTAGATTCTTTCTTATTGCTTGGTCCACAGATTGGATCAATAGTTACCTTGAGACCAAAAGAACATAAGCCAATTAAATGGTCATGTTGATTTAAAAAAAAAAATATGGGCTGAATTACAGCAACCTCCGTCCAGTCAGTAAACCATGGGCCATGCCAGGCTGAGCTTCTTTATACTCTAAAACTAATGGAGTCATTTTCAAAACGGATCGCAAGCAATAGCTAAATCGGGGCGGGTTCTGGGCGGCAACCGCTCCGGAAGGGGAGGAGTCGGGTGGCACCGGGGTGGACACCGCAAAGACACTGCTGACGGCGAAAAGGTAAGGACCCTTTTCGCAGCCAGTTTCGTGCCCAATAGCACCACCTTTTATGACGGCGCTATTGGGTGCAAAAGTCGGCAGCGATCGCACCACGGAGGTGTGATCGCTGCCGGCTTTCGCAGGCCCGCCCCCCGCTTCGCTACCCCGCCTCCCGTTACCACCGGATTTTCTAAGGTCTATAACCTTAGAAAATCCAGGCCTAAAACAGCTAGAGGTCTGGGACCAGTCTTCTCCTGCTCCGGTTCTGCATAGGTAACAATGAGCCCTCCTGTGCCTTCCTCTCGCCCACCCACTTAGTCCAGGTAAATTTGTACACAAATAGGCAGTATGCACATAAGTTTACCTGCATATCGGGTAAGCAGTTTTGTAAAAGGCCATTTTTGTGGGTATAGGCACAGTTTTACTTGTAAAAACATCTTTGAAAATTGCTCTCAATAAGCACAGCAATGCTCTTGGTTCTAGATAGTAAAAATAAAAATTAAACGTTACTTTGTTTATTACATATGACAATAAAGGTAGTTTATTGATGTTTGGTCATTGTGAATTTGATGTTTTGCATATCGTTTGACAGAGAAGCTTATAACAAATGTGTCGTTTGGATCAGAATCTAAGTACTGAAATTAAAAGGACATGCCTGTAACTTTCTCCTCCAGTTTGCTTCAATTAATGATGTCACAGTCTAGCATTTTGGTCATGGCAGTAAAGTATCATGGGCCATGACATTCATGTGTGTCATCAGAGATGTTGGCTTTTAGGTTTGTGAGATCCCAGAACAAATTTAAGATAGCCAGGTTTGTGCGTGAACTTTTTTAGTGAGATGTGTCCTCTGTATACACAAAGGAAAAGTGTATCCAGTACAAAATATAGAAATAAGTATTAAAGAATGCATCCTCCTAGTTTGCCATCACTCATACAAAATAAAAGCGCTTAGATACAAAGGATGAAACCAAAGAATAATTGCTAGTGTTTGCTGGGAAATGAAAATAGTTTGCTCATCATCTGATAGTACAGCATTGAGCAGTTGCACTGATCCCAGAGTCTTTGCAGGCTGAGACCCTTTTTATTGTCCCAAGATAAAGAATAATCAAAAGATGTTGTAGAGAAGATGAGCATGTGAGACCACCTTGGTCACTTCTTTTTATGGGATGTTTGCTCTGTGGCAGAAGCTACAGAGACCCCCCAGTGGTTATGCAGCCTCTGTAGTTTTATCAGACTTGTCTCTGTTGACTTCGGTGTGAGTCTAAATTGCATCTTTTTATCATCCCTGTAAGCTTTCAGGGTAGACATAATTAGTGCTTGAAGGTAAACTCTAAGGATATTCCTTGGTCTACTTCTTCCATCAGGGTGTTATTCATCCGTTGAGACATTTTGTGGTAATTACTGAAATTTTTATGCAGTGCGAGTGGAGACATCTAAGAATATTGTCTTTTAATCATTGATTCATTTGTTATAGCTGTGGAGGGTGGAGGTTATTGAAGTAGCTGTTTTGAAACAGCTTGACGATTTTATGCAGGATTCTCAGATCTTAGATCAATATCAATTCGTTTTCTGAAAAGGCTTAAGCGCTGAGGCTTTGTTGTTCTTGAGCCTCATTGTTTTCAGATGAGGATTGGACAATTGCCAAGGATTGGTTTTGGTTTTTCTTGATATCTCCGCAGTGTCTCATCATTAACCATAAAATGTTATTATATTGGCTGCGGGAGTGTGGTATATCGGGGTGGTGCTCGACTGGTTCAAATCTTATCTGTCGGAAAGAACCCATAGAATTGCTTCTAGTCATTCTAGGTGGCAAACTGTAGCAACTGGTATCCCAAAGGGCTCGGCTTTGCAGGCCGCATTGTTTAACATTTCCATGGCTCCAATTTGCAAGCTTTTGGCTGGGCTCTGTGCTGGGTACAGATTACATGGGGATGATATTTAATTCTTTGTCCCTGTTTCTTCATCCTGGTCTACTACTTTTGGCTTAGTGTCTGTCTGCCTTTCCGTGGTAAAGAGTCCTAACACATTAGCCTTAAATTAAAAAAAAATATAAACAACTGAAGTGATGGTTTTGCAGAGATCAAATAAAGCCAAAAATCCCATCCTCCTTTATTTCTGAGAGTTCTTGAGATCCCATAGTCACACATGCTAAAGGTTTAGGTGTTTTACTTGATACGGATCTTCAGATGTACAATATACTTGATACGGATCTTCAGATGCACAATCAAATTAAGGCAGTGATTAAATAAGCCTATTCAAAATTGTGCCTTCTGCAGTCTCTGAAAACATTGTTGATCTGTGGTACAGGCTCTAATTCTTCCCAGTCTTCAGATTACAACTCGCTGTTTATTGGCTTACTGTCATCTGCGTTGTGGGTCCTTCAGATGCTCCAATATTCAGCTGCATGTCTAATATCAGCGTTTGACAGAAGAGCTCCTATCACTCCTACCTTGAAAGAGCTGCACTCTTTGCCAGTCAGAGGGCGGGTCCAGTTTAAAGTTGCTCTTCTTATACAAAAAATGCTTAGTACAGACGCTTTACCTTGTATGAACTTGTATGCAAGCTTTTGAGGTCATTGCAAAGGGGGCTATGGACATCCCTTTGGTCCGCTGTACTCCACTGGCTGACAGTTATAACAGGGCCTTCTCAGTGGCGGGTCCAATTTTGAGGAAATCATTATGAGAAAACTGATGCCTTTCTTGCACAAAAATGTTTAAAAAAAAATGATGAAAGCTTATTTGTTTCAAATGGCATTTATTGATGGTGCTTAATGAGCTGGTGGGTGGTAGTGTGATTTTCAGTACGAGGGCAGACTTTGTTTCATTTGGTTTTTGTTTGTTTGTTTGTTTTGTTTTATTTTTAATTGATTATGTTCGCCTTATTGTGTACACCACGTAGAGCTGTGGTCACAGGCAGACTGTAAATGGTTTAAATAAATAAGTAATGCTCAACATCTCCATGAATAAGCTCTTTTGCTGGCAAAGTAGCCTAGCAGTCAAAATACAAATCTGGGACACCCCCAATTTCAGATTCCTGGGACTGAATCCCATGTTTGCCTGTCTGATTGTACCACCTGCCTGGCAGATGAAACACAATGGCTGCTGCAAGTTTTTCTTTCTTGAAAAGAAATTGCAATATACTATTTACATAAATAAAAAAAAAATCTGGCAAGAACTGTGCTTAAGTCTGAACTAAGCCTGAAGCAGAGGGGATGTTTTTAAAATGTAGTCATTTTAATTATATATTTATAAATTTTCCATTAATTCCAACCCACTAAAAATGGTGACAAGAAATGTATCCAGGGGACTAATAAGATAAGAACATAAATATAAACCATTCAGGGGGATGTTGTAATATGAAGACTCATCTGCAGTTCTAGTGGTATCTTCTTTTTAGAGCTGTTTTAACTAATTGCCTTGAAGTGGAACTTCCTTATCTGCTGAAAAATTAAAAGTTATAGATGAAGATTTGGAATGATTTTCATTTTTTTTTTATAGTAGAGGCACATTGTATAGAAAATGTACATTCTGATATCACATCCCTTCATATGATTATAATGAGCAACGTCTGAGTTTCTTCATGATTACAAGCAGTATATTATATTCAGTAACAATAATATTAATACTTGAACTGTGTAATAACAGCATCTCCATCCTTTCTGGGTGCATTCCATACACGTGTCAGGGCTCACTCCATGGACAGACGTGGCTGAAATTTGCTAGAATGGCCTCTTACTGAGCTGCTAACACTCCTGCCAAATTTCTGCCAAATCCATCTAAAGGCAGGGCCTCTGATAGATTTGCTGGGAGAGGATGGCCGTTTTGTGAATTGGCAGGGGACGGGCAGGAACCAAAGTGTACCTTTATGGTGTTACACTAGAAGCATAGGGCCGGATTTTAAGAGGTATGCACAGACGTGGATTTGTGCGCGCAACCCGGTGCGCACACTTGAATTCTGTCAACATGTTTAGCTCCACTACATCACCCAGAAAGCCATTCCATGTATCCACCACTTTTTCTATCAAGAATTATTTTCCGATATTGCTCCTGAGTTTACCCCTTTGAAGTCTCATACTATGACCTCTTCTAGATTTGTTTCCTTTGAAAAAGGTTTGCTTCTTATGCATTAATAATTTTGAGGTATTTGAATATCTCTATTGCATCCTCTCGGCCTTTTCTCTCCTCTAGGGTATGCATATTTAGGTTATTAGGTCTCAGTTCATAGGTCTTTTGGTGTAGTCACTGCATCATTTTTGTAGCTTTTCTCTGCACTGCCTCTCCCCTGTCTATATCCAGAACGGAACACAGTATTCTTGGTCACTGTTTCCCAACCACTGTGCCATCAGGTGTGTTCAGTTTTGCCATGTAAAACGCACCACTGTCTAATGCTCAACACCTTGCAGCAAAAAGAGACACCAACAGTGGCTCTTAAGCACGCAGGAGCTGCTTTCCGAGAAGAAGTATAGCCACACATGCCTCTCCATCTTAGCTATAGCATGAGCTCCAGAGTGTGGAAGTTAACGGGCAGCATGCAGGGCATGGATAGCTAGGCCCTGCTTTATGCAACACACTCAAGACTGTTACTTTCAAACAGGCGCGCGGGCGCACATTAGTGCACGGCCAGGGATACGGTGATTTTATAACATGCGAGCATGTTACGCAGTAACCTCCACTGGACACACCCACATGTGCACACAGTTTTAAGTTGGTGTGCGCCTAGCTGCATAAATCCCACTTCTACCGCATAAGTCAAGTTACCCCAGACCCTTTAAACCCCTTACAAATGGCTAGCTCTTTTTATTTTTGAAGTTACACCTCCTTCATAGCCGAAGTAAACTTACGTGGCACTGGACCTGGGCTCGTGCCCAGGCACGGAGGTATTGACACGCACATCTCTTGGCCACGCCACGAAACGCCCACACCATGCCCCTTTTTGAAATCAAATGAGGTGTGCGCGGAGCAGGAGATAACGCGCACATCTGGGCAGCTTTTAAAATTCGGTGGGCGCCCGCAAACCTGACCTTGGGCGCTCATTTCCCGATTTTGACGCATGCTGGACTTTTAAAGTTCACCTTACATTGCGCACAGCACCTCCTCCTCCTTGGAATCCTTAAGCCTCAGTCCTATCCCCAGGCTCAGTGAGACAGGAAGTGTGTGGATGTGAATCACTCTGACCCTGATGTAATGAGGCCCACTAGGTCATGAATACAGTTTTACCCATGAATGTATACATATTTTTTTGTGCACAGACTGAGGTAATTTTCAAAAGGAGTTAAATGTATAAATGTAACATACTATCATAGCAATTTTCAAAAGCCATTTAGGCACATAAAGTGCACTTATATGTGTATAACCTATGGACAATTCAATAGCATATATTGTAGCAATTTTCAAAAGCCCACTTACATGGGTAAAGTGCATTTGCACATGTAAAACCCAGCTTTATGCATGTAAATCCTTTTGAAAATTACCCCCCTGAATGCAGCAAGGATTTTTTGTGCAAAATATGTTCTCACCTACCAGCATAAAATTGTGCATACAAGTGTGCGCTCCTCCATTTAACTCCCATGTTAATGAAGGCATATTCACTATTTCCTCCCCGATGCAGAGCAGCACATTGGCTTAACTCTTTAATGCTGGAAGCTTAACTCCTGGTCAGAGTTGGATTAAATTTATTCTGGCTAATGTTATGTCTGTGGGGCTGAACCCAAAGTTAGTTATTTATAAACATTTGATATTCTGCCTTTTTCCCACAAGTGGCCTCAATGTGGAATACAAGCCAAGCTTAACAGTTGTAGTACATTGGTCAGAAGTCATTTGCAATAAGAGTTGAATCACATTTACCTTAGCACTGAGAGACTAGGCTGTATAATGTACAGTCCTTACCCAATGATTCAGATTGATCAGAAAGACTGCAGAGGGGATGCTAAGGAAAGGTGTGCCCATTAACAATATTTTTGTTAATGTAGATGTGCATTGAGCTGGAAAAGGTCGGGAAAATGCTGATTCCGAAAGTTTGAAATTGAGATTCTTGAAGATTGCTCTTTCACAATGAGACCTTTAACCATGTATGTGTATGTGTATAGATATGCAGATATTTAAAAAAACATGAGTTCAGCAGTAGATTAATTTTGCTTAGATTAATTGTTAATTCATTTTCTTACAGTGATTCATGAAATTTGGATTGTATAGTTTTTGATTAGGACATGATGATGAAGTCTAAGGCTTGTGATGAGCCATTTCACCTTTGCCATTATCAGTGAAACATTTTTGTTTTCGGCTAACTGAATCGTAAAGCCTGATATAAGAGGCTACCTTTGCTCGGAAAAGTTTCAGGAGGATTTCAAATGCTTGAGGCAAGAACCAAAGTGCCTTTTAGCAGCCAAGGAGTTATATAAGAATGGACCACATACAAAGAAAGAATTCACTGCAAAATAAGAAAATCTCTGTCCGGAGATCCAAGATGGCGGCTTGGAGAGAGGATGTGGTGGGCTGCTCTTGGATATAGCTGATATTTGCTTTTTTTCCTTACTTGCCTTTGTAATGGTTAAACAAAAGGGGGAAAATCAGTGGAGCAGAGGAAACCGCCTGTCAGCTGACTATTTATTTAAAAAGCTGCTGATCCACAGAGCTGTTGACAGCTAGCTGACAAGACAGTGGGAGATTAGCCGGTGAATGTCTGCTTGGCTTCAAGAAGCCTGAAGTCAGAGTTTGAATCCTCTTTGAGTCCTGACATGGAAAAGGTTCCTGCTCCTCCTAGCCCTGATGCTGCTGCTGGAAGTGCTTGACTGTCCTTGGTACTGACATGGATGCAACACCAAGAGTTAAGCTTAGGGGTGAGCCCCCGATGCTTGCAGGAGAGCAGTTGGGCTAAAACGGATGATATGACAAAGTGCCAAAGAATGTCAAATACTTGGATGTTGAAAGGAGTGGAAAATAGGAGGTTTTGGGTGGAGTCTTTGTCTCCAGTGGCGCTGGCCTAGTCAAGCCAGCCATTATTATGTTGAATCCCTTATGGTCAGTAACTGCATCTTTGAAGAAAGCAATTTCCTATCTGGTTACTTTGACTACGAACATGCATAATAAAATATAGCCTCATGAGACCTCTTCGAATGTCCCCTTGGAGAAAGTAGAGCACCTTGAATAGCATGAAACCAAATTTCAGATTTTCAGTTTGAAATGATTTTGAATAATTTGATGGTGTCAAAAGCAAGATTGAAAATTTTGAAAATTATTCAAGTCGTTTAAAAGTATGAGAGATTAATTTTCCAATAATCCCTGCTGCTACCCCTTCTGATATCTTTAAGGAATACCTTGCATAGATATGGCATATTTTGTTGGAGGCAATTCCCCCTATAAGTAAAGCTTTTTTATTTATTTATTTATTTTTTACTATTTACTGGATCACTTTGAAGTGGCTGAAAAGCGAATATAAATCAAATTAATAATAATAATGATTAGGGAAACAAGTCTAGGAGCTTCTGGTCATCATGAAGGTCATCACTCTGTCAACAGTTTGAATCTCAAGAGATATTTTAGAAAGATCTAGCACTGCAGAAACAAAAACACAGAGGAACACACCTAGTCACATTTGTTTTCCCCCAAGATAAGGTCTTTATTATGAAAGTTTTTCTTTCACAATAGGTCTTTATTATTCTATGGCCAAAAAGTTTGGTTATCTCCAGACATTTCTAAGTCCTCCACAAGTGTGCAGAAACACATTTCTGGTGCTGGGTCAGGAGTCCTTGGCATATTCTTTATAATACGCTTTCCTTTTAAATGTATATTGCATTTAAATAATGTGAAATATGTTTTTTTATGAGTCCTCTCAACGTTGATTCTTTTTGGATTCTAAAAGACCTCAGGGATCCAGAAATGTGGTAAATATAATAGCTTTGTCTCAGTACTGACCTCTCTGTGTGAGATTACCTTTAATTTAATTTCCTTAGGGGTTCTTCTTTAGAACATTCTTGGTTCTCCCTCAGGATTAGAGGCCTCTGTTGGACGAAATATTTATATTTTTTTTCTTTGCTGTCATTTATATTTATGATTCATTAATAAGCATATGTGTCCAGATTTCTAAGCGAGAATGTTCTTGCATTATAAATTGAAATGTATTAAATAAATAGTTTGAACAATGTAAAAAAAAAAAAAAAAAGGAAATCTCTGTCTTCCAATGTAGAAAATGAGAGCTATTTCAAGAAGTGGAAAGTAAAGACAAGCCTGCGTGCTTTAAGCTCCATTTTGAGGGATACCCGAGGGCTTTCAACTCTGATTCCTGTAGACGATGCAGGACTGGCACAGACCGTGCAGCGATGGACAGGGAGAGAGGGTTGTGGCAGGGGCTGTGCAATATTCAGAGGTGGCCAGGAATTAGAGTTTGCTTTGGTGGAGGGCTGAGCGGAGAGCTCAGCGTGCATTTTAATGAAAAGGATGTCTCGGTATAAGTGAAATTGGGGAAATGAAAACTTTTTTTTTTTTTTTCCATTTCTATTTTCTTGGCTTGTGAGTTAATGTTGAAAATGCCTCCTCTGAAGGCTGCTTTACTGCAGTAGCCTTGTGCTTCTTCATGAAACATAAACCCATGTAAGCAGGGTTATAATACGGCGCCATGCTTCAACAACCCCCATCACAGGAATTCAGCTCTCCTGATCCCATCCTAAAAATAGAAAGTTTGGAGAAACCTAATTGATTGTAGGCTTGCCGCTGTTAATTATCTTAATTAGTCTAGGTAATTAAATCACTAATTGATTGGAGCTGATCCCGTGCTAAGGAACAATAAAGCACACTGCTTTCCTGCCCAGTCCCCCAAGACCTGCCATTTCCTTTCTTCACGCCGCTCTTCATTTGCCGTATTTGAGTTGTCAGGGAGCAAGCAGCCACGGCGCAGAACGTCAGCTCTCCCACATGAGCGGCAAGAGCATGAAGCCAAGCCATGGATGCATTTTCAGGAAAAAATCTTGCTAACCTGAGGGGGAAAAAAAAGCAAGAACAACCTACCTGCCTGAGACTGATTAACATGGGGCTTAATCAGTGCAGAATGCATTCCAGTTCTAGAAAGATCATTAAAAAATGCACTTCAGAACTCTGTAATAAGTATAATATTTTAAGATAATCCAGTTCAGCTGCCATGCAGTTTTATATAATTCTGGTGTTATCCCTTGCAGCGTTTACTGGTTAAGTTTCTCGGTCAGGGCCGGTGGAAGCATTCGGTGAACTCTGTGGTTGCCTAGAGTGCCATGATTTTGGGGGCAGCTGCAGCACGGCAGACGGATTGGCATCGCATTGGCCCATCTGCTAGTGCAGGCAGAGTACTTGTCTGTGGACTGAGCCAGTCAGTCACCCAAGGCCGGGTACTGGTGAATGGATCATCCTTCTCCCCCCCCCCCCCCCAATCCGCTTCCAGGGTGTCGTGCTGTGCCTATATGTGCTCCTTGGCAAGAAGCTGATAGTCTTGTGTGCTGAGGGTGTGGTCCCTGGGCGTATGTGGAGGTGATGGCACCCGGGAGAGGAGTCACATGCTGCTGCATGTTGCTTATGTGCCTCTCTGGAGGAGGCTGGAGCCGTGGTGGGGGTGGGATAGGGTGGGGGAACTGTGTTTTGAGCTGCTTGGCACTTACCCCTTTGTTGTGTACAGACCAGGTTGCTGGTAAGAGGGAGAAGTGCACTTTGCAGAACCCAGATTAAAGAGGATAGGAGAGGGAAAGATTGGGGAGGTAATGGCTAGATGCTGCTGGAGGTGGGGAAAAGAAGATAGGGGGATATGGATGCTTCTAGGGCGGGGAGGAGAGAAATCTGGATGGTCTGTAGGGAAGAGAGAGGGGTGTGCTGCACTCCAGGGTGGGGGGGGGGGGGGGGAGGGAATCTGACTGGGGAGAGAGATAGAGAAGGTAACTTGGATGCCACTGGTGAGTTGCTGCTGTGGTGGTGGTGGTGGTGGAGGAAGTGAGGGGATTCTGCATGCTGTTGGGACTTAGCTGGGAGTGAGAGGAGGATGCTGGGTAAAGAGTGGGTCGAAAGAGAGTGGGATATGCTGTGCCAGAACTATTGCACTGAAGGCGAGATTGAGGAGGGGGGATATTTTTCTGGGGGTGGGGTGGAGAGAATGATGAGGATGCTGGGCTGAAGTTGGTGGGAGTGAGAGGAGGATGCTGTGGAGATGGGGGGTGGGGAGAGAGAGGTTGCTGTGGGTGGGGGAGAGAGGGGGAATACTCTGCAGGGGAAGAAAGAGAGAGAGAAGGGAGGGGGTATTGGGAGAGAGTAAGGGAGGGAACGAGCAGGAGCTGCAATGTGAGTGTGTGTTGGTGGGGGTGGGAACAAGGCTGAAGGTTCACCTAGGGTACCTAATACCCTTGCTTCAGCCCGCTTCTCAATGGTTAGAGCATGACACTAGGCCTTAGGAGAACTTCCCAGGTGAATTCTGGATTTGAATGCCTGCTTGCTCCACATATAAAGACACAATACCGCCAAACATCAACCATGCCACAGGGAGTTCACGTAGTCCGTAGTTTGTACCACATAGGTGCACTCTCAGCAGAACAGCAGTAGGAGAAATGTTGCAGGGAAAAAGTTGTATTTCATAATCCTTTCAATTAAAGAATGACAGTTTAGCACAGGTGCAGCCACTCGATGTCCACAGATCCTCAGACCTGTTTCGTTTTTTTTTCTTCCTCTTCTAAAAAAGACTGGAAACTTTGCTCAGTTTTAATACCTTTTTGATGAAAAGTCCCACATTTATTTATTTATTTTTTTGCAGACCTTTTCCCTTGCATAATGGTTTTTGTCGAATTTATTTCCCTTTCTAAATTTACAGGCAATTAAGTCTTTGTGCAAATAATGTACAATTCTGAAATTGTGTGAGGAAACCAACCTTCTGGCTCCATTTTAAGAACTTTTAAGCTTAAGCTTTTTATTGTGTAGATCCTAAAGCAGTGTTTATGAGGAGAGCAGCCAGTCATTTTTATTTGTGCAAGTCAGTTTCGCACTACTCATTTGAGCTTTAATCTCACCTGGGAATGGTCTTTCCTGTGAAGGCAGGTTTCCCACGTGGCAGTGTGCAGTGCTCATACTGGCAACACACGGTTTAAAAGTCAGCATGCGGCTTACTATCCATGGACTGGCAATTTTCAGAAGCCATGCACCCGGGTGAAAAATACATGCGGGGAACAACAAGATGTGTACATTTATCTGGAGAAAACGTAGTTGGGCTTGAGGTGAGGATTAGATCAGGGGAGGCAGCAATGCGAGTAGCTGTGCTTTTTCAAATGACGAGTTACTTTCCATGGGAAAAACGTATTCTCACAAAAATTAAGTGCAAACCTGTGGAGGTAATTTTCAAAGGATTTATGCGTGTGAATGTGACATATTATCGTACCAGTTTTCAAAAGCCATTTACTCAAGTAAAGTGCACTTATACGAGTAAATCCTAGGGACAAATCAATGGCATATATTGTAGCAATTTTCCAATGCCCACTCACACAGGTAAAACCCAATTTTAAACATGTAAATATTTTTTAAAATCAGGCCCTATAGAAACATCATGGAAGAAAAAGACCGTATGGCCCATCTAGTCTGCACATCCATCCAATCAATTTAGTATTATATTGTCCCATCACGACCTTAGAGGTCTCCTGTATTTATCCCACGCCTTCTTGAATTCAGATACAGTTTTTTTGTCCATCACCTCCACTGGGAGGCTGTTCCACACATCCAGCACCCTCCCTGTAAAGAACTATTTCCTAAGATTACTCCTGAGTCTATTCCCTTTCAGCCCCATCGTTGAACTTCTGATCCAGAATGGCAGTTCTTAGGTTCTGTTAATACTTATATTATTGGAATATGAGCATCGGTATGGCCAGCATTTTGCCTAATGGCTGCTTCAGGGATACAAGCAGTGCTCTGCAAAGAGAAAACATTTTAAATCTTTAAACATCAAGCACTTCTATTCAAAAAAACAAAACAAACAGTTTAAAAGACTTATTGGCTCTGCTTAAACCATAAGAGCTTGATGTTTGTAGATCAACATTTTTTTTTTTTTTGCAGAGCTCCATTTGTATCCCTGCTCTGGCCACGATGGATGTTCATGTCCCACCAATAAAAGTATTTTTGCTGCATTGATTAGAATTATTTCAATTAATATTTAAAAACTGTAAGGTGATACACATTTAGTACAAAGAAGAATGACAAAGAGGTTTCTAGATTGATGACAAAAGCAATAAAAACCCTGAGGTTAATGCAGTGTGCGTGAATTCTGTTGCTCTGCAGCCTTTTCCGTCCTTTGTTTTTGAAATTGTTTAAAAACGTGTTGCGTGGAGATTGTTTTGCATTTTTATGCAAAAGGAATTAGACATTTTAGAGGTTTTTTGGGGGCTATTAACTACCATTGGTTGCGATGTCCCCTGGGGTTCAGGACATGAGTAAGCCATGCCTGCTGGAAAGGGGGGAAGGGGAATACACCTGCTCGAAGCACCTCCTGGCAGGATTGACCTTTGACCTGACCCATTACGGCACACTTTTTTTTTTTTTTGCCATTGTTAGACATGGTCCTTTCATTGAAGAAAAATAATGAAATGGAGAAAACTGTGCATGCTTCAGTGATCTCCCGCTCTTCCAGTGCTACTCCTTGACTCTGGCCGAGGCACTGCAGTTCTCAGGCTCTTCCCAGTTGTAATTGAGGGATGATGATGATGATGATGCTCTGTCATGCCTTTCCTCCTTTTCTGTCGGTCTGCTGCTATGCAATCTGGGCATCGGAACTCATCCTAGAGTTGATGACTTATTTTTGACGTTTTCTGAAATCATCAAGAACACTAGAATCCTCCCTGGATGACGAACAAGGTATTTGGCAAATATTAATAATAAAGTTGGGAACACTAATTACCTAGCCAGTGCATTATTATAAAGCCAACTTCCACTATCCATACAAAGGCAATTGAGTATGTTTTAACAAAATGGAGTTTGTACAGGGACTCGGAGCCTGGAAGGTAGGAAAAGTAAAGAGGCCGGCTTCAATTAATATAGCATGACCAAGCAAATGATAGGTGTATGCCAGCCATTAATGCCCAGCTACGTGTTCTTTATTCTTTCATTACTCTGGAACATCCTGTGTGGTTGTGTGATTGATTGGTTCCCCTTTACGTCCATCGGCGTGAGCCAAGTAGAAAGTTGGGAATCTTCAGTGCAGAGCTAAAATAGGTATATTATATTTATTTATTTATTTATTTATTTTATTTGTAGGGCTTTATATACCGTTATTCGGTAGAGCCATCATAACGGTTTACAAAATATGCAATTATCATACAATCAAATGGAATTAACATAGTAGTTGGGAACAGTAGGGTTATGAAATATTAAAGCAAGATTCATATTGACAGACTTGCTGATTGATTTACTAAGGGTCTGGATTGATTTTACTGCGTGTTCCCTTTTCTCCCCCAAAATTGGATGGCCTTGGTAGCAGAATGTGAGGACTTGGCATATTTGGTGCAGGGATGATCGGCTTTACCAGCCCAGAGACTAAGCCGCTGTTTGGTGAGACATTCGAGGGCTGTGACTCATACACATGCCGCCCTCAGCATTCAGAATGCTGAGGGCGGCATTCAGAATGCTGAGGGCTCATACACATGCCGCCCTCAGCATTCAGCCCATGCCGAGCGCACATTTTTATTTGGAGTTTGCGTGCACAGTTTTAACTCTCGATGCATTAGCATGCCGTTTGCTTACTGCGTCGGGAGTTAAAGGTTTTTAGCAGCTGTATTAAGAAATTGTGTGCTGAATTTCAGGGCACGGTCCTAACACCGAGCTCATTATATCAGTCCCATAGAGCTGACAGAGAGAGAAAGAGAGAGAAAGAAAACAAAAGCAGGAAATAATTCCAGCAGAATGTAAATGAGAAATTGCATATAAAGATCTTGTAAAAACTATTTTCAGTGATAGCTTTATGCTCATAAAAATGCTTTCTGTGCAGAAATCCATTTTCAGTTCAAACACTCGAAACAGGTTCCAAAATAGCATAAAATACAATCACAGAATTTCTGTAAAACAGACAACTGTACATGCTATTGAAATCCCACAAATAGATTGGGACATACAACTATTCTATTCATCCTCCAACGTACATGCTTACTTCTCCCCCAGATCCTGCTCTCTTAGACCCCCCCATACCTAATCCCATGCCCACTCATACCCCAGGCTGAACACTGCTCCAGTCCCTGCATTTCTCTCTCCCTCATCTCGGGTCAGCAACACACACCCCTTTAACACCCCACCCCACCCCCACAGCTAGTGCCCCCCCCCCCCCTCCTCTCTCTCTCTCTCTCCTACTCCAGTTCTCCTTTTCTCAGCAAAGTTCACTTCCCATGCAGGGCTCCTCCCTGCTTCCCTCTACATCCTACTGCCAGCTGGGGCAAATCCTTTCCATACCTAGGGCTGCGGTCCTCTCTCTCTCTCTCTGCCAGATACTAACTCCTCCTCTTACTTGTGGGACACTAGAGATGTGCAAGCAGTTCATGGCAGAAATGCAAGGTCTGATAGAAGTGTAAATATTTCCATGGCAGATCTGGGACATTTTTTTCATGCAACTCCAAAAGATTCACTTTGAGTCTTAGAGAAATCATGAGGCCCTGGAAACTGCTTTGGAATTTTTTTGTTTTTATAGTTCCAAAATGGTTGACGAGCCCCGAAACCTTTTCTGGATCTGTCTGCCACAGTGTTTCCCCAACCAGTGTGCCTTCAGACCTGATCAGCTGTGCCAAAGGAAAGCCACCGCTGCCTGATGCTCAGATCCGGCCCAGCACCTCGCAGCAACAATGAGACACCAGTGGGGGCTCTTAAATGTGTAGGAGCTCCTTTCTGAGACCATGCGTAATCACGCGTGCCTCCTCTTTCTTGCTACAGCATGAGCCCTGCAGTGTGGCAGCGTATAGGGCATGACTAGCTGGGTCCTCCTCTTCCCCCTTCCTGATTCTCCTCCTGAGGGAGACGGGGAGAGAGCATGCACTGAGCACTGGATGCGACTCCCTCCGACTGTCTGGAGCTCACAGTGAAGGAGACCTGGCAGTCACACGCAGCAGGCAAAGCCGCCCGCCTGCACCACACCTTCAGTTGTACATAGAGGGAGATGGTCCTTTTATGATGGGTTTGTGTATCTCTACCCCCACCTTCCTTTAATAATTTGGAAGAGATTCTAGTGGAGCTTTCAGTGCTTCCCTAGCTCTTGTTTTGGCCATGTGCATCCCCTTCAGTACACACTGCCTGCTCCATGGAGGCTGGTGTACCACTCAACAATTTTTGTTAAAGTTAGGTGTGCCTTGTGCCTGAAATGGTTGGGAAACACTGGTCTACTAGTGCAGGCAACCGATTTTGTAAAAAAAAAAAATAAAATTGGGCATCTTTATAGAGCAGTGGCTAACACGGGAGGAGCACAGGCGGCAGTGGGGAGATATGACCTCATGGATTAGCACAGATGTCACCTAAGGGCCCGCCAGCTGACCTTCCTTAACACAGTGGCAGCATTTCTGATTCTCTTATTGTTGGATTGCAGGGGGGGGGGAGGGGAGAGGGTAATTTTCAGAACCGCTGTCATTTGCAAATCAGTGCTTTCAGAAAAGTGCTTCCCCCTATCTGGGGTTAGAACCACCCGTGTGGGCTTACTGCAGTGGGGGAGGCGCGTCCTAGGGACAGGGTCGGGAAGGGGGTTTGCACTCACCCGCGGGCTTTAAGGTTTACATAAGTATGTGGGTAATGCGTTTTTCTAGGAAAGCTAGCCATACAGATTGGCAGTTGTGCATGGGTGCGGATAGTTTTCCTAAGTAATTTTCAAAGTGAAATTATGTGCATAGCATAGCCGTCTGCGGGCTGAAAGATGTCCCTGAATTTACCCCAGTCTGGGCAATCACACTGTGGCCCCCAGCAAGCTTTACTTTCTGGAAATAAAATTGTTCTTAGACCTGCTTGTGAATGATCTGTTGTGATTGTGTTTGAATTTTTTTTTTTTTTTTTTTTTAATTTCCTTGAATACTTTTAAATGAAGCTTTCGATAGGGCAAAGAACATAGTGGTGGTTGGATTATAAATGGAACAGTTGTTTTTTGGTTTTTTTTTTTGGTAACAAAGCAGGTTTTGAACAAAATACTTATTGAAAAAGAGAAGTGTATCGGTTGCTGCAATGGCACCGTTCTTTTTTTGTTGTTGTTGGAATATGATAATGTTGAAATTAAATGCTTTCTATAATTTTCATTAATTTTTTTCTCCCTTCTTCCATTGTTCTCTGGGGGATGAAAGGGCCGATCTCTTTTTGCAAATGAACGAGGACGCCGCTGCTGATTGAAATGCTGTAACACAATGCATTCTTTTTCTCCAACTAGTTAGAAATGATAAAAGCACATCCCGGTACTTCGTTGCTATTAACAGCTGACCTCTGGCATACAGTGGGAATCACGGCGGTAAAGAATGCTGTTTGTAGAGGGGCGGGGAAAGGACGGGGTGATCAGAAGAAATGGAATTTAAGTACGGCAAAATGAGACAGCTGCGAGATGATTGTGAAAGCTGCTACCGAACGGGAGATATAAATATCTCTGATCCTCTTGGGTGGACCACTTTTCTTTGTCATGAGCAATTTTCAGGCCGATTGGTGCACGTGTAAATAATAATTTCACTGCATTTCTTCCAAATGCTGCTGCTGCTGCGTTTTCAGCGGCAAAGACAATAATGAGCTTAAAGCAAAAAATTGCCTGTTTCACCTTGCTGCGCATCAAGAAAATGTTGCATGTGACAATAAGAGCAGACACTCCAAACTCAGGGGAAAATGAACTCAGATTACAGGGAGTGTCACAACACTTTTGTTACTATAACTGTGCAGTGTTGACACTGGAAGCGGCTTCCTTAATTTATACCTGAATAACAGACGTCCCCTCTGCGGTTTTGGAGACTAATTTGGGTCTTCAGGGAGGGATGCAGACTGCTGTAGTTTGGCGTAAACCATATGGTGTTAACCTGCACGGACTAAAATGAAATGTAGATAAACTGTAATGTGTCCTTTTCTGGGCAGCTTAAACAAACATTTGAATTCCTGAAATCGACTTCTGCGTGTGTGATATTTTAGAATACGTTTCTAACATGAGGGATTTGGATTCCTCAACACCTGATACGTTGGATCTGAGCATTCGCTTCCACATATTGACTTTGTTTATCGGCACTCAGGTCCAGACAGGAAACTTCCCCTTTGTACTGCGTTCGGTAAAGAAAAAAAAAATAGCGCACACAATTATTGAGTCTGACCTATATTGGATTTAGCCGGACATATTGGTTTTGAAAATCTTGTTGCACCGACCGGCCCCAATAAACCCGGCTCACTTTTTTTGTCTGGCTGAAAAGTTATTCGGCTGGCTCGGGGGCAGGGTGGGAAATTCCGGGGTGGAGCCTGCTATCCGGTTAAGTTAGCCAGATAAATGCTTATTTTCGCCGTTCTCTGGCTAAGGTGGCTGGATAACTTTAGGGCAGCTGAAAGGGAGGGCCTAAAGTTAGCCAAATGGACGTATCTGGCTAACTTTAAGATAGCAAGAGGACAGTGAGCAGCACGCCTGCACTGCTGGATATCCCAGCCAGCTTCCTTGGATAGTTTACCTGACTAAGGGGGTTATTTTCTAAACCCCTGTCGCACGGGAAAAGGGGCTTTTCGCGTGCGATAGGATGTTAGTTAGCTGGAGGGGAGGAGTCGGGGCGGGGAGGGGGAGGAGTCGGTCGCGGCACCGCTGCCGGCGATAATGTGAGGAACACTATCGCCGGCAGTAGCACGGCAAATAGCGCCACCTTTCACGGTGGCGCTATGGGCACGAAAGGCTGCAGCCGGCCGCACTGCGGCAGGCAAAAATCGCACCACCGTGGTGCGAACGGCTGCAGCCTTTTGCAGGCCCTCCCCCCCCTTGCCCCCCGCACCCTTTTTCGCTGGATTCATCTTTCTGCGAAGAATGATGAATCCAGCCCTAACTTTGCTAGCCAGTCAGCAGCTGAACGTGGACCTCGGTAATTCTCAGTAACAAACCGTCTTTGATGAATTGTCAGTGAGTTAAGGAAGTGCTGCAAAGGAAACTGTCTGCGGAAATCTCCTCCCCATCTCCCCTCTCAAAAAACAAAAAAACCAAAAACAACCCAAAAACTAAAGGAAACTATGAAATGTCCAGAATTGCTGAGGGAAATGTTGAAATATGGAGCCGGTGGAAGTGATTGCTCTTTAGAAAGCTTTGCATATGTGTCCTCTCTCTGTTTTTAATTATATTCAGTTCATTGAACATGATTTCCTTCCCAGTCTTGTCTTTCCATGAGTGGCGACGTGTGAGACCCATAAAAGCATGAAAGAGAGAAACGTCATTTAATAATTTGCAAACGCTAGGGTTTAACATCTGTCCTGGAGGCAGAGTTTTCAGCTGATAGTTTTCACAAAGAAAAGCGAAGGCTCATTATTCAGTTTATCTGAATTTCATTACATGCTAGAAATTCATTCAGGGGAGCACCAATTCAGTATTCTTTTTTCATTAGTTCGGACAGTATGAAAAAGGGAATCTTCTGTGCCATACGTGCTCAACAGAATAACAAAAGATTTGTGAGAATTAGTAGGAAGCTACGGTTAGCAAAAGAAAAATAGTTTTCCGGACAGAATTTTAGGATGCTTCGGTGCACTTGTGTATTGGGATAGTATCACAGCAGCTCTTTGGGGAGAAAAGCTATATAATGTTAGTTTAAGTTTGTTATGTTAATGGATTTTAATTTGAAATGTTAAAATGCAGCAGTTTAGGGCCACTTGTTCCGGGCAGTTCGCCAGTTCATACCTGCCGCCTGTTCCACTCTAGGTTTTTGCTCTTATCTATGTTTTTTTTTGAGAGGACTTAACTGGCTGCACAGATTTTGAGCAGCCTAGGTGTAGCCAGCCATATTTTGGTTTTCTTAATGCTGGAAATATTTATTTATTTTTGTTTATTTACATGCCACATAATATAATACCCAAAGTGATGTACAAAATAATTTCATAATGAAATT
Organism: Rhinatrema bivittatum; assembly: GCF_901001135.1. Taxonomy (NCBI): domain Eukaryota; kingdom Metazoa; phylum Chordata; class Amphibia; order Gymnophiona; family Rhinatrematidae; genus Rhinatrema; species Rhinatrema bivittatum. Next base: position 449,445,478 of record NC_042615.1, on the reverse strand, counting down.
TCATAAATAATTGACAACCAATAAAACAAAAAATACAGATGTTATTAACTAAATTAAACAAAACAATATGACCATTATATAGCTTAATTTTCATCAGGAACTAGGAAGAAGCAGCGATGTGAGTGCTGCGATCATGAGACCCGCCCCCTCATGACATCATTACCATCGGACCGTTAAGCCCGCCTCAACACCAGGCGTCGCGCGCCGGGCGTCACGCGCCAAAGGGGCGCGACAAAGGGGCACTCCCCTTTGTGCACCCCTTCATGCAACCCTTTGTGCCACCTTTTCATTTTTTAACTTCTATGTTTCTTCCTCTTTTGTTTACCTTTCTCCATGTTTTTCTTAGTTGTTATCCCTTGTTAACAATTTCTTTGTTATTAATGTTCAATGTATTAGACAAAGGAAACATTTTTCCTGCATCTTCTGTTTTAATGTAAACCGGTATGATTTGTATATTATACAAGAATGTAGGTATATAAAAACTAAAAATAAATAAATAAATAATAAATATATACTCTTAAAACATATCACAAACAATGATGTGACCAATATAATAATGGATTTTAATGCCTGATCAGAGCTGGAGTAAAGTTTCTGGGGCCAGTGTTAGTCTACAGGACTAAACCTGGAGTTCATGGTGAGGGGGCTCCTGAACTCAGGATTTCTGAGCATATAAATCATGTTTTATGCACAAAGAACATACTTTGGGCACAAATTGTGTTTTCAGCGCATAAAACAAATTTTGTGTGCTTAAATCATATTTGATGCACTGAAAGGTGAATTTTAAAAGCCGAGTGCATGTCAAAATTGGGAGATGTGCACGCCTGTAGCACATGCGTGTGTCCACCCAATTTTGTAAGCCACTTACATGTGCACACAAGTCCTGATGCGTGCATATCTCATATCGGGAGGGAGAAAAGGGGGTGGAACGTGAGCGTAGTGTGGGCAGGGCGTGGGCGTTTCGGGGCGGGACCAAGAGATGTGTGCGCTAGTACCTATTCGCCTGGGCGTGCGACTAGGTATATTAGAGCGTAAAGTTACTTCTTTTATGGAGGGAGGTGTAAGTCTAAATAAAAAAAAAAAAATTCTGGCATCTGTGAAGTGTTTGAGGGGGTCTGGGATAACTGGGGGGGGGGAGTGCAGGCTAAAGAACCAGGGGGTTTGAAGGACCTGGCTCTAGACTGGGCAAACTGGCAAAACAGGTCATGGTGTGGACGTGCACCTGTTCTAAAGTTCCCTCACTTGCTTGGCTCAAAGCCAACATTACACAGCTGCACGTGTAACGTTAGGAGCCGCATACACCCACCAGGGCTATTTTATAACATGCGCGCATATGTGGGTGCAGGATATAAAATTGCTGCATATCTGCCCGCACACCCCTTAGAAAGTTACCGTCCCTGCATATTTTGTGTGCACGTTGTCGAGTTAGCAGGCATTTGTTAAACTCCCAGTGCATTAGCGTACCATTAGCTTACTGCATCAGCAATTAACTCTTTGGAGCACAAGTTAATCTAATGTGTGCTGAAGTTCGGCGCACACATTTTTACTTACGTCTTATTCCGATGGACTTTGTTAGGTGTGCTTGACTCCCCTAGTTGTCCAGGTTTTGGTCCTTCTACTGACTCTGGAAATCTGTTCTGTCAACCGCCCTTCCCATAAAAACATATTTCTGATGTTCTTTGGAGCACCCTTTCTTTCAGCTTCATATGGTGACCCCCTTGTCCTTGAGTTACTCATTGTATGGAAAATACGTACTGTCTGGTACTTATTAAAGCTTGTTAAGTATCCCTATTCCATTTTTTCTTCTAGAGACTGCATCGTTAGCTCCTCATCAGAGGTACCTACAGTATTTGGCACCTGGGGCAGATACTTCTTTGGCAATCCCCCAATATATAATGTTAAAAATTCCTAAACATCGATAAAATATTTCAAAGCAGCAGACACATCAAATAATTAAAACTAATAAGGATTTTAAAAATCTTCTGCTCTCCATATCTGTCATCCTAAGATTGTTTAGCCTGGGGGAATGTATACATACATGCACAATATGCTCCCTCTCTCTCATATACACACATACATGCTTGGTGAGATACAGAGGGTGCATGGGTGTGTGTGTGAGAGAGACACACACACAGGTTCTCTGTACCTCTCTTTCTCACACACACACACACACACACACACACTTCCTCTGTGTCTCTCACACACACGCTAAAAACTCACACGAAAACACACACGCTTCCTCTATCTCTCTCTCACGCACACATGCAGGCAAAAACTGAACTGGAAACCACAAGCCAGATTCTGTATGCAGTGCAACAATGGAAAAGCAGAAAATCACTATTCCTCAAAGAAGAACCATCAAGAAATATAAATCAATCAGAATAGTAAAACCATACTAAAAAATATGCATTTCAAAACAGCTGATGTATAGAATAATATTCAATAATTAGAAGCTCCTGTACAAATTTTAAAACATTTTCTAAACATTGATAAAATATTTCAAAACAGCAGATCAAATAACACCCTGTAATTAAAACTAATAAGGATTTAAAAAATCCCCTACTCTCCACACCTATCACCCTGAGATTGTTGTGAACTGGGGGTACACACACACATACAGAGACACAAACAAAATATGCTCTCTCTGTCTCTCACACACATACACATTTGGTGAGAGACAGAGGAAACTTGAGGTGTGTGTATATGTGAAAGAGACAGACATACACTCTTCCTCCGTCTCTCTCTCACACATACACACATGCTTCCTCTGTATTTCTCACACATTTCCTTTCTCACCCAGGCACACACACACACACCTGCTTCCTCTTTCACCCCCACCTCTGTACACAGACATCCTCTCATAGATGCCCACAGGCACCCTCTCATATATATACACCGGCACACACACACTCACTCTTCTATACACGCACCATCTCATACACACACACACGTAGTATCTCACACAGACACATACACATACAAACAGGTTCTTATTCATTCATACAAGCTCACACACATCAAGGTCTCCTGTTGTCTTCAGGCCATGGTGGGATGAGCTCCACCACAGCCTGAGGTCCTCCTGTTATGTTTGGGCCGTACAGCCCACCGATCTACCTGCACACAGCTTCCGCTCCTTCCCCCCCCAAGCAGGAAGATCGGCTGGCTGTATGGCAGCAGGAGAAGCCGTGGGCTGCCGGCTGGTTAGGCTCCACTGCCGGCCCGCTGCTCCCGGGTGAAGACAAGAGGTTGATTGGTCGCACAGTCGCTGGCACCCCCATGCTTTTCGTCACCCGGATGGCCCACCCCCCCCCCCCCTCGCTACCCCCCCCCCCCCCCCCAGCATGCCTCTGCTCCTTATGTCTTTTCATGTATGACTTAATAGTGCAGTCTATGCACAGTTTTGGTGGCCCTCTTTTGGACTGCCCTTCCCTTTTATCAATCCCCTCTGTAAAACAAAAAAACATGGGCACAATACTCTGTAGGGTCTCAGAGATAATTATAATATTATAATTATAATAACTTCTTTTTAGTAGTGCATTGCTAACAGTAATATGCAGGGAACCATTCATAATTGGCACCTGTACAATGAGAAAAACTATGAAGCAGCTCTTTTTGAGCCTGTTTCTGACTCCCTGGATCACAGGGGTGGAAAACTATTCAAAACCCACAGCACCAGCCCAAATTTTGCAAAAGCCAGCCGAAAATCTTTTCAGGATATTTCTAGAAATATGTTTTTTGCTTTTTATGATACAGCCGCAGCCGCACGCATGTTATAAAATCCGGGGTCGGCACGCGCAAGGGGGTGCACAATAGTGCACCTTGTGCACGCCGAGCCCTAGGGGAGCCCTGATGGCTTTCCCCGTTCCCTCCGAGGCTGCTCCGAAATCGGAGCGGATTCGGAGGGAATTTTCCTTCCACTCCTCCACCTTCCCCTCCTTCCCCTCCCTTCCCCTCTTTAACTTGCCCCCAGCCCTACCTAAATCCCTCCTACCTTTATTTTGTTATTTACGCCTGGCGATATTAAGTCGGAGGTCCCGAAGGTTAAAATAAGTTAAAAAAAAAAAAATTTGAAATCGGCCCGCGGCTCGCAGGTTGTAAACCGGACGCTCAATTTTGCCGGTGTCCGGTTTCCGAACCCGTGGCTGTCAGCGGGTTTGAGAACCGACGCTGGCAAAATTGAGCGTTGTCTGTCAAACCCGCTGACAGCCGCCGCTCCTGTCCAAAAAGAGGCGCTAGTGTCCCTAGCGCCTCTTTTTGCCGTGGGCCCTCATTTAAATACAGAATCGCACGCACAGGAGAGTGGCCTGTGCGCGCGCCGGGAGAGCGGGTGTTCGCCCGCTCTCCCGCCACTTTTACTGTATCGGCCCGTAAGTGACTTATCTGACAGCCGCTGAACATAGCTTGATATTCAGCAGCCACCACTTAGGCGGATTAGACCTTCTTATTTGGCTATGTAGCTTTTCAATATTGGCCTCCTTCTGTTTCAAAAATGGACAATTCCTGCATTGCAAGGAGTTGTTTTCTCATGCATGTCCAGCAGCTTCAGGGTTAACTACCCTGCAGGACGAGAGATATCAAGGACACTGATTAGAGAGCCTAGACTCACCTGGCAGGTGGGAGCCAATGTAAAGCGAAGAGAGATCAGGAAGCAACTGGATGCTTAACCAACCAGGACAGAGATAAATTGTGCCTTTTTCTTGTTTGATTGCTCCAAAGAGAGAGAGAGAGTGAGGAGCAGCAGAGCAGTTCTGCATCCTGCAGCAAAGTTTGGGAAATGTTTGGCAGCCCAAGTTGAACAGAGGCCTGGAGCCATGGAGAGGTGGCCAAAGGAGGAGGAGCGTGCAATTGCCAAGGGTCTGAATGCCAGAACAGAAAGACAACAAGGGAGTGGAAGCTGGGAATGGGTTGGCCTGACAACCTCCTCCCTCTCCCCCCCCCCCCCCCCCCCCCCCCCCCACCAAGCGTGATCTACAATGAATGCAATGACTGCAAAGACGCTGAGGAGAAGAGAGACAGTGAATACAAGGCATCTCTTGTTAGTCTCACCACTGTGGAAAAGAGAGAGCTGCAGAAGGTAAGTACCTCCATACACACACGTCAAACCATACATGAAGCACATCCCTGCTAGCACAGGCTAAGATACGCTGTATGTGGGACAGGAACAGCCCCAAGATTTTCTACACTTGGAAGGAATCTGTGCAAGGCAATAGTACTGGGGAGGACAGTTACAATACGTACTTACAACGGACACAGAGTCTTCCATGTACATCACTAGTTTACTGCCTGCGTTCATCTGCCAATTTCTGTACTATCACGAGGCCTCCAGCAGTTTTTGCGGAAATGTTAGCAAAGCACAACTATTATATCTCATAGTCCATAATATTTTATAAAAGGGAAATGAACAGATGATCAATCAATCTTTCAGTTCTGACAAACTTAATGTTAAGCTAGAAATGACATATTTGGAATTTCTTATGCCTTGGATCAGGTGAGTACATGGCACAGGCAAACAAAAAAACATGTGTTGTTTAAGAAAGCCATAAAACAAGAAGGAGCAAACTATGGCCCTTGGGTCACAACCAGCCCCTGTCAGCTTTTTGCCCAGCCCGCAAGCTCCATTGCATTATATCAACCCCTTGCCTCCCAACTTCATGTACTGTGTATACAGGCTTGGGTTTCTCCCTTCACAGCTGAACCTATGTAAAAAAAATAAAATAAAAAATAGGGCACCACTTCTTCCCTGCCTGCCTGCCATTAAGAGCCATTAGCCCCACCCCTCACATATGATTGGCAGTCCCTCCATCCTACCCAGCTGAAGAAAAGACTCAGCGAATGTTTCCTGGCTGCTCCGTTTGCCATCTCAGGGCTGCTGTGAACTAAAAGGTGCAGACAGGAAGCAGAAACACATCGGAGGTCCTGCAAGATTACCCGCAGGCCAATAGGGATCTCTGATCTGCTTCCTGCCATCACCATGTCATCTTCACATTTGATCTGGAGTTTATAAGAGGCATAGTGAAGAAAACTGTAAGAAATAGCTTTTACCAAATAAAAACTATTTCTCCTACCAGGGTAGGGATCATGGGGCAGAATTAGGTGGAATCAAAGATCATATTTGGGGAGGACCATCATACATACCCATTTCTCAATGTGGTCCTTAAGCCAAAAACATATGCCAAACTCTGTCATAGGAGCTTCATTTTTTAGGTCAAAAATAGTGCTTAGAATAATTCTCCTGTAATGTGTTGCTATCTAGATACCTTTCCCTATTTATTTTTTGGAAGTGCCTACAGTAACTTTGCATATTTTTTCAAACTATAAACCAGTTCCATCACCTTAATATAGTAATTACTTATTTCGTAACTTCATAACTTAGGCAATCATATACCAAGCAAACTGTGAAACAAAGTTCAGGAAAATGAATGCATTAGCACAGGGGAAATAAGCAGCAGAGAATGGACGAAGGATCTTCTGAAGAGCATATAACTTAAGGGTGTCTAGTCCTGAGTGGTAAGTACCATAAAATTAGCATCCACTCTTCGCTTTCAAATCCTTTTCCATCTTATTTCTAAATGAACCTGAAAAAGATACCTGTCCACCATAAGAAAATTCTATGGAGAAAGGATGTTCGAGGCACTTCAGATCTCTAAGAGACAAGGCACTTCAGAACTGTTAAGAAGATGTGTCCTCAAATAGCAAAGAGAAGACAGAATACCTTGATACACAAATGCAATCGGTTTGCTGTGGTGCTAGAAATTGCCGGGAAATTAACCATTTGGGAGGATAGCCTCAACTGCATGCTTAATATCTAATTTACTGCTTTTAGAGTAGTACTAAAATCTTCTGGCTTTCCTGGCAACTACATGTTAACTTTTCATTTAAAAGATCATATGCTGTCTAAGGTAGGAGGAAACAAACCTGCTATCCTACAGCTTGCAAAGTATTTCTTTTCATCTCTTACTAGCACAAACAAATTATTTCTAAAGCATTACTAGTCACATGCAGCGCTGCACACTCCCACATAAGAGGCAGTCCCTGCTCAGTGAGGCTTACAAGCTAGTCTAGACATATTTATTTATTTATTTATTTAAAATTTTTATATACCGGCATTCATGTTGCAAACACATCATGCCGGTTTACATATAACAGGGGTGTACAGTAAACAATTCAATAACCTATTTGTGTAGAAGGAAGCAGTTACAAATAACAAGGTAATAGAACTGGGAGGAGAGAAGAAAAGAAAGAGAATAACATTAGGTATAGGTATTTACATTAGTAATAACATTTTTACATGTGGAAGTGGTAGAATCTGGCTGAATAGAATTAATCGGTGTCCGGGAAAGCTTTTTTAAACAGCCAGGTCTTAAGTCTCTTCCTGAAGGTTGGGAGGCTGGGCTCCTGTCTAAGGTCCGGTGGGATGGAGTTCCATAGAAGGGGGCCGGCTGTTGAAAAGGCCCGATCTCTCAAGGTAATGTGTTTGGTAGTTTTGGCTGGGGGCACTTGAAGAGATCCTCTGAGTGTGTCTCTTGTTGGTCTGGAGGAGTTATAAATTTGGAATGGGACTTGTAAGTCGAGTGGGGTGTGTTGATGGATGGTTTTGTATATTATGGAAAGAGATTTGTAGAGGATTCTAAAGTGAACAGGCAACCAGTGGAGATCTTTTAGGATTGGAGATATATGGTCCCTCCTCCTGGAGTTTGTCAGTAATCTTGCCGCAGCGTTTTGTAACATCTGGAGGGGTCTAGTATAGGAGGAAGGTAGGCCCAGAAGGATAGAGTTACAGTAATCGATCTTAGAAAAAATGATAGCTTGTAGAATGGTTCTGAAGTCCTGAGTGTGGAAGAGTGGTCTAATTCTTTTCAGAACTTGGAGTTTGTGGAAACAGTCCTTGGTGGTTCTGTTGATGTAAGCTTTAAGGTTAATCCGGTTATCAATTAATACTCCTAGATCTCTCACCTGTGTAGTAGTTGGGATAGTTGGAGGATTAGAGATGGCATTATTATCTGGGGAGATGAGAAGCAGTTCTGTTTTAGAGGAGTTTAAAACTAGGTTTAGGTTAGCCAGGAGATGTTTAATTTCGAAGAGACAGTTTTCCCAGTGAACCAATGTTTTTGTGTAAGATTCTTTAATGGGTATCACGATCTGGATGTCGTCGGCGTAGAGGAAATGTTTGAGGTTAAGGTTGGAGAGGAGTTGGCAGATAGGTAAAAGATAAATGTTAAAGAGTGTAGGTGACAGTGAGGAGCCCTGGGGGACACCTATGGATGCGTCCATTCGTGAAGATTCTTTGTTCTGTATCTTAACCTTGAAGCCTCTGTTGGAGAGAAAAGATTTAAACCATGAGAGAGCTGTGCCTGAGATACCTATAGAAGCCAGAATGGAAGTGAGAATGGAATGATTGACCGTATCAAAGGCGGCTGATAGGTCCAGTAGAATTAAGAGGAAGGATTGGCCTTTGTCAAGGCCCATTAATATGAAGTCAGACATGGAGATGAGGAGGGATTCTGTGTTCAGTGACTTGCGAAATCCGTATTGTGATTGGAATAGGATTTTGTTTTCTTCTATGTATTCGGAGAGTTGAGTATTGACAACTTTTTCTAGAATCTTGGCTATGAATGGGAGATTGGCGATAGGACGGAAGTTGTTGGGGTCTTTAGGATCCAAGTTGGGTTTCTTGAGTAGAGGTTTGATGGAGGCCAATTTGAGGTCGTCAGGATATAGTCCTTGGGAGAGTGAGCAGTTTATGATGTCCGACAAGGTTTTAGCGATGGAGTCAGGGATGGCCAGGAGCAGTTTGGTGGGGATAGTATCCAAAGGATGGGAGGAAGGTTTCATTCTTCTTATAAGAGTTTGTATCTCTAAGATAGAGATGGGTTCAAGTGTTTCCAGACCATTGTTGTTGAGGGATGATTGTTGAAGAGACTGGTAAAGAGCAGGGTCGGTGGGATTAGAAGGCAGATGAGTTAGAAGGCTGTTGACTTTGTTGTGAAAATGAAGAGCAAGTTCTTCAGCTTTGGGTTGTGCTAGGTCGTTGGGAATCTCCTGTGGGATGATTTGGGTGAGATTGGAGACATAGGCGAAGAGGGCTTTTGCGTCGAAGATTAAGTGGTGAATCTTGGATGCATAGTAGTCCCTTTTGGATTTAGAGGTAGTTGACTTGTATTGATGGAGGGTGGCTTTGTAGATGGATCGTGTATTGGTGCTTGGGGATTTGCGCCAGTCGCTCTCTTTCTGTCTTAGATTTTGTTTTAGCTTTCTTAGTTCTTCCGTGAACCATGGTTGTCTTTTGGAGGCGTTTTGACAAACAAGAGTGTATGGGAGGTGCATGTGTACGGTAGAGGAATTAAAAACTTTAAAAAGGTGAGCTTGAGGTCACGTGATGTGGTGAGCGAGACCGGACGCACCAGCTCTCGTTCCGGGCGGCACATCTCCTACCCGCCACCATCCGCTAGCTAGCGCCCTGCTACGACACTTAAACCTTACTGCTCTTGAACCGCTTATGTCGATAACCTCGTTTATGTGCAAATCGCCTTCGGTGATGCCTCCGAAACTAGCAAAGAAGGACAAGGAGCAATATCGTGGCCTGGAACCCAAAATGGCGGCCGCATCTCCTACAGCGGGGCACGGCGGAAAGGACCAGCTGGGGCTTTCTGTGCACCCGATGACGGCGGAGATTAAAGAGGCGATGAGTGCAGTGCTGGATACTAAATTGGAAGGGATATCGGCGCAACTCTCCTCCTTGCAAGAAGCCCTGCGGGATTATGCCCCGCGTATCGCCCTCGTCGAAGAGAGAACGTCTACCTTAGAGGATAGCGTAACAGTATTACAAGGCAAGGTGTCAACTTTGGAAAATACAGTGAAGGCACAAGATGACAAATTAGAGGACTTGGAAAATAGGGCTAGGAGGTCAAATATCAGATTCATTGGCCTCCCTGAGTCTCTTGAGGATAACCTCCTTAGGCCCGCTATTTTAAAATGGCTGCCAGATGCACTGGGGCTCCCCGAACTGCAGGACAACCTGGAGATAGAACGGATTCACCGTATCGGGGCCCGGAGAGAGGGGATGAATCGCCCGCGCACGGTGATTGCAAAAATTTTAAATTTCCAACATAAACATTTGATCTTACAGGCGGCCAGGAAGCAAACCACGCTCAGCTTTCAGGGGACTGAGATTCGTTTGGCGCCGGACTATTCAGTTAAAGTGGCGGCTATGCGGCGTGCTTATGGGCCGATTTGTAGCAAGCTTATTGAACAGAACATGCGTTTCTCGGTACAATTTCCTGCGAAGCTGAGGATTAATCATGGCGGTACGTGGACTGCCTATGAGACGGCTGAAGAGGCAAAGCGATTCTTGGACTCTTTAAATAAGTAACACTTATTGCTGGGTTGCTATGTTTTTTTTTGTTTGTTCCCTGTGTCTAGCAGGCTACCCGCTCCATTAGGGTGGCGGGTGGGAGCGCTGTGCTTCCTGATCACACACACAATTTTGACCTCCTGGTGGGACCTATGAGTCCTCATATTTTGTTGGGTTTCATATGGGGTACAAGGGGAAGGGAGGGGAGGGTGAAACTACTGGTACTGACCGTGTTTTTTGTAAGGGGTTTGCTGGCTAGGCTGCACTGCTCCTTGGGGCTTCAGAGTGAACTAAGGGGCCATATGGAGACACAGTCACGATTTTGGAATGAGGGCGGGTTAGGCTGGGGGCCTGCCCTCCGCATGTTTCCTTTTCTTTATACTTGTCTATTTCGATGGCTTTGGGATCCTGGATAGATGGGTAATAAGTACCGCTTAATTTCTTGGAATGTCAACGGGCTAGGCTCCCCAATTAAGAGGAAAAAAGTATTCCAACACTTACAGCGATTACATGTAAATATTGCCTGCATTCAAGAAACGCATCAAAGCCCAGTGGAAAGTGCGAAGCTTTGTAGGGAGTGGGCTGCAGCCTGTCATTATTCGGCAGCCCAGGGGAAGAAGGGAGGTGTAGCAATCTTAATCCACAAAAACACTCCATTTTCTATTATACAGGAAATTAGGGATGACGCTGGTAGATACATTATCATTATAGGCACGTTGGCAGGGCAACCTATTACTATATGCAATTTATATGCCCCCAATAAACCTGATTCTGCTTTTGTAAATCAGCTCACCACAGTCCTTTTGACTAACATGCAGGGGGAGCTTTTCCTCACTGGAGATCTTAATAGTGTATTAGACCCAAGCCTGGACAAATCACAGTTGCCGCTCCGAAATAGATTGGCGTCTGAACCTGGGGTATCCACTTATTGTAAGTCTTTGGGGTTGTTAGACGTCTGGCGGGTGCTACACCCTGAAATGCGGGAGTATACCCATGTGTCAAAGGCTCATAGCACCCTCTCAAGGATTGATTACATTCTCATCCCAGACACACTCTTTGCCCGGGTTGAGGGGGCAGAGATAGGGGACATAGTGGTGGCGGACCACGCACCCATTTGGGTGGATTTTTGGCTCTCGGGGCCTAGGCAGTCAGAGAGTATGGAGGTTCCCGGGACATTTAAATGCGGATAAGACTTTCCATCAGTTTCTGAGGCAAAAATGGGAGGCCTTTACCATTAATAATAGCCAACACTCGGGAGACCCTATTTTGTTTTGGGAAACCAGTAAAGTGGTCCTGAGAGGGGACATTATTGCTTATTCCATTGCGAAAAGGAAAAAGCTAAATGCTGATATACTGGATTTGGAAGCACGGCTGTCAAGAACTAAAAGAGATTTAGCTGAGTCCCCCACATCTCCGCGTAAAGAGGCTTATAGAGCGTGCCTGACGGCGTTGAATGCGCACCTACATTTGCGAGCCCAAAGGTCCCTAAAAACGGTGGAACATAATTTTTTCAGACATGGGGATAAATCAGGGAAGTTATTGGCGCGATTGGTGGCCATTAAGCGGAAGAAGACGTTCATAGGGGGTCTGAAGTCCTCGAAGGGGTCCCTGGCCACGACTAGTCCTGAGATTTGCGAAATCCTCCGCCAGTTTTATGAGGGCCTCTATAAGGAGGACAGGCCTGGGGGGAGGCTGGAAGAGGATGAGTTCTTCCAGGGATTAACTTTACCTCAGGTGTCCTTGGAGCAGCAGGTTCTCCTTAGTAGGCCCATCACGGAGGGGGAACTCAGGGGAGTCATACACACTAGTAAGCCGCATAAATCCCCAGGGCCGGATGGCCTTACGGCCGAATACTATTTTAAACTCTTGTTTACTAGGCCCTATGACGGCCTTCTTTAATAGTGCTCGAGAGCAACGGAGCTTCCCTGCGCATTTCACAGATGCTCATATTGTAGTGCTACCCAAACCGGGGAAAGACCCATGTCAGGCGGCCTCATACCGCCCAATTTCCCTTTTAAATTGTGATCTTAAGCTTTATGCCAGGATCCTTGCGGGTCGCATGACTTCCATATTGCAGACAATTATTTCCCCTTATCAAGCAGGGTTCGTGAATGGCAGGAACGCGGGAGCTCATGTCCTAAGGCTAATTTCCGCGATAGAAATGGCTCATGCCTCTCACATTGAAGCCCTAGCCATAGGATTCGATTCAGAAAAAGCCTTTGATCGTGTATCATGGGACTATATGTTCTCGATATTGCACCGTTTCGGGTTCCCCGCCCCTTTTATTGATGCCATCTCTATTCTATACAAGTCTCCTGTTTCGTATATCAGAGCTAATGATGTAACTTCCCAAGCGATCCCACTTCAGAGGGGAGTACGCCAGGGCTGTCTCTTGTCCCCTTTTTTGTACATATTGATTTTGGACCCCTTATTAAGAAAAATAGCTGAAACTTCAGATATCAGAGGGCTCATCTATAAGCAGAGCCAATTTAAAGTCGCTGCCTTTGCAGATGACATGCTGGTTTTTTTAACTAACCCAGTGGCAGCACTCCCAAAAGTACTGCAGATTCAATCCGCTTTTGGGCAGTTTGCTGGGCTAAACATCAACATTGAAAAATCTGAGGCACTGGATGTGTTGGGGACATTGCATGCTTCCTGGCCGGGCTGTTTCCCTCTGAGGTGGGTCCAAACTGCTCTTAAGTACCTGGGGGTCTATATACCAGCTAAGCCGCAGCACCTGTATGATTTAAATATTGGTCCATTAAAACAGAAATTGCTTAGCCGCTTGGACAGTTGGCACGGACTGCCTCTCTCGCTATCGGGGAAAATACTGCTATTGAAAATGATGGAAATTTCCAAATGGTTATATCTCTTCCGTATGCTCCCTGTGTGGCTTAAAAAGAAGGATGTCCTGGAAATCCGCAAGAGCATCAGACATACCTGTGGAATGGTAAGCGAGCGCGTATCTTCCTAAACACCCTCATGATGTCCCGGCAGGAAGGGGGTCTACATTGCCCGGATCTGGAAAGCTACAACCAGGCGAGTTTACTACAACATGTTCGGGATTGGATACTTGAGACGAACTTTCACTCTCCAATGGACTTATACAAAGACTGGTTGGCCCCCTATGCTCCAGGGGCCGTCTTACATTTGGACCGTCGCGATTTGCCGGTGTATATTGCGCAGAGTGTGGTTATTAAACCTTTACGGCTACAGTGGCGTTGGCTATGTAACCAGTTCAAGCTAGATGTCCATTCCACGACATACCTACCCATTCGCGGCTACCCTCGTTTTGTGCCGGGCATGTCTCAACATCTCTTTAAAAACTGGGCAACTTTGGGCCTATGTTGTATGCGGCAAGTCATAAAGGCGGACTCTGACTCATTTCAACTTTTCAGCTTTTAGGAGTTGCGAGATCGATATCAGCTTCCCCAGGAGGGTTTTTATGGCTACCTGCAATTGAGACATTTTTTACAAAATGAAAGCCAGCTTCAAACCAACTTTTCTCAGTCTGCAAGCTTGGGCAAGTTGCTGGCTGGAGACGATGGTAAACGAAACACCTGTTCCCAATATTATGCCGCCCTGAAGGATCTCATTAAACATCACGGCTTGGAGTTTGTAGCCGCAAAATGGAACCTATTACTTCCAAATGCCATCTCGGTGGCAGACCTGACAGCCTGCTTTCTACGCATTCCGACTACGGTGGAAAATGTGCCTTTGAGGGAGAAACTGTACAGATTTCTGCATCAAGCCTATTATTCTCAAACCCAAGCATTCCGTATGGGGATAGTCTCAGGCAGTCGGTGCATACGTTGTGGCGACCCTTCCCCTCATTTCTATCATAGTTTTTGGACCTGCTCGGACGTAACGACGCTCTGGAGTTTTCTCCGTCGTCTCATTGTCCAGTTGTGGGGCTGGACGCCACCCATGGATCCAGGGAGGTGGCTTATTGGACTGCCTGAGTGCCCAGGAGGCGAGTTACCAAAGTGCCAAGCGAAATTATTAGGAAAATTTATTCTTATTGCAAAAACTGCGATTCTGGCACAATGGACTGAACCCAGACCTCAGTATGTACCAGTGTGGAAGAAGAAGGTGTCATGGCTCATGCATATGGAATTGCTGACTGCAAAGCAAGTTTCTATTTCAAAATTTACAGCTACGAAGCAACTGTGGGCTGACTACATTTCTTGGCTTCCAGAGGGCGAGAAGAACTTTTTGCCTTGCTGAAGTTGTGGTACACTTATGGACCTGACATATAAAGTGAGGGAGTAGCGGCCTCTGGTTGTCTGAAGCAGACTGCAGCTGCCTACAAACTGTATACCGTGGATAACTATATGTTTTGACGCCTGTGTGCTGCTCATGGTTATATCTTGTTCATTACGTAGATGTGGCATACCTCATCTCATGTCCATCCTGTCAATTCAGTACCAGTGGGGAGGGGTGGGGGGGGGAGGGAGGGTTCTTGAGTTACCTGGGGATGGAAGAAATTGAGAGAAGGGTTCATCGTAGTTATACAAAATGGTGATCCCCTGATTTTCAGCATGTAGGAGCTCTAGCTCTATTGTGAGAAGCTGTCTGTCGTATATTGTGCTTTATATGTTCAATGCATTGCTTGATATATGCTCCTGGTTATTGTGCTTGTTAGCAGTTATACCTTGTTCTGGTATTTCTTCACTGGTTTTGTACAATGTCTTGCGCAGAATTGTGTATGACCCTGCTCTGAAATCTTAATAAAAATGATTTACACAAAAAAAAAGGTGAGCTTTTAGACCGGATTTGAATGTGGTCAGCGAGGAAGCGTGATGAAGCGACTCAGAAAATCTATTCCAGGCATACGGTGCAACAAGGTAGGACAGTGGAAGTTGGCAGTGGAAGAGAAGGGCACAGATAAGAGTGACCTGCTGGTGAAAAAAAGTTCTCGAGAAAAGGCATAGGGAGAGAGAAGAGAAGGTAGGTAATGAGGGGTTGCAGAGTGAATGCATTTGTCGGCGAGTAAAACATGCTTGAACTGCATGTAGAAGTGGATAGGGAGCCAATGTAATGACTTGGGAAGGGAGTTACGTGGTCACAGTTGCATTGAAGGAATTTAAGTTGTGCTGCCAAATTTTGAAATGATTGCAATGGAGAAAGATGCTTTAATGTGAGGCTTACGGACAGCAAGTTCCAGTATTCTAAGGGGAAATGATAAGAAAGTGGATGAGTGTTTTGGTAGCATGCTCAGAAAAGGGGCGGATTTTAGCAGTGCTGTAAAAGAGGAAACGACCCCCGCTTTGGTAGCCTTTTGGATGGGTGAGAAGAAGGAAAGAGAGGCATCAAAGAAAACCACAATGTTACGGGGCCGAGGGGACCAGGATGATGAGAGTGCCACCCACAAAGACATAAAAAGAGGAAAGAGAAAGGGGTGAGTGGGGATGGAAAGACAAGAAGTTCCATCTTGAACCAGCCCAATGGCTCAGCAACATTGCTGCACGCTATCATGCAGAAGACTCAGGTTCCAGAGGCAAACCTGGCTTCTGCCCCGTGGGCCAGCAGAGGCTGGGGAGGTTGCAGGGAGTCTCAGCCATAGCGCAGTGGTTACACTTACTGGCCAAACTCAGGATGCCCATGTACCAGATTCCTGAGCAAGTCAACGGATGTAGTTCCTCACCAAGGACCCTTACTGCAATGGCTGGCTGGGGTGAGGGATTAAACAATAGGGGAAGAACGCCAGTTGTTTGCAAATTAAGGTAACGGGCCAATTGAAAATGGCCTGGAAGACCAAAGCAGAGTAAAAAACTGCCATGATAAATAAAATACATAAAAATAACTTTAAATTGAAAAAAAATAAAGAACTGTTGGCTTGACTCTGAAGGCTTTTGTGATATTGCATAATTACAAATGCTTATTAGGTTTCCAATGTGGCAAAATATTGCTGGCTGTACCGAAAAATCACAAACTTAAATAGTTTATAAGTCAGGGGAAAAGGAAAAGCTACACTTGTCTTCCAGAGCTGGGAATTTTGTTTTTCTGGTTACTGGATTTGAAAACAGGATTTTTAGGTTTGTCTCCTGTGTTTTTCTTTGTATTGGAGCTCAGAGGCAAAGAGCTGTCTTGTGATAACAAAGCTCCTAACGGAGTTACGGGCACTCTTTACACTGAGGTTGTGCCAAATATCTGTAGGAATGCTGGATTCAGGGGTCTTAGAAGCTGTGGGTTAGAGAGGAAATTAATAATTGAGCATATGACAAAACACGGCTTCCCTAATTGGCAGTCTGCAAGGACAGCCTTCATAGCATAGTAATGAGGTCCAGTATGTACTTTTCTGACTTGTTGATATTGTTGCTAATATATTATGGTTAATATATCGGGATAGAGCTAGAATTTAAAGGTGGTGCAAACCATCAGTTCTGTCAGATGGTCACTGCAGACATCGTAAAGGTAAAATGCATTCCTTTGATAGCACAGAAAGTCAAAATAGAGGGTAATGGGGGTCACAATATAAAAATGATGGAGAATATGAGGCAAGCGTGCCAGGTTGGGCATTCAGAAAGAGTAAACAAATACTTTTCTCAAGCGTGCACCAAAGTGTGATTCAACTAGAGTGGGCTGACCTACCAGAGATTTAAGACTGGGAGAAGGGCATGAAACTAGACTTCCTGGTCTGTGTTTGATATCTGTGCTGGGGGGGGGGGGGGGGGGGCTGCGATGTCACATCTGAAAATTCAAGCGGCTTTGTGTCCCCGGGGACTGGATCTTGCCTACCCCCTTGCTCATACCTCTCATTCTTTTGAATCTTGTATTTTTTTTTTATTACCTCTCATCCCTCTCCCATATTATTTTTCCATCACCCTGTCCCAATCTTCCTCCTCCTCCTCCTCCTGCCTCTCTCCACCACGCTGCCATTTTCCCCTTATCACCCTCCCTGCCCTCTCCTTCCTTTTCCTTAGCAGCTCTCAGCCGTCCGTTTTCTCTGTCTCCCTTGTGCTCTCTCTCCTCTTCCTTCTTTCCTCGAGCCCTTTTTGGCTGCCTTCCTGTGTGCCCTATTTCTTTTCCTGATCCCTTCCCTCCCTTGTGCCACCGTCCTCTCCCATGCATCCCTGTATTGTTCTCTCCTTCATTTCCTCTGCCATCCCCTCCCTCCCTTGTGGCTGCTTGCCCTCCTCTCCGTACCTCAATCATGCCATCCCTGCCCCTCTCTCTCCAGGGTTGTCGGTTTCTACAACACCTTTGAGTCTGAAAACAAGCAAGGTAGTTCTTTTACAAAGCTATTGTTATGCAAGCTTTAATGTCCACGTTTGAAAAGAACGATCCAGGAAATTATAGACTGGTGACCTTGACATGGGTACTGGAAGAAATGGTAGAAGCTATTCTGAAGAAGAAAATTACTGGCCATCTGGATTGACATAAACCGATGGGGCAGAGAGGCCGTGGATTTTGCAATGGGAAATCTTGTCTTACAAATCTGTTAGATTTTTTTTTGAAGGGGTTAATAAACATGCGGACAGGGGTGACTCGGTTGATGTAGCACATCTGGATTTTCAGGCATTTGATAAAATCACTCATAAGAGACTCATCAGGAAATTAGAAAGGCATGGGTTGGGAGGCAATGTCCTATTGTGGATTTGTAACTTTTTAAAAGATAGGAAATGGAGAGTAGGATTTATTTATTTTATTTATTTGTTAAGATTTCTATACCTCTATTCAGTCAAGCTGTCATAGCGGTTTACATGTTTTAAAAAATAACAGAATACATAAATATATACATAAATATATCATAAATATATCTCAGTGGAGAAAGGTAAATAGTGGAGTGCCTCAGGGATTCGTACTGGCACGAGTGCTTTTTAATATATCTGGAAAATGGAGAGATAAGTAAGATTATCAGATATGTAGCTGATACAGAATTTTTCAAAGTAATTATATCACAAACGGATTGTGAGGAATTGAAAGGAGATCTTGCAAGACTTGGGGGGATTGGGTGTCTAAATGGCAGCTGAGATTTAATGTGGCCAGGTGCAAAGTAATGCGTACAGGAAAGAATAATCCAAAACAGTTACACAATGCTGGGTTTTGTATTAGGCGTCACCACCCAGGAAAAGGGTCCTGGAGTCATGGTGGATAATACTTTGAAATCCTCGGCTAAATCTGAGGTGGCAGTTAAAAGAAAAAACAATCCAAATAGAATGTTAGGTGTTATATGGAAATAAATGGAAAATAAAAAGGAAGGTATCATAACGCCTCAGTATCTGCACCTTGAGTATTGTGTGCAGTTCTGGTTGCCTCATCTCATGAGAGAGATAGCAGAACTAGAAAAGGTGCAGAGAAGGGCAACCAAAATGATAAAAGGGGATGGAACGTTTCCCCTAAACAGGTTAAGGCTTTTCAATCTGGAGAATAGACGGGTGAGTAGACATATGACGGAGGTCTATAAAATCACATTTGGGCTGGAACAGGTAAATAGGGAGCCGTTATTTACACTTTCCAGTACTACTCAGGCTCCATAAAGCTAATGGGTACCAATTTTAAAACCAATCTGAAAAAGTATTTTTTTTCTCCACCTGTGGAATTTGTTATCAGAAGATAGCTGAAAGCAATTAGTGTTACTGGGTTTAAAAAGAGATTGGGCAAGTTCCTGGAGGAAATGTCCATAAACCATTATAAGCCATGTAGACCTAGGGAAGACACTGCTTATCCCCGGTTATGAGCAAGAAGGCCTGGATCCATTCATTGGGCTCCTGCCGGGTACCTATGACCTGGTTTGGCCACTGTCAGAGACAGGATGCTGGGTTTAATGGACCTTTGGTCTGACCCAGCGTGGCATTTCTTCTGTTCTTGTCTCCTCCTCTGAAGCCAGCAGCATGGTGGCATGCTTTAAATGCACCAGTTCTCCTGGGAAGCCACTGAACGTACTGCATTTAGGCAACGGATCAAAGGAAACATTCCAAAGGGAATTCCTGAGCCCTGGAGAGCGTGCAGAGCCGAAAGTTACTAATTCAGGATCCTGTCCAAGGTGTACGCACAAACTTGAAGTAAAAAAAAAAAAGCACTTCCAAGAGCAAAGCAATACTTGATGCGACTGTTTATTTCTACACAGGATAGACGGGAAGACGAAGTGATTGAAAGCAGCGATGGCTCCTGGAGTTTGCGTGGCTGTCAGGACCTGTTGTTGCTATGCCGTGGACTTCCTGCTGCTCTTTCCTGCCATGTAGTGGAAAATCCAAAGAGTTGGTTTTTTTTTGAAGGATGGCAAATGTATTCATCCTGTGTGCATATACAACCCATGGACAGAAACTGTCATTTGCACTCACTGCTAGGCTGTGCGTAGAGAAGCCTGGCATGCATGAAGTGACAGTCTCAATAGCAACTAGAACGTGAGTCGGAGGGGGGGAGGGGGGAAGACAGAAGTGTGGGCTGCGCTGAGCATTTGCCAAAGAAGGTTGCCAGCGGTTCCAATGCACACCTGTATGCGTAATGCAAATAAGTTGGCATTTAAATGCTGGACCTTTTGTTACATCCACTGAGTTTATGTGAAATTGTCTACAACAAACGCAGCTGGTTATTTGTCTTGTTTGGCTCGAACGGAGCCAGTCCTCAACAGAAAGACTATTGTTTTTATCGCTGCCAGTAATCTTGGATCCTAAAAGTATTTGTTGCGTAACTGCAGCCTTTTGAAAAGGAAAAATGCCGGTGGCATGATCGCTGATGCTGACCAAGGTTGCACAATTCACGTTGTGTCCTTGAAAGTTTTATTTTTGAAAAGTTTTATATTTGTTTCCACATATTTATATATATATACACATATATATATTTTGTTTTTATGGCAATGATTGTGCACATGGGCTCTGCTTTATGATCATTTTTTGCTCATAAGTACAAGTTCGGTGCAACCATTAGATATATAAAACAGGCCTGGGAATACAAGTTCTTGCTCCTTAGCAGAGGTGGAAAAATACTTATATTACGAAATGTTAGAAAACACCTAGGAATTCTCTGCCTATGTGCCCTGTACTGTGTTACCACAGTGTGAATGGTGGAGCTGATATTTGAATCTTTGTTTTCAGAATTCTCATCTCTGTGCATTAGGGCAGGTTTCCCAGCTTGGAGAAGAGACGGCTGAGCGGGGATATGATAGAGGTGGTAAAAATCATGAGAGGTCTTGAACAGTCTTAATGTGAATCAGTTATTTACTTCTTTCAGATAATAGACTAGGGGGCACTGCATGAAGTTAGCATGTGGCACATTTAAAACTAATCGGAGAAAGTTCTTCTTTACTCAATGCACAATTAAACTCTGGAATTTGTTGCCAGAGGATGTGGTTAGTGCAGTTAGTGTAGCTGTGTTTAAAAAAAAGGATTGGATAAGTTTTTGGAGGAGAAGTCCATTACCTGCTACTAATTAAGTTGACTTAGAAAATAGCCACTGCTATTACTAGCAACGGTAACATGGGATAGACTTAGTTTTTGGGTACTTGCCAGGTTCTTATGGCCTGGATTGGCCACTGTTGGAAACAGGATGCTGGGCTTGATGGACCCTTGGTCTGACCCAGTATGGCATGTTCTTATGTTCTATAACCACAGGGCACACAAAATAGTGAGAGCTCTGTCCATGTATGAGGGAGGGCAGGCTCTCAAATTTATTTAGTTGGTTCAGAAATGTGGGCCATGCAGGTGGTGATGTAGACCTGGATAGAAACAGCGGGGTAGCTCACTTTCTCTTGATAGATCAGGGAGTGAACCTGGGCCTCACTACCTCTTCACCAGTGCTGGGCAAAAATGAACTGTCAAACAAACCAAGCCATGCCTCTTTCCGGTGAAACCACTCTTATTTCTGGCTCTTACCGACAGTCATTAGGTATGTTTTAGCATAGCACAAACATTTCAGTACTCATTACTCAAAGTTCATGAGATACACAGTCAAAGTAAAACATCCAGCACAGTAAAATATCTGCTACCTCAGAATTTAAAGTACCAGTCTCCCAGTCTTCACGTGAACCGAAATTGGCTCTTTTAACTCCTCTCTTATTCACCATGTTTCTCATTACCCCTTATGGGACCTAAAATGTACAACCCCAATATCTCTCTAGTCACTCATTCCCAACCTCCCATTGGTTATTCACAACCTCAGGGAAATATTTATGGCCTCAATCACCTGCAGTCTCCACATTTTGTCCTCTGGTCCCTCGTACCCTCGGTCGACCAGTGAGGCTCGCTAATCCCCACCAGCCTCCTGGTAGGCAGCAGGCAGGGCAAAGCAATGCATTAGGTTAGAGAAAAGATCCACTCTCACTCTAGCAGCTCTTAATGCACCGTGAACCCTAACCTTCTCACACAGAAAGGTAGAAGAAAAGCCCATGTTAGACTCCCTGCAGCTGACAAGAAGATGCAGTAGGGGTGGTAGTCCTCGTCATTGTAGTTGTCCTTCCTGGCCATCAGCAGGAATGCAAGTGGGCAGTGGCTGAAGTGCAAAAGGGATGTGTTGCTACTGGCTTCTGTGTTCTTTCTGTCAGGTAGTGATCTTGAATATTTGATACCGGCATTCAGGTACTGTGGCCCATGCCACCACTAAGATGGTAGATTGCTATCATTTCAAGGGCCCTGATCTATTTAGGCTATAGCAGCAGGCCGGCGACACATTCTGCGTTCTTTGGTGATTCCAGCCAGCTGGCTTAAGAGAATGGGGAAGAAGAGTGAGTAGCAACAGACACTCTTTGGCCTCCAGAAGTGTCCAGTTTTTTTTGTATAATGATTACCTCCATGGGTACTGGCATGCAGCCCTGAACAGAGCACTTAGGGGTAGGTACATGACTGTTGGGCATGCAGGAGGTGTGATGCAGCAATGGAGCCCTTGTGTGCGACAGATGAGCATCCAGTGGCCTGTGCCTCTTGCTTTATTGGCCTGTGTGGAAGGGTATCGGGAGACTTTGAGACCATAACAGCAGTGAAGAGGTTAAGGATTGCATGTTACGTGGAAGAGAAAGTGGCAGGCGTTTAGCAAATCTTGTCCCTTCATGGAAATGTGAGTGTGATGTAAAAGATGTATTTTTTTTTTTCATTTGGACACATGCAGGTATCGTATGCCTGCATTTCCTCATGCCTTACAGTTTGATAAGATTGGTTGCTTGTTTTCTGACTCCAAATAATTTTTTTTTTTCTGTGTCTTAAACGCTAGGGTTTTCCTCATTGATTTCTATGGTGCTGGGCTGAGTCAGCATTTCAGAGAGTGAACAAATGAAATGGACATAGACATCTGGGCAGGCGTGCTTGGCTTTTCTGCCCTTAGTTTCATTGACCTCACTGTCTGAGCATGCTCATTGTGGTTTCTCTACCCATTTCTATGAGGCTCACATAACCAGGGCGACTCTGCATGTCTGATGAGAAATAATGAAGCTTAGCTCATACATACGAAAAAGAGAAAACTAATACCCAGCTTGTTAGGCTCAGAAAACCTCATTAAATGCCTGTTGCTGCCCCTGTGCATCCTTTGCTCTAATTTTGCATAATATTTTTATTCACCATCTTCGAGTATCTATTTGCTTTAGTTTCTCTGACTGCAAATTGGGTGAATCAAGCACAGGATTTGTAAATATTCATTGCACACTGCTTTGAAAATGCAATCTTTTGTTAACTAATGTTTATTGAAGTCTCTGTTTATCAAGGACTGTGTCCTGTCATGTCTGGAGTAAAGTATTTCTGATGATTATTTTAGAAGTAGTATTTCTTAAGGTAATATTTCATTTAGGATACAGTTCATTAATATTTAGGTTTCTTGTGCATTACTACACATATTCACTTCAAAGGCTTGCTGTGAATGACTGATAAAAGAAATTTGAATCAAGTGTCATGATAAAGCAAGTTTGCGCAAATGTGTCCATAATTGAATTCACACTTAACAAACAAACAAATAAATAAATATATTAACATTTTGTGACATGTATAGTCATTTTATTTCAGAAATAAGTCAGTGAACAATGATCTTGTCTGAGCAGCCAGAAAAATGGCCTATATTTTCCAGAAATGTCTTCTCTGTAGTCAGACAATCTAAACTGAAGATACTTATGTCACAGGAATAACTTGACTTGTCAGTTTTATTTTCTGAGAAATAAGCAAGGGAATATTAGATTTATAGTGTTTACCACTCTGCTCTTTCCTTCTAATACTTCCCTTTCACATCCTAATGTCTATTTTGTTCATGAGAAGAATTTTTTTTCAAGCTGCTTATCTCCCATTATCAGACCAATGCAATATCATGAGCTGAACCTAGCGCACAGGTTATCGAGCACTTGAACGCATGTTTTGGACATGTGTCCATAACACCTCATGCAACAAGGGGATCAGCGCATCCAAAATGCACGTCCAAACTCATGTGTAGCTAATAGAGTTCATCACATGTAAATTACATGTAGATGAAGCTATTAGCTATTACCTCGTGATGCCAAAAGTCCTAGTGCTAGTGTACTTTTTAACCTATCGAATTTTACGCCTGCCCAGGGTAGGCGTAAGGTCTTCCCACACGTCAAGGGCTCAACTTAAAAACAAAAAAAACTGCATTTCTGTGATTCCTCCTACTTAGTATCATCACAATACTAAGTAAGAAGAACCACAGAAAGCAGCACCATGCAAAAAAAATTATTGACGTAAAAACAAAATTTTTGGAGTGTACAATATACACGCTTAGGGCCGTGTATACTGTGCATGCAAATTATGCCCGTAAATTAGCTGCTGCGGGATAAAACGGGCACTCATAAATTGAGTGTCATTTATTTATTTATTTATTTATTTTTGGGGTTTTTTATACCGATCTTCCTACATTAGATGCAAAGCAAACCGGTTTACAAAGAACAAAAACTTGCCAGAAGGCATTACATGGAACAATGAATGTTTAAGCAACTTTAAGTAACATGATCAGAGAGATGAATAACCAAGTAAACAATTTGAATTACATAGTAATCAAGGTAAATAAAAATTGAATTACATAGTAATAAAGGTCACAAGTAATAAAAATCAACAAATGAATGATCCAAATTAATTGTGTTTGTACTAGGATCAGTTAGAGAGAAGGAGCTAAGAAGAAATGTAGAAAAAGGAGTGGTGAATAACGGAAAAAAAAAATAAAATACAATAGAATAAAATAAAATAAATAAAATAAAAATAAAATAAATAAAATTAAAAGGAAAAGTCAAAGAGTGTCTGAGGGTCTCTTCAAATGGAACCTGAGGCATAAATGAGAGAGAAACTAATAAATAACAGACCAAACCATATAAATGAAAGAAAAGAACAGAGATGTGTTGCGAAAGATGGAGAGAAAGCTTTAAGCTAAAAAGAGGGCTTTGGTAACCTGCACACACAACGTACTTAAAATTAATTTATTCACTGGTTCACTTACTGCTGATTGGTCCTTTCACTGACACTTGTCATTGAAAAGGACTAATAGGGAACAGCCCTGCTTAGAGGTGGGGAGGGAGCTCTGGCCATGAGATTTGTGACCCCTTATACGTCCTCATTGTTGCTGCTGTCCACGCAAGAGCGAGGGAAAAGCGATAGGTGTCTAAAGGAAGAGTGAGGGGAGTGAAAAGCAGAGGAGGAGGATGGAAGGGGATGGTGACACATGGTATGTAGGCTCTGTTTGAAAAGCAGTGTGCAAAGTGAGAGTAACTTTGAGAGATGTAGAGGAGTTTAGGGCAGGAAGGAACATACTGCTTTCATAGTAGCGCTCAACTTTACTTAAAATGAGTGTAAAAATGCATTTCATTGGCATTTTGAAATTCAACTAGAATCCATTCCAAAACTATTATGAGTGAAGGGTAAATAAGGACCATGCATTGCTTACAAAAAAAAAAAAAAAGAGAGACCTACTGTTGATATTCCTGTTCAAAATAAGCCTTCCCTTCGAATAGTGAGGAAACCTCCGTATATGAAGATTAGAGAAACTTGCCTTGTCCAGTGATCAGGATTAAGGTATGGCTAGTCCCATCCTCCGGAGCACATTTTTTTCGAGATGAGAGTGAGAAATCCTGTGAGGCTTAGAAGCCGACATAAGAACAATGAGTATGATGCATCCTCATAACCAAGGAGAGAAACCATGTTAAAGCGGGGATCCTCCTGTCAAGTCAAAATATCTCACATGATGTGACAGTGGACTAAAGGGATTTCTTGGGGCTGGAAAAACTACTAAATTTAGATTAACGTCTGTCAGATTCAGGAGCCACAGGAAGTGTGAACACAGCAAATATTGTTCCTTGAATGAATCAAACAAGTTCTGTCTGGATAGCACCCTGGGGAAAGCTTCTGGCATATCTTTAAAAAGGGCACTCCGCTGTATGTGAGGACAGTGAACCCCTGAGCTCAACATATTGTAATGCAGGAGCAGGTTGCATCTTGTAATTTTTGGGGACTGGGATTTACTATTTGGAAATGGTGGGGAAGAGAAAGTCAAGGCAAAGATGAAGTGGGGTCTGTGGTATTGCAGCAGCAGACAGAATAAGCAGTGCAGGCTGATTCTAGACATTTATGCATCGGTTTCTAGGTTCCTTTTTCCTTGTGCAGGACACCTGAGCTGTCAGAGCCCGATCTTCGTCCGCTTGCTGCCGTTGCTCACAGAAAGCTGCTGTAGTTGTAGATCAACATTCCAGATGCATTTCCCCCACCGCCTTTGGCAAAGTGTGGCGTTCACCGTTTTGAAAAGAGCTTCACCATGGGCACAGCATGAGAGAAACCCTTAAAGCTAGAGTCTCGAACTTACATTACTCAGGGGAAGTATCCCAGCTGCTCCTGAATATCAGCAAACCATAATACAAAGCGAATGGAAAAAATATAATTCCAAAAGTATTTTTTGCTGTGATTTCAAACATTTACCAGTTCAAACCTTTGTGAAGTTAATCCATTTTTACTAAATATATGCAGTCCCATTAAATAGAAATATGGTTTCACTCTGCCATAGCAGAAGAAAGTACTGTGTGATTTTTGCCTGGTTATACAGGTCAGACCCATATACCTCTGGTTTTACCTTAAAGCTTACAGTACTAGTTTTTATATAACCTGGTAAGTTGTGAGAAGGATTTTGTAACACTGCACGGTAGTTGACCCTTGCTCAGCACATGCCAAGTCTGTGTCTGCATTGTGGTTATGACCCGGCATTTCCCCTTACCACACTGACACACAGCGAAATTGATATGCTTTACCGAGACCGCACAGCCAACTGGGATAAAGTTACTGTGTTGTAGTCCCAAATATTTTAACTTAATTACATATCCCTAACTGGTGGCTTACCAGATTCTTTTTGCGAGCACCACTTCAAAGTTAGGCTACCAACTCTTTCTAGCAAAGAGAAAAAAATGTAAAAATAATACAAAGCATGATCTGTGTGAGTAGTTGGAGAGGGCAAAAGCATGTTTCTATAACTACAGTCTGCTTTAATTCTCATTTATTTATTCCCATTGGTTTGTTTCCTATAGCTTACAGCTTTCATCTTCTTTTTCTTCTGAAGAGCATGCCTTCTATAATATTGTAACTTTAAAATCCCCCTTTCCCCACCACTACGTTTTTTTCCTTGTTTTGTTTTGCCAAATTAAATGCATTGTGTTTGGACCTGACTCATGCATATGGCTGCACACCCTAGGATTTATTCACCAGAAAATATGCAATGAGTTATTCAGATTCGATAACTCTGGACCACCCGTGCATACACACCCATCGCCACAGTAAATTCCTTCCAGCTTTCAAACGTAGACAATACCGGATGGTTCCTTATGAGAGATAACGCTGAGCAGATCCTGGATATGCTGTGGACTTGTAGTCCTGTTTTCTCTTAGAGACACTGGAAATACAAATTCATAGATGCAGTGAAACTAGATGAGCCTTATGTTGAGATGCAGTGGGAGGGAGGACAGGCCATTTCGTACAATCTTATTGAAACAGAGAGGAATAGATGCATTGTATACATTCTACATGCATTTGACTTGCGCGCTATATCTCACCCCTGCCGATTATGAGTTTCCAGTATATTTTGGTGCTTGCGAAGGAAACAGATCCTCTGTGTCTTCACTATTTGCTTGGATAGGCCATGATATGTAGTGGTGATTGTAGAGTTCAGGTCTATGGGGAGACAATGACAGTGCCATCTACAATGTAAGTTTAAGAAATTCAGTCACCTGTCTGCCCACTCCTGAATAAAGGAGACAGTTAACTACTTAGAGGCTAGTGAATGGCCATTTTCCTGAGCCGTCCCTTATCCATATAATCACTATAAATAATACTTCACATTATGGACAAATCATCCATAAGTGTTAAAGAAAAAAAAGGCATTTCTGACATGAGACACAGAAGGAGGGACAAGACACTGAAACGTGGAAGCCCAGAATTTGACAACAGATTAGGACTGTAAGACCCATCCAGCCAATTTCATTTCTGGTGTCTTATTATAGACCCAAATTGATTTTTAGTATTTCCCTGTTAGGCCTACTGGTCTCGGGATGACGTCCCGATGCTTCTCTCCCACTCCTGGCCCCGGGTCGCGATGCCTTCCCCGGCAGGGCCGATGCTTCCCCTGCACCGCCGGGGGCCGCTCTGAGGCAGCCGCGAGCAGGGACGCCGCCGACCTCGGCCTCTTCGGTCCTGCCTCCTGTGCACGCGGCGGGAAAATGCCTGTTGATGTCGAGTCCTGGCCCTAAACTCCAGCGGCGACCTCTGCCCGACGACTTGGAACAGGTCTTCTTGCCTCAGGTACCTGCCTGGCCTTCCTCGCTCTTCTGCATTCCTGATCCCTGCCTGCCTGTTCCTGACCTCTTCCTCCTGCCTGGGTCTCCTGTTCCTTCTTCCAGCCTGCTTGTCCCATCCTCGCTCCGCTTCTCCTCTGGATGGATCTCTTCATTACTTGACCTCGGACCGGACCTCACGTTATCTGATTGCCACCTGCCACCGACCACTGGACTGGACCTCACGTTGCCTGATTGCCGCCTGCCACCGACCACTGGACTGGACCTCACGTTGCCTGATTGCCGCCTGCCACCGACCACTGGACTGGACCTCACGTTGCCTGATTGCCGCCTGCCACCGACCACTGGACTGGACCTCACGTTGCCTGCTTTCCATTCCTTCACCACTTCTCTCTGCAGGGGCCTTCATAAGACCAGCCGGCCCCGGTACCCAAGGGCTCAACCTGCGGGGAACGAGGGCTGGTGGTGGTGAAGCTCTTTATAAATGTGCAATAAACACAGCACTGATTGCGGTTTGTGTTTTCACCACCTCCACTGTAGTATAGTCCATTAGAAGATATAGCAGTTCTGTAAACATGCTTCCCAGTTACATACAATTCCGCTAGCTCATCGGGACACTGAACCACTAGCATGCTGCACTGTTCCCGCTGGCACAAAGATTTCTGTTCTTCCGAGTAGCCAAGAACTTTCTCCTTATAGTGAAGGTGGCTAAAAAATCCAAGTTTACCACATCCGGAAATAAGATCCTCATATTTCAAGGATTCTAAATGTTTAAATAAATAAGGCAGCTACCAAAAACAAATAGGAAAAGCAAACTATAAAAAAAATATATATCAGAAATGAACCAAGAAATATAATTCATGTGAATTAATAACCTAAGATGTTCTCCAGCAAAATCAGCCTTTGCTTTGTATAACCATTGCTTGATTCTTAGTACTAAAAAATACTTTGAAATAATTGCCTTTCATATACCCGAATTCATAAGAAAATAAAGAAAAAAAGGAAGAAATGGTTGTTATGCACTATAACATAATCTGCAGAGATATGGATGAGGTTTTTGTTCAATTCTAGAACAGATGTTTCTTCAAATTACCTCGCAAAAATCTCCAGATACAGCAAAGAATTATAAACACACACACATAAACAAAAAAAAAGTTATCCCAGCGGATAGAAATCTTCAGATTCTTTAAGCCTGACTAGAAATGTGATATTTCCATAGGCAGAGGCGGACACAGAGTGTGATTACTTTTGCAGTGAAATAAGAGTCATTTAAAACCGTCCCAAGAGTTTTGCTGTATTGGCTTAAGGAAGAGTGAGGAAGCTACACTAGAGATCTAAAACGCAGCTGATGGGTTTCAGCAAAAAAAAAAAAATGACTGCCTTCTGAAAAGATTCCATGTACATTCTGTTCACGTAATCTAATACTCTGCTACTGCCAAGTTGAAAGGAATTCTAGTCCATTGAGCAGAGAATGCTGGTGAAGATTTTCCCATTCTGTGTTTACTTCTAAATGTTTTCCAGGTCAATTTGCAGGCTACGTCTTTTCCCATTCTGCAGGGGGGATGCCAAACTTTCTAATAATTGCCAGAACAAACCTATTGCAACCCCCTGAGCAAATGTGGGTGGACAAATAAGCCTGGGTCTGATAAAAAGGTCACACATCCTGCTGGAGCAAGAAATGTTGAAAGAAGAAGCCATGAAAGAAGGTGTCCCATTTGTGCCTTTTCAGTTATGGCTGTGTGAGCATTTTCATTAGAAGTGCACTTTCTCAAAGGGTTTTTAAAGTACTACACAAAGTTCTCAGCTTGGAGTGAATTTATTTTGCCAAAATTGCAAGCAAATTGGCTGTTTTAAGTAAAAAAAAAAAAAAAAAAGAAAAGAAAAGAAATTGCATGTTTCCAAGAAATAGACTCATAATGCAAAAGTCAGATAATAGAGGCTTTGTCCCTTTGGCAGTCTGAGGTTTAGCCATACCTCACAGCAAGTTTTAACCAGCACATTATAAAGTAACTTTTATTGTACCAGTTTTATAAAATAGAAGTATAAGACTTGGTTGTATTTTTTAGGTTATTCCTCATGCCTGTAATCGGCACCCATTTAGTTAAGAGACAATTTCTTGGTGGAAGTGTTTTGCAGATGGATTTCTGGAAATAGCATGTTGAGGTTACTATTTAATGAAGCTTTCTGTTTTTCCTCTTTGTAACTTGCTGCATCTGTATGACCTCCAGCCTGTGACATACAGAAGCTACCTGTGTTGTCACATCAGTAAGCATGTGTTGATAATTAGTCTGGGTCAGGTTGAGTAGCCTGTCTGCTTCCAGAGATGTTTTCAAAGCTTGCCAGTCTCTGCAAATGTTCTGCTCCCTTTGATTTTAGCTGTACTGCTTCAGGAAGAAAATGGACATTGGATTTCTAATTTTGTTTTTAACAGTTATGTTCTATGGTTGTTGTCCTTTAACTTCACAGCTTTAAAGAAAGGGGAGAGCTAGAGATTGACTGGGATCTGTGGTTTGTACCAGGGATGGGTTGGGGCTGACTGGATACAACTAATGTTCCTTTTTTGCTGTCATAAGACTAAAAGGGCCGGATTTTAAAAGGGTTATGCGCATAAGGTACAAATGTGCACCCCCTTGCGCGCGCCAACCCCGAATTTTATAAGATACGCGCGGCTACGCTCATATCTTATAAAATCCAGCGTACTTTTGTTCGCGCCTGGTGCGCGAACAAAAGTACACGCGCGCGCTGTTTCTTAAAATGTACCCCAAAGAGTAGTAGGAACTGGGTTGGGAAGTTCCAGTTTTGCTAACTTAGCACCCTTTACTCTCTCAAGAGCTGAGGCAAGGGGAGAGGTGAGAAGTACAAAACAAAAGATAGAGAAAGGAAGAAAAACTTAGCACTAATGTGGACTATTGGGGTAGCTAGGTCATTACCACCGGGCTATTATTGCTTAATTCTATTTTTAAAAAATGTCTTCTCCATTGACAGGCAGAGCTAAATTAGCCATGACATGTAGGTGACATCTTCCAGTGGCACTGAACTGACTCCTCTCTCTCTTATTTTCTAAAGCTTTATTGCGTGCGTCACACAAATAGCGCTACCGTAAAAGGGCCTTATCGCGATAAACCCCTATCGCTTGCGAAAACGGCCTTTTCATGTGCAATAGGATGTAAATGACCGGGAGGGGAGGAGTCGGCCGCAGCACCATTGCCAGCGATAATGTGAGGAACATTATCGCCGGCAGTAGCACAGCGAATAGCTACACCTTTTACGGTAGCGCTATTTGTGTGAAAGACTGCAGCCGGCTGCACCGCGTCCGGCAAATTCGCACCGCTGCGGTGTGAATGGCTGAGGCCTTTCACAGGCCCACCTTCCTTCGTCCCCGCCCCCTTTTTCGCGGGATTCATCATTCCGCAAGGAATGATGAATCCTGCCCTTAGCTTTTGCTCTACTGAGCATGTGCTAGAATTCCTGCATGGGCATTGCCTTGTGAGCCCCCTCAATCTTTTTTGTCCAAGCACAAGCACAGATATGTGCCTCTGTCTCTTTCTAATTTTTCTATAAATTCACACATTTAAAAATTGCCTTGCTGCCTCAGCAACCCCCAAACAGCACTTTTCAGTGCTTCTCTTCCAAAAAAGAAAAAGAGAAAAGAAACAAGATTATTTCTTCAGGATGTCCAGCAAGAAGAAAGCCACCATGACTAGTTTTAAGGATTATATTTGCTGTAGGAAAATGTCTATCACCGATGGGCATGACCTGTGCTATTGCTGCCTGGGTCCGAACCATGACCAGGCCAGCTGTTGGAGTTTTGGTCCGCTCTCCCTGGGTTCCAAAAAGTCAAAGGCCTAGAAAATGGAGGAACCACATAAATCTCAGAGAAGCCACAGTTGGTCTTCTTCCTGAAGCATAGCCTCATCTGCCTCCCTGGGAATGGAGTAGAGCAGGAGCTTTTAAAACTTTCTTCTTCTTCAGTGGAACGGACTGAATCCTTGGGGGTTGAGTAAACCTAAGCGGAATACTTTGAAGAAAAAGAGTCAACTGGCACTGAAAAAATGAGTCTCGGCATCATCAACACATTTCCCAGTGCATCAACCCTTGATGCACGGTACATTGTCACCCTTGACATATAAATCCTCAGTGCATCGAGCTGCAGAATAAGAAAATCATTGATCCTCAAAACCTTTGCCATCAGAGCAGGCTCCTTCATCATTGATGCATCATGCTACAGTGCTTCCAGCTCGCCTGATGAAAATTTTGACAGGGCCAGAAGGGCATACGATACCCCTACCATCATCAATTATCAGAGTCCTTATACCAAACAAATTAATGGAACAAGGACTATGTCTGGAGACACCAGAAACCATTTACTCTCTGGTACTTCTTGTACTTTTCTATTTTATTTATTTATTTTTAAACTTTTATAGACCGTCGTATAAGTATGGACCATCACAACGGTTTACAATAAGGCCCCCTATTCAAATTTTCAGAGCCCGGAAGATGCACATGATTCCATTCTGGTATCAGAAGAAGAAGGTCCACCACCCATACCAAGACAGAGAGCAGGTTAAACCCTTGATCAAGTAGCGGAGTTGGTGAAATAATTCTTTACTGCTTTAATGGCTAAGGATAAGGAGGGTATCTTTAAACCTCCCCTTTCCAGGATATCAGATTTACACCCTTGAGAAGGAGTCCCATTTTCTCCAGTTTGCACAGATATTCCCTCAGAACCCCCATCAGGTAGTTCTAGCTCACGGTATTCACTTGCAGCAGATTCCAGCAGGTCAGAGGATCTGCTTTAAGAATATACACCTCTTCGGTGACCAAGGACCATTTTCTCAGTCCCTTCATTATGGGGGTCCTGAATTAGTGTTCCCTCATCTCTAGGCTCTGAAGAGGGATCATGGAGATCCCTTCCAGCTCCTTTCCAGTGCCTCCAGAACACTCATCTCCACCTGAGGACCTTTTTTACTCCAAATTTGTGGACAAGTTGGGAAAGTTGCTTGGAGTTAATGTATGTAAGGACAAAGATACTTGCGCAAATATCTTTGGCATCCAGCAAATTCTGGAAACCCTGGTGGAGCCAGCAACCATCCTAATCCAAAATATCTTGCAAGATTTGCAATGAGAATGTGGGAAAATCCTATTTCCTGTTTCCCAGTTGCAAGGAAACTATACCTCAAATATGGAGTAGAAAATTCCTCAGGGTTTGAAATGGTGCAGTTACCCTATCATTCACTTGTGGTAGAATCAACTTTTAAAAAAACAGAGAAAACAAGGATATATTTGACTACCTTGCCAGGGAAGGATCCCAGGCTACTGCACAATTTTGGTAAAAAAGGTTCCAAAGCTCCATGCTTATTGCACGGATTTCTGTTTACTAATTCTACATGGATCATTACTTACACAGTTGTAAGCAAAAATGTAAACCCTTTCTTCTTGGCAAGGCAAAATTGCATAACCTTGAAACCAGGACAAAGAGATTCAAGATGGCTGCCTGAAGGACACACTCCATGCTGCTCTGATTCCTGAATTTCTTTTCTGGAATAAAAGTTGCCTTTTTATTGTAATATGCCTCATAAAAGGAAGGGGAAGATTTGAATCTTTCCTCCGGATTCGGATATCCCATCAGGTGGTTTATATCGGAGCTTGCTTTCCTACCCAGAAAATAGGACGTCAAGCCCCGCTAATGATTCAGCAAGAGGAGTGCTGTTTTCACCTGGGGAATTGTCTCTAAGCCCACCGGATCCTTGGGCACCACCGCAAGCTTCTCCCCTGCATGCTACCGATGGGGCTGGGTTACGGGTGGATGACATCACAGGACAGACTAGATGGGAGGACGCATCGATGTCGGTTCAGTTGGGGAAATGGCTCCCCGAAGCCCAGGAGAGTGGAGGATTAGGTGAGGGAGTTGGCCCTCCAAGACCATCAGAGGAGGGTGGAAGCACAAAAGATTTGGGAGCCTACCATTCTTGCCCCCTGGAGATAAGAAAAACAGAGGTGGTTACCCTGGAGTCCCTATGGGACCTTGTTGCAGGTATTGCTCTAAAATTTAATGAACAAAACCGATCCTTAGAAACAGTGTCTCGTAAGCTCGATACAATTGAGTGATCACCGGCATTTACAGAGCATATTCTGTTCAGAAGTTAACGAAAGATATTCAACATTTGCAGGATTTAAATGCTGTGTCTGTACAGGACTGGATTTTTTTGTTAAGAAGATTGGAATCAGTGGAGAACTATTTGCGGCACCTAAACATGAGACTCTTGAATTTTCCCAAGATATTGGGGGAGTTACCCTTATTGACCTTCAAGAGGTATATGCAAGAGGTTCTCAAGATTCCTGTGGAGATGGTACTGGCAGTCAAAAGAATAATGTTTCTTCCTCAAAGACATGGTCCCACACAACAGTTTCAGTTTAATGAGCGTATTGAAATTGATAATTTAACCGATTACCTTGAAAATTCTAATTTGGAGATAACTGAACAAGCTGTTCTGTTTGTTACCCTTTTTTCAGAACAGGATTTGATAATGAAAAATTATTTAAAAAGTTTAAATGTATCTCACCATGGTGATTTAGTACGTATTTACCCAGATCTCTCGAGAATGACACAGATGCGCAGGAAGGTTTTTCTTTCTATGCGGTCGGAATTACTAGCTTTAGGGGCTAGTTTTTTATTACGTTTCCCCTGTAAATGTGTAATTAATCTATCTGGAAATATATATTTTTTCTTTAGTCCTGAAAAATTACGGGAGTTCATAAATGGTAGACTACAATAACCTGGCATATAAGGGAGGGAGGATCTAGAGTAAATTGGGATATCATGCAGTCTAGCTGTAATGTTTAGTTTTGATTTCTTATATGATCTCCTCTGATTTTCCTTCTCTCTCCCCCCTATTTCCTATGAAAAGAATGAGAGAATTACTTTTATATGTTAATGTTTTATGGATCATATTGTACTTTGATCTGAAAGTCTCTTAAGTTTTCCTTGCCAAAGATGTTCTTTGTAAATTTTGAAATATTTTGATAAATAAAAATTAAAAAAATAAATAAATTGCATAACCTCAGCTACTCTTGGATGCTAAAAAGTGTATACGCTATCTTATTTGATCCAGCTATGAGGCGTTAAATACCATGGTACGCTCCTCAGCAGCCTCCATTGCATGGCATGTTTGAGACCAGGTAGTTTACATGATGATATCTATGACAAGTTGGCAGATGTTCCCTTCCTGGGTGATCGTCTTTTCAGATATAATAGAGGTGTTTAAAATCATGAGAGGTCTAGAACGGGTAGATGTGAATCGTTTATTTACTCTTTCGGATAATAGAAATGCTAGGGGGCACTCCATGAAGTTAGCATGGGGCACATTTAAAACTAATCGGAGAAAGTTCTTTTTTACTCAACGCACAATTAAACTCTGGAATTTGTTGCCAGAGGATGTGGTTAGTGCAGTTAGTATAGCTGTGTTTAAAAAAGGATTGGATAAGTTCTTGGAGGAGAAGTCCATTACCTGCTATTAAGTTCACCTAGAGAATAGCCACTGCCATTAGCAATGGTAACATGGAATAGACTTAGTTTTTGGGAACTTGCCAGGTTCTTATGGCCTGGATTGGCCACTGTTGGAAACAGGATGCTGGGCTTGATGGACCCTTGGTCTGACCCAGTATGGCATTTTCTTATGTTCTTATGTAAAAGCTCAGAAAAACAGCAGCTCAAATAAAGGAACAGCATATGGCAGACCAGTCCCTCTCCATGGAACAGGAACAACAGTCTTCTGCAAGGTGCAACTACTATATTTTTAAAAGACCATATTTCCAAAGATGTCCTTTACAGAAATTACAATGATACTAGTTCCTGCCTTTACTTCTGCAGCGTTCACTTACCAACAACAAAACCTCTGTTCCCTTCTACTAAAGATCATTAACAACCAACCATCGAGGGAACACCCTGATGTGGGGTGATGTGTGGTTGCTATATGCGAGGCAACCACTGTGTGATTGTCTCATTGAATAGCTCTCGTGAGGAAGAAGACTGTAAAGAACTTTAAACAGGCAAGGGATAGACTATGTGGGTCCTTAAGGAAATATCTCCATGAGTTCCCAAGAGTATGGGTGATGAGCAGAAACAATAGGGAGGAAATAAAGGAAACACTGGGAATAAGATAATTGGACAGGACACCAATAGGGAATGAGTTAGACTATGTGGACTCCCTAAGGAGCTGTAGAAAAAAGGGGCATAGGTTTAATCAGCTTCAAGCAAACCCTAGTGACAATGAATGTACCCAGACTAAAGATCTGTGATTCAAATTCAAAACAAGATTGCAGGGCAGACTCGATGGACCTCCTGGTCTTTTTCTGCCGTCTCTTTCTATGTATCTATGTGTTCACCATTTTAGGTGGGACACAACAGCACAGACATAAGAAAAACATCAAAGTCATAACAGCCAAATAAAACACAAAACTCTTTTTCAGCTACCTGATTCTCTTCATCACATCACATATGCCTGTCTTATATCCACAGTCATCTTCTTACCAAATCAGCTCAAGAGAGTAACTGATGTACCTATCACACTTACTAAGGGCCTGATTTTCAAAAGCATTTGCATGCTTAAAAATGGTTTTTCATGCACTTTACCCAAGTAAGTGGGCTTTTATGTGATTCTTATAGTTGATATATTTTTATATTTATTCTTGTAATAATGATTTGTTAGCTTGAATATATTTGCAATTAAATCTTAGGTTTATATTCATACATTCAACACTCATTCCTTCTACAGTATCCTTTGATTTGCAGTGGTTTTCACCTATATTTTGTTGCTGAAGACTGAGGTAGACCTGTCTTAAATGGTGCCCATTGGGATGTTAATGACCTGATTCTTACTTGCTGGAAACAATCTCGTAAGTAAGATGTAAACATCTTGAGGACTGTGTCAGTAATTTAAATGAATGCAAGTCTATCCAGTAGAATACAATGATTAGAACTCCCTAGGGAACAGGGCCAATTCTGGCAGGTTGATGGAGGCTGCATAGTCTCCAGCAAGGTCACATAGATCCAGAATATTGTATTTATTCACATTTTTTACTTGTCCCTCTCCAAAAGCCCAAGGCATGAATACACAACATTGCCATAAAGCATAAAATAAACAATAATATAGGCCAGTTGTTTAACTCTCTAGGTTATTATGGAGCTTGCTGGTAAGGTGTGATTGGGAATGGTACTCTGAATGTTGGATTGGGAGTAGTTAACTGTCCAGTTCTGCAAGGAACTTATGAGGAAGCCAACAAATATTGACTAGCAGAGCAGGTAAGCGATCACATTTCTACAGCTGGGATATATCCCTGCAGAGTATACATCTACGACAGGGTGGACTGGATGCAGTTACTGGCCTTTTTCTGTTATCAACCAGGGCTGGTGCAAGGGTATTAAGTGCCCTGTGTGAATCTGCCTTGTACCCGCATCTCCTCCCCCCCAGTCTAGGCCCCGGCTCCGGCCTCATTCACTCACTCAGGCCCCCCTCTCTTCCATACACTTAGGCTCCTTCTCATTCTCACACGCACCCTAACACAGGCTCCCTCCCTCTCTCTCACTAACACCATTGCTCAATCATACACACATAATCCCTCTCATTCACACACACAAAACCATACACAAACAAAGGCGCCATTCGTGGCCTGCCAAGACTTTGTCTGTTAGCTGCGAGCAGGATGGGCACAGCTTGCGGCCCTCCGAGTCTCTGCCACTTGCAGCCTGCCGAGTCTCTATTCCTCTCGGCCGTGAGTGGCGCTGCTTGCGGCCCCATATGGCTGCTCTTTTCTGGCCCTAATGACTGATGCCCTAGGCAACCGCCTAGTTTGCCTATCGGGATGCGCCGGCCCTGCCATCAACTAGTGTGTTACCAAGAAGTATCAGGTCAATAATGAAGTGGGAATTTTTTAATTTTGTAAATTAAGGGCTGAACAGTTCTGGTTGCAGCAATATCTAGGGCAGGCAAATGCTTTTAAAACATCTTTCTCATTGCTCCATCAGTGAATCTTAGTGGCCATCTGCCCTGCTCCTCAGCCTTGTTGAACAAATACTGCTTTTTTCTTGACAGTATCAGATTGTGTAATCATTGCATTAACAAACCTACAGCAGTATACTGAGTTCTGACCACCAAACGAATTGTGGATGGTGTCCAAGCCCTATGAACTGAAATTGCCTTTCCAAAATACCATAATAGAATGCACTCCTTGTCTGTGCAGGAGTAAGTGGTGCCCATGTTTGTGAAAAAGGAAGATGATTTGCTTTGTATCATCAACATCCCCTTTTTACAGTAAGCCTCCTTCTCAAGGAGCATTGTTGTGGTCCTCAGTATGGAGTCTGTAGAACCAGAAGACGGGGTCGTTTTGAGAGGCATCAGTTGAGCACCTTGATTAACTGCAGCCAGGTCTGTTCAGCGGTAGAGGGTGTCTTAAGAAAAAGGCTGATGTTCACTTTGTCGCCGATGTCTTCCTTCCATTTTTTCATCATCTGTGAGGGCAGCACTTCATCCTGCTGTAGAGCAGTTTGCAACAGGAGAGCCTGTAATCTTTTAGCCTTGTAAGATTCCCATTCAGAAAACTTCATAGGCTTGACGGTTTTTCATGTGTTGCCAAAGAAATGCACCCCCTGAGGTGCTTGCTTTTACCTTCCCGCTCCCAGGGCCTGCAAGCTGATTTTCAAAATAGAAGTGGGCAGTGCTGATTCCCTTTGAGAATTCCATGGCGTGTTGGTATAAAGTACACAGAGTAAAGAATATGAACTTTACCTGACCTGCCCTAAATCTCCCCGCCCAATCCCATGCCATCCCTTTTTTTCTCACATTGAGGGAGGGGAATTTCAAAGGGTTATTTTTTTTTCTTATGGGTAAAACACCCGTCTACACAGAGCGGAAATCCCTTTAGAAATTTTCTAAAAATAAGAGGAAAATGTATAATAATAATAATAATGAAATTCAAAGTACAGAAGGAACAAAACCCCAAATAAATCCAGGATTCTGGTGAAGTTCAGTATTGACCTTGGTCGTATTAGGTTTCCAGGGCAGTGGCAGGGTGCAGCATAACTTGCTGTTCTAGCTGTTATGTCTTCAGTTTCCCCCAGGATTGTACAGAGTGAGCAGTCCTTTCACTGCTTTGAGAAAGGTGCCTTGTATTTTGCATGGCGTAGGGGGAAATGCATTTCGGATTCTGTACGTCCGGTGCCGCACTGCATGCAGAGAGTCTGGTTTCTTGGGGTTTCCATTCAGTTTTTGACTGCACATGTCTGGCTTGAGGTCGGCTTCCCTAGTTGAGGGTCTGTCTGTGCCTTGCATGTGTGACTGAGGTGAGGGATTTACGCTAGCGTGCAGTTTCTGTACAGGGATCTTATTGAATGTTTTTAACGGTAAACTGCCTCGATCATTGGGCTGTGAGGTATAAAAATGATTTTAAATAAATACAAATAAATCTTTAGCAATACAG
Source organism: Rhinatrema bivittatum (assembly GCF_901001135.1). Lineage (NCBI taxonomy): Eukaryota > Metazoa > Chordata > Amphibia > Gymnophiona > Rhinatrematidae > Rhinatrema > Rhinatrema bivittatum. Next base: position 449,405,963 of record NC_042615.1, on the reverse strand, counting down.
GCTAAATGTAGTAATGTTCTAAAGCATGCCGCAGTAGCTGAAGCACTGCTGTCTTACAGGGAAGATTGTTGCTGTTTGAGTCCTGGGACTTAATGCCGTTATGGTATGGCATGTTTGGTATGTAAGTGGCAAGTCAGGTTTCCTTTTTTTTTTTTTTTGAGAAGGGTTTTGAGTTCTTCGCAAAGTCAGTTGTGATCGAAAAGAGCAGCTTTGGTAGCTGAAGCAGTAAAAGATCTTTCTCCACTTGAGGATGATTGCTCAAGTGGCCCCTTTATTAGCGCTTCTTGTCACACCCTCTTGACAATCTGCATTTTCAGTCTCCTTTTTTGTACGAGTTCCTCCCATTGTGTCCCTCCCATGGTGTCCCTTCAGTAAACCCATTGAAAACAGAACCTGTGTGCTCAGCTCTGTTCTCAGAACACAACTTTTGCTTGTACATTCTTCAGAATCTTCTTTGCTGACTGCTGCTTGACTTTCCTCGCAAGTGCAGAAAAGGTGGCACTGTTGCCAGTTTCCTTGCTTTTGCATTTTCCTCCCAGATTCTCCTTGCACTGATTTAATTGGGTGTTTTTCTTTCTCCGCAGTATGCCTGTTTCACTCAGTTGTCTTTGCTTTAATTCATGGCACTGGAAATGTTTCCCTTGGTGGGATCTAGATGGGGAGATGGCTTTTATCAGCTCAATATAATAGCATAAAATATTAAAGGAATTACTTGTGAGGCCAGGAAAAAAAGGAAGATCACCCTGCGAACAGCTGAGAACTATGTGCGTACTTCATGTAGACTAAAGGAAAACGTATATTTGTGAAAGGTATGAAACGAGCTTTATTCAGAAAGGGCTTTTTCCCATTCTGTGCCTATGGAAAAAAAAAAAATCAGGTCTGATACCTGATAAGTTCTTAAGTCAAACCTCTCTTTTACTTGTGTTAAACAGGAGTATATTTCTTCAGCAATATGAACTTTTAGGGTTATAAATTAGAGCAAAATAGTCATTGAGAATAGGAGCCGTGAAGGTAGCAAGTGCTGCTAAAGCAAATAGGAACATTTTATTTTAGAAAGAGATTACCATCAGTGCTGGGTGGCGCTGGGGATCATGCACAAGTTGAACTACTGAATAAATACAAGGATTGGCCTGGGTGGTTCTCTGTATAGCACGCATTTCTCAATTACATTTTTAAATTCAGTTCATTTGAATTTTCATGTTAATGCAAGCACTCCTTTATTAAAATGATCATTGTGTGTGCATAGGGTAGCCATAGTGTATTAGATGGTCATTTGCATTTTAATTGAACTTTTAGTTGTATGCTATAGAATACTTATTTCTCATTGGATTCTGCAACTGTAAATTGGTTTCATTAAAGGACAACCTTCATGCCATAATAAATGAAACTTATTGTCCAGGCAGGGGAAAGCATCTGCTTGACTGAACAGGAAAGTGTAGACTGCAAGTCGTTGGCGATTTTATCTTCAATATAAGACGTCGTCCATTGGGTAGGAATACTTATTTTGTGCCAATAGCTACAGGGGGGCCAGCGGTAGTGCTATTTCCATTCCCTTTTTAATTCAGGAGGGAGAGATACCATGCCCATGATATCACCAGAGTAGCTGCTGCCGGCACAAAATGGATGCTTCCAGCATCAGAAAGTATCTGACTAGGCAACAAGGTTTAGATCCTACACTTTCCTTCAGTTGGACAGTGAACCTTTGTTCCATGACATGGTGAAAATCATCCTGCTGGTATCTAATTCCAGTTTCCAGCCTGTTCATCTTACTCACTTCTAAAACAGGTTATAATGAAAAGATATTCAGAGTTTTACGACATTACAATGGTAATGAATACTAGAGGATCTGCTGCCTGCTGTGAGCCCGTGACTAGGACATATTGGTTAGATCATAGTTTAGAATTTGAATTTGCCAATAAAAATGGATTTGCTGGTTGATATTGCAAACTTTTGTTATGCCTCACTGGCTAATTTAACGTTTAGTTAATAAAGTGAAAAGTGCCATGTTTATTCTCCTTATTGGAGGAAAATGATGAAGATTGTTATCCTCACTGAGCTGCTAACATTTTATTACACAAAGGCAATAAAATGAGTATGAATTTGCTTCTTTTCCCTATCTGGGCGTTTACTTAGTACTGGGCTTCCCAAACAGATTTTGGTGATCCCACAGCCAGTCCGGTTGTCAGTATGCCCATCTTGAATATGCATGAAACCCAGAATAGACAAAATGATCTCACGAGTATTCATTGTATGTCTGAAAACTCAACTGGCTGAGTGGTCACCAGGAGAGGTTTGCATGGTTTTTAGGATTGCCACAATGAACATTTATGAGATTTATTTGCATGCCTTGCCTTCTTTGTATGTAATATATATCTCATGCATATGAATTGTGGAAATCCTGAAAACCTGACTGGGTTGTGGCCCTCGAGAACTGGGTTTAGGGGCCTCTGGTCTAGTAGTTAAAGCATAGGCTTATGAATTCTCAGGTTCCTAGCTTTAAAACCCATCATCACTACTTTCTGACTGACCTTGAACTAATCAGGTGATCTCTCTCTGTGCTTAATATATTGCTCTATCTTGCTCTTTCTCCCACTCCTTGGGCTGTAATGACACTTATAAGACAACTGCTGTCTTGCCTCTACTCCAGGAGTAAATTGCACTTCACAAGGAATAAAATGCATTGGAGCACAACTTCACACAGTCATTATATTAAGCTCTCTTTTTGTGTGCAAAATTGTGGCTTATTGCTCTGCTTGTGACAGCTTAATCATTCATAAACATATTGTGATGCTACAGAGATAACTTGCAAATAACTCCGTGCAGCCCTATATACATGCATATATGGCCATGTGGAGAACTTCTCCAATATTTTATATCCTGCACGTATTAGGTGGGCCTCATTTTCTAAAGTATCACAGGCCTGCGATACTTTAGGGAATGAGGGGTGGGCCTGCGCTAGCCGGCAGCGATCACACTGTCGCGGTGCAATCGCTGCTGGTTTCGCACCCAATAGCGCCACCATAGAAGGTGTAGCTATTGGGCGCGAACTCGGACGCAAGAAGGGCCTTACCTTTTAATCGTCCGCGGCATCTTCGCGGAGTCGGCCTCGGTGAAGCCCCGACTCCTCCTCTTCCGGGGCCGACTCCGCCCCCACTTTGGTATCGCACGCGATAAGGGACGTTTCGCATGCGAAACGTCCCTTATCGTGTGCAATCCGTTTAGAAAATAAGGCCCAGGTATGCACAGATTATAAAATAAGCATAGGCACATATATAGGCTTACGCCGGAATACCTGCAATGCATTGAAAGAGCATATTTATGTATTTATTTATTATTTATCGAGTTTATATACCGTCATTTGGTTTTTTGCCATCATATTTCAATGTACTGAACATGTGTCCATTTCCTGCCTATTTTAAAAACATATGTTATATATTTTCCACATAAAAAAGAAAAATACGACTTGCTCACTGTAAAACCCTGATTTATGGGCATAGGTTGCTATTATATTTTAAAACTTGCGCATGGAATTGACATTACCAGTTTTCGGATTCCTCCACCTGTTTACCCAATTCTTCTCTTGGTCATTGAGACCCTCTTAGTTCTTCAGCCTCAATGCCCCCCCCACCTGGTTCACCCAGATCTCCCATAACAGACTTGTCTGATATCCAATGCACTAAATAATTACCAGGCACAAAATTGCGCAAATATAAGTCTCTTATAAAATAGCAACTTACATGCAGAATTCTTAAGCCCCGCCCCCTTTTTTACACATGCAGATGTGCATGCCAAAGCTAAAATGCATGCATTACTTTAGATGTTTATAAAATAGCGTGTACATGAGTGCAGGCTATTTATGCTAGTTTTTAAACGTGAAACAAAAAATTCTCCCCAGAGGATTGTAGCTTCAAGTGGGGTTTAGTCTAAAATAAGTGATACAGAAATGTTCCTACTAAATCAAAGTTAGCTCAATAAAATATAAGCTGAAAAGGAACTAAATATATCACTAAAAGTTTTCCCTGAGATTCTTTTAATCAAAGCAGTTTTAACAGCAGCAACCTTCAATAATTGTTTTTATACCCTTTCATAAGGTGTTTATTAAATGTATCATTAATCATTTAGTTTTGTTTTTTATCAACCCTAAGCACATATTCACTAATTGCTTTTTCACACGAGAGAGCTTTTAGGACTCATCTACAAACTGAGCAGCAATTTTTTAACTTCTTATTTATTGATAAGTATTTTGTACATAAAAAAACTTCACTATCTAATACACCAGATATATGTCATATTAATAAATGGAGCATATGCTAGTTTCTAGACAAATACGTGTAAGACTAATACCCATTGAACATTATATATCCCAGATGATGACCACAATCTTATATATCTCAGAAGATGACCATCACTTGTACTAATGTACTGCTAAATAATTGAAATGTTTAGTTTTGGTAATTTCTTGCAGCTTTCCGTGTTCTAACTTTTTAAAAGAGCTTTGGGGTTGCACTCAACCAGTTTAGTGTAGGTCTGATGGACAGACTGGATGGGCCGTTTCGGTCTTTTTTCTGCCATCATTTACTAATATTGCCAGGTTACTATGTGAAATTGCTGTATAACCTTCAATAATAGCATTCAACACACCTTCCATATCCCATTTTCTTTTGATCCATTGTGCAGTTATGTAAATCAAAGGCGTTCCCATATATCAAAAAACTACAAGTTTTCATGTTTGAGAGAGAGAGAGAGAGAGAGAGAGAGACTAGCCATGATGTCCTCTCCCTAGATAGGTATTTGTATCCCTATGGTAGGCCCACCTAGTAACTAGAGGTGAGGTTTAGGACTACATCAAGCTAGGTTGAGAGAACATTGCACAAATCTCATCTTTGGGTGAGTTTCCTCACTCCGAAGGCCATCAGATCTTCACAGGAGACCACTGTTCTGTTCTACGTCTCACGTTGAATGTCAAAGTGGCCCCTAACTCCCTACACTAATACTCTCTCTCTCTCTCTCTCTCGTGTCCCCCAGTGGTTGAATGCAGGAAGTACATCAGGTCTGGCACTTATTGTAAAGTGTGAAAAGGTTATCGCAATTTGTGCTAACTTAGCTCTTTGCATAGGTAATTAGTGCAAATTGCGATAAACTGTATATTAGCATAAACCATGCCCCTTTTACTATCACATGCGATACTTATCGCATTTTGATAAATCCAGGCCCAAGATTGGCAATCTTAGATTTCTTTATATAGTAAACATGCAAACGTAGTCCAAAAAGGGATCCCTATTTTGTGACCCATAGATCTTTTTTGTTATATTGCTCATCTGTATCCCTCCCCCTTTGTATCTTACCCCTTTGCTTTCTTTCATTTCCCCTCAGTATCCCTCCCCTTCTTCCTTTGTTTCTCTCCTTTCCTAATTCACATTTCTGGTACTTACTTGACCCCTGGAAGTGTATTGGAGTGTCTGTGTCTGTGTCTTAATACTGAGAATCTTCCCGCAGTAAAGGGTTCACTAGAAGTTCAGTGGGTGGATGTATTTGTTAACAGTAAGAATTGGATCAAAAAAGGCCATATAAATATTTAAAAAAAGGACCACCATTGGACTTTTTAAATCTATTAACATTAAGGGGTAGATTTTAAAAAGCCTACGCGCGCCGGGCCTATTTTAGAAAGGCCCGGTGACTCACGTAAAGCCCTGGAATGTGGGTATGTCCTGGGGCTTTGAAAAAGGGGCGGGGAGGGGGCGGAGAGGGGTGGTCCGGGGGGCGGGGCAGGGCCAGAGGCCTCCGGCACAGCGGCCATTTGCCGCTGTGTTGGAAGATCGCATGCCGGCAAGCTGCCAGCGCGCGCAACAGGAGAAATAAAGGTCCGAGGGGGGTTTAGGATAGGGCTAGGGAGCAGGAGGGTTAGGGGAAGGGGAAGGGAGATTGGGTTGGAAAGTTCCTTCCAAGGCCGCTCCGAAATCGGAGCATCCTGGGAGGTAATGGGGGAAAGTCGTGGGCATCGGCGCGTGCGCGAGTTGCACAATTTTTTTAAAGTAAACTTTTTCATTGTTAGAGCACCAAAGAATGTGTGGACAGTGTCTTATTTTTCTAAGTAATCTCCGCTCAGTTTTGCCTTACAGATGTTCCTTGCCCTGTTCCACAGGACCTAGAGAACTCTTTTACCTTGGTGGAACAAAATCAGGGCTGGGAAGGTGACCCCCCAAATAAGGTATGGGGGGTGGAGTTACACATTTTCCTCTTCTTCTTTTTTTTTTTTTACCTGTCAGTTTTCTCCTGTTCTTATAGGATTTCAGCTCAAGTGGAACCAGCTTTTGTTGGGTTATGGTGCCATGTGTGTCGTTGACAGCTACCTGAGGATTTTTTCCCTCTGTTTTATAGCCTGCTCCCAACTCAATTGCACCAGTCATTGCAGCAAATTTCTTTGGTTGAAGACTCTACACTAGGCTTCATTCCAGAACCCTGTAATCATGGGCTGGAAATCCAGCCACTATCTCGCACCATTATGCAATGACTATGACTGCTTGGGGAGTTGTGAACGCTGCCTTTGCAGCCATCCCAGTACTGGCTGACACAGGAGCGGCAGAAGTTTTGATCCAGGAATGGAACCCAAGCTAACCACATGGCAGTGCCCAGCTATAGGACCTAGGTTTGTTTGTTTGCTTATTTATTTAAAACAAAATATAATGAAGAAACCTAATTAAATGGAATGAACAGAAGGACCATCATACTAAGCGCTACCAGTCTTCACTCCTTCATTGTTTTTTAAAATAATCATCAGTCCAGTAATTCAGCAGAATTATTTGGTTATTTTTTATGCAATTACGCAATTAAAATTGAATTTTAATTGCATAAAAAAATAACAAAAACAACAGTAACCTGGTTCCTCCCTATTCCCCTGCTGCCTTGGTTCACCTTAATTTTAATTTAATTTAGCCGGAACAAGTTTTTTTCTGGTGTTCCATGCCAGGGTTGCAATTTGTGGCTGTAGGAGGGGGATTGGCCTGATGGAGTTTAAGTAATTCATGGTGAACATAGCAGAAAACATCACAGGCTAGATATTCAAAAGCTAGCCGGTTATCTAAGTTAGGCGGATAGCCATGCTGATGAATATCCCTGCAGAAATTTCTACTTAGATGGGTCAGTCTTATCTATTGCCCATCCACAACTTATCTGGCTAACTAGATAACGGGATAAGTAACTTATCTGACTATCTAGCAGCCACTGAACATAACCGGATATTCAATGGCCGCTAGATAGTTGGACAAGTCCTTATCTGGATTTCTGGCATCTGAATATCGACCTCCACAAGTATTATATTTGATTGGGTCACAGGCTGATGCCGAAAGTTATTATCCCGTGCTGTGCATGGACCAATAGGAAACCACTTTGTATGATGTTGTTTTTTGTATTATTGCCAACGTAGTCGCTCATATGGATGATCGGGTATGGTTTAGTGGGTTCATTCCATTACAGTTTATAACCGAACATTTTAAATTTGTATAGGGTTGTTGTGTCTGTTCAGCAGGTCATCTTTTAAAGCGCTGCTTTATCTTAAAGTAAAAAAATGTATCTTTTAAATGTTTTTGGATGGAAAGAAGTGAGCTGTGAGTTATTTATGTTCTAATCCCTTCATGAGATTTTTCTTTTTTTTTTTGTTGGCTTTACTCTTCCATTTACATTTATGAATGTGGTTTGTCTGCTAAGAATTAACCACCTCTGATCAGAATAACATTTAGCCATAAGTGTTTCGAAATTCTTCTTGATAATGTATTCACTGTATGGTGTAAGTTGAGAGAAGAGGGTTAAATATTTAAGACCAGAGTTCAGTTTTCCACCGAGGGGTGACTGTGCTTTTTATCTCTGTTTAACAGGAGACTTTGTAGCACCACATGAGTTGGAATCCTCTGGAAATCCCTTAACAGTTAAATCAATCCTCCAAGTTTAGGGTGAGCCTGTTTCTGACGCGAATGCTCGCTACCTTGCTAAAACTGTTAACTAGCTGCTCCTCTGCCTCTGCTCTCCTCGATCTTTGAGCGGTTCCTGCCCTTCAGATGTTTAATCTGTCTGCAGTGAATGAGAAAAAGTAGAACCCTACTGGCAGGAATCACTTGGAATTTTGAACCTGAATGGTTTATGGTTTATTGATTTTCTATACCGTCACATCGGCAAAGCCTTCACAACGGTGTACAATAGTATCAACAAGGAAAATACATTAAGTTAATAAAAGAGATAACAGCTAACATTGCTAAAAAAGGTAAAGCACAGAAAATATGTTAGCTGTTAAAATAACATCATAAAACTATAATATTTAAACAAATTACCTTAAAATACGTTAAAACAAATATTAATAATCAATATAAAACTTCAGATATTTTACTAAAATAAGGTCAATATTAATTAAAAGAAAAAGAACAGAAAAAAGGTAAGCCCATAGGTTTCTAATGTTCAAGCTCTGTGTAACCACATTTAAATAACCACATTTTCAATTCCGCCTTGAATTTTTTTTGTCCCCTTGTAGTCTCAATGAGGTAGGTAGTATGTTCCATACTTTTGTTCCCGCTATTGATATTATACGTTCTCTTACTTGACTAAACTTTTCATATTTGATAGTCGGTACTGCTAGAAGTTCTTTGTTAGCAGATCACAAGTTTTTCTGAGGAATATGCAGACGCATTGTTGTATTCAACCATTCAGTGCTCTCTCCATAAATAATATTGTGGATAATGCATGCTGTTTTGTATTGAATTCGATAAAATATTGGGAGCCAATGTAGTGAGATCAAAGTAGGTGTTATATGATCACATTTCCGTTGGCCAGTTAAAATCCTTGCGGCCGCGTTTTGCAGTACCTGAAGCAGTCTGATAGTAGATGCTGGCAATCCCAAAAGCAGTGTATTGCAGTAGTCGATGTTTGCAAAAATCAGTCTGTAATACAGTTCTGAAATCATATTGTTCTAAAAACGGCTTTCTTAAAGTTAACAATTTTAAGTAGCCATCTTTTAATTTGTTGGCTATATGTTTCTTCATGGAGAACTCTGCGTCTAATATGACTCCTAAATCCCTAGTAAAGAACGATGGTGTAATCCTAATTTTGTCATCTAATACCAAGTCAGGTAATATATTATATCTACATTTTCGCTCAAATAGCATTATTTCTGTTTTGTCCATATTTAAGATTAACCTTAAATGTTGTAGTAATTTGTTTATAGCAGTTATATAAACTTTAATCACTTCGAGTGTGAGTTCTACTGAATTTTCAATAGGAACTAAAAATTGAATATCGTCAGCATAAAGGAAAAACACCTAGTCCATTAAGAAAGTGACATATTGGTAAAACAAGCATAGCAGACAAAGTTGAACTTTGAGGTACTCCTGTATGAAGTTGATGTTTTTAACGTGCCACGGTATATAAAAAAAAATCACTAAATAAATAAATAAATAAATGAAGGGGAAATTTATTGGACATAGTGTTTTTTATATTAACTTGAAAAGAGTGGTTTGTTAAAAAGGATTTAAACCATAACTCTTCAAAACTCCTCAAGAAATCTATGATCCAATAATGCAAACTACTTATTAATCCCCACCATCAAAGATGCTCATCTAACATCAACAAGAGAGAGAACCTTCTCCATCGCCTCCCCCAATCTTTGGAACACTCTACCTGAAGACCTGAGAACGCAACATAACATTAAAACCTTCAAAAGAGACCTAAAAACTTTACTGTTTCGCAAATTTTTCATGGACCCCCCAATAATCTGCTCATACCTACTCTCAAATGAACTAAGAACTACATTTCCTATCTAACTCATTTCCCTCCTCTTCCAACCTTACTTTACTTACTAGAATTGTTATTCTATGTTTTTACTTTAATGTTCACAATGTTATAATAATATCTCAAAATTTCCTTGAATATATTTGTTCACTATGTAAACCATTATGATGGCTTCACCGAATAACGGTGTATAAAACTCTTAAATAAATAAATAAAATGTCAGTGAAACCTATTTCAGATAAACAATTATGTAAAATTTCGTGGTCCACCGTGTCAAAAGCTGAAGAGAGATCTAAAAGCACTAAAAAATTACTTTGACCCACGTCGAAGCCTCTTAAAACAATATCCATAAGTGCGATTAAAAGTGTTTCAGTGTTAAAAGTTTTTCTAAAACCAAACTGAGTAAGCAGTAAGATATTATTAGATTCTAAAAAGGCATCCAGCTGTTTTTGTATCACTTTTTCTAAAATTTTTGCTAAAAAGGATAAATTAGAAATAGGCCTAAAATTAGTCAAGTGTGTACTATCTAGATTTGTTTTTTTTAAGAATCAGTTTTATTATGGCATTTTTTAAGATATCTGGGAATGTGCCTTCTTTGATCGATAGATTAACAATATCTGTTACTAAGGGTGCGATATTATCAGCAACAGGTTTGAGAGAAGAGACTTTAATGGCATCTAATGGATGTTTGGCAGGGTTCAATTTCTTAATAAGAGATTTGATTTCTAGAGAAGAAGCTGGTTCAAAAGTATTCCAACATATATCTGGTTTAGAAGGCATTTTAACAACTTGATTGGAACTGAGTTTAATATTGGAATTTAGAGTATCTATTTTCTTTTTAAAGAATAGGGCAATCTCATTGCATTTTATTTCTGGTAGCCCCTGAATTAACAATAGAAAATAGTAGCCGTGGATTATGTAAGGATTGTTCCATTTTTATTTTTTTTGAAAAATTCTTTTTTTGCTTGTTCTATATTTTTTTTTTGTAGCAATGAAGGGCTGCTCTAAAGGTTCCTAATAATTGTACTGTCTTATCTCCTCTCCAGTTTAATTCCAATTTTTTTAAAGCTTGCTTTTGTTTTTTTAGTTCTAAATTATACCATGGATTCTTGTGTTTAGGGTTAACTTTTTTAGTCTTTGTTGGACATAGTTTTTTTTAGCTATATTTGAACATTCAGATAGCCAGTTGGAGGTTATATCGGAGATATTGCCAGCCTTAAAAATGTTCTTAATAGAGTTAAACTCTTCAATTAGATTCTCCTCTTTAGGTTGAGGTTGAAAAGTGATATAAATAGGATCTTCCTCAACTTGTCTAGCTGGAAAATTAAACTCTACCTCACTATGAATTAAGTAGAAGCATGTTTACAAAGATTTAAATTAGAGAAGATTAAGTCAAGTGTAAGGCCTGCCTTATGTGTAGGATCCTGAGACAATAGTTGGTAACCAAGAGCAGATAAAGTATCAGTTAAAATAGAACATGTATTATCTAGAAGTTTATCATCCATATGTAAATTAAAATCACCTAAAATCAGTGAAGGTTTGTTAGGATTTAGAAATACAGTAAAAAAATTCAATGAGTGGAGAGATATTGTGATCTAAGAGGCCAGGAGGACAATACAATAAACAAATATGCATTTGATCAGATTGAAACAGAGCTATCTCATTTGATTGGGGGAGTTCTATAGGTATAATTTTCATTTTAAATTGTTTCTGTATTGTTAACATTATCCCCCGCCCCTACAGTGCAGTCTTGGAATTGCAAATACATCATAATTTAAATAAATGAATTGCTTGGTTATTACGTTATCTGTGGATTTTAGCCAGGTTTCAGTCACAGCCAGAAAATCCGGTTTTTTATCGTACAGTAACTCTGTTATCAAAGCAGTTTTCTTACTTATGGCTTGATATTGATTAAGAAGAACATTAAAAACAAAAAATTTGAAACAGTAATTTTGTTACTACATGATATATTAACTAACGAACGGTTTAAATGTGGTTTTTTTTAAGTTTTTGGTGTTACGATCCCGGTCACTAGCCTAGTGACCGGGCTCTTACCTTCCTCCGTGGCGCCGCGAACCGCCGGGTTTCTGGCCTCCAGGGCCGCATGGCAGCGGCGTCTCCTCATGGAGACGTCGTCAGGAACTCCTCCCCCCAGCCCTGGTACGCGCGCGCGCGAAGAGCCGTGTTTTAAGGCGTCTGCACCCGGATGTGCAGACACGCCTCTTTTGACGTCAGCTGATTGAGCAGGGGATTTAAGCCGGGACTTTTGAAGTTGCAATTCGCCTTGCAACGAGGTTTCTCTTCGGAGTGCTAGTTGCCATCGTTTATCTGCCTGCCTGGTTCCTGACTTCAGCCTGCCTGACTCTGGTATCGTTTATCTGCCTGCCTGGTTCCTGACTTCAGCCTGCCTGACTCTGGTATCGTTTATCTGCCTGCCTGGTTCCTGACTTCTGCCTGCCTGACTCTGGTATCGTTTATCTGCCTGCCTGGTTCCTGACTTCTGCCTGCCCGACTCCGGTATCGTTTGCCAGCCTGGTTCCTGATCTCTGCCTGCCTGACTCCGCTCTCTGCCTGCTTGTACCCCGGTTCGTATCGCTTCCTTGGATTCTTCTGTTATCACCTAAGACCCAGCGGTCCGGGTCCCTACAGGCTCCTCCTGGGGGGATCTCGGGCTTCCAGGGCGAAGACTCCTAAGCCCTAGTGACCCGGGCCTCCACAGCTCCTCTGGAGGGGTCACGGGTTCCCAGGTGAAGATTCATCGTTTCATCTAGTCTGCCTCCCGTCCGTCTCCCTCCGGCGGTCGGCCCAAGGATCCACTTCCGGATTGGTCAATCACAACATTTGGTTCTACTTTGAACAACATTGCATGGACGGAATCTTCTGTTTTTACCTTGATTGATGCAAACGGGGATCTTCTGGGGATACATGTTGTATCCATAATCCATTTTGGATCAGTTGATTACCTTCAGAAAAAGTACGGTAATGAATATGATAGATGAAAATGTTGTAAACGGGGCTTCACGAAGGGGCTCTTAAAGATGTCTTGTTCCTTCGTCGTGCGACACCTAGTCTCAGGGCCTGCACTTTATGCCCCCCCCCCCCCAGGCTCTGGGTGATGACACCTGTGGGTGGAGCTAAAGTCAGGGGGGGGGGGGGGGACAAGCGCGGCACGCTGACCGGGACCTAGCGGAGCAGATGACCTGGCAAGTCCCTGTAAGTTGTTTTTTTTGTTCCTCAGATGGCACTTGAGGCAGGAGCAGAGCAGCGAAAATGGCAGGGCTTGGTAGAAGAGACTTCAACGCCTAGGCCCGGGACCTTACCCTGTCTTTATCTGCATACAGTGAATCATTCACTGATGGAGTTGAGATAGATGTTTGAATGACAAAGAGATAAAGCTATCCAGATTTGATATATATATTATTTTATTGCTATAGATTTGTTGGTGTAAAAAAAATAGTCTGCATTCTCTCCCTCTCTTTCTTGTTCTTCCAAGTTAATGATAGTGTACAGGAGAATTCACAGCTTCGTAAGAATCTTGACAGGAGCCACGAGATGAACACTTTTGCTATGGCTCCTGGAACTGACCCGAGACCTTCATCTCATTTCACATAGGCCACCTGAGGCTGCAGGGTTTGAATGGTGACTTAGAGGTGAAAGGTTCTGTAAATCTGCAATCATTCCCCTGAGCTGTCCACTCCTCAGCGGAGCTCTGTACTTAGTTATATTTGCTTTATTATAAATCGCAGATTGTTAGGGGAAAATAGATGGGGGATGTGTACATGAGCTTTTTTGACACAGGTCCCTTCTTCAGGTGTGATGGCATCTGAAGAAGGGAAAGATATAATCTCACTATCTCATGCACACCATCATATTTGAATAATTCTTATGTTGTCACTGACTGGAATAAATCTGTTTGAAAGTACGGCACATTTTTGCTTTATTTTCAAAGAAATATAGAATCTGATGACAGATAAGAAATATAAGGTGCAGCCAGTCTGCCCATGCCCTGGCACAATGCCATAGTCGGGGGTCAACCGTAAGGGTTGCAGGGTCTTGGGTGAATCTCACACACACACACACACACACACACACACACACACACACACACACACAAGCACTGGTTTGCCTGCAACTGCTTCCTCTTCCTCCTGACCAGTGGGCCAACAACACTGCCTCTTCCTCTGGGTCAGGCCAATAGATGGCCAATGACATTGCCTCTTGGAAAACACATAGGCCAACATAGTGCCAATGATGTCTCTTCCTCTGGCTGGGCACATGTATGCCAAAGATTCTGCCTTTTCCTTCGCGTGAACCTGTATGTGTGGGGCACCCCAAAAGCACAGGGACAAAAGCAGTCACCCCAGTTTTCTCCCCCGCCTTGCCCCACCACTAGATGCCTGCCCTATCCATAGTTCCCATTTGCTCTATCTCTCTCTATGCTTTTCATAAGTGAAGTTGTCCAGACTGGTGATAATTAAATAGTTGGTTTTTTTTTCAAAACAAGGCTTGAGATTGTTGGAATACGATGGCCATGATTTAGTATTGTTCAGAATCCGTATAATGGTTGTGTGGCTTTGGTCGCCTCCAGTTTATTAAAATCTTTGTGTTGGTCTGGACTTTTGAGAGCCTGCTTTGTGATGGGTGCAGCAGAGCCATGAGAAATATCATGCAATATGCAGAGAGTAGTGAATGTGTTGAATGAACTGAGCACAGTGTGTGTGTGAAAGGAGAACGGAGCAAGGACAAAGGCAGATTCAGTAATGATCATAACCGTGCCGAGGTTCCCAAGGGAAATGACATTATCATGCTACTGTTTCTTTTTCTACTGCTGCTCACTATTGACTTGTAAATGTTTGTTTTCTAAACCAGATGTTAGTTTTCCCATTATGTGTCATTTGAGACCTTGAAAAAGAGAACGCAGTATTTAAATAATACAGATTTGAAGGGGAAAAAAAAAAGAAGTAAGAATGAATTTGAGAAATACAGATATATATGCATCTTATGAAATTCAGTGTTAGGTTGATTATTCAGCATCACTGCTGCTTAGGTAGCTAGAAACAGACTTTTGATCTCTACCGCAATCCACAGTTGAAGGAAGAAGATTGCTTAGCACACTGATGAAATAACAGAAGCTGTGAAGTGGAAGCCAGCTGAGATGAAATGATGATGAGCATCAGCAGAGATTACAGAAAAGAGAAAAAAAACAAAACAGAACAAAAAAAGGCATTGGGAGAAAAGATCTGCGAAGAGGGAGGGGCACGTGCCTCTTGTGCAGAGGTTTCATGAATAATGTAGTACACTGACTGGAAGGTTTGGCTTTATAACAAGAAACTATTGACTCAGAAAAAGTGACCTCCAAGGTGTAGTTATTCTTAATGGTGATTATATCCCTCTGCTGGCTGCTGTTTTAGCTTATGGGTCAATAGTTTCTCAGCGTAAGCCTCAATTCAGATAGATGGTGAGATGATACAGTTCATTGATTGATTGCTTTTGAACAAATTGGAGCCAGTGTTTGAAGTTGATAAGGAGTGGAGCAGGGGGAATGGGGGTTGGAAATGCAAGAAAAACATTTTATTGCAAAAATAAATATAAATACTTTGGAAAAAAATCTGAAATATCAATTTGTGGAAATGTTGGCACACACTATCCTTGTTGGTGTACATTTTTTTGGCATAGGGGAACTAAGCAATAGTCTTGGACAAGGGAATTTGCTGGCAGTTAATGTACTGTCTAGAGAGAGTTTAACTCAGGCAAGGCATTACCTAGCAATAAATGCGCTGCCCAGAGGGGATGATTAGTATTACAAGCTTGTTTGTTTTTGGATGAAGGTTTTTAATTCATGGTAGTTTTTTTTTTAAAGCAGGAAGTTAGATTAACTTTCCTGTAAATTCAGTAAAGGAAAGCATTTCTAAGGGGTTGATTATTGTGCTCTTACCAGTCACATCACTGAAATTCTAATTTAGTTTTCTATTTGCTTATGATATTGAGTAGATTTCCAATGAGATATGCAATTAGGACCTTGGTCTTCTTTTTGTGCGCCTAACAGCGGCCTTTGTAACAGTTGTACAGTGTGTAGCCCCGACCAATAGGGAAAGGAATGATTTTATTCAACATTCAGAGAATATTTACCATTGACTGTTTGACATCTAATGATAGGCATAATGGATGTCTCAGGAATGTGGACTCAGTTCAACTGTGGAAACAAAGAGCAAAATATGGGTTCATTTCTTAATTGGGTTTTGACTGTTAAAATGAGAAACATAATCTCATTCTTGATTATATTGTCATTATAATATGGCCCATGGTAAATCTAGTACTTTTACATAGTAAAATGAATTAGAGAGCTTTATAAAAAATAAAGTTTGTCATTAATAGAACTCAAACATATTGAAAAATAAGACATTTTAATCTTAAATCATAAATAGCCTGTTGTCTTTGAGGTACATATTTTGGACAGCATTGCCAAGTACAGGTAGCATGGTGTTGAAGATATCTAATGATTTAGATTTTGAAGTGATCACTTGAGATAGGTCTGTCTTTGCTAATGGATAGATTCAAATATATCGGGACAGTTTGTATTTCAAGAATAGAGGGCACATAATGAACTGGGAAAAGTTAAATCAGCCGAAAAGATGCACATCTCTAGCAGGATTAAATTTGTCCTGTAGAAATTATGGAAACCCCCCGAAAAAATGTGAATGGAGAGAATTGATCTTTGAAGGCCTATTCTGGAGAAATCTTGGGGGTGTATAAACAGAACCAAAAAGATACTAGTGGTACTACAATGAAAGGAAGTTGACAAGTGCTTTATTCAGTTATTCCAATTACATTTGACTGGGTATCGAGGAAGGTCTCTGATAGCCTCCCACTCATTGTCCATTTCTTAGAGCCTCTCTATTGAAATGTGGGTTAACACTACTTGAAAACTAGTTTTCATTCCTGCTTGTAATTCAGTGTACCCTGAACTGTGAATTGCCCAGTTTTACTTTTTGTCCTGGATTGTTTTTCTCCACACCTGATCTTCTAGCCTAGTTCGATCCCATTACAATTTTGCTCACTGACGTGTATGACAGGCATGGTCCAAAGTTGAATGACTGATCTTATATTTCTGTCGACTAGGGTTTTTTTTTTTCTTGATTAGGCTCTCACCCTTCTCCCCCTATTTCCGTCTATAACCAGGCCTTTCCCGTGGCAGTCTTTGTTACAGACAGTTGCTCCGTTGGGGAAGATGTTATACAGTTGTGTGCAAAATGTTAACCACCTCTTGCCAAATTGTATGTTTCAATTAATCTGTACATAAACCAAGTTAACACAATTTCTACATAATGCCAATTTAAATATATCTTTCTGCAATTTTTAATGCAAAATGACTATTTGCAGATTTTAACAGATTTAAAAAAAATAAATAAATAAAAAAAGTGAATATGGCATGTGCAAAAGTGTGGACAGCTTTTCAGTTAGTACTGTGTAGCACCACCAGTATAAAATTGCTTGTGAAAAATTAAACATACACAATACTGATCATGAATAACACTACTCAAAAAAGTCTACAAGACCAATTGTCTGACACAAGAAATTCATATTTATTCATAAAGGGGCAAATCTTTAAACTTACGCGAGGGCGCAGATTTGTTTGCGCAACCCGGCGCGAACAAATCTGCTCCTGATTTTATAACATGTGCGCGCTGCCACAGTACGCGCAGGGGGGTGCACAATTGTGCAGCCTGCGCCCGCCGAGCCAAGCAGCCTTCCTCCGTTCCCTCAGAGGCCACTCCGATTTCGGAACTTTTTTTTTTGGTCCCCCCACCTTTCCCTCCCTTCCCCTATCTAACCCACTCCCCAGCCCTAACTAAATAGTCCCCCCCCCACCTTATTTCGTGGAGTTAGGCAGGCGTAACTTGCGTGTGCCGCCGGCTCCCTGACCCAGCACAGGCCTCTGTGCTGGAGCATTCAGCCCCGCCCCCGGACCGCTGCCTCACCTCTAGCCCCACCCATGGACCGCCGCCACGCCCCAGACATGCCCCTGGCCAGCCCCTTATTCGAAGCCCCGGGGCTTATACGCGCGTCCCGGGGCTTGCGCACGCCACCGAGCCTATGCAAGATAGGTTTGGCGCACGCAGGGGGAGCTTGGAGCAGGTTTTTGGGGGTTACATGCGTATCTTACGCGCTTACCACTTTGAAAATCTGCCCCAAACTAAATATTGGACTGTGATAATATGGTGTTCCTCCTGGGTATGATGTCAACTGCCCTGACAAGGCCCTTGTTTCACCAGTAGTGATTTCCTCAGGGGGAACTCCTAACATAAAGAATACCCGAAAATCTTTCATGGGCTCCTCGCCTAAAAAAAAAGAGGACGGGAGGAGCCAAAGACATGTGCATACTTTCTCGATTGGGTTGTTTAGTAGTCAGAATTTACTGTGAATACGAAAAACTCAAAGCCACCTATGAAAAGAAGCAGGATTAGCTAATTGTGTGGTCGATTATATGTAGGAGAGACTAGTACACTTGTGAAGGTGTCATGGGCTAATGAACTCAAAAGCCCTGGATGTTTGTGACAACCAGAACTGAGATGTTTATATCAGCAAGGGAAAAATAATGAAAAAACAAATTTGCCTGCGCTGGTCCATGCTGGTTGATCTTTTATACCATATGTATTAATATGAAAGTGTTCATTTATTTTAATTTTAATTGTCTACAATAGCTATTAAAGATTGATTTTTTAATAGTCATGTTATCATTTACATTAGTGCGCTTTTCTCTCATTCCTTCAGAATATTTTTTGTTGCCTGTTTGTTGAGCACTTTGTATGTCCAATATATTGCCTGGTATTTTGTATCTATTTATCTATCTATCTATATCCATATCTATCTATCTATCTATCTATCTATCTATATAAATCTATTTATATATCTATCTACCTTTCTGTATTTATATATATATATATATATATATATATATATACACACACACACACACACACACATATATATATATATATATATATATATATATATATTTTGAATTTGGATATTTTGAAATGGTTTTATTTCTTCTCTTGTAGTCTTATCAGCTCAGCTTTTTTTTGATTTCTGCAGATTGGCAGCTTGGTGGAATCTGAGCTGATCAGAAGGTTGCTGTAGCCACATTTTAGTGGGGTAATGGAGATGGGTTGTCCGGCTCTACTAATGCATTTATGTTTCATAAAAACTTTTTGAAATTATGCCCTCGTGTGTGTTAATTCTTTTGGAAAACCTATCAGGTGAATTTTCAGAGGAATGTAACATACGCTCAGAGCAATTTTCAAAAGCCATTTGCATGTAAAGTGCACTTATGAGAATAAATCCTATGGCCAATTCAATGGCATATATTGTAGCAATTCTCAAAAACCCACATACTCGAGTAAAGTGCATTTATTTATTTATTTATTTGTTTGTTTTATATACCAATATTCATCCAGGATATCACATCGGTTCACAGCATAACAAAAACTAACGCATGTAGGGCGTTTTACATAGAACAAGGAAGGGTAGAATGGACATCATGAACGGCAACTATAAACGACAACTAGGGGAGCAGAAGAATATATATATATATATATATATATATATATATATCACTATATACAGAAGAACTATGTACAGGGGTTAAAAGCATTGAACTGCAAAATTATTTATATTACATGCAACAAATGTGGAATGCTAAAGCTAGGTGTGGTATAATTTGCTGGAAGGATATCCAAGGGAGAGAAAGTGTATCAATAGCAAAAATAAGAAAAAGATAAAGTGGATTCGGGTGAGTAGGCAGATGGGTCTGAGTTGGTCGGGAAGAGAGCATTTGGGGGACAGATGACGTGAAAGGGGGAAGTGCATGCTAATTGGGGTTAGGTGTCGGCTTTTGTGAACAGCCAGGTCTTTAGTTTTTGTTTGAATGTTTTATGGCAGTCCTCCTGGCGTAGCTCTACAGGCATTGTGGTCCAAAGGGCAGGACCAGCTACTGAGAGCGCACATGCTCTAGTGGAGGCCAGGTTGGTGACTTTGGGTGAGGGGGTCTGAATGGTGGCGAGGTATTGTTGTCTAGTGGGTTTGGAGGCTTGGCGGAAGCTAAGGGAGTCGTTATGCCAATTCATCTCTGGATTGTACAGTGCTTTGTGGATGATAGAGAGAGTCTTATATTGAATGCGGGAAGCAATTGCGAGCCAGTGTAGTTCCTTTAATACGGGTGTTATGTGTACGTTTCTGTGTGTGTTGGTGAGGATCCGGGCGGCTGTGTTTTGTAGTATTTGTAAAGGATCGATAGAGTTTTTAGGTAGGCCTAGGAGGAGTGAGTTACAGTAATCAAGTTTGGAGAATAAGGTTGTTTGAAGTACTGTACGGAAGTCTGGGGGGTGGAGTAAGGGTTTCAGTTTTTTTAGTGTGTGAAGTTTAAAGAAACAGTCTTTCAGTGTGTTGGACAAATGGGATTAAATGAGATTTGGGGAGAGGCAGGGGGTTAGTGTTAGGATGACTTTGGGGTGAGATAAGCATGATTTCAGTTTTCGCAGTGTTCAGGGCAAGGTGAATAGTGGTTAGGAGTTTGTTGATTGAGTGGAGTGTGGAAGACCAGATGTTCATAGCACTTGGGAGCGTATCAGGAATGGGAATAAGTATCTGCACGTCATCAGCATATATATATATAATGGGAAAGCTTGAGGCTGGATAGGAGATGGCAGAGGGGAAGGATGTAAATGTTAAAGAGGGTGGAGGATAGTGAGGAGCCTTGGGGAACTCCTTGATCAAGGGGAACAGCTTTGGACTCGTGGTTACCTAGTTTGATTTTAAAGTTTCGATTGATGAGATAGGACTTGAACCAGTCAAGGGCGACACCAGTGATTCCAATTTCAGTTAGACGTTGTAGGAGGATATTGTGGCTGATGGTATCAAATGCTGCTGAGATGTCTAGAAAGACTAGGATGTAGGATTGCCCTTTGTCAAGGCTTTTAATAAGTTGGTCGGAGAGGGAGAGGAGGAGGGTCTCCGTGCTGTGGAATTTCCGGAAACCATACTGTGATGGGGCAAGGATTTGATTGTCCTCAAGATATTCTGTGAGCTGTTTGTTGATTATTCAAATCCATTGATTGTGTGTAAAATCCATTTTTAAGTATGTAAATGCTTTTGAAAATCTGGCCCTATGTGCACCGAAAAGCAAGTGGAATTGTACGCGTAGATTTGCCAGGATCGTTTTCAAAGCATTTTTATGTGTGTAAGTCCACTTTGAAAATGTTTGCAACTTACGCGCAAGTTACAGATTTAAGTCCATGGAAGGTAATTTTTTTAAACCGCCACAGGAGTGCAAATTTCATGGGTACTTTTTACCTGCAAACTTTGCACCAGTTTTTGAAGGGAAAATTTTCCTTTTGAAATTTGTCTAAGAAAAGGTTTCTGCACAAATCTGCACTTGATTTTTGTGTGGATTCTTTTTTATGGGGAAAGTTCGTACATACTTTTGAAAATGTAAAAACATGTGTGTGTGTGTGTGTGTGTCGCTGCAGACCTCTGCCCACCCTGGCACCTGGGAATGCCTCCTTTGAACGCTGCTAACATTTTGCATGTAGTGGTACCAGGTGCTTAATTTTACCCGCACAAAGGGTGGACAATTTTTAAAGACCCTGTTTCCATGACTGTTTATTCATGCTGAAGTTATCCTGTCTTCATATGTTTCTTCCTGTTTATTCAACGTTGTCCTGCATTCACAGTGTCCTACTTCCACAGCAGCCTTTCTGTTTCTGTTTCTGTTTGCTCTTGCTGCGCTCATGCTTTTATTCTGCAGTTTCTTTTTTTCAGTTTTACTACTAACTGGTGGTCAGCTGGCATGTTCACTGATTCTGCTGGCTCTAAGAACATAAGAACATAAGAAATTGCCATGCTGGGTCAGACCAAGGGTCCATCAAGCCCAGCATTCTGTTTCCAACAGAGCCAAAACCAGGCCACAAGAACCTGGCAATTACCCAAACACTAAGAAGATCCCATGCTACTGATGCAATTAATAGCAGTGGCTATTCCCTAAGTAAAATTGATTAATAGCCATTAATGGACTTCTCCTCCAAGAACTTATCCAAACCTTTTTTGATCCCGGCTACACTAACTGCACTAACCACATCCTCTGGCAACAAATTCCAGAGCTTTATTGTGCGTTGAGTGAAAAAGAATTTTCTCTGATTAGTCTTAAATGTGCTACTTGCTAACTTCATGGAATGCCCCCTAGTCCTTCTATTATTCGAAAGTGAAAATAACCGAGTCACATCTACTCGTTCAAGACCTCTCATGATCTTAAAGACCTCTATCATGTCCCCCCTCAGCCGTCTCTTCTCCAAGCTGAACAGCCCTAATCTCTTCAGCCTTTCCTCATAGGGGAGCTGTTCCATCCCCTTTATCATTTTGGTTGCCCTTCTCTGTACCTTCTCCATTGCAACTAAAGTGTTAGGGATAGATTTAAAAAAAATATATGTGCGCACGTCCATATGCACACGCTACCCGGTGCGCACACATGGACGCAAGGGTGGGGGGTAGAATTTAGCTAATTTGCCTGGCGACGAGATCAGGGCTCCCCCAGTTCCCTCCTAACCTTCCTTCCCCTTCCCCTCTCCTACCCACCCCCTATCCCTATCCTAGGTACCCCCAATTTTTAAATTTACCCTTTGCTCTTCCAAAGGAGGATGCTGGCGATACCCCAGCTTGGCGGCAAATGGCTGCTGTCCTGGCCACTGCCAGCCTCGCCCTGCCCCCCCCCGGACTGCCCCTCCCCACCCCTTTGCCGAGGCCCGGCTCTTGTGCGCATAATAGGGGTTATGTGGCCGGGCCCCTTTTAAAATGCGCGTGGTGTGGGCAAGGCCCGGCCGTGCGCGTGACCCCTGTTTTTTACGCGCTCAGACCATTTAAAATCGGGCCGTTAACCTTGGACTTGGAAGCTGAGGTTCCTGAATGTTTTTCCTCAGATGTTTTCAGTCATCTCTGGTCAGCTCTGTGGCCCAGAAATAAGGACAGTTTGCTGTTGTCTCCAGTTTATGTACAGTAAGATTTTGTTTATTTGTTTTGCCTGTTAATAAAGTTTGGAGTTGAAGAAGCAGCATCCCCTGTCTGCGAGTAAGGACTGAGTTTAGCAAGGACTGAGTTAAGCTATATCTGTTTAAGTTGCGCATAGGGAACACACAGTGGAGACAGTATAGAAGCGACTTTGAACTTGTCCTTGAAAGGACCGATTTTTGTTGTCCTTTCATTTCTGTCTTGAAATTTTTTTTCATTCTAAATTTTCATGTTACAGTGATTGTAAAAAAAAAAATCTCCCACTCTCCATACTTGGGAACTTTTGATTTCCAGTCCTCTGGAGATTGTTGTAGATTGGAGCAGGATGCACAAACTTTAACCTCTTTCACACACACATATACAGGTACTCTCTCACACACGCACACACATGTGCGCAGGCATTCTCTCTCATAGACACACACATACACACAAACACCCTTCTCATATATACACATACATACACACACAAATACCCTTCTCATATACACACACACACACACCAAACTCTCATACACAAACACACCCCACCATCCTCTCATATATACACACGTACATACATACAGCCCCACCCCCACCACCACTACCCTTTCATACACATACACACACTCACTCCCACACATACACTCATACATACACTCCCATACTTCCTCTCATACAAACACCCCCCCTCTCATAAAGACATACACCCACGCTTTCATATACACACATATATATACACCCCCACCCTCTCATACACACTCACAAAGTCACTCTCACAGGGCAAGTCTCTTTCACACACACATTTTGGACCTTTTCTCTGGGTGCACAGCAAGGCCTCTTCTGCCACTGATTGTGGGGGGGGGGGGGGGGGGGGGCTGGCCAGTCTCCTTTCACTTTGCCTTCTCAGGCCCCCAAACTCCTTTACCCTCCATTATCTCTCCACTTCCCTGCTAGGCTCAACCCCTTCCACTCTATCTCCACTTCCAGAGTTTGACCCCTTTCTCGGTACTGCCCCTCAGACAAGCTCCCTCTATCCCTCTCACACTAACAGGCTCCTCCTCTCTCGTGCACATGCACTCCTTCATACAGGCTTCCTCTCTCTCTCGTACACCCCTGCCCCCCCCCCCCCCACACACACACAGGCTCCCTTTCTCTCTCATGCATACACCTTCACACAGGCTACCTATCTTTCTTTCTTACACACACCCTGCACACTGGCTCCCTCTCTCTCACACAGACACACACACACCCCTACACATAGGTTCCCTCTCTCTCTTCTCACACACACACAGGCTCCCTCTTTCTCATGCACATACGTACCCCCTCATACAGGCTCCCTCTCTCTCTTTTGCACACACACATACACCCTCACCTAGGCTCCTTTTCTCTCCCATGCATACACCCTCATACAGGCTACCTATCTCTTTCGTTCTCTCTCTCTCTCTCTGTCTCTCTCACACACACACACACACACACACACACACACATCCCTTCACACAAGCTCCTTCTCTCACAAACACCCTCACTCCCTCATATATACACATTGCCTTTTTCAAGCACACCAGCTTCCATTCTCTCACACACATACACATTTCTTCACAATCTCCTCACAAAGACTCCCAGTCTGTGGCAAACACATACACACAACAGACACACACACACAACCCTCATTCATGTGCTCCCATACACACACACACACACCCACACACCGGCTTGCAGTCTTAAATACATACCTCTACACACAGCCTCTCAGTCTCTCACACAACCACCACACACAGAATCACTGGGGCCTGCTTTGCTTGCGGCATGCTGGGACTTGCACCTCCGTCTTCATCACGACGTGGAAAGCTGGGGCTTCCTTTCTCTTCGCTGCTGTGCGGCAAGCTGTGGCCTCATTTGTCTTCGCCGCGACATGACATGCTGGGACCTCCTTGATCTTCATTGCGACGCGGCACGCCTGGGCCTCCTTCCTCTTCGCCACAAACAGGTTGGGGTCTGCTCCTAATTCTGTGCAGAAACTGGAATTTCTGGGCCGGGGAGGATTCTGTGCTCAACCGTAGCGCAG
Source organism: Rhinatrema bivittatum (assembly GCF_901001135.1). Taxonomy (NCBI): domain Eukaryota; kingdom Metazoa; phylum Chordata; class Amphibia; order Gymnophiona; family Rhinatrematidae; genus Rhinatrema; species Rhinatrema bivittatum. Next base: position 449,381,089 of record NC_042615.1, on the reverse strand, counting down.
AATCCCCCCAGGACTAACAGTTTGCTTGAATGAAGGGTTAGGTAGCTGTGCAGGAAGGTTTCAGGGGGCAATTTTGCCTCCTTAAATCTTGCCGCCTGAAGCAGCCGCCTCACCCTGCCTCATTATAGAACCACCCCTGCTGCCATGTCTAGCCAAATATGGTTTGTCTAGCCCACCACAGCTTAATAAATATTTGAGTTCTTATGTCTTGTACGGAGGTGCAAGTCCCAGCATGCCGCAGATTAAATTGCAGATGAAATTTCATGTGGATAAGTGCAAGGTGATGCATATAGGGAAAAATAACCCTTGCTGTAGTTACACAGTGTTAGGTTCCATATTAGGAACTACCACCCAGGAAAAAGATCTAGGCGTCATAGTGGATAACACATTGAAATCGTCAGTTCAGTGTGCTGCAGCAGTCAAAAAAGCAAACAGAATGTTAGGAATTAATAGGAAGGGAATGGTTAATAAAATGGAAAATGTCATAATGCCTCTATATCGCTCCATGGTGAGACCACACCTTGAATACTGTGTACAATTCTGGTCGCCGCATCTCAAAAAAGATATAATTGTAATAGAGAAGGTACAGAGAAGGGCGACCAAAATGATAAAGGGGATAGAACAGCTCCCCTGTGAGAAAAGGCTGAAGAGGTTAGGGCTGTTCAGCTTGGAGAAGAGACGGCTGAGGGAGGATATGATAGAGGTCTTTAAGATCATGTGAGGTTTTGAACGAGTAGATGTGAAGCGATTATTTACACTTTCGAATAATAGAAGGACTAGGGGGCATTCCATGAAGTTAGCAAGTAGCACACTTAAGACTAATCGGAGAAAATTATTTTTCACTCAACGTACAATAAAGCACTGGAATTTGTTGCCAGAGGATGTGGTTAGTGCAATTAGTGTAGCTGGGTTCAAAAAAGGTTTGGATAAGTTCTTGGAGGAGAAGTCCATTAATGGCTATTAATCAAGTTTACTTAGGGAATGGCCACTGCTATTAATTGCATCAGTAGCATGGGAACATTCTTAGTGTTTGGGTAATTGCCAGGTTCTTGTGGCCTGGTTTGACCTCTGTTGGAAACAGGATGCTGGGCTTGATGGACCCTTGGTCTGATCCAGCATGGGAATTTCTTATGTTCTTATGTTCTTATCCCATCTAATTAACACAATTATAAAATAAAGAATCCTTAAGTTTATTTGTGTTTCATGCCAGTAAAGGGCTATAAATGCTAATAGTGTTAAACATGCAATGGTGCTCATTGGGTAAAACAGTTATAAAATGGCAAAATAATTGTACCATAATGTGTAAGGGAAAATAATTGTTAGGTTCTGCAGTTGCTGTGGTTTATTTTTATGCAATACTGTGAATTTAGTAAACATACCCATACATTTATTTGACAGTAATAACCACAGTGTATCTTATCAGATAATTAACTTTCACAAACATAATAACAAGACTACTGAGCTGCAGTGATAGTTATAATAACTTATTTGTTTAGTTGCTAGCACCCTAAAAAGACCAGAAATATTGAATCCTGACCTGCCAATATAGGAAAGTGTTGGTCATGGTTTATATAGCCTGCTTTCTTGAAGGAAAACATTTTGGGAATCACTGCAATAGCATATGCACGAGAAGGCTATTTCAGTGTTCAGACTCAGTATTTTAAATTATGTTATCAGGTACAAACTTAAAGTTGAATTTTCAAAACATTGCATGCGTGAGTAACCGCCACACACACATTCCATAAGCTTTCGTGCGCACATAAACGTTTGAAAGGGGCCGTTCCGGGGCAGGGCCAACTTGCTGTTTTAAAAGGCACACCTATACGTTTGCACCCTCACTCATGTAAATTTACCCCTACTAATTATCTGGTGTAGTTAATAAATGTGTTTATTGAGAACCAACCGGAGGCAGTTTTATTTATTTTTATTTATTTAAAATCTTTTCTATACCGTCGTTAAGTGGGTGCCATCACAACGGTTTACAATAGGGCACAAAAACTATATGTTAAATACAGTATCTGGAATTCTAAACTCATAAACAGGTGCCGTTAATTTACTGAAGAACCAGGAATGTCTCTATGAGGGGCAGGAGGACTGGGTAAACTGGTGGACTTGTTTGTAGAACTGGTAATCTCATTGATGAATGTTATAAAATATGCCAGCGTAGGCGGTAATTGTTAGCAGGTACGTGGATGCACATATTTGTTGGTGCCGCACCGAGGGATGCGGTCATTTTATGTGCGAGCATGTTATGAAATAGCCTGAGTATGAATGGATGCGCGCCTCTTCTAAGGCATAAGTGGGTGGATTTTAATAGACAAGCGGCAACGCCATTACCAGTTTTTCCAGTTCATTCTCAATTAGCCCAGATAAGGGCTAAGATTTCCAAGCCCCCCCCCTGCCCCCAGTATAAAAGCCTCCCTTCTCCCCTGTTAGCCCCATTCCTTAAAACCCTGCTGATCTATTTATCTGTTTTATTACTTGCACGTCCTCCATAGCAGAAGTAAAGTTATGCGGTGGGAGACCCCACGCCCCCCTGTGCGCGGATTAACACAATTTGAAATCCAAGTACGCCCATGGCCAACCAGACCATGCCCACACTCCGCCGATTTTTTGGAACTTTTCATGTGTGCACAGTGCAAGATATACACGTACTTGGGCGGCTTTTAAAATCCTCTTGGCATGTGCCAGCCTGACATTTTTGTGTATATCTCAGTTTTTGTTTTTTTTTTTTCCTTTTTTTTGTTATTACAAGCTTTATTAGATCCGTAGGAAAGAAATTACAAACAATGAGGAGAGCGTATACATATACAAGATCGTAGCATAGAATACTCCTCGTAAGCAAGAAAACAAAAGAACACACAGTATAACATCTCCACATCAACATTCAGTGGAGGTACTCCAGCTGAGTGAACATGAACCCAAGCTGTCTACATAAATCAAACCATATGTAATGCCAGATCCCATCGGAAAACATATATATCTAAAAAGCTTTTAACTTCCGGTTGTAAACAAGTCCCCCTCCCTATTTCCTACCCCAACCCCAAACCCATCCCAACACACAATGAAAATATAGCAAGCCCAGGAGAAATCCCAGCATGTACTATCCCAAAGCAGCTCTATTCACTCTGCACCCAGTCCCTATAGGGCTGCCAGATATGCACAAATTTCCCATAGGTTTTATGGAGTCGAGCTGTTATATCCGCCAACATATAAATTTTATGCATCTTAGTGTACACCCCTCCCATAATAGGGGAACTGCTATCTTTCCATGTCTGGGCTACATGAAGGTGGGCCGCCGTAAGAATAAAGGAAGCCAACCTGTTACCGTGCGTCCCAACCAAGGGTAAGAATTGACCCAGTAATGCCTGACCGGGAGTGAGTGTAATGTTCATCTTAAAAAGAATTCCAAGCCATCTCTCCACATCCCTCCAAAATCCCCGAATCCGCGGGCATCCCCACCACATATGAAAATAGTCCCCCTTTTGTGCGCAGCCCCGCCAACAAAGATCCGAGGCGGATGCTTTAACCAAATGTAGATGTACAGGGCTATAATGCCATCGATAAAGCAATTTGTATGCGTTTTCAATCATAGAAACTGCAATCAATCCCTTCCCCAGTTGGCCAAAAATCGTTTCCCATTCCTTCTGATTGAAGGAACACTGAGGATCCCTTTCCCAAGCCCTCATCTGAGTAGTACGACCAAAGGGAGCAGAACCCAAGAGCGAGTATACTTGGGAGAGCAATTTAATTCCCTGGTCAGCCTTCAGACACAGCTCCTCAAAAGCAGATTTGCCACGGCCAAGCGAATTGCCCAGGGAATAAGCCTGAGCGAAATGCCTCAATTGCATATATGCCAGCATATCCACAGCAGAGAGATGAAACTGCTCCTGTAGCTCTGAAAAAGGGACTAAATTCGCCCCTCGCCACAAGTCGCCCCATCTAACAATGCCCAGGCTTTTCCACCTTTGGAATGCCGGATTGGTGAACCCCGCGGGGAACTTCTTATTGTCATACAGGTAAGTGCTCCAAAAAAACTCACAAGGACCTACCAACAAGTGCTTCTTACCATGCCAGAGTTTCAGAATATGGAGCATAGAAGGTGGCAAGAGGTCCTCCACAACATTACCCCATGCATGTTTGGACTGCCATACATAACTGGTAATGGGGACCGACCCTACCAACTGCTGACTGAAAGCCAACCAGGGTTTAACATCTTGTGTTCGGTGCCATTCCACCAATAGTTTAAACTTGGCCGCCAGATAGTAGCGATCTAGATTAGGGACCCCCAACCCGCCTTGATTGCGAAATTGATAAAGTGTTGTGCGGGCCACTCGTGGTCTCCCCCGACCCCAGATATAAGTCATAAGCTGTTTTTGCCATGTAGCCAACACTACCTTGGGCACCGGGACTGGGAGAGATTGAAATAAATATAATAACTTGGGCAAAACCATCATTTTTACTGCAGCAATCCTGCCCATCCAGGAAATTCGGTAGCGGTTCCATTCCTCCAAATCAAGAAGGATTTTAGACCATAAAGCATCATAATTGAGGGTAAACATATTATTACCGGCACTAATATAAAAGCCTAAATACTTAAGATGGCTTCGTGCCCATTTAAACTTAAAACGGGCACGCAACTGAGCAGCCATACTGGGAGGTAAGGTGAGGTCAAGGATCTCCGATTTTTCAAGGTTAATACGAAAGCCAGATACCTTACTGAATCGGTCCATCTCAGCTAAAAGGTTGGGCAAAGAAACCAAGGGATCAGTTAACGTCAGCATGATATCATCCGCGAATAAGGATACCTTCGAGGTAAACTGGCCCACCGTCACCCCCTGTATAGCCGAGTTCTGCCGGATGGAAATAGCCAAAGGCTCAAGAAAAAGAGCGAATAATAGGGGTGAGAGGGGACATCCCTGACGGGTACCCCGGGACACTGAAAATACATCCGAGTACCCCCCATTAACTTTTACACATGCACTAGGACTGCTATACAATTGCTTCAACCACTGTGTGAACTGGGGCCCAAACTTCAGTTTCCGGAGAATAGCAAAAAGATACGGCCAGTGCACCAAGTCGAACGCCTTCTTAGCATCGATCGACAGCGCCAATGATGGTATGGCCTGCTTTTTAACCCACCACATGATATCTAATATTTTCTGAATATTGTCACTTGCCTGTCGGCCCGGAATAAAGCCAGCCTGATCCACATGGATCAAGGAGGCAATAAAACCCCTCAACCTGTTAGCCAAAATCTTAGCCAGGATCTTGAGATCTACATTGATCAGCGAGATGGGTCTGTACGAGCCACACAACGTCGGATCTCGCCCCGGCTTAGCCAGGACCGTAATCCCCGCCATGTTAGCCAAAGAAGACAAAGGTACCCCTTCCCTCAAAGCCTTGTAGTAGCGGGCCAGAACGGGCGCCAGAACCGGGGCAAAGGCCTGATAAAATCTACCGGTGTACCCATCCAACCCTGGTGACTTGCCGGGTTTCAGTGCCTTTATGGTAGCTAGAATTTCCAACTCTGATATGTCTTTATCTAAAATAAATTGTTGGGCCGGGGTAAGCTCAGGCAGGGGAAGCGCATCCAAATAACAGGAGATCTTACTGTTATCAATAGAATTATCAGGAGCGTAGAGAGCTGCATAGAATTGCTGAAAACACTGTCTAATGGAGGCATTGTCCAGCACCGTCGCCCCCTCCGGTTGTTTTACCTTCAAAATAATGGATTGTGCCTGACGTTTCTTTAACGCATGAGCTAAAAGCTTCCCTGCCCTATTTCCCCCTTCGAAATAGCATTGCCGCATTAAATCTAAATGATAGGCAATGGAGTCCATATCTAAAGACTCTATTTGGCGCTTGAGAGCTGCAATCCTCGCGTACGGAAGCTGAGAGGGACCCCTCTGTTTATGTGTCTGTTCCAGATCTCTGAGCTGTGTAAGCAATTGCGTTCTAGCTCGCTCCCTCTGCCGTTTCAGATAAGCCGCCCTGGAGATAAATTTGCCTCGCAGAACTACTTTTAAACAGTCCCATACAGTTGTGCCCTGCACGTCCCCCGTATCATTGATGTCCAAATAGTCCCGGATATCCTCCTGTATCTGGGCTATAAAATTATCATCCTTTAATAGGGAGTCATTCAGTCTCCAATATTTACGCCCTGAATCCTCCCCCCGTATGCGGATAGTGAACCAAATGGGCGCATGGTCGGACCATATAATAGGCTCCATGTCCGCAGTGGCCACCCTAGACATCAGGCCCTTACTACAAAAAAACATATCCAATCTAGAATAGCAGTCATGGGGTCTAGAGTAGAAAGTATAATCGCGCCCAGATGGACAACGAACCCTCCAGACGTCCACCAAGGCTTGCGCAGCAACCAGTGATTTCAGTGCCTGTCGAGCCACCTTGGGATCTGCAGTTCGATTATTGGAAGTATCAAGTCGTGGGTTGCAGGTTAAATTAAAGTCCCCTCCCAATACTACCTGGCCTTCTGTATGACTATCCAAAAACGCATGCAAGGATCGATAAAAAAGATCCTTCTGTCCTTGTGGACCGTAGAGGGAAACCAAAGTAAAAACCTCCTGACCAATAGCAATTTTTACCAGGATATAGCGGCCCGCAGAATCAGCAAGTGACCCGCGTAGTTCGAACTGCAGATCCCTATGGAGCAAAATGCCCACGCCAGCATATTTGTTAGAGGGCCCAGCTGCGGCCCAGAATTGATGCGGATATTTGGTCGATTTCATTAATCCCTGATGCTGTTGTCGCAAATGAGTCTCTTGTAGGTAGACCACATCAGCCCGCATCCGCCCAACTTCCTTAAAAAATAAGCTTCTTTTACGAGGGGTGTTAAGCCCCTTGACGTTCATGGAAACGAACTTTAATGGAGCCATGATTCAAATTGAACCTCGGCGCCCGTTACGGCACCACCCATAGCTCTACCACCGCCGGGGTAGCACATGCCAATAGTTCGCAATATGGCCCATGAAGGGCAGCCATCCCTGGGATGACGCATAGAAAGTGTTAGGATAGGAAATCTATTCCCCTTCCCGCCCCCCCCCCTCCCCCACCCACTAGTATTACCATCTCCTGGGATAACACTCCCCTATCCCAGATATGAATGAGGAGAAAGTTAAGTCACCCACCAAGCCTCACCTCCCCAACCCTTCAGAATGATAAACAAAAAACGCAAAACTTCAGTAGTAAGAACTATAAACTGCAAATAGAACAGGCCCCTAAAGTGTAACCCACTGCAGGAGTCCCATAGTAGATCAAGTCCAGGATACCGCCAGAAGAGGCCGGCCACGGCTATCCACACACAGTCATTCAGGCAGAACTGCTCACCGCCCTTCATGCTGGTTCCTCGCTCAAAACCTCCTGCGCCGGGTTCCGTTGCAGTCGTTTTCTGCCCTTTTGGGCCCTTTGCCAGCGAGGCAGTGGAACCGCAGGTACTGAAGTCGCCGCGTTCCGCTTCTGATCCTCGGGAGGAATATCCACGATGATGTCATGATTCTTCAGTGCTGTAGCTGCTTCCACCACTGTATGAACTCGATGGGTCACCCCTTGCACTTGAAAAGAGAGGCCTCCAGGGTAGAGCCACCGGTAGCGAACACCGGCTGTAATAAGTTTTGACGTGACACAGCGAAAAGCCTGTCGCCTCTTTAATGTTGCTGCAGCCAGGTCAGCATATATGCTAATTTCGTGGCCCTCCCAGGCCCATATCCGCTGCTTACGGGCGATGTTGAGAATCTTCTCCTTCTGTGCATAAGAATGAAAGCAGGCGACTATGTCACGGCTTCTATTCGCAACTTTAGGGCCAAGGGTCCTGTGTGCTCTCTCCAGCCGGACCTCAGGTCTCGTGCCTCCCTCCGGTGCGTCTCCCATATCAAGGAAGAAGCAAGCAATGCGTTCCACCGTGGCTATGCAGTCTGAATAGATGTCAGTCTCAGGAACGCCGCGAATGCGAAGGTTCGCACGACGGCTGCGATTTTCCAAGTCCTCAATTTTATCAGAGAGAGCCTGAGTATAATCATATAATTGTTCATGATCGCGGCGCAGACCATGCCAGCTTTCCCCCTGGGTATCTAACCGCACTTCAGCCTCATAGAGCCTTCGGGTATTCTCTGTTAGCTCCTCCTTAAAATCGGATACGATGGAAGCAATCTCAGTCATAATTTTTTAAGTCCTGCCGCAGCTCGCAAAACCAATTGCGCATTTCAGCTCGAGTGGGGCACTCACTATCATTTTCACTGGCTTCGGTGAGGGTTTCATCCTCTTCCACGAGGGCTGCTTCCGCCGCCATTTTAAATCGGGCGTCCTCCGCACCGTCTCCCCCCTTTTGGTAGGAATATCTTTTCAAGTCCGCGATTTTCCGTTTCGCAGACATCAGCTCCGATCCCCCTGTATATTCCGACAGCGGATAACTGAACTGCAGAGGCTGTAGCAAAGTTTTGCGCTGCTTTTTAGAGCCGGGTAAGACGGAGCTCACAAGCTAGGCTCCGTGCATGGGGAGTGACGTCACTTCCTCCTGCCATATCTCAGTTTTGCCATGCATCAGGCTTTTAAAATTCCCCTTTTAATGTGTATAAATCAGGACTTATGTGGGTAAGGCATACTTGATTTTCTTGCGCAAAATATATTCATGTATATTTCTTAAATAGATGGATAAAGTGCATGTATTCAGTGCATTAATATAGATAATTTCAATGCATCGCATGCATTTACATGTAAGCCGGAAAGCAAATCGGAAGCCGATCCAGTTAGCTGTATAGCGGTAAAGAAAGCGAAGATCAGTTTATGGAAAGCCCTTTATTAGAATTGGCCCGACTCTGGTCGATCTTCACTTTTTTTTATCACTTTATATGTAAGCCTACATACACAAGTATATTGCGGGGTAGGTATATGCATATTTTATAAAATGCATATTTTATAAAATGCTATAGTAAACGTGCATGCAGACACATACAGGCATATATGGTACCATGTGCAGTTGTTTGCAAGTTATCCTGTTAGGTTGTAAGCCCTTTGAGGATAGGGCAGTACCTACAGTACGTGAATATAATTTGCTTTAGAGTGCCAAAAGGTGGAATATAAATCAAAATAAATAAATCAGGGCTTTTGCTTCTTTTCCCACATTCAGCAGGACAGACTGGGCAATTGCTAAATCAGTTGGTCAAAATTCTGGTTTGTGTCTTTTTTTATTTACTTGCCTATGTTGCACCAGGAGGTGGACCATTGGCCTAGTGCAGGATTGGTAGGCTCCCCGATCGTACCCAGAGAGCGCCTGCCACCAGACAGAGGCTAGCTGGAGCTTCGCCACTAGCAACCCTAGGTACCCCCCGGGTTGAGCCCTTGAGTACCCAGGCCGCCTGGTCTTAGGTGGGCCTCGCAGGAGGTGAGCCCACCACAAGCAAGGGTGCGCGGTCGACCCATAGGCTGGAAGTCCTGGGTGCCTGGGAAGGCCAGAAGAGTGTCTCTGAATGTATAGCTAGGATCACGGCCAGGTTCAAGAAAGCGTGGTCAGCCAATGCAAGGTCAGAGCCAATAATCAGTCCATGGATAATCAGGCAAAGCAGAGGTCAAGTTCCAGAAGGCAGTCAGGCGTGGTCGAGATCAGACAGAGGTTAGTTCCAGGCAGCAGTCAGATGTGGTCGTGGAAGCAGGCAGAAGGTCAGAGGCAGGCAGCAGTCAAACGTGGTTGTGGAAACAGGCAGCAGGTCAGAGGCAGGCAGCGGTCAAACGTGGTCAAGGAAAGCCGAGATCAGTATCGAGAAAGTCCGATGGTACTACCTGGGGAGATGAGGAGACAAGAGACGCTGGAACAGAAGGACGCTGAACAGAAGGACGCTGGAACAGAAGGAAGTTGGAACAGAAGGACGCTGGACCAGAAGGATGCTGGAATGAGACTGGAACAAAGACTGGAACACAGACTGGAACACAGAGGCAAACTAGAAACACTCACGGTGTTGGCCCGATTGCCAAGGCAGGGATCAGGGGAATGAGCCCTGCCTTATATATGGCCTGATGGTGACATCATCGGGGAGAGTCAGACCCGGGTTTCCCGTGCTACGGTCTTCAAAAGAAGTGACGTTGACCACGCGCACGCCTAGGGGCGGGGCCGAGGAGCAGGAAGACGCGGAGCCTTGGCGGGAGCTCCACTGTGAGGCCCGGTCGGGCGAAGATGAGCGAGGAGGCCAGGGACGCTGCGAACAGGCTGAGGTTGCAGAGGAGGTGAGCCTGGTGCTGGTGGATGGAGTAGTGAGGTGAGCGGGGCCGGCTGCACTGCGGAAGCGGCTGGGGAGTGTAACAGCCTATAGTTATGAAGAATCAGTGGTAGAAGAGAGTATGTCCATTCCTGGATTTCTCCCAACTTGAACTGTACTGTTCTAACTGCTGAACTATACCTTCACCATCTCCTGTATTTAACATGAATTATCACATACTTGGTGATGTCCACTTTTGATTAGCAACTGGAGTAACTTGTTCTGTAATGTACACATAAGCATGGATACATCAGATGTCTAATTACCTTTTTTTATTTTTTGATATTGTGCATATTTAATGAGCTTCTTATACATGCAATTCCTCTTCTATTCTTTATCCTTGAAGGCAGGGAGGAAGGTCATGTTCCGAGGCTAAGTCCTTGCACAGTCTGACAGCCCCAGGCATGGAATCTCCAATAGGGAAGGAAAGACCTCCAGAGCCCAAGGTCATTAGGGGTGGTGAACCTTTTTGTTGGTGTAAATCTTAGTAAGTACAGGGTAAAGGTTGTGCATTCCAAAATAATCAATCTGGTCACTCTGGATGAGTGTTTCAACTTAAACTGTACCACTTCAGATCTTGGATAGTAATCGTTTGGAACCATACACGTTTGATTCTGTGTCCCACAAGTATTCAGCAAATGTCTCTCTATAAGTGGAAGCACCTCTCAGTATTGGTGTCTTGAAATGTTCTCATCCTCCAGGGCATAGAATGGTTAAGCATCCCAAGTGGGCAGGGATCCCCTAGGAGTAGAGACAATTCACTTCTGAAACAATACCTGCGATAGAAGTATACTTCTGATTCTACAAAATCTCTAGTTCTCTTTTAGACTCTGGTGTGTGTCCTCCGACTCTCCCTTCTCCTTTCCAGATGGTAGCTGAGGATCTTTCAGAATGAAAGATCAAATGCAGCAAAGAAAATCTCTTCTCCTTTTCTCACCTCACAGCGAGGGTGGCAACAGACTTCTTCCTGAAAGAAAAAGTACAAAATCTTCACAAAAATACTTAATTGTTCAAATCAGAGTCACCACTGCCCCATGCACTGTGTGTGAGATGGACATAGCATGTCGTCTTATTCTTCCCAGAGACAGGGAGTGGGTGGAGGAGTGATTTTCTTTTCTTGAGCAAGGATCAGTGGGTCCAGCCCAAGTCCATAGACTGCATAAAGCCTGAGGCAACCTAACCAGCCAGATTGTGAACTGAAACGGTATACTTCCTCCTTCCTGTCCTGAGACACCAAATCATGAGGCCTGGCCTACCAGAAATAGGTGATCAATAAAACCCCACTCCTATTCCTTTGACTACCAACTGAAAATGCCACACTGAGCAGACAGGAGGAGCTCTCACCTCTCATCAGCCTCAAAGTGGTTGCTATAACATTGCTATACCCATTGTTCTAGATTAGGGCTATCTAGTGGAGAGCCAAAGGGAGCCTCTATATACAGCTATGACATCCCAATATAAATAAATATGGAAATTGTAGTATAAAGAGGTCACATGTTAAAGAGTTTTGCCAGTAAGAAGGAGTAAGAGAGAATCTTTAATATGAGAAAATGTTGAGCTGAAAGTGTATTTTTCAACATTGGCATGTGCAGGAAATGCACAGTATTATGAGTAATATATTTTCCTTTTTACAGTGATCATTACTGAAGCTGGGCGTGTCATATCAATGTAACAACATGCTACAACTGAGCCATTGATCTGGCCTTAAAATTAATTTGCTTCATTTTGGATATTTCTCAAGCTACAGTCAAGTACATAGCAATATGTAGCTTTTTCTGCTATTAAGAAATTGTAAATGATTTGAAGCACAACGTTCATGCTTTGCTTTATCAATACTAGTGTGGTATCGCTGAACTGAAACTGAATAACAAAATTCTATTCTCTGTCCTTAGAGACTTAAGAGAGAATTTTCAAAAATATTTACACATCAATGGCCAGTTGAAAAATGCTACCTTTTATACACGAAACTTCTTTGAAAAATTCACTCCTTAGTTTGAATATACTATTTTTTTCTTTACATTTATTTCATCCCTTCAACCCTAACTGCTCTTTACTATACTCATTTGCAGAAAAATTCTGTGATTTACTTTGGATTAGAACTCTTCTTTTTTAAGATACATTTTCATTAATCAAAGGTGCAAGCAAGTGAAAACTGTGCACAGGCCATTTTGCAGTTTCATACATCATGCCAATCAATTTAACCCTTTTTCCAAAAACAAGCATTACAAAGAAGAGAACAAGAGTAAGTTGCCGCATAACAGTTGGAACACTAAACAGTATGGAGAACCCAGACCTAAATAAGCCATCACCTATTCATTAATGTTTATTATTCTTCACATAGAGCAGAAAAGTATGGCCTCCAAATTTATCAAAACATTGCATGTTGTTTAGGAGTCTCTCCTAGTGCTGATCAGAGTTCCATATAGACAAGTTCAGCCATTCGCGCTTTCCAACTTGTCAAATCAGGTGGATTCTCTGACAGCCAATTAAATGGGATACACGTGTTGGCTGTCAAAAAGGCTATGGCAACAACTAGCGTATGAAGTTTGCTGATAAAAACATATTCAGGCAAATAATTCAGTTTATAGAATTGTGCAGAAAGCAAAGTTTTTCATCCAGTTATCACTTCTAGTTCAGGCAGATTGACTTTTGTTACATTCCCATAGACAATTGTACAAGGTACCTTATAATGCCCACTCATGACAATTACTAGACTATGTAAGGCCAGCCATGTGGGCTCTCACAGGTGAAAAAAATAATCTTGTTGATTGTACAAAATTGTAATTATCTTAAATCCACATTTTCTATAATCTTATACACAGATAAAAAAACATCCATGAAAAGAGGTTTCTCTCAGATCCAAACCAAGATCTTTTCTTCACATATCAATTAACATTAGTGTGACTATATTAGACCAGTCCTAAGAGAAAATTATATTAGCTAGAGACAGAAACAGTCATACTCCTATAATTCCCTAAGAGATTCAAACTTTGGTGAATTATAGTGTGAGATAGGTTGCATGAAAACTCTGCTGATATAACATCTGATTTGCAAATCTTGCCTCTTAACCCTTTCTCATTAACACAGAACTCAAAGTTCTAATTGGAATGTATCTTTGATCAAAAGATCTTTAACCAAGGACACACCACTCCTTGCCAAAATGGTGTAGACTGGATACAGAAGTGCAGGCTGGAAAGCATCTGATAAGATCTGAGCAGATAAATAAGCATCTGAGAAATTTGAGAAGATAAATTCAGTTTAGGTCTCACAAACCTCCATATTTTTCTAGTAGAGGAAATAAGATGAGAGGACAAATCTGGTTGTAGTTTAGGTCTGTCGATGTGTAAAACACATTGATTTTCAGAGGCTAAAGTCAATGTAGTTATTTGTCTAACATCCAATCTCCAAGAGACCTAAGGAGACAAGCCGTATTGTAAAATTTGAAATTAGGAAATCTAAGGCCACCTTCAACCTTGAAAGAGTTAAATAAGTTTTTTTTTTTCTCTCGCCATAGAAATTTGAAAGGTGAATTTTAAAAGAGATGTGCGCACATAAAATAGATGTATGCACAAGTAGTTCTTATTCACGCTCCTGCTGTTTTATAAACCTTGCACATACATGCGTTAGTACCAGTGTGCAAATAACTTTGCTCATGTAAAAAAGGGTTAGATTTGGCATGGGTCAGGGGTGTTCCAGGGCAGGGCCAACATTTATGCACATAAATCCCAGTTTTATAACTTGTGAATGCAGAGCACGTAGGGCTGTTAGCTGTGCATATTTACTTCTGCTCTTTATCAGGTGTAAGTCTGAATAAAACTTGTTATAGCCAAAAACTATGTGAGGGGTCTGGGTAAACTGGAGGCAATGCAGGCTGAAGAACCAGGGGATCTGGATGACTAGAAATAGACTAGGAAAACTGGTGGACTAATTGGTAAAACTGGGATTTTCCTTCATGCTCGCATGTTATAAAATGTGTTCACTTGCACATGTAAAAGCCAACAAATGCTAAGGAAAATATGCAAACAACATATCCTTGTGTAATTGCTTAAAATTAGGAGCACATAAACGCGTGCTAGTCATTTTTTATATAATGCGTGCGCACTTGCACAAACGATATAAAATTCTAGCGCATGTGTACTCACATCTACATACATGCATATATATGGGCATATGTGCTTGTTTTAAAGTTACCATCTTAGAGCATAGCTGATTGGGAAGTTTGTTTTTAGCTAATAATATTGTGGAAAACCTTTGGAAAAATTATCCTTACTAATGCTATTCCCTGAAAAGACAACAAAAAATGCATTCAACTTTCAAATTTCTTAGAAAACTCAAGATGTAGTATTTCAAGTACAGAACAATGAGGGAAATTTAGTAAACCAGATTCCAAAATATTTAATTACATTCCCAGCCCATACTAATACCCCTCAAGAAAGCTAAGGCTTCAGACATATCCAAATTCAATTGAAACCCAGAGAATGATCCATACTCTAAGAAAATGTTTGACACTATGGGCAATGATTGCTTTGCATTAATAACGAGCAAGATATCATCTGCAAATAGTTCTGTCTCCTACAGGAATGCTTTGCACCTCATTAACATATTCTAGCATGCAAATGAAGGATTCTAAAGTCAAGATAAAAAGAAGTGAAAGAAGACATCTCTGCCGCAGTACTCTATTTAGTGAAAAGGAGGGAAATAAGCAACCATTAACTAGTACCTGTGCGGTAGTTTAGAGCAGTGGTTCTCAACCTTTTTTCTGTCATGTCACACCTAACAGATGGTTCTCACATGTGTGACACACTGAACACATGACCATCATAAGGCTAAATGTAAAAGTACAGTTTGCATCCAAGGAACCCCCCCTGACCCACAATTATGGATGTAAAGCAGAATTAGGACATTCCCCGTACAACTCACCTTACATAAAAGATATTCTGGTTCTAGTGTCATCTCAGTAACAGCAACACAAACTCAATAGCCCTACTTATGAAAAGACAGCAGTTTATCACCAATGCATGTCCTCTTGAGAAAATACAGCAAATAAGACTGATACAAATGCTTGCATGCTAGTAAAATACCTCACCTCGGTCACATACACAGAACCACCTAACATACTCCCAGGATCTGAGGTAATGCACAGAATCTAATCTGCACACAGTTACACCTGTATTATGGAATGTAAACCAGTAACAACCCTACCTATGAAAAGGCAACACTACAAAATCAGGCCCTAAACAATACACCTCCTATTAGGAAAACAGAACTAGCCAAGCAGCTATAGATCCCAACACAGAAATAATTGTATAACTATTCTAATAAGCAGAATAAATGTTTCACAACAACTATGAACAGAATAACATCTAACAATTAAAAACTCATTAAAATTATTTAAATTTCTCCAAACACCAATAAAATATTTCAAAATAGCAGACACATCACATAATATTCAGTAATTAAAATGGCAGTCAATCAAGAAAAATAAACTTAAAAAGTCACCTTTACTACCCCCCTCCAGCAGCTCTCCTCCTCTTCCATGCAGGCCAGTAGCACACACCAGAAGCAGTAGTGGCTGAAGCTCTGTACTCATGGTCCTCTTCCTTAGTGCCTTCAGTCTGTCTCTCTCACGCACACACACACATACCAGTCACACCCCCATGACCAGTTTCTGTCTTTCACACACCAATCATCTCCCGACCAGTCTTTCTCTTACACACACACCAGTCACCTTCCCGATCAGTCTCTCTCTCTCATACACACACACACACACACACACACACACACACACACTGCAGTCATTTCCCCGAACAGTCACTTCCATTTTCTCTTCTATATACACACCTCACCTCTCTGACCAATTTCTCTCAAACACACACATGCGCTCTCTCACACACTTACATAGATGATCTCAATCAAATGCTCTCACTTACACACAGGCTCTCAGTCACAGTTACACATGCACACTCTCAATCACACATACATTCTCTCACAGACAGGCTGGCTGTCTCTCTCACTTCCTGCACCTTCCCAAGCACAAATGGTGGCTGCAGCAGCCTCCTCCTCCAGCCCCCGCAGGCCAAGAAAGAAGAATCCCATCGGCCACGGGAGGCTAATTCTGCTGTCTCCTTTGCTGATTGCCGGTTGCTTCGGATTTTGCTCCGGGCCCACGCTACTGCTCGGGGCCGCTGCTGCCACTGCTACTTTTTCGTGCAGCATGGCTCTTTCTTCTTCCTGTGCACCCCACTGCACATCACTTCCTGTTCCGGGCCAGGGTGGAGGCAGGTACAGGAAGAAGAAAAGGCCCAGCTGCAGTTGCCAGCCTCCACTAACACTGCTGCCATTCCCGTCCGGGCTTGAATGTGCTGATAGGCCGGGCGGCAACGGCAGCAGTGGAATATTGTCTATCTCTCACTCGGTGAAGAAAGAAGAGGGAAGAGCAGTAGGAGACCGGTAGCACGAGACACACCCGCTACTGCTTGGCGACACACTGGTGAGTCGCGACACATTGGTTGAGAATCACTGGATAAGAATGTAGAACTCGCAGTGAATCCACAACTAAACCTTGAAAACCCGTCTTTGCACAGTCTATCAAAAATGCCCACAAGACCCTATCAAAGACCTTCTCAGTATCTAACCCAACAAGCAGAGGTTAGGGCTTGTCAGTTTGCAGAAGAAACGGCTGAGGTCTTAAAATCATGACAGGTCTAGAACGGGTAAATGTAAATCAGTTATTTACCCTTTCGGATAATGGAAGGACTAGGGGACACTCCATGAAATTAGTAAATAGCACATTTTTATTTATTTATTTATTTATTTTATTTAACTTTTTTATATACCAACATTCAAGACGGTGGTCCCATCATGCTGGTTCACAAGAAACAGGGGTGTAATTATAATTTGAAAACTTTGAAACTAATTTGAACTAACATTTGAAACTAATAGGAGAACTAACATTTGAAACTAATAGGAGAAGATTCTTTTTCATTCAATGCACAATTAAACTATGGAATTTGTTGCCAGAGGATGTGGTTAGTGCAGTTAGTGTAGCTGGGTTCAAAAAAGGTTTGGATAAGTTCTTGGAGGAGAAGTCCATTAACTGCTATTAATCAAGTTGACTTAGGGAATATCTGCTGCTTATTACTGGCATTAGAATTATGGGATCTACTTAGTGTTTGGGTACTTGCCAGGTTCTTGTAGCCTGGATTGGTCACTGTTGGAAACAGGATGCTGGGCTTGATGGACCTTTGGCCTGACCCAGTATTGCATATGTTATGTTCTTTTGCTACTTTTCCCTGCATACATTCTTCCAATGCTGTATGCAACTTCCATATATTAAGATTTGATTTTCTATTATATACAAATCCAACCTGGTAAAATGAGTGAGGCCAGAATGTATTTTAATTTGTTTCAAATCAGGCAAATATATTTATTTCTTGATTTAGCAGAGAAACAGACCTATAAGAGCTAGGGTTAGTCCAATCTCAGCCTACTTTAGATAGGATTGTGATTACTGCCCCATGCAAAGATAGCAGCATTAGCTTTTGGCTAACCATTTCAACAAATAGAGATTTCAAGGGTTCATAATCTGAGGACAATTTTTTTTTTTTAAATATAAATCAGCATTTAAATCCCTGTCTGGATCTGGGGATTTAAATTTAGGTAGGGACTATATTACTAACATTGTTTCATTTGCTCTAATTGGTTCACAGGGAGGTCCATATTCAAATGAATATTTGGGGACATATCAGGCTAAATTCTAGCCACCTAATAAGAAAGACAGAATTTAGCTGGCTAAATTAAGGGCGTTCCGGGGGGATAACTGGGAAAACTTGAGTTAGTGGGCTAGGTTAACCGGCTAACTCCAATATTCAGAGTTAGCCGGTTTGCAACAGATTGCTGTCCGAAAGATAGGGGGCTATAGTTAGCCGACTAAATCTAAGATAGCTGGCAATAATCAGTGGTGCGGTTTCACTACCGAATATACCTCCAAAATTATTCTGATTTTATCTGCCTGACTTTGCTTGTTGGGCTGTGTCTGAATATGGACCTCTAAATTTCTATAGTTGTAATTTAAACAACTGGGGAAGAGCTAAGGCTGCTATAAATTCTTTTTTGGAGTTCCTGGTTTATATAGTTGTTTGCAAAACTAATTAAAAAAAAATCACAAATTTGTTCAGAAGATTTCACTAAATGACCATCCAGATTTTTTATAAATGGAATAAACTTTGTTTGATTGTTTCTTAACTGAATTGGAAAGGAGTTTTCCAAATGCATTACTGTAAAGAGAGAATTAGCTTTAAAGTATGCAAGGAAGACTGTGCTGTTTTGTGCAGTGTACTGTTTAGCAAATGCTGCAATTCAATAAACCACTTCTTATTTGCCTCTTTGTACTTTTCTGGTTTACTGGATTCCAATTGTTTCTCTAGTACTATAATCCTCTTATTGATATCCCTGTGCCTGGCTATGATATAGCTGATAATGTCCTCTCTTAAAACTGCTTTCACAGTTTTCCCAATATAAAGCAGGTTCATTAACATGCTGTGCATGACACTGCGAATAAAGTTCACAGTTTTGGAAAATAAAACCCCTGAAGCCCTTGTCAGAACTAAGCCATAAAGGCATATGCCAAAGTCTGTTTCCAATAACACAGGTGACAAGCGCATGATCTGATATGACTAGGGCCTGAATATTTACTTTATTAACTTTAGAACCCATTTTGTTCCAGTGCCCTATTTAGAGGACAGCTTCTTAAAAAATTTGTGACATAATGGGTTAATAAAAAATCCATTATTGTGTTCTGTGGGCTCTAGCTAGATGGGTGAAATCACTGTGCATGGAATTAAATAATCTACATGGGATGCATATTTAAAAACTATTTAGATGGATAACTCAAAAGCTACTCGTGTAAATAGCAAATGTGGCATATTCAGCCACTTATCTGTTGCGGGTGTAGACCCTTGGACTGAGGGGGAGTTGGTGCAACCTGCAGGGACGAGATCTGCAGGTTGCCACTGTCAGCTGGTGGAGCTGGCTATGGCTGAGGCCCAACTGGAGCTTCACCTATACCAACTTTCTTTCCCCTTAGGTTGTGCCCTCGGGCGCTGAGACTGGTAGGACAGACGTGGGCCTCTATTGCTGAGGTGGAGATCCGTGGAGGCGGTAGTCATAGGCCAGATTCTGGGGCAGGCTGAGTGTAAGCATAGTCAGAGGCAAGCAGCGGTCAGGATAGGCAGTGTTCACACAAGGTCAAGGCAGTTGTCAGTGGCATACAGAGTTCAATCGTGGATGAGAATCAGTCAATGGTCAGTTGCAGGTGGAGTTCCATGATGGTCAGGAATCTGGCAGTGGTCAGTGGCAGGCAGAGTTCAAACATGGTTAGTGTCAAGCCAAACTCAGAGCCAGAGATCTGTCCAGTGGAAGACGGGATGGATAGGCAAGCAGGGAAGCAAGGACAGCATAGGCGGACAGAAGAGACACTGAAGAGATGAAGACTTATCCATAGGGTAAAGATGAAAAACTAAATATTGACCACAAGATGAAGACAAAGAACTGAAGACTGACACAATTCTAAGATGAAGAACTCAGGAACAAAGACCAGGGACTGCCAAGATGAAGACCAGGAACACACTGAGGCAACTTGCTCTACCAGAGGTAGTCGACCTATTGCCGAGGTATGCACCAGTGCAGAAGTGGGCTTTTTATATGCCCAAGGTAATGATGTCATCACTGGGCGCCACTGGTCATTTCCCACTGTGGGCCCTTTAAGAAGAGCAGGGTTGGGCGCACGCATGCCTTAGGGGCCCCGAGGAGGCATTGGCGTTGGAGGCAGGCATAGTGCGGCGACTTGCCACGTGTCCAGAGTTGGATCTGCATTGGTGTCAGCGGGAGCACCAGGGCAGGCAGAACAGAGTGGCCTGTCACACAGCTATCTAGGGGCCTTACCTGGTGTCTGCAGGAGACGCGCTGGGCTCAGGACTGGAGGTAAACCAGCGGCCCATGGGTCTGCCCTGCAGACTGCCGAATGCAACCTATCTGGCTAAATTATAGCTTGTTTACACTTGGGAGCATGAAGCGTACACTGAGCATAGTATTCGCTTCCAGCGCTGCCTATCAGAAGCAGCGCTGGAGCTGCTGGGAGCGGGTGACTGAGACTCTTGCTTCTCGCAGGAATGGTTTTTTTTTGCCATTGGAGGGGTGAGATGGGGGGCTAAGTTTGTTTGTGCAGATTTTAAAAGCCGCCCAAGTAGGTGCATGTCTCCCGCTGTGTGAACAATAGAAAAGTCCAAAAAAGGGACAGGGAATGGGCGTGGTCTGGGTGGGGCATGGGCATTCCTGGACTTCAACTTGAAATTAGCGCACAGGCGCGTGCTGGGTTCCCCTGCCACGTAACTTTACTTCTGCTATGAAAGACGTGTACGTAATAAAATAATAATAGATAGATTGGCGGCGTTAAGGGTTGGGGCTAACAGTGGAGAAGGGAGGCTATTAAACTAGGGGGTTTGGAAGTCCTATCCCTTAACTGGGTGAACTGGGAACAAACTGGGGAAACTGATAATAACATTGGTGCAGGTGTCTATTAAAATCCCCCAAGTTATGCGGTAGAAGTGACATTTGCACACATAGGTGCGCGTCCACTTAAAATTGCATGCACATGTGCGCGCATTCAGGCTATTTTATAACATGCCCGCATAGACACATGCATGTTATAAAATGGTCGTGCCCAGGGGCACGGGCCGAGGAACGCGTGCATATGTGTGCCTGCATGTCTGTTTAAAAATTACCGTCTTAGGCTTTTGCAAAGAACTGGAAGGAGATTTGTACAATTCAAGATCTATCACACAATTAAAATCTCCTCCAATAATTATATGATTCTGGCCTTAAGATAGAAGTACAGAAGTGAACTGCACAAAAAGAGTGAAAATAATTATCAAGGGCATACATGGAAGCCATTATAAGTGATCTTGCCAAACAGTTTCCACAAAAGTATGATATATCTACCTCTAGGGTCCAAATTGGAATTCTCCAACTCAATTGCAGCTGTAACCAAGAGCCAGAATGCCCAGGGAAGCCCTAAGTAAAATAGGCTAGTGATGGGGGGGAGGACCCAGTCAAATTCAGTCCCTCCTTTTGAGGGGGCCTGGGAATGGCTGTCCCTCTAGGAGGTTTATAACCCTCTCTTTTGAGAGTCTGGAAGCAGGCTTGTATAATTTTTGAGAGTTAGGGAGTGGTAGGCACTTACCTTTTGTTGTGCTTTTCTGACCCATTGGAGGGAACAGGCTAGTGCAGCCTGGGAATCCTGACCAGGGTCGGGAGGGAGGTCCTGCCAGTCGACTTCCTAGCTGGTTTGGATACTCCTCCAGGTTGTTTTGGGGATTTTGACCTTTTCATGGTAGGAGCCTTGCTGGACACCTGGGCCTTTCCTGGATTCAGGGAATGGGGAACCCTGTGTTCAGGACATCCAGGGATAGGGAAGGCCTGCTCATCCGAGGTGGTGAAAAGACTATTGAGTTAGACATCCAGGAGGAAGATTGTTTGGCTTCCCCTTCCTACTTCCAGTGGAGCAGGGTAAGAGAACCTGTTTCCAGGGATCCCTCCCATAAGGGATTCAAAGGGCAGCGAGAGACAGAGATAAATCTAAAGAACCTACTAACCGTGAGTAAGAGAACTGTAAGAATTTCAGAAGATGCCTATCAGGAGTCTTCATCCCCTGGGGAGAAGAAAGAGATTACTCTCTGTGCAGAGACAGGATTTTTGGCCATCTGTGGAAGGGGTTTCCCAGCTTAAAGGTTGCCCTGCCTATCAGGACCTCCGACCCAGGAGGGTGGTAGGATGATCCCTCACCTGTTGAAAGATTCCTGCACAGATAGAGGTGAATACTGTAACTGAGAGAAAAAAAGACTATGGTGCTGGAAACGTAGTTATTGTGCCATCTGCAACTATGTTGTTCAGTAAATTTAAGTTCGACACTAACCTTGTGCGTCCAGTGGGCACGCAGCACTCACAGAGATTTCCCCTCTGCCAGGGATAACCAAAGGATGTCAGCCACCCCTGCACTGAACCTGAAAGGAACCCTTTCTCCCCAAGCCACAGGATCCACACCCTGGGGAAAGGGACACAGAAAAGAGTTAGTCAGGGCTCCTGCCCCCAAGAACTTACAAATAATTTTATGGTTCCACCCATGCTGGACATGCCCACCGGGATGGAGTTAGCCATATCACAAAGCAAACGAAATAAAAAAGGGGAAACCCATTTACAATTCACTTTGATCTGTTCCTGATCTGTAAGATGGGTTTCTTGTAAGAAGGCCAATTGTATCTGTAACTTACCTAAGTTTGACAAAATGTTTTTTTCTTTTAACTGGAGTATGGAGACCAGTAACATTCCATGTTACATGTTTATGGAAGTTATCCTTTCCCAGATACCACAGTAGGACTAATATCTGATTAATCACTTTCATCTGCATGCTGTCCCCCAGGCTGGGCAGAGGCAATAAAGCAACCAACTTGTCACTCAGCAGCTTTATAGAAAAGGAACCAATACAGCATGTCATCACCCCCATATCATCATTTATACACTCACTCCCCTCAATCCCTCTCTGCCCCACCACACATTCACTCTTACCCCTAAGAAAACACACCCACATCAAACGACCAAACAAATAATAACAGATAACAAATATTTCACATTTAAATGAATGACTATTAATCAGTAAAATATCAAAAATTGTCTGGCCTGTGATCTAACAAAAACAACCAAACCCTACTAGTCTCCTTTAGGGCAAAAAACAATCCAACAATAACACTTCTGTTAAAGTGACTCCATGACAGCAATCAACTCACTTCTTAATATATTGGTGGAAGAATAATGAGAGTCACAGTTCTATAAAGTTTGAAAATAATGAGACAAATGTCAATAATGAAAAACTGAAAAAAAAGAAAAAAGAAAAGGTAAAAAAGGAGTTACCATAAACTCTCACTTCTCATGAAGCATTGACTAGACATGAAAGCCTTAAGTGTCTGAAATCTCACGCTTCTTTCTTGAAGAATTTGGACAAAAAATACAGCCTCTGTTTCTGAGTCCAAGATCTTGGTTTGACCTTTGTGCCGCATGTTCATTTTGCTGGGTTTTGCAAAGAGAATTTGATTTTCCTTCTGAATAGCTCTGAACAGAGGGAAGAGAACTCTCTTGGTTGAAATCTTGCTAGAAAATATTCAGCCACTATCAAGCTGCACAAGTTAGCCGGATAAACTTATTCAGCTAATTTGGCCTGGAGGGAATGAAAGGGAACGCTCCTTTGTGGGGAATCATCTAAGAAAAAGGTCTGCTATTCTCCATAAGAATAGGATAATTCACTGCCTCTGCTAGGAGATCTGAAATAAATAGTGCTATGCCCTTGACCTCTTTTCAAGAAAGAGACAGAGGCCTAAATCCTGTGACTGACCAAACAACCCAATTGTCCCTGAGGCCTACACTAAGGGGAGAAGGAACTTCCACTAGTGGTGTTCAGTCACCCAGTGCGGAAAACTCCAAGTGTTTTTATGAAAGAGCATACCCAGAGCCTAGCAGCCCACAACAAGGAGGCAACTGCTCCAGCCAAATCCATTATCCCGAGGAAGAGAGATCGCTGTCTGAGCAGATTGCCTGTAGCCTGTGAAGCAGTTGGTTGGGGGAGAAGGGGATGAGGAGCTTCCTATAACCACCCCTAGCTGGCCTCTGAACTTTGGTTCCTAATTTTCCAGGACTACACCACAAGACAGTTTTTTGTTTTTTTTAGTGAGGATAAAAGTGTTTACCAAAGCTGAGATGTAATGGCCATCACTCTGTGGGTAGTTCCCAAGAGGCAAAGCTGTAAACTTTGTGATTCTATCTTGAAATAACACTGACAGGCCAGATGGGGAGTCAGACCAAAAGGAGCTCCCAGCATCACTTATCTCCATTGTGCAAGACTCACCAGCTATGAACTTCTCTGGGAACTGTTGGTCCCTGTGTAGGATGGTTCGAGACTTCCCTCCTCTACTCATTGTTATCTGTAGGGAAAATCACAGTGGCCTCCACCGAAGGATGTTGGACCCAAGGCAGGAGGATTTGAGTCACAAAGGCATTCTACATAGCTGCCTGGGGCGAGAGAGACTTAGAGGAAAAAATTGAAAAAATGTTTTGGCGTAGCCTCACTCTTTCAGTCATGGAGATCCGTGATAATTTTGCTTTCCTCCACCAATTGTAGTCTTAAAAGATGAAGGCAACTCCCCCTTGGAACAATGATCTAAAACCTTAT
Source organism: Rhinatrema bivittatum (assembly GCF_901001135.1). Classification (NCBI taxonomy): domain Eukaryota; kingdom Metazoa; phylum Chordata; class Amphibia; order Gymnophiona; family Rhinatrematidae; genus Rhinatrema; species Rhinatrema bivittatum. The sequence goes on along the minus strand of NC_042615.1, from coordinate 449,356,546 downwards.
CCTTCTCTACCCTGGGAGTGCAGGAGATCGCTCCCTGACCCCCGCTGGACCACCAGGGGCTTTTGGCAAGTCTTGGGGGACTCTCCTGACCCCCACAAGACTTACCAAAAGTCCAGCGGGGATCCGGGAGCGACCTCCCGCTCCCGGGCCGTCGGCTGCCACTAATCAAAATGGCGCCAATGGCCCTTTGCCCTTACTATGTCACAGGGTCTACCGATGCCATTGGTCAGCCCCTGTCACATGGAAGGAGCACAAGATGGCACCGGCCATCCAGTGCTTCTACCATGTTACAGGGTCCGGCCAATGGCATGGATACCCTGTCACATGGTAAGGGCAAAGGGCCATCGGCGCCATTTTGATTAGTGGCAGCCGACGGCCTGGGAGCGGGAGATCGCTCCAGGGACCCCCACTGGACCACCAGGTACCTGTAAAATGTATTTAGGGGGGTCGGGAGGGTGGGGGAAGCTAAGGGATTAGTTTTAAAGGGTCGGGGTGGGTTTAGGGGTTATTTTTGTGTGCCGTTTTTCCCGCCCTCCCCCAAAACGATAAGAGAACTCCCACGATCAATATCGTGGGGTTTTCCTATCGTTTTAGGGGAGCCCCCGATTTCTGATGATTTTGAAAATATCGTCCGATATTTTCAATTGTCTGAAGCCCGATTCACATCCCTAGTAAACAGTGGAGTGCACCACAGATCTGTAGTAGGACTGTGCTTTTTAATACATTTATAAATGATCTGGAAAAGGTTACAGTGAGTGAGGTGATCAAATTTTCCAGACGACGCAAAATTATTCCTTGATGTGTAATCACAAATGAATTGTGAGAAATTGTAGGAGGACCTTATGACACTGGGAAATTAGGCATCCAGATGGCAAATTAAATTTAATATAGAAAAATGCAAAGTAATGTACATAAGGAAAAATAATCCATAGGTTCCATATTAGGAATTATCACCCAGGAGACAGTTCTAGTCGTCATCGTAGACAATATATTGAAATCCTTGGCTCTGTGTGTGAAAGGGGTCAAAAAAGCAAACAGAATATCAGGAATTATTAGGAAAGGAATGGAGAATAAAACAGAAAAAGACATAATACCTCTTTATTGCTTCATGGTATGACCATATCTACAGAATGTGTACAGTTCTGATTGCTGCACCTCAAAAAGTATATAGTGGAATTGAAAAAGGTGCAGAGAAGGGTGACTAAAATAATAAAGGGAATGGAATGGATCCCCTATGATGAAACGCCAAAGAGGTTAGGACTGTTCAATTTGGAGAAGAAATGGTTGAGTGGAGATATGAAATCATGAGTGGAGTGGAATGGCTAAATGCCAATTGGTTGTTCTTTTCTTTCAAAAAATAAAAGGGGACACTTCATGAAGTTACTAAGCAGCACATTTAAAACAAATTGGAAAAATGTTTTTTTTTTTCATTCAGGCACTATTAAGCTCTGGAAATCATTGCTGGAGAAATGTGGTAAAGCTAGATTTAAAAAGGGTTTGGAGGAAAATTCCATTAACTGTTATTAACCAGGTAGACTTGGGGAAAGCTATTTCTTAAAAACTGTTTCACCAGTCAGTGATTGCTGAGTAGGAACAGCAGTTGCAAGGCACCAAAACTGTAGTGAAGCCTATTGAGAAATTCCAGCTGTACAGTGAAAATCAATGGAAATCGATGTCAATTCTGGATAGAATTTCCTGTCTGCACACTGCTGATATATATATATAAAAAAAAGAAGTGGGATCTATTTACTATTTTGGATCCTGCCAAGCACTAGTGACCTGGATTGGCTGCTGTTGGAAACAGGATGCTGGGCTTGATGGACCCTTGGTCCGATCTTATAATTGTTATGTAAGACCTGTGATAGCAGAGTAATCTGGCACAGATGGGAAGCCTGGATGGACCAAGAGGTCCTTTTCTTGTGAAATCTTCTGTGTTTCTGTGTAATGTCAAATGAATTGCAGCCCTTGAAACTAAAAGTCACAGAGTCAGCAATTACTCTAATTGTTGTTAACTGTTTTGACTTTTTTTTTTTTTTTTTTTTAGAGGGGGGGAGGGAGGGGTATTTACTTATGTGGTAATTACATGGCAGGGTGGATCTCGCAGGAGACTAAGCCATTATCCGTGCTGCTTTGGTACTCCTCCAGGCCCTGTGTGTGGAACACTGAAGCGCTGTACCCTAGGGAAGCTCTTTGTTTAAGTCAGATGTTTTTTCTGGATTGTAGCAACAATTGCATTCTAACCATCATTTAAGGCTAATTTCTGAAAGAAACAGGAATTGCTTATACTTGTTTGATTAAAGCTGAATGTGTTGTGTTTTTCAACATTAAACATTCTTCTATTAAACTGAAACAGACAATACCAACCAATCACTACAATGTTTTACTTCTTGTTAAACTTTTTATCTCTCCTCTAACTCTAATCCCAGTTAGAATAACCCCTGTTTTATTGTAACTTTTTCTTCTACGCACTTGTTATACTTTTGTAATGTATACTCTTACGTTTTAGCTATGTACGTTATAATGTATTGCTCACCCCTTGTTTTATGTAAACCGACATGATACGAATTGCCGTGAATGCCGGTATAGAAAAACACAAATAAATACAAATAAATAAATAAACATTATCCTTTCAGCATTTCCGACTGCAGTGCAGATTAATTAAACATTCCAACTTTTTTATATATATACCGTATATATATATATCAGCAGTGTGCAGACAGGAAAATCTGTCCAGAATTGACCAAGATTTCCATTGATTTCCGCTTTATGTCTGGAATTTCTCCGTAGCCTGCACTGCTGATTTTGGTGCCTTGCTACTGCTGTTTCTACTCCGCAATCTTTACCTGTTGAAGCAAAAATCTTCTTCTAAGGCGGATAATAAGGATCCAGTTTAAGCCCTGTGGAAGTCGATCATGTATGAGTCTGGGTATCAAATGATTACCCTTCTGAGTCAAAAGATATGTGAGACCATGCATTCTATTCCATTTTGGATTTTACTGTGTGATATGAATTTACAGTTACTGAAAATCGGAGGTATCTAGGTGGTGCAGAATAGATTTGTGTATATAATTCAAACTTCAAACACGTGAATTTCAGCTAAAGTTTATAACTGGCTATGGATACCCCTCCTTGGTTGTTCATTGTATCTTTGTGTGCTAGATAGTAGTTTGAGAGTTGAATTAATTTGTGTGCTATGTGAAAGGTGACTCCTGGACAAGTAAGAGGTGATGTTTGATTCCCATTCAATTCTTCACTCATCTCTCACTTACCTGGGTCACATTTTTTGATATGTAAACTTTTTCTCCAATTAGAGTGACCACGTTTTCACAGTAAGAGTCAATTAGGGATTTACATCAATGTGTTATTAATCCTGATTTTAGCAATTATTTAGCAGTCCTATTGCTAAATAATTGCTGAATTTAGCAGTCCTATTGTTGTTCTTAGACAAAAATAAAACATCCCTTAATTTGATTAAGCATATATACTCCTTAAACAGCTTTAAATAACTTTAACAACTCAATAACATGAAGATGCAGACAGAGGTCCAGCAGCGAGATAGGGGCCTTTTTTATTGATTGATTGATTGATTGATTGATTAGTTTTTCTATACCGACGTTCGTAGAAAACATCAAATCGGTTTACAACTTCTTAACAACTGCACAATTAAAAACATTTGCATTTCCAATTACAAATCATAGCCATAAAATACGTAATAAAACATTTAAACTAAATAAGAACATATTAAAATCTTAAACAGAGCAGGGCTGTTGTAATACTTGACATGGCAAAGGAGGGTGCAAGGGGGACGTTCTGGAGAATATGTTTAGACTTTTAGGTAGGAAATTGAAATCCAAACTCTCCGGGGTTGCACTCTCAGAAGTGCTCCCCATTCTATGCATGGGGCTCCAGTGTTTCAATATATGGATTAGACAATGGTATAGGGAAGAGGGGAACTTTCTGTGGAAGGAGGAGCCTGTTAAGACAGGTTGGGCACCATCTTAAGCAGGGTGGAACCCGGCTACTAGTGAGGAGATAGAGCACCTTTGAAACTAGATTGTGGGGTAAGTTGATAGTCATGGTTCTGAGGGAGGTATCTTCAACGAAAACTGACAGAACAGGGAAGTTAGAATATCCTGATGGAACAGATGTTGTAAAGGTTGAAGTAGCCTCTATGATTTTAAATAAAGAGCACACTGATATGAATGTCTCAAAAAAAATAGAACTGCAAATTAAAGCATACTTTTTAAAAAGTATGCCAGAAGTGTTAAAAATAAGATTGGCAATAAATGAAGATATAGAAATATAATGGCAGAAAGAGACCATACTGCCTATCTAGTTTGCCAGTCCATATTACTGCTCAGCTCTGCAATCCCTACCACTTCCTCAGAGCTCCCTTGTGCTTGTCCCATGCTTTCTCGAATTCACATGCTTTGCTTGACTCCACCACCTCCAGTGGGAGACTGTTCCCTGCATCCACTACCCTTTCCGTAAATAAATACTTCCATAGATGATTCCCCTGTCTACCCCCTTTCACCCTCATTCCATGACCTCACATTCCACAAATCAATCTCCTTTCCGTTGAAAGAGACTCATCTCCTGTGCACTGATACCTTTGAGGTATTAAAATCTCCTCTGTCTCGCCTTACATATTTAAATATTTGAATATCCTTTTTAATGCAAAATCTGTTATAAACGTTTAATTGTTCATTATGTATGTGTGTGTGTGTGGGGGGGGGGGGGATAATGAGCAAGGCTGTGAAGTTTGCCTACGGTACCCAATATCCTTGCGTCGGCTCTGGTCACCCACCCAGACCCCAAAACCTATCTTACCCCATCCATAGGTAACGTTTTGGGATTCACCACGGTCAAAAACAGGATGCTGGGTTTGATGGACCCTTAGTCTGACCCAGCATGGCAGTTTTTATGATCAAAATTCCTAAATTTGACAGGAGTGCTCCCCTCAATGCACTTGCCCTGTCTGCTGGTATGCAAAGATGATGCTGGCTGGCCCTGTGGCTGGCATCGTTTTGTTGTAGAGGGTTATTTACGTGAACAAAATGACACCGGAAAAAGCGCCAGCCCGTGCCATTGTTAGATACCGGCAAGCATGGCAAGAGCAGCTGGGGATCGCTCCTGCCCCATTTAGGAATTGTGGGCCCACAAACTGGATGATATGGGTTTGGGAGGTGTCATTTTTTTTTGTAGTTTGGCTCAGTTGAGAGAACTGGGTTTTCAAACAGCAAGGAAGGGGGCTCAGAACAAAAACTGAGATTGTGTGTGAGAGAGAGAGAGAGAGACTGTTACTATTGTGCATTAGTTATTGGGAAAAAAAAAATTAGGTGGTTAAAAAAGCAACAGAACAAGGGGTAGGGAAGCACAGTAATTGTTCATAGAGCAAAAAAGCTAGCACTGGCCCCCGAGTGCCATGGTAGGTCAGATCAGTGGTCCATCGAGCCAAGCATCCTCTCTCTTGACAGTGGCCAGTCAGGATCACTTGGAAGTCCTGGCAGATCCTAATGTGGGGATCAATTCCCTGTTGCTCACTCCCAGAAGATCTGGAAATCTGCAGTTCTACCTGCCTCATTATTATTAATGTACCTGTCCTCCTAGAGATTTTTAAAATCCAGCTAACTAAACTATTTTCTCAAATTAAAATGTTTTAAATGTGTTACTAGTTAGTTTCCTGAAAGGTTCCCTCATTCTAATGCTATTTGAAACAGTAAATAATCTTTCCCTTTTAACTTGTTGCACACCACTTATAATTTTATAAACCTCTATCGTGTTCCCTTTCATTCGTCTCTTCTCTTAGCTGAAAATCCCTAACCTGTTTAAACTTTCTTCATAAGAGAGTCGTTCCATCCCTTTTATCATTTTGATCACCCTTCTCTGTACCTTTTCTAGTTCTGCTATATCTTTAAGATGGGGCAACCAGAACTGCTTCCCCAAGTGCATCACTTTGCCTTTGTCCATAATAGATTTCATCTGTCTTTTAGATGTCCAGTTCCCCAGTTTTGTAAGGCTCTTCTGCAATTCCTCACAATATTCTTGAATAATTTTGAATAATTTTGTGCAAATTTGATAACGTCACTCATTGCTCCCTTTTCTAGATCATTAATGAATTTGTTAAACAAGACCGGTCCATGTACATATCCCAGGAAAATTTCTTTTTCTAACTCTGTCCTTTGGGAAAACAGATCATATAATCCAACTCTTTTCTTATCCTATAATCAGTTACCAGTTCACAATAGGACATTGCCTCCTGTCTTGTGACTTTTTAATTTACTGAGGAGTTTTTCATGAGGGATTTTGTTAAATGCCTGTTGAAAATCAGATCTTTGGTATACAGTTTTGTGCGCCTATAACTCCAGCCTTGGCATCACTGTATTGACTACCTATAAAATAGAGGGCCCTGTTTAAGACCGCAACATTAATTCACAGACTGATATATGGGAATTCCTCTATTAGGCTAAACTTAGTTATAAGGATATACAAACCAACATGAGCATTAAGATCTGCAACAAAAACTTGCTTGAAGTACCTTCAGCACAAATAGTGCGTCTGAAGTTCACCTATGATCATGCTTTCTCTATCCCATGTTTTGGAATTCTTTTTCAGATGACCATTGTTTCATATCTTGTATTAAAACCATTAAGAAGACTCCTATGATCTTTCTGATTGCATAGACCTTTCCTAACGAGGAAACAAATTAGGCAATATGGTACATCCTCCTAATTATAAGGATTCCGTGCAAGCATCGTTTTGTTTTTACTACATTTGTCTGATACCATGTTTTTTTTTTTGTTGTTGTACGTTTTTACTGTGTGAGGTGTGCGGACAATAAATCATTTAAAATAAATATATAAATATTCACTGCTTAGTTATATATTCAAAGAATTCTAATAGATTTTAACAAAGAGAAATCTTCCTTACCGTTTATGCTGTCTCTTTCCATTAAGCCATGCCAAAGTAAGAGGCAGATGATGGGCTGCTGTGGCAAGAGGAAATGGAAGGGTGTTGGTGATAAGGGTTCCGAATGGAAATGGAGCCATGATATGAATGATGGATCATGTATAGATGGAAGAATGGGGAAGGAGGTGGAAAGAAAGAGAGACAAAAGGAATGGAAAGCTAGGAGAGAAGAAAATGGAGCAGTAGGTGAAAACTGAAAGATATGAGAAAAGCTTTGGAGGAGAGAAAAGAGATGGAAGCTGAGAATGGAGAAAAAGGAGAACGATTTGACCAAATTTGGGTCCTTGGTGGTGGGCTAGTGGCAGCGGTAAATAGTTGCATTATTGTAGAATTAGCCTTTTGCCTCCCCTCCCCCTCCTACCGTGTATAGGCAAAAAATAATTACCCAACAATAGAGCACAACTGCTCACACCTTGGAACAAATTAGAGGGAACCTTGCTGGTTACCCCATCTCAAAAAAGACATAGTGGGTATATAAAAGATACAGAGAATGGCAACAAAAATGATAAAAGGGCTGGAAAAGCTCCCTTATGGAGAAAGGCTAAAAGGATTAGGGCTCTTTTGCTTGGAATAGAGACTGAGAGGGGCTATGATTAAGATTTCGAAAATCATGAGTGGGATAGAGCAGGTAAATAGGGAATGGTTATTTATCCTTTCAAACAACACCAGGATTAGTGGACAATCTATGAAACTAGCAACCAGCAGCTTTAAAACAAATTTAAATACAGGAAGTATTTTTTCACTCAGCATACAATCAAGGTATAGAATCTGTTGGTAGATAACACAGTCAAAACATAGTAGGCTGGACAAATTCCTGAAGGAAAAGTCCATAAATAGTAGCTAGGTAGGCTTGGGGAAAGCCATTGTTTATCCATAGGAGCAAAATAGATGAATTATTTGGGAACTGCTGGATATTTGTAACCTGGACTGACCACTGAGACAGCATGCTGGGCTTGATAGTCTGAACCAGCATGTTACTTATGTTTTTATGTTTGAGATTTATCTCACTTCCAGTCTCATTTGTGTCAGATTTCTTTGGTCCTACTCCTGGCCCAAGATGCTGGTGGCTAGCATACAGCAACGGGAGCTCCAACGGCAGAGGGCCAGTGCATGCAGCACAGGAAAGAATGGGCACTCTACACAGTACTGACAGCATGAGCAGTAGAGATGTGAATCAGGTGCCGGAATCGGTTCGGGTTTCGGTATCGTGGACCCACGGGAAATTCCGTTTCCCGCGGTCCGGACGGATTTTTTTTTACGGCTGTCCCGAGCCGAAAAAAAACAACCCACCCCGACCCTTTAAATCGAATTATTTACAATCCCCCACCCTCCCACCCAAAACTTTCCTAAAGTACCTGGTGGTCCAGCGGGGGTCCCGGGAGCGATCTCCCACTCTCAGGTCGTCGGCTGCCAGTAAACAAAATGGCACCAGTGGCCCTTTGCCCTTACCATGTGACAGGGGCTATCAGTGCCATTGGCCGGTGCCTGTCACATGGTAGGAACAGTAGACGGCCGGCACCAATTTAAAAAATGGCACGGGCCATCCATTGCTCCTACCATGTGATAGAGGCCGGCCAATGGCACCAATAGCCCGTGTCACATGGTAAGGGCAAAGGGACATCGGCACCATTTTAATTAGTGGCAGCCGACAGCTTGAGAACGGGAGATCGCTCCCAGGACCCCCGCTGGACCACCAGCTACTTTAGGAAAGTTTTTGGGGGGTCGGGAGGGTGGAGGATTGTAAATAATTAGATCTAAATGGTCAGGGGGGGGTTTGGGGGGGGGTTCAGTGTGCCCTTTCTCCCCCCCCCAAAAAAAACAAACAAACAATAAGAAAACCGCACAAAAATTTCATGGGGTTTTCCTATCATTTTTGGGAACCCCCGATACATGACAGATTAGAAAATATCGTACAATATTTTCATCCATCAAAAAAACAATGCACATCCCTAATGAGCAGCACCCAGTTAACTAACTCATAATAGATTTCTTAGAGGCCTGTTGGAAGGAGAGTAATCAGTGCAATCCTGTGATTCCAAATTAGATCAAGATGACAGGAAAGTTAAATTGATGGTGAGGTGGCACTATATGTTAAGAGTGGCACAGAATCAAGCAGGTGAAAAGTCCTGCAGAAACCAAATTGTACACTGGAATCACTATGGATAAAAATTCCAAATATGACATAGAAGATTATAGTAGAGGGGTTATGCTGCCACCAGGATGAAGAAACAGACTGTAAAATGCTAACAGAAATTAGGCAGGCTAATAACATTGCCAATGGAGATTTCAATTACACCAATATTGATCTGACATTCCAGGGAGGTAAAATTCTTAGATGCTATAAATTATTATTATTATTTTTTTTTTTGCAGCTGGTCATGAAACCAGTAAGGGGGTATGGAAACTACTTTATACTTATAAGCACATAAGAATATAAAACATGCCATACTGGGCCAGACCAAGGGTCCATCAAGCCCAGCATTCTGTTTCAAAGAGTGGTCAATCCATGTCACACGTACTTGGCAAGTAACCAAACATTATAGAGATCCCAAGCTACTATTCCTTATTGATTAATAACAATTTATGGACTTCTTCTCTAGGAACTTATCCAAACCTTTTTTAAACCCAGTTTTACTAATTGCTGAAAGCACATTCTCTGGCAATGAATTCCAGAGCATAATTATATGTTGAGTGAAAAAGAATTTTCTCCAATTTGTTTTAAATGCGCTAATTGCTAACTTCATGGAGTGCGTCCTAGTCCTTTTATTGTCTGGGATAGTAAATACCGATTTACATTTACCTGTTCATGATTTTGTAGAACTCTATCATATCCCACCCTCAGTCGACTCATCTCCAAGCTGAACAGCCCTAACCTCTTTAGCCTTTCCTCATAGGGGAGCCATTCTATCCCCTTTATCATTTTGGTTGCCCTTCTGTGCACTTTCTCCAGGGCAACCATATCTTTTTTGAGATGTGGCGACCAGAATTGCCCACAATAATGGAACGATACAGTGGCATTATGACATCCACCGTTTTATTCGCCATTCCCTTCCTAATAATTCCTAACATTCTGTTTGCTTTTTTGACGACAACAGTACACTGAGCCGACCATTTCAATGTATTATCCACTATGATGCCTAGATCTCTTTCCTCGGTGGTAACTCTTATTATGAACCCTAACATCATATAACTATAGCAAGGGTTATTTTTCCCTATATGCATCACCTTGCACTTGTCCACATTAAATTTAATCTGCCATTTGGATGCCCAATTTTCCAGCCTCACAAGGTCCTCCTGCAGTTTATCCAGAACAGATATCTCCCCAACATCCTCTTAAGTAAACACCAAAGCAAAGAATTTGTTTAGTCTTTCCACGATGGCCTTATCTTCCCTAAGTGCCCCCTTTAGCCCCTCAATCATCTAATGGTCTAACCAATTCCTTCACAGGCTTTCTGCTTTGGACATATTTTAAAAAGTTTGCATTATGAGGTTTTGCCTCTACGGTCAACTTCTTTTCAAATTCTCTCTTTGCTTGTCTTATCAATGTCTTACATTTAACTTGTCAATGCTTATGCTTTATCCTATTTTCTTCTGATGGATCCTTCTTCCAATTTTTGAATGACGATCTTTTAGTTAAAATAGCCTTTCACCTCACTTTTTAGCTGGCAATTGTTTGGCCTTCCTTCCACCTTTTTTAATGCATGGAATACATCTGGACTGCACCGGTTTACTATCCAACTGAAGATTACATGATCATATTTCTCCAGTTTTTGAACTACATTGGTTACCAATTAAATGACGAATCCAATATAAAACCCTGACTATAATATATAACCTTATCCACAATAACAATAATTAATGGTTATCCACTATTTTTCATCTTTATATTCCTTGCTGAAATTTCAGGTCAAAAAATCAACTCCTCCTACAGGTTCCATCTCCAAAATCCACCAGATTAGTCATGAACCGTGAATGTGCCTTTTCTATCGCAGGCACAATCCTATTGAACACATTGTCCTCCACTCTCAGACTTCTAAGCAGCAATAAGGATTTTTAAAAAGCATTAAAACACCACCTTTTTAAGCAAGACTTTCCGGAACTACACAACCTTATTAATCCTCACCTATATTTTCCCATTTCTCTTTCCCATTGAACTTTATCATAATTTGTTCAAGTTATTTAATGTAAAGATTTATTTTATTCTTTTATGTTATTTTATGTCTGCCTATTTAATTATGAATGTACTTTGTAACCTGCCCCGAATGTTGGATGGCATGGGAATAAATACATTGTAATCTCTACTTGGCTCTTAGTAGACCACAGGTCCTGGTGTAAAGGATAAAGTTGGTGGATCTGCTTGGCAATAGTAATGATAATGTAATTAAATTAGACATACTGTTATGGTTTGTGGGTCTGTGGAACTTTGGCCCAAGATGAGAGATGTTACCACCTGTGGGGAGGAGCCCAGGTCAGGCACAGCAAGGAGCTCTGGGTGAGACTGTGGAGAGGTCCCAAGGAGCCAGGAGGGATTCCCACAGTAGGTAGACAGGCTGGAGATAATACCTGGGCAGAGACCCCCGAAGGGGAAGGTGCTAGCAGGCCGCAGAGTGGGAGGCGGGAGACTGGCCGTGCAGGAGGTATTCCAGAGAGGCCACCCCGAGGGGCGGAGCTGTGCAGCGAAGGAGGTGCTGATGTAATGATGTAGGCCAACCTGCGGAGCAGGAAAGCCCGAGTCAGGTCTCCAATGATGACGTGTGCTCAACCCCGAGGAGCGGGAAGCACTGACAGTCTGGTGTAGCATGGAAGCACTGCCCCGAGGAGCGGGAAAGTGCTGACAGTCTCTGTATAGCACGTAAGCATGACCTGAGGAGTGGGAAAGCAGTGACAGTCTTTGTGCAGCACATAGGCACAACCCTGAGGAGCGAGGAAGCACTGAGGTAGAACTCCCGAGTGGTAAAGTGTTCCTGGGGGCAGCCCCAAAGAGTGGGGAGCCTTGCAGGGTAGGACTTCAGGAGGTGCAGGGCCAGCACGAAGAGCGGGGGAGGGCAGGAGACCAAGTCTCCGTGGAGTGCGCACACTGGCCCCCGAGGAGCAGGTACCAGACAGAGTCCAAGGAGTCCGATAGCGTAGCCACGGAAACACGGAGGCAGGAGCTTGTAGAGACGTATGGAACTTGTTGCCAAGTTGGCTAGCTGGGGGCAAAGGTGGAGCTTAAGTACCTTGATCCGATGACATCATCAATCAGGGACAACCCCAAGGTTCCCACTGAAGAGGCTTCAAAGGAGGGCCCGTTGGCCTGGAGTCGACGTGGGTGGCGTCGGCGTCTCGGCTGCCACAAGGAGCCATGGGGAATGCGGCAATGGAGACTAGCCTGCGCCGCGAGCAGATCTGGGGAGATCAGGAGAACGGTGCAGGATGTGAGTAGACATGGTCGCAGCCGTCTGTGACCGACGGTCATAACATATACTCATTTGAGGATGGATATTTAATAAAACTACTGCATTAGTATTTAACTTTAGAATGGGAGACTTCAATAAAATGAGGAAATTAGTTAGAAAAATTGAAAAGGAGCAGTTGCAAAGGTTAAACATGTGTTTGATGCTTGGACATTGTTTAAAAATATTGTCTTGGAAGCCCAGAGAAAACTGTGTTCTGTGCACTTAAAAAGGTCATGCATGACTTAATAGTGAGGTGAAAAAGGCAATTAAAGCCAAAAGGGCACTATTTAAAAAATGGAAAGCAGAGCCAAATGTGGTAAAAAATAAGCACTGACAAATTAGATGTAAAACACTAATAAGGCAGGCCAAGAAAGAATTTGAAAAGAAGCTTCCCATAGAGGTAAAACCTAATACAATCTTTTTCAAGTATATTTGAAACAAAAAGCCTGTGAGGGAATCAGGTACACCTCTGGGATGAGCACGGGGTATAAGTGGTGCTAAAGAAGGATAAGGAAATAGCAGAAAAACAAATTATTTGCCTCAGTCATTATTGAAGAGAATGCTAAGGACATACCCACACCAGAAGCATTCTTTGGTGATTTTTATCAACTGAAGCAGATCCCTGGAAAGTTAGAGGATGTAGCAGTTCAGATTGACAAGAGGAACAAATATGACAATGCACCCTGTTACTAGCAATATGCAACCTATCATTTAAAGCAGTCACAATACCTGAAGCCTGGAGACTGGCACATGTAACTGATTTTAACAAGGGCTCCGGAAGCGATCTGTGAAATTATGTGCCAGTGAGCCTGATGTTGGTCGTTTAGATATACATGGCTTAATAGTGAAGAATCAACATGGTTTGCCTTTCCAAATTTTGTTTCTTTTTGAAGGTGTAAACATGTAGATAAAGGTGAGCTGGTTGATATAGTATATTTGCATTTTCAGAAGGCATTTGACCATGAGACTCCTAGGAAATTAAACAATGATGGCTTAAGAGGCAGTGTCCTATTGTGGGTTTTTAACTGGTTAAAAGACAGGAAACAGAGTAGGACTAAATGGTCAGTTTTCCAAAGGGAGAAAGGTCAATAGTGGAATGTCCCAGGTTTCTATGCTGGGACTTTTACTATTTGGCATATTTTTTAATGATCTGGAAAAAGGAATGATGAATAAGATGATCAGATTTGCAGATGACACAAAATTGTTAAAGCAGTACCAGATTGTGAGAAATTGCAGAAGGATCTTGCCACAACGAAGTGATTGGGCATGCAAATGGAAGATGAAATTTTAATGTGGACTAGTGCAAAGGGATGCACATTGGCAAAAGTAATCCTAACCACAAATGCTGAGTTCCAGGTTAGAAACCTCCAGCCAAGAAAAGGACCTCAGAATCTCTATACGTAATACTTTGAAATCTTCAACTCAGTGTACAGTAGTGTTCAAAAAAGCAAATAAAATGTTAACTTATTTGGAGAGAAATGGAAAATATTAAAGCCTCTGTATTGACCCGTGGTGCAACTGCACCGTCAGTATTGCTTGCAGGTCTGGCCACCCAATCTCAAAAAAGATGTAGTGAAACTAGAAAAAAGTACAGAGAAGGGGAACAAATGGTAAAAGGTTTGGAAAGGCTCCCTTATGAAGAAATGTTATCAGGTTAGGGCTCTGCAGCTTGGAAAAGTGATGGGTGAGAGTGAATATGATAGGAGTTCATAAAATCATGAGTTGGGTAGAACTTATAAGTAGTCTAGGGTTATTTATCCTTTCAAATAATATTAAAACAAACAAGGGGGCTCTCCATGAAACTAATAATCAGCCCATTTAAAACTAATTGCAGAAAGTATTATTTCACCCGTTGCACAATCAAGCTGTGGAATCTGTAGTGCTAGAGGATGTGGTCAATGCAACTAGCAGGCTTGAAAAGAAGGTTTAGATGTGTTCCCGGAGGAAGAGTCCATACAACATTTTTAGCCAGGTAGACTAGGGAAAGCAATCACTTATCACTTATCCCTGGGAGTGAACAAAAAAGAGATGGATCCACTTTATGAGATCTGCTGTGCACTTGCAACCAAACTGGCCCCTATCAGAGAATGGATGCTGGGCTCGACGGACCTTGGTCTGACCCAGCAATGGATACCTTGTGTTGTTTAAAAGGTGAACTGCAGCTACGATTTTTGAGTCAAGAAAAGGGCATGGCAGCTCACCTGTAGGACATTCCGCCTTGGTATTATTCAATTATGCCTACTCAGGAGCAAACATGCATTCTCCACGAAGAAAACAATGTTTTATTTCTCTTCAAAGTCAGGCACCAGATCTTTAAATAGTGCAAACATATACATATGGAGAAAGGACCTTGCATGGCCTCAAAAGTTCTTTTAACACAGCTTCTTTTGGTGGTCTTTTAAAAATGTATCATGGCCTAGAAGGATTCTAGTTTTCTTCAGGGTCAGTATGACCCTGAAGAAAACTAGATTCTAAACTAAGATTCTAAACTACCCCCATCTCTCAAATTAAAAACACTCCATCCAAACCTAACTCTCCCTGGATTTACATGTTTTCTCACAGTCTAAATTAGACTCATCGTTTGCAACATGATTCTTCCAATCATTTACTTTCAGGCCTAGCACTCTTATATTGGTCTCATTTAGCATCCCTATCTCAGAGCATTACCTCACATGTCCTTCTCTCCCCAGAACGCCCATAGTAGGCTGTGTCCTACACTGCAAAAAAACACTTTAAGTAACCTCTTCTGCAGCCAGCACTTAATGCTGCAATATGTGCAAATCTGGCATTCTTTTCCTGTTGCTGTCCCTTTAAAAAAAAAAGACAGGGTTTTAACCTTTCCCTGCCCATTCAACACTTGGGGGCATGCCATACCCATTACAACCTTTTCAAAACCGGGACCTGTACTGTAGAACTTTATCTTTGATGATGTCTTTTTCTGAGGCTTTGTTTGCAAAGGAGCTAACTTGAAAACAGGGGCTGGTCCTGGTCGTGTTTCTGTTGGTGCATCGTCTCCTGCTGGTTTCTGATGAGAGACTGTAGCAGATTTTGGGATTTCCTGTCTGATGGTATAAGTTAGCTTGTCCGGTGCTGGAGTGTACAGGCTAGGTGCTAGGTGCCCCCAGTACAGTGCTAGGTGCCCCCAGACAGATTTTACATTTCCATGGCAGGCTGTAGAAGAATGGGCCAGCTCTCATTTTTTGCTGTACTGAAAATGGATGGAGGGGGACATGTGTTGGGCAGTGCCGTGACCAGTTTGATTGAACACCTCACGGGATGCTTTAACTAGAGAGGCCAGGGCACTAAGCAATGAAAGCGTACACATGTCCACGTTGTCTAGTCCCACCCATCCTTTTTCGTCTTTCTCAATGAAGAGATGGAGATACAGCTCAAACGTACACCTTTAAGAAATAACGCTAGATTAGAATCCAAACTGTGACCCTGGTAGACACGCTGAAAGTTCATTTTATTCTGTGTAAATTTTATTTATTTTTTTTTTTGCTATTCACCAGTCACCTGTCCTCTTCTCTCTACCACATCCTTCCTTTGCTCCACTCTTATCTGAATGAACACTTAGAAGATGACACAGCCAAAAATGGCCATCAGCGGCCTAAGATCCCTGGTGCAAGCCTTAAACTTGATGGATTGACTTTTGAGTAAGTGTGTGTGTTTTCTGGGTTTCAGGCAGGTTGAGTTAAATAAACAGCTGCTTGAATGGAGGAGAGGGCACGTGCATCCTGCCTTTATGTATGGATATGGAGGAATGGTGGAGGTGTTAAAATGGAACCATTTTGAGAGCAGTGATCAAAGTCACTTACCTGTCCGAAGACTGCTCTCCTCAGAAGTATGTGAGAGGTTCATGATGTGCATATTTTAAGCCTCATTAAATAGCGACAATCCCATGGCTAGTTAGGTTAAGAGAGTGGGATTTTGAAATCTGTGCTTGGACTTTCTCCCCCTTTCCCTCCACCCATAGGAAAAGGAAGTACAAAGTCCCTCCTGGCACTTTGGATATTAGGTACCTGCATAAGTGGATTTTCAGAATAAAAACTTAACATGCAGTTTTCTTTGAAAATTGTATACCAAGTCCAGAGGCAAAAAAAACCTGCCTGTGGACTTTGCTTCTGAAAATGATGCCCTACGGGGGGTCATTTTCAAAGGACTTACGCATGTAAATGTGACATACTATCGTAGCAATTTTCAAAAGCCATTTACTCGAGTAAAGTGCACTTACTTGAGTAAATCCCATGGACAATTCAATGGCATATATTGTAGCAATTTTGAAAAGCCCACTTACTTGAGTAAAGTGTATTTACGCGCGCAAACACCAGTTTTGCTCGAGTAAATGCTTTTTAAAATCTACCCCACAGTGTAAGCACTTTTTTTTGTTGATTGTTCTTGATTGTCCACAAACCATCATGTGGATATATAAAATACATTATATGGTGGCTATTGAAAATATACACCCTTTTCCAAAATGGTCATCTTGTGTTGCCTTGTAACTGGGAAGTGAAAAACGTTTGTTCCATGGATCCATGCATCCTACCCAACAACTGCCAGGGAGTGAGGAGTAGTGTAGTGGACTGCAAACCGGGGCAGCTAGGATTCAAATCCTGCTGCTGCTGCTGCTTGTGAACTTGGGCAAGGCACTTCATTTTATTTATTTATTTATTTATTTTATTTATTTTATTTATTTATTTGTTGAGTTTTATATACCACCATTCGATGAAGCCATCACAACGGTTTACAAGATTCAAAGTGTCATATTCTTAACAATTGTGAATTAAGGTATAACAGGATACATATTAAACAAAAAGTTAATCTTTTATAGTCATTTTTGAGTTAGGAGGGTTTGTTAGGTGCTGGTTGGAGACAAGGTCTTTTATGTATTTGGTTGGTAGTTCCTTTGGGTTTTGGGATGTTGTGAGGATGTTCATCCTTCATTGTCTCAGATACAAACTGAGGGGTGAATTTTCAAAACATGTATGCACATAAGTAGCTTATACTTGTGTACATGCTATTTTTAAAGCATAAAAATATGCATGCATTTTCGATATTGCATGCGTTTTTATGTGCAAGAAAAAGGAGTGGTCTGGGGCAGAGCTATGCACGCAAATTGCTATTTTATAAGAGATTTACAGATATCTTGTTGTCTGCGAGTGGTTGGGTGGAAGGACTGGGTGAATTGGGGAATTTCAGAATGAAGAACTAGGAGGGCCTTGATGACCTGGAGAAGGACTGGGTGAAATGGAGGTTTTGGCAAGTTGGTGATTTCAACTTGCCGACTTATATGCATAAACAGGGCTTTATGTGAGGAAGTTATGATTTTTTTTTGCATGGAAAATATAGGAATATGTTTTTAATATATGTAGGAAATGCACATGCTTTCAATGCATTGAAATAAGTGCAGTCAATGCACTGAAAATATTAGAATGTAACTATACATACATGTTGCGGGCATAGACCCTTGGACTGAGGTGGAGTTGGTGCAACCTGTAGGATGGAGCTCTATAGGTCCCCCACCGTCAACTGGCGGAGCTGGCTGAGGCAGAGGCCCAATTGGAGCTTCACCTATTACTGCCCTCATTCCCCTTAGGTTGATCCCTCGGGTGCTGGGACCATCAGGTCTTAGGTGCCTCTGGTGATGAACTGGAAATCCATGGAGAATGGTTGGGTCACAGACCAGGGTCTGGGGCATGCTATCCAGGCATAGTCAGAGAGTAGACAAGGGTCAAGGCAGGCAGAGTTCAAAAGTGGTCAGGATTCAGGCAGTAGTCAATGGCACGCAGAGTTCAAGCGCAGTCTAAAAGCAGGCTGAAGTCAGAACCAGAGATCCGTCCAAGGGAAGGTGGGATGAATAGTCAGACAGGGAGGCAAGGAACAGTACAAGCGGACAGATGAAAACACAAAGGACAAAGAATAATTGGACTGACCAAAGAGGAAGATCACAGGAACAAAGGAGACCAGGAGCTTTGGAGATGAAGACCAAGAATGGATGAGACGGAGACTGGAAATGGATGAGATGAAGACCAGGAACACAAACAGGAACGCTGAGGCAACTGCTCTACTTCTCAGTTGTGGACCTATTACTGAGGCGTCTTGGTGCAGGAGAACTTCCCTTATATAGGGCAACATTGAGGATGTCATCAAGAGAGGCCGTGGAGGGTTCCCGCCTTGGTGCCTTTAAATTGGGTAGAGTTGCGTATGTGTGCCTAGGAACCATGCAGCATGCAAGGAACAGCATCATTCCTTTGGGGGGCCTTCTGTGGCTTCTGCATTTTCCCCACTGGGCTCGGAGCTGAGGATAAAGAAATTCTTTTAGTACCTGAATATAATCCACTTTGAAGTGCCTAAAATGTGGAATAGAAAAAAACTTCCAAGTGAAAAACATATTCCAGAATTTCTTAGAAAATGAAGTACAAATAAAAATATGACATAGCTTGGTTGGATAAGTGTCCACTCACATGTATTCTCTGTTAACAAGCAGGGCTGAATTAGCAGGATGAGGTCATTCAATGGCGCCAAACGGAACAATCTCTCTAGCTCTGTGTTTTTACTATTGAGCATGTGCGGGAGTTCCCTCATGCATGCTGCCTCTTGAACCCCTCAGTCTTTTTGTTTTTGTCTGAGCTTCTTCACAGATGTGTACCCTGTCTCTACTTGTCTTTTTAAAATTTTTTTCTGCTCTTACAGTCTCTTTTTATTTTCTGTTGCTACTTTTCTTCTGCCACTCGTAAATTACTGAGTTACCTCATTTCATCAAAGCCCTCAGTACCTGGCTGAAATGCCTTGAAAGTGATGAGTGGTCGATGACAGCCATCACAGCCACTATATTCTGGAATAAGCCAGTGACAAGAAAATGCAAGGTAGTGAGAAACTTGACCAAGCCGGAATGGCATGCCCATGATTGGTTAGAAGATCAGTTCATCTCTGATTTCTTCATTGAAAGAATTGCCCTGGAGCTCAGTTCGCAGCAATATTGTCCTCAGGTGAAATATCCGCTGCCTTCGTGGCCTTCTGCAAAGAACCAGGACAATTTGCTCCTCTCAAACCCTCCTTCAGGAAAAAATGTCTTCTTTCTGTTGCTTCCCTCTCTCTTCCTTGATCTAAAGCATCTTCCATTTAATTCTTCAGCTCAACTGCAATGTACCAAACTATCAAAAAATACGTAATCCGTGTTTGGCACAGAGAAGCACCTCTACACTGCAACACAATAGACTAAAATGGCCACCAGAAATGTGACAAGTTTCATTTCTGCCCCCACCCCTGGCATTAAATATCCTGCATTAACACATGCCAGAATGTCTCCAAGCTAACATGGCTGTCTGCATGACCCTACAATAGCAAATAGCTTTGTTTAAATGCGATTTGCATGCACCTGCACTAAGCATTCTGTGCGTTTGGTAGCATGGGTTTTTCGGCACTAAAACCCATATTACACGCCATAGTTAGGTTAGTGCCAGAAAACCTGTGCTAATGCCAGAGTAAAAACCCGTGGTAGGCTCAGCGCGGCTTATTTCATCGGCTGCATTGTGATTTCGGGCAGAAGGCCTTGTACTGAAGGGTATATAGTTTTAAATGGAAGCGTTTCTCATCTTGGTGTCTGGCAGGCTTCCTGAACCCATTTTCCTGTACTCTGAAAGATCTGCTTCAGTACTTGTTCTCTCTCTTTCCTTTGGATCTCAGTACATCGTCAGTCAAAGTACATCTCAGTGCCATTGCTTCCTACCACCTTTGCGGATGGAAAAGCAATTTCCATCTGGTATTCAAGTTCATGAAGAGCTTGTGGTATACGAAGCCTTCAGATGAGAAACTCATCTGTGTCATGGGATCTCAACATTGTCTTAGTGCAACCGATGAAGCCCTCCTACGAGCCACTAGTCGGCTTCCTTGAAGTCTCTTGCATGGAAGGTGGTATTATTTTATGTGCATAAATGTCTTTGAAGATTCAGTCCATAATGGCTTTTCAAATATGAAATGTTGCAAACAATTCTACAAGAATTGCCTTTCTAATATTCCTCCACCACCTCCGGCTTCTTTGTTAATGCTGAATTAAATGTCTTTATATCATGTAGCACTTTTATTGGCAACATTTTAGCAACCGCTATGACCACATAAATGTATTTTGCAAAAATGAAATCCTAATAATATAGGATTCATCTTTGTAATATCTAGGTAAACATCTTTTTTTTTTCCATCTAAGACAACAAAGGCTTTCGTTTGATTCAAAGCAGAGGGAGGTCTTTACTTCCTCCTGGTTCAAAATAATGCTGTACTGGCAAGAATGTGACTTCATCATTCATGGGTAACAGCTTTTTTTTAATGGCAAGCTATCAAAGTCCACAGGAATCCTTTTGGCTCTAAATTGATCCAGGCTATTCAGCCTAAGTTGTTTCCATCTCCTAAAGGCTTTGGATGTTAATCTAGGAGGAAAGCACAGGTTATTTCTTGAGGGCATCAGTTCAGGTAAAGTTTGTCATCCAAAAGGGCATAAACATTGATGTCAATGGGAAGGGATTGGGACCTGACAGCTCACATGGGGGCAGTGTAGTGAATGAGAGAGACACACAAGGAGGGCGCAATGCAGGGGCAGTGGGGCAATTGAGTAAAGAAGAAGTGTGTGTGTGGGGGGGGGGTGGCATTTGGATAGAGAAAGTAAGAGGATGTATACTGGGGAGGAAATGATAGATAAGACTGTGTAACAGGAAGGGCATTGCAGAACAGAGGGCAGAGCAACTGGGATGGGTGGGTTTATTATTTTTTTTTTCCTGGCAGTCAGAGTGAGCCCTTAAAAACTCACCTATGCCAGTCTGCTTGCCTGCATATGGCTGATCACATCCAGTGGCCGAGATTGTCTGGCGGGTTCCCAAGAATTTGGCCTGGCTTCCAGATTTGAGAAGAATTTCAGGACTTCTGGGGTAAGGTACATTTCAAGCCCCCAGAGGAAGCAGAAATGGTGTTTTCCTGTTTTGAAATTGGAAGCAGGCTGCTTTGTGGCCTATATTTGTACATCCACAGTAAAAATCCCTTTCGATTCATATCATGTCATCTTATAGAAAACACATTTTTTCTTTTACCTCCTGGTAAAACACAGACACAATCTCAATGGACTCCCCTGCTTCTTTTCAACTCTCCCCCCTTTCCCCCCTCTGCCTTCCGGGGTCCTCCCTCCCCCTTCCACCCCCAAGGAACAACACCTCTCAAAAGAGACCTGCTCATCTGGCATTTTAAGCTTCGCTATACTTGTACCTTGTGCTTTTTAAAGCAGCAGCGGCGGCTCTCGGGTACCAAATAATTCATACGTGTTTCGGCAGGCATTAAAATTTGACAAGGGAGCAGTGGAGGGCTCCTAGATGGAATTTCCTTTCATTGAATTAGTGGGTATGACAGTGGTTCCTGGAGTGGGGGTGAAGTGGCAGACGTCACTAACCTTTTACATTCGAGAAGCTTTCTGTTCTTTGTTTGCAAAACGCATGAAAGCTTAGCTCTGGATTAACTAGCGAGGCCTTCTTTTAATTTATTTAGATTGACCCTATCCAGAATAGATATGTAACTGTATGTATTTATGTCTGTCTATCTGTGTATAAAGTGGGGGAAACAGCACTTTTCCCATTCCTTTCCATGCGATATTATGCTTTATTAAATAAGGGAGACCACATAAAAATGAATAGCAATGTCGAGCAAGTTGGATTTGAAAGTTGTCTGAATTGTGGGTTTCTAATTAATTTTAATCTCTGATTGAAGGCACAGCAGAGCGTGTCAGCGGGATCCTAGGTTTTCAGGGCTGACAAGGGGGGGCGCTTGGGTGCTTGTGAAGAAGAGGTTCAGCGAGCCAACACACAGAAGCATCTTTCTAAAATAATGCAAGAAAAAAAAACAAAAACGCTTCTGAAATGGCTTTTAAGAGCAGTGAATACCAACTGTGAAAGTGAGAACTAATGGGGTTGGGATTATGCTATTCGTCAATTCTTGGAGATATGATTTAAAAAAAAAAAAAAAAAGTAAATACCTTGTACTTACAGTACAAATTCACACTGCAAAAAAGTCACATTCAAAATACGTAAAGCAAAAATTTATTTTCTCTGTTTTCCGAGTTGGTTTTTCTTCTTTATCATACTGTTCCTTATCTGCCTTTCCTTTTCCTTGGTTTACCTTTCCATATTATCTTTTTTCCTTTTCCCATACTTTCCTTATGTCATTCTGACATTTCTCTTTTTTTTTTTCCCAGTCTCTTTTCCACTTCTATATCTTAACCCTTTCTTCATTTCTGTATTTGTTTTATTTGCTCTTCACCGCTTTTGAACATTTTGAGGAGGCTGCAGACTATAAAACAGAAGCAAATAAATGCATCTCGCCCCGTCCCCTCTCCAGCTCCGAACCTGTCCCTCCAGCTCCCTTTTCTACTCCTGCCCTCTCTCGCCGTTTTACCCCTTCTTCATCTTCCGTCCACCTTCTCCGCTTCTGACTTCCCGTTGTTCATCCCCATCCTCAGCCACCACCCAGCCGTCTTCCTCCGTGGTTCTTCGCTCCGTCTTTTTCTGCCGCTGCCTGCTGTCTCTCTGCCTGCCTGTGTTTGTGGCAGGGTAGACACACGGGGGTCATGTCCACTGTTTTTTCGGCTTACCCCCTTCTTGGAGGAACTCGTCCTCCCCTAACCAGGAGGGAACTGGCTTTGGGCAGACATTGAGTGCAGCCTTTCTCTGCTTGCACGTGCTCTGAGGCCGGGTTTGCCGTCTGCCTCTACCACAGCCCTGGGGGCTGTGAATCCTGTCCGGGCAAATCAGAAGGCCGGAAGCAGGGCAGAGAGCTGGAAATAGCCCAGAAGTTGCAGGAGAGTTGCACTGTGTGGTGTCAGCACTCTGAATATTTGAAAATGTCCACGTGCCGCAACACACGGACAGGTTATGATCGTGTTTTAGCTACAGAAATATAAGTTAACAAATAAAAACAAAAAAATATGTACAAGGTGATACCTTTTTATTAGACTAACTTGGCCTTAAAACAATTGTATGTGTGCTAGAAGGGGTTACACTGATCATCTGTGAGTCACAGTTTTTTGTTAAGAGCTTAGAACAATAACGTTGCATCAGGGCAGTAATTATTGGTTATTTCCAACTCTAAAACAAGTGTCCTAATAATTTGTCACGAAATCAACTTTGCTTGTTCAGATGTCTGCAACCACTTGAATAGAACTTTTGTCACAATGAGAAATGTCTGACAATAGTATTCCTTAGAATATGCCATCTACTTATTAGTGTATTAGCAAATATTCAAAATTCATTCTCAGGGTGTTGGTTTTTTTTTTTTGTTTTTTTTTTTAATACTGGGAGAACATTCTGTTTTTTCCCACTTGATGGGACAGGCAGGGAAAGAAAGAAAATAGCCAAGCACTCTCAGCTGTGTGAAAAAAAAAAAAAGGCCAGCTGTTGTCTCTGTGGTATTGGAATTCTTACCACGTCCCCGGGGGCTCAGATAATGTGTTTCTCTGGAAAAGCAGGCATAATCTGCAACAAAATGAGCTGGGGCGAAGGTCTGCACAGCTCAGGGATACTAATTAGGTACTGCTTGCAGAAGCAACATCAGAACCAGTTGGGAACGCTAGGTAGCTAATGTAGCTGGTGCCTCTCTTAGTCACAGTATCCTGTGGGCTGGTGAGGATGAAAGGGGCGTTTAGCTGGGTTACCTGAGACCATGTAACTTCAAAAGCTGAAACTGAGACAGACGGACAGGCAGGCTCAAGCTTGAATTGCTTCCATCCAGAGACTCCATGAAGTCATTTTTTTTTTTCTGTTGGCTCCCTCTCCATCCTGTCCCCACCCCTAGTTTCTGTCCTGTTTGACACATGGGGGAAATATCAGCTTCTTACTCCTTAGGCTTTTCTTCTTGTGAAAGAAAAGTAAAAAAAACAAACAAACTTGTAAGTGATATATAGCTAGAATGGTCAGGTCCAAGGCCTTTCTGGATAATAGATTTTTTTTTTTTTGTTTGGGAAAATTAGAGGTTCCACTTACTTTGAAAGAAGACGCAAAGAAGCCATGACTGTACAAACTGCAGCAAGTTACTGGGCACCTGACAATATAAAAGGCATCAGCTGGCACATGCCAACAGTGGTAACAGCATCCATCTGTTTTAGGCATCATCTGGGTTAGGAGAAGCTGTTGCATGAGGGGATGTGACCGAGATCTTTGAAGCTGGTACCCAGAGTATGACTGGAAACTGCTGGGTGTTGGTGTTACCATGGACTGCTGCACACTTGATGCATCATACGTGAGGCTTCTCTTATATAATCTGTTCCTGTAGCTTGCTAGACGGGTAAATAAGAGGACACTTTCACATTCTTGAAAGGTCTCAGATGGGCACTTTTCCAATGACCAGCAATTTGCTTCTGTGTGTGCCAGCTGCATTCTAACTAGGGACTTTTGTTTTCAGTTTTTATTTTATTTTTATCAAGGAGTTTTTCAGTTTATTACGGCAAAAGAACTCACTGGAAAAAAAACTGATGCCATTTTTCCAGGTAAATATGATTTTTGCTCTTGTTGTAATGAACATAGAAACATTTCTGGAAACAAATAATCAAAACAAAAGTCCATAAATGTAACACATCAATACAGCCTTTTTTTTTTTCACCCCAGAATCGGATCTTCCATTGCTGTGAATCAGGGTGTTGTGTGGCAGGAATGTCCAGGACAATCTTGTTTCACTTGTTTTGTAGCTTTGTTCTGCAGTTAGGTTATTCTCAGAGACCAACTGTGTAAAATCTTCCACATTCTTCTCTATAGCCTCATGATCTGCTGACAGATTTTTACCATCAGTTCTGAGTTGAAGAATGCCATGATGGCTCTTAAACCTATGAAATCAGCCAGTAGTATAGTCACATTGGCTGAATTTTTTGGATAATAGATCATGGCCTGTGACCATGATGTTTTTTTGGATAACAAGAGTTTCCAATTAGTAATAGATCTTTGATTAACTGGTGCTGTACTATACCTTTTTATTGGACTGCCTTAAAGCTGGCCACGAATGTATTGTTTGTTCAGTAAAAAGCATCACCTACTGCTTGTTGCTCGACCTTCTTTTCTATGTGTTCATGGGCACTAACATGGCAACCGCATGATTGACTTGCTGTGAAGAATCATTGGGAATAGATTCTCATCCATATTGGGAAGAAATGGACCTCGGAGTCATCGTGGGCAATACAGTGAAATCATCTGCTCAGGGATGGCGACTTTCAAACCGGTGCACGTATGCTGATGCTTCCCGCGATATGTGGTCATTTTATAACATGCGCACATATGTGTCCATCAAGCCTAGCATCCTGTTTTCAACAGTGGCCAATCCAGGCCATAAGAACCTGGCAAGTGCCCAAACACTAAGAAGATCCCATTCTACTGGTGCTAGTAATAGCAGTGGCTATTTTCTAAGTCAACTTGATTAATAGCAGGTAATGGACTTCTCTAAAGTGGATCGAGCTGAACCAGAAAAGAAAGAGAAGGGCAACAAAAATGTTAGGAGATGGAACAGTTTCCATATGAAGAAAGATTTTACTGGTTAGGGCCCTTCAGCTTGGAGAAGAGTTGACTGAGAGAGATATGATAGAGATTTATAAAATCATGATTACTGTGCAACAGATTAATAGGGAATTATTCTTTCAAATAACATTAGGACTAGGGAACAGTCCATGAAATAATTTTAGCAGAGTTAAGAGTTTTGAAAGTATTTTTTCACTGAGTGGTATTTGTTGTCAGAGAATGTGGTAAAGGCATCTAGCGGAGCCTGGTTGAAAAAGGTTTGGTATAGATCCTGGAGGAAAAGTCTTTAAACAATTATTAGTTGGGTGTATTTGGGAAAAGACATTGCTTGTTACTGGGATTGAGCAACTGAGAATTGGATCTACCTCTTGAATATCTGCCGAGTACTTCCAAGAAACCTGGATTAGCCATCATCAGAGATGGGCTGCTGGGCTCTATGGACTTTTGGTTTGATCCAGCATGGCATTTCCTATGTTCTTTTGATATGTTCTGAGGGAAAAGAAAACAAAAGAAACCACAATCTGATTAAAGTTTGGTCCTAAAATGTTTAATATTTGTGGTGTGTTTGCCTCTTAGGTTTTAATTGGCCTTTAATAATAATCCACACCTAATGGAGAGCAGAATTAGAAAAGTTTTGCTTTGAAAATACACGAGAAAGAGGAAAAGTCATATAAATAAGCAGACCCAATGGAGAGAGTATTTGGCTGTTGGTTTGCATGCAAAACAGAATAGAATCGAAAAAAATAACTATTGCAGAATGTGGTACTTTTATTTTGGTATTTCAAAAGGTGTTATCTACATTGTCAGGAAAATAATGTTCATCATGCATAGTATAAAAAAACAGCTGGAATATTGGCAGTGTTCTGTTGGCAAGACTTTGATAAACAACAGTTTAACACTAAGGCCTGATGACTTTTTTTTCTTGTGGTACAATTACATGCCTCAGATGTGTTGTTTGAGGCTCTAGGCCAGTGACTAATTGACTTCAGCCAGTTAAGAAATATGATTTTTGCACACTGTTCCCTGCAGGACCTTCTTGTGGTTAGGTCTGCATTTTATAATTGTGTGCATTTTTGATTCTGTGCATGCTCTGCTGCCAGAGGTTGGTATGTGACTTGAATTATTGATCTACTTGCTTTTCAGTCCAGTGTAAAACCAGCAGCCAGCTCAGTAAAATCACGTATTCCAATTACTTGGTGTTATGCTGTAAGAGTTATAGGTGGTCTCTTGTTTAACGTATACTGTCATTTTTGTAAGGAAGTAGATTCAAGGTTCTAATTTGGAAAGTTCACTATTTTTTCCCCAACTGCTGATTGGACTTCAGTTTGTTTCTAATGACCCCAGTCCAGGTAGGCCCGCAGTTGATTTCCTAAATTTGGTCTCCCCGCTTTGCAGTTTGCGGGGAAACCATTATACAGCAGAGTTACGGTAATTTCTACAGGACAAGACTGGTAGGTCCCCAGAGTCGCATAATTTATTTTATTTCAATTAATTAATTAATGCATTTTCAGCATGAGAAAACTATCTCCAGACATTTAGCCACTTTATGTGGCAAAGAAATGTAAATAAACTGAAGCACAGTACACTTGATAATGAACAGTGCAATAGGTTCCACAACCTACATCGAAAAGAGCTGTTTATAGAATAGACCTCCTCCCTCACGAGTCTCTGAAACCCCAGCCGGGAGTGGTCGTCTTTTCCCATTCCTGGTGTGCCCAGCGTTGTTCTGGCAGTTCTAAAGTTATCCAGCTAACTTAACTGGATTTTGTTGAAAATTGGCCAAGTTTGACAGATAACTTTACCTCGCCCCCAGAACACACTCAGGATATCTTTTTCTTTTATCCTACTAAATTTTAGCCTGATTATGAGTTATCTAACTAATTTAACAGAATATGTGGTCCCAGAATTTAAAAATCGAACCCATGAGGCTCGTTTACGAAGTCACTATCATGCAAGACACAGGGATGGTAACTTTCAAACTGACGCTTGTGCGCAAACGTGCGCCGATTCTTTAACATGCATGCGTTTTTATGTTTATAAAACCCTGCTGACTACCCTTTTTTTTTATTTCACTACTTACACGGCTGTCCATAGCAGAAGTAAGTTACGCGTTGTGGGATCCCGGCACGTGCTAGTGTGTGTAACAGTCCACCCATGCCCTGCCCACACCCCGCGGAACCTTTTTTATCCATGTACCGGGAGATTACACGTGTGGCTGTGGGTCTCTTGAAATCAGCGCGGTCCGCCTGCTGCTCTGTCACACTCAAATCTCCTGGATTTGCCGCGCGAAAGGCTTTTAAAATTTGCCCTAAGAGAACATGCGGTGATATAATGAACATGAACCACAGCTGATAAATAAGCAATATTAATTAAACTGTGCTTGTTTGGTAATTTAAAAAAAAAGTGTCTTGCTAGGAGTCTGAAGAGAATATATCCAGACTATAGATTTGCTTGTCGGCTCACCTATCACAAGTAGTGCTACGTTGATTTGTCTATTGAAATTGACCTTTAAATTAATGATCACTTTGATTACTCTAGAAGATTTTCCTAAAAAAAATTGTGTCTGTATTTCATGTGCAGGGGTTAGCAAGGCTGACATTTTACAGGTAATGGTCCAGACTTTCAGGAATGGAGATAGTTTAAAATATATCTATATCTATATCTGTATCTATATAAGAACAAAAACAAGGAACAGAGTAACATCAGTATATACAAAAAAAAAAAAAAATTATACACAAAATATATTTATATTTAGAAAATTGGCTCTCATTTTAAATATAAGCTAATTACCGTTTCCTGCATGAGTCAATTTGTAGGTACATTGTAAGCACAGGTTAGTATTAAGAATAAATGATTATTTATAATGATGAACAGCATAACTGATGTGATAAATTATGATTAATGACTGCATTAGCCATGAATGCTGTAAGTGCACCTGCTTTGAAAACCAGATTTAGGGAAGGAAATGAAGGGTGTGAAGAGTTTGCTGCTGTCAAATATGATTGTACCATACATGTTTAATGGCTTTGGAGAGCATGAACACTTGAAAAAAGTAGAAAAAAAATGGCAATAAATCTTATATAATGAATCTTAACTGTGCTACACTGGGACAGTAAGTTTCAAAATGGTGCGTGGGCGCTCTTTGATATGTGTATGTCGGCGCATGCCCAGATATATAGACATTTTATAATATGTGTGCATATGTGCGCGCATGTTATAAAATAGCCCTACCATACTGATATGTGCACCACATTTTAAGTGGGTGCGTGCCTAAGTGCATAAATCAAACTTCTACCACATAAGTTGGGGAATTTTAAAAGGGCCATATGCCCATGCAATTGTCAGTTTCATCAGTTCGTCCACCAGTTCGCCAAGTTAACAGATAAGGTCCTTCAAATCTCTCTAGTTTAATAGCCTTCACTTCTCCCCCGGTTACCCAGGATCTTTTAAAACCCCTGAGAAATGGCTTTCTGTTTTATTTATTTTTTTTTTAACTTGCACCGCGTTCCTAGCAGAAGTAAACGTAAGCACCACGGGACCTAGGTGCGCACCCAGGTATGTGGGTACTTGCATGCACATCTCTTGGCCCCGCCCCGCAGTGCCCATGCCCTTCCCACGTTCTGCCCTTTTTTTCCTCCGGTGTGAGATATTCACACATCGAGGCTTGCGCACGCATTCGGGTGGCCTTAAAATTGTTTGGACTTGCACATGTCCTACATGCTCACCCAGCTCCCAATTTGGATGTGTGCCCAGCTTATAAAATTCACCTTTAAGGTATGTTATAAAATTGCCACATCGCTGAGTGTGCGCTGATGCACACATATACATGTGCGCCTGCATACCTGTTTGAAAGTCACTGTCCCTATATAATTAATATACTATGTAATTAGTAAAAAAAAAAAATCTATAAAAGCTGTTTACACAAACAGTCATAATATAAACACAGAACTATATAAATATATATGTATATACATACATACATACATACACCCATACATACATATATAGCATTGTGTGCAAAGGTTGAGGCACCCATGGTTAGATTGTATATTTGAAGAGAACAGAAGCTTGAGACATCCTTTTCATTGTATTGTACAAAGTTTATCATGACATCATTTTTAATGGAAAACTACTATTTATTTGCTGATTTTGCCAGATTGAAAATGATAAGGTGATTATGGCATGTGAACATTTTCAAACATCCTTCCAGTTGATTCATTACTCCTTTTTTAAAAAAAGTTGATAATAAGGTCCAAAAAGTTGATTAACTCAGCCTAATGTCCAAAAAATGTTGATTAACTTATTAGGTCTTAAATGAATTAGATGAAGATAATTCTGCTCTTTCTAACCTCTCAGATTTTGATTGTTGTTCTGTCTACTTTCAACAGTCATGGGCTCCTCTAAGCAGCAACTGTCTGTTCATTTGAAAATGAAGATAATTCACTCCTACAAAGCAGGAGAGAGAGCAATAAAAAATATATGTACTTTCAGTTAGCAATTAGAAACATTGTTAAGAAATGGAAGTTACATGGAACTGTTGAGTCAAGCAAGATATAGAAGGCTAAGAAAGATTTCTGGTAGAACTGGCTGTAAAATGGTCACAGTTGGAAAACACAAGCCACACATTACTGCTACTTGTTAAAAAGTTTAGATACCACTGGAGTAGTTGTCCAGAGTACAATGTTGCTTACAAAACAATAATTTGCAAGGGAAAGTTGTCAGAAGAAAATGTTTTCTACAACCTTATCACAAAAGTCATTATCTGAAGTATGCAAAACTCCATCTTGATAAGCCTGAAACTTTCTGAAATCAAGTTCTTTGGAACAATGAAACAAAAATTGAACTTTTCAGCCAGAGCCAAGCATGATATGGTAACTTCCATTTCTTAACAATGTTTCTGACGAACTTGCTAGTTGGAAGTGTTTAGAGATGTGGAATAGTGAATTATTTTCATTTTTAAATGTTCAGATAACTATTTCGAGGAGTCCATAGTTGTTGAAAGAACAATAATCATAGCCCGAGAAGGGTCTGAACATTTGTTTAACCATGACTATTTGAAGGCCTAATGAGTCAGGCAAACTTTTGGTCCATATTAACAATAAATCAATTAGAAGGGTGTCTAAACTTCTACATATGCCATATTCACAATTTTATAAGAATGTGCAGCCAAAAAGTTTTAGTTTTTTTTTGTTTTATTTCATTTTACTGTGCACCAATGAAAACAAAAGGAAAAACCTGTTTTATTATTTTAAATCTATTAAAATCAGCAAATAAATAATAATGTATAAAAAAAAACTGCAGAAAGAAAAAGTGGGTCATGCAAAATTGTAATATCTTCTCAATTCAGTTTCAATAAATACAAATCCCAGTCATTATCATATGAAGACCAACAAATGTATTTATATCATTTGTTCAATCCTTGATAAAATCATGTCAATTTTTTGTGTTTTTATAAACTGTAGAAGAAAAGATTTTTTTTAAACTCAGATGTTGAAACTCTGAGAACACATTTTTATACAGAACCTTCAGTTGTCCATAAATCCCATTTGTAATGAGGCAGTGATTATCATTTTTAAACTTGATGTAATGGAGAGAAGATCTCCACTTTTTAATCACATAATCGTTCCATGACATCTGTATTTTGGTTCAACGCCTTCTTCTAGGATTCTTCATTATACTTGAAAGTAGAACATCAATGCAATCCTCATGCTGACTTTGTATCATTTAGTGGCTGTGTCAACTTCTTTTCACTTAGAGCAGGATGGACAAATTATGGCTTGTGGGCCATAAAAGGCTTGAATACCTTTCTTTGCAGCTTGCTAACTCAAACATGCTTTCTAATGTGTCTGGTCTGATGCCACTATTCTCCATCCATTTGCCCAGTGTCATCTGTGATAGCCTGATATGGTGGATCAGTACATCACCATGGACCTTTGTTGATGACATCGGGAAGGCTGTTGGAGGGCGGCATCTGCATATGTGTTGGCAGTGTCATCTCCGATTGGTGCCTTTGATTTGCTGCAGGTGCCAATCATAAGGATGAGTTTCTGCTCCTGTCCATATGTTCCAGCTCATTGTGCTCATTATCTGAGGGAGGGGCCTGTAGTTTACAGGTCTTCAATACAAATGGAAGAACTAGACAGAGATCTGGTTGAAGACATCCAAAAGGTAGCAAAGAAGGGAGATGCGTTGATTGTTGGAGATTTTAATCTGACCAACGTAGACTGGAGAATCCCTTCTGCGGAATCTACCAGAAGCAGAGAGATAGTGGATGCCCTGCAAGGGGCTCTGTTCAAACAAATGGTAATAGAACCCACAAGGGAGGGAGTTATACTGGACCTAGTGCTCACTAACGGGGATAATGTCTCTAATGTCTGGTTGGGTGTTAGAAATCTGTGTTGCGGGCTCCTGAAAGGGGAGGAGTTAACAATCTGTTATGATTGATTCCAAAGAAGGAGGAGTTAGCAATCTGTAGTGAGAAGCTCTGTGTTAGAGCTGGGAGTTAGCAATCTGTAATGAAACTGATGCTCGATGGGAGGAGCAATCAGATAGGAGTTCTGTACTAGTAGACTGTGGAGTAGCAATCTGTAGTCTTTGATATAGTTGTAGGTGAATTCCTGGGCCGGTGGCAGATGACCACGCTCTCGGGAGGATACCCCAAGGGGGACCACCGGCTAGGCTTGAGTATGGAGGCAGACACACATTAGTTCTTTTATTAAACAGGTGATGAAGCCACCAGAGATGGCGGTAGTGAGCTGATATGCCCGGCAGGGCTGTAGTCCCTCAGGCACTGGAACAGCAATCCAGGATGGCTGAGCTGTTGAGAAACTGTAGAACGTGATTAGGCAGAGTAGACAGGGTTCATGAACAAAACTAGATGACAAAACTCACATAAGGTCTCAAGGAAGCTCAGGAGCTGGAACGGTATAGGCCCTTGAGGAGCGAGTACCTAGTTCCAGGGTAAGCTCTGAGAGCACGATGGTAATGCACAGTTGTTTGTAGTAGCAATATCTTCCAGGCAGTAGAGAATCTTCAGAGTCTCCAGGAACATGGGCCCTCGAGGAGCGAGTACCGGTTCCTATCTGTAATCTGAAAGGTAAAAAAAGAGAGCGAGGCCCCTGAGGAGCGGGTACCTCTGATAAGTCCGAGGAGGCAGAGTAGCTTGGAGGAATCTTAGACGGATCCGTATCCATATCTTCTCCTTGCTAACTTAATTTGATAGTGAAAATAGAGACCTTTAAATATTGGAAGCAGATGACGTCATCTCAGGGGATGCCCCTGAGGTTCGTGCCCTTGCTGGTTCTTCAGTCAGAGCACGCGCGCTCCCTAGGTCAGATCTGCAACATTGAGCCGGTTCGGGGACGCCGGTGGAAGATGGCATGAAGATGCTGTGGCAGCCAGCAGTCCATAAGACCCGGAGGGAGTCACCACAGAGGTAAAGAGGGCAGAGTGAGAGCATCGAGCAGCGACGGACGCAACAGTGGGTTCCCACCGCAGCACCAGTGATCATTAAACGGTATGGTTTGATATCGCAAATAGGATACAGAGAGGTCACATGAAAACCCAAGTTTTGAATTTCAAAAATACAGACTTTGTCGAAATGGGGATGTACCTGGAGTTAGAACTAAAAGACTGGGAGAAAATGAGAGAGGTGGAACAACAGTGGACCAAGCTAAAAGGAGCAATTACAAAGGCCACAAATCTATATATTAGAAATGTAACCAAGAAACCAATCTGGTTCTCAAAGGAAGTAGCTGATAAAAGCAAAAAGAACAGCTTTCAAGAAATATTAAGGATCCCAAAAAGACGAACACTGGGAAGAATATCTGGTGAAACTGAGGGAGATGAAGAAAGAAAGCAAAAAGTCAGGTGGAAGAAAGGATTGCCAAAGAGGTAAAGCAAAGTGACAAAACATTTTTCAGATATATCGGAGAAATGTCCAAAGTGGTATAATTGAAAGGTGTCAAAGATCAATTTGTGCAGAGAGATGAAAAAATGGCTGAAATATTAAACAAATACTTCAGTTCAGTGTTCACTAAAGAAGACCCTGGAGAAAGACCAATGCTAGTTGACAAGACTGTGGATAGGGGTGGAGTAGATGAAACTCCATTTACAGAAGAGAATGTATGGGAAGAGCTAGGAAAACTGAACGTGAACAAGGCAATGGGGCCAGATGAGGTACATCCCAGGATACTGAGGGAGCTCAGAAATGTGCTGGTGGGTCTGCTCAAGGACCTGGAAATAGATCCCTGGAAATGGGAGTGGTGCCACAAGATTGGTCTCACTTCACTAGAGTGGGAGCAGAGAGGGCTGGAAACTACAGGCTGGTTAGCCTCACCTTGGCGGTGGGAAATTAATGGAGACTTTGCTAAAGGATAGTGAATTATCTACAATCTGGTGGATTGCTCGAGTTGAAGCAGCATGGATTCACTAGGGGAAGGTCCTGTCAGACAAATCTCATTGATGTTTTTGATTGTGAGACCAGAGAATTGGATCAGGGAAGAACACTTGATGTGATTTACTTGGATTTTAGTAAAACTTTTTGATACGGACATACATAAGAGACTCGTGAACAAAATGGGAAGCTTGGGAGTGGGTGCCAAGGTATTAGAGTGGATTGCAAACTGGTTGACTGACAGGCTACAGCATGTAATGGTAAATGGAACTTACTTTGAAGAAAGAATGGCGATTGGTTTTGGGATCGATTATATTCAATGTCTTTGTGAGCGACCTGGCGGAAGGGATAGAAGGTAAAGTTTGTCTATTTATGGATGATACTAAGATCTGAACAGAGTGCACACATCTGAAGTAGTAGAGAGAATGAAAAGTAATTTAAGAAAACTTGAAGAATGGTCAATGATTTGGCAGCTAGGATTCAATGCCAAGAAGTGCAGAGTTATGCATCTGGGGTGCGGCAAGCCAAAAGAGTTTTATGTGATGGGTGGTGAAAAACTAATGTGCACGGACTGGGAAAGGGACCTTGGTGTGATAATGTCTGATGATCTGAAGGTGGCGAAGCAATGTGACAAAGCGATAGCTAAAGCCAGAAGAATGCTGGGCTGCATAGAGAGAGGAATAACCAGTAAGAATAAAGAAGTGATAATGCCCTTGTACAGGTTCTTGGTGAGGCCTCACCTGGAGTACTGAGTTCAATACTGGTGCCCATATCTCAAAAAGGATAAAGACAGGACAGAGGCGGTCCAAAGAAGAGTGACCAAAATGGTGAGGGGTCAGCATTGGAAGACTTATGAGGAGAGGCTGAAGGATCTGAATATGTATACCCTGGAAGAAAGGAGGTGCAGGGGAGATATGATACAGGTATCTGAAAGGTTTTAGTGATGAGCAATCGTGAAACTTTTTCAGTTGGAAACAAATAAATAGAACTGGGGGTCTTGAAATGAAACTCCAGGAGGAAATATTTCTTCACGGAGAGGATGGTGAATGCCTGGAATGCCCTTCCGGAAGAGATAGTGAAGACGAAAACAGTGAATTAATTCAAAGGGGCATGAGATAAACACTGTGGATCCCTAAAGGCTAGAAGTTGTAAATAAAGAAAAGAGTGCATGGGGGTAACTTGCTGGTGTGATAGTTGCTACCCTTAACAAATAAGCCTTGATACTGTTAATGCAACTCCATCATTGCTCTGTTCTTCAAGGGCAGTGAGAAAAGGGGAATTGGATTTAGACAGCAACCAATGGTTTGGGGAACAAATAAACATGGAGGTAACTAGCTGATGCAGCGCTTACTACCCTTAATCACTAAGGGGTAGATTTTCAAAGAGTTGCGCGTGTAAGATACGCGTACAACCCCCAAAAACCTACCCCTGCCTCCCCCTGCGTGCGCCGAGCCTATCTTGTATAGGCTCGGCGGCACGCGCAAGCCCCGGGACGTGCGTAAGTCCCGGGGCTTGAAAAAATGGGTGTTCTGGGGGTGGGGCCGTGGGCGGGGCACCTGCCTGGGGGCATTCCGGGGGCGGGGCCAAGGCTCTGGAACAGCCACTGGGCCGGGGGATGGAGAGCCGGCGCGTGAAAGTTACGCCTGCCCAGAGGCAGGCGTAACTTCTTCTACAAAGGTCAGGGAGGGGTATAGTTAGGGCTGAGGGATGGGTTAGTTAGGGGAAGGGAGGGGAAGGTGCGGGGGGACGGAAGGAAAGTTCCCTCCGATGGAATGGAGGCAGGCTGCTCGGCTCGGCACACGCAGGTTGCACAATTGTGCACCCCTGCGCGTGCTGACCTTAGATTTTATAACATGTGGACATGAATGAAGGAGAAAGGGGTGGGGAGAAGAATGAATGAGGATATCATGAGGAAGGGGATGGAATGTGGGAGGATGGGAGACAGTGCCAGGAAATGATGTACAGTGAGTGAGAGGATCTTGGGGTGGGTGGAAGAGTCACTGAGTGAGAGTGAGAGATCATGGCGGCTGTGATGGGGGGAGAGGAGGAGAGTGAATGAGAGAAGAAATTGACTAAAGGGATTGGAGGGAGAGTGCCATTATGAAAGTGAAGGAGGAAATGGGTAAGAGAGGATGTGGAGTTGGTGTGGAACATGAATCAGGGGATTACCATGGATGTAAGTGGCATGAGGAGATTGGAGGTGGAGTGAGAGGTTTGGAGGTATTTGGATGTGAGGTAATCGATAAGTGAAACAGAGGCTGAAAGTGTTATTGGAAGTGGGGGTTAGGGCTTAATTCTCCCTCTATCCCAAACTTCCCTCCTTTTCTTCCACCTTGTCCTTCTTCCACCCTCACCTCTTTCTCCCCACCTCCCCAAACTGATCCTCCTCCCTCCTCTTCCTTCCTGACCCCTCTTATTTTATTTATTATATTTTTTTTACTTCAGGTTTTTATATGCCACTTAAACCTAAGCTCTAAACAACCCACCCGTTTCAAATTTTAACACCTTTTGTAAAATCTTGGAAAAAATTATTCTTACTGAACTGATTTTTTTTTTTTTTTATGTAGGAGAAAAGTGTAATTAGTATTAGTATTTATCAGTGTGGGTGTCATAAAGGCCAGAGCACTGAAACCCTTTTCTCTCTCTCTCGCTGATCATTTGCTTCATCAGATGGATGTGGAGGAATTATTCTTATGATTTTTCTAGACATCATGGCTGCCTTTTATTCACTGAATCATAGCATTCTTCCTTATAGATTAAGGGGTCCATATCCATCCTCTATCTGGCTGAGCAGGTTAGGCAGATAACATTATCTGCTTAATTTGGCCGAGATAATTCAGTGGCTTGGTTGCGCTGCTGAATATACTTAGCTGTCTGCTAGCTGGATAGGTTTATCTGGCTAACTTTAGACCAGTTGAATAGCAGGCCTAACTTATCTGGTTAACTTAGCTGGGTAGGGCTGAACATCTGCATCCGCCCCAGAACACTGCTGCCCCTCCCCCATTTATCTGGATAACCTTTTAGCTGACTAAAAAGTTATCTGGAAACGTGGCGGCTACATTTTGAAATGGTGCCACTTAGCCGGATAAGCCTGAACGTATCCGGCTACGTGGCGCTGAATATTGGCTCTTAAGTTCACTATGAATCTGTTGAAGTATTCTCTCATGGATTTTGCTCTTTTTAATTACATGAACAATAGGTGCGAGTAAATAGAAGGTGTTCTGACTGGATTCCTCTCTCTACGGGTGTGCCACACGGTTCTGTGCGCACTCCAGTTCCTTTTCAACATTTACACGCAGCCTCTTTTTGACATAATTGCCTCTCTTGGAAATGTTTTCAAATTGGTTGAAGCAGAATAGGCTGCGGTTCAATGTAGCAAAAGCAGAGGTTCTTACCTTTGATTGTTCTTCCTTCATCTCTGTGTCCCGTACCTTGCGGTTTTGCCTAAATGCTGTTTTAAAATCTGCATTCTTCAAATTGTGTTTAGTCAGGAGAGTAAGGTACATCCTTCCATCTAAGGATTTTCATTCAGCAGTTCAAACTTCTGTCATTTCCACAGTTGATTATTGCAATTTGTTATATGGGGGATGACTTATATGTCGTCTAAGATTATTACAGATATTGCAGAACGCGACAGCACAGCTCTTTGTTTGCTGTTCTTTTAGGATCATGTGTCATTTCTGTTACATCAGTTACATTGGCTTCCTGTTGGTTCTGGTATTAGTTTTATTGATTTGGTCAGACTTAATGCCATATTTCCATGTTGTTCGGTTGTAATGCTTATATTTGTGTGCAACCCGCTTGGCAAGCCACCTTGATTTGTGGGATATAAGTATGGTGAGATAAATAAAAACAAAATATGGAAAAAGGAGCAATGAGTGAGGTGATCCTATTTACAGATGTGACAAAATTATTCAAAGTAATTAATATGAGCATCCTGTGAGGAATCGCAGGAGGACTTTGCAAGATTTGGGCACTGGACATCTAAATGGCAGATGAAATTTGATGTAGATAAGTACAAAATGATCCAGACAGACAAAAACATTCCTAATTTTAAGGTGAGTTTTAAAAGCCCGACCCATGCATTAATTAGGGGATGTGTGAATATGTTGGGCTCACCCACACCTAGGGGATTTTTAAAAGCCACCCGGACATGTGTGTAAATATCATTGCGTGCACTTCTCGGAACGTCTCGGAAGGACATGGGAGGTACATGGGGGTTTCGATACTTGAACCAGAAATCTGCTCATAAATACTTACGCAATCTGATGCACGTTGAGGTTCCTTACCACGTAACTTTACTTCTGCTTTGGATGGCATGTAAGTTAAAAAAACCCTAATGAGTCATATCTGAGGGGGGTTTACAACCTGTCAAGCCGGGGGGGGGAGGGGTTGGAGGACCCGATAACTGGGCAAACTGGAAAGGAAATGGTAAAACAGGCAATGACATAGGCACGTGTCCCTTTTAACATTTCCCCATTTACGAGGTAGAAGTGGCTTTTGCACGCACAGGAATGTGTCCACTTAAAAATTAGGTGCACTTGTGTGCATGGCCACGCTATTTTATAACATGCGCCTATATCCGCGCATAAAGGTGGATTTTAAAAGACGCACTTGCATCTATGGTGCATGTGGCTCCTGGTGCGCGCACATGGCCGCGTCGATTTTATAACATGCGCGTCGCCGCACGCATGTTATAAAGTTTGATACCCGCATGCACATGTGCGTCCGATTTTATATCGGTCTGCACATGTGTGGGTGGGTCTCGACTCGCGCATGCAAAAGGGGTGAATTAAAAAAAAAAAAAGTGCGGCGACGTGAATGGCCCATTCCCTCTGCACCCTTTTCCCCTCTCCTCCCCGACCCCTAAAATCCCTCTTCCTACCTTTTTTTTTTTGTTTGTTTAAAACTTACTCGCTGTGATGAGCTGCAGTAAGTTCTGTGCGTCGGCTGGCTGCTGGTGTGCGCTTCCCCCCCCCCCCGGGCCGGCCCTAGTCGTGCCCCGCCCATGCCCCACCCCTTTCAAAGAGCCCGGCACTTCCGCGCATACTGGGAGATATTGCACGTAGCTGGACTGTTTTCAAAA
The DNA here is from genome assembly GCF_901001135.1 of Rhinatrema bivittatum. Classification (NCBI taxonomy): domain Eukaryota; kingdom Metazoa; phylum Chordata; class Amphibia; order Gymnophiona; family Rhinatrematidae; genus Rhinatrema; species Rhinatrema bivittatum. The sequence goes on along the minus strand of NC_042615.1, from coordinate 449,317,130 downwards.
TGCTCTCGGCGCGCATGGCCCGGCCACGCTCGTATCTGCTGGTATTTGTGCGCGCTGGGCTTTTAAAATGTAGCCGATATGTTGTAAAATAGCCGCGGCCCTGAGCGTGTGCTGACAAATGTGGGTACATGTGCGCCCGCGCCCCCCTCTGAAAGGTACCGTTTATAAGGTGAATTTTAAAAGCCCTATCTGGGAGATATGTGTATAAGTCAGGCCAGCGCGTGCCGAGCGCATTTTTAATGCTGCTCATGTATGCACTTATCTCCTGCTATGTGCACAAGTCAAACGTTTTGAAAATGGAGGGTGTGGGTGTGGTCTGGATGAGGGCGTTTCAGTGGAAGGCCAAGAAGTGTATATAAAAACATGCATAGGCGACGCGGCTGCTGTCCCCTGCCGTGTAACTTTACCACTGCTATGGATGGCGTATAAGTAATAATAAAAAATTCTAGGCTAGTCAGTGGGGTTTTAAGGGTTGATACTAACAGGGGGAAAGGAAGGCTATTAGGGGGGTTGGAAGTCCTGTCTTTTGCCTGGGTGAAATTGGAATGAACTGATGAAACTGGCAATGGCGTGGATGTGCGGCCCTTTTAAACCCCCCCCCACTTACACGATTGAAGCGGGATTTGCATCCACATGTGCGCACCCACTTACAATTGCACGCATATGTGTACACGCTCAGCCTATTTTATAATATACACGCATATACATGCGTATATTATATTCTAAAATAGCCGCAGCTATGGGTGTGAGCTGGCAGACGTGCGCTCATGTGCGCCCTTGTGCCTGTATAAAGTTACTCTCTATGTATATACGATGTAATTTGAGTCATCACCCAGGAAAAAGATCTTGGAGTCTTTTTGGAGAATATGTTGACGTCATCTGCTTAATATATGGTGGTGGTCAATACAGCAAATAGACTGTTATGAAAAAATGAATGAAATGAATGAATGAATGAATTAAAAAATGCATTGAAATTAAAACTGAGAATATCATAATGCCTCTGTATCGATTCATGGTACGTCCACACCTTTAAGACTGTATGTACTTCTGATTGCTCCATCTCCATGAAATATTGCAGAAAAAGAAAAGATACAGAAAAGAGCTGCACAAATGGTAAAGGGGATGAAACAGCTTGCTTCTGAAGAAAGGCTAAACAGGTTTGAACTCTTCAGCTTGATAAAGAGATGACTGAGAGGGGTTGTGATAAAAAATGTATAAAATCACGAGAAGGGTAGAACTGGTAAACAGGGAACGGTTATTTGCTCTTTCAAATAGTACTAGGATTAGGGGATACCCTGGGAGACTAAATAGTAGCAGATTGAAATGAAATTTAAGAAAGTATTTTCTTCCCATCAGTGCACAACTAAGCTGTGGAATATGTTGTCTGAGGATGTGGTCAATGTTAAGAGTAAATTGCAGCTTAAAATGATTTGGGTAATTTTCTGGAGGACAGGTCCATAAACAGTTTTGAGTCAATTAGACGTAGGGTATCGCCACTTCATGCTTCTGGGATTGAGGAGTAGGGAAGTGACCTGGCTTGTCCACTGTCGGAGACAGGGGGGTAGATTTTAATTAAGTACGCCCGCGTGTACTTTTGTTTGCACACCAGGCACGAACAAGAGTACGCCGGATTTTAATAGATACGCGCGTAGCCGTGCGTATCCTTTAAAATCCAGGGTCGGCACGCACAAGGCTGTGCAAAATCGGCAGCCTGCGTTGGCCGAGCCGCGCAGCCTGCCTCCGTTCCCTCCAAGGCCGCTCCGGGGCATATTTCCCTGGCCCGGGAGCAGTTTGGGAGGCCCCGGCCATGCCCACGGAACTTCCCTGGGCCGGAAACACACCTGTGGCCCCGCCCCCGGACAACGCACCGCCGCGACATGCCCCCGACACGCCCCCCAGGAAAACCCCGGGACATACGCGCGTCCTGGGGCTTGCGCGCGCCACCGAGCCTATTCAACCTAGGCTCGGCGTGCGCAGGGGGAACTTGGGGCAGGTTTTCGGGGGGTACGCGCATATCTTACGTGCATACCCCTTTGAAAATCTGCCCCAGGATGCTGGGCTCGATGGATCATTGGTCTGACCCAGCGTGGTGCTTCATATGTGACATCTACAGCATACTTGTACTTGTCACAGGAGTGCTGCTCTTACTTTCTTTACAGTGTCATGGTGTTACTGTTGATGACGACTGACATTTAGCCACGTCACATTCCTCTAGTGAGGAAAATGGAAACGTAACCTTGGATGCTAGTTTTCTGGTTGATTACTTATTACTTGCTTCATAAGGTATTACACGGTCTCCTCTGGGGAAAAGAATACATAGCCAAAGGGCACTCAAAAATCTGGGTCATAAAATATCTCTTCCATGACATGCCTGCCCTTTTAATCCATTTTTAAACCTTGTTAGGTGCTTTGTATTTGTCCCTTTTTGTATGTGCAAAATGTTTTGGGCAGCATTGTGATGTAGGCATCAAGTATAATATGTGTGACTGGATGATGGGGACCATTGCATTTTATAGCATTGGGTGTCTATTTACTTTTTTTCTGATTATATATTTATCCAGTTCTTTTTCTGGGAAAAAAAATATTAGATGTAAACCTGCAAGAGTTTGCCTTTAATAGTGTCTTCTACAGGAGGCTGATGCAAATATGCTCTGTAACAGTCCCAAATAGAATAATGTAAATGCCTTATGTATTTACATTTTTGTGAGATGTGATGTGCTAACCCTTGTTGGGAGAAGAAAGGCCATTGTAAAAGGGAAGACTGTTATCCCCATGATGAATATGGAGACAGGTGTTGAGTCAGTTCTCCGTACTAACAGACTATCAGGGTCTGGTTGAAGGCTATACTTTGACAAGTTTTTAATGCTTAAACATCATATTTGTTGCTTATATACAGTTGATTACACTTGGTGCCCTTTTTCATAATTATTCAGTGCCTCAAACTTAGCAAGGTACCTACAAGTAGAGGTTCTGAGTTTAAATTGAAACCATTCAGGAAACTTCTACAATAGCAAATCTTGTTTTGTGTATACTGTTAGGTTACGCAAAGCTTTCTCTTTTATAAATTATTCTCCCCCCCTCCTCCCCCCCCCAAAAAAAAAAAATCTCAGCATGTTTGCAAAGAAATGGTAATTGGTTAAAAGAAACAGACGGCAACATTTATTTTTTGTTCTCAGCATTCCGGATTTTGTCGATGGCCACCATTTTATTCATTTGAATTCAATTAGACAAAAGCAGCATTCTTTTCTTTTGTTCACCTTGCCCTCAGATTTCCTTCTTTGTCATCTTAATTGCCAAGCCAGCCAGTCAGAGGTGCTGAGATGACCCATCAGGTGTGTGGGAGGGGGAGGGGTAACCTATCGCATTCCTATCCCATTGATGACATTCGTTATGTCGGGAGCTTCCTGCATCGATGTGTGGCGCTGATTTAATGAAGTGTGCCGGAGCTGAACTGCAATGCTACCGTTTGTCAGAGGAGATAATAGTTCCCAGTTCTCAATCAGCAACGGCTTGGTGCTGATAAGGGACCGTGTTTGTCTCTTGGGAACCCAAGCAGCACAGAGGTGAATTTGAGTACAGAGTCAAATAGCATTGAATGTGTAAAGCAGAGACTACCAAACCGGGCCTTCTTTCGTCTTGCTGCACAGTGAGTCCAACATGTTGGTTCCTGTAACGTTTTACCCACCTCATCTGCAATACTACCCAAGTAGTTGAGGAGCCGTGTATGTTGACACCAGGCAGTTTCACAGGGGACTCATTAGCAAAGATTCAGGAATTCTCTCACCGATGAGTCCTGTAAATGGTTATTAGTTCATATACTTTTTAATTTTAGCTTTGGGGTGGTTAAAGTTGTAACCTGAGCTCAAGTCAGTCTTGCAAGATATTCTAGTAGGGATTTTTTATTTGTATTTCCTGACGTTTAGAGCCATATTGTACGTTAGGATCATTTGCCGCTGATATTGTTGGAATGCTTCCTTAAGCACTTTGGCGCCTGCTTCGTTCTGACCTTGTTGTCATATACAAATGGAATTTGCCTGTCCAAAATCTTCGCTCCAGGCACCAAAAGTTGAAACTCTTATGATAGTGAGAATAAAATCTACAATTCTTTGTTACTGCTTTTCTCCTTCCTTTGGATTTCCAGGCTTGTCGATGCTTTTAGCTCTTACATTTAGGCTTGGGAATTTTTCTGATGATGCCAGCAGGCATTAGATGAGTTTTTTTTTCCCCCGTAACCTTTTCTCATTTTCTTTTAATTCCTCTTCTTTCTTCCAACTTAATATATCGAGATAATTGTTGTAAAGTTGTTGAACATCTCTTGGGCCCAGCAGAGACTAGCCAAGCTCCTAGATTGTGCCGTAGAGACAAAATGGAATTATTTATCAGAAATGCAACTAGCAGTGATTGCATTTTGCTTCTTTGTTTGTTCGTTCATATTGATACTCTGTCCTCTCTGTATAAGCTGAGGGAGGTTCGCATGATAAATTATGGATAGTACAATAAATAATTAATATTCATAAAATAGAGACATCGTTTATGATGTCTCTTAACATATATAACTTAAATTCTAAAATACAGATTATTAAAATAAGCCACGGCCTTATAATTCTAAATAAAAATCCTACTTTTAATGTGTTTCCCTAAATGTCAACTTTTTTTTAAAAGAGGCAATAGACAGATTCAATTCCAAACTTTTGGTGTATAGAAGTAAAATGCTCTTTGATGAATTACAGCAAGTTTTGGATTTCTCAGAGCTGTTGACAAAGCCTAGTGAGACAGTTTAATGTTTCTGGCTGGTTGATACTCCTTTCAACATATTTTCCAAGTATTTTGGACTCATAAGGTATAATACCTTAAAGCCCCCTCCCTGCTTTTTACCAGGAGCCAGTGCAGCTCCTTCAGATGAGGTGTGGCCTGCTCGTTGTGGGGTGGATTTTAAAAGGGTTACGCGCGTAACCCTTTTAAACCCCCTCCTGCGCGCGCTGAGCCTATTTTGCATAGGCCCGGCGACACGTGCATGTCCCAGAGGTAGGCGTAAATAAAAAAAAATAAAGGTAGGAGGGGATTTAGGTATGGCTGGGGGGCAGGTTAGATAGGGGAAGGGAGGGGAAGGTGGGAGGGGCGGAATGTATGGCCTTGGAGGTAACGGGGAAAGTCATCGGGGCTCCCCTTGGGCTCGGTGCGCGTAAGGTGCACATGTGTGCACCCCCTTGTGCGCGCCGAACCCGGTTTTTATAACATGCGCATGGCAGCGTGCGCATGTTATAAAATCGGGCGTGGATTTGTTTGCGCCGGGTTGCGCGAACAAATCTACGCCCGCGCGTAGATTTTAAGATCTGACCCTATGCTTTTAAATGCGTAAATCCTTTTGAAAATTACACTCTCTCCCTATATGCATGCTTTTGTTCATATTTGGGAGAAGTTTGCTTTTTCTTTTTATGTCCGTTTGCTCCTCCCTTTCCAGCATCTTTCTCTCCCTCCCTCCTTCCTGCCTGACTTTTCTTTTCTCACTGCTCTTCCTCCCCCCCACTTCTTTCTGAGTAACCAGGATTGCAGGCATCTTGGCCAGGCACAGCTGTTTCTTTACATAAATTGGTGGCAGGGGCTGCCCTGGTTAGTAGTGATGGCACTATAGCAGGAAACTATTCCAGGTTGTAACAGAAGGTACTAGACATTCATGCCAACTTTTTAACTGCTCTCCAAGCTATAAAGACTGTCTCTCTTCATTGAGTGGGTTTATTGAGAGGGGTAGGCTTTTGGCTTTGCTCTTACATTGACTCCATACAAATTAATATTAGCCTGAACAAATATAGTAGATCAAGAAAGTAAACACGTCTCATTGGCTACATGCCCATATTGATCTAAAACTGAGTCAAATGTGAACAATACATCTGTCTTCATCCTGTCAGTCTCTTTAAGAAGTTTTTACTAGACTGTATATCAATACAGTGTAAGGTGGATTTTAAAAGCTGGGCACACATCAAAAATCGGGAGATGGGCACGCATGTAGCACATGCATGTGGCCAGCCAATATTATAAGCTGCCGACATGTGCACACAAGTCCCGATGGGTGAATATCTCACAATGGGGGAAAAAGGGGCAGAATGTGGGCGTGACATGGTGTTCTGGAGAGGGGCCAAGAGATACATGCGCAAGTATCTACACGCCTGGGCATGCACCCAGGTATATTTGAGTGTAAAGTTACTTCTGCTATGAAGGACATGTAAGTTTCAATAAGAATATTTATAGGCATCTGTGAAGTGATTGAGGGGTCTGGAATAATAGGAAAGTACAGGCTAAAAAACTGGGCAAACGGGTGACGAACTGGTGAAAGTGGTCATGGCGAGGACGCATGCCTGTTATAAAATTCCCTCACTTGTACAGCTCAAAGCCAATATTACACGGCTCTGCATGCATACTTGTAAAATCAGGAGCACACATACCCGTGTCAGGGCTACTTTATAACATTCACGCATATGTGCACGCAGGATATAAAATTATTGCATATCTGGCCATGCACTCATATATACATGTATAAGTGCACCCGCACACTCCTTTTAAACTCACTGTCCCTGTGAGCAGCACCAACATTAAATTTATTTGAGGAATACCATGTCTTCTAGACTTATGGTCTACTGTGATAGTAACTTTCAAAAACTCTGTGTGGCGCCTATATACATGCGTACCGGGTGTGGCGTAACAATTGCCTCTCCCACCCCCAGCGACCCAATGGATTATTCCACTAATATAATTTTCGTACCATTTTGTATAGCCATTCAATTTGGAATTTAACAGTACCTTACTTAAATTTATTATTTATGGCCGGAACACACGATAGTGAAAAACAGCGTCATATTGACTGTATTAAGTATATTGCATTCGTGAAGCACATGATGCTGGAGAAACTTTCATTAGAAAAAAGTGGATTGCTGAAAAACTTGAAGCGAAAGCTGGGTTCAGAGGACATGGGGCAAGACTGCCGACAAGTGTTTCACAGAATTTGGTGATGGTCAACTACTAAAATTGTCAAGAGAGCCAAAAAAATATTGAAAATTCCAGCAACAAGCAGAAAGAAAGCTGTTACCAGGTGGCACGAATGATTTTGGATGGGAACAGAAAAACGTTGATAGAGGAACAGTTTATTGTTATCCGCTCAGGGCTGGTATCCATGCTTTTCATGTTATTTCAAAATCATTGAAAACTGAAATCCATATCCAAGACAGGCTTTGGTTGGCAAATTGGTTACAAAATTGGGATGAAGAGGATTTCCTTCATTTAGCACATTCTGACGAATTTTTCATTCGGACAATTCGAAAACCAAATTTTCAAAATGATCGAGTTTGGTCAAAAGCTTTGAGTGAAATTAATGAAGAGGAACATTATTACCACATTGTCAGAAACCCTGCTTGCATTGATCTTTTTGTTTTGTTCACAGCGAAGAAAATGTTGTGGGGAATCAAAGAACTTGGGGAATCTTGGATGGCGCTTATTTTTGGAGTATGATTTTAGCTGAAAATGTTATCTCATTTCTGAGTGACCCAGAAACCTTTTAGTAATAGGTGAAGCTACTTTTGTCCACGATAAAGCGCCATGTATGCAAACCATTGCCACACAACTGCTGCTTAAAGAAAATGACATTGCTTTTTGGGGTAACAACGTTTGGCCAGGGAACTCTGCAGACTTGGAATGCTGGCAAAAACATAGGCGCCATTATTTAGCATGAAGTGGAGAGTTTAAGGTTAAAGGAAAGTGGTCAGGGACGTTATTCCACCAAAACTTTGCATCAGAATTTGGAATTGATCTTATTAAGGCCTAAGATTCATCATGTTGCTATAAATATAGCAAAAATAGCATCTGCGATAAAAAAAGGGGCGTGGTTAGGTGAACTAGCAGCCTGCCGCATTGCTTAGCTAATTACCACACGCGGCGTTGTGGCATCGCATGTCGCGTTATTTTCTCCCTGTATATAGATACAGGGAGCCTCTTTGAGGGTGTGTCAGGTGTTGGTGAGAGAGAGGAGGTTGGTGTTAGTTGGAGTTGGCATTTAGAGGCATATTTTCAGATTACTTGAATGAGTTGTCCTGTTTTCTGTTGCCATCTGTTTCATTTTACCATTGTCTTTTGTCTTCTTTCTTGGAGTGAAAATGTTTGTTAGTGCAGTTTGTCTGTCTGAATTTGTGTCGAGGACTGGTGGTGAGGAGTGGTTGTGTGTGGAGGAGTACACAGTTGTGGAGAGGATGGAGCATAACAGGCATGAGGAGAGAAGAGTCGTGAGGAGAGGAAGGGAGGAGGGTGGAGAGGAGGAGGAGGAGGGCAGGAGTGCCAGGGGAAGGAAGTGTAGGAATTGGGACAGGGCTAGGAGTACAGATAAGCAGAAGGGAAGGGATATGAGGATGCGGGAGGGGGAAGGGGGATAGGCATGAGAGTACGGAGGAAGGAAGATGGCAGGTTAGGGATAATCAGACAGGGCAGAGGGGAAGGGAGTTGGCAGGGCAGGGGCAGAAGGGAGGGAGGGGAGAGGGGAGAGTGAGGAAAGGGAGGACACCTCTCAGGAAGAGGGTGACACCCCCTTCAGGCAACCAGGCAGCACTGTGCCCTCGTGTCGGGGTCATAAAGCTCAGCACGCAGGAGAACGACCTGGTCATTGCAGGAGTTCTGCAAAATTATCCGATGCTGTTTGGCAACTGGGTGGTCAAGACCTCAAAGGCAGCCAAGGCCCATATCTGGCAGAACATAGCACAGTCCATCACCAGGCGCAGCGGAGTGGCAAGAAGTCCGGAGCAGGTCGTGACATAAAGGCCCAGCTGAAAGCAAAGGTGGCAGCCCGAAACAAGTACCAATGGCAGATCTGAGGAGGAGCCCCTTGTCCCATCATCCTGACCGAGATGGAGGAGCGACGTTGAAAGGCTGGGACAAGATGATTTCAAGGGCATGGCTGAGCGGTTGGACAGCATGCGAGCTGCAGCCAGTAAGTTGACCTCACCCCTAAATGGGCAGGCTGCCACAGGTGTACACATCATTTGGCATAAGATGCTCACAATCCAAAGAAGCAAAGTGCACCTCTGATTCCAAATGAAAAAAGGATACTTGCTGACATTGGTACTTATGTCTTCTGTTTTGGTTCCACTATCTTCCAGTCCCAGCCAGGAAGCCCCAGGGACCAGCTGCGTACCACCACCTTTCCACACACCCTTCCTCATGGATGCCCAAACCCAGTTCAGTGAGGAGGAGGAGGAGCAGCAGCACAGCCGCAGGCTCCAGACCCATTGGTTATGTTACAACTCCTGGTTTCACCAAGCCCACTTGCTGTTCCTCAACCTCTCAGGATTCATGGAGGAAGCGAGCTTGGAGTGGGAGCGTACACAACCAGCAGAACCGTTATCCAACACACCACAGCGCCAGCTGGAGCCACCATGTCCTTTGTAGGAGGAGGCCACCACCACGCAGATGCCCATATGGCAGCCACAAATCCCGGCTCCAGCACCAGCACTGGCACCAGCACCGGCAGCACCACCAACATCCCCGCAAGCAACAGAGGAGGCAATGCCGGAGCATCAGCACCAGCTACAGACAATGCATGTCAGAGAGTTCAGGCACATACGGGCAGAGCTATGGGGACATAGGTCTGTAAATAGGCAGAACTGCATCCTCCAACAGCAAACTGCTGCAAACATGCAGAACATTACCACACTGGTTGCTGCCATGAGCAACATGACCAATGTTCTAACCCAGATCTTTCTAAGGATGCCCGAGTAGCCATCGGAGTCCTCCGCTGCATTGGTAGACTCCACACCCTGCAGCAGTCCCCATGAGGTCAGACATCAGAGGGGTAGGCCCCTCAAAGCCATGCCCCCCCCCCCCAAGTGGCAATCCATGACATGGCAAGGGGCCATGAAGAGCTGAACCACCTGACCTCTAAGGCCAAAAAATAACATTTCCAGAATAAGATTAGCCCCGCCTCGGTATAGAGTTGCTGTGCCATCTAGATGGAAGAAGCCTGCTGGGCCCATCCTCACTACAAGGTTGCTGTGCAACACACAGAATGGATGGTGTACTGTCAATCCTTGCCAGGCAGCAGCCTAACTGAGAAGGACTTCTTGATTCTCTGCCCGTATTCAAGTCTCCTTGAAGTTGCCTCCTCTCACTTTCTTCCTGCTGCCTTTTCTCATCACGTCTCATCTCCTGCTCCTGATGTTGATGTCTTATCTCATCTCAGCTCTTGCAACTGCTGGCCTCCATGCTGCTGGGTCTCCTCCTGGGCCTCCTGCCTCCATGCTGCTGGGTCTTCACCTCCTCCTGCTGCTTCAATGCTGCACTCTCCAATCTTGGTCCTGCTGCTTACATGCTGAACTTTGCTGCTATGGCCCTTAGGTTGTCCCCTTCAGTGCACTCTTTCAAAATGTCTGGGGCCTTGGGTTTACAGCATATAGTAGTGCTGCTTTACCTATAAGCAGTACTGTAGCTATTGGGTGCCACTTCCGCTTTCTATGTTCTTAGTTGTAATCATGATTGTGCATAAAGGATAAGATATTAAGCCTGTATATGTAATGTGTAAATTTAATGAACTGCACATTATGGGGCGGATTTTCATACTCTGCGAATAGGCCTACTTTTGTTTGCGCTCCAGGCGCAAACAAAAGTACGCTGGATTTTAGTAGATACGCGCGGAGCCGCGCGTATCTGCTAAAAACCTGGATCGGCGCGCGCAAGGCTATGGATTTTGTATAGCCGGCGCGCGCCAAGCCGCGCAAGCCTACCCCCCGTTCCCTCCGAGGCCGCTCCGAAATCGGAGCGGCCTCGGAGGGAACTTCCTTTTGCCCTCCCCTCACCTTCCCCTCCCTTCCCCCTACCTAACCCACCCACCCGGCCCTGTCTAAGCCCCCCCCTTACCCTTTGTCGGGGGATTTACGCCTCCTGGAGGGAGGCGTAAATCCCCGCGCGTCAGCGGGCCTCCTGCGCGCCGGGACGCGACCTGGGGGCGGGTCCGGAGGGCACGGCCACGCTCCCGGGCCGCCCCGGGCCGTAGCCACGCCTCCGGGCCCGCCCCCGGAACGCTCCTGACACGCCCCGAAAACGCCGCGCGGTTCGGGCCTGCCCCCGACACGCCCCCCGACACGCCCCCTCCGAAAACCCCGGGACTTACACGAGTCCCGGGGCTTTGCGCGCGCCGGTAGGCCTATGTAAAATAGGCTTACCGGCGCGCAGGGCCCTGCTCGCCTAAATCCGCCCGGTTTTGGGCGGATTTAGGCGAGCAGGGCTCTGAAAATCCGCCCCATGTGTACAGGTGTACACATAGGGGCGGATTTTCATACTCCGCGAATAGGCCTACTTTTGTTTGCGCTCCAGGCGCAAACAAAAGTACGCTGGATTTTAGTAGATACGCGCGGAGCCGCACGTATCTGCTAAAAACCTTTTTAGCAGATACGGGGCTCTGTGCGCGCCAGTAGGCCTATGTAAAATAGGCTTACCGGCGCGCAGGGCCCTGCTCGCCTAAATCCGCCCGGTTTTGGGCGGATTTAGGTGAGCAGGGCTCTGAAAATCCGCCCCATAATGTGCAGTCCATTAAATTTACAATGTTTTGTGCTATTTGCTATCTTGTCCTTGCAGAATGTGATTACCTAAGACATTGACTTTATTTCAAACAGTGCACTACATGTCTTTGCTAATAAAGTGGTGACTGTTTTGAAAAAGAAACTTCCAGGTTGTCTCCTTTAATTGTGTTGTTTTAGTGTTAACATTTCAGTAGTACAAGGTTTGCCCTCCACATTACCTTGCATTCTATAATGCCCTGGCAAATTCAAACTTGGCACTTATCTAGCAGCCAAGACCCTATGGCCTACGCCATACAAGGGATTGCTCAGTGTATGGGTCTAAGGAAGACAGCCAGAGGTAAAGAAGCAGCTCATTACTGGGGACCTTCACCATAACCTCTTGTTGCTTTTTTCACACACCATACTCTTAGGTGACTCCTGCTTATGTGACAGGGACAGTAGCTTCCTGCCCACACAGATTATTGAGTACATGTAGAGCTTGTGTGGCATTAAGGGGAAGTTAGAGTCAACATCACCAACACTTGATATTTGGCCCCTTATTTGTGTCATGACCAGAAACGGTATGTGAAAGCAACCAGTTGTAGCTTTCATAGTAAACCTAATAGGCTGTGTACTTGCTGAGTGTTGTGACACAGTGCCTGCTGCTGTGTGACAAGTAAAGAGGAGGAGTGAGGAAGCCGTCTTTTCTTCACAATGTCCACAGGCAAGGAGATGAGGGTGTAGAGGGCTGCTGCTGGTGCTACAGGGGAGCAGGCACACATCCACAGTCTGGCTGCCACCCCTGTTCTGGCATGGCTTGGGTTTCTGTATAATATGTATAAGGTAAGGATGACCTTACAGGTAGTATCCAGATCCTGAAGGCAGCCCACTACAGGGATGGCAGTCAGTGGAAATGGACATTGTGGAGGAAAGACCACTCCCTCACTCCTCCTCCCTACTTGTCACACAGCAGCTGACACTCTGTGACAACATTCAGCAAGTACACAGCGGGGTGGAAGGGAAAGTTAGGTTAGTGTACAAGTAAAGCATCTAAAGTGGTAATGCAAACCCAGTCCCCTACAGCAGACTTGGGCGCGTGCACCATCTCTGTGCATGCACAGAAAAGGTTTTGACCTTCCTATGGCAGAAGGAAGGTAGCCCTACCCTGGCAGCGTGTACAGAGCACAGAGTGAGTGTCAAAAGATGCAGGCTGGGGTGCCAGCCTCTATGTGAAGTGAGCATGATATGATCAACAGAGAGGAAGCAAAGCAGAACAGCAACTGCAAAAAGGAATTCACTAATAGGACTTCCGGGATGCCTCGGGCACCTGCCAAGCAAACCAAACCACCCCAACAAACACACACACTTATACCCCTGCACCGGGTATCTCACTACATGCTGCCTGTAAAGCAGCAAAATGCAAACCACTCATCTGAATCAGGCCTACAGCGATAGCATTAGCTGGTCTTTGCTACTCCATGTTCCATCCATCACAGCAACCCCACATTCAATGGATAGTTTCTTAAAACCACTACTTCTCTCCATAACGTAGCAAGCCTCTGCGGCAAGCTAAGGTCTGGGTAGGCTGCACATTCCCTGATAACTCAACTATTAGGTCTACTGCAAGTACCAGGTGGAAAAACATCATTGTCGGGGGCACCATGGGCGCGAAAGGCAAATGTATATGACATAACAGTAAGACTGCATATTTGACGTGTGACGCTGCCAAACTGCACACCTCTGCCCCTCGGTGAACACTAGGTATAAACTGTGAGTGTACTTGGTGAAATTTTAGACTACAATGCGTGAGGCCATTCCTACCACAGCCCATATGCTGGCCTCTCAGAGGTGCCCGTTATAAAGAGGGATACCTCTCGATCACTGCTGTCCAAAAGCAGGGTGTGCTAAATTTATGTAAACCCACTGTCTGCTGAGAGGTATGGATTGCAGTGGCAAGGGAGGGGCCTCCCAGTGCAACAGCACCCACGCACACAGCGATTGACACAGGCAAACACAGAACCACAGTCACGCAGTCACACACACTCACACACACACTTATGGTTAGAGTACGGACGACCGGCTGCACCTCCTGCACTTACACATTTGCAATGCGTTTGTTCCTCTGTCATTTAATAACATTGAGGTCTGTGTCTGCTTGTCGTCACGCAGCATATACATGTAGGGGCATCATTCATCTAATACATTGTATATTCAATATGTTCTATTCTCCAGCAACCATGTGGTCAGAAAAAGACACCATTTTTTTATTATTTCTTTCTATATATCAATGCTTAAATATGTAACAAATACAATATTCACAAATATCATATATATCATCATATTACACATGTGAACATATCAAAAAGTACAGAAGAACATTTTTATCTTATTTCACAATATTTATAGTCACCTCAACACTCACACATCATACACTCAACACGCATTTAAAACCATCATCTAAAATTACCACCAAACACAACCACACATCAACCATATCCCACCCACTCATACCATATCCCAGAACAAAAAAAAAATCCCAACAAGGACCCTTGTTTCACCCCACTCAGGCTTCTTCAGGGGATATGTTACTGCATCATTCCCATAAGATCATTGAAACAATATCTTTCATAGAACTGGATCACCCCAGTCCAATCTGTACTTTCCATATATAATTCAACAGGTCCCATGCAATCCACAAAACTAAAACATACAGCAGTTATTAAAAAATAATCTCTACATATCCCTATTAAATACTACACTTACCAAAATATATTTACCACTTACTGGATATAATCCTTACAACCTCATCATGTCCATATCATTCTTCTGTTCACATAGTCCCATTTTTACCAGCACAAAATAACTGTAAACATCAAAAATCACTCCTAATCATTTATTTCTGTACCGTCGTTTATTAATGCACCATCACAACGGTTTACAGAGAGGCACGTACATTTATATTTGGTTAAATTCTTACTAACAAAGTGCCAAAACATTTATCGGTAACATGTTTTCATAATATAGGTATATGATACGTGATCTGGAACTTGTCCTTTTATATGATTAATAGGAAAAACCATACAAGAATTGTAATATGGTTGGGAGAGGGTATAACCCTCTCCCAACCATATTACATCTCCCTAACAATATACCATACATGCATGGCAGTAAGACCAGGACTGGATCTACATATGCTGTAAATCTGCATGTGCTTGGAATTGCTAGGAGGCAGTGGAATCAGCTCTGTGTAGGCATGGCCATGTGACAGGAAGCAGACCCAGTACAGGGTATCACTTCACATGTACAGATTTTAGCATGTTGGAATGAGGGTGTAAAATAGGAACTCTGTCATTGAAAACCTTTAACTGTCTACCTGTACCTTTAGGCTGTGCCTTTTAAGCTTCAGAGCTATATGAGATTTTCAGCACTTCTAGAGCTGTAGCTCTCCATGCTCGAGGACCAGCTGGGGTGGCATCACACTTGTGACTCTATGTCATGCACATGTGAGTGGTTGGACAGGGTCCGCTAGGGAGGGCTAGCAAGTCCCATCACGCTAGCTAGGCCACAAAGTGTTGTGCCACACTTGCCTCTTTTACTGTTACTATCAGGCAGAACACATGGAGGCAACCATGTGTCTTTGATGTCATCTTTACTTTCACAACAGTTTTTCAAGTACAGTCTACTGCTCCATTGTCAAGACAAATCCTGAGTAGGCATACGGGTTTTCTGTTACACAGTGACCTACACAGCGAAGCAGTGAGAGAAAAAAAAGATAATAGTGAGGAGGACAGCAGCTAACAGACTTCTGGCCTTTCTCCCCTGGAGGGGGAAGTGGTGTGTGAGGCCTATCAGGCAAAGTAGCATTCAATAAGGTTTTGGCGAAGCTGGCTGCTACTTAGCATGGTGTCCTGGGATCGTGCGGGGAGACATTGGGGATATGGGGGGAGATCCTGATGTATCTCCATTGGCACTCCCTGGTGTAGTGCAAAATAATGGAAGACGCAGCAGAGCAGCATGATACCAGCAACTTTGGATGGGGCATACATGAAAGCTCCACCCATCTTGTCTAAACAGTGAAAGCGACTTTTGAGAAGTCCATTCGATGACACAGCGGATAGCACATAAGGCCTCATTGTATCTTGTCTCTGCCAGCGTGTTGGGAATGGCTACAGAGGTGAGAAACCAGGTCCTACAACCATATCCAGAATCTCCTGCAGCAATGATAGATTTAATGCATCAATCATAGCATTGTCGCTTGCAAATGTGAGTGGCAAAACCCAGCATCCGAAAAGACTTTATAAGGTAGCCTGAACTTTTGTTGAGCCTTAAAGGCCGATTTGCGTAGCCTAAGTGCTTATCACATTGTTGTGGGGCAGTATATGTGCCTGAAATACATAGGCAGAGATGTAATTGCAAAAGAAGCATGTGTCTTACCTACGAGCCAACTGTCACCGTACAGGCGGTCCTCAAAATTTTCAACGAGGCTTGATTACCTAAGAATAAAGGAATCATGTGTGGCTCCCAGAAACCTGGCCACCACATCCAGGATGCGCATTTGAGCATTACAGACCACTTGCACATTGAGGGAGTGGAAGAGGTTACTGTAGTGGTGCTTCTCCTCCCTCTCATGGGGTGGGATGATGGCCATGTGATTGCAGTCGACCCTGCTAGTTTTTCACTCGGAACTACTCCCTGTTACCAAGACCTCCCGCTCCACCAATAGTAGAAAATAGATGTCTGATATCAATTGCACAAGAGAATTTGCAGAAGTAAAATTGCGTGAAAAAGTTGTCAAATGTACAAATGTATGTCTCTCTCATAAAATATCAACTTGCGTGTGTTCTTGACAACACCCCAGACTGCCTCCTTTTAGTGCATGCAAATGCGTGCACGAGACTGAAAGTATACACGTTATGTATTCAATAGCGTATACGTGAGTACAAGCTACTTTTGCACGAATATGGTAATTTTATGCATATAAATGTTTTTAAAAAATTCACCCCTCTGTGACTAGTGTGCAAGGCTGGCAAGAGGAAGTTAATCTTAAGTGTAAAATGATTTCAATCTGGATAGAGACCAGCATCATGATTCTTATACATTTTTGTTCCTGATTTTTCAAGAGATTTCTTCCATTCTGTGTCTGTAAAATCTTTGATAAATTAGACCCTTGAAATTCATTCTATTAATGGGAACAAGTTCCAAGATTTGCAATTTTTATCTGAACAACGTGTAGTCATTTTAAAATAAAACTTTCTTTTCAGTGTCTAAAGCCTTGATTGTGGATTTCATAGTCACCCAATGGTTTTATTTGTGGGTTTTTTTACCTTGTTAACAAATCCTTTTTTGAGTCTGGCTTTGCAAGAAGCGTAAATGATACATGATAAGGTTCTGTTGCACACCGTGCTCTGGCAGCACCCTCAAATTAAGGGAAACAGTTATTCAGACTAAATATTTGTGTTTATTGTAATACAGAAAAGAAACTGAATAATTTTTTTAATAGTTGCATATGTTAGTATGTGATGCTACTGTCCTGTTC
This sequence comes from Rhinatrema bivittatum, assembly GCF_901001135.1. Taxonomy (NCBI): domain Eukaryota; kingdom Metazoa; phylum Chordata; class Amphibia; order Gymnophiona; family Rhinatrematidae; genus Rhinatrema; species Rhinatrema bivittatum. The sequence goes on along the minus strand of NC_042615.1, from coordinate 449,300,066 downwards.
TTCCTTCTCTCCTGTTGTACAGGCTTTAGTAGTTGATACTTACAAAAGCTGCCCTCAACAGTGACTCTCTATATTAATAAGATTTTCCCCCAGATTTTCCAAACATTTTCTTTTAGTAATGCACAGGATTTTAGTGTATGTTTCATGTTACTAATTTAGATTTTTTTTTTTGTGTGTGTCTGTGCTATTATTTGTTTCTTTTAGCCCCGCCAAAGTTTACAAGAACGCCTGTTGATCAGACAGGGGTCTCGGGAGGAGTGGCGTCATTTATCTGCCAAGCTACTGGAGATCCAAGACCAAAAATTGTGTGGAATAAAAAGGGGAAGAAAGTCAGCAATCAGAGATTTGAGGTATTAGGTCCATTGTTCTGTTCCTCTGAAAACTCTACAAATGTTTTGTCTATATGTGTGTGTTTGTGTTTGTGTTTTTTTCTATGTAAGGTGGTAGTCCACAGCAGCCTATAAATATTTGTGGTATATCAAGATTTAGCTTTTGTGATTATTTGTGGTAAATTTCTCAGACACTTGCATCTTTCTGGGATTGTCTATGGGATGAATTCAGATAGCAGGCTGCTGTACAGGATGGGCAGTGGTTGCTAACGAGCTGCATTATGGTTCTGATTTAACATTTTTTGTTTGTTTTAACGAGCTTGAATTGCATTTCAGGTGAGCTTCAAATGCATTTATTGTAATGCTTATGAAAGGCAAATGGAATGTATTTACAAATAAATTGAGGGAAAATTAATTAAATGACAAGTGTACTGATGTGTTGGAACTTTGAATTTATCTATTATGAATGTGTTTGTATATATATTAGTATATATCTGTGTGTATACAGTATATATGTATGTGTGTGTATATATACACACACACACACACACACACACACACACTCAGTGTTTAGTAGGCTGGTCCTGTAGCTCAGGTTCTCTGTCCTTCAGGGCCAATCGTAGCTCAGTATATTATGAGTGTTATGCTCATGTCTAGTGAGGGTGGTAAGAACTCTGTAGATACCGTGGTAATATTGACATGGGCAGTGGCACTTCGTACACACTCTTAAATACATCTCAACCTTTTAACGCAGACACTGCGATCGTACGGAACGGCCGCAGCATTATTTAAGTGATGACAATTATGAGATCCGATCCATTACAATATTTTCATGAACTTATTCATACCTCATTGCACCAATCTACCCCAGTACCTGGGCACTACATCCCGGCAGAGGGCTGCCTTTAACCAACCTGGGTTTCAGACACATTCTGGCAGACAACCACTATGGATTGGACTCACCACTATATCTCAGTGGGTGCTCCCCTTGTGAACCTGATTCCTCGGAATCACATCTGTTCCGCTGCGATAACCCTCTCCCCTCCCCTTCACTTATATTTCATTGACAGCAAATTTGGCCTCGGAGGAATTATGTATTGGCTATAATACAAATAACAAACTGCATATCAGTGCTAAGAATTGAATCCCTGCCCCCACTAAGCTGCGGCATCCATTTTTACAGAACATGCACAATACAATACTTACAGGATCCAAAAGAAGGGATAGGTAGGAGGGATGCTGAAGCCATGGGAATAAAAAAGAGGGAGATCACTAGTCACACCCTTTTTTTTATTCCTGCTTTGCCTTCCCATCCCCCCACATTTCCCTGGACTCCCTGCAGCAGCTTTACCACCAACCACTTGTCTGCTCTTGGAATTCAAACGGCCTGGGGCCAGTGGCTTGTGGAGTGAATGCTGCATGCTCCAGATCCTCCTTCCACCGCAGATGCCCCTCAGGGTTATGGAAGGAAGAAGGGATGACATCTGGCCTGTCAAATTCCCACTAATTTTTGCAAGCTGTGTTAACTTATAAGTGACCTATGAATTTGTAGGTGCATTTATTGCAATGAAATTTAAAAATGTTTTAGAGAAGTGCAAGATGAGGGAAACGTTCTTAATGGCCTACATTAAACAGTCCAATTGCTTTTTCAGTGCATGAGAATTAGAGGCAAGGTGGTGTCCTTTCATCAAGCAATTTAATTGGTTGAAAGCATCCTATTATTTTATAGCTAGACGGGATGAGAGAGACAAGTTAAGGGACCCCTATAAGCCAGGGGTCCCTGAACTTGTTCTGCAAGGTCTGCAACCCAATCAGATCTTCAGGATTGCCACAATGAATATATTTGCATGTGGTGCCTGCATTGTATGCAAATAGATATAATGTACATTCATTGTGGCAATAATGAAAACCCAGCTGGGTGCAGTCCTGGAGGACCGAGTTTAGGGATTCTGATTTTGATGAGGAAGATTCCAGTTCTACCTACAAGTAGGAATGGTCTTAAACGCATAGCATAAGCGTTCATTGCATTTTTTTAAATAGTTACAGAACTAAAAATATAAATATTCAAAACATTACATGTGTAAAAATGAGCATATATACGATTAAGTAGCCTCTACATGTGTTTTCTGTATTTTGTAAATTTTGAACACATGTAAGTATAACCGCTTACGTGCACACACACATACGCATGTAGAACAGGGGTGGAATTAGAGGCATTCTAAAGTGGGGCCAACACTTATGTCCGAAAGTTGCTTTTCTAAAAGACACGCGCATATGTTTGTTCTCTCACTCATGTAAGTGTACACCTGCTAATTATCTGACGGAAGTAATAATGAACATGTTATGTACTAGTGACCAAGTGGGAGGTCTGGGTTACCTGGGGATAGTTCAGGCTGAAGAACTAGAAGGGTCTTGAGTTGTGGAAAGACTGGGCAAACTGGTGGATTAATTGGTCATGGCAATTAATGGTGGTAAAACTGGTAACTTCATTCACATGTGATTGTTTTAAAATACATAATTTATGCGTGTAAAAGCTGACTTACTTGTCCTATTTTATTTGCATGTCTAAAACATACATACGTATATTTTTAAAATAACTGGATAAAGACGTGTAGCTTCATGCATTTATATATGTGGTTTTAATGCAACATGCATTCATGCATAAGCCTACACATATGTTGAGGAGTAAAGTGAGGAGATATACAGAAAACTCCCTCCGACCACATTAAGGGACCAGGTACACTGGTCTTTCCCAGTCCTCCTTGAGACCCACAGAGAATCCTGCGTAAAGGGAGGAGCCCTTCACCAGAGTATAAGACCTCAGGGCTAGAAGGGTTAAACAGGCCCCGAGGAAGAGAGAGAGTCCCATAGTATGAGAAAAACCTGCTGTGTTTAAGTCAAGGTGAGCTGCCTACCAATGACTGTTTTGCTTTGCTCTATCCTTTGTTTTCACCTGAAGTCAAGGTGAGCTGCTAAGTTTTTTTGTTTAGCTGTGCCCTGCACTTTCCTTTGTTTTCACTGTAAATAACTACACTTAAGGAACATCTAGAGTCTGCCTCCTGTTTTCCTCTGACTGCTCCCAAACCACTACCGCTCGAGTTACCACATATGGTGGCAGCATTGGGAAATCTTGCCTAAGTGGGAAGCACAGACCCACAGCTGCAGCAAGAGAAGATGAAAAAAAAACAAACCCTGCAGAGTTTTTTTTTTTTTCCTTTTTCCTGGGGCCTCCCAATTCCACTTCCCTAACTTTTTCACAACAGGCCAAGATGCCTGTATAGTCAGGGGTAAAAAAGTGAGTAAGGGCCGCACAGGCCACAGGTTCCCCCCTCCCCCTCCCCCTATCCCCGAAGAGGTATGTAACTTGGAGGTACCTCAGTAACCAGTGAAGATGGGGCAGGTGATCCAGGTCCTTCCTACCTGCCAGCAGCAATTACAAAATGCCTGCAAATGCAAATTAATCAGCAACAGGCATTGCGAGGGCAGGTGATGCAGCAGCATATGGTTCTAATGCAGATAGTCCAAGCTGTGCAAATGGCTGTAACCAAGCTACCTTCACTGTCATCAACACTCCTTAAGATGAACCCTGAAGAAGACCCAGATGCCTTCTTGAAAAAGTTTGAGCACACAGCAAGATTGGCAGACTGGCTAGAGGACAGGTGAATTACTACCTATCTGGGGAATCTACTCACTAGAGCTAATCAAGAGACCTATTAAACAGCTAACCCAGAAGGGAGAGCCACCTACCCGGAAATCAAGGCATCCATTCTAGGGAGAGTGTGGCTCACCCCAAAAGACTACCAACAGTGATTTTGGCAGGGAATTCTACAGGCTGAAGATAACCTTAGGAACCTATTCTACAGGTTTAAAGATACCGCCTGGAAGTGGCTGCACCCAGAAGGAAAATCCCTAGTGGATTTAGCAAAGCGGTTCTGCTGGAACAGTTCCAGAACACCTTTGACCACCTACTTCCAGGGCCTTACAGTTGAAAAGGCCCTGGAAGTAGTGGTAGTAGTAGTAGTAGTAGTGGTAGTAGTAGTATCATCAGGCCCAGACCATGTCTGAATTGCCACAATTCCGAGAGAAGCCTCTTGATTTGGATAGAGGATGCCAGAGCCCTAAGACTCACAGGTCTCAACTATCAGCAGCACAGGTCCAGCTGGACTTTTTATCTTACCTACAAACCTCAGTCAGATCGTCATGCTTCAGTTGTGGAAAAAGGGGCCATTTTGCCAGAGACTGTCACTGCAGAGAAGCTGAGGCGATGGACATTAATGCTGTGACCCCCATATTTTGTAACTTTGTGGGGGTCTCCAGCCAGGGAGTTTCTACTTTCATGATTTCAGTCAAGTTAGAGAACGTTCCAAGACCAGCCTTAGTGGACAATGGGAGTGTCAAAACGCTGGTTTAGAGAGACTTGATGTAGTGAATCCAAATTGACTACGACATGGTACTGACCCTGGAATGCATTCATGGGGACCATTGACAATATCCAACAAGCCAGGTACCACTTAAGAGCCCGGCCAACCAAGATGTGGTTGAGATGGAAGTACTCTCTTGGCTATCCTATCCCTTGATCATTGGATGGGACTGTCCAAAGTTCAAGTGTCTTTGGAACTAGCTTACAACAGGTTCATTTAGCTACAACCAGGAAGAATTGGAGCTTCCATAACTCTTTCCATTGAAGATCCTGATCTTTTTTCAAGACTCTTAAGTCCAGGAGGCAATGCTGACAGGACAAATACACCTATGCTGCTAATCTGGAGGCATCTGGGGAGAAGGGTATGGAGTCAGAGGGAGAAAAGCCACCTACTTAGAATATCTTACCTGGCCCCTTGGAGTGGGAAACATGGGGTGGTTCAAAAAACTGTGGGCAGGCTCAGAGTGAGGATGAATCCTTTAAATGGGCCCTGGAGCATATGTGGGTGGATGGAAAGATAGTCCCTGGAGTGCAGCTTACAGACTCTGTTCCTCCCTACTTTGTAATGAAAGGGGATTTACTTTACAGAGTCACAAAGGGAAGTATGGAAGGGGAAATGATAGAATAACTCCTGGTTCCCAAACCCTTTTGTCAGCAGATCATGCAGTTAGCATATAGTCAGCTTCTAGGGGTCATGTGGGGTAGGAGAAGACCCAGGAAAAGATACTTGCACAATTCTATTAGCTGGGCATTCATAAACAGGTCCAGTTATTTTGCTGGTCCTGCCCTGCCTGCCAGCTGGAGTATGGGCAGTACATCTCATACCTATAATTGAGACCACTTTTAAAAGGGTGGGCATGGATCTTGAGGGGGCCACCAGAAAGATCAACTCAAGGGAATAAATACATTCCCATCATTCTAGACTATGCTACCAGATAAAAAACTCTGTGGACCTCGGAGTATCACTCGCAGACCGATGGTCTGGTTGAGTGTTTTAATCAGATGCTCAAACAAATGTTGAGGAAATTTCTGGACGAAGACGGTAACAATTGGGACACATTACCACCCTATGTGCTGTTCGCAATCCACAAAGTACCACAGTGCACAATATGATTTTCCCAGTTTGCTTTAATGAATGGAAGGAGACTGAGAGGAGTCTTGGACATAGCTTGCGAGATCTGGGAAGATTTATTTATTTATTTATATGGGTATGTATTTATTTATTTAAAAATTTTTATATACCGTCTTTGGCAAATAAATTTGAACAAAATGGTTTACAACAGTTGGACATAAAAATAATAAAATACTAAACTTTCTTAAAGTGAAAGTAAAAATAAAATAAATAGTAAAGTATTGAATAAAATTACATAGTAACATATCTATATCAATATTACTAATATCTTTGTGCATAAAGATATTAAAATAAAATTTAAATTAACTTTAAATTTAACAAAAGTAAAAGATAGAAAAAAATAAAATAAAACCATAACAGGCACAACATAATAACAAAGAAACTGCCTGGTCTCTTATTCAGTGATTCTGAATGCTTCTCTAAAGAGGTACGTTTTTAGAGATTTTTTAAAATCCTTACTATTCGAGATTTGATGTAATACATTCGGTAGGGCATTCCAATGCATGGGCCCTGTCACAGAGAAAGCTTTTTGACGAGTTATGTTTAGTCTAGCTAATCTAACAGAAGGAACGTCCAAAAGGCTCATGTTTGAGGATCGAAGTTCTCTAGAAGGTTTATATATTATTAAAATAGAGCATAGCCAAGAAGAGTTTGATTATTTAGTAAAGAGTGAATGATAGTCAGTATTTTGTACAAAATTCGATATTTGATGGGTAACCAATGCAGTTTGCATAAAAACGGAGTAATGTGCTGTTTTAAAGGTGTACCTGTAAGAATGCGAGCTGCATTATTTTGATGAAGTGAACCCCAGGCAGAACCTAATAGACTATGTACTCCAAGTGCAAGATGGCCTTAAAAAGGCTGGGGAGCAGCCCGCCTATGTCTGGAAAAGGCTCTGAGTTCCAAGCTCGAGCTTACAATTGTCCCATAGTCCCACGAGTATTCCAGCGGGGAGATCTTGTCCTGGTCCTCCTCCCATCATCAGAGAGCAAGCTGTTAGCCTGTTGGCAAAATCCTATGACGTTTTGGAGAAAACAGGGCCCATTGATTACAAAATAGCTCAGCTAGATAAACGAAGCCCCCCCCTTCAAATCTAGCATGTAAACCTCCTGAAGAAGTGGATGGAACAGGAGTGTACCATGTTACAGGAAGGAGAATTTGGCCCAGAGGTTGGACCTGAAGTGGGCTGAGCTCATGTTCCTTTCGGAGAACAGCTGTCCACAGACAGCTGATTTAAAGCAACTGGTAGAAAAAAAACAAAAAAAGAGCTTCTCGAACCTGCCCAGTCAACCCATCTGGTGCAACATGGTATCATTACTTCTCCTGGCATTGTGGTATGGCAATAACACTATCAGATTACCGAGGACAGGTGCCGTGTTATTGAGACCGAAGTGAAAGAGATGCTCCAACTTGGGGTAATAGTGATTGGTCCTCACCCAAGGTATTGGTGCCAAAGCTAGATGGGAGCTTAAGGTTCTGTATCCATGAGTGGATGAACTGATTGAGCATTTTATATACCGGCAATCATGAGCATATGTGCTCATGATTGCCGGTATATAAAAACCTTAAATAAATAAATAAAATAAATAAATATGTGGGATCAAACCAGTTCATCTCTGCCCTTGACCTTACCAAAGGTTATTGGCAGGTGCCTCTCATGCCCTCGGCAAAAGAGAAGATTGCATTCTTGACATGCGGGTGACTTTTCCAGTTCTCTGTATTCCATTTTGGCCTTCATGGTGCCCTTGCAATGTTTCATTGATTGGTCGACCACCTGCTTCGCTCAGATCAAGGGCACATATTTGCCTACTTGGAAGATACATCTTAGATAACTCCAAGCAATGCTAATCAGTCTGTAGAAAGCAGGGGTAACAGTTAATCCTAAGAAGTGCTTGCTAAGAGGACAAGAGGTCCAACATCTTGGCTACACCCTGGGGAAGGGCAAAGTCCATTCACAGACCAGGATGATTGAGGCAATCACCTGGGGGCCAGTTTCACAAATAGAAGCGAAGTGAGAGTGTTCCTAGGCCTTACAGGATACTACAGACGGTTTATTCCCAACTACTCAGAAAATGTGGAGCCTCTCACAAGGCTCTGAGGCTATTGGTAAAGAAAGCACCAGAGAAGGTCCAGTGTCAGAGAAAGCAGAGAAGACCTTCAGGGCCCTGAAAGAGGCAATATGCTCTGAACTGGTGCTGATAAGCCTGGACTTCATCAAACCCTACATGGTGTAGACTGATGCCTCAGAAATCGACTTGGGAACTATCTTAGTCCAAGAGAGGGATATGCAGTGGCATACATTAGCTGGAAGTTATTGCTGTTTATTTTCAGGGAAGTCCCAAACTTAAACCTTGCAGCTCTTAACTATTGTCACTCACAAATCTTGAATGTAGCACCAGAGAAAGGTCCAGTGTCAGTAGCACTAAACAGTGGAAAAAAAGAGACCTTGCCAGTCAAGTTGTTCTTAGAAGCCTTTTGCAATTATCTACTGGGACAGCAGTTCACACTCATCACGGACCACTATGGATAAATAGGAATAAGGAGTTCAATCTGAGGGTGATGAGATGGTTGCTGGCCCTACAGCCCTTCAAGTATAGGATACAACATAGGCAGGAGGCAGAATTACAATGCAGATTTCCTGATGAGGTGTCCCTTGTACAAGCAGAGGCTCATCCTGGCAAGGCTGAGCTGAGGGGGAGGATATGTGAGAGAATATGCAGAAAAGTCCCTCAGACCACCTTACGGGACTAGGCACATCAGTCTCAGCCAGTCTGCCTTGAGATTGAGACCCACAGGGAATCCTGGGTGAAGGGCCCACCATAAGAGCATAAGCACACTGAGCCGACAATTTCAAAGTATTATCCACTAGATCCACATCCAAAATGGCTGATGAAATTTAATGTAGACAAGTGCAAGGTGTTGCATATAGGGAAAAATAACCCTGGCTGTAGTTGCATGATGTTAGGTTCCATATTAGGAGCTACCACCCAGGAAAAAGATCTAGGCATAATAGTGGATAACACATTGAAATCGTCGGCTCAGTGTGCTGCAGCAGTCAAAAAAGCAAACAGAATGTTAGGAATTATTAGAAAGGGAAGGGTTAATAAAATGGAAAATGTCATAATGCCTCTGTATCGCTCCTTGATGAGACCGCACCTTGAATACTGTGTACAATTCTGGTTACCATATCTCAAAAAAGATATAGTTGCAATGGAAAAAGTACAGAGAAGGGCAACCAAAATGATAAAGGGAATGGATCAGCTCCCCTATGAGGAAAGGCTGAAGAGGTTAGGGCTGTTCAGCTTGGAAAAGAGACGGCTGAGGGGGGATATGATAGAGGTCTTTAAGATCATGAGAGGTTTTGAACGAGTAGATGTGAATCGGTTATTTACACTTTCAGATAATAGAAGGACTAGGGGGCATTCCATGAAGTTAGCAAGTAGCACATTTAAGACTAATCGGAGAAAATTCTTTTTCACTCAGTGCACAGTTAAGCTCTGGAATTTGTTGCCAGAGGATGTAGTTAGTGCAGTTAGTGTAGCTGGGTTCAAAAAAGGTTTGGATAAGTTCTTCAGGAGATGTTCATTAACTGCTATTAATCAAGTTTACTTAGGGAATAGCCACTGCTATTAATTGCATCAGTAGCATGGGATCTTCTTGGTGTTTGCGTAATTGCCAGGTTCTTGTAACCTGGTTTGGCCTCTGTTGGAAACAAGATGCTGGGCTTGATGGACCCTTGGTCTGACCCAGCATGGCAATTTCTTATGTTCTTATGACCTCAAGGTCTAGAAGGGTTAAGCGGGCCCAGGGGAAGAGAGAGAGAGTCCAACCATATGAGAAGAGCTGCTACTTTCAAGATTTGTGAGTAACAATGGTTAAGACCTGCTAGGTTTAAGTTTGGGACTTCCTTGAAGCCAAAGTGAGCTGCCTAACTTTTCTTTGTTTTCACTGTAAATAAACCTCACTTAAGGAGGTTTATTTACACTTAAGGAGGAAAACAGGAGGCAGCCAGAGTCTGCCTCCTGTTTTCCTCTGGCTGTTCCCAAACCACTATCGCTCAAGTTATCAGAGGCAGATATATGCATGTTTAATAAAATATGCTTATATCATATGTTTGTTTTGTAAAATAATATAGTAACTGGTGGATTTTAAAAGCTCTAAATGCACCCAAAGCTGAGAAATGCACAAATGTCTCAGACCAGCGCATGCCGCATGGATTTTAAGAAGCACCAGTGTTTGCCCGTTTCTCCTGGTATGTGCACAAATCCAAAATTTCAGAAAAGGGATGAGGAGTGGGCTTGGTATGGGCAGGGCCTGGGCATATTGGGGGAAGACCAAGAGATGTGCATGCACACATGCGTGATGGGTGTCCCCACTGTGTAACTTTACTTCTTCTATTAAAAACATAAGAAATTGCCATACTGAGTCAGACCGAGGGTCCATCAATCCCAGCATCCTGTTTCCAACAGTGGCCAATCCAGGCTACAAGTACCTGGCAAGTACCTAAAAACTAAGTAGATCCCATGCTACTTATGCCAATAATAGCAGAGGCTATTCCCTAAGTCAACTTGATTAACAGCAGTTAATAGCCTTCTCCAAGAACTTATCCAAACCTTTTTTAAACCCAGCTACACCAGCTACACCAACTGCACTAACCACATCCTCTGGCAACAAATTCCAGAACTTAATTGTGTGTCGAGTGAAAAAGAATGTGCTACTTGCTAACTTCATGGAGTGTCCCCTAATCCTTCTACTATCCGAAAGGGTAAAATAACCGATTCACATCCACCCATTCTAGCCCTCTCATGATTTTAAAGACATCTATCATATCCCCCCTCAGCTGTCTCTTCTCCAAGCTGAACAGCGTTAACCTCTTTAGCTTTTCCCCATAAGGGGAGCTGTTCCAACCCATTATCATTTTGGTTGCCCTTCTCTGTACCTTCTCCAGTGCAACTATATCTTTTTGGAGATGCGATGACCAGAACTGTGCGCAGTACTCAAAAGTGTGGGCTCACCATGGAGCGATAGAGAGGCATTATGAAATTTTCTGTTTTATTCACCTTTCCCTTCCTAATAATTCCTAACATTCTGTTTTCTTTTTTGACTGCTGCAACACATTGAGCTGATGATTTCAATGTATTATTCACTATGATACCTAGATCTTTTTCCTGGGTGGTAATTCCTAATATGGAACCGAATATTGTGTAACTACAGTTAGGGTTATTTTTCCCTATATGCAACACCTTGCACTTGTCTACATTAAATTTCATCTGCCATTTGGATGCCCAGTCTTCCTGTCTTGCAAGGTCCTCCTGCAATTTATCACAATCCGCTTGTGATTTAACTACTCTGAATAATTTTGAAACAACTGCAAATATGATAACCTCACTTGTCATATTCCTTTTCAGATCATTTATAAATATATTGAAAAACACCGGTCCAAGTACAGATCCCTGAGGCACTCCACTGTTTACCCTTTTCCACTGAGAAAATTGACCATTTAATCCTACTCTCTGTTTCCTGTCTTTTATCCAATTTGGAATCCACGAAAGGAGATTGCCTCCTATCCCATGACTTTCTAGTTTTCTTAGAAGCCTCTCAAGAATGACTGTCAAATGCCTTCTGAAAATCCAAATATGCAACATCTACCGGTTCACCTTTATCTACATGTTTATTAACTAGTGGTGTGCATTCGTTTGCAACAAAATAGTAAATAAAGATGATATTTCCTATTTCATAGCATTTCGGGAAGCAAAAAACCAGAAAGGAAATCCCATGAAATTTCATGTGGTTTTCCTATTGTTTTTTTTTGGGGGGGGAAGGAAAGGCACATCTACTAAAAAAAAAGACCAACCCCAAACCCGCCCCAACCCTTCAAGTTTAATTAAATACAAACCCTCGCCCACCCTCCCGACCCCTCCCCCAAGACTTGACAAAAGTCCCTGGTGGTCTAGCAGGGGTCCCGGGAGCGATTTCCCACTCTCAGGTTGTTGGCTGCCAGTAATCAAAATGGCACCAGTGGCCCTTTGCCCTTACCATGTGATAGGGGCTACCGGTGCCATTGGCTGGCCCTTGTCACATGGTAGGAGCAATGGACAGCCGGCACCATTTTGATTACTGGCAGCCGACTGGCGCCGGTCGTCCATTGCTCCTACCATGTGACAGGGAATGACCAATGGCACCGGTAGCCCCTGTCACATGGTAAGGGCAAAGGGCCGCTGGCACCATTTTGATTACTGGCAGCTGACGGCCCGAGAGTGGGAGATTGCCCCGGGACCCCCGCTGGACCAACAGGGACTTTCAGCAAGTCTTGGGGGGGGGGGGTTTCAGGAGTGTGGGGAGATTGTATTAAATTAAATTTGGTGTGGGGGTTTGTTTTGTTTCTTTTACACGAAATTGGGATGAGGAAAGTTTTCCAATCCATGGAGTGGACCGAAATAGACTATCCTGGACCTAAAAACGAAACAGCAACAAAAAAAAAATGTATGCACACCAATATTAACCCCTTCAAAAAAATGAAGCAGATTTGTGATGCACGACTTCTCTTGGATAAATCCTTGTTGACTGTGTTCCATAGAAACATAGAAATGACGGCAGAAGAAGACCAAACGGCCCATCTAGTCTGCCCAGCAAGCTACGCACTTTATCCATTTTTTCCCCTTTTTTTCTCTCCCACCTGTTACTATTGGCTTCCAGTACCCTCCAGCCCTAATTCCCCTCCACCCCACCACCAATTTAGAGAGCAGCGCCGTATCTGCATCCAAGTGAACGTCCAGCTCAATTAGGGGTAGCAACTGCTGTAACAAGCAGGCCACACCCTTACCCCATACTCTTACCCACCCCTGTTTTTATTTTTTTGTTTGTTTTTTTGTTTTTTGGGTTTTTTTTGGAGATAGCAGCCCTCTATCCTTCCGCTCCGTGAAGGTGGAACACCAACTACTGGCCACTGGCATCCCGCTCCGTGAATGCCTCTGTGGCTACTGCCGCTCCGTGCAGTGTTTTGCTGCCTTCTCTTTATTCACGCCCTCTAGACTTGATGGATCCACAGTGTTCCATTAAACCATGTCTTTCTATATGCTCTGTGATTTTGATTTTTTAGAATAGTTTCCACTAATTTTCCCGGCACTGAAGACAGGCTCACTGGGCTAAAGTTTCCCAGATCATCCCTGGACTTCTTTTTAAATATTTGGGTTATATTGGCTATCCTCCAGTCTTCAGGTACAATGGATGATTTTAATGATAGGTTACAAATTTTAACTAATAGATCTGAAATTTCATTTTTAAGTTCCTTCAAAACTCTGGGATGCATACCACCCGGTCCAGGTGATTTGCTACTCTTTAGTTTGTCAATCTGGCCTTCTACATCTTCCAGGTTCATAGTGATTTGGTTCAGTTCATCTGACTCATCACCCTTGAAAACCATCTCCGGAACCAGTATCTCCCCAACATCCTCATTAGTAAACACAGAAGCAAAGAATTCACTTAGTCTTTCTACAATGGCCTTATCTTCCCTAAGAACCCCTTTAACCCCTCAGTCATCTAAAAGTCCAATCAACTCCCTCAAAGGTTTCTTGCTTTAGATATGTTTAAAAAAGTTTTTAATATGAGTTTTTGCCTCTATAGCCAACTTCATTTCAAATTGCTGGCATGTAAGTCAAAAAATAAAATAATCAGGGCTAGTCAGTAGGGTTTTAAGAGTCAGGTCTAACAGGGGAAAAGGAATCCTTTAAAACTAGGGGGGGTTAGCAAGTACTATCCCTGCAGTGGGCAAACTGAGAATGAACTGAGAAAAATGTAAGTATCCTCACCCACGCACTCCTTATAAAATTCCCCCGCTTATGCTGTAGACTCGGCATGTGCATGCACATGAGTGCATCTGTATAAAATTGAGCCGATTTTTTAACATATGTGTATATGTGTGCATATGTTATAAAATTGCTGTGTCAATGTGCACAAGCTGACAGTGTAGGAAATGATCACATATATAAATACATTTTTTTGAAGTGTTAAACCCTCATTTTTCTGAGCATACAATACACATATGCTGAATATTCAAAACACATAAATTATAGTGTTTGCTCAATACTTTTAATCATAGGGTCTTGGCACGTCATTTCTCAATAGCCACAACTTGGAAATACTTATTTGCAAATAGCTATGAATTTTTAATTTTTTAAAAAAAATCTTTTGACCTTTTTGGACTTTTTTTTCTCTTAAAATGAAGACATTATTCCTTCATCATTATAAACGCAAGAAAAAAGTTTTTTTGAACTTATTTTTTCCCAGTAAACATCTGTAGCTAAGTGAGCCAATATCACGGCTCTTTTCTCTTAAAACTAAGACATTATTCCTTCATCATTATAAACGCAAGAAAAAGCATTTTTTGAACTTATCTTTTCCCAGTAAACATCTGTAGCTAAGTGAGCCAATATCATGGCTCACGCCGGTCCTCTCTCGGCGAATGCTCAGCACATAATCCAGCTTTTTAAATGAACAGCCCAGTTTTTTCACCAGTTTTTTTACTTCTATAATGTGCACAAGCTGGCATCCGTGTGCGGGTCTTAAATTTCACCTCTAAATGTGCTTGTGGCCACATATACCCATATATCACCACATATGACAGTAACTTTCAAACCGTCATGTTGGCACACATGTGCACGCGTTTGTTGGTCCACGCTTAGAGACGCGGCTATTTTAAAACTTGCCCGTGTATATGCATGCATGTTAATCTTGTATAATCTACTCTGTTATTTATATGTTTTTTTTTTAATGTTCCTTATATAATTATACAATAATTGTAAAGCCTGTTGCTAAGTTCTGTTCTGTGTAAACCGACGAGATGTTCCCAACGTTCGTCGGTATATAAAAGTTATTAAATAAATAAATAAATAAATAAATAAATAAATAGCCTGGCTGTGCACACATGTACACTAAATTTTAAGTGGGCACGCAAGTGCACGCAAATGCCACTTCTACTGCATTGATCAGGGATTTTAAAAGGGCCATGCGCTGACTCTATTCCCAGTTTTATCCGTTCATCCTCAGTTTTCCCTGTAAAGAGATAGGTCCTCCAAACTCCCCTCATTTAATAGCCTTCACTCCCCCTCAGTTAGCTCCAATCCTTAAAACCCTTCAGATCTGCCTATATATCTTTATTTTATAACTTACATGTCATTCATAGCAGAATTAAAGTTATGCGGTAGGGTGCACCGGATCACGTAAGTATTTATGTGCACATCTCAACTTCATGCCCCGAAGCACCCATGCCCTGCCCAGAGCTCACCCATGCCCTTTTGTGAAAACCCTAGATTTGCACTCTGCGGCATTTATGTGCACATCTCAACAGCTTTTAAAATCCACAACCGACTTCTAAAATTCACCTTTATATCCAAATAGTGTGCTCAGAACTTTAAACTGGAAAACTGAAGGTGAGGGGAAAATAAAAGTTAGGAATAATCTCACAGTCTTTTTGAGTTCAAGGATGTTAACTTGTTTAAAAAATATGCAGGATTTGATGTTTTTTTCTGTTTATGTACCTCTCTTTCTCTCTCTCTCTCTCTCTCTGTACATATATGTATGCATGCATGTGTGTATATTGTGTAGTGATTGCAGAAATATTTCTGGAACCAGACTGATTTCAGCCTGGTTTGAGTTTGAAGGGAAATGCGGCCTTTCTCAAGATTCCCAGCAGTTCTGTAGAACTGTCAGGTTCCACAAGCTCCTTTTGCAACCCTACATATCTGTGAAAACTGTTTCTCAGTGGGAAGAGCAAGTGAAAATGTGCTAAGAGAAACCTTCACGGTTCTGCACTGATCTGAATGCTAATCTCCCTTTTAAAAGGGGTCTGTCTTTGTGCCGCTCCACCCTTCTTTGAACTCATACCAAGTGAAATGTTTATGCATCCTCTCTTGTTTGCATTAATCTGTTTGCATTATACGCTCATTATATGCCGCTCTTTCTAAAGGGGATTGAATGATTATTACACTTCTCCAAATTAAAAGATCTATCACTCTAATTCACCATGACTATCAGTTAAATGTTTTCATGTTTGGGTCTAAAGATATTCCTAATAATGTTGAAAAATGTGAACATTGTGTACTGGTGTTTCTAAAAATACAGTGCATTTATGAGTGGAGTCCTGGTGACCTTAGAAATACTCATGAAAAAAGGTTTGAATAACATTTGATTGCTGAGGTTTGGTTTTTCATTTCATTATTAAAATTGTGAGACCGTATGATGCTGTCCAAGTAATCTGGGTAGCCAGTGCTGATGGGAGGGAGCATGTGAGCAGTAAATTGTGTGGTGGTAGTGTTAATGTTACTGGGCGCTATGTGAGGATAGCAGCCAGAAATTATTTTGTAGCACTAAATACTAACTGGATGCCGCGAACCATAAGTCATCAAGTTGAGTTGCCCATGACCAAAGTGCATTTGTAGCAAAAACTGTTTAGCAAGCATTAGGGCCTGAATGCCAGATGTATGAATTCAGGTGATCTGTATATGTCTGATTCACATTCAAGATCCGACTGTACTAAGCACACACATTTCTACGAGTGCCAGAAAATGTGAGTTATGCTCCTTGTCCCCTTTCCTCTGCCTTTTTCCTTCCCTTCTCCCCTGCTTCATACCCTTCACTGTCTGCCCCTTCTTGCCCCTTTGCTATATCCTTCCTCTCTGCAGTCTATCTTCCCCCACATTCGTGTCTTTTTTTTTCCTTATTGCGTCAAGCCCCATCCTTTTCTGGCCTCTGCAAATGAGAAGGACCCATCTTTGCCTCCATTTATCTCTTTGGTTTTCTCATCTTTGCTTTTCCTCAATCTTCCTTCCTCTAGACAGTTTAAATTTGGATTGTTGACTAAGAGACTGGGATGGAGGGGATGGTAGACAAAGCAGAGTTATATCATGTGGTTATGTTCCCCTCATCCTCTTCAAAAAGTATGCCCAAAATGCTAATGGCTAAACAAGTGTTTAAAAGTGCCGCATCACTTATTTGATATAATTTTATAAACATAGGTATAGTTTAAAACTTGGAAAAATCACCTATTTGAGTTGAAAATAAACTTTTCTACCTGTCTTTTTTAATCTTCTTCTGACACCACTTGTCTTTCATGACTCTATTTTTCATTTTTGTGTGTTTTAACTTTTTTGTTTTCTCCTTCCATCACCGCCTCTTAATTTCTTTCGCTTTCTTTCTCACCCCATTGTCCTTCATCTCTTACTCATCAGTCTTCTCGAGCATTAATTTTTCATTCCCCTTTCCCTGTTTGACATCCTGTTGCTCCCCTTTGCCCTCTGTCTGCTTTTCCCTGCCTCTGATCACTTTCCTAGCTGCCTTCTCGTACTACTTCCTCTCAGCGGTTCATTGTGTGCTCTCTTCCTTGCAACCGGCTCAACTTCCTTCTTTAGATTTAACAGGGTTTCAATCTTCTGTATCCCCTCTTTCTCCATGGCAAGCAGGATGAATCAGCCAGACATTGGAAGGCCTTTCTGCTCATGCACAGCTGGCACTGCAAAGTCACGTGCTGTGAGGCTTCTCAGTCAGTCTTTCTCTGCAGAATATGACGGACATGTTTACCTGCATTGGAAAAACTTCTGTTTGGTCACAAGTTTTCCTCAGAACTTGTTTTGTTTTTCAGTATCTCAGCCTCTTCTAGGGAAATGCCTGAGGTTCTTTTTTTTTGCCAAACCCTGCTTTACTTTTAATTTGGCAGATTCCATATTTCCCGCTATGGCTTAGAAAGAGGCCACAGAGTTCCCCACATGTAACAGAAGAAAAAATATAAGTAACTGTGACAACCATTTTGAATGCGTACATTGTGTAGGACTTGAACATGATATTCCAATTTGCATGATTTGCTTTAAAATCTCTCTTAGGGCTATAAAACTTAGAAGACTACAACTTCAGATTTCTTCCAGATCATTCTGAATCTATCATCTACACTTGTCAAAACCTTTTAATCCTTCAATATCGAAATCTTTGACACAGAAAACTTCCACTTCAGCTCATTCATTCATGGATTAAACCTTGAACATCAAGAATCAAGTGTGAGGCAGGTTAAGGATATCCACTCCTCTCATACTACCTGATACAAGGCTTCAGGACTGAGTGCAGAAGTTGAGGCTCAGCAATTGGCTATGATATCAGTTTATTCCTTTGGCGCTGTCCACTGCCAGTAGCGATGATGATGTGGAGGTTTTTCTTGCCAAGAGCTTTAGACGGGATATGATCCCTACGATACTGAGTGCATCAATGGCATGCCCCACAGCTCCAGATTTACTTCATCACCCTCTGTTTGTAAAATGGCTCTCTCTCCATTCGTTACTCAGGAGGATTTTGTATCCCAAACAACCATTCCTCAGACATTGTCTGGTGTCGTATATGAAAAATATTTGAATAAAATGATACAGGATCTCCTGGCTTGGCATCTAGCTAAGCCAAGATTTGGTATCCACTGCTTTCTTATTTCAAACTTGATACTTAGTACTGTTATGGAGGTAGAACCGGTACCAAAATTTCTTTTAATAAGCTATCTGCATTCTTTGGCACCTTCATGGTGCTGACTCTTCAAGAAAGTATTGTTGCAGGTGCTCAAGAGCATGAGCCCCTGTGCCACGACATTACCTGCGCATCCCAGGGCTGGCTGTGGTTCATGCTGCTGGCAGGCGAATTCATCTGGGCATGGACTGGCTGAAACAGGAATACCCTTGGCTTGGAAACAGGAAAACATGCACCAGGAACTTAGACCCAGCAACACAATACTGGTCTCAGGGGTAGCCTTCTGGCCACTGAAAAGCCCTTTTGGACTGCCACTTAGAAATGGTTTGAGCGTGAGGACAGACGAGGCTGAGGACTTGAGACAAGACATGATGAAGGCTTGGACATGACTCTAAAGACGCAGGCTCAGGATTTGGAACAAGACGAAGGCTCAGAACTTGGAAACATGATGAAGACTCTGAGAGAGTCCGGCACCGCTGTATGCCTTAAAGAATCCCGGGGCAGGCCGCAGATCACGCCAATAGCGGCAGAGGCACTGGACTCAAATACTTGGAAAAAGACACAAGCTGGAAAAAGAACTCCAAAGACCAGGGACAGGACTCAGGAACTCGGGATTCAGACTCAGGAGCTCAGGATTCAGGAGCAAGACAAAGATTTGACCAGTACTCAGAAGACACAGGAACACAATGATAGACCAGAAACATCACAGGAATGAAGATATGGAGAATCTTGAACGATGAAGACAAGAAACAGAAGACTTTGCAAAGGCCTGAAGCAAAGACTGAAGAGCCCTTTTATAGGGCAGCCAGGAGATGACATAATCATGAAGCGCTGAAGCATTTCCCACCATGGGCCCTTAAATCTGCTGCTGAGTTGCGTGTGCGCACCTAGGGGAAGATGCCAGCAAGGATGGAGGACATCGGAGCAGCAGTGGAGACGTCTGCCCACAGGCTGAGACGATCACGACGGCGTTGGCAGCATTCCTAAGCCGCGAAGAAGAGAGCATCAGGGTCAGCAGTGTTCGGGTGAATGAGGCTGCTTATAGGCTCTCCCGCGAGTAGAATCACAACAGTACCACCTCCGCAAAGCTTGAGGGAGGGGTTTGCGGAGGTGGTACTGTTGTGATTCTACTCGCGGGAGAGCCTATAAGCAGCCTCATTCACCCGAATGTCATCTCTTCAGCTTCGGAGAGGACATAAGATCTGAGCATACTAAATTTCTGAAACTGGACGAAGACATGGCTGCAGTAAATGGATGAAGGCAAGTTTTGAAATATACTAAAGGCTAGAACCAAAGCTGAAGAATTTGACCAAAAATTTGGATGCAGGTGCCTCCTATGTCTGTAGGCAAAAAAACCCCCAAACTCAGGAAGGAACAAGTGACAAGCATGGAAGGCCTATTGCGTGAACACATTCACTGAGCTCAAGGCCTTCACAATCTGTTGCAGGCATGGATGGATGCTCGAGAGCATGAGCCCCTGTGTCGCAACACGACCTTTCTAACCCCGGGGCTGGCCATGGTCCATGCCGCTGATAGTTGAATGCATCCGGGTATGGGCTGGCTGAAACAAGAATACTCTTGACTGGAAAACAGGAATACACTTGGCTTGACATAGGAACACTCAGACGCCCAACACGCACCAGGAACTGAGATCCTGCAATGCTGGTCTCTAGGGTAGCCCTTCATTCACTCAAAAGCCCTTTTGGACTGACTCTTGGAAGCGGCTTGAACATGAGTCAGACGAAGGCTGAGGACTCAAGACAAGACAATGCAAAGCCTTGGATATGACTCTGAAGGAAAAGACACAGGCTAAGGACTTGGAACAAGACAAAAGCTCAAGATTTGGAAAAAGATGAAGGCTCAGGACTTGGAAATATGATGAAGGCTCAGGACTTGGAAATGTGACAAAGTCTCTGGGAGAGTCCTAAGCCACTGCGCACCCTACACAATCTTAGGGCTGGCCGTGGACCACGCTAATAGCAGCACAGGCACTGGACTCAAAGACTTGGAACAAGATGATAGCTGGATCAAGACCAGGGACAGGACTCAGGAACTCAGGATTCAGAAACTCAGATTCAGGGACTCAGCCTCTGGAACTCATGCTCAGGCTTTGAAACCAAGGAAGTACTTCCAAAGACTTGAACCAGCAATGAAGACTGAATACTCTCGACAGGATGAAGGCTGGAACCAGGAGCAAGGCAAAGGCTTGGATTCAGGAATGAGACGAAGACTTGGATTCAGGAACAAGATGAAGACGTGACCAGGACTCGGAAGACACAGGAACCATGAACACAACGAATTAGTAGGAACATCACAGGTACAAAGACATGGAGGACCTTAAACACTATCAGGCCACTGCAAATACTACAGAACTCGGCTGCCAGAATACTCACTGGTAAAGGCAGAAGAGATCATATCACCCAAACACTTGCAGATTTACACTGGCTCCCAATAGAACAGAGAATTCAATTTAAAGCACTATGCACAGTTCATAAGCTAATAAACGACGAAAACTCGGACTGGCTAAACACCGCATTACGACTACATGTCCCCCAAAGAAATCTCAGATCAGCCAATAAAGCTCTACTAACCATACCCTCAGTCAAAACAGCAAAGTTGACCCAAGTTAGAGAGAGAGCACTATCTTTGGCAGGACCATTATTATGGAACACATTACCACTAGAATTAAGACTAATGAAAGAAATAAAACTCTTCAAAAAAGGCTTAAAAACATGGCTCTTCAAAAAAGCATTTCACAGTGAGGTAACGGAATAACACATACACAAAGCAGGAATTCACCAAGAAAAAGCAGTATTGCTTACTTTTGTTATTTTCTCACAATTTAAGTATTAAATTATAAAGACAGTTAATAGTAAATGGTAATCACACCCTTTCCCATTTAGAATATATTATCGAACTATGTAACCGTATAATAATGGCACCCTATGGATAAATTAGAAACCACATATTTGTGCCTAACTGTAAACCGTTGTGATGGTGCTCTACTATACGACGGTATAGAAAAGTTTTAAGTAAATAAAAATAAAGTAATTAATTAATTAAATAAACAAAGAAGACAAGAAACAGAAGACCTTGTGAAAGCCCAGAGCAAAGACTGTAGAGCCCTTTTATAGGGCAGCCAGGAGATGAAATCATCGGGAGGTGCCGTGCATTTCCCACCACGGGCCCTTTAAATCAGGGGCCGAGGCACAGACGTGTGCCTAAGGGAAAACAGCGGCAAGGACAGAGGACATCAGAGCAGTGATGGAGTTGGCGGCCCACAGGCTGCAAAGAACATGGTGTCATTGGCGGCGTTCCTAAGCTGTGAAGAAGAAGATGATAGCATCAGAGTCAGCGGCATTCGGATGAGTGATACTGCTTGTGGAGCCCTCCCGCTAGTGTAATCACAATTATGCAGCCTTTGAAAGGGGGGCATCTCTTCCACTTCCTCAGCAGGTGCTTCTAGCAGCACATCTCAAAAGACCCGTTACCATTCTGCAGTGCCTTACTTTTATCGTTGTATTAGTTTTTAGATGTGTTGCAAATGCCTGCATATTTTACATTTGATATACTTACTTACTTATTTAATGTAATTGTAGCCCGTAATATCCAATTACAAATTGATCAATGCATAAAACAACGCACATGCTCATAAACACATTATGGTCTTTTATGCTTACGCTTCTTTTATTTTACCTGTGTTTATTAATTAATGTTCTTATTGTAAGCCGCTATGGATTTTAGATTTATCGGGATATACAAATGTAAATAAATAAATAAAATAAATTTATCCTTCCTTATTTGACTCAAAATATCACTCATGGGAAATTGATTATAGATCCTTGGAGTTATATTCTGATATTTATGACACGCCAGGTCTACCATCCAATCCCTCTATCTATCTGGAAGTTGTCAGAAGCTGTTCTCCTTGATCTGCAGATAGAAGGGGAATGCTAAGGCACTTGAAATTTCTTAGCATTCTTAAAGTTGTAGAAGCAGTCCTAGCATACCAGATACTGCAAGAACTTCAAACAAAGATCTGGGAAATCCCACTTACTATCACCCCAGTGGGCAAAAGGCAAAACATAAAATACCAGGTGCAAACAACTCCCAGTTTTGAATAGACTGTTGTCCCACTATTCTGTGATAGCAACGTCAACTGTAAAGAAAAATCTAAGCTAAGCTAAGAACACGTGTCTCAGTTTCTCCAGGCACAGATTAACAAACATTGAATCTCTTTGACAGGAAACTATTTCAAAACATTATGATATTGCTCACATATGTTCTTGCCAACTTATGGTACAGTATATGTACTCTGTTAGAGAAATTGCAAAAATCCTATAACTCCCTTCCTGCAGACAAGCAAGACAACTGTCATAGCTTTTTATCAGCAGGAGATGAATATCGCAAATATCTCACATGATCCATGAGATGGCTTTGGCTTTGACTTTGCTGTAGAGGCTCAGTGTGTCACTGGCCAGCTCTGCCAGCTGACTCTCTCTGGATATTTACAGCTGCTCCGTTCCTCGACATTTAAGACAGCCTGAATCCTGGGGTGGCAGGTTTGTCTCAGTGTTACTACGGGCTTCTTTTCACACAGTACAAACCAAACCAAACATTCATCTGGCAGAGTTCTTATTGCAGTTCTGCAGACATACTAATCTTACTCAGACTGGTCAGTATATCTGGTTGTCTCTCTAACCTAAAGCTAGTTCCCTCTGGAATTCCTGAAGATATTCATTTCTCCTTGTTTCCTTTCCTTTCCATAGAGAATTCCACCTTATCTTTATCTCCAGTCTTCCAGTATCTTGCAGGTTGAGCCTCTCTTCCTTCCTATTGCCTCTTTTAAGGCAGTTCTTCAATTTGAGGTGGAATCCAGTCCATCCCTCTCCTTGAACACTGCCCAGGGACTGGGCAGAGTTCCTGCTTTCCTGCTTTTTTCTTTCAAACTCTATTCAGTACGATTTTCCCTGTTTCACCTAGATTTGAAGCCTATTTCTCTCTTGGCCTTTATGGTAGAGTACAAACACCCTATCACACTTAACCTTAACTAGATGGGTCTTTAGACAGGCATGGCTTAGAACCTCAGGTATGAGGGAAGATGTAAGTCCTACTGTATGGAATTCCTTACCCTATGCCCTGCGTGCAGTTGATGATATAAAAGTGTCTGCAAGCAGGTGAAAATGTATTTTTTCCAAGAAGCTTTTGGGGAAACTTGACTCATGAATATTAGTGCATAGTGTTCACTATTGTTTTTAGCTAGATTTTATTGTCCTTGTCTTATACTGTTGTGTTGATGCTGCATTATGTATTTGTGTTATTAGTATTATTTTTGTTATGAAATTATAACCTTCTTAGCACAACTGCTTTGCTATAAGTTGGCTATAAAAGTGAAATAAATAAATACATGTACATGACAAATGTGCCAATGTTCTTTGCATAAGCAAGAATTTTTTGAGAAATAAAGTTAAAGAGGCAGTGAACCTCAGGATCATAACTCCACTGTACTGAAACATCAGACCTTCTCATGTCTTCCATGAGGTTCCAGCTATCTTCCCAAAAATGTCCATTCGTTTATCATTAAAGTCATTATCATCAGCAGTTATGGTCTTGCCCTCCTGATACTGTAAATTGCTGACCATATGACTGGGCAAAATGAAATCTCTATAGGAGACAGACTAATGTTTTCTTCTGACCACTGGCCTCAGTCTACCTCAGACTCTTGGATCATTCTTATAATCTAAGAGGGCTACAGGTAGCAATTTCTAAAGATTCTTTTAAATTGCCCCCAAGAAAATCTCTCTCAAATTCCACACTAGGATTTGTTAAGAAAAGCACTCTCTTCCCTACTCTAAGCAAGAGCAGTTGAGCATGTGGCACTCCAGAATAGGGGAGAGGGATTTTATTCCAGATTCTCCCTACTTTATTATTGTAACCTGTTCAAGAACAGAAAATCTAAGTTAAACAAATATATAATTCTCAAAGGACAAGCAGGATGGCAGTTCTTGCAAGTAGGTAACATTCAATAGAGCCTGGCCCGGAACTTTTATGTTAAGGTTGGTATGATATGACATGTCCATGTGAGGCCCCCTCAGTCTTTTCTGCGGATCCCACTTCCTTTTCCTGCTTGTTGAGGTTTTCTTTTTGAAGATTCAGGCAGGAATTGTTTGTTGTGGAACGCTGTGTTTTTTCTTCCTTCTTAATGAACCTAAATAGGTTTATCGGTTGTTTTTATTCTAAATTTCTGTTCCATTGTTGCACCCAGTTGATATACCACCCGGTGCACCTAGGGGCATTGATGTTTGCGAACACAGAGTTCAATTTTGCCTCCTTGATATTTTATCCTGTCATCAATAAGTCTACCAGCATCTTCAAAAAAATGCCCCCGTGCAACAGAATCATGTCTATCACAGACTCCCAGGGAGGAAGAATTAGAACCAATGTCAGGAAATATTTTTTCACAGAGAGGGTGCTGGATGCCCGGAATGCCCTTCTATAGGAAGTGGTGAAGACTAAAACTGTGAAGGATTTCAAAGAGGCATGGGATAAACATTGTGAATCCCTAAATGCTAGAGGATGGAAATACATGAAAAAGCTTGGGGGTAACCTGCACGGAGCGGCAGTTACTACCTTGTGAAGCTTGCTGGGCAGACTAGATGGACCATTTTGGTCTTTTTCTACCATCATTACCATGATGTCCTGGGGTATCGTTGATGTGTGCCCATGACCACTAGGGGGCACTGGTCTTGCAAAGAGCTCATGGAGAAGCACTGTGGGCATTGTAAGTAAAGCTCATTGGCACTGAAGGCATTGACATAGATGGTGAGGTACCCAAAAGCTGTACCAGATCCTGGTGATGTATTGACATCAGGAGGACATCGAGCACCCTTAACATTGAACATAGAGAAGGACCACAGAGATAAACCAATGTTTGTCTCTTCCCATCAGAAGAAGGTTAAGGGTTTGGCATCTTTGGCTCCATATCAAGGAGTTCCAATGTTGAGTGTTGAGTAAAGGTGAAAAAGCATCGCATCAATCTCCATTGGTGAATATCACCTGGAGCAGGGACATTCTCTTTGTAGCCATGAAGCCCCTGAAGCATTACCGTGGTGAGGAGAGGACATCCTCAATGAATTCCTGGGAATGGTGACAATCTTCAAGGGTCCAGGTGTCTGCCATTGATACACCTCTGGTTTCCAAGGAAGATGTCGTCTATCGACCTGCCTCCCAACCTTTGTTGGCATCAACAGTCTTTCAGGAAGAGCTGATCAGGAGGATCCAACAGGCCTTGGACAAGGCCTTACGAAGCATTGGTGACCCTGCATAGAATGCGTTGGTGTTAATTGAGACCAATGTCAAACTGCTGCTGGACTCCCTGAAGTTGCCTAGCAGCTCAGCACTGGTGCTGATGTTGGTTCCAGAGGAGAATCAATATCAATAGTGGCTGCTCTGATGCTGATCTCCAGCCCATTGTGGTAAAACATTTCACTGATGTCCTGGGGTCCCTAGGGTTCCAGGCTACGGTAGAGAAGTCCTTCCCTCTCTAAGGCTTTGTCAGCAGGAAGGACAGGTCTTATTCATTTCAGTCTAGGTCAAATTCAGAATATTCATGGGGGTACAACTATACATCTGGTACTGTCTCTGAAGCAGAGGAATCCATGGGTCTCCCCTCTGAACTCTCTTCTCTTTCAGAAAGAAGGAAGTCCCAGTCTCCTTTCCTAAGGAAATTGTGGAAGGAAGATTTTCCTGGGAGCGATGCTTAATGCCTGCATTGCTTCACATAGTCTAGTACATGTCGGATCTGCTGAAGCAGATGTAGGAGATGGCCAAGCTGCATCCTCAGAAGCAGCATTATTGCCTCCAGTCATGGTGGATAAGGGAATGGATTGTGAAAATCACATGGTCTGGTTGGCCTTCAATGTCTTCGTGATGGCATCAAGAGTGTCTGACTCACCTAGCTGCAGGTCTCAGTTCCTGAGGTCCAGGAAAGACTCGCCGATGGCTAATGCACGGAAGGGTTTTTTTTTTCAGAGATAGGGGAATGAAGCAGTGGCACAAATTTAAGAACACTGTGCAACATTGCTACAGCTCTCCCAAGCCACTCCAGACCTGCCTTCCTCTACCAAGAGGTACCTAAGTGGGAGGCCAGTATGACACTTCTTCCAGCAGATTTGCCCCTGCTCCCCGACTACCCACCCACTCACATTTCCAATGTGCTGCCTCATCCTTCCTGTATCCTTATGGACTGCCCACCCCTCCGCCGGCACCTATAAATGCCCTGCCGGGAGCGAGGTACACGTTTCCTTGCTCCCGGTGCTTTCAGTGCTATTTTGTGAAGTGCTGTGGGGAAATTTGTACCTCGCTCCCGGCTTTTATAGCTATTGGGGTGGGAGTGGGGTCTGGGGAAGTCTGAGGGGATGGTGCAGCACATTGGGAATAGGGGGGGCACCCAATTTTGATTTTTGACAAGAACAAGGGAAGAGGGGGGAAGCTGAATTGCGAGCCCCTGGGACAGCATTTGCTCACTTATGGGGAATTGGGGGGTGGAGAATGCACAGCCTGATGGGGCCATATGAAAACATTTGTGGGTAAAGGAAGAAATCAGGCCACAGGCCCTTTTACATTGTTTTTTTTACAACATTGCTACTAACCCAGATATCTTTTGAAGATATCTGAATAAGTAGCAAGTTATCTGGTCACACAATGCAGGTCTAATGTTATCTAGATAACTTATCCAGCTAACTAAATCCCTTCCAGAAATGTCCCCAGAATGCCTCATTATTATCTGGCTAAATTACAGCTGGATAATGACTTGTACAGCTATAATGTAGCCAGATAAGTGGCTGAATATTTCAGAGCTTACCATTTAGATGGATAAGTTATGTTATTTGGCTAAATGACTTTTGAATATTGACCTCCCTATGTAAACTCCCCTTCATCGGAGCAGCAGGAGTGGGAAAAGGCCTTTCTGCAACCTTAGAAACAGGATTAAGTCCATTGGGGGACAGCAAAGATGAAAGGCTCAAGGAGAGGCTTATACCAACAACGAGAACAAACAGGAGCCCCATACCAAGAGGGTTTGTTCCAAAATGGAAGAAGCATTGATTTACCAGAGTCCCCCCAAAAAAATAGCAGTCCGGGCAATTAGCAAGGAATTAGAAACATGGAAAGGTGACGGCAGAAAAAGACCATATGGCCTATCTAGTCTACCTATCCATCCAGCTAATTTAGCTTTACAATTCCCATCATTCCTTCAGAGATCCCTTTTATTTATCACATGCTTTCTGAAGTCAGATACTGTTTTTGTCTCTATCATCTCCACTAGGAGGCTATTTATGCATCAACTACCCTCTCTGTAAAGAAATATTTCCTAAGATTATTCCCGAGCCTACTCCCTTTCACCCTCATCCCATGAGCCTCTCATTCTAGAGCCTCCTTTCTTTTGAATGAGACGTCTGCATCCTGTGCCTAGAAACCTTGGAGGTATTTAAATGTCTCAATCATGTCTCCTTTATCTCGCCTTTCCTCTAGGGGTATACATGTTCACATCTTTAAGTCTGTCCCTAGATGCTTAAAATGAAGACCATTGACCATTTTAGAAGCCAGCTTGTGGACCGACTGCAACCGATTTATATACCTTTGATGGAATGGTCTCCAAAATTATACACTTTGGAGGTAGTTTTCAAAAGTATTTACACACGCTAAACTGGATTTATGTGCATAAATTGGGTTTTTGAAAATTGCTACTTTTTTGCACATAATTCCTTTGAAAGTTCACTGAATTTTCAAAAGGTTTTACATGTATAAATGGGCTTTTGAAAATTGCTACAATTATAGCTACTTTTACTTGTGTAAATACTTTTGAAAATTATTTCCAGTATTCTAAATGAGGTTTCACCAGGAATTTACACAGAGGCAATATCACCTTCCTTTTTCTGCTGTCCTTTCCTCTCTGTGCAGCCAAGCATTTTTCTGCCTTTTGCCTGTGTGGCCACCTTAAGATCAACAGATACAATTGCCTTCAGATTTCTATCAGGTTTAAAAGAATTTCACTGCTAGTACTACAGTACATGGCAGGTTATCCTAAATGCATAACCTGGCATGTTTTAGTATTAAATCCTAGCTGCCAGACTCTAGACCATTCCTTGAGCTTTGCGACACTCCCTCCTCATATTTTATACATCTTCCTGGCTGTCTACCCTGTTGCAGATTTTGGTATCATTGGTTAAAAGGGCAAACCTTTCCCAACAATCTTCCACGATGTTGGTGACAAAAATGTTGAAAAGAACCATTCCAAGGACCGATCCCAGAGATACACCACTAGTAATGCCCCCTTTCCCAAACTATATTTAATACTACCTTTTGTCACCTTCCACTCAACCAGTTTCTAACACAGTCAGTTACTCTATGGCCCATTCCAAGGGTGCTCAATTTGTTTATGTCTCCTATGTGGAACCATGTCAAGGGCTTTACTGAAATACAAGTACACTTCATCTAGCGGTGTCCCTTGATCCAACTCTCTGGTCACCCATTCAAAGAAATTGTAAACCGTTGTGATGGTGAACCGAATGACAGTATATAAAACTTGATAAATAAAATAAATAAATATTTATCCATCAAGATTTGCCTTTGATAAAACCATGCTACCTTGGGTCATGAATCTACTGGATTCCAGAAACTGAACTATATTATCTTTTATCAGCAATTCCATTTAGTTGCTCACTACAGAGGTCAGACTGAATGGTCTATAGTTCCCTGCCTCCTGCTTAATTCCACTTTTATGAAAAGGAACCACATCAACCCATCTTCTCCCCTGCTTCAATGGCAGGGGAGAAGAAAACAACCAATAAGGGCTGAATAACAGTCTGGGTAAAACAAATAAGCATGGGTGTAGCTGGCTTATTGCGGTGGTTATTTCCCCTACTACCCCTAACTAATCAAGCTTGATATTTCACTTGGTTGCAGCTCCATCACTGCTCTCTACATTAATGGTGGGGGTGGAAGGGAAATAGAACCAAAGAGCTAAGAGAAACAGATAAGTATGAGAAAAAAATGTGTGAAGCTTGCTGGGCAGACTGGATGGGCCGTTTGGTCTTCTTCTGCCGTCATTTCTATGTTTCTATCTCCAGTCCTCTGGAAATACTTCTGATACTATAACATTGAAAAGATCAGACAGTGGAGCTGCTAGGACTTCTCTAAGTTTCCTAAGTACCCTCTGATGTATCCCATGCAGCCCCATTGCCATCTACTTTAGTTAGCTCCTCACAAACACACTTTTCTGAAAATTAATTGAGGTTTACCTCCCCTTATGATGTTATTTGTGTTTATTTTATGTGGTCCTGCTTCTGGCCCTTCCACAGTGAACACTGAACAGAAATGTTTGTTAAGCAATTTTGCTTTTTCCATATCAGCCTCTACATATTCCTCCCCTTCAACTCTTGAGTCTCATAATGCCACTTTTGCACTTCCGTCTACCACTAGCATATCTAAAAAATAATCCTATCCATCTGTTTTACCATATTTGCTATTTTTTCTTCCATTTGAATTTTTGTGTTCCTTACTTCTTTCCCACCTTCTCTTAGGTTTTCCAGATATTATTGTAGGTCTTTCTCTTTCTGCACTAATCTTTTTACCCTTACCTTGGCAGTGACTTCTTTAGAAAACCATAGTAGCCACTTTTTCCTCTCTCCTTTATTTACTTTCCTAACAAAAAGGGTAGTTGTCCTTATAATATCTCCTTTTAGTTGTACCCAGTGCTCTTCTACCTTTTTGGCTATGTGGATCCTTTTTCAACTGCCAAACTTTTCAGGGACCCCAGTCCATCACTGGCACTGTCTCCATTCACACATCCCCTAGCCTGTCCCCACTTTTCTCCTTCTACATCCCCAGTCTCTAGCCAGTCCTTACCCTTCTCTTTCTTCTTGCCGCAGCCTTTCCCCACCAATGTTTTTCTCTCTTCCTGAATGGGCATCACTCCCTCTCTTCTCTTTCCCCAGTCTGCCCTCCAAAGTCCATTTCTTCCTTCATTACCTTGCCCCCTGCTCTCTGTCTTCTCACTGTGCCTGAAGCATCAATGCGTCTCCTCTCAAACTTCCCCACAAGTATTTCTCCTGAGTCTGACCTACTAGTTTTTCTCTTTCACCAGTCTTTCTCCATTTCAGTTCACCTCTCCAGTTTCTTTCCTCCGCTCTGTACCCACCAGTCTCTTTCTACACCCATTAGCTTGTCCCCACCATTACATTTTTGTCCCAACCATTGTTTCTCTCTTTACCCAACCTGTCCTCCTCCACAAGCCATACCCTCCAGTGTGTGTGTGTCTCTCCCCCGTCTGACCCACCAGTGTATCTTTCCTCACCCAGTTTGACTCACCAGACTCTTTCCCACCACACCAGCCTCCACTCACTCCTACCTTGTGAGTTCCCCCACTCTCGCCTGCGCACCTCATAAGTCATAACTGCACTCTTCCCACCCATCCCCTCAATCCCCATAACATTCTCACCCTACCCCACCTCACAAGTCCCCCATGACACTCTCTCCTGCCCTCCACCTCCATCTCTTGAGTACGCTACTCCCCAATTTGGTTGCTGTTCCTACTCCTGCCTGCTTTCCTTCCAGGCTCATCTCTCTTACCTCTGGCAGAGTGGTGGTCAGGTGGTTCTAACCTGGAGACTCATGAAAAAGAGAGTTAGATGGGTGGGGATGGACTGCAGGGTAGAGAGAGAGAGACAGGTGGGGACAGGGTAAGGAGAGGTGTTTGAACTAGGCCTGCATCACTAAAAGGGAGAGGTGGAGAAATGTTTGATGTAAATCTCTCATTCTCTACCCCTTGACACGTTACTTTTTCCAGCTCTGCTTTCTCTCATCCATGACCCCTTTCCAAATCCTGCACCCCCCCCCCCCCTTGGCCCCTTACTGAGTGGCTTCCCTCCTGACCTCTGCTCTTGTATCCCCTTCTCTGCCCACATCCTCCTCTTCCTGCCCTCCCCCCCCCCCCCCCCCCCCCCATGGTTACTTACTTCTTGTTCTGCTTCCACACACACACCTATGCCCCCTTCCACAGTGTTGCCTTCTCGGCCACTTCCAGAGTGCCTTCCCTCTTGCCCTTAGTCTGCTTTAGTCCTCCTTCCATGTCTTATTCCTCCTGCCCTGCTTTCTCCTTACCCATGGACTCTTCCCAAGCACTGCCACTACGCTCCTTCCCAAGTGCTGTTTCCCTCCTGCTCTCTGCCCCCTTCCCTGGCCCTGGCCTCTCTCTCTCCTACACTCCTCCTGATCCCATTTTCATTGGACAACCCTCTCCATCCCATGTGTCCTCTTCCCTTGCTGGCATCTCTCTCCCCCTCTTGCATTCCCATACTACCCACTTTCTCACTTGCCAGAATGGATTAGATCAGCTGAATAGTTGCTCTCATGTGTGTCAGCTTTAGTTAAAGCTGCTAGTGGCCATGCTGTTCTTCTCTCTTCTGTACCAGATTGGGTCCTCTACAGCAGCAATTCACTGTACTTTTCTCCTTCAGTGTAGGACAGGGTTTCTAGGACTGTGCTTCTAGGATTGTGTTTTTTAACAATATCCACATTTCTTGCACACTTTTTACCTTTGTAGCTGCTCTTTTCAGTTTAAGTTTCCCTTTTGAAAGTTTAGCACTAGAGCCAAAGATTTGTTTACTGTCCCCTTTCTAGTCATTAATTTCAATTTGATCATATTATGATCATTATTGCCAGGCGGTCCACCACCATTACCTCTGTCACCAAAACCTGTGCTCCGCTGAGAATTAGATCTAAAATTGCTCCCTCTCATCGGTTCCTGAACCAATTGCTCCATAAAAATGTCATTTATTCCATCCAGGAGCTTTATCTCTCTAGCATGCCCCAATGTTACATTTACCCAGTCAATATTGGGGTAATTGAAATCTCCCATTATTACTTCACTAATAATTTGGTTAGCTTCCCTAATTTCTCTTAGCATTTCACTGTCCGTCTCAGTATCTTTGCCAGGTGGATGGTATTTTACTCATATTACTATACTCTTTCCCCTACACACAAGGGATTTCTACTCATAAAGATTTGATTGTGCATTCAGTCTCATGCAAGATCTTTATCCTGTTGGTGTCTATGCCATCCCGGACATAAAGCGCGACCTCGCCTCCCAGATGCTCCTCTCTGTCATTGCAATATAATTTGTACCCTGGTATAGCACTATCCCATTGGTCATTTTCTTTCCACCATGTCTCTGAGATACCAATTAAGTCTATGTCATCATTCACTGCTATACATTCTAATTCTCCCATCTTCTTAGATTTCTGGCATTAGCATACAAACATTTCAAAGTGTATTTTTTGTTTGTATTTTCATTCTGCTTTTTAATTGATAGGGATAAGTTGGAATTTTTTAGCTCAGGTGAGTTTTTAGTTACAGGCACTTGGACTACTTTTCTTATTATTGGAACCTCACTGTCGGGATGCCCCAGTTCTAATGCATCATTAGTATCCTTTAAAGATACCTCCCTCCGAACCATGCGCTGCTGAGCAACTGTCGGCTTTCCCCCTTGTTCTAGTTTAAAAGCTGCTCTATCTCTTTTTTAAAGGTAAGCACCAGCAGTCTGGTTCCACCCTGGCTAAAGTGGAGCCCATCCCTTCGGAAAAGACTCCCCCTTCCCCAAAAAGTTTCCCAGTTCCTTACGAAACTGAATCCCTCTTCCTTGCACCATCATCTCATCCACATATTGAGACTCCAGAGCTCTGCCTGCCTCTGGGGATCTGCGTGTGGAACAGGGAGCAGGTCCTGGAGGTTCTGGATTTCAGCTTTCTACCTAAGAGCCTAAATGTGACTTCCAGAACCTCCCTCCCAGATTTTCCTATGTCGTTGGTGCCCACATGTACTACAACAGCCGGCTTCTCCCCAGCACTGTCTAAAATTCTATCTAGGTGATGCGTTAGGTCCGCCACTTTCGCACCAAGTAGACATGTTACCAGGCGATCCTCACACTCACCAGCCACCCGCTGTCTACATTCCTAATAATTGAATCACCAACTATGATGTCCAACCTAACCCTTCCCTCCTGGGCAGTAGCCCTGGGAGATATATCCTCAGTGCGAAAGGACAATGCACCACCTGGAGAGCAGGTCCTTGCTACAGGATCCTTTTCTGCTGCACCAGGGCTGCAGGGCTGAAGTTGGGACTTGGCTACTATGATCCTGAAGGTCTCATCTATATACTTCTCTGTCTGCCTCAGCTCCTTCAGGTCTACCACTCTAGCCTCCAGAGATTGGACTTGTTCTCTGAGAGACAGGAGCTCTTTGCATCGGATGCACACGTACAACTTCTCACTGGCGGTTAAAAAATCATACATGTGACACTTGATACAAAAGACTAGGAAGCCCCCCTTTTGCTGCTGGACTGCTGCCTTCATCTCAAATTTGTTCAGTTCCTAGTTAAGGTTTAGGTTGCTATAGGAGTAGGAATGTGTCTAATTAGCGTCCTTTAAATGTATTAGTGTATTCACTATGGGGCGGATTTTCAAAGGCCCGCGTGCGTAAATCCTTCTGGATTTACGCGCGCAGGGCCCTCGCGCGCTGGCGCGCCTATTTTGCATAGGCCACCGGCGCGCATAAAGCCCCGGGATGCGCGTAAGTCCCGGGATATTTGTAAGGGGGCGTGTCGGGGGCGGGGCCTACTGACACGGCGTTTCGGGGGCGGGCCGTGGCGTTTTGGGGGCAGGCCTGGGGGCATGGCGCCGGCCCGGGGGCGTGGTCGAGGCCTCCGGACCAGCCCCCGGGACCGGAGGACGGAGCGGGGCTGCAGGCCGACAAAGGTAAAGGGGGGGGGGTTAGATAGGGCCAGGGGGGTGGGTTAGGTAGGGGAAGGGAGGGGAAGGTGCGGGGAGGGCGAAGGAAAGTTCCCTCCGAGGCCGCTCCGAAATCGGAGCGGCCTTGGAGGGAACGGAGGCAGGCTGCGCGGCTCGGCGCGCGCAGGCTGCCGATTTTGCGCAGCCTTGCGCGCGCCGACCCCAGATTTTATAAGATACGCGCGTATCTTATAAAATCAGGCGTACTTTTGTTCGCGCCTGCTGCATGAACAAAAGTACGAGCTCGCGCAACTTTTTAAAATCTGCCCCTATATGTATGGTAGTGGCCTACATGGGAATGATCAAACTCTTAATAAGGTGTGGGGAATTCGTGAAGTGAAATTAAAAGGCTAATTTTTTTTTTTTTTAGTGTGAAAGTGGCACCTGCCTATAAATTAAAGGATGAGCTAGGGGTGGATGGGAGGGTTGGGAAATACAAACACACTGACTTCTGCTTATTAGCTGCCTTATAGGCTATTAAAAATAAACACACTAGCTTCTGTTTATTAGCTGCTTTACTGACTAATAAAAACAAAAAACACACTAAATAATATACCCCATTAGTTTACTTCTCCCCAGTACTTTTAAAAATATTTCCCAAGCAAAACTTACCAGCAAGG
This sequence comes from Rhinatrema bivittatum, assembly GCF_901001135.1. Taxonomy (NCBI): domain Eukaryota; kingdom Metazoa; phylum Chordata; class Amphibia; order Gymnophiona; family Rhinatrematidae; genus Rhinatrema; species Rhinatrema bivittatum. Next base: position 449,265,226 of record NC_042615.1, on the reverse strand, counting down.
TGATCATCTCCTCTCAGTGCTCCCAGCTTCTTCCATGACTGCCTCTAAATCCAGGACTTTATTTCCCATAATATTAGTGTATATAACTTTCCACATGTTTTTTTTTCCCATTTTTATACACATATTTAATATTTTACTTACCTTAGAGTTTTTTTCATTTATCCCAACAATCCTAATTTAAAGCCCTTCTCAATAGGTTTGAAAATGCTGCATCCCTTCTTTAATAGGTGGACTCTATCTCTGCTTAGTAGAGATGTGCATCATTTTTTGTGTTCGTGTCGTTCTTCGTTTTTCGGCCGCAATGGAAAATGTCATTTTTTTTCGTTTCAGGTCTTTTTTTCGCGAAAAATCGATTTTTAGTTAGTGCGCGCTAACTCCCCGTTTAGTGCGCGCTAACTCTCCGTTAGTGCACACTAATTCCTGTTAGTGCGCACTAACAAAAACCGTTATATTTTGTTACTTTTTGTTACTTTTTGTTACTTTTTGTTAGTGTGCACTAACGGGGAGTTAGCGCGCACTGACTCCCGTTAGTGCGCACTAATCGGAAAAACAAATTTTTGCGAAAAAACAGGAAAATCCTGAATTTTGTCGGGCTCCCTGAAACATGCCGAATTGGACAATTTTGTTGCAATTTTCCAATTCGGCAAAAACGAATGCACATCTCTACTGCTTAGCAGTCCTTGAAAAATATCATTGCATTATCTAGAAAGCCAAAATACTTTTGATGACACCATCTATGCAGCCGTTCATTCATCTCCAAAATGTGAGCTTCTCTGCTTGGGCCTTTATTGTTGACTGGGTGGATGCAGGAGAATACCACCTGTGTGCCTATCTGCTTTACCCTTCTCCCAGAGCCATGAAGTCACATTTGATACAATCTGTGCAATATCTATCAATATCATTCATGCCAACATGGAAGAGCAGCATCAAATAATAGTCAGTAGGCTTGAGGATTTTCAGCACTCTTTCCATAATGTCTTAGTTTTTGCACCCAACAGACAGTCATCTCTTGAGACAACATGAATGGTCGGAAAATGGATACCTCGTGCCCCTCAGAAGTGAGTCACCAACCTCCTCAACCCTCCGTCTCCTAGGTACAGTCGTCGTTGAGTGCGCAGCTTTGGGGTTTTCATGTTTTGGTTCTTCCTCATCTTGGGATGGTTTCTTCTCCTCCTTTGCTTTCAGCCCTGCATACCAGTTCATCAGCATGAGGGAAAGCAGAGTCTTTGCATAGGGTCTAGTAGCTGTAGTAATCTGGTTTCAGCTGTTATTTTGTTGTCCAGTTTCTCCTTCCCCTTTACTTGAGTTTTCCATCTTTATTGCCTTGGTAAGCATTTCATTGATATAGTCTGAAGAGACTCCAAAGAGAGTTTGGAGGAAAGGTACAGATTGAGTGGGAGGGAGAGAAAAATAAATTAAGGATAAACAAAAAAACACAAATATATAAAATAGAACAAAAACATTTAAAAAATGATAAACAAAAAGCAAGAAAGCAAAAATAGAAATCCTTTCCCAGCAAAAATGAAAAAAATAAATACAAATTATAGACGAAACAAGAAAGAGAATCTGTCTCATAAAAGTGCAATACATAAAAAAACTGAGCAAAAAAAACAAAATAATAAATCAGGATAACACATTTTTCCCTGGCTCCTAAAAAATGTTTGGGTTGGTTCCTAGGTTTTCAAAATATTTTCTGCACTTGGCATAACTGTCAACTGAGTACATGTATATACCTGAAAGCCAAAGCATGATGTAAGTTTAAATATAATACCTCTAATATTGTTTATGTTTATTGTTTTGTTCTTGACTTAGAAATAGGCAACTGTAACAACATCTGTGACAGCTATGGTTTCTTTCTACAGGTTATAGAGTTTGATGATGGCTCTGGGTCTGTCCTTAGAATACAGCCCCTACGCACACCCCGAGATGAGGCTATTTATGAATGTGTTGCCTCGAATAATGTCGGAGAAATTAGTATGTCCACTAGGCTCACTGTTTTACGTGGTAAGTCGTTTTTAAAGGTTACATTATATGGTATCAAAACTGTTGTTGTCTCACAGTTCTATAGCATGACAACCCATGATACTGGTTGCCTTATATTTATCAAAGTCCATGTTCAGTCACTGTCCGAATAGCAAAGTTAGCTGAATAAACTTATCCGGTTAACTTTAGAGGTATATTCAATAGGGCTGCTGCACTATTGTGCATATAGCTGACTCTCTTAAAATTAGCCGGATAATTTTATTAGGCTAAAGTTAGGACAGCTCTACAGCACAACCAGTCTTAACTGGATATTGGAGTTGGCCAGGCAACTTATCCAGCTAATGTAACTCCTTGCCGAAACATCCCTGGAACACCCCTAAGTTATCTGGCTAAATTTTAGACAGATAAATGCCCAAATAGTCATTTAGCTAGATAACTTCTGAGTTATCCTGCTAATTGCATCTGATTATGGACCTCATTAACTCTAGCTGCAGTAGGTTTACTCCTTGTGTAAGGTAAATATAAAATTGTGATAGAATATTATGGTCCTTTCTGGCTTTTCACAAAATCAGTATTTTCAGCTTTGACGGTATTTTGTTTTGTTGAGCAATGGCACCAGCCTTTGGAAAAGATGTGTACGTTGAGAATGGGAAGAAGGAGACAGGTGAGGATCCATAGGAATGCCCTACGTCTGCATATCTTGGAGCATGCACTGTTGCCTTAGCTAACATCTGAAGGGTTAGTCTTCGACAATGGAAACTCTGATTTGCTTCTCTGAAACAGCATTATTTATACATGACCGCTACAGAAAATGGATTCATTACATGTTAGTCACAAACTTCTGTGGACACTGGCCTTAGAAAAGTGTTTGCTGTGGGTTTGTTGAACATTGCAAGTTTTGTTTGGATTTTACAAGCAAGTCTTGAACCCTTGAATGCTGAATCAAGACAGTGAGCTTGTGGGTTTTCTCAGGCGTGCTGCAGAACTTGGAATTCTTCACATGAATTGTATTTATTGTGTGCATGCCTACACATCTGGTTTTGTGTAAATGTTTTAACACTTTGAACTCTAGATTCCTATGATGATAAACCCATCAACCCTAAGCTCCTCGGGAAAACCAGTAATTTTTGTCAATGTGCTATTTTTAATATTAGTATTGGTTATTCATGCAGTTTTATATATTATACCGGTTTACCAGGATAACGGTTCATATTGATATTAGGTCGTCCCGGAATTCAGGTACAATGGGTTCAAAGGGTTAAAATAAGTTAATCAGCAGTTGGAGTGGTTTCTTTAGGCAGGCCAGGTGTGACATGCAGCCTTAAAAGCTTGTTTGCATATCTGACAGCTTTATATCAGATAACCCAAATGGACCTTGACTCTATGAATGGATCGACTTCTCTGAGACTTTTTCTCTGATTTCTGAGAATGATGTTCAGTCATGATCAAAGTATGAGAAGTTTAGTTTTGTTTTTGCATCATTATTGCCCACAGAAGTGAAGAAGCTTGTTCAAAGCTTCTTTTTCAGTCCTGGAGTCTAGAGATTTCATATCTTTTAAACGACCCGTATAAAATCTGTTGAGGTAGAAGAGCTTTGAAGACCTTACATGCTCATATACAGTTGCGACTCCGACCTAGAGAGAACTAGAATCTATTTTGACTGAATTTCCAAGAGCAGCATGGAAAAACTGAATTTATCAAGTCATATTTATTCATTTGATTACCTATGTACCGTTTCATAGTCTTATTTTTTCACTTGCTATTCTAATGTATCAATAGGCTGAAATGTAAATATTGTGCTGTTCAATTTCTCCCCTTCCATCCCAAGTTTATTTTCCTTGTTTTTGTAACTTTCCCTCTCCCTTTTTCTGATTCACTGTATTTAAAGTTCAAGGTTCTTATTGAAAATATTGTTTTTTACATTACGTTATGCTTTACACTCCTTGTTATTTGTAAACCGGGTTGATGTGATGCCTATCATGAAACTCAGTATAACAAAAACAATAAATAAATAAATAAATAAATAAACACCTTTATTTGTGATACAGAAGTTTATGATTAATAAAGATGAAGAGGGCTTAATTATTCTGTGATGTAATGTTGTGACAGGTTGTGAAGGAAGTATGTATTGAGGCCCAAGAAGTGGGGCAGACAAACTCAATAGATTGGAAATAGTTGTTCTTCTCTCTACTTAAGGAAGCAACCAGTATCTCTTTAAAACTAAATGGTTGTTGAGCATTTTTAATTCACCCTCAGAAAATGTAATAGCAGCTGTAGACATCTGGTATGTCTTCACATTGTAATTAATTATAATCCTGGCATTGTAACTAAAGAAATCTATTCATGTTCAAATATGATACAAAATTGTGGGGAAGTATGAAAGTTCCAGATTTTTTTTCCATCTATTTATGTGTTCACACGAAAGATAATTGTGAATTATTTTGGTCATTCTTTCTCAAAGTTGCTGTGCATTTTTTAAGTCTTTTTCTGAGGCTTTCCAGAACGTTCAAGTGAAAAATAGCCTTTAAAATGGAATGTAAACAAATGTTTCCGACAAAGGTATACAGATAGTTACAGTTTAATAGCTATAGCGAAAAAAATTCAGGGGCCCATATGTAAAGGGGTTTGCCTGATTAAGTTGGGACTTAACTGCACAAACCCCCAGAGTTTTTAATCTCCTGCCATTCTGGACGCCTCAAGTTTTCTGGCTCAGTGATTAGCCAGGTGAAATTTATCCAGATTACATAGGAACATTCAATGGTGGGCCCAACTTAACCGAATAAATTAGCCGGATAACGCCAGTATTCAACGTTATCTGGCTCAAATATCTGGATAAGTTTAGGAGTGCCTCAGAGCAGACCTAAAGTTCTCTGGGCATGTTTGCCAAGATAATTTGAACCTTAACCATCTATATTCAGCATACAGCCAGTTAAGTAAAAACACCAACGAAACAAGAATAGGGCAGGCAAGCAGGGCGATCCTCAAACCCTCCAGCCCCCTTATCATAACTAAAACAATGTTGGAGCTAGCGCCAAATCTCTAACCTCCTAGATGAATTGAAAAACGTAATGGGCCATTGTGACCTGAAGCTCCCCCAAGGGCTGACCAAAACACTGGCTGCTTTCATGGTTGCTCTGACAGCATATACAACCAGTGTTGCTGCGAGGTAAGACTGACTGAAACGGTGGACGCAGTTGGAGGCATTTGACTCTATCACTCAGGCTGGCCTAGAGGGTTGTCAGATTTTTTTAGGAGGGTGGGGTGAGGGAGTAAGGTGCCCAAACTCTGGTTTGAACTGATATAACTTGGGAGGGAGGGGTGTTGCGCCACTGTGGTTCACTGCTTGTTTTTAATTAATCTGGGAGTTTGAGACATTGGTGGATGGGGATTGGGCACTAGCCTCAACGTTGTTTTTTTTTTTTATTGTAGGGGTTGGGGGATCACCCTGCATGTTTGCCCTTTTTAAAAAAAAAATGTTGTTACTTTATTGGCTGTATGCTGAATATAGCCAGTAAAGATTTAAGTTATCTGGAAAAACGTACCCAAATAACTTTTAAACCTAACAGGCTGTATTCAAAATATAGCTGGCTAGTTGTGGAAGTATTTATGTATAGTCAGCAGGAGGCAGGCTCTGTTATATATATATAGGTTAAAGTTAACATGCAGATTTGTCTCATGCATATTCATTGTGGATATCCTGAAAACCTGACCTGTTTGTGGCTCTCAAGGACTGGAGTTGGCCACACCTGATCTCTTGAGCGCTCCTCCTTTTGTCCAATATCATCCTCGTGAGGCACCACAGACCCCATCTGGTCTCAGCTTTCTCTTCACGTTTTCACATTAGAGATCTTCTATCCATGCCCTTTGCTTTATTGAATTCTGTTACTGTTTTGTTGCTACCTTATTCATTGGAAGGCTGTTCTATGCATCTGTCATCTTTTCTGTGAAGAAATATTTTCTGTTTTTTCTGCATCTGTCCCTTTGGAGTTTCATACTGTGACCTCCTGCTCAAAAATGTTCATCTCTTTGGAAAAAGGTTTTCTTCTTCTTGTACATTACTTATACTGGGGTGGCCAACTCAGGTCCTCGACAGCCACAAACAGGCCAGGTTTTCAGGATATCTACATTGAATGTGCAAGAGATAGATTTGCATACAATGGAGACAGTAAATGCAAATCTATCCCATGTGTATTCATTACAGATGTTCTGAAAAATCTCTCTGTGTCTCTTGAGAACCAGAGTTGAGTACCCTGACTTATACCTTTTAATGTATTTGAATGTTTCTGTTATATCCCAGTATCTTTTCCATCCTCCAGGACAGGGGTTTCCAAACTCAATCCTTGAGGGCTGTAACAAATTCAGGTTTTCAGGATCTCCTGAATATACATGAGATCTGTTTGCATGACTTGCTTCCATTGCATGCAAACAGATCTCATGAAGTCCCGTTTACCTTTTGAAAGTCAATCTTTCCTCCTTCCTTGTTTTGCCACCTCCTCTTACTTGTATTTGCTTTCCTAACTTAAAGGTTTGTTGTTCTTACTATAGCTCCTTTTAATTTAGCCCACTGCTCTTCTGCACAAAGCTTTTCCCACCCTGCCAGTGCCTCCTCATTTTAACAAAATCAGTACTTTTGATGTTCAAGACTCTGACATTCGAATGCCCTTTCTCTCTCTTTGCTTATATATGAAACCATGCCATCTTATGACTCCTTACTTGAACATTAGAAAAAACGTTCCCCATTTGTAAATAACAGGCCCTGTGTCACCTCCTTTCTGGGCTGTTACCGTTGGTCTAATGACAGACCCTTGAATGGAATCCAGGATCTGCAATTCTGACGGATTCCACGAATGTGCATCTGCACTCCCACATCTGGCAGATTAAAGTCTCCCAACCAACACCACCTCTTATTTCATTGGCACCTTTTGCATATCGTTGACTAGTTTCTGCAGCACTTCTTCCTGTGACAGCGGTCTGTGGATATCCGGCATAGAAAGCCATGCTCTCTGCCCTTCCCGAGAAGACTCATAGCACCTCCTCCTTTCTCCATACACCTGCTTGTCAATTGTTTTAATAATATGTTTTGCATAAAGTACCCTCCCCCCCCCCCATCACTCTTTTCTGCTTTCCCTATCCTTTCTGTTAGCCCAGTATTTATTTATTTTAGTTTTTTCTATACCGGCATTCGTGAGAATATCACATCATGCCGGTTTACAATAAACAGTGGGGTGATAACCGGAACAGTGAATGAGATAATACATACAATAGTTGCAGTTACAATAAAACAAGGAGGCGTATGCAGTATGACTGGATCTCAGTCGTGGGACCCATTGCATCATATCTGAAATAAAAATCAGTGCTTTACCTGTGGAAATAGCCTTTTACAAATGTACCTGCGCTTTGGCAGGGTCAGGGTACCAATGAAGGATGTTGCTGCGGTGGCCAATGGAAGATATAAAGCTTTTGCACAGCTGCTAGCTTGCGGTTGTGTCAACAGAAGGGAGACCTCAACCCTTGCCTGATTAACCCAGTGACAGGCCTGCCAATGATCGCAACCCTTTTCAGTGGTGTGTGCAAAAGCTAAATCCACCTTGAGATAGGTGCCATATGAGTTTGGCAATACAGTCTGTAGTCAGATTGCTTTGCTTTTACAGTCACGCTGAGCTGTCATATTTCCCTTTATTGTCAAACACTCCCTCTTGGCAATCACATTCTCCCTCTCAGGTTTCCTTTTGGCAGTCAGTCATCTCTGTTGTGAATGAGAGAAGGCCATTAGCCATTCTAATCACAGACTCAGTTATTACCATGGGCGAGATAATAGGCAGAGATAGTAAGTGAGCGAGACCATGAGAGAGAGAGAGAGATGTGTCAAAAAGGCACAGTGAATAAGATAGTGAATGAAGGTGACCATGAATCGGAGATCTCGCTGTACAAACCTTTCATTCCTTTTGCTTTCCAAAGCCCTCAGCATCTTGCCTTGTCCTTTTCCTCACAATTGTAGCTTCTTATGTATGTGGGTAGCTCCTCTCATGTTTAACAGCAGGGGAGAAACTTAGCTTCTCTCATCTCTGGATCTGCTACTCTTCTCAATCGCTTTGGTTTGGGGAATAAATGGAGGGAAAAGGATGGGGGCAGCAGTTAGATGTTGATTCCTCCCCTACACGAGTGGCCTGGCATATGCTCTTCTCCCTGTGGTGTGGCTGGAGCTCTTCTTCTCACACGCAGGAGTCAACCTGAGCTGTGCTGAACTCTCTCCTCAGCCTGATGTATTTTTCTCCTCTTTAGCACTGAAGCAGCACGGGCCTGGCATTCACTTCCTTTCTGCAATACATGAGTGATGTGCTGATCCGTGCTTGCTCTAGTCTCGCAGTCATGGTTGGGTGGGTCCATGTAAGCCAACAGCTCTGGCCTGTGCTCCGAAGGACAAGCATCATTTGGACATTGGCAGTGTGTACAAGACTCAAAATCATTGGGCATACTGATTCAGAAGCTAAGAGAAATATGGTCTAACTTCATATCTAGTTCTGCTTTTTTTTTTCCCCAGCCTTGGCTATGGTGGCCTGCAAGAGTAACAGAAAAGCACATGGATACAGCACTAGAGGGTGGTTCTCTCCGTGTCCGTTGTGCATGCATTATCCCTTCTCTCTCTTTCTCGCAGCCCTTCCCTTGCAGTACAAAAGACGGTTTCTATGTTGCACTTGCACACGTCAACCGGAGCTTGTGCAGGGTCCTTTGTTTTCAGTTGTTATTTTATTTTTCCCAGGAATTTATCATATTTTATTACAACAAGAGCAAAAATGGGAGAAATCAGTGGGAAAAAAAATGACTTGTCATTTTTCTCCAGTAAATATCGTTGTTATAAACACTGATAAATTCCTGGGGAAAAAAAGATTAAAAAATGAAAATGCAAGTCCTTAAGCATGTGGAACAGCAGCAGCACTGAACAGACAATCCTGAAACAAAAGGGACTTGTGCAAACCTGCCTCCGCCCATCACATGCCACCTTCTGCGCCTACAGGGCATAGGTTTCACCATCACCAGTTGAGGCCCCTTGTTGAAAAGAATTTTCCAGAGCTGCAGAATGCAAAATCGCTTTCTGGGGGATGGCAGCCATCAACCGGATTGGCAAGCTGGATAGAAAGTGGATGGAAGCTAAAGTTTTAATGAGTTCACACGTGAGAAAGTGGTCGCTTTTGTCTGGCAGAAAACTGTTTATCCCAACGTGTCTTCCATTTTCAGCAGTGTGTGCAAAGAGGGGTGGAAGGGGGGGAGGGGAGGGGGAGAGAGAGAGAATGGGGCAAGAAACGCCAGCAGAAACTTCTAATTTTCAGAGAGAATACAAAACAGAGTGTCTCCATCATTGTGTAACACCTTGTGACCAGAATTACCATGTTCATTACAGTCCCATTTTATTAATGCCTCTTTTTGAAGATGAACACGGCTGTCCCTGCTGTGAAAATGGTACTTTACAGCTTATGTTATAAAGTGGTCTCTGTTGGGGAGCCAAACTAGGAACATTAAAGAACAAAGCACAGCTGCTTGACAATGGCACAAAAGGATATTTTTTTTTTTATATGAAGGATTGAAACAAAAGGAGAAGGGTGGCCAATGTACAAGCGGCTTTCCAGCAATTATGGTGCTGAGTGCAGAATGCTTACGGAAAGGTTTATGAAGTGATTGAGAGACAAGAATAAACCGATACAAAATAGCAACGGATTTGGGGATATTTTGGTTGTGCATACAAATGCCTTGAAGACAATGGAAAGAAATATGGTATAAATGCTTTGTCTACATAATACTGTAATTTCCCGTGCTCGCAGGAAAAGAAAATCACAAACTACCAAAGGTTAAATGGGCTGTCTGCATTTCCTAAAGAGGAGTTTTAAAGTGCTTACACTGAGTGTCTTTAGTTTAGTTCTACTGATGTGTTTTCTTCAGGTGAGCGGCATGTCTTTGGTTGCCAGTATAATGACGATGATAATATGACTTGAGGTTTGTTGCAGAACGTTCTAATCCAATAATGTGGGATGCAGTGTCCTGTATACTGTTACCTCCACCACTGTAATTTGACTCCCGTATACTACTTGGCAATAAATACATGGATCAATAAATGAACAGCAGCAGTAGATACCTACTAAAGATAGTCTGACAGCTAGTTTTTTACTGATGACTCCCTTGAGGGAGGGATTCGTGGAATTGAGAGAGAGAGAGAGAGAGTCATCCAAGGTCCTTGAATAACAAGGTTTGCCATTTCATAGATGGTATTCCTAATCACAAATCTGCAAAGATGAACAAGGCTTTATTACAAGCAACTTCCCAACTTTAAAGAAGTATCTTCTTCTCTGGCCTTACCCTCTCTTGTACAAGAGTTTACAGCTTGATAATCCTGCGGTTATATTAAAAATAATTTCCAATTTCACAATTTTCACTCTGTTCACCTAGCAATGAATACTTTTGCTTCCTACTGTCGACATTAATAATACTCTATAATAGTTGATATAATTACTGTTCCTTTTTAACTTGCTTAAATTGCTTCCTTTAAAATATATGGGTCTGGCCTGAGAACCCAGCTGTGGCATGCTTGAGACTCTGGTTTAAGTCTTGGACAAAATGCCTGCTCTTCAGGATGCTGGGTTCGATGGACCTGGGTCTTATGGCACTTATTATTTTCTTATACTCTTATTTCAATAACATTCCTTTGGCCATGGGACAAGGGTCAGGATTCCCTCCAGAGGGCCAGTACATGGTTATGCGGAATCTGATCAAAAGGTTGTATCTCTGTACAGTAATTGGGACTCCTTTCTTCTTGAGGCTTTCAGTGTTGGCACCACAATATCGCCAATCCTGAAAAGCAGAAGCTTTGCTTAGGAAGACAGCGTAGAGGGAGCCACAGCCTCTTGACTTGATAGACATGAAAAGCAGGTTAAAATGGTCAGATAGTTGCATATGAAAGCTCATGGTTCCCTTTCTCTTTAGAGGTAATTTCTGATGGCACAGGATGCCTAGAAGAGCTGGAAGACATGACTGGGCAAAAAAAGAAAAGGTTTAGCAAATCATAAAGGAAAATTTGTCATGATTGCCTTTGAGTGAGGTGTATTATTGGATATACCGAAACAAAAAACTTGAGTTGCAGTGTTATGTTAAGAAAATCTTGAGAGAATCATGAATAAGCCAGTCAAAAAGCCTGAGATTTATTGTGTTTCATTAGATCTCATTCAAAATATAAAATTCTTATTTACAGATTTTTCGTGCTATAAACTGACACGTACTAGAGGTGACTTATTGCTATTAGATTAATCTTGGTTACAAAGTTGCATTAATAAATATACCACTCACCAGTTCTATCACACATTGTGTTCCCTCGTTTTAGATGCAAATAGAATAATCATCTTGTGCAGAGTTCATTATGACTTAGATTATTATATTAAAATGCAAAGAAATAAAAGCTGACGAAACCAAAAACTATATATCAGGTAATACCTTTTTATTGGACTAACAAGATATGTTTTGACTAGCTTTTGAGAGCTAAAACTTTTCTTCAGATCAGAATTTAAATGAGCAAAAGATGAGATTGCCCAAAAATATAAATTAGCATGGCTGCTATAAGTGAACCATAAAAGTCATTTCAGTGATAGAGTGAAGGGGGGGGGGGGGGGGGGGGGAGAAGGGTGGGGGGGGGTTTGAAGGTAAATAAAAAGTGACAGGCAATATAATTTTTTTGGCTCGTAATGTGATTGAAAACATAGGTCTTTGCCGATTCTTTTTCTGATGGTTCCAAGATTTTAACTTCAAGAGACATGTCTGGTTCCAAAAAGCTTTACCCTCTACACTGTTAGTTGATGTGGTTCAAAAAACAAAATATGTGAAGCATTATTATACTTAAGACATTTACATGGAAGTTTTAAGAAAAACAGTGCCCCTCATTGAAGACCCTTAGATTTCGTTCATAATAGCTTCTTCTACTTTTTCTGAGTGAACTTAAGCCTTGTTAGGGAAAACTCTGAATGTTAAGTGAAGAAATAGCTCATACTGATGCCTAAAAAAAGTTCATTTATTGTCTGTATCCAATGCAAAGTTCCTAATCAAAGTACAAGATTTAGCTAAAACCTTATCTGATGTTTCCAAATGGAGTTTTTTTATTTTAAGCTGTCATCAGAAGTCCTAGATAATTTGGTCAAGGAAATCTCTGTCTCCTTTTTCTTAAATGGAGGGAGATAGTATGTTGTTGAGACTGGAGGAATAATTTGCTCTGGAACTTTAACATTTTTCATCAAATACCAAAGGTAATTTTGGAAAATTTACAAATTGGAAATTTAGATAGTAAATAATTGTTCTGGGTTCAAAGCTCTGTAGGCGCTAACAAGCCGATACAGTACAGTGCGCTCCGGTGGAGCACAGTTACCCCACATTTGGACGTGCATTTTCGACCCGCTAGCTCTACCCCTTATTCAGTAAGGGGTAATAGAGTGTCGAAAACGAGTATCCAACCCCCCCGAAACTAATAGCGCCCGCAGCATGCATGTTGATGGCTCCATTAGTTAGTCCCCCGCGATTCAGCCAAGCCACATATTTTACTTTAAGAAATTAGCGCCTACCCAAAGGTAGGCGTTAATTTCTGCCGGCGCCAGGGAAGTGCACAGAAAAGCAGTAAGAACTGCTTTTCTGTACACCCTCTGACTTAATATCATGGCGATATTAAGTCGGAGGTCCTAAAAGTTTTAAATAATTAAAAAAAAAATTTAAAATGGGCCCGCGGCTCGCGGGTTGAAAACCGGACGCTCAATTTTGCCGGCATCCGGTTTCTGAACCCGTGGCTGTCAGCGGGTTTGAGAACCGATGCCGGCAAAATTGAGTGTCAGCTGTCAAACTCGCTGACAGCCGCCGCTTCCATCAAAAAAGAGGTGCTAGGGACGCGCTAGTGTCCCTAGCACCTCTTTTTACCGCGGGCCCTAATCTTCATGTTTGTCCCCCCTGAATCGCGCGCACAGGAGAGTGACCTATGCGCACACTGGGAGAGCGGGCGCTCACCCGCTCTCCCACGACTTTTACTGTATTGGCCTGTCTGTGAGAAAATCTTTAATAAGGAGTTTCCTTATAGTTCACTCTCTCTCTCCTTAACACACCTTGTTATATGAGCTTAACACATCATTGCTCTTAAGAGATACTGTGTCAGTGAGAACAATAATATTTAAAAGGATAGAGTGACTCAATAAATTCAAAGTAATCAGTAAAAATGTATGCTTTTTTATTATATACGAGTTAGTTGATCAAGCCTTTAAAAAGATAGATACAGAAAGATCAAAGAAGATTATTACACTCTCCAATGGGTTAAATCTGTAGCCTTGGGCTACAACTTGCTAATGCAGTTTGGATGTGCAGCCATGAGATTAGCAGTCACAACATTTTTATACCTTTCATTTGTTTACATTAGACACTTTGTAATAACACTATAATGTTTACGTAGAATGCCTTATATAACAATCTTACACATATTTAATTAACATTGCTTATAATGTCTGACAATTTAAAAACAAAGCCATCTAAGTATACCTTTTATCAGTTATTTATATTCAATGCCTTATAATGTCTGAGTATCTGCATAACTGCATCTCTATTAGGGAGCTTTATTTGCACTGAGGATTTTGACCTGACCTTTAATCTTATTGCTGAGAAGTTATTGTTTACCTTTAGAAGGAACACAACATTTCTGATTAACGATTAACATAGAATCTAGTATTCCCCTGTTGTCTTGGCCACGAGCCAAGTGTTTCAGAGATATGAACTTTATGTCTCTGGGTAAGATATCTAAGTGCTGAGCTGGTAATAGACTTCCATTTCTCACAATCCTCTTGCCATTTAACAACTTTGAATAATTTTGGGCCATCAGCAAATTTGCTCACCTTATTTGTTGTTTCCATTTCCAGTTCATTTACAAACATATTGAAAAGCATTGGTACCAGAACGATCATTGGGACACTCCACTGTCCATATTTTTTCCATTGGAAAAACTTACCATTTAGCCCTGCTCTCTTTTTTTCTATCCTTTAACCAGTTGACAATCCACAGCAGTACATTGCTCCCAAGCCCATAACCTTTTAATTTCCTAAGACATCTCTCATGAGAGAATTTGTCAAATGCTTTCTAGAAATTCAAAAACATTATATCAACTGGCTCACCTTTATCCACATGTTTGTTTATATCCTTAGAAAAATGTAGCAAATTTGTAAGGCAAGACTTCCCTTGACTAAATCCATGTTCGGTTTGTCCCATTAAAGAATGCTTATTACATGTTCAGAAGTTTTTTTTCTTGATGATAGTCTCTATCATTTTGCTTGGCACAGATGTCAGACTCACTGGTTTGTAGTTTCCTGGATTACCTCTTGATTTCTTTTTAGAAATTGGCTTTACATTGGCAACCCTTCAGTCTTCAGGTAGATGATGTTACTGATAGTTTACAGATTTCCAATAGCAGGTGCACAATTTCATTTCTCAGTTCTTTCAGCTCTTGGGATATAACCATCTGGTCCAGGTGATTTCCTACTTTTTTTAGTTTGTCAGTTTTCCCAAGGTCATTGTACAGGTTCACTGAAATTTGTTTTAGCTCTTCTGAATCATCACTTTTGAATATTATTTCTAGAATAGGTATATCTCTTACATCTTCTTCAGTGAATACCAAACCAAAGATTTCATTTAGTCTCTCTACTATGTCATCCCTAAGTGCCCTTTTTACCCCTTGATCTAATGGTCCAACTGACTCCCTCTCAGGCTTTGTACCTTGAATGTACCTGAAAAAATTTTTATTATGAGTTTTTGCTTCCACAGTAAGCTTCTCTCTTTGCCTTCCTTATCAATGCTTTGCATCGGCCTTGCCAATACTTATATAAGTATGATGTTCAAGAAATGGAAAAAGGATTTTATCCATACCAATAGTCACTTAGCCTTCATTCCTTCTTTTCTGATGCGTGGAATACATCTGTTCTAGACTTTCAAGATGGTATTTTTAAACAACATCCATGCCTGAGCTTAACTCTTAACCTTTGCAGTTGCTCCTTTCAGTTTTTTCCTAACAATTTTCCTCATTTTATCATCATCACCTTTTTGAAAGTTAAATGCTGTCGCGGTAGATTTCTTTTTTGTGCTCCCTCCAGTTAAGTCAAATTTGATAATGTTGTGATCACTATTGCCAAGTGACTCTGTCACCTCTCACACGAAATCCTGTGTTCCACTAAGGACTAGCGCTAAAATAGTTTCCCTCTTGTTGATTCTTATACCAGCTGCTCCAGGAAGCGGTCATTTATTTCATCTAGGAACTTTACCTCTGTTGTGATCCTGCCCGCGAGGAGCGTGGGCAGGCTCTTACCTTCTCACAGCCAGTCGGGCTGCTGACGCTGCTGCTTCTTTCTCCCTGAATCAGCTGGGGCTGTCCCCGCAGCTGTTGCCATGCGGTCGGCTCCTCTGTTCCTGCCTTCCCCCGACGTGCTGCTGCGATCCCGGGCCCTTCAGTCAGCAGGTTGTCTCTGCTGGTGCCTGCTACAGCCCGGGTCCTTGCCTGGCTGGGAAGCCGTCCCTGCCAGTGCCTGCAGCCTGCTACAGCTCTCTGCCTGCAGTCTTACCTCTCCTCCTGGGGCTGTCTTCACGGCATGGAGCCGTTCCTGCGGTCAGCCCTTCTCCTGCTTCCTGCTTCAGTCTTTGCAGCTCTCTGTTCTCCCTGCCGGTGCCTGCAGCCAGCCTTACCTCTCTCTGCTTCTTCCTGCTTCAGTCCTTGCAGCTGGGAGCTGCTCCAGTGACCTGCCTTCACCCAGCTCCAGCCCAGGGCTGCTCCACGGCTTCTTTGGGCCCTCCACGTGGCTGAGGACGCCACCAGCTTCCAGCTCTTCTCTCCAGCTCCCTAGGGCGCGGGCGCGCACCTCACTCCTCCTCTTCAAGGGCCAGCCAGTTGTGGCCCCCTGCTGACCCCTCCCTGGGCGTTGTCCACCTCAGCTCTACTAAAGGGCTCAGCGTTCAGTCTGTCTTTGCCTTCGCAAGGAGTTGGTCACTCCTGAGATCCTCGTTCCAGGAGCTGCCTTGTGTTCCAGCCTTCTGCAAGGTCCTGTGTTTCTTGTTACCTGTTGGAGCTCCTCGTCCAGTCCTGATGTCTGCCTGCTGTTCCAGTCCCAAGGTCTGTCTCCTGATCCAGTACTTGTGTTCCTGCTGTTCCAGATGTCAATGTTCCAGCCCTGAGGTGTGTCTCCTGTTCCAGTATCTGTGTTCCAGTCCTGATGTTCCTGCTGTCCCAGATGTCCTTGTTCCAGCCCTGAGGTCTGTCTTAATCCTTGTTCCTGATCCTGATGCTTTATCCTTGCCTTGAGCTGCCAGGAGTGCAGCGTATCCGTGCCTTGAGCTGCCAGGTGTGCAGCGTATCTGTGCCTTGAGCTGCCAGGAGTGCAGCAAACCTGCTTCCTCTTTCCTGTGCTCTCCCGCTCTCTGCGTGGTCTGCGACCAGCCTTCCTGGGCTGAGTAGGGCGCGCATGAGGCAGGGTGGTCCGCGACTCAGTCCCGCGGGTGGTCTGAGTAGGGCGCCCTGAGGAAAGTGCCCATGTCTTCCTTCAGCCCTCGTTCCTGACTCCACGTCTATGCATCCTGCACCTCGTCCTGAGTCCACGTCTGTGCCTGAGTCCACGTTTATGCATCCTGCACTTTGTCCTGAGTCCACGTCTGTGCCTGAGTCTACGTCGTTCCTGAGTCTCGTCTAAATCCATGTTCCAGTCTTCGCTGCCCTGGCCTCCATCTGGCCTGCCGCTTCGTGCCGTACCCTGCGGCAGGTCCGAAAGGGCTGGGAACGGTCGGAGGACTGTTCACAAGACCAACATTGCGTTGTTGGGTCTTCCGAAGCATGCAGGTCCGGAGGAGGGCCTGTCAGCCAGTCTTCACTCCAGCTTGCTTCCGTCCAGCTCATGCTCGGGCATGCCACGCCTCCCGCGGCACCTCTTCAGACCCCTCTGGTGTCGAGCCGCGGCCCAAGGGCACACACATCTCCCAGGAGTGGGATCGCTCTCCTAGCGCTCCACAACAACCTCTCTACAATGTCCTGATATAACATTCACCCGGTCAATACTGGGGTAATTGAAATCACCCATTATTACTGTCCTGCTGATTTTGTTAGCTTCCCTAATTTCTTTTAGCATTTCATTGTGTTGTTAGTTCATTTTGGCCAAGGGATGGTAATACACCCCCTACTACTACTACTTTATTCCCTTTTTTGCCTGGAATTTCTATCCATAAATTTTCAACATTGCATTTTATTTCCTGCACAACTTTTATCCTGTTTGATTGAATGCTCTCTCTAACATATAGTGCCACCCCTGCAGCATTTCGATGAATCCTATCATTTCAATGTCATTTGTACTGTGGTATCACATGTGTGTGTGTGTGTGTGTGTATATACACTGTAAGGCTTCTTTGAGGTGGTTTTCTGCGAAACCAGACTAGTTGGTGGTGCTGAAGAAACAGAATGATAATAACAGCACCAGCCAAGGCTAAGAAAATGCTAAAAGTATGCCAGAGGTTAACTAGTATGTCCGAAGTCAGCATTCTGTTTTTTTCCTTCTGGGCTCAATTTAGAAACAAACTAAGTCATTGGTGTGTAAATTTAGAAAGGTGATGTATTTACTGTAACTGACTGTAAGGACTTGGGAACTGTGAGTTGGGGTTTACTCTGCATTGTTTGATAAACTACACTGCACCTTATTATAAGATATCTTATAATAAAAACATTTTTCTCTTACTGGCTGTTGGTACTAGTGCCTCCTACAAAATCTCTTTTATTTATATACATATGTAAGTATGTTTGCTGATTAGTTTACCTCTATTTCTTTGTTTTCTAATGCTTACAGTTCTTGAGAGGGCTCTGGTGTTTTAAGTTAATTAAGTTTAAGGTATGTGAGCTACTCTTAAATTGGATGAATTTGAATACTCTGATTTGGTGAGATTTTAATTAAAGTGTCGTTCCAAGGATTTGCTTGACTTACCTTCTGGGGCCATGAAGGCATTTTCTCCACAATAATGTAGTTGAACTTGAGTTTGCAAAGTTTTTTCCCTCACCTTCTGGACTACTGCAAATATGATTTTTACCTAAATGTTGAAAGTCTAAAGAGAGTTGAACTCTGTGATAAACTCCTTTTTTCCAATCAAACTATGGCCCCAGTTTTGCTGGTTTCCTGAGCCATGTAAATTGCAAACTGGAGATGTTTGGCTTATGGAATTTTTTATTATGCTGCAAAAAGATATTATGGTTATCCCAAGAAGGTACACATCTCTGCATAATTTTTTTGCTCATCTCTGAATTTCACATGAGAAAGGCCTATGTTAATCCTCTGCAGGGCCGGGATTGTAGGAAAATATCATCCCGGGGTTTTTTTTTTTTTTTTTCAGCCCACAGGATATTTGACTGCCTTGTGCGCTTTCCTTGCAACACATGTTTCAACAGTTCCCAAAAACAAGCCAAGCTGAATCTTTAGAGGTACATCATGTCACCAGGACCCTTGCAAAACTGAGTGAAAAAAATCCCACAATAAAGTTTTACATTTTTCCTAAATAGCTGAATAGAGCACCCTAGCGCAAACAGAGCTGTAGTTTCCCTTTCTTCCATATAATTAGTTGGGTCCTGCCCAAATTTGTTTACTACTTACATATATAAATATCCTGGATTCCTGGTTTAGTATTAGTTCTTGAACTAGTTGCCAAGTAGTGCCTTTTCATTGAGTCACCTTGGCTCCTTGATCTGGCCTACTCTTCCTTGTTATTCTACTTTCCCTTGTGGCCTACCCGGGCTTTCTGTTCTACCTTGCAGCCTACCCAGGCCTTCTGCCTTGCCTGTGGCCTACCTTGGCTTCCTGCCATCCCCTGTGCCATTCTAGGCCTATCTGCCTTACTCTGGGCTCTTCAAGGCCTTTGGCCTTACTGTACAGCTTCCTAGGCCTACCTGCCTCACTTTGGGACCTTCCAGCCTTCCCGGCCTTGCTCTATGGCTTTTCCGGCCCACCTAGCAGGCATGATGCCTTCTTGAGTTTCCTTGCTTTACCTTGCAGCCTCTGGGTCCTCTAGGTTCACCTAGCCTATCTTGTGACCTGTTTGGGGTATTTTGTTTCCTGTTGCTTGTCCAATCCTTGTCTACTTCTGACCTTGTCTTGTCCTGTTCAGTCTGGTCCCATGTATGCTTTCCAGGCCTTGCCTTCTACCCCAATCTTGTCTCCAGCCTTGCCAGCACTTAGTGCCAGCTCCCAGTCTGAACCATGTTCCAACTCCGAGCCTGTACCATGTTCCAATCCTGCCTGTATCCAGCTCCTGTTTGCCCTCAGTGCGCGTCCATCCTCCAGCCTTGGCTGTATCCAGCCCCTGCCTGCTATTAATACAAGCTTTGCCTCCAGCCCAGTCTGAATCTATCTCCCAACTGGTGCCTGTATCCAGCTCCTACCCATGTTGTTTTCAAGAAGACAAGTCTAATTGGCACCCCAGACCCCAAGGGCTCAACCTGCCTGGGTGGATCTGCATAGGCAGATGACCACCTACAGTCCTGCCCTACAAACCTCTGCTGCTTCTGTGGGGGTGCTCCTTTACTCCAGCTCACTGACCTGTGACAACGGCTTTCTGTCAGAGAGAGAGAGAGAGAGAGATACCCCCCCAAACACACACTCAGACATGAAGTGTATGTGTGGGTGTCTCTCTGACACAGAAACACACACACACACACACACTCAATTTTTCAGACAACTATGCACACTGCTGTTGTGGTTCTGTTCCTCATGACTGCTCCCCACCCCAGCACAGCTGCACCATTATGTAAAGTTCTTGCTGGCTGCCAGGCCTTCCGCAGCCCCCTCCCTTTCCAACCCTTCATTTTACCCCGACTCTCCACGAGGCGCACTAGTTTCCCAGCCAGCTGCCCCTCTCAGCCCAACCACTTCAGACAGGAGTCTCTTCCGCATTGCATAGGCACGTCTTCCTGGGTCTGGGCCAGTGCTTGCCTCCACTTCTCTGCCACCTCCCCGCTTCATTCCAGTGCTTTCCAGTTAACAGTGTCTTACACAGTCTTCTGCTTTTATGGTTCCCCAGGCTGTGCTCTACATGCCTACTCCAGGGAGGGGAGATCAGAAGTGATGCATTTTGTTTCCTGGGCTTAAAAAAAAAAGATTAAGCCCTGACCAAGAAAAGGAGAGCCATTGACCCAAAGCAGAATAGTTCCAGATGAAATCCTGCTTTCCCAGTTATAGCCAGTTCAACCAGAGCTGGTGCAAGGGCATTAGGCACCATAGGAGAATCTTACATTTTTGTACCCCCCAGCTCCATCTCTGCCCCCCCCCCCCCTAATTAAAAACTTTTTCTAATGAGTTATGCATGTAAAATTAGTACATACCTGCCCTCCAGCTGATATTTTATTCTCTTGCATTAAGGATAAATCTCCAGAGGTCTGTGATCAGGAGGGAAGGATTAGGATGGCTATTGTAGTGAGCGATTCATTAGGAAAGTAAATAGCTGGGATAGGCTCCACCTTAACCAGAGTGGATCCAGGCTGCTGGCATTAACCTTTAAAAAGAGAAAACACAGCTTTTAAACTAAATGATGGAGGAAAGCAGACAGTCGCTCAGAAGCGTATGGGTCGGAGTAATGTATCTTTGAAGGATACTAACAAAACAGGAAAGTTAGGGCACTCAGAGAGCTTGCAGTAAATGCTAAAGTAGTTCAGATGCCTTTAAATAAAGAGCAGATAGAACAGGAAGATTACAAATTACCTCTGGCAACTGATAAGCAGGTTGTTAATACAAACAAAATACATATTTTGAAATTTAAAAAAAGTTAAAATATTAAAAAAAAAGTTTTAAAAAAATTAAGATGGGAGAGTTAGTGTATAACATTGGAAGAAGAGGTCAATATTATTGGTATCTCAGAGACCAGAAAGATAGAGGATAACCTATGGATACTGTCATACTAGGGTATAAATTATATCATAATGATAGGATGAATCAAATTGGTGGAGGGGTGGCACTATATCTTAAAGAGGGCATAGAGTCAAATAGGATAAAAGTTCTATAGAAAACAAAATGCACCAGAGAATCTTTATGGATAGAAATCCCATGTGAGAAGTGGAATAGAATAGTAGTGGGGGGTTACTGCCATCTAAAATAAACATAGAGATGAGGAAATGCTAACAGAAATTAAGTAAACTAGCAAAATCATCCTCATAGTATTAATGGGTGATTTCAATTACGCAACTATTTACTGGGTAAATGTCACATAAGTTTCTAGATGAAATAAATGCTTGACCTACTCCTTCGTAGAACTCGTGATTTGGTGTGAGAGGTAATGGTGTTGGGGCCACTTTGCAATAGTGATCATATGATCAAATTTGACTTGATAACTGGAGGGAGGACACTAAGACAATCTACTTTGATAGCATTTAACTTTCAAAAGGGAGAGGCTATGATAAAATGAGGAAAATGGTTAGGAAAAAACAAGGAGCCACTGAAAATGTTAAGAGTTTATATCAAACATGGGATGTTGTTTAAAAATACCATCTTGTCATATGAAAATTGTTCACTTTCCTTGTAATATTTGCTTTAATGTGAAGTGATGTGAGTTAACATGCTTTGTGATACTTTTCTGTTTGTAATCATTAACAAAAAACGGAATAAAGAATAAAAAAAAATACCATCTTGGAAGGCCAGACCAGATGTATTCCATGCATTAACAAAGGTGGAAGGAAGGCCAAACGACTGCTGGCATGGTTAAAAGTTGAGGTGAGAGAGGTTATTTTAGGAATCATGGTATAATGTTCTGTTGTGGATTGAGAACTGGTTAAAAGCTAGAAAACAGCGATTAGGGCTAAATACTCAATTTTCTCAATGGAGAAAGGTGAATAGTGGAGTCAGTCAGGGATCTGTACTGGGACCACCGCTTTTTAATATATTTCTAAATGATCTAGAGATGAGAACAACAAGTGAAGTGATCACATATGCTGATGGCAGAAAATTATTCAAACAGTTAAATCACAGGAGGATTGTGAGAAATTGCAAGAGGGCTTATGAAAAAATTGTTAGCAGAATACTTCATCTCAGTTACTTATACAAAACACAGATTGACCTTCACTAAATAGAAAAAAACAGACCATAACATATAAATTGGAATGTACAGATAAAAACTGAACTCGAAATTGCAACAAGCCAGATTCTGTATGCAGTGCAACAATGGAAAAACAAAAACAGCACCATTCCTCATAAAATATAAATCAATAAAATTAAGAAATAAAAAATATCAATAATAGGAAAATCATACTAATAAAAAGAAAAAAAAATTCAAAACAGCTTATGAATAAAACATCCAATAATTAAACTCTTACACAAATTTAAAAACATTTCTCAAATACCAGTAAAATATTTAAATAAACAGAAATATCAAAATAATACCCAATAATTAAAACTATAGGATAAAATATTCCCTGCTCTTTATATCTTGAGAACTTTTAATTCCAGTCAGCCTGGAATTAAAAGTACACTCTTATATGTTTACTCACACACACACTCACACTCTCCTCTCATACGATCTGATAGGTTTGCATGCTTATTGACACACTTATGCTCTCGTGCTCATGAGCCACACTCTCATTCACATTCATGCTCTCACACATATGCTCAGAGTTGCGTGCTCTCACATGTGGACTCATTCACTCTCACACGCATGTTGACTGATACACACACATTCATTGTCTCGCACGGTCACATACATGCTCACTGACACATGCTAAGTTATGCTCACACACATTCTAACTGACACATTTGTATGCTCTCTCACACATGTGCTCACTGTCTCACTCTTACACTCACACACATGCTGACGCACGTGCACATTTTCATCTTCTCTGATGTACACTCACTGCGATCACACATATACTCAGCAGCTCACATTCTCTTACACACATGCTCAGTTATTCATTCACACACTCTCTCACGCTTAAACACATGCTCACTCTTCTCCTCCTCCTGTGAATGAGTAAATAGTTACATTGTGGTCGAAGGAATCCAGGCAGGGCTTCTGAGTGTGGATTCTGAGTGTGGAAGGAGGTGGCCCTTTGGTGTGTGGGAAAGTCTGTGGTATAAAAGGCTCCGATGCATTTTAAAAAACGTTTTGTTCTTGCTGCGGCCAATGGATGAGGGGAGTCTGCCGCACCGGAGAGCAATGGGAGCTGAAAGGCATTCAGCTTGCAGTAAGGTAGCAGTGGGAAGTCTGCGTCCTGCTTGCAGAGACAGAGGCAGGGCTGGTGTGAGGGGAGGCGTCAGGTTTGTTATCTGTTGCTGTGGTGTTAGCGGGGGGAGAGGTTGCTTGGAACAGGCCCATGGAACTATGACCACTGGTGCGAGGAAGTTCTTAGTGGATCGCCTCAGGGAAGGACTGGTGTTGGTTGCGGTGGCTCTACAGACATGGGGCTGTGGCAATTAATCATCAGTCACATGATTGGCATGACTGGCCCGCCAGAGCATGTCCGAAGCCCTGAGAAGCCAATCTATCCCCGCTCTTCTGTAAATCATTTTTACATTTGTTTGCTATAAACAAATATATTTTACATATGCAACATTTTAAAAAATTGCTTTCTGTAAGCCAGATGTAGCTCTTTATTTAACGTGCATTAAAGTGCAACAAATGTATTGGCATATGTGCTCCGTTGAGCACAGTACAGGTTAAAACAGCAAAATAGCATCAGTCCTTGCTATAGTGCAATGTCTTTCATCCCTGTACTATTTCTTTCTTTCTTTCTTTAATTTATTTATCAAGTTTTATATACCATCATTCGGTTTCGTCATCACAACAGTTTACAAAGTTTCGATGTTTAACAGAGTGTTCTAAAAATTCATGTACTTGTTGAGAGTTACTACAGGCTCTCAATCATTTTGTATTTCTGTTTGTTGGGAAATATCCCCCAGGAACTTGCATGAGATATACTGCAGTTAGGCACTTTAGGACTTAAAGCAAGGATAATATATACCGATATGCCATGCATTTTCATTGTAGATGGCCTGAAATACAGATTATTTGAGGTGGGGAGAGGACCCTGGGGACAAGGGCAAAAACCGCTGCTATAGGTAAAACATTGATGCTTTCCTGGACTGCTGCAGTGATCTGTCCATGCAACAAGTTAGATATTGGTAAAACAATTAGGGGTAGATTTTCAAACAAGGCGCGTTGGCGTACTTTTGTTGGCGCTCCAAGCGCCAACAAAAGTACGCGGGATTTTAGTAGATACGAGCGGAGCCGCGCGTATCTGCTAAAAACCTGGATCGGCGTGCGCAAGGCTATTGATTTTGTATAGCCGGCGCGCGCCGAGCTGCGCAGCCTACCCTGTTCCCTCCAAGGCCGCTCCGAAATCGGAGCGGCCTTGGAGGGAATCCTCTAACGCCCTCCCCTCACCTTCCCCTCCCTTCCTCTACCTAACCCACCCGCCCGGCCCTGTCTACACCCCCCCCCTTACCTTTCTCCGGGGATTTACGCCTCCCGGAGGGAGAAGTAAATCCCCGCGCGCCAGCGGGCCTGTTGCGCGCCGGGACGCGACCTGGGGGCGGGTACGGAGGGCGTGGCCATGCCCCTGGGCCGTAGCCACGCCCCCATACCCGCCCCCAAAACGCTGCCGACACGCCCCCTAAACGCCGCGACGACCGGGCCCACCCCCAACACGCCCCCCTCGGAGAACCCCTGGACTTACGCGAGTCCCGGGGCTCTGGGCGCGCCGGTAGGCCTATGTAAAATAGGCTCACCGGCGCGCAGGGCTCTGCTCGCCTAAATCCGCCTGGTTTTGGGCGGATTTAGGCGAGCAGGGCTCTGAAAATCCACCCCTTAGAGAATTTAACAAAAGAATCATGGACAAAAAAGCAGTATTAATCAGTCGATTACATCGAAACCACTAGTAGAACACTCTGTTACAAATAATCATAAATTTAATGACTACAAATTTTGTGTCAAACAACAACCTGCAATGAGTTGAGGGGGGGTAATTTAGATAGACTACTCCTCCAACTAGAACAGAAATATATTTATGATTTCAATACTGTTGCTCCATATAGTTTAAATGCTGAGATTGATTATTCTGTTTTTTTATAATTAATCTTAATATACTGTTTCAAGATTTGTTCCTAATCTGGCATACTACTATATTTGTCTTATTATCCAAAATCAATTTTTTAGTTGTTATAGATGTCTGCTTGAAGTAATTTTACACAGAATATTTATTATATTTAACCCCTTTTTCTGAGTTAATTTGGTCAAATATTGTAAGATTTATTTTTTTGGTTATTTTTATATTTATTTTTATCTTTTTATTTATTTATTTCTTCCCAACAAGTTAATAACAGATGCAATAAATTTCACCCCACTAGTTATATTTTTTATAACTGTAATACAACTCTTCTATTTTTCCACAATTATTTTTTTTGAGAGTTCCTCGTGGACGAGAGCAACATGCTCTGTAGACACACCTCCTAAATGATTGACATAGATTTTGGCGCAAATTTTTTGTTTTAAGACAGCACTGAGCATGTGCACACTTCCTTTTGTAAGAAGTGAAGAGAGCGCATATCCAACCGCAGTTTAAACGGTAAATCTGACTTGCTCTACTTAAAGTTGTTTGAGTAAATTTTGTGGTTTTAAAACTATTCTTTTACAAGGAAAATAGTATTATGTATTTCATTGAGCAGCTTATATTGCCTTCAGTTTTTTACCTCCTGAGATTTATTGAAGAGTATATCTTTTTTATATGTCCCTTTGCCATAAGCACCTGGGTTACTAAGGTTTGATTTTTGCAGCCAGTTCTACAAATTATTTCTGTCACTTGTGCACACTATGGGGCCGATTTTAAATTTTATCCGCATGGGGTATATTTGTGCTGCCGTGCGCATGTTATAAAATCCAGGGTCGGCGCTCGCAAAGGGGTGCACACTTGTGCACCCCCTTGCACGCGCCGAGCCCGAGGGGAGCCCCCATGGCTTTCCCCTTTCCCCCCGAGGCCGCTCCGATATCAGAGCGGCCTCGGAGGGAAATTTTTTTTTTTTACCCCTCCCACCTTTCCCTCTCTTCCCCTATCTAACCCACCCCCCGGCCCTACCTAAATCCCCCCCCCCCCCACCGGAGGACTCAGCAACGCCCCCGGCACCACCCCCTGACCCCCGTCCCACCCCGCCCCAGACTGCCACCATGCCTCCTGCCCCGCCCCCGGATCGCTCAGTTTTGAAAGCCCCGGGACATACGCGCATCCCAAGCGTGCGTGCACTGCCAAGCCCACGCAAAATAGGACCGGCACGCGCAGGGGTAGGTTTTCAGGGGTTATGCGTGTAACCCTTTGAAAATCTACCCCTATGCCCTTCAATTTTCTTGATTTGTCCTGCAAAGAATTCAGTTTTTAAGCACTGTTATGAGCTGATTTTCAAAATGACTTTTAAGTAGATCTCAGCCCACAGTGCTGTAACATGACCTGCTGCTTTGAGTATTTGCAGCCCTTTTGATTTATATGTGTAAAAGGCATTGGAGCAGATTTCAAAAAAATACGCGAGCGCGTACTTTTGTTCTTGCACCCGGTGCAAACAAGAGTACACCGGATTTTAATAGATACGCGCGTAGCCGGCGAGCACAAGGGGGTGAACATTTGTGCACCTTGCGCGCGCCGAGCCCTGCGCGCGCTGTCCATTCCCTCCGAGACCACTCCGAAATCGGAGCGGCCTCGGAGGGAACTTTCCTTCTGCTTCCCCCACCTTCCCCTCCCATCCCCTACCTAACCCACCCCCAGCCCTATCTAACTCCCCCACCTTTATTATAAAAGCTACGCCTGCCCAAGGCAGGCGTAAATCGCGGCCGGCACGCGATTCCCTGGCCCGGGAGCAGTTTCGGAGGCCTTGGCCACTCCCCCGAAACGCCCCCAGGCCAAAACCACGCCCACGGCCCCGCCCCTGGGTGACGCGCCGCTGCGACATGCCCCCGACACACCCCCCAGGAAAGCCCCAGGACTTGCACGTGTCCCGGGGCTTGCGTGCGCCGCCGAGCCTATTCAGCATAGGCTCGGCGTGTGCAGGGGGAGCTTGGGGCAGGTTTTCGGGGGGTACGCATGTATCTTAAGCGCATACCCCTTTGAAAATCTGCCCCATTGTCTTATTATATGTTCTGTCTGCATAACACATTATGGGCCAGATTTTTAAACTTATGCACGGGCATAGATTTGTTCACGCAACCCGGCGCGAACAAATCTACGTCCGATTTTATAACATGCGCACGCTGCCGCGCTCATTGAGCTTGAGGGGAGCCCCGATGGCTTTCCCCGTTCCCTCCAAGGTGCTCTGAAATTGGCGCAGCCTTGGAGGGAATGTTTTCTCCGGCCCCCCCCCACCTTCCCCTCCCTTCCCCTGTCTAACCCACCCCCAGCCCTAACTAAATCCCCCCCTTTGTTAAAAAAGTTACGCCTGCCCGAGGCAGGTGTAACTTGCACACGCCAGCTTGCCATCCCTTGGCACAGGCTGCTGTGCCAGAGGATTCGGCCCCGCCCCGGACCACCCCTGAACCTCCGCCATGCTCCCAGTCCATCCCCGAACCGCAGCCCCGCCCCCAGCCCTCCCATTTTTTAAAGCCCCGGGACATACGCGCGTCCCGTGGCTTGAGCGTGCTGCCGAGCCTATGCAAGATAGGCTCAGCGCTCGCAGGGGCATCTTTTTGGGGGTTACGCACGTATGTTATGCACGTAACCCTTTGAAAATCTGCCCCTATGGGATCAGCCAGAGATCTATAAATATTGATTTATCCTTGGGCGATGGTGCCATTTGTTGAATAATACATTTTCACTTTTTTACCCTTTTAGTAATTTTTGTTTTATTTTAATAATTTACAATTCAAGTAAGACCCAGACCTTTTTATTAACTAGTTGGTGTCTTATTCTATTTATAGGTTGGTTCTTCCCCACTGTTTGAGAATACAATAACACAATTGAAGCATTTCTAAGAATTTTAGCGTTCTCATAGATATTCTGTGTGTATTTTACAGATATGCTACGATTGCAGATGTTTTTCGATAATTTATGTATTACAAGTAAGATTGGTTTAAGACCTTACTAGGTCCAAACTCAGTAATCAGACGTAATTCATTGTCTAAATTTTTTTTTTTTAGTAATTCGAATTATTTTATTGAAACATTTAATTCAAAAATCTTTTTTACATAGTAATTTCAATAGATTATAATTTTACTTAAATATATTGAACTTAAAATTCTTTTTTAAGATTCTTACAAGGCTTTTACTTAACATCTTACTTCATGACGTATATAGGTTTTACACTTACCACATTTTAGACATATGTAGTTGCTCTAGCTCTTGATCTCCTTTATATATTCTGTTTCATGTCACCATTTTAAATGTTCTTTTATATGTTTGTGTATTAATATTTTATATAATTGATTTTTTAAGTTGTGTATGTCTTTTTTCATTTTTCTGTATTTGATGTTATTTTACTATAGCCCCTGAGGCAGCCACTAGATATGTGGCGAAACACGGCTGAGTTGGGCTTTTTATAAAAACACGTCTCCACTATAATAAATGCTTTCAGAGACATCTGGCATCTATTCTTCTGTTTCCTCTAGAATTCCAAACTGCAGCAGAAAACTCCTGCACTCTGTCCACCATGTTTCGCGGCACACAATAAACTGTTTCCCGCTTTACATATGCTCCGCCCCAACTCGGCCCCCTGAATACCATATTACAAATTTGCAATCGCAAATCGCGTTAACGGCTGTTAGCGCGATTTGCAAATTTATCTCCCGCGGTAACTCCTTGGAAAATGACCCCCATAGTGTGGCGAGTTTTCCTGGGTGGCAGAAATAGTAAACTGTGGCAGCAAAACCTTGAAGTGGCATCTCTAGTTGTATAGATTGTGGTCAAGTAAAGTGTTCATGCATATTTGGCTTCCAAACGTCTGACGTAAAGCAGCTTTGAAAAGAAAAGTCTTCTAGGAAAAAGACCATCCTGGATGAATTAGAAACATGCAACAGGCAAGGAGCATAGATAATATTGATACTTTAATATGTTTCTGGCTACATTTTATTATTATTATTATTTTGCTGTATTCTTCAATGAATGAGTTTTTAAATGGAAACAAACATATGGGGATTAGTAGTTTGTCTCTGCCGTAATCTTCTCATTCGTATCATGCTGACTTTTTATCATATGGCAAGGATAAAGCTGCAAAGTCATAAATTGGCAAGAAAATGTTTCTAGATTGAATTCTCTGACTAAAACTGTGAATAATGTAAGCCTCCGACTCTGATTGGCAGACTTGTTACAGATTTGTCTTCAGATTATGGGAGAGAAAAGGAAAGCGTCTTGAAGTTGAATATTGCTAACGACAGCTTACCCTTTAAGCAATGAATATAGATTGGTTTGGGCTCAGCTGGCTGTGAGCTACATCTAATTCTCTGCTTTTGAAAGAATGTCCCAGAGGTTTATTTTTTCTCTCTGAGAGGAATATTTGGACAAGCCACTGCGTTTTCTGTGGGGTCCATGATGTCAATAGAGTGCTAACCAAATGTTTTTCAAAGGCATCAGTAGAAAGTTTAAAGGTTGAGGCTGGGTCATTTCTTGTGTGATGGAATTGAGTGAAGGGTTTTTTTTTTCCTTTTTCCTTAATTTTATATAGTTCTGAATTTCATTACTGTGATCATTTCCAGCAAGCATAGCAATCAGACTAGGAAATGCTGATCATTCATTACAAAAAGCTATTGATTGTAATCAGTTAGCCCATTGAGTATCCTGATATCTCTCTACATACCAGGCCTTTCTGAAAATGGATTGTCGCAAACCACTTTGTAGTATTTTGTGCTTTCGTAGTATCAGTTACTGAGATCTTTTAAACCAATCAAAAGGTACCAAATGTTTCTTGCACTATTCTATATGGATATTACTCTGGTCTTATCGAGAATCTAGAGGCATAATTGTGCCTTTTATATGCTTGGAAATTATACCAAGAGGATTGATTAGAGATAGAGAACTGGTTTAGTAGGAGTCCCTACTGTCTGTCCAGCCACAGTTAGTTTAGTTGAAACTTGTAAGTTACGGTGATGGAGATGGAATGTTAATTCTTATGTTAGTGATATCTGACAGTGGAGCAGCAAAGCACTCCTCACAGTTCTGCTCAGTTGGACAGTCCGTCATTACGCTGGCAATTTAATTGGGCATAATAAATGTCAATTTGAAATCAAAGTTTTAATTGGGAACATCTAAATAAGTTGAAGGATAATTAGGTTTTTTTTCAGTTACTTTCTTTTCTATATATTTTTTTAATGGGTAAACAGCTATATTTGGAAGATTATTATGTGTGTACACTGAGGGTACATTTTTAAAGCAATGTACCCAGGTAAATTAGACAGTCATCAAATTGCCCCTTCCCCAGATCTGCTAAAAGTATGTGCTGGTATCTGCGTCCCGCACACTTTTAACCATCTTCAGGAGAGGGGTTTTCCTAGGGCTGGGGGTCAGGAATCAGTGCCTGCAGATTGGATTTTCAAACGTGCATGCTATTCCAACTAACTTTTGTCTGCAAAAAAAAAAAGCTGGTGGAAAGTCCGTGGTTATTTTGTTCCCATGGGCAATTTTCACAGAGAAACTACTGGTGTAATTTCTTATTGAAAATGAACTACAGGGTAAGCAGGTTCTTTGTCCCTCTGGACACTGCAACTTTGTCCCCAGCATGTTCAACAGTATCACATTTTGGGTTTCCTATGTTACACTCTTCAAAAAAAGGAAGAAAGAAAGAAAAAGGCATATAAAACAGCTCCATGCTGCCATATATAAGCGCTTATGTGGCCACATGGAAATCTACTACAGTATTTTATAATCTGCACATATCAGGTATGTGCGGATAATCAAACAAACATATGTCAACCCCCTAACATATGCAAGCATACTTTTATACGTATGAATATCTGCAGTGTGTTGAAAGCTCTTAGATATTTTTACATGCAAAAAAATGGGCTTGCTCATATAAAACCTTGTTTATGCACGGATGTCACTATATTTTAAATTTTACGCATGTAACTAAAATCTCCAATTTGCCAAAGCCACTAGTTCACCCAGTGCTTCTCCATGGCATTGAGACCCTCCTATTTACTCACGCTGAACACCCCCACCCCCACAGTTCACCACACCTCCCAACCAACCAATGTGTTACGACCGGAGCGGTGGACCCTCGGACCGGCCTAGTGGTTGAAAGGATAGGCCGGGAGGCGGCACGAAACAAGACAAAGAAGCTGGATCTTCACCCTGGAAGCCCGAGGTCCCCCCAGGAGGAGCCCGTGAGGACCCGGGCCGCTGGGACTTAGAAAACTTGCAGGAAGCAAGAACACAGCGTCAAGACAGTCCAAGTAATGGGCAGGCGGCAACAAGGGTCACGGAGAGACGAGCAGAGGTCAGAAGCCAAGAAGTCGATCAGAGGAAGTTAAGGGCAGGATCCAGGAACCGTGGATCGGAGCAGAAGCGGGATCTGGAGCCACGGAGAATCCAGGACTGGAACCGGAGCAGGAACAGGAACAGAAGATACGGTGCTGGAACTGAAGCAGGAGCAGGAACTGAAGGTATGGAGCTGGAACTGAAGCAGGATCAGGAACTGAAGGTACAGAGCTGGAACTGAAGCAGGAGCGGAACAGGAACAAAACTGAAGATCCAAGAAGAGATGAAGGCAGGAACAACAGGAACACAGCAACTAATTACTGAAGCAGGGAACCTCGTTGCAAGGCAATCTTGTCAGTCAGATGCCAGGTTTAAATCCCCGCTGGCGTCTGACGTCACTCCTGGGGGCGGCCCGCAGTCTGGCGGGAAAAGCCCTTTAAATACTCCCTCCTCGCGCATGCGCCTAGGAGGGGTGGAGCCTGGATCCGAAGCTCGGTGGCGTCTCCCTCGTGGAGAAGGTCTGTGTAGGCCCAACGACTGGCGGACTTCGTTGCCAGCAGCCCGGGGAAGAAGGTAAGGACCCGTTTGCGAGTCTTGCGACCGGGATTGCAGCAAGATGAGTTTCATGTCAATTACGCAAGATAATTAGCAGATGTAAAGTTCTGCGAATAAGTTGCCAAATGTACATGCGCAAGTCTTTTATAAAATAGCAATGTTTGCTTTTAACTCTTGGCCTGTTTCAGAATATTCCTGTGTTGCCCCTTTTCTAACACAAGAGACCGAAAATACAAGTGTAATTTTGATGTTTTATAAAATAGTGTGTACGCAGGTACAAGCGACATAGGGCAGCAATTTTTGGGCTGGCGCGCGGGCGCACATTGGCACATGTGCACCCAGTAATGCGGTGATTTTATAGCTTACGCACACACATGCGCATGTGCGATAAAATAAACTCAGCGTGCGCCCATACGCGCCTAGTTTTAAATGGGCACGGGGCTAGGCGCATAAATCCTCCTTCTACTGCGTAAGTCAGTGTATTTTAAAATGGGCACTCGTCCACACCATTGCCAGTTTCGGCAGTTCATCCACCAGTTCATCCATTTCAGAGCTAGGTCCTCCAAACCCCCCTGGTTTAATTGCCTGCACACTCCCCGCCCCCCCCCCCCCCCAGTTACCCCCAGACCCTTTGAACCCCTCTATTTTTTTTTTTTAACTTACATATCCTTCATAGCAGAAGAAGACCTGGGTGTGTGCTGGGTTGCATAAGTATTTAGGCGTACATCTCTTGGCCAAGCCCTGGAATACTCGTGACCCGCCCCCTGTTTGAAACAGTGAGATGTACATGCAGCCTGAGATGCGCGCGCATCTCTGAGTTTTGAAAATACGGGTAGGCGCGTGTAAGCCCAACTTGTGCGCACCGGGCTTTTAAAATTCACCTTTAATTGCATGTATGCTAATTTTATGCACACAAAATGTTTTGACCCTATATTCTTGACCCTATATTCTTATGACCCGTGACTGAGAACTGGGGAATTAAATATCATAGGGTGTTAAAGTGCTAGCTAATGAGTTCCAGAAGAGATCTGCCAATGAGCATTATCTCACGCAAATAGAGCCGCGCGTCATAACTATGCGCTGGCTGGCCGTCGCCCGACGTCCCGCGCGTGTGCAGGCCCGCAGGAAACCTCACGGGCCCGCTCATGCGAGAGCCATTCCCATCGTGCCGGAGCAGCGCAGCACCCACCGGCGCCGTGGGCCCCCCCCCCATCCAACCCCAGTCTGCCAGTCCGAGGGCACGACAGAATGAGGGAAGGGTTCCCCCACACCCATCGCCATATTACTCGGTGCACCGGACGAGGGTAAGGGAGAGAGCCCGGTTCTCGCATTAATGTTCAAAAAAGTGCTGTACACTGTAAGAGTCAATCGAAAGAAATGGCACATTTATTACAGAAATAATAACAGAAATACTCTGGTCCCAAGTGGCACACCAAACCTGAAGTCAGCACAGTGACGTGAATGGCAGAGCACAAAGCCAAGAAAGCACTAATGCACACTGTTTCTTAGGAAGCTTGATAGCGCAGTGTGCCTCAGGGTTATGCTAGTGATTGGACTACTGTTTGCTTCTTTACACTGCTTGGGCTTTTGTGTATCATTTTGGGACCAGTGTGCTTTTATTATTTATTTGCAGTAAATGTATTATTCTCTGTACTTTTGGTTGGATTTTGCAGCATACGACACACTTTTATGGTTTTATAGGAAACTGTAACACCTACAATCATAAGTCCATTGCATCATTTATTGTATTCCACCATTGACGTATGGGTGGTTTTCCTTGTGTATTGCTGTGTACAGAATCAGTACTATAAGAATCGGAATAACGATAATTAAAAAAAAAAAGCCTGATGCGTCATGTTAATTTAAAAAATAGTGCAATGTAAGTGAGGAGGGGATAGATATAATCCATATTGAAAGCAAGTTGACTTCGCCAGTCATTTGGAATAATGTTATTTACATTCTCACTGATACGGCGAAAAGGTTATGCACATATACAAGCAATTTAAAATGAACACTGATATCAGCTCTGGCTCCTTGAATTCATCATTTGTCTTGAGTGATCGGCTAGGTAGCAGTACATGATAAAGATTGTTCTGTGAAGAAAGACTTGCTGTTTTCTACTTCAAAAGAAATAGGATACTGACACAGTACTGGGAAAAACTGTCTTGCTATTCTGTTTATCTTTTAGCCATAATGAAATGTTTTGATGTTTTTTTTAAACTAAAATATACAGAATTCTGTTGGAAAAAATTCACTTGAAAGATTGCAGTGCAAGCCAAGAAGGTTATTTTGCTATGCTGTGCTGGACCCTCTTGTGAATTTCCAGGATGTGAGAAATGTGTGCAGGTATTGGACAAATGGTAACAAATACCAGAAAGGGTTGACTTAGCACAAGTTTGATTGTGGCAGAATTTGTGGCAAAATATGATTCTTGCTACATTTGCTTGTGATTTTAGCCTCAGTGCCCAAGACAGCATCCCAACTACTTAAAAAAAAAATTGCTTCTCTCCCAACCTCTTCCCTCTCTCCCCCTTCCTGGGCAAGCACATCCACTTACCAACCTGTTCCCCTATTGATATTTACATTTCCCATGGAAATGTTTGGGGCCTGAATATCCGAGTGTGAGGTAAGCACATGTGAGAGAGACTCTCCACTCTCCCCAGCAATCACAGCATCAACTTCTAGTTAGACGTTGATGAATCATAATTTTATTATAATTGCATTTATTTTATTATTTTTTCCTTCCCTAATATTGTTGCAGCTACGCTGAAAGTTTATGAAGCTGCTTTGCATTTTATTTTCTAGTCTCTTAACCAAAAGGAATCTGTTTTTTTTCATTGTGCTGAGATAGTAAGACAGCCAGACAGTGAAGAATTGGCCAGGGCTATTCGGGTTAGCCATAATGTAATAAGTGTATGCATTTGTAAACCCTGAGAGGTTGCAACATTTTAGGGAAAAAAGTGCATACTAGTAGTTATCTTGCTAGTTTTCTGTCCTAAAAAAAAATGTATTTAACCAGGTTTGACTTGATTGTTCAGTTACCAAGGCAACTGGCTCTTGAAAAATAAAAACTTGACAGTTGAACTGTATGGTTTGAGGTAGAAGGAAGCAAAACAGGGAATTAAACTGTACAGCCTAATGAGCTGGACAGATAAAGAATAAAAGAACCCCAAACTGAAAATTCATTGTAGAAACTTGAGAGAGTGACAAAAGTGGACTTTTAATAAAACTGAATTGAAGAAAATGGCAATTAGGAGGAGTCTCAACTGCTCAGGGAAGAAAGGCCTCATGTACAGGTGGTCTCTTCTGAATGTCATTCCTAATCTTACTTTCTAGACATAACCTGTCTGTGGAACTGCATGTAATGTTGGAAAAACCAAGGCCATGGGGAAAAAGAGAAATATGATGGCAGATAATGATCGTATGACCTGTCTAGTCTTCCCATCCACACAATTGCTCAGCTCTGCAGTCAGTACCACTCTCTCAGAGATCCCCTGTATTTTCCCGATGCCTTCTTGAATTCAGAAAGCATCCTTATCTCTTCAACTTCCATGGGGAGACTGTTCCAAGCATCCAACATGCTTTCTGTAAAGAAATATATCCTTAGGTTACTCCTGAGTGGTACTGACTGCAGAGCTGAGCAGTTGTGTGGATGGGACAGACACAGGAGTACTCTAAGGACATATTTCTTTACAGAAATCATGGTGGATGCTTGGAACAGTCTCCCCATGGAAGTGGAAGAGATAAGTGTGAAATGTCTCCCTCCAATGCTTCAGCTTCATCCTCCATAAGAGAAGCCAGCTGGACCCTTTTCAGAAAATGTACTATCTGGGGTCCTATTCCAGCTGACTCCTGTGAATATAGCTTACTATTAAATGAAGCGAAGGATTGAGATATATCAAGAGGGTTGTTAACATTACACCCCCTCCTCCGTCTCTAGTTCTGTGACAGATCTATTCACCTGAAAGGCATTTAGCCTATGAGCTAGGAATATACCCATTTTATTACCTTGATAATAAAATTCTTTTAGGAGTATCTTATGGAAGTCACCACCTTTCAGTATAAAATAGTGGCATCCATTTAAGAGGCTGTGTTTATGAGCTTGTTTCCTCTTCAGTGAGTCTGAGGATCAAGTTGCATTTTTAAAGTCCAAAGATTTAACATCTCTTCTGAACCTAGCTCTTCTTCCCACCTCTTGTTTAGGGTACTCTTTAGGTATCATATGTCCTCTAATCACCCCCTTACTTGTGTTCCCCAAAATATTCCTGTGACTATTATTGACCCCTTTAAGTGCATAATATAATTTAATGTAGTTACTTATTCCTCATCTTTCAAAATGGAATCATCAAAGACCCATTTTCTGTGCAAGTTGATCTGAAGATCAAAAAAAACAAGTGACTAGGACAGGGGCGTGATCTTGACTTTGAAATAGCCCAAATCTGTATGGATACTTTATCAATAAGTAAAACTCTTCTGCCCCAAATATAGTCGATTCTCAAATATGAGGATTGAATTAAATGTGCATTCCCTGTTGAGTGGATGGATATACCTCCAGATGTCAAACACGCCCCCTACCCAACTCCATTTGATGTCAGAATAGATCGGAGAAGTGCTGAGTCTGCATCACTATCCCTCTTGTCTTCTCCAAGTCCAATTTTATTGTCATATAAAAGTCTCCCCATATAACTATTTTACCTTCTGCAAAAGAAAACAAAATATTTAAAAAGATAGAAACAAATTGTAACAGATTATCATTTGGAACATACACTGAGGCTAGCATGATCTTTAGGATATGGAGAGTATCCTTTATAATTTGATATCTCCCTTCTGGTCCTTACAAGTCCTCTGCAATATAGGACTGATGTAATAGGCTGTGCTGAGCCTACCGTCCGTTTTCACTCATATTTTAGCATGGGTTTTTCAGCTTTAACATTGCCCAGATACTGTATGTAAAAAGGGCTTTAGTGCTGAAGTAACCTGAACTGAAAATCATGCTGTAGGTTTAGCACATCTGATGCAAATTGCAGGGTAACGGCTTTACTAGCTGTTACCCTGCTATGCAAGGAGGAACGCTAGTAAGGAAGCTGCCTAGCATGTCTCCTACTACCATGGGAAATTTAACACCTGTTAAAAAGTAGGCATTAAACTTCTCTCAGGCTGGCCAGCAAGTTCTTTCCCCCTCCCCAGCACAAAAATGAAGTCTGGCCTAGTGGACCTGGCAGTCCAGAGCCGGATCTGGACAGAGTCTTCCTTCTCTTTATTTTCTCTGGCTCACCTTTTAAATGAAGTCAGCCAGCAGGTCTGGGGTTGGTAAGTTTAAAAGCTTGTTATTAGGTTGAAGCCACCTTTTTGGGTCAGCGGAGGTGGGTAGAGACGTGATGTGGAGGGTAGGACATCAGGCTGGTATGTCCACAACTTTTTTTTTTTAAGGTGCGCTACTTACCCAGATATCTCTGAAGATATCTGGGTAAGTAGCTAGTTATACGGCCACATGACGCTAGATAATTTTAGGTCCAACCCACCATATTCAATCAATGGCAGGTTAGGGTTAAAGTTATCCGGCTATATGTAGTCAGATAACTTTAAGCAAGTATATTCAGCGGGACATTCGCCCCTTGGTTCTTTACCAACTTTTCCAATTCTTCTCCAAACAGTAATTTTCCTTTAAAGGAAAGTTTGCTGAACATGGCCTTTAATGCGGAGTCTGACACTCAATTCCTCAACTATAGCAATCTTCCGGCTACCGCCTCCATGGCTGCCTGTTTTGCTGAAATTAAATTGTTTAAGGTATCTGCCACGTAGGCTGCTACAGATTCCATCTGTATAGCTTTGACGCTGCTCACTTGGGAACGTCCTCTCATCTTAGCAGGGTCTGCTGCACCCAGCATACTAATACCCTTGTGGCTTAGCCCGCACAAACTGCTGCTTGCAAAGCTAGTGTTATGCTCGGTATACTGTGGACCCTTGACCCGGAGAAGGGAGACACTCACCTGAGGAACCAGGTGCCCCCACGACTCCGGATGGTGGACGTCTCGGTCCCGCTACCCCTCAGTACCCCTCTCAGGCCTTGGCAGGCTGGGTACAGGCCGGAGAAGTAGAAGTAAGTCCAAGTTCCAGGCAGGGGTAGGCAACACGGAGTCAAGGCAGTCCAAGGTTCAGGCAGGCGGCAGGCAACACGGAGTCAAAGCAATCCAAGGTTCAGGCAGGCGGTAGGCAGCACGGAGTCTAGGCAGTCCAAGGTTCAGGCAGGCGGCAGGCAACACGGAGTCAAGGCAGTCCAAGGTTCAGGTAGGCGGCAGGCAACACGGAGTCAAGGCAGTCCAAGGTTCAGGCAGGCGGCAGGCAACACGGAGTCAAGGCAGGCAGGAGTCAGCAGGAAACTGGAACGAAACACGCTAGGGACCTGTTGAGAAGGCATCAGAAACACCGCTGAGGGGGTTTAAATTTCCCTCCCACCTGACGTCATCTCCGGGGCCGACCTCGTTTCCGCGGCCCGGCCCCTTTAAGGGGCGGGGCCAGCCGCGGCTCCTTCGACGCTGTCCCTGGCCGGCAGGACGCCATAACACCACGACCCGTGCCTTGCCGCCCGCTAGCAGAGAAGTCCCGAGTGACCTGCGGGGAACAGGTAGGGAGGCCCGATCGCACGCGATCGCGATCGGGTCTCACAACAGTACCCCCCTTCTTACGCCCCCTGCTGGAGGGACCTGCTTATCAGGGTGTGCACGATGAAAGTGATGAAGTAAAGTCTTATCCAAAATGTTGACAGCTGGTTCCCAGGAGTGCTCCTCCGGGCTGAACCCCCCCCAGGCGATCAAATACTCCCATCGCCGATGAAGGCGACGGACGTCCAAAATCTCCCGAACATGATAGACGGAGTCGTCCTCAGAAGAAATCGTGGAAGGTGGAGAAGGAGGCTCGTGAAACAGGGAGGAGACCAGAGGCTTAAGCAAGGAAACATGAAAAGAATTGTGGATCCGAAGCGTAGAGGGGAGCCGCAGACGGTAAGTCACCGGACCCAGGCGCTTGGAGATGAAGAACGGGCCGATGAATCGAGGAGCAAGGCGCATGGATGGGACACGCAGGCGTAAATGACGGGTGGACAGCCAAACACGATCACCCGAATAAAACTGGGGAGCGGGTCTCCGATGTCGGTCAGCCATACGTTTGGCCGTAGCAGCCGCTCGATGAAGACGGGCATTGGTGGCCACCCAAAGCTCCCGGAGGTGCTGCGCCGAGAGTTGAGCAGCCGGTGAATCCACAGCGAGAGGTAAAGGTAGCGGGGGTCGAGGCTGCCTGCCAAACACAACCTGAAATGGAGACTGACCGGTGGCGGAATGGATATGGGAGTTGTGGGCAAACTCAGCCCAGGGTAGAAGGAGGGACCAGTTATCTTGGCGGTGATTTACAAAAAGGCGTAAAAATAGTTTGAGTCCTCTGTTAACCCGCTCCGCCTGGCCATTGCCTTGCGGGTGAAATGCAGTCGTGAAGTCCAGTTGGATGCCAAATTTTTTGCACAACCCATTCCAATATTTGGCCGTAAATTGCGGTCCCCTGTCAGAGGTAATATGGAGTGGAAGTCCATGAAGGCGAAAAATGTGCGTGGAAAATAGATCAGCCAGTTCGGGAGCAGAGGGCAACTTGGGCAGGGGCACAAAATGGACCATTTTAGAGAACCGATCAACCACTACCCAGACCACCTGGTTCCCACCAGACCGAGGAAGGTCCACCACGAAGTCGGTAGAGATGTGCGTCCATGGTGCTTGAGGAGGCGGAAGGGGTTGAAGGATCCCCCAGGGCCGGCCAGGTAAAGGTTTCTGCTGCGCGCATTTCGGACAAGAGGAAACATATGCCCGTACATCTCTCTTCATCTGTGGCCACCAGTAGTAACGGGATAGAAGATCCCAAGTGCCAGCATGTCCAGGATGGCCTGCGGACAGAGAGTTGTGAGCCCAGGAAAGCAGCTTCGGGCGAAGTCTGAGGGGGACGACAGTCTTACCCGGGGGTACCGGCACGGTAGCCGTAAGCATCAGCTTAGCTGGGTCGATGATGTGAGTAAGGGGCTCAGGGGAATCCCCAGTCTCATAGGATCTAGAAAGAGCATCAGCCCGACCATTCTTTATAGCGGGACGGTATCTTAGGACAAAATCGAAGCGAGAAAAAAATAAGGACCAGCGGGCCTGACGGGGATTATGCCGCTGGGCTTTATTGATGTATTCTAAATTTTTGTGGTCCGTATAGATGGTGATGGTATGTTGGGCTCCTTCCAACCATTGCCTCCATTCTTCTAAGGCCAGCTTAATAGCCAACAATTCTTTGTCACCGATGCTGTAGTTCTTTTCGGCAGGTGAGAATTTTTTAGAGAAGAATGAACAAGGAAGCAATGCCCCCCGGACAGAATGCTGACTGAGGACTGCCCCGACCGCTACGTTCGAAGCGTCAACTTCTACCATGAAAGGTCGGTTAGGGTCCGGATGATGAAGGCAAGGTTTTTGAAGGAAAGCATTCTTAATCCTCTCGAAAGCTTGAAGAGCCTCGGGTGACCACTCTTTTGTGTTAGCCCCTCTTCTGGTCAGGGCCGTAATGGGTGCAATAATGTGTGAATAATGCGGGATAAAATTCCGGTAAAAATTAGCAAAGCCTAGAAATCTCTGGATGGCTCGAAGTCCTGTGGGTTGTGGCCAGTCTCGAATACAAGCCACCTTCTCAGGGTCCATCAGAAATCCTGTGGTGGATACAATAAACCCCAAAAAAGGTATTGACTGTCTTTCAAAGAGGCATTTTTCTAATTTTACGAATAATTGGTTCTCCCGTAATCGTTGGAGGACTAGTTTAACATCCTTACGGTGGGTAGCCAGATCTTTCGAATAAATGAGGATGTCGTCCAAATAGATAATCACTTGTTTATATAACATATCCCGAAAAACCTCATTCATAAGGTTCTGAAAACCGCTGGTGCATTGCATAATCCGAATGGCATTACTAGATATTCGTAGTGACCATTACGAGTGTTGAAAGCGGTCTTCCACTCGTCCCCTGGTTTGATTCGAACCAGATTATATGCTCCCCGTAAGTCCAGTTTCGAGAATATCTTAGCATCGTGTAGCTGGTCCAATAATTCAGGTATCAGGGGAAGATGATAACGGTCCTTGCGAGTCATAGCATTGAGACCCCTGTAGTCAATACAGGGTCTTAATGACCCGTCTTTCTTGGGTACGAAGAAAAACCCCGCTCCTGCGGAAGATGTGGACGGACGGATGAAACCCCGTGTGAGGTTCTCCTGGATATACTCCGACATTGCCTGAGATTCTGGACCTGAGAGTGGATAAATCCATCCCCTCGGCAGAATGGCGTCCAGAAGTAAATTGATTGCACAATCAAATCTACGATGACAGGGTAGAATCTCCGCTCTCTCTTTGGAAAAAACATCCATGAATTCTGAGTATTGAGATGGGAGGACCACTTTAGTGGCCGTGATCGGTACGGTGGATGGATGCGTCCAATGAATACAAGTCTTATGGCACTCCGGGCCCCAGGCTGCTGTTGTTGTTGTTGTTGACGCTGTTGCATTAACTGCTGGGCCAGGCCCGGAATTGCCTGAAGCCCTGATAGGTCCACCGGGTCCATGGCCTTCTCAATCTGTTATGCTCGGTATACTGTGGACCCTTGACCCGGAGAAGAGAGACACTCACCTGAGGAACCAGGTGCCCCCACGACTCCGGATGGTGGACGTCTCGGTCCCGCTACCCCTCAGTACCCCTCTCAGGCCTTGGCAGGCTGGGTGCAGGCCGGAGAAGTAGAAGTAAGTCCAAGTTCCAGGCAGGGGTAGGCAACACGGAGTCAAGGCAGTCCAAGGTTCAGGCAGGCGGCAGGCAACACGGAGTCAAGGCAATCCAAGGTTCAGGCAGGCGGCAGGCAACACGGAGTCTAGGCAGTCCAAGGTTCAGGCAGGCGGCAGGCAACACAGAGTCAAGGCAGTCCAAGGTTCAGGCAGGCGGCAGGCAACACGGAGTCAAGGCAGTCCAAGGTTCAGGCAGGCGGCAGGCAACACGGAGTCAAGGCAGGCAGGAGTCAGCAGGAAACTGGAACAAAACACGCTAGGGACCTGTTGAGAAGGCATCAGAAACACTGCTGAGGGGGTTTAAATTTCCCTCCCACCTGACGTCATCTCCGGGGCCGACCTCGTTTCCGCGGCCCGGCCCCTTTAAGGGGCGGGGCCAGCCGCGGCTCCTTCAACGCTGTCCCTGGCCGGCAGGACGCCATAACGCCACGACCCGTGCCTTGCCGCCCGCTAGCAGAGAAGTCCCGAGTGACCTGCGGGGAACAGGTAGGGAGGCCCGATCACACGCGATCGCGATCGGGTCTCACAACAGCTAGGGCTGCTCATTCAAAACCCCGGACAAGTGGCTGAAATTGCGCAAATTGAATATGGACCTCATTTTAGGTAGTGACAGCTGCAAAAGATGTTTTCCTAGTGATCTTAAATTTCTCCCTGCCTCATACCATCTCAAGCTATTTTTCAAATCTGGTGGACCTTGTCCTCTCGGTATTTTGAAGGCCAATACCAGACATTTAAATTGACAACGTGCTTTTTACCTTTCCTTTTCTTGCCTATCTATCACCAGAAAAAGGAGAACCCAACCTCAGTAACTACTCAAATCCAAATCCTGGTGAAAAGTAAAGTACTCAGATCATCTGGAGACTTTCCACTTGCTCCCACGGTTCTCCTCAAGGGGTTCATAAGGGGCGTGCCTCTTGGGCTCATGACTTGGGCTGCATGCTGATGGCTGCTCAGCGGGGGTTGCAGATTGTATAGCAGGTCCAATCGTAATCTAATGATGCCAGTGGTGGGGCTTGGGTGCCTCCACCTCCCACCCAAAACAGGAGATCAAAACAGCAGATCATCACCTCATGGCAAATTGTAGGTCTTATACACAAATCCACATATTCATATTGCAAAAAATAAAAAAATTCTTTCAAAAACAAAAGCTGAAGAGAGGGACACTATCAAAAAAATTGTGCCAAAAATGTAATCCACTGTCTCTCGCCCGCAGTGGGCCTCAGGCAGTATCAGCGCTCACAGCATTTTTAATTTAATCATTTACCGTCACAGTCATCAGTTACTAACCTCAAAAAAAATACATATCTTTTTAACCAAAAAATTATCATTATAATCACATTATAGTAAGAAATACTTAAATCAAACGGCGGTCAGTCTTAACTCGAACAATGATCTGTCTCAAAGTCGTTCACCAGCACCATGCATTCTGTTGTTGTTCATTGTCCACCCGACATGGACCATGTTTCGGCACTTCTGCCTTCATCATGGGTTGAACTTCAAAAAACATTTTTGAATGGATGCCTATCATATAATGAATGAGAAAATCCTAAAATAAAAAATCACAATTAAAACACCTTTAAAAGAACTCGCACACCACTCACAATCACTGCAGACACTCAGTACCCCGACTAAACGTAACAACCGCATCAATGTAACAGCCCATTCAAAGGAGCCCAAAACCACTTCATAAGAACATAAGAGCACAAGAACTTGACATGCTGGGTCAGACCAAGGGTCCATCAGGCCCAGCATCCTGTTTCCAACAGAGACCAAACCGG
Source organism: Rhinatrema bivittatum (assembly GCF_901001135.1). Classification (NCBI taxonomy): domain Eukaryota; kingdom Metazoa; phylum Chordata; class Amphibia; order Gymnophiona; family Rhinatrematidae; genus Rhinatrema; species Rhinatrema bivittatum. The sequence continues at coordinate 449,221,644 of NC_042615.1, read as the reverse complement.
GCCACAAGAACCTGGCAATTACCCAAACACTAAGAAGATCCCATGCTACTGATGCAATTAATAGCAGTGGCAATTAATAGCAATTAATGGATTTCTCCTCCAAGAACTTATCCAAACCTTTTTTGAACCCAGCTACACTAACTGCACTAACCACATCTCTCTATTTAAATGGTCAAACTGAATGACGTCACAAATGGATGTGTCACTAATACAAAAAGTAAAAATGTCAATCACACATAATTTCACAGAAGGTCTAAAAAAACAGACCGGCCTATTTCCTTGTTCAGACTTTTTGGCGCAATGGTATCAAAAAAGTAAATCCACCTTTGTTCATGCTGAGGAATGCTTGGGCTGTTCAGTGACTGAAAATATAAGATCATTAAAGCTATGTCCCTTTAACAAGCAGTGTTGGACTATAGGTGCCTCTACACGTAACCTTGTAATCGCACTGCGATGTTCAATTAATCGTGTGTGCAAAATCCGTTTAGTTTTTCCCTATATATATAACAATGGGCAAGGGCACCAAACGCCATACACTACCCCAGTAGACGAACAATCAAAGTACCAAGCTGAAATGTACCCTTTTTTAAAAAAGGAAACCTATCTCCTGAAAAAGATTGTGTACATACCGAACACCTATTATATGGGTAGTGCCCAACTCAAGTTGCAGAAGCCCTGGAAAAACCAACGCACTGGTCATCAAAATTAGAGTGGACCAACACATCTCTAATATTTCTGCCACGTCTTAATACAAATAAAGGACTCCTACAAAAAATTTCATGTAAACCCAAAACATACCAATGCTTTTTAACTTTCAGTATGTTCACAATATCTGCTTTTAGTTTTGACCACTTTCGCTAGATTTCCCATCCAGCTAACAACTTCTTGAGATACTCCCCAATTTTATCAAACTTAGGGGGTCATTTTCTTTACATGCATGCTATGAAAATCCAGGGTCGGCACGTGCAAGGAGATGCACACTTGTGCACCTTGCGAGCGCTGAGCCCTAGGGGAGCCCCGATGGCTTTTCCTGTTCCCTCTGAGGCCGTTCTGAAATCGGAGCGGCCTCGGAGGGAACTTTCCTTCTGCCCCCCTCCCCACCTTCACCTCCCTTCCCCTACCTAACTCACCCCCCAGCCCTAACTAAATCCAACCTAACCTTTGTTCCATAAGTTGCGCGCGCCGGCCAAGTGCCAGCGAGAAATCCCCCAACACGGCCGCTGTGCCAGAGGCCTCGGACCCGTCCCCACCCCTTTCACAAAGCCCCGGGACATACGCGCATCCCGGGGCTTGTGTGCATCCCCGGGCCTATGTAAAATAGGCTCTGCATGCGTAGGGCTTTTAAAATCTGCCCCATTACGATCACTATTGCCAAGGAGCCCCACCACCGTTACCTCTATCACCAAATCCTATGCTCCACTGAGAATTAGATCTAAAATTGCTTCCTCTCTTGTTGGTTCCTGAACCAATTGCTCCAAAAAGCTGTCATTTATTCCATCCAGGAACTTTATCTCTCTACATGTCCCGATGATACATTTAACCAGTTAATATTGGGGTAATTGAAATCTACACAAAACGCTGGTGCAGGATCAATATTCAATCACCAATCAGTGGTAAACTTTAATAATTTCCAGAAAAACAGAATACGAAGATTCATACGGCAACTCCATGAATTCAAAATCAATGTGTAATAAATGGTCCCCCGACACGGACCCGTGTTTCGCCAGGCTGCGTCGGGGGGGACCAAAGGTACAGTCAAATCTAAAAAGATAAACAGAGTATATTATTAGAATGGTGAACAAGGAAGGCTACATAATACAATCGTAACAGAGATTTACATACCTTAAATTGAGTACCTGGAGCGTGCAGGCTCGCACAGGTGACAGCTATTTAAACGTGCAAAAAGGGCGCGAACGCGGCAACTCACGCGAGAGCTGTCAAATTAGCAAAGATGGGCGGATCCGTCCCGGCCCCATGACAAGCTAATAGAACAGATTCCATTCAATCTCTCTATTCAGGCCTTGGGGGACCACAGTATTAAGGGTGAAAATCCACTTCTGCTCACGACGCCCCAGGAGCATAGAGAAATCACCACCCCGGACAGGGCGGGGAACCACTTCAATGACCGTAAAGCTAAAGTCAGAGATAGAATGGCCACAGTCAGACCAATGAGAAACCAAAGGTTCATCTACTCTATGCAGGCGGATATTAGAACAATGTTCAATCATGCGTGTCTTTAACATGCGTGTTGTTTTGCCTACATAGAGTAGAGGACACGGGCATCTCACTACATAAACCACACCTTTAGTGAGACAGTCAGAAGAAGAACGTAGTTTGAAAACTACGTTCTTTGTGCCATAAGATTGAAGCAATTAATGGCTACTGATGATTACACGTTCAGCTACTCTGAAGCGGCAGTTAACGCGGTTCTCACTACGAGTTTATTCTTTGAAGACGCTGCTTCGGATTCCGTTTCCCCTGCCTCCTGGACGGAACTTATAAACGCGCAGAAGCGCCTGACTAGAGCGGAACTTCACTCCTCTACTCTTATCGAGTACTGCCGTACTCGGAGGATCCCTCGGGGGCTACGAATGCAAAAAGCACCACGCCTTCATACGGATAATTCCAGTTTTCTAGCATGCTGGAATAAGATTTTGAATAAGTGCTCCCTGGACCTTATGGTTCTTATTATTGAAACTAATAAGGAGCTGATTGAGCAGCTCAAAGAAGAAGTATCACAAAAATTGGACAGTATTAAACTTTCAACAGCAGTAGAAACATTTGATCAGCAATTACAGGAGTTTCAAGAGAACCTGTCTAAATTTCGTACCGACCTTAAGGCGGTTAAATTCAGTAAATTCCAACGAGACGCCACGGACTACCACACGGGATACGTCTATAAATGGATGAATCAGAAGCCCTCAAAGAAGGTGACATTCGCCGAGGATACTTCCTCTGGGGATTCCTCTGCGGAAGAATCAAGGTCTCAACCACATCGGGGACCTTCCCGTCGCAACCGGGGCCCGCAAGCCCACGAAAATATTTCAGCTCCTCCACCTCAGGATCACGGTCCTACTGCTCCCCTGGACACAGCCTCTTCTGGACAGTTTGTATCTTCACGGTATTCATCTATTGCCGCGTCTTTTTTAGACTCGGGCCACAACCAACGGAACACTCGCAGTACGCGTCCGAGGGGCGCCCCGGTCCCGCAACGAGTACAGAGACAGACGCGAGCAACGCAACCGCAAGTGGATCCGTGGCAATAAATCCTTCGCTTACTAGGAGTCTTACAGACAGCAACCATGAAACTGTCTTTAATTTATCTTCCCGCACTCTTTCTGAGACTGAACTCCAGCTTTTACGTAGGGGGTTATCATTTGTTCCCACGGTCAAGGGAGATGTATTTGATGTTTTCACACACCTTCACCGGTTTTTTAGAACACTTCGATTGAAATTGTTCTTTAAAGATTCTCTACCTTCTGTTGATATGTCTGTGGTCCGTCCTAAGTCGCGGTGGATTCCTCCTGGCCCCATTGATGTATCCCTGGGGGCGTTTGAACGACTAGTGTGTAAGGATGTAGTGGAAATCTTTTCTCGGAAGAAGTTTGTACGATTCAATCTATCTAGAGTGGAATCATTAGCATTATGTGGGTTAGCGAGGGACTCATCTATCACCATAAAACCGGCTGATAAGGGGGGAGGTATTGTTGTTCAGGACCGTTCAGCATATAATCATGAAGTACTTCGACAACTACACGATCGGGAATTTTATACACCCTTATCCAATGATCCCACGGCTCAGTTGCAGGATCTGATTGGACAAGTGGTTCAGGAGGCAGCCGATAGGCACATGATTACTACAAAAGAAGTCAAATTTCTTACTACACCATATCCCATTATGCCTCAATTCTATACTTTACCAAAGATCCATAAGACCCTTGACCACCCTCCCGGCCGGCCCATCGTTGCAGGCATTGGCTCGCTTCTTGAACCGCTCTCGCAGTTTGTTGACCTTTTCCTTAAACCATTTGTTCCACTAATTCAATCATACATACGGGACTCGATGCATTTGATTACTATTCTATCTGAGCTGGTCCCACCTACAGAACCTTTTTTCTTGATCACCTTAGACGTGGTATCCCTGTATTCCAACATTCCGCAACGGGAGGCTCTTCAAGTGGTCTTTGACACCTTGGAAAAACGGCCACGTCCTCATCGCATTTCCACTCAGTTTTTAGTTGAGCTATCTGAATTGGCCCTCACAAAAAACTTCTTTCAGTTTCAGGACACATTTTTTCAACAGATAAAAGGGACAGCCATGGGGGCCACCATGGCCCCCAGTTTGGCTTGTCTCTATATGGACCAGTTTGAATGTCAGCACATCTATCCCTCACAGTGGTTTTCTTTTATTTTCATGTGGCGCCGATATATAGACGATGTCCTACTCATCTGGAGGGGCACTGATGTTCAGTTCTTTGGTTTCCTTGATTGGTTAAATTCTTTAAGTCCACACATCCAGTTTAATTTTAACATACACCCGAGCTCTATAGCGTTTCTGGACATTATGATTACTGTAGAAGCACATGGTTTTATGACTACATTATATCGCAAGGATACTGACCGTAACACACTTTTACAATATCAGAGCTGTCACCCCCGTCCCTTGCGTGATAATATCCCGACGGGACAGTTTTTACGGCTTCGCCGTGTGTGTTCCACTCGGTCTGAATATATGATACAAGCCCACACCATGTTTAGCCGGTTTTTGGAACGGGGCTACCCGCATAGGGTGATCAAGAGGGCCTATAAACGGGCTCTATATGCTGATCGCGATTGGCTATTCAGCTCGGGGGCCAGCTCTCAAGAGGAGACTAATAATTGTATACGTCCTTTCTCCATTATGGGGAATGTGATTGCATCCATGATTAGACGTCATTGGGCTGCTTTAGCACTCACAGATCTTCTGCACAGCCCCCTCCGCTTCACCTATAAGCGTGGTAGAAACTTAAGGGACAAACTAGTACATTCTGCCTCACTTCCCGGTTTGCCTGAAAGTCTGGGGTTACATGGCCCATGTGGACATTGCACTATGTGCAGCCATACTGAGCAAATGACTGTATTTACACACCCTATTACTGAGCGAGTTTTCAAACTACGTTCTTCTTCTGACTGTCTCACTAAAGGTGTGGTTTATGTAGTGAGATGCCCGTGTCCTCTACTCTATGTAGGCAAAACAACACGCATGTTAAAGACACGCATGATTGAACATTGTTCTAATATCCGCCTGCATAGAGTAGATGAACCTTTGGTTTCTCATTGGTCTGACTGTGGCCATTCTATCTCTGACTTTAGCTTTACGGTCATTGAAGTGGTTCCCCGCCCTGTCCGGGGTGGTGATTTCTCTATGCTCCTGGGGCGTCGTGAGCAGAAGTGGATTTTCACCCTTAATACTGTGGTCCCCCAAGGCCTGAATAGAGAGATTGAATGGAATCTGTTCTATTAGCTTGTCATGGGGCCGGGACGGATCCGCCCATCTTTGCTAATTTGACAGCTCTCGCGTGAGTTGCCGCGTTCGCGCCCTTTTTGCACGTTTAAATAGCTGTCACCTGTGCGAGCCTGCGCGCTCCAGGTACTCAATTTAAGGTATGTAAATCTCTGTTACGATTGTATTATGTAGCCTTCCTTGTTCACCATTCTAATAATATACTCTGTTTATCTTTTAGATTTGACTGTACCTTTGGTCCCCCCCGACGCAGCCTGGCGAAACACGGGTCCGTGTCGGGGGACCATTTATTACACATTGATTTTGAATTCATGGAGTTGCCGTATGAATCTTCGTATTCTGTTTTTCTGGAAATTATTAAAGTTTACCACTGATTGGTGATTGAATATTGATCCTGCACCAGCGTTTTGTGTATCTCACTTACGTGCATGGTTTTGCTTCCCCTTTGTACTTTGGTAATTGAAATCTCCCATTATTACCGCACTACCAATTTGGTTAGCTTCCCTAATTTCTCTTAGCATTTCACTGTCCATCTCATCTTGACCAGGTGGAAGGTAGTATACTCCTATCACTATAGTCTTCCCCAACACACAAGGGATTTCTACCTATGAAGATTTGATTGTGCATTTAGTCTCATGCAGGATATTTATCCTCTTGGATTCTATGCCATCCCGGACATAAAGCACCACACCGCCTCTCGGGTGCTCCTTTCTGTCATCAGCATGGCCATGTGAGTCATGAATTCCAACAATTCCAATAACAGTTAAATGAACTTTCTGCAGGCAATGGGCAGCCTTCAAAGAGACAAAAAGGCTTGCCCATCTCTTGCTCCCTTCAAGTGCATAACCCCACTCACAAAGCAGGTCATACTTTAGACCTAATTTTTACTAATAACTTCTTCTCCAATACCACCATTTCCCATAGCCCAGTTCCATGGTCTGACCACCATCTTCTACTATGCAAGACTCAAATAAACTCCAACAATCCAACCTACTCAAAGGATACACAAAATTTCTTCAAATACCGACCTCCTTTTCAATCTGATCTTCTCCTGCAAGAACTGGGTTCTCAGCTTTCTAATCTCGACCTCTCTAACATAAATAACGCCATCCAATCCTGGTTTCAAATTACTGAAGAAACCGCTAACAACATTAACCCAGAGAAAATCAAACGTCTAAGGAACAAAAGAGAACAACAAAACCCCTGGTTTAACACCACTCTTAAAAATATGAAAACGGCTCTCAGGAAAATCGAAAAAGAGTGGCAAAAAAACAAACAGCCACTATTTCAGCAGAAATACCGCACACACCTAGCTGCCTACAAAAAAGCCATCCTGAACACGAAACGTGATTACTACAGTAAAAAAATAAATAACTCAGCCAACAAATCTAAATCATTGTTCAACATAGTAAACAACCTCATTGCCGAAAACAACAATCACAATACCACCACAACAAAAAATTTAAGCCAAGACTTAGCTATCTTCTTCAAGAACAAAATCTCAAAAATTACTGACACCTTCAACACCCCATCAATCATAGAAAAGCATCCTTCATTAAACTTAAGTCCTTGGCTTGAATTCAATCCCATCTCCAACTTGGAAACTGAGAAAATGCTGAAAAAAATAAACCCTGCACGTCATGATATGGACACCATCCCAACCCGAGCTCTAAAGGAAATCGCTCATCCCATAGCCCCAACTATAGCAGCAATCATCAACAAATCTCTTATTGAGGGTGAGCTTCCTACCAAACTAAAAATCGCTACTATCACACCACTACTTAAGAAAAAAAACCTCAACCCAGAAGATTTAAACAACTACCGCCCAATTTCAAACCTTCCCCTCTTTGCCAAATTGACAGAAAAGGCGGTTCTGAAACAACTAAACGAACACCTTGATGACCATAATATTCTATTTCCCACACAACACAGCTTTAGAAAAAACCTCAGTACAGAAACCCTTCTACTCAATCTTTCTGACACATTATTAAGAGGCCTCGATAACAAACTAGATCACCTTCTGATCCTCCTCGATTTGTCAGCAGCCTTTGACACAGTGGACCACAAAAGGCTTATTTTTAGTCTGGAATCCATTGGTCTTGCTGGAAAAACCCTTAACTGGTTTCCTCTTTCCTTAAAAACAGATTTTTCAAAGTTTCCTACAACAGCTTTTCATCTGAGGCCATCCCTCTGGATACGGGAGTTCCTCAAGGGTCAGCTTTATCACCCATTCTCTTTAATATCTACCTTCTTCCTTTATGCCATCTCTTAACTAGCCTTAACATCATTTTCTACATGTATGCTGATGACATACAACTTCTCATTCCCATTACTTCGTCTTTAGAAGATTCAATGTCAAAAGCAGCCTCACACCTTGAAGCAATACGAAAACTACTAAACAACCTAAAATTATGCTTAAATATGAGCAAAACAGAATGTATACTAATCACAAGGAAAAACTCTGGTATAACATACACTCCTCCCTTCCAATTTGACAACATTCAAATTCAACTCAAAGACAATGTTAAAGATCTGGGATTCTGGCTAGATAATGAGCTAAATCTTAAAAAACACATCGCAGCAAAAACAAAAGAAGGCTTCTTCAAAATTCAAATACTCAAACACCTTAAACCGCTGCTTCATCACCGGGATTTCAGAACCGTTCTTCAAACCCTCATCTTCTCCAGTATTGACTACTGCAACTCCCTTCTAATTGGCCTTCCCAATGCAACCTTAAGACCACTACAGTTACTCCAAAATGCGGCTGCCAGAGTCCTGACTGGTAAAAGAAAATCCGACCATATATCCCCAGTACTCCACAACCTACAGTGGCTCCCTGTTAAAAAAAGAATAGAGTACAAAGTCATCACAATTCTACATAAGACAATTCACAAAGCAGACTTCACTGCCCTGGACAATATTATACATCTGCATAAACCATCACGTACAACAAGATCTACATATAAAATTCAGCTGGATGTCCCTTCATTACCACAAGCCAAACTTTCCTCCACCAGAAATAGAGCCATTTCTATAGTCGGCCCAAAATTATGGAACTCTTTACCTCTACACCTCAATTCACAAGAAAATCTTAAATCCTTTAAAAAGGAACTTAAAGAATGGCTACTCTCACAGTCTTACAATGACTGTTCACCCAATGATAACAGAGCATAAATCCTTTTTCATATCCACCTCTCGCCCCCTTTTTATTCCAACAATCCTTCTGACTCTCGCCCGACTTGCAGAAACCTTCTTTCTCTTTAACGGCTTCAACCGTCAACTTCAAGAACTGCATACATTCTTATCTATTGTTCAATGTACTTATTAACTTTTACTAAGTTAATACTCTGTTTCTATCTGTTTTAATGTTATGAATTTAAATGTAACTGGTTCGTTGTAATGTAAACCGGAGTGAAGGCATTGTCAGCTGTACCTCGGTATATAAACAAATGCTAAATAAATAAATAAAAATTATATGAAAAATTGGTGGGTAGAAGACCCAGAGTACACATCTGTATTAATAACATTGAAATAAGAGCTGTACTTGACACTGTCTGAGGTGTTACTCTCTTCTTTGCAAGAAATAACATTATACTATATTTTATGATGCTTTAAAGCATCCCCACAGTAATGGTGTGGAGGCGATATGCTGGTATAAGGATAAAAAAGAAAGTGATGTATGGAGAAAAAAATATTGATGCATGTAAGTCGTGTCTCCTTACAGGGTGGTCAGGTACCGAAACCATTAGCATAGGAAGTGTGGCATGTGGGATATTTAAATGCTCTGTTAGAAATAAGGAGTGTTATTTAGTTGATCGTATCCTGCAGAATAATTTAGAGTTTTATTAATAACTGAGTCATGGAATAATACACATGACTTAATATTCTTAAATCAACTTTGCCCAGCGGGCTACACTTATGTAGACCATTCTTTCCCAGTAAGGCAAGGGGTAGGGGGCTTTAATGATATATAGAAAAACAATAAAAATACAGAGGATTGATTATACATTCTTGATGCCAGTAGAGGCTTTGGTTGTAAAGTGTTCCACCTGGGTAAATCTGTTTATTGTGTTCTCTTCCTTGAGGAAGTATATCCTATATAATTCAATTGGTGGAACAATTGGAAAGACTGCATTTGCAGCATGAAAACATGATTATTGGAGATTTCAGCATCCAATGGACAATTTAAATTCCAAACTGACACAATAATTATTTGTCTTAATATCGGTATTGGGATATGTTAAGAGAATTATCTCCCCCACACACAAAGAATGACCTGTTTTAAATTCTCATTTTCATCTTGAGAAGTGGCAAGGAAGTTTTTCTTATTTTACAGTTTTAGAAATATTATGATCTGACCATTCTTTTATTAAATTTCAAGTGCAAGATAAGATAGAGAAGTATTCTAGACTGAATAATAGAAAGATGGTTAGACAGAAGTGTGAACCTGATGATTTTATGAAGGAATGGGATATTGAATATTTTAAAAGACTTCTTGCTGGTGTGTCAGTGGATAATATATATAAAAATGGGAAAGCTTGCTTAGCACATCATACAATAAAGTTGCCCCATGAAAGGATATTAATTCATGATGTGACTGTAGGAGAGTGAAGTGGCACTCTCAAGAATTATTAAAAGAAAGACGCTCTTTGAGGACAGAAAGAAAATGACGAAAACAAAGGTCAATAGAAACTAGAGAGCAATATGGATTGCATATAAAATCTTATACGATTCATTGCCATGAAGGAAAACGAGTCCTAATAACAAATAAAATTGAGGGTTTTCAATCTTCCATTAAATACTTTTGCAATTGTTAGGATGTTAACTAAGAGGCTGGATCACAATGTTGAATTTTTTCTATATCATGAAAATTTGCTGACTTTTTCTCAGAAAAAATAAAAATGATTTACGGTCAATTTTGTTTAAATGTTTGCCCCCAGTAGAGATGGAAAAAAAGGGGATAAAAGTTGTGAATAATAAAGAATATCTTTGCTCGAATTAACCCATATAATTGGCAAATTCAAGTCTACCTATAGTGTGCTCTTGCGGATTGTGAATGTAATTTTGTCAGAAGGCAGTATGCCAGCAATGCTTAAAGGTGCAACAGTGCCTCCTATTCAGAAAGATTCAGATATTTCAATAGTTGATGTCTGCAAGTTTTGCCCAATATCAAACTTACCTACGCTGATAAATGTGTCCAATCACAATTGGAAGATTTCCTGGAAGAGCAGCATATTTTACATAAACAACAATTCGGGTTTCATAAAAGCCATGGGACATTGTTACTGTCCTTGATGGATAACTTGTATCATGAGCTTAATGCTAGAGGATCAGGTATCCTAGTCCAGCTAGCTGTGTCATCAGCTTTTGACACTGTCAACCATGCACAATTATTGTATAGGCAATGTCAAATGGATGTGGGAGGATCTGTCCTGTCTTGGTTCAGATCTTTTCTGGACAAGAGACAACAAAGTGCTCAACTTGGAGATAATTAGATTTGGATAGTAGTACCTACTTGGGTACCTCAAGGGACTGCTTTATCATTGACTTTACTTTACATATACTTGCAGCCTTTATGTAGCATTCTCTACAAGTTAAGAATAAGGTTATTTGTTATTTGTTATTTGGTTAAATATTATTATTACTTTCTATGTTCCTTGTAATAATGTTCAATGGTTGATTGTTATTGTTTCAATGTTCTATGTAAAAAAAACCCCGGTCTAACCTCCCAGACCAGGGCAACCTTCTCGTTACTTGTAAACCGGATTGATTTGTATTGCATACAGGAATTCCGGTATATAAAATATAAGTAGGGGGCATTATATTTTCTGATTGCTGATTTGTAATTTTACATCCCTTTTGTGAAGGGAGTCTTTCTGGAATTCCTTTGTTAGGCAATAAATGAATGCTGTCAACACATGGATGAGAGATCACTTTTTAGCATTGAATAATGTTGTTTCTATGGCTAGGAAAGGGCCAGCCCTAGGTAGTCAGGTACAAATCATTCATGAGGCTAGGAATTGGGGGTTTGATAGATTCTAAGTTGTCTTTTAAACCACAAATTGGGCGGGTGGTAAACATAGGATTTTATAAACATAAAACATTACTATCATTAAAATATTTATTAACCATCGATCTGTTTAGCTCTGTATTACAATCCATAGTCTTTGGAGAAATGGATTATTGCAATAGTTTGTATATCAGTTTGCCCAATAGTTATATTAGAACGCTATAGTTGTTACAGCACACAGCAGCTAGGACTTTGACTGGTTCGGAGAGGGTTGATCATATATCACCGGTTTTGTTTAATCTTCATTGGCTTCCCATGAAATGGAGAGAACAATTTAAAATGAGGATAATTCTTTTAAACTATTGCATAATAATCTTCTATGTTTGTTAGTTGAATTATTAAGAAATATTCCCCAAATCATGTACTTTGTTCATCCACATCCAAGTTATTAGCAATTCTGCCTATACAGTTGTAGGTTGCAAACTATGTGGTACTACTATCCAAATCTAATTAAAGTCTTTAGAAAGAAGACTTTAATATCTTTGTTTTCAGGAAACTTTTATTTAATCATGTTTTTATATATTTGGTGTTTATTTTTTTTAGTGTCTTATAGATTTTATGCAATTATTGTATTATAATATTTTGTAATATATTCTTGGTGAATGTGTTTTGTACTCTGCATTGAACATTAATGCATATTTGCAGAATACAAGAAAACTTAAATAAATCAATAAATATTTTGGACGATGTGGAATTATAATTGATTAAAGTCACTGTTTTGATATCGAGTGTTTGGATTCTCGGGGGCAACAGTGATGGTATCTCCTACGGGGAGGAGCCCCGTAGGGAACTGAAGCACCGGGCTAGACTCAAATGCACAAACACAGAGGATATATCTTCTAATATACAGCTAGTGAGGTCCACCAGAGGTGGCAGTAGAGAGCAGATTAGGTAGCAACAGTCTGTAATCCTTGGAGTAGGAGACCTGTCCCACAATGGTGGTGTAAGGCCCCGATGCTGATGTCCAGTAAGGCACTGTAGGAGAGACAGACTGGCAGATGTTATAATACACTCCCTGGTAGCTGAGTAGATAGAGTTCCCAATGAGCAGTAGAGAGAGGATAGGTATTAACAGTCTGTAATCCTCGGCAGAGTAGACCCGTTCCACACTGGTGGTGTAGGGCGCGATGCCGATGAGCAGCGAGGAGCTGTAGATGGACAGAGTGGGAGAAGTTGTACTCACTCTCTGTAGCTGATAGGTAGTGTTCCAGCAGGTTGAAGAATTGGTAGCAGGCACCAGGATAGACACACAGGCCCTCGAGGAGCGAGTACCTGTATTTAGGATAGGCACCTGGAAATAAGCAAAGGGCCCCCGAAGAGCGGGTACCCAGATTAGTAGAACCCCGGAGGGTGAAGGTGGCTTCCAGCAGAGTAGAAGTGGCAGAGCAGCTTCAGACTGGAGCGAATCCAATCTGTTGCTAACTCGGCGAGAGTCAGCAAATGAGCAACCTTTTGAATATGGAAGCATGGACGTCACTCAAGGGGGACGCCCCCGAAGTTCGCGCCAACACTGCTACAAGATGTGAGGCATGCACGCATGCCCTAGGAGGCATCAGGTCAACATGGCGGGACGCCACGCCAGAGCCGCTCCTGGGAAGCCAGATGGTGCGGCAAGGAGACGCTACGGATGCCATTCTTCCAAGGCTGGTGGAGAAGGCTGAAATAGAGGTGAGGTATGTCGGGCAAAGCCATCTGAGACCAGACGCAACAGTCACTAATAGAGAAATGAGTGAACTTAGTGTCACTGTAGGTTTAATTCCACAACTGGAATTAAACCGTTGAGGTAGATTGAGGGAATGGTTAATAAAATGGAAAATGTCATAATGCCGCTGTATTGCTCCATGGTGAGACTGCACCTTGAATACTGTGAACAGTTCTGGTTACCGCATCTCAAAAAAGATATAGTTGTGATGGAGAAGGTACAGAGAAGGGCAACCAAAATGATAAAAGTGATGGAACAACTCCCCTATGAGGAAAGACTGAAGAGGTTAGGGCTGTTCAGCTTGGAGAAGAGACGGCTGAGGGGGGATATGATAGAGGTCTTTAAGATCATGAGAGGTCTTGAACGAGTAGATGTGAATCGGTTATTTACACTTTCAAATAATAGAAGGATTAGGGGGCATTCCCTGAAGTTAGCAAGTAGCACATTTAAGACTAATTGGAGAAAATTATTTTTCACAGCGCACAATTAAGCTCTGTAATTTGTTGCCAGAGGATGTGGTTAGTGCAGTTAGTGTAGCTGGGTTCAAAAAAGGTTTGGATAAGTTCTTGGAGGAGGTCCATTAACTGCTATGAATTAAGTTTACTTAGGGAATAGCAACTGCTATTAATTGCATCAGTAGCATAGGATCTTCTTAGTGTTTGGGTAATTGCCAGGTTCTTATGGCCTGGTTTGGCCTCTGTTGGAAACAGGATGCTGGGCTTGATGGACCCTTGGTCTGACCCAGCATGGCAATCTCTTATTTTCTTATGCTGGAACGGCAAAAACATCAAAGCAGCATACTTTGTGAATAATTAATAGTTCTTTGCCTCAAATCATCATTGGAATGAATATACTAGAAAATTAATGTGTTGAACAGTTTTAAAGTGTGATTAAAGTAGATCCGAAAAGAAACAATGACTAACTCTTCTTTATTAAAGCCCAGATTTTAAAAGGGCTACGCGCATAAACCCCAGTATGAATGTACATAAGTGCTGGCTAAGGGAAAAGGGGCGGCCCGGGGGGGCATGGTCTGGGCGGGGAGCGACAGGGTGGGTTGGGACAGCACCATTAGCCGCTATTCCGGGAAGCTTGTGCCGGTAGCCAGCCGGCAAGCACAGATTACTTCTACTCCACTGGAGCAGTAAGTATTAAAATAATAAAATAATGGATATTTAGGGTAGGTTTAGGGGGCAGGGAGGAGAAGGGAAGAGGGAGGAAGGATAGAGCTAGGTGTCGGAAAGTTCCTTCCCAGTCCGCTCCTTAATTGGAGCGGACTGGGAGGGAACTGGGGGAGGCCCGATTGTGTTGCCGTAAAATTCCCCCCACTGCGCACATGAATTGCGGTCTGCCTGTACATCCGCCTACGGTTTTAAAATTTGGCGTGTGTGTGCGCACATCCATCAGATTTTATAATATGCGCACGCTGGCTCCTTTTAAAATTGACCCCTAAGTGAGACATTTGTAGCAGAGGTGGACAGAATATATTTAGAAAATTCAGGTAGCAGATATAGATACTTAGCCAATAGTCATTGAGCCATTCCATCAGATGATATTGTGGGCAAAAATTCTAAAGAGGGGAGGTGCCACTTATTCTGTTATTTTGGAGACTTTGAAAAAGAGACTTCCAGATATATTGCTTGGCATTTGATGTCATCAGTCGCGAGATCAGGTTCCTGTTCAGTTTCTCAATCCACATCTTTGGCAACATGGAGGAGTTACTTGAGAATATGGCACAGGAAGTAGCTGCTATGGAGGAGAAGGATTCATCAACCAAAAATAGTTCCTGGATAGATAGCCTTCAGGTATATTACAGCTGGTACACTGAGGCTAAGACTGAGCAGTTATGATAACTATTGTGGTGGGGATTTCAAAATCAATTTTTGCAACATCCCAAACAATGTGGAAAAGCTTCTGGAGTTAAAATTGAATTAGTATGATCCATCCATTAATTAAAAAAACAGTTCTGGACAATTCCACCAAAACAGTATCAACCAGTAAGCCAAATGATAAAACTAGATAGAGGACGCCAGGGTTATCAGGGAGAGCTACAGTCTCTATTTCACCCTGATAATGCTAGCCAAAAAGAAAATTGGTCTAATTAGATTGTGTAGACTATCAAGAACTTAATGCAGTAACTCATTGGTATGCCTACCCACTGTCATGGGTGGGAGGAGTTCTACCAATAAGATATCAGCTTGGCTCAGTGTTCTTGACTTAGCAAATGATTACTATCAGTTACTTATGGCTATTGAAGACATGTAAAGTCCATATGTCCACTCCAATATATTTATAGGAATTCCAGCTATGCCTTTTGGATTATCTCATGCACTTGCAAGTTTCAAAGATTAATGCAGAGCTCTCTTAGGGGTGGATTTTCAAAGGGTTATGCGCATATATTATGCACGTAACCCTGAAAACCTGCTCCTATGTGCGCTGAGCCTATTTTGCATTGTGCATTGTGCATTGTGAGGACCATGTGCCATCTGATTGCTTTTACTGATTATTAAAGAAAAACTGTAACACTATATGCCACTGTGGTATAACCAATCCAACATTTATGGCAGGGAATTATCATCAAAATAATTAGAGATTTATTTTAAAAGCCCAGTGCGTGCCAAAATTGGGAGATGTGTGCATATATAGGACACGTGCATGCCCAGCAGATTATAAAAGCCGCCTACATGCACGCGCATCTCCTCATGCGTGAATATCTCACTTCGATTAAAAAAAGGGATGTGATGTGGGCGTGGTTTGGACAGGGACATTCTGGGGCGGTGCCGAGAGATGTGTGCACAAATACATGCTTGGGCGTGCACCCAGGTCCAGAGCTGCATAACTTTACTTCTTCTATGGAGGGAGGTGTAAGTTAAAAAAATAAAATAAAACCGGTCATCCCTGAGAGGTTTAGTTTCTAGGGTTAATTGGGGGAGGGGGGGGTGCAGACTATTTAACTAGGGGGGTTTGAAGGACCTAGCTCTGCACTGAATGAACTGGTGGGTGAAACTGGTCATGGTGTGGACGGGCGCAGGTTATAAAATTCCCCGACTTGTGCAGCTTATATCCAGATGTGAGTGGCTGTACGCGCCCAGTTGCAAAATAGTGTGCACACATACTTGCGCCCAGGCTATTTTGTAACATATACCTGTATCTATGCGCATGTTCTGAAATAGCCATGGCCCAGGGTTTGCGCCAACGCACACGAGTCAATATGCACCCTCGTGCCCCTTTGAACGTTACCATCTAAGGGCATGCACTGGACAGATGAATGCAAATGTGTTCTTAATTTCCTCAAAGTAAAATCAACAGCTCCATGATTAGTACAATTCTGGTATTTTTCATAAACATGTTGATTGGTTTTCTTTTGAAACAATGAGTCATTTAACAAAATACAACATCACTAACTAAAAACCAAAGGCAGAAAGTCAGAACTTACAAAAAAGAAACACCCTGACCCAGGTTTCTATCCCACTTTTTCACCCCTATTTCCCTCTCCCCTCCCCACTTTAGTAAGGTAGAAACTTACTCTTTAACTCTCAATTTTCCTTTTATTCCTGTCCCTTCTATATACTCTTCTGGATCGAACCCACTCGGTCAAGCTCTTGTAACTTTTTATAAGTAATTAGAATTAGAAATTGGAATTAGAGTTATAGGTTCAACAACTAGGTTAAATATGACAACTTATACTCATCACACAAAGTTATGTATTGGGTCGCGGATGTCACTTCAGTGTCTTTCTACAAATTCTATTAGTCACGCTCCTATACAGTTATAGACTAAGAACTGAATTCTGCTTTTGTGAAATTATTGCTGTTAGGAAAGATTCCCAAACCTGAAACATGCTGCCATATACAAGGATATGCTACAAACCCAGCCGGCCAAAACCTCACTTAGGAAACGCGCCCTTTCCACAGTTGGTCCCTCACTTTGGAACTCGCTCCCTCCGGACCTCCGCCAAGAACCCTGCCTTTTGGTATTCAGAAAGAAGCTAAAGACTTGGCTATTTAGCCAAGCGTTCCCTGAGAGCTAAGAGCTGTTGAATCGAGCTTTACAGACGCTGGTCCACCAATCCCACTGTAAATATGTTTTGAATTTGTATATGTTTTGTATTGTACTTTTTTGCTAATCATGTTTTGAATTGCATTCCACTGGTTCTCTGTAAGTTTTCAGTTTCAACCTTGTTCCAATGTATCTGCCCCTGAAGCGACAGTTCAGTTCTCTGTAAACCGGCGCGATATGTGTTCTATACAGGAACATCGGTATATAAACATGATAAATAAATAAATATCTTTTTCCTGAGATATTCTTTGCTGTTAGATATTCAAATGTAAGGAGTTTGGTCATATGTGATTTCCTTTGTGAGAAAGTTGGACATTCTTTCCCAACACATGTATATAAAATGTTTGTTTATTTTATTTTTTTTTTGCTATCAACATATTTTTATCCAAAAAGAAACTTTGGTGTGGTTTTAATGAAAATGGGAGATCCCAATATTTACCAAAAAGCCAAATGTTTGGGTCGAGTGGTAAAGACTCACTTGTATATCTCTCCAAAATGTCTGGATTTTGTGGCAACCCCAGAAACCATGATTGTAATTGCCCCTTTCTGTATTATACTTAAGCAAGTTGCAGATTCACATAATTTTGCATGGAATGCTCTTGTGATATATATACTTGGTTTAAAAATGTTTATTGTGTCTCTCTTAATATCACATTTTTAGTAAATTTATTAGTATTTTGAAAGCATTTCCCCAGCTTTGACATCATCAGTTAAAAATGTGGCCATCTACTCTTCATATCAAAGATGTCTATCAAATCTCCATCATTATTTAATTAGCTGCGCTGTAATGCCCTGTTAAACTTAGCACATGAATTCTCTATTTTTACTGACAATCAGAATTTCCTCCAGAGTTCTGTGCTTCCGTATGTCTGGGTTGATTTTGATACTCTCATAGTGGTAGATTTTAAAAGGTGTGTGCATGTTATAAAATTGGGGGACGGTGCGCACAAGGGGGTGCACAATTGTGCACCTTGGGGCAGATTTTAAAAGCCCTACGCGCGTAAATCCAGCTGGATTTATGCGCGCAGGGGGGTTATGCGCACCAAGCCTATTTTGCATAGGCCCAGCGATGCGTGCAAGCCCCAGGACGTGTAGTATGTCCTGGGGCTTGAAAAAAAGGGATGGGGTGTGGGCGGTCCGGGGCGGGGGCGTGGCCAGAGGCCTTCATAGGGCCGCTAGGCCAGGGGATCGTGCACTGGCACTTGGCCGGCACGCGCAACCTACGCCTGCCCAGAGGCAGGCGTAACTTCTAAAATAAAGGTCAGGGGGGGGTTAGTTAGGGCTGGGGGTTGGGTTAGGAAGGGGAAAGGAGGGGAAGGTGGGGGCACAGAAGGAAAGTTCCCTCCGAGGCCGCTCTGATTTTGGAGCGCCCCCGCCGCACCCCTTTAATAAAGCCCCGGGACTTAGTCTCGTCCCAGGGCTTTACGCACATTGTCAGGCCTTTATAAAATAGGCCCGGTGTGCTCAACCCCCCCCCCCCCCCCCCCATGCGCGTAAATCTTCTGGCTGGTGGGCCCTCAGGACAGGGTTGGGGACCACTGGTATATTGTATGGGTGATTAAAAGTTAGTAAATAAAAACAAATGGTTGGTAATGATATTCGGTGCAGTTTTTTAAATGATCTAAAGGACCATCTCCAGATATATATTTCTGTCTTTTTATGTATCCATCTATCTATAAAATGTTCACTATATTCTCCTTTTCTAAACAATTATTACATTTGTTTTGGAACTTGGATTCCACTTGAAATTCTTGTTTTGTTGGGCAGTTTCCAAAAAGTTCAGAGATTACCTGACTAGTACTACATTTATAAAGTAATAATAATTATTATTATTATTATTATTTGATTTGATTTATATTCTGCTTTTCAGAACTTCAAAGCTTATTACATTCAGGTATTTCCGAATCTCAAGATGGCTTATAATCTAAGATGATAACTTTCAAACCAGCATGTGGGCGTGCATGTGCATCAGTCCGTACCCACATGTGCACCCAGTTTTAATTGGGTGCATGCATGGGTGCGCAAATCTCACTTGTACCACGTAAATTGTTGTGGAATTTTAAAAAAGGCGCATGCTAACACCATTCCCAATTTTACCAGTTCATCCTGTTTGCCCGGTTAAGAGAGGGCTCCTCCAGTCCTCCCCCCTGTTTTGGGAGTCTTCACTCCCCCCAGTTAGCCCCAACCCTTGCCTAGTTTTCTTTATTTTTTAACTTACATAGCGTTGTTAGCAAAAGTAAAGTTATGCGGCAGGGACTCTGCATGCACCGGATCGCGTAGGTATTTATGCGCACATCTCTGGTTCTCACGCCCCTTTTTGAAAACTCTGTAGCCATGCATGCTGCGGGAGATACACACGGATCTCGGCAGTTTTTTAAATATGCTCAGTGAGTTCTAGCTCGACTTTTTCATGCATCCCCTAATCAATACACGCGTTGGGATTTTAAAATTCACCTTTACGTTTGTACATGAGGCAGGGGAGGGTAAAGTGACTTGCTGAAAGCCACAAGGAGTGGCAGTGAATTTTACCGATAAAATTCCATTGGACTATCTAATGAATTCTCAGCTTGGTGCCATGGAGAAAACGTGGATATTTTATTTGATAATTTTCAAAAATAAAATTATACATGCATTATCTCGTCACATCAAGATGAGCTTAATAGAATGTCAGAGAGCCTTGCTCAGGAAAGAAATAATGCCCTCTCTTAGAGGACTCTTGTGATTGATCGGATAAGATAAGCTGTCGACTAGGAAATGTAACAGCTCACTGATTCTCAATTTCGCTGGCTTTGTAAGTGGGAAAAAAAATGTCTGAGGCCTCTACCATCAAATGGATGCGAAACAGTGTCCTTCATAAAGAGTATGGTAAATCAAGAATATTGTTTGTAATACTTAAGTGACTACTAGAAATTATTTGTCTTCTCTGTTAGACTTAACTAGATTGTAAGCTCAGTGGATTTTATGTATCCATACAGCACTGCATAAGTCTAGTGGCATTGTAGAAATGTTTAGTAGTAGTTGTAATCTGATATTAGATTGAGGAGTGCTGATTCAGAAGCACCAATATTTTCATTCATTGAAGCTCTTCCAACAAATTTTGCTACCTATGGAAAAGTCTTCCGAACTCCTTTACCTCTGCCATATTCATTTCAGGCACTGGGGAAAATGAAAAACTGAGGAGATGGCTTCCACTGGTCAGAGTTAACAGAAGATGCATCGACATGTAGTAATCAGTGCCCAGATGATCATAAAGAAAATAAAGCTCATTTGCTACCCATTGAGACCAAATTATTTAGAGACCTCAAAGCACACATAGGCACAGAGAATAACTAGGTTCCTAACCTACAGAGTTTACAATATAGGCCACGTGTGATAGTGAGGGGCAAGAACAGAAAAGGATGGAGTAGGAAAACAGGGAATAGTCCATAAGGACCTGACTGCTATTGTCATCAGAAATTTGGAAAAATGGTCTACCATAACCAGTACATAATTTGACTATTCTGACGTGTTGGTCATCATCTAACATAACCAGTTCTAATGGATATTTGTGTGTATCTTTACAGAAGTTAATTTGTATTTACCTTCTATTGTCCAATGCCATGTTTATTGATGGAGTCATATAAAAAATAATAAGAGCAATTGGCGTATAGCCTGAATTGCGGAATTCAAGACTTTGCGAGACAGTCATATACTTAGGGAAAAGAAATAAGAAACAGTATTCTTCCACCAGGAAATCTCTAAGAGCTTCCTAATATTCTGGATGGTACTTTTGCTGCTGTAGCTAATGAAGATGGTCGTTTGCATTCACTGACTGGCTTGCTGCTGACTGACTTTTGGAATCAGTTACACATAGAAAGGAGCGATCTCACTTCTTGAGGGTTACTTTCTCTCTGGCACATCTTCAGTGCACTGGGGATCATTCGGATTCACCATAGGCTATGTTTCTTTACATGCATTCCTATTTAAACCAGACAATGCATATACCATTGGTAAATAGTGTATCAATCCAGTAACAGTAAGAGAAAATAAAATTTAAATTGCATAATGGCATACAAATTTGATATTCTGCGTAGGGCTTGCTTAAATTGGGATCACAGAACTTCTCATGATGAAGGGGCCTGTTTACTAAATGGCTTCAGCAGCTAAGTGTTAAATACCTAGTGATAAATGTGCATTAAAGAACCTTAATGATAATGTGGATTTTTTCAGTTAGTTCTAAATGGGATGATTTATATGTAAAATTATGCTAACTAGTTCATTTAAAAGTAACATGTTGTGTGTTAATAGAGTTGTATATGTTAATGTTGCCATTAATGTGAAAGTTTAACTAAACCTCTGAAGGTGTGGTTAAGCATGAGTCTTAAATGCATGCATAATACACACACAAATTTTGTTTTATCCTTTTTTTACTGCTTTGATCGATAGTTTTTTATCATTGTGTTTCTTTGCTTTTTCAAGTTTGTTCTTAAGCTCAAAATGCAAATTAAAAAAAAAGTATCATCACTATCGACTAGAGCTTTTTTGCCCTTTAGTGAATCATGTTTTAGCAGCCCTGCTATTACATATGTTAAAATTGCACATTAATGTGCATATTTAATAGAATTGATACATGGGCCCCTAAGTGCTCATGAGAAACCATCATAGTAACGGAAATCTGTTTGCTTCTGACATCTAGAACTGCCATAGAAAACAAATTACAGTGGTTTCTTGCAAAGTCAACCTCACAATGAAAATCCACCCTAAGGTTATTATTACTGCTGCTTTAAAGTTAGAGACCTTGGGTTTACTTGTTAAGAGCTGATATTTGCATTTCCCCTGTAATAAAAAGAATGTTTATTTGATGTCTTTTAAATGGCCATTCTGCTCATTTTCAAGAAATTTGGCACCATAAGCATAAAATCGTAAAGCAAAAATGGGAACTGGATCACACTCTATTTCAAGCAGCATTACTGGGACATGATTTTTTTTTCTCATTTATTTTATTGCCTCTTATTATTGTGTTATTTTTATTCTTCTATCTAGAATCAGTGCTGTGCTGGCTGCGCCCGTGAAAATAGCTTGACTTGACCAGGGAGGGTTAGCTGAAGAGTTATCTTTGATCTTTACACCTTGCATAATTGTCAGATTCAAAGAATGCTGAGCTTTATTTTAAATATCTACTGGCTTACTGCACCCAATCTCCAATGCACTTTTTTTTTTTTGCATAAGCTCTTGGGTTTGATAAACAAATTAACTCCCTAACTACCTGGGGCACTTGGTAGTACTCTCTGTGCTGTTGCTGCTGGAGTGATGAATTAAGCCTCAAAGCAGCCACAGCATATATATTTTTTAAATTGCAGCCTTTGTAGATATTGATACCTTTTATGGGGGTGATTTTCTAGCAGCTTGCATAGGACTAAAGTCTGTGGGCATTTGGTATGTGCAGAATAAAGCCTGAATTTTTGAAGGTCACTTATGCACATAAATCCGCTTTGAACATTCCTGGGTTTTCCTGGTCTGTGCGCTGGCATGCATGCATGCAGAAAGTGACAACCCTGTCCGGAGCAAGTGCAACTTTCTGCATATTCATTTCCGTGCATGCTTTGAAAAATTGAAAGTATGCTGGTAAATTCTTTCCCTGCCCTGGATCTGCCTGCCCCCCCCCCCGGGACGTCTCTTGTGAGTGCAGTGAAAGTAGGCGCAGGATTGGGTTTTGTACTTTTACCCATGTGCTCCCTCCAACCCTCCCTCCCGTAGTTTTTCAAACTGTGATTTATTTATTTTTTTTAAACTTATAGCCCAGACAATCTACAGTACTAGGTGGGTGACACAATAAAATACATAAAATTGGATGTTAAATAAATATCTAAAACTACAAGTAGTCCATGGACATGCCTAAAACCATGCAAGCAGATGCAGAGGTGGCCTGAGTGTAAGTGTTACCGCTGCCATTGTTGCACAATCCTGCGGATGTGGTAAGAATGAGAACAGGTCAGGTGGTGAATGCTGACCTGTGCATGTACCTGAGAAGGGTAAGGTGTGAGACCCAGCTTCCTTGTGTTTTACTCACCTAGATGAATCAGCAAGGGAGACAGCATGATATGAATAATGCCAGATGTGGGGGTTTATGCTCAAAAAGTGCTTTGGAAATCAGTCCTTAAAGGACCAACAACAATGATTATAATATATCTGCTTTTCAGATCTCACTGTCTTCTTTAAATATGTCACATTCTACTTCCTTTCTTTTCAGCCGGCTGAGTTGCCAAGTCATACAGCAAATTTTGGTATCATCCGTACTGTAGTTTAGATCTCCTTGTGTTGTATTGTTGGTCAAGAAAACGGGTGACTTTGTGGTTAGTGATACTATTAAAGAGCCAACAAGCAAGATGCTATAAGTCCTTGCGAACTCTGTAAAGCAGCCTGGGAGTTACAACAACCTACAAAAGCTCCAGTTTTCTTTTTGCCCAACATGCCTACTAGAACTCTAAAGCTGCATTAAAAAAAATATTGCAAGCATTTATGAGGTATTCTGCAGTATAGTTCTCATAAATGAATTTGAAATGGATTCCCTTTAGTCTTAAACCCATTTCAGTAAGTGCATTTGAAGCTGAAATGAAATGTATTTGAAACACATTAGAAGTAAAATTAAATGAGGACTTTATGCCATAGTGAATGCTGTATTTTTCCTTGGCTTTTTTTTTTTTTTGTGTGTTGTTGGAAGTATAATAGCATTTAAATGTGGAAAGTTGTTTGGCATCCTGTAGACTTATCCTGATAAAATCTGCCAAAAAAAAAAAAATGCTGTGACTAAATGGAAGCCCTTGGGAGGTTTATTCAGTAAAGGCTCTGATAAAAGTAGGATAGGATCACTACCATTTGAAAAAGAAATAGCAGAGAAAGATATAAGCTGTATTTGAGAACACTGCTTTGCAAATTCCCTAATATTTAGAAGTTAATATTCAAAGTCATTTAGTCGGTAAACTCACAAGTTATCTGGCTAAATGGCGACTTTTTAAATTTTGGGTGCACACGTCCCGCTAAATGATATCCAGATAAAAGATGTGTTCTGGGTGAAATTACGGGACAGATTAAATTTATCTGGCTACCTTAGCCGGCTACATGGTGATATTGGATAAGTTATCTGGCCTTGAGTGGCTGGGTAACTTTATTCTTACCTAGCTATAGTCAAAACAATTAGAGCAGGTTAGGTGGGGGAAGTAGTTTAAAAAAGAGAAGTCTGTTGTGGGCTTTGCAGCCCGACGTGCACACCCCCTGCTCATTCAATAACCCCTTGGGCTCTGCCAGGCTCAGCCTGCACACACCTCAAACTCCTTTGATTACATGATACAAGAGAAGGAACTATGGGTCCGGGGCTGGCCTCTCCACCCCGTCACCTGTTTCAAAATGTCAGCTGGTCCAGTACCTCTCTTCATCCCTTCCACTCCCGCCCTATCTCTCCCACCCTCCCGGGATGTTCTCAGAAATGTATCTTCCTCCAGGATCCTAGTAGGCTGCCGCTGCAATTCTCATGCGGTGCTTTCAGGTTGCTAGGTCAGAAGATATTCAAATGATGGCCGGGTAGGTTTTAAAGTTATTTAACTCAAAGTTGCTGGATAACTTTAGGGATAATCGTTTGGATGTTTAGCCAAATAAGTTAGCCATTTTAGGGCTTTTTGAATATTAGCTCCTTAATAGTTTTTTTTTTTTTTTTTTGCCAGTGTGGTCTCAGGTGACTAGAAACAAGATGATGTGTAAAAAGTTAGGTTTCTAAATACACATATCAGAGGCGTAAAATTGAAAGCTGTATGCGGCTGGAAATGTTGTTAAGATTAAAATCTATAATTGTTGTATGTTTGTCCAAATTTATTGTAACCATAGAATGCAACATGTGCAGCTTTCTTCTTTCTGGTCTTATAGGAGTGGAGTTTCAAAAGATGTATCAAGCTAGAAATTACTGGATAAATCTAGCTGGTTACAAATCCCCTTCCCCTGAAATCACCAGGGGCTCAGATTTAGTCAGTTAGAAAAGGTATGGCTCTGGAGACATTGCATTGTTGATTTAGCTGGTCAGCGTGGATTTTCACAAATAGCTGCCCTAAATCTAGCTGGACAAAGTTTGTCCAGTTATAGTTAGACTTTTCAGCTACAAATCTAGCTAGTTAGGTATGGTTGCAATTTCTGGTCAAGATAAAGAGTTATCTTATGTACTCAGTGCCGTTTTCAAAATTGACCAATATGTTTTTTTTCCCCTGTGTGCTCTTGCCTTGAACAGAATGGGCACATTGGGCCGGATTTTGATAGGTATGCGCGGGCATAGATTTGTGTGCGCAAATCTACGCCGGATTTTATAACATGTGCACGCAGCCGCGTACATATTATAGAATCCAGGGTCAGCACGCGCAAGGGAGTTCATACTTGTGAACCTTGTGCGCGCTGAGCCCTAGGGGAGCCCCGATGGCTTTCCCCATTCCCTCCCCCCACCTTCCCCTCCCTTCCCCTATCTAACCCGCCCCTCAGCCCTACTTAAATCTCCCCCACCTTTGTTCTCTTCTTTACGCCTGCCCATGGCAGGTGTAACTTGCGCGCGCCGGCCTGCTGCTGGTGCGCGATACCCTGGCACGGTCGCCGCGCCAGAGGCCTCAGTCCCGCCCCCGGACCAGCGTCCTGCTTACACCCCCGCCCCCTTCCTGCCCCTTTTTCAAATCCCCGGTACATACGCGCATCCCGGGGCTTGCGCGAATCGCCGAGCCTATGCAAAATGGGCTTGCGCGCGTCGCCGAGCCTATGCAAAATAGGCTCGGCGCGCAGGAGGGTTTTTAAAGGGTTATGCACGTAACCCTTTTAAAATCCGCCTCAGGGAGTATAGCTTATTGAAAGGAGTTAAAAATCGAAATGGACCATAGTTTCTATGTTTCCTTGATGACTTTTGTACAGCTGCTTTTTTTTTTCAATTGAGAGTTTAGAGCCTTGATTCCAATGACCCAACACAATACAACTGAAAAAACCCCCCAAAACAGTTTGTAAACTAAAAATATGCCTTTTCTTCACATGATTGAAAGTTACCATATTTGCTTAGTCTTACAGTGTTTGTAAATAACAAGCCGGAAATCATAGTCACTCCTTACTAGATATGGTCTTCCAATTAGTTATACTACTGTACCTGAATTATTTCAAGCCTGTCTTAGCTATTCATGACATCCCTTCCCTCCCCTCAAAAAAGTATGGTATAGGTAACTTAAATTTTAAATATTATGCCATAGGTAAGTAAAGAAATACACCCCATAATTAATATGACTCTCTGCATAAATGCATGCAATAAATACCATCAAATGTAATTACCAACTGAAAACTACTAACTAGTAGTTAAAACTAATTTAAGAATATCTTTTTTTTGGTCAGTGCCCAAGTAAGTTGTGGTATGTCATGGGTTAGAGTTGGACTCGAGTACAGCTGACAGAATCAAGGCACCAGAATGGGATCAGGAGGCAGAGGCGTAGTCAGACAGGCAGGGTCAAGGCAGGTGACAGTCCAAGGTCAAGGCAGGTGGAGTTCAATCAGAGTTGAGGCAAGCAAAAAGTCAGGACAAGCTGCAGGCAAGGCAGTGTCAAGGATTAGGCAGGGTCAGAGATGAAAGAGCAATGAGAATAATAACGCCCAGGAACACATGGAAATGATCTGACCCAGTATTGTAAATCTTATTTTTTTATGTAACCAAAAACTGTTGCTCAGGCATTGGCTCAGGGAACTGAGATTCCCTTATAGTGGAGCGATGCTGATGTCATCAGGGTGTGTCCACAGGCTATCCTGTGTACTGGGCCTACAAATCTGCTGAGTTGGAGACAGCTGTAGGAGGAGTCAGACAATCAGGATGCCAGGAACCATGCTGGACTCAGGGTTTTTAGGTACGGAATGCTGACCGCTGTGCAGCAGCCCATGGTTGGCAGCATATTACACGGCATTTGTTACCAGAAATTATCTTCAAGGCTAATAGTAATTCTGGATTAAAAAAAAATTGGACATGTTTCTGTAAGACAGGTCTGTTAAAAATGATTAGCCAGGTAGACTTGAGGATTGTCAGTTATTAATTCTGGGAATAAGCAACAGTGAATTGATTCCATTATGGTCTGCTAGGTACTTTGAAATATACAGGGGTAGATTTTCAAAACAGCGCGAGGGCGTACATATGTACGCCCGATTGTATAACTTGTGTGCGCAGGCGCGTGCAAGTTATAAAATCGGAGGTCAGCGCGTGCAAGGGGGTGCACAATTGTGCACCTTATGTGTGCCGAGCCAAGCTGCCTTCCCCCGTTCCCTACCCCCCCACCCTACCTTCCCTTCCCTTCCCCTATCTCCCCCACCCTTTCCCCCCTACCTTTTTCATTTTTTTTCTTTTATTTCCAAACTTACTTCAGCCCTGGCAACTGTGTAGGAGGCCTCTGGCCCCACCCCACCCCTCCCCGCCCCGGACCACCCCTTTTTGCAAGCCAGGAATTACACGTGTCCCAGGGCTTTATGCGCATAGCCGGGCCTTTTTAAAATAGGCCCAGCGCACATAGGCCCAGTTACGTGCATAAATCCGTAATGTTTTGAAAATCCGGCCCACATAGAACATCCAAGTGACCTGGAGTGGTCACTGTTTCAGATTCAGCATGGCACTTCTTATGTTTTTATAACGCAAAGCCTTTGGTTCAACAACAGTGTGGGTCATTTGGCATACCTTCTAATATATTTAGCAAAATACATCTTTCTTTGTCTGTTTGATCTGACCTTAATTTGAATTAGAGAAAACTTCTTAACATGAGGATGTAGAAGTATCAATAATATGAGTACTGAATGGCGAGCTCAACAGTCATAGAAACATAGAAATGATGACAGAAAAGGACCAAACAGTCCATCCAGTCTGCCCAGCAAGCTTATGGTAGTCGGCCTCCCCCATACTTGTCAGTTTCCCACACCATAAACGTCAGGGCCCTATTTGGTTGCTGTCTGAGTCCAGTTACCCCTTTACCTCTTGCCGTTGAAACAAAGAACAACGTTGGAGTTGCATCAAAAGTATTAGGCTTATTGGTTAAGGGTAGTAACAGCCTCATCAGCAAGTTTACCCCCATGCTTATTTGTTCCTCAGACTGTAAAAATCGGGGTCCTTGTTGGTTGCTGTCTGAATCCACATGCGCTAGTGTACCATGTTATTCTGATTGCCATTTTACTGAAGATATGGTTGATGCATTTTGGCTGTTCAACATTGTCATGAAAAAAAATAGATTAGAAGGATATTTGGGATAATCATTGGATAAAAGTCCATTTCATAATAGCTGAACAACTGATCATGATGTAGTTCGTGAAGCTGTTTAAGTCTGTCTTAGTCCAAGTAATGATCTGATTTGTGGCAACACTCTGTAAACTCTCTGGGGCCTATGTAATATGACCTGCACTGAAAATGGCGCTATTTTTCAGCGCATATATTTTTAGCGCATGCTGCAAAAGAAAGCAGGCAGCTCCATGGGATGTAATAAGGAGACAACATGCAAATGAGATATGTACAAAAAAATCCACGGAAAAGCAAATACATGCACTAATAACCTCGCAAGCCCCGATGCAGGAAAGACACACACTAAAATTATAGGTGTTAATAAAAATTGTTGCAGAGTCAAACATGGGCAAGTGATCGAAGACAACAAAATATAAGAAGCACATGTGTTACGTTGTTTAGGAATGGAAATCCTCCCCTAAGATAACTTCACTTTGGGTTCTTTCAAGATCAGGGCACACATTTTACACCTTCCACATGCTAAAATGCCCATTGGTTCCTTGCATATGTCGTCGGTGTGGGCAAAGGCAAATATTCAATTAGAACTATTTACAATGGCATGGCTTATACCTAGGTATATTCTGAGGTATATGCATTCAAATATGCAGCAAAGTTGGTATGGCTTATGTATCTCAGACATGCGCATCAACTTAACTCCTGCTCTGACCCAGGTGCTAAAAACCCTGTACTAACTGATCTCTCTGCTAGGGCAGCTCCCTGCATTGCCCGATAATAGAAAATGTCCTCCTTTTTCACGTAGTTAAGCAGGATGAATTAGCCATGGTGTCTGGGACGTCCCTCCTGTCCTGTGGGTGGCGGAGCACTCAAAGTAAAGTCTTAAGTCTTGCTGTAGTATGCGCCTGCTTGGCACCTCTCCCTCCCCTGTGTAGAGTCTCCTCAGTCTGATTTTTTCCGTGAGCCTAACAGCTGCGTAGCTCTCGGTCTCCTCGAGTGATTTCCTCACAGGAAAGTTTGATTTCATTAAAAACAAAGAAAAAACCTGGAAAAGTAGCTAGGCTTAGCTACCTTGAAGGAATTCATCGAATTATGCCTTGTCCAGGATTTAAATTTTGCAGTTTTGGAAAGATCATGTCTGTCACAGTTAGACATGTATCTTGTTACTTATGTCTGGGGCCCCAGCATGAACAATCAACGTTTGCTGCCTGTGGACGGATGTCCCCCAGAGCACAACGTCAAAGAGCAGCCAAAATTGAAAATCTAAGGACGGCTGCGTTGGGGTCCTATGCCCCTTCCGAGGAGTCAACAAGATCCTCCCTGGGGCCCCCTCCTGCATCGAGGGAGTCGGCCCGGCCACGAGCGGCTTCAGAAGTTGCGTCTGCGTCGATTGCGCCGACAAAAAAGTCTTCATCGATGTACGGAGCGGGAGACGCACCATCAGCTTCAAGAAGACCTGCTGAGTTGACCTGCGTTGACCGGCGCCGACGCATCGAAGCATCACCGATGCACCCACATAACTGATGCAGCCTGCGCTCATAAGACAGCCCATGCTTCAGGATCGAGGCATTCCCATTCAACATTGACGCGACGCACTTCTGACTCAATACATCATCAATTGACTCAGAAGACTCAAAAAACAAAAAAGCACATATTTGGTCATAAGAAATGTAGGGAACCATCTCCCTCATCATTGTGGATGAAACTCCCCTTTCTACCCCTCCTGCTCTATCCTCTTCATCTGAACAGGAGGAACCCTTGATCAAAAGACCATGCAAGGAGACTTTAGTCAGTGACCAGCCTCAAAAACAATGCCAACCTCAACCAACAGATGTTCCACCATCTACACCATCTCAAGGAGCTTTGGCGTCATAGGCGATGTCCAAAATATCTCTGATTTTATCACAATTTTTATCCACAGTTGCTAATCAAGGACAGCCTGAACCAGAACCACTTCCTGAGGCACCACTGCCCCCGGCTGGCAGTCCCATCCCTGCTCCGGCTCCAACATCACCGTCTCCTTCTCCACACGACATGTCACCAATATCATCACCTCCAGGTTCTTCTACTGGTTATCCTTCCGACCTTCCAGCGGACCAGCCAGAGCCAATATCACCTCCTGAGGACTTGACTCATTCAAAGTTCTTAGAAAGGGTTGGACAAACTCTAAATATTGAAAGAATAAAACTACTGGTTCCTAGAGCAGACTTTCTAGGTCTGCTGAAAGTATTTGAGACCCCTGCTGAACCGGTGGCTCTTCTATCGCATGAAGTACTAGATATCTTGATGAAATGAGCATGGAGCCTCCTCTGACTGACCCCTCGATGTCCAGAAAATCGAAAATTAAGTATAGGATGCGACAATCCTCATACTATACCCATGTCCAATTACCTCATGTATCTGTAGTTGTAGAATCTGCAATGCAGAAAGCACGCAAGACCAGGCTGCACTCCAACACCCCACCTGGTCGCGACTCTAAATATCTTGATGACTTTGCAAAATGTTCATATCAGTCAGGCATGCTGAATGCAAAAATACAGCAGCATCAATTTGCGATCATGCAATATTTATTTCACTGTCTGCAGCACCTGAAACCTAAGATCCAAGGAGGTTCTCCTGATCACTGTCTGCCTGATGAATTTCATCATAGGGAAGAGGGATTACAACATCTGATTCACAGGATCTACGAGGGGTTTGAGACCTCGGTCAAGTCAACTGCAAATGCTATTGCAGCCAGAAGAATGGCATGACTCCAGGCCAGTGCAATACAAGAGGATGTGCAAGAGAAATTGGCTAATTTACCTTGCCGGCCTGATAACTTGTTTGGCAATCATTTCAGACACTGTTGCACAACTAAAAGAACAGAAACTGGTGGTCTAGTCTCTCACTACGCCATTGCCTTTTTCCTATGGTAGAGACTACTACTCTGGGTACAGAAAACCACAATATCAACACCGCCCTTTCCGGCCTTATCCTCCCTCTAGGCCGTCTTACTACCCCTCGTCTCGTCCACAAATGTCTCAAGTTCAAGCTCCTAGGCAACGTCAGAGAACCCCCAAGCCTAGAACTCCTCAGGAGCAGAATCCACCTAAACCTTCACAAAGTTTTTAGGACATCACACACCACCGCTACCAGCACCAGCCGGGGGCAGGCTCCTACCATTCTTGGCTGCATGGAAATCCATCACAACCGACATCTGGGTTTTAAAGATCCTAAAGGAGGGATATTCCTTAAACTTCAACACCCTTCCTGTTATACCACATTTAGTACCCAACAGGGAACAACACATATATGCCCAGCAAATGCACCTGGAAATCAACAACCTCCTAAAACAATATTGCATACATGAACTACCTGTGTCTCACCATCACACAGGATATTATTCCCAGTACTTCCTCATTCTAAAGAAATCAGTAGGGTTCCATCCTATCTTGGATCTCCGGGAAAATAACAAACACATTACGATGGAGAAGTTCAAGATGACATCACTCAAAACCATACTACCCTTCACCCAACCCAGAGATTGGATGTGTTCCATAGATCTCAAGGATACCTATTCACACATACCGATGCACAAGTCTTCCTGGCGGGAACTTTGCTTCACAGCAATGAATCACCACTTTCAATACAAGGTACTTCCTTTTGGCCTCTCCTCGGCTCCCAGAGTATTCACAAAATGTTTAGCAGTAGCGGTGGCTCACCTTTGTTGCCAAAGTATTCAGATATTTCCCTATCTAGACAATTGGCTTCTAGTAGCACCCAGCCCCTCTCTTCTCCAGATGAATCTCCTCACAACCATTCAGTGTTTGGAGACATTGGGACTACTAATCAATTACGAAAAGTAGGATCTCCATCCCACGCAAGCGTTATAGTTCATTGGAGCTCACATCGACACTTTAAAAGACAAAGCATTCCTTCCTGAGCCAAGAGCTATAGCACTCAGAACTCCAGCTCAAATGCTAAAGCGCTTAACCACAGCTCCGGCTCGTCAGGTGTTGAAACTTCTTGGACACATAGCTGCAAAGATCTATGTGGACCCCACACACGGCTACACAATTCTCCGATTGCCTCTCTGCTCCTGTCTCCATTACGAACAGCATGAAGTGAGATATAGACTGGTGGCTATCGGCAACACCCCTTTCAGAAGGTGCTCCCCTACGTCCACCGATGCATCAAGTCATACTCACCACAGATGCCTCAATGATGGGATGGGGAGCCCACCTATCTCGGCTTCAAACTCAAGGACTCTGGTCCACCTGGGAGAGTATGCAACAGATAAATCTCCTAGAACTCAGAGCAATTTGGAATGCTCTCTGAGCCTTTCAGCTCAATCTCAGGGGAAAAATAGTAATGATCCACACAGACAACCAAGTGGCAATGTTCTATATAAACAAAGAAGGAGGGTCCGGTTCTTGATTTTATGCAAGGAAGCTGTATCCATCCTGGAATTGGCGACCAACAATTCCATTATACTTCAAGCCACCTTCCTGGCTGGCATAGACAACACCAGAGCAGACAAGCTAAGCAGAATTTTTCATCCCCACGAATGGGAACTACAGCAAAATGTAGCCCTAAAACTCTTCCAAACTGGGGCTGGCCTCGTGTTGATCTTTTCACCATGGAACAGAACCGCAAAGTTCAGACCTTCTGCTCAATATTCCCATCTCCACAAAGGATGACACAAGACGCATTCCTCATAGATTGGTCAGAAGGTCTACTATACGCCTTTTCACCAATGCCACTAATTTCGCACACAATGCAGAAATGCATCAAGGACACTGCAGATCTCATACTAACTAATAGCTCCAGCATGGCCAAGACAACCATGGTATGCTTACCTCCTTCATCTATCAGTGGACATTCCAATTCCACTAGGAAACAACCCTCGCCTCCTAACTCAGGACAAGGGAACTCTTCTGCACCCACTCTACTCCTCTCTAAACCTCACAGCGTGGAGATTGAAAGGACACTATTTCAAAACCTGAACCTCTCTCCTCAACTGGAAGATATCCAGATTTCCTCTAGGAAGCCTTCTACTAGGTTGAACTACAAAAGAAAATGGCTGAACTAAGCCGCTCGGTGCTCAGCCATTAACATAGATCTATTCACATGTCCAGCAATAAACTTGCTAACATATCTTTACAGTCTTTACCAAAGAAGGCTGGCAACAGCTTCGCTCAGAGTTCACCTCAGCGCTATTTCAGCTTATCATTCTTTACAAAACGATTAATCTATCTCTACTCACCCGCTCATCTCCAGATTCATGAAAGGTGTGTTGTGACTACGCCCACTGGTTCGAAAACCACCTGTACTGTGGGATTTGAACCTTGTTCTAGAACAACTCATGCTACCACCCTTTGAACCACTTGAGACCTGTCACCCCAGATACCTGGCATGGAAGGTACTTTTTCTGGTAGCACTCACTTCAGCTAGAAGGGTCAGCAAACTACAAGCTCTAGTCCTCTACTCCCCATACCTGGTTTTCTACCACGATAAGGTGGTTCTATGTCCACATCCTACTTTCCTACCAAAAGTGGTTTCGACTTTACGCCTCAATCAATGCATAACTCTACCAACCTTTCATCCTCGTCCCCATACTGATGAGACTCAACGCAGATTACACATGTTAGATTGCAAATGAGTGCTGGCATACTATAAACAACGCACTACCTCAGCTTCCAGACCTTCTCAACTCTTCCTCTCCTTCAGTCCGAACGCACCAAGCTTACCAGTATCAAAAAGAAATTTGTCATCCTGGATCACCAATTGCATTCAATTTTGCTACCAGCGACGTTCTGAACAACTATCATCTTCGCCTAAAGCTCACCCATTTGAGAGCAGTGGCGGCCTCTATTGCCCACCTCCATGATGTACCCATAGTAGACATTTGCAAAGCTGCAACTTGGTCATCACTTCATACCTTCACTTCTCTACTGTTTAGATAAACTTGCTTCAACAGATGCATCCATGGGCAAACAGATTTTAACAGCGGGCACCTCCTAAATATTTCCTATTAACAAGGACTGTCCGCAGCATACCTTTGCAACTTGAGCATACAATTAATGAAACATTTAACAAATAATGTAGCTCAAGTTGCTAGCTGGGGACTCCCAGACAGCATGGCTAATTCATCCTGCTTATCTACTTGAAAAGAGCAAGTTGGCTTACCGTAAACGGTGTTTTCCGTAGATAGGACATGAATTAGCCATGCTGACCCTCCCGCCTCCCCGGACAGTCTTGCACTATCTACTTGCTTTATCATGGACTGAGGAGACTCTACACAGGGGAGGGGGAGGTACCAAGCAGGCACACACTACAGCAAGACTGAATACTTTGAGAGCTCCACCACCTACAGGAGGGGAGGGACGTCCCAGATAGCATAGCTAATTTATCTGCTATCTACGGAAAACACTGTTTACGATAAGAAAACTTGCTGTTACATGCCATTTGCGTACACCCACGCAGGTTTGTGCACGCGCTTTTTCCATGCTGAACACTTATTACATGTGCGCAAAAGATCACCCATGCAAAACCCCACAGCAGGTTTTGCGCAACTTATCACATTGGCCCCTCTTGTGGGCACATGAGGGATTCCATACTTTATCAACCGGTTGGATGGGCTCGGTTCTTTGTTGACATTTCCAGGTGCTGTCGGCCATGATATGGCAAACGCAGATTTGTTCATGCCGTGGAACCCCCTTCTCTTTTTGTAGGTGAGTGTGATCTGTGCTTGTTCTGTTTGGTTGGTCTCTTTTACTGCTGGCAGTGGCACTTAAGAAAACAAAAAAGTAAGTTCAGAAATATTGCAGGGAAGCTTTCCGCAGGCCTTGCACAACATTGCCCACAGCACCTCAAGGGTTCACCTAGTCCTTACATCACTCCCTTGGACCTCCATCAATAGGAGAATAGCAGGGCATGAAAATAAATCGGATAAAGCGCAGTGCTTCGAGCATCACTTTACACTTAAGACAATTTAGGGGCAGGTTTTCAAAGGAGTACTCTCGCAAGATACACGCGTACCCCCCGAAAACCTGCCCCAGCCTCCCCCTGTGCGCGCCGAGCCTATGCTGAATAGGCTCGGTGGCGCACGCAAGCCCCGGGACAAGCGTGTCCCGGGACTTTGCTAGGGGGGCGTATCGCGGAGGCGCGTCATCCGGGGATGGGGCCACAGGCGTGGTTTCGGCCCAGGGGCATTTCGGGGGCACGGCCAAGGCCTCCAAAACTGCTCCCGGGCCAGGGAATCGCGCAGCCGGTGCGCGCGAGTTACGCCTGCCTTGGGCAGGAGTAGCTCTTCAAACAAAGGTGGGGGGGTTTGATAGGACTGGGGGGGTGGGTTAGGTAAGGGAAGGGAGGGGAAGGTGCGGGGAGGGTGGAAGGAAAGTTCCCTCCGAAGCCGCTCCGATTTCGGAGCGGCTTCGGAGGGAACAGAGGCAGGCTGCGCTGCTTGATGCACGCAGGCTGCCGATTTTGCACAGCCTTGTGTGCGCCAACCCTGGATTTTAAAGGATACGCGTGGCTACGCGCATATTTATTAAAATACGGCATACTCTCGTTCGCACCTGGTGCGTGAACAAAAGTACACGCGGGCATACTTTATTAAAATCTACCCCTTAGGGTGGGTGGGTGGGGGCACTTTAAGGAGCACCCCGTCTGTGCAAGCACATGAGGGTGTTCTAAACTTGCAGCCATCACTTGCTCCATGCTGATCTTGTGCAACTTAAGATAAACACACACGACGTGCTGCCCCAGAGTTCTGAGCATGCTGGCACAGATGGGGGCAGAACCGTGTCAGCAGGGACTGGGACTTCTGCTGCCGCCGCCAGGGCTGGGTCCTTCGTGGCATGAGGTGCGGCATGCATGGCTGCTTGACGAAGCCAGCACGGCCGCAGACCCAGTGCATCTCTAAGGGAACACAAGGGCGCCACATACTTCTCAGATTCTGCTTCAGAGCAAGCTATGTGTTACGAGATTTTAAGAAATAAAGGGCCTTGTGAATGTTTGCACCCGCCTAATTTTTGTTATAAGCTAAACTGTTTTTATTCAGTCCTCATAGACCACATTAATGGAAAATAACATTGAATCATTGTGATTTTGGAACACAAGAGTCATCTGAATTTTAAAACAGGCAGGTGACATCACATTTTAGGCTATATATGAAATTTCTAGGTTTATTGGTGGTGAGATCCACCTGTATCGTCTATAGGAGTAGTGTCACCAAATAGGTTTGTTTCATGCATAACTTGACAGGAATGAATCTCATTTGTAAGCTAAGATAACTTGGGAATGATCTCTCTCTGTTTGCAGGAAGTAAATATCATCGTCAAGGTCATACCAGATAAAGCAGCTCTTGACAGTTTTTTTTTTTTATTTTGCCATCCTAATTATAGTGTTCTAACGCTGCTGACTCACTTTATTGTATACCACTTTGGATTGACTTTTCAGCCAAGAAGTGCAGTCAGTAATTCAAATTAAATTATTTCAGATAAAATTCTTTCTTGAAGAATAATATGAGGGAATTTTTCTTTTTTGTATCCAGAAAAAGAAAAGACCTTAGTAGGTTTCCAGATTCTTTATTGTTGTGCTTTGCCACTTTGGCACAGAGAGAATCAGTAAAGCTTAAGATTAATGTCCTGATTCTGTTCTTCTTAGAAATACGGGACGTTTCTTTAATAGTATTTTAACTGTTGTGAAGGACGCCAAATGGCCACATTTAGCCAACGCAAATAAGCAGGGGATTAAGAAGATATATTGCCAAGATAAGCAGGATTTTAATTTGTGTTGTATAGCACTAAAAAGATGTTGGTTCTGGGACTTGAAAACTGATTGATAGACTCAGAAATATTGGGATATAGGACGCCCATCTGGTGTCTGGTTGTAGAAGCCACAGATTACAATACAATAGTGTATTGTAGCATAGATTTTTCAAAAAAGCTTAATTTCACCATCACTCCTTCATTATTTTTGCACTGATAGATTGTATCATGACATGTAGACTGTTCTTCATTTCCTGATAATGCTGATAGAAAGCCCTTGCTTTGTAGGAGCAGTTACAAACTTATGTTTTTCAGACTCCTAGGCTGAGTTGGTGCTGTCACCATACTCCTCTCAGGAAGGCCGGAGAACAGCACTGAGGTCAGGGGTCTACACAGGATGAGACAAAACCCCAATATAAAACCTGAACCTCCTCTTTTGTAAACTTAAATAACACAGAACTTCACCAGCAATGCGTGTAGAGCAGAACTGGGATGTGTCCTCTTATTCACTATACAAATGAAAAAAAGAATATTCAAATTCTGGTGCCATCTCAAGAGCAGCAACACAAACTCCTTCAGTGCTAGATTCTTTGCGAATCAGCACAAAACACACTCGGCACCTGTGTAACAAATCTACCATACCAAGACATCCAACTCCCAGGACTTGACTCACACAGCAGCAACCCTATCTATGAAATGGCAGCATTACAAATAGTACACCTCCATCTTGTGCTCCTACCATGTGACAGGGGCTCACCGCTAGCCTCTGTCACATGGTAGGAGCACAAGATGGTGCCGATGGCCATGTGACAGGGGCTGACCAATGGCACTGGTAGCCCCATGACATAGTAGGTCAAAGGCTATCGGTGCCATTTTGATCGAGGCAGGCCAGATAGCTCGACGGCATGGAGGGAGAAATCCCTCACGGGACCCCACTGGATCACCATGGATGTTAGTAAGTCTTGGGGAAAGATCGGGATGGTGGGGGGGGGGGGGGTGTATTTAATGTATTAAAGTGAATTTTAATGCTTGGGGAGGGTTTTTTTGAGCTTCGTTTTCCCGTGTCGTTTTTTGGGCCGGTTTCGTTTTTCCCTGTTTAGTTTTTGTTCGTTTTTCCAAAAAACTAACCGAGGAAAAACAAACTTTACCCCGAAGCGTCCGACTCAAAAAATGACCAGGTAGAAAAAAATGAAGCTCATCCCTACCATGCATATATTCCCCTGACCTGTCCCTGCCCCTATGTTTATGTGGGCAGATGTACACATGCTGTAAACAGTGCACATGCTGTTGCCCACCGTGAGGGGAGAATATGGAAAACATGTTTCTTCACTGATGAATACAGGTTGACCCAAGTAAAAACTTTTGATTGCCCCCTTTATTCTTCTAACCATGTTGGTCCTGTTTTCCTCTTGGTCTCTTAACTCTTTTTTTCCCAGTTCTCATTTTCATTTCCCATTTTTCTCTCTCCTCTTCTCTTCTTTGCTACCTCCTCTATATAAAAACATAAGAACATGCCATACTGGGTCAGACCAAGGGTCCATCAAGCCCAGCATCCTGTTCCCAACAGTGGCCAATCCAGGCTATAAGTACCTAGCAAGTTCTACTGATGCTAGTAATAGCAGTGGCTATTTTCTAAGTCAATTTGATTAATAGCAGGCCCGTCTAAGTCCAGCCGGCCCTGGTACCCAAGAGCTCAACTTGCGGGGAACGAGGGCTGGTATTGGCGAAGCTCGAGTCGACCTCCGCTTCCCGCTTGGCCTCGCCTCCTGAAGGTGAGGACCCATGGGGGCTTTCTCCACAGGTAGCGCCAACGCCACCTCGGACCAGGAGTCCACCTCTGCAACAGGGCGCAGCCTGTAGCTTGGTATGCACCCATCTGTGAGGACTACCATCCTGCTTGTCCTAGGAGAAAGCAGAGTTGCTTACCTGTAACAGGTGATCTCCTAGGACAGCAGGATGTTAGTCCTCAGGAAACCCACCTGCCATCTCGCAGGGTTGGTTTCTCCTGTGTTTTATTTTATTTTTTTTATTTGTGAATTCTATGTTATGAGACAATAGGGACCCCGCATGGACATGCATATAGTGCCATGCTGGGCATGCTCAGTGTGCCAGTCAAAGTTCTAGAAACTGTGACAAACGTTTTCCTTGCCTGGCTCCATCTGATGATAGCACCCATTGGGAGGACTAATATCCTGCTGTCCTAGGAGAACACCTATTACAGGTAAGCAACTCTGCTTTGCTATGTATACCTTGGTGAGAACTTAAAATCATTCCACCTATTAAGAACATAAGAACATAAGAAAATGCCATACTGGGTCAGACCAAGGGTCCATCAAGCCCAGCATCCTGTTTCCAACAGTGGCCAATCCAGGCTACAAGTACCTGGCAACCCAAACACTAAATAGATCCCATGCTACTGATGCTAGTAATAGCAGTGGCTATTTTCTAAGTCAACTTAATTAATAGCAGGTAATGGACTTCTCCAAGAACTTATCCAATCCTTTTTTAAACACAGCTATACTAACTGCACTAACCACATCCTCTGGCAACAAATTCCAGAGTTTAATTGTGCGTTGAGTAAAAAAGAACTTTCTCCGATTAGTTTTAAATGTGCCCCATGCTAACCATGGAGTGCCCCCTAGTCTTTCTACTATCCGAAAGAGTAAATAACCGATTCACATCTACCCGTTCTAGACCTCTCATGATTTTAAACATCTCTATCATATTCCCCCCTCAGCCGTCTCTTCTCGAAGCTGAAAAGTCGTAACCTCTTTAGACTTTCCTCATAGTGGAGCTGTTCCATTCCCCTTATCATTTTGGTAGCCCTTCTCTGTACCTTCTCCATCGCAATTAGATCTTTTTTGAGATGCGGTGACCAGAATTGTACACAGTATTCAAGGTGCGGTCTCACCATGGAGCGATACAGAGGCATTATGACATTTTCCGTTTTATTCACCATTCCCTTTCTAATAATTCCCAACATTCTGTTTGCTTTTTTGACTACTGCAGCACACTGAACCGATGATTTCAATGTGTTATCCACTATGACGCCTAGATCTCTTTCTTGGGTTGTAGCACCTAATATGGAACCCAACATTGTGTAATTGTAGCATGGGTTATTTTTCCCTATATGCATCACCTTGCACTTATCCACATTAAATTTCATCTGCCATTTGGATGCCCAATTTTCCAGTCTCACAAGGTCTTCCTGCAATTTATCACAATCTGCTTGTGATTTAACTACTCTGAACAATTTTGTGTCATCTACAAATGTGATTATCTCACTCGTTGTATTTCTTTCGATCATTTATAAATATATTGAAGTAAGGGACCCAATACAGATCTCTGAGGCACTCCACTGTCCACTCCCTTCCACTGAGAAAATTGTCCATTTAATCCTACTCCTGTTTCCTATCTTTTAGCCAGTTTGCAATCCACGAAAGGACATCGCCACCTATCCCATGACTTTTTACTTTTCCTAGAAGCCTCGCATGAGGAACTTTGTCAAACGCCTTCTGAAAATCCAAGTATACTACATCTACCAGTTCACCTTTATCCATATGTTTATTAACTCCTTCAAAAAAGTGAGGCAAGACTTGCCCTGGGTAAAGCCATGCTGACTTTGTTCCATTAAACCATGTCTTTCTATATGTTCTGTGATTTTGATGTTTAGAACACTTTCTACTATTTTTCCTGGCACTGAAGTCAGGCTATCCGGTCTGTAGTTTCCCGGATCGCCCCGGAGCCTTTTTTAAATATTGGGATTACATTTGCTATCCTCCAGTCTTCAGGTACAATGGATGATTTTAAAGATAGGTTACACATTTTTACTAATAGGTCTGAAATTTCATTTTTTAGTTCCTTCAGAACTCTGGGGTGTATACCATCCGGTCCAGGTGATTTACAACTCTTCAGTTTGTCAATCAGGCCTACCACATTTTCTAGGTTCACCATGATTTGATTCAGTCCATCTGAATCATTACCCATGAAAACCTTCTCCATTACGGGTACCTCCCCAACAACCTGATCAGTAAACACCGAAGAAAAGAAATCATTTAATCTTTCCGCGATGGCCTTATCATCTCTAAGTGCCCCTTTAACCCCTCGATTATCTAATGGTCCAACTGACTCCCTCACAGGCTTTCTGCTTCGGATATATTTTAAAAAGTTTTTACTGTGAGTTTTTGCCTCTACAGCCAACTTCTTTTCAAATTCTCTCTTAGCCTGTCTTATCAATGTCTTACATTTAACTTGCCAACGTTTATGCTTTATCCTATTTTCTTCTGTTGGATCCTTCTTCCAATTTTTGAATGAAGATCTTTTGGCTAAAATAGCTTCTTTCACCTCCCCTTTTAACCATGCCGGTAATCATTTTGCCTTCTTTCCACCTTTCTTAATGTGTGCAATACATCTGGATTGTGCTTCTAGAATGGTATTTTTTAACAATGATCACGCCTCTTGGACATTTTTTACTTTTGTAGCTGCTCCTTTCAGTTTTTTTCTTACAATTTTTCTCATTTTATCAAAGTTTCCCTTTTGAAAGTTTAGCACGAGAGCCTTTGATTTGCACACTGTTCCTTTTCCAGTCATTAAATCAAATTTGATCATATTATGATCATCTTGACAAGTGGCCCCACCATCGTTACCTCTCTCACCAAGTCCTGTGCTCCACTGAGAATTAGATCTAAAATTGCTCCCTCTCTCGTCGGTTCCTGAACCAATTGCTCCATAAAGCTATCATTTATTCCATCCAGGAACGTTATCTCTCTAGCGTGTCCCGATGATACATTTACCCAGTCAATAATGGGGTAATTGAAGTCTCCCATTATTACTGCACTACCAACTCATCCAGTACTCAGCAGCTCATCTATCATCTCTTGCGCCACTCGCATGCCAGTCCTTTCTTTCAAGCATTCTTTTGTCTTCCCATCAAACACAGAATAATGTTGACGGTCTTAGCCTTAATCTTTAATTGCATTCATGGCCTCCTCCTAA
The DNA here is from genome assembly GCF_901001135.1 of Rhinatrema bivittatum. NCBI lineage: Eukaryota > Metazoa > Chordata > Amphibia > Gymnophiona > Rhinatrematidae > Rhinatrema > Rhinatrema bivittatum. The sequence continues at coordinate 449,179,324 of NC_042615.1, read as the reverse complement.
CTACCATGACTCTCTTCTTTTTCCCCCAAGTCTCTGTCATTCCTCTGTTCTCATTTGCACACCCTTCTCTGCACTCCTTAAACGAGGCACGTCTTTTTATCCCAAGATCGCATACTATGGAATTGGATGCGCCTTCTCTTTCTAACTTCAGGTGAAAACTTAAAATGTATCTATTCTTCCTGACTTTGCTTGAATTGTAATCATTCTGATGCTGTTTTTCATTTACCATGTAGCTCTGTACTATTCTAAGTTTTTTCTGTTATGGCTTCTGTTATGGTGCAAGATGAAAGCTAACCCCCTCCCCTCAATGCATATAATGCTTATTTTGTTCCAGCTTACAAATTCATTTTCTTTAGTTGTTAATCAAAATGTGATGAGGGTAATAATTTGATGCTTGATTCAGTTCGAAAAAAACGGGAGGAACATTGTTTCTAGAAGGCATGAATAAAGTCTTTTATACAATTCAAGTGATGTAGAATTATTTCCGAATGAACTTAATTTCCCAGTTGACATTATTATTACCATTGTGGTGATGAGATACCTCTTAACCTCCTGACATACAGTTTATGAATAACTGGCAAGATCTGACACACTGAGTGTTATAAAAATATCCTGCAGGACTGCTTAATTGTGTTGTAAAATAGTTTAACCATTTCCAGGAAAAAAGTAACGTGTACAGAAAATTATTAAAGTTGGGGATAATTGCAGTAAAATTGGGAGTGAAAATAATAATAAAAAAAAAATATATATATATATATCCCAACCACTTATCTCATTACTGGTGTACTTGATTTGGATAGACAGTGCTCTCTTAGTCTGTAACTGGGAGCACCAATGGGAAAAGATGTTACAGTAAAGTCTGTCTTGTGTGTATTCATTTTTTTAATGATATTTTGAATCCTAATTTTCTTAAGGGCTGTCCAGCTTTGTTTAGAGTGATTTCAGGCGCTGACAAAAATATCAACCAGTGTGACTGATTTGACTGCATGTAGATGAACGGTGGTTTAACTTAACAACATTACTAAGGTAAAAAAAAAAAAAAAAGAACAAGGAACCCAACCCTGTTTGCATTACGTCTGTGGGTGACAGTGGCATTCATGTTCACTAGAAGATGAAACAATATCTGGTTTCATACTGGCTTTTATGCATACTTCTCTGTGTTGTGAATTGGATGCTGAGCAGAAGGCGGACTAGAATTCATTCCTCTGGACATCTTTATATTTTTTTTGCTGCTGGAGCTCAAAGTTGGCAAGCAAATGGTCTGTTTAATCTAGACAGAACCACAGTTGTGTAGCACCATTACTGTTGTGAACTATAAGACTAGTGGACCCTTGGGCCAGCCTGCAGAAGACTTGGGAAGGACTGCACTGGTCTCAACTAGACAGGCCGGGAGGCAGATCTCTGGCAGGCAGGCGGTGTCAGCTTCACCCAGGAAGCTGGTACTCCCCCGGGAGGAGCCCTTAGGAGCCCAGCTACTGGGACTTAAGAGATTCACCCTGGAAGTCGTAGCCCCCACAGGAGGAGCCCGTAGGGGCCCGACCGCTGGGACTTAGGCGAAGCTCGGACCTAGGACAGGTATGGCGGCCGGTGAAGCGGAAGCAGGCAGGTACTAGGCTTGACTGAAGCTGGCCAGAACCAGGCTCGGGTTGTAGGCAGACAGGAACCAGGCTTGGCTGAAGCTGGCAGGAACCAGGCTTGAGCTGTAGGCAGGCTGGGACCAGGCTCAGGCTGTAGACAGGCTGGAACCAGGCTCGGGCTGAAGGCAGGCTGGAACCAGGCTCGGGCTGAAGGCAGACAGGAACCAGGCTTGAGCTGTAGGCAGGCTAGGACCAGGCTTAGGCTGTAGACAGGCTGGAACCAGGCTTGGGCTGAAGGCAGGCTGGAACCAGGCTTGAGCTGTAGGCAGGCTGGGACCAGGCTCAGGCTGTAGACAGGCTGGAACCAGGCTCGGGCTGAAGGCAGACAGGAACCAGGCTTGAGCTGTAGACAGGCTGGAACCAGGCTCGGGCTGAAGGCAGACTGGAACCAGGCTCGGGCTGAAGGCAGGCTGGAACCAGGCTCGGGCTGTAGGCAGGCAGGAACCAGGCTCGGGCTGAAGGCAGGCTGGAACCAGGCTCGGGCTGTAGGCAGGCAGGAACCAGGCTCGGGCTGAAGGCAGGCTGGAACCAGACTCGGGCTGTAGACAGGCTGGAAAGGAAGAAGCTGGTACAAGAGAGCAAGACAAGTACCGGCACGGCAGGCAGGCAAGGACGGAGTGGCTAGAGCGCTAGTGAACTCCGGGGCTCGAGGCAACGGGGGACCGAACGAACCCTGTTGCAAGGCGCTGATCAGGCGTCCGCGGAGACCCTAAGTAGGCCGCGGCGTCTGATGTCAGACTGGGGGCGGAGCCATCCTCAGGCGGGAAACTGTCTAGAAAGGTGCGGGGCAGCCGCATGCGCACATGCCTAGAGACTGGCCAGCAATGGCGTCTCCCGCGCGGAGATGCCCAGGATCCGACTCCGCTTCACTGCCAGCTGGAAAGGACCCCCGAGGTAAGGGCCGGGACGCAACAATTACAATACTAAATATTAGGGATGTGAATCGTGTCCTCGATCGTCTTAACGATCGATTTCGGCTGGGAGGGGGAGGGAATCGTATTGTTGCCGTTTGGGGGGGTAAATATCGTGAAAAATCGTGAAAAAATCTAAAAATCTAAAAATCGCAAAACCGGCACATTAAAACCCCCTAAAACCCACCCCCGACCCTTTAAATTAAATCCCCCACCCTCCCGAACCCCCCCCAAATGAGTTAAATAACCTGCGGGTCCAGCGGCGGTCCGGAACGGCAGCGGTCCGGAACGGGCTCCTGCTCCTGAATCTTGTTGTCTTCAGCCGGCGCCATTTTCCAAAATGGCGCCGAAAAATGGCGGCGGCCATAGACGAACACGATTGGACGGCAGGAGGTCCTTCCGGACCCCCGCTGGACTTTTGGCAAGTCTCGTGGGGGTCAGGAGGCCCCCCACAAGCTGGCCAAAAGTTCCTGGAGGTCCAGCGGGGGTCAGGGAGCGATTTCCCGCCGCGAATCGTTTTCGTACGGAAAATGGCGCCGGCAGGAGATCGACTGCAGGAGGTCGTTCAGCGAGGGTTCCGGCGCCTCGCTGAACAACCTCCTGCAGTCGATCTCCTGCCGGCGCCATTTTCCGTACGAAAACGATTCGCGGCGGGAAATCGCTCCCTGACCCCCGCTGGACCTCCAGGAACTTTTGGCCAGCTTGTGGGGGGCCTCCTGACCCCCACGAGACTTGCCAAAAGTCCAGCGGGGGTCCGGAAGGACCTCCTGCCGTCCAATCGTGTTCGTCTATGGCCGCCGCCATTTTTCGGCGCCATTTTGGAAAATGGCGCCGGCTGAAGACAACAAGATTCAGGAGCAGGAGCCCGTTCCGGACCGCTGCCGTTCCGGACCGCCGCTGGACCCGCAGGTTATTTAACTCATTTGGGGGGGGGGTTCGGGAGGGTGGGGGATTTAATTTAAAGGGTCGGGGGTGGGTTTTAGGGGGTTTTAGTGTGCCGGCTCACGATTCTAACGATTTATAACGATAAATCGTTAGAATCTCTATTGTATTGTGTTCCATAACGGTTTAAGACGATATTAAAATTATCGGACGATAATTTTAATCGTCCTAAAACGATTCACATCCCTACTAAATATATCGTAAATATCTGAGCAGTAGATTTGGTTTTAGTACATGATAATTATATCCTTCAGGTGAGTTTTATAAGGCCAATTGAAAAATGTGTGTGCTTCTTCAACTACTTAAAAACTGTAATTGTGCCAAAACAATGGAGGCAGTTTTAAAATGGATCTTTGCTGTAAATATTTTAATGTCATACTAGCAGGCTTTCAGAATGTTTAACCATCGGACGCACTAATTTTAAGGTTTGAAGGTTCTGAATAATGCTGCATTGTAGCATTCTAGCACGGTTATGACTACAGTGTAATAATTCAGTTTCACAGGCATTTTATTATCTTCAAAAAAGAGAGTTGCAACAAGATCCCGTCTTGTACCGATTAAAAAAAAAAAGGTTTCTTATATCGCTAGGTAGCTAAGGGCTCTGTACACCCAAAACTATGATTTAGGATTTCAGATAGAATGTGATTCATGGATGCTGACCAGTAAAAAATAAGTGCATATTCTCTTTAAAAAAAAAAAGTAAAAGAAAAACTGGTCGTGAGTCTCTGCATAAACTGTGAAAGCAATATAAATCCCTGTTCAGAATTCCATACGATATTATAATTAGGGCTTCTGGGGGTATTTTTTTTGTGAATTTTTATTTGAGAAGGTTTGGAGCCTGATAAGAACTCTGGAGCTCTGGCCATGCGAGGACCTGCTGTTTGTTGCAGAGGAGGAGAAGTTGGGTAGGACTGCTGCAAAAAGCTGAGTACCACTAGGGGAAGACCCAGGAATGCATTCAAGACCTATACGGAGTTGGATATTGAGGGAGGACATTTTGCCCGCTGTGGTGAAAACTCTGCAGGTTACTTTGTACCTGCGGACGCTGCATGGATTTTCCAAGGAAAGTCTGTGCAAACTTTTGAATTTGAAAATTGCCCACAGACTTTTCACCTATTTTTTGTGTGAGCTAAATTTGGCTAAGAAATAGCTTGTGTACATTTGAAAATGCAATGTGCCTGTGCTATTTCTAATCCCACCCCTTAATCTGGTTTGCAGTTCAAATGCTGTCAAGCCTCGTGGGAACTTTTTTGGTGGGGTTAAGGATGATCAGTTTTCAGTGACTCTTTTTACCCAAGTTAAATGGCTTTTGAAAATTGTCCTGTAAAACCGTTCATCCATGTAAGTGGCTATATACCTGGGCACACTTTCACACTGTTTGTGCGTAAAGCCGTGTACATTGTTCCGTGATGCATATACTTTCCTTCTCTGCATTTTCAGTCAGGCGTTCTTCAGGCAGGGATAGATCCGGGAACGCAGTAATGGCCACGGTTTTGATCAGAAAAAGTTTGCACAGGAAAAGAAGGTGCAAACCTCTCCGTGGTAAACTTTTTCCCTTTTGGCAATTTTCAAAGGAAAAGTGCACACACTTTTTTTTTTTTTGAAAATTGGTGCCAGTAGGTCCACTTTTCACCTGCCTGCACAGTTTTGAAAATTGCCCTCGAGTGGACATACACTGGAATTTTAAATCATGCGACAGTTGTGTGCATGTGATTTAAAAGAGGCCTACTGGGCTTCATTTTAAAAAGAATTAACACGTTTAAAATTGGGTTTTATACGTGTAAATGCACTTTACATGTGTAAGTGGGCTTTTGAAAATTGCTACAATAGTATGTTACATTGACGCATATATGCCCAAATTTTCAAAACACCGTGCGTGTAAAAATCAGTAGATACCTGCGTGGCCAGGCCGAGCGCATTTTTTAAAATGGCCAGGCCACGCAGGTATCTACCGATACACGTGGAAGTGTCAGGGTTAACAAAAGGGGCAGGCCAGGGGCAGGGTCTGGGCAGCCGGTACAGGGCCATTATCGCTGTCCTGAAGGAGCTGTAAGTAAGTAAACAAAAATGAGGATAGATAGGGTTAGATTAGGGGTCGGGGAAGAGAAGGGAAAAGGGAGGAAGGGTAGGCAGGGGGATAGGAAAGTTCCCTCCCAGTCCGCTTCTTAATTGGAGTGGACTTGGATGGAACTGGGCAAATGCCCGATCACGTTGCCGTGCATACTTTACAAAATTCTCCCCCCGGTGCGCAAGTTGCAACCTGCCCGCACGTGTGTGCGCTGATATTACAATTGACACATCAATTTGCGCATGCCGGGAACCGCGCGCTACATGGACGCACGCGCTCGCCTTTTAAAATCGACCCATAACTCCTTTGAAAATTACCTCCATTGTGCATGAGCGTGCTCCTAATTTTAAGCCTTTCCTTGCGCAAATGTACTTTGTGTATCTTCCTTACGATTTTATCAGCTTTAACTTGTACAGGGAAGCAGATTTGAAAGCATACTCGTGCCAAGGACATTCCTAGTTTTACCAGTAGGCCCAGTACATCCAGACCTCTCTGGCTCTTCAGCCTGCACTTCACCCAGTTGACCTGGACCCCTTACTTTACCCTGTCGTGTTAGGCTGAAAAAGTGATTTCTACAGACTTTCACCTCATCAGGTGCAGCAGTAGATATGTGCGGCTAACAAGCTGCCATGTACAGCGGCCTCTGTTTTTAAAATACAGCTTTATGCATGCAACTGTTGGCTCCGTCCTAGATCGCCCATTGCCCGACTCCTTTTTATAGGGGCGAATATCTGCCCATAATTAGTGGTTTATAAAATCCGCATCGCTTATGCGCGGCCCACATAATCTTGTTCATAGGCTTTTTTGCAGCGAGCAACACTTTTAAAATGCAGTAAGTGTGTTGATGGTGGATTGATGTTGCATATTCCTGTCTTGTTTGGGAAAACTTCTGTGCAGTTTAACTTCAGTTTCTTCAATGGGTTGTTTTGTCTTCAAATTTAGCTGATGGTCAATGTAGACAAAGGATATATTTGTAATTCAGAGTTTTAAGAATAGGTATAGATGCAGGACCTTTGCATTTCTCACATTTTTACATCCTGTGTTATAGTGTTGTTTTGTTTGCGATAGAAAAAAAACACCCCAAAGGCATTTAGAAAGGTTTATGGTGCATGCAGTGAGATGGATGTCTTCTGTAACCGCTTGATATCACTGCTTTGAGATAGGATGTAGAAGAATTGATCATGTATGTTAATAGAATATTTGTGATGGCTTCGCCTCCTGTTCCCTCTGAAAATCCTTTCTTTCTTGTTGTGATGAATATTTTCTTGCTGAATATCTCCTAAATATCTGCTTTTATGACAGTTGCTATTATGTTTTATTGGTCAGAGCAGAAAATGAATTTGGTTGAATTGATCGCTAAATAAATAAAGAACAATTTTTTTTTTGAAGTAGCATTTTTGTAGTGACTGGTAGTCACTTATAATTTATAATTGTAATTAAAAATACATTTGCCTATGCATGTTACAATTGATTTTTTTTTTGGAGCAAATCTACCATATTTTCTTGTGTAATTATTTGTAACTATCAATCTTTGCAAGTTGTTTCTGCTAACAGCAGAGAAATGAATGAACAAGAGGCTTGGGGCTGAGTTCACATCCTGTTAGGTTTGCTGATTGTGCGCACAGTACATCAGGAAGGCTTTTGAAAGTTTATTAGGCTGTGCAAAGTTTGGGATTTAAACCAGACTTCAGAACTAAGTAGGCCTCTTTCTTGAGTGACTAACCTGGCACTTTGCTTTAGCCTAGGTATCATATGTTAACACTGAGTATTAGAGACAAAAAAAGAATGGATGATATCCTCTCTGCAGGATCATTAATCACGATGGGATTACGTTGGTAATCCTCCACATGCATCTTGCAGATGAGCACAACTCATTTATCTAAAGAATATATGAATTCCTTCTGCCAAGTAATTCATGTTCTGCATGGGGGAAGCCTCTTTCATAACTTTGCCTTGAAGTTAGTAGGGCATGCTTTCTCTGCTGTTATCTCTGTTACACTAAAATGTTGACTGGGTCAAGAATTCCTCTTGCATTCTTATTTTGAGGATGCATTATGCAGATTTCGCACAGAAGTAGCAGGCGTCTTTGATTGCAAGCACAGAGCTTTATTCTCCTTTCTTGCTCGTGTACAGAAAAGTTTCCAGCATTCAGTTATCTCTTGCCTGCCCCATAGTTTCCTGGCCTTCTGTGAAAATGTGGGAATGATCCTTCATTCCCAACAGAGGTCTCACTAATTTCATCTGAACACTACTCCAGTCTCTTTTGGAAGTTGTCTTTTAATTTTTAATATCAATTAAGTACATTCTTTTATGTATTTTGAACAAGCTGTTAGACCATAAGGACTAGTCTGGATAAAACTTGATTTGTACTTTTTTTCTGCTATCTCCTGCCAGATTTGTCTTGAGTTCCAGATAGCTTCTATTACAAGGCCTTTATTTTGTAAAATTCAGAGGCATAAAAAAAATATTCTTAGTAGATTTCTAAGGGACAGAGGGCTGGCCCAAATGTATTTATTTTTTCCCCTAATGGAAAAGATGTTGCTAGACAATATTTTGCCGTTTACGTTGCTCAGAAAATTTTCACAATAGAAGGCCAGATATTTAATTTAGGATGCTCCATTCAGGTTATCTGCAACCCTTCTGATAGAATATCTGACTCTGTTTAATCCAAATGCATGGAAGCCAGCAAACAAATGATAAGTAGTTCCATACTGCACCGAAAGGGGGAAGAAAGAAACACATAATAACCTAACAGTTGCTGGCAAACAGGGACTGTTGACCCACTCAGTCTGTTTATTGCTCCCGCCCACTGACACGTCATTCTTTTCCTCCTATGCGCTGATCACTGTCTTCTTTGTCTGTCCCAAGCACTCTTGAATTCTGCTATTGTTTTATCTGCTGCCATTTCTGCTGCTTATATGCAGTTCCAGGTATCTGCAACTTTCCCAGTAGGGACAGTGACTTTATAACCGGCACGCAGGCGCACATTTGCGTGGGTGCGTCGGCCTGCGCCCGTGGACATGGCTATTTTATAACTTGTACACGTATATGCGCGCATGTTATCAAATATCCTGGCCGTGTGCACGTGTGCCAGATTTTAAGTGGGTGCACAAATCTCCACAAGGCCGACTTATTCACGAATCCCTGATTGATATGTGCACCGGGCTTTTAAAATTCACCTTTGAATGTTTCCTTATGTTTTGTCTGAACTGCCATTCTTTTAACTTGGTATCAAGACAATGTGCACATGAGATTCTTTTTATATGGAAAATGCAACTTTCTGGTACTTTATCGATGCTTAATCTAGAAGTACATTTTGGGTTCTTCACTATCGCTGGACGGCTTGTGTTGCCGCTCCGAAATCCGCCCCCCAGCCCTACCTAAACCCCCATCCTGACCTTTGTTGCACAAGTTACGCCTGCCTCTGGGCAGGCGTAACTTGCGCGCACCGGCCGTCTGCCGGCGCGCCATTCCCCAGCTAAGCCGCAACAAAGGAGGCCTCGGTCCCACCCCTGGACCCGCCCCTTCCTGCCCCTTTTTCGAAGCCCCGGGACATATGCGCGTCTCAGGGCTTGCGTGCGCCGCCGAGCCTATGCAAGATAGATCACGTCAGTCTGTCTTTCTGTCTGTGAATTTGTTTCATCAGTTACACTGGAGGATGGACTGATTTGAGATTAGAAATTCTATAATCTCTAAGAGTGGGGAGCCATTATAGACAGGTCTGACATTTTTTTTTTTTGGGGGGGGGGGGAGGGAGAGTGTGTCAGATAAAACGCTTCCATGATAAATGGACACATTTGTACAACCATTGGAAGCACATCATATAGGCTTGTTGTTTTAGCAATATTTTTACCTGTCCTCTGCTTCTAGTGTATTTTTTGAATGCCAACTTTATGATTCTTCCTACTGTCTCCTTAGAAAACCATACGGGTCTCCTTTTCTGTTTTTTTCTTTGCTGACCTGCTTTTCAGAGAGATTTGTCATCATCTCTGTGCTCCCTTTAATGCTGCTTACAGTTTCTTTGTATGCAGCAAATCCTGAGTGCATTAGGGTTTCTTTAACATAATAACTGATCATCTTGAATTTAACTCTCTCTTAAAGTTGAGGAACTGTTGTCCTAGTTTGATTCTGTTCTGTATTTATTTTATTTTATAGTCTGCTTTTTTTTTATTTATAAAATGCCCAAAGTGGAGTACAACAGTTGGAAAAAATGGTAATATAAAAACATAAATGACCTAAAAAAATGCCAGTAAACATCTTAAACATTACTAAAAAATTATTTAAAAAGAAAAAACATAGTAAAACTTATAAAACCAAAAATTTTCCTCAGTCATCAAAAGCTTGTTTAAAAAGCCAAGTATTAATTAGTAGGTAAAAACTAAATAATCATTCTCCAGATGAGATTCTAAAGGTAGAGAATTCTATAGTTGAGGAACAAATCATGAGAAGGCTTTCCCCTATTTTATTTCCAGGCCTCATGTTCAATAAAGAGAAAAAAAGCCTCCTGAACTGATCTCAGAACTTAAATAGGAGTATGTTGTGAAAGCCACACTTTCACAACATACTCCTATTTTAAACTGAGAGTGGGCATTAAAGCAGTGGGCTAACTTTTCTTATGTTAGTCTGTCCCTTTGTTTATTTCCCATTACAACCAGGACAACTGTGTTCCATACTAACTGAAGTATTATAGAAACATAGAAACATAGAAACATAGAAATGACGGCAGAAGAAGACCAAATGGCCCATCCAGTCTGCCCAGCAAGCTTCCCTCATTTCTTCTCCCATACTTATCTGTTTCTCTTAGCTCTTGGTTCTAATTCCCTTCCACCCCCGCCATTAATGTAGAGAGCGGTGGAGGAGCTGCATCCAAGTGAAATATCTAGCTTGATTAGTTAGAGGTAGTAGGAGTAGTAACCGCCGCAATAAGCAAGCTACACCCATACTTATTTGTTTTTACCCAGATTATGTTATACAGCCCTTATTGGTTGTTTATCTTCTCCCCTGCCGTTGAAGCAGGGAGCTATGCTGGATATGCGTGAGGTATCAGTTTTTTTCTTCTCCCCTGCCAGTTAAGAGTATTAAAATACTTACCAGTTAAGAGTATTAAAATACTCTTAACTGGTAAGCCCCACCTATAAATACTTACAGTAATTGAATCATGATAAAACTTAAGTCATGCATCACTATTTTCAATTCTGAGTTCTTCCGGTTAGATCATAATTATCAAACCAAAAAAAGAGAGCAAATCCCCACACAATGACAACGAAATCCAAAAAAAGGGGAATCCCCAATATTAGTTATTCATAATACCACTCACCAAAAATGTTTTTTTATAATTAATATACTTTATTTATTTATTTATTTATTTATTTATTTGAGGTTTTTATATACCGCAGTATGAGAACATAAGAACATGCCATACTGGGTCAGACCAAGGGTCCATCAAGCCCAGCATCCTGTTTCCAACAGTGGCCAACCCAGGCCATAAGAACCTGGCAATTACCCAAAAACTAAGTCTATTCCATGTTACCATTGCTAGTAATAGCGGTGGTTATTATCTAAGTCAACTTAATTAATAGCAGGTAATGGACTTCTCCTCCAAGAACTTATCCAATCGTTTTTTAAACACAGCTATACTAACTGCACTAACCACATCCTCTGGTAACAAATTCCAGAGTTTAATTGTGCGTTGAGTAAAAAAGAACTTTCTCCGATTAGTTTTAAATGTGCCACATGCTAACTTCATGGAGTGCCCCCTAGTCTTTCTATTATCCATGATTTTAAACACCTCTATTATATCCCCCCTCAGCCGTCTCTTCTCCAAACTGAAAAGTCATAATCTCTTTAGTCTTTCCTCTTGGGGGAGCTGTTCCATTCCCTTTATCATTTTGGTAGCCCTTCTTTGTACCTTCTCCATCGTAATTATATCTTTTTTGAGATGCGGCGACCAGAATTGTACAAATACTCAAGTTGCGGTCTCACCATGGAGCAATACAGAGGCATTATGACATTTTCCGTTTTATTCACCATTCCCTTTCTAATAATTCCCAACATTCTGTTTGCTTTTTTGACTGCCGCAGCACACTGAACTGACAATTTCAATGTGTTATCCACTATGACGCCTAGATCTATGGGCAGAGGACTGACCATCAAAGCGGTTTACAATATAACATACATAATAAAACAAAGCACTTCAAAATCAATACATTAAAACATCACTTTAAATATCATATAAAAATATATTAGATTAAAATGTTAGCTTTAAAATGTGTATATCGGTCTGTTAACTGATTTTATATGCTAGGGTAAAAAGGTGTGTTTTGAGATGTTTTTTAAAATCCTTTGTGTTGGATGTTAATCGGATTTCTTCGGGGATGGAATTCCAAAGAGTTGGACCTGCTACTGAAAAAGCTCTTCTACGAGTCAAATCTAGGTGTGCGGATTTCACTGTAGGTACTTCGAGAATACACTTGTCCATTGAATGCAGCTGGCGGGTGGGTTTATAAATCTGTAGTACGGTACATAGCCATATTGTGGCTGAGTTGTAGAGTAAGTTATGTATCATTGTAAGGATCTTGTTTGTAACTCGGTATGATATTGGAAGCCAGTGGAGTTGTTGTAGTATTGGTGTGATATGATTTCGACAGGAAAGATTGTATAGTACACGGGCTGTGGAGTTCTGAATGAGTTGAAGTAGGTGAGTTGTGGAAGCTGGTAATCCTATATATTATTATTGTAAATGATACCACATCAGCATCAGCCTTATATGGCACGTCATCAGGCTTGCTGATGTGGTTTAATTTACAATAATTTTTTGAATAAAAGTAAAAGTATATTAATTATAAACATTTTTTTTGGTGAATGGTATTATGAATAACTAATATTGGGGATTCCCCTTTTTTGGATTTTGTAGATCATAATTGTCAGATCAAGCTTAATTTAGCTTAAGTACTCTTTAAAATAAATGATATGTGTCCATTCATAATTAGAATTAACGTGCCATTTCTAAATTCCTAGGGAAAGGCTTAGCTTAATATTAATTTAACATTCAGATATTGAGCTAACCATTTGCTGACTCATAATACTTGGTCTGGGTAGAATTTAACCTCAGCTTATTTATTTTTGTCCAGCATAATACTGCCTGCAGACACTGATTTGAAGCATCCAGTGATTTATAGTAGCTGGCCCCCAATGGGAAAGAAAGTTGATATTGCTGGTATACAGGTGATACACTACCCTATTACTTTCCAATAATCTTACCCAACGGCTGTAAGTGGATATTGAACAGTTCTGGAGAAATGATGGTGCCCAGTCACGGTTTCACTTGCTATGCAAGTCTCCCCATGCCAAGATTCCACTTGCTGTACAACCTTCATCTAAGAGGGGTCCTCAGTGAGCCTCATTCACAGCACTGCAAGTTACCTCCTCCCTGGTCACACCACACCGCAGCCTCAGCCCTATGTAACCCAGCCTGCTTGATACCTCATGCCTCTTAAGTGAGTCACCTTGGTTCTCTGACCTGGCCACTCATACTTGGTTATTCTGCCTTGCCTTCTGAACTATCTGGGCCTTCTGCCTTGCTTTGTGACCTATCTGGGCCTTCTGCTTTGCCCTGTGGCCTATCTAGGCCTTCTGCTTTGCCTTGTGGACTCTCTTGGCCTGTCTTGCTTTGTGGCCTATCTTGGCCTCTTGCCTTGCCTTGCCCTGTGGCTTCCCAGGTATCCTTGCCTTGCTCTGTGGCCCCCCCCCCCCCCCCCCCAGGGCCTCTCTGCCTTACCTTATGGTCTCCGGGTTTGCTAGGTTCTCCTAGTCAGACTTGTGCCCTGTTGGGCTTCTCTGTTTATTGTTGTCTGTTCTGTCTAGTCCAGTCCTTGTCTATGCCCTGCCCTTGTCCAGTCCTGTCTTTGTTCTGTCCTTATTCTGCCTTGCACCACCCAATCCAGTTCCTTGTCTGTTTCCCAGTTCATTGTCCCTGGTTCAACCCTGTCTGTATCGAGCCCCTGTCTGCCGTGGTTCCAGCCCCCAGCCTATGCTCTGTATCCAGCCCCAGTCTTTGCTCCGTATTCAGCTCCCAGCCAGTACTTGTGTCCAACCTGTGCCTGCCCTCAGCTTCCAGCCTGCACAGAAGCTCCCAGTCCGTGTCTGCACCATGATGTTCTGCTGGAGACAAGGCCTACTGGCCCCCAGAACCCAAGGACTCAACCTGTGGGGGGAGGGGATTTCTTAGGTAGAAGACCAACCCTAGTCTAGTCCTGTGGTCCTCACTGCTTCTGCTGGAGTGCTCCCTGACTCCAGCTTACTACCTCGTGGCAAACCCTATATTACCCAATAAGGCCACCAGGGCTGACTCTATGCTTTGCCCTGACCTAAACCCGACTGAAGCTCTTTGTGTGCTGCAGTCATAACAGGGACTTTAAGTGGGAGCGCGCATGTGTGCGCAAAGGCCATTTCTACTAATTAAATTGGGGGATTTTAAAAGGGGTGCGCCAGCACCAGTCCCAGGTTTACCAGTTCATCACCAGTTCGCTTAGTTAAGAGGGAGGTAATCTAAACCCTCTCTAGCGTAATAGCCTTCACTCCCCCCATTCAGCGCCGAACCTTAAAACCACCGTCGATCTGCCTGGTTTTCTTTACATAGCAGAAGTAAAAGTTATGCAGCGGGGGACCTTGGCGCACACCGGGGCATGTAAATGTTAACATGCACATCTCTGGTTCACACCCCAAAATGCCCATACCCTGCCCATGCCCATGCCCCACCCCCTTTTTGAAATCTTTGGCGAGGTGCCAGCTGCGGGAAGTAACGCGCATATCCAGGCAGCTTTTAAAATCTGCTCGGCGGGTGAGCCCAACTTATTCGTGCATCCCCTAATTCATGTGTGTGCTGGGCTTTTAAAATCTACCTCGAAGACTTTAGATGAAAGACCTTGTAGTTCTGCCTGGAATTCCTGTCTCTGGTTCACTTGGCAATGTTTGTCAAGCAAATACCTTTCAAATTTAATTTTTTTTTTTTATAGAGAGCCATTAGCTTCTCAGTTATTGAGATTTCAGTGCATCTAAAACCAAGGTTTAAAATAAAAATTGTCCAATTTTTTTTTTTTAAATATATATTTTTGGAACCAGCAGTTTCCTGTGCTGTTTGGGGCTTCAAGCTCCCTCAGAACCAGGGCTTGGGACCTGGAGCCATGAGCATCACAACTGGCCAGGAAAGTTTTCCTTCATGCTTTTTATGTCCCCTTTAGTTCAGTCATTCTAGGGGCTGTGAACACTACCCCCTGCAGCATCCCCAAGCCTGAGCCTGGAGCCAAACTCTTGTCTTTCTGCATCGTACAGTAGTGCACTGCACTGCCACGGAGCGACAGCCACCCGGCTGCCCCTTAATCGGCTTTTCTAATAACCCTTGTTGTCAGTTTTTCCTGCCCTGCGCTTGGTTAGTAAGAGTATTTTTCTGGGTGAACAACAGTTTAGTGTAATGAAAAAAGCCCATCATAAAAAATGCAGTGGTTCAGGTTAACTCTCTTCAGGTAAGCAGCTCACTCTTTTTGTGATGGAGAAGTGTTCAAGGCAGAGGGGGGGGAGGGGAATCTGTCACGTTTGCTGCTGGTCAGCCAGTTATGTAGACAGATGATTCATCTGTAGTTTTTTTTCCCCTTCAAAATAAGAAAGTCCCATTTTTTTTAAAATTTAGAGTAAAAAGTAAAATATACTTGCAGCTCCTACTGTAATGCAGTTCAGTCTTTTGAAAGGCAATGGTAAATATATGTCACCATCCATAATGTCAGTCACTTTAAATCTGAGCATAAATAAAACCTTGTACCTGTGTAAATATTGACACGGAGAAGCTGCCATGCTGCACAGCAGCTTTATCAATCATGGCATGTCTCTTTATTTAATCTAGGCTGCGTGTTTCTCTACACAGAATGCCCAGGCCTCCCACATAACAGCCAACACCTGCAGTTTAATTATTTACAATATCTGTGCATTAATTATGAATCAAATTCCAAAGAGGCATATATACCTCTTAACCTTGAAATTTCATTGCAGTCGTTTTTGAACAAGATAAGGTGATGAGTTTTTAATCACAGACATAAATCAGAACGTTAATTAAAAAAAAAAAAAATCCGAGTGAAACACTTAAGCTGCCGTTACCATCTTGCCAAGATCAGTGCAACTTTTAAGTCGCCCCATGTCCACGGCATACTGACTTTTTCTGCGGTCATCTTTAGTTACCTGTGAATATACTTTGTCTTCAGTGGAGGAAAAATCCACAGTTTCCAGATTTTAAATGAGCAGAACGTTTTCAGCAAATACTTGCAGACGGAGCTATAGTTGTTGGATTGTATGCTTCAGCCATCAATTGATAGGTCTTTTACTTGTGCCCTGTGGCCTGCATTAATCTGTTGCCTCAGGATGAGATCTGTTTTCACAGGGCCTCTTCCCACGGTGACCGACACAGAATTTAATTTTCCCTGTGAATTGTAAGAAACCCGGGGCCCCTTGCAATTGACTCCTATCGTGAATGCCAGCCGAAGGCCAGACTTCCGACTCCAACTGATGTCTCCAACATGTCTCGCCTCTCCAAGGGGGGGCCACTGCTTCATCCTCCTCAGCCTTTCACCCCACGAACGATCTTTCATCTCCTTTCCCCCGTGCCGCCTGCTGAAAATTTCTTTCCTGTCCCGCCCCTCTGCCGCCTCACACTGGCCGCCTTATTCTTTTTTCCATCTTGAGGCACCGGCAGCTGTGCCTGTCTCGGCCAGAGCTGCCCAAGTGGCGCCAGTGGTAGCGATTTGTTGGCGGGATATCCAAAAATAAATCAGTGTCAAAAGAGGAGGAGAAAAAGTCATGAAATGCCACAGTTCCTCCATTAACAACTTATAAAGTCATCAACAATCTTATAATCCTAAAAGACCACCATGCATCCAGTGTATGCACCTACTTTTGCTTTTATTTTAATAATCATATTGTCATAGTCCAGTATTTAAAAATTATTTCTCAGTTTTTGCTATAATCTTATAATGCACATAAAATCACTTACCTTGATCAAATCTACTGTAGGTTATCCTATGTATCACCCTGACATGAGTCAGTGTTTCAAAGTCTGATCTGCTTTAGGGGGTACTCAGGAGTGAATGTAGGAGGCACCCAAAGGATCTCATGCTAGTCTTCTGTGGTTATAATTTTTCTTCAAACCGACATCTATTACTTGTTTGCTGCTAAAATGTTCATTTATACAAGGAGCTCACGTTTGTGTTTCCTTCCTTAATAGCTGAATGCAAAGTCATTCTGTATAACTTGTTTTGTTATTTTTCCCCATATTGCCCCTTATTTAATATAGGCCATGCATTACATAGATTTTCTGTAACAGAACATACTGTAGTTCCCTCAAGGGCTACTTTAAAAGTCTTGCATTTTGTCTAGACTCCAAATTGCACCTTGGATCAGTTTTGAGCTTAGGATCGTCCTCCCTGTTCATCCAAAAAGCAGGCATGTGAGGTGGGAGACCAGTCCTGGTCTCTTGCTAAGCAGCATGGAAGGCCATTAAGCTGGCATGGATTAATAGATTTTGAGTGCCATAAATAAATTCTATTATGCCAAGGAGAATTTAAATTGAATTGTAATGGTTTGGGAATCAAGGTAGAGCAGTTGTATCACACAGGTACTTCTACACAGAGAACGCCATGAGAAGAGGGCAGTATAAGCTTAGCGCACTTGAAACATGATATGAAAGTCCACTAAATTCTTTCTGTTGACATCCTGTAAAGGGACTTAAATCTATACCCTTAAAATTCCTGCAATATATATAACAATTACAACAGCATAAACATAGAAATAAAGTATATCAGCATGAAGATAAGTTTGAAAAGCTGGAAGTTATTTTTAACAGCCCCTACCCCCTAATAATACTGAATTCTGATTGTACTGATGAAAAGAGGACCTCTGCAGTCTGAGAACAGCTGGCTTATTGGGTCACGCACAGCTGGAATACTGGCCCCGGCTTCCCCATTTCTCCTTAATGCAAACACTTATTTCTTCAAAGTCTTAATATGCCATGTAGCTACAACATTATTATAGAGAAAGAAAACCACCTGTTTTATATATACATGACAAAAAAATCTATCCCTTTATATCTTTTCATCTGACCAGAATAGATTTTCCGCTGTGCATGTCCTGTTTTATGAGACTGCCATACTCCCTTTTGGTGAATTTGCCAGGGTACTTGGACAAGACAGTGTGTGTACTGGTAAAGTAATGAAAACATTAACAGATGGACAAAGTTATTTAATAGAAACAAAGTACAGTATTTAAATGAGGATATTTTACAAAATAATAAAACCTAGAACACTCAGTTTTTTAAAAGCTAACATACCACTTAACATGCCTCCTACCTAATGTTACAGTGCATTAGGAAATTGTTAAAAAAAAAAAAGATGCAAGAGTTAATTTGCACGATTTTGGAATGGCAGCATTTTTGCCTCCCGTGTAAATTTGGTGCAAGTAAGAAAAAAAAAAAGTGCATCCAAAATATTATTCAAGTTAAGTGATGTACAGAAACTAGCATTGTACTTTAAACCAACTTGCAACTCCAGTTCTAAAAGTCTTGTTTTGAATTTTTTTTTTTTTGTTTGGGGGGGGGGGGTGTTTCAAAACATAGGGCCTGTAGGAACGAATATTAGAGGAGCAATAGTGAACTCCCCCCACGGATCTTGCAGTACACTACCCACAGGGCCACCAGTTTGTTTTAATAGGGAAACTCTTCACGGAGCACTTTGCAAATGCAGCTGCTGTATACAACTGTGCCGGTACATCTGTAGCCACGTACGTTCCATTTGCATGGAACAGCTGCAAAATACTTTTGTGAACGTACACATAGAGATTTGAACATGAAAAGCTCCGAGTAAACACTTTTACCTGCATGAAATCCTTTCATTTTTTTGCCTCCTCGATTGGAAAGGCAGAACATTCGGTTAGATATTAATTACAAAAGTACATTTTCATTTTCTTGAAAATGTACTTTTGAATGCTGATATGAGGTTATTGAAGCATTGTATTCATTTGTGACTTTATTTGGGAAGATATTCATTTCAGACAGTTATACCTGACAAAGTGAAAACTTAATTATTCATTTAAACTAATATTTAACTCATTCTGATATTGGTAGTTAATTGTTGCCCTAACCTGAGATGTTATCAGTTTTCAGATGAAATTATTAATAACTAGCTGTACCTGGCCACGCGTTGCTGTGGCTCAGTCTGGTTAAATGGAAAAGAAAGAAAAGAGAAAGTGCACGTTTGTAATATGTTTAATTTCACAATGCTTGTGGCTATACAATATTTTTTGTTGTTCCATTGTCTGTGCAGATATAGAGATTGTCTGGTTTGCCAACTCTAGCTTTGCTGGGAGTGGGGGTGGAGCAATGCCCATGTAAACTCTTCCCGTGGTGGCCGAGACCCACGGGCGGCTTGACAGCACTGCCTTCCCCCTCCCCCCCCCCCCCCCACAGTTGCGGGATATTATTTGGCTTCTCCTTTTCTGCGGGGACTCGGGGCGGGGGAGGAGGGCGAGCTGTTCTCTGTTCAGCTCTTTGCGCTTTGGCTGCTGCAGGATGCAGCTGCTTGTGATCTCTTCACAGCCGCTTTCTACTGCATTTGCTCTGCTCCGGCCGTCCCAACTCCCTCCCCCCCTTCCCCGGCGGTGGACGGACTGGCTCAGCAACTCTTCTACCCTTTCCAGCAGTCCCTACTCCCTCCCCCCTTCCTCAGTGCTGGAGGAACGGGCTGAGCCGTTTCTCGGAGCGGCAACTCGTCTGCCCTTTCCTCCTCCCCTCTGTGACACCCAGCACGTAGCGCAGAGCTCTATGGTCCACACATGCACGGTAGAGCTGCTTTGTACTGCGCATTTGCGGTTCGTCGGTCAGAGCCCATTAATATTGTAGATAGCGTGTGTTGCTTTTACGTCCAATAGATGGCGCTGTTTTTCCAAAAAAGCATGTTTTTACTTGTCACAGGCCAAAAAAGCATGTTTTTACCTGTCACAGCTGTGATATCTATATAATATATGTATATAAAAACACACACGTAATCGAATGCAACGTTGTGTCAAAATTTCAAAGCAATCGGTGAAGAACTTTCGGAAATTTAAGATTTTGAACAAACGAACATTTACATTTTTATTTATATAGATTTCTTTTTTCTTATGCCAGCTTGCTCTTGAAACCTCAAAATTTATAGCCACGTAGGCAAGTCAAATATTTTTTATTATTTTTTTTTATTTAAAGTTTTTTCTATACCGACTTTCCAATAACAGAATTATTGATCAATTCGGTTTACATTTTGAACAATAACAGTGATAATAAATAATAAATAAATAATAAATAATAATAAATAATAAATAATAAATAAATAAATAATAAATAATAATAAATAAATAAATAAATAATAAATAAATAAATAATATTTAATAAAAATAAATAAATAATAAATAATAATAAATAAATAAATAATAAATAATAATAATAAATAATAAATAAATAATAATAAATATGAAAGTGAATCAGAAAAGACTGAAATGGTAATACCTGCAGCAACAAAAGATTGAAGTATTAGTACCTGCAGCAGTGCCATAACCGCTCATGCCAAAAGACAAATGTATTCTTTGAGCTGAAAGAGAGGGCATTTAACAATGCGTCCAAAAGGCAATTAAATGAACCAGCTCGCTGCTAAGGGCACTGTTGTTTAGAAGACACAATTTAAAAAATAATGGCTTAAATATTTTTTTTCTATTTTGTTATTTTGGGTTAAAGAAGAAAATGTTTGAATTTGCTGCATCTGTAGTAAGATTTTCAGCACGCTGTTTTGGTGAGCTCATTTCTGCTGAATGTGGCTGCTCGCTGGCAGGTTTTCTCGTGAAATATCCAATCAACTTTGTTAATCTGTGTGTTTGAAGGCAGTTGGAGGATCTAAACAGAACCCTTGATGCAGGGCTGGGATCTGAGAATTTGTATTATTTCTTATTGTTTATTCATGTGACAGGGCACTATAATGGAGGTGCCTGTACCCATGAGCAGGCGTGTGCATTTGGTCTGGGCAGCACAGGGACTTTGAGTGACATGGAATAGCTGAGCTATCTTTGAGTCACCTGTGGTGGTGAGCATGCTCGCCATTTCTGACAGCACCTTGCTCCAATGAATGAGCAAAAATGGGTGAAGCTGCAAAGTACTGGCTGTGAGTTTTTTTTCTTCCACCTCTTGTTTTCCCTCCCCTCCTGAGGAAAGCTGAACTAAGCAGCTACAGGAAGTACAATGGGCCAATGAGGAGCCTCAGCACTGCCGGGGGGAGGGGAAGCAGGGAGCTTCTGACCAATGAGCAGGGAGGAAGCTAGATTTGCGGGGGAGGGGGGTTCCTAGCTGTGATTTTTCTTATTCACTAGAGGGCAAAGGAAAAACCCAACAGTGAATCAGAGGTGGAAGAAAGAAACAACAAGCTTGGCTTTGAGTAATTTCCCCAGACAAAACCATAAGAAGGTGTGATGAAAAGAAAGAAACACAGAGGGGCTTATGCAATAAAGTGCGCTCAGCATAGTGCATGGGTCTAAGCGCAGTTAGGCATGCGTTTTGGATGCGCTAGACTAGCACCCGATGCGATAAGGAGATTAGCGTGTCCAAACCAATGCGTAGCCGATAACACCATCACATGTATATTCCATGTAGATGAGGCTATTAGCTATTACCCCCGATGCAGAAAATCGCTGGGTGCCCAATGCACACTTTTTAATGTGGCAAATTTAAATCCAGCCCCGGAGGTGGCGTAAAGTTAATTCGTGAGTCACTGGCTCATGAGAAATAAAAAATACAGTCCTTTGTGGTTCCTCTTACTTATAATCTTTGTGACACTTAAATTTATTGCTTGCGGTGTTGAAAAATAAATGTATATTAAAAAAAAAAAAATCTTATGGCTGCACAATTTAGATGCCCATAACAAGGGAGGCTTAGCTATGCAACCTCAGCAAAATAACAAAGAAATAGGTCTGAGTACCCATTGCAACTGTGGGTGCCCGATGCATTTAAGCGCTACGGATGTTCTCCCCTACTGTGCCCTTTTTTACGTAGTCCCTCATCTAAATACAGCATTGGGCACCCAGGGCATGTGGCTGCATGCGCGTGAGGAAAGCGGGCGATCAATACAAGCGTCCGTTTGCAGCGCGCATCTTATTGCATCGGCCCCAGAGAGAGAGCAAGAGAAGAAATCACACAGCTGTGAGTCTGAGTCGAGCTGGCAATAAGCATCTCCTTGGTTATCCTCAGGGAGGTCAGCAGACAGCGGCTGCAGCTTTCATGGAAAGGTGCTGCTTTCCCTCCAACAGGAGCCAGCTGAGATAAGGAAAGGTCAAGAGCCGGAGGTTTCCCTTGTATGTGTCTTCCTGTGCTGGATGCCTATAACTTTACAGCTAGAGTCACATCCAGCAACCTTTAGACTCTGCCAGTTTGTTGCCTTACACTTAGAGATTCTCCAGGAGGGACAGACTGCTGGGCTTTCAGTCCCGGGCAATAACCCTTGTTTGTAAAGCTGGGACTATCTGCATCAGCAAATATACAATTTGGACTAAAAACATTTCGCCAGGAGGGTCCTAACTATCAATCACTGCAGTATTGTATGAATAGTTTTTCCTTTTTCCTTTTTCCTTCCCAAGAAAAACGGGGCTGCATAGTGTTTTATCGTTTCTTTTTTTTTGTGGGGGTTGTATATACAACCAGGACTGTGGGGACTATGTTGCACAGGGTGGGATAAATGTTTCTTGTTTTCTATCTATAACAGCTTACACTGGTTACCTTGCAGGCTGTCTTACCAACTGTCTGGTTTGTAAATGTTATACTGCTCCTTACAGTTCCACCTGTAAGGGGATGGCCCCTTACAGGTGGAACTACTCAAAGGTAGTTCCACCTGTAAGGGGCCATCCCTCTAAACACTTCCATCTGATCTTTGTCTTGCTAGGGCTATTGTCAGATTACATAACTGGCTTCCAAAGGCTTGCCATCAGTATATACCACTGAATGCAATGAAATTCTATAATAGGCTTCCGTTAATAAAACTGAATTATTATTGATGGCAAAATGTACATTACTCACTGCGTACCCTAAGTAGAAACCATATTTAAACAATAATAGTTTGCCAGGGCCACTATCTCAGTTGTTGTCTCTTTCAAATTAATATATAAATATATACACACAAACTATGTGGAATAATGACTACATTTCATCTTTGGGGAAAAATATTACTTCAAGAGGGTCAAAAGTAAAGGAAGATTGATGATATTTTGTGAGGTGCTTCTGGACGTGTTAAGGACACATTTCCTGGGCTGACTCTTATTTAATCTAAAATGATTAAAAGAAAAGGAGAGTTGAGAGTTTTGCCCATGGATGATATTGTCCATCCCAAAGCTAAGTTGCATCATTTGGCTGACCCGCAGATTACTCCTGGGGGAATTCTGTACACAAACATTTTAAAACTGTGCAAAAAAATGTAAAATTCTATAAAATTCTGCAGACTTTATTTGACAAAAATAACACAATATAATCAATGTCTGAGTAATTTAATTTAAAATGCAATGTAGGAAAAAGTACTCAAAGAATATTTGTTTGTATAAAATTCCCTCAGGAGCACTCACAAAGTACAGCAAATAGCCCGGCACCATCCCAGACTTGAAACGTACCCCCGGGCTCTCCCCATCCCAAAGTTTGCTTCCCCCCTTCCATGCTTGACCATCCAGTTCTCATTCTGTCCAGTTTGACCATCCAGCTCAACTCTCTTCCTCCCCTGCTCAGACTTGACCACCCCAGCTCTCTCTGCCCTCCTTGTCTCTCCTCTATCCCAGCTCAGTGCATTAGTAGTTAGTTTCTACCTTCTAGCCTGTGTGTACTGAACCTGCTCTTCCCACCTAGAAGCTATCGCTGGTCCATCCTTCTTCTTCTGGCTGTGCAGACTGCTGTATCATCGTTTTTGGGTCCAAGGCTTAATTCTGTGAGCTCAACCAAATATGACATGCTAGGACAGTTGCGCAGAGTTCATTATTTATTTATATATCTATTTATTTATTTATGCTTCTGATTTACACAACATCAAATACTGAGAGGAACTACAATTTAAATTCACAAAGTGCGCTAGAAGTTTTTTAATAGAATGAAATTAACTTTAATCTTCAAAAATACAGTAATTACCAAATACAATACCAAATTAACACATATATTGCAAACAGCTGCTCTCTAACCAAATCATTCCAGCTAGAGAAAGAAAAACAAAATATAAAAAGTAAAATTAAGAATTCCCCCAGGAGTAATGGAAGTACTTCTGCCCAAGCTGTCTTGTAAGTCTGTAAATGCTTTTGAAAATGACCCCTTATTTGCGTAATGTACACCTGCTAATTGTCTTGAGCAATTAATATCAGCCTCATCTTTTGTATAGGTTGGGAGGGAGATCCAGGAGAACTGATAGGGAGTTCAAAGTGAACAACTAGAAAGGTCTCGATGACCTGGAGAAGGGCTGGGTGAACTTGCGGAGGTCTCATGAAAATGGTGATTTCAATTTCACATGCACATGTTTTTAAAATGTACCAACTTCCACATATAAACAATTTTTTCACGTGTTTGTTTTTAACATAAGTAGGAAAAGTACACACTTTGAGTGCACTGCAGAAATTCATGGGTGAGGAAACCTATACACATATGTTTGGGGTAGACATATGTGTGTTTTATTCTTTGTACTACTTGATACGCACAGGTTTTAAAATACTGTTGTAGATCTCACCATGGCCATATGTGCGTGTGCATAGGGCCAGATGGAGTTGTTTGAAGTTTCCCTGCTTATGAATATTGTGATCTGACATCACCTCAGTAATAGCAATACAACCTCTCTCTACTGCCAGACACATAGATTTTAAAAGGTATGCAAGGGCATCCATGTGCACGTGCTACCCGGTGCGCATACATGGATGCCCTATCCTAAACCACCCCCGACCTTTATCTTACCTTTTGTGCCTACCGGAAGGAATCCCTCGGCACAGCGGTCATTTGCCGCCGTGCCGGGCCTCTGACCCCCACCCCTGACCCAGACCACCCCGCCCCTGCTCCACCCCATCCCTGCCTCTTTTCCGAAGCCTCGGGACACGCATGTGGCCGGGCCTTTTTAAAATAGGCCCGTGCGCATTAGCTCTCCTCTAAAATCTGGTCCATTATGAAGTAATACAAAACACTGAACAAACTCATTCAAAACCTATAGCAAACCTACCATACCATAATAGCTCTAACTCCCAGGATTCAAATAGCATGCAACCCTACCCAAGAAAAAGCAGCACTACAAATATTACACCAAACTCTAGAAAACCAATACACCTCCTATTGGGAAAACAGAACAAGCTAGGTGGCTACAGGCCCCTAAATGGAAATAACATGCTAGAATAATACCTCATCTTGATCATGCATGCAGAACTATGACAGACCATCACCAGATACAGACTAAGTGACCACATATTACAAATAGAAATATGCAAAAACTGAACTGGAAACCCCAAGAAGCTAGACTCTCATGTATTGCAACACCAGAGAAAGAGACAGAAATACATGTACTGAGGAAAATACATAAACATCAGAGATACACATTTTCCAAAGCCGGCATATTCCAATCACTAAACTGAAAATATAATGCTCTGTTATACCTTTGTTATTTGGGTAATTTATTTTTCAAATTGCATTGGCCCCAGTCTCTCTTATGCTTTCCTCTGACATTCTCCTCCTTTTTTTCAGGGTCTTCTGTCCATTTGACATTTCTTCTGTTGTCTTTACTTCCTCTCCTAAATCCATCTCTGACTTCTTGACTCTCTTTTCTGACTCTTGATCCACTTAATTTCATTCCTCCCTTTCCAGTCCTCTTCTACCTACCAGCTATCCATCTTCTCTCACTTCCAACCCAGCCCATCTCCCTGATCTTTCAAACGCCTCCCTATCCATCTCATTCCTCTTTTTCTTCCTCCCTGTATTTTACCCACTCTCTAGTATCTCAATTTATTTCCATCCACTATACCTACTCCTTCCCCTGCCTTATCTGCTTATATTTGCCTTCTTCATCAGCTTCAGCTCCTTCCCTGTTGCTCATCCTCTCCCTCAGTCCCTTCTGTCTTTTATCCCCCTATCCATCCTCTCATAACCTTTCTTTCACTCCTCCAGTTTCATTTCCAGCCTCTCTCTCCCCCTTCATAGATCCATTCTTTTCCACTGCTTTTCAACCCTTCTCCAGCCTCCTTATCCATTATCACTGCCTTTTACCCCCCACCCAGCCCTACAGGTCCTTCACACAACCTCAACCCCGCCCCATCCTTTAGGCTCTCTTCTATTACACCTGTTT
The DNA here is from genome assembly GCF_901001135.1 of Rhinatrema bivittatum. Lineage (NCBI taxonomy): Eukaryota > Metazoa > Chordata > Amphibia > Gymnophiona > Rhinatrematidae > Rhinatrema > Rhinatrema bivittatum. The sequence continues at coordinate 449,153,376 of NC_042615.1, read as the reverse complement.
CAGATCAGTTGTCCCTTCTCAACCTAGCATTCATACATCCCATCCCAACTAAAATCCTTCTCCACACTTACCTCCACCCAGTTGCTGAGTTCCTGTTTTACCCGGTCCCTGTTCAATCTCTATGTCTTTACTGTTCATTTCCCCATTGCCAGTGTCTCTGATGGCCTAATCTCCACCCAGTTCTCACTCCAATTCCAGTGGATTATGCTCTACAGCAGCTCAGATTTTAATTTTACATGAATGCATGACCTGCAAAATTGGCTGGTTCACTTAGAACTCCCATCTTCAGAGACCCCACTCTTCCCTATCCATCTTCTGCCACCTCTTAATGCCTCCCTCCTCCATGTCCCTATCTCAGCTACTGGTACATCTTCTCTTTCCCCCTCTCCCACGTGGTTCAGTGATCGGGTGTTTGAACCACATGGTGCTCTGTAATACTGGAAACCCTACACGGCTCAAACACCTGATAGGTCTGTGTGGGCAGAAGAGAAGAGGCGGCAGTACCCAGTTAGGAGGTGGATAGCTAACACGAGGGTATGGAAGGGGGAGTCAAAGCATTCTTCAGGAAGAGCTGGGACTCAGCCCATGTGTAGGTCTGAGTTCAAAGTCCATGCTTAACCTGTTTTTTTAATTTTTACTTATTTAGATTTATATTCTACCTTTCTTCTACTTCAAAGCGGATTACATTCAGGTACTGTAAGTATTTTCCTATCCCCAGAGGTCTCACAATCTAAGTTTTAGACTTGAGACAATGGAGGGTGAAGTGACTTGCCCAAGGTCACAAGGAACAGCAGTAGGATTTGAGCCCTAGCTTCCCTGGTTCATTGCCCACTGCTCTAACCACTAGGCTAGAGGAGATAAGAGAAGAAAAGTAATGAGGAATCACAGAGTGAAGGCATTTGTAGGTGAGCAGCAAAAGTCTGTATTCAGAAACAGATGGCACTGAAAGCTATGGGAAGTGATCAGAGCAGCAAGGAAATACGTTTAGAGAGAGGAGCAAAGAGAGTTCAAGACAGAGCCTGAGGAATACTGACTGAAAATGGGATACCAGTAGAGAATAATTTATCAGAAAATACATTAAAATTGTGATGAGAGCGGCAAGAGGAGAACCATCATCCTGAAATCCAAGTGAGGACAGAATATCCTGGATTAGGCAGTGATCAACTATGTCAGAATAGGTCAGAGAAGAGGATAGAGTACAGACCTGGCCTTGCCAATGAAAAGGTTGCTGGAGACTTTGGCAAGAGCTATCTCCATGGAATATGGAGGACAGAAGCCAGATTGGAATGGTAAAATAATAGTTTCAGATGAAGGAAAGTCAAGATAGTAGAGCTGTACAGCACATTTCAGCAGTTTAGGTATAAAAGGTGGGAATGGAGGTAGATGGTATGGGATTATAGAGCAGGTGGGATCTTCTGAACATGTTTTTGAGGAGTGGTATGAGCCTAGCATATTGTAGGACAATGGGAATTGCAGTTGAAAGTGATAAATTGAGAATGTGACAAATGCAGGTGATGATTGCAGGGGTGTTTACTTTTAGCGTTGCTATAGAAATAAGAAGTAGTTTAGAGAACTGAGGAGTTGGGTGAGACTGGGATCACAGAAACACATAGTAAAATTGTAAGAGAGAAGATAAACAGTTTCCTCCTCTGAGATTTCATAAAAGGATGGTGGGATAAGGGAAGAGGAAAGAAGTGGTGGGTAGAGGAAGTTAAACCTTGTGAACCTGTAGTCTGAGCAGAGAAGAGATGAGTTGGGAGAGAGGTAATTTGAGGAGGGAAATGTGTGTACTGAAGAGGCTGCAGGAAAAGATATTTGTCATATGGACATAGTAGACTTTCTTGCCATTTGTAATAGCAAACTGAAGGAAATGATCATGAATTTGAAATGTAGGAAGTCTGCATGGGAATGGGATTTTAATTAGCAACGCTCTACAAATAGGAGCAGAAACATAGGAATCAAACTCTGGATGTGATGAAGTATAGGATAACGGCCTAACACCATCACCATCATCTACTGAGTGAAGTATGCGGGAGGAAAGATAATCTCTATGACAAGAAGCAGCAGCCAAATGTATTTATTTATTTTTTAATTACATGTCTTATATTCCGCAGCTTCCCAAAATACATCAGTCCAGTGAGGAAGCAGAGGTGTAAGGGGAAAGCCAGGGGTCAGTAGAATAAGAGCGAGGGAAATCATGAGTGTAGGCAAGTTGGATGAAAATAGAGCTGATATTCCATTGGGAACATGAGCAAGGGAAGACAGGTGAAAGTTACTAAGATTGGGAGTGACTTGAAGGGTTTGGATTTGAATTGGTATCTCCAGCTGCAAGAGTATGAAGGAGAGAAGTTGATGTATCCAGACAGTGATGGTAATGGAATACTTTCAGGGAAAATGGTAATAGCTGGATGAGAGGAAGAAAACATTGAAGCTTGAGAGCAGTGGACAATGCAGAAGAGAATGGCCAGGGAGGTAGAGAAGGTGGAGCAGTGTATCAGTGTTTGGAATGGTTTACAGTGGGGAATAGGCATGGGGAGGGATAGCTTTAAAAAGGCGAAGCATAGTAGAGCCGTAGGAAGCAAAGAAGAAAAATGTGCTAACTTGAGGTAGCCAGAATGTCTTCTTGGCAATTCGGGTTGTGCCTTCTGGCTGAAGGAGTGTGGGGTGGCAGAAGCTAAAGCTCTGGTAGGCTGCAGCATCTTACGGTTTCCACAGCCTGGGCTGCTATGAGAAGTAGGCAGGTGAACTGCAGTCTCTCCTGTTTACAGTTCAGTCTTGTTTGTATTCCTCATCCTGTACCTCTTTCTGAAGCCATCTTATTTTCACATGTATTAGGGATGGGGGTTTTGTAAAAAGGTTTTTCGGTAATCTGTTTTTTTCTTAACTGCCATGAAGTATAAAATGTGCATTATAGATCTGTCTTGGTGACCGAATAATAGCAAGATCACTGCCCTTTTATTTATGAGCACTTTAAATTATCAGGGGTTGACTGACTTGATTTAAATACATACATAATTTTTGGAGAATGCTTGAACTTTTGTATTCTGTTTCCAAGAGCCTTAAGAATAGGCAGGGAAAGCCTGTGAAGGGAAGTTCACTAATGGCAAATCACCAGAACTTGTAAAACTTAAGTCATAAATACAAATGGGTTTATCGCTTAAGGTAATGACTGATAAATGGAATATGCTAAATAAAATCCTGAATAGCAACACTTGCCCGATACCTGTAGGCTATCTCTGCAAGAGAAATGTTGAAGCTTGGTGCTTTTGTGCATTAGCTGGTGGAAACTATTTCACTTCTGAAATGCTTCAAGAGCGTTTTGACTATAATGGGCTTTGTGCTGCCTGCCTTGACTGTACCCTGTAGAGAGCACTCAACCTATTCAGTTTGAACTCCATTTTATCTGGCTCTTTATCCATTAATTTTCTCGTGACCTTGGGCATAAAATATGTGCACTTTTTATGCTGTGCGCTTTGCACAGGCAAAGAAGAATAGCATTACCACTCCATCACCGTTATGAATGATACAGCTTAAAACAAACACAGGTCAGAGACGGATATTGTAAGAGCAGTTTTGTATCAGGAGACTGAGCTAAAAGGAAAAGGAAAAAAAAATAACACACACACACCGGAGCTGTAAACAGATTTTTGACAAAAAAACAAGTTTACTTATGAGCTCCTGCTGGTAGGGTAATAACATGAAAAATGGTCTTTGAATCTACTTTTCCAAACTACATCAGTTTATTTCTGTTGCTTTCTTTCCAAAATGGCTGTATTTCCCTTCACCCTTTCACTGCAGCAGGTCTTCCCATTGACAGATATTTGTAACTCACGCTGATTGTATTCTATTTGTCTTTCTTAGCTTCTATAATGAAATAGTTTAGTTGTACTTTAAAGAATACTTATTTTATTTTTTATTTTATTTGGCGGATATATCATTTACTTTTATAAAATATACATCTCTTATTCTCTTTACTACCCTATAACTGTGTTATCTTTTTCAGGTTGTGGGAGCATAAGCTGTTGGTTAAGATTTCTAATAGCCTGGATGTGTGCTGTGGGGAGTGTTCCGAATATTCATTATGCCTATAGATTGTATGCACTGCCCTGTCCGGTGCTGGCTAAGCAGGAATGGATGAGAAATCCACATTACTATATCTTGTGGCTAGTGCAGTTAGTGTAGCTGGGTTCAAAAAAGGTTTGGATAAGTTCTTGGAGGAGAAGTCCATTAATGGCTATTAATCAATTATACTTAGGGAATAGCCACTGCTATTAATTGCATCAGTAGCATGGGTTCATCTTAGTGTTTGGGTAATTGCCAGGTTCTTGTGGCCTGGTTTTGGCCTCTGTTGGAAACAGGATGCTGGGCTTGATGGACCCTTGGTCTGACCCAGCATGGCAATTTCTTATGTTCTAATTAAGCTGTGGAATTCATTGCTGGAGGATATGGTCGAGGATGTGGTCGAGGGACCTAGCATAGCTGGGTTTAAAAAGGAGTTGAAGAAGTTAATGGAAGAAAAGTCCACAATAGTATTAACCATGAGACACAGAAAAACTCACAACTTGTCATAGGGGGTGAGCAGCAAGAAATTGAATCTACTTTTAGAGATTGACCACTATTGGAGACAGAATAGTGGGCTAGATAGAACTTTGTTATTACCCAGCATGAACTTCTTAGGTTGATTTGCATCTATTTTTGTTTCCATGTGATCACAAATAGGCTATGTTTTAGATACACAAATTTTTGTTTCCCAGGTTGTTAGTGACTTTCAGTGAGGAAGGGAGTAAAATGGGGTACAGATAATTACCTGATTTTTTTTCCTGAGTAACTTATAGCTACGAAATATCATGTAGACATGTATCCAAAATAGTTATTAAAATATCTTTCACTATGCTGAGAAAGTTCTAGAATTTTTTTTCCTTTGTTATTCCCCATGTTTCCTGACTTTGCACACAGGGATGGTGACTGTCAAACCAGCATATGAGCACACCCAGGGACGCAGCAATTTTATAACTTGTACACATATGCGCACATATATTCGTGATAAAATACATTGGGTGTGTGCACATGTGCACCTAATTTTAAATAGGCACATGCCTAGCTACATAATCCCTGATTCTACCACGGAAGTTGGGAAATTTTAAAAGGGGCACCCGTCAACGTCATTGCCAGTTTCACCAGTTCATTCCCCCAGTTCACCCTGTTAACAGCTAGGTTCTCCAAATTCCCCTGGTTTTATAGTCTGCAGTCCCCCCAGTTACCCCAGACACTTTAAACCTGTCAGAAATGGCTCTTTATTTTTATTTTCTAACTTATATCTCCTCCTTAGCAGAAGTAAATTTACACGGCAATATACCAAAAGGTGACTATATCAAAAGGCAGCACCCAAAACTGATAATGGCAGCCCAGCACCGCAAAACGCAGAAAACGTTGCTGTTTCTATTGGATAGGAATATGGAGGTATGCCTCGGAGAAATCTAAGGAGGTTAGAAATTCTCCTGACTGTACGGCCATTATCACTGAACACAATGTTACCATGTGAAATAGAGTCACCCACATTGATGGTTGACCCCTTTGAGATCCAGGATGGGACAAAAGGAATCCTCCTTCTTGGGCACAACGAAATAAATGGAATATCGACCCAAATTTTCATGAGTCGTGGGTACTGGAACCACAGCCCTCAGACTGAGAAGACTTGACAGAGTACTCTTGACTGCCTGCCTCTGCGGGGAGTGGCAGGGAGACACCATGAACACGTCCCGAGGAATACTGCGAAACTCTAGCGCATATCCTTCGCATATTACCTCTAGGACCCACTATTTCAATGTAATCTCGACCCACCTCTGATAAAAGATAGGGAGCTGCCTATATCTCTCTATCTCCTGTTCCCAGGGGTGGGTCAGCAAACCTTCATTGGGAGGCTTGGAAGGTTCCACTACCCGAGCCCGCTCCTCGCTTGGGCTGTTTGGGATGAAAGAACTGAGTCCTGCCAAAAGGCCGAGTCCTCTGAAAGGTCGCCCCTCTGTAGGGATGCAAACGCCTAGAACCCCTGAGTCGACCCCTCAAACCAAAGGGGCTCAGTAACTGCTTCTTATCCTCTGGCAATCGAGGAACCGGGGATTCGCCCCACTTACTGGCCGGCTTCTCTAACTCACATCCAAACAAAAGTGAGCCTTTAAAAGGCAATTTCATAAGATTAACTTTGGAGGTCGCATTGGCCACCCGATTTCTCAGCCATAACTGATGCCTGGCCGCTATTACCGAAGCCACTCCTCTGGCGGAAGTGCGGACCAAATTGCAGCCCGCATCTGCTAAAAAGGCTGTGTTGAGTTCCATAACTGCCCTGGAATTCACAGCCATCAACCTCCTGAGAGAGAAGCAAACAAGAGTGAGCCAGCAGGGAACAATGTCTGCAATGTCATTGTCACTGCTTCAAATGCTTGCTTAAGGATGGCCTCAATTCTTCTATCATGCACATTCTTTAAGGCCGCTCCTCCCTCCGCGGGGATAGAAATGGCACAGACAAGGCATTCACTTTCAGAAAATGCAGTCACTCTCTCACCACTGGATCCAGGGGGTATAGGCCTTCCAAAGTCCCTTTCAAATTTGCCTCTGGGGCATCCCATTCCAGATCAATCAATTCTTAAATGGCCTCCATAACTGGGAAAAAAACAAAAGGCTTTACTCAAAGAAACCAAAATGGGATTTGTTTTCGGCTCAGACATGGAATCTGCCCCAGGTACTCCCAGCATCTTCAATGTCTGGGAAATCAAGGCTGGTAATTCATCTCTATGAAAGAACTGCAACATAGTCCTATATGGTTCCAGTCTCGGGGGGGGGGGGGGGGGCATTTCCCCATCCTCCAGGGAGTCAGGATCTGCCTCATCATCAGTGCCATCTGGATGCCTGTCAGGTACACCTGCAGCTTCGACGCTTAAACGTCATACCGGAAGAGAGGGAGGCCACCACCCGAGGATTCAAACTGATAGGCCTGGACGGTGCTGAGGATTGCGCCTGAAGAAAGGACTGCAATCCTTGAAAAAAATTCTACCCAAGAAAGGCATAAGGATCCATGCCCAGACCAGAAGGCGCTTGTGCGGCGCCCACTGAGCTTACATCCCCTGCTGAGGAACCAGTCACGGGAGTTCCATGGTCAGGTATCCCTCCTGACAAATCCTTATCATCAGACTGAGAAGACCTAGGCTTAGTAAAATCAGATGAAGATAATTCTCCCTGAGCCTCTAAGCAGCACTGGCAAACGTTAGAGGCACTCCAGGCTGAGATGCGCTAATATGACAGGCAGGACAAAGAAAGGTGCTTAGGTTTCTTAGCCACTGGCACTATTAATCTGTCAATACTCTTAACAGACGATTGAAGATGTGCATCCTGCTGAAACAAAATTTATGCGCACAAAATTTAAGCAGCCCAAGTTTGTGCGCCAAAAAGCTAAGCGCACTGTCACCGCTCAAACCTTGGCACACAACCGGTATGTATAAGAGTGCACACAGAATTCTGATGCACAGCAGGACGCACTTGTGTGCACCGATGATCCTGTAGAGGCCAGTTGACCATACTGAAAAAAGCACGCAAAAACACTGCCGCGGCCTACCACGTGGCACACACAAAAGAAACCTAACAGCGGGGCCTAGCCCAACCCGGCCATTCAACCCGCCAGGCTGCCCAGTTACCCTAACTCCCATGGGAGCAGGAACACATGCCAGGATGGTGCACCAAGCACTAAGACCAGAGGAAGTCCTAAACTAACCCCTCCGCTCTGAGGTTTCTTTTTTTTTTCTAAACGTACCTGTGCTCAGCCTTCCCTGCTGCCTACAGAGATGGTTTCCATTTGCGGAGGGAGAGGGCATAGATTGTCACCGCTATGCTCATCTTCCTGCATCCGCTGCCTTTCAGCAACTTCATCAGCTAAGTCCTCGCCAGCTTATAACCAGCTACCAGACAAAGGCACTCATCTGAAGGGCCATGAAAATCTCCTCAGGAATTCTCAACTGGGGGAGGGACCATTAGGTATCATCGTAGGAGAGCAGGGTAGTCCAAATCTCCAGTTAATTCTCCTCTAAATCTGAAGCAATCCCCAACAGGGAAAGGCACATCCACCATCTGCTGGAGACGGAGATTACTGGAAAGCTGATGTTACCGCTGGAGTATATATACTGTGATGTCAGCTTTGCTCTGTCTCCATATGCTGGTAGAGGTGCATAACCCACTGGTTCTGGTTTCATCTGCCCGGACACTAAGAAAAGGCAGAATACATCAAACACTGTCATGTCTCATTTCCATCACAATTTTAAAAACAAAACTTCCATGACAGTTTAATTAAGAAAAATTACTCTGAGATGTTTTGCCACTCAGAAAACATTGTGATCAGATGTTTACATACCAGATACACCCGGAGACAGTAGTGAAGTTTTGAGTTGATTAATCCAAACCTTTCTTTGGCGAACAGTCACCCTCTCAGCTCACAAGGACAGTAACTTTGATACCGGCATGCGGGCACACATGCACGCATGTATGCCGGCTCGCACCAAAGGGCGCAGCCATATTGTGAACATATATACGCACATGGTATTAGGGATGTGAATCGTTTTAGGACGATTAAAATTATCGTCCGATAATTTTAATATCGTCTTAAACCGTTATGGAACACAATACAATAGAGATTCTAACGATTTATCGTTATAAATCGTTAGAATCGTGAGCCGGCACACTAAAACCCCCTAAAACCCACCCCCGACCCTTTAAATTAAATCCCCCACCCTCCCGAACCCCCCCCAAATGAGTTAAATAACCTGCGGGTCCAGCGGCGGTCCGGAACGGCAGCGGTCCGGAACGGGCTCCTGCTCCTGAATCTTGTTGTCTTCAGCCGGCGCCATTTTCCAAAATGGCGCCGAAAAATGGCGGCGGCCATAGACGAACACGATTGGACGGCAGGAGGTCCTTCCGGACCCCCGCTGGACTTTTGGCAAGTCTCGTGGGGGTCAGGAGGCCCCCCACAAGCTGGCCAAAAGTTCCTGGAGGTCCAGCGGGGGTCAGGGAGCGATTTCCCGCCGCGAATCGTTTTCGTACGGAAAATGGCGCCGGCAGGAGATCGACTGCAGGAGGTCGTTCAGCGAGGCGCCGGAACCCTCGCTGAACGACCTCCTGCAGTCGATCTCCTGCCGGCGCCATTTTCCGTACGAAAACGATTCGCGGCGGGAAATCGCTCCCTGACCCCCGCTGGACCTCCAGGAACTTTTGGCCAGCTTGTGGGGGGCCTCCTGACCCCCACGAGACTTGCCAAAAGTCCAGCGGGGGTCCGGAAGGACCTCCTGCCGTCCAATCGTGTTCGTCTATGGCCGCCGCCATTTTTCGGCGCCATTTTGGAAAATGGCGCCGGCTGAAGACAACAAGATTCAGGAGCAGGAGCCCGTTCCGGACCGCTGCCGTTCCGGACCGCCGCTGAACCCGCAGGTTATTTAACTCATTTGGGGGGGTTCGGGAGGGTGGGGGATTTAATTTAAAGGGTCGGGGGTGGGTTTTAGGGGGTTTTAATGTGCCGGTTTTGCGATTTTTAGATTTTTCACGATTTTTCACGATATTTTACCCCCCCAAACGGCAACAATACGATTCCCTCCCCCTCCTAGCCGAAATCGATTGTTAAGACGATCGAGGACACGATTCACATCCCTACATGGTATAAAATAGGCTGTACACACATGCATTTGCACAATTTTATATGGATGTGCGCACGTGTTTCGCAAATGCCGCCTCTACTGTGTAAGTGGAGGGAGATTTTAGTAGACACGCATGCCGGCTCAATTACCAGTTTCTCCAGTTTATTCCCAGTTCGCCCAGGTAAGGGATAGGACTTCCTAACCCCCCTAGTTAAATAGCCTCCCTTTTCCCCTTTTAACACCAACCATTATAACCCCACTGACTAGCCTGGAATCCATAGCAGTAGTAAAATTACGTGGCGGGGGACCCCAGCATGCACTTGTGCACATAACTATGCACACATTTCATGTTAAAGCCCTGGAACACCCATGCACGCCCCGTCCCTTTTTTGCAACTTCTTATCTGTTTGCGTACTGGGAGATACGTGAGGACCTGGTTGCCTTTTAAAAATCCGCACAGCACACGCCAGCTGGACATACTCGCATATCTCCCGGTTTTGGTACGTGCCGGGCTTTTAAAATTCACCCCAAAAGCCTATTCATTGCAGCAACAGTCTTCTGACCGGACTCACTCACCAGGGTTCCCACCGGCTTCCACTGCTGCACAATGACTGGGACTCCCTCCCCTGCACAGGCTATGAACATTGCCTCTGCGGCATTCCCAGCCTCGGCTGACCCAGGGAACGCAGGACCTGACACGGGATTGAACCCAGGTTCTCCACATGGCACTGCCACAGGGTCCAGCCAACCATACGTTCACTGTAATGTCTTCACCTGGAATCTCTCTTCCTTCTCGCTCCCATTAGATTACTCTTAGACTTGCGGCTTTCCCATGTGTGATCTGACTGCAAGAAGAATCATGAAAACCCGCTGAGTGCAATTTCTGATTGCTTATGCTGCAGTTGAACAAGTAATGCTCCAAACGCACCAGTAGAATAAATTATTTGGGCACATTTCAGCTGTGGATCCCACTGTAACCCTCATACAACAATGCACTCAGCCACAATGATGGCAATGTCCATGAAAATGCATCAGTCCATACTCTCACTTCCTCATGAACGCCAGCTGGCTAATAACACTCTACTTTAGACATTCACTAATAATATGAATTTATTTATTTTTATTCTGCTTTTCGGCACTTCAAAGCAGGTTACATTCGGGTACTGTAGTTATTTCCCAATCCCCAGAGAGCTTACAATCTAATATATTTTAATAACGATGTTAATAGTGTCCAGCAAATAAGCCAAATTCCCCTTTTATTGTATTTTAGCCAGCTCGCTACAAAGATTACTTGTCCAATATTCTTGAAAGTTTCTAACTAGCAACCATTACATTAAAAATAAAATCTCTTTTTCTTTTTTAAACTGCTAATTAAGACTCAACTTTTCAGAGACATCTGCTTCCCTATGCATATTTTCTCAATGGCTGGGATTCATTGCAGAGGGGCTTCATGATCAGTACATTCTAATAAGAGGTGTAGGTGGGAAGGGGAGGGTGACCATTTTAACAACTTTCTGTTTCTCCAGATTAGAGACAAACAGTGATTAGATTATTATCTGTCATTAGTAAAGATTCCTCTTTCATCGTGCTCAAGACATTTCATGCCTCTCTTTTCGGCACCATGCCAGCTAAAATCAGTAACAAGACTGTTGCAGGCAATTTGCCCTCAGTGGTTTTGAGCACAAGTGGTTTTAAGAGGTTGACCCTTAATTTCTGGCAAATCATGAGCTTTACTGTCTCAGGAAAACATTTTTATATGGATATTGCCTTCTGCAGAGCTGCTGGACACATATGAGTTTATTTTCAAAGACATAACACACATACAGTTAGTATATATGTGTGTAAATAGTTTGTACTTGCGTATACACCATTTTATAAACCTCAAAAACAGGGGTGCATTTTTGGTTTTGCATGCACATTTATCTGTGCAATAAAAGGACAGACTAGGAGCATTCTGGGCTGGAGCCAACAATTACGCGCAGAAGTTGAGATTTTATAACCTACGAATGCAGTGCGTGTGCGGCTATAACTTGCACATATTTACTTCTGCTATTTATCAGGTGTAAGTCAGAATAAAACTCTTTGGGGCCGATGCAATAAATGAGTGCAGAAAAAAGGCGCTTGGTGTTGAGCGCCCGCTTTCCTAATGCATGCCCAGGCACGTCTCCTGGGTGCACGATTCAATATTTATGGGAAATATCTTTATTAAGAAATAACCAGCATACATATTAAAAATGTCCAGGAACAAATTTAACAATGTTTCTCCCCACCCTCATCCATAGCAAAACAAAAACAAATGATTTATTCAATAGGACCGATGCCCTCTACCAGTAACATGGATGTTCCTCCCCTAACCCTCCCCGCACATTATCCTACACAATGGAATAAGCAAACAAAACCAGAGAAAGAGCCCTATAAGGTATTTAAAATTAGACTTCTAGCTTTAGTAGAAAGGCTGGAAAGATACAGACCCTAAAACTTAAAAAATGTAGACATAGATGGTACAGTGGAACCAGCAGCAAGAGATTTCATAAACATCATGTTATGAATCGCATTCCTCTAATGCCAAAAGGAAGGAGGACACACTTCCCTCCAAATCAATAAAATAGAACATTTACCCTGTATTAACAATTTCTGTACCAACAGTCATTCGCTATCTTTTCAAATATAGCAAGACAGGTCCAAATGGGTCAGAAATAACTTTGGCAATAATGGCATATTACTACTCAATAACATATTTTATAACCTTACCCCAAAACTGCAATATAAGTGGGCAAATCCAAAACCCATGGGTAAAAGAGCCCTGGCCGATGAACATTTTAAACAATCGGACATGGAAATAAGCCTAGCTCTGAAGGTTAGCACCTGGGAATCAAAGGCTCTATGGATGAATTTAAATTACATTTCACGTAAATAAACAGTAGAAGACACACAAGTCAACATCTTAAAGCAAGCGAGTAAATTCTGATCAGTCAACTGCACCCAGTATTCAAGCACCAGTGATCTAAAATAGAAGATAACAGAAGAGATGGCTGAGAGGGGGGATATGATAGAGGTCTTTAAGATCATGAGAGGTCTTGAACGAGTAGATGTGACTCGGTTAGTTACACTTTCGAATAATAGAAGGACTAGGGGGCATTCCATGAAGTTAGCAAGTAGCACATTTAAGACTAATCGGAGAAAATTCTTTTTCACTCAACGCACAATAAAGCTCTGGAATTTGTTTCCAGAGGATGTGGTTAGTGCAGTTAGTGCAGCTGGGTTCAAAAAAGGTTTGGATAAGTTCTTGGAGAAGTCCATTAACAGCTATTAATCAAATTTACTTAGGGAATAGCCACTATTATTAATTGCATCAGTGGCATGGGATGTTCTTAGTGTTTGGGTAATTGCCAGGTTCTTGTGGCCTGGTTTGGCCTCTGTTGGAAACAGGATGCTGGGGTTGATGGACCCTTGGTCTGATCCAGCATGGCAATTTCTTATGTTCTTATGTTATTATAACCCCAATGTCATGGACTAAAATCTGCAGTGCCTTTTTTATCTGGGACAGAGGAAGTTTCCTCCGGTCAATATGAAAAAAATCATCTAATTTATGCATCACAGTTAAGGCAAGGTCTGCGGTAGGTAAAGAGTGAAAGAATGGCATAATTGTACATAAGAGAAAAAAATCTTGAGCCCTCAACCCAAATTGCGTTTGTAAAGTTTGAAAGAGTAGGATTGAGCCATCAATGGACAACACCTGATGAAGTTGTATAATACCCTGAGTTTTCCAAAATAAAAAACTCCTGGAATTGGAGCCTGGTTGGAAATCTAAATTCCCCTGCAACTGTAAAAGAGGTGTGCATGAGGCCGATAACTGTAACTTCTTCATCAAAATTCTCTACACCCAACGCAAACGAAATAACAACCAGTGTTTAGCAAGACCATAGGGTAGGCTATGCTTGGATGCATGCAGTAAATAGCAAAGATTGAGATTATATGAAACTGCCCTATCACAGTGAAGGCAGGTAAAAAGAGAGCCATCATACAGCCAATCCTGCACAATGCATAAGAGACAGGCTACATTGTAATCAACCAAGTCTGGAAGACCTAGCCCACCCTGTAGCCATGGTTGTTTTAGCTTGGAGAGAGCAATCCTGGGCTTCTTACCTGCCCAAATAAAACATAAAAGCAATTTATCCACAACATGGATATCTAGATGCTTTAACAGAAAAGGCATAGTCTACAACACATAAAGCCACTTGGGAAATAAAATCATCTTGAAAAGATGAATTTCCCCCCCCCCCTCCCCCCCCAGTGACAATGGTAAAGTCAGGCACGTCTCCAATTTATCTTTAGTAAAAGTAAGCAGAGGAGCAATATTAAGCGTATAGATGTGATGTCTATGAATATTCATCTGCATTATAGAAGCAATGAGTAAAAACAATGAAAGAAGCAAGTCTCAGAGTTTTAAAGTGAATTTTTAAAGCCCGGTGCACTCCAAAATCAAGAGATATGTGCTCAAATCGGGTTTGCACGTGCCAACCAAATTTTAAAAGCCACCCAGATACGCACATATCTCCCGCTGCATGCACATCTCAAAAGTTTCCAAAAAGGGACATGGCATGAGTGTGGTCTGGGCGGGGCCTGGACATTTTGGGGTGTGGTCAAGAAATGTGCGCATAAATACTTTTTCAAGGTTCTAGGGTAGTAGTGGCAGCGGAACTGAGAAAGGATGGGATCCTTGTACACCCATATTTAGACAACTGGTTGATTCGGGCCAGGTCTCTGGAAGAGAGCCATCTGGTGACCCGCAAGGTGATTTCCTTGTTGCAGGAGCTTGGTTGGGTAGCGAACCTAGCCAAAAGCAGTCATCAGCCATCTCAGTTGTTGCAGTATCTGGGTGTGCAGTTTGACACAAAAAGGGCAAAGTTTTCTTTCAGAAGCTGGTATTTAAAAGTTGTTGGCACAGGTGCGTCTCTTGGTGAGCACTGTATGCCTGACAGTGTGGTCCTATCTACAGGTACTCTGGAAGTATCTGTACTGTGGGTGAGGGAGCATATGCGTCCACCTCAATGTTCCCTGCTGTCTTGATGGAACCTGCTGTCTCTGGACTATTCAATTAGGCTCCATCTGCCGATGGAAGTCTGCTCTCACCTCCAGTGGTGGTTGCAAGTGTATCATCTGAGAAAGGTAGTCTCCGTGTCATCGCCAGACTGGCTGGTACTCACGACAGATGCAAGCCTCCAAGGTTGGGGTGCTCGCTTTCAGGAACTAATGGCACAAAGGTGCTGGAATACAGAGGTTTCTCTGGAACATCAATCGGCTGGAAGCCCAGATGATCCAGTTAGCGTGCTTACAGTTCAGCTGCAGGCTGCAGGGTCGAGCAGTCCAAATAATGTCAGACAATGCAACAAAGGTGGCGATTTGTTCTGCATGTCAAATTTCTGAGCTGCAGGCCATGTCTTGCTGGGAGCTGTTCCTTTGGGTGACTCCAGGGGCGATACAGATGTGTACTGTTCCTTCTTTCTTGCCTAAGTGGTCTCAGATTTTCTCTTGCATAAAGAAAGAGATGTGGAGGAATACCACCTGTTATGTCCCTTGGAGGCATGTGAGATATCTGGAGGTTTCTAAATCTTTCCGAAAGATGGATCACCTATTCGTCCTTCATGGTGGAGAGAAATAGGGTGAACCAGCTTCACGGGCTACAATAGCTCACTGGATTAAGGAGATGGTCAAGGCCGCATATGTGGCGGCTGAATAGCTGTTGCCAACTCATGTTAGGGTTCATTCCACTAGAGCTCAGGCAGTATCATGGGCAGAGTTTAGATTGTTGTCACCCACAGACATTTGCTGAGCCATGACTTGGCCCACCTTACACACCTTTTCCAGGTATTATCATCATGGACATGCAGGCCCGGAAGGACTCAAACTTTGCATGTGCGGTTTTTGACTGGACTGCGGGCAGCCTCCTGCCCTGTTCGGGAGTAGCTTGGGTGCATCCCACTGATTCTGGATTCATCTGTCTGGACGCTAAGAAATGGGAAATTACTACTTACCTGATAATCTCCCTTTCTTTAGGACAGACAGTTGAATCCAGCTTCCCGCCCTTGGCTGCCAAAAGATTGGGCTATGGTCCTCTTTCATGATTAAGAGTTTCCAGGGATTACTGTAAATGTTAATCCAGTCCCTAGCCTAATGTTAATACATTCTGTGTCTGAGCTCAGTGTTTCTTGTTGTATGAGTACAGTATTGGTTGTCTGTTTTTAATCTAGTTTTTTGCTAGTCTTTCCACAGTTGCTTTTGAAGAGAATACTGGCAGGCTGATGTCACTGCAGGAGTATATATATATATATATATATATATATATATATATATATATATATACTGTGACGCCAGTTTGCCCCATCTCCATCTGCTGGTAGACGTGCATAACCCACTGGTTCTGGATTCATCTGTCTGTCCTAAAGAAAAAGAAATTATCAGCTAAATAATAATTTCTCAATGGCAATCAGTCCTGTGGGCTAGTGCTAAGCAGGTGGTGTTTGTTGTTACATATGTCTAATTGCAGCCATGCCTGTTGGAGTAATCTTAGTTGGATGACTAGAGCATTTATCATTTGGTAGAAGAATGCATACTTTTTTATTATGTATAAAAATATGGGCTTAGCATTTATAAACATACTTGATCAATTTAGGTGGGTTTTGTTATTAAAATTGCAAATGTTGGGGCGGGGTCAAGATGGCTGACCAGACTGCTGGCTGGTGAGAGCATTCCACGGTCTTTTTTCCCCTTTTGTGGTTGAGCCATGTCACATTCAGTGTGAAAGCGCCGGGCTAGGGAGTGCGAGTCACCTTCAGCGCCCCAAGCCGCTTCTACAATTGGCCTGATGGACGCACACCTAATTCGGAGAGGTTTTGATTCGGTGGAGACAGGCTCGCGGCGAGGTTACCAAGAGGAAGAGGAAACCGGGGCCTCGCAAGAGCTCCAGACATCACTCTCCTTGATACTGCGTATAGCCCCGGAAAATCCAGCCGAGGCGTGGCTGGTGGAAAGACTTCGGGAAGAAGAACGCGGAGTAGGAGGAGAGGGTGCCGTGGAGGGTGGCCATGAAGTAGAATCTGCACCTGGAGGAGAAGGGACATTGATACCGTTATTGTCCAGTATGGGAGACACAACAAGCGACGGAGAAACTCTCACAAATCGTCCCGAGCCTCTGATCCTGGTAAGGCCTGAAAAAGTTACTCTTGAAGAAATATGGCAGGCAATCCAGGCACTGAATGAGAGTTTGAATTTGAGAATTAATCCTGTTATAGAAGCTCAGAAGCAAATGAAATTACATATGGACAAAATAGAAAAGAATGTTGCTGAGAGGTTTGAAAGTGTGGTGGCTTTAAAGAAGGAAGTTCTGGAAAGTAAAAACCTCCAGATTAATTTGATCAAGGAAAACAAACATTTAACAAACAAAGTGGAAAAGCTGGAAAATGTAATAAGGAGCAAAAATTTGAGGATATTGAATTTCCCCAAGGAACCTTTAATATCTGCTAAGGATGCAATAAAGAAATACATGCTTCAAACCCTGAAGCTAACAGAGCAAATGTTGCCAATAATTGCTAAAGCTTATTTCATAATTTCATACCACCTTTTAAAAAGGGCCCTGTTAATCAAGAGGGGTTACAAGTATTATCAACAGCCTCTCCCCTGATGAACATATCGAAAATACTGGAATCCACAAATGAGGAAACTCTGGAGCCATCCACAATGATTGTAACATTCCTTATACAATCTGATAAGGATTGGATTATGAGACTCTATTTTCGACACCGACAAGAGTTGTTCCTAGGACATAAAATAAGTATATTCCCTGATGTGTCACGAGCCACACAAGTTAAAAGAAAAGAATTTCTAAAGTTTAAAACTAAAGCAATATCGTTGACTCTCTCTATCCTCGTTCATTGTAATTTCCTTTCTCAAGTCCTCATTATGAGGACTTGAGAAAGGTTCTCAAGTCCTCATAATGTCGGTTCACAATTAACTTGAGTTAATTGTGAACCGACATGATGTGTCCTACGAATGCCGGTGTATAAAAATTGTTAAATAAATAAATAAAGCACTAGAAATAGGAGCTTTTTATTTGATAACATTTCCTTGCAAATGTATTTTGAAGTACCAGGGGAATACACATATTTTCTTTACTCCAGATCAGGTCGTGAATTTCCTGGCAAATAAATCACCAGTGATTGTGAGTTCGGCATGATTGTGAGAGTACCGTAAGAAAGCTTGTTGTTACATTCGCATAAATAATGATACCTCTCTGTTCAACAGTCTGGTTTGCTTTTTCTGATTAAGGTTTAAATAATATTTGATAGAGGTTGAGAATCTCCCTCCCCCTCTATAATGAGGACTTGAATGGAGTAAATGTATCTATAAATTTAGGTTAAGGAAATTATATGATTGTGAAACTCTTTTTTTCTGTAAATGGATTTTTGAAAATGAATGTATTGATAACTTTAAAAATAAAATATAAAAAAAAGGCAAATGTTTTTCAATTGGTAAAAAGGATCTTTCATCTTATGGGTTTGATTTTTTTTTTTTTTTTTACATACACTAACAACATGTTAGGTATTTACAGTCCTTAAACTTAATCTCTTCTTTATTTAAGTTATTGAAGAGAACACTAGATGGATTTGTGGATTCCATTTTTTTTTCCCTTCTGAGGAAGAAAATAGGGTCAGCTTAAGTGGCATTGGCGATCAGTCTGTAATGTACAATCATAAGAGCATAATAGTACAGTGCCCTCTTTTTATAGCAAACCTTGATTCTATTTAACTGAAGTCATGCAAGGTTCTTTCTTAAAATGTGAGACTATAAGACAGCTACCAATTCCCTTTAATAAAAAGGATCTCTGTCTACAAAGGGCAATGAGATAAAACACATCTTTCTGAGATATGATTAGAAACCTTTGATGGATCTGTTTTAGGCTCATACTATAAATGTTATAAGAGCATCCTGGGAAAGGAAATGTGTAGGCATTGCTTTCTAAGAGTTGTGCCTAACTATGGGATTCATGCTGGGTGGAATGTGATGGAGCAAAGGGCTACTGCGACCCCTCCCAGATGAAAAGGCAAGAAATGACTTTCAGACAACATGCCAACTGTATAGATAAATAGATCCATGTAAGTTAACTATGAAAGGAGCAATGTTTCTTGGTTCTTTTTAAGCTATGTATTAATGCCTAATACGTGTGAATATATTCCAGCTGGGAGACTGTGCTATGCTCCCTAGACCTAATTAACTTGTGGTAAATTCTTGTATCTTTAACAATAAATTAGTGTCATTTGTATTACAGTGAAATGTGTTTTTTGGGGGGTTTTTTGTCAGTCCGTAATGAAACTAGCATAAAATAATGTGTTAATATAATAAGAAAGTACTGTTAGAAGAACCAAACTATTTTGGTAAAGAGATTACTTGAAGCAGTTATCCATTCTGAAGCAAATAGGCAGCCGCATTGGTGTTTGATAAACCGTGCAGATGCAAAGATAAAATTATATTCCTTTCTTCCTTTGAGAAAAAAAATATGGTTTGAGCAATGGCTGGATCCTGACTTCATCTACACTGTGGTAAAGACTGTTTAGCAGTTCCTTTCAGATGGAAAGATGAGAATCTGACAGAATTTAAAAGGCTATTTCTGGGCCGTCAGTCAGCGTGAGGCTGGAGGTGTGCAGCATATTTATAAGTTCTCCGGGTTGTGCCAAGTGTAGACACAGAACTCAGATTGTTGCTCCATTCTGTGAACTTGGATTATACAGATACAACAAAAAAAAGGAAGGGCAGAATAAGAGAGTGACATCAGTGACTTGGCATGTAACTCAGCAAAGTGGTATCCATGATACCATGCTTGTTCACAGATGGCGAAGGGGCTGAATGAACAACTTAAAAAAAAAAAAAAAAGACTTCATTAAGAGTTTCTTCTATTCAATCAGGAAAACCTCATTAATGGTGAAGTGAAAATTGGCTACAGGATCATCTCATTAGCTGCATTTTTTTTTTGTTTAAAATTAATTTATAGGTCAAGAAAATAACCAACACTTACTTATGTGTGCATTTTCAATGTTATGATATTTTAGGGGACAGGAATGAAAAATGTATTCAGTACTCTAACAATAACAAAGTCCATATTCAGAGGCATTTAGCTGGATAACGTGAGTTTTCTGGCTACATATCTACTTTTGAATATCTAGGACACTTATCTAGCTACATTTTAACCGTATGAGTCATTTGGCTAAAATTCAACAGGATGAAAAAAAAGAGGTATTCAGCGGCCATTCTGCAGTGGAGCTAAGTTATCCAGATTTCAGCTGTAGTCGGCTAATACCTGGATTTATCAAAAAGCACTAAATATTGCATGCGATAGGAAAAGGTGGTGTTTTTATGGGAATAGGCAGTTTATCACAATTTGCACTAATACCTATGCGGGGGGACTATGTTTAGTAGCTCCCGGAGAGCCAGCCAGCCTAGCTGTCAGGGCCCTTCTACAACGAAGGGGAATTATAGAAGGTTAAGCCTTAAGTTATCCTGCTGCCTTGGCTGGATAATTTTAACTTAACCAATGATATTCAAAGAACACCTGCTAGGTTTTAAAGTTGTTCAGCTAAAGGTATGCAGATAACTTTATTCGGGGATCTCCACTGGGATGTTTATCCCGCTGAGTATCCAGGATAACTTCCGGCTAAGTTTAGCCAGATAAATTAGCTCTTCTAGGCTTTTTTGTATGTAGGCCTCAGAGTTGACTTTGCTAATGTTTGTCTTTCAAAATTTTACAATTTTGTAAAAACAAATCAGTGATGTGCAATAACTATGCCTGGGAATAGATACCCATTGGGTAGAGAAGGTATACTAGTTCCTGCATTACAGATATACATGCATACTACAACAGACACACATACTTGGGGGGGGGGGGGGGTGGAGAAATATGCAGTACTTTATAAAGTATCCACTCCTACCACCCAGTTTATAAAATAATAGCATAGATCTCCATGCATCCACTTACGTGCACAGATGGTGTACTGTGGACAGTTTTGAAAATTGAGCTGATAAGGAGAGAGAGAGGTTTCTGTCTCCATCTTTCCAGTTTGGCTGTGTGGCACCTGGATGTAAATTGTGAGGGGTGTTACCTATTCTTAAGCAAAGGAAAACACAAGACCTACCTTTGAAATGGAAGAAAACTCCCTTATCTAGTACACCTGTCTTTAGAATTTTTGTTCTTATATGAACTCGACTGCATACAGTGCTGTATACGTGCCATAATATTCAAAACTGGTGAATGCAGCACCCTGGTTTGATTCTCCTTGACCCCAATCATTTTATTGTACATTTTATTTCATTTATAGCCTGCAATCACACCACCTCACTGTGACACTGTAACCAAAATACAGACAAATAAGTTACTACTAAGATGTAAACATTTAGGAGGTAATTTTCAAAAGGATTTATGTGTCTAATAATAGCATATATTGCAACAGTTTTCAAAAGCCCACTTACATGTTTAAAGTACACTAACACATGTAAAACCTATTAACAATTCAATAGCATATATCATAGTAATTTTCAAAAGCCCACATATGCACATAGGGACGGTAACTTTTAAACAAGAGTGCAGTCGCTGGTACACGTGCGTATGGACATACAGGGGAATTTAAAATCTTGCAGTTGCGCGTACGATTTAAAATATGCCTACCTGGCGGATGTGTGCTCCTAATATTAAGCTGTTGCATACTTTGCGTATCTTCTTTAGGACTTTGTCGGTTTTAACGTGCGGAAGTAAGTGGTTTTTAAATCATACTCGTGTGAAGGACATTCCCAGTTTGCCCAGCCTATCTCTAGTTCATATAGACCCCTCCTGGTTATTCAGCTTGCACTCCCCCCAGTTGACCTGGACCCCTCACTCTTATTGTGTTAGGCCTAAAAAGCGATTTCTGCAGACTTGCACCTCATCAGAAGCAACAGTAAATATATGCAGCTGACAAGCTGCCGTGCATGGCAGCCATCGGTTTTATGACAAGATTTATACCCGAAAACAGCCATGCATCATCCATTTTTTTGCTTGAGCATGTGCATATAGGCGCCCAATTAATGGCTTTTAAAATGTATTCAACTCACGTGTGGCCCAGATACGTGCATACATGGGCCTTTTAGCATGAGCAACATTTTTCAAATTTGCCCCAAAGTGCATTTATTCACATAAAACCCAGTTTTAAGTGCATAACTCCATTTTGAAAATTACCCCAGTACATCCTAATATAACAAAAGCAAAACAAAACAGCAATACATTAAATTTAAAATCATAATAGCCCAGAAAAGCAGCAGAAAAGCAGGGATGGTAACTTTAAAAAGGGGTGAGTGGGTGCCCATATACATCTGTGTGTGTGGGCCTGCGGCCAGATGCACTGAAATTTTATATCATGCATTTGAGTACACATGCATATCATAAAATAGGCCAGGCACACTTATGTGTGCTCCTAATTTTAAGAGTGTACGTGTACAGGAGGAAAATGGCTTTAAGGCGCACAAGTGAGGGAATTTTATAGCAGGCCCTCGTCCAGGCCACAACCACTTTCACCAGTTCGTCCTCCAGTTTACCCAGGCTACAGCTGGGTCCTCCAGATCTCTCCTGGTTCTTTAGCCTGCACTCCTCCCAGGCCCGTCATAGATACTTGGAAATAGTTTTATTCACACCTCATCCATAGCAGAAGTAATTTTGTGCCAAAATATACTTGGATGCTGTCATATCTTTTGGCCCCGCTCATATTCCTCCCCTTTTTTTCCTGATGGGAGATATTCACATTTCGGTACTTGTGCACACATGTGGGCAATTTATAAAATCGGGTGGACACGTCTATGTGCTAGATGCGCGCCCGTCTCCTGATTTTGGCGCGCGTCTGGTTTTTAAAATTCACCTTTAATTGAGTATCAATTCAGCCAGTCTTTAAAAAATCACTAACTCAGTGAGCCAGTTCAAGTTAAAATGAGTCCACTAACTAAGATCAAGGTCAGTGAATACAGACTTAAAAAGCCAGGTTTTTATCTGCTCTCTAAAGGACATGTAGTCTCATGTCTGGCTTCTGATGGTATACTATTTTTATTTATATTCTGTTAGCACTGTTACCTGTTTAGAGACCATAAGTGAATAGACATTTTGGGGTAGATTTTAAAAGGTGCACACGGGAGTAGATTTGTTCGCGCAACCCGGCGCGAACAAATCTACTCCCGATTTTATAACATGCGCGCACTGCCGTGTGCATGTTATAAAATACAGGGTCGGCGCACGCAAGGCTGCGCAAAGTCGACAGCCTGCATGCGCCGAACCGCACAGCCATCCTCCATTCCCTCCAGTCCCCTCACCTTCCCTCCCTTCCCCTATCTTAACCCACCCCCCAGCCCTAACTAATTTCCCCCACCTTTATTTTACAAGTTACGCCTGCTGGCTGCCGGTGCGCCATATTCCAGTCCGGGGGCTGGTCTGGAGGCTGCAGCCACGCCCCCGGGCCGGAACCATGCCCAAGACCCCGCCCCCGGAACGCCCCCGATGGTGCGCCGGCCACAGCACGCCCCTGACACGCCCCCCCCCCAGGAAAGCTCCTGGACTTAGGTGTGTCCCAGGGCTTGTGCTCGCCGCCGAGCCTATGCAAGATAGGCTCGGCGTGTGCAGGGGGTGGAAGGGGCAGCTTTTCGGGGGTTACGCGCGTATCCCTTTGAAAATATGCCCCTTTATAAAAATGAGACATCAATAAATAGTATTCCATATGTGGGATCCTAACTAAAAAAATGCCTGCAGTCTTGTCGCTTGCAGGCAGAAATTTAACTGTTCAGGCACACATAGAAAAGCTTCATGCATTGTTGCAAGGTCCAGGTAGGGCTGTATCAAGATAACAATCTTGCTGAATATTGAGGCCAAAATATCTCAATAATCAGAAGACAAGAGCTAAACCCTTAAATAAAGAACATTGTTTTACTGGGATCCTTTCCAGATTCCTCTAATAATATTCTAGCTGCACAATTTTGAACAAATTGAAGTTTATCAAGAAGACCAGTGTACGAGAAATTTGCAGTAGTTAAGACGTGATGTGACTTATGCATGCATGACAGTTTTAGGATCACTAGCATTGTTATAAGGACGCAATTCTTTGACCTAAGAACTCTTGGCTAAAGTTTTCTTTGAAATCCTAGCACTATGTTTATCCAGTTTCAGGAAAGGATGCAGAATGACCTTTAAATTCTGGACTTTATCCTTGAAATGGTGCAGTTAATTATCTGACATTGAACAAAGAAGGGGTTCTGCCATAGATAGGTTCCCTAATAACCTCAATCTTTCAAGGGTTGAACCTAAGTTTATTCTTCTTCCATTCAGAAATAGCTGCAAGACAACTATTTAAACACTGTATAGCTACAGGGGAAATTTTCCCCAAAGAGAGCACAATTTGCATAAATAAAACAATTGATGATGTTCCACAAAAGAGCCAAATGAATATTGAACAAAGTAGGAGATAGTATGGACTTTGTGGAGAAGTGATAGGCCAGGCTATAGACGTGACCTTGCCTTTTTCTGAGTGGCCAAGCGAAAAGGAGCTAAACCACTTCAGCATATCTTCCCAAAACCCAGCTTCAGCCACAGGACAGATCCAAATATCATGATTTACAGTATTGGAGGCTGATGATAAATCTGTTGAAACCAATAAAACAGAATCAGCTTTATCCAAAGTGCGGATTAAATAGCCCAGTGCAAGCAGCACAGTTTTGGTTCTGAAACCCTACAGAAACTGGATTGTTGGATTTCAGGCCAGTTTGTAAGATGAAGAATCTCAGTCAACTTGGTAGCAACTGCTTTTTTCATAATTGTGCCCAAGAAGAGCAAGTTAGCAATAGGTCTGTGCTTTATTGAAACATCAGGATGTAGTGAATATTTTTTTAAAAAGTTCGTTTTATCAAGGTAAATTTTAAACTTCTTGGGAAAAAGACCAAGTTTTAGAGAGGTTTAACTACAAAGGTGACCTACTCTAAGATTTTCCCTCAGCGTTTTTCAAAAGTCAAGTGGAGGGCTTTATCCAACTGACAAAAATGTTGATTTCATGGACCTATGTGAATTATGTAGATATTAGGACTTTCCAGTTCAGTAGCCCTTAGGTATTACCAGCATTTGCATTTTTGATACTGGACAGGATTCCTTAGTTTTAAATCAGCTACTTTATTCTTCATTTTTTTCTCTCAAAGAATCCTGATAATGTATCACAGTCCAAGGAAGGAAGAGATAGGAGGAGACCAAGGGTTTTCTTTGTTTGTTTGTTTTGTTTTCTTTGTTTTTACCTGACTTAAGAATCTCTGAAACAACTTTAAAGAGCACCCTAATGTTATTTGGCTTGCTGTAATTCTGGTTCTAAAATGAGGCATGCTTGGCTTTCTAGTCTATTCTTTTCATAATGTAATTTTCATTTATTTCTAATTTTCCCTATCCTTAGGCCAATGTCTCCTAAGGTTTCTGACCTGCTTGTTTAAGAGCCTCAAGATGGTCGGTGAACCCAGGTACAATTTTAGAGATCCTCAGAACCCATTTCTTAAAAGGGACTTATAGGATCAAGTACTCTTTCCAATTTACTATTTCATATTCTGCTCAACCGCTGAGGGGATATTTCAGCATTATTAATTAGAGGATCAGATAGCTTAAGCATTAAAGCTTTTGAGCTATACTTACTCCTTGAAAAACAATTTTCAAACTTTTATTCTCTTTAGAGTGATGAGTTTGGTTAGCTTAAAAAAAAAGTGGACCATATGGTGATCTGAACAATTAACAAATGCACTTGAGAGCTTGCTAATATAATCAGAAAAAGCAAAATGACGAAGGATAAATAATAGGTCCAGTGTGTGGCCGCGATTCTGAGTGGGGCAACTACTGTGGTTGTTTAATTTATATACCCCTTTCTTGGACGCATGACCATTCAAAGTGTTGAATAATACTAAAACAACAAAAAATGAATAGCAATAAAATGAATTAAAAAAACTATAGAAACAATGCATGCATGATTTAACTTTAAAAACATTAGGCAAGGAACAATTCACTGACTTTACTAAAAGTGAATATCCCAACAAATCCATTATTGACAGCAAATTTTGAGCTAAAACTTCTGTTTCATCCTGCTGCACCAGTCCATTCAGACAAGTGTATGATATCCCCCTTCCAGCAGATGGAGGCGGAGAACACAGTTTTCCTTGGTGACATCATTGCCACTACTTAGAGTTGTTACAAAAGTGGACCCAGAACCGCTACCCACAGGGAGGAGCCCTATGGGTCTTCACCATCGTCAGGTGGTGCTGGCACGTGCAGAGGCCCAACAGGATCTTCACCAATACCAGCCCTCGTTTCCAATAGGTTGAGCCCTCCGGTACCGGGGCCGGCTGGGCTTAGGTGCAAGCCTCTGTGGAAAGAAGAATGCATCACTGAAGTGGTCAAAGGCCAGCAGGAAGAAGACAAGGTCAGTTCACGGCTAGGTCAGGGCAGGCAGCAAACAACATGGTCAAGAAACAGTCCAAGATCAAAACCAGGAATCCAGAAGAAGACGAACAGAAGCTCAAGCCAAGGTCAAGCTGGAGGGTCAGTCCAGGAACAGTAGGCAAGGCAAAACAGCAGGAAAATAACAGAAGGTGGGCAAAGACCACAGGGCAAGAACGCAGGAACTCCGAAGACTTGGGGATGAAGCAAGAATACAAAGCAAGGCACAGGAACAGCATGGCAAACAACTACTCTGAAGAGTTTGACCTATTGCTGAGGCGTCTGAGGCAGGGCGAAGCAGACATTATATAGGAAGAGGCCTGTGACAACATCCAGGGGCACCGCGGAGGATTTCCCGCCACCAGCCCTTTAAAAGTGTCTGAGTCATGCAAGCGCTTATGGACGCCCTACCCAGCTGAGCGGTGTTCCTAGCATGGTGCGTTAGGCCTGCATGGCAGTTGGCCGTGTCTTCGACTGGGGCCCAGCCATGGCGTCAGTGGGCCCCTTGTGACCTGGGGATGAAAGCAAGAGCGTCCGGTCATGGGACGGACTCATGACCATCCAAATGCAAAAAAAGATGCAGCACATGACAACTCAGTATTCTATGCCTCAATCAGATAGTATTTTATTTAATTTATTTAAACAATTGAGGAACAATAAAACATCCATAACAATTCAAAACAAAAAAGTAATACAGACAAAATATGAATATTCCTTTGTAGTTCTTAAACAGCCAGCAAAATTGTGATGTTTCAGACAGTTGTACCTTACGCCTTCTGAAATTAAAAAAAGTCAAGGGTAGGATTCACTGGTGGTATAGCAGGATTTTTGTAGACATTGACGGAGTCATAGGGCCAGGCCCCTGGTATGTCTAGGAGAGCAAACCCACCGAGAGGATTCTCAGTCCCAGAGGGGACATAGTGGAGCCCAGGGGAGGGTATTTTTTCTCCTTTGGCAGAAGTAAATAAAAAAGAAAGAAAAGAATGGAGAAAAACACAGTTGAAAAGTTTGCTAGGAGGATTTTTCTGACTGCCACTCTTTCCCTTCCTCCTCGCCCTCCCCACTGCTGCTCCAGTGCTGCCTTGACGATAAAAAAAAAAAATGAAAGAAGCAAAATGAAATCAAGTGGCACAGAGTTCATACAGGTCAAGAAAGGCAAGGAAGTGAAAGGCTCACCTTTTTTTTTTTTTTTTTTTTTTTTAGAGTAAATGCCTTTGGGGAGCATTTTTGAACTGGTTAGGTGGCTCTCGTTCTATTCAGTCTTGAGAGAACATGCCTAGTACATTCATGGAATTTCCTGAGTGAGGATGCCACTGTGAAGCCTGCAACTGCAGGTGTTCTGCTTCTGCTGCTGTTTGTGTGGCCTGCATCCAGTTGGAGGAAGATCTCAAGGAGGCATCTGACACCTCGGAGCGGTCATCCACGATCTCTTTCACTGTGGGGGAGGGTCCTTTCCCTGTCCTGCAATCAGAGCACATTTCTTGGGAGGCAATCAATATGGTGGTTTTGGTGGCAACATCCGCCATGTTGAATCTGTTCTCACCAGGTGGCTCTCCTTCTGTATAGCCTTCTAATACCATGGTAGACTTCGCTGATCCCCTCCCTCACCCCTCAATTTTTAGCTCTTTTGGGGGGATCCACTTCAGCAGGCTCGGGATGCAGAAGTAGCTTGCATCAGATATTCTGGGCAGTTCAGAAGCCTGATGGTAGGAGAAGGATTTCTGTAGACATAGAGCCTGATTCTAAATCTCAGCTTACAGATCCCCAGTTAGAGGTTTAGAGGTGGCAAGGGAAGAACCGAAAGATTAGTCAGATTCTACCAGCAGTGCCCCACTGGAGGAAGGTGAGCTTCTCTTAGAGAGAGGGGATACATTTATTATTTGCTTGTTTCCTAGGGATAAAGTTACAATTCTCATTGATCAGGTATTTTTTTTTTCCTTCGCTATATATAGCGCATTTTAAGATTGAGGAGGCTCCCATTGTTATAAAGAGGTGCTGTCTGAATGGAAGTCTCTGGAGAGCAGTCTCAATGGAGTGAAACATTTTAATAGCTGTATCCCTTTTCTTAGGAAGCAGTTTACCTCTACATTGAGATGCATTGGGTAGCCGTTCTCATCATGGCTGTTACTAGGCGAGCCATAATCCTAGTAGAGAGTGGTACTTCTCTTCAAGAGCATCTGGACAGGAAAACTGAGCTGCCCTTAAAACATGTTTCCTTCAATATCTCTTGACGTCCGTTTTTTTCTGTCTACAGTATTTTGATGGCACAGGTGCTCTTGTGCTGGATTCAGGCAGCTCCTCAAATCTAAAGAATCAGCTAGAATGGATTCAGCTGTCAAATTCTTGGATGATGGCCCGGCATGATCTTCTCCAGATTTTTGTTAGAGCAATGGCTTCAGCCATAGTGAACAGGAGGCTTTTCTGGCTCCGCAACTAGGCATCAATTTCTCGGTCCTAAGTCTCAGCCGGGCAGCTTCCCTTTAAAGAAAAACTTCTGACTGTGGAAAAGCAGGGAGGAAATAGTTAAGAATCTTGGTGATCCTAAGCTGCAAGGACTTGCTGAGGATAGAGGCTGCTCATTTTGTTAGTCTAGAGGAGGTCATAGTCAATTTTGGGGATTCCAGATGTTTACATGTCTTGTTATTCTTCAGGACTAAAGAAATAATCCAGTCCTTTTGAAGCTCCAAAAAAATCCCCCACCAAGGCCTGATGTGTCTAGCAATTTATGTGTGCAAGCGTTGGCCCCGCTCTGGAAGACTCATGCCTCGCCCCATCCCACCCCTTTTTAAGTGTGGCCAGTTTTGGTTCAAGCATTGGTAATTTGAGCGCATATACGCAAGGTTTATAAAATAGTAAAGTGCTGTTTGCACGCACATCTCTTTTGTAATTCTGGACAACCCCAGGTTGTCTTCCAGAATCTCTGCTTATCAAGCATCCAGTCCATTTAGCTCCTTGTTCCTCTTTGCCCTTAAACGTTTACCCTTGGAGCATAAATTTAAAGCGAGCACAAGCATGCCCATATGCCGTGCATATGCGGGCCACGAGGGCCCATGCTCTAGTATTTTGTATCGTTCACATAAATGTGCAGACTTTAAACAAGACACACCTTTTTGCACGCATAAGTGCTTCTAATTTGAATCACTTGCCATAATTTAACACAGCGTTTTCCTACAGTCTCAGAGCAAAAGATCGCATTACAAGCATCTGATACTTCGTCTTGGATTTCATTTGTGACTGCATCTTCTAGAGAAATGGAAACTTTTATAAAAATAATCACGCGTTAGATGCAAGTCCCATAAAAGTTTTAAAAACAGCTGTCCAAATACTTTCCAGGCCCATCACCCACACCTAGATTTCATCATTCCACTATCACGAATAAAAAAAAGGGGTGGGGGCGATAGTGAGCAGGTGGCCACATTGTGGCGGTGCATTTTCACCCGCTGCGGTTGAGGTGGCGCTGTACACTATCACCCCTGTAGCGCCAATGAAATAGCTGTAGCAACAGAACCTTAGGTCCGCAAATAAAGATCTTTTATCTATCCCTTCGGTACGGGCAGCCCATCTAAGTGAGGTGAGAGAAAGAGCCATATCCACTGCTGGTCCTAAATTATGGAACTTACTCCCAGCTGAATTAAGATGCAAAAAAGAATTTTAAATACTTAAGAAAAATCTGAAAACCTGGCTTTTTAAACAGGCATATGAGAGTGCTGACTTGAATAAGGCAAAGCCCAAGCGTTATGCAGATTTAAGAAATATGTTGAGGCTTGTATTATGAATAACTGAGGCATGAATTTTATCTTATTTTATTTTGAATTTTATTTGAGTTTTGTTTTATATATTTGAGTATTTTCTTTAGCATTTTGTTGGCTTTTACATGCACAAGTAACATGAGCGTGTGCAGGACCAGTTTCACCAATTAATCCACCAGTTTTCCCCATCTATCCCTAGGTCATCTAGACCCCCCCTAGTTATTCAGCCTGCACTCCCCCCCCCCTGTTATCCAGGTCCTTCTCCCAGACAGTAATTGGCAATAA
The DNA here is from genome assembly GCF_901001135.1 of Rhinatrema bivittatum. Classification (NCBI taxonomy): domain Eukaryota; kingdom Metazoa; phylum Chordata; class Amphibia; order Gymnophiona; family Rhinatrematidae; genus Rhinatrema; species Rhinatrema bivittatum. The sequence continues at coordinate 449,123,155 of NC_042615.1, read as the reverse complement.
AGAGTTATTCTGACTTACACCTGATAAACAGAAGTAAATGGGTGCAGGTAACGGCCGCGTTGTTTGCGCTGGTCATAAAATAGCAACTTATGAGTGTAACTGTTGGCCCCGCCCTCACCCTGTCCTGCCCCTTTTAGAAGCGCACCAGTTTATGCACGCTCCACTGCTTGAGCTCGTATGTGTGAGGTTTCTAATATAGAATGGATATGCGTATGTGCCATATATGCGCACGTTTGCCAATTTCTGCACTTGCATCTCTGAAAATTCACCTTTTAATGAGAAATGTGATAGCTGTATTAAAGTCTGGCATGAATACTGATCTTATTTTAATAGATCCACACACACATCAAGATCAATTGCTTAAGTAAGTCTGAAACTTGTGTATATAAATTTATTGTACTAGCATGGGGACTATCGCTGATGACGATCTCTCCCCATTAGTATGGCAACTGTATCTCTCATATCGGTATGTAATGGACAAAGGTGTATTACCTGTCAGGTTGAACAGTTTAAATAAATTAATTGTCAATGATCTTATCTTCTGACTTCTGTTTCCTGTTTTGGCTTTTCTATCCTTTTCTAGTCCTAGGAACTGTGTGTTCTGCAACTTTTGACTGACATACTTGCTATGTGGGACTCTTTATGCTGTATTAAAGATAATGCCACTTCATGTTTTGAATAGAGAAAGCAGTAGCACTTCAAAATCAGGAGTCCTGATCAGCTTGCCATTTTATTATTGTATGTGACTAATGGTTGTAGATCCCAGAATCAAGTACCTTTCTAATGGCTCAATGAGTTGACTCCAGCTTCAGGGATCTGTTTCCAAAATAGCAAGGGTTGGTAGTGCTCGGCGTTTAGATCTCTATGTTTAGTAAGAAGAGACAGACAGGACCTGCAAAGGAGAAGGAAAAAGCAGGTAGTGGTCTTAACCATTTTTTTCTTTTCAAGCATGTTTTGGCCTATCTGCTGAAAAAGTGGGAATATTCTTTGAAATAAGCAGAAAGGTCATTTAGGTCAATGATATATTAAAGAGGAAAGGCTAATGAGAAACAATTAGAAAATTGAAAATGCATGTATAAAATGAACATTGAGACAGAAAATGAATTGAATATGATAATTAATGTTTTGCTGCAGTAATCCTATCCAATTCCTAGGAGACTTATTTAATCAGGAATTCATCTAGAAAGGGAATTGGATCACTGATATAAAACCCCCATAATAGTTTTGTCATGACCAGCCTCTATTAATGAAACAACATATTGCTGTTTAATTGAAGCCCAATAGGTAGGCCTCAATCCTGTCAATGTGATCTTCTTAGTAGTTAGTCTGCAAGTATGTCTAGGGAAAGAATATTCAGTGGTTTGTTTTGGGCTTTTCCATGGGCAGTATACTGTTTCAGGTCTGTACAGTCACCACAGCAGAAAACTGATTTCTCGTGTTTATGACCAAAGTGTTATTAGAGGCTGCTAAAAGAAGGTTTTTTGGTGGAGCGAGAGAGAAGGTGCACCCTGTGGCCCTTCATATTTTTAAGCAGGATTTCCCTGCCTTTTAGGGTTTCAACTTCCAAACTTCAACTTCCCCAAACTTCAGTTGCATATCTTCACTGATGGGGTTTTCTTTCACCCATGAAACTTGGTTGCCTCTCTTTGCATAAGAAACACACACATATAGGGGTCCCATTGGGATTCCTACTAAGGACTGCGGCCTAGTAGTAGGTCAAGTGGAATCTACTATCTCTGTCACAGTGCCCCTGCAGGCTGTTGCAGTGATTTATTCTTGCTTGAGTATGTAAGCTTGTGAACCCCTAGCGTCTGTATGGATTTTGGAATTGGGGGAGTAGGTGCTTTTTTTTTCTGTTCCCTTTAGTTTGCAGTAATACAGACTGGGGAGTTGTTGTCAGATAAGAGATTTGTTTCCAACTCACTTCCAGTGGTTAGTAAAATTATCTCTGTAGTTTTTTTGAGTTATGTACTCGGTTTCTAATTTTTTGTTGGGAGGAAGCTTCATCCACATTTCCTACCCTAGAAAGAGAGAGAGAGATATGAAAGATTTGAGTTGTCAAGTCATATAGGTGGTTCCCCTCAGTGTGATGAATTATTTTGCCAATCCGGCAGTTGGTTGAGAAGAGTTGGTACTCAGTTGGTACTGTACCTGGGATGAGAGAGGTGGAACTGAGCTGCCGCATTGGTACAACAGAAAACAGCTAAGAAGGTCTTCATACAATGAAGAAAACATTGGAGATGTCAAGATCAAGCATTGGATCCCAGGTATTGTGAAAGGGAACCCAAATTGGAATAGAAGGACCCCATTACTGCAGTAGTTTTACCCAGGCAAGCTTTTCAACCTATTTCAAGAGAAGGAAGGGACCGTGAGGGAGAGATTATGGGACCACAGATTGACCATTTGAAAGTCATTTATGGATATTCTCTGAGAGACGTATCAAGTACCATACTTGTCATATTTCAACTAATTCTTCAATAAAGTTTCTGTTGAAACACCAATATAGTATCAGCTTCTTTATTGGCATTTCTAAGAAGAGAATACACATAATGCTCATGGATTTAGGGGTTTAGACCCCCTCCCACCCCCTTATAGCAAATCCACCATTTAGTAAAACAAAAAAAGTGGAATAGTATTTATAGAGACTTTGCTCCTTGAAGCTCAGCTGAATCAAAATATAACAGCAGATAGAAACCCATCTTGTGTCCTCTCTAAATTCCTGCTATAGTGCCATAGATCCAGTTGATCTCTGACTTTCCCTTCACGTTTTCACAGTTAATGAGCCTCTGTACTTGTCCAAGACTTTCCTGAACTGTTAGTTTTTTGCCTCTATCTTCTTTACTGCTGCCCTTTTCTGTGAAAGAAATATTAGTTATTCCTGAGTCTACCCATTTAGATCCTTAGATCACCGATGGCTAGTTTAAGAACTTCTTTATGTGAAGAAGAATTTGCTTTTACCAGCCATGGGCCAAGCTATGGTTTTGTAAATGTATTATGCCTCTGATTAAAATATGGACTAAAGTCTATATAAGTGACATAAAATAAATACACCCAACACATATTGAATATAGACAATTACCAGTGCACATACTGCATTGTATAATCAGATGCTAAGTACAGTCCAGAAAAGTCAAGACAGCTGGCATACTTACTGCTTTTTGAAGTGAATGACTGTATACTGGACCCAGTTGTAGATCAGGTTTTGATCACAGGCCATTGATGTGGGCTGGTGTTTCAGCAATAGTTACAATTCAGAAGCAGAATCTTTGACTGTCCTGGTCTAGAACAAGGATCTATTTACAAAAGTCAAAATAAACAGCAAAACAAAAGCAGCTCACCTCTCTTTAAACATGTTCATATGTATTCAGTATGAGCATACTATGGGCTGCTCCCCAGGGCCTACCTAACTCCTCTAGGCCCTGATCCCTTATAGTATTAGGCAGGGACCTTCCCAGGACCCAGAATTCTTTGTGCCTCTGTGCCTTTAGGTGGACTGGGGCAGATGGCTCTAGCTGGGGTTTTATAATTGTCTGATGGAGTCTTTTGTATACTTCCTTACAGGTTATCATTTTTTATATGACTTTTACGTCATTGACATAAGAATATATATGTGAAAATTGTGGAAAAACATTTTCAGTGGAAAGAGAAGGCTGTTAGCAATAGCTATTTAACAGGTTGGTATAGGCATCTCAGGTGAAGATGAGTTAATTGTTGTGACTGTGGACCCTTGGACCGGGACGAGGACTGGCACTACCATGGAGGGACGGCCCTCGGTGGCTCTCGTCGCCGGCTGGTGGTACAGGTGAGGACAACCCGGCTGGAGCTTCACCTATACCAGCCCTCGTTCCCTGCAGGTTGAGGCCTTGAGTGCCTCCAGAGCGAAGACTCCATGATGATGCAAGGCCAGGAACAACAGACGGAGCAGCCCTTTATAGAGGTGGTACAGGAAACAGTCAGCAAGGTGGGGCAAAGACACTTCCTGTGTCTGGCCCTTTAAATGAAGCAAGAAGACGCGGGCCCGCTGCGCCTAGGAGCAGGAAACAGAGGATGTACAGGACCATGGCCAGCGGCCTGCACAGCGTCTGTGCGTCAGGCGCAGCAGTGGCTCCAGCCGCTGCGGGGAGCCCCGGCGGCAGGCACCGGGGCTTGCGGCCTAGCGCTGCGGATGGAAGAAGCGTTGGGGGCGGTCCCAGGCCCCGAGGGGGAAGCAGAAAGTCTGCGGCTCCGGCCACGGTGAAGAGAGCAATGCAGGGCGGCCTCCGGGCCGCAAAATAAACTTCAGTGCACGGTTCCAGCCACGTGGGAGGGCCGACGGTGGCGTCCTGCCATGTCGGTGAAGAAAACAGCACGGTAAGTGAGCCTGCTCGCAGGGAAACCCGCGGGCAGAGTTCATAACATCATCTGATTAGATTAACTAGAAAATTTAGTGAAAATGCTTATTTTTACTCTGGTACTGCTGGTATATAGTTTAAAGATCCATCCCATTGAATTATACAATAGTTAATACCAATAACTGTTTTATGAACTCCATACTAATGCCTGCACTTTTGCACACACATCCTTTCTCATGGCGGCTGATATATTTGCTATTAGTACAGAACTTTAGATTTTCTTTGATCTATTCTTGGACTTTCTTTCCCTCCTCTTACATGCCTCTTCTCAGCTCCACGCACTCAAATCTGACTAGTATTTTTGTACAATGAAACAAGGTAATGAGTAAGGTGGAGGGGGGGAAACATGTGTTGATTTAGTAGAAAGGGCAGATATTGACTCTTTAGAGACAGTGACCTTAAGCCTTAATTGTTTTGTTTCCCTTTTTCTGCTTGTAGGTCAAGTTAGGGAATGTTGTGGCCAAGAAAACAGTTTGCTGCATGCTGCAAAGCCTATTGCAATAATAAGGTCTTTTACTGTGCTTTTAGCTTCCCATTGACGTGAGGGCAAAGAGATAGGGATTGCAGGTGACACACAGAGGGGAGTGGTTGAGAAAATGAGGGCAATGAGAATGGCGGGGAAGATCTAGATGGGATGGTAAAGGAGAGGGTTGTCCAGTGGTTAGAACAATGGACTGGGAACAAAGATTAAAATCTTTCTTCTGCCACAAGCACTCATCTGACCCTGCGCAAATTTAAGTTTTCTCCCTTTGTGTCAGTGCAAATGTATACATAGGTCAGAACACCTGAGAGGACCAAGTCCAGCTATCTAGGCCAGTCCACCTTAAGAGATACTGAAGATGGGAAATCAGGTCAGAGTGCAGTTCCCTGGGGAGGGATATAAAATCCAGGCCCCAGAAGGAACATTAGGCCATCCGTGTATGTGTGAGTTCACCTGACTTTTGTTTTGTTGTGTAAGCAGTTTAAGTAAGCTGGCCTGGTGTATTTTGTTCTGTTAAAAATAAAGTTGATTTTGTTGGAAGCTGGAATCCAGGCTGTTTTTTTTTGCCAGCCACTGAAGCCCAAGGCTGCACACCATGCTACCCGAGTCAGGTTCCCACTTAGATGGTAAGCTCCATGGAGAAGGGTTTCATACTTATATGAGATCTGTTATTAAACACCCGGGATTAGAGCACTATATAAATACCAAAATATGAATTGGGAGATAATGGGATTAAGACTTGGAAAGAAAAATTGTGCTGAAGGTTGACTCAGAAAAGAACAAAGAGATGCAAAGAAAAACAAGAAAAGTCAAAATGGTAAAGAATAAACATCCATGGGGGGAGCAGGAGAGTGACAAAAAGTAAATGCAGAGAGACGGAAGAAAAGAGAGTGAAAACGAAAGGGGCTTGATGAACAAGAAAACGAGACGAACATATACTGTGTTCCGGTGACTTTTTGCCCTGTTTTTATATGCGTTGTTGTTTGTTGGTTTCTTAGTCTCTGTTCTGTTAGTTCATATGCATGTTGGCCAGGCTGCTTGCTGCTGAAGCAAGTAAAGGCTCATTGGATGCATTTGTTTGCTTTTTTGACCAAGCACTTAAGAAAAGGTCTGTCCCATTCTGAAACATGAGGCATATGATGCAGCAAGCACAGATGTGAGACAGGACCTACAAGGGTTATTTCATTAATATATCCAGTATCGACCCAATGAAAGACAAGGTGAAAGTGATCCACAGTGCTCCTTAGCCAAATTCTACACAGGAACTCGAATCATTCCTGGGTCCGCTCAGTTTCTTCCACTTTTTTCTCCCTCACAAAGCTACACACACGGTCTTTCTCACACATACATCCCTTCACATAGGATCTCTTTCTTATACATAAATATATCCTCACACAGGCTCCCTCTCTCACAAACAAGCACCCTCACATGCACACAATCCCTTTTTCACACACACCAGCTCCCAATCTCTCACACATATATATGCTCCTTCACAGTCCCTCACGTAGGCTCTCTCTCTCTGGAACCCACACCCACGCACCCCCTCACACATGCTGACTCACCCCCCAGGCTCGCAGTCTTACACACACAAACACAGAATCATTCTCACCGGGGCATTCATTGTGAGCGGGATGACCTCTGCTCGTGGCACGCCTGGGCCTGCCAAATTCTGTGCAGAATCTGCGCAGCTTGCTGTATTGCAGAATTCCCTCAGGACTAATTAGGCAATATTCAGTGGGAATTACCAATTTGGTAGTTTTCCCATGAATATCAGAGTTGTGTTACCGATATGCAGCTTGCCCATAGCATACATTTCTGTCTACCATGATTATTATGTTTTTTCAAGAATAGGCTGTGGGAGAAGAGAAACATTTTGGGTCTTACAAAGATTTTTTTCCCCCCATTCTGTTTCTCTGGGGGAAAAAATGTCTTACAGGTCTTTAGCTTGTAGAGAGAGAGGGTGAGTGCTTCAATTAAATAAAAAAATTCAGCTTTAATTTCAAAAGGGATCAAATCAAAGAATTACTACAGCAGTTAGCCAAGTTGCACATTATCGGTAGCCATTGGGTAGACTTATTTTTTGCAAAATACACAGTTTTGGGGTCTATTTAGAGTGTCCTGCATAATTGCAAACTGCCAGTATAGTTTCTCTGAAAATTAACTAGTGCAAAGCATGTCCACTTAAAAAAGCAGCCACGTACTTTACAATGGATATTTGTGTAGGCAGTGGAGTGAAGGGAAAATGACCTGCACGTTTTACAACAGAATATGTATGAGGAGGTCCCCCTCTTCTCTGCCCCAACTGAACACGCTCTGGGGAACACCTCCTTGCAGCCTTGGTAAGAGTACGCAGGCTAAGAATAATTTCAGCTGGGATGAAGGTGGCTATTTTTGGTTGCAGTTCATTTTACCGGGATAAATGAACTTGAAAGTTGCCTTCCTTGTCAGTTGACATGTTCATTTTCAATGTAAAATTTGTCAGTACTCAACAAACTTGGAAGGTAAGAATAAAGGCATAACTTGGACAAATTCTTAGCATTTCTTAGATTTAAAAAAATAAATAAATACAATTGAGCCCCAAGGGTTAAACAGGGCTAAACAGATAAACTACACCGTTTAAATAATCAAGGAGCAAGGATTCAGCTGAAGAGCTAGACTGCAGTCTTTTATTTCAGCATGTTTATAATCATTTTGCAGCTCTAGTCCTCTTCAGATAATGGCAGCTATTTGCTTTTCAAGACTAGAGGTTAGTGCTGTTTTGTTAGAGATAGTGAAGTTTTGTTCTAGTTAAATTACTGTTCTTCTTTCGCAGATCCTGGGTGGCTGTTCAATTAATGGAATATTACCTCGGTCTTGTGATTCTATTCAGCTGCTGGAAAGCGTGAATAGCCGTAGCAGAGCAGTTCAGAATATTCAGAATTCAAGTAGTGGGTTTTGAATTTGGGGAGTTGTGTCAGAATTTGGGGAATAGTGGAAAACAGTACTAAGGTGGCCTTATTCATTTAGGTTAAATATGTTGTGGGGGAAATATACAGTAAGCGGTAGCACCGAAGAATTAGCGGAGAAATTAGCTGGCTAACTTGTCGCCGATAGCAGGAAAAATGTCTCCTGAAGTTATCCGGGTACATGAAGCCAGAAAACTTAAAAATCTATCTGGCTAGGTTTGAATATAACTAGTTAGGTTTTAAAGATATCTGGCCGGATAAGTGGCTGGGTAGCTTGCCACTTAAACCAGGATATCTTCAAAGATATCCCAGTTAAGTGGCACTGAAAAGTAAAAAAAAAAAAAAAGTACCGTTTAGACCTGCAGTCTGATCTCCATGCCCCTCGCCCAATATGTCATAAATGGCCCTTCCAGGCTGTGCACTCTCCAAACTCTTCTGAGGTTTAGATATAGGTTGTGAGTCTGCAGGTCAACCCCCCCTCCAAAGCTTAACTCGGGCTGTCTCCTGCCCCCGCATTCTCCCTCCCTTTACGCACCTATATGACATATTGGGGAAGGGGTGGCAATCAGGCCACAGGATCACACGTCATTTTTTTTTTTTTTTACTTTATAGTACCATGTAACCAAATATCTTTAAATTATCAGGTTAAGTGACAAATTATCCGACCATAAGGCCGGGTTATATTAGACCTGTTTTAGTGTAAAGACATCCTGTTAACTTAGGGGGTCATTTATCAAAGGCTTATCGCATGCGATAGAATGCAAATTAGGGGGAGGAGGGGAGGGGGTGGGGAGGGGGCAGGGAGGGGCGGAGTCGGCGGTGTCTTCACTGCCGGCGATAATGTTATTAACATTATCGTCGGCAGTAGCACGCCGAATAGTACCACCTTTCACGGCGGCGCTATTTGGTGCGAAAGCTGGCAGCCGGCGCACCGCCGTGGTGCAAAGGCTGCGGGCTTTCGCATGCCTCCCCCCCCCTTCGCCCCCCCGCCCCCCCCCTGTTTTTGCAGGATTCATCATTCTTCGAGAAATGATGAATCCAGGCCTTAGCTGGATACAACTGAAAAATTGGCTAAGTTAGTCTGATAACCTAGGACCATCCTGGAATGCCTCTTTTTTTTTAATCCAGCTAGATTTTAGCCAGCTAGGTTCCCCAATATTCATAAAGTCGGCATTTCGCCGGATAACTTGCGAGTTATCCAACTACGTGCCTTTGAATATTGGCCTCACTTACGGGCCGATACAGTAAAAATCGCGGAAGAGCAGGCGAGCGCACAGGACACTCTCCTGTGCGCGCGATACAAAAAATTAATTTATTTAAATTAGGGTCCGTGGCAAAAAGAGGCGCTAGGGACACTAGCGCATCCCTAGCGCCTCTTTTTGGACAGGAGTGGCGGCTGTCAGCGGGTTTGACAGCTGACGCTCAATTTTGCCGGCATCGGTTCTCAAACCCGCTGACAGCCACGGGTTCGGAAACCGGACGCCGGCAAAATTGAGCATCCGGTTTTCAACCCGTGAGCCACAGGCCCATTTAAAATGGTTTTTTTTTTTATTTTTTACTTTTTTTTAACTTTTGGGGCCTCCGACTTAATATCGCCATGATATTAAGTTGGAGGGTGCACAGAAAAGCAGTTTTTATTGCTTTTCTATGCACTTCCCTGGCGCCGGCAGAAATTAATGTCTACCTTTGGGTAGGCGCTAATTTCTTAAAGTAAAATATGCGGCTTGGCTGCACATTTTACTTACTGTATCACACGGTAATACTTAATAGGGCCATCAACATGCATTTGCATGTTGCGGGCGCTATTAGGTTCGGGGGGGTTGGATGCACTTTTTCAACGTTCTGTTACCCCCTTTCTGAATAAGGGATAAAGCTAGCGCATCTAAAACACGTGTCCAATCGCGGGTTAACAGTGCGCTCCACCGGAGCGCAGTGTACTGTATCGGCCTGTTAGTCTCCATTTGTGTACTTCTGGTGCTGGAAAATATCTGTTCACTTGCAGTCAATAGAGAACAACAGTCTTTTGAGGCACATATTATATAAATGCATTGAGGAAAAATGTAATGAAACTAAATATTGTGATCCGTAGGAAATTGTATTTTTTATTACCAGAAACACAATTAAAATGCAACTGACAGCATTTAGACGTCTTGTCTTGCTAACTATTACAGATTCTCTGTAACTAAGGACTTAATGATACTCATTTGGATGTCAGTTATCACTGAGTTTGACCCTGCTATAATATTTTGGAGAGCTAAAATAGAAGTTCAGTGGTATTTAAAGTAATTATGGTGCATTTGTAAGTGGCAGGTTTAAGCTTAAAACACACAAGTTCTTTTCAGGTTATACATTGATTTTTGCCATTTACAGATACAAAATATGCAAATAATGCCTTCACTTAGAGGAAATCAGCATTTAATGATGACATGAGCTGAAAGTGGTAACCATTGACTTCTCATCAACACACTGGCATATGCATACACAAAAACACAGCAACAATATGTGTATATTGAATAGAAATGAAGGGAGGAAACATTGGTTATGATTCTCCTTTGCTGTATCCTAAGAATAATTATCTTAAATGTTTTGCTTTACAAAATCTCCTGCATACTTGAATAATTATTTTTCAGCATCTGACAAGAGTGATATTGTGATTGTATCTTGAGCCTTAGTTTAAGAGTTTAACTTATTTCATTTGATGTCAAGGGCATCCTGACTCAGTGAACAACCTGGTGGATAAGCTGAGAAAGCATGATGGCTAAGAGGGGAGGCAGAGGTACCACCAAGCCGAAAAGTGAGCAGCGGCATGGGAGCAGAAATAGTTACCCATGGCCCGTGCATCCCAAGCTGACAGCCATCGAAACAGGAGCCAAAGTTAGGGAAGGCAGCAACAGGTCCTGCCAAAACCTTGAAAGACGGAAACAGTGTGAAGTGGCACTGAGCAAATAGATGTTGAGAATAAATGAAGATATTCACTGTCAAGATAGCAAGAAAGAGCAAAATACACTTTCCAAGTTAGACCAGGCTTCATCATTCCGTGCGGAATGATGAAGCCTGTGCTAAAGGGGGTGGGGGGTGGTGAAGGAGGGTGCGGGCAGGCGATAGCCCGCTGCCAATTGCACCACGGTGGTGCAATTTCGCCTGCCACAGTGCGGCCGGCTGCAGGCTATCGCAGGCATAATGCCACCGTAAAAAGTGGTGCTATTCCCCGCACTGCTGCTGGCGATAATGTTCAAAACATTATCGCCGGCAGAGGTGCCGCTGCCGCTGCCGACTCCTTCCCAACTCCGCCCGATTCCTCCCCTCCCCCTAATTTTAATGTTACTGCCACAAAAAGGGCCTTATTGCGTGCATTAGGCCCTAACGCACGCGATAAGTGCTTAGAAAATAACCCCCTTAGGGCCTCATTTTCTAATCGGATCGCACGCGATAAGGGACGTTTCGCACGCGAAATTCCCTTATCGCGTGCGATACCAATATGGGGGCGGAGTCGGCCCCGGAAGAGGAGGAGTCGGGGCATCACCGGGGCCGACTCCGCAAAGACGCCGCCAATGACGAAAAGTTAAGGCCCTTTTCGAGTCCGATTTCGCGCCCAATGGCTACACCTCCTATGGTGGCGCTATTGGATGTGAAACTGGCAGTGATTGCACTGCGACAGTGCGATCGCTGCCGGCTAGCGCAGGCCCTCCCCCCGTTTCGGCCCCCCGCCCCTCATTCCCTAAAGTATCGCAGGCCTGCGATACTTTAGAAAATGAGGCCCTTAGTCAGCTAGAATAAGAGTGGGATCCTTTAAGTGAAGAGGTGAACTAGTTTGTCAAAATATCTGGAATCATGTTTTTTTGGTTTTTTTTTTCAGAACCTTTGCTGTTCTAAAATTCTTTGAGTCAATATAAATGATAAAATCATCCCAGCATTAACACTTGAATTTGGAAAAAAGTTCTCTTCATAAGAAACAGTATACTAAAATGATATGTGAAGAAGATATTGCATAATAAAAAAAATATATAGTTACCAAAAGTAGTAAAAATTGGGCTATCTTCTGTAGCTGATTGCTTTGGTAGATTGAGTTCCAGCAAGCCCATCAGCTCATCTGGAGTTTGCAGTGCCATATAGTAAGATAATTTCTTAGAGAAAACAATGAGGTTGGCCTCTAAACATACATCAGAATAGCATGCAATGTTATTTGCCAATCAGGATTTAGAATATAAGCACCTAGAATTATGAAAAGCTGCATAAAAAATCTCATCAGTCAAGAAGGGCATGGGAAAGCCTACATAGTGACATCTAGGACTCATATGCAGGGCTGCTGCTCTCCCGTGATTCCAGAAGGGCTGCAGAATCTGGCCCTTTCCTGATGAATTTTGCTGGTCAGCACAGGAGGCCTGGGAGTCAGGTATAGTTGGGTTGCGTGGGGAAGCTAAGATCTGGACTGCTCTCCCATGGTGATACTGTCAGATGGCCCTGCCAAACAGCTTCCTGGTTCAGCCTCCCCACTCCACCCTATGTTTACCTACGCATTCCCCTCATGCACTCACCTCGTCAGATAAGTCACTCCTATCCGTGCCCTTCTCCTCTACTGCCAATTCCAGACTCTGTGCTTTCCACCTGACTGCACTGTGTGCTTGGAATAGTCTTCCTGACCTGGTGCGTTATGCTCCCCTCTCTTGCCCTGTTTAAATCCCATCTATAGACCCACCTTTTCGAAAGTGCTTCTAAATCTTACACCTGATTGTCTGCTTTTAGTCTTGACTGACTTTCTTTTCCTTTAGCCAAGTTTCTTGCCCTGTATGTTTGTATTGAGCAGAGACTGTCAAAATGTTAAGTAGTAGTAGTGACATGTCGGTCCGCATTCACCTCCTGCACCAGCTGGGCCCAACTGCTGCTTTCAACCGTTGCCCCATGCCTGAGAGCAACAATCAGCCCAGCCAGCAGAGGGAGGAGTAAACGGCGCTGATTTATTTATTTGTTTTTATATACTGACATTCATTGGGGTATATCACATCGGTTTACATTATAACTCGAGAATAATATGACTAAGATGTCTTATTATTGTTACATTATAACATTACAACATTATAACAGGGAAACAGAGTAACTTAGTTAGAGAACTTTAGACAGAGTGGAGAACGCCCACTGTGGGTCATAACATCTTAGTGGTGACGTGTATCCAGAAAACCTAGAAAACAAGATGGAATTTGAGTCTGACAAGGGAACCTACGTGGTGGGATAAAAACTAAGTTGAAGATCTACAGGGTGATAGTAGAGCTTTGGAGGTGGTGCTTAAGTGGAGAGGATGAGAGGTTAGTTCATGTAATTTGCAAGGAGACAATGGATGTTAAGGGGCGGAGCTGGTTGGAGCTTGGTATGTGTTGATTTAACATACAGGTTGGTAGGCTTTTTGGAATAATTTTCAGGTACTTTTTGAATGACTGGGCAGAGGGTTCCAGTCTGAGTTGAGCGGGGACGTTTGTTCCATAGGGAGGGACCTGCTATTGACATTGCGTGTTCTCTGGTTGTGGTGAGGTGGGCTAGTTTTGTGGGGGGGGGGGGGGGGGGGGGGGGGGGGGATGGATAACAGGCCGGTGTTCTTGGATCGAAGATTTCTTTGGGAGTCATGATGGTGAAGGGTGTCCTTTAGCATTTGACCTTTTCATTGTTGATGGTCTTGTGCAGAAGTGTTAGGGTTTTGTATTGTATTCTGTAGGTTATGGGGAGCCAATGTGCTGACGTGCTGCTGCTCTCCTCTTCCTCCTTGCAGCATGACTAGGGCTGGTGGTAAGGAGAAGTCAGAGAGGTAGAGATGGGGGGAGAAGATGGGAGGGGTGTGATTGTGTGTGGGGAGGGATAAGTTGTGTGAAACAGTGGAGAGGTGGGGCGAACAGCTGATGGATGATTTGTATGAAACATGAGATGCCAGGGGAGATGGAGGAGGGAAAGGGGATGGGATGGGATGTGAGAGAGGTGGGGGTTGTGACAGGTCATGAGAAAGGGGCTGGGAGACAGGGTGTGTGTGATGGCTTCGGGAGAAGTGTGTGACAAGGGACTGGGCTAATAGTGTGTGAGTATTGGCAGACAGATTGGAGGACAATTAAAGAACCTGGAGTTGGGATGTGAGGGGAGAGCATGAATGGTACCTTCTCTCGCTGTATCCCCCCCCCCCCTCCATGATCTTAGGACTTCCGTCCCCTTCTGTTCTCCTCTCCATCCATGAACTTTTTTTTTCCTTCATTCTCCTCTCCCTATCCCCGATCTTCCCTCCTTCTCTTCCACCCTATTCCCAATCCTCCTTTCTCCTCCCCTTTTCTGAATTATCTTCCCTCATTCCCTTTCTTTGTTTCCCCCTGAATCCCCATCCTCTCCTTCCTCTGTGCCTTTTTCCTTCTCCATCCCTTATACATTTACTTCTCCTGCCTGAGATCCGTTCTTTCCCTTCCTCTGAGGTCCCATCAATCCCTATTCCCAGATCCCTTCCCCATCTTCCTCCTCGGCCTCAATCACTACATTCCCTTTCCCTCTAATAGAAACTAAATAAATGTCAGAACATATCTGCTTTTATAAAGTAAGAAAATATATTTTTAGCATGCACCATTATGCAGATTTACGTAACTCATAACGAGTTTTCTAACTTGCCGCAGAATCTTGAAAAATCTGCCACAAGAAACTAGGGCACTGCTCATATGGAAAGCTTTGAATGAAATCTAAATCCAGTCTCATTGTGGTATCATGGGCACTACTTTTTTTGCAAAAAACAGAAAGTTCACAATAGGAAATGTACTTACTGCTAGATTACAGACTTAAGCCTGCTGGCATGTCTGAGAAAAAAGATAGCAACATGCAAGCTGGACTGAAATACTTGCATAAAACACAATAGCAAGGTGAAAGGATCACCCGGTGACATATCTTTGTTAAAGGCAAGATCACAGGAAGCAAAATGGTACAGAAGGCCAGGATTTGGCACAGCAAAGCTTTCCCAATGATATTTTGTGCTGGGCTCTGCTTTGTTTTCACTTTTTAGTTTCCTTCTGCTCCTTTGGCCTTCCAGTGCGTTCAAAATTGTCCTCTACTGGTCTACAGCACCATGAGCTTTCATTTGCAACTACTGGAGTGTAAGGAGGGATTTCCCCATTTTATACCCCTTTCTGCTGATACATCATCAACCATCACTGTGACATCATTAATCAGGGGCCATGCCATGGCACCTTCCAGAACCCCTGAATACATACACCCCAAGTCTGGCTACTAGATGTTGCCAATGTATGTCTGAGATTTATTTTCTTTTATGTGATGTGGTAAATGCTGTCACTGCAGCATCCCCAGTCCCAATTTGCCTGAGCCAGAGACACCAGATGCAGGAATCAAACTCAGGCCTTCTGCATGGCCGAACCCGGCACTGTAACTGAGCCACCAGACAAGACTAGTAACATTCCTTTCTGCTGGTAGTATGTCTGTTCCCAACCTCCAGTTCAGCAAGACACATTTCTAACCCATGATTGAATCCAATCCTAGCTTCAAAATTGTCTGGGTTTTATACTTCAGTTTTTGAAATTGTGAGCGAGAATGTCCAGTCACCCTTAAGAACATAAGAAATTGCCATACTGGGTCAGACCAAGGGGCCATCAAGCCCAGCATCCTGTTTCCAACAGTGGCCAATCCAGGCCATAAGAACCTGGCAAGTACCCAAACGCTAAGTAGATCCTCTTCTTTCTCTTACGTTACTTGTTCATTTGTAGACATGTTCAAGCTAGTAGATAGCTGTGTGTTCAGTTATTTGATGAATGTATTCTGAAATTGAAACAGTCAACATCTTCTGGGCTTGAATTTCCTTAATTTGGACAAGTGTACTTGTAGCATGTAATTTATATTACGTCTTCCATGACTGCATTATCTTTGGAGCCATACCCTTACTGTCAACATATTTCATAGTACCGATTTTAAATGATTCAGTATTCTACAATAACAGGAAACCAAGCATTGTTATTATCGCAATATATTTAAGTAGCAACAGATCCAAATCAAAAGGACTGTCTTCTTGTTCTCCCATTACGTCAGTAAAGTTATGTAATTCAGGACCAGTCTAAATGTACTTGTTAAAACAAATGACTTATTTAAGGCCAAACCCTAATTACAATGAATGTTAACTGGCTTAATGCAATGTGAAATTGAAGTTTCCATGTTCATATAAATGATAATTTATCCTAAGTGGCTCCATGTTCAGTGTAGACATTACTTTGCAATTTGCAGGGTAATTGTGTATGATTCTAATGAGCAAATTTGTTTAATTTTGCACAAAAAGTGCCCTTTTTCGACATGCTGAGAGCAAAAAAACGTTTATCATAAAGCGGGATATTCTATGTATGTGTTTCTGCCTAGAATATTTAACAGATGCTGTGCTCACTCATCTTACCTAGACCCCCATTATATTTTCCCACGTGTAATTAATTAGTAGAAATCTACAACAGACTGCTAGCGCCTCTAATTGTTTATAACAGTTACCCACATCTTCTCAAATAGTGTAATGGCTCTCCTTTTTCCGATCTATAGGGAGCAACTCATAAAAATCAATTATTTAGAACATTGATCTAGCAAAGTTAGGGGAACACACATACAGCAGAAGTTTTTGCTAACAGATTACATTAATGACATTGAGCATTGCATGACTTCTTCAAGATGTATCTTCTCTTTAAAATTAGCATGCCACTCTATATATGCATGTATTTCTTTTTTCATTAAAGTGCCTAGATGCTAAATAATAATCCAGGAGTTTTGCCTGGCTGCAGATGTGGTTTAACTTTTCTATTTCCTTTCCTCTTGGTGAAGCAGTAACTGTTTTTAGTTTTCTTGGTCTGTTTGATGGTTGTTTTTGGAAGGTCGTTGAGTAACAGAAACCAACATATCAAAGTAGTGCAAATATAATTCAAATATCATCTGAAGCAATGCTTTTTTTTTCACTTTATTTATTTTCACTGGTTTTCAAGATAAGCTAGCCTGTGTCTTCTGTGTGGATAGTCTAGTATTTGCAGTGTATTTAGCGAGTGTGTTACAGGGCATATGATGCTGTATATGATGTGGTAGGTGGAGATTGGTTCTGACATCTACTTTCCTCAGCAGCACTGAGTTGCGGGAATCCTTGTGAGGTGTTAGGATGTAGAGCAGCAGATCCTGATAGGGAGAAGGAGGTACAGTATGAATGGCTGGTAACGCTAAGGAGCTAGGAGTCCTTAAGCTGCTACTTACCTTGCAATGTGGTCTTGAGCAAACCAATTCATCTCTTTCTACCGCAGTTTACTCCATTATAGTATATCAAAAATAATAATGGTTGTTCAAATATTTATGCACTACTAATATAAATGTATTATTAGAAATATGTAAACAAAAAAATCAAGTGTCATTCAGTTAAACATTACAGACCAAAAATGAGATGGCTTTAGTTTTTATGAGGTGCTCATGTCTGCAGGCAACATTTTTTACTTTTTTTTTGGATTTGATTACTTGCCTTTCCAAATTTGAGTTCAAGGTGAGTTATAAATAATGGTACAATAGGTAATGGTATTTCCCTAACCTCAGTGGTTTACAATCTTAAGCTTGTACCTGAGGCAGAGGAGAGTGAAGTGACTTGTCCAAGGTCAGTCCCTGGGAAGAGTGGGATTTCAACCCTGGCTTTCCCGGTTCTCAGTCTGGTAGTCTAGCCACTCCTACACCTAACCTACGGGCCGATTCAATAAAGAATGCCCGCTCGCCTGTGCGCGTGATTCTGTATTTAAATGAGGCCTGGCGGTAGAAAACAGGCAAAAGGAGGTGGATTTGACAGTCGACGCTCAATTTTGCCGGCGTTGGTTCTCGAACCCACTGACAGCCATGGGCTCAGAAACCGGATGTCTGCAAAATTGAGCGTCCGGTTTTCGACCCAACAGCAGCGGGCCGATTTCAAAATTTGTTTTTCTTTTTTTTTTACTTTTTTTACCCTTTGGGACCTCCGACTTAATATCACCATGATATTAAGTCGGAAGGTGCACAGAAAAGCAATTTATTACTGCTTTTCTGTGCACTTTCCCGGTGCCCGAATAAATTAGTGCCTACCTTTGGGTAGGCGCTAATTTCTGAAAGCAAAATGTGCAGCTTGGCTGCACATTTTGTTTTCTGAATCGTGCGGGAATACCTAATAGGGCCCTCAACATGCATTTGCATGTTGAGGGCGCTATTAGGTTCGGCGGGTTGGACGCGCGTTTTTGGCCCCTTACTGAATAAGGGGTAAGGGAAAACGTGCATCCAATGGTAACATTCCTGCTTTCCAGCCCTCTGAATAATGACCTCAGAGTGTCAGAAAGGTTAGCACAAGGACAAATGGCATGCAACCTTCATCCCAGCCTTACTTTTTTGATCCCTCACCTTTACCAAGCATTTGATTTTTAAACCTTTTACTGCACTTGTTTATCATCTTATGCTTTTTTTCTTTTCTTTTCTTTAGATTTTTTTATATTCCGGTTTTCACACTTTTTTTTTCAGCACTTCAAAGCAGATTACATTTTTAAGAGATGGGTGGGACAATGTCCACCCTTGTCTGGCTAAAAGATTGCTTTCTCAGTTCAAAACAAAGGAAACAACATAAAGGAAGGAACAAGTGAATGAAATGGATCCTAGTCTAATTCGACAGAGGGATCATTCTCTTTTCCCCCAGATGAATGTAAATGCATTTTGTTGACCTTAGTTCAGAGGATTTTGGCAGAGAAGTTACATAAAATAGGTGACTAACTATAGATTTTTTTACTTCTACTGTACTTACATAACTCAGTGAAGCGATGTTACATAACTTGTGTGTTAATAATATCTGATGTACATTAGAAACAGTAATATCCCTTCTCTATATTTTATCAAATCCTTCAAAACAAAGAGTGTGATTGAAATCTTCCTGGCCGGTAGGTATTCTGTTTTGGCATTTTCTAGCATGTGTCGCCACATGATGCCAGAGATAGAGTATGTATCAGTTCATGGGCATTATTTTTGCATCATTCAATATAGTTCATATAGGATTCTATAATGTATGCTATAGTCAGGAAGTTAGCTACTAATACTAGATTTATCTAACAAACCCATAAGTAAGAGGTAGAAGCCATCCATTTAAAGTAATTGCAGAAGTACAATATTTATATACGGAATATTTTAAAGCAGAGTTTCTGAACCACACTAGTGTTAAAAAGTAAGGGGCAGATTTTAAAAAAAGTACGCTGGATTTTATCTTTTAAAATCCGGGGTTGGTGTGTGCAAGGCTGTGCAAAATCGGCAGCCTACACGCGCTGAACCGCGCAGCCTACTTCCATTCCCTCCGAGGCCGCTCCGAAATCGGAGCGGCCTCGGAGGGAACTTTCTTTCCGGCGCCCCCCCCCCCACCCACCTTCCCTTTTCTTCCCCTAACTAACCTGCCCCCCCGGCCATAAGTAATTCCCCCCCCTACCTTTATTTCAAAAGTTATGCCTGCCCAAGGCAGGCATAACTTGTGTACGCCGGGCCGGCTGCCGGCGCGCCATGTTCCGGTCCAGGGGCTGGTCCGGAACATGGGGCTGGTCTGTTGTAGATTTCTACATGGCTGGCCATGCCCCGGAACGCTCCCGATGATGCGCCGGCCGTGACATGCCCCCCCCCCCCCCCGACATGCCCCCAACACGCCGCCCCCCCCCCCCAGGAAAGCCCCGGGACACGCGGGTCCTGGGACTTGTGCGCGCCGCTGAGCCTATGCAAGATAGGCTTGGCGCACGCAGGGGGGGGGGGGAAGGGGCAGCTTTTCGGGGGTTACGCGTATCTTACATGCGTAACCCTTTGAAAATCTGCCCCGTGAGTAGTTACAAGATGAAACTCGCTGTGGTATAGCATGAATATATATTGGATGCACATGCATAAGAGTTTCCTTGATATGAGCTGTAGGCCACAGATACAACTGGATCGTAGCATAAACAGCAGAACAATAGATTTTGACATGGAGATAACACTAGTTGTTGCTTTATATCTTCCTGGCTATTAAATAGAAATACAGACTATAGTATCAGCTAATTGCTGAAAGAGCCATCACTCAATTTACTTGCTACTTCAACGCTACAAAGACCACGTTTGATCTCTGGCTTTCCATTCACCTCTTTGCAGTTGAGGATTCTTTTCTCTGCTTAGCCGAGGTCTGGGATTCTGATATTGGTTTTGCCTCCACCACCTCCTCTGAGAGGCCGTTCCATTCATTCACCACCCTTTCCACGAAGAAGTATTTTCTAATGTTACCGTAGGGTTGGGTTTTAGACCCTTCGAGCCTAATGTCATTGCCTTGATATTATATAGCTCATGAATCAGGTGCAGGAAGTGATGACATTGAGCTGGGAGTCATAGAAACATACTGATCTTTTCTGTAACATGAAACTGCGCAAGGCAATCATGCCCTGCTCCTTATAATATTCATCAGTGCCCGTCATCTTGTTTCATGCCTACAGTAGATGTGTTCCACCTCCCCCCAGGGCGTCATTTGTGGAAGTCAAAGCTGATGGTTCCTGCTGTTACACAATGATCAGCTGTTACATAGCCAATTAAACCTGGAGTTGATTTGGAGTGGAGGAGCAGGCTAAAGAACCAGGGAAGCCAGGATTCAAATCCTGCTGTTGCCCCTTACGGACCTTCAGTGAGTCATTTCTCCCTCCATTGTCTCAGGCACAAACTAGATTGTGAGCCCTCTGTGGAGGGGGAAATACCTGAATATAATCTCCTTTGAATTTGCAGAATATAAAATAAATACTTAACAGTAAAAAAATATATATAAAAATCAATTCTAAAAGAATTGATGTCATTAACAGTGCAGTTTTATCGTCTTTCATTATACTATAATAGATAAACTGGTGGAATTTGTTTTCTTGGCCTGTTCCTTTGGGCTTCCAGCTCACACAGAACTGGCTTCTTCATCATGAACTTTCATTTATAGCAATCCAGGTTTCCTCCCTCCCCCCACCTTATTTTTATCGTCCCCTCCCAGTTCAGCTCAGCCTGGCCATTGCAGCTTTCTCTGGCTGACATGCGTCCTAAGTCTGGCCACCAGGTGTCGCTGTTCAGGGGCTGTGGTGGCCTTCCCCCCCCCCCCTCCCCCTCCTGTCACCTAGGTGTTTTTACCTCCATGGCCTCCACCTCCCCAGCCCTGGGAAGCAGAAACCTGACTTGGGAATTGAACGCAGGTTGTCCACATGGCAGGACGCAGCACTTGCCATTCAGCCACTGAACTGGCCCCGGGTAGAATTTTCAAAATCATTCAAAAGCTGAAATTGCCCAGAAAAGTTTCAAAATTCCACTTTAATGATGATGAAATCCCCGGAGGGCTACATCTTTTTTTTTTTTTTTAATTTTATTCCTTTCTTGACATACTGGTTTTATTATATAGGCAGGTTGTTCTTGGACACCTGACAAATTCATAGAGTTTTCTGCATCTCCAAATCTATTATAATTGTCATGTGGGACAAAATATGCATTGCTTATACGAGTCACTAAAACATAAGTGCAAAGTAATTTGCCCTTTAATGGTCTCTGAAAATAACAGAGGCTCCAAATGGCTCTTTGAAGGTCAAGTTTGATTTAAATTGTTGATGAATTAATAGGTAATTCTGCATGTTATAATATTAACATGAGAGTATGTTAAGTAATGCCATTCATCGCTTAATGAGCACAACTGTGAACAGGGAAAATAGTGGAGTTTATTTTCCCCCTTACCTAATGCAAAAGTTGAAAACTACTAGGATAAAGATAATTTGTTTGTTGTAAATTGAGAGGGTTTTTTTTCCCTTTTAAATTTGAGTGTTGTCAAAAAGCATGATGATGATGATTTTATTCTCAGTTCCCTTGAGATTTATGTTGGATTTTTTTTTTATTTTATTTTATTTTTTTATCAAACTTACTCCCATTAAACAAAAAACAAAAGGCAGTTTTGTTTAGATCACTAATAAATTTTGAGGGGATAAAAAAAAAAAGCAATTAACATCTTATAAACTACTCCCACTGAGATAAGCATTCCAATTAGAAATTTCATTATTTCTCCAGTCCATTTTATGTGGAATACTGAGTTTTATTGCCAAATACCTGACAGCCAGATTGGAAACAAGCCACAACTGTCAAAAGTATAACAGCTCTGGCTATTTGAATCTGTTACATTGTAATGTTTCTCATGAAACTTTAATGAAGAGAGCGCACTCAAAGAGGTTCTGTGCATAAGGGGGATGGATGGAATTTAATTACCCTTATTAAAAATAAGAAAAGAAAGCTCTTTACATACTCCATCCTTATTAGTATGCAAGATAGATTATCTTTGTTATGCACTTGTGCACATTAGAAAAAAAAATGACTCCAGAGCATTCTCCTTTAGCAGAGAAAGGATAGCGAAAGGTCATGGAACTGCATTAGAACCCCCTTTTTTTCCGTGATAAACCTTATTCTCCAGGCAAAGGCTTCACATCTTATAACCGAGCACTAAAATGAGATTTCTATGGTAGGAGCCTATCACAAGCCGCACAAATCCTTCTTGGGTTGTTTTTTTTTTTTTTTTTTTTTTAAGTCTTTGATGCTAACTGCTGATTGGTTGCTTTTATGCTGATGAGAGAAATAAACCTGCAGAGAATTGCAACTGTTAGGGTCATGCTTTTTATATATTCACCTGATTAAGTAGCCCTGGGGAGCTAAAAAAGCACTGGAGGGCCAAAGGGCTCGTTGGGCGTGCGGGGATAGTTTGATGTCATGTTTTCAAAGGCACGGAGGAGGTTTGCTTGAAGCTAAAGAAAGGGGTCCTGTGGCATCAGAGCAAAGGAAATCACGCGGTTGTTCATGCACGTGGGCAAATAAATTAGTTTTAGCCTGTGAAGGGTTACATGTCAATAACTGCCAAGTAAGATGAGCCATTTAATAGTAAAATATGTATTAGAAAGCAGCTGTTGATCTTCTTTTCCATGTGCTCTTTTTTTTTTTTTTTTCAAAAGAGTGTAGCAGCAGCTGAATGCATGTAAAACATTTATAAAGCTCATCCAGAAAACAAGAGATGGCTGATGTGATTCGGATAGCCTAGGTTTTACAGTGGATTCTAAATTCGAGAGCACCAGGAAAAGAACTCTGATTTTCTGACTACATTCCCACACTGTTCATAGTGGGGTAGATTTTCAGAGCCCTGCTCGCCTAAATCCGCCCAAAACCGGGCGGATTTAGGCGAGCAGGGCCCTGCGCGCCGGGAAGCCTATTTTACATAGGCCTCCCGGCGCGCGCAGAGCCCCGGGACTCGCGTAAGTCCCGGGGTTCTCGGAGGGGGGCGTGTCAGGGGCGTGTCGGGGGCGGGCCCGGTCGTCGCGGCGTTCCGGGGGCGTGTCGGCAGCGTTTTGGGGGCGGGTACGGGGGCGTGGCTACGGCCCGGGGGCGTGGCCGCGCCCTCCGTACCCGCCCCCAGGTCGCGGCCCGGCGTGCAGCAGGCCCGCTGGCGCGCGGGGATTTACGTCTCCCTCCGGGAGGCGTAAATCCCCCGACAAAGGTAAGGGGGGGGTGTAGACAGGGCCGGGTGGGTGGGTTAGGTAGGGGAAGGGAGGGTAAGGTGAGGGGAGGGCAAAGGAAAGTTCCCTCCGAGGCCGCTCCGATTTCGGAGCGGCCTTGGAGGGAACGGGGGGAGGCAGCGCGGCTCGGCGCGCGCAGGCTATACAAAATGGGGTAGATTTTAAAAGAAGCGCGATCAGCCTACTTTTGCTTGCGCATCAGACTCAAGCAAAAGTATGCTGGATTTTAGTAGATACGCGCGGAGCCGCGCGTATCCACTAAAATCCTGGATCGGCGCGCGCAAGGCTATCGATTTTGTATAGCCTGCGCGCGCCGAGCCGCGCTGCCTCCCCCCGTTCCCTCCAAGGCCGGATTTTCAGAGCCCTGCTCGCGTAAATCCGCCCAAAACCGGGCGGATTTACGCGAGCAGGGCTCTGAAAATCCGCCCAATCGATAGCCTTGCGCGCGCCGATCCAGGATTTTAGTGGATACGCGCGGCTCCGCGCGTATCTACTAAAATCCAGCGTACTTTTGCTTGAGTCTGATGCGCAAGCAAAAGTAGGCTGATCGCGCTTCTTTTAAAATCTACCCCAGTGAATCCAATGCATAGCTGGCAAGTTATACAGAAAAAGACCTTGCCCTAGAAGAATATTTCAGCCCAGGGATGCTATTTAGTTTTCCCACATTTTCGCTACTTTCTTAGAGGATGAAATATTATTTGCTCATTGTGGTCATTGATGCCAGTTGTGGAAGCTGAGAGTGATTTATGATTTCCAATTAAGTCCCCTCCACCGTGCCCCCTGTAAACCTTAAAAAAGGAACAGTCATTTTCAACCTTTCAAATTCCTGAAGACAATTTGATCTGGATAACATTTAGGGCTCCTCTCCGGCATTGACCATACTTACCCGAGAATGTGGAATATTGTCAGTATCCAGGTAAATTAGCCCCATCCTGTAATTCCTAAAAACGGAGATGGTAACTTTCAAACCAACACAGGACGCAGCTATTTTATAACCAGTGGGGCGGATTTTCAGAGCCCTGCTCGCGTAAATCCGCCCAAAACCGGGAGGATTTACGCGAGCAGGGCTCTGCGCGCCGGGAAGCCTATTTTACATAGGCCTCCCGGCGCGCGCAGAGCCCCGGGACTCACGTAAGTCCCGGGGTTCTCCGAGGGGGGCGGGTCGGGGGCGTGTCGGGGGGGCGGGCCCGGTCGTCGCGCGTTTCGGGGGCGTGTCGGCAGCGTTTTGGGGGCGGGTACGGGGGCGTGGCTACGGCCCGGGGCGGTCCGGGGGCGTGGCCGCGCCCTCCGTACCCACCCCCAGGTCGCGGCCCGGCGCGCAGGAGGCCCGCTGGCGCGCGGGGATTTACGCCTCCCTCCGGGAGGCGTAAATCCCCCGACAAAGGTAAAGGGGGGGGGGTTTAGACAGGGCCGGGCGGGTGGGTTAGGGAGGGGAAGGTGAGGGGAGGGCAAAGGAAAGTTCCCTCCGAGGCCGCTCCGATTTCGGAGCGGCCTTGGAGGGAACGGGGGTAGGCTGCGCGGCTCGGCGCGCGCCGGCTATACAAAATCCATAGCCTTGCGCGCGCCGATCCAGGATTTTAGCAGATACGCGCGGCTCCGCGCGTATCTACTAAAATCCAGCGTACTTTTGTTTGCGCCTGGAGCGCAAACAAAAGTAGGCTATTCGCGCGCCTTTTAAAATCCGCCCCAGTGTGCGCATATGTGTGCATGTTATAAAATAGCTGGCCGCAGGCACATATGTGCCGAATTTTTAAGTGTTGCTTCTACTGCGTAAACCGTGGGATTGTAAAAGTGCGAGTGCCGATGCCATTTCCAGTTTTGCCAGCTTGTCCCCCATTCAACCTCTTAAGAGAGAGGTCTTCCAAAACCCCTGGTTTAACAGCCTTCACACCCCCCCCCCCTCGTTATCCCTGATCCTTAAAACTCCACTAGTCTGCCTTTTTATTTTATAACTTACACGGCATCCACAGCAGAAGTAAAGTCACGCGGCAGGCATCAACGCATGCTAGAGGGCGTGAGTATGCACACATCTCAGTTTCATGCCCCAAAGCGCCTACGCCCGGCCAAGATCATGCCCACGCCCTGTCCTTTTTTTCCAAAAAACCTCTGAGATGTGCGTGCTGTGGCATTTACGCGCGTATCCGGGCGGCTTTTAAAATCCACTCGACGTGCGCGAGCCCAGCATATTTGTGCCTCCCCGAATTAACGCACGTGTCGGGTTTTTAAAATTCACCTTTTTAACCCGGGAAAGTTTATGGAAGAAAATGCAACTTCCACGATTTGTCCCAGACTTAGCCAGACAAACCATTTGAATATGGACCTCAAAAAGTCCAGTTGTGAATGTGGCATTTATCGATACACCCACTCTGTTCAAGTTCTGGTGTGCTTCTGGCAGTGCTTCTCACACAGGAAGTCCATTCACAGGAATGATCTGCAGACAGGAAACATTTATAGCATGACCACAGGAATACCTTTGCATCGGCAGACAAGTAGAGAAGTATGTTATAGTTTGAACGGATGGTGGTTTTCCTTTCACAAGCCATGAACTAACATGTTGATGTTGTGTTTTCAGAGGACCAGATTCCTCGTGGTTTTCCCACCATTGACATGGGTCCGCTCTTGAAGGTGGTTGAGCGAACTCGCACAGCCACCATGCTATGTGCTGCCAGTGGTAACCCAGACCCGGAAATCACATGGTTCAAGGATTTCTTGCCTGTTGATACAAGCAACAATAATGGGCGCATCAAACAGTTGCGATCAGGTAAGGTCTTGTCCCACTAACGCCTACGGTTCTTCTTTCTCACGTTTATTCATTTAGTTTTTTAATTTTTAGTTCTTTTTTTTAGTTTTTACTTCTCAGGTAATGATTTTTCTTCCTCTTCTCTTCCCTGTGTTATTTGGTGTGTTGTCCATGTCTGTGATGTTGCCATAGCCTGTTCCAGAGTCTGTCTATCTGTGTATGTTTTGCTGCTTCTGTTGACTCCACATTGCTCACTGCTGTGACTGTAGTTTTTCAATATTTTTTTTCTTTTTCTTTACTGCTCTTCGGCAGTATTTGATGGATCCATTTTTTTTTTCACTTTCTTTCTCCTTTTCTTTTAATTTTTTTTTTTTAAAACAAATTTATTTCAACATTGGACTTCGTTCAGAACTTGCAAGGAGTACCAATGGTTATTTCCATTACAAATCAATCTTTCATATTAGACACTAACAAAAAAAAAAAAAAAAGTGTGTTTTGTACTGCCTTTTCCACATTTGACTCCAGCAAAGAAAAGCAAGTTTGGACACATCTTCTTTTCTCTCACTGATACATAAAACACAGTAATTGTTCCCATTCGAAATCTATTTTAAAAGTTAAAAAAAAAAAAAATTAAAAAAGACCATGGGTTAACGTGAAAGGGAAGGCCTTTTGCCAGATGAAGATTCTTTTTTTTTTTAATCCAACACATTTAGCCACAGAAGTGTGCACCCATGCTAAAGCTTTCTAAGTCCTCCGGTGTCTGGATCTACAGAAGCCCGCTGCTGGGGTAGAATCCAGCTTTTGCTACTCTTTCTTGGCTCGTGGTACTTCCCTAGCAGCCCTTTCTACCTCCCAGCCCAATTTGTTCTTTTTTCTCTCTTTAGCCTTAAAATAACAATTAAAAAAAAAATATATATATATATACAAATATATTCTAAACTGAATAATCTTAAAGCACATCCCCGAGTAATACCAGGGGGATGAAAACAGTTTACATTGGCATTAGATTTCAAGTTGTTTAATCACCTGTCTTCCCAGAATTCTCAGCTTTTGACCTGTCCTGTGATGTTAAATCGTCTTGTTAACTCCGCCTCTTTGCTTGTTGCTAGCAAAAACTGTGTAGATTAACCTTCTGTTAATGTAGCAGTAAGATCTAATTTTTCACATGTGACGTAGACTATTTAGTATATAAAGCTTTAATTCTGAAAACTTTGTGCCAAATTATAAGGAGTATAATAATATTTTTATGCTGTCTTTCTTCTCTCCGTATTTAATTTCCAGAATCTATTGGTAAGTGCATAGTTCTGAAGCGCACTTCACCCCCACTAATTTCCATATTCAGACTATTCCTATAAAATGCATGGCATGCATTTTACTAACAGTTAGTGTAGTCACCAGGTCCCCGTAGTGGCACACTCACACACACACACACTCACACTCTCTCTCTCTCACTCACTTCCACACAGATATGTTGTTGCATCCAGGATAGAAACACCTGCTTAGAAGGAGGAAAACACATGCCACTTAGATGTATGCAAGAGATGCCACAGTCCAGCTTAAATTACAGTTTGTTTCCTGAAACCCTGCAGTGTAACCTGTATATTTTTAGAATCTCTCTCTATATACATATATCTCTGCAGTATGTATATATTTAATATCCACACGTAAATAGACTATCTAGTGTTTTCCTAAACACTGTAATCGGTGCACATTCCTTTTTACACTGTTATTTTAAAGATTTCAGACTGCTGCAATCTATTCCTTACCCTATAAAACCACACGCCAAAGAACTCAACTGCTACTCTGAGAAAGGCAGTGCCACCATTTGTGGCCGTTTTCCCCTTGTGGTACACAGTGCAATCTGCTTTTTTTTTTATAACCGAATATATTCCTGTTTTGCCAGTAATAGTAATTCAAGTTTCTTTCAAGACCTTATTTAATTCTGTAAATCTAATTTGATTCTTCTTCCAAAGCCCTAGCCTCCTCCTTCTCGTACTAATGCTTCTTCTTTCTAATCTTATTTGCATTCATATTATCCACCCAGGTGGTACACCAATAAGAGGTAAGAGTGCTGAAGTAACGTTCACAGAATGACCTTACTCATTCTCTCTGTCCTTTCATCTTTTCCATCTTTGTCCTGTTAAAAAAAAAAAAAAAAAAGCAAACCATCATTCCCCTTTCCTCCGACTCCCACTCCACTCCATTCCACCCCACCACCATATGTCCTGTTTGGTTTTTATCAGTGATTCTCATGTTGTGTCTTCTTTTCAGTTACTCCTTCTTTTTATTCATTTTTCTGAAGATATTTTAATTTGCGATATGCTTTAAAGAAAGCATATCCAGGTCTTTTGACCGTAGCCCAGTCACAGCTCGCCATTTGTCCCTCTTTTTTTTTCTTTTTTCTTCTTTTTCTTTTTTTGTCCAGCTGGAGAGAAAAAAAACCCCATTTTTTTCTTCTTTAGCTGTTCTTATTCTGGACCAAACCCAAGGTGGTCTGGAGAACAGTTGGAGACATGCAGAAGACAACCTGGAATATCTTCTTTTTAACTTTATCTTTCAGAGCTTTTTATGTTTTTTTTTTGTTCTTGTAGTTTTTTTTTTTTTTTTTGTTCTTTTAATGTCAAAGTCAAAAACAATTTTTTCCATCTACAATATTTACAGCAGTGCTCTCTTTTCCCTGTCCCCCTTGCTTTTTTTTTTTTTCTTGAATTTCTTCTTCTCTGGATTTTTTGATCTTCTCTTCTTCAGGTTTTGGAAATGAAGGGTTCATAATGCTATCTTCTTGTTGGTATATTGATGTTACTGACTTTTCATACTGTGAAACAGCGTTGATGCTTTGATCCTTCTTGTTTTCTATTTTTCTTGGGTTTTGTGACACCACACTGCTAATCCCACTTGTGGATTTTGATGGGTGTCTTGGGGGAACCTGTTGCAGGTCCTCAAGCAGTGTTTGGTTGGTTCTTTCTTTGCCTTGGCATGAGCCACACTTTTTAACTTTTTTTTTTTTTGTTTTCTAATTCAAATGCTCTTTGTTTTACAGCAAACGTTCTATAAGATTGTAAGTTGCGCCAAACTGTCTTTCTCTTCTTACGCATCTGCATGTCTTAAGAGCTTTGTTTCTCTAAGGAATATTTTCATTATGGTTACTAATACAATTTCTTTTTTTTTCTTTTTTTTTCAATTTCAAGCAGCTTTTTTTTTTTTTTTGTATTGCTGCATATTTTTGGCTTTCTTCCACAGAAAACATTCTTGAAATTCTTCCTGTCTTTTTTTGAGCGTATTCATCTTTTGTACCACTTTTATTGCGAAAGAAACATACAAAATCTTAATCTGTTTTATTTATAAAGCCATTCTTCCTTGAAGCCGTCTCACTCATCTTCATTTTAATAGTCAAGGCAAAAAAAAAATTTAAGTTATGTATTGATGTTTTATCACTCAAAATTCAACAGATTGTTTCCCTGTACTAATGATGTGAAAGAAAATAATCTTTTACTTTTTTTTTCCATCACATTAATTTCTGTCTGTGCACCTTAGCAAGAAAGTGATTCGTCGTTGAGTGGACCTTCACATGCAGGGCCTTTCGTGTTGATAAGAGGGTGCATAGTTATGGATATAGAGAAAAAAAAAAAAGAGCAAGATAAGCCATTTTCTGACCTTCTTTTCGGCAATGTATTTTATATTTGTACAGGAGCCCTTCAAATCGAACAGAGCGAAGAATCTGACCAGGGCAAATATGAGTGTGTTGCAACCAACAGTGCGGGTACACGTTATTCGTCCCCTGCCAATCTATATGTCAGAGGTAGGAATGACATACACCTGACATCCACGCTTCATTCTGGCTCAGGGGCATTAATATACTCTCAGGATGTATGCCTTTGCTACCATTCTTGGAAAAATGATATGGTAATATAGGAATGAAGACGTGTTAAACCAGTTGAGTTGAAAGGGTTGCATAATGTTCTCTTAAATATATGTATGTATATAAATAACAAAGCACCTTGCATTCAATCTAGCCTGTGACTTATGGTTTGTAAGTATATTTGTATTTTTACATTTTGAATTCTACATTGATTTACATCTGTGCTTTGTATTTGTTTTTTCTTTCTGTAGGGTTTTTTTGTTTTGTTTTGTTTTTGCTAGCTATTTTTCCTGCCTTTATGATGATTCGGCTTCCTGAGTTGATCACTTAGGAGTGAATTTTCAAAGGAGTTACACACATAAAAGTGTATATCTGGGCAGTTTTCAAAAGTCTATTTACATGGGTGAACCCTTTGGAAAATTCAGCTCTATAGAGTGAATTATCAAAGGAATAACATGCCTGAAAGTAGCAATTTTCAAAAGTAAATTTGCGTGCTTAAAACCTTTTGAAAATTCAGCCATTAGGGGCCAATGCAATAAGGTGCACTAAGTCTGTCGTGGGTTTTTACTTGCACTTTAGCACAGGTTTTTTGGCACTAATGTTGCCCTGGTATGTAAAAAGGGCTTTAGCACCACACTAAAAAACCCGCAGCAGGCTTAGTGTGGATGTATGCATTTCCTAGGACAAGCAGGATGGTAGTCTTCACACATGGGTAACATCATCAGATGGAGCCCGGCACGGAAAACTTATGTCAAAGTTTCTAGAACTTTGACTGGCACACTGAACATGCCCAGCATGCCATTATCCATGCGAGGTCCCTCTCCATTCTCTTCTTTTCCATGGAACTGTCATCTCATGGTTGTGGAGCTCATGCTCTTTATTGGTTTGGAAAGCCTTTCACCAGTCGATTCCTCGAGTTTCCTGCACCAGATCCCTCTCCAATCCCCCGGTTTAGCTAGCTTTGCAGTGTGGTAAGTTTTTTTCCCCATATGTGTGTCGATTCCCGGTGGCGTTCCCTTCGGTACCCGATGGTCATAGAACTTTCGCCCGAGTTTTGGTATGGCATTGTGTTTTTGTCAGTGCCCCCAGTGCCCTCGGACCATGTCTCTCGTGGTTCCATACAAAGTATGTATCCTCTGCCTGGGGGCATTGCACGATGTTTGGGGATGTTGTTTTTGTAATCAAATGACCCCCAAGGGCCGGTGTGCCCCTCTGTATAAAATGGAGAAGCTCTTCAGATTGAAGAAGTCGGAACCTTCTACTCCAGTGTCAGGGGCATTAATGCCAAGAGGCCAAGGGGAACTGATGGACACCGATCCTTCGCTAGGGCCCTTGATGGAAAGAGGTGCTGGGGATCGGCCATCGTCGGTGTCGTCATGTTCCAGGACGTCCGGATTGTCACCTTCCTCCTCAGCGCTGGGGAAAAACTGGGCTGAGCACAATGGGAAGTCCAGAAAACATCACCACCAGTCTCCGTCTACGCACAGTACAGTCTTTGGCTGGCATTGGCGCCCGATGTGATGCCCCTGAATGACCCCATGGAGAGGAGACACCACCCTCCCATCGAACCCGGGAGTCCTAGACTTTCCCCACCGATACTGGTGCCGGGCACCAATCACCTTCGGGGCTCCGAGGGAGATCTGGTGAATCCTCCCCCTCTGCCATCCATCCTATCCTCGGTAAATTTCCAGGAGGAGTTGGTCACAGGGTGGAACTGGCAGTGGTCCGAGCCCTGCAGGGCATCGAGCCACCAGCCCCACCTGTTCCTCCACCAATGCCAGAGCTTGCAGCCTTGATGTTGCCACCGCTGCTGGAGCACCTCAGTGTCCTTCTTGGAGCCCTCTCCATGCAGCTGTGCAAGTGCTCAGGGTCCTTTGATAGCCTAACGGCCACCGTTGCCACCTCCATCCAATGTGAATTCCAAAGTAGGGTTCCTCTGAGGAAGAAGGGCCATCG
This sequence comes from Rhinatrema bivittatum, assembly GCF_901001135.1. Taxonomy (NCBI): domain Eukaryota; kingdom Metazoa; phylum Chordata; class Amphibia; order Gymnophiona; family Rhinatrematidae; genus Rhinatrema; species Rhinatrema bivittatum. The sequence continues at coordinate 449,091,244 of NC_042615.1, read as the reverse complement.
CAGCCCGCAGCACTGTCGAGGCTCTTGGTGCCATGGCCGGTGTTATTCACCGTGCCTCTGGGTCGGGAGCACAGGGCGCTGGATGTGCTGGGTATGAAGGTGTTTCAGAGCGCTATGTTGATCGCTCTTATTGCTTCGTACCAGCTGTACATGACACAATACTCGAGGAACCTCTGGAAACAGGTCCAGGAATTCTCCAAGCATCTGCTCCAACAGCAGCAGGACTCCTTGTTGGCAGTCGTCAAGCAGGGACTGGAATGCGGCAAGTACAAGGTGCGCTCCACCTACGATGTGAGATGGTGGCTAGGATGGCAGCGGCAGGCATTGGTGCCTGCAGGATGGCCTGGCTCCAAGCCTCTGATCTCCAGATGGAGGTCCAGGAGAAGCTTGCGGACTGATCTTGTACTGGTGAGAAACTCTTTGGTGATAAGGTAAGGGATGCTGTGTCTCACTTGAAAGATCACCATGAGACCCTTCAGCATCTCTCTGCCAGTACATCAGACCCACTGTCCTCTGCCAGGAAATCCTTGCAGCGGGGAATGAGGAGGACCTTTTATCGCCAGAGGACGTATTACCCTCATGCCTCTCACGTCCGTTCTGAGCATGTGGGCTCTAGGGGCCGCCCTAGACAGCAGCGGACCCCCAGGCCTCAGCCAGCGCCACAGCCAAGCCCCACTATGGGGTTGTGACTGGCTGTGGGCAAGCATAAGCCAACTGGCCATATGCTCAAGGCCGAGCCCTCCAGTCAAAGGCCGGCTATGGTTCTTCGTGGACTGCTGGCCCAGTGTCACCTCGGACCGGTGTGTCCTCTCCATCATTTGTTGAGGTTATCTGTTGAAATTTCTGGGTGCCCCCCTCGTACTCTCCCTTGTGCCCCTCTTGGTGTCTGTCCTCACATCAGGAAATACTCTTAATAGAGCTTTCCACCTTAGAAACAACCAGAGCAGTAAAACCCGTTCCGGTGTGGCAGCAAGGCCAGGGTTTCTACTCCTGCTATTTCCTGATTCCAATGAGAACAGGGGGGACTCCATCCTATTTTGGACCTGAGAGCCTTGAACAAGTTTCCAAGAAAAGAAAAGTTCAAGATGGTCAATCTGGGCACCCTGATTCCACTTTTGCAAAGAGGAGACTGGCTTTGCTCCCTCAATGTTAAAGACACATACACCCACATCGATATCTTCCACAGTCACAGGAAGTATCTACGGTTCGTCATGGGTGAGAGGCATTTCCAGTACAGGGTGTTGCTGTTTGTCTTCACCAAGTGTCTGGTAGTAGTGGGTGCACATCTCCGCTGTCTGGGGGTGCAGGTGTTCACCTACTTGGATGATTGGCTGGCCAAGAGTGCCACCCAAGAGGGGGTGCTTCAGTCCCTGCAATTGTCCATCCAGGTGTGGCAGTCCCTAGAGTTTGTCATCAACTACCTGAAATCCCATCTTACTCCATCGCCTCACTTGAGCTTTATTGGAGCCCGGCTGGACATGGCTGAGGCCAGGGCCTATTTTCCTCATGATCAGGAGCTCACACTGGTGTCCCTTGCGGGAGTGGTTCACTGGAGCCAGTGGGTCTCAGCCCACCACATGCTCCAACTCCTGGTTCACATGGCTGCATCCATCTATGTTACTCCCTTGGCTCACATACATATGCGCAGAGCACATGTATGCTCTCCAGACGTGCTTGTCTTGGTGGGAAAGCCTGCCCAATTTGGAACAGGGGGTTCTGTTTCAGTCTCCCCCTACCCAAGTTGTGCTTACCACAGATGCATCCACCCTGGGGTGGGATGCCCATGTGGAGGGGCTCCGCACGCAGGGTCTGTGGTCTGCTCAGGAAACAGTGCCAGATCAACTTCCTGGAGCTTCAAGTGATCCATTGTGCATTTTGGGTGTTCAGGGATAGCCTATCCATCAAAGTGGTCCTGATCCAGACTGACAACCAGGTGGTGATATGGTACATCAACAAGCAGGGAGGTACAAGGTCGTTCCTCCTGTCCAGGAGGCAGTTCAGATTTCATCATGGGCTCAGTCCCAGGGCATATTGCTACGAGCAATGTATCTGGCTGGGACAGAGAATGTGGTGGCGGACTGGCTGAGTTGAGCCTTCCTGCATCATGAGTGGTCCCTGAATCAGGAAGTAGCAGATCGTATCTTCCACCTCTGGGGAGCCCCATACATGGATCTCTTCGCCTCCCCCTGCAATAGCAAGGTGAAACAATTCTCCCTGTACAGGGAGGACAGCAAACAGCCTCAGGTGCCTTTGCCCGCCATCGGGGCAAGGGACTTTGTACGCATATCTTCTGCTTCCTCAGGTGATGAAGACTCTCCTGAATATCTGACAGGCAGGGCACCATGGTACTCATAGCTCCTCATTGCCTGAGGAAGATCTGTCTGAGAGCCATTTGGTCTGGGGACTTTCCCCTTCCTCATCTCAGAGGATTAGGGCAGGCTGCGCCATCCCAACCTCAGGGCATTATCTCTGACTTCTTGGATTTGGAGAGGCTAATTCTGCAGCCTCTTGACTTGTCGGATGATGTGTCTTGGGTCCTTATGACTTCCAAGAAGCCTTCTACCAGGAAGACTTATGGCCTGGAGGAGTTCTCCATGTGGTGTGAGCGTCGCGACTTAGATCCATTCTCCTGCTCCACACTGAAACTGCTGGACTACCTACTACATCTTTTGGATGCTGGCTTGAAAACCAGCTCCGTCAGGGTGCACCTGAGTGCCATTCGGGCTTACCACCAGGGGGTGGATGGTTCGTCCTTCTCTGTGCCACCCATAGTGGGGCATTTTATGCAGAATCTGCTTCAGTTGAAGCCTCCCCTGCGGCTTCCTTTTGTGACCTGGGACCTCAATGTAGTGTTGGTTTGGCTCATGAAAGATCTGTTCGAACCACTCCTGGAAGGTCATGTTTTTGGTTGTGATCACTTCAGCACGTATGCACCCTAAATTCCTGCCTAAGGTGGTGACAGATTTTCATCATAACCAGTCAATCGTCCTACCTACCTTTATACCCAAGCCTCATTCGCACCAGGGCGATTGGGCTCTGCACAGCTTGGATTGCAAGAGAGCCTTAGCCTTCTACCTGGAGTGAACAGCAGGCCACAGGCAATCTATTCATCTCTTCATCTCTTTTGACAAGAATAGATTAGGAGTTGCGGTTGCCAAGCAGACCCTGTCTAACTGGCTGGCGGATTCGATTTCCTTCTGCTATGCGCTAGTGGGACTGCAGCTTGAGAACCATTATAAGGCTCACTCTGTCAGAATTTTAGCGGCTTTGGTGGCCCACTTGAGAGCAGTCCCCTTGGCTGAGATCTGAAAGGCTGCGACGTGGAGTTCTCTCCACACTTTTGCCACCCACTACTATTTGGACAGGGATGGCCGACACGATAGCAGCTTCGGCCAGTCTGTCCTCCAGAGTCTCTTTCAGCTGTAGAACCCAACTCTTCTTACCTACGGCCCGTTGTTCGGGTTCAGGCTGTCTCCCTCTGTTACCAACAGCATCAGTATTTTTGTGGCCATTGGCACATAGTTGGGTGCATGTTGGTTTTTCTTGTTGCTCGGGAACAGCCTTTAGCTAGGGATTAACCCATGTGTGAGGACTACGATACTGCTTGTTCTAGGAGAAAGCAGAGATGCTTACCTGTAACAGGTATTCTCCTAGGACAGCAGGATGTTAGTCCTCATGAAACCCGCCCACCACCCCACGGAGTTGGGTTTCTCCTGTCTTTGCTATTTTATTTTTTCGTAATTCTAATTTACGAGACTGGAGAGGGACCACACATGGACTCGTGGATAGTGGCATGCTTAGGTTTTCCGTGGCGGGCTCCATCTGATGATGTCACACATTTGTGAGGACTAACATCCTGCTGTACTAGGGGGACACCTGTTACAAGTAAGCAACTCTGCTAATTGCAGGGTAATGGCCTAATTAGCTATTACCCTGCAATGCAAGAAGGTGCTCTAAGCAGGAGACTGCTTAGCATGTCTCCTACTATTGCAGGAAATTTAATGCCTGCTGAGAAGCAGGAGTTAAACTTCTCGTAGCTGGCCTGACCAAAGCTCCCTACTCCACTAAGCTCTGGCCTAATAGGCCAAGCAGTCCAGGTCTGGGCCTGGGGACATTCTACCTGAAAAGGTGTATTTGCTGACAGGCCCATGTCTTAAAACAGTGCTTGCCAGACCCGAAATCTTCCCCCACCCAAAAACCCCTTCTGGAGACCCTCCTTTGCCAGGGCTGTTCCCAATCGGCAGTTCGTAAAGGAGTGAATGAATTAAAATTAATTGCTCAACGCTTAATATGAATTTATTCACTCACTTACTGCCGATTGGTCCTTTCACTGTCACATGTCAGGGAAAGGACCAACCCCCTTTCAGAAAGTTGTCTTGAAAGGGGATTGGTCCTTTTACTAACAAGTTTCAGTGAAAAGGACCAATTGTGAACAACCCTCCTGGAAGAGTATCTTTGGCAGGGGTTCCTAGGCTGGAGGAGGGATGTTGGTTGTGGCAAGTGCTATTGTAAGACATGGGTCTTACGAATGTACCATTTCAGGTAGAGGAATCCCATGGCCAACCCAAATCGCTTGGCCCTCGAGCCAAACTTTGGGTGTGTGGGTGGGGGAGCTTTGATCGTACCGGCCGCTGGTGCTGGTCTGGATCTAATCTTCACATAGTAGTAACATTTCCATCGCATCAGATCTAAAGAAACTGATGCTCCTATTGAGCACCCACTGCGACTGTGGGTGTCCGATGCAGTACACTTTTGAGAAATACGGACACCAATTCTCCCTTAGCATGTCCTTTTTTCACAGCCCCTCATTTAACTACTGCATCAGGCACCCAGGGGTAGAGCTACACAGGCATTAGGACAATGGGCACTCAGTCCAAGCACCCATTTTACTGCATTGGCCCCTTAGTGTGCTACTAATAAAGTCCAAACGGGGCTTGAATCACTGAATGTGTATGTACTCATGACCTCTGCAGGTTGCAAAGAAAACACCCTTAACATTCACTGAGCACAATTGCATTTCCTTCTTCCTTTTCTAATTAACTTTATTTGTTTAGTTTTATTTCTGCTATATTGTAAAAGTGTAATTCCTGCCACTGCAATCATGAACTGGCTGTATTTAAAAAACAAACAAAACTTGTCTTTATGACAGTGGTGAACAATGATGATATGTGCAGCTTTCTCTGTAAAGTAGTAAATAATAAAACAAAAATTTTATATATATATATATATATATATATATGATTTTTTTTACACTCACATCGAAAATTTTATATAGGGATGTTCTTTGATTTCAGATAGGATTGCTTTGTCAGTGCCAGTGTTTGCAAGGACTGGTTTACCTGACGTTCTGCATAGCCTAATTACTGTAACTCAGACCTGATTGACTGATCTGCCCTTACGACATAAGGAGAGATTGAGTGGTGGTGGTGGTTGGCGGGAGGAGGAGGAAGAAGGATGATGGGGTTGGGGGGTGGGGCTGGGGTGTTTGCACATTAAAAGTGAAACAGCTGGAAAGATGGTTCCTGTTGCGTGGGTGACCTTGGAAAAATATCTAGCTTGATTTTGCAATTTTTTTGGTGAACAAAATTGTAAGCACTGTTTTCTCTTGGCTTCAAAGCAGCGTGTGATTGGTATGAAGTCCTAAACCAAGATATTTAACACTGTCTTTAAAGCCCTGATTTTCTGTACTGCATGAAGCATGTGCACACTCTTAATGTAGAGAAAAATTTCAAAATGATGCTAGCTATTGTTTCTAACTTCATGGTAGTTGGGAGAACTGCTAACATTGCAAGCTGAGGTAGGAAGGTGTAATTAGAGCGAGTAAGAGATGTTCTAGTAGCCGTTGAAAGCCTTGATATGGCCTTTTTACTCTCTCTGTGTTTCCCTTGTTTTTCTCCTTTCCTCATTTCATTGTGTTCTGCATCAAACCCCCTACATCCCTCAGAGCTGCGAGAAGGTTGGTGTGTTTTTTACTTTTTACCCACCTTACAAAACTATTAATTCAAACAATAACAAAGAATACAAATGAAATGAATGTAGCTGCATTGTGGCCGTTTTTTTTTTTTTTTGGTTTGTTTTGCTTTTAATGTTATAGTTTAGCGGCGAATGTTCTGTAATGGCTACTGACGCATGATTAGAGAGAATGAATTTGAGTGCATGGCAGCCTTGTGCGTTAATGTGAAGTCTTGCTAACATTCTCAGTCGGTATTCCAGCTTTGTCTATTCATTTTATAGACTTATTTTTATTCCTTTGAATGCTTCCTGTGCAAACAATGCCTTCCTATAGTTGCTGCTTCAAGCAGCCCCAAGCATGATGACCAAATTATTCCTATGTAGTAGAAGTTTAGTTTTAATGTCAGATATCTGTATGGGCTGGTGCCACTGCCTGCTTTGCGTGGCCTATGTGGAATGGGCTGGAAGCATGCCTGCTCTTTGTTTATCCTTCCCCCCTCTCCCTGCACCCAACTATGATTGTCATTCTCTCATGAGGCCATCACAGTAAGCCCCTTTATTAATCAATTTATCGCCGCAAGGTTTAAAGAAATCCTCCAGGGATTCTAAGGAAGAAAAACATTGACTGTGTGTTTGCTTGCAAGCTCATTTTTGCTCAGCATACAAAGCAGTTGCTCAGATTATTATAATAATTAGAGTTTTGCATTATTAATCCACGTGAACCTACTAAGAGGTACACTTGCAAAATGTTCCCTGTGTAAGCAGATAAGCGTGTAAGTAGCCCCTACTCATGTACTCTGTATTTTAGAAAAGTCCAAAATACGGATGTATTTTTATTTACGCACACTCATATAAGCGTGTAAAAAAGGGGTGGTCTGGGGCGTTCCCAGCATGTACTTTGCGTGTAAGTTATTCTTTTAAAGACACGTGCATACATTTGCCAGCTTAACGTACGTATTTTTACACCTGCTAATTATCTGGTGTAATTGATATTAGATAAGAACATTGTGCAGTACTGACTGGGTGGGGAGGCCTGGGTGAAGAACCAGGAGGGTCTTGATGACCTGGAGAACGAATGGGCAAAACTTTAATTTCATCGATGAGCGCACATTATAAAATACGAGAACTTACGTGCGCAAATTGGGACTTACGCGGGTAAATCCTGGTTTATGTTCGTGTGTAAAATATATGCATGTATATATTTAAAGTAGGTGAGTAAAGTCCCCGCGTTCAATGCATTGATATGCGTGGTTTCTGTGCGTTGAATGTATTCACATGTAAGCCTATTTTATGCGCGTGTTATAACATTCTAGAGTATATCTCCAGGCAGCCGCATACGCGCGTATATGCCGCCATATGCAATTATTTGAAAGTTATCCTCAAATTATTTTCAACTAAATGAAATAAGAGGCTTTGAAGAGTAGGAGGGCAATTTCAAACTGCCCACACTGGGGAGAAAGACCGCGTAGGGATATTTTTCAACCTGGGGGCTTGGCGCCACTTTGCAGATGCTGAGCCACATTGAGGAAAGGTCGTCTTCATAGCGCCAGCTCATGCATATACAACACTTTGAAAACCTCACCTCTTGATGCAAGCATTCTTCTACCAAGGAAAGCCCTTCCCCTCCAAGTGCTGTTGGGATCAGATATACATATATATATATCTGTAGGCGTGCACACGCGTGCATGATCTGTATTCAGACGGGTGTGCGCGAGTAAACCTTTTTGAAGCGGGGACACTGCTCCGTTGCTTCCTGGTAAATTTCTCAAAGTGTTGTGCTTATTTAAATATGAACTGCCCTCTTAGTGTGATGTGCTGCTCTGAAATTCAAGCCACCTGACCCCTCATCTTGAATGCGGTAACCCTCTAACAATAACAATCCAGTTGCTTGTGCTTTCCCCCCTTTAATATGAACATAGTGCAACCTTGAATATTAATTGCCCTGCTCTGATTCCCATGACCAATTTCAGAGGGTCCTTAACTTCAGCTGAATCTAATACCCTTCCCACTCTCTTGCCAGTCCTTTCTGTCTCTCTCTATCCATATTTCCGTCACTCTCCCTTTCCCTCATTAGTTGGATTCTCTTTTTCTATTCCTTTAAAAAAAAATTTTTTTTGTATTGTTCTATCCTTTTATGTTATCCTGTGCATGCCTGCCTAAATCTCCGTCATTTGCTTGCCTGCATGACCAAACCCAGTACTTCTACTGGCGTTGCCTCATTTCTTTTTATGTGACTTTAGATATATATATATATTTTTTTTTTATGTTTGTTTCAGTGTTAGTGTGAGGTCTTGAGGCTGCATCCACTTTGAGTCTGAAAGCAAATCAAAGTTTTACTTTCAGTGCACTGTAGATTGTGTTACAGGGTTGTGATGTGACCATGTGGTTTCAGCACATATATTCACATCAACTGGAAAGTGCGCAGCATTGAAGTTGGTTTTGGTACTCAACTCAAGCATGCTGTCGACCCTCCAGTGCGTTTTCTATATGAAATATACATATACATGTATATGCAGTGCTATATGTATGTATATATATATTTTTGTGCATGGTGTTTGTGTATTGTAGTTGGTCGTGGGGGCCCTTTTAGGTCTGACCCAAGTTTGGAATGAGTGTGTTGCAATACTGAATAAATAGAGAATCATGTTCTGTATGTGGCGAGAACATATGTTCGTAGTATGTAATTTTGTTTAAAAATGCAAAAATCTGTTTAAGCAAAGTTGTGTCTGTACAGTGCATGTGGTGTATGTAAAAAAAAAAAAAAAAAAAGAAAGAAATCCTTGCTTTTCCTTTCGTATATGTTATTACCATTTTTGTGTGTTTTATTCCAGTTCGCCGTGTTGCCCCAAGGTTCTCTATTCCGCCAACGAATCATGAGATCATGCCAGGTGGGAGTGTAAATATCACTTGTGTTGCGGTGGGGTCACCAATGCCGTATGTGAAGTGGATGTTGGGGGCTGAAGATTTGACTCCTGAAGATGACATGCCAATAGGGAGGAATGTGCTGGAACTTACTGATGTCCGGCAGTCAGCTAATTACACATGTGTTGCTATGTCTACTCTTGGTGTTATAGAAGCAATAGCACAAATAAATGTCAAAGGTAATTTTTATATATACACACACATATACCTATCTATCTTTATCTCTATATATTTTTGCATGAGAGAGACAAATATGATGACCACAGATCAGCTGTATGGAAGAAGCAAATCATTTTGACTCCTTCAAAGAGTCAAATTAATTAAAAGCATTCAGGGGTTGCCTTATGTGGTGATACTTTTCAGATGTGGCCTGAAAAGAGAAGACTCTACAGGGACCTTGCACAATTCATCTTGCAAATGTACAAAAGAAAGGGGCATCCGTTGAGGGGAAAAGGATGCCTTTTTTTTTTTTTCCCCCATCTCCAGTAAAAGGATCTGTATTTATACTGAGAGTTATAAAATGGTGTGTGTTTTATTTACTTTGTTCTAGGCTGGTTCCATGCTTCTACAGTCAATTCAAATGCAGCTTACAATAATAAGAGAACACTATGCATTTGTCACCTGGTTTTTTTTTCCGAAGGGGAAGCTCACAAATAAGAGTTGGGCTCAAGGAGCTTGAATCTACCAAATTATGGAGGCGCGCGATTGGTTCAGCATTGGAAGCTTTTCAGAGTTTCAATTTTTTTTTTCTCTACTCATCTGTTCATTTGTTTTTCCCAATCTTTGGCAGGTTCATCTCCAAAACAGGTTTGACTAGGAGGCAGTATTGTTATTGTCCTCATTATTATAGAAAAGCTTTGTATTCCACTTCTTCCAAGTCATTGTGTTCAGCACAGATCCCCATATCCACTCACAGGCCATCAAGTCTACGCCTTGCCCAAGAATTCCAGACTTATTTCGTTCACCAGGTTCCTGGCAGATATTTGCACATTACCCTAGCCTTTGAAGTGGAAGATATGTACTCCTGCCCAGGCGGAAGTAAAGTCCTCTCCTCTGCTGATACAGCTCCAGTCAAATGGATGGATGCTGCTTTCGTAGCTTGTCTTTTTTTCTCTCCTGTTTCTCCCCCTCGGCCTCTTTTCCCTCTTACAGTCTCCTAACTCATTTCCTGCCCTTTACACATGGTGCTTACTTCCCTTTATGGCAGACCCCAGCCAAATGTGATACGCACTCTGTTCTGCTCTTGTTTCCCCTCCCTCTTTTGCGTTCACCTCATTATATCTCATTGGTCTTTCCTCCTTCATTTTGCCTTGTATGCTTCATTCTTCTGGTTTGGTAATGTTGTCGTCCAAATGGAGCCCTCTCCAGTACTGTCCCCATCTTCCCCCCGTCCCTTTTGTTTGTGCACTCTTTTATGCTCAGCCACCTTCATCTTTATTGTCTACCTGTTTCCTTCTCCCTTATGAAGATCTAATCCACACTCGTGACTCGTTACCTTCCTTTTATCTGCCCCTCCATACTTCTCTTCTTCCTGGTACCTCACCCTAATAGCTTACACTCTTTTTCTTCTCACTTTCCCCATGTAATCCCTATTCGCTTACTGATGATTCACTACTCCTGTCCCACATTTCTTCCACCCTTCCCATCTCACTCCACTTATTCTTTCCAGTTCTTCTCTCTAATCCCCCCGTGCAATCTCATATCCTTACTTTTCTGCCTGTCAGCCATCCTTTCATCCACTGTTACTTCTTGACCCTCCCAACTTTGTACCTGCTTCCGATGCTGCTTCCAGTCTACTTTTCCCTAGTCTACTCGTTACTGTTCATCCTTTATCTCTGATTCCCAATGGACCAATCCCTACATTTAGACACACAGACACACACACACTCACACAGACACACACACAGACACACACACACACACTCTATGGCCTCATTTGTTTTCTGCTATTGGAGAATTTTTCTCTCAATGCCCTCTAAGAGTCTCATATCACCTCATTAGCCACATTACGTATTGTACCCATAAACATAAAGTCAAACTCTGCATGTTGCCAGAGGATTTGGTTAGTGCAGTTAGTGTAGCTGGGTTCAAAAAAGGTCTGGATAAGTTCTTGGAGGAGAAGTCCATTAACGGCTATTAATCAAGTTTACTTAAGGAATAGTTGCTGCTATTAATTGCATCAGTAGTATGGGATCTTCTTAGTGTTTGGGTAATTGCCAGGTTCTTGTGGCCTGGTTTTGGCCTCTGTTGGAAACAGGATGCTGGGCTTGATGGACCCTTGGTCTGACCCAGCATGGCAATTTCTTATGTTCTTATTGTTGGGTAGAAGGCCTGGGGGAAGATTATCTTTGTGGAAGCTTTGCCTGACTAATATAGGAGTATGGTGACTGCCTTGCATGCATTAGGAGTGAATGAGGTCTAGAAAGGAATGTATCTGATGTAGTCCTTGCGAGATGTGTCAAGGTGGTAAGTGGAGTTTTTCTGAAAGCATATTTTGGGGATATGAGGCAAGATGCAGTGTGTCAGAAAGATTGCCAGATGAACAAGTGAGGTATAAACGAATGTCACTCTAGGGACTTTTGTGTTCTTTAAAAGATATAGGGCTGAACTAGCTGAACCAAATTCAACCAGGTGCATACAAAAAAGAATCTATCTTCAAAACTTCTTTATTGAAATCCTCAGGGAGGAGATATGCAAGTATGTGGTGGCTAGGGATGTGAATCGGGCTTCTGATGATTGAAAATATCGTCGATATTTTCAAAATTGTCAGAAATTGGGGGCTCCCCCGAAACGATAGGAAAATCCCATGATATTGATTGTGGGGGTTCTCATTGTTTTGGGGGAGGGCGGGAAAAACGGCACACAAAAATAACCCCTAAACCCACCCCGACCCTTTAAAACTAATCCCTTTGCTTCCCCCACCTTCTCGACCCCCAAAAAACATTTTACAGGTACCTGGTGGTCCAGTAGGGGTCCCAGGAGTGATCTCCTGCTCCCGGGCCATCGGCTGCCACTAATCAAAATGGTGCCGATGGCCCTTTGCCCTTACCATGTGACAGGGTATCCGTGCCATTGGCCAGCCCCTGTCACATTGTAGGAACACTGGATGGCCCGTGCCATTTTTATAGATGGTGCCGGCCATCCAGTGCTCCCTCCATGTGACAGGGGCCGGCCAATGGCATGGATACCCTGTCACATGGTAAGGGCAAAGAGCCATCGGCGCCATTTTTATTAGTGGCAGCCGACAGCCCAAGAGCGGGAGATCGCTCCCGGGACCCCCACTGGATCACCAGGTACCTGTAAAATGTTTTTTGGGGGGTCGGGAGGGTGGGGGAAGCAAAGGGATTAGTTTTAAAGGGTCCGGGTGGGTTTTTTGTTTATCGGCTCGGGCACAGCCGATAAACAAAACTGCGATCAGGCCTGATGAAAAAAACCCCACATGTGAATCGGAACCGGAATCCGAACTGATTCCGGTTCCGATTCACATCTCTAGTGGTGGTTTCAGGAATATTTTGTTTAAAGTGAAACAGGTGATTTATATGCCTCAGAAAATGTTTGCATTCGTCCTTTATGCTCTGGTTTATTTAACTGAATTTAAAGCAGAAAAAAAGTCAAGTATGTACCAAGATATTTAGCGCCATGCTCTTCCTTTATGGTGAAATTAGTTAATTGCAATATGCTGAATGGATTCATACCATCTGTATTCCAGATGTGTAGTCTGGTCTCAATTGTACTACATTTTGGAGCTGTGTAAGAAGTCATAGACAGGACTGAATCTGACATATGCTGTATGTTAAAACTATGTAAAAAAAATGATTGGCCACCCAAAGCATCTTTGTGGCTAGAATTTGGCACATCATTGAATATGGGAAACTTGAGTCAATACGATTGCTTCAGTATCCAACCTGAAATAGATGGATTTCTTTTTTGTGTTTCTAAATTCTTCCACATCTTGACACAACGGCATGCTCTTTGTAAAGTATACTAAGTTTATAAAAATGAATAATACAGTTCATGTTATTTATTATTTTCTTAAAAATACTTTTTTTTCCCTTAGCCTTACCTAGATCTCCAGGAACTCCAGTAGTGACTGAAAGCACAGCAACAAGCATAACTTTGACCTGGGACTCTGGCAATCCTGAGCCAGTCTCTTACTACATCATCCAACACAAACCTAAGAACTCTGAAGAGCAATACAAAGAAATTGATGGGGTGGCCACGACACGGTACAGTGTCGCAGGACTAAGCCCCTACTCAGAATATGAATTCCGGGTGGTTGCTGTGAACAATATTGGACGGGGCCCGCCCAGTGAGCCAGTAATGACAAGGACATCGGAGCAAGCCCCGTCTAGTGCACCGCGGAATGTGCAGGCTCGCATGCTGAGCTCCACCACCATTTTGGTCCAGTGGGACGAACCAGAGGAGCCCAATGGGCAGATTCAGGGGTACAGAGTTTATTACACCATGGATCCTTCGCAACATGCCAACAGCTGGACAAAGCATAATGTGGCTGACAGCCACATCACCACGATTGGGAACCTGATACCACAAAAAACATACTCTGTGAAGGTCCTTGCTTTCACGTCCGTTGGGGATGGGCCTCTTTCCAGTGAAATTCAGGTCATCACTCAGACTGGAGGTGAGATTTCTTGCACATGAACATTTTATTTGTCGAACTATGGAGTAAACAAAGAGCACATAGGAACATGACTTTTTGGAGTGATATTACATTTCTGTGGGTCGAAAATGCTAACAGCCTTGACTTTCTAAAATATGTACCTTTAAAAAGAACCCGGCTGGCTGGTAGTAATGTCAAGGTAGTATGCAGTATCCCTTTCTTGAGGAGAGGGAAAGAGGAGCCCTAGTTATTAGGGATGTGAATCGTTTTTTGACGATTTAAAATATCGTCCGATATATTTTAAATCGTCAAAAATCGTTAGGGCCACGATACAATACCAATTCCCCCGATTTATCGTCAAAAAATCGTAAATTGGGGGAAGGGGGAGGGCAGGAAAACCGGCACACTAAAACCCCCTAAAATCTCGCGAGGGTTCCGGACCTCGCTGAACGACCTCCTGCAGTCGATCTCCTGCCGGCGCCATTTTCCGTACGGACAATGGCGCCGGCCATACGCGTATGGCCGGCGCCATTTTCTGTACGGAAAACGATTCGCGGCAGGAAATCGCTCCTTGACCCCCGCTGGACCCCCAGGAACTTTTGGCCAGCTTGGGGGGGCCTCCTGACCCCTACAAGACTTGCCAAAAGTCCAGCGGGGGTCCGGAACGACCTCTTGCGTCGAATCGTTTTCGTCTATGGCCGCCGCCATTTTGCGGCGGCCATTTTGAAAAATGGCGCCGGCTGAAGACCTCACGATCTAGTGTGCCGGTTTTCGTGCTCTCCCCCTTCCCCCGATTTAGCCACGGACCGCCACTACGGAGGACTCCCAGGTAATTTAATGCATTTGGGAGGGGGGTTCGGGAGGGTGGGGGATTTAATTTAAAGGGTCGGGGGTGGGTTTTAGGGGGTTTTAGTGTGCCGCTGGACCACCAGGTAATTTAAGGCATTTGGGGGGGGGGGTTCGGGAGGGGGGGATTTAATTTAAAGGGTCGGGGGTGGGTTTTAGGGGGTTTTAGTGTGCCGGCTCACGATTTTAACGATTATGACGATACTTTACACACACAAACGGCAACAATACGATTCCCTCCCCCTCCCAGCCGAAATCGATCGTTAAGATGATCGAGGACACGATTCACATCTCTACTAGTTATCACACAACAGCAGTAAATACTGGCTGGCCAAGAAGGGGATTTACCTGTAAGCTAGGGGATTGTTGCTGTGATGAATGGACTAGATGGAGAGTTAAAATCAAAGGGAAAACTACCCCCAGCTCTTTCATTCTTCAACTCAGGAAAGCTGGTAGCGGCATAGCCTCTGTAAAGTCTAGTCTTCATTAACTTGAAAGTTCAAGCTGCTGGATCATAAAATTAGGTCCTCCATTCAGTAGTATTTTTCTTAACGTTCTATGCCTTCAGTTTCAAGACAATGTCTCTAAATTTTGCTTCTCACTTGCCCAGTTCTTGCCCCTCCACTGCATTTTACTTTCCTTACAAAACTTCTGCGAGTGATCAGGAATAACCTTTGTAGCATTCTCCGTCGATTTTTTGCAGTTTTAACCCCATTTTCTTGCTGAGACTAGTTTGATTTAAAAATAAAGTAACTAAACCCATATAAGTTTAAATAGAAGTAGACTTTCTAGAGTAGGCACTTTTCTCAGCCCTAGGTTCACTTGTACCATTAATATTAACTTCTTTAATCCACATAAGGATACTCCTAGCAAATCCAAAGACCCGGTCTTTTTTGATAGCCCAGTGACAGTGCCACACAGTGGCATGTGAGAAACCAATGTTGAATTCTCAGACTTGTCCCCTGGGAATTCCCAGGCTTGTCCCCCTGGGTGGGGGAGGGAGTCTCATCCATCATACAACAAATGACGCACATTGCCCTGGCTCGCTGTGCAGAAACAGTAGGTTCCAGAGAAAGCTGCACCCTGGAGTCTCTGGCCAAAACATTGTTCTTGTAACAGCTGTTTAATGGAGAGGGGTGGGAAGGGGGGGGGGGTGTAGAGAGAGAGAGAGAGAGATAGAAAGAGACAGGAACTTGGGGAATAGTTTAAGAAAACAAAACAAACCAATTTATTTCAGAAGTGGCCAACTTGATACACCCCAACACCCAAGAAACCAGATTGCACAGTATGAGAGAGCTGCTCCTGGGGGAATTCTGTGCTCAAAATTTTAAAATTCAGAATTTAAACTTCAAAAGAGAAAAGGTTCTTACTCAAAGAGTTGCAATGTCATGTTAATGGGCAGCCCACCCGCCCCCCCCAGCGCAGATTGGGGCAGATTTTCAAAGGGTTACGCGCGTAACCCCCAAAAAGGTGCCCCTGAGCGCGCCGAGCACAAGCCCCAGGACGCGCGTATGTCTCGGGGCTTCGAAAAAGGGGCGTTCCGGGAGCGGGGCAGTGGGCGGGGCGCCGGCCCGGTGGCATTCCGAGGGTGGGACCAAGGCCTCCGGAACAGCCGCCGTGCCGGGGGATGGCGCGCCGGCAGCCAGCCGGCGCGCGCAAGTTACGCCTGCCTGGAGGCAGGCGTAACTTTCCTGAAACAGGTAAGGAGGGAGTTTTTTGATAGGGCTGGGGGGGAGGGGGCGGGTTAGATAGAGGAAGGGAGAGGAAGGTGCGGGAGGGCGGAAGGAAAGTTCCCTCCGAGGTCGCTCCGATTTTGGAGAGGCCTCAGAGGGAATGGAGGAAGGCTGTGCGGCTCGGCGCGCGCAAGTTGCACAATTGTGCACCCCCCTTGCGCGCACCGACCCTGGATTTTATAACATGCGCGCTGCAGCATGCCCCATTGGCAAGTGCTGCTAATAGACAGGCTCTTCACTGGTGGACTCGTGGGGGTAGTGACGTGGCATCAATCATGACACCAGATGTGTGGCAAAGAGGTCAGTGCCGGCGAGCCTCCTACTGCCTCCCTTCCCACGGCAATGAGAGGTGACGCAGAGGGCCCTGCCTTGGTCCTGAACTGGATGTGCTGATGTCATCAAACTGTGATGCCAGCTCCGGCCTCCCTGATTGGTCCAGTGCTAGCGTGATGACGTGACGAGAGGGAACCGGCAGGAGATTTAAATCCCACTGGCACATGCAGCACCTTCTCTTTGCCGTGGCTCCAGGACAGCCTTCCTCTTTTATGGGGCACCGATCCACCGGTCCTCCTCCTCTTATTGTCGGTAACCTCCCACCCTCGTTAGAGGAGGTGACTCGCTGGGCTCAGAGCCCTCCCCACCACCAGGGAGGACAGGGCACAGGGCACTTTCCTGCAGTAAGATTAAAAGAGAAAAGAATAAAAGAGAAAGTAAGGGAACCTTTCTGTAGTTTGGTAGGAAGGGATGGGGTAGGAGGATAAGGTGAATGGGCAGTGGGACCTGGCAATTGCCCCTTCAGATGTGAACCCTGCCAAGCTGCCGAACCTGTGACCACTTGACTCAGTGAGTACCAAACCCTCTTTATCCCTTTCTGCTAATTGGCAAAAAAAAAAAAATTCTTGCAGGGAAATGGTTCGGCCGTACCCTCCCTATAAGGGGTAATAGAGGATAGGCAGAGGCTTCTTGCCTTGCAGGTGCCTCCAGAGGTGATTGGTCACATTGGCAATGCAATTCCCCATTGATTAAGCCTCTCAGCAGTGGCTCGGCAGGCCCCTAGAAACGTGCACCGCAGGGATATTTGTGGTCCCTGCCCCTGCGGTGCCAGTCGATGTGATACAGGAATGCTCCGACCACATAGCTCACTCGCTCACTGGCGCGACTGACCGGCAGGGAGCCAGAAGCTGACGGGAGCGAGGCAGAGCACCTTTACTGCCACCAGTGGCCACATGCAAGTAGTTGTGGAGGGGTCGTGATGCTATTGCGCAGCCTCTTATGGAGCAGGTGCTCTGTACCACCACCGTGAAGCTCTGGGGCCATGGCAAGAGTACGTGGAGATGGGTCAGCGTACGTCCATGCAGAAAACTGCGGCAGCTTCAGTGCACCTCATTACATTGGCCCTACAGTGAGATGTCAGAGAGAATATATAAGAGAAAAGTAAGGCTCTGCTAATTATCATTGCAAGTAATACAGTAGAATTTACTGTCAGCTGACCACTTGTTTCCTGTAGATCAATGTTTCTCAATGTTTCCGATGCCAGGGATCTGTTGGGGAACCTCCTATAGACTGGCTGGCTGGCAGAGTTGAGGGAATATCAGAAGGAGCTGGGGGGTGGAGGAGGATGAAGACCCTCCTATGCCATGGTTTGAGGCAACTGTCATAAACCAGAAGTTCCCACGTACGGGTTGTGACCCCACATTGGAGGGGGGTGGGGGGTGGGTGTCATAAAACTAGTGGATGGGGTCTCAAGAACCAGGGATGCTCTCCGCATATAGATCTCCTGACCTTCACTCCAGCCTGCAAACAGCAGTGGCAGACATTGCACACCCAAAGCTCCATTCATAGCCTCATCCTCCTGCACAGGCTTCCTGAAAGAGTGGAGATCCTCGTGAAGGACCAGGATCTGTGAGGACGGGATAACTTTCCGACCCCATGCTTGCTGCTGTTCTCACTGCTTGCTAGCTGGGGAAGAATGGGATTGATGAAGCAGCTGGGATGTGGGAGATGCGTGCGGAGGCAGGCTATTTTGCTCTGTTCGGTACCTTGGGTTGTATGGATTTTCATGTGCTAAAATGCAGTTGCATTGAATTCAGATTTGGGAAGCGCTGTCATAAGCAGTAAGCGACCATGTGACTTAGTTTGATTGGGAGAGGAAACACTGAGAGAAACTGTAGGATTCACAGAGGGGGTTCCATTTGTAAGGAATCTGTTAAAAATGTCTGTGTGGGCCTCTTTCTATGAATGTAGTAATCCGGAAACCTAAAAGATAGTTATAAGGACATTTATTTTGTATCTGGTCCCAAGACTACTTTTGTATGAGCAGTTCTCTGTTGAATAGGTCTCAGTGTTCAGCATCAATGATCCTTACTGAAGGACACAAATAATCTTTTTTTTTTTTTTTATGACCGTGCCAAAATCTCCCTCAGAATTCTTTATGGAGGTTTCCTCAGTAGCATTCCTGCAAGTACAGGTAATTGCTACTAATCTCCAGCGAATTGAACTTGGAAATGCCCAATTATTTTACACCGAAATGCTTTCTTTAGTAGTCTCTGTTCTGCTAATGATAGTACCATATGTCTTCTTTATTTGATGCTACAGGAATAGATGCAGCTTTCTGCAGTTTCATTATCTTCCGCGCTCTCTCTGATGCTGTTCTTTTCCGATGTATATATGC
Source organism: Rhinatrema bivittatum (assembly GCF_901001135.1). NCBI lineage: Eukaryota > Metazoa > Chordata > Amphibia > Gymnophiona > Rhinatrematidae > Rhinatrema > Rhinatrema bivittatum. The sequence continues at coordinate 449,072,502 of NC_042615.1, read as the reverse complement.
ACTGCTTTGTCTGTGCACAGCAGGCTGGTCATCTGTTTTGCTCCAGTCGATGTTGTGTTACTAGAGATGCTCATTATCATGGTCCAGCTAGATTGACCTAAGTCCCATTTTCTGATCTGGTCTCCCTAGCAATGTTCCAATTGCTTCTACCTTTCTATCATCATTATGCTGTTATGGATGGATTGCTTATTGTGCTCTCCAGTGCCGTGCATTCATGTGACTCTTGCTGAGCATTTTGGCATTTGTAAGCTACTTGAGCAGGCCGAGTTTTCTTACTCTCACCGTATCTCCCCAGAAGCTCCTCAGAAATACCTGCAAGCCATTTGATTCACGGGATGAGGTGGAAAAACATAGCAGCATCACAAATCAGATGTGTTTGTGAACAGAGAATTTATTTAAACCAGACTTTGACAACTTTTCTTCTGTTCTAGCAACCAGTCCAAAAACAGGAGCCTGCGGCTGATAGTACTCTCAACACCCCCCACCCCCACCCCCATCACCCCACTGGAGAGTGGTGAAGGGGGGAGAAAGTTGGTTTCCCTCGCTGAGATCTGCTGCAGCTCCTTTAATGTTCTGGCAGAAATGTGCAGCAAGCTGACACCCCCCCCCCCCACACACAACACACACCCTCCCCCGCCAGTAAGTAAACCATCAGCAATGTGTCAGTGTCCCCCTGATAACTGTGCCTCAGGCGACTGCCTCTTTGCTTTGCCTGTCGCCTTGTAGCTCTGGTCCCCTCCAGTCTCGTTCTGTCAATCCTCCCACCCTGTCGTCAGTCCTTCTCTCTCAAACCTCCTTATTTGCCCTCCCAGCAGCAGCAGTCGACAATCTTCCTTTCAACACACCTCAGTCAATCTCCTTCTCTCTCTTAAAGCTCCACCTTCACATAAGATTGCCAACTGTATGGATTTTTGTCTGGACGGCACTGAATTTTTGCTTAATGTCTGGAAGCTAGTCTGAAGGCTAAAATAGCCAGACATTGCATGGAGTTTAGCTCTTTTACTTAAAAGATGCAGTTACCAGATCCTTCTCCCCCCCCCCCCCCACTCACCCCTACCCTGCACGAGTGAATCGGCCTGCCTGCTCTGGTGCCCAGACCCCGCTGCGGCCTGTAGGGCTGACTGCCCACGGCCCCCTCTTTTCCTCCTCCTCCTCCTCATACTGCTGCTCTCTGCTTTCATGGTTGGCGAGGGCGGGTCGCCTAGCTCACGGAGCCACAGGCCTTGCCTGTCTCCCTGCTGCAGTTACAGGGACCCGAAGGAGAAACCGAGCATAGTACCTGGCAGCTGCGGGACCGGGCCAACCAGCTGTGAGTATCACACGGAGCGCTAGGGAGATGGAGGGGTCAGAGAGAGACACTGGCTCCCGACACTACCTCAGACTCGTCCACCCTGTACCATTGCGGGGGGCAGATTGCGGCGGCTGGCTACAGGCCCAGTGCATGCTGGGAGTAGTGGTGAGTGACGGTGCGGGGAGGGAGAGGTGCGGGGAGGGAGAGGCGTGTGGAAGGCCCACTGCTTTAGTCCCTTTGAGAACTTGGGGGGATGGGAGAAGGGGGAGACTGTTGGTGGTTCAGCCTAAGAAGAAGGGGAGGAGGGGGAAAGTGGTGGTATACAGATGGGGGGTGAGAGAAAAGGGAGAAGGAAATCTGTTGAGCTTGGGAAGGAAGGAGGGAGAAGGGGGAAGTGTTTGGGGGGTCAGCCGGGGGGGGTGGTGAACAAAGTCAAGGGACAAAAAGGGTCCAGATTGAGGGGGGGAAGAGGGGGGGGTGCCACATAGATTCAGCTTAGGGGAGAGGGAGAGTGTGCAAGGAGTTGTGGTTGGGAGAGTATGGCTGGAGTGAAAGAGGGCTGGTATTTGGAGAGAGGGGGGATGGGGCAGAGGAGAGTTGAGAGGTGTTGGTGAATGTGAGAGAGAGAGAGGGGGGAGAAAGGTGAGGTTGGGGGCAGGAGAGAGCAAGATATAAAGGGGAGGGGAGAAGAAAGAGATTGCAAGCTGCACGGACACAGGACTGTCTCTTCTGTGTGTCGGTACAGCAGTGTCTACGTCTTGTAAGTTTACAAAAATGTTTTAATAGTAGTAGAGGGGGATAGGGAAGGGAGAGAGAAAGAGAGAGAGAAGGCAGGGCAGGGAAGAGAATGAGAGAGATTGTAAGCTCCACGAGCTGACACTTTCTCTTCTGTGTGTCTGTATAACAGCTTCTGGTGTTATATAAAAGTTGAGCAGGGAGAGAGCAAGAGGTGGTTTTGATTCTGATTCCAGGGCCATGCTCCATGAAAGTCACAATAGGTAGCTTCTGCCACAGAGGGCTTATAATTTTAAGTTTGTGCCTGAGGCAGTGGAGGGTGGAATGACTTGCCCAAGGTCACACGGAGCATCAACAGGATTTGAATCCCGACTGCCCCGGGTCTCAGCCCACTGCTTTACCCACTAGCCTACTCCTCCACAGGGGAAAGGGGGGAGGGGAAGATGTGGATAGAGCACAAGGTGTAATTTTAAGGCTATCAGACCACCATTGGTTTTTTTGGATGGGGGTAGGGTGGGTTTGAAAATGTTGTTGTGTTAGTCCCACTGAGCCCCCCCTCATTCTTGTTTGGGTGGGGGTGCAAACCGAAGGTGATATGTTGGGACCTTGGAGCCACTGAGCCCCTGGTGTTCATTTAGGGGCTGGGAGGTGGTGTGCTCTCAGTTCATAAAATATATATATGTAGAGACACCTTGGTCTCTCCTAGTTGCCCCTGGTTCCCCGTCCGTTGGGATAGACATCTGCAGGAGGAGCAGGCCATTCAGTACTGACCTCCCCCAGAGGCTTGCAGGAATAGGAGATCCTTTAGGCAATAAGGGAGGGGGGCTAGACCATGTGATGAGGAGGCAGTGTAGCTTTGATTTCAGTGAGAAGAAGGGCTTTTGTGTGCTTTCCAAGTTAGGCCCTCAGTCTAGCCCAGTGAGGGAGAGGCACAGCCCTGCCAGTTCTTGGTACTGAAGACTGGAGGGAAGGAGGATCAGAGACGGTTTTTCCTATTTTGAATATCTTCTTTGATACTTTGACAGTCCAAACCTGCGCTTTCTGGGAGTTAGATAAACCCCCTCTCCAGGAGTGCAGGAGGAATCTGTATACCTTTCTCGCCCAGCCAAGTGGAGGTTGCAAAGACCACAGTAAGATTTCTGATTTGCCTGAACTTGTGCCATTTTTTGGGAAGGAAGCATTTTTTTCTGCCACCTTCCTTACGCAGGACTGGAAGGTTTAAGATCTCAGTTTCCAGGCCAGACCTTTCCCGCAGAGAGGTCTCTTTATGCAACAGACTTGGCTAGAAGAGAAGAAGAACATCTGGAGACCCCCCCAATTGGAGTTTCCAACCCGGGATGCGGGACCACAGAATGGGCTGGAGATCCTGACATTCAGCGTGGACCCCAGGTACTGTGGGCACCAGGGACCCTGCGCACTGCTAGGACAGCCTGGCCACGTTGGGATACCTACTCTCCCCTAACGGAAGATACAAATATCTCAAGTTTCCCACACTGAGGGATACTTACATAGGAAAAGAACTTTTAAAATCCTGTACAAACCTGGATGTAACTGGAATTTAAGTTACTTATACATCTTGATTGCCTTATCACAACTGATAGCAAAATATTATTTGAACACCCATCCAGTGAGTGAAGCCTGGTCTGTTCAGGTACCTGCACCGAAGAGCAAGGGGAACACATACACACACAGAGAGACGGTCTCCAGTGCCTGGGCCTTGAAGGTTAGCCCTTCCCCCCCGTAAAGAAGAATCCACCCCAGGAGACTGAAGGAAAGAGAGATTGCAAGCAGGGGACATGGAGCATGTCCCCCTGTTGCCACCCTTCCCCCTTCTCCTGGGATGGAAAGGACAGAGGAGGTAGCTCACTTAAAGGAATTCTTTTATGAACTCTTAGGAAATAAAGCCATCTGTGAAAAAAAGGGTAACATAGTTGTGTTTTTCACAGGGGAGGGGAGGGGGTGCGGACAGTGCCTCCAAGTGTTTGGATTCTTCACATTCCATAGTTAGCAGCCCTGCCTTCACAAGCAGCCTTCCTCCCTCTCAAATCCTCCCCCATGCCATCTCTTCCTCCCTATACAGCGGCTCTCCCCCCTCTGGCCAGTAATAATGTGAACCAGGCCCAAAGCATATGTATTTACTTTAATAAAAAACAAATGTATTTGTTTATTTATCTATTTATTTAAATTCTTTTTTTTATACCGAAGTTCATGGCACAAGTAATATCGCATCGGTTTACATCAAACTAAAGGATTTCATTGAACAGCGAAGGATTAACCAAAGATTAATAAGTTAAAGGGGGGAGGGGGGAAACAGAGTAAACGAGGAATGACGGAGGATATAACAGGGGATTGGTAGTGCAGAAATTGGAAACATATCAACAATATACATTATACGTTATAGTGTCTACCGAGTAACATAACACGGCATGGTAGGGTAACCATTGACCTTTCTGGGGAATCGAATTGGCTATGAAGGGGTTGGGTCTCTACCGTTGTTTGTGGTGTTAGGGGAAGGCACGAGTGAACAGCCAGGTCTTAAGTTTTTGTTTTTTTTAAGGTTAGGGGGCAACTTTCCTGGCGGAGATCGGGGGGGGGGGGGGGGGGGGGTCATGTCGTTCCAGTGGGCTGGTCCCGCTAAGGAGAAGGCCCGTTTGTTAGTGAGGGAGTGCATGGTGGATTTGATGAGGGTGTGTGTGGAGGGTTTGTTTATAGGCCTCTCTAATTGGTCTATTTGATGTGTGGAATTGTAGCGGGATTTTTAGTGTGAGTGGGTGTTGATTGTGGATGGTTTTGTGTATGATTGTAAGGGACATATAGATGATTCTGAAGCTTATGGGGAGCCAATGTAAATTCTTAAGTATGGGTGCGATGTGGTCGCCTCTTTTGGAGTTTGTTAGGATTCCAGCGGCTGCGTTCTGGACTATCTGTAAGGGTTTAGTGGTGCTTGCAGGGAGGCCCAGGAGGAGGGAGTTGCAATAGTCAATTTTTGAGAGCACGGTAGCTGGGAGGACCGTCCGGAAGTCCCAGAAGTGTAGGAGAGGTCTGAGCTTTTTTAGTATTTGAAGTTTATGGAAGCATTCTTGGGTCGTGTTGTTGACGAATTTCCTTAGGTTTAAGTGGTTATCCAGTGCGACGCCTAGGTCTCTCACATGCTCCACTGTCGCTTTAACATCATCAAAAACTTCTGTTTTTGATGATGCCCCTTTAAGAACCCGGAGTTTTGCCATTTCCTAAAGTTTATTTTTAAGCAGCAGCAATTAAAAAAAAAAAAAAAAAAAAAGGTCAACTTTTACAGAAACAGCTGATTGCCGGGCTGGCAGTGATAACCACTGCTGAAGGGTAGGAGGATATGAAAGGCTAAGCAGGGATCTTTCCCGCCCACGTAGCTGGTGCAATGTGCAGGCATGGGATGTCACCGCCACCTCGTTGCTTGGGCCAGACAGTCCACCCCGCTCCTCTTTGCCAGGGCAGCTTCTCTGATGCTGCCTCTTCCTCTTGGGCCCCCTGCTGCCCACTCCCCCTTCCTTCTCCCTTCGGCCTGGTGTGCCTGCTGTTGCTGTCTTTTCTCTCTTTGGCCATGCCTGCTGATCATCTTCGCCTCCGCCCGCTGACCCTTCCTGATCCTCTTCCACCCATGTGCGCCCTAGGTGTCGCACCGAAACCTCTGGTCGTCATGGAGACATGGCCACCTGGCAAGGTAGGGATGAATTCTCCATTCATTACACTGTACTACAAATGTATTTGTGGCCTAGAAATACAGTATGTGGCAGTAAAACTGAACAGGGCAATGTTTTGCATTTCATGGCCCCCGTAAGGAGAATGTTCAAGGAGTTACACGGAGTTTGCACGTGTAAACATTACATATATGTGCGTCAGTAGCATGCATGCGCATATATGCGATTTTATAAACCGCAAGAGTATGCGCTCACTTGCAGTATCACACGTAAATGCTGACAGGGAAAAAAAGGGGCGAGCTAGGGGCATTCCAGGGTGGGGTTCAGAAGTACCCATGCAAGTTGCTATTTTTAAGGTGGTAAGCATGCATACGTTACCGAAGTTATCCCAACCTTTTACACCTGCTAATTGACTCGCACAATTGAGAATGGATTTGTCTTTTCCCCACAGTTGTTGGGTGTGAGGTCTGAGTGAGCTAGTGGGAGGTTCAAGATGAGGCACTGGACGGTGCGGGTGACCTGGTGGCGGTATCGACAAACTGGTGATTCCAAGCATGCTTACAAGGATATTCAGAAGTGTAGTATGTACTTACTTCATAAAATACTTGCCACCACTTTTAATTCTGTATTATTATGCATGCATTGTTACAATTATTACACATGTAAAATATTCACATTTTAATAAAATGAGTGTTCTTTATTGCAAATATACACGTGAACTGAAACATAAGTATATGCTTCATGCAAAAACACGTGGCATTTTATAAATTGTGCAGCTGCTGCCATGCATTTTCTAAAATACGATTATAAATCTCCGTGGGCCCACTTATGAACATAAGAACATAAGAAATTGCCATGCTGGGTCAGACCAAGGGTCCATCAAGCCCAGCATCCTGTTTCCAACAGAGGCCAAACCAGGCCACAAGAACCTGGCAATTACCCAAACACCTAGAAGATCCCATGCTACTGATGCAATTAATAGCAGTGACTATTCCCTAAGTAAACTTGATTAATAGCAGTTAATGGACTTCTCTTCCAAGAACTTATCCAAACCTTTTTTGAACCCAGCTACACTAACTGCACTAACCACATCCTCTGGCAACAAATTCCAGAGATTTATTGTGCGTTGAGTGAAAAAGAATTTTCTCCGATTAGTCTTAAATGTGCTACTTGCTAACTTCATGGAATGCCCCCTAGTCCTTCTATTATTCGAAAGTGTAAATAACCGAGTCACATCTACTCGTTCAAGACCTCTCATGATCTTAAAGACCTCTATGATATCCCCCCTCAGCCGTCTCTTCTCCAAGCTGAACAGCCCTAACCTCTTCAGCATACAAGCATACAAGCAGTATTCTGCGGACGGTTTTAAAAGTTTGGCTGTAAATGGCTGTAAATGGCGGTAAATGGCGGTAAATGGCGGACGGTTTTAAAAGTTTGGCTGTAAATGAGCAGTATTAACTGGAAGATGCTGGGTCTTTAAAATGGTTTCGCATTAGCCTGAAAGAAAAAAAAAAAAGCATACCCATTGTTCCTATTTGATAATACATTTTTTTTGGGTGGTGTTTAACTTCCTACTGTTTATCTAGCAAGCATTTCTTCCAGAATATATTGTGTGGGCTTAGCTCATATTTTTGCTCTCTGTTAAACAGCTGCTTTATCAACCTGTGGAGATTGATTTCTCAGCCATCTCCAGCTCTCTGTGGCTCCTGATTGCATGCACCAGGAAGCCAAGAAGACTGATGAAGTGCGAGGAATGGGGAAAGTTCAGTCTCGTACATGGAGCTGTGATGTTTTCACAGAAGGGCATCGGCTTCATAACTCCCCTAAAATCTGTTATCACCATAATAAAAAATAAAATATGGCATGGCATGTATCATGGGCAAAGAAGAGAAGAGGGGGGAAGGAGGTTGAAAGAAGCGTGCACAGTAGCCTGATGTAATCTTAAGATGGTTTGACTGAAAAATATTATAGGATTTAAAAAAAGTGTAATGTTGCCTGCTGTGGGATAGGACAGTTTCCTTGCTGGTTGACAAATGCTTTGCATTTGTGAGTAATGTGCAGAAACACCCAATTGTGATTCTTTCAAAAGCTTCTTCTGTGAGAGCAGATGTTATGTTTAGGTTAGAATTGGGCCAGACTTTAACGCTTAATTTCATGCTTGCTCTGAAAAATACTGTTGTTTAATTTGCCATGGACCAGCTCCAGCTATGTGAAGGTGTGTTAAGGCCAATATAGCATTAACATACATTAAAAGCACCTGAATGCAGTTAGACTTAATACACTTGTGCATCAATCCGTGTTCACATTAAAGGAGAATTAACAGACTAATGTGATAAAAATATTGATGAGCTGCATCGCATTCAAATGCATAACATCAGCTAATTAATAATGAAATGGGGGGTTAATGCAAAGTACATTAAGCAACGCAGTTCGCTATAATACCCCTTTCCCCCCACCAGCTATGTAAAACTGAGCTTTTGAACGACCGAGTGGACCTTGTGTCCGTGAGGTCAACTTAATGTGGGCCCAGGCTCGCTCAGCGACATGAGGTAGCTGGGTGAGGGGGAGGGGGGGAAAGGGGGGGGAGCGCGGGTGGACTGAGTGAAGGGGGATCGTGGCGGTTAGGGATTGGCAGGGATCAGTCGGGGGGAAGGGAAGCAGATCGGAGGGCGATTCTGATTGGCGGGGGAATTTCAAATTTGTTATAGAGTCGGGAGAGCAGCGCGGGAAGGGACAGTTCGGGTTCGTGCGGCGGCGAGGATAGTCTGGCGTAGTAGTTGCTAGTTGTTTAGCGGTACCACGTTGGACTTGCCTGGCTGTGATTTCCTGCGGGTAGTCGGTGCGGTTTCGTGCTGAGACGGATAATGGCGGATGAGAGGGCTGGCGAGATCTCGTGGTTGGTGGATTCGGAGGAGGCAGCATGGTTGCCGTTGGAGGGAGAAGAAATTGCGGCTGATGGAGGCGGCCTGGAGCGGGTGAGCGGCGTCAGAGAAAGAGGGGGGGGTTGAGTTGGAGGTGGAACAGCGAGATGACGTTGAGGGCGGGGTTTTCGGCGGCGGATCAGGGCCGCCGGCTGGTTGGGTCCCTGAAGCGTCGGAAACAGGGTTGGTGGGCTGCAGGGGCAGAGCGTTGAGAGCTCCGAGGGTGCGTGTTAGAGGGCGGGGGGACCAGAGGCGAGGGGCGGCACCGTGCGAGCCGGGGAGCGGTCGGCGTCCAGGGCTGAGTGCAGCTGTGCGGAGGCAGGGGGGCGAGTCAGGTTTGCGATGGGGGTCAGGGGCAGTCGCGGAGCCTGGGAGCTGGGTGGATGAGGCGGTAGGCGTGGCAGGAGGGGTTTGGTGCAGTGGAAGGCGCGGTAGAAGGGGGCACTTGGGGAACAGAGGTGGTGTAAGGACAAGGAGGGGTCCGGGACTGGGGCCGCAAGGTGTCCGGGGTTTAAGGGATTATGCAGCCAGGGGGCGGGGCTCCTTGGAGTTAGTGCCTGGAACGGAGGTCGACGAAGGGGTAGCGGGGGCAGGGGGTCCTGGTGGTTCAGGAGGGGGAGTAAGGAGCACAAGAGGTATTGGGAGATCAAGAATGCAGAGGGTAGTGTCACATGGCCGAGGGGAACCGGTTTCCAGCTCATGGTTGGCGGAGGATGCATGGTGGCAGTGTGGCATCAGGGGCGATATGGGTAGGGCGGATGATGATGTGTTGGGTGGGGGGGACTGGAGGTTGGGAGGAGCTGAGGGGGGGGGGGGAAGATTGGGAGGTTGTGCCTGTTTTGGGGCCTGCTCTCTCTTCGGATGTGGTGTCTTCCCAGAGGGATCGTGAGGATGAGGAGACGGCGATACATGGCCCTTCCCGTCGAGAAGCGTGGCGTAATGTGATGCCGGCTGCGGACCACATGGGGAGTGGAGAGCGAGCAATAGCGGCGGCAGCGGCGGCTGTAGAGGCTGGCCCTGCAGGTGAGTTCGTGATTTTCCCGGGACCCGTCAAAGGAAATATTTTGCAGGGCAAGGAGAGCGGAGTGCGGGGGGGGCGGTTGGGTGCGAAGCGGAGCTGCGGAGGGGGGAGGCGAGTTGCGGCAGAACAGAGAGCTAGAGGTAAAGGGGGACGTTCGCGGCGGGACAGTCAAGAAGGGGAAGTCTCGGAAAAGGAAAAGGAGGGAGAGATCTAGTTCTTCGGACTCTTCCTCATCCTCGTCTTCGTCGACCTCGACGTCATCGAGTTCGGCGGCAGGAGGAGCTTTGGACTCGAGTGGTGTTGCGGGAGGCGCAACAGCCCATGGTGCCCCAGCGCTAGTGGCGTTAACTGAATTATGGGAGGAGGTGCCAAAATCGTTGCGGAAACAGATCCGGCATCGCCGTTTCATCGATATTTTCCAACTGATGGAAGGTAGGCGCGGTAAGCGCAAAGAAAAGAAGAAGCGGGGAAAGAGTGAACGTTTTCCGGGTAGACTTAATACACTTGTGCATCAATCCGTGTTCACATTAAAGGAGAATTAACAGACTAATGTGATTCAAATGCATAACATCAGCTAATTAATAATGAAATGGGGGGTTAATGCAAAGTACATTAAGCAACGCAGTTCGCTATAATACCCTTTTCCCCCCACCAGCTATGTAAAACTGAGCTTTAGTTAAATTTTTGCGTTGCTCAACATTGATCACAATGTGCCCACATTCTGCAGCCCACCCTTTCCCTGACAAGTCTAAAAATGAAAGCCTCTCTGGACTGACTTAACTCACTGGCCACTCTTCACCCCGGACTGAGCAGTAAGGCCCCCGAGTTGTCTTTAGACTGATAAAGAAGGCCCTTCCGAGCTTGTCTGAACCTCTTTCATTATTTATTGCTATTTATTAGCAAGATCTGTGACTTGCTCCACTATAGAGTTATTCAGTGAGGTGCATAAAAGAACTAACAATTACAGCCATTGTTCACAAGGCAATTGCAATTTTGATACATTAAAATTCAATTTAAAATGAAGCATAGAAAAATATTCAATACCCGGTAAAGCAGGTCAGACCAAGTTTAGATGTCTGAAAAACATACACTTAGAAGCAGATTTTCAAAGGTTACGCGCGTAAGATACGCCCGTAACCCTGAAAAGCTGCCCCTGCGCGTGCTGATCCTATCTTGCATAGGCTCGGCGGCGCGCGCAAGCTCCGGAATGCACGTATGTCCCGGGGCTTGCAAAAGGGGGCGAGGCGTGGGCGGTCCGGGGGCAGGATGTGGGCATGGCCTGAGCCTCCAGGCATAGCGGCCATCTGCCACTGTGCCTGGGATCGCGGGCTGGCCATTGGCCGGCGTGCATAATTTCTTCAACAAAGGTAAGGGGGGGTTCTAGGTAGGGCTAGGGGGCGGGTTAGGTAGGGGAAGGTGCTGGGGGGGGGGGGCCGCGGAAGGAAAGTTCCCTCCGAGGCCGCTCCAATTTTGGAGCGGCCTCGGAGGGAACGGAGGCAGGCTGCGCGGCTTGGCGCGCACAAGTTGCACAATTGTGCACCGCCTTGCATGCGCCGACCCTGGATTTTAAAACATGCGTGCGGCTGCGCGCGCATGTTATAAAATCGGGCGTAGATTTGTTCACACTGAGTTGTGCGAACAAATCTGCGCTCGCGCGCAGGTTTTCAAATCTGACCCATAATGTCTTAAAATAAGCAACATACTTAGAAACAGGGAGGATAATTTTCAGACAATTGTGCGTGGCAGCATATTTGTATGTATATGACCATCAGCAGATATATGTAAGTATTTTAAGAATAAAAGGTTCTTTATTGAGCAGAATCAAAACACAAGACCCGGGCTGTTTGAACATATCCACAGCTCGGGTATATAAGAAAACAACAATGTCCACAGGCTCATTTACATTTCACTTAAACTCCTCACCCTTATTTAGTGCTGTGGTTGGAAAAACAGAGTCAAATGGACCGAAAAAAAACCCTGAGATGCATGGTTTCTTATGCATCCCTGGGTAACATTCATTAAAAAGTATAGAACATTAGACATTATTCCCCCACCCATCCATCCTCTGTTGATCCCTTACTTCCCTTACCTCCCTTCCCCCCAGACCGCCCACCCATCCCCCCCCATCCTGTTGAGTTAACCCCATCCCACATCTATCCCATTTCTTCGTGGAAGCTCGCTTAAATTTGTATCAGTGACAGGGAGTGGCATCCACGTGCTGTGTTACAGTCTCCGGATCCTACTAGAGCAGTCCATGCGAAAGTACTTAGTCATTGAGTATCAGACTTCTGGAACGATGTGGCAATGCTTGCAAATAAGCGTCCCAGGTTTGTAAGAAACTACGATGGTGACGTGGCGACCATCGCGAAGCCAAATTGTCCATCTGCATCAAACGGTGGAGATGTATGCGCCACACCCAAAAAGAGGGGACATCCCTCTCGCGCCAATTTAATAAATAACTTTCTTCCCCACTGCACAAGCCTTCTTAACAAAGAGTCAAGGTCCCGAACCTCAAACAAGTGACTGGGGAATGCAATCAAATAATATCAAATGCAGAGAGAGCGGGATACGCACAACCAATAAGCTTTGCAAAGAGCCCACAATCTTCCCCCAATAGGTTTGTATGAGCGGGAAAGCCCAAAATACATGGGATAGGGTCTCTACAGACAATTGACAGTGGGTGCATGTAGCTGTCAGGGCTAATTTAGCATGAAATGCGATTTATAGTGAAACATATGCTCTCCTCAAAAATTTATATTGCATTTACCTGAAGTACATATTGCTAGTAACAGTAAACATATTCCTCATGCAAGTGGTAAAGGCTGCTACCGTCACCGTGAAGTCCCGATCCTGATTCCATCTCTCTACAGACAGAAGATAGGTATTCTTGGAGAGGCCCTGAAGTAACCCCTTATAGTAAATGGAGATAGATGGTAAGCCTTGGCGTTCAAACTGAAAAAAGTGTCTAGAGCTTGGTAATATGCCAGCTGCCTAGTCAATGGCCCCAGGGAGTGGATGTAATGCCGAACTTGCATGTACCCAAAGAAATGTACCCCCGTAAACCCATAAAGGTCTCTCAGCATGTCAAAGGGGAGAGGGTTCCCCTCTCCATCCATCAGATGGCCCAATTGCGTGACGCCCCTCCGGCCCCAGTCCTGAAAACTGGCAGATTGGGAGCCCGGTGTAAACTCCTGATTACCCACTATGGGCAAAAGATACGTGCAAATGCTGGGGAATCTTAACTGTTTAGCGAGAAACATCCATGCCTTCCTAATCAAGAGAAAGGATTTTGTGCCAGCGTAGGGGGTAATTCTGTTAGCTAGCCCATAAGGACATATTTCAGGTCTAGGGGGGCCACCAACGTATTCTCAGCCACTTCCCCAAAAGCCAATCACACACTAACCTAAGATTGGCCGCCACATTGTATCTTAATGAGATCCGGGACACCCATACCGCCGGACCTCCATTTTAGGGTCAGCCATGTTAAGGGAATCCGGGCCTTCTTCCCTCTCCACAAAAAGACCCACAACATTTTGTCTAAATACCTAGCGTCACAGCGTTTGAGTGAAAGTGGAAAATTTTGCAACACATATAGCCATTTGGGCAAGAGGACCATTTTAAACAAATTAATATGCCCCCCAAGGGATAGGGTGAGTGCCCGCCAATTATACAATTTCTCCTGAGTAAGCTTAAGCAAGTCCGGGATATTAAGTTTATAAATGACAGCTAAATCAACTGACAAGTATATCCCAAATTATTTAATCGAGTCTCCAGCCCAACGCAGAGGAAAAGAACCACACCCACCGCTCTTTAAGCGCCTCTAGAAAGGCTAAGGTTTCCGGCTTGTCCCAATTTATATGCAAGCCAGAAATGGTCCCAAAAATAGTAAAAAGCTCAAGAAGTGCGGGCAGGGATTGCTGTGGGGAAGTGAGAAAAACCAAGATATCGTCTGTGAAAGCTGCGTATTTAAAGATTTCTCTCTGTTCTCCAGAGTAAAATTGAATGCCTCTAATTGCTGACAACTCCTGTATGGCAAGGAATATGGGTTCTAAGGTCAAAAGGAACAGTAACGGGGACAACTAATACCCCTATCGGGTACCCCTCAAGACAGGGAAAGGAGCGGAATGCATCCCATTGACCAAGATAGAGGCAACCAGATCGTGATAAAGTAGCTGGATGGCCTTATAGTAGAACCCCCCAAACTCCATTAAGCTGAGCATATGGAGCATAAAACCCCATTCTACCCGGTCAAAAGCTTTTTCAGCATCTAAACTGGCAATGAGATAGGGGTCTTCAGTGCGATTGCACATCGTCACCGCCACCTTCCGGATGTTAGGGCATACCGTTGCTTGACAAAACCCACCTGTCCTGGTTAAATCAAAAGGGGTAAAATACCCCCTAATCTATCTTCTAGAATCTTGGCCATAAGTTTATGGTCTACATTAAGCAGGGATATGGGGCAATACGAGGCGGGCTGTAATGGATCTTTCCTGGGTTTGGGGATGAGAGACACATGGGCCATATTCCCATGATTGGAAAACCCCACATTGTATCCAAAGTATTGAACACCAAAGGAAGGAGTTTAGTGAGTGGGTCTATGAGACATTTATAAAACTCCGCACTATAACCATCAGGGCCAGGAGCTTTTAATTTCTGTGTTTTGTGAATGGCTAGCCTTACCTCTTCTTCTGAAATTGGCACATTTAAACACCGACCCTGGTCAGGAGTGATGGAGGGGAGTTGGAGACGTTCACAAAAATCATCCCAGTTTACCAAACTCCAGCCCTCAGATTTATAGAGATTGGAGAAATAACTATGAAATGCTTGCAAGATAGCTGGCATATCGTTAACAATGTGACCAGTGGGCTGTCAAATGGAAGATATGTGACGGGACCCCCTTGCAGATTTGATCAGATTAACCATCATTTTCCCTGACTTATTCCCAAACCTATAGAGTTTAAACTGATAATATAAGAGACTCTTTGCCCTCTGATGTAGCAGGGAGTTAATTGCAGTTTGCAGGGATAAATATGATTCTCTGTTATTCTTTGAAGGAGAATCAGTCAGGGCTTGCTTAGCCCGTTGTAATTGAGCACTAAGTGCCAGCAACCGTTTATCCAAGGTTTCCTTTCTATGGGCTATATAGGAGATACTGTCTCCCCTCAACACCGCCTTAGCCGTGTTCCAGAATAGGATGGCGTCCCCACTATGTTGGGCATTAAGTGTGGCGTAATCCGCCCAGCGCTCCTTCAGGAATTCCTGAAAGGAAATATCTTCCGCTAGAAAATAAGGGTATTGCCAGTGACTGGAGGAGCACACCACGGGAAACATTGTCAGTTCTATCAAATCAGTGTGTGATCGGATATTATAATATCTCCAATCTCGACCATGGAAACCTTGGAGAAATAGCGCACACTTATCAAAAGATAATCTAATCTAGAGTGTGTCGCATGTGCCCTGGAGAGATGCATCTATGAGGTGCAAAGCAGATTCTAAAAGTCGGATACCCTTGCAAGGGAGTCCCTTCATTCCGGACAGATGAGGACTTATCCAAGGTCGGATCCCTAACTGCATTGAAATCGCCTCCAAGCACCACCGCCATATCTATGTTAGGAAGAAGCAATTTATGTAGGGTCTGAAAAAGTGAGGCTTGGTACGTGTTTGGGGCATAAATGTTGCACAACACTATAGGGGTATGATTAAGCTCTGCCACTAAAATTAAATAACAACCATGTGGGTCCTTAATCTCCTTCAGGATCTGAAGTGGGAGGGTTTTCCGTACTAAAATAGCCACCCCTGCAGACCTAGAGCTGGCGGATGCATAGTGCATGGACCCTATCCAGCCTTGATGCAACTTCACATGTTCTGCATCTGTCAGGTGGGTTTCCCGTAGGAAGGCCAAATCCAATGATTTCGTTTTCAAGGTCTGTAGTATTTTGGAACTTTTAATGGGAGAATTTCTACCACATATGTTCCAGGAAAGTAAGCAGACACCCCGACTAGCCATCAAAAAAAAGTAATGTGGGCATCTGACCAGGTAGTATAGCTATTGTGAGAAGAGTGGCCCTCGCAGCACTGACCGCTCCTCAGAGCTATTGTCTTCAACAACACGCAGAACAAGAATAGGTGCTTTGAAAAAGTGAAACCTGTGGCCAACTCCCCCCTTCCCTCCTCTCCCACCCCCCTCCCTCCCCCTTCATCCCCCATGCCCTGCCCCCACCCACCAACCAACCCCCCTCTTCCCATCCCCCCAATAACTATTAATCCTAACCCCATATAGCGAGATCACAAAGACACTACTAGCTCCCACTTCCACCACCCAACCCCCCCCCCCCCCCCAATATCTGACCAACGTGTCATGTATAGAAAGGAAAATAGGCAGTGTAGCTTAACTTTTCTCTACTAGATCAGAGCATTACAAAACAAATTATATAGGCCCCCATGCCTAGTTTAACAGTCCTGTCTTCTAACAAAAAAACCCACACTCAGCGTGCCGTCCACAATTGTCAAGAAAAGCCTAAAATCTGTCCGAGAGTCCACACGAGAATGTGAGAACCACTCTGGGGCTCATATAAAAAAAATAAAGCAGAGCACTACAAAACAATTCATAGGCCCACTACTGAATTTTCCTGTTGCTGTTGTGAGGAGGGGATGGAGGGGACGGAGTTGCGGCTTGCAACTATGTGGTGAGGGTGGGTACACCGGGAGAGAATACGATCTGGGTGTTCCACATTCTTGGCATCGCCGATGACCTCAGGAGAAAGGAACCCCCGTTGTCTGTGGGCATGTCTGTTTTAAATCTGTCCCTGCACTAGGCCTTAAATGAGCCCAGTAAGAAACCGGGAGCCAGTAGAAATCATGCAGAACTGGGTTAATGTGAGTCTCTAGCCTTAGTTGGAGAATAACTGGGCTGTGACATTTTCTACTCACTGAAGGTGGTTTAAAGATTTTTGTGGGAAACTCATATAGAGTGCATTACTATAATCTAAATGGGATATAACAAATGCATGAATGAGGGTAGACAGGTCTGCAGAGTTTACATGTGACTTTATCTGTCTTAAATGCTAAACATGAAAAAACATGCTGTTTACATCTGAGGCTGTCTGAGGAGTCATGTCTAGCTTGGAATCTAATTAAGACATGTAAACTCTGCATTTCAAATTTTAATAGCAAAGGAACCTCATTTAACTTCAGTTTTCCTTCCTCAAAGTCATCTAGCAAATAAAAAATCAGTTGTTGGGGAATTTCTAAGTTTATTCCTGGAGACTTAAATTCCTGCCAGAAATTCATTCATTGTATTGAAAGTACTGTCTTTCCTGCTCTAGTGATACATGAATATCATTGGCATAGATGTAATACTCTCTCCCTCCTCTCCTCTGGGCCAGGACCTTTCCTGATTACTTCATAGGCAGCTCAGTAACTGTTGAAGGGGGACAAGAGAATACTCCTGAGACACTGGCTATGCCATGCAAAGTAATGCCGGCCTACCTCACACAGTTCTCTATCCAGGGAGGTGTCGCTAAATTTTTATCTAACCAAGAGGTTAACACAAATCATGTTGCTTAATATAATTTATGTTAACCCATTTTTAATGTCAATGAGCAATCTTGCATGCATTTGTATATGACACAGCTCATAAATATTTTATTGCATTAGTATATGGATTAATGCACATGTATTAAGGCTAATGCAAATTAACGCATGTTAAGCATGCATTAACAAATGTTTAACACCTGTTAATGCTGCATTAGCTGTAATGTACATTTTGCATGGCGGTGCTCGGCTCCCTTGAAATGTTGCTGAGCTGCAGATGGGGTAGATAGGTGAAATCCTAGCTTGGTGGAAGTGACACAGGGTTGTTTGGATGGCCTAGAGGGGCCCTTCTTTTTCAGTCTGCAGGGGTATGGGGTAAAGGGATTGGCCTAGAGGGTCTTTTTCAGTCTGGGGTTGGGGGTGGGGAGTAGGTAGGGGTTTAAAAGGGTATCATGACTTACCTTGGGACTTGTACTACCAATGGGGGTAATATTATATTAGTCGCAAATCACCAGTTTTAATGCCCATTAGGACATCTGTCATTTAATGCCATGTTATGTGGGAGATAATGCCTGCATTAAAACTGGCTGTTAACTGGCAGATTTTAACAAAGCTTAGTACATTGGTCCCTAAATTAGGCCAGTATTCATGCTGCATAAAAGAGGGAGGAGGAGTAGCCTAGTCGTTAGAGAGTGGGCTATGAACCAGGAGACCAGCGTTCGAGTCCCGCTGCCACTCCTTGTGACCTTGGGCAAGTCACTTTACCCTCTATTGCCTCAGGTACAAACTTATGGGTAGATTTTGAAAAACTGCGCGATCGCGTACTTTTGTTTGCGCAGCAGGCGTAAACAAAAGTACGCTGGATTTTATAAGATACGCGCGTAGCCGCGCATATCTTCTAAAATCCTGGATCGGCGCGTGCAAGGCTGCCGATTTTGGGCAGCCGGCGCGCGCCGAGCCGCGCAGCCTGCCTCCGTTCCTCTACCTAACCCACCCCCCCGGCCCTATCTAAACCCCCCCCTACCTTTATCCATGGATTTACGCCTCCCGGAGGGAGACGTAAATCCACGCGCGCCAGCGGGCTGCCGCGCGCCGAGATCGTACCCGAGGGCAGTTCTGGAGGACGCGGCCATGCCCCCGGAACGCCCCGGCCCGAAACCACACCCCCGGGCCCGCCCCCGAAACGCCGCGCCCCACCCCCGACACGCCCCCGACACACCCACTTCCGAAAACCCCGGGACCTACGCACGTCCCGGGGTTCTGTGCGCGCTGGCGGCCTATGGAAAATAGGCGCGCAAGGCCCTGCTCGTGTAAATCCGGGCGGATTTACGCGAGCAGGGCTTTGAAAATCCGCCCGTTAGATTGTAAGCCCCCTGGGGATAGGGAAATACCTACAGTACCTGAATGTAATCCACTTTGAAGCACTGAAAAAGTGTGAAAAGCAGAATATAAAATAAATATATATAATTGTACTGGTGTTGGCGATGAAGGCGACTGTGAAAATTAAGCTGCATGCACCTGGTCATGACTTGTAGCTCACATCTGCTCAGTTTTCCTATTCAAATCACTATTTTATTTACTGGAGAGAAACAATATGGTACAAAGTAGAAAGTATTCCTCCTGAAGCTGATGTCACCAGATAACGAGGTGAGAGAACTAGGCAATAATTACCTCATTTTGAAAGCTGGAGGCCACAGAACTGTCGCATAGCCATAGTCTCTCCCTTCAAGCTGACTTTCTGATTTTTTAGACATTTTTCACCAGGTGGATATTCTATTCCAATGGACAACTCTTTTGAAAAATGACATCCAACTGAAATGTTTATACCTATTGTAAGAAAAAAAAGATAACGTGTATCTGGCAACTAGAGAAGAGCCAGAGGATTTTTTTTTTTTGTTTGTTATTTTGGATTGGCAGAGAGGAGGGATTGAGGGAGAAGGCAATATATTAATGCTCGCTGTACTATGTATGTTTTGTTTCCTTTACGTTAGAGTAGCCGAGTAACTCCAAATAACAAATGACACCTTGAGCTTGTCCTTTTTGGGGTTTTTTTTTAGCCTTCCTTTGATAAGCATGTCTGTTAATGAAACAGAAGAAATCCCAATATGCTTAGAGAAGAAAGAATACAACAACAGGACTTGTGCAAGGTGTCACTCACAGCTTGGCAGCTCTGAGGTTTTATCTCCTGTTTTTTGCAGCTTGTGTCAGGCAGTATGGAATTGATGGAGAGTTCTATACTCACAGGAAGAGTGTATGCTCCTCCTCCATTGAAACAGATTTTTAAATAGATATTTCAGTGAGAAATTGTAGTAGCTAAAGAGGTCCTGGAGAAAGTTAGATACCCTTTTGTTGGCTTATCATAAGAATAATTTTAAAAATGTTATAGCGCATGAACTTTGAAGCCACTTGGCTCACTCCTTTTCAGGTATACACTAATATGTGGCCCCAAGCTTATCTACTATCACATCTTTGGATTGCCTATGAAGAATCCCATTTTTTTTTCAAAACCACATGAGGCAAAAGAAGCCCTTATGACAAATCCAAAGGAAATTAGCAAGGCTCAAACACAGGGGCGGAACAGCTCCCCTATGAGGAAAGGCTGAAGAGGTTAGGGCTGTTCAGCTTGGAGAAGAGACGGCAGAGGGAGAATATGATAGAGGTCTTTAAGATCATGAGAGGTCTTGAACAAGTAAATGTGAATCGGTTATTTACACTTTCGAATAATGGAAGGACTAGGGGGCATTCTATGAAGTTAGCAAGTAGCACATTTAAGACTAATCAGAGAAAATTATTTTTCACTCAATGCATAATAAAGCTCTGGAATTTGTTGCCAGAGGATTTGATTAGTGCAGTTAGTGTAGCTGAGTTCAAAAAAGGTTTGGATGGGTTCTTGGAGAAGTCCATTAACGGCTATTAATCAAGTTTACTTAAGGAATAGCCAGTGCTATTAATTGCATCAGTAGCATGGGATCTTCTTAGTGTTTGGGTAATTGCCAGGTTCTTGTGGCCTGGTTTGGCCTCTGTTGGAAACAGTATGTTTGGCTTGATGGACCCTTGGTCTGACCCAGCATGGCAATTTCTTATGTTCTTATGAAGCAGCCGCTTCAGGGGGCAAAATTTTGGAGTGGCAAAAAGTGCCCCCCAAAACTCCCAGCGGCCACCTCACCTTGCTGCCAAGAGGGCACAAAATCGATCTAGTGGAAGGAGAGGCTGCGTGGCTAGTGACGGCTGAAGATTGGAGGAGTCCACGAGGCTGCCGGAAGATCCTAACCCACCAGTGGCTGAAGTTGAAAAAAAGGCCACGGGACCACCAGTGGATCCCTACCTGCCGGTGGTTGAAGATTGGAAGAGGCCACGGAGTCATCGGCAGCTGAAGATTGAATGAGGCCCACGGGGCCGCCGGCAGATCCCAATATGCCAGCACCTAATCTGCAGGAGTGTGGTATATTATGCTAGCTCAGGTAGCTGGAGTAGTATCGCGGAGGTCAACTGGAGTGGATCAGGGCTGCGGGTCACGCATCCTTCGGAAACTGAAGCTGCAGGCTGTGTGGCCTGAGCCAAGAGTAGGCTGCAATTGCAGGGCCCTGCGGCTATCAGGAACTGGAGCAAGAGTTCAGTACACCCACCCAAAAAAGAGAAAGAGCTCTGCGTGGTCTGGACTGAAAAAGGAAGCTGCTTCTACTATTTGTACTTGGGGGGGGGGGAGGAATGAGTGAGAGAGACTGTGTCTCTATGTATAGGTATATGTGAGTGCTTGAGTCTGTGTATGTGTGAGAGAGGGGCTGTGTGTGTGTGAGTATTTGTGTGAGCAAGGGAGCATGTGTGACAGAGGGATTTGGCAAGCGTGTGAGGGAAGGAGCATGTGAGAGGAAGCATATGTGTGTGCAGGCATGAGTGTGAACGAGAGAGTGTATGTTTGTGCAAGTATGTTTGTGAGAGAGCGAGTATATATGTGTATGTGAGAGGGGGATCATGTATGTATGGGACATATTTATGCGAGGAGGAGCATGTGTGTGAGCGAGAGTGTATGTGTGTGTGGAGGGGAGCTCGTGAATGTGCGAGAATGTATGAGAAAGGGAGCAAGTATATATGAACAGCAGGATGTGTGTGTGTTTGTGTGTGTGTATAGAGAGAAAGAGAGAAAGGGGAGAATGTTTTTTTGTGTACACCACTCCCACTACTAATCCACAACAATCAAAGGGTAACCGGAAATAAAAATTTCCCAGGTTTGAAGAGCATGAATTTTTAAAATCCTTATTAGCTTTAATTTTTAGGTGTTGTTTGATGTCTGCTTTTTTGAATTATTTTATTGGGAAATTTTAAAAAATTGTATATGAGATTTTAATTATTGTATCTTCTATTTGTCAGCTGTTTTTTAAATATTTTTATTGGAATGCTTTACTCTTATGATTATGTATTTTTTATATTTCTTGATTTTATTGCTTGATGTTTGAGGAATGGTGATAGTTCTGTTTTTCCATTGTTACACTGCATAGAAAGAGCAAGCCTGTGTGTGCGTGTGAAAATCTGCATGTGTATGGGAGAGAGAGCCTGCATGTGTTTGAAAGAGTGTGTGTGTGTGTGAGAGCATATGTATGTGAAGGAGAAAGAGAAAGTATGTGACATGATTTGACATATTTATTCTTTTCACAAGTTTGTTTTTAATATAATGAATGAGTTTTAAATATCTGAATTTTAATGTTTGATGTTTGTGAGGAGTGGTTTCTTTTTTTCCATTGTTGCACTGCATAATACAGTTGGGCTTGATGTGGTTTCCAGTTTGTTTTTTATTGGCAAGTTTCTATTTTTACTTTTTGGTCTCTCTAATCTGCATTTGGTATGGGTCTGTCTATCTATGCATATGTGAGGTATTCTGCTATCACAGGAGTAGCCAACCAGCATCTCGTGAGCTGCATGCATTGGCTGTGGTATCAGCAAATCTCCTGGCGAGTATGGGTGCCGAGAAAGTATGGGAAAGGGAATGAGAGGGGGCTGCTGCAGGCTATGGAAGGGCTGATAGCAAGAATATTATGTAGTGTGGCAGTTCTGGGGCTCGGGGTGGGGGGGGGGGCACTCACTGAGTGAACACATGAGCAGCAGCACAACAGCAGAATGTGTATGTATGTATGTTTGTTTCTGTCTGAGTGTCTTGTGTCTGTATATCTGTGAGAGAATGATTGTGTGTGTGTCTGTGTGTATGAGAGCATTAATGTTTTTGTGTGTGTGTGTATATGAGGAGAAAGTTCACCCTGCCCCACACAAATGCACAGAAACTCAAGGTGACTGGAAATCAAAAGTTAACAGGTATGGAAAGTGGGGATTTTTAAAATCCTTATTAATTTTAATTATTGGCTGTTATTTGATGTCTGCTGTCTTGAAATAATAGTGATGTTCTGGAAATTTTATAATTTTTATGAGTTTTCAATAATTAGCTATTATTCTGTTCATCAGCTGTTTTGAAATATTCTTTTTATTAATATATTTTTACTATTATGATTGATGTTTTATACTCCTTGATTTTATTGTTTTGAGGAATGACATTTCTATTTTTCCATTGTTGCTCTGCATAGAGTCTGGCTTTTTGAGGTTTATAGTTCATTTCTGTTTATATTTTATGGTCTTTGTATTCTGTATTTAGTGAGGGTTTGTCTGAGCTCTGCATCTAGAATTGAAGTGAGGTATTCTGTGTAGGGATCTGTAGTAGCCTGGCTTGTTCTGTTTTCCTAATAGGAGGTGATTTGGTGTTTAGGACCTGGTGTAATGTTTGCTTTGTTGCCTTTTCATACTTAGGGTTTTTACTGTTTGTGGGCTGGCAGTTAGTGCTCATTTAGAGAGAGATTTTAAAAATGTTGCTCACGCAAAAACGGCTACATCTGCGCATTTGCAGGCTGCACGCGAGCAACTCAAATTTTAAGAATTCATGAAGCATGCATGTACTTACCCATGCTCACGTCAAGAATAAGGGCGTGGAAAAGAGGACGGCATGGGCAGGGCATGGACGTTCCAGAGCAGGGCTATGACGTGTGTAACTCCGAATTTTAAAAAACCTGACCATGGCGCACATCCATGTTTTATCCGTGAACTTTGCTGCAGGTCCTGATGAGGAGCAAGTCTAGAGATCTTGGGTTTAGGTCTTTCAGGACAGAGTGAAGGTTCGGGGTCAAGTGGGGGGCTTACAGGATGAAGAACCGGAGGGGTCTTGAAGAGCTCAATATCAACTGAACAAACTGGTGCCCTAATTGGAAAAACAGTTTTTTCCCTCGCGCGAGCATGTTTTAAAATCCGCCTACACAGACTCTTAAAAACCAGTAAAGTCCTAGCGAAAATACGGGCGAGGGATTTACTTGAGCTGCCTCTTAAGATTACGTGCACACATACGCACAGCAGGGGGATTTTAAATGACACGCGCGTACTTGCACAAAATTTGAAATCGCAGCATTTTTCCGCTCGCACGCTGATATGCGCGTTTATGGGCGCACGCACGTTCCTTTTAAAATTAGCCAGTTGGTGTGGGAGGTTTACTATATTGTATTTGTAATTCAGTTTACCCAAGGCTTTTTGAGGGCAAAGCCCCCCCCCCCCCCCCAACGAGCATTACTATAGGCCTAATACCATATGCATTCCGAATCTATTCTTTTGCAGGGTTGTGATCATTGGGGATATTTTTACCTCAGAAGACTACCCTCCATGTCCTTTTTCATGTAAAACTGATTATTGTAAATGCAGAATTTTTAATCATGGGTGGTGAGAGCAGGGAGGCCTGAGCACAAGACTGTGGATTTTGACTAGGATGCCTAATGCTCATGCCTGGCCCAGAGAGAGCCTCCCCCATTCACCCACCTCCCACTTCTCCAAGGGAAAATGCCGGGGAAAAGGTGGGAGGCGGGTTACCTGGGAGTGTGGCAGGGTTGCCAGCATCCTAGAAACATTATTGCTGATACTCTGTCTGTGAGCTCTGACCCCTGCGTTCCCCCTTTTGCAGAATTTTAAATCACCAGAAGGGCCAGACTTCAAGGGGTCCCCTAGGACCCTCTTGATGATTTTATCTGTTTAATGCCTGAAGGGGGAGTGGGAGAGTTGGGGGGGGGGGGGGGAAGTGAAATCTCATCCCTCGCCTCAGGCAGCAGATTGCCTTGAGCCGCCCCTGCTGAAACAAACCATAGTCCAGTTGTTGCATTCTCCAAAGAAGATGCAGTTAGTGTAACCTAGACTTGCAGGACTGCACTTTCCATCATTAACACCCTACTCTCTACCCCTCCCCCCATTAAAAGAACGCCCTCAAACATATTTTATTGAAGTCTTGAGGCAAAGTAACAAGGCACACTCCTCTGTTTTACAAAGCACTTATCGGGTGTTAAATCCTCTTCTCATTCACCTACTGTGCATTGCTCTGTTTAATGCTAATTAATCATTTCAGCAAATTAAATGCTTCAATAATAATTTTCGAGACAATTTTTGTAGAAATGGATTTTATGTAATTATGCAAATAAAAGTGGCTGTTTATAAGAAGGTCACTAATTCAGATGAATATCAAGTCAGATTCAACAATAATTACTTTAAACATTCATGAATATCTATCTATAATCTGTCTTCTCAAATTATGTAGGTATGTATAGTTCCTTTTTAATGGCACTTTTATATCGCGAGGGTAATTTTCAAAGGCGTAAGTGCATGGAACTCGGTTTCATGTGCATAAGTGGCTCTTTGAATATAGCCCTAGCAGATATGCACATGAAAGGACACGTGGCACATGATTTCCTGCATAATTTTACTCACATATACTAAATAGGGGTTCCTGCGGTGGAGTTTAGCCAAGATCGTAATTTGCACGCATAACTTTCTGTTTTCGAAAGCATGCATGTAAATCCGCATGCACTCAGTTGCACCTGCTCTCGAGTGGGTATGATTTTTTGCGTCTGTGCCGTGTGGGATTCTGCACGCAGCCCGTAAAGTTTCAAAGTGAATTTCTGCACATAAATCCGCTCTGGGATTTCCAGCTAAAATCTGCAGGTATAAAGTATCTAGAGACCTGAGTCTATGCGGGCTGTTTGTCCTCCCTGTGCTTTAAATCAGATTAGAGAGGTGGAAGGTAATTGTCAGTCTTTAAAAGTCTTGAATGTGGACAAAAGGGCTTTTAAAATTGCCCACCCTGAACATTAGTCAAAGTGTATGCATTCTTCCACACTATGCATACTTTAACTGCATTGCAGTGCAGACATTCCCAGGGTAGGTGTTAGGATGGGGGTGAAAGCAATGATGGTAACTTTTAAATAGGCACGCGGGCATACACGTGCACGCATTTGCCAGCTCATACCCCGAGACGTGGCTATTTTATAACACATGTGCGTAGGCGCGTGCATGTTATAAAATAGCATGGTCGTGCACACGAGTGTGCCCAATTTTAAGTGGGAATATGCCAGGGTTGGTAACTTTTAAACAGCTGCACGAGGGTACCTGTACATGCCTATGTCGGCTCAGGCTAATGGACATGGCCATTTTATAACAAACGGGCACATATGCAGGTGTGATAGAAAATTGGCTCCACGCACATTCATCTGAGCGCAATTTTCTATGGATGCGCGCTTGTGTATGCAAATACCGGCTCTACCGCATAAATGGGATTTTATTAGATACGCGCGCCGACACAATTACCAGTTTCCATAGTCCATTCTCAGTTCACCCAGGTAAAGGCCAGGACTTCCTATTCGCCCTGTCTAGTTAGCCTCCGTTGTAACCTTTTAGTCCAGACCCCTCAAACCTTACTGACTAGCCCTGATTTTTTTTCATTTTAAAACTTAGACGTCATCTATAGCAGAAGTAAAGTTATGTGGTAGAGGACCCGGCGCTCGCTTGTGCAGATAAATGCTTATGCGCGTGCTTCAGGTTACAGACCCAGAATGCCCATGTCCTGCCCATGCCCCGCCCAGTTTCCGCCCACACCCCGCCACTTTTTTTGATTTCCCAATTTTATCTGCGGTCTGGGCGTACTCGGGCGCCTCTTAAAATTTGTGCGGTGCATGCTGGCCCAAGATACTCGCGTATCTCCTGGCTTTGGCATGCATAGGGCTTTTAAAATCTGCCTATCTGCGCGCAAATGCCACTTCTACTGCATAGGTGGAGGGGTTTTAGTAGAGATTGCGCCGATGCAATCTTCTGTTTTTCCGGTTTGTGCCCAGGGAAGGGATAGGACTTATAAATCTCCCCAATTTTAACAGCCCTTCTTCCCCCCCCCCCCCCCGCTAGCCCCTGACCCTTAAAACCGTGCTGATCTGTGTCTTTTTTTTGTTTGTTTTATTTCTTACACGCCATCCATAGCTGAGGTAAAGTTACACGACAGGAGACCCCGGCACGCTCTTGTGCACCTAAGTATTTACATGCTGGTTTCAATGTGAAATCCAGGAATGTCCATGGCCCGCCCAGACCACGCCCATGCCCCGTCCCTTTTGTGGGATAATTTGTTTGTGCGCACAGCGGGAGATATGCGCGCACTCGGGCACTTTTTAAAATACACTCAGCATATGCTGGCCTGACATGTTCGCATGTCTCCCAGTTTTGGCGCGTGCAGGGCTTTTAAAATTCGCCTCAGTATGTATAGTTTGGGATTTTCAAAACTCGTATGCCTTGCTTTGGTCAGAAAAAGTATCTTCAGGAACTAAATCCACAGAGGTTTCATCTCTGCTGGTACATTTTCCTTCAGCAATTTTTGCAAGAGAATGCTTTCTTTTTGAAGACTGATGGAAAGGTTTGTTGGTAAAAGTACCTGAGAACTTTTCACCTGCTCACACAGGGGTAGATTTTATAAATCTGCGCCCACGTGTACTTTTGTTCACGCACCAGGCGCAAGCAAGAGTACGCGGGATTTTAATAGATACGCTAGTAGCCGCGTGTATCCATTAAAATCCGGGGTCGGCGCGCGCAAGGCTGCCCAAAATTGGCAGCCTGCGCGTGCCGAGCCGCACAGCCTGCCTCCGTTCCCCTACCTAACCCACCCCCCCAGCCCTATCTAAACCCCCCTACCTCTTGTTGTACAAGTTACACCTGCTCGAAGCAGGCGTAACTTGCGCGCGCCACTGGTGCACGATTCCCAGACCCAGGAGCTGTCGTGTATCTTATAAAATCCGGGGTCGGCGCGCGCAAGGGGGTGCACATTTGTGCAACCTGCGCGCGCCGAGCCCAGCGCGGCCTGCCTGTTCCCTCCGAGGCCGCTCCGATTTCGGAGCGGCCTTGGAGGGAACTTTTCTTCGCTCTCCCCCCACCTTCCCCTCCCTTCCTCTACCTAACCCACCCCCCGGCCCTATCTAAACCCCCCCTTACCTTTGTCGGCAAAGTTACGCCTGCTGAAAGCAGGCGTAACTTTGCGTGCGTCGCCGGCAGCCACGCTCCGTCCTCCGGTCCCGGGGGCTGGTCCGGAGGCCTCGACCATGCCCCCGGGCCGGCGCAACGACCCCGGGCTCGCCCCCAAAATGCTGCGGCATGCCCCCGAAACGCCGCGTCGTTTCGGGAACGCCCCCCGGACACGCCCCTCCCTCCCCTTTTCCAAAGCCCCGGGACTTACGCGCGTCCTGGGGCTTTACGTGCGCCGGTGGCCTATGCAAAATAGGCCACCGGCGCATGGGCCTTTGAAAATCCGCCCCTTAGAGTACACAGCAGGAAACATACTAAACTTCTCAAAGAAAGAGTGGTTAGCATAGTTTCTGATCCTAAATTTGCTTCTTACTGTCAGTGATTTAGTGGCTGTATCTACATGGAAAAGAGGATGGGGAAAGTAGTGAGACTGTGTGCCATTTGGCAAACCATATGGGTAATTTTAAAAAAGAAAGAAAGAAGACATGGGTAGTTTAGCGTTCATTATTTTCTAACAGGCCGATGAAATAAAACGTGCAGGAGAGCCGGCGCTCCGAGTTGAGTGCTCGCTTCCCCGACGCGCGCCCAGGCACCTCTCCTGGGCATGCGTTTTTGTAGTCGAATTAGGCCGCGAGCCTCCTTATTAGCAGAAGCGTAGGCTGTCAGTGGGTCCGACAACCAACGCTTAATTTTACCAGCATCGGTTTTCAAACCCACTGACAGCCATGGGTTCGGAAAATGGACGCCGGCAAAATTGAGAATCCATTTTCGAACCTGCAGACTGGTGGGTAGATTTTTTTTTTTGTATTTTTGCTGCCTCTGACATAATATCGCTATGATATTAACTCGGAGGGTGTACAGAAAAGCAGTTTTTTCTGCTTTTCTGTACACTTTACCCAGTGCTTTCAAATTAATGCCTATCCTTGGCCAGGTGTTAATTTCTGAGAGTAAAATGTGTGGCTTGGGGGTTGGCCGCGCGTTTTCCACACGCTATTACTACCCCTTACAGTATAAGGAGTAATAATAGCGCGTCTAAAACGTGCAGCCAAACAGGGGCTAAACAGTGCGCTCGGGATTTGCACCTGATTTCTTTGCAGCAAATCAAAATTATGCATGTTGTTTCAGTCTCTGCCCCCCCCCCCCCAGGATCACCTCTTTATTTCACGGGTAAAAATTAGCCATATTGCATTGTTGAGCAATACATTTACCCACAAACAGGCTGGGCAATAATTGAAGCCCAGATTTCTATGGAAAGGGCTTTCATTGTTGGCCTCTACAAGGACTAACCAAAGGACAAGCCACATAGAATTGCACTCTGGAGTTGCAGTAGGATTTCAAACAATGTCATATGTGCAGGCTCCTGTTGTGTTCTAGGGATTTAGAAGACCAGAAAGCCTGGAATAGCTTACCTCCAGGGGTGAGAGAGGTCAGAGCAGCATGTTAACAGATATGGAAGGCAGTGCTAGGACCCAGGGGGAGAGAGTGAATAAACCTGGTGACACAGCAGGCCATAGGTATCCAGATTGGTACCAGTAGGCCACAACTTCCCAGAATGCAATTTTCCTGATGCCAGTAGGCTGGTGATGGCTAGTTATTATTTAGCAAGCTGATAAGGAGAAAACGAGTGGCAGCTAAAGAGAAGCATCGGCAAACAGCATTGCAGGTCATGGAGAAGGAGGCTGGTATTTCTATGGTTACCTAGGAGCCAGATGTTTGGGCAGTGGCCTCCCTGGTTTTGATGGCTATTTGGATTGTTGCAGGGCTTGGGAGTGAGATTAGTGTGTGTGTGTGAGTGAGTGGGGGTGTGGGTATATGGGGGGGGGGGGGGGCTGATGGTTTTGTGAACTTGTGTATTCATCGCCTGGAACGAGGATTGCCAAGGAGAAAGTCAATAAAAACAGACTGGAACTAGGATTCATCCTTAGCGATGTGGCTCAAATAACTGGGTAATCTGAATAGGTCACTTTTCTTTTCTTTGTTTTTTTTACATCATCTACTGTATTTTGTAATTTCTTCATTGCAATTTTATTTAAAATTGCAATGAAGAAATAAATAGGGAAAGCATACAACTACTTTTATGAGAAAACATTTTTTTGAATAGAAAAGATATTGCATACTTCATAAAGTGGTTTACAGTAATAATGCTAGCTTGTAAATATAAGATTTTCTTGATTGGACCAGCACCTGAGCTGAAGTCTTTGATTCCCATATGAAATAAAGCAGGGTTGCCAACTGTTCATGCACCAAGAGCCAAGGAATCAGAATTCACAGTACCAAAGAGCCACACATTTTCCAGAAATGAGGAGTGGGATTGTGACAATTGAAGAGCCAGGAGAGGTGGATGGAGAGGGCCATTGTTCACTGTTGGGGATCCCTCTTCCCCTATATCTCTAAGGGTATCTCTCTTTTAGTACCCCCATCCTGTCCTCACCTATCTCTCTCGATCCTTCCACCAGTCTCTCCCTCCCATTTCACTCACCTTGTCCAGACCACTCTCTGAAACTTCTCACCAGTCTCTCTCTCTGTCCCCCCAACCTGTTCTCACCAGTCTCTCTCTAGTTCATCCTGTCCCCATCAGTCTCTCTCTCGGCAGCTCCAGTATAACACCCCCCCCCCCCCCCCCACACACACACACACACACAAGAACAATGACAGAGGCTCAGCATCCCCAACATAACAGCTCACACCCAGCCTCTTGTGCTACGACACCTGCCCCATTTGCAGTAATATCCCAATGCCCCCACCCTGCTCTCTCTCTTTTCCTCCCCCTTCCCTTTCATAAGAGCTTCTCTGACTCTTTCTCATACATCCATTGACATTACTCCTCCTGGCTCTTGCACCCATTACTCCTATATCTGTGTGTGTGTGTGTGTCTCAAACTCTTCCCCCCTTCCAATCACCTTCTCTGGCTCTCTTACCTCTCCATCCCCTTCACACACCACTCGTTCTCTTTCTTCCCCACCCTGCATCAACATTTTTGGCTCTGTTACTTTTCCTCTATTCCTTCACCTTCTCTGGTTCTGTCACTCTCCTTCCCCCTTCACTACCTGTAGCACCCTGCCATCCATCACTTCCCTTTTCACCACCTCTGGCTTTCTTGCACACATACCCTCATCATGACCTCTTCCCCACCCCACCCTGGCACCATTGTTCATTCCCTCTATCACCACCTCTGGCTTTCTTCCAAACAAACTTTCCCCCCTGGCTTTCTTGCACTCCTCTACCATCTTTCCCCCAGTTCTTCAGAATTCCTTCTACCCCTATCCCTAACTTTTTTGTCCTCTTTCTACTCCCTCACACTATTTCACACACAAGCCACTCCCACTTGGTTCTCATGCAACTCCCAGTCCTGACCCTCTCTCATTTCCCCTATTCTTTCCACCCTTGTCTTGGTCCGTCACATCTGTTGCAAAACACATGACAGCACAGATCTTGGAGGAATAAGGTGTCAGATAGCCCAATAAATATCCATTGCTGACTTGAGAAAGGTGATGATTCACCCATACCTTACACCTTCCTTCATTCATCCCCTCCTCCACTCTTCCCAACATTTATTCTCCTCCTCTACTCTCTCATTTCAAGTCAAACCTCCCAGAAGCATTCACCCCCCTCTTGTATTGTCCTCTATCCTAAGCATTGATCCCTTTTTGCATCACTCCTCCACCAATCATTTACAACATCTTGATATGTCCCCCCTCCCCCCTTAGCCCCCCCCCCCCAATATATAGCATCAGCATTCACCACCCTCCCCTTGCCTCAAATTATGTGGGACTGACTGGAGCTCCAAATGATTCCCTCCTCCCCTCTGTTGTATTATGGGAGCACAGTGATCTGCTGGCACTGAGTGTCTTCTCCATTCCTTCCCCTCTGAGCAGCACAACATAGAAGAGCCCTCTATTCCAGGTAGCAGGTTGGGTGGAGGGTGGACAAGAATGAGGAAGGCTGGAGCAGGGTGCTGACTTGCTCTTCTTTGTTCTCCAGTGGGCTCCAGCCTTGTTCCCTCCCCTCCAGTCAGCCAGTGCTGCAGGTTGCAGACAAGAGGGGAGGAGCAAAGCAAGGATGACTAGAGAAAAGCCTCTGCTCCTTGCTCCAGCCCCTCCTTCCCTATCTCCACAGCAACAAGCAGCACTGGGAGGATAGGGGCAGACGGCGGGAGCAGGGAGCAGAATGACTGTTCTGTTATGCTGCACATACTTCCTGCTCCGGCTCCTTCCTATCCTCCACAGTGCTGCCCAGTTCACATGGGGACAGATGGACAAGAGCCACATTTTGCAAATGAAAAAGCCACTTTGGCCAACCCTGTACTAAAGGATATTGGCTATAAACATCCTGAAATTTGAAAATGCTTTATTGTTTTTTAATACAGAATTTGATATTGATGTCCACAGAACATAAATCCTAGCAAATTTAAAAGTTTGACTGTAAGAATTTAAATGTCCATAATCAGTAACGCAGGGAGCGGGACTTTAGCTGGCTAGCATTAGGTGAGAAATTCAGCAGGTAAGTCTGTTGCTGAATATGCTTGCCTGAAGTTACGTGGATAACTTTAGACTAGCATTCTCTCTGACTGGAATTACCTGCACAAGTTTAGACTGCTAGCAGTCAATATTGGCACTACCTGGTAAACTTAAGCCCTGCCCACAACATGCACCCCTGTCTCCCTCATTTTACCCAGCTAAATGTTATCTGGGTATAACGTTAACTAGGTACCATTTAGCCTTGGAGGTGGGGGAAATGTTCAGTTACAGGATTTTGCTCAGATAACTAAAATGTTACCTGGGCAAACCCTTTTGAATACAGACAAATTAATGGTAGAGAACATTTTCAAAGAAGTATGTTTAAATAAGCAAAGAAAATAACCCTCCTAATGTTGGACCAGTAATGAAAAACAGAGATTCTAGTTTGATTATTTTCTTATCCAGGGCCAGTATCTTGTAGTTGTGCTGTAACACCTCACAAATGTATGAAGGCAAACCACGATAATCATCTTTTCAGACACTCCAGGAGAAGATTTCCTAAAAATGATAGGCTGTACAAGTCAGTAACCAGCGTAAATGTGCAGAATAAATTCTGTATGCATCTGAATTGTTTTTCATGGATTTCTTGTGCCACAACAAATCTCAATAGATAACACCCCTAATTTATTACCTAGCTTCCAACGACTCTATACCAGCATGCAAATAATGAAAAATGCTCCCTGTTTGTCATTTTAATAAGTACAGCAGCAAAAGAAGATATGGAACAGCAAAAATTTCCATGTCAAGATGTCATTAGCCTTGAGCATAGGAGTGGGCAGATTCTAAGCAGTTAAATACAGTTATTATAATAAGCTTACTGCATCTAAGGAAATGAAATGATCACGTAACATAATGACTCTAAAAATTACAATGCAGTTCTTCAAGGCTTTTTTAAGCTTTGAAAATGTTTTTGAATAAAACTGTTAAATACATTCATATTTTTTAAATATAAATTAATTTACAATTGAAGCTTCAACTATTTCATATCTGTCATATAGGACTTAGTAACCAAATATATAACAGACTTACTATTTAATTGAACTTAATATGCCAAAGTGGTTCAAGTCTAATTGGGACAAACTCAGAGGAGGGTTAGAAAAGAAGATGAAGAAGCAAGATGTGGTAAAGAAGAGAGGCTGAGTGGTGGGATTGCGAGCTTTGGTTAAGGTCTGTGTGAAGGGTGGCGGATGCGTGAACCCTTTGTGCTGCAGTATAGTTGAAGCAGCCTCGGGGGCGAACCCATGAAGCTTACGCTGGCAGCTGGCAAACACCCCTGAAACGGGACAGTCTGGAATTTCACTTTTGCCAGCCACCTTCCCCCGCATGTTGATCCCATGGGTTCTAGCGGCTGCAATGGGAGGCCTCTAGCAGCATCGGGCAGAGGTGAGTGCGGTGGCTCGGCTTGGGCTTCCTGATGTACCTCCTGTGGAACTTAGATAGGTGTTGGGGAGGCTTGCAGATTAGAGGCCTGCTCCCATGAGCTTTCCTTGGGTCCATAGTTTTTCCAGGAGATAAGATACTATAACTGGATAACCAATGGGACGGTGCTATATCAGGGTACAAATTATATCGCAATGATAGGG
Source organism: Rhinatrema bivittatum (assembly GCF_901001135.1). Taxonomy (NCBI): domain Eukaryota; kingdom Metazoa; phylum Chordata; class Amphibia; order Gymnophiona; family Rhinatrematidae; genus Rhinatrema; species Rhinatrema bivittatum. Next base: position 449,038,883 of record NC_042615.1, on the reverse strand, counting down.
AGGATCAACTTGGTGGGGGTGTGGCACTTTATGTCCGGGAGGGTATAGAGTCCTTCAGGATAAAGATCATATAAGAGACTAAATGCTCAGTAGAATCTATATGGGTAGAAATCCCATGTGTGTTGGGTAAGAGTATAGTGATAGGAGTATACAACCGTCTACCTGGTCAAAGTGGTCAGACAGATGATGAAATGCTAAGAGAAATCAGGGAAGCAAACCAATTTGGCAGTGCAATAATAATGGGAGATTTCAATTACCCCAATATTGACTGGGTAAATGTAACATCAGGACTTGCTAGAGACATAAAGTTCCTGGATGTAATAAATAACTGCTTCTTGTAGCAATTGGTTCAGGAACCAACAAGAGAGGGAGCTATTTTAGATTGAATTCTTAGTGGAATGCAGAATTTGGTGAGAGAGGTAACGGTGGTGAGGCCACTTGGCAATAGTGATCATAACATGATCAAATTTAAACTAATAACTGGAAGGTGGACAATAAATAAATAAGTCTACAGATCTAACACTAAATTTTCAAACGGGGAAACTTTGATAAAATGAGGAAAATAGTTAGAAAAAACTGAAAGGTGCAGCTGCAAAGTTTCAGGGCCGGATTTTAAAAAGGTTACGCGCACCAGGCCTATTTTCAAAAGCCCCGGCAATGTGCTTAAAGCCCTGGGACTCGTGTAAGTCTCGGGGCTTTACTAAAGGGTTGGGGGTGGGGGCGGGGTCAAGCTCCCGGCACAGCGGCCATATTTGCTGCTGTCCCAGGGATCGCCTTGCGCCTGCCCAGAGGCATGCTCAAAAGGTAAAATAAAGGTCGGGGGGGTTAGAGTAGGGCTGGGGTTAGGGGAAGGGGGAAGGGGTGGGAAGGTCAGGCTAGGTGGAAGGGAAAGGGGGAAGGCAGAGTGGCTCGGTGCACGCAAAGTGCACAATTGTGCACTCCCTTGCGTGCGCTGACCCAGGATTTTATAACTTGCGCGCAACCTTTTAAAATCTACCCCTAAAAGTGTTCAATAGGCATGGACATTGTTTAAAAATACAATCCTAGATGTGCAGTCCAGATGTATTCCACGCATAAGAAAGGTGGAAGGAAGGCAAAACGATTACCAGCATGGTTAAAAGGTGAGGAGAAAGAGGCTATTTTAGCCAAAAAAAGATCCTTTAAAAATTGGAAGAAGGATCCATCTGAAGAAAATAGGATAAACAATAAGCATTGTCAAGTTAAGTGTAAAACATTGATGAGACAGGCGAAAAGAGAATTTGAAATGAAGTTGGCCGTAGAGGCAAAAATTCATAATAAAAACTTTTTAAAATATATCTGAAGCAAGAAACCTGTGAGGGAGTCGGTTGGACTGTTACATGACCAAGGGTATTAGGAATTGTTTATCCTTGGCTCAAGGTGGGATTGTTCCTACCTGAAGGGTTGGGCCCACAGGTCCCCACCATTGGGAGGCGAGGTTGGCCGGGAACAGAGGCAAGCTGGAACTTCACCTGTGCCGACCCTCATTCCCATCAGGTTGAGCCCTTGGGTGCCGGGGCCAGTAGGACTTAGGAGCACCCCTGTGTGGCTGGTCCCGGAGAGGGTAGGCGAGCAAGTGCAGAGAGTATCAGAGAGGTTAGGAACAGTTTGAGACAGGAGCACTTGGAGGGAGGAGGAGAGAGAGTCTCAGCGAGAGCAAGGGCACTGCAGCACCGAAGGGAGTAGAGCAGAACCACGTGGGAGTGGCCTCAAGGAGAGGAGGTGCAGCTGCAGAGACACGAACTGTAATGTCCAGGAGGAGAGTAAAAGCGGGTAACCCGCTGTAGCTGATGCCTGAAGAGTAGCAGCGCAAGGGTACTGCCTGTGACTCGGCGATCCAGTGGTAAGACCTTCTGTATCAGCAGTATGGAGGGCTACCCCGAGGAGCGGGACTCCAAGGCCTAGTCTGAAGGTGTCTTGCGCTGAGCCAACTCCTGGAGAGATAAGGCACTGTAGCAGAGGTCCTCCAGGAGAAGTAGCGTTGGAATTCCCAGGAGCCGCGGGCACTGCTGTTGGAACTCACCAAAAGGCTGGCGCTGAGCCTGGCCCTGAGGAGCAGGAAGCGCTGGGAGAGAATCTAGATAGGTTGCGCTGAGCCAGGACCCGCAGAGTAGGAAGCACTGAGAGAGAGAGTCCTGATTGGTTGCGCTGAGCAGGGACCTGCAGATTGGGAGGTACAGAGAGAGCATCCAGGTAAGGTTGCACTGAACCTGGCTTCCACTCTCTGCCCTCTTGGATTCTGATCAGGTTGTATGTCCCCTAAGGTCCAGCTTGGTAAACACTTGCATACACTGAAGGCAGTCAAAGAGCTCTGAGATTGAGGGAATACGGTAATGATTTTTCTTGGTAATAGAATCAAGACCATGGTAATCAATGCAGGGACGCAAGGTTCCATCCTTCTTCCCTATGAAAAAGAAATCAGCCCCATTGGGAGAGGAAGAGGGATGAATGAAGCTCTATCCAAGTTCTCTTTAATATATATGGTCATAGCCTCTGTTTCTGGAGCAGAGAATGGGTATTGTTATGCTCAGGCTTGTGAACCCTTGGGCCAACGGGAGGATGGTGTACCTTAGGAGGAAGATCCGTAGGTTCTCCTGTCGGGTGGCGAGGCAGAACAGAAGATGCGACCAGCTGACCCTCGGCACTGGAGATTGAGGCGACTGTGGAAGCAGATGAAGAGTTGCGACGTTCAGGAGAAGAGCGGAGTCTTTGCCACTGGAAATCCATGGTCCCTCCGGAAGGAGCCTGTAGGGACCCGAACCGCTGGGACTTAGGTGGACCTTTGAGAGGTCAAGGAGTCGAGAGTTCGGTGCAAGGGCTAGCTGGAGCTTCACCCCTGGAAGCCAGCGGTCCCCCTGGGAGGAGCCCATAGGGACCTGGGCTGCTGGGACTTAGGTGAGCCCTTGAAGACGATGGTTCAGAAGAAGTCAGAGGTCACATGCCAGAGGGTCGTCGCTAACTAGTCCGAGGTCTTATACCAAGGGATCATCACTTGCCAGTCCGAAGTCACACACCAGGAATCACCGCTTGCCAATCCGAAGTCACACACCAGGAATCACCGCTAGCTGATCCGAAGTCAGGAACCAGGAACACCAAGACAAGACAGGACCAAGGATCCGAAGTACAAGAACTCACCGAAGCAAGCAGACCTGACTATGTGGGACGTTGCCAAGTCGAGGAATGAGCAGAGGAAGTTTCCTTAAATACTTCCTCTGCTCTAGCTCATTGGAATCAGCTGCAGATAATTAAAGGGACGAGGTCCCTTTAAATCTCAGAAGGGGGCGTGGCCTCATGCCTAAGATGGTGGTGGCCATCTTGGATCGGGCCGCAGAGGAGAGCTGCCTGATGCTGCATGGGAGGAGCAGGGACGGCTCCTGACCCGGCGGCCAACTCGGAGGCCCACGCCGGTGCGTGGGGACAACGGGGACCGACAGCAGGCGTCTCCCCTGATGCTGCTGCGGCGGGTCGCCGTCACGGTGAGGTAGGGGGACACGGCCGCGGGCACCTGCGGCTGCGGAACACAACAGGTATACTCTGCCTCTGGGTGGAATCTTGCCGAAGATCAAGTCTATGGCACAATCGTAGGAGTGCTGAGATGGTAGGACCTCAGCAAATTTGTGTATTGTAAGGGCAGACCTGGGAGCACCAAGGTAACTGTTCGAGCCAAAGATACCACAGGTGAGACTTAAGCGAGGCATTGCTTATGACAGCTAGGGCTCCATCTGGCAATTTGCAATGTGGTCCAATCAATGTGGGGCTGATGAAGCATGAACCATATTAGTTCCAAGATAATTGCCTTGATTGTCTTGGGCAACATGTATAAACTGATTTGCTCTCCATGCAGGATCCATGTTTGAATGGTCAGTGGTACTGTGGATCTTGTAAAATATCTAGTTAATGGTTCTCCATAAACAAAGGAGATCAAGAGTGGGGTGTGCATGTGAACCAATGGTATGTATTAGTGTTGAAACAGAGCCTCAGATAAAACTGCTCAAGTGTTGCAAGAGCATCAATAAGAATGTCTCCAAGGAATAGGTGTACATGGGACACTCTGTTGTGGAGAGGTGCAGGGATGACCTAGGGTGGCCTCTCCTATAAGTCCTAGGTCCTTGAGTTTTCCAGCTTGTTTGGTCAGCAACTTGTGAAATGCCCAGATACAGTGCAATATAAGCAGAGGTTAAGGTTATGGCACCTCTGCATCTCCTCTGCTGACAGTTTGAAACAATCCACCAGCATGGCTTCTACTGGTGCAAGTATTGGGTCCAAAGGAGAGCAGAAGGCTATAGGATGCCTGACATTTTGGGCAAGATGGATATGATGGTGAGCCAAGCTTCTCTCTCTTTGGCTTATTCCAGAAACCTAAGATCAGTCGTACAGCTTAGCTAATCAGGCCTTCCAAGGTATCCGGTAGATCCCAGGTAGCCAGCTCATCTTCAATAGCTCCAACAGTCCTAGTCGTAAAATCACAATCAGACTGTTGCCCCATGAACGTTCAGAGGCCAGAGTAGTGGAAGTGCACCACATACTCTCCCACAGACTGGGAGCCTTGCCCAATCTGTTCATAGGCCTTGGAAGCTGTGTGACCGGGCTCATCAAATATTTGACTGAATTCTTGCAGGAAACGTGCCAGATCCCCAAGATCATCCCTTTCCCAAAGTGGTGAGGCCTAAGCTAGCAAGATGCCACCAAACAACAAAAGAATATAAGTTACTTTGACTCGGTCTGTCGGAAACAATGGTGCCTGTAATTTGAATTGCATCCAACATTGCTTGAGAATGTGTCTACATTTTAGTGGGTCTCCATCATACCTCGGAGGCAGAAACAGGTGGCGCATGGGAGTAGCAAGCCGCAAGACAGATGCCAGAGCAGGAGCCGGAGAAGGTCGGGTCTTAGTGCCCTGAAGATATCCGGCCATGGTGTTAAGATGATCTTGCTGCTGTTGAAGATGCTATTCTAAGTCGGTGATAGCAGAGGCTGGAGGTGAGTCTGCCAAGCTCATGGCCTCAGCAAACTGTGAAGGGTGGTGAGTGTGTGAGCCCTTTGTGCTTTGGCATAGTTGACTCAGCCTCGAGGGCGAACCCACAAGACCTATGTCAGCAGCTGGTGAATATGCCCTGCAGCAGGACAGTCTGGTTCTTCATCTTTATCAGCAGCATCTCTCGCAAGTTAAGCCCTTGGGTTCTGGCAGACATCAGGATTTTGGTGAGTCCCTAGGGCAGTGAAGATAACTAAAGTCCAAAGGCATACCGGAGTCAGGGCAGGCAGCAGAATAAAGCAGTCAGGAAAAGGCCAAGGTCAGGGCAGGCAGCTAGCAAGACTGTTTGGTTTCAGGTGGTAGGCAATCATGGTGCGGTTCAGGGAAGGGATCAAGTTTCAAAAAGTCAAGCCATTGGTAGACAAAGACACACTGAAGACACTGGACAAGACGAATAGGACAGGGTAGTCTGATGAGGTAGTCTGGATGAGGAAAGCTGGAGAAGATAAGGCAGGGCAAGTCAAGGCTAGAAGACAAAGCACTGGAACCAGGAATGCAGACAGGAATCTGAAACCAACATGCAGGAGCAAAATGCACTACTTCAGCGGCCTGTTTGGTATGCCAGCATCAGCAATGGTCGGTGGCATTTGGTGATGATGGGACACCACCACTGCTGCAATGGGAGGCCGCTGGCAGCATCGGCAATGGCAAGGATAAGTGTGGCGGCTCACAGCACAGTCCTGTGAGCTGCCAAACGTAACAAAATGTAACAGTCTGGAAAAGAATGTGCCCATCTACCGGAAATGATAGGGTACTAAAAGTGGAAGTTTACAAAGCCTATTGTCTGCTGTGACAAGGTCTCTCAAAGACATAGGAGGTTCAACCAGCCTACAGTTTGGGGATGGGGGTAGGGTCACTTGCAGTATCATGGACAACTAGGATAGCTTGTTTTCACTTCACAAATAATGGGAAAAAGGATAATGAGCAACTGCATACAGACAAGCTAACAGTTGGAAGATTTTCTTACTTCAGAGGGTGATGGAAGAGTAGGGAAGGGTTTAATGACTCTGATGGGAGTGCTTGTAGCATACATCACTAAGTAAGTGCATAAGATTTGCCATTCTGGGTCAGACCAAGGGCCATGAAGTCCAGTAACCTGTTTCCTACAGTGGCCAATCGAGGTCACAAGTACCTGGAAGGATCTCAGAGGATAGATACATTCCATGCTGCTTATCCCAGGGATAAGTGGATTTCTGCAACTCCACCTTAATAATCATTTATAGACTTTTTCTCCAGGAACTTGTCCAAAGCTTTTTTAAATGCAGCTATATTAATAGCTTTCAACACATTCTCTGGTAACAAAATACGAGAGCTTAATTATGTGTTGAGTAAAAAAATATTTTCTCTTAATGTATCACTTAGTAACTTCATTGTGTGTCCCCTAGTCTTTGTACTCTTTGAAAGAGTAAACAACCTGTTAATGTTTATTCGTTCCACTCATTGTTGTGTTTGTAGCATTGTGTGGACCCTTGGTCGCTGCGGAGATGACTCCTCCCATGGGGAGGGGCCCTGTGGGGCACCACAGCGATAGGCTAAACTCAGATAGCAGACATGTAGTATGTGGAAGGCTTTATTGTACTGCTGTAGATAGATGGTATGAAGCAGGAAGGTAAGGCACTGCAGTCCGCGAGGTGCCAATACGTTCAACAGTCTCAGATGTATAAGTTTCACCCAGATGTTCAAGATAGGTGGGAGCCCGCAGTGCTTGTAACTCCGAGCCTGGTGGGTGGAGTTGGAGCACCGGATCGTAGAGGTACTCACTGGAGCATAGTGTAGGCGTCTTCCTGGCCATGAAGATGGGGGGACCGAAGGTCCGAGGTGCAGGATACACAGACTGATAGGCCCTTGAGAAACGAGTACCTGATAGTCCAGATGATCCTGAAATAGAAAGAGAGAGAGAGACCCCCGAGGAGCGATTGTCTAGTTAGAAGAGGCCCCGAAGGGTGGTTGGAAGCAAGAGACCCCCGAGGGGCGGGTGCTTAGAGCTTCGTAAGGAGCGAGGCCCGGACAGTAGAGAGGTGTCTAAGCATGCAGCTTAGAGCGGTCAGAGTAGCTAAACCGAAGTCCTTGCTAACTCAACGATGGTAGCGAAGCGGAGGCTTTAAATACCTGGAGGTATTGACGTCATGCGGTGGGGGACGCCCCTGAGGTTTCCGCCATGATATGTATTTGAGCATAGGCAACATGCGCGCACCCTAGGAGGCCCTGGGAATGAGCATGGCGGACTGGAACGCCCATTCTGAGCTGGAGGCACCGAGGCACTCGGCACCGGAGGCAGCCATCTTGCCCAAGGAGGAGGAAAAGGGAAGGAAAAAGGTAAGGCAGAGCGGTCGCAGCTGTGCAACCGACGGACGCAACACTCATTTTATAGACCTCTATCATATCTCCCCTCAGCCATTTCTTCTCCAGGCTGAAGAGTCATAACTTCTCTAGCCTTTCCTCATTTTTGTTGGTCTAATTCTCCTATATTGTTTTGAGATGTTGTGACCAGATCTGTATACAATATTCAAGATGAGGTTGCACCATGGAGCAATACAGAGGCATTATGCTATTCTCTGTTTTATTCTCCATTCCCTTCCTAATAATCCCTAGCATTCTTTTTGCTTTCTTGGATTCTGCTGCAAACCAAGCAGAAGATTTCAACGTATCATCAACTATGATGCCTAGATCCTTTCCCTGAATGATGACTCCTAATGTTTAACCTTGTATCGAGTAGCTATAATTTGAGTTACTCTTCCCTAAGTGCATCACTTTGCACTTGTCCACATTAAATTTGATTTGCCATTTTCATACCGTCTCCCAGCTTTGCAAGGTTCTTTTGCAATTTTCCATAATCCTCTTGCAAATTAACAGCTTTGAATAATTTTGTGTCATCGACAAATGTGAGTTACCTCACTCGTTCCCATTTCCATATCATTTATAATTATATTAAAAAGCAGTGGTCCCAGCATGGATCCCAGGGGCACTCCACTATTCTCCTTTCTCCATTGAGAAAATTTACCATTTAGCCCTTCTCTGTTTTCAAGCTTTTAACCATTTTCCAATCCACAACAGGACACTGGCCCTTATCCCATGACTTTTTAATTTCCTAAGAAGATGCTCATGAGGGACTTTTTCAATTGCTTTCTGGAAATCCAGGTACACTTTATCCACAGGTTTGTTTACACCCTGAAAAAAATATAGCAGATTGGTGAGGCAAGACTTTTCTTGTTTAAATCCATGTTGGCTTTATCACATTAAATTATGTTTACCTATATGTTCAGCAGTTTTGTTCTTTATGATAGTCTCTACCGTTTTGCCTGGCACAGACGTCAAATTCATTCGTCTGTAGTTTCCTGGATGGGCCCTTGATCCCTTCTTAATAATTGGAGTTACATTGGTAACACTCCAGTCCTCATGTACCATAGATGATTTTAATGATAGTTTATAAATTACTAATAGCATGTCCACAATTTCATTTTTTCTGTTCTTTCAGCACTCTGGGATATGTGCCATGAGTCCCAGGTTATTTACTACACTTTAGTTTGTCAATTTGCCTTATTACAACTTTCAGGTACTCTGAGATTTGTTTCAGTTCTGCTGATTCATCACCTTTGAATATCATTTCTGGCATGGGTATCTCTCTTACATCTTCCTCAGTTAAGACCAAAGCAAAGAATTCATTTAATCTCTCTCGTATGGTTTTGTTATCTCTAAACTCTCCTTTTACCCCTTGATCGTCTAATGATCCAACTCACTCCCTCTCAGGCTTTTTACTTTGAAAAAGTTTTTATTATGAGATTTTGTCTCCACAACAAGCTTCTTTTCAAATTCTCTCTTTGTCTTCCTTATCAATGCTTTGCATCTAACTTGCCAATGCTTATGCTGTTTCCTGGTTTTTTTTCATTCAGATCCCTTTACAATTTCCTTTAAGATGTTCTTTTAGCTAATATAGTCTCTCTCATCTCACCTTTTAACCATGCCTGTCATTGTTTAGCCTTCCTTCCACCTTTTCTAATGTGTGGAATACATCTTGTCTGGACTTCGAAGATGGTATTTTAAAACAAGATCCGTGCCTGATGTACATTCTTAACTTTTGATGATGCTCTTTTAAGTTTATTCTTAAACATTTTCTTCATTTTTTTCATAGTCACCCTTCTGAAAGTTAAATTGTGTCGTAGTAGATTTCTTTAGTGTCCTTCAGATATTAAGTCAAATTTGATCATGTTGTGATCACTGTTGCCAAGTGGCTCCAACACTGTTACCTCTCACACCAAATCCTATGTTCCACTAAAGACTAGGTCTAAAATAGTTTCCCATCTTATTGGGTCTTATACCAGCTGTCCATTGAGCAGTCATAAATTTTATCTAGGAACTTTACCTTTCTAGCATGTCCTGATGTGACAATCACCCAGTCATTATTGGGGTAATTGAAATCACCTATTATTACTATCCTCATGATTTTGTTAGCTTCCCTAATCTCTTTTAGCATTTTGTTATCTGTTTGTTCATTCTATCCAAGTGGTCGATAATATACCCCCATTGCTATTTTTTTCCCCTTTTCACCTGGAATTTCTATATATAAAGTTTCAATATTGCATTTTGCTTCTTGCATAACTTTTATCCTGTTTGACTCAATGCCCTCTTTAATATATAGTGCCACCCCTACATCACTTTGATCCTTCGTATTATATTGATATAGTTTTACTCTGGTATCACAGTGTCTTGTTGGTTATCTTCCTTCCACCAAGTCTCTGAGATGCCAATTGTATCAGCCTTTTCATTCAGTGCTATACACTCTAACTCTCCCATCTTATTTTTTAGAATTCTAGCATTGTATACAGACATTTCAAAGTATGTTTTTTGTGCATATAATCACCTGCTTAGTTAACAGGAGTAATTTGTAATCTTTCTGCTCTGTCTGCTTTTAAGGGCACCTGATCCACTTTAGCATTTATTGCATCCTATCTATTGGGATGCCCTAAATTCCCTGTTCTTTTAGTATCCAAAGATACATCATTCTGAACCATGCGCATTTGAGCAATTGTCGGCTTTTCCCCATCATCTAGTTTAAAAGCTGCTCTATCTCCTTTTTAAAGGTTAGTGCTAGCAGCCTGGTTTCAGTCTGGTTAAGTGGAGCCCATTCTTTCGGAAAAGGCCATTTTTTACCCCAAATGATGCCCATTTCCTAAGAAATCTAAAACCCATGCACCATCCTCTTATCCATACATAGAGACACTAGAACTTTTGCCTGCCTCTGGGGTCTTGCAATGAAACAGGGAGCATTTCTGAGAATGCTACCCTGGATGTTCTGGATTTCAGCTTTTACCTAAAATCCTAAATTTGGCTTCCAGAATCTCCATCCTGTAATTTCCTATGTTGTTGGTCCCCACTTGTACCAAGACAAGTTAGCTCCTCCCCAGCACTATCTAAAATCCTATGTCATGCGTGAGGTCCACCACATTTGCACAAGGTAGGCAAGTTACCAAGCGATCTTTACATCCACCAACCACCCAGCTATCTAACTTCCTAATAATCAAATCACCAAATACAATGGCTGGCCCTACTGGGCATGTGCTGCTGAAGGCATTTCCTCAATGAGGGAGAATACTACATCACCTTGAGCACAGATACTATCTACAGGATTTCTTCCTGCCTCACCAAGGTAATGCTTTCCTTCCTGGTGACCTTTTTCCTTCTAGCCGAAAGGTCACCAGCACAGCGGTTGCCAGATTGAAAGTGGGACTTCTCTACTATGTCCCTGAAGGTCTCCTCTATAGATCCCTCTGTCTCTCATAGCTCCTCCAGGTCTAGCACTCTAGCCTTCAGAGATTGGACTCATTCTTTTAGGGAGCTCACACAACCTCTCACCAGCTGGGAGACAGTCATATATGTGGCACTCAGTGCAAAAGACTAGAAAGCCTCCCTCTCACTGCTAGACTACTTTCTTCATCTTAATTTTGTTGATTTGTTATCGAGTTAACATTTCTAAGGGATTAGGGATTAAAAGCTAATATAAAGTACTTTTAGTCTATTGATTTGTTTTATATTTGTCAGTGAATAACTCTCACAACACAACAATTAATCTACTTATAACTACCTAGTTACCAACCTTAATGACTCTTGTTTTGAATTACTTTTTCTTCTGTATAACATCTGTAGTACATTTAGAGTAAGGAACTTTAAGGTACATGAGCCTAATGGTGTATTCTTCCAGTCCTCTTTTGCTGCAAGGGATGCAGGGCTTCTGGAAGCAGGAGCTGTGGAGCTTGAATTCTGGGACACTCGCGGTGACCTGTAGAGTCCTGTCCCGGGGGCAGCTGGGTAATGTATGCAGATGAGCCTTCTGGTGCTCTTCTGCTGCATTGATTGCTGTCGGAGCAATATAGACTTTGTACTGCCTTCTGGCACATCCTTGGACTTCTGTATGCGTTGGAAGTGTGGAAATGGGTTTTGGCAATCTGCTGGGAGTTTGGGTGGGTGGGTAGGAGAAGGACAGAAGGCAGGCTTTGAATTTTAAGATCTTGGGGGGGGGGGGGGTGGACCTTGGATTGGCAAGATCTTTATTTTTATAATTATAATTTAAGGTTTTTTTTAATTATTTTGGTTGTTGGAAGGGTGAGTGATTAGGTTGGAATCAGGGTTTGCTAGTCTCTGCTTTTTTTATTTGTTACCTGGCTTTATTCAGCATATAGCAGGTTAAGTTAAAAGTAATCTGAGTAAACACTTATTCACGTAATTTGAAGACTGCTCTCCACAAAATGCTTCTTCATCACTTTGTTTTTGTTCTCCAGCTAAGATTTAACCAGTTAATGAATAATCTGGCTAAAATTTATCCAGTCGGCAAGGAGGAAATATTTAATCCCCATGTTTCTCTGGCTAAATCCAGAACCTAGCTGGGCAAATCCTTTTGAATATGAATCTCATAGTTTATTGTTTAGAGATGTTAGCATTCAGAGATTTATGGTTTAATCATTCTTGTTCCATCCCTTGTGCGCACCATATAAACATTTTTACCACTGTTACTTCAGGTACTACTCAACACAGGGCCTATTCTTTCTCGGCTCAGGAAGTAACATGAATTGCATAGATTATTTATAGGACTATGAGTTGTGACCCTGAAGGGAGGAAAATGTCTCTTACGAAAACTTCCCAGAATCAAAAATATTCACCTGCTTCTTCCTTTCAGATGTGCAGTCATATCCCTCAGCAGTCACCAACTGAATGGGAGCCGCTGCCGTAGACGGGGGAAGCTTACCACTTTGCTGCACAATGGCAGCAGTTTTAGAATTTGTGGGCTGATCCCTTGGTATTACAAGCTCCGCACAGCCTACCTGGAGAATTGTAAACAGCATGCTTTAGGTGTCAGCAGAGATAAGTGGTATCTGTCGGGACCAAGCAGGTCTTGGAAGCGGCAGCAGTGGGTACAACAAACTGGGACTCTACCAGGGAGAGCCATACTAGCTGTGAAGGTTTGGGAGGGCAGTATTATTCTTAAATTTCAGGTATTAAGGAATTGGACACTCCCAATGAAGCCCTCATTGGTCCAATGGGAGACACGCCCCTGCCCTGTTTAAACCCTGAGCTAGCAAAGAGTCTCTACTGGCACAACAAATTTATGAATCCCTGGGCCTGACCTGTATTTATTTTTCTTGAAAATGTATATTTTGCCTAAGTCAAACCTGTTATTCTACCCCGCTTGCCTGGTAAGGAGGAGCTGCTGTATGCTTTGTTTCTCCTGCATACTGTAAGTCCGTGCTCCTTTGATTAAAACTCTAATATACTACTCTGTCTATATCCTACTCAGACCCTGATAATATTGTTCTTTTAATTGATTTCTCATGCTTGATATATCACTGAGTATGCCAGACTGCTGCTTTACTTCAGTGATCTTAAATAGCTCAGATAAAAACAGTGAAGTCATATTCAAAGGGATCTAGTTGGCTATATAAAAATTTAACCGGATAGATTAAAGTCTTTGAAAATTGACTGAGATAACTGGCTAAATGTATTACCTTAAATTTCCCTAGGAGGACTGGGAGAGGATGGCCTAAGCATTGATTTAGGGTAGGGGGTGGGAAGGGATAAAGTGAAGCGGCTAGTCGCTAGGTGGCTGATTTTCAGTGCTGGTCACCTAACTTGACCGGCCATCATATTGAGATGTTGCAATAACAGATCTGCCAGCCAAGTCTAGCATACCCACTCTCTTCCACCCAATGGATTTTTAAAAGGACCTATGGTGTTAACAGCCCCCCTCCTATCCCCCTTCCAACCAAAGCAGGAAAAATACTATGGTAGGGAGAACCTCTCTTTCCTCTCTTCCACCATCCAAACATACTGTAGTGGTGACAGCCCCTCCGTCTCTCCTGAAATATAAAGAAATAACCACCACCCCTCTAATCCTCCCTCCCCCCCCCCCCCCCAATATTAAAACATACCGGGTGGTGATGCCGAGAGGATACAGCCTTCCTGGCGGCATTAAGTGTGACAGTGCCACCAGTTTCTTTATGCTTCGGTAGGATGGGAGGGAGGGCAGGAGTGGCTGTCCCTGCCACGGTATGGTTTGCCCTGGGGCAGGTGGGGGGGGGGAGGGTAGGTTAGAGGGGCTGGTTTCACAGTAGCTTCTTCAGTCTTTGGGCTAACAGGCAGGGTCAAGAGATGGGGGAGGGGGAGAGCTGCAGGACACTTTATTCTTATTTATTTTTTAATATGAGGGGATGGAAGGGAGATTGGGAATGGGATGTCGAAAGCCCCACTCTTTTTTTGAAATTTAACCTGCTGGCGCTGATTTTTAATGCTAACTGGCTGTTGGGATGACCCTAGCTGCCCTTTTGACCGGCTAGATTTAAGGGAATACTCATCTGAAAGCCCAGCCAGTTAGGTTCGGCTGAATGTTTGCCTAAAGATACCTGACAAAAATGATGTGTAAACGTATCGGTCTCAGTATAAATATGCTCTGATTTCTGAAGGTGCTTGGAACAGATTGAATGGGATCCCATGTAAAATGGAAACATAAATATTCATCAATAATGTTGGGTTGTTTTTTTTTTCCTCCTTTAGTTCCAAGTCAGCCACTAAACTTCAAAGCGGAACCTGAATCTGAAAAAAGCATTCTACTTTCCTGGACTCCCCCACGCTCTGACACAATATCAAATTATGAGCTTGTTTACAAAGATGGAGAGTATGGAAATGAGGTAAAAATGTTGCTTTTAGTTGTACCATGCAAAAAGCAAATGTACTTTGAACTGACAAATGAAGCACCATGGATTAGATGCTTTTCAGACTTTAAGAATCTACTGTGTGATTTCACAGGGAGCAGGCAATCTGTGGGCATAGTCTGAGTGTGTTTTCTTTGCTTAATGTGTTCAGTTTCTGGCACTTACCTTGCTTTAATATGAGTGGGGCATCTCCACTGCAGCATTCTCAGGCTAGATTTGGCCATTTTACAGTGAAGGGTCAATTTTCAATAAGCCGCTGGATGGCAAACCTGTCCGGTTTGGTTATTTACAGCCAGATTTTCAACAAAACCTAAAAGGCTATGTTTGCAGCTGGAATTAATGCTGAATGTTAGCGGACAAACGTTAATTGCTGAAAATCCATGCTGACTGACTCAATTAAAAAAAACAAATACACACCCACCCCGGTACACCTCCAGTACTGCCATCTCTTCTGACTGGATACATTTGTGCTCCCTGTAAATATGGGTGACAAATTTAATTGATAAATATGGAAAAATTGTCAAAGTCAGATGTTTACCCGACTATCTTCCTAAGGAGGTCATTTATCAAAGTGCTATATGGCGTTTTCGCATGTGAAAAGCACCTTTAATGCATGCAAAAACACCATAATGCATGGTGCCATGCAAATTAGGAAAAGGAAAGGAGTTTGGGGTGGGATTTTATCCCACAATTTTAACTACATCTTTTTCATTTGTGTTAAGCTGTGTGATATGGCTTTATTGCAGAGAGAGAGAGAGAGAGAGAGAGAGAGAGAGAGAGAGAGAGAGAGAGAGAGAGAGAGAGAGAGAGAGAGAGAGAGAGAGAGAGAGAGAGAGAGAGAGAGAGATCCTAGCTATAAGGTCCTCATACTAGTTAGGTATTTATACCTCTATAAGAAGCCCACCTAGCTACTCGAGGTGAGGTTTAGGTATTAGTTGTAGGGGTTAGGGGCCACTTTGACATGCAGAGTGCGACATACGAACAGAACAGTGCATTTTTGTGAAGATTTGATGACCTTCAGAATGAGGAAACTCACCCAAAGATGAGATTTGTGCAATGTTCTCTCAACCTAGCTTGATGGACTCTCTACCTGGGTAACATCAAACTAGGTTGAGAGAACATTGCACAAATCTCATCTTTGGGTGAGTTTCCTCACTCTGAAGGTCATCAAATCTTCACAAAAGTGCACTGTTCTGTTCGTACGTCGCACTCTGCATGTCAAAGTGGCCCCTAACCCTACACTAATACCTAAACCTCACCTCGAGTAGCAAGGTGGGCCTCTTATAGAGGTATAAAAACCTACCTAGTATGCGGGTCTCATAGCTTGGTTCTCTCTCTCTCTCACTCTCTTTCTCGTTGTAGGTAGGAATTGCAGCAATTGCACTACTTACTGCAAAGTGTGAAAAAGTTATTGCAGTCTGCAGTAATACCTAAGGGCTGGATTTTAAAAAGGTTACGTGCATAAATCTGGAGTATTTATATGCATAGCTTATCTTACGTGCGCCGTGCCTATTTTAAAAAAGTTCAGCGACGCTCGTAAAGCCCCTGGACGTGTGTAAGTCCTGGGGCTTTACAAAAGGGGCGGTCAGAGGGTGGGGCGGGGCCAGAGGCCTCCGACAGAGTGGCCATTGCCGCTGTATCAGAGGATTGCCTTCTGGAGCACACAACTTGCGCCTGCCCAGAGGTAGGATAAACATTTTGGGGGGTTAGAGTAGGGCTAGGGGGGGAAAGGGTAGGAAGGTTAGGTTAGGGGGAAGAGAATGGAAGAAGGTAGCGCGACTTGGCGCACGCAGTGTGCTCAATTGTGCACCCCCTTGTACGCGCCTGCATGTGAATGTTATAAAATCGGGCGTACATGTGCACGCACCGGGTAGCACACGCACGTGTAGGCCACGTGCACTTCTTTTAAAATCTACCCCCTATGTGAAGCCCTTAGCACATTTTGCGTTAAACAGCCTATTACCATAAAACATGCCCCTTTTCCTATTGCATACAATATTTAGTGCATTTTGATAACTCCAGGGGTAAGTTAGCTGGGCAAAACATTTGAAAATTGACTGGTAAGATTATTGGGGTATATTTTTAAAGGTTTAGCTGCCTGTTATGTGGGTAAATAATAGAGTTAACCTGCCTAACACAGCCATATGCAAGTAAATGGGTTTTCAGTTGCCTGAAAATATGAACCTGCTTTCATAACACACACAAACTTGGCTATGACATAGCATATTAACATGGGAAACGATGATCATCTACCCAGTTACAATGATTCCAATTTGGATGGGGTGAATAGGGGAATTTATATGTTCCACTAACAGCAGCTCTCCACCTTCATGCCTTTTACCCAAACCTTCAAAAGCTTTTCTATCACCGCTCTCCATCTCAGTCCCAAAGATGCCCAGAACCTGTTAAAGTACTGGCCTCTACCTCCTCCACCAATCGACCATTTTAAGCCTTGTAATCTTCCTCTAAGGTTCTTACATGACCAAATCTAGATACAAGGCAGGTACCTTGTTTTGAAAATTGCCTTGTTCTGTGCAGACTTTCCAGTACAGCCAAAGCTGAGCAGTTAGGGGCATTAGGGGAAATGTAACCATCTATAACTTTCTGCAAATCTTTTGGAGCCTATTCTATACATTGTAAGACATATCAAGTAAATTAGTCTAAACCATACATATGGTACATGCAGTGGATTCCTATGCATATTCTTTTCTAGAACATAGATTCTGTTTTTTCTTTTTGCCCATCTTTGGCAGTATTTGTGTTTTTCTGACCTGCTTCTTGTAAACTGGTGAAATATTGAGCGAATGCACAGATTTTTTTTTTTTATATACTTAGGACAACTGAGTTCAAAGTCAGACAGAACTGTTTGTATTGCTCTGATAATTTAGCATCCGCCGGATAATGCTACAGTAATTCACTGCATGAGAAGACAAACCTATGTTGCAGCTGAACACAGTGGCAAAATAGGTGATACCAGAAATCTCTACAGAAATAGATTGATGGGGGAATCTCAGTTGAAACCTGACCTACTAGTCACCCTTTGCAAATCCTTATACTTTTCATCATACTCTTACGACCTCTTTTACAAAATTCATCTCAGTAAATCTAGAACTACCATTGAAAAATAAACCCAGCTAGTATTTTTTTTCCTTGGTTTCACCCAAATAACGTAACTCAGATTGGGTTTATGAAGTGATTTTATGTGGCTTGGATCAATAGCAACCCATCCGTGAATTCTAAAAACATATAAATTTAAATAGTCGACCTTGACTTACACCGTTCCCATTTTTTCATGATAATGGGACCAACAATATTATTAAGAGTTGCCACTCTCTTATAGTGTTAATTAACTTGGATTAATGCAGGGAGACATTTTAAAAGAGAAAATAATGTTATACTAGAGATCTGAAACTTTGGAGAAAACTTCAAAAGTAATTCTGGGCAAATAACACTTCCTTCCAACTTAAAGGAATCATTTTTATGGCATTAATAATAATTTTTGCAAGCAGCATTACATGCATTTCTTTTTAAGATATACAAATCTGGTAACTGGGCCTGAATTGAAATATCATTCGGGCCGATGCAGTATGGAGCGCTTGGCCGAGCGCACATTTATCCCCAGTTTGGCTGCGCGTTTTCGACGCACTATTTTTACCCCTTATACAGTAAGGGATAATAGCGCATCAAAAACGCGTGGCCAACCCCACCCCCCAAAAAAAAACAAACTAATAGCGCCCGCAACATGCAAATGCATGTTGATGGGCCTATTAGTTATTCCCGCGCGATACAGAAAGCAAAATGTGCAGCCAAACCACACATTTTACTTTCAGAAATTAACGCCTGCCCAAAGGCAGAAGTTAATTTCGGCCGGCACAGGGAAAGTGTACAGAAAAGCAGAAAAAACTGCTTTTCTGTACACCCTCCGACTTAATATCATAGCGATATTAAGTCGGAGGTCCCAAAATAAAAAAAAAATTTAAAATTAAAAAAAAAAAACATTTAAAATCTCAATTTAGCCGGCGTCCGTTTTCCGAACCCGTGGCAGTCAGCGGGTTCG
This sequence comes from Rhinatrema bivittatum, assembly GCF_901001135.1. Classification (NCBI taxonomy): domain Eukaryota; kingdom Metazoa; phylum Chordata; class Amphibia; order Gymnophiona; family Rhinatrematidae; genus Rhinatrema; species Rhinatrema bivittatum. The sequence goes on along the minus strand of NC_042615.1, from coordinate 449,020,576 downwards.
AGAAGCGACGCTGGTAAAATTGAGCGTCAGCTGTCAAACTCGCTGCCGCTTCTGTCAAAAAAGGAGGCGCTAGGGACATGCTAGTGTCCCTAGCGCCTCCTTTTACCGCGGGCCCTCATTTAAATACTTGATCGCGCGCCCAGGAGAGTTGCCTGGGCGAGCGTCGGGAGAGCAGGCGCTCGCCTTGGAGTGCCGGCTCTCCCGCGGTTTTTACTGTATCAGCCCGATTGATAGAAACAGTGTGAATGCACTATAACCCTAATCTCATTAAAGTTCTAGTAAACTTGTATCTCTTCTACAGATTTAACCATCTCTACTCTGTTTAAATTTCTATTAGAAAAAAGAAGAAACGGGTTGCTTGTTTCTGTGTCCTTAGCTTTGTTTGCTGCTGTGATCAGGATTTCACCTTCTCCTTGAAAATTAACCATGCACTATGATGTCTGTCCTTTCTGCTCATGTCATCATTAAACAATGGGCAAGTAATGATGTCCAGAGCAGAACTCGCCCCCTCAAAAACTGAAGCCACACTGGGCTGAACATTCCAGTTTTACTGAGCAAGTAACTAAGAAACAAAAAACAGTATGCAGTATGACCTGAAGTTATAGAGCAGAAACACATAGCATAACCCAAGCACCTTGAATTTCAAAGTGATTTTTTAACATTACCCAGATGCTGTGAGGACTAATAACTCGGTATAGAAAATTTAAAATAAATGCTCAACTAGAGGAACAAATATGTTGGTCTAGGATTATATCTAGGAGGCACTTTATCAACTTTTGTTTATGAAAATGAAGGGTGCCCAAAGTGAACAGGCAGGTGGGCAAGATTTTGATAGCTCTGGGAAGTAATATATTTACCACACATGAGCAGAATCTTCCTGCTTGGATCTATTCATGTCTGACGGTGTTTGCTTCTCTGTAATAAGCATGCAGTACTTATTGGATGCCCTGACCAAAACCATAACTGAGCTAACACTGGGGAGATAGAAGCTATGGCTTTAGTGGGGAGATCACCTCCCTTGCCCATTGGTCATATTATTACCCATTGGGCTGGGGATCTTACCTTATAGTGGGGTGCTCGAGCTATGGGCCTACAGAAAGGGGGAAACCTAAAGGGATTACATTTTTGGGCTCTGGTTGATGCCCAATCCTATGTTAAAATTGTGTGCTATGGCCTACTATGGACCAACCTAGCAGTCTGATCCTATTCTTTCATCAGTGGTTGCCTGAGTCTACACTCTTGGGGTCCAATGTGTCGCAGTTCGGCATGCGGCCAATTTGGGTTGCTCATATATGTTGCAATGGGCCTTTCTGTTCATGGCAAGTCTTGCTATGGCTCCACAAGGTTAGTAGAGCAATGATCCCTGATCATTTGAGGCACTCCCTCAAATGAGATTCTGGGTGGGAGGTGGGGGGTGGGATTAGTAGGTAAGCAAGCCTTCAGGCATCCACTTAGATTCCCTGTCAGATCATCTTATAAAGCTGTGGCCAGTTTATCCAGCTCACGCCATCGTATATGTTTTCTTCCCATCATGCTTTAGGGGAGAGATGTGGGTATCGCTTAATCCCTTCTTATAGAAAAATAGACCCATCCTCTTACCTCACAAAAAGAAGGCTGAGAAGTTGGTTACCTACAGTTAGACTTGTCACTGAAGTTATAAATAAACAGCCCTGACACCAGGAGCCAAAGTGTGAATGACCTTCAACAGTGTGCATTATCCTTCCATGTCGGTACTATTATAGAGGTATATATGATGCCAGATTTTGAAAATAAAGATGGTATCCAGTGAAGAAAATGCTCAAGATTGTTTGATATGTTTTATTTAAGACAAGTTAGAAAAAAATTATGGTTGAGAAATATGATGCAAAAAAACAGAAACATGGAATACGATGAGAGTAAGGACCATCTAGTTTTGCCTAATTTAGTATTTGGCAAAGACACAGAATAGAAATCTTTTTAATTAAGTACTCCTAGGGGGGGGGGAAGTATGCTAAAACACAGCAAGGACAGTGTTCAGTAGGGATTATACTCATATCATTATGACAAAATGGAGTTGAAAATCAGCCATATTTTGTTTTTCAAAAACTAACCAAGGCATCTGGTTTTCATGTTTTCCTTAGCAACGTATTACAATTGAGCCTGCCTCGTCATACCGTTTGCAAGGACTGAAGCCCAACAGCTTGTATTACTTCCGCCTGGCCGCCCGTTCCCCTCCTGGCTTGGGTGCTTCAACGGCTGAGATCTCGGCCAGGACCATGCAGTCGAGTAGGTCTCTTTCCTTGATTCTTCTATTCTGCTTCCTGTATTTGTACAAGGGAATGCATGAAACAGCTGAATCAGTAAGATAAGAGGACAAGAAGAAGAGAATGCTAGAGGCAGAGCCTGAAATGGAGAACTAAATTTTACACAATTACTTCAGGAAGTAGAAGTCAAGCTGAGAATGCCTTTTTTTGTAGTTTAAATGCAGTTTAAAAATAGAGTAGCGTTATAGGTAAACTCCTGTTATGGAACAAAATTGTATCCAAATTACTCTTCTGGCACTTTGCGATATTTTAGAAAAAATCTCTCAAATGATTTTAGATTATATTTAGGTTCATTTATTTCAGTTGAAATTACTGCATATAAAAGGACAATGCATGATGTCTATTTCCAGAAATTTAACTATCTTATTGTCTAACTTCTGACGTCTTACATTGTAGCGCCCACCGCTAGTTAATTCTTTTTTTCAAAACTGTACATTTTCACGACACCGTGGGCTATCCTAGAAAGCAGATGAGATGGACCTTAGTCATGAAATCCTTTATAATGAAAACAAAAGTTTAGACAAATAAAATGCCACAGGGAGTTATATATGTGCCCCAGTACCCCATTTATATAGAATCATATACAATGTGAGAACAGATATTTTACTTTAATATTTTCCTTATTAATGTTATGTATGGCCTTCTGGATTTCCATATGGTCTATGTGTTTGATGTCCTTTGCAGATCAACTATTTTGTCCTTTTCTTTTTTTCTTCCAACTATGTTAATTCTTCCCTCTTTTCCCTTTGCTTGTCATGTTGAATGCACCACTAAGCAAGGAACACAAATTCTACACAGAAATAGTTATCACAAATATTTTGCATACTAAAGCATGAGAACTAACAAAACTCTTTTGATAACATAGGGGTCCATTCAGGTAAAATGATTAACATCCCCTGATTTTGGTTTCTGACAAATTTTCAGGCAATAATAGCATCTAAAGAGTTTGAAATCTGTTTAGCTTCCCTGTGCTCTACGTACTTTTATCAGAACCACCGACCCCCGGCCCCTGTGGGTTTCGCCTTGGTAAAGAACGAATAGAGCAGGAAGCAAGAAAGGAGGATCCTTAAAAAGGAAGGGGGGGTGTTAGGATTTTATCCCTGCTTCAGACTTTTTATCCCAAAAAAGTCAAAACACCCAAGAAATTAAATGAGAAACTGAGACCTAGCAAGACCCAAAGAGGAGCAGTAGAGTAAAGAAAGAGACAAGTTGACCATTTGAGGAGGATTTGCTAATACTGTTACTTTACAGAATTTAAAAGGCTACAAGGAGATTTCTACCAGAACACTGCACAAGATCCTGAAATAAATGATCAGTTTGGTGTTTTTATTTCCAGTTCTAAGTGTGAAAATTAGCGAATTGGCTAACAATAAAGGGGGAAAAAAAAGACCTAGATTCAGGTGTGCTTGCCTCCCACATAGAGTGGAGGTGTGCCATAAATCTCCCTCTGGATGGAAAATGTACTCCTATCACACTGGAAATAACTACACCTATGAGAGAGAGAGAGAACTTCTATACAACACAAATCAACTCCTCTAGTTCTACTTTTCATCCATTATAATGACTGGAAATCTTTAGTGATGTCAGTTTTACTATGAATATCTTAGAATGTTCCTGTAACCCCACCCCCTAACTGCCCCCCAACCAATGGGCCCCACTACAGTGGTGCATATAGAGAGAGAGTGTCAGAGTGACTCTATACACAGGCTCGCCCTCTCTCTCTCTCATGGCCATAGTGTGTAGAAAATGTGGGCTAGCAAACAGTTTGCCTATTCATAGGGAAGGTAATTTTATAACCGCCTGCATAGGGGGGGACGGGACTTGTGCACATAAGTCCACTTTGAGCATTGGCGTACACAATATGCACAGAAAGTTTCACCTGCTCCCGAGAAGCAATATCTCTTTGCTTGTATGTTTATGTGCATACTTTTGAAAATGAAAATTATAGACATAAATGCTTTCCCCACCCTTCCCCCAGAATGCCTCTTGCTAGTACGGGCAAAGGTCTGAAAAGAGGGAGGGGGGGGGAGAATGTGCCGAACCCGTCAATTGGTTTTCAGAGTGCCCCTTATAAACACAAAACAGGATTTGGGGCATGGAAGAGGCTTTGAAAAAGAAAAAACAAAGCTCTAAAACCATTTACCCATTATATTTATTTATTTATTTATTTTATATACCGGTTTTCGATTTTATATCTGTTGTGGAAGACCTATTCAGTAAAGTTAAAGAATGCAAATAGAAAAGATGACATTAAATTTGCAGTTGCTTTGATTTACTGTTTTATATATACATATGTATATATTGCTTTGGTCTTCTTATTTGCCCACGATGATAATGATAAACCAGAAGTGAAAAATGCATTTAACTCTTCATATTTTAAAGTGCTTCCTGAAATATTGAAAAAGCATTAAACCAGGGCCAGACCCAGAAAACCCAAGCCATCCATGACCAGCATTTTGTGTAAATGTGCTTTCTCAAGATGTAATGTTATGGAGAAAAACAAGCAGCTCTATATGTATTGAATGTGCAAGACTCGCATGATTGCAGATTCCCAATTGTATTTTTTTTTCACCTTATAAAAAATTAAATACCCCAAAAACTGTTTTACCCTAATACCAGTAAGAAACATGAGCATTTCGAACTATTCCCTTTAGGATCCAACAACCCTCATTAGCTTCCCCCTCTCTTTAAATAATGAGATTGATGTAATCATTTGTATTAGAGGTATTAGTCACTGCTTTATTCTAGACAGAATAAACTTATCCAAAATGATTTGTCTTGTAAATTTTATACTCTTAGCAACAACAGGAAAAAAAAACTTCACTGGCAAGGGGGATACTAAACTTTGCTATCTAAGATTATCAAACCTGAGCGAGGTAGTTTTTCCTCCCAATTCACTTTTCCAAGGACTTCTTCAGACCACCCCTATCAATGGTTTGAGTAAAACCATTGTTTATTTTAAAGTATTTTTATATCCAGCCTGTTCCCTTCTATCGGGAGCCCTGGTTATGCTTGCCTAAAGATTCCCAGGGCACACCTATCTAATGCCCCCTGCGTGACCTTTTTCTAAGTATATCCTTCCTCCCGCTAACGCATTACATTTTTTTCTCAACTCGCCCCTCTCCATTTTGCAGTGCAGGTTTGTAGGTCAGAAAAATGGTTTGTTGAGAGGAAATTCTCATCCATATTCCATTTTATCAGGGATTTTTGTTTTCTTTTCTGTTTCAGCAAATAGTGCGCACTGAAAGCAAAACTAAATAAAAAGGAATATTTGAGGCATTTTCTATTGTTCATTTTTTTTATAATGATATAGACTGTCATTTAAAACAAAAACACATCCCTATTCAGCAGCCTACCGAAGTTCAAAACTGTGCATCCCCAAGCCTTCATCAAACAGATGAACTTCTGGAGAGGTCTGGGAAACCTTTTTGTAGCTCCTCATGTTTTATTTCCAGTCATCCAAAGCTTTGGCAAAATCACTGACTTTGTGTTTTGTTTTTCTGCTCTTTTTGAGCTATTTATATTACCTTGCACCTTTTCATACCAGCCTAGGAATCACATGGACAACCCTTGTACTGTGTTAATCTATATTGATTTCATAGACTCCAGACCTTTCATTATTTTGATGACCAGGCTCGTGGTTTCAACAGATTCTATGTTGCTGGCTGCTTAGGTGTATGATCAATAACTCCGATTTTGGCTCTTGCCTTGGCTTTTCTAATAACGTGGGTATCAGCTGGTATTATTGCATTCCTCTCTTCCCCAGGCAATCTGTTAGCCTCATTATTAGTGACACCCATTTTTTTTTTCACCATAGCTCTTTACCTTAGCTCTCTTCTGGCCCCAAAACACATGAATACTTCACAATCCATATTGTTTTTGATGACTCCCTTGTGATTGTCCCTGGGAGAAAATAGTACTCAATGCATTTATAACCCTGTTAGATTTCCCTCCCCAGTTTTCTTTATCTCTTCTTTTGAGAGGTCTAGGTGGCAAATGTTGCTGTCCCCATTTTTTTTTTTGGCCTCAAAAGCTAACTTTAGGTATTTTGAAAGCATCCTTTTTTATTTAAAATGGGTTAGAAAGCTAAGGTCTACGGAGTGAATTTTCGAAGTAGTGCAAAAGTAGCATATATTGTAGCAATTTTCAAAAGCCCATTTATGCATGTTAAACCTGAAAATGTCCTCCGTGTCCGAATAAGGTGCTACTACTGGCAGCCTTGTTTGCATGTACATCACTGCCTTAATTGTACACAAGATCTCCATGCTTGTCTTCAAGAGCACATCTCATCTGCCTGTTGTTCTTTTGTTTGTTCTCGAGCTATGCATAAATAATTTTGATTGATTATCTATTACCCACAAATCCTTGCATGCTTGGCCTGACCCTTTTTCAGCATCTTTTGAGTTGACTGCCACGTCATTAACCCTAACTGCTAAAAAATGATTACTGACAATGCCGTTCTGATCAGCCGGTCCTTGAATTCATTCACCTCTGTGTTCTTCAAGGCCTTGATTAAATGATACAGAATGCTATCTTTGATTGGCTTCTTAAGGACAAAAAAAAAAGATGCAGTCTGCCTCCCTCAACTTTCTGTTACTTTTTTTTATTACAAGGGCCAGTGAAGATAATTTTCAGAAGGGTTTACGCATTTAAATGGGCTTTTGAAAATTGCCCAGATACATGCTACTATTGCACGTGTAACTCCTTTGAAAATTCACTCCTTTGTGCTTTATCCTCTTATCCCTCAAACTTGAAAAATAAAGCTATACCGACCAGGAAAGAATTAGTTGGAGCACATGAAACTCACTTTTTAACTTAAATAAAAACTCTGCCACCCCTTCAGCTGGCATTCTCTGGGTATGTTGGAAGCATTTCTCTGTGCTGAATTCTCTAAACGTATTCTCTTGCTGACAGTTAGTCCTCTAGGTGTCCCTTCTAATGATTGGGATTCACAACAGTAGTGTTCTTGAAACAATCACCCATAATTGCAGCAGGGCCCTCATGGTTCATTCCTAGACCTCTGTGCCACTCATCTGAAATGAGAGCACTAGAAGCCAGACATGGCATCAGCCATATTTTTTTTTTAATTTTGTGACTAGTCACAAGTTTTGACTTGAGATTATTAATATCTTAATAAATGTCCTGCCTTGCAAAGTTCAGGTGAACTAATAGGAAAATACAGCTGACTCAATGTAACATTTTAGCCCCTAATGTAGATTTAGGGTCTGCTTTACTAAGCTTTTTCACCAGAATGGGAAAAATGGCTTAGTAAATCAGACCCTTAATGAGCCACATCAGTGTTTTAACTGTAAATAAATTTAAATTTATTTCACAAGCACTTGTTCTCCATTTTAACGGTCTGTATCAAGACCTAGGAAGCAGGGGACCTGCTTCAGCCTTTCCATCTTGTTTGATGTGAATAACATCACATGCTACTGCGTTTCATCAGGAAGGCCCCTTGTACTTTCAAACAAATGCAAGATAGTATAGGGCCTACAAATAGGAAGCTGTCTAGCATTTTTTTTGGACTAATTACTCGCTTAACTGCCCTTTTTTATAAAAGTACTAAATCTTTTGAACTATGAGCATAACATCAAACAGCCCTCCAGCAAACATCTGTCAGATTAAAGTTAAAGCCCGAAAACTGAACATTAGTTTGGTGAACTGGCAACAGTCTGATTGCTGACTTAATATCTGATTGTGTTAACCAAAGGCGTCAGCTCTGACCCCTAGCCCCAGCCTCATCTCAAATCATATCCACTGCTTAATTGACTGATGTATATGATATGCAGCAATGGATTAGTTTTAAAAATCTATTGACTACGCCACCAATCTAAACTTCCAGGCTTTATTTTGGAGAATACACACCACTGCAACTGTGAACTGTTGGCTTTCCACTGCAAGGGCCAGCTATTCTACCCAAACCCATTTTTTTTTCAACTTTCCTTTAACCATCTCTTTTTTTCTCAGCTTAATTCCACTTCTTAGCTGTTGTGCCATCTTCAGGTTCAAGGTGTCACAAAACAATCTTGGAAGCCCATATATAACTTTTCTGCTTTTCACTTTAGATAGTACCATAAACATGTTGTCAGTTATTAATAGTTCAGGCTCTGGACCATACAAGAGTTACCTTGTTATTAGCTGTGCTGGTTAGAGTTGTTGCTTAGAACATAAGATGTGCCATGCTGAATCGGACAAAAAGTCCATCAAGCCCAGCATCCTGTCTCCGACAAAGGCCAATGAAGATTGCAAGTACTTGACAGAGCTCAAGAGCCATTCTTTGTTGCTCATTGTGATATGCTATGGCTTTCCTAAGTTTACCTGGCTAATAATGGTTTATGGACTTGTCCTCCAGGAACTTGTCCAAACACCTTTAAAATCCAGCTATACTGAAGTTTTTTGGCCTCTATTGATATCTATGGGATTCATGATGAGTGGCCATCTTGAATTCTTCTTGTAACAGAACAGTAACCACCTAACTTATCCTCTCTTTTATAACAAATCTGCCATTGTTCATGCTGCTGTCCACTATTCCTTTTGTTGCTCACAGCCACTGTGCTACTGATCCCAGAACTGCCTCTCTTTGAAGCCTCAGACCTACTCTTGACAGTTTCACTGGGGGAGGAATCCATCTGCCTCCTTAAGGGGGATCATTGCCCCTCCAGAGGTCCAATTGGGATTCTTGATGCAGGGCTCATCCTTGAGCTATTGCCATCTTGAATCTTCCAATTTCCTCCTGCTGTAGTTGACACTGCCCATAGGTCCTGTGAGAGAAATGGAGCCATTGCTGGTGCCATTTGTGACTCTCTGGCATACTAATGATGATATGCAATGGTCGCTGTTGCCCAGGAGTATCTAGCTGATGGTCTTGGATGAAACTGCTATAGCCAGCCTTTTCATTGCATGACTCCCATGCCATCTTCTAATAATATGACTTCTTGGCCTCTAGTTGAGTGATTTCCAATTTGCTGCACATGACTTACTTGCTCTTGCTGCCCCTGATTTTATGCATCTATCACTCCTCCTCCTATTGATTTTGTTTCAGACTTAATTGAGTTTTCTCACACCCAACATTTAAAAAAAAAAGTTTTGTCTACTACTAAACTGTAAAATTCAAAATGTGCCCCCTGTGGGAAGTAAGGACAGTTATCATGTTATGTGACCTTGGCCCTGAATTAGGCCAGGCTGTCTGTATTGATAACCTCTACAAAAATATTATCGGATGCTTTGTCAACAGTATAATAAAAATATGTTCTATTCTCTGCTGCATTATAGTCCTCCTTTCATAATTCTCTTTTATTTGGTTAAACAACCATACATTTTTCATTGAGTACTCAAGCACAGTTAATTATAGAGAACAAGTAATTCTTTATTTCAACATTTGGCCTGCTTGTTCCTCCTTTCAGCTTTTTCTTCCAACTCAGTTGGAACAATGCTGAGATCCTGGCGCCATGATCCTGCATGCAAAATTATCTGGAGATTTTTCTTTTTTACCCTATTTTAATAGATCCGCCCTCTCACTGTTCCTAGTCTTCTCCTTGTAGAACCGTGTGTCATGGGCTTGAAATCCAGCCATGTGGTACAGCATCCCCTGCCATATCGGGGAGCAGAAGACCCTGTCCAGGAGTCATAATAAGGGGCCCTCATCATAGCTGTGTACAGTGCTGCCATTCGCCAGTCCAGAAATTAATTAATTAATGACATCATTTATATTTATGTGTTAGGAATATGATTCGCTTTTTGCAGTTTTTATAGCCTTCTATGTTTAGTACACTCAAGTATCTGTAACTCTTTATAATTATATACCTAGAAAGTACATTTGTACAAAATGCAGTCATGGTCTTGTTGAGGTGTCTTGGTCTGAATGAGATTGCATTTCTTTTGTAGTTATTGTAAACAATCTGAAGCTATAAGATAAAGTCTTGTATTATTGCAGTTTAGAAGTGCCTATTAGTTTGCACCATTTCTCATTGCTGTTTGTCTTTCTAGTTGACTGGTTGATGTTAATGGATGTTTAACTTATGCCATGCACACACAGTTATGTTAGGAAGTTATAGTTATTTGCTGGTGAATTTTAATCTTCGCTAGCATAGGTGTTGCCCAGAAGAGTTAATAAATAAAACTGAGAGCTGATATAGCTGTTAACGGATATGGGTAAGTACAAGTTACAGTCAGAATCAACAAGTCTTTCATTTTGTCTGGTAGGTAAAACTTTGAATCAGATTTTCTTCATATTCAAAATATTGTGCATGCTTGTGATGGCCTCAGTCAATGTTTGAATAAAGTTGTTTTATTCAAAGATTGTTTGGGGTTGTCTTGATCTAAGCAGACTTGGATGTGTAAGGTTTTGTAAGTGGATGTCTGTGATTTTTGTTTTCTGGAAGGGCTGTTAAGTGATGTTTGGCAGTTATTGCAAGTTGTTCTATTTAATAAAATAATGCTGAAATGCATATCTGATCATCAATATCTGTGGATGTTAAATATCTGGCAATGCATAGAGAAAAAATGCACTTAAATAACAATAAACTTGCATTAACTGCAGTCAGTGGAAGTGTACAGTAGATAGATAAATATATAGAAACAAGGTAATTATTTAAAAGAAGAAAAATGTAAATCACAGGTAGGTAATCTGATCTGAGGCTTCAATTTCATTTATGTCCCCCACATAATTTTTCACTTTTAAGTTGATGTGTTCATTTCATTCACATTAATAAGCCAAGGTGCATCTGGTTGTCTAAAGTTTTTTTAAATTTTAACTTTTAGTTTACCTTTTTTGTTGCCTTTTTTATTTATTTCTGTTTTTTTTGTTTTGTTTGATCTGTTTTTCATACTTTTCCTTTCAATCATCCCTATCCTATCAACCCAACCTACCTCTAACCCCTACTGATATCAGAGCCATCAGCTCCCCCTCAAGACATTAGATGCACCAGTCCAAGCTCTACTAGTATTTTGGTAAGTTGGCTGCCTCCACCAGTGGAAAAACAGAATGGCATTATCACTGAGTACTCCATTAAGTATGTTGGAGTTGATGGCGAAGACAACAAACCCCATGAAATTTTGGGCATTTCGTCTAACACTACCCAGTACCTTTTGGGACAGTTGGAAAAGTGGACTGAATACCGGATTACTTTGACAGCCCGTACTGATGTTGGACCTGGTCCAGAGAGCTTACAAGTGCTAATTCGGACAGATGAAGATGGTATGTTGTCAACGCTACAACAGTTTGCACTTCTCACTCTCTCTAGAACTTCTGTCTTTGCATAGGCTAATGGGGTTTTCCTTTTTTTCTGCTCAGTTTTTCCAACATATCTGTATTTCTCACTAATACTTTTTTTGATCTATGGATCAGCTTGCTTCATTTTCCCAATTTAACTACAAATATAATATAAGATATATACCCTTTTTCAGCTGCTGCTTCTTTCTAAGCTCCACAGATCTTGATAAACATTTTTCTACCTTTTTGTTCACTTTTTAGTAATTGTATTATTGGGATTTTTATTTTGTATTTTTGTAGTTTTGATTGTTATGTCCTATGAACATTTGACTTAAACTTTGCAATCTTCCCGTTTTGTTTGGTGCTTTTTTACTACATCTTTTTGGAATTAATGCTTCATAGTTTTTGGCATCTTTGGTCTACAGTATTGGAAAATAACAGAAGATGGCCGAATGATCACCTCAGCTTTTTCCACTAAAAAAATAAAACCTTTTTAAAATATATCTTGATTTTTTTTTGTTTTCTTGTTTTTGATTATTATTTTTATTTCACTTAATATATCTTTGTGCTGTAATGCTTTGAATTTCAAAGCATCCTCCTTGGCTTTTTTACATTTTTACATGTTTTTCTATTTCTCCAATGCTCTTTTTTCTTCCATGTTTTTGCATCAGTCATGTTTTTGATCTTTTCACTGAAAGATAGAGCAGATTGGTAGTCATTTTCATTGGCTGAAGCAACTTCTTTTTTTAAAAAAGACGTGTATACATATATTTATTTATATATATCTCTAAATAAAGAGGACAAGTGCCTGTAATTTTCTTTTATCAAATGATGTTGTTCCAGTTCCTAGTGGTCCTCCTCGCAAAGTTGAGGTAGAGGCTGTCAATTCTACTTCAATTAAAGTGTCATGGCGCTCTCCTGTGCCCAATAAGCAGCATGGTCAGATTCGAGGATACCAGGTCCATTATGTGAGGATGGAAAATGATGAGCCCAAAGGTCAACCCATGCTGAAGGATGTCATGTTGGCCGATGCTCAGGTATGTGAATAAATCTACAGATTTTCTATTTTTCATATGTTATAAATGTTATTCAGAAACAGTTCATTTTCTTTAAATGATCTAGCCCTTGATACCTGGCTTAGAAACCGCTTTAATTACTGATTTGTTGTGTTTTTGAAACATGTTGGGATCATAGATTTTGACCAAGGATGTCATGGAAGACAATACTAAAAATAATTTATGACCTCATAGAGGTTGATATTCAGCATCATTTTTTCTGGCTAAATTTAGACTTCGTTGGACAAATGGTGGGATTTGAAAATTCTTGCTGGTTGACTGCTTCCAAGTTATCCAGCTAAGTAGTTAACCTGATAAAACCTAACTGGATAACTTGGAGGTGTTCTTGTAGCATTTCTGAGCGGAGAAATTAGCTAAATAAGTTTTCTGGCTAACTGATATTTGAAGTTAGTCAGATAACTTATTCAGCTTCTGATCATGCTATAAAGCAATCCTAAAGTTACCTGGATAAACATATCTGGCTAATTTTAAGTTAACCGGGTATGCTCAGTGGCCCAGCCATGACACTGAATATTCCAGCCTGCCGGCTAGCAGCTGAAATTGGATCCAAAAGAGAACAATTCTATGCATCTGAATTATATTTTAACATTTTTTAATTATATGTACAAAAGGAGATTTTCTTACAATTCATAACTCATTGTAAGTCAGTTGATATAAAACATAAATCTTTCCTAATACCTGACTACCTCTAGTTTTAGTAGTAATTTTATATTCTAAATTTTTAAAGTAGAAAACTCATGCTCCTGTCCAACTTGCGTTTAAAATGTCATTGGTTCTTACAAATATATCCAAAGAGATAAAATGTCTTTCCTTTTCATCAGACATTTCCTGTATTTCCTGCTATTTATTTCCTAATTTCTATTTTTAAATTTAGAGTGTTTTCTTTACATGGATAGTTACATTAAGGTCTTTAGCTATCCTATGTATTTCTTTGATTCTGCCAACACTCAGGATATTGGGGACTCATCCTTTCCCAACATGGTCCCAAACTGAACCAACAACTCAGCCACAGATGTTCATAAATAGTCACAGATCATTAAATTGATTTATATTATAAGTGGCTGCAGCTTTATTCACAAACAATAACAAGTACCACGTTCTGAGCTTCTATTTTCAAAGCCCCTCCCCCCACCATCAGTGGAAGGGTCCTGTACCATCTCTTGGTTCAAGAGCTATTTCCAGGGTCATTGAAGCAATACGCTCTGTCCTGGCCTCTTCAGCGGCACAGTCTCTAGCCCACATGAGCCTTAGCCTGCTCCTGCCAAAGGCACTACCCTTCCAAGGACTCCCCATGTATCACAAGGCCTTGCCCCTTGATTTCCCTTGCAGGGGACCAACCAGGCTCACTACACTGAAGGCAGCCATTTGCTTACTGTCCACAATAACCAACCCCTCCGCCCCCAGAGACTCAGATACCTAGCAAAGGCAAACCACTTTGTTAAAAATTGGGGATACACACTTTGAAGAAGAGGTGCACCCCTAAACTTAAAACCACAGCATCCTAAGAGTAGTAATGATTCAACAAAATCTTTCACAGGGAGTTGAGGAATTGCATCATTCCCATCCCCAACAGAAGCACCCTATTTGTCTCAAAGAGCTCAGTGCAGGAAATGACTACCCAGTCATATTACACATATCATCTACCTAACAAAGTTGCCAATTTGACTCTTGATCCTTGCTATCCCCCTTGTCCATAGACTGGAATGTGCAAATTTGAAGCAAGTGATGATTTCTGACCAGATTAGGAGGGATTGTGGCATCCAGGATGAGATGAGTAACAAGTCACAGATTAGTTTTCAGCAGGTGTTGACAAGTAGAATGTTTGCCCACATTGTTCCTTCCCAAGTGATGACCAGGACATCTGGGTAATCCAACAATTGACATAGAAAAAGGAACAAGTAATGCCCAGTGCATGCCAGACCTACCCTCAGGTTCTTCTCTTCTTTTGCCCCATGTCCTTCCAGTCAGTGGACTGCGTTACTCTCTTTGCCCTGGAGATGAAAGAATGCCCCAGAAACCAGACAGTCTGGGTTTCCTTGATGTAGCCTAGAGAGAAGGAGAACCAACATAGGAATTAATATGAATAATTGTGTTTCCAGAGGTACTGACTGCATATTTTATATACAAGATATAATCTGCAGAGTGCTACCTACCCAGGCACTGAATCGCTAGCACTGGAACCCTGAAAGTTCTGGCACTACTAGCAGCTCCTATCCAAAATGATTTGGTGCCGTATTGGCATGCCTACAGGAGTACAGCCATGAGCGCACATTTAAAGTTGGCAGAAAATTTGAAATGGTTTAGTGGACATAGATTTTCAGCTACGAGGAAACAATGTCCCCTGACTGATAAAACTGCTTTACAGGCTGTTGTGTTGGCAACCAGGCAGATTCCGAGTCTGTATACAGCTGTCAGGAAGAGGCATTGGCCAATACAGTTGCGATGGATCGTTGATCACTGTATCAACATGCTCATTCAATTCTCAATGGCTATTACCGATGAAAGGGTCAAAATGCCAGGGTTGGAGACTTTTGTGCTGCCCGCCACCAGTTCTTCCAGCCACAGTGCCACAAAGAAGGCAATTGACAAAGTTGTATTAAAGAGTGCTGCATTCCTTGGTGTGCCTGCCACAGGAGGGTGAATTGGTCATAGGTAACTGGTTGATGCCCATCTATGTGCCGACCTTCATCACAGGCCTAACTTGCCATCACTTGCTTTACCATAAATGCGGCCAATTTCTTGTCTTAGCGAAAAAGGTCAGACCAGTTAGGTGAAACCTGATGCTACTCCTCGGAATACTGGCCTTCTTTGCCTCCAAGATGTATTGGACCACCAAGGATTCTGGGATGGCCCCCCAAGTTGTTACGAAGGATGTCATTCCATCAAGTCCTCTGGTATATGCTCTCCAGGTGGTCAGGGCAATGGAACATTGCAGCATTTCCCTTGCATCCTCACTCCAAAGGACCATAGATGTTTTGGCACGGGCTGCCCCAGCAGGTCCTCCTCTAGTGCTAGCTCTCTGAATCAGGATAACTTACAATGAGAGAGAGAATCTGCAATATTGTTGTGAGCAGAACCTAAAGTTAGCAAGTAGCTCATTTAAAACAAATTGAAGAAAATTCTTTTTCACTCAGCGCATAGTTAAGCTCTGGAATTTATTGCCAGAGAATGTGGTTATGGGAGTTGGTGTAGCTGACTTTATAAAAGGTTTGGATAAGTTCCTAGAGGAAAAATCTTTAAAATGGGATTAATTATTAAGCAACAGTAACTTGAGATTTATTTAATGTTTGGTACTTGCCAGGTTCTTGTGACTTGGATTGGCCATTGTTGGAAACAGGATACTGGGCTTGATAGACCCTTGGTCTGACCTAGTATGGCAATTCTTATGTTCTCATGTTCTTATGTTCTACGTGTCACACTCTTGCAGGAATATTCAGTCTTAAGCAAACTATTACAAATTCCCTGAGGAGATCAGCCATCAAGGGGCATTTTGATGATTGGGTATTTATTTTGTCAACCACAGTCATGTTTTTGCACCAGAAAACAATCCTGTTCTTTAAACTACTGCCCAAACATATATAGCTCCCACAATGGGGAATGACTCCAAAGGTAATGCTCCTTGTGACACCACGTTTGGCCCAGTCTGGCAGCCACATGGTTGCACACCATACTTTTAAATGCACACCCAAAAACCAATAGCCCCTGCTGCATCAGAGAATAGTTTCAGGTTGTCACTAGAGACAGGAGGAAGAAGCCAAACAGTTACCATTGAAGCCCTCTAAGGCATGACACCATACAACCAGGTCCTTTTTAATGGCTCTATTAACACAGATGAGGGAATGTTTACATAGCACACCTATGGTTGACAAAATAAGGCATCTGAGGAAAACATGGCCCATAGTTATGCCCCTAGTGGCAAATGCCAAGCTGCCGATCTGGGACCGCATACATTTGAGAGTGATCATAGACACTTAAGCTATCTCCCTCTCCAATGTGGCTATTAAGTTTGTCTGATGTAAATTGAATCTGAATCCAGGTCTATGCCCAGGAAGGCAATAGTGATGGATAGAGGCTGAAACATCCATGGTCAGTGGGATTCCAAATTCCTGCACAATCTTCTGAAATAACTGAAAAAGATGGGAACACTGTGAAGTACCTCCTGGGTCAACAAGTAGAAAATAATTCAAATAGTGGACAATATTGTTGGCCCTCCCCACTGCGTGACCATCTAGTGTGAGAATGTGCTGAACATTTCAAAGTAGGCACATGAAATAGAGCACTCCATCGGCATGCACCTATCAAAATAATAATATCTTTCAAACTGAAACCCCAAGAGGGCAAAGCAGTCAGGATGGACAGGCAGAATGCAAAGGGCTGACTCGAAGTTTGCGTTCTCTCAGCAATTTCAGAGTGCTATGGAATGAGGTGTAATATACCATGCATTTCTCCTTGGAATAAATGCATTCCAACCTGTCGGATATTACAGGTTGTGTATTAACTTATATTTTCCTAGCTCCTTTTTGAGAGCTACTACTAATGGGGAAATAATCATTTCCAAACAAGACTAAGAGCTAAATGGACTGCCAATGAGACCCATCTAGCTTTCCTTCATCAGCTTGTTCCTGATAATCACTGCAAGACAGCTGGCTGACCTGGAGTTTGGAGTATCCGACCTGTTGGTTGCTCCATTGTTAAGGGATTCTAAAGCCATCCCTAAAGCCTTCCAGCAATGTCTTAGCTGCCTGTGATCAGATATATAGAGAGCCAAGCCTTCAGCTAACAGAGGTAGGGGCCCTTGAAACCAACATTTTGCTACTTTCCTGAAGACCCTGGAGAAGGACTGTTGCTAGTTGACAAGACTGTAGATAGGAGGTGAAGTAGACGCAATGTTTACAAAAGAGAATGTATGTGAAGATCTAGGAAAACAAAGTGAACAAGGCCATGGAGTCAGATGACATACATTCCAGGATACTGAGGATGCTCAGAGAAGTGCTGGCGGGTCCACTTAAGGACCTGTTCAATAGATCCCTGGAAACTGGAGTGGAACCGCAAGATTGGAGAAGAGCGGTGGTTGTCCCACTTCACAAGAGTGGTAGCAAAGAGGAGGCTGGAAACTACAGGCCACTTAGTCTCACCTTAGTGATGGGAAAATTAATGGAGACTCTGTTGAATGAAAAGATAGTGAACTAGCTACAATCCAGTGTGTTGCCGGACCCGAGGCAGATGGAATTCACCAGGGGAAGGTTCTGTCAGACAAATCTGATTTTTTTTGATTGGGTGACTAAAGAATTGATTCAGGGAAGAGCGCTCAATGTGATGTACTTGGATTTTAGTAAAGCCTTTGATACAGTCCCACATAGGAGACTCATAAACAAAATAAGAAGCATGGGAGTGAATGCCAAGGTAGTAACATGGATTGCAAACTGGTTGACTGACAGGAGACAGTGTGTAATGGTAAATGGAGCATACTCTGAAGAAGGAACAGTGTTAAGTGGAGTGCCACAGGGATCGGTTTTGGGACCGGTTCTTTTCAATATCTTTGTGAACGACCTGGTGGAAGGAATAGAAGGTAAAATTTGTCTATTTGCAGATGATATTAAAATCTGCAACAGAGTGGAAATGTCTGAAGGAGTAGAGAGAATGAAAAGTGGTTTAAGAAAGCTTGAAGAGTGGTCAGCTGGGATTTGGCAGCTGGGATTCAATGCCAAGAAGTGCAGAGTCATGCATCTGGAGTGCGGCAATCCAAAAGAGCTTTGTGATGGGCTGACTAATATGCACAGACTGGGAGAGGGACCTTGGTGTGATAATGTCTGATGATCTGAAGGCGGCGAAGCAATATGACACAGCGATAGCTAAAGCCAGAAGAATGCTGGGCTGCATAAAGAGAGGAATAACCAGTAAGAAAAAAAGAGGTGATAATGCCCTTGTACAGGTCCTGGAGTATTGCGTTCAGTACTGGTGCCCATATCTGAAAAAAGATAAAGGCAGAATAGTGGAGGTCCAAAGAAGAGCGACCAAAATGGTGAGGTGTCAGCACTGGAAGACGAATGAGGCTGAAGGATCTGAATATGTATACCCTGGAAGAGAGGAGGTGAAGGGGAGATACGATACAGACATTCAGATACCTGAAAGGTTTTAATGATACACAATTGTCAAACCTTTTCCATTGGAAAGAAATCAATAGAACTAAGGGTCATGAAATGAAACTCCAGGGAGAATGACTCAGAACCAATGTCAGGAAATATTTCTTCACAGAGAGGGTGGTGAATGTCTGAAATGCCCTTCTGGATGAGGTGTTGAAGAAAAAAATAGTGAAGGAATTCAAAGAGGTATGGGAACACTGTGGATCCCTAAAGTCTAGAGGTTGAATATAAAGAAAAGAGTGCATGGGGGTAACTGGGGGTAATTTGCTGGTGTAGCAGTTGCTACCCTTATCAAATAAGCCTTGATACTGTTAATGCAACTCCATCATTGCTCTCTGCTTCAATGGCAGTGGGAAAAGGGGAACTGGATTCAGGCAGCAACCATATAGAGCCCTGATTTTTATGGTCTGGGAAACTGATAAGCATGGGGTAACCTGCACAGTACAGCAGATACTGTCATCAGCTTGCTTGGCAGACTGGTTGGATCATTTGGTCCTTTTCTGCAATTGTTTCTATGTTTCTATGAGTCCCACATTTCTTAAGGTACTTGGAGAATGGGTGGGGTGCAGCGCACCTTGTGCACACATGCCTGAATTGGCAATCAGCCAGGGAACAATTATTTCTGTTGAATTGCAAGCACACATTTGAAGGGGTTGAGTTCCCTCTAACCTGCGAAACACTGTCAGTAGGTCCACGAAAGGGATGTATCCTTTTCCTCACCTCATGAGCCTTGGTGTCTGTCATGCATCTGCCGTGACCATGAGTGAGCCATAGATTAGTGTCCTAGGTCCTTCAAGTCACCTTAGGGTTGCCAGCCATTTTTTCCCTGAGGCTTCGTCCTAATTAAGACATGCAAAGCTTTCATATTGCTTATATACACCTAATATGGCATCCATGTTTGATCACAGAGTGCAGATCAGGTGAGGTGATCAAATTTGCCAGTGGCAAAGTTATTAAATCACAAGAGTATTGTGCAAAATTGCAAGAAGATATTGCAAAACTGAGAGACTACGCATGCAAATGGCAAATTAAATTTAATGTGAACAAATGCAAAGTAATGCACTTAGGGCCCAGTAACCCAAATTATAGCACATTAGGAGTCACCACTCAGGAAAAGGATCTATGTGTCTTCGTTGAAAATATGTTGAAATGTTCTGCTCAGTGTGCAGCAGCAGCAGCCAAGAAAGCAAATAGAATGCTAGGGATTATTAGGAAAGGAATGAGAAATAAAACAGAGAATATCATAATGCCTCTGTATCACTCCATGGTATGACCTCTTCTTGAGTATTGTGTGCATTTCTGGTCACCACATCTCATAAAAGACAGCAGAATTAGAAAAGGTAAAGAGATGGGTGACCAAAATGATAAAGGGGGGTTGAACAATTCCCCTATGAAGAAAGGTTAAAGAGGTTAGGACTTTTCAGCTTGGAGAAGAGACGGCTGAGGGGAGATATATAGAGGTCTATAAAATAAGGAGTGGAATGGAACGAGTAGACATTAGTCAGTTGTTTACTCTTTCAAAAAGTACAAAGACAAGGGGTCACACAATTAAGTTACTAGGTAACACACTTAAAACTAATAAAAGAAAATATGCATAATTAAGCTCTGGAATTCATTGCCAGAGGATATGGTAAAAGCTATTAGTGTAGCCACATTTAAAAAAGGGTTGGATAAGTTGAGGAAAAGTCAACCATTATTAAGGCAGAGTTGCAGAAATCCACTGCTTATTCTTGAGATAAGCAGCTTGGAATCTATCCACCCCTTGGGATCCTCTCAGGTACTTGTGACCTGGCTTGGCCACTGTTGGAAACAGGATACTGGGCTTGAAGGACTTTGGTTTGATCCAGTATGGCAAGTCTTATCACTGTGGCAAGGTGTGCAAAGAACCTGACCTAACTGACCACCTCACACTGGGCAGGCTTAATGGACAAATCTTCCTTCATTTTCTCATGATGCATTTGGCCCTGTTTTCTACTCCCTGGGAGTAGACAAAATATGTCAATGTAATGTTGCCACCTGATCCTATGGCACAAGAATCTGGAAATAGCAACGCATAACCTGGGATAATCAGATAGAGAGAGGATCTCCGAAGACAGACAGTCTCGAAGAGAGGACCCCGTTATGTACATAAGCCTGAGGAATTACCCGAGGAGCTATGACTATTAGAACTGGAGGAATGGATCCTTGATTGATGCTTGTGCCATCCGTGAGTCAGAGGCCTGCTATTGTCATGAACTGTTGTGGACTGGCCATACATCACCTGGACACTGGGGCTGCTGAGTGGCGGCATACCCAATTGCTCAGAGGCTGTCACTATAGGAAAATAGGGCTGATTGACTTGCGAAGGTGGCTGGTCGGATGAGATAGCTGCTGTGATCCTGCCACATCTATCCTCCACTCCGCTTGATTGCTCAAGAGCTCCAGCCAAAGTTGGACTTTGATCTGTGAAAGAAGAGGGAGAAGAAACTGGGGCAAGGGGAGCTCCATACCATGGTCCAGGTGTGCTCTTGCCACCTAGCAACAACCAGATCCCCCTTGAGCTATCCTCAGGCTGTGAGTTGTGCTCACCATGACCCTAAGGAGACCAACAGAGGCAACTGCATCAATCATGATGCCTATGTTGATAGTGCCAGTAACTACATTCAAGTCAGGCCTTCTGGGATGAATATTGCCCACAGGTGTGTGAGTAATTACGCCTGAAGTCACAATCATGCTATCCACTGTCTTATTCATACACAGGGAATCTGCGCTTTCTGCGGTGCTCAGGATAATCTCAGTGGCAGTGTATCTATAGTCCTTGGAAGAATTCTAGCCACTTCACCACCAAGAACTGGTGGAAAATCGCCTGTGACTTGTATTCTATTCCTGGCCTTCAGGACCATAATCTACAAGGGTACTCATTCAGGACATAGGACCTCCTCTGCATGCCCAGCTGAGGAAAGTTCTTTTGTATTTATTTATTGTTGAGGAAAGTTCTTGGTAAATTGGGAGATCGATATCTGGCCTGCCACCTGAGGGGGAAGGGTTCTCCATGGAAACATTGACCCAATTCTTACCCATTGCCCTCTCCAGGATCACTGTCTCCTTTTGGTGCTATAGCCTGGCAATACGCAGAGCGCACAGAGATCTTGGGTGGTCCTCATTATGTCACTGCCCTGAGGTCCTGCTAACTGTGGGATGGTCACTTCCTTGAGAAGGCATGCCACCCCCTCCCATCTGCACCATGCCTTCTGCTGGCTCCAGGGGCTGAGCCCCTGCCCTACTTGCCAAAATTAGCATTGGGCTCCCTGTTGGTCCATAGCGCCCACTTGTTCATGATTCACTTCTACCTCCCCTTGTGAGGGCTACCACCTCTAACTGGGCGACTGAGCCTGGCATGGTGGTACAACGGGTCTATGCTGTAGCGGTCGACCAACAGGGCATTCACACAGTGGTAGTGGTGGGGTATTAGAGGTACTCATGAGCTGGAGTTAAGGCACCTCCTTTTGATGGGATCCTCTCCATTGGGGCAACCAGTGATGCAGCTTGCACCTTTACAGAAAATATATAATTTGGGGGGGGTTTTTGCTAATAGGAGCTTGCTCTGCCCATAGCAAGCAAGCTGCAGAATATCTCCTGTGGGTTTTTTTTTTTTTTATATATCTGTCCAATATCACTGGTAAGCAGCTGCACCCATAAAGGCTTAACAGGCTGCAAAATGAGACTTCTGTGCCTTTAAAAACTGGCACACTGTCCGAGGGGCTGGCCACAACAAAAACAAAGCAGCTGACAGGAGAGATGGTGATCCAGATGGGAGAGGGAGAAACTCCTCTCCCCTTTATCCCCTGCCAGCTCCTCCCCTTTCCTCAGACAGCTGCCCAAATCTTGTCCCTTTTTTGAGGTCGGCTGCCTGGTGATGTCACCGTGCAGCCTGCTGGGAAGGGAACCTGGAAGAAGCTGTGCCAGCCACGCAGCATGATCACCTTGAGTGTGGGGGGGAGAGGCTGCTCCCTATGATGAACTCCCCAGTGATCCAGAAGCCAGCTTGCCACGGCCCAGTGAGTTATCTTGCATTTCTTTCTCTCCCCTCCTCCTCCAGGTTATTGGGGAGGGGATGTGGGAGACCGAAACTGTGGGCATGTTGGCCACCCCCGTATGGTTTCCCTGGACCTCTCTACTCTTCATTGAACCAATAGAACTAAAATTTCATAACGCAGGAGGAGGAGGAGCATGACTGCGAATTGGAAAAGCCTGAGATTTTTGCTGTGGCTATATTTAAATTCCTTTCTAGAAGATATCTTTAAAGATGTTTTTCTTCTAATTCTGACAAGCAGAAGAGTAAAACTAGTGATTGATACATGGCTTATACAGACAGGTCACGGTATGTGACCAAAACGGGAGATGATAAGAAGCTTTATTGTTTTAAAATATCATAAGATTTTGTGCTCTGACAGCAAAACCTTGATATCACGGTCAGCAAAATGTTTTTTCTTTCTTCAGTATTTTGTGAACTTTAGGTTTAAATTGGTTGAAAAAGCAGACTCCTGTTTTATGCACTAAGATCATTGCTTTTAAAATGTAAAGTAAGTGCTATTAGGATCCTTAACAGGTCGGAATGTGCTCTTCAAGTATTATTCATGGTGGCAATCCTTGTGGGACCCATGGGAGTAAAAGACAGCTTGGAGCATCACTTGGCAACAAATTCAGCTAGCTTAATGTAACTGACCTAAATAGTTCTACAGTGCTTTGCCAGCCTTTAATTTATTTCATATAAATATTTACTGTATTCTTTTTTGGCTAAAGTGCCCTTTTAGATTAAACAAAGGAAATCATTACTTCCTGCAGCTTTATTGTAAAGCTATAGTTTATGAGTTTGAAATCCCTCGGTTTGGCGGCACACTACTTCTGTTTTGTTTTTTTTCCATTTGAAAGTCTCTGTTGTTATTGCCCTAACTTGGGTTTAATTGTAAAATATTTGAATTGCACATTCACTGTATATTTACTGAGAAATCCCTCCTTTAAAAATCAATAATCCTGAAATCAAAAGCCACTGACGCATGGAAATGAAAGTTTTGCACTCTACTTGCGGGCAAAATGATGTGTGCTATTCCACAAGGCACATACTTTTATCTGCATTCTTTTAGCAGTATTCCCAAGGTGGAGTTAGGCCGGGGGAGGCGCTCTTGCATTTTTAAAACTACATGCAATTGTTTTTGCTGGGAAAAAACATCTGCAGATAAAAACAGGTACACATTTCTGTGGATACTTTTTTCCTGCGTGGTTTTCAAAGGGAAAGCACTCACACAAAGGTGAATTTTCAAAACGTTCTGCGTGTAAAAATGACCATATACGCAGGTAAGTAGCCTGAGCCTCTACTTGCGTATTCTGTAGTTTATAAACTTCAAACATATATGTATATATCCGCTTTCAAGCACAAATACACTTGTAAAAAAAAAAAGGGGTAGTCTAGGGCCGGTGCAGGGAGGGGGCCAACAGTTATCCTCAAAAGTTGCTACTTATGAAAACACTTCTGCACAGACTTGGAAGTTTACATGTGTTAATTATCTGGCACAATTAATAATAAACATCTTTATTGTGAACTAGTGGTCAGGTGGGAGGTCTCAGTGAACTGGGGGTAGTTAGGCTGAAGAACCAGGAGAGTCCCGATGAGCTGCAGAAGAACTGGGCAAACTGGTGTACTAATTAGTAAGACTGGTAATTTAAATCACACCCATACATTTCAAAATACAGCAATTTGTGGCGTGTAAAGGCAACTTACATGTCCTATTTTATTTGCACACATAAAATATACGCACATTTCATTTTAAAATAAGTGGGTAAGCTATGCATGCTTAATACACTTACACATATGAGTTCGATGCATTGCATGAATTCATGTGTTAGCTTAAACACGTGTATATGATATGTATATTTTATAAAACTTGCATGCATCATATGCGTGTTTTGTAAAATACTATAGTAAATCACCGCATAACCATATACATGCGCATATGCCACAGCACACAGCTCTTTGAAAGTTATCAGCCCAGGCGTAATTTTTTAAAGGAGTTACATGCTTAACACTGGGTTTTACATGTGTAAATGAACTTAACGCATGTAAGTGGGCTTTTGAAAATTGATGTAATATATGCCATTGAATTAATAGGTTTTACACGCCTTAGTGCACTTTAAAAAGTGAATTTCCAAAAGTTGTGTATAAAAAATAGCATTTGCACAAAAAATAACATATACATGAGTATCTGCTATATTAAACACCACTACATGTATGCGTAAATCAAGGTCTGTAAGTACATTTGCGCATGTACAAAAACAGGCAGGCTGAGGCAACCCAGTGAGGGGGCCATTATTTACGTGCACAAGTTACTATTTTACAATCTGCCACAGTGATGTGCATAAGTCTTTGACTTGTGTATATTTACACCTGGTCATTATCTGGCCTAAGTGATCATAAACATCTCAAAAGTGAAACAAAGACTGGGTGGGATTCTGGGTGAAAGGGGGGGATGTCGAGCTGAAGACTGAGTGAGCTGGTAGACTAGTTGGTAAAACTGTTTACTTTGTTGCCATGCGCATGTTAGTAGATCCCCTACGTTATGCACGTAAAAGTTGATTTATACGGAGTTAATCCAGCTAAGTAATGTGAGTAAAAATCTACTCGCATATCCCTTTAAAATTGGATGTACAAATGCACAGTTGTATCATTTGCATACACTTATCTGGAAGAATTCTGACTTATCCAGTTAAGCAGCGCTTTTGACGCTACATAGTCAAATGTGAACTTATCCAAATAAGTAGTGGGGTTTTTTTTAAGACTTATCTGGTTATGTCCCATACCTGGATTGGTCTAAAAAGCACTACTTAGACAAAAAAGTAGTGCTTTACACATTTCTCCGGCTTAAGTGCCGCTAATTAGTCAGATAAATAGGAAGTTATCTGGATAAGTGCCGCTACTTTTCCGGATAAGTCTGAACTTGCGTGGCACGTGGTTTTTACATGCAAGAACATTTGTGCGCGCATATGTACTTGTATTTTATTATCTGTGCATATCTTATCCATGCAGGTTATAAAATACAGTAGCAACTTTGCGTGCGCCCATATACATGTGTAAGAGGGTACAAACAAGTAGCTTTGAAATGTATCCTCTCTGAGCCTAAATGTGCTTTTTTGCAAATTGTTATAATTACTCGTGTAACGCCTTTGAAAATTCACTCCTTGCTTTCCCATTGAGACCCGAGCATAATTTGTAGATGAAAGTGCCCCTGCACGCACAGTTTTTAATATTGCCCCACTGGTTATATGTGTCCTGGGGTGTGGTGGGGACGGAGTTTGTAAAACTGGCCCTGGGAATCTTGCTATAAATCTCTACTTTTACATTTGTTAGGAAAAAAAATGTTATCAGCTTGATTTCCCAGCAGTTAATTGGAGTAAATGACAAGAAATTATAATTGTTTTCTTATTTTAGAAAGGTAACACAAGATCTAGGCTTATCCTTGATCAGTGGGCAGAGAGTATTGTTGAACTGTTGGGTTGCCGTACATACCCTGTACAATTTCAGACCTTGCCAGACTGGTCTCCAGGGCTCTCTCTCCCATGAGAGTAGTATAGATGTAATTGAACTTTGAAACATGTTTTCATTATTTTGAAACTTAAATGCGGAAATATCAGAGTATTTGTGCCTTGATGTTTTCCTCTGAATTGCGAGGACTGCCTTAAACCTCATATTTTAAACAGCGTGTACTTAAGGTCATTTTTAGTTCAGTCCCTTTAAAGAGACACTTTTTCTCTTCCTTACCTGAATGACTTTCTCAAAGATTTCTGGGTAAAAATAGTTACATGTTGATTGTATTGATTCCTCATTATGTTCTAATTTTCTGAATTCTTAAATACTCATTAGGCAGACAGAACTCATAAGTGAAGTTCCAAGCAAATATTAATATCATCTGTTAGCCTTTGCAAGTGCATTTCATTAATTAGCACAGACCAAGGTTGAAATGTAAAAGGATCTGTGATAATGGTATACAAGTTAAAAAAAAATGTATATAAATAATACTACAGTGTCAAATGCTGTACATTTCCAGCCATTTATGGTGTATTATATTTTTGCCATGGGTTGCTTTAGCTGAATTTATTTGATGCAGAAATTCACAGAGCCCTGCAATTAACTGTAAAGTAAAGCAGATGAGTCCTCTACGCTCCATGGAGACCTTACTACATAATGGCTACTGGAAGTTTCCTGCCTAATACACTGTAAATTTGTGCTTCAGCCAAGTTCTACAAATTTGCAAAATTTAGTCTATAAAATAGATCAGAATTTGTCATTTGTTAAAAAGATGACGACACTGGGGTCACGTGCAGCCAGTCAGGGGAATCCAATAGCAGTTATGTTGAATGGAACCAGCACTAGGATTCCATATCTGGACATGGCAGACCTGGGGATTACCAATTACTTTCCATTTTTAGTCAATGGCATCTTAATAAAAAGACCCATGAAGGTGTCAAAGTATTTTAATGAACTGTGTTGCTGCTGTGGTTGACATCTGGTCCATTCTGTCCCTTTTAGTAGCTATGCTTTGGAGACTTCATAGTTTTACAGGGAGCTGGTAGGCTCTCTTTACGCATCAAGCTGCTGATTGTATGTAGTGCAGCATAGGCCCTAGGAAATGCACATAGTAAATCTAGATCGGTAGCAAAAAAACTTCAATTTGCCTGGAACCAAACTCGAATCTAAAAACATCAACACAATTTTATAATCTTAACTCTGTCTGATCTTGCAAACTTTTTTTTTTTTTTTTAACAAGAACAAAATTGCCTTGCCAGCCTACAAATCTTTTATTTCCTTTTTTCTCTCCAACATTTATTCTCTATCAGTGGGAATATGATGATACTGCTGAACATGTGAGTAATGTTGACTGGACAGCTAGAAAGTGCACTTTTTAAAATATTTTTTCTTTTGGTTTGTTTGTACAATTGCATGCACTAACATGTTGCTGGAGGTTTCTTCAGCATTTACACGTGTGGATCTTTATTGCTATTGTTTTTTTCCTATTTTGTTCTTATTTTTCTGTGGAGTTGGCATGGTGTTGAAATACGTACGGTGCAAAACCCATCTCTGGTGTAATTAATTTTTGATGGCTGTAACTAACGCTGCCTTGCAATGCAACTCAAGAAGCTTCGTTCTTAAACAAAGCAGTACACAAACACAGGCCTATGAACTTGCACCTCAAATCTCTCAGTTGTTTTTCCACAGACAGTGTATTGCTTTTATGCTTACCAGAAATGATGCCTATATAGTAGTGCAACATTTCTTGTTGATGCATGAGCTCCCAGTACATACATGAATAAAAAAGTGAGTGCCACTTATAAATGTTTACGATCAAGCTCATTTTTGCATGTGTGCACTTTGCCTGCTTTTATTTTCTGAAGACACTTTGCTGGGTTCGTTACCTTTTATCATCTTCAGTAATCAAATTGACGGCCTAAAGGCCTACTTTGTGCTTGATCATACTTTAACATACTGTCTTGCAGGAAAAGTGGTGCTAATTATACTATCAGCCCGATTTTAAAAGGGCCATGTGTGTAAATTATGGGGGTTATGTGCGAAGTGCTGGGCCTAAAGAAAGGGGCGGGCCGGAGGGGGGCATGGTCTGGGCAGGGCAGGGCGGGGATGGGCCGGGGCAGCGCCATTCAATGCTGTTCCAGGGAAGCGCGTGCACTGACAGCCAGCCAGCACACAGAGATTACTTCTGCTCCAGAGGAGCTGTAAGTACCAAAATAAAAAAAATTTAGAAACAGTTAGGTTAGGTTTAGGGGGCGGGGAGGAGAGGGGAAGAGGGAGGAAGGTTAGGTGGGGGGGGGGGGGGGATAGGGAAGTTCCCTCCCAGTCCACTTCTTAATTGGAATGTACTGGGAGGGAACTGGGGGAGGCCCGATTGCGTTGCCCTACATATTTTGTGAAAATTCTCCCCCTACGAGTGCCACCCACTCATGCGCCCAGCCATCGGGTTTTATAACATGCGCGTGCTGGGATCCGCGCACACATGGACACGTGCGCGCTGCTTTTAAAATCGACCCCTCTGAGTTTTAGACAGCTAGAAATTAGCTAAACATTTAATTTGTGGTAACATTTAAGGTATACATAAGATATATTTACAGGAAAAAAAACCCAGCTCAGTGGAAGGAAAGCAAGTGAAACATGCTTTTAAAATCAAAGTCCAAAAAGAACACAAGATTGCATAAAAACCACTACTAATAGGAGAAAGTATATCTTCATTTGACTCGAAAAGTAACACATCTCTAGGACAAACAACATGTCGTATGTTTAAGGGTTATCTTTTCAAAGAAACTGCTTACATTTGTTTTAAATGGAACCCTAATGTCCCACAAGCTAAGTCAGTCAGTCTACACACCATTTATTGCTCGTAATTTATTGTATTCAGTATCATTGACGATACTGAACATTTGTTATTTAAAACACTTATATTCCTCTTTTTTCATTTACTTTGTACAAAGCAGATTACACAATAAAAATACAACACACACATCAAAACAAGGAAACTACACAAACGTTTGGCGACAGCTACTTTTTAAACTCCTGGCAGTAATGACCATGTCTTTCGACGCAACAAAATGAAAACTTCTGCCAATGATTATGGTTTTGGCACCACCAGAATCTTGCTGTATCTGCATGCATTTTCTGTACACGTGCAAAGAGTGGGACTGGCTGCTTTTGGTATGTCATGCTAAAGGCATGGATGTTTTGACATGCGGCATTCATTTCCCGCTGTATTTAATTTTAGGTAATGATTGTCTCTGGACTGCAGCCTGAAACTGCTTACTCCATCACCGTGACTGCGTACACAACAAAAGGAGACGGAGCTCGCAGCAAGCCTAAAGTGGTCTCTACGACTGGCGCAGGTATTGCACCTCATACTTTTCCCCCAGTTGCAATGGCTTAGATTAAAATCTGTGGCCTGGGAAAGTAACCTGAGTTTATTGCCGAAATGAAAGCCACCTTCAGAACTCGCTTCATCAGCACTTTTCTATTGCTCATACTGTGGCAGAATCCCCGTCCTAGTAGAAGAAGCAGATTTCATCAGCTTTTACGCAGCTGCTCCCTCTGCTTTGAGTCTTAAGCAGGCAGGTTGTTGCTGTGCTGGTTCATATCACAGGCTTTTGCAGGCATCACACTGATAACACCCAAATAAAACATGAGGAATGGCTTTGGCCAAAGGAGATTTTTTGTAAATGGAGGGTGTGGATGCAATGCTCCACAGCTTGTTCTCCAAAAATGAAAAGAAATGGACAATCGTAAATAGGGTAGAAAATAAGGATCTAGGCATAAGGCCTATGGAGGAAGTAGCAGAGCAAAAGGACTGGTCAATGTTATGTTCTGAGAAATGTCAATACCGCTGTGTTTAATTCTCACAGCGGCAGATAACAATCGAGGTGAGCAAACTGCAAGTTATGCTATGGAAGAGAAAAATAATCGGTAAAGGAAATACCGTTATGTAAAATCGTATTATGTAGCCATAATATGTAAGACATATCAGTTATATTCCTCAAATACAATTATACCATCATAGATAAAATGAAGTGCCAACAAATGAAATTAAGGGCCAGATTTTCCAAAGCATTTATGCATGTAAAAGGGCTTTTTGAAAATTGCCCTGGGTGGAAATATGGTAACCTCAATCGATTTTCAGGACAGTGTGTTCATGAGCAGCTAACTAAACTTAGATAAGGCAATGGTGCCGGATGGGGCTTATCAGAGGGTATTGAGGGATCTTAGAGATGTCCTGGCAGCCCCGCTGGCTGACCTTTTCAACGCTTCTTTAGAGTCAGTAGTTCCGGAGGCCTGGAGAGGCGCAGATGTGGTTCCTATTCATAAAAGTAGTAGGAAAAGGCTGGGAACTACAGCCTGGCTATTCTGACCTCTGTGGTGAGCACATTAAAGAAATCATTGCTAAAACAGTGGCTAATGGCAGTTTTTGGAATGTAAAGGATTGAACATCCAAGGCAGCATGGTTTTACCAAATACACTACATTTAGTGCTCTCCCTTGATACAGGGCTCTGGTCACCCAATCACAGAAATGTATCAGATTCGTCTGAAGAGATTTACTTCTGGTAAAACCATGCTGCCTTGGATGTTCAATCCTTTGCGTGCTAAAAACTGCATTATCCTCTCTTTTAACAGAAATTTCATTAATGTGCTCACCACAGAAGCCTTTGACACAGTTCAGTATTGGAGGCTTATAAATAAATTGATCACCCTTGTTATGGTACCTAGAGTGACAAGGTTAGAAATTGGCTGAGTGGGAAGTCACAAGGGGTGGGGGGGGGGGGGGGGGCTGTTACTAGTGGTGAGCCTCAGGGATCAGTCCTGAGATTGGTTCTTTTCAATATTTTCGTGAGCGACATAACAGAAGGATAGTTGGGAAAGATTTGTCTTTTTGCAGATACCAAAATCTGTAACAAGGTGGACAGACAGGAAGGTGCAGAAAACATGAGGAGGATCTATTGCAACTCAAGGAATGGTCTTGGGTCTGGCAGCTAAGATTTAATGCTAAAAAAAAAGCAGAATAATGCATTTAAGATGAAAAACCCAAGGGAAAGGTACAGTATTGGAGATGAAATTCTTCTAGGCACAAGGAAAGAGTAGGATCTGGGAGTGGACGTATCTGACAATCTTAAGGTAGTCAAACAGTTGGATAAAGTGACAGCAAAAGCCAGAAATATGCTTGGCTACATAGGGAGAGGAATATATTTTCCCTTTATAGGTCCCTGATGAGACCTTACTTGGAATACTGTGTACTGATCTAGAGACCCTACCTTCAAAAGGATATAAACAGGATGGAGTCTGTCCAGAGGGTGGCTACTAAAAAGACCAGTGTTCTTCATTCTAAAGCATAAGGGGATAGACTTAAAGATTTATTTATTTTTTTATTTATTTATCGGTTTTTATATACCGTTGTTTGGAACAAGCCTTCACAACGGTTTACAGACGTAACAACTTATTACATATAACAGAGCTAAAAATAGAAAATTGAAAAATTGAAAACATTATAAAAAGTGGGTTACAGACGTAACAGCTTATTACAAATAGAGCGTAGGATTGAAGAACATTATAATAAATAGTATGTGGGGGAGAGGGACTTTTTCATAACTGTTCACTGGAGTTATAACTGATTACTGATTACACAAAATAAAAAAAACCACAACAGGGAAAATTATAGCAAGAAATCTTGTGAAGATGATGTAGAGAGATATTGGTTGATATATAGGATAGATATCAAACTATAAGGGGGGGGGAATAGCAGAGGAGTGATTATTATTCTGAGGGAAGAGGTGGGGGGGGGGGGGGAGGAGATGGGAGGATATGGAAACGAGGATAATAGGGGATGGTACTTTATATGTTGAGAGAGTCTTAGTTAATATAGGTATTGTTTTAGTTCATTGCTAAGGACTAGTGCTAATCAGACCAAGGGTCCATCAAGCCCAGCATCCTGTTTCCAACAGTGGCAAATCCAGGCCTCAAGAACCTGGCAAGTACCCAAAAACTAAGTCTATTCCATGCTAGTAATAGCAGTGGCTATTTTCTAACATGGGGATTAGGGGTAGATTTAGGAACACTCTTAGGAAATATTTCTTTAAAGGGTGGTGGATGCGCAGAATGGCCTCTTAGTGGAGGTGGTAGAGATAATAACAGTATCTTAATTCAAGAAAGCATGGGATAAATACAGAGAATCTCTAAAGAAATGATAATTATAAAGCTAAGTTAAATGGGCGGATGGGCAGTATGCGCGGAAGCAATTTTGTGTACTTTTTTACACATACCTGACAGAGGCATGTTAAGGGATGGAGTCAGGGCATGGGAAACCATTTACATGCATTCTTTGTCTGTGTACACATTTACATCTGCTCCCAAGCATGTGGCATAGGATTCTGCGTACACCAGCTACTATCTATGCTGACCTATGCATGTAAGTCAGCTTTGAAGATTCAGGCTAAAGTTAGCGGGTGCTTTGTACACATGGGTTTCAGCCTTCTGCAGGTTTTATTAAATTATCCTCTAACTGTGTTAGGCTCTTCAAAAGGTAAATAAATGAAAGTGTTGTATTCCAAACAGGCTACATTTATTCTGCTATGATATCTCGCAAAAGAAAAACCAATGCAGTTTAGAAAAAATAATGCATACATTACATATTGCAAATACATGTCTCAATACATAAAAGATATGACCAAACTCACAATAAATACTAATAAATAGTACTTAAAAAGCTCCTAAAGTACTCGCAGGCAGTCATATAACATAACTACTCAAATAATAAAAACAGCATAAACTCATCTGTTATTAAATACATGAGAAAAGAACCAGGCTTTTAGACTTTTCCTAAATTGTAAATTATAAAGCTGCAGTCTAATATCAGGTGGAATAGAGTCCATGGTAAAGGATTTTGATAACTAAGAGTTTGCCTAGACTCTAAGGAAATCTCAGTAGGGAAAGATAATCCAGTTGGCTCTTCTAAGAAATAAGTTGAGCAGAA
This sequence comes from Rhinatrema bivittatum, assembly GCF_901001135.1. Lineage (NCBI taxonomy): Eukaryota > Metazoa > Chordata > Amphibia > Gymnophiona > Rhinatrematidae > Rhinatrema > Rhinatrema bivittatum. The sequence continues at coordinate 448,987,296 of NC_042615.1, read as the reverse complement.
AGAATTGGCCCTGCAATCCTTATCTTCCATCAGACATGGAAATTTTCAAAGGTAAATGTAAATATATGCTATTGTAGCAATTTTCAAAAGATTTTTGCTTGCGTTAAGTGTACTTAACGTGGGTAAAACCGATTGACAATTCCATGGCATATATTGTAGCAATTTTCAAAGGCCTTGAATCTGAGGGCTTGAACAAGTGGATGCATATTCAGACCTTCAAAAGGCATTTCTATGAATTTCTAAGCCATCTAAAGACTGTCACTCAGAGGGGCATATGCAGTACAATTGACAGGGTCAAATCAAATACAAATTAAATACTTCCTCTTACTGAGAATGGAAAGAGGATTCAATTGTTAGGAATCTCAGAAGTGCACAGAAGGCCCTGTGTTTGCTTATTTATTTTTATTTATTTGCAGTATCTATATTCTGCACATTCCACAAGATCACAGAGGATCACAATAGTACATATATCATGATGGGTAATTGCCAGGTTCTTGTGACCTGGATTGGCCACTGTTGGAAACAGGATGCTGGGCTTGATGGACCCTTGGTCTGACCCAGTATGACATGTTCTTATGTTCATTCAAACTATTCTACTGTTTCAAATCACAATTATCAGCTTGAGACACAGTTACAAGTATTTTAAACCTATTTCCACCAGATGCATTCTTAAATAAATATTTTTAAAGCTTTTTTAAGCATTGTTGAGCCAAACATCATACACAATTGTTCAGGCAAGGTTTCTAAATCTAAAGAAACTGCCTCTTTCATCGGTTCTAGGTCCAGATGCGCCACGAAGCAGTTATTAATGGCATCTAGAAATATAATCTTTCTAGCATATCCTGATGAGACTTAATCAATCGCAGGGTAATTGAAATCTTCCATTATTGTGTCTCCAAATTTATTTGTTTTTTTAAATTTCAAATAGCAATTCACAGTTTGTTTTGTGATTTTGGCCAAGTGGCCAATAATATGTACCCACTGCTATACTCTTATCCATCACACATGGAATTTCTATCCATAAGGATTCCATAGTACATTTTGTTGCCTGTAGGATTTTTATCATGCTCAATTCAATGCCATGTTTTACATATAGTGCCACCCCTCCACCAATTTGATCTAATTTATACCCTGGTATCATAATGTCCTATTGGTTATCCTCTTTCCACCACATCTCTGAGGGCATGAATTCTGTTAGTGAAACCTAGCTGCTGGCACTAACATTTAAGAAGGAGGTGAGCATCTTTCTTACAAGACTGGTTATCAGGACTTAAGTTAGGGCTCATGTTAAGGAGACCCTTTAAACATCAGTTTGGAATTGAGGATTTCCATTTTCATTTCAGTGTTTGTCACCAAAGAGTTCCTGTTTTGGTGCCCAATTCTGAGTTTGCATTTAGTCACTGAAACCTGTATTGCCATGGTAGTCGTGTTACATGGGCATGGCAGTTTGGGTATTGTATGGTTTGTGGCATAAAAATCTTTCTCAATTTTTAATCAATATGGATGTTCAATTTCTAGTAATTTGAAACTTTTATATATTAAAGTATGAAAAATTGATTTCCTATTTGAAAGGGCAGCTTTCTTTATGGACGAGGTTAGCTGTATCTTGAATTAGGAGGATTAATGTGATCAAAATGTTTATTCTGCCATAGGTTTTTTTTTTAAGCCAGTTTCTTATTAAGTTACCTAGATCTTTTTTTCTTATACAGAACTATTTTTTTTTAATTGTCTGGTAGGGAAAGAAGCCTCTGGCTGGCTTTAATGTTATGGTTACTCTTTTAGCTGGGGTAGCGATGTAACCTTAAGTGGTGTTACTGATGTGTGTGCCTGACTGAGATGTGTTCCTGCATGGAATTTTCTGTTGGAACCTGTGTGAGGGAGCGCTAGGGAGTGCACCTGATTCTGGGGAGATGTGTGCCCTTTGACAATGACGCGACTGCAGAAAGCAGCTCTGTGGAAGCGCCGTGGCATGCAAGACGTGTCCATGCATGGGAGGAGCAGGCTGACCACCACCCTAACCTCTGCCGAACCTGCACACATCGGTAGAGACCCAGCAACGCAATGTTGGTCTCTGGGGTAGCCCTCCGGCCACTTGATAGCCCTTTCGGACCTGCCACTAGGGAGTGGATCACGGAGGACTCCTGGAATGAAGAGCTGGAACTGAAGATCCAGGAGAGGTCTTGTAGGGGGCTGAAGGCTTCAACCTGACAGAGGACAACCTGAAACTCCTGCCAAACAGGACTTCATGTACCAGAATTCCCTGCTTCATGACGGGTTTACTTACAGTCTGCAATACAGCTGTAGTTAGGACATTGAGAAACTCTCTGTCAGCACATTGCACATTTTCATTTTTGGCTTCGCTGTTCTTATTCTCTGATAAGCTTTCACTGCTGTAACCTAGAATAGAACAATGGATGTATTATGTGAAGGGCTGTATTGCTGCAGACTCGTGAATTCCTTTCCAGAACTGCAAGTCCCAGCAGCCTCTCCTGCAGAACATGGGAGAAGTTTCACGAAAGTTCCAGGGTGTCTAGGGAGGGGGTCAGTAGCCCCTTCAGCCAGGATATGCTTGCTCAGCAATGCGTAGAACACATGTGTAAAAGATAAGGATTGTGGAATGTATAAGAGCCAGCTCCTGAAGGGGAGGGGCACGCAGATTTCTGAGCCATTGTTCTCAGCTGTGTCTTGCATGCAATAAAAGTCTTTCTTTTCGGAACAGTTGTCTGGGGCCTATTTTCTGACGGTAACATTCTGACTCCATGACCAACTCCTTGCGAAGAGGAACTGAAGGGTGAGCCCTTTTGTAGGGCTGAAGAGGAAATGACTCGATGACATCACGAGGAGGAGCCAGGAGGACTGGCCCTTTAAATGAAGAGAGGAGGTGTGGCCGTGTGCCTAAGGAAGAGGCAGGACCTTGGAGAGTGGCTTCCTGCCGCACAGGAAGAAGCAGGTCCCAATGTGAGTAGCTCCCTGCCGCCAAGCAAAGAAGATTGATGGCAGCTCCCTTCCGCATGAACTGCAGGGCGGCCTCCTGGCCGCAGAAGAGGACATCAGCGGTGGCCTCCAGGCCATGGAAGAGGGCCCAGCGATGGCGGCCTCTTGGCTGTATGGTGAGGAGCTTCGGGGCGGCCTCCAGGCCACTGAAGAGGACGTTGGTGGCGGCCTCCAGGCTGCGAAGAGTTGGAGGAGGCAGCACCCAGGCTGCGGGGAAGACCGCAGAGTTGGCAGCGGCCTCCAAGCTGCGAAGAGGAGCGGTGGCGGCCCACTGCGGAATGGCAGCAGCAACGATGACAAAGTCAGTTGCGGCCTCCAGGCCACAACAGAGGTGAGAGGCTGCTTGTGAGATTACCTCAGAAGCAGAATTGTAACATTTTCCTCCTGTATATGTCCATTGGTTAAAATTTAGAAGAATGTACCCCACCATACAGCATCCAGCAAGTCTCTCCCCACTTCCTCAAAAAATTCAAAAACCAAGGAAGGAAATGGGTCATTATGGACTCTGGTAAGGTAAGACCTGTGACACAAAGACACTGCCTGATACGGATTCAAAATACTTTTTCTGCATTGGAAAGAACTAAGGAGTGAAAAAATAAGAAAATTTCCACAGAAATAATCTCAATTAATATTCTATATCTTGCCAAAAACACAATATAAATATTTGTGTTAAAGATGACTTTCATATAGCACTTGACAGGAATGATAGATTTTACGTGGTCCTGACAGCAAATGTGCTAAAATATAATCATTGGTCACTGTACAAATCCCACATAGACTAGTGAGAGCTAACTGAATTTTTGTATATTTTTTATGCAAATAAAAAGCTTTAAATAAATTAACTGATCTTGTAAACGCTGAATTTATAGATCAAGGCAGTAACTTCTAGGGGCCAGTGCACACCGACCAAACCAAGTCTTTCTTGTGCAGCCCTTAACTCCAACCTGACATTGCAATGTTTCGGAGAAATCTTTCCTCAGGAGTAAATATTATATTAGCATTTCCATATGATACTGCCAGATGTATCGCAGCATAACGAAGCATTCACAGGAAATCAAGTCAAGCTAATATGCACAGGTTTAGAAGGAAAAGTTTGCCTTTTTGTGGATGACACTAAGATCTGAAACAGAGTGGATATACCCAAAGAAAAAGAAAGAATTGAGAATCGATCTAAGAAAGCTCGAGACTTGGCAGCTAGGATTGAATGCTAAGAAATACAGAATCATTTACATTTACACTTTAAATTTATTGGCATTTATGGATTGCCTAACACTAAAAGGACTAGGCGATGAACAAGAATACAATTATGATAACAGACATAAAATAAACATATAACAATACAGTAAAATTGAATAAGGCAAACATAAAAGTCATAAAAGGTAAAATAGCATAAAAATAATAAAAGCAAAATAAATATAACAGTCATAAAATATGCATTTGGGGTACAGCATGAATCAAGAGAAAGCCCTCAGAGTGATTGTGTCTGATGATCTGAAGGTGGTGATGCAAAGTGACAAGATTGTGGCTAAGGCCAGAGGATACTGGGCTGTATAACGAGAGGCATAACCAGAAGAAAGAAGGAGGTGTTGAGGCCTCACCTGGCGTATTGTGTTCAGTTCTGGAGACTGTATCTCAAAAAGGATAGAGACAGGATGGAAAAAGTCCAGAGAAAGGCAACCCAAATGGTGTGGGGTCTGCACCGAAGGCCATATGAGATGAGACTGAAGATCCTAAATATGTACATCTTAGAGGAAAGAATAGACGGGATATGTCATACAGACTTTTAAATATTTGTAAGGTATTAATGATGCACATGAATCAAACCTTTTCCAGGAAAAGAAGCTGTAAAACTAGGGATCATGATATGAAATTCCAATGGGGAAGACTCAGGAACAATGTCAGAAAATATTTCTTCACGGAAAAGGGTGATGAATGCATGGAATATACCATCAGAAGAGTCAGTGAAGATATAAACTGTGATAGAATTGAGAAGGGCATGGGATAGACACAGAGGAACCCTAGTGACTAGAGGATGGAAATGAAGAAACATGGTAACCTAAGGTAACTTTTGATATAACATTTCTGCACGGGATATCCTGCACAGAGAGACAGTTACAACTCTAAACAGAAGGTATGGGGGTAACTTGTATGGATCAGCAGTTAAAACTCTAAACAACTTGCTGGGCAGACTGAATGAATCAGATGGTTCTTTATCTGCCATCATTTACTATGTTACTATGGAGACCGAGGTGTTTAAACATGACATTTTCAGTACTTTAGCTTTTGGGGAACAGATTGGTGCTTTATGTAATTTTATAAATCACTTTTTTATTCCTCAGGTTTGAGCTATTTGAAGGCTGCTAAGTCTAAGGTATCTCTGTATCTTTCTGTTTGAGCGTCGATCTGGGCACAGGGAGATGGGTGAGGGGAATTAAAAATCTCGTCTCTTTTGCTTCTTATGCTTGGCTTGTGGTATTTTGAAATGCTAATGAAAATATCGAATCCAGAAATTCTTTCCAAATTTTAATGCTGTTTTTCTAGTCCATGAAAGTGTGCTGTTATGCTGAACACCGGAGAAATTGTCTGTGCTGTGTTCTCACCCAAGTACCCTATTCAGCAGCTCTTCGAAGGCTATCTCCCATTATTTTCAATTGAATAATGCTCTATTTACAAGGGCTCTCAGGTTGACCGTTCTCTTTATCTACAGAAAATAGATTTTCTTAATAGCCAGAACGTTCCTCAGTTTTTCTATTCTTCTTCAGAAATAGTAATTCTTATTTCCTTTATAGGCACCACCAAACAAATAAAAAAAAAAAATTGTGAGGCCTGCCACCAGAATAAAAGCAATTTAAATGTATTTAGTGACAGCTTCCAGCAGTCTTTCCATTAGAAATCTGAAAGAGTAGTTCTGTTCCTGTGTATTCTCTTCTTCCTTATGCTCTGCTGGTTTCAGTAATAGTACAGTACAAAGAATATATGACTTAGAATAGCCATCCACAATCACTCCTCCGCTTCACTACTGACTCTGACCAATATTAGAAGAAAATCAGAGCTTATCAAGGAGATTCATCATATAGCAAGATAAAGGGCTGTTAAATGCTTGACGTGCTATTCAGAGAAGAATAGAGCACTATTTATGTTGATCAAAAAAACGTGGTTCTCTGCTTTTAAGCCATACCTCCAACTGCATGGGGCCTGGTTTGCTAAAGAGCCTTTAATTTTATGTTTCTGGCAAAAATTCTTAAAATACTGCACAAAGCATGGAGTTTGTTATAAAACATGGATTTTAACTTAGGAGGAAAAAGCAGCATTATGTGTGGTTCATAAGGCCTGTCTGCAAAACATCAGTTATTTTAAAGGTTTTTTTTTGCCATTATATGGAGTTACTAACGGAGAAATTTAATGGCAGCAAAAGAACATACAGCCTATCAAGTCAGCCCACCTACACCATCTACTCAATTCCATAATCCCTACCACTTCCTCAGAGATGCCCTATGTTTATCCTCGTCTTCATCACCTTCACTGGGCGGCTGTTCCATCTTCTCTATAAAGAAATATTTCCTTACATTACTCCTCAGTCTATCTCCTAATCCCATGACCCCTCATTCTAAAGCCTCCTTTTCTTTGAAGAAGGTCCATTTTCTGTGCTTGGAAACCTTGGAGATATTTAAATGTCTCTATCATATCTTGATATTGAAAAAGGCAGAATCATATTTTATATAAATCACACACAAACAACAAAGAGGCTAAAACATAATCAGTTATCAAAAAAATGAAATTCAATGAATATTAATGCAAAATATCACATATGAGCCATAGCATCAGACATAAGGTGCTTACAGTATAATAACCCAACTCTTGTCTTGCAGTGGGCTGCAGATGGAGTCATCTGCTAACGGACTATGCCTTTATTAACACAATCAAAAAATATTTTACTTATCTAAACACGAAATTTTTCTCCTCAATGTAAAGCACTCATTTGTGCAAACTTACAGTTGTTGCAGTCCAACTGAACTCAAATAGTCTGTGCTAAAGGCTTCCTTAGATTTCATGTTATGGAGTCTCAATTTAGTGGACCCTTGGGCCAACCTGCAGGAGACTGGGAAAGATGTTCAATGTCTCTAGTATGTGGCAGGCCGGGAGGCAGATGTTCAGGCTCTTCACCCTGGAAGCTGGTGCTCCCCCAGGAGGAGCCCGTAGGAGCCCGGCCGCTGGGACTTAGGCGGGTTGTTGATCAGGACTGGGAACTGGAACCAGACTAGAACAGTAGACAGGTACTGTAACGGGACTCGGGTACTGGAACCAGGCAGGAACTGTAGCAAGACTCGGGTACTGGAACCAGGCAGGATCTGTAGCAGGCAAGCAGGAACCAAGCAGGTACTGTAGCAGGCAAGCAGGAATGGAGCGAGTACCAAGGCAGCTCACTCCGGGGCACGATGCAACAGGGAACCAGGAGGTAAACCCGTTGCAAGGCAAAGACTGAGTGTCCACGGCCGGCTTATCAAGGCCGCGGCGGCTGACATCAGGACCAGGGCGGAGTCACCGCTGGCGGGAAACAGCCTAGAAAAGCGCCCAAGTGACGCGCGCGCCTAGCAGCAGGGCGTCCATGGGAAGCTTCCCAGCAGCGCGGCCCCCGTGGGGACGCCTCCAAACAGGCCGCAAACCAGGCCTCCAGAAGCGGGAACAGGTCCAGGAGCACGCAGGTAAGGGTCTGGTCGCGGCGCTTGCTGCCAGAACCGCAACAGTACCTCCCCTCTTACGCCCCCTCTTAGCCGGTCCGGGTTTACTTGGGTGGTCCAGATGGAACTGCCGTAATAAGTCCTTGTCGAGGATGTTACGGGCCGGTTCCCAAGAATTGTCCTCGGGTCCGCGACCCTCCCAGGCAATCAAGTACTCCCAGCGTCGTCGATGGAACCGGACATCCAAGATCTCACGTACTTGATACGTAACATCGTCCAGTACTGAAGGATCCGATGGTTCAGGAGCCCGGGAGTGGTATCTGGATAAAACAAGAGGCTTCAGCAATGACACATGGATCATGTCATGTATGCGCATGGAGGAGGGTAGGCGTAATCGGTATGAGACTGCTCCCACTCGTTCTGCGACTTGAAAAGGCTCACAGAATCTCGGAGCTAGTCTACGAGACGGAATTTGTAGCTGTAGATTTTTAGTACTAAGCCAGACGCGGTCTCCTGGGAGGAAGATAGGCGCTGGCTGACGATGCCTATCCGCCCATTTTTTGGCGGACTGGGCGGCTTTACGGATCTTTCCCTGGATAGAAGTCCATAAGGAAAGAAGCTGGCGGGCTGAAAGTTGCACTGCCGGGAGTGCACTAGGTTCAAGCGAAGGCAAGGGTGGTCGAAGTTGCTTCCCATAGACGAGGAAAGGCGAACTTCCAGTAGCAGCATGCGTGTAATTATTATACGAGAACTCCGCCCACGAGAGTAACTTGGCCCAATTATCTTATCGTTCATTCACGAACGATCGGAGAAAAGTCTTTAAGGTTCAGTTAGTCCGTTCCGTTTGCCCATTACTCTGGGGATGGAATGCAGACGAAAGACTAAGTTGCACACTGAAGCTTTTGCAAAGTGCTTTCCAATATCGAGCAGTAAACTGTGGTCCTCAATCGGAGACTATATCCTGCGGAAGACCGTGAAGTCTAAAGATATGCTGAGCGAAGAGGTTGGAGGTCAGGAGCAGAAGGCAACTTTGGCAAGGGGACAAAGTGCGCCATCTTGGAGAATCGGTCTACGCTCACCCAAATGACCAAATTACCTCCTTAGATGGGAAGGTCCACGACAAAATGAGTGGAGATGTGTGTCCAAGTCTCCACCGGAATGGGTAATGGTTGCAACAGACCCCTGGGCCTCCCGCAGAGCAGCTTTTGAACGGTGCAGGTAGGGCAAGAGCCCACAAAGGTTTGGACGTCCTGACTCACCGTCGGCCACCAGTAGAATCGGTTCAACAAGTCTAAGGGCCCTTTATAGCCAGCATGGCCCCCAGTGAGGGAGTCATGGGCCCAAGTGAGAACTGCTCTGTGGGAGTGACGTGGAACGATGGTCTTCCCTTGGGAGGACACCAAGGTTGCTGCAAGGCTCACTTTCACAGGATCAAGAATGTACTGGGGAGTGTCGGGAGTCTCTTCGACCTTAGAGGAGCGCAAGAGCGCGTCAGCTCGAACATTCTTAGAGCCGAGTCGGTAGCGTAGAGTAAAGTCGAACCAATCAAAAAACAGCGACCACCGGGCTTGCCTTGGGTTCAGGCATTGGGCTTGCTTCAAGAATGCTAAGTTTTTGTGGTTGATGTAAATCGTAACTGGATGGTTGGCTCCATCCAGCCACTGTCTCCATTCCTCCAGGGCAAGTTTCATGGCTAGCAACTCTTTATCACCAGCACAGTAGTTGCTCTCTGCCAGCGAGAACTTCTTTGAGAAATATGAACAGGGTAACAATTGTCCAGAATCAGAGTACTGGCTCAGCACGGCCCCCACGGCCACATTGGAGGCATCGACTTCCACCACAAAGGGACGGCTGGGGTCCGGATGACGAAGGCAGGTGTCTAACAAGAATGCTTCCTTGAGGGCAGTCAGCGGGGCCACAATACGGGAATAGTTAGGAATAAAGTGATGGTAGAAATTGGAAAAGCCGAGGAAGCGTTGCAGCGCTTTGAGACCCCTCGGCCAGGGCCAATTCTTAATTGCCGCCAATTTCTCAGGATGCATTTGAAAGCCTGTTGCAGAGATTATGTAGCCCAGGAACGGCAGGGACTTCATCTCGAAACTACATTTTTCAAGTTTCGCTTACAGACCCTGCTCCCTACGTATTTGGAGCACTTGACGGACATGCTGACGGTGTGAAGGCAGGTCCTGGGAGTAGACTAGCACATCGTCGAGGTAGATGATTACGCAGGTGTTCAGAAGGTCCCGTAACACCTCATTCATAAGGTGCTGGAACACCGCCGGAGCATTACATAAGCCGAAAGTGTTAGAAATGTCGGTCGCGGCAGACCGGGACCGGGTGTCATGGCCGCCAGCCGAGGTTGGCCGCGACGAGGAAAAGACCCGGGGCAGCAAGGGACTCACCCGGATCACCGGGGCTGACTTCGGGGATCTGCAGGGCAGGCAGCCCTGCCTGTTCGCGTCTTCACCGCCGCCATTGCCGAGCCGGCAGCATGGCTCCGCGGCTAGCTGACTCCTCCCCCTGCTCCTCTTAGGGCCGCGCGTGCGGCTGTACTGAAATTCTTAAAGGGGCCATGACAGGAAGTGTCATGGCTCCCTTTGCAGCTCCTCCTTCCGCTTCCTGTACTTAAGGCAAGGGCTGAGCATCCAGTCCTTGCCTTAGTATTGAGGTTCCTGCCTTGAGTGGTTCCTGGCTCCTGGTTTTGCTTCTTCGTCCGTCCTTCTTCCCTGCTCCGTGGATTGATTCTTTGTTGCTGACTTCTGGACTGGTGGACGTGTCTTCTCTGGCTTGACTCTGGTACGGCTTCAGACCTGCCTTGATCCTGGTACGGCTTCGGACCCTTGTCCTGCCTCGATCCTGGTACGGCTTCGGACCCTTCTCTTGCCTCGATCCTGGTACGGCTTCGGACCCTTCTCCTACCTCGATCCTGGTACGGCTGCGGACCCTTTTTCCTGCTTCAACCCTGGACCGGATTCGGATCCTGCTGAGGTATTGATTTCTGGACTGAATTTGAACTCTTCTGGAAACCCATCCTTAAACTGTCACGACCTGCTGGAGGCGCCAGCCATCTGGAACCCACGACCTGCAGGAGGCGCCTGCATCCAGACATCTTTCAGTCTTCAGAAGAGTCGCCTAAGTCCCAGCGGTCGGACACCTACGGGCTCCTCCTGGGGGGGTCACGTGCTTCCAGGGTGAAGTCTTCTAGCAAGTCTACGGTCCAACAGGCCTCGCCCTTCGCGGTAGCTGCTACCCCGAAACAAGGGTCCACAATCATAACAGAAAGGCATCACGAGATACTCATAATGCCCGTCTCTGGTATTAAAAGTGGTTTTCCACTCGTCTCTGGGACAAATTCTAAGTTGTAAGCACCTCGTAAGTCCAACTTAGTGAAAATCTTCGCTCCCTGGAGCCTATCAAGGAGCTCCGGGATTAGCGGGAGCGGGTAACGATCCCGCTTGGTAATGGAATTTAAGCCAGAGCCGCAACATTTCATACAAACAAACAAAACCCGACACAGGCCAGTGTTTCGGCAACCACTGTTGCCTGCTTCAGGGACTATTAATTCTCTGAAAAAAATATCAAAAGAAATGATTATAACGTGTATTGACATAATATTAAAAACACATAAGCAAAAACATGGCTCTCACATAAAACAAACCAATTTTACATACTGATGTGTGTGTCTTACCCAGCTAACTCGCTCACCCAACCCCCTCCGGAAGCTGATATTTAAAGGTCCACCTATGACATCACATCCACTTATCTGGAAAGTATCCCCAATCAGCTGATCAAACTCTGACAAAAGCTAACATGATCCCCAATCTATTTTCTTATTTAAACAGTGTTCAAAAAATATATCCATCGTTGCTCTTTTCTGATCAAAATCTGTTTAAAATCACCACCTCGACTATCTGGAGAACTTGTTCAAGAACCGCAAAAGTAGAATCTGCAAACGTATGTTGTAAAGACAAACTATGGGTCTCATTTTCCAAGGAGTTATTGCGTGTGATAATTCCGCAAATCGCGCTAACAGCAGTTAATGCAATTTGTGAATGCAAATTTTGTATTCAGGGGGCGGAGCAAATGTAAAGTAGGGAGGATTTATTGTGTGCTGCGAAACAGCTGCACTGTTAGCATGGCCAATAACTACACCTTTTTCATTTGCGTTACAGGCTGGTAAAGGTTTATTGTGGTTCATGATGTTTCCTGACAGTCCTATTTCAGTATGATGAGAGAGTGAGAGACTTACCATAGTGCATCCTCCCTAGACAGGTATTTGTATCCCTATGGGAGGCCCACCTAGTAACTCGAGGTGAGGGTTAAGTATTAGTGTAGGGGGTTAGGGGCCACTTTCACATTCAACATGAGACGTACTAACAGAACAGTGGTCTCTTGTGAAGATTTGATGACCTACGGAGTGAGGAAACTCACCCAAAGATGAGATTTTTGCAATGTTCTCTCCACCTAGCTTGATGGACTCTCTACCTGGGTAACAACAAGCTAGGTGGAGAGAACATTGCACAAATCTCATCTTTGGGTGAGTTTCCTCACTCCGTAGGTCATCAAATCTTCACAAGAGACCACTGTTCTGTTCGTACGTTTCATGTTGAATGTGAAAGTGGCCCCTAACCCCCTACACTAATACTTAACCCTCACCTCGAGTTACTAGGTGGGCCTCCCATAGGGATACAAATACCTGTCTAGGGAGGCGGCACTAAGGTAAGTCTCTCTCTCTCTCTCTCTCATCATACTGAAACAGGCCTGTCAGGAGACATTGTGAACCACACTGTAGCCCAAATTTTCTCCCATGGTTAAAAACTTAGGAGTGATCATGGATAAGCAACTTAATTTCAAAAACTTCATCAATAATACAGTGAAGGATTGCTTTTTCAAACTTCAAGTTTTAAAACGTCTCAGACCCCTTCTTCACCCCCATGATTTCAGATCAGTTCTGCAAGCGATCATATTTTCTAAAATTGACTATTGCAATGCCCTTTTAATTGGTCTCCCATCGATTTCCCTTAAACCTCTACAAATTCTACAAAATGCCACAGCCAGGATTCTTACAAAAGCAAAAAAAAGGGACCACATCACGCCAATTTTAAAGTATCTCCACTGGCTCCCTATAAAATATAGAATTCTCTATAAATCTTGTTCTATCATACACAAATCCATCTATAAATCCTCCCCCCTTGACCTCAGATTCCCTTTACAATTATTTTCATCTTCCCGTCCAATGAGAGCTGCCAAAAAAAGCTCTCTTAAAACACCTCCAATCAAATCATTCTCAAATAAAAGAGCCTTCTCTACAGTCGGCCTGAATCATTGGAACTCTCTCCCTTCAGAACTTAGACTTGAGCATTGCCCAATTACTTTCAAAAAAAGACTAAAGACTTGGCTCTTCACCCTAGCCTATGCCTAATACAGACGTAATCATTCCTACATACCTGTTGCACAACCATAGACTTAAACTCATAATATTCTAGTCTCATTTAATCGCGTGTTACATGTATCGACTACCAATTTATACTAACTCTGTTACTCAAGGATTTTAAGTCATTACAAATTTATTGTTTATATCCCAGTTCTTATCTCCTGTTCTTTGTAAGACTCTCGTCAGTCATTTCATCTGTTGTCTGTAAACCGAAGTGCTTAGTGATTTTATCTCTAGAACCTCGGTATATAAAAAATGTTAAATAAATAAATAAATAATAGTGCAACTTGCAATAACAGCCTTTTGCATAGCTGATATCGCAATTTGTGATACACATGCTTATTAGCATAAGGTACACCCCTTTTTGGCATCGCATGCAATATTGGAAAATGAGACCCTATGTGTGACAAGTGGTGCATCAACTTTACATCTTGTAAAGCATATCTTCCCATCCCACCTTTTCTCTAGGATATGAATGTTTAAATCTTTAAGACTGTCCCAATATGCTTTAGAATAAAGATCACTAAGCATTTTAGTAACCAGCTTCTACATCAACTCAAAGCAGTTTTTTATCCTTTTAAAGGTGTAGTGCAGTTTCCAAAATTATTTACAGTATTCAAAATGAGGTCTCACCATGGAAATCAGGGGCAATATAAATCTTTTTTTCTCCTGACCAGTCTTCTCCCTTTGCAGCCAAGCATAATTCTGGCTTTTGCCATCACCTTATCCACCTATTTGGCCATCTTAAGATCATCAGATACAATCACCCCAGATCACGCTCTTCTTTCATGCTTAGAAAAATTATACTCCTATACCGTTTGTTTGTTTGTTTATTTATTTATTTATTTATTTATTTATTTATTTATTTATTTAAGCATTTTATATACCATTGTTCCAAAAGATTACCATGGTTTACAAAAGCAACATTCATATTCTAGTTCACACTCATATTCCCGGTCAACACATCAACAAATACATGTTAACCAGGGAGCTAGGATAATATTTTGTAATCTGTAAGTTCTTTTAATTTCATTCATGGATTAGTCTGTGTCATTTTTGCAGCTCAAATGCATGATTCAGCATTTTTTAGCATAAAATCTTAGTTGCTAGACTCTAGGACATTCCAGAGCTTTATTTTATTTATTTATTCCTTATGCCTTGATAACCACAATTCTAGGCAGTTTAGAAATATACATTCATAAAATTTCTTACAAAAGCACATCATTAAACCAATGTAACCAAAAATATACAAGACAGCTGAAACAGGTAAAACAGACAAAATTAAATTTGATCACCATACATTATTCTATTCCTGAAATATTTACCAGTGCTCTTTGAATCATATAGCTCATGTTTTATTTCTGCAATAATACCCTTTCTCAGACCTCAAATGCTCATTATTTATTTATTTATTTAAAAATGTTTATATACCGCTTTTACAATTCAAGGAATTAATCAAAACGGTCCACAACAAACATACATAAAAGAAAACAAAATAAAATAAACTAAAAATCAATTAGTTAAAATTAAAAAACACACCATAAGAACTAAAAATTAGGCCCAACATTAATGAGACAAACAAGATATTTTCAACAAATTGGTTAAGTAACTAAATGTAAATAAGAAAGCTTTTTATCACTTTTTAAAAATACAGATCTCATTTTCAGTTTTAAACTCCTCAAGCAAATAGTTCCAGAGGAGTGGGCTCCTGAAACTGAGAACATTCTATTCCAGGATTATAACTCTTTTTTTTTTTTTTGCAGATGGACTCTCTGACAAACTCATATGAGAAGATCATAGAGTTCAGCTGGCATATATTTATGTATATTGTCCTAAAATAATTAGGAGCATCACCTCTAAGAACTTAAAAAATCAAAATGAGTAGTTTAAATTTTGTACAACAGATTGGCAATCAGTGCAGTCTGTGCAGTCTGTCAACACAGGTGTATCTTCCACTGATGAGCATACCTCTGCATTGTGGACTAGTTAAATAGCTGCAATGGTTGACTTCCAAAGACCTAAGTATAATAAATTGCAGTAATTAATTATTGAGATCATTACCAATTGCATAACTATTTTTAAATCATTCATAGTTAAAACTGGTCTAATCTTACGCAGCATTCAAAACTTAAAAAATGAGCTCTTTACTACAGATTTTACTTGAAGGTGCAGTGATAAACCTGCATCAATCTGGATCCCCAGATTTCAAACATAACACAAATTTGGAAGTTTAAAATCCTCAACTGAAGAATTAAAGCAATATACATGAGTGATTGTCTGGATAGCATCATTATCTTTGTCTTTTGCATGTTAGGAGTCAATTGGTTATTTTCCATCCAACGCTGAATCACTGACAAACACAGAGTCACCGGACCCCAAGGCTGCATCTACAATAGATAGAATTAGTATATAAAACTGTAAGTCATCAGCATAAATCCAGTATTCTACTCTTAATGCCATCATCACAGTACATAGGAGAATTATATGCACATTGAAAAGAATGGCTGACATATCTGACTATTGAGGGACTCCTCTAAGTTCCTTTGGCAATGATTTTGTATGTCCCATAGTTTCTTGTTGATATTGATCTGAGAGATGTGATGAAAACTGAAGCAGCATGTAGAAGCAATCCCCAGGTTATGCAATCTAATTAACAACATTGCATAATTCAGTTTATCAAATGCGGAGGAAATGTAAGGCATAACCAGCACAAATGTCCTACCAGCATTAAAACCCTCATGGAAGAATCCAAAACTTGATAACAATAAACTTTCAGCATTTTGTGATACTCGAAAACCAAACCGAAGTGCATCCAAAATATTGAAGTGAATTTTCAAAGGGAATACACATGTAAAAGTAGAGTATATCATAGCAATTTTCAAAAGCATATTTATTTATTTAAAAATACTTGCCCACTTAAAGTAGGTCAGCTCAACTAAGCAGATTACAACAAATTAAAAACGTCATAACAGAACGCATCAAAGGTATATTAAAATAAAAATGGTGATTAAATAGTGATTGTTCAGACATTTAAGGCAGGATACACTTCAGTAATTTATAAACTACCTAACACCAAATGCTTCTAAGAACATTAACTTCATAATTTGATTTTGAAAAATTGTATATTCATCAATCATTTGTACAAAATCGGGGTGGGCATTCCACAATATGGCACTGTGGGTTAGCAAAAGTGGTCTGTTAACTCCCCAGAGGACAGACACACGCTAGACTCTGAGTTTTCTTATATACATTTTACAAAAGTGGCTTACCTTCATGCATGTTCACACTGAGCATTTATCTTCAATATTCACAATTTAACATTTGTCTTCAGTATTCACATCTCAGCATTTATCTTCAGTATTCACTATTCACTTCTTAGCATTTGCTTTCAATATTCACATTTATTCCTTACCTTGCATGTTCACCTTCTTTCAGGAGCTGCCTTCTTTTGGAGACCCAGAGCCTCTCTGTTCCCATCTGGGCCCAAACTCTTATTCCTGCTTTCTGGGGATATGCCCACTAAACTACTCATGTCTCTAGCTTTTAAGGTGGATCAGGCTAGATGCCTGGTCCAATTGTTGTGTCGGTGGTGGGCCCTTGGGTTGAGATGTGGTTGACGCAACCCATAGGCGAGGACCTACGGGTCTCCACCATCAGCAGGTGGAGTGGGCTGAAGCTAGAGGCCGCTGGAGCTTCACGTATACCAGTCCTCATTCCCCTCAGGTTGAGCCTTTGGGTGCCAGGGCTGGCAGGTGGGCCTCGGGGTTAGAGGTGAAAGGTGATTCAGCCCAGAGACAGCAGTCGGTAGATGATGTAGTCCTATCCTGGACTGGATTTGGTACTGGAACCCAGGTGCCAAAGGAACAATGAGGCACTCAAGCAAAGGAAGGCTGAAGCCTTGAAAGTCCACATCCAGAGGATAGGCGAGGAGAGGCATCACTTACAGGCTAGGATCAGAGTCGGCGGCAAGTAGAAGTTGTGGCAAGCAACGTAGAACTCTGGACACTGGATAGTCTGTAGAGTAGTCGTTCAAAGCAAGGATCAGGGCATGGAGAAGGCAGGCATAGTCAATTAAGGCATTGGTCAGGGCACAGAGAAGGCAGGCGTGGTCAGGTGTAGCGGAAGTCCGGGGCTGGAGAGAAGCTGAAGAGTAGTCAGGCCTAGCAGAGGTCTGGGGCTAGAGAGAAGCTGAAGAGTTGTCAGGTGTAGCGAAGGTCAAATCCAAAGAGTCAGTCCAACACATAGATGAACAGGAACGAGGAGAACAGGAACTGGGAACCACAGGAAAACAGAAACACACGATGAGATGAATCTAGGATCAGCAATGAGTACAAGCATACCTGTTGCAAAGGCAGTTCCATGGAGCGAGGCCTAAGCTTTTATATGCTGAAGAGTCTGACGTCAGCATCTGGGACCGCGGCCAGTTTCCTGCCGTGGGTCCTTTAAAAGAATCAATGATGCGCGCACCTAGGAAGGGGCATGGCGCTGATGGCAGCGTCTCTCCGCGTGCTGCGAGGAGAGGCCTGACGAACAGGGACATCTTGGCTAGCAACACTGGGTGGCGTGGCAGAGCCGGAGGCACCGGAGGGAACCCTAGGTTGGAGCTGGTGGCCCACTGCTGTTAGCGAAGAGGAGCCAGGAGCTGGAGTCCATCTGAAAAGGTGAGAGGACCACATTGCGGGACTGCCGTGGGCAGCATGTGTAACAGTACCCCCCCCTTTATGTCCCCCTGCTGGAGGTTGGGGTTTGCCTGGATGGGCACAGTGGAAGTTCAAGAGGAGGTTCTTATTCAGGATGTTTTGAGCTGGCTCCCACGAATTCTCTTCTGGTCCGTATCCCTCCCAGGAAAGGAGGTACTCCCAGCTACGGCCCCTACGACAGACGTTTAGGACTTCATGGACCTTGTATGTCGTATTGGTTTCTGCCACCAAAGGAGGTGGCTCAGGATCCTTCCAGGCAGGCCAGGATGGAATTACAGGCTTTAAAAGCGATAATGGAATGTATTATGTATCCCTAGTGTAGGGGGCAGCCGAAGCTGGTATGTAACAGGTCCAATGCGTCGGGTAACAGAGAAAGGCCCGATAAATCTAGGAGCAAATCTCTGCGACGGAATTCGAAGTTGGATATATCTGGTACTTAACCAGACTTTCTGGCCAGGAAGGAATTCAGGAGCCTAGCGGAATTGACTATGAGCAGTTCTCTTGGCCTGGGAGGTGGCCTGACGCAGGAGAAGATTTGTCTGTTCCCATAGTGTTCACTGCGGCATAGTAGCCTGTGCCGCAGGGGACAGCATGGATAGAGGTATGGGTAATGTTGGTCGTGGTTGTTTTCCATAGATGATTGAAAATGGGGAAGTTCCAGTAGCCGTGGCGATGTGAGAGTTTTGAGAAAACTGCCCAGGATAAAGAGGTCTGACCAGTTATCTTGTTGGTCATTGATGTATGCGTGCGGGAAAGCCTTCAAAGAGCAGTTCATCCGTTCAGCTTACCTGTTGGCCTGAGGATGATAGGCGGTCGTAAGGCTGCTTTTAATACCAAATTTTTGGCAGAGTGAACGCCAGTACCTGGCGAAGAATTGAGGACCTCGATCTGATACGATATCCGTGGGTAAACCATGTGATCTGAAAATATGGTGGAAGAATAATCGAGCTAGCTCTGGAGCAGATGGTAGGACCGGTAGAGGTATGTAATGGGCCATTTTAGAAAAGCGGTCTATGGTGACCCAAATTACGGTGTGACCCTTAGAAGGTGGCAGATCCACAATGAAATCCGTAGACAGGTGAGTCCATGGTTCTTCAGGCGCTGGAAGCGTTTGAGGAAGACCCCAAGGTCACCCAACCAGGGATTTTTGCTGTGCACAAACATTACATGATTCAACATACATTTTTGCATTGGAGACCAAGGTAGGCCACCAGAAGAACCGCTGAAGCAGTGCCACGGTTCGTGCTCATACTGGGTGACTGGCAAATTTGGAATCGTGTGCCCAGCAGAGAACTCTTTCTCGGAGTCTTCGGGGCACTATCGTTTCTCCAGAAGGAACTGGGTGAGTGACGAACAAAGAGATTCACACCGGGTTGATTGTATGGGTTGGTTCTTCCGGAATGTCTTCAGGCTCAAAGGACCATGATAGGGAATCTGCCTGGAGATTCTTGTCAGCTGGGCGGACGGAGTTCAAAATCAGATCTAGAGAAAAACAAAGCCCATCGAGCTTGACGGGCGTTGACGTTGTGCTTGACTCAAATGTTCCAGATTCTTATGATCAGTGAACACCGTAAATTTATGATGGGCACCGCTCTTCGAGATCCAACTTTATGGCAAGCAATTCACGGTCCCCGATGCTGTGATTTTGCTCTACCGATGAGAATTTATGGGAGTAAAAGGAACAAGGAACTACAGTACCAGAGGCAGTGCATTGACTTAGGATGGCCCCAGCCCCAATGGCGTAGGCATCCACTTCGACAAGAAATGGATGAGTCGGATCTAGGTGGTGTAGACAGGACCCCTTCTGGAAGGCTTCCTTCAAATGATGGAAGGTGGCAATGGTTTCCGGCTGCCAGTTTCGTGCGTTTTGGCCTTTATGGGTCAAGGCTGTCAGAGGAGCAGCCAGTGTCGAATAATGTGGGATGAAGTGACGATAGTAACTGAGAAATCCTAGGAAGCGCTGGAGCGCTTTGAGTCACACTGGCTGCGGCCAATCCCGGATTCCCTTTAATTTAGCGGGGTCCATGGAGAAGCCTTGCTGAGAGATTATATGGCCCAGGAAAGGCAAACTGGGCTTTTTGAACAAACACTTGTCCAATTTCACAAACAGATGGTTTTCACGAAGACGCTGGAGGACGGTTCGTATGTCGGCACGATGCATGTCGAGATCTCTAGAAAAGATGAGGATGTCGTCCAGATAAACCACGACTTTAGTGTACAATAGATCGCTAAACATTTCGTTCAGCATTCGTTGGAATACTGCGGGTGCATTACAGAAGCCAAAGGGCATCACCAAGTATTTGTAGTTACCGTCCCTGGTGTTAAAAGCAATTTTCCAAATGTCATCGGGGCAAATTCTCACCAGGTTATATGCCCCGCATAAATCCAGCTTCGTAAAGATGGAGGCACCCTGAAGGCAGTCGAGCAATTCAGAAATCAGCAGTAAGGGATATTTATCTCTGAGTGATGGCGTTTAGGCCGTGGTAGTCAATACACGGCCTAAGTGACCCATTTTTCTTGGTCACAAAAAAGAATCCCGCTCTAGTGGATGATGTGGATGGGCGAATAAATCCTTTTGCAAGATTTTCCTGAATGTATTCGGTCATAGCCTTTGTCTCAGGTAACGACAAAGGATATGTGCGTCCACAAGGAGGCGTGGTTCCAGGAAGGAGATCAGTTGGGCAATCAAACCTTTGGAGAGGCGGAAGGAGGTCAGACTTCTGTTTAGAGAACACATCCTCATAGGCAGTATACGGAGCAGGTACGCAAGAGGACGTAGTAGCCAGGGGGACCACAGGAGATGGTATCACTTTTTGGAGGCAGGACTGATGGCGGGACCTCACTCTACTAGTTGCAATGAGGCCCAGTTGAATTGGGGGGAATGCTTCTGTAGCCAGGGGAGCCCAAGTACTATAGGGTGGATATACTTATCCAATACTAATAATTCAAGTTCCTCAATGTGTAAAGCCCCAGTTCGAAATGGGACAGGTTCCGTAGTCAAGGAGATTCGGCCGGTTAGCAGCTCTCCATTGATAGAAGGAACACATTGAGACATGTCGAGCGAATGGGTTTTTATACCCAAAAGCTGCACAAGGTCTTTAAGGATAAAATTTCCTCCTGCTCTGGAATCTACCAGAG
Source organism: Rhinatrema bivittatum (assembly GCF_901001135.1). Lineage (NCBI taxonomy): Eukaryota > Metazoa > Chordata > Amphibia > Gymnophiona > Rhinatrematidae > Rhinatrema > Rhinatrema bivittatum. The sequence continues at coordinate 448,966,351 of NC_042615.1, read as the reverse complement.
CAAGAACCGGGAAGGCCCGGGGTCCCAGATTAACCTGACCAGTACTGACAATTGAGGGACCGGAGAAGTTGCACCCAAGTTCAGGACCCCTACTGAACTCGGGCCAAGGAGTTTCACGGATGGATAGGGCAAGTCCGCAGTTGGTGGCCAGGTGCTCCACAATACAGACACAGGCCGCTTTGTCTCCGCCGGAGGCACTCTTCTGGTATCAGCCGCCCGCGACCCAACTGCATAGGTTCTTCTGCTGTGACCACTCTAGTGTCGCTGCAGGATGCAGGGTTGGTAGCTGGTGGTGAGCGGGAGCGAACCCGTGAAGGCTTCTTGGACATCTGATTCTCCCAGTGACGCTTTGGCCTGGTCAATTCGACCTGCCAAATCTATAAGGTCCTCCAGAGAAGAAGGGAGCTCCCGTGCAGCCAATTCATCTTTTAGCTGTAAAGAGAGTCCGTCCAGGTAGATAGCTTGGAGGCAGTCTTCCTGCCAAGCGAGCTCGGTAGCCATAGTCCTAAACTCAATTGTATAATCAAAAAGACTTCTTTGTCCTTGACAGAGGTGTAGTAAGCTGGTGCTTGCCATGGCATGTCACTCAGGATCATCAAAGGTCCGTCTGAAAACAGTCACAAACTGAGCCAGTTCCTTCAACAAGGAATCCGAGTGTTCCCACAGGGGAGAAGCCCAGGCCAACACTTTCCCTTCAAGGCGGGACAGGATAAACGTGACTTTAGCCAACTCGTCCCGGAAGACGGAGGGCTGCAGGGCAAATTGCATGTAGCATTGATTTATGAATCCTCTGCAGAGTCTGGAGTCACCACTGAAGCATGCAGGCACCGGAAGTGCCAACAGGTCTCGAGGCAACGATGGAGGTGGCTATGGAAGAGGAGGAGCCGAATTATTCATGAGGGCATCAAGCCAGACATGAAGACGATCCATGGAGGAGGCCAATGCTTCAAGGAACTGCTGCTGTTCTTGTACCTTGGATGCCAGGCTTGGGATGGCCTGGAGGGCAACCTTGCCAATTAAACCCAGAGTAAGAGCTCATGCTTATCATGTCCTGTTCTCACTAGGGTCACCCTTAAATCCACTGTGCCCTTTTCCCAGCCTCTCCACATACTTTAACATATATCCAGTCACTTAAACATCCTACTTTGTTTCTGTTATCAAACAACAGCAGCCCATCTAACCCATACTATTGTACATGAGTCTATAAGAAGCTCATGAGTTCCAGTCCTTTTCTGGGTACATTCTTTCTGGTACCTCCTCTGTCAGGACTCCCTGGAATCCATTAGAACGCTGCTGCTTCCTTTGAAAAACTTCTCTGTTCTTCCTCAGAACTTCAAATTGTGCTTGCTCTATTTTATCTTTATTATGCTCCTTAGCGGGTTGTGGTTCTGTACTGCCATGAGAATTTTTCTCTTTGCTTCATTACCAATAATTTTCTCCTCATCTCCTCTTGAAGTCTCACCACAGTGGCACTGACTGACTTCTCTGCACTGCCTCCATCAGCCTTCTCTGTGTTGCCTATCTCAGGTCTCTCTTCATTGATTCTATTTGGCTTCTCTATGCTGTCTTCCTCAGGCTAGCCTGTAAGGCTCTACCATGAGCTCCCTTGAACTGGGCATTCATGCTACACCTGCAATCAGGCACCTTACTGGGTTGCTGCACATCTTCTATTTCCAGGTGTTTCAAACCCACCTCTGGCCTTGCTTCTGGTAAAATGGACATTAGGAGAGAATACCCTATTCCCATCTCCTTCCTGGCACACACCAGGGCACCCCATATCTTCTGTGTGTGTCAGCTTCACTGTCCTCATGACCAGCCTTTTCAGCTGGATACCTCTCAGCAATGTTGGGTATGATATTCCCTGCAACATCCTCATCTGCTTTAGAGTACCCTGGGTCCTCTCCTGGACTTGCCTCTGATGTCCCTGGAGTCACTGCTTGCATGGCTTCAGTACACTGTAACCAGGAAGCTAGCTGCTTTTTCAGATTTTCTTGCAGAACTTGTTGCTTGGCTACCCATGACTTTAAAGAAGTCATGGGTAGCCAAGCAACTTTAAAGAAGTCATGGGTAGCTTTCTTTACTCTTTCCAGTGCTCTGTGCCTATGCAGCACGTTCCTGCACTGCTTCTCTGTGCAGGAACCAAAAGAAAATTCTCTTCTCTTTTCCTTCTGGTTTGAGTTCTGCTGTGTGCCACTTTAAAGAAGTCATGGGTAGCTGTCGCTGTCCCTCCAAGAAGGTTTGAAATAAAACTTCCTTACTAGCCCATTTGTGCTCTGTTGCAAATGAGGCTTGCTGTTCTCCAGGGACACATCCTGCTCAGCTTTTCCTTTCTTTTCAACTGGGGGGGGGGGGGGGAGGGACGGACTGTGCTTGCTCAGGTGTGCAGGGAAAAATCCCCTCTTTTTCCACAAACAAAAACCTGTCTGTTCAGCTTTAACTTATTCACTGGTCAGCTGACTATCTAGGGCAGGGCTGCTCATTTGGCCCTATATAAATTTAAACACTTCAACTTTTCACTGCATTCAGGCCCCAAGGAAATTATCTTCTTTTTTTTTTTCTAACCCACTCTTTTACTCTTTCCAGCACTGCGTACATATGTTTATTAGCACTGCTTCTGTACCAGACTGCTTCTCTGTGCAGGAATCATACACTGAAGCCTTTACTTTCTTTTCTCCCTGAGCCACTCTTCTTTACTCTTTCCAGTGCTCTGTGCCCATGCAGCACAGTTCCTGTACTGCTTCTCTGTGCAGGAACCAAAATAAATTATCTTTTCTTTTTATTTGAGCACTGCTGTGGGCCACTTCATTGCCTGTCTGGCCCTGTTCCTTGCTTTATCTCTTGCAAAACTAATTTTAAACTAATTTCTTCCTGAGGGGTGGATTTCTGGCTGTACACTGTTAAGCACAGAAAATCCCCAAGCTAACACCACAATCGGTCTTTAAACTTCCCGGAGTCCAGACACACACTGGACTGGCTTTTCTTACATTTAATATATTTCCAAAAATGGTTTAGCTACATTCACACTCAGCATTTATCTTTGGTATTCACTATTCATTTCTCTGCATTTCACATTCATTTTTTTTTTACCATGAGTGTTCACCTTCTTGCAGGAAGTGCCTTTTCCTGGAGCCTCTCTGTTCCCTGATGGGCCCAAATTCTTATTCCTGCTCTCTGAGCTACCTGTGTCGCTAGCTTTTTACTGGTTAATGAGGATTTCCAGGGATATTCATTCACACACGCCTACAGCTAATAAAGCATGAGCATGTGTTGATGAGAAACAAGCAGCTTGTACCGGACGTATGGATAATAATTGTGTGTCTCACAATTATTATCCATACGTCCGGTACAAGCTGCTTGTTTCTCATCAACACATGCTGTATGCAAACTTTAAGTTGGCTTGTAAAATTGAAACAGATAAGAAATAAGAAAGCCCGCCCATTTTCACAGATTTAAAAACTAATACTAACATTTAAAACAAGTCTTTGCTGCAAGGTAAGCCAATGCAAACTTTCTAACATGCTCCTAAGGAAGGCCTCCAGTAATTAAACAAACAGCAGGCAGCCCTATATTTTAAGGCAGCCCTATATTTTAAGGAATTACAGTAGTTTGTACAAAGGCCTGGCCTAGACTCTGAAAGCACTATCAAAAATGTATTTTAAAGGATGTAATAGTCCCAACCTATAATAACCAACCTGAATAATGTAAAATTTAGAGCTTAAAGGTATCAGATTGGAAACCCAAATTTCCAGCACATTCTTTAAAATGTATAGCAGTCTCAAATACAGAAAGTGAAATGTTACTAACAGATTCAGCTAATTTAACTTGTCTAGTAATCAGTAGAGCTTTGGTTTTGGAAAAATTCAAAATGAAATTGCTCCCTACGATCCAGTGATTAGTATCTAATAAACAGTTTTCATCTGGCTAAGGATAGCATACAGGTTTTCCTTAAGTGGGAAAAACAGCTGAATGTCATCAGCATAAATGAACTTCACAGACAGTAAGTCAAGAAGTGAACCTATAAAGGTGAATTTTAAAAACTTGCTGCGCACATCAATTGGGAGATGCATGAATAAGTCGGACTCGCACACACTGACTGTATTTTAAAAAGCACCCAGATACATGCGTAAGTGCCACTGCCCGAATATCTAAAAAATGTCCAATAAGGTGCAGGGCATGGGCATGGTAATGACAGGGTATGGGTGTTTCAGGGTCTGGCCAAGAGATGAGCATTTAAATACTTAATGCTCCCTGGCGCATGACGAGGTTCCCTGCTGCGTAACTTTACTGCTGCTATGGATGATATGTAAGTCATAAAATAAAAGGATGGAGCCATTTCTGAGGGTTTAAAGGGTCTGGGGTAACTGGAGGGAAGTGTACCCTTTCAAACCAGGGGGATTGGAGGATCCAGCTGTTAACTGGGCGAACTGGTAAACTGGGAATGACGTGGACAAGCGCCTCTTTTAAAAACCCTCAAATTACACGGTAGAAGTGGAATTTGCTCACCCACTTAAAATTTGGCACACATGTGTGCATGGCCTGGCTATTTTATAACATGCATGCATATATACGAACAAGTTATAAAACAGCTGCACCCTGAGCATGGGCTGACACACACGTGCCAATGTGCGCCCGCATACCAGTTTGAAAGTTAACTGTCCCAGACCACAAATAAATATTAAATAATGTGGCAGACAATAAGGATCTCTGCAGTGCTCCAGACTAAATGGATAACCATAGTTCAAGGCATGTCACAAAGGCACATCCATATTAAACATACAAAACACTCCATAAAGTATGGTAGCAAATAAATACAATGAAATAAAAATAACTGCTCAACTTCTGCAAGGGTTATTGCGGTTCCTGATATCGTCTTCCTATCTCACACACTTCATTCACAACTCACGCAAGAATTGTTTAGAGTCTTACCTTTGACTTCGAAATCAAAACAAAGGTTTTTGAAACCACACATTAAAGGGAATACATAACTGCAGCAAATTCACACTATACAATGTGAATAGCTAAGCAAGAAAAGTAAAACATTAATTATTAGTTTTTCTAAGTACCATAATGAATACAGTCCCATTACCCAAGGTGGCCATGTCCTTGCCTGGACACTAGGCTGTGTTAGTCTCTATGTAACCATGGACTCTGCACAATTTCACTTGGCCAAAGGGTAGCCCTGAAAGCGCCCTCTGAATTGTCAGTTGTTATTTCATAAAAACATAACATAAGAAGTTGCCCTACAGGGTCAGACCAAGGGTCCATCAAGCTCCCGCATCCTGTTTCCAAGAGAAGCCAAACCAGGCTACAAGTACCTGTTAAGTACCCAAAACATTAACGGCTGAATTTTAAATGCCCGGCGCACATAAAAATCGGTACTTCAGTGCGTGACCGGGCCTTGTGCTCGCTGCGCGAATATTCAGAAGGGCTCAGCCACGCGCATAGGTACTGATACGCGCACAAGTGCTGGGGCCTGAAAAAGGGGCAGGCTGGGGGGGGGGGGGGGGGGGCGGGAAGGGATCAGTACGAAGGCCGGCCGGGACAGCATCCATTAGGAAGGTTAGGCACAGAGGGTTAAGGAAGTTCCCTCCCAGTCCGCTCCTTAATTGGAGTGGACTGGGAGGGAGCTGGGGAAGGCCCGAATGCATTGCTGCATGGAATTTGCATAAATTTACCCCCTTGTGTGCATCACCCATGGATTTTATAACATCCATGTATGCACGCCGGGAACCGCGCGCACATGGATGCGCGAGCATGTAATAAAATCTACCCCTATATCCTATGCTACTAATGCCAGTAATAGCAGTGGCTATTCTCTAAGTCAACTTGATTAATAGTGGATAATGGACATTACCTCCAAGAACTTATCCAAACCTTTTTTTTTTTTTTTAATTTTTTATTTATTGCATTTTAACAAATTACCAAGTATCCACTTGTATGTAATCTTTTCAAGTACAGAAATCAGAAATTTACCAAAAATTAAAGAAATATATTCTTATATTCTGTACTTAAATAAAATAAAAGAAATATGGGAGAGCTTAGGAAATAAGAGCGCTATTACGAAGAACATATGCAAATTCATTAATGAATAACCAAAGCAGATTCCACCTTATTTTTCTAATTTCATCAGACAGCAAGTTTAACTAGGAGTGGAGTGGGCATCCAAGAAAGACCTTAACTGTTGAGGTTCAAAGAAAACATATCTTTGACCTTGGTATAGCAAGCAACATTTACATGGATATTGTAATTTGAAAACTGCACCCTTTTGGAGCGTTTCAGCCCTCATATTCAGGAAATGTTTTCTCCTAATTTGTGTCTGCTTTACCAAGTCAGGATAACACCAAATTTTCTGCCCAAAGAAGAGAGCTTGACTATATCTAAAGAACTGCTTGAAAATATTATTCTTGTCCATTAGAAAAGCAAATGAAATTAATAAGGGTCTCTGCTGAGTAACCATCAATTCTTGAGATGAGTCCAGAAGTATTGTTAAATCAGGTGGAATTTCTTCCTGCTGTTGGAAATTATCCTGGTTTCTGTCACTTGGATTTAAGTAATATGCCTTTGTAATTACTGGCTTTACTTCCTCAGGTATTTTTAATACTTGAGAAACATATAACAAAAAGATCCAATGGTGCTATATTTCTTATCACAGGAAAGTTTATAAACCTTAGATTATGTGATGTAAGGCTGTTCTCCAACCTTTCCACTCTTTTATCCAGTTCTCCATCTTTCTGAATTAATGCAGCTTGTATTTTGTCCACTTCTATCATTTGAGTTTCCATTTTTTCTATTTTTTGGTTCTGGGAAACTATTTCATTAGCATTCAGATTCACTTGTTTTTTCACATCAGTTACTTCCCTTGTCAATCCATTTATAGACTTTTCAATTGACTGTAAAGCTACCCATATCGTAGTCAAACTTATTACTGAAAGCGTTTGTAATTTCAACAGCGTTGGGGATTCTCGAATCCCATCTCCCCCTCCTCCACCCGCTGTTAGGCTGGCACCATTGCCAACACCCATGTGCTCAAGCTCTCCAACAGATTCCAGCCCCTCTCCTCCAACTTCCCCATGGGGCTTTACCTTCACTGGCTGCTCCAAGATGGTAGTCCGAATGCTGTTACAGTCTGTCCAGCTGCTTTTGCCTCTCCTTGGAGTCCTTCCGATGGGACCGCGGTCTCCTGCTGCCTATATTCTCCTCCATGGGGTGGTGGCTCCTGTCCAGTCAGAGAGGACGGCTCGCTCTCCAGAGTCGTCCCTTCAATGACCCTCATACCCGGATATATTGGTGGAATCGGGGCGAAGAAGCTTCCTATCCGGGGTTGTGTGTCTTCTAACAGTGTGGAAGAACTTTCTCCACATCGTACCCTGGCTTTTCTTTTGGTGTGAGGCATATTTTAGCAAGCAATGAGGGAAAGAGCAGGGAGCCTCTCACACACCCGTCTGCTTAGGTCGCCATCTTGAAAGCTATCCAAACCTTTTTTTAAACCCAGCTACACTAACTGCCTAACCAAATCCTCTGGCAACAAATTCCATAGCTTCATTGTACGTTTAGTGAAAAAGAATTTTCTCCGATTAGTTTTAAATGTGCTACTTGCTAACTTTATGGAGTGCCCCCTAGTCCTTCTATTATCTGAAAGATGATATAACCGATTTACATTTACCTGTTCTAGACCTTTCATGATTTTTTAGAACTCCATCTTATCTCCCCTCAGCCGTCTCTCTCCAAGCTGAACAGCCCTAACCTATTTAGCCTTTCCTCATAGGGGAACTGTTCCATCCCCTTTATCATTTTGGTCGCACTTCTCTGCACCTTCTCCAGTGTAAATATATCTTTTTTGATATGTGGTGACCAGAATAATCAAAGCATAAACTGTTATTTGATGAAATGAAGATAATTTATTAATGTAGACAAATTCATGAGTCTACTAACAAACCTCATAACTTAGTCTTTGCAGTAAGAAAACATAACTGCAGCCCATGCTTCAAAGTTTTGGTTATTGCATGGAGACCTGTGAGAGATTTCAAGTTATTTTAAGGAAAACAATTGGTAATATTGTTACTGGCATTAATTGAGAAGTGCCCAGATTTCTTTGACCGAAGTTCTGATATTGTGGGAAAAATTTGACTAGGTATCTCCTGTAGAAACGAAACAGATAGTTGCTGTTATGAAGTCTACATATTGCCCTACAAAACAATGTTTATATGAAGATTTTGGGTGATGAAACTTGTGGTTTCATTGCAAACCTGGTTAATGCCTCCCTTAGAGAAGGTTATGTACCTGGACATTTGAAACTTGCATCAATAAGGCTGGTTTTAAAAAAAAGCTAGTCTTATTCCTTACGATATAAAAAATTATCAGCTCATTTCTTCATTATCATTTTTTGCAAAAAGAATGGAGAACAGTGTATTGAAGAAGCTCCATGGGTTGTTAAATGAACATAAAGGAGGTAATTTTCAAAAGGATTAACTTGCATATAACTGGATTTTATGTACATAAAGGGGCTTTTAAAAATTGCTACTTTTACATGTGTAACTCCTTTCAAATGTCAATGAAGTTTCAAAAGGTTTTATGAGATTGAGCATCATGACTATAGATTGTGCTTTGAGTCTAGAAGGAAGACCTTTAATTCTCTTTGTTTGCAGTCTTCCTTGAACCATCTTCAAGAACTATTTGTTAGTGTAAGTAAATTAGCTGACAGTTCCAATAAGCAACAATCTGATCTGAGGTTAATCCACAGGATTTTGCTAATTATTTGTTGCAGAAAAACACCTTGTTGGCTCAGTCTGTGACAGCATTTCAAGCTAAAGATACACATTTCAGTAATCAATTTTTATTACATTCTAATCAGGATGTCTTTAGGATGGCATAGGATAGGTTTGATAATATTGCACACAATTGACTCTTTATCTGAGGGCAAAGTGCTGCAGGTTTTTAAGCAAGCTCTGGTCCAACCAGGCCTGAAAAGCAGTCCGTAAAGTCTCCCTCCAGCTATCGGCCCATTTCAAATCTTTCAACATGGGGAAAATTATTTGAAAAAAGTGATTTTTATACAACTTGCTAATTTTCTTGACAGACATGATATATTGCATGCAAGTCAATGTAGTTTTTATAGTAAGTATAGTACAGAAAAATTAGTTTCCTCCACTAACTTCTTGTTATGAGCATTGGATTTTAGTAGCACCTGTGTAGTAGTAGTAATGTTTTAAGAAGTATCAGTGCATTTCACACTGTTAGTCATCCTTTATTATTAAATTGACTACAGACCATTGGTGTAGGAAGGACAGTTTTTCGATGGTTTGAGCCTTATCTGTCTGAGAGGGAGCAGCAGATAAGAATTCAGGATCAGAAGATGAGCCCAAACTATCAAGAGGAGCGAGGCCACAACTTGTGCTGGGTTCCAGTACCCCGTTTTAGTAAGCTTGGGAGGTACAGTGTGGGGCAGATAAAGAGGAAGGGATTGTGGGAGAATCGGGAGGGAGGGGGAGTTCAGTAAGGGAATACGGTAATGCAATTTTTAGCAACCAATAGGGAAGGGAGGCAGCAAACGGAGTGATGTCAGGACGGCTATTAAAATAGCTGTGAGCCTGCTCTCACATCTTTTTCTCTCTTCTGCAAGCAGCTTTCCCGCCCTTCCCACCCTCATGTGCTCAGCTTGAGCATTGACAGGTGTCAGTGGGGTAAGTTGGCCATATTAGTCACAGCAGAGGCGATGGGTGGCCACACCCGAGACATAGACTACCTAGAATACTGGAGAAAAGAAATGCAAAACAGTGAAGGAAAGGTATTTTTGATAACAAAATTTCAATTGCATTAAGTCATGTCATGTTTTGTGGTCAGGGCAACATCGGGCTTAGACGGCTGTGAGAAGTACCCACTGACAGGTTTGAGGCACACGTTTTTGGCTGACCATGATGCTTTGTATGGACTGTGGTTGGACCACTGCGCGTGTCATGAATTCCCAGAAGAGATAGGGATGGGGCCATGCTTCAATGGTGCGAACCCCCAATGAAACTAGAGCAAGGGGGAAAGCCGACAGTCACTCAGCAGTGCATGGTTTGTAGGAAGGTATCTTCGAGGGATACTAATGAAACAGGAGAGTTAGTATATCCCAAAAGTTCCAATAAAAGCAAATGTAGTCCATGTGCCTATAAGTAAAGAATCACCCAAGCTAAAAGATTCCAAATTATCCCTATCAACTGAAAAGCTAGGTAAGAACATAAGAACATAAGAAATTGCCTTGCTGGGTCAGACCAAGGGTCCATCAAGCCCAGCATCCTGTTTCCAACAGAGACCAAAACAGGCCACAAGAACCTGGCAATTACCCAAACACTAAGAAGATCCCATGCCACTGATGCAATTAATAGCAGTGGCTATTACCTAAGTAAACTCGATTAATAGCCATTAATGGACTTCTCCTCCAAGAACTTATCCAAACCTTTTTTGAACCCAGCTACACTAACTGCACTAACCACATCCTCTGGCAACAAATTCCAGAGCTTTATTGTGCGTTGAGTGAAAAAGAATTTTCACTAAAAAACAATAAAACACATTTTGAAATATCTGTACGCACGTATGTTTTGAAAATTCACCTTTAAAGGTTGTCCAGAGAAAAACAACCAAATTGGTGTAGGGTCTGCATCAACAACCATGTGAGATGAGTATCTAAGTATGTATACCTTAGAGGAGAGACATAGGGGATATGATGGTGACATTGAAATACCTGTAAGAAGAGTCCCCAGTTTCCTGTGGCAGATTTTTCAAGATTTGAAGCAACAATTAACAAATTCTGTGGCAGATTTCTGAAAATTCTGCTTCAATTATGTTGCAAATTTGCATAAAGATTCACATTCTTGAGAATTGTAACAAATATTTAAACTATATACCAAACAGAATTTACCAAGTAATAAACATTCACTATTTTTTGATCAAAGACTTAAAAGGATAACTTTCAAGCAACTTCATGCTACTCCATATACGTATATGACCAGTTAGAGATTTGCTGCATTATTCTATAACTTATATGTATCATGTACATACAGATTATAAAATGTGGGCCTAATTTTAAAAAGCATTTACACTCAAAATTGGGTTTTACATGTATAACTGAACTTTACCTGTGTAAGTGGGCTTTTGAAATTTGCTACAGTACATGCCATTGAATTGTCCATAGGTTATATACATGCAAGGGCACTTTTTGCATAAAAAACAGGTTTTTAAAATTTCTGTGATAGTATGATACATTTATATGCATAATTCCTTTACAATTACCTCCTAAGCATATAGCTGCTTACGTGCAAATATTCACAATGCATTGAAAGCATGTACTTTTCCTACCTATTTTAAAAACATACATGCATATATTTTATGTGTGAAAAAAATGATGACTTACTCACATAAAACCCTGTTTATGCTGGAAAGTCGATATATTTTAAAATATGTGCCTGTAATACAAATCACGTTTGCCAAAGTTTCCACCAGTTCTAGTCATTCTACAGGTCATAGAGACCTTCCTAGTTCTTCACTCTGAACTTCCTCCAGTTCACCCAGACCTCTCACCCAATCAATAGACGAGTCTGATATCAATTGGGCAAGATAATTAGAAGGTTTAAATTTACATGAATACGTTGAAAAATGTGCGCACATAAGTCTCTTATAAACCAGCAACTTGTGCATGTACTTTTTGACTCCACCCTGGAACGCCCCTAAAACGCCCCTTTTCTCACACACAGATGAATGTGTGAGACCGAAAATACGTGCGTACTTTTGCTTTTTATAAAATAGCATGTATGCAAGAAAAAGCAGCTTATGCACGTACATGCTATTTTTACCCACTTAAATGTTTTGAAAATTCACCCCATAAGCTATAAACTTTTGTTTTGAACTGAAATATAGTTTAACCATCCTCTTTATATTTTCATAGATAAGGCCTTGTCATCTTTACTAGTATATGAGCTCTATATCAACAATTTGTAATGCTGTTAATTACACAAAAAAAATATGACAGTAACTTTGAAACCTGCACGTGGGCGCACTTTGGCACGCACACGTTTTAAAATAGCTTGGCTGCATGCATACGTGCACTCAATTTTAAATGAGCATGGATCTAGGCGCGCAAATCCCAGTTCTCCAACGTAAATGGCATAACGAAAAAATAAAGGAAATCAAGAGACAGCTAAGAAAAAAAGGGAGTTGAGGTGAAAAACTAGGAGGGTCTCGATTATCTGAAGAAGGACTAGATGAACCCGTGGAGGCATCAGCAAACTGGTGATTCAGTTACACGAGCTTGTCTTAAAATATACTGAGTTCCATGAGTGTAAAGGTGGTTCACAATCAAATTAAATTATTTTTTCATGCGTAAAATACACACATGCATGGTTATACGATAGATAAACAAAGTGCGTGCTTTCAATGCTTTGCAGATATTTGCACGGAACCAAACATATGCACGTATGTTGGGGTAGACCTAATTGTATTACATAACCTGCACGTAACCTGATATGCGCAGGTTATAAATGCTGTCATAGATCTCAATGCAACCATATATGTCTATATATATGTGTCCTTGTGCAGTTATTTGAAACTCTCCTCATGCAACATGAAATTACTGTTGGGACAATCTCATTAAGACAAATTTGTGAGAAATTATATATTTTTAAATGAGTGTTTCAACATAGCTATATATTAGTTTAAATGGCATTTACGTTAATATTAATAATGGTTATATTATTATATGTGTCAGTTCCAGGGAAACCCCGTCTTGTGATTAGCCATACACAGATGAACACTGCGCTCGTACAGTGGCACTCTCCAGTTGAGACTCTGGGCCCTCTGCTGGGTTATCGTCTGAAATTTGGCCGCAAGGACTTGGATGCGCTTATGACGCTGGAGTTCTCCGAGAAGGAAGATCATTTTACAGCCACCGACATCCACAAAGGAACTTCCTACATTTTCAAGCTCTCCGCCAGAAACAAAGTGGGTTTTGGGGAGGAGATCGTAAAAGAGATTTCTATCCCAGAGGAAATGCCAAGTGGATTCCCTCAAAACCTCCACTTCGACAGCACCACTTCTTCATCAGTCCAGCTGTCCTGGCAGCCACCAATTTTAGCAGAGCGAAATGGCATTATCACTAAATACACCATTCTGTACAGGGATATCAACCTCCCACTCCATCCAATAGAGCTGCATATTGTTTCTGCAGATGCAAGCATGACACTCACGGGGTTAAAACCAGACACCACATATGATGTAAAATTACGTGCCCACACAAGCAAAGGGCCCGGTCCTTTTAGCCCAAGTGTCCAGTTCAGGACACAGCCAGTGGATCAAGGTAGGATTTGTCTGCTTATGACCTTAACGTTCAAAGGAATGTCAGTCTTTGGATATCAGTGTTTTGGAACCTGTAAATAAAACAGACCATCCCATTCATATTACTAGATTCAGCAAATACAAAAGGTAAAGTATAAAAATCTTAATATGTTCTGGATACCTTAGACCTAACTAGCTCGATGCCAGACAAGTGTGGCTAACATCTGCTGAATGCCTGCAGGTAAGGAACATGTAACCAGGATAATTGGTAATAGAGAGATGAGCGTTGTAAGAAATGCTATTAGAGTGAATGATTTCCAGGTGGGAGAACTGCAATTTTCAACACTGTTTCCATTTTTACCCATAATCTAAAAAGTTTGCGACCGCATCTCTGGAAAAAAGGACAAAGTGTCAGGTTCATGAAATAGTTTAAATACAATTTTCTGAATTTTCCAGCAGTGTTTGCAAAAAATTTTCATGTCAAAGCTGTTATGAAGACTTCGGTGTTGCTGTCTTGGGAAATTCCAGAGAATTACAATTCTGCCATGCCTTTCAAAGTAAGTTCCTTACTTTATTCCTGTGATTAGGATTTAGTGTTTATTTTTTGACTCAGATCTTGATCCAAAATAGGGAGGGTTACTTAAAAAAAAAAAAAAGAGAGAGAGATAGAGAGCGTCCACTCCCTGCCCCCATTAATCACAATTATTTTGATTAAAAATGGGATCCATCTCTATTAAAAAATAAATAAATAACTAAAAGCTCTTTGATCTTATCTGTAAAAAAAAAAAATACTAAAAAGTAAAAATGAAAGACAATGCACAGTAAGGATCAGTCGTATTCTCTGCCTTTGAGGGAGATAAACTAGGATGCTAGTTCAGACAATGGGAAGAGCTCGCAGTGAGATGCAGGAAGTTTCTGGTGGCAGTAGGTGGTAATAAAATGATTTATAGGGAAAAAAAAAATTTTTAAAACGAAAGTGTTGGGCTTCAGTGTTTTCGATGTGAGAAATAGAGAATATGATGGCAGGTAAAGAGCACACGATCCATCTCGTCTTTCCTTCCTGTTGCAGTAGCAAGGTATCATAGAAAGGCTAAATCACAGGAAGTATGCCGAGGTTGGAGTTTTGCCTTTCTTTGTAGACTAGCGCAGAGGGTTGATCTATATTGTGGAATTGCCTACCTGCCAGTTGATACCAAAAATAAAATAACATAAAAAGAGGAAATTGACTATTTAAAACAGTCATTGTTTTATTTCAAATCCTTGTTCTTTTTGTTGATAACGTTAAAAAGGAGTATAACTTTTCTCCAGAGGGTGTGATGATGCGGTATCATCAGTTATGTTATGGAAAGTGCTTCCCCCCCCCCCCCCAAATTCTTAAGCTATAAAAATGATTAAACTAAATTTACCATGCGTGATTAATGTGCTTTTTGTAAACAGGATTCCTACTGCATGCCTTTTTCTGTAAGGTTAACATCACAAATGGCTTGCGCTACACAATTTTTTTGAGACTAGCATTTCTGTATACGGACAGTGCGAGATGAGCCATACACCTTTCTAGCAGTGCAGAAACCTTCTTTTGCACCGTGCAGTAGCGATTGGTAATCCATATGATAACCAGAATAACTTTCTGTGTTTTATAAATATAAAATGAAGTATTTGCTCCTTTTTGTCACATAAATATGCTTGATAATGAAGGCTAGCATTCCGAAATAGACCTCTGACTACTAACGGTCATGATGCACGCGATGCTCTGCAGGAAAACATTGATATTGGCAGTCTTCTAAATGTTAGACATCTATAAAAACACAAGTATTTAAACTTTCTAGGGGGTAAACCAAGATAGTTTATGAAGACTTGCTGAAAGTTCCCTTTTTTCCTTGACACGTGTTTGTTTTGCTGCATAATTATTATGCCGCATACTAAGAGGAAGGGCAGGCTGAGGGAGGTAATAGCAGCTTCCTCCCCAGTAATAAACCCATCCCAGTTAAAAATAGAGAACTTTTTTGGCGTTGGGTCCCGATAATTCTCCCGTGTAAGGAAGCGCTGTGAGTGTCGTTTCGGAGCTAAATGCGACCTCACCTGCTTCCGTTGTCCCTTTAAGCCCGGGAGCACCGACAACAGCCTCCCCCCCCCCCCCTTTTCGCAGAAACCCCCCCAAGGCTTGGAAATAAAGCTTTTAAACCCTGAGAAGGGTAAAGATCCTGAGTTTAAATCAGGTGAAGTAAATGATTTGAACATTCTATCAGCTCTGGCAACAGGAGGCAAAGGAAACCGAGGGGACCTTGGAGAAGTGTCTTATGTTAAAGGAGGGGGGAGAAATCCTCAGTGCGTACAGTACTGTATTAGGAACTGAGGGTTCAGAAACAGCCATCAATACACAGGGGAAGAAATTGGAAAAGCCGCTGGTTATCACCCTGGACAGTGTATGGAGTGCCATAATGACTTTGGAAAAATCAATGTCATCATTAACAAATGCAATATTAGATGTGAATAAACGTGTAGTCAAATCTGAAAGTCAATTTGAAAAACAAAAGGTTAGAATGGAGGGATTAGGACAGAAAGCAGATCAGGTGCAGAAAATACAAAGAAGCATAGTGAAAGGGGAAATGGAGCGAATGAGGAAACTGGAAAAGTCTGAAAATGAAATGAGATACTTAAATTTAAGGGTTATACATTTTCCCCAAATTAGATATGTATCTATGCAAGAACAATGTAAGAAATATATGCACGAAATACTAATGATACCTTTAGAAGCTACACCACTATTGGCAAAAATATATTATGTGTCTTATGTAAAAGTAGATGATAAAGAATTACATCCTTTAAATGTGACAGATTTACTTCAATCATCAGATGAGGATATAGATGAAAAACGTGGTACAGTTTTAGTGAAATTTATATTTCCCTCAGATACGGATATGGTTCTTAAACTATTACTAAGAAATCGGTCTGTTAACTACTTTAACCAGAAGTTGTGGATTTTTCCTGACATTGCTAGGGTGACCCAGCAAAGGAGAGAATTTCTGGCATTAAGACAGCTTACTGAAAGGATTGATGCTCAGATGGTAGTACGCTATCTGTGTAAATGTTTGTTAAAATTGAATAATCTGAAATATATTTACTTTGACCCATCTGATCTAAAAACCTTTTTAGAGGCTAAAGTCTTAATTGGAAATAAGGATGGCTAGTGTTGCCAGATAAGAAAAAGTAAGGTGGGATACTATGTCTTCTGTTTAAATTTTTTCAGCATATTGCTTTAAATTGCTCAAATTAAGATCTTGGTTTATTCCAATTTCAGAGTATTAGGATATCTAAATAGGAAGGATAGAACTAAGAGTAGTAGAATTATATTTCTTGTAGTGATTTACTTTGTTGAAAAGTAAATTGTGATGATAATTTGTTTCTATCTTACTTTTTAGCAATATGTTGCTTATTACTATTTGTTGTATTAGATATCCACATTTCTTTTTTGGCATTTGTATATGTCATGAAAATTGAAAAATTAATAAAGAATAAATAAAAAAAACATAAGTGTTTTAAAACTTTCAGAGGTTGATATTCAAAGGCTATGTCTGGGTAAATTTTGGAGTTACCTGGACAAAAAAGCAAGATTCGAAAAAAATCCTCCCCCCCCCCCCCCCCCCCCCGCTTCCTTTCCCAGCTTCCTGGTTAAATTGTATTCAGGTTGCTCATTGCCTGCCCGAAATGTAGCCAATTAAAAGGAGATAGTGATGGAGACGTTTTACAGGGAGGGGGCAATGGCTAAAAGTTAGCCAGTGGCTGTTGATATTCAGCACTTTCCAGCAAAATGTAGATAGGTAAGTCTGGTTGGAAAGATTCTGGTCCTAAAATACCCAGATGACGTTATCTGGGTATGTTCTATTGAATATCTTGGCAATGTTGTCCAGGTAACTTTACCTGGGTAAATGTTCTGTTCACCAGCCCACTGAATATCAACTTCATAGTTATAAGAAGGTGTCCTTAATATAATGCATGGCAGTTGTGCACTGTATTTCCTTAAAAAATTAAAAGAACAGATACATGTTAATAACATTTTGGATTCCAAAGTTCTAAGAATTATTTCATATAATAGTAGCTGGCTTGCCTTCTACAGCAGTAATTAATAGCATTGTGTTTATAGAATGCAGGCATGGTAATAATACTCATGTATTGGCTTAGATCCTTTATGATGATGGGAAGATGTTTGTTGAAGTGGATGGCCGAGCTACTCAGAAACTCATCACTAACTTGAAGCCAGAGACTTCTTACTCCTTTGTGCTGACAAATCGGGGGAACAGTGCTGGAGGTCTCCAGCACAGAGTGACAGCAAATACTGCTCCAGATGTATTGCGCACCAAGCCCATGTTCATTGGAAAGACCAACTCTGATGGAATGATAACTGTGAAACTACCAGAAGTTCCAGCGAATGATAAAATAAAGTGAGTTCCATTGTTATAGAATGAGAGAGTATCAGATAACCAAAGTGAATCATCCCAAGTCAAGGTGGGGATAGAACAGCATTGCATGGCAGTTAGTACAGATTGTACAAAAACATTCATAAATCTCCCTATGCTAACTATTAGCTAGATTAGCAAAAAATCCTTGATGATACTGGGACTCAAGGCTAGTATGCTGGAAGAGTTGTTCGCTATTCAGGTAACAACAGATCTCTTTCCTTAAGACAACAGGGCTGCATTGTATTTAAATTAGAGATGTGAATCGTGTCCTCGATCGTCTTAACGATCAATTTCGGCTGGGAGGGGGAGGGAATCGTATTGTTGCCGTTTGGGTGTGTAAACTATCGTGAAAATCGTTAAAATCGTGAGCCGACACACTAAAACCCCCTAAAACCCACCCCCGACCCTTTAAATTAAATCCCCCACCCTCCCGAACCCCCCCCCCAAATGCTTTAAATAACCTGGGGATCCAGCGGTGGTCCAGAACGGCGGCGGTCCAGAACGGCCCCCTCAATTGAATCCTGTTGTCTTCAGCCGGCGCCATTTTACAAAATGGCCGCCGCAAAATGGCGGCGGCCATAGACAAAAACGATTCGACGCAGGAGGTCGTTCCGGACCCCTGCTGGACTTTTGGCAAGTCTTGTGGGGGTCAGGAGGCCCCCCAAGCTGGCCAAAAGTTCCTGGGAGTCCAGCGGGGTTCAGGAAGCGATTTCTTGCCGCGAATCGTTTTCCGTATGGAAAATGGCGCCGGCAGGAGATAGACTGCAGGAGGTCATTCAGCGGCGGTCCGGAACCCCCGCTGAACGACCTCCTGCAGTTGATCTCCTGCCGGCGCCATTTTCCGTACGGAAAATGATTTGCGGCAAGAAATCGCTTCCTGAACCCCGCTGGACTCCCAGGAACTTTTGGCCAGCTTGGGGGGGCCTCCTGACCCCCACAAGACTTGCCAAAAGTCCAGCGGGGGTCCGGAACGACCTCCTGCGTCGAATCGTTTTTGTCTATGGCCGCCGCCATTTTGCGGCGGCCATTTTGCAAAATGGCGCCAGCTGAAGACAACAGGATTCAATTGAGGGGGCCGTTCCGGACCGCCGCCGTTCTGGACCACCGCTGGATCCCCAGGTTATTTAAAGCATTGGGGGGGGGGGGTTCGGGAGGGTGGGGGATTTAATTTAAAGGGTCGGGGGTGGGTTTTAGGGGGTTTTAGTGTGCCGGTTTTCCTGCCCTCCCCCTTATCGTTAAAAAATCGTAAATCGGGGGAATTGGTATTGTATCGTGGCCCTAACGATTTTTGATGATTTAAAATATATCGGACGATATTTTAAATCGTCAAAAAACGATTCACATCCCTAATTTAAATCAATATTTATTGGAAAGGGAAACTAAAATGATCAACAGATGGGAATATATATTTGCAATAATAATCACAGCAGGATCAGCTGAAAAGTAAGCTAGAAACATATTACTTGGGGAAAAAGCTATTAAACGTGTGCACACAAACACACACATTAGTAAGGCCCTCTCAGATGTGGTATTACAACTGCAGAGATGTTAGTAATAGGCAAACTCCTATTACAGTCATTAGATTTAATTAACCATTTGACCAGGTAAGAAGGAAATTGGAATTAACAAACACTAGCCAATGCCTATGGGTAAAGAAAAGGACATTTGTGCTGTACTCTCTAAGAAGTTATCAGATTTATCAAAGACTAGTTAATTGTAGATATTGTTGTGTGCCCACTTAAAGCAACAGAGTTATCGTTAAAGAGCTGACAACTTATTGCCATGAGGGGTTAGATTGAGAGAGTTGCTCAGAAAACAAGACGTATGGTTCTATCAGTAAAGTGTTATTGCCCTGGTTCCAACTGTTCTTGCTTGTTTGTATGGTGCCCATGTGTGATGGGAAGGAAATGGACAGGAAAAGGAGCAGGTTGTTTAATATTGTGGAGGGAGATGGGGGGTGTGTGGAGAATGCAACCTGACTATTTTTTTAGGTGGATTATTTTTTTACAACAGATTTTGTAAAGTGCAGTTCCCTTTATATAATGGGCTGAGTAACACAGGGTATGGAAGGTTGTAAAGATAGCGCATATATTCAAGGAGCAAAAAAAACCCCCAAAAAAACCCTCTAAAAACCAGCTACACCTTACTGATATCAGTAGTAGTATAGAAGGCAGTAGGAATGTGAATCGTTTTTTGACGATTTAAAATATCGTCCAATATATTTTAAATCGTCAAAAATCATTAGAGGCGATATGCAATAGGAATTCCCCCGATTTATCGTCAAAAATCGTAAATCGGGGGAAGGGGGAGGGGAAGGGGAGGACGGGAAAACCGGCACACTAAAACAACCCTAAAACCCACCCTGACCCTTTAAAATAAATCCCCCACCCTCCCGAACCCCCCCAAAATGTCTTAAATTACCTGGGGTCCTGTGGGGGGGTCCCGGTGTGATCTTCCACTCTCGGGCCACAGGTGCGTTAATAGAAATGGCGCCGGCACCATTTTGGTTCCTGTCCCCCGATGTCACGAGCGCAGGAGATCGCTCCTGGACCCCCGCTGGACCCCCAGGGACTTTTGGCCAGCTTGGGGGGGCCTCCTGACCCCCACAAGACTTGCCAAAAGTCCAGCAGGGGTCCGGAAGCGACCTCCTGCACTCGAATTGTATTGCCGTATTGCAAAATGGCCGGCACCAGAATAAAATCACAAAACATTTACATAGACATGTTTTAATGGGTTTAATGGGACCCAGCCAGCATGGATTTACCCAAGGGAAGTCTATTCTCACAAAGCTCCTACATATTTTTGAAGGGGTGAATAAACATGTGGACAAAGGTGAACCAGTAGATATGGAGTATTTGATTTTTCAGAAGGCTTCTAAGAAAGCTAAAAAGTCATGGGATAGGAGGCAATGTCTTTTTGTGGATTATAAACTGTTTAAAAGACAGGAAACAGAGAGTAGGATTAAATGATCTGTTTTCACAGTTGAAAAAGGTAAACCATGGTGTGCCTCAGGAATCTTTACTTAGACCATGGTAGGAGCACTGGATGGCCGGCGCCATCTTTAAAGATGGCGCCGGCCATCTTTACTTATCAGCCCCTATTGTATAGTATATTGTGTAGTATAATAGGGGCTGATGAGTAAAGATGGCCGGCACCATCTTTAAAGATGGCGCCGGCCATCCAGTGCTCCTACCATGTGACAGGGGCCGGCCAATGGCACGGATACCCTGTCACATGGTAAGGGCAAAGGGGCATCGGCGCCATTTTGTTTAGAACAGCTGATGCCTGGGAACGGGAAATCTCTCCCCGAGGCCCCCCTGGATCTCTCCCCTCCCTGAGGCCCCCCTGGATCTCTCCTCAAGGCCCCCCTGGACCACCAGGTAATTTTAAAAGGTTTTGGGGGGGGGGTCGGGAGGGTGGGGTCGATTCAAAGGGTCGGGTGGGTTTTTTTTTTTTAGCTGCGCGGGCCTCCCTAAAAAAAAGGGTCGGAAGGGTGGGGGAGGCTAAGGGGGGGGTCGATTTAAAGGGTCGGGTGGGTTTTTTTTTTATCGGGCCATCGGCGCCATTTTAATTAGTGGCAGCCAAAATGGCGCCGATGGCCCGAGAGCGGGAGATCGCGCCGGGACCCCCCCCCCCACTGGACCACCAGGTAATTTAACATTTTGGGGGGGTTCGGAAGGGTGGGGGAGGGTAAGGAATTGGTTTTAAAGGGTCGGGGTGGGTTTAGGGGTTGTTTTGGTGTGCCGGTTTTCCCGCCCTCCCCCAAATAATTCCCGTGCCCTATTTAACGATACAATATAAATGCCCCTGACGATAAATCGGGGGCATTTGTATTGTATCGTGCACTCTAACGATTTAGGACGATTTTAAAATTATTTGACGATAATTTTAATCGTTCAAAAACGATTCACAAGGGAAGCCTTCCTGGTGAGAGAGATCTGTCAGAGGACGAGGGGGACCGTACCAGAGAGTCGCTGAACCTGCCTCCCAAACACGACGTCATCAACAGCTGACGAGGCTGTGCTATAAAAAAATCAGCACAGCGGCGGAGAATTGGAAGCCTTCCTGGTGAGAGAGATCTGTGAGAGGACGAAGGGGACCATACCGGAGAGTCGCTGAACCCGCCTCCCAAACCCGACGTCATCAACAGCTGACAAGGCTGTGCTATAAAAAGATCAGCACAGCGGCGCACAGCCACCGGCACGCCGAAGCCGCGCGCCAAAGGGGCACGCCCCTGGAGGAAAATTTGAGGAGAGCTCCATATGGGGAAGAAAAGGAAGATAAAACCAATAAAGTCTACCCCAGCCTCTAAGGAGATGAAAGGCCCTATGGATAGTCATATAATCCGTAGAGGGAATCAGCAAACTGGAGAGACTGCTCAGGAATGATCTTTCTCTTCTGGGATGAGCGCAAGTCCTGTCCAGGACCAAAGACCCGTCAAGGACCATAGTAATGGGGTGGTAAGTAATCTTAATACCACCGCTGTTGCTGAAATGCCAATTTCAGCAGAGGGAGGCACCAGAGAATTGGAGCCTTTGCCTTGTGCTGGAATAATGGAAGGGGAAGCTGAATTGTCAGACCCGGAGAACATCTCCTTGGCAGATATATGGAAGGCTGCAATGAAAATGGAAAAGAGACTTTCTCAGTCCATGACTCAATCCACTGTTTTTACAGCTGAGATTAAGGGAAAGGTGGACGACCATGGGAAGAGGATAGAGCAATTGGAAACTGTAGACAAGATGATGAGTAATCAAATTACCTCTTTACAAGCGAGTGGGAATGCATTTATTAAGGACTCTTTAATGATATATAGAAATCTTGAAATGTTGGAAAATAATATCCGAAGTAAGAACTTAAGGTTCTTAAACTTTCCATATACAAGATTGTTGTCACCACAAGAGTTATTTAAAAAATATACTAAAGAAGTGTTGGGTATAAGTAGTGATTTATTGATTGTTACGCTTGGGCTCCGGTCAGGAGGCGTGAACACCACCCAGCAGGGTGGCTCCAGGTGGAGAGAGACAGGAAGCTAGAAACAGTGTCTGGTACCAGGCTGGGTCAAGGCAGGCAGCAATAAGCAGTGTCTAGTTCAGGCTGGGTCAGAGCAGGCGGCAAGGAGCAGAGTCTAAGTTCAGGCTGGGTCAGGGCAGGCAGCAATGAGCAGAGTCTAAGTTCAGGCTGGGTCAGGGCAGGCGGCAATGAGCAGAGTCTAAGTTCAGGCTGGGTCAGGGCAGGCGGCAATGAGCAGAGTCTAAGTTCAGGCTGGGTCAGGGCACAGTAAGCAGGGCAAGGCAGGTCAGAAGGCCCGTAGGCCACACACACACAGAAGGCCCGTAGGCCACACACCATAAGCGGGGCAAGGCAGGTCAGAAGGCCCGTAGGCCACACACCATAAGCGGGGCAAGGCAGGTCAGAAGGCCCGTAGGCTCCACACACACACACAGAAGGCCCGTAGGCCACACACCATAAGCGGGGCAAGGCAGGTCAGAAGGCCCGTAGGCTCCACACACACAGACAGAAGGCCCGTAGGCCACACACCATAAGCAGAGCAGGGCAGGTCAGAAGGCCCGTAGGCCACACACACACAGAAGGCCCGTAGGCCATACACCATAAGTAGAGCAGGCAGGTCAGAAGGCCCGTAGGCCAGGTGAGAACAGCGAGGAAGGAGGCCCGAAGGCCGCGCAAGGCAAGGCAAGGAAAGGCCCGAAGGCCGCGCAAGGCTAGAGCAGGGAGCCCAGGTGAGCTCGATGCCGAAGCACCGAGGCAACTGTCAGGCAGGGTTATAAGGACACACCCAGAGCACAGAGTGGACAGATAAGATGGACTGGGCCTGTCCGGAAAGCCAGCACTAGAGGGACCCCTGGTGGTGAGGCGGTTGCACTGCAGCCAAAACTGTAACATTGATATCGAATATCTATTATATATCTAGTTATAAGAGAGATGGGAAAGTAAATGATGGTGAGTTGGATGAAATAATTGATAAAAGCCCCAATTTGACATCCTTTTTAGAAGCATCTGGGGATGATATAACAACTAGAGCAACCTTAATAGTAGTTTTTGGGTTAGAAATTGAAAAGAATCTTGTTCTACAGAAATATTTTAGGAATAAAAATGTCTTATTCTGTGGTAAAACTGTCCAAGTGTTCCCTGATGTCTCTAGACCTACCCAGGTGAGGAGGAAGCACTTTTTGGCAATGCGAGGAAGAGTCTTAGCCATTGGGGCTACATTCTTCCTCAAATTCCCATGTAAATGCATTATTTTCCATCAAAAAACCAAATTTGTTTTTCTACAACCCGACCACCTGGAGGTATTTCTTTTAGATAAGGAGGGATCCTGGGGTTCATGAACAGCCTACATGACGGGTTAATTAATTGGTCAAATAAGGATCTACTCAAATGTTCTATAATTAGACGTAATACCTTTATTATTTCTTTATGTGGCTTCCCAGATAACGTGGACTAAAAATTGGGGATAACATATAATTTTTTACTCTTTGTATTTTTTTCTTTTGCAAATTGATATGTAACCCTTAATTTCCTGATTTCTTTCATTGTAAATGTTATGAAACTCAATAAACTATAAATAATAATTAAAAAAAAATGATTCACATCCCTAGTAGGTTATGATCAGACAAGGTTGGAGTCTAGGTAGAGGTCAGGGTTGTCAGAGATCGGCAACGTAGTGGCAGAAGCCTGGATCAACAACAGGAGGTCAGTCTGAGGGAGGATGACTGGGAGGCAAAGCATTGCAGGATAGGGAAGCAAGGCTGGGCAGCACAGGAACAAAGAGAGACAAGACCGAAACAGGATAAATCGCACAGGCAGGAACAAGTTAAATAATGCAAACAGGAACAAGGTAAAACTAGGGTTAAACTGGAGCAGGAGTGCATGTCAGGGTCTAGACAGGCTTGATAGGCCACTAAGAGGCCAAGACAAGGAAAGGCTAGGCTATTCTCAGACCTAAACAGGGGACAGGAGAGCCTCTGAGAGGCTCCCAGGAGCAGAAGGGCATTGGGAGGCCCACAGGGAACCAGATTTACAGACAGGCAAGGAACATAGGAATAAATAGAATAAAACAAGAAGGCCTAAACAGGCCACATTGGAACATGGTCAACGCAAAAATATACAGACTGGCTAGGCTGCCGTGAGACCACTGGAGGAAGGGCCACCAAGAATCCCAAAGAAAGCAGAATGGACACATCCAGGCCCAAACAGGTCAACACAAGGACAGGACAGGAACACAAGAACAGGTCAAGGTATAAACAGACACAGACGAACAGGAACTAATGGCAAAACAAAGTATATACTAGACAAGACAAGCAACAGACAAGAAAGGCCATGGGGAGGCCCAGACGGGAGCAACAGAATGAATAGAGACAAGTCAGTTCCAGACAAGAAGGCCCAAACAGACCATACAGGGAACAAAGCAAAGCAAGAACGCCTCTAAGGACAGATGGAAACAAAGGAAGGCAGGATAGCTACCAAAGACACACAGAAACAAGGCAAGAAGACTGTTACGGCTACACAGTAACAAGAACAAGTGCAAGATTGGCCAGAGCAAAGAGCTGAGATGACTCAATGATGAGGCATGAGGAATCTATGAGAGAGGTTCTAACAGGGCTGACCTTGCTGCATCATGCAGGCTTCAAGGCAGTGGCTGGAATAGTGCAGAGCATGTTCCAGTGAGGGCCACTACAGGCAGGGTGGCTGCCTTGCAGCCAAAATTATGACATAAATGGACTAAAAAAAATTAAATTGCAGACCTATTAATAGTAATTTGTAACCTATCATTAAAATCGTCTATTGTACCTGAAGATTGGAGAGTGGCCAATGTGATGCCAATTTTTTAAAAGGGCTTCAAGTGGATCTAGGAACATACGATTTCTGTTACTGGTTCAGACAATGGTCCATAAGGCCCAGTATTTTGTTTTTAGCAATGGCCAATCCAAGTCACTAGTATCTGGTAGGATCCCAATTAGTTGATAGATTCCAAGCTGCTTATCACACAGATTTTCCCAAGTCCTTAATAATGGTTTATGGACTTTTCTTCCAGGAACTTGTCTAAACATTTTTTAAACCCAGTTACAATAACTCCAACTCCAATCACTGAAGCTGTGTCAAAAGTCTCTGCTGTAGGGATCAGGACATGCAGACTTGTTTGGTTGTGGGCATCAGATCTCCACCTAGAGCGCAGGAAGGCTTGCTGATATGCCGTGCATTGAATAGAATATCTTCAGATATAGAGTCAAGGATGTGGTGGCATAGATTCATGATCAGTGAGTGATGCTCCAGAAGCTCTCCACAGCCACTCCAGATCTGGTGTCCTAATCCAGGAGGTACCTAAAGCCAGGGAAGAGGAGACACTTCTTCTGCTCAAGTGGGCATTATCCTCTGTCTCCCTTGGTCCCAATCACAGCAGGCTTCTCTTGCCTATTCAAGGCAACAAAGAGCCCCTAAGTCCCAGACAGGTAACCCAGTCAATGCCTGGGATGGGGATTTTACTGGATCACAGAGAGCATGGCCAGGATTCCAGTACTCATCAGCAGAATTTCCTGATCAGAGGAAGGCTGGGATTTTAAGTAAACCACTGGCCCAGTATAACCTTGGATGTGTGGGCTTCAGCATCATCAGAAGAAGGGACAAATTGAAACCTATTGGGAATCCTGCCAAATCAGCCCTCAGGCCTGTCTTGGGGCAGTCACCACATCAGGAAGTGCTTTTTCAGAAGCTCTCCTTCTTGCTGGGAAAAGTGGTCAAGCCTGTTCCACCAAGGCAGCTTGGTGAGATTCTACTCCAAGTATTTCCTGAATCCAAAGAAAAGAGAAAGGTTCAAGATAGTTTTCCTGGATACCTTGACTGGCTATGCTCTCATGATCTAAAGGATGTCTACAGTCAATAGAGATTTTTCTGTGTCACAGGAAATATTTCAGATTTGTTGTTAGAATCCATCATGTTCAGCATCATATTCTGCTTTTTGGGTTAATGTCAGCCTTACACATCTTCACAAAATGCCTTGCCATGGTGGAGGTGCACCTATGCAAGCTGAGGATGCATGTTTCCTTATCTGTTCAAGAGAATGTCTTGGGCATGAGCCGAGGAATTGATATACATGACCATCCAGGTGCTGGAATTACTAGAGTTTGTCATCGACTAACCAAAGTCTCCTCAGCCCATCACCTCAATTGAAGTTTATTGGAGCTCTGCTAGACATGTCGCAGGCAAAAGCCTGCAGCATAGGACTGCCACTTTGATGACCATAACGGAGGAGATCCAGATGAGTCAGTAGAAATCAGCCTGGGACATTAAGATTGTTGGGCCTCATGGCATCAACAGTGCATGTAACTCCATGGGTCATCTTTACATGAAAAGAGTCCAATGGACTCTGCACATCTCAGTGGCTGCAGGCCACTCATGATCTATGGGAGAGTGTCTAGATCTCTCAACTGCTCAGGGACTCTCTGTCCTGGTGGCAGGACAATTTCAATCTGGTCCAAGGATTCCCCATCCAAATTTCTCCATTCCAAATTGTTCTCCTGATGGATTCGTCCAACCTGGGTTTGGGAGCTGATATACATGGTCTCTTGGTTCCCCAGGAAAAGTTACAACAGATCCAGATAGAAAAGCAAGTAGTGATGTGCTTTATCAGCAAGCAGGGATGTATGGCTCATACCTTCTGTATCAGGAGGCTGTCCAACTGTGGGGCTGGGCCATCTCTCAGGGAATGGTTCTCAGGGCCAATTACCTGGCCGATGTGGAGAAAGTTTTGATGGACAGACTGATTTGGCCCTTTTAGCCACATGAGTGGTCCTTGGATCAGGCGGTCACGAGCCAGATCTTCTGCCACTAGGGGACACCAGTGGTGATTTATTTGCATCTTCTTGTAATAGGAAGCATCCACTCTTCTGCTGCATACAAACTTGCCTCAGATGTTTTTGTCCCACAGTGGGGCAAGGTACATATAATTTCCTTTTCCACTAGTGACAAAGACCTTGTTGAAACTTAAGGAAGACAGGAGAAAATGATCATCATAGCCTCCTTTTGGCTGAGACAGGTCTGGTTGCCATTTATGCAGGAGATGTCAGTCTGGCAACCGATCAGACTGAGGTTTTCCCTGGCTCTCTTCATTATGAATCAGGGCAAGCTTCGCCATTTCAATTTCCGGTCCCTGACACTCACTGTTTGAGTGTCGAGAGCTTGATTCTGAAATCCCTTGCTTTTTCTGAGAATGTCTCTTGTGTTCTTTTAGGTTCAAGGAATGATTCCATTTGGAAGTCCTATGGACTGGTATAGAGGAGGTTTGCCTTGTGGTTTGGGCAAAATGGCCTAGATCCTTTTTCTTACTCCACACTAAAATTGATAGATTATCTTCTACATTTATCTGATGCTGGTCTCAAGGCCAACTCAGGGTTCAGTTTAGTGCAATTGGCGCATATCATCATTATATAGATGATAAGCCCATCTCTGTACAGCCATTTGTTGTACAATTCATGTGGAGTTTGCCTTACTTGAAGCCTCCCCATTGATCTCTGGCTATGTCTTGGAACCTCAACATGATTTTGTCTCAGCTGATGAAAACTCTTTGAGCCACTGCACTCCTGTGATCTGAAGTACCTGACCTGGAAGGTTGTATTTTTGGTAGCGGTCACTATGACATGCAGGGTCAGTGAGCTTAAAGCTGTAGTAACAACTACCTTTCACAAATTCTTTTTCATGAAACTTGGTCCTGCACACCTGTCCTAACTGCTTGCCTAAGGTGGTGTTGGAATTCCAATTTAACCAGTCTATTGTCCTTCCAGCATTCTTTCCTAGGCCACATGCTCATCAAGGTGAACAAGCACTGCACAAGTTGGACTGCAAGTGTACCTAGCATTTTGTTTCTTTTGATGCCAACAGGCTGGGGATTTCAGTTGCCAAACAGACTATTTCTAATTAGCTGGCAGATCTCATGTCTTTCTGTTATGCCCAGATGGAGTTGAAGCTGGTGGGCCATGTCAAGGCTCATTCTGTCCAAGCCATGGCAGTATCTTTGACTCATCTGCCATCAGTCCCAATTGAGGAGATCCGCAAGGCAGCAATGTGGCGTTCTCTCCATTTATTCACATCTCATTCATGTCTGGATAGGGATGGCTAATACAACAGTAAGTTTGGCAAATCTGTCCTTCGGCATTTGTTTGAGGTGCGGAACCTAACTCCTTCCCACCTAGGGCCCATTGTTTTAGTTCCAGGTTGTCCCTGATAGGAGGAGAATAGAATACAAAAAAGGCTTTTTGCTAATAGACACTGTTCTTGTAACCGTTGGCATTATTTGGTTGTTACTCCTTTTTTCATTGGGTACAGCCTGTAGCTAGGGATTACCCATATGTGAGGACTGCAGTCCTGCTTGTCCTCTGAGAAAGCAGAGTTGTTTACCTGTAACAGGTGGACAGTAGGATGTCAGTCCTCATGAAAACCACCCAACTCCCCGTGGAGTTGAATTTTCCAACTTTATTTTTCATTATTTGCTAAAAAGACTAAAGGGATCTCTTATGCATGTGTGGTATAATGGCATGCCATGAGCTTGTGCAATAGGCTCAGTTAAAGTTCTGGAAACTTTTACATAGTTTTTCACTGCCAGGCTTCATCGGATGATGACACCTATTTGTGAAGACTGACATCCTGCTATCCTTGAAGAACAGCTGTTACAGGAAAGCAATTCTGTTTTTTCTTTGTTTACCTCTTATGGACTGTCATTGGTGCCAGCCTATGCCACACTATTTTCTTTAACTATTAGGGAATTCCAGATGAATGGAATTGGAAAAAACACTTCAGGAAAAATTTGCAAAAAATGTTCTGTTTGGAGTGGTATCTATCCGCTTTTAAAGAGACAGTTCAGCAATAACCACAGCTGCATTGACAATCCTTAGTTACTGAACAAGCAAGTGCATTGAATCTCTACCTACTGTTCATGGTCACATGTCTCTTACCTCCCCGAGGTCCTTCTTATTCATACCCCATTCTTACACACTCACAGTTATATCCTATCAGGATCTACCCTGTACCCATGCACTATGGTAATGTATTCTGACCCATCATTCATGTTCACATGCCACCAGTATTCTCTGTAAGCTGTGAACATATGAATATACACAGGAAAAATAGCATGCACAAGAAAAGGACAATAGAATGATATTTCAAACAATGTTGCATTGCACATGAAAACTTTTTTGTGCACACAGCCAACAAAATATTAGACAGAGCATAGCACACCACCAGCCCCAAGAAAATACTGAAAGGACACCAACTATCAACAAGACAAAAAGATTTATGGAGGCTTATTGGTGTGAGAAGGATGCTGGAGCTCTTGGGTGGGATGGGAGTGAGATTCTCCTTTCCCCTTCTGTGAGGCTGATGCCTCCTCTTACTGTTGCTTTTATAGGTGGAGCATGAACATGTCCAGGTGAGCCTGAAAATTATTTTAAACAAGTAGGAAAAATATGCAGAGGTATGACTTCAGGAATGCTTTCAAACATAACTTGTGGAAGAGTACGAAGGAGGGAGGTTATAGTGAATGTGTGTTTTGGTGGAATTGAGAGAATGGGCTGCGTAGGAGATATTTGTTTGTGTATGAGTGTGGATATGTATTTTTGTGGATGAGATGTGTTTATGGTAGGTAAGTTTGGTGGTAAGTGGTGTGTGTATTATTATTATGTTTTAAATTTGATTCACACTTGATCAAATTAATGTTCCGGGTATCGTATAGTATTTTAAGAACACAAGAATTGCCATACTGGCTCAGACAAAAGGTCCATCAAGCCCAGTATTCTGTTTCTAGGAGTGACCAATCCTGGTCACAAGTACCTGGCAGGATCCCAAAAGGTTGATAGATTCCATGCTGCATATCACAGGGATAAGCAGTGGATTTTCCTAAGTCCGTCTTAATAATGGTTTATGTGTTGCAGTTTGATGCTGCTGGAGAGGGTAGTGGACCCTTGGGACGACCTACGTAGGGAGACAGGGTAGGTCGGGGGGGCGGAGCCACAAGCTGGAAGGGTACACCCAGGAACCAGGGACCCCCCAGGAGGAGCCTGTAGGGTCCCGGGTCCTAGGAGCTGTTTGGGAATGTCCAGAAGGCTGTGGTGAAGCGTAGGCCGGGACCAGGGCAGGCAGAGTGATAGAAAGTTCAAGGTACCTGGAGAACTGAGGGCCAGCTGTGCAGAGCCGAGGGCCGGCTGAAGGCAGGGCAGCGGGCAGCAGCGGAGTCTGTAGCAAACCGGAGACGGAGGCAGGCTGTGGGCTGAAGCAGAGTCAGAAGCAGGCTGCAGGCGGAAGCGGAGTCAGAGGCAGGCTGCAGGCTGAAGCGGAGACAGAAGCAAACCGTAGTCAGAGGCAGGCTGCAGGCTGAAGCGGAGTCAGAAGCAAACCGGAGTCAGAGGCAGGCTGCAGGCTGAAGCGGAGTCAGAAGCAAACCGGAGTCAGAGGCAGGCAGCAGGCTGAAGCGGAGTCAGAAGCAAACCGGAGTCAGAGGCAGGCAGCAGGCTGAAGCGGAGTCAGAAGCAAACCGGAGTCAGA
The DNA here is from genome assembly GCF_901001135.1 of Rhinatrema bivittatum. Classification (NCBI taxonomy): domain Eukaryota; kingdom Metazoa; phylum Chordata; class Amphibia; order Gymnophiona; family Rhinatrematidae; genus Rhinatrema; species Rhinatrema bivittatum. The sequence goes on along the minus strand of NC_042615.1, from coordinate 448,935,038 downwards.
GGCAGGCAGCAGGCTGAAGCGGAGTCAGAAGCAAACCGGAGTCAGAGGCAGGCAGCAGGCTGAAGCGGAGTCAGAAGCAAACCGGAGTCAGAAGCAGGCAGTGTGGAGATCAACAGGAACGCAACTGGAAGCAACTAAGAAGTAGTGAACCTTGAGAGAGAGTCTGAACGCCGGTTATATCGGGAATCGGCCGTGACGTCAGCTGCAAGGGCGGGGCCGGGCTTCCGGGAGCTGGGCGCTCAAGATGGACGTCCTCTCGCGTGCGCGAGACCGGAGTAAAGCAGGCCCGTAATGGCGGCCGCCACGTGGAGTGAGAGAGGCCCCCGGGTCCCGGAGCGGGCGGAATCTGGCGACTACTGAAGCGGAGGTAGGCGGGCCTGAGCCCTATCAGGAGGGAAGCGGTCGGGACCGCAACATTATGGACTTTTCTTCCAGGAGCCTGTCCAAACCTTTTTTTTTTAAATTCTTTATTTATAAATTTCACATTGCATTCATCAAGATAGACTTGAAAAGAGAAAGCATTTGAGCCAAAATATAAAAAAAAAGGAAACAAATGCATTCCAGGGAAATTAACAATCTGCTCTTAGATCAAGTCCACCACATATTGAGTGATCAAAAGACACTATCCAAGAAGAATAATAATATAAGCAATACAAAGCAGCTGTCTCCCAGGGTTATATATATACAGAGCACAATCAAGATCAAGGCTGATCTGGCACAGAGGAAGGGGATGAAAAAGAGTCAGAATGTACACATTTATCACTTAAAAAAAAAGAAAGTTGGTTGGGATAAAAAAATGACATAGAAAATGTCCTTATATTTAATTCATATATATATTAACACTTGCTATATTAGGAATTCTCATAAGGTAACCAAGTCAACCTTCATACAATACCAATGTATTGGTTATCGTGCTGATAAGCCCCCACCAATTGAAAGGCTTTGTAATCATTAGGTGACTTGATAATATTGTGTAGTTGTATAGAATTCTTCCAAAGAAGCTATCCATGTGTCACACTTATCTTGATTTAAATCCACTGTCATAGATTAATACAGCCACCGACATCGCAATATTCAGAGCATGTAAACCCCTTCTTCAAGGACTCGGCATTAATGTTGATGGTCGATAGGTGGACAGTCTGCACAATATAGAGATGAGAGCATCCTTTAAATGTTGCATCCACAATTAAATTATATGGCTATTGTGAAATGGAAGAGACACATACTTACGCTGTTGAAGTGCCAGAAGCGGAACGGCATCCGTCTACTGACAACACGGCTTTGGCAGTGCAATTGGCTATCGCTCGTGCTGAAAACAACATTTGAATTAGAAGGTCTCACATAAATACTCTAACATGAGAGAGCGCGGTATTTTTGAAAAACATCAGTACTTACAATTTGAGGTACCGACGGCTACCAGTGCGAGAGAGGTTCAAAACCTTGTACTGGCACGAAAACGCTGAGGTGAGCGCCATTTTTAAAGGGATCCCTCCGGCGGTCAAATTTGACAACTGGAAGTGATGTAATATGGCGTCTCTGGCTGGGGAAGCCATCCACTAAAATAGACCAAGGAATATATGATCTGTATTGTACAAATGGAAAGTCTCATATCAAAGAGAACCATTCAATTTTATCGATGGTTCTAAAGATTGAAGCCGGTAGATCCATGCATGCTCTTTATAATTTTAAGTGGAGGCTCTGTTACCTCCTCTCCATGAAGCGGGGACATGTAATAGCCCATTGCAAGTTCTCAAAAGTGTGTGCTTTATCGATGCAGTGCCGAACTATAGGTGCCTTAACATCTTTATTATTAATGTGGCACTTATGCTCAGTGAGGCATGTCCTGATTTTGTGTTTAGTGCACCCTATATAAATTTTGGGACACGGACACTGAAGTACATAAACTACGTGGTCAGTGTTACAATTGACATCATGGGACCGTCTCACTCTGTAGCCAGTGAGAGGATGTTGCCAAACCATGCCTGGCTGGGCTTGAGAACAAAAAGTGCATTTGCCACATACCGATTGTCCTGTCCCAATATTAGCTTTAGGATCTGACGGTACTGTTCTTACAACATGTTGTTTTATATTGAGTCCTCTGGAATAAGCAAATATAGGTAGTTCTTGAAACACGGAGTGGGGACTAAGAACATGCCAATACTTAAGTAATATTTGTCTTATCTGTTGTGTGAGTTGAGAGTGCTGTAGCACGCAAATCAGATTAGGTGTGATGGGTTTTTGTCTGTATTGTAATAAGGATTCTCTGTCAGAGAATGTAGTGTTCCCCAATGGCTCTCCTACTGGCAGTGAAAAGTCCTGGAGGACATGTGCATTCATGGGTCCTATCAGCAATGGAGCAAATGGAGCTGCAGGGAAGGCTCCAAATATTGCTTTCCTTTTCTGACCCATAAGTGGAGAAAATAAACAGGTAATATAAGCACCGCAGGGAACAGGTGCTCAACAACCTAGCTGCCATCTTAGGTCCCCTTTTTTAAACCCAGCTACACTAACAGCTTTTACCACATCCTCCAGCAACAAATTCCAGAGTTTAAATGTGCATCGAGTAAAAAAATGTTTTCTCCTATTTGTCTTAATATATTACTTAGTAACTTTGCATTTACCCATTCCACTCCACTCATTATTTTATAGATCTCTATCTGTCATATCTCTCTTCAGCCATCTCTTCTCGAAGTTGAAGAGCCATGACCTCTTTAGTCATCCGTCATAGGGGAATCTTCCATGCACGTTATCTTTTTGGTCACCCTTCTCTGTATCTTTTCCATTCTTGCTATCTTTTTTTTTTCCAGGATTCACAATAATATAAAACAGTAATGCACAAAAAACATATAGATGTCTATATTCAGCAGTGTGCTGAACGGACAATTTATCTGACTAAAGTTAGCAGTGGAGCACTGTTAATTAGGAACACCACTGAATTTAGCCATTTGAAGTCCTTTCCAGAATGGCCAAACTTATCCGATAAGTTAGCCAGCTGAATAATGGAGTTAGCCAGTTAAATTATCCAGCAAACTTAATTATGCCCCAGAATACTTTTGGAATGCTTCTAACTTATCTAGCAAAATAGTTTGCCATATAAGTCAGAAGTATTCAGCATGGTGGGAAATTTAAAATCAACTGGGGGATTTAGCCAAACAAACCATTTCAATATTGACCTCGCATTGCGCAATACAGAAAATCTGCTACTTGCTGTTAGCATCCTAGATACTGAAGATAACAAGTTCAATAGAGAAGATCCAAGCACATTGGTTGGGGAAGATGAATGTAATGTGGGTGTCTGTAAGGAGAGTGTAGGAAAGGGACTGTATATGTCTGAGGTCTGTGTGTTTGAGTGGACAGGGGTTGTGAAATGGGTGTGTGTGTGTTTTGAGGTGGGTATGGCTGTGCAGCTAGTGACTATAGTTTAGGGAGCAGAGTGGGTATTTGTGGGGAGTGTTGTGTATATGCGGAATATATGTAAAGGACATTGTGTGCATGGGATTGTGAATTCTCAGGGTATGATGTTTGCATACTAATACTGGTATATAAAAGCATTAATTAAATAAATAAATAAATAAATAAATGAGTGTGTCTATATTTGGGGAGAAGTAAATGGGCATCTGTAGGTGCATATGGGGGTTATAGAAGTGAGAGTTTTGCTGAGTTTAAGGGAGTAATGTGTGGCAGGGTTGTGTGTATAAGGGCGTTGTGGGGAGGATGGGGATTTGTTTGGTATGTGTGTTTGTGTCTGGTGGGGGCTAAATTGTGAAGCTGTGTCAGTTATTTCCTTATTAGAGAGGAAAGGTATGGGTGTCCTGGGGGTAGTGTGTGCACGTGCATGTGAATGTATATATGGAGTGCTGTGAGTGGAGTGGGGTAGGGGGTATGTTGTGTGTGTCTGTGTTTGTTTGAAGCGTGGATGGGATGTGTCGGAGTATGTATTTGTATATAGGGTGCATAAATGTGAGCATCACTTTTCCAAAGGTGTCCTTCAGAGTTCTGCACTTCCTGCTGCTCCTTTCAACTCTGTTGATTACCATCAATCCTTGTGCTTTTGTATAAACTTTATGCAGACAACATCCAGTTTTTCTTTCCAGTAAAATCATCCTGGTCTGCTACTGCTAATTTCCCAACATTGGGGCGGATTGTAAAAGCCCTGTGCACGTAAATCCTTCCGGATTTACGCGCGCAGGGCACTCGCACTCCGGCGCGCGTAAAGCCCCGGGACGCGCGTAAGTCGCAGGGATTTCTAAAAGGGGCGTGTTGGGGGCGTGTCAGGGGCGTGGCCGGATCAACGCGGCGTTTCGGGGGCGGCGACGCGGGCATGGTTTCGGCCCGGGGGTGTTCCGGGGGCGTGGCCGCGCCCTCCGGACCAGCCCCCGGGACCAGAACATGGAGCGGGGCTGCCGGCTGGCGCGCGCAAAGTTACGCCTGCTGAAAGCAGGCGTAACTTTGCCGACAAAGGTGGGGAGGGGTTTAGATAGGGCTGGGGGGGTGGGTTAGGTAGGGGAAGGGAGGGGAAGGTGGGGGGAGGGGCGAAGGAAAGTTCCCTCCGAGGCCGCACCGAAATTGGAGCGGCCTCGGAGGGAACAGGCAGTGTGCGCTGGGCTCGGCGCGCGCAGGTTGCACAAATGTGCACCCCCTTGCGCACGCCGACCCCGGATTTTATAAGATACGCGCGGCTACGCGCGTATCTTATAAAATCCAGCGTACTTTTGTTCGCGCCTGGTGCGCGAACAAAAGTACGCGATCGCGCAATTTTTTTAAATCTACGCCATTATGTCTATCATCAATAAAAAGTTGGCTATCACACAATAGACTTGCTCTTTATCACCAAAACCCTCCCCCCAGAAATTCTCATTCTTAGAATTTAAGGTTCCTAACACCCTATCTTTTCCAATTAAAGTTTCCAATAAAGTACGTAACCTTGGATTTATCTTAGATAAGCATCTCTCCCTGAAACCACACATTTCCACTGTCACACAAAATTTCTTTGCAAAGCTAAAACTGCTCAGACACCTGAAATCATGCCTAAATACTCCTGATTGCAGGACCGTACTTCAGTCTTTTGTTTTTCTCTTCGCTAGTATGCTGTAACTCCCTATACTCTGGCCTACCACAGTGCTCCATTAGAGCCTCGCAAGTCATCTAAAATTCTGCCGCTCATCTACTAACTGGCACCAAGCTCTATGAATACATCATTATTCAGTCTGCACTGGCTTCCTGTTACATGGAGCATCCAATATAAATTAGATTCAGTTATTTATTTATTTATTATTTTATTTATTTATTTATTTATTTGTTTGTTTATTTATTTATTTAAAAGCTCTTCTATACCGTCGTTAATTTAGATAACCGTCACAACGGTTTACAGCAAGGCACGATAATGAATAAAGTTATCCATATCTTGTTAGTTACACTCAAAATGTATACACCCAGCCGCTCCCTCTGGTTATCCAGCCAGCAACTCTTGGAGATTCCTTTCTACAAGTTTGCCAGACTTGACTCAACAAGGGAAAGAGCCTTTTCTATTTCCAGCCCCTCTGTATGGAACTTATTGCCTGTGAAATTACGCACTCTTGAAGATTCTAAAGAATTCAGAAAGGCTTTTAAGACTTACCTTTTCAACATCTAGTTGAAGGATTTAATCCAAGGCCAGGCAGCCCAATAAATAACTTTACATCCTTTATCCAGTGCACTAGTGAGACCTTGAATAAAGGCTTTTTGTAATTGTCCTTCACCAAGATTGCTCTCCTGCTCATTGTTCTGTATAATTTGTTTTATTGTTTTAATATTTTATTGTGCTTGTTCAATTGTACCCCACCCCAAACTTTGGAGGGAGTGGGGTGTGAGTAATTTTAAGTAAATAAATGAATAAAATAAATGCGTGTGCCAAAGGTCTGTTTGTAGATAAGAGTGGGTGTCTGTGTGTATGAATGTGTGGGGGATGTATGTGGAAAGATCTGTTTGTAGATAAGAGTGGGTGTCAGTGTGTATGAATGTGTGGGGGATGTATATGTGGTGGGGGTGTGAGCATATGGGAGTTGGGGTGATTTGTGTGTGATGGAATATGGATATGTGCCTGTAGAAGGGTGTAGGTTGCATGTGAGTTTGGGGGAGGGTTAGGGTGTGTGGTGAGCATTATGAGGGGTGGAGGTATGGGAAATTTGGGACTTGAAAGTGGGAGTGACAGCTTTGAAGGCACCTTTTGGAGACATCCGTTACCAGTTGCTTCGGGTATTTTCTCTCTGTCTGCTTGCGTTGCTCTGGGGTAAAGCTCTGGCGGAAGGGGAAGGGGCGGAGGGGCATTTGGAATGGAGCAGTGGTCAGTGTTCTATCAGTTTCCCATAAAAAGCAATTAGGATTATCACGCAAGATGTGCCATGTTGGGACACTCCAAATTAAGAACATAAGAAATTGCCATGCTGGGTCAGACCATCAAGCCCAGCATCCTGTTTCCAACAGAGGCCAAACCAGGCCACAAGATCCTGGCAATTACCCAAACACTAAAAAGATCCCATGCTACTGATGCAATTAATAGCAGTGGCTATTCCCTAAGTAAACTTGATTAATAGCAGTTAATGGACTTCTCGTCCAGGAACTTATCCAAACCATTTCTGAACCCAGCTACACTAACTGCACTAACCACCTCCTCTGGCAACAAATTCCAGAGCTTTATTGTGCATTGAGTGAAAAAGAATTTTCTCCGATTAGTTTTAAATGTGCCCCATGCTAACTTCATGGAATGCCCCCTAGTCCTTCTATTACCGAAAGTATAAATAACTGATTCACATCTACTCATTCAAGACCTCTCATGATCTTAAAGACCTCTATCATATGCCCCCCTCAGCCATCTCTTCTCCAAGCTGAACAGCCCTAACCTCTTCAGCCTTTCCTCATAGGGAAGCTGTTCCATCCCCTTTATCATTTTGTTTGCCCTTCTCTGTACTTTCTCCATCGCAACTATATCTTTTTTGAGATGCGGTGACCAGAATTGTACACAGTATTCAAGGTGCGGTCTCACCATGGAGTGATATAGAGGCATTATGACATTTTATGTTCTATTAACCATTCCCTTCCTAATAATTCCTAACATTCTGTTTTCTTTTTTGACTGCCGCAGTACACTGAGCCGACAATTTTAAAGTATTATCCACTATGATGCCCAGATCTTTTTCCTGGGTGGTAGTTCCTAATATGGAACCTAACACCGTGTAACTACAACAAGGGTTATTTTTCCCTATGTGCAACACCTTACACATGTCCACATTAAATTTCATCTGCCATTTGGATGCCCAATCTTCCAGTCTTGCAAGGTCCTCCTGTAATGTATCACAATCCGCTTGTGATTTAACTAATCTGAATAATTTTGTATCATCCGCAAATTTGATAATCTCACTCATCATGTTCCTTTCCAGATCCTTTATATATATATTGAAAAGCACCGGTCCAAGTATAAATCCCTGTTTACCCTTTTCCGCTGAGAATATTGACCATTTAATCCTACTCTCTGTTTCCTGTCTTTTAACCAGTTTGCAATCCACGAAATGACATCGCCTCCTATCCCATGACTTTTTAGTTTTCTTAGAAGCCTCTCATGAGGGACTTTATCAAACGCCTATGATCGTGGCCATTCCCTATTATTTGTTCCACCACATGATTTTATAAACCTCTGTCATATCCTTTCTCAGTCATCTCCAAGCTGAAGAGCCCTAACCTTTTCATCTTTACTTCATAAGGAAGCCGATCCATTCCTTTTATCAATTTTCTTGCCTTACTTTAGAATCGGCTTTTTTCATATCCTCACCATCATGACAATCAATAGTATACTTTGTGGATAGTCTGCTCCGAATCATGCGCTCCTGGCAATGGTTGGCTTTATGATCTAGCTTAAAATCTGTTTTGTCTCCTTCATAATTGTTGATGTCAGCACAGCAGCTGGATTCTATTTTGGTTATGGTGGAACCCATCCCACCAAAATAGGCTCCCTTCATCCTGAAACGCTTCCCAGTTCCTAATAAATCTAAAGCCTTCCTCCCTACACCATTTTCTCATCCATGCAATGAGACTGAAGGCCAGGTTGCCGTTGAAGCCCAGCACATGAAACTGGGAACATTTCCGAGAATGCTATCCTAGAGTTTCTGAATTTTTTTTAACTGCCTAGAAACCTCCAGATCCAATCGTCCTGCATCATCATTTGTAGCCACATGGACCATGATAGCTGGCTCCCCCTCAGCACTCTCTAAAAACCTGTATAGGTGAGTGAGAGGTCTGCTATCTTTGCTTAGGCAGGCAAATTACCAAGCAATCCTCACGGCCGCCGGCCACCTATCACCTGGAGGGCAGGTCCCAGCTCTAGGAATACTTCGTGTCACTGCAAAGTGATACTCTTTGTCCTCATGTCTTTTCTTCTCCAATGCAGTGCAGAGGCTGCTAGAATAGCGATGGGGCCGCTCTGCTGTGTCCCTGAATGTCAGCTTCAGCTGCTGCAGGTCAGCTATCTAGCTCCAGAAATTGTACTTGTTCTCAATGTGCTAGGAGCGGTTTGCATTGGGTGAATACATTTAGTTTCTCCTTGGTATGAAGATAATCATATTTGTGGCACTCAGTGCGAAACACTGATTAGCCTTCTTCCTACTACTGTCTGCTTCTTTCTCATTTTTTGTTTGTTTTTAATTCAGAAAAGGATTGCAAATTTCCAAACAATAAACCCAAAATTGTACTGGATTTCTGCATAAAACTCAAGACACAATAGTTCTAATAACGAATAAGAAAGCAAAAGAGAAATTATGTACAGGTGTGACTTTGCACTCATGAGAATTCTTACAGTAAAGGAAAACTTGTGTACCACAAAATTAAGGGAGTGTATATAAGAAAAAAAGGATGCAGAGTGGGTGGGGAAAAAATATAATCAGAAAAAGCTATGCAAGTAAAAACCAGCAAGAGATATTCAAAAGATATAATCGGAATAAGACTGGACAGCTTCAATCAGTTCCTCTCCAAATGCCATGCTGGGTCAGACCAAGGTCCATCAAGCCCAGCATTTTGCCTGCAACAGGGGCCAGTCCAGGTCCCCAATAGTTGATCTGCACTATCTGCTACATTATTTAATGTAGCAGATAGTGCAAAAAAGATATAGTTGCGATGGAGAAGGTACAGAAAAGGGCAACCAAAATGATAAAGGGGATGGAACAGCTCCCCTATGAGGAAAGGCTGAAGAGGTTAGGGCTGTTCAGCTTGGAGAAGAGACAGCTGAGGGGGGATATGATAGAGGTCTTTAAGATCATGAGAGGTCTTGAACGAGTAGATGTGACTTGGTTATTTACACTTTCGAATAATAGAAGGACTAGGGGGCATTCCATGAAGTTAGCAAGTAGCACATTTAAGACTAATCGGAGAAAATTCTTTTTCACTCAACGCACAATAAAGCTCTGGAATTTGTTGCCAGAGAAGGTAGTTAGTGCAGTTAGTGTAGCTGGATTCAAAAAAGGTTTGGATAAGTTCTTGGAGGAGAAGTCCATTAATGGCTATAAATCAATTATACTTAGGGAATAGCCACTGCTATTAATTGCATCAGTAGCATGGGTTCTTCTTAGTGTTTGGGTAATTGCCAGGTTCTTGTGGCCTGGTTTTTGGCCTCTGTTGGAAACAGGATGCTGGGCTTGATGGACCCTTGGTCTGTCCCAGCATGGCAATTTCTTATGTTCTTATGTTTAGCTCTCATCTTTGTGCTTGCTCTTGGCTGATCTCTGTGTCAGCTACAGAATATATATGGATAATATTCAATTTTACAATGAAGTGGAATCAAATTGGTCTGAAACATGTGAACGAGTAAATGTTTGTATGTCCATGATAGCACAACAAGTTAGTTCTTAATACTGAAAAAAATGAAATTCTAATAATTCAGCAGCCTAACACTGGACAAATTCCATTGGCAATAAATATCGACAAAAAGGAAATTCAAATTGCGTTGTGTGTTAAGACTCTGGGAATATGGATTGGCTTGAATCTTTCTTTTAAATAGCACATTAAATCAGTAGTACGGTCCGGTTTTTATAAGTTGCCTGTGCTTCGCGGCCTGAAACCTTTGCTCCTTATTGCAGATTTCAGTGCAGTTGTGCAAGCTATGATCTTACCTCTCATTGACTACCACAATGCTGTCTATACTGGTTTACCCTATACATCCCTTAGGGCACTACAATTACTAGAAAATGCAGTGGCGCAATTGATTTCAGGGAGTACTCAGCATGAACATATTACGCCAGTTGGTTCAATCTTCATTGGCTTCCCATAAAATAAAAATAGTCCTGTTGATCTACATGTTATGATTCATTTGTTTTATGGGCAAGCGCAATGCTGAAAATATCTATACCTACCAAGTCTCTGTGATCTGCCTAGCATGGTCTTTTGAAGACCTCTTCTTTAAATCATGCTTGATTCTGTCAAACTCAGGATCACTCCTTTCCCATCTGTGCCCCTATATTTTGGAATACTTTTCGTGAAAATTTACGCTTGTTAGAATGTACTAAATCTTTTAAATCGCAGCTGGAGACCTTTTTATTTAAAATCATTGTTGCGCTCCTGCTCGCGAGCTGTGCCGCGAGCAGGCGCTTACCTTCGTGGCCCGGAGGCCGCCACCATCCACCCTCTTACTCGCGCTCCGCGGAGGCCGCAGTCCCCAGCCTCACTTGCAGCTTGGAGCCACCCTCACCCCTTCTCCGTGGTGGCACGGAGCCACCTTCCACGTCATGGCCCTGGCCCTGCTTGGCAGCAGCAGCAGCATGGCCACTGTCCAAGGTTCTGCTTCCTGTTTCCTGCTTCTCCTAAGGGGTGATGCCGCGTCTTCCTTCTGGATTTAAAGGGCCCACGGCTGGATATGCCCCGGGCCCCTCCTGAACTCCTCCCAGGGCGTCTCCTCATCTTCAGTCCTATTTAAGGGCCCTGTTTCCACTTCAGCCTTGCCTTTGCAAGGGGTTAGTCCTCTCTAGGACTTTTCGTCTTCGCTCTTGCTTGGCTTTTCTTGTTCTTCGTGGGATCCCTCGTTGTCTTGTTCCTGGTCTGTCTAGATGTTCCATGTTCCAGTCCTGATGTTCCTAATGTCTTGGTCCTGATGTTCTTGTCTTTGCCTCTGCAACCAGTTCCCAGGTTCCTACGTCCACCTTTCCTGGCGTGCCACCATCGTGATCCGTGACCAGCCCATGGGGGGCTGTGTAGGGCGCCTCATGGTACATGGCCTTCTTCTCGTCCGCAGCACAAGCCTCCGGAGGGTCATCCTTGCCTGAAGCCAAGTCCCTTCTTGGTCCTGTGTCCTGAAACTTGTCCCGGCCCTCAGACTCTCTTGTATCTGCTCCTTCCATGTGTTAGACGCTGCTGGAACCTGCGCCACTTCAGCGTGGTCCGCGACCAGCCACAGGCGGCTGTGTAGGGTGCGCCCCGGTGCAGACCTCTACACTGTCTGGGACATGTTCCTCGCACTTGCTTCACTTCCCATCTGGTGTCTGCTCCGCATCCAGCGTGGTCCGCGACCAGCCCCTTGGGTGGGCTGTGTAGGGCATGCTGTGTCACAGCCTCAACCTAGTACTTGATCTTGAATCCTCATCTGAGTCTTCCTAGCGCTCAGAGTTCTTCCTACTCCTCATCTGAGTCTTCCTAGCACTCAGAATTCTTCCAGGTTCCTCATCTTGAGTCTCCATGTACCATGTTCCTCGTCTGAGTCTCCACATTCCAAGTTTCATCTGAGTCTTCATGTTTCAGAGTCTTCATTCACCCTTGTCTCCTACCCGGCCTGCTGCCTCTGCTGTTACCGAGCGAGAGGTCCAAATGGGCTTGGAGTGGTCGGATGACCACTCAGAGGCCAACCTTGCATTGTTGGCCTCACCGAGGCTGTGCAGGTCAGCGGGGGCCTGGGCTCCTGGTCTTAGCCGAGACGGGACATCGTCTCACCTGCCTCGGTGCTTCCTCGGAGCTCCTCTCCCAATTCGCTGAGGTCCAAGGGCACACTTCTCTTGTTCCCGCGCAATAACTGCTCATGGCCTCCTTCTCGAAACACCTTGCCAAAGCCTGTCTGCGCTACAATCATCTATGCTGAACTTGTCTTGTGAAGCTGAAATTTTACCCTGAGTGATTGATTTTATTTTTTGTGGAGTTATTTATGTTGTTTTTATTGTATGGATTTAATTATTTTTATTTGCTTATTTTCACTTATTTTTATAGTTTGTTTGTTATAATTTGATTATGTACGTTTATAATGTAAATCACTTAGAGCTTTGGCAGATAGGTGAGAGGTTTTCTGTATTAAAAATAATATTATCTTCTTTATTTCACATTAATATGCGATAATATTATAGAAAACCAATATCATTTGTGAGGTAATGACAATGGGAAAAGGGTGCTGAGTTATGGTAGCTGGGTGTCCTCAGTTCTCAGTTTTTTTGCTTTTAAGATAAATCTCTGATGTTATTCATAACAATATATGACCTCTTAGAATATGGTTTCTCTATAGTAATATGTGAATATACCCATGGGTCCACGTTACTATGAATGTTACCACTAAGATTCATTGTCTAGATCTATGTTACGTTATTTTTCTGAACTTGTACATCAGCATAGAAATCAGTATACACCATGTATACTATGCTCATGCCATGTCACAAAAATCAGTGTCCATGGTAATAACTTTGTTGGCATGTTCACTGTATTGATACTGTGCCAGTGGTCCAAAGTTCTGATCTTTTACCCAGTTTTATTTAATAAAAATTAATGGAAATAACATTGAAAAAAATACATTTTTTTGAAACACAGAAGTGAATCATAACATTTTTAATAATAATAATAATAATAATAATAATAATGAACCTTGTTGCTTAGATCAAATAGGGGGTGAGAGTAGGATTTATCATTTTGTCATTTTCCAATTAAAGAAGCACTAAAAAGAATTTGAAGATTACCAAAAAATAAAATCAATAATTTTTCTGAAACAGACCAAACTCACAGCAAATGGGATTCTGATGCTGGTTGCCAATTCTGAGGAAAATAAAAACCCAGACCTTTTTATCGTAGCAATTTTCAAAAGCCATTTATGTATGCAAAGTGCACTTACACGGGCAAATCCACGGATAATTCAATGGCATATACTGTAGCAATTTTCAAAAGCCCACTTACTCGAGTAAAACCCAGTTTTATGCATGCAAGTGCTTTATAAAATCAGGCCCTAAGAGAGTAGCAATCAGGATTAAATATAGATGTGCCATTAGAATCTTAATTGTGGTAGGCGTAACATATTGTATTCCTAGTCTTGTATGAAAGCTGTATGTAAAGTTTAGGTTAGAGTAAAAAGATTTGAGAAGAATAAAAAATGAATTTAATTGGCTGATAAGCAATCCCTATCTAAAATCACTAATTCCTTGAGTGATATAGTAAGAGGAGGACATTGTTTTCTCCTTTTTATGTTTCTGCTATTCTCCTAAAGTGGGTGCACTGAGAAATGTTTACAAGCATTGTGTCATAACATTGCCTGGCAGCAATGTCATGTCCTGTTGCACATGAAGAGAAAGTATAAATTACGCATCCTGTTCCTGTCCGTATTGATCTAGGTGTGCAGTAAACTAATCGTGTTTGAGTAAAGATGTTGTGCCTCTTTTGTAATCAATTTGTAATTCAATTCACTTACATCAAATGTTGCATTATTGCAATGGTTATGGGCCCAGGGCAAGCAAATGTACTGTGCGGCAAGTGAGAAATGAATAATACTGTGAGCTCACAATGTCAGGAGATACAACAGAAATTGTCTACAACAATCAGCAAGTTGACAGGACTCAACCATTCCATATGGAGCTACCAGAGGACACTGGTGTTGATGGAATAAGACTATCCAAATGGGAAGATGAGATTCAAAGACAATGACATGGAAAATCTGCATCAAGACGGCTTGTATCAAGACATGGAAAGTCACTTGCAAAGATCTGTTTAGGGGTAGGCAATGAAAAGCAGCAGAATATTCAGCATTTTATCTTATCAAAAGATCTACGGGAAGACCTTCAGAAGCTGTGTGCTCCAAAGACAGTAGGTTCCGTATAATGCAGCAGAAATGCCAGTTGTATTCTGAAAATTTAAAGGTGAATTATAAAAGTCTGGCACGCATTCCTTAGGGGATACACGAATAAGTAGACACGTCAAGCGGAATTTAAAAGCCGCTCGGATATGCGTGTAGCTCCCGCAGTACGCACATCTCAAAAGTTTTCAAAAAGGGATGGGGCATGGTCTAGGCGGGGCATGGACTTGTCAGAGCCTGGTCAAAAGATGGACGTGCAAATACTTACATGCCCCGGCAAGCACTGAGGTCCCCTGCCACGTAACTTTACTTCTGCCATGGAGCAGGTGTAAGTTCTAAAATAAAGAAAAATAGGCAGTTCTGCAGAGTTTTAAGCATTGGCACTAACTGAGGGTGAAAGCTATTAAGCTAGGAGGGTTTGGAGAACCTATCCCTTTAACTGGGTGGACTGGGAATGAAGTGGTTTAACTGGCAATGGTGTCGGTGTGCGCCACTTTCAAAATCCCCTGACTTGTGCAGTAGAAGCAGATTTGCTCATATATGCGTGCATATTATAAAATGGCCACATCCCCGGGTGAAGGCCAATGCATGCGCACAAATGTACGCCTGTGCGTTGGTTTGAAAATTACCATCTTGGTGAGCATGCTAGTATTGATTCTTTCTTGGGAAAAGTAAATCAAACAATGACTTCATTCCTGAATATTAGCGACAAAATTGATAGTGATGTAGCTATGACTATCTTATGCAATTTGGATGAGGACTGGGATGAGTTAGTGCATGACTGCACAGCTGAGGCTGCTGACAGAGTTGGAGAAAAGAAGCAGCTTTTCCAAGTGAAGGAGCCCGGCACTATGACAGTGCAACCAATACGGTGCAGGACAAAAAGAAACAGCCACCCATGAACATGAAACTGGTGAATACATCAAATGTTAATTGTTTTAAATGCAGGGAAAAGTGCCACCTTGCTAGCGAATGCACTCACCAGGCTAAGCCCAAGCCAAGAGGGCAAGGAAGCCCATGGGCTAGGTGACAGGAAACAAGCAAAGCTGAGATATGTACATGGCATGCAGTGCTTTCAACAGAAGTGTCACTGACTTGAATCATATTCTGGAGCAACATACCACGTGCTCCTGAATAAGAGTTCCTTTTCCGAGCTGGAAAAAACTAACAGCGATATATACTGAGTCACAGTGACAGACAGAACAACCATGCCAGCTGCTACGAAAGGTATAGCCTGCAGAAAGATCTTCAATGACCATGGAAAACTAAGAGGGTCATTTTAAAACAAGAGTGCGCACCCTTTTATGTGCCCATGTGGGCTTGAGTGTACATTCGCTCAAATTTTATTTCGTCCATACAAGTCCGCATATAAAGGTAGATTTTCATACCTCCATGTGGGCGTCCATGTGTGCGCGGTTGACGGCGCGTGCATGTTCCAAAATATGCTGCCCGCGAGCACATGCGCACATGATTTTATATTGGCACGTGCATGTGCGCGTGAATGCCCTCTTGGGCGCGTAAGTGGGGGGTGGGGGATTTTGGTAGATGCGTGCGGCAAAGCGATAGGCCCGAATCCCAGTTCCCTCCCAGTCCACTCCAGTAAAGGAGTTCACTTCCTGAACCCTCTACCTAACCTGCCTTCATTTTACCCAACTAGCTCCAACCCCTAAAACCCCCACTAACTATCTTGGATGTTTTTATTTCCATATTTACCCACACTCCAGAGCCGCAGCAAGTTGCACAGGTCTGTTGTTGCCGACGCGCTCTTCAGCGAGACAGTGCCTTAATGGCACTGCCCCGGCCCGCCTCTTTTGTGAAACTCCTTCACGGTGCATCTTCTGGGAGATATTTGCATTGCTGCAGGTCTGAAGATCCATGTGGCATGCGTGCGGCCCATACGTACCTCCCCTTTTCGCTGCGCGTAGGGCTTTGAAAATTAGCCCTATATTATATAAAATATGCCTGTCCGCGCATATGTGTGCTTCTGATTCTGAGCATTTACACGAGGAAATGTTATTCACATATTTTCCTTAGCACTTGGCTTTTAAACGCGCAACTCAGCACATTTTGTAACATGCGCATGTTAGATATTAGACTGCACTCTCTCCCCAGTTTACCCTGACTCATCACCAGGGCTGGTGCAAGGTTATTAGCTGCCTTAGGCGAAACCTACAGCCTGCTGCCTCCCCTCCCCCCCCCCCCCCCCCGGGGGGTCACTGCCTCCCTACACACAAATTTTGCATTTATAATTTAACATAGAAAGGCATTAAAAGTGCAGTCTTCAGAAGTAAAAATATCATTTATAACATGTATATTATATTTACATGCACTGCTGCAGAGGCAATCAGAAAAACCTGCAGAAAAATGTAAAAAGGATACTTGGAATTGATATTAGGCCTATTGTAATGTTTGGGTATGGGCTTGGCCCTCAAAGTCATGAATAAACTGTAATATGCTTATTGTGAACCTCTCAAACCAAAACAATAATAATTACCAGCACTCAAACAGTAATAACTCTACCTATGAAAAATCAACACTGCAATTATTACACCAGTCCCTAAAACACCAAATACACCTCCTATTAGGAAAATAGAACAAGCCAAGTTTCTATAGATCCCTAAACAGAAAATACAAGCTAGCAGAATACCTCACTTTAGTCAGACATACAGAACACAGACAGATCTTCACCAAATACAGAATAAAGACACCATAAACTAAAATAGAAACGTGTAGACAAAAACTGAATTGGAAACCACAAGAAGCCAGACTCTTTATGCACTGTAACAATGGAAAAAACAGAAACATTCTTCATTAAACAAACAATAAAATCTAGAAGTATACATTATCCATAGAGTAAAACCATAAGAAGAATAAATATTTCATAACAGCTGATGAATAGAACATCCAGTAATTAAAAGTTATAGACATTTTCCAAATACCAATAAACTGTTTAAAAACAGACACATCAGACAGCACCCAGTAACTAAAATTAATAAAGATTAAAAAAAAACCCTGATGTCCATACCTGGGATCTTTTGAATTCCAGATTCCCGTGATGATTGTGGATTAGCAGGGGGAGAGGAGAGGAGTTGTTGCTCATAAACTTTATCTTCTCTCTCTCTCTTTCTCTCATATATGCATGCACATATATGCCCTGTCTCTCATGCATGAACACACACAGACATGCTTCCTCTCTCATATACGCACACACATGCCTTCTCTCATCCATGCGCACACACACACAAAGGGGCCGATGCAATACAGTGCGCTCAGCTGAGTGCACTGTATAACCCGCAGTTGGACACAGCTTGTGTAGGTGCTAATTAATCCCCTTATGCAATAAGGGGATTAACGCCTCTACAACACACATTCAATGCGAGTGAATCTACTAACACTCATCACATGCATCACAGGCTATTAGGCATTCACTCCCGATGCAAAAAAAAAAAAAGTGCGTCTAGGACTCACATTTAGCGATCAGAGCAGGCGTTAATACCTGAGTGCTCTTAAAACTAATACACAAAAGCAGAAAAAACTGCTTTTCTGTACTGCCTCCTACTTAATATCGTTGCGATATTAAGTAGGAGGAAAACCAAAACTAAATAATGTAAAAAAAAAAAAATCCCTAGTACCTCCTTGCTAACATGACCCCCTAATTTAAATATTGCATGGCGCCCCCAAGGGGGGCGCCTGCAGGTGCATTAAGAAAGCGGGCACTGACTGTTCAGTGCCCGCTTCGGCCTCACAATGACCTCTCTTTCATACATGCACACGCATGCTCTCTCTCATATACACACACACACACAAACACGAACATACTTTCTCTCTCACTGCTCCTACCCTGGCAGCACAAGGCCAGCAGCAACAGCCTCGTCCCAGGGTGCTTTTCCTCTTTCATGAGGCCCGCGGAGGCTGACACTTCTTTGCCCCTTGCACAGCTTCCCATGGCTTCCTGAGTGGGCGTGGCCCGCTGCTTCGCTGCTACTCTTCCTGCTTTTCATTGAAGTACAGCCCGGGCCAGTACCGCATCTTCTTGCGGCAAGGACGCGCTCTTCTTCTTCCCGCCCATGTTGGCATCAGCATGGTCTCTCCTTCCTGCCTGCGCGGGACCGCGCCGTGGCACTTTCTCTTACAGCCGCATGGGCAGCAAGACGGAGAGACCATGCCGATGCCGTCCCCGATCAGTGGCACCCTAGGTAGTTGCCTAGTCCGCCTAGTGCTTCCACCAGCCCTGCTCTTCACCCAGTTAGTATTTGGCTATAAAGGTTTCTGTTCTGAGTTACACCTGATGACTAGCAGAAGTAAATACGTGCAGGTAATAGCCACAGGCACGGTATGTATCAAGGTTACAAAATTACAACTTATATGCGTAAATGTTGGCCCAACCCCAGCTCCTAGCCCATCCCTTTTTATGTGCACAAATTTATTCATGCACCAATACTTACGCGTGTATGTACGAGGTTTATAAAATAGCACTAACGTGAATATGTGCTATTTGCATGTGCATCTGCTATTTTGGTCACGTACATCTCTTTTAAAATTCACCTATGAATGAATTTGTTGCCAGGCATACTGTGCTTGTACCCGATGAAGCCATTTTCAGATTAATGAGCTTCTTAGCGTGCATTTGCATGACCTAGAGCTCATTAATAATTGCCACGTGGGGCCCTGAAACAGTATTAGTAACCCTTTAGTGGGCATTACTGATTACGCATGTTAATGCAATTTTATCATGTGTTATCACACTTTAGTAAATAGATCCCTTGGTCATGTTGTGCTGCATGTGAAGAAAAAATAATTATGCATCTTTTTGCTGTCTCTGGTGATCATGGTATAAAATAGACTTGTCATGGTTGAGCAAGCATGTCATGTGCCTTTTTGCAACCACTTTGCAACTGAAGCCACTTGTATCTACATGTATTATTAACCTGTACATATGTAATATGGGTAGGCAGGACATTCACTTCCCTCTCCATCCACCCTTTTACAAAGAACCACACAATAAATACACAGCCAACAGGGTGGAATCAAAAGGCCGCAGCTTTATTACATCAAACCACTAGGTGCCCGAGCCCAACATCCGCCACCAGCCAGCAACATGATCACCACCAGGCTACCCGGCCTGCCAGTTTCCACATAGCACGATCTCCCACAACCCCCGCCACTGCCCAGCAAGGAGCCGTATGGGGACAGCTGCACCCAGTTGTCCACAAAGAGTCAAGATATGACCACCATCATGTCGGCAGACCAGTCAGTATGACACTGAACCCCAAATCGGCTCAGGCAACCCACCACCCCCTGAGCTGCGACAAAGTGTAAACACCCCCAATAACAATAGAAAAATAAGGGCAGGTGGGAGGGATGCAGCTGGGACTGAAATGTGCTGTCTCATAAGCCCCGCAGAGACCAAAACTCCTCCCCTTACCCGACAAGCTAAGCCTCCAGGGAACCAGTCAACGTCCAACTCACCACGGTTCAAATTTAAACCAGGAATGGCCCTACAGTACCTGACTGTAAATCCAGTCATACCACCACCCCCCGGCCGGCACCATATTACTATGGGCAACCAGGCACGAAGCCCATTTGCCCTCCCATTATAATTATTCTTTCCCAGTGTCCTAATTTCTATTGTTTTACCATATAGGCTGCCCCTCTTAAAATAGCTCTCTGGATAAGCGTATTGTGATGTTATTTTATTGTGTATTATCAATATGGTTTTATCATTCTCCATTCCCATGTTGATTCATTGATTGAAACAGATTGACCAGCAGAGCATAATGTAAAAATATGAAAGCATGCCCTTTACATAGCAGGAAAGTGTTAATTTCCAACAAAGAATCTGACTACTTTATTATCTTGAATTAGATATAAGTTTCAGCAAAGTGGTTCTCTTCTTCATCTCAAACACATTTCTCATTTGCAGAACATTTTGTTGTTCTTACCAGGAATTAACTATCCAAAGTGGAAAGCACTGTTCAAAGAAGTGCCAAAACCTGTCTGTCTTGAATTTGAGTATCTTTCATTTAATAAAGAACAAATGCCCAACTGCCACTGCAATATGTTACAGTATTTCTTGAAGCTGTTCATGAACATATGGGGGGGAAACTGTAGTGTGTGTTTGTGCAATGCCGAGTGAAAGATCATGGGGCTGTTTCAATAAAGGTATGTAAAGAAGAGCCTTTTCAACACAAATACCTGTGGATTGTTATTGCTTAGTGGAAACTTGGCTGTAAATACAGAAGTAGTGTGTGTGTCCTCAATGAAAAAATGTTTGAAAAATATTCCACAAAATGAAAGTAGCACATGAAACCTAATATGATTTCTTAACCTGACCATATATGCCACTGTCTCAGGACAGAGGGTATGAATGAGCAGTACCTTACTTCCATGTTTGTAAACAAGTAGCATCTTTCTAAATATATTAATGAAAGATGCAGTGTACTGATTATAACATTTTTGAGATTCCCATTTTTGATCATTCTGTATTTTCCCTCCTCACACATATATATATATATATATGAGCACATTAACAATAACAGAGCACATTAATAATAACATGGCATAGTGTTACTTTTGTCTGATAGGCCTCAACATCATCTTAGTTCCTAGGCTGTCTTACAAGTGTATTTTAAAAGCCTGATGCATGCATCAATTAGGGGATGCTCGAATATGTAGGGCCGGGTGCATGCTGAGTGGATTTTAATAGTCGACTGAGTATGTGCTTATCTCCTGCTGGGTATGTAGATGAAAATTTCCAACAAAGGGGCAGGGCATGGGCGTTCCTGGATTTCAAATTCAAATTAGCGCATAAATCCTAATGTGCTCAGGCCCATGCCAGAGTCCCCTGCTACATAACTTTACTTCTGCTGTGGATGACGTGCAAGTTATAAAATAAAGATAAATAGACTCAACAGCAGGGTTTTGAGGGTTGGGGGCTAACAGGGGAGAAGGGAGGCTATTAAACTAGAGGGGTTTGGAAATCCTGTTCCTTACCTGGGCAAACTGGGAACGAACTGGTAAAACTGGTAATGGCATTGACACGTGTGTCTTTTAAATTCCCACCACTTACGTGCGGTAGAAGCGGCATTTGCACACTTTCTTAGCGTCCGGACAGATGAATCCAGAACCGGTGGGTTATGCACTTCTACCAGCAGATGGAGATGGAGAAAAGCTGACATCACAGTTTATATACTCCTGCAGTGTCATCAGCTTGCCAGTATTTTCCATCTCTAGCAGATGGTGGACGTGCATCTCTCTGCTGGGGATTGCTTTACATTTTAGAAAGTGAAAAAAGAAATTGAATTTGCCCCGCTCTCCTGCAGTGATACCAAATGAACTCTCCCCCAGTGGAGAATTTGTGAGGTGATTTCCATGGTCCCTCAGATGAGTGTCTTGGCCCGATAACTGTTTCTTCAGCTGTCGTGGTCTTAACTGTTGAAACAGGTGAAAGGCAGTGGGTGCAGGAAGGCGAGTGCAGTGGTGACGGTATATGCCCTCTCGCCCTGCAGCTGGAGACCGACTCTGTTCTCAGCTGGGATAGGCTGAGCTCAGGTAAAGCTTAAAGAAAAAGAAAAACTGAGGAGGGTTTTTAGTAGGGCTTCATCCTTCCTCCGATCTCAGTGCTCAGTGCGCCGATCCGACGTTCATTTCTGCCCTCAAGGGAGTTTAAGGGACATAGGTAGCTTGGCAGGTTGAGTAGCCCTTTTGGGCTAGTGCCTGCTCTTAGGCTTTTCTCTGTGCATTGCATGGAAAGTTGCAGCAGATGCATGTGTTTTTCCTGTGCATTAGGTTTCCCTCTTCAGGATCGTCGGTTCGTGTGGGTGAGTCCGGCTGTGTGTCCAAGTTGTGTGCCAAGATTTTGGATGCTTAGTTGCATACCTGCTTGTGTGTCCAGTTGGTAGTGGCATCTTACTTCGACAAGCGCTTGTCTGTGCGTATGATCTGGGCTAAGGCGCTCACATTTGGGCGCTGATCAAGCACAAGATTCTGCGCTTCAATTTTAAGCCACCTTAGTTTCGGACTCCTAAATTTTCGACTGCTAAATTTTGGAACCTTGTTTTTACAATGTGAATTCAGCTGGACGTACTCATTAAGCGTACTGACAGACTGATGATGCCTATCGCTAAGAACCATAAGTGCCTTTCCCTCTGTACTGCCTGTCATATTCAGGCATCTCAGCCTGGCGTTCCCTCTAACTTGTGCCAGAGCTGCTTAGAGGCTCAGGGAGAGTTGTCTTCATCTGATTTTACTAAGCCTGGTTCTTCCCAGCCTGTTGAGGGCCTGGGTAGAGACTTGTTGGAAGGGATACCTGACCTTGGAACTCCTTTAATTAGTTCGTAATTAGGGGAAGGTAACTCGGAGGGCATAGGACAGGTGCCTCCTGGTTTTGGCATGGATCTTTCTGCCTTTTCTTGGGTGGAATTTTTTCAAGGATTGCAATCCTTTCTTTAGGCACAGTCCTTGGCCCCAACCAATCATGCCAGGTTAGAGTCACAGGTAGTATCCTCCTTGCGCGCATGATGCTGCGGTTAAGCGCCAAAGTACTCCTACATCAGCAGCTGGTCTTCCCAGTAGGGATCCAGATGGCATGGATGATGAAGAAGATCCTTACTCTCTGGAAGATGGGAAAATTCCTCCAAGACTTGAACTGCATAGGACTATGTTGCGGTTCTTTCATAGAATTAGTTATGGGCTCTGATTTCCCAGGCATTAAAGATGTTGGGAGTACCTGGGGCTGATTCCATGTCTGAGCCAAAGAAGAATCCCATTGTGGTTTCTTTGTGTAAAGCCTCTTATTTTTATACTGTTATGGAGGCCATTCAAGAATTGATTGAACTTGAGTAGGGCACCCCAGAGGCTAATTTCAAAGTGGGTTGAGTCTTGAAAGGCCTGTGCCCTCTGGATCCAATGGCAAGAGAACAGATGTGGGTCTTGAAAGTGGACATGCTTGTGTGTGCTGTCTTTAAGTGGACGACCTTCCTTGTGGAGGGAGGAGTGGCCTTGAAGGATGCACATAATAGAAGGATTGAAGCCATTCTTAAGCAAGCATCGGAGCAGTGGTGATGACCTTGCAGATAGCTTTTTGTTGTTTCCTGGTAGCTCGCTCCTGTTTACTTCTCTCTTAGGAGGTTGATGAATCTGGAGTGAATTCCAGAACAGTTATGGAGCCACAGCCACCTTTTTGGCAGATGTGGGCTGTGATTTGGTCCACTCCTCAGCCAGAGGGGTGGCTTCAATAATAGCTGCCAGGCATCAGTTATGGCTAAGAACTGGTCGGCCGATACGACCTCCAAGGCTAACCTTACAAAATTGCCCTTTGAAGACTCGATCTTGTTTGGTAGCGAGTTGGAGAAAATGTCCAATAAGTGGGGCAAGTCACCGGTTCATCGATTGCCAGAGGATAAAAAGCAGACTCCACGCTCCTTTAGCATGACAGGTCATGCTAGGGGATCCAAGCATTTTTGACCCTAGAGAGAACTTGGCCTTTTGGTATGTCTCAGTCCTTTTGTTCCAGACAGCCCAGGTGGGGTGCAGGCTCGGATAGTGGAACTTCCCAAGCTTCCCAATGAAGGTGGCCAACCCACTCCCAGGAACAGGGGGTTGCCTCTCCCTATTTTATCAGAGGTGTGTCAAAATCATGTCAGACTAGTGGGTCTTGGAGGTGATACGAGATGGATATGCACTGGAGTTTTGCAATGTTCCTTCCCACTCCCCACAGAAGAGGCAAGCGGTGGAGTGTATATTGTCAAGGCTCCTCATTCTGAGGGGTGTGCTTCCAGGGTCCATGTCTCAAGAAAATATGGGCCGATATTCCATTTACTTTGTTGTGCCCAAGAAGGAGGGCTCCTTTTGTCCCATCCTGGATCTCAAAGGGGTCAACTGTCATTTGCAGGTGACTCATTTTTGCATGGAAAGTTTGTTAATGGCCATTACAGTCGGGGAAGTTTCTGACCTCCTTGGATTTGTCCAAGGCGTACCTGCATAATCCCATCCAGCTAGAGCAACCAACGTTTTCTGTGATTCATGGTTTTGGATCGTCATTATCAGATTCAAGCACTACCTTTCGGTCTGGCCACCATGCCCAGACGTTTTTCCAAGGTCATGGTGGTGGTGGTGGCGGCAGAGTTGAAATAATATGGTATCTTTGTACACCCGTACTTGAAGGACTAGCTGATTCGGGCAAGTCTCTGGAACAGAGCCACCTGGTGATGCGCATGGTGATCTCCTTGTTGCAGGAGCTTGATTGGGTGGTGAACCTGGCCAAGAGCAGTCTTCATTCATCTCAGTCGTTAGATTATCTCGGTGACACGAAGCAGGGCAGAGTTTTCCTGCCGGAGGGTCATATTCAGAAGTTGTCGGTGCAGGTGCATCTGCTGATGAACACAATATGCCCGACAATGTGGTCCTATCTACAGGTGCTCGAATTGATGGCTGTGACCCTGGAAGTGTTTTCGTGGGCGAAGGTGCGTATGTGTCCTCTTCAGTGCTCTCTGCTTTCTCATTGGAGCTCTCAATCTCAGGACTATTCAATTCGGCTCCACCTGCCAATGGAGGTTTGCTCTCAACTACAGTAGTGGTTACAAGCGAATCATCTAAGAAAGGGGGTTTCTCTAAAATCTCCGGACTTGCTAGTACTCAAGACAGATGTGAACCTCCAGGTTTGGGGATCTCATTATCAGGAACTGATAGCGCAGGATCGCTAGAGTGCAGAAGAGTCTCTCTGGAACATCAATGGACTGGAAGTCCAGGTGGTCTGGTTGGCATGCTTGCAGTTCGGCGACAGGTTGCAGGGTCAAGCGATCCGGATAATGTCAATGCAATGACAGTGCCCTTCATCAGTTGGCCGGGAGGAACAAAGAGCCAGCAAGTGTCACAGGAAGTAGACCAACTTATGGAATAGGTGGAAGTGCATCTTCAGGAGATCTCAGCCTCACACACTGCAGTAAAAGACAATGTAAGAGCAGACTTTTTCAGCAGGCAGAATCTGTACCCAGGAGAATGGGTATTGTCAGATGAAGTATTTCAGCTGATAGATCACAAGGACCTTCCATTTCTAAATGTGCTGGCACTTCTCTCAATGCAAAGGTTCCTTGATTCTTCAGTGGCAGGAGAGATCTAAAGCCATTGGGTTTTGATGCTCATGTGCAGGAATGGCCAGAGGACAAGCATACCTTTCCCCCTTGGCCCCTGTTGGGCAGCATGGTTCAGAGAGTTGAGAGTCACAGAGGGATGCTGCTTCTGGTGGCACCAAATTGGCCCAGGAGACCATGGTTTGTGGCTCTGTGAAGGTAGGCACCCCCCTCCGGTTGCCAGCATACAGGGATATGTTGAAGCAGGGGCCTGTTCTTCATGAAGATCCAACTGAATTTTGTCTTACAGTATAGGCCTTGAAAGGGCTCGCTTGCTGAAGCATGGATATTCTACTGCAGTGATTGCCACCTTGCTACAAGCAATAAAGTTCTCTACTTCCTTAGCCTATGTGCGGGTTTGGCGAGTGTTTGAGGCTTGGTGTGACGATTGAGGGGTTCTTCCTCATTCAGTTAAGATCCCGCTCATTTTGGAATTTTTTCAGGATGGATTGAATAAAGGGTTGGCCCTTAATTCCTTAAAGTAACAGCTCTTGCCTTTTTCAGGGGTCAGGTGAATGATGGATCCTTATCGGCTCATCCAGATGTGGCCCGGTTTTAGAAAGGATTGAAACATCTTCATCCTCCCTTGCGGTTACTGGTACCCTTGTGAAGTCTTAATCTGGTTTTGGATTTCTTAGTGGGCTCTATGTTTTGGCTGATGCATAACTTCTCCTTGTGGTTAATGACCTTGAAAACAGTATTTCTTGTGGTGATTTGTTCTGCTCGTAGAATTTCTGAGCTGCAGGCCTTGTCTTGCAGGGAGTCACTCCTCCAAATGACTCCAGGGTTGATTCAGCTGCATACGGTTCCTTCCTTTTTGCCAAAAATGGTCTCAGATTTTCACTTGAATTAGTCCATTTCCCTGACTTCTGGATAGGGAAAGAAATGCACAGAAATATTGCCTCTTGTGGCCTTTGGATGTTAAGAGACATATCTTGAGGTATCTGCAGGTTTCTAAATCTCTCAGGAAGACGGATCGCCTGTTTGTCCTTTATGGTGGAAGTAAACAGGGCGAACCGGCTTCGCAGGCTACAACAGCCCACTGGATTAAGGAGGTAGTCATGGCCACATATGTGGATGCTGAACAGCAAAGGCCTAGTCAGGTTAGGGCTCATTTCACTAGGGCTCAGGCAGTGTCATGGGCAGAAGTTAGACTGTGTTCTGTTGGGCAAAAGTTAATGGATCTTCCCCTGACAGTATCATATAGACTAAAATTTAAAATTAACATTTCTTTTTCACTGGTAGTTCCTAAATTGTGGAACTCATTGCCCGAGGAAGTATGCCCAGAATCAGATTATTAAAAATTCTGAAAACAAGTGAAGACTTTTTTTTTAAGCAAGTATATGAGGAGCAGATGATAGTCTAATGAGAATTTTAAAGTGCAGAGTTCTTAAGTCTGTTTATTTTTGTTCTTTGTTTTAATTTTATAATGGTTTTAATGTTATTTTTATGTATTGTGTGATGAATTTATGAATCTAAAGGCTGTAATCCGCCTTGGATTTGGAATTGGAATATAAAATGGAATAAGTACATAAATAAAATGTTGTCTCCCGTCGACATTTGCCGAGCTGCTATGTGGTCCTCTTTACATACCTTTTCCAGATATTATTTTTTGGATAAGCAGGCCCTCGAGGACGTAGCCTTTGCACATGCGGTTTTGACTGGACCACGGGCAGCCTCCTGTTCATCTGACTGGATGCTAAGAAATGAGAAATTACTACTTACCTGATAATTTCCTTTTCTTTAGACCAGACAGATGAATCCAGCTTCCTGCCCTTGCCTGCTGAATGATTGTGCTATTGTCTTCCTGCATAGCTATGTGTTCCAAGGATTACTGGTAAGTGTTACTCCAGTCCCTAGACTAATGTTAATACATTCTATATCTGACCTCAGTGTGTTCCTGTTGATTGCGTACTGGAATGGCTGACTTTTATTAATCAAGTTTTGGTTAGTCAGCTCACAGTTGGCTTTTGTAGACAATACTGGCAGGCTGATTTCACTGTAGGGGTATATATATATACTGTGATGTCTTCTTTGCTCAGTCTTCATCTACTGGTAGAGGTGCATAACCCACTGGTTCTGGATTCATCTATGTGGACTAAAGAAAAGGTAATTATCAGATAAGTAGTAATTTCTCAATAGGTGCATGTCTACTTAAAATTGTATGCACATGTGCAGGTAGTCAGCCTATTTTATAACATGCATGTACATTTATTTAGATTTTATAACATGCATGTACATTTATTTAGATTTATTTAGATTTATTCTGCTTTTCAGCACTTCAAAGTGTACATCAAAGCAGATTTCATTCAGCTACTATACATATTTTCCTATCCCCACTGGGTTTATAATCTTATTTTGCATCTGAAGCAACAGAGAGTAAAGTGACTTGCCTAAGGTAACAATTGGTAACAGTGGGTTTTCAACCTCAGTTTCCCTGGGTCATAGCCCGCTGCTATAAGCGCTAGGCAACTCCTCCACTCCATGCATCTATATTATAAAATGGCCACATCCCTGGGTGCAGGCTGATGAATGTGCAGACACGTGTGCCTGTTCGCCTGTTTAAAGGTTACCACCATGATGGACTAAGCCTTATGTAGTTTTGCTGGTGCAAAGACGATGAAGTCCTGGAGATAGTTGATGGTGCAAGGTAATATATGGACTTTGGGGTAGATTTATAAATTTGCGCACATGCGTACTTTTGTTTGGGCACCAGGTGCGAACAAGAGTACGCGGGATTTCAATAGATATGCGCGTAGCCGCGCATATCCATTAAAATCTGGGATCGGCGCGCGCAAGGCTGCCCATGCCAAGCCACGCAGCCTGCCTCTGTTCTCTCCGAGGCCACTCCGAAATTGGAACGGCCTCGGAGGGAGCTTTCCTTCCACCCCCCCGCACCTTCCTCTCCCTTCCCCTACCTAACCCACCCCCCCAGCCCTATCTAACCCCCCCTACCTTTGTTGAACAAGTCTTTGTGCTCACCGGGCCGGCTACTGCAAGCCATGTTCCGGTCCAGGGGCTGGTCTGGAGGCCAAGTCCACGCCCCCGGAACGCCCTCGGATGACGCGCCAGCCACGTCACGCCCCCGACACGCCCCTCGATGATGCAGCAGTCATGATACGCCCCCCAACATGCCCCCCCAGGAAATCCCCGGCACTTACGAGCGTCCCAGGGCTTTGCGCTCGCCGGAAGCCTATGCAAGATAGGCTCGGCGCACAGGGGGGGGTTTGGTTGGGGTAGGTTTTCAGGGGTTACGCGCGTAAGCCTCTGAAAATCTACCCCTTTATGTTCAATTTTTGGCAGTTCCCAGGGTTGGATTTCTCTGTGAGTATACTGGTATTAGGGATAATATACTGGTATTAGGGATAATTTTCTAACCATGTATAAAGTATACCAATTTTCAAAGCAGATATATGCATGTATTTGATTTGAAAATGATCCCAACAAATCTACCCACACAAGTTAAACTTGCTAAATCATGCACACACATTTTCCATGAAAATGTACATGAATAATTTTTAAAATGCAAAATTATGTGTGTAAGTACAAATCTCTCCCCAGCCCTGCCCCTCGGGAATGCCTTCATTCAGTCTAGGTAAACTTACACACCAACATGACATTCATGTGTAAGTTTACCTGCATATCAGGGAGACAATTTTTTAAAAGGATAATTTTGCGCATGAAACAAAAATGCACTCGCACCCTCCCTTCTTGGCTTGCAAATCTCAAACATAATCACACAACAGTTAACTAGTGGGAAAATAGGGCCTCAGCTTTATTGACATATCATACTCTATTATAAATCAAAAGTTAGTGCAAACTCCATAAAGTGAACATCAGTCAGCTCAAAGTCATTCCTTTTGAAATCCCCAGATCAGAATTACTCTTAGAATCTTACTATTTTATTGTTGACTTCCAGCTGAACTATGCCAACTTAGGAAAACTAACCCAAAATTATGGTCTGCTCTCAAACTTAGCTACCTTCCCAATTGGTGATGATTTGGTCATAATGAGGTAACTCTACCCTGTAGATCATCTTTAGCTGTACCAACAACCCTTGGTAACGCTAAGTTGTAAGGAACCCACCCAAGACTCTGCTGAGCAGTTCTAAGCTCCAGAAAGGTCCAACACTACACAGAGGTATCACTAGAGCCTTATATCCCTGGAGCCAGCTCTGGAATAATATGGGGCTTGCCTTTAGATGTTAGCTGGGAGGCTGTGATGCCATGAATCCCACCAAACCCTAAGGAGTGACAAGAAAAACAACCTAACCCCTCTCTCACTTAATGACCCCCCCCCCCCTCTTTTGATTTCACTCCTAGTTCTCATAAACAGAGTAGGAGGGTGAGAAATTCCAGATGCCGAGCAGCTCCAATAGGTGACTAAAATCCTTGGAGCCTGGCAATGTCAGGACAGCCTCAAGGAGAGCAGTGAATAGCCAGATAACTCATCCAACCCCAATGGATGCCATCCTGCTGGAACACACCTCACTCTCCTGGTAGGCAGAGAAAATCTGAGACCAGATGAGGAGGTAGGGAGGAAATTGGCCATCTTCGGGTTTCCTTTCTTTCAAAATTATTGAATTTTCACTTCAAAAGGGTTTCTCTCACTGAAGGCCTTGAAAGCAGAACCTCATGACTTTATTTGGATTTTTTTTGACATTCCCAAACTTAGCATGCTATGCCAATAACATGTAGCCAATATTTCAAAATAGCCCCTAGATTCATCAAAATGCTATAATGCCTGCGGTAAGAAAAAGGGGGATGTTTATGGTAATTTTATAATTACCGCACCTTAGGTAGTATTGCAGGGTGCAGAAAGGTTTTTGCACTCCAAATGCTTCTGTTTCACAACTGGTGAAGTGCACAGACAGGTAGCTGTGTGAGAAAGAGAGAGTGAGAGAGAGAGAGAAACTATTTATAAGGCCTTCATAGTAGTCAACTATTTATATCTCTATAGAAGGGTCAGCTAATAGCTCGAGGTGAGGTGTTGGGGTGGTTTAGGGTTTAAGTGCCAGTTTTACATGCAGAGTGAGACATACGAACAGGACAGTACACCTCAGTGAAGATTTGATATCATTTGGAGTGAGGAAAGTCTCACAAAGATGAAATTTCTACTATGTTCTCTTGCCCTAGCTTGATGGTATTTCATCCTGTCAGTCAAGGTGAAACTTTATTGTGCATTCAAGACATTGGTTTTTTTTTAATAATATAACATATTAGATGGCACTAATAGTCTGGGCAAAATTTCCCAAAGAATGCAGTGAAATTAGATTCCTAAATTTTGTATACAGATGGCAACTGGCATTACTTAGATCAGTGTTTCTCAACCAGTGTGTCACGACTCACCAGTTCATCACCAAGAATAGGCAAGTGTGTCACCATCTTCCACTGGCAGGATACTGTGTTTCTGGTTTCCTGCTGGCCCAACTGCTCGCCCCTGTCCCTCCTCCATCCCAGCCAAATGCAAAGAACTCCTTCTTCCACCCAAGCTTGAAAATGTTGACACCCTGGGCGGAACATGGCAGCAGATGTTAGTGGAAGCACTTGGGGGCAGTGGCACTAGCAGCAGGGCCATTCCTTCTTCCCACCCCCATGAAGATGACATGTGGGAAGATGAAGAGGCCATGAGAACAGCATCAGCCTCAAGCCTGATTAGTCAACATGAAAAGCAGTGCAGGCTCAGAGCAAGAAACAGATAGTGTCGGTCCCCATGGAGATAGACTCTTCCTCTTTCTTGGTGCTGTAGAGGAGGCAGCGGCAGTTGCTGCTGCCACTTGTGCTTCTGGGGGGGGGGCGAGAGAGAGAGAGGGAGTGAGTAAGAGAGCTGTCTGTGTGTAAGTCAGAGAGAAAATATGCAAGTGATTGAGATTGTTTATGAGAGAACATGCATGAGTGATTGAGAGGATGTCATGAGTGAGAGAGAGCATTTGTGTGTGATTGAGAGCATGTGTGTAAGTGAGAGGAGAAAGTCTGCAAACAAAAAACCCTTCCTCTCTTCCTATTAATTCATGACCATCTCAGGGCACTTGGAAATCAAGAATTCCCAGGTATAGAGAGCAGAGGATTTATTTTTATCCTTCTCAGCTTTTATTATTGGGTCTTTCTATCTGCTGTTTTGAAATATAGTAACATACTAAATGTCAGCAGAAAAAGACACAAGTGGTCCATCACGTGTGCTCAGCCACTTTTATTTTTATTATTTTTTATTTTATCCTTAGGGTAATTGTTGGTCTGTGCAAGTTACCCCAGTCAACATGGGCTTTCCTTTTCTTCATCTGCACCATTTAGCCACTAGGAATCCAATGTGTTTAACCCATGCTCTTTTGAATTCCATTATTGTCTTTGTCGTCACCACCTCCTCTGGGAGGGTATTCCATGCATCCACCACCTTTTCCGTAAAGAAAACCTTCCTGGTGTTAGTCCTGACTCAAACCTTTTGGAACTTCATATTATGACCCCTTGTTCTCCAGTTTTCTTTCCATTGAAAAATCTTTGATTACTGTTCATTACTTATAACTTTCAGGTATTTAAAAGTTTGTATCATATTGCCACTGTCTCTCCTCTTCTGTGGTGTATACAGCACCCTGCCGCAATCCTGCACGCAATCCTGCACGCAATCCTCCGGCACAGCGGCAAATGGCCACTGTGCTGGGGTCCTCGAGCCCTGCCCTTCCCCCTGGACTGCCCCGCTCCACCCCTTTTCTTCGGCCTCGGGACTTACACATGTCCTGGGGCTTTACCGCTTGGCCGGGCCTTTTTAAAATAGGCCCGGCACGCGTAGGGCTTTTAAAATCCGGGCCTTATTGAGTATCGTTAAATGCCATTTTAAATCAATGGGTTTTCAGCGTCTTCTTAAATAGGGTTGGATTATTCAGATTCCTTACATGCATGAGGAGAGAGTTCCACAGGGTTGGTCTGGCAGTGGAAAAGGTTCATTCATGGGTTTCGTCAAGGTGGGCCAGCTTAAAGAAGATTATATCAAGAAGATCTTGGCTCAAGGATCTCAGTGGTCGAGATGGCAAATATATTTTAAAGTTGAAGCAATCCAGGATGAAATAATGTTGTTTAAGAGATTTTGAATTGTCACTACAAGCTTGAATTAAATCTGGAATGAGATTGGAAGCCAATGTAATGATTTGAGGACTGGGGTAATAATATGTTCTTTGATGGATGTTCTAGTAAGTAAACGGGCAGCAGCATTTTGAAACATTTAAAGGGGATGAGTAGCGTGAACAGGGAGACCAATGAGGAGAGAATTACAGTAGTAGAGGCTAGAACAAAGAAAAGCTTTCAGTACAGTATGAAAATCATCTGGTTCTAACAGATAGTTAATGTGGCGAAGAAGACAGAGCTTAAAGAACAAAGACTGACAGACTGTACTTATGTGAACGTGCATGGAGAGAGAAGAGTCGATCATAATACTAAGATTACGTATGGTCTCAGAAATAGGAATCTGGTGATTCTTGAAATGACGTGCAATGGGAGTAGTATTAGCTGGGTACTGAGTTATTTCAGATTTTTTAACAGTAAATATTAATTTAGTTTGTTACAATCAGCTTTGTATCGCCGATAGATAGAAAGCCACAAATAAATAGAAAGCCACAAATTGTTCAGTTAGTGCCCAGGAAGATTTGAGAGGAAAAAAGAGCTGAATGTCATCAGCCTAAAGTTTATAGTATACCCCAAGGCTAGTAAGAAGATAACAAAGGTGTTAAATAGATGTTAAATAAAGCAGCTGATAAAGTTGATCCTTGGAGTATACTAGAGAGAGAAGACCAAGTGGACAAGTCAGAAGTTCCTAGCGTGTAGCAGATGGACTCAGGACCAATGGGTATAGTGTACTCCTGATAGCAGTTGGAGACGGATCAGATTTCAATCTGACTCAGCCCTAGTACACATATCCCTACAGGAAGTGCAGGTCTTCAGTATTTTCTGTCTCCATAGCAGTTAGGGACTCTATGCACGCTAGCACAGCGTTAGAGTAATTTTACCAAAGAAAACCAAATTAAGAAGAAAATCTTACCTCTACACACGAGCCCCGTTCTCCTGCAGTGACACCCGTTGGGTCCCTCCCCAGTTGAGATTTCCCGAGGTGATTTCCTTGATCCCTCGGAGGTAAGCCTCGGACCGGCGGCTGACCCTCAGCGGCGACCTAGCCCCCGACATTGGGTGAGGCTGAGAGGCAGCGGGTGTAACCTAGAGCGTGGTGGTGAAGGTATTTCCCTCTCCACCCGCAGCCAGAGACCGCCCGGAATGAAACCGGGAAGCGCCGAGACAAAGTAAGGTAGAAATCTATTTAAAAGGTCTCCGAATTTGAGGAGATGCACAGGTCGCCAGCCGGGACCAGTGCCACCGGGTTGATCGGCCCTAGCAGGGCTAGACCCCGGTCACATCCGAGGGCCCTCCCACATGGAGACCCTGCAAGGTGGTCGCCATATTTTCCGCGGGGTCGCCATCACCATTTTGGCTCGGTTCACCGCCCTGTTCGCCATTTCGATCCATGCGCACAGAGGCGAGCCGCGCGCACAAATACCTTGTGCGCACAACGTCGCACACATAAGTACCGGGCGCACAAGCGACGCACTTAGCCATGCGCTTACTGTGCCGGGCGCATAATTTCGACCTGTGCG
This sequence comes from Rhinatrema bivittatum, assembly GCF_901001135.1. NCBI lineage: Eukaryota > Metazoa > Chordata > Amphibia > Gymnophiona > Rhinatrematidae > Rhinatrema > Rhinatrema bivittatum. The sequence goes on along the minus strand of NC_042615.1, from coordinate 448,901,231 downwards.
CACAACAGTGCGCACATCTCCCTGCACGCGCGCACCAAACCTACGCGCGCAACTTCGCATGCCGGAGCGCACAACTCAGGGCACAGCTCAGGGCCTTTGCCCAGCATGCCACATTAGAGCTGCACAGCATGAGGAGGCACTGCCCTATGTATACAGTGCGAAGAGGCCCTAGGGGACCCATCTCATGGCCTTCCCCAGCTGGTACTGGATCCCAGCCTCTCGAGCAGTATGCCGGACCTAGCATTACACAGAAGGACCCCCCCTCAAACGGGGCTCCCCAGGGACACAGCACCCCCTAGTCTAGACCCAGCATCTATCTCCTGGGTGGAATTCTTCAAAGATCTGCATACCTTCGCCCACATGCAACCGGGGCCTCCTATAATGCGGCCTCAGGCTCCACCAGAGGACCTCAACATGCCGGGACCCTCTATGCCCAGGGAAGTGATCCCACCGCCCAGAAGCCCCACCTTTGGGGACACAGACATCTCAGATGAGGAGTCAGAACCCCTGAAGGAAGGGGAACTCCCTCTGGGGACAGAACCCCATAGAACCATGAGACGCTTCTTCACCAAGGACGAGCTTCCAAACCTGGTCACACAAAAGAGCTTGCCATCCCGGGCACAAGTGCCTTGGGGGAACCTAACATGAACCCACTTTTGGAGGGACTTCGACAGACCTCCCGCCATTTCCCACTATTACAAGCTGTCCAGCAACTAATTGACCTGGAATGGGATGCCCCAGAAACCACATTCAAAGGGGGCCGGGCTCTGGCAGCCATGTGCCCTCTGGACCCAGCCGCCAAAGATCTCCTGGCATGTCCGAAAGTGGATGCCATGGTCTGCGCAGTCTCGAAGTGCACTATTATCCCGGTGGAAGGAGGAGCAGCACTCAAGGATGCTCAAGACAGACGATCAGTGAATACCAGGAGTTCTTTATTCAGCACATAACATCAGACTCAGGCCGAGTTGCTTCAGGGGCTATTAAAACTAATGCTGATGGTATGTCTCCATATATGTCTCCATTTCCGGCTAATATTTGGATTGCACTAACCCACTGAGGGTTGTTTGTTACTGAGGAGCACGACTAAACGTGGTGACTGATTCATGGTCGGCTGACACGGAGTTGTCAGCCGATGACAAGCGAATGTGTTGACATTCAGTTTTCAGCATACAATCAGAGAGGCTGAACTACTATATGGAGACATACCATTGGCATTAGATTTAATAGCACCTGAAGCAGCTCAATGAGCGAAACTCGGCCTGAGTCTGATGTTATGTGCTGAATAAAGAACTCCTGGTGTTCACTGATCCTCTTTCTTCTTTGTTCGCTACTGCAATATTGGATCAGTTTCCAGTTTGTTTTCTTGCTCAAGACAGACATCTGGAATCTATACTCAAACAGTCCTTGTTGTCTCTGCTATGTCTTTACAGATCGTGGCCTGCTGTGCTGTGGTGACACGCACCTGCTTAGCACAGACCAGGAACAACACTCCTGGGGAAGCCCTGGAACCAGTTGTATCGTTCCTCGTGGATGCCACTTCAGATCTGGTACACACAGCAGCTAGAGGAGTCTCATCCGCCGTGGCAGCCAGAAGACAAATCTGGCTCCGAAACTGGTCAGCTGACGCATCCTCCAAAACGAGACTCACAAGGATGCCTTTCAAGGGAACACTTCTGTTCGGAAGTGAACTAAAGAAACTAGCCAACAAATGGGGCGAGTCCCCACTCCCGCAGCTACCGGAGGACATGAATAAAAGAAACCAACAATCCTTCCCCCGGACCTCCAGGGGCAGAGGATCAAGGTGCTTCAACCCATATAGAAGCTCATATCAAGTGGCCCGCCCCGCAGACCAGAGCCAGTCCTTTCGGAACAAGCACAATAAAAGGGGAGCCAGCTCGGGCCCAGGCCCCAGCCGCAAACCACAATGAAAATCAGCTGACCCATCCAAAGGAAGAAGCCATAGGGGGCAGACTGGCCCTATTCTACCAAAGATGGGTCGAGATAATTTCGGACAAGTGGGTCCTATCCATCATTCGAGAGGGATATTACCTGGATTTCCACCACCTCCCTCCTGACAAGTTTGTGGAATCTCGCTGCCATGACCCAAGAGAATGGCAGTGGAAGCTACACTGACCAGATTACTAGCCCTGGAGGCTATAACACTGGTGCCTCCACAACAAATAAATACTGGCCATTATTCCATCTATTTTATCGTTCCCAAGAAGGAAGGAACGTTCAGACCTATCCTGGACCTCAAGGCAGTCAACCGTCACCTGAAGATTCCTTGCTTCCACATGGAAACCCTACGCTCGGTAATAAGAGCGATACAACTGGGAGAGTTTCTTACCTCCCTGGATCTGTCGGAAGCCTACCTACACATTCTGATCCATCAAGAGCATCAGCGTTTTCTACGCTTCTCGATCCTGGACTGTCATTACCAGTTCCGGGCACTACCTTTCGGGTCAGCCACTGCACCCCGGACATTCACCAAGATCATAGTGATGGTGGCAGCAACACTGAGGAAGGAAGGAATCCGAGTGCAACCTTATCTAGACGATTGGCTGATCAGAGTGAAATCCCCAGAGGAAAGCCACCAGGCAACCAACAGAGTCAAAACTCTACTGGAGATCCTCGGTTGGGTGGTCAACACAAACAAGAGCTGCCTGCAGCCTTCCCAATCTCTAGAATACTTGGGAGTCCGGTTCAACACCAAACAAGACAAGGTTATCCTCACACCGACAAGGAGATCAAAACTGATGACCCAGTTACGAACCCTGTTGAGCGAACTTCACCCCACAGCATGGGATTACCTACAAGTTCTCGGCCTCATGGCATCCACACTGGAAGTAGTCCCATGGGCACAAGCTCACATGAGACCCTACAACGCTCACTACTATCACAATGGAATCCACTGACCCAGAACTACACCGTACGGCTTCAGCTCACGGACAGAGTTCAGGCCCAACTACGATGGTGGCTACAAGAAGCCCATCTGAGCCAGGGAACAAGACTATCCTCCCCAATCTGGATCCTACTTACCATGGATGCCAGCCTACAAGGATGGGGGAGCACACTGCCAGGAGCTAACCGCCCAAGGGCAATGGAACGAAGAAGAGTTGGGATGGAACATCAATCGCCTAGAAGCCCGGGCAGTCAGACCAGCCTGCCTAAGGTTCAGTCACAGACTCCGAGGCAAAGCGGTCAGAGTAATGTTAGACAACGCCACATCAGTAGCCTACATCAACTGTCAGGGAGGAACCAGAAGCCAACAGGTGTCTCTGGAAATAGACCTCCTAATGTCATGGGCGGAAGTGAATCTTCAAGAGATCTTGGCCGTCCACATTGCCGGGAAAGACAATATCACGGCGGACTACCTCAGCAGAGAAAGTCTAGATCCAGGATAATGAAAACTGTTGACCACAGCATTCCAATTGATAATAAACCATTGGGGAACACCAATCATGGACCTCCTGGCAAACCAGTCCAACACCCAAGTACCCAGTTTCTTTAGCCACAGGCGGGAACCCCAGTCCCAGGGAATCGATACAGGAGACTCTGTTATACGCCTTCCCGCCATGGCCCCTATTGGGCGCAATCATCCACAAGATAGAACACCACAGGGGACCAGTCCTTCTAGTGGCCCCCAGACTGGCCAAGAAGACCGTGGTACGCAGACATGAGAAGACTGCTGGCAGGGAACCCCCTGCCGCTACCTCCACAAAGAGACCTGCTCCAACAGGGACCGATCCTCCATGAGGATCCAGCTCGATTCTTACGGTCTGGCCATTGAGAGGACTCGCCTAAGGAGGAGAGGATACTCGGGGGCAGTATTCGAAGCCTGGTGCGAGGACCATGACATCATACCATGCTCAGTCAAAATTCCTGCGATTTTGGAATTCCTACAGAATGGCCTACAGAAGGGTTTGTCCCTCAACTCCATCAAGGTACAGGTGGCTGCATTGTCATGCTACGGAACCAAGAGCGAGTGCGGCAACATAGCCTCTCACCCGGATGTCTCCCGCTTCCTGAAAGGAGTCAAGCACATCCGGCCACCCCTAAAGTGGCTGGTGCCTCTTTGGAACCTCAACCTGGTCCTAGATTTCCAAGCAGGAACCTCCTTCAGACCTCTTTGTGGCCTGTCTCTCCGACTATTAACATTGAAGACAGCCTTCCTGCTGGCAGTCTGTTCAGCTCGTCGTATATCCGAGCTACAAGCACTGTCCTGCCGGGATCCATTCCTCAGACTCACCCCGGGAACGATCCAGTTACGCACAGTTCCGTCATTCCTCCCCAAAGTGGTGTCTCTTATGTTCTTATGTTCTCACTTCCATCTCAACCAAACCATCTCGCTACCATCGCCAGATGAGCATAAGAATTTGGAAGAGGCTCGAAGTCTACGTCATCTCAACGTCGGCAGGCTCCTAGTCCGATACCTGGAAAGGTCGGAATCCGTACGAAAGACGGACCATCTATTCGTCCTTCACAGTGGGAAGAAGCAAGGGGAAGCAGCCTCATGAGCAACCATATCCCGCTGGATCAAAGAAGTCATCAAGGCAGCCTATGTAGAAGCAGGCAAACCACCGCCTTTACAGTTCAAGGTCCATTCTACTAGAGCCCAGGCAGTGTCCTGGGCGGAAACCAAGAGCTGTCACCCACCGAGATCTGCAGGGCGGTGACTTGGTCCTCCATCCACACCTTCTCCAGGTTTTACCGTCTGTATGTTCAGGCTCGGGAGGACACAGCATTTGCAAGTGCAGTACTAAGTGGGTCACGGGCAGCCTCCCACCTGGTTCGGGAGTAGCTTTTATACATCCCATTGGTCCTGAGTCCATCTGCTACACGCTAGGAAATGGAGAAATTACTTAACCTGATAATTTTGTTTTCCTTAATGTAGACAGATGGACTCAGCATCCCACCCACGGCTGCCGGTACTCATGGAATTCTCAGGGGAACATCCCTGGGAGCGAGTGATTCACGGGTAAGTCATGCTTTCCTTCATCTAGGACACCCATCCTACCGGGTGTTGACATTTCTTAATTAATTCAAATTAATTAAGTTAACCAAGTTATAAAGTTAATGAAGTTATCCAAGTTATAAAGCTAATCAAGTTATTCAAATTATTCAGTCATACATATATCCACAATGCTTTTCGAGGAGAATACTGAAGAGCTGCACTTCCTGCAGGGGTATATGTACTAGGGCTGACGTCAGATTGAAATCTGATCCATCTCCAACTGCTATCAGGAGTACATTATACCCACTGGTCCTGAGTGCATCTGTCTACACTAAGGAAAAGGAAATTATCATGTAAGTAATTTCTCCATTAAAAATAACCTGTTGAGTGCGATGAGATAAGTACGATTTGAACCATAGAATTATAGACCCAGAAAACCCAGGAAAATACTGGTGATGTTTCTGTTTTTCCATTGTTGCAATGCATACAGACAGCTCGATACAGTAAGGCCGCAGTAAAAACAGTGCGGCAGTCCTCCCCGCACGCACAGTTCTCTTCACTAACTCCCCGATACTCTCCTCTAATCGCATGCAAATGCATGCCGCGGCTGTGAAGCATTAGGGAAGGGTTATGCCCGCGCAACCCATTTTACTGTATAGGCGCTGTAACAGCGCCTATACAGTAACCTGGGTGCGCTGGTACCTGTCATTTCAAATGACATTTGAAATGACAGGCACCAGGAAGTGTAAAAAAGTGTAAAAAGTGTAAAAAACAAAAAACCTGTGTGCTATATAAAAAAATAAAACAATTTTAAATACCTGTCGGAGGGCCGTGGGTCCAGGCGGCCGGTGGGCGGCGGGCAGCCATCAGCGGCATCCGGTAGTCCCTTCTCCCTTCCTCCCTCCCTCCCCTGCCTGGATGAGCGCCAAAATCGCACGGGCGGGTCGGCAGCGGGGGGGGGGGGGGGCGGCGGCAGCGGGGGGGCGGCAGCAGGATCCGGGAGCGGCGGGTAGGCAGCAGCAGGGTCCGGGGGGGCAGCGGCAGCGGGGTCCGGGGGGGGCAGCGGCAGCAGGATCCAGGGGCGGCAGCGAGATCCGGGGAGCGAGTAGCGGCAGCGTGTTCGATCGGGCAGGCAGGTAGGTGGCAAAATAAAGATGGCCGCCTGCACGGGAAAATCGTGCAATTGGCCGCTGAAGATGTGACGTCACGATGTTTGGCGTCACGGGGTGTGACGTCACGTCTTCAGCGGCCAATTGCACAATTTTCCCGTGCAGGCGGCCATCTTTATTTTGCCACCTACCTGCTTGCCCGATCGAACACACTGCCGCTACTCGCTCCCCGGATCTCGCTGCCACCCCTGGATCCTGCTGCCGCTGCCCCCCCGGACCCCGCTGCTGCCTACCCGCCGCTCCCGGATCCTGCTGCCGCCCCCCCGCTGCCGCCTCCCCCCCCCCCCCCCCCCGCTGCCGACCCGCCCGTGCGATTTTGGCGCTCATCCAGGCAGGGGAGGGAGGGAGGAAGGGAGAAGGGACTACCGGATGCCGCTGATGGCTGCCCGCCGCCCACCGGCCGCCTGGACCCACGGCCCTCCGACAGGTATTTAAAATTGTTTTATTTTTTTATATAACACACAGGTTTTTTGTTTTTAACACTTTTTACACTTTTTACACTTACCATAGCAGGCCCGAGCCTTGCTACTTTTTCGTTTGTTTTTTTTTTGCTTCGGGAGGAGGGGACCGGACGGGGCTGCAGGGGACCAGGGCGGGTAAGCAATGTTTTTACACTACACTGCACTACACTAACTCCTACTAGGGGGAGGCGGTAAACTAGCAGGTTAAGGCCGCGGCAGAACAGCGGGTTACGGAGGAGATAATATCAGCGCCCGTTACAGTATCGCAGGGGAATAGCTAATTCCTTCATTATACAGCTTTTTCGTTCATTTACATGCTGGGTGCGGAAAGGGTTTAGGAAGCGCTAAGGACGCGTGAAACTGGAGACTGTATCGCTGGATGGCCTTACTCGTCTGTATTGTGCGCTCCCAGCACGTTACAGACCGGAATCTTTAACTGAACGTTACTGTATCGACCTGAGAATTTGGCTTCTTGCAGTTTCCATTTCAGTTTTTATATGAACATTTCTATTTATACTTTTTGTTCTCTTTATTCGTGTTAGGTGAGGCTCTGTCTGTGTTCTGTATGTGTGTCCGAGGTGAATTATGCTTCTAGCTTATAGGTTGTGTATAGAAATCCTTAGCAGCCTGGCTTGTTCTGTTTCCTAATAGGAGATATATTGGTGTTTTAGTGACTGATGTATTATTTCCTGTAGCTTTTTCATTGGTAAGGTTGTTACAGTTTGAGTGCTGACATTTAAGGTTGTTCTGGTATGGGAGGATTATTGCATTGCAGTTGTATTTTGTTTATTCATGGCTTTTTGAGAGACAATCCCACATGCACTGCATGTTACATATACCATATGGGGCGGATTTTCAGAGCCCTGCTCGCCTAAATCCGCCCAAAACCAGGCGGATTTAGGCGAGCAGGGCCCTGCGTGCCGGTGAGCCTATTTTACATAGGCTCACCGGCGCGCGCAGAGCCCCGGGATTCGCGTAAGTCCCGGGGTTCTCCGAGGGGGGCGTGTCGGGGGCGGACCCGAACCGCGCGGCGTTTAGGGGGCGTGCCGGGAGCGTTTCGGGGGCGGACCCGGAGGCGTGGTTACGGCCCGGGGCGGCCCGGGGGCGTGGCCGCGCCCTCCGGACCCGCCCCCAGGACGCATCCCGGCGCGCAGGAGGCCCGCTGACGCGCGGGGATTTACGCCTCCCTCCGGGAGGCGTAAATCCCCCGACAAAGGTAAGGGGGGGGCTTAGACAGGGCCGGGTGGGTGGGTTAGGGAGGGGAAGGTGAGGGGAGGGCAAAAGGAAGTTCCCTCCGAGGCCGCTCCGATTTCGGAGCGGCCTTGGAGGGAACGGGGGTAGGCTGCGCGGCTCGGCGCGCGCCGGCTATACAAAATCGATAGCCTTGCGCGCGCCGATCCAGGTTTTTAGCAGATACGCGCGGCTCCGCGCGTATCTACTAAAATCCAGCGTACTTTTGTTTGCGCCTGGAGCGCAAACAAATGTAGGCCTATTCGCGGAGTCTGAAAATCCGCCCCTATGAGTTTTAAAAACTTTTTTGCAGGGTTTGCTGTATAACCTCACCTCACTGTGAGTGGGAATTTCCTGACCAATAGGCACATTACAACAGCTTGCTCAAAAATTATGTATTTTCTTATCAGCGAGAGTAGTTTTATCTTTCCCTTGTGTCATTCTTACTAAAAATAATACTTAAGCATTTCTTATTTCAGCCGTGGATTGTAATGAGCAATGTGTCACACATGTGAGCATTGTCTGTCAAGTGTGTCACAACCGGAAAAAGATTGAGAACCACTGACTTAGATGTCTGCCAGATTTCAAGCGTTCCTGAATCTACATTGAAATATCTTTGATGTCTGAATTTTGATGGCTGTGAAAATTCACTCCACTTTTTTATGCATGAATTTTATATGGCTGCATGCCTTTGAAAATTTATCTCCCTGATGTTCAGTTTAAGAACAAAAAAGTTTTGTTGCTATTTGGTTCTTTCATATTAATTTGAGTACCAAAACTTTGATCTCATTGCATTTTGCTTCTTCTCTTACAGAGGTTACTATATAGTTATTGTGCCTTTGAAGAAATCTCGTGGAAAATTTATCAAGCCAGGGGAAAGCCCGGATGAAATGGAATTAGATGAGGTACAGTATGACTGTTGTACTTCTTTTTTGTTCGTTCGTCTGTGTGGGTTTTTCAGCAATAAAGCAATCTTGAGGTCTAAATCCAGTCTCGGCATCTTTTCTGCATATTTGATTTGCCTGTACATTTTTCCCGGTGCTTGAGTTAGCCTCTGGGGACTGAAACAATGATCCAATTACTTAAATTAAAAGACATTAAGTTGCAATAAAGTGCACAAATAGCCTGATCTTTGTTGGCATTAATATTTTATTCTTTTCCTTTCGTAAAAGCAGGATGTCAAGGTGTAGGAGTTGAAATGTTTTGTCAGCAAAGGCTTAATCACCATAGATATGAACTCAAAGGTCTGCTTCATTACTAGGGTATTCGCTAAAGATCCAAGAAACGTAAAATTACAATTAATAGCAAAGTTTAACATTTGCCATGCTTTTGTGCTCCTTTCCTTTGTTTCCAGCCTCATTCTGTCTGCTTCAAGCCTCGCCAGAATATCTTTTATGATGAAAAGCTAAAAATAAAGAAGCCTACATTCTTTTGCTGTTGCATAGTATGCTCTACTCTGTCTTCTGATGCATAATGTAATAAGCAGCATATTAAATGGTTCAAATTTATTTTTCTCTTTATCGCACGACAGTCGGGTTAAAATAAAGAAATTGTTCTGATAGATATGTGATAATGTTGTAATAAAATAATAATTTAATTCAAATCAGAAGGCACAAGAGCAAGTCTTTTTTGTAACTAAGACATGACTTTGAATCATTGACACTTGGTAGACTTGCAAAAGAGTCATGATATAAGGTCCCATGGAGGGGTGCACAAACAAAAAAAAAATCTAAAGAAGCAAGACAACTACTAATTTGTCTTAAGCTTAGAGAATTCAATCTTTTAATGATATTTTTGTTCAGGTTATGTTTTGTGGTAATTCCCATAATATTGTTAGTACTAACTCCCAAGTGGCGAATGGAAAAGGTTGTGAACCAATGGATAAATATAATACTTGAATTATAGCCTTCAGCATTCTTATTTTTGCTTCCAGATTTGCAGAACAATATCTCTTCTGTTAGACTTGAACTGGATTCAGAATGTGAAGAACATTTTGTATGTTCTGTTGGTTTTTTCTTCCCCTTCGAACTAAAGCAGTCTTACTGTACAGAGTATTAAAATTTGTCTCTTTAGAGAAAGCCACTTTGTATTCAGTAACAGGAAGCTGATTTACTATCACCACCCTGTTTTAACCTCCAAAACCCAGTGTAGAATCCAGTAATAGTAATGGATTAAAGTGTGGGGACTGAGTGACATTGAACGTTCTTGTAATTAAGCTCTGTGGGTCGGGCTGCTGATTCTCATAACAAAGGGGCCATTTTAATCATCCTGCAAGTTGTGATGCATTAATCTGTGTAATAGTTTGATAAAGAACATTTATTAATTCAGGAATATTTGGGTCAGGGTAGGTTGTTTCCCACTTTTTACTGATATAATTGAGACCACATTGTAGAATTAATGGTGGAAGAAATAAGATATGCATTGACTGGAAAATGAAAATTATTTCTGATTAAGAACTAAAGTCCTTGATATATCTTTTGGAATTACTTCCAGTACATCTAGTACCTTTTGTAAATAAGAAAAAAATTGAAGTAGGTTATGCCTATATGTGGTTTGCTCAACAAATGTTTAATGGTTTGTTATCTTAAAATATTACTATTTTGAGTAATATAATACATTTTTCCAGATTGACATTTAAAACAGAGAAATAAAGCAACACCATGAAATATAGTACCTGTCTACATGATTCACCTAGGGTTTTTCCCATAGACACAAAATGGGAGAAAAGCCTTAATGAGTCTGGCCCATAGTTGGCTAAGTAATGTATTTCTCCATATTTGTTACAAAACTAAGGGAATTCTTGTTCCAAATGCTCTAATTACCTAGTTTTACCCTAATCAGCATGAGCAGAACTACAGAATAGTATCAGGGTAGCCATAGAGGGGTGACTGTGTGGCTGGTACAACTTCCCACCATAGGCCTTTCCTGCCTCTCTACTTCCCTATCAAACAAGCAGCCCTGGGATCTGCAGGAAATCGGAAATTGGCTCCAGGACCTGACCCTAGCCAAAATAATCAGGAGGGAATGGACCGGCTCTTTAAAAAGCTGCATTGCAAGTGGCCTAATGTTAAAGGGGCACCTCTGTGCCCCTTTGTGTGCACCACCATGCAGCTGAAACCCAATCACCCTCGCAACCAACAAGGGAACCACCAAATATATCTAAACACCATCCTACCTGCTGACTCTATTTTACCTGAGTCTTACCCAACAATACATCCCTAGTACTACCCAGTGCCACAATTCACATATTGCCACTACCTCATCCACCCAGAAGAATAGGCTATACATGACCCCAAACCTCATACCCTCTCTCAACCTATCTAGTAACCACCATTACTGGCCAAGGCATAAACTCAACATCTTACAAACCCAACCAATGCAGACCAAAGACCCCACTCAGAGCTCTCCTCTATCCATCATGAGAAACAAACTGCAGGAATGGCACTCAACCCAAACAAGTAATTTCCTCTAAAATACAAACATTGCTCCTAAACACCTGCTCCATTCATAACAAGATCAGCCACTTATATCACCTCCTCATTGATGACCAACCTGACTTCCTATGCCCCACAGAAATGTGGACACAAGATGCAGCGCCCCCCCCCCCCATTACAACAGAATCTGCATCAGGACTATACTTTTGCACACACCCTACGCCAAAAAAAAAGAAGCAGAGGAATAAGCATTAATCTCCAGAAAATATCTAAACCTGGCACCAGTCCCTACACAAAAACTGGATGGACAATAAACCAACTTTCTACAAGCAGATACCCATCCCAAATGGTGTTTTCTTCTAGTGCACTTACCACCATCAAGAAGAAGGGATGCCCTAAGCGACCTTTTATAATCGATCTCTGAAGTTACTTTAGACATCCCAAGACACTGGTCCTGGATGATTTTAACACCATTAAACCTCCCACAGGAATTAATAGTCTCATTTGAATCATTGGCCCTAACTCTGTTAATCAATGAACCAACTCATAAGATTTTATGATGCTTGCCCCCATGAAACTACTGTTTGACATTTGACTGGAGAACATACGGATTGTTCAGCTCTTCTGGACTGATCACCACGTAATACTTTTTGACATGCATCCACCTCCAGTAAAGTTACCCAATTATGCAAAAACCTCTAAACATTTCCATTCAGCAGCACACATTCCTACTTTTCTTGCAATATATGAATGTAAGCACCCTTTTTACTGCTACCCTAGTTTCAGCTAGAACACCGAGCTCAAGACTGCCATTGATAAGATCACAGCATGGAAACATTTCACCCAATAAATAATAAACCAACCCAATGGTTAATACCAGAGCTGTTAGTGATGAAAAAACTGAAATGTGAATAAAAAATGGCAAAAATTGAAAAGCAGTCCAATAGAAATGTCTGCAAAAAAACCCAGACAGTTTATTGCACAGTAGTCATTGATGCCAAAAGAGACTATTACATGAAAACATCCAAGCAGGAAACTCACCTAGAGAATTGTTCTGAGCCATTACCAAACTCCTGAACTCTTCCAACCCTGTGCCCTCCATCTTCATAACAGAAGTTCACTGCAACAAACTGGCCACATTCTTCATGGATAACATTGCATATATCTGTTCTGAATTGGAGAGAACAACAGTGAAAGAATAAGCACAAGGTCCCCTTCTAGAAAAACAGATATGCTCCCCGCTTTCCCTGACCATCTTCCATCCATTATTAGCAGTTGACATCAATTCCCTCCTCACCACACTGACATCAGCTGCCCACTCGGAAGACACATGCTCATCATGACTAGTCAAGCAAGCCAAGTACAGACTAATGTGTCACATGCAAACCATAAATAATGCCTCACTAGCTGAAACCCAAGTTCTAAAAGCTCTAAAGAGAGCAACTGTGAGACTCATGGTAGAGAAGATACATCTTTACCCTACTGACCTGAACAACTACTGCATTCCCTTACTAAGTAAAATCATAAAAGGAACAGTACTACTCCACATAACAGAGTTTCTGCGCCCTCAATGTCTTAGACCCATTTCATTTAGGTTTCAGACCACACTACAGCACTGAAACCTGCTATAAGCCTAGCTGACAAAGTCTGATTCTGTCTGAATCAATAAAACAGCCTTATTCATACTTCTGGATCTCTCAGCATCCTTTGTCATGGTGGATCACAATCTCCTTCTCACGCAACTGCCTGATATTAGATTGGCAAGCCCAGCTCTTGCCTGGTTTCCATCCTTCTTCCAAGACTGCTCCTATCTTAACTTGTGGAATACCTGAAGATACTATCCTTCCACCTATTCTTATTAAAATATACCTAACTCCCACATCATCCATTAATCCTACATGAATGACATCCACCTGCTAATCTGAATAGGCACAAATCAGGAACAAGCCATTTCACACCTCAACCAAGTACTAGAAAAAAATCTCAAACTGACTAACAAAAACAAGCTTAAGCTAAACCCCCTGAAGACCTAAATGCTCTGGTCTGGGAAGAAGGGCTGTAAACCCTTCTCCCAGAAGTAACCCTTGAGGGATTAACCCTCACCTTCAGCTCTCAAGTCTGAAGCCTAAGTTTCATTCTGGACTCCAGACTGATCTTAAAGGCTCAGGTCCAATTGGCCACCAAGGCAACTTTTATCCACTTCTGCCAGCTCTGTCCCTTATTAGATGACACGGCCTTTAGAACTGCTGTTTAGGCTAACATAAATTTCATGCCTGGATTATTGTAACACTGTACACGGGAATCCCTGACACCCTAAATCACCACCTACAGCATATTCAAAATGCTGCCTGCACAATAATGAATGCACAGAAATGTTATCAAATAACCCCAATCCTGAAAAGTTTTCACTGGCTAACACAACAAATTCAAGATCCTGACCCTGACCTTAAAATACTTCAAAGATGAATCCAATCTAACTTAGCAGCTCCCTCACCCCCTATAAACCCACCCATGCATTATGAACTATATCTCAGATCCATCTTGTGATACCACTCTGAAGGACTATGCACCTCACAAATACCAGGAAAAGGACCTTTACAGGTTTTGACTTGATCCTATGCCCATTCATATCTGTCCTGGACCTCCACACCTTTAGGAAAACTGTGAAAATTTGGTTCTTCATGGCAGCTTTTGCCACAATGCAAAATGTTAGTGTGCAGTAAATATGGGTCATACAAAAGAGCATATAGCAGGGAGAAGGGAGTGAATCCAATCAGTTATGCTGTTCCAAGTAGAATAAAATAACAATGCAAAGGTTTTCTCAGGACAAAGGCTTTATATGATGAACTTCAAAGGAGTATCAAAAGTACAGTCCCCCTACATGACCATGTTTCGCCGTAGGGGCTGCGTCGGGAGGGACCCACGAAGAACAATTCCCAAAGGTTGTTATTTATACAAAAGACTAAATAAGAACAGCGGTATATATGACAGCTAGCAATAAACAATGTCGGATAAGAGCACATACCCAAGATGTTAAATGACTTAAGTTTTTTTTTAAAAGGGAGGCATCCGGTAAAAAAATATTGAGATAAAGTGAAAAACAAACTATAATGAAAAAGTTCCACGATAGTAGATGTAAGTTTTAAACATACTGCATGTGGCTTATAGACTCACAAATTCAATAGAGTGCAGTAAAAAATAGTGAACATTATATTAAAAAAAAAAAATCATTGGAAAAATTGTGTAGACAAGGAACGTAACCTTCCCTAATGCTTTTGGCATTAGCCAGTCCTAAACTCACTAAAACTGTAGACAGACCTGACCTGTTGAACCTTGCTGGACCCACTGAAGATCCCTTCTACTCCCACACAGGATACCAACAAACTAATCCATTTTAGCTACCTATTCCCAAAAGGAACCCACTCCCCCCCCCCCCACACCTTTTCTACCAATTGTAAATCTGAAATGTGTTTGGGTTTTTTTGCACAATGTTCTTGAAATCCCTAGAAACTGTTTTCTGACTTTATATTGGCACATTATATCCAAATTTATATTTGGATAAAATTGTATTCTGAGTCACTGCTAATTTTGATTTAATTAGCATTATCTTTATCTTTACACAGTTAGGCTCTAAGCAATGTACAGATATACAAAAATAAACACAATTTAAAAATCTAATTAAAAAAATGTCATAAATAGAGGATGGCTTGACTTGACTTGATATACATTGCTGATGCTTAGGAACATAGATATATAATATAAATGGTTTTAAATAAAGGGCCACTTTTGTTTATATTTTTTACAAATCTAATACATTTGATGACCTATGGGTTGGTGAGATTTGATTCTGGAGTTGGGTCTTCTGCTCCCTGGGCCAATCAGGGCTAGGGATGCTGCAGAGGCAGGATTTACAACCTCTTGGGAGGAGAGGATTGCTCAAGGATGTCACCTGCTGGCCGGATTCAAGATCATTTTTGGCAAGAGAATCATTACTAGGGGTGTGCATTCATTTTGAACGCATATGTAAAACGCAACGTAATTTTTTAACTTAAAAAAGTGATGAGGCGAAAACGATCGGATTTCCAACTTATTCAACATAGCTACGTTGGAAATCGCGATTGTTGATCCTAAATAAAAATTTAAACCCCTCACCCTCCTTAATCCCCCCCCAAGACTTACCAAAACTCCCTGGTGGTCGAGCGGGGAGTCAGGACGCCATTTCTGTATTCCTTTGCGAGGAGCACGTGACGTCGGCGTCATGTCGGAGTGACGCGGACGTCACGTGATTCCCCGCGCGTTCGCTCCGGGACCCTCGTTGGACACAACCGGAACTTTTGGCCAGCTTGGGGGGGGGTCAGGTCACATGCTCCTCGCAAAGGAATACAGAAATGGCGTCCTGACTCCCCACTCGACCACCAGGGAGTTTTGGTAAGTCTTGGGGGTGGATTAAGGAGGGTGAGGGGTTTAAATTTTATTTAGGGAATCGGTGCACGTATGGACATAGACTCAACTTATAGAATTCTACATATGTCCATATTGACCGAAATTGACCCCCCCCCTTTCGACTTATGGACTTATGAACATAAACGTTTTGTCTGCACATCCCTAATCACTACATGTACCCCATACCAAAACCTCTCAACATATAACATTTAGAGACCGGGCCTTTTCCACAGCAGGACCATCATTATGGAACTCCATTCCACCGGATCTTCGACAGGAACCATGTCTTCTAACATTCAGAAAAAGGCTCAAGGCGTGGTTGTTTAATCAAGCCTTTCCAGACCCCAACTGAATCTCAATTCAACGACAACCATAGTCAGACATTCCTAGAACATTGTAAATAACTGCTCTTTCTGTTAAATTCCTTTAGCCTTTCCTTCTTCACCCAGTTTTGAACATCCTTGTTTTATTGTAACTTCATAGTTCTCTTCACCAGTTACTGTTTTATTTTATTTTCATTTTACAGCCCCTGTTAAATGTAAACCAGCATGATGTGATTCCTATCTTGAATGCCAGTATAGAAAAACACTAACTAACTAACTAACTAAATAAATAAATAAATAGATAAACAAATAAATAAATAAATAAATAAATACATACATAAATAAGGTTCCAACTGAATCCTAGAACAATGAGCAGATTAGGTATGTTTGGGTTGGAGGAGGAAGAGGAGATATAAACATAAGAGCATAAGATTTGACATGCTGGGTCAAACCAAGATCCATCGAACCCAGCATCTTGTCTCCAGTAGTAGCCAATACAGGTTGAAGTACCTGGCAGATCTCATAAAGTAGATCTAATTCCTTTACTCACTGCCAGGGATAGCAATAGCTTTCTTTAGTCTGCCTGGCTAATAACACTGGGCAACAAATTTTCACAAAAGTCATGTTATGGAAATGAAATTAGTTAATTCTTATACATTTCCATGTGCTAAACACGAATGTGACTGTGAAAATGCAAAATTGGCTCTAGTTTTTTTGTAATATGCAATAATATAATTACATCTTGAACTGTATGCCAATAGCTCACTGGGCAACAAATTTTCACAAAAGTCATGTTATGGAAATGAAATGAGTCAATTCTTATACATTTCCATGTGCTAAACACGAATGTGACTGTGAAAATGCAAAATTGGCTCTAGTTTTTTTGTAATATGCAATAATATAATTACATCTTGAATTGTATGCCAATAGTATGAGACCTACGGTTAATACCGTTTGAAAAATGAAGTCATAGACTACGTCTTAGATTTCTTTGCTTGTCTCTTATACACCTGTTCGGGAGCATCTCTGCAGTGTCCAGCGGTAGTCAGCCAGCATGAATATTTCAAATGCTAACCCTTTCTGACTGAGCATCATATAGTAAACTGCTGACGTCAGCTTATTCAGCAGCAGCATGGCAGTAGATCTGCATTGCATCAGAAAATGATGTAATAAACTCTGGATGATGTGTGCATGATGATATTATGCAATATGATGCAATATTACATCATTTTAGGCTTATTTACAGTCCTACTGGATAAATTTACATGACTAAACATAGAAAGTGAACTATATTAAATATCTTCAAAACGAGAGCCAATAAAAACTTTTCATGGTCATATTCATGTTCAGCACATCAAGATACTACAGAGTAGGACCTTTTTAGGTCAGTAACACTTTCATTGTTGCCCAGTGTAATGTGCTATGGACTTGTCCAAACTTCTATTAAACCCTGCCACTCTCGTCACCTTGATCACATCCTCTGGCAACAAATTCCATATTTCTCTAGTGTGCTGAGTGAAAAAGTGCTTTCTATGATTTATTTTGAATCTGCTGGTTGTTAGATTCATGGAGCGACCCCTTGTTTTATTAATATTTGAGAGGGTAAATAAACATTCTTTACCCATTCCCTCCCCCCCCTCATGAATTTATAAACATTTATAACGTTGCCTTTTAGCTATGTCTTTTCCAAGCTGCAGAGCCCTAGCCTGCATAGCCTCTCATCACAGGAGAGATGTTTCATCCCCTTTATTATTTTTGTCGCCCTCCTCTGCACCTTTTCTAGTCCTACTATGTCTCTCTTGAGATGGGGCAACCAGAACTGAGCACAGTGCTCAAGGTGCAGCTGCCCCATGGCCCAATACAGAGGTAATATTATATTTTCTGTTTTATTCTGCATTCCTTTTCGGATCATTTCTATCATTCTATTTGCTTTTTTGACTGCTATAGCACACTGAGCCAAGGATTTCAATATATTTTTCACAAGGACTCCAAGGTTCTTTTTCTGGGTGGTGACTTCCTATACAGAACCCAATATTGTGTACCTGTAATTTGGATTATTTTTTCCAATGTCCATCACTTTGCACTTTTCCACATTAAATTTTGTCTGCTATTGAGATGCCCTATCTCCTAGTCTCACAAGGTCCTTCTGTAGTTCCTCGCATTCTGTTTTAACAAATTCGAATACATTTCTATCATCTGCCAATCTTATCACCTCACTCGTCATGCCCTTTTCCAGACCATGTATGACTATGTTCAACAGCACAAGTCCCAGTAGAGACCTTTGTGTTAACTCTACTAACAACCTTTCTCCATTTGGAAAACTGAATATTTCGACTTATCCTCTGCTTCTGGTCTTTTAACCAGTTACCAATAAAATGGGGGGGGGGGGGGGGGATTTCTGTGTAGTTGTCATTCCAGCATTGGTTCTGATTGAGCTGGAGGCCTAAAAATTGATGAGCTGCTGTGCTGAACCTTATTACATATCATGCTTGATACATGTAAGGCATGACTATAGCACGATCAACTGCAATTGTTCAAAATAAGGAATGTGGTTATAACAAATGTGTGGTTTTGTCCAAAAAGTAAAAAACAAAACAAAACAAAAAAATTAAATAAAATGTATATTAGAAAAAATATGGAAGCATATATTTGCACTAGGATCTGGCGGGAGCTGTATCCATATCATTTGGAAGACTGTCACTGTACTGGCTGAGCTAGATAAGAGGAAAGGGGAGAAAGAGAGAATGAAAATGGAAAATCCTGTGTAACTGGGATTGCTGGTTTATACCACTGTAGCTACAGTTGGGATAGGTTTTAATTCAACTGGAAGCCCAATATATCCTGGAAAAAAAATTTGGTGAGCAAAAAAGTAAAAAGCAAAGAAGTATGCCTAAGACCTGTAGAGGAAGCAATGAAGCTAAGAAGCAATTTGATATTCTGATGAATCTCTGCCTTCCCCATGTACCAGTTCTCTTGCACATTTATACAATGACAATATCAAAGATCCAAAATTGGCTGAAAATTACTGAATGTCAACAATACAAAAGATCCAGCTCAATATAAAGGAGTGTTTGTAGAAACTCTTGGAATACCTCATATAGAGCCTCTAGGGGCTATGAACTAGTGCAAACAGCTCTAGAAGGCATTGCAATGTCGGATAATACACAGCATGTATAAGATGTTTCATGCGATTATACACTGGCACCTTTAAATATTGAACCACACAGGACTGGTAACGCTTATATGATAGCTTTTCGAAGAATCACTAACTCTGAGACTCCAATGATTACAAAGCCCTAGCGCCTTCTAGAGTTTCTACAAACACTCCTTTATATTGAACTGAATCTTTTGTATTGTTGACATTTATACAATGAAGCAAAAGCTTTTAAGAACATAAACATTTTGAGAACATTTTTAAATTGTGATTAATAAGGGTAAAACACACTTTACTCACATTAATTGACTACCTGAAAATTGCTTTCCTTCAGCACATTTAAAAGTTTGTGCATTCTGCCACAACATCTGGACTTTGAGCCACATCGAGAGGAAGCATTCCCGGGAGTCATGGTTAAGTCAGGGGAAAAGAAATGTGTACATAGCTTGTAGTATGTTGATGCCTCTGTGTGTGTGTTCTTTACCCAGCAAAATTTTACCTGCAGAAAAAGCAGGTGGAAGTGACCGACCGCACATGCTTTGTATCCACATTTCAAAGCAAAATGTCCATGCATATTTTTGCTTTCAGAATTCATGCAAAGCCCTTGGTTATTTGATATGCATGATCCTCATCTCAATGCTGTCAGTTTGAAAATTGCCTCCATTATGTACTGTGTTTTCTATAGTAATATATATTTCAGAAATATACAGGCACATAACCATTTTATAACACTACCAAAAGAAAATATTATAAGTCCACTATCATACACTATCTGGGACCTCTTCTAATGTGGGCAATGTCGACGGCAATTAAGAAAATGGCAGCACTAACTACAACATTTGAATTTCATGTCTTAGCACAACTGAAAAGCCTTTCTCTTCAGATAGCCTTTTAAAAAAGTATCAGTGGGCATATGTATGATGCTAATGATGCGTGGCAGCACTGCCATGACTCTGAAATATGGATGAAGTCTTGGGTTGTGATGTAAGCATTTAAAACGTATTCTTTTTCATGAATGCGGATCTGTCTATCTTGCTTTGACTAACTAGCATACTCCCGGTCTGCATTTGAGTTGCTCAACTCACATTAACTGAAAGCTACACATATACTGTGTTATCAAACATCTGTCTGTTATAATTATTTGGATTAGTTTGCAAGTTTCTGAAAGTGGAAAGGATGGTATGGTGACACAGCTCAGACACTCATCATTTGAAACAAAACATGTCCCTTTATAATAAGAAAGCCAGATTAAAATTATCTACGACTATCTCTAATAAGCACACAGATGAAACATTGTGTTGCTTAATAATTGAGATGTATATTTTGTGGGTGAGAAGGGGTATATAGGAGAGACTGCCAGAATATCTTAAAGGCATCTAACCTGGTTCACTTAAAATTCTCCCAGAGTGGGACTCCAGGGTCGTGGGAGGGAAATAAAAACTTAGGCCCAAAGAGAAACTAATGGCTTCGAATGGGATGAGGAAGCAACAGATACCGTGCCGAAACCTTGTATGTATGAATACCCAAACCTTTGATGCAGAGACTGCTGAGGTAAACGGACTTTTGATGCTTTTGTTTTGTAAAAAACATAACAGACTTTTGTGTGAGAGAGGCAGGAGGTCAGCCTGGTTTTTCTGTCCTGCAGCGCCCTCCATGAAGCCAGAGGCCATCCCCCCTCGCTGTCACAGCAGGGTTAAGCTGTAAATCAGTCAATCTCCTTGAGGTGCTTTCAAGACTAAAACTTACTGAAGCTCATAGATTTGTATGCTATTTTCTACTTTCACGACTGAAATATGAGCATTTATATAAGAAGATCCAAATCTGCCCGCTTTATCCGTATTTTGTCCAGTGGATTGGAGAGAGTTAATCTTAAGTTTATTGTGACTTAGAGTAGTGTCTAAAAATACTAAATGCTCACGCAGGAGCAGGGAAACATAAAACTCTTAAATTGAACTCTGCACGCAAAGGGTTAGAGTTTGAGAGCTGCAGCAGGTCTATTACCGGTGATTTAGTGATACTGATCTCTTATACTTAAGAGAGAGAGAGATACTAGGGGAAAGAAGAGATTTCCAGTGCAGCAAGCAACAATGAAACCTTAGAGAAGTAGCATGAAAGTGGAGGCCGAGGGAGAAGAAGGAGAGACACAAAGATGTTGTAGGTGAGACTAGAAGAGGAAAGAAGGCAAGAAGCCCAGGAAAGGCAAGAGAACATTTACAAAAAAATGGCAAATGTGAGAGCAAGAGTAGGAAAAACAAAAACAAAAAAAAAATGAAGTGAGACGGGAGGAAAGAGAACGGTAACTGTAAGAAGACAGGGAGAGAAGCAGGAAAGTTTGCTTATATAGCAGTTTGAGTCATTCCAGCTTTTCCTTTAAACTTAATAAGGTGAATTCTTGTACCCGTACGACAATAATTTAAATATTTCTTGCCAGCACAGGTAGTTAAACACTAATTCAACTAAGGGTCAGTATTAAAGTAAAAATAAACCAGAAAATGATGTTGAAGGGTGTTGGTATGACAGCTAGAAGAACAGGAGCCTAAATGTGCTCTCTGGGGACTAGAAAAGAGAGCAAAGAGATAGTAGGAACCTGAAAAAAAATGTTAAAGGTAGTAGAGTCCCAATTGTAATAAATATCTTCCTCCATAGGCAACCTTTACAATAATTATAAAGTAACATTTACATTTCAGTTGAGTTTCTTTGCTCCTTAATGCTTCAACATCCCAAATGTTCCATGAAAAGTGTGACTGCATGCTTTTCCTGGAAAGAGTCTAAGATTGAACATTAGAATGCAGTGAGTGATTATTTGGCTTTATTTTCCGTCAGTGGGGTTTAATGTAGATATTGGTCTGCATTTCCAAGTATTGTATTGATCTGCAAACTGATAGTAACTGCTGAAAATTGGCATAATAGAACCACATTTATGCTCTGAGTAGTGAAATTGTAACCCTGCAAGAAACAGAGGGATTGGATAAATAGAAATTTAATGATTTTGACATGCCCTGGGAAATGTGGATAAATTGTATTGTGGTCGTTTGTAGGTCTAGATTAAATTCTATAATTAAAATGTCAATATGTTGCAGTATTGCTGCTTACAGTTTTCCATCTGTCTTTTCTATCATTATTTTTTTTTATTTGCAGCTACTTAAGGAGATATCAAGGGAACGCAGAAGTGTTCGTGTCAGGAGGGATGTTGAATTAAAGCCATATATTGCTGCTCACTTTGATGTTCTCCCTACTGAGTTCACCCTAGGCGATCAGAAGCAGTATGGGGGCTTTGAAAACAAGCAACTCCAAAGTGGACAAGAATATGTTTTCTTTGTTTTGGCTGTGCTGGAGCATTCTGAAACGGTATGCTTAGGAGGGGTTTTTTTTCCTTTTTTCTTTTCTCTCTTGCCTTGTTCCATCTCTTCGGTATCTTTTATTTTCTCTCTTGTAGTTGTTTCACTTTACATAGATTAAATCCTTGTGCGATAACTTTGGACAGTAAATCTGATGTTCTTTAATGCACATAAAAATAGGTATAGCTGTCTCCATACATACAGGGGAAGTGATAGGTTTCGTGGCATTTGGCAACATTTTGATTTTGAATGAGATATCATTAAGACATAATAGAGAGCACTTTACCTTGCCACTGTAGCATGCCTTGGACAGACTTTCAGGAACTGAATCAAAGGCAGGATGATTGACATATCTGAGCATTATTGTAAGGGCCCAGTAGAGCACAGTCCAAAGTGTAGCAGAGTCTTTTGTATGGATTTCCTCAATTGTATTTGATCTTAATTTTCTGATGTCAAGCCATTGCTTTTACCTTGCCATTCTGGCACAGTTCTTACATGATGATGTTTCACTAGCTAGTCAAATTATTTGCCCTGTGAGTAAATGGCGTATGTATGTATTCATGAGGTGCAAGGAGTTACTGGCCCTGAGAGAATGACTACATTCCCTCAAGGCCAGGAGAGGCAGATTTATGCACGAGACTTTCTGGGATATTATTGCAGCTCCTTCTCCATTCTGGTAGCAAAGAAACTGTTATTCTCAAGTCAGGAAGGCATCAAGTTGGGAAGAAGGAAAATGATTCCTTAGATGGTACTCACCATATAAATGATGCCATGCAGTCCTCTCCATGAAAGACACACTACCAATTTACCTGGAAAGGACAGAGAAGTGCAACAACTATTAGGGGCATTGAGTAACTTAAGAGGAGAGACTCATCAACTTAAAAAAAAAAAAAGAGAGATAACTGAGGGGATATACAATACAGGTATTTAAAAATAATGAAAGGTGGGGAAAAATTAAATATGGAGTTACTATTCACCATGCTTCATCATACTAGAACAAAGTGGCACCTAATGAAATGATCAAGTGTCAGCTTCAAAACAAAGCAAGTCTGGAATTGCTTGGCGATTTAAAAGAGCATTTTTTTTTTTATTATTTCATTGCCTGCATGTGTTTGTCTAGCAGTTGCTGCTGGGAGATTAGGTAGCTGGGGTGTAACAGCAAAGTACTGATAGATCTGATAGCCTGCAGACTCCAAAGAGTTAAATGGTGGAGATTCGAGTGTGTCTCTGATAGTGGCCATCTTGCACGTGTCACCAAGATAACCTCAGCTTGACTTGGGTCAGAGATTAAGAAGGTCAGCAAGTGTTAGTAGCTTACAGTCAGGAAAATTAGCTTTCCAGCAATTGATAGTGATAGCACCCAGGCCATTTTGTACCAAACGTTGATGTGTCTGAACCTTTGAGTTTTTGTGTTTCTTGGGGAAAGAAAGTGGCAGATAATCTTCACTTTGCCTAGGGAATGGTTTAAGATACATCGCCTAAGCCTACCAGACTTCCTGGGACATGCCTGTTTTATCAAGACTGGCATCCTGCCGTGCATCTTTTCCATACACACATGACTGCGCTCCTCAAAAGCCAATTTTACCATTTATTTACAGTGTTTCAGCACCAGAATTTCTGTGGGTATCCCAATCTGTTACTGCTTGCAGTAACTGAAGGGTGCCACTCTACTTTCATTTTCACTGTTCTGATCCTTTGCAAATCATAGGTCTTACCTTCTAATATCATTGCATCAACTACTGAGGCATGAACCTCACAGCAGTAACTTTCAGGATGCCTGTTTGTAGAAAAAAAAACCAAAACAAAACACATTCTCATCTGAGGACTGGCAGAAAGATTATGAATTTCTCCAATGAAAAACCTTAGAGAAAGTACTGTATGATCAGAGAGATGACACATAACCAGATAATTTGATTGTGTTAAATTATTATTGCAGGTTTATCAGCAAAATGCCAGATATTAAGCAGCAATCTGAGTGTTCCAAAGAACGTCTCTCCTGTCATCTACTTCGTGTCCTTTTTTTTTTTTTTTTGGCCCTGCAACAGAGTAAACGGGATAGGGAATCTCATTCAAAAGCAAAAGGATAGAGAAGGGATGAAGTGCCCGCCCTAGACTACTAGCATAATACACTGCAAACTTCCATTCATTACTTTACGCTGATAATTCCAGAACTTTTTAGTTGTGCATGTGCATTCATATAAAGTCTGGCAATGTAAAGCTGTAAGTTCAGTCATCGTTAGAAATCGTAATTATGACCCTTTCTCTACAGCGTATTGTATTAACTTAGGAGCACGGTGTTCTTTTTATTTTCTTCGAGTCCAGTGCAAGAAAGGAAGCCACCTTATCTGAAACAGTTCTTTTTGGGTTTAGTGTGTCACAATGTAAAACAGTGTCCTGTTTACTCCTGCCAGTTTCAATTTGACTTTCGTTTTACCAAAAACATGACTTGATACTTGTGTATTTATCATCAAAATGTGGCCTCTTTTTTCCCCCTAGACCATGTATGCCACAAGCCCATACTCTGACCCAGTTGTGTCCATGGACCTTGACCCTCAGCCAATTACAGACGAGGAAGAAGGACTGATTTGGGTAGTTGGACCAGTTCTTGCAGTGGTGTTTATCATCTGCATTGTCATAGCGATACTTCTTTATAAAAGGTAAGTTTCATATATGAATGTCGAGCTTTCCATTCCACAGTGTCAATTCTCAATAATGCAGTGCTGCAGTGAGTCTTGAAAAGACCACAGCTCCATTCGCTTGTAGGTCAGATGTGTAGGTATTTAGTAATACCTACACATCTGTTATAGTAGTAACCTCGTGAATCAGTTGAAAACATTGGACTTCTCTTTGCACTTCATTTTTCATGTTGCAGTACATGGCACATCCACTGTGTGTGGTGGTTCAGACTTAAGGCAGAGCTTTACATGCACAGTTCTTATTCTGATACTTGACAATACCACTAGAAAATGCTCTGGAGTTCAGAAGTGAAGGGCAACTGAACCTGCTCACTTTGAGATCTAAATCTATTGAAGTTAATATTTTGGAATGCTTAAAAAATACTATTCTATTTAAAATTGCAATGCACTTGGCTACACATAGGCAGGTTATCATGTTAGCTTCTATAAAACTGGCAATGGCATCCCTTTTTCTGATTAAATATCCTGGGGATATTGCATTAAATCGTCTTATCCATCATCTGTCCGTTGTGATATTTTTTTTTTCCTCCAAGTCTCTGTGGCCTAAATATCTGAGAAATGCCGGCAGAAACAGCTTAAGCGCCTGGAAGAGGACTGCTCTGTTCAGCATTACAGAACAGACCCGAGGCAACCTGTGTCTTTGAATCCAAGCAGACATATCGTGTTAAAACCGGCCTGTGGGGTCAGAATCATGCAGCTGTTTAGTAGGCACTCTGCCGCTTGCAGATGTTACGCTTCAAGTCGGTTTTCTGTTGATGCACGCTATCTGAGCTGATTTACATGATTAACAACCAGAGAGGCCCCATGCTGTGCCTGTCAGTCATCACACATGTCGGTCATGCATGTAATTGTAGTACACCAAGGTCTTTTTAATTTCTGTGTGGCCATATGCCCCAGTCTTAACTGTCCTAATATTATTTTCCATATTATAAAAAAAAAAAAAGATTTGCTTTTAATGTGGACAGCGATTTCAGTATTATTGCAGCCTTTTGTGTGAATAGGAAGTCATATTCATACTATGTTTTTAAATATTGTAGCGCGCTTTGAGTGCATATGTGGTAAAGTATGAAATTAAATAGATATTATGATTAAGTCAGTTTTTCAGTTATTTATTTTTAAATTTGTGGATAGATATTGAAAACATTGCAGACCCTTTCTTCAAAAAGGGTTTCACCTTGTGTATGCCCAAATAAAGCGCTGCTGAAAAAAATGAATGGCCTGTGCCCTAGTCATCAACAATTTGTGTGGCATTATAAGACAGGAAAGCACTGTCTTTTTCCAACTGGTGTTCATATTTATAAAGGAATCCTATTTTCTGGTTTAAATGAAACTTACTATTTAAAACGTTGAAGATTATTTCCTGTCAATTAAGTTGTCTGTGATGCACGTTGGTTCCTTTTCACAGCATCAGTCATTAAACCAAGGATATCCCCCTCCAAAGTAAATCTTGTGCAGGAGTGTGCTACATTACACGCTATATAATATAGCAAGCCTCTCTGTGAATAGGTGACCAGACATGTAAATATGTGAGGAGGAGTGGGTTTCAATGGCACCAGTCGTTTCCCCCATAATTACAAAACAAAAAAAAAGCCTTTAGTACTTCTGGCAAAGAGGAGCGATTCTTCCTTATGAACTCCCAAATAACAACCCTAAATGCTCTGTTTCAAATAAAATGAGCTCAGAGCAACGTCTGTGAAACACATTAGAAACAGCATCCCGCGTCACAGTGCTTAGAAACAGAATGCTCTCGGTTTTTGCGTATTTGTTGCTGTTCCCTTGCTTTGTAGAAGGCTTGAGACATTCAGCCAGCTGCAAAATCTTGGATCGGTGGAACATCCCAAACAGCTTCATGAAGTGGTATGAGCTGTATCCAAACTAGATAATGAGAATTTATTATTTTTCTTTTTTGTACAAAGCTTTGCCATACATTTAAAAAAAAACATCCAAATTGTGCTGTCAGTCTACTTTCTACCATCCCCTGGGACATAATTGAATGTTGCTTTTTTTTTCCCCCCCCAAGGGTATAGTTGAACGAATATGTGATGTTAGTACAAAAATAAATGTTTTCTTCAACTGTAAAAAGCGCTCATTTTAGCTTAACCTTCTGCCCTCCATTTATTCCATGATTAGAACCCATTAAGCGACTGGTTGAGCTCTTGCTTCCTAATTTGTGTTAAGTTATCTCTCCTCACTGCAAAACGCCAAGTCTGGAAATCTCTTGTTGTCATAGTTACCTTTCTCGCCATAGGCCAAACTAACATGTAACCTTTTTTTTCCACTCCCTTTCTTCGCTGCATTAAAATGGAGCAGTAAACCTGACAGGTGAGAAGGGAAGCACAGCCTCACTCCATTTATTGAAAGAACAATGAATGAATAAATGAATTAATAAATGAATGAAAGGATGGGATTGGTGGTGGTTGGGGAGGGGCGGGCGGGGGGGGAGTAAGTGAAAGCACTTTTATATTGGTGCTTATGTGAAATGGGTCCTGGTTATACAATAAATACACACAGGCAGACACACATGAAATACTGTATGAAGACAAATACGGACAGTTTCACATTTCCAGAAATTTTATAGATTTTTGTAACAATAAAACAGAGTTCAATGAACTGTCGGCAAGTATACTGTGGCAATAGTTCATGTGTTAAACACTGGAAAAGCTGCAAGATCTGGAGAGGAAACAAATCCATTAACTAGAATAGATTTATGTTGTTGTATTGGGTTTGTTTAGGGGGAGTCGTGAGCGGGGGGGGGGGGGGGGGGGGAGATTGGTTACCATGAGTGAAGGAGCAGTTTGCAGTATATTAGGCTGCAAGAGAGCTCAAGTTTTCATACATCGTCCTTGTCGACAATTCAGACTTCTTATTCTCAGCATTACACATCTAAAATGTCACTCATTTCTGGGAAATTGACTTCAGTATCTTTGTTAATATCTTAAACCATCTTCCATGCTTCCTTTCCTGCCTTTTCTCCCAACATGTGTTTAGGGCTTCTCCATGTCACATAGTCACATTTATTTTCTGGCACCGGTACATTAAGGACCTTGTAGATGAATTTTATAATACAGAATGATTCCCAGCTCCCCCAAAACACAAATGTCAATCAGTGCTGTTAAAATGATGATAAAGTATGCATTGAAAAGTCCTTGTAATAATCTGCGCATACGCTGAAGTAATGATCAAATCTTGTGCGTTCTGAAAAATGATACGGAGAGGTTGACATTTAAAGGCTTCGTCTGTGTAACTTGGACGGAAAACAAGATTCAGAAATGTCCCCCTGCTAAGCATCTACATTTTGTTAAGGAAACTAATGACCTGCACAAAACATAGCTGGGTAAAAAAGAGACAGTGCGTGAGGCATTCCAGGAGTGGGGCTAAATTGTAGCCACTGAGAACTGATATTCAGTGGTACAAAATTTAGTAATTAATGGACTGGACTACTGTAATTGCAGTTTGCTTGGGGCTTCCTTCCAGTGCACTTAAATCCTTTGCAAGAGGCGCAGAATGTGGCTTTGCTTCTGATAGTGGGCGTGCTATGGTATGAGAATATATCACCTATTTTGTGTTGGTGCACTGGCTCCCAGTGGTGTATTAGATTCAAAGCTGTGTTAATGATTTCTAAAGCTTTGCATGATCCTTTGCCATCTTGTATTACCTCCGCTTTAAAACTCTATGTTCCTAATTGCCAACTCTAGATCACAAGGATGCAATTTGCTTGAGGTTCCATCATTCTGCCATATTAGATTATGTGAAACAAGAGAGCGTTTTTTTGCTGTTGTGGGTCCTGCACTTTGGAATTCCTTGCCTGACAATTTAAGGGGTGAGGCTTGTAGAAAGCCCTTAAAGAAACGCTTAAAAGGGCACTTTTTGTGATCAGACATAAGGGAAATACTAATCTGGCCTCTGTTAGGTCAGCATTTAATGAATTGTTGGCTCCTCCTACACTGAGGCTGGCTGTTATCTGGTCACCATTATATTTATTTATTTTATTTATTTAAGGTTTTTTTATACCGGCATTCATGAAGCGTTCACATCATGTCGGTTTACATAAAAAACAGGGGTGCAATGAATACAATAACGAACATAAATAAACGTGATGAAGAGATGCAGTTACAATTAACAAGGGCTATTGAACTGGGGTGGAGGAAATAAAGAGAGATAGAAGAAGTTAATTATATACAAGTATACAATATATACAGTGTACTATATATACAGCTGCTGAGTAGAATATTTGCTGGCGAGGCGTATTAGTTGGAGTTCAGGAAAGCTTGCCTGAACAGCCATGTCTTGAGTCTTTTCCTAAAGGTTAGGAGGCATGGCTCATTTCTGAGATCTGGGGGGACGGAGTTCTATAAAGGTGGGCCTGCTGTGGAAAAGCCTCGGTCTCTTAAGGTGCTGTGAATGGTGGTTTTAGTAGGTGGAACATGGAGGCATCCTCTGTAAGCTTCTCTGGTCGGTCTTGTGGATTTGTGTAAGCGGAGGGGAACTTGTAGGTCGATTGTGGTATGTTGGTGAATAATTTTGTATATCAAAGTGATGGATTTGTAGATGACTCTGAAATGAATTGGTAGCCAGTGAAGGTCAATGTTTTTATCATTGTAATTTGTATGTTTGTTTTTATATAATTATGTTCATTATTTTTGTAACCTGCTTAGGACAATGGATAGGCGGGATAGAGCTATTTTAAATAATTAAATAAATGTCCAGCTTAATTTACCCAGGTAACTTTGCTGATCACTAACCTACTAAATGTCGACCTCTGAGTGATCTAGAGCAGAATCTAATATAGGAATTACAGTTGTATTATGCCATATTCACCTGTTCATCCAGTTTGAAGCTTTGTAGGCCCTGTAAGGGAATGAGTTGCATTTTGCTGGGGAAACCATAGTGTATGCCAGCTTGAAGAGAGAATGTAATCCCCATCTGCCCCAAATTATTTTTACAAGAAACTCATTATATTTTTTGTTTTTAGCCCACTCTATGTTACTGTCTTAAAATGATATGATGTGAACCAGACAAGCATTAGATGCAAGAAAAATAAAACAGTTTTGACTATCTGTTCTAGTTAGAACCTTTGACATGCAATGTCCATCAACTATTTTGCATTTTTTTGTAAAGAAAACATTGGCGGACATGGCGTCATGGTTTATGTGGAAATAGGGAGTCACACCATCTATTTATTTATTTATTTTTCCCAGAAAATCAACAGCAGTATATGTAAAGCAGGGTTCTCTGATCAGTAAGGGGCAGATTTAAAAATCTGCGCGTGCAAGGTACATTTGTGCGCGCTACCCAGTGCGCACAAATGTACACCCGATTTTATAACATGGCTTTCCCTGTTCCCTCCAAGGCTGCTCCGAAATCGGTGCGGCCTTGGAGGGAACTTTTCTTCTGCTCCCCCCACCTTCTCCTCCCTTCCCCTATCTAACCCACCCCCCAGCCCTACCTAAATCCCCCCCCCCACCTTCTTTCAATTATTTATGCCTGCCAGAGGCAGGCGTATCTTGCGCACACTGGCCGGCTGCTGGCATGCCATCCCCTGGCACAGCCACTGTGCCGGAGGCCTCGGTCTCGCCCCCGGACCACCCCCAGACCGGCGCCACATCCCCTCCCCGCCCCTTTTTCAAAGTCCCGGGACATACGTGCGTCCCAGGGCTTGCGCACGCCGCCGAGCCTATACAAAATAGGCTTGGCACTCGCAAGAGCAGGTTTTCGGGGTTACGCGCGTAACCCTTTGAAAATCTACCCCTAAATTAGCAGCCCCCTGCTTTGTTGCTGCATTCTGTCTGCTGTCCTAAAATGCTGGCCTGGGTAACACTCACCTTTTCATTTCCATGTGGTCCCTGTATTTTGCCACTCTCCCAGTTCGAGATTTTCAATTCACCTCACCTCTATTCCCCTTATTCATGAGGAACCAGATTCATACTTTCTTTTGGCAAAAGCTGCCCCCCTAATGGAGGAAACTTATCTGCCAAAAATGATCTTATTAGAACTAGAAATAGAATACAAACATTTTTGTAACTTTTCTTATATTCAGCAATTTGCATGATAATTGTTCATCATGGATTACGTGAAAACATGCTCAGCCCATACAAAACCAAACATATAGGTTGCATCAGCCTATCATAAAGCACAACCATAGGAGAACAATAGCTGTAGCTCAGGAATGAATGAACTTTTAAATTTTATATGCCTGTGCCAAAAGGAAGCATTTTAGCATTTTCCTAATGCTCAGGAAGTCAGCCTGAATTGATAAAGCATTCCAATTCTTTGGTCCTGCCAATGAAAAAGCGCTTGAAGGCGTTTCCTATAATTTAAAATCACAAAGTGCTTTAAAAGTCTTAACACAATTTAAAGAATGCAGTTCTGGCTACTATCTTTATTTGAGATCTGAAATGTAATTTCTAATTGAGTAACATGCCAGATTCCTAGCTTCTGCAGCAATGGGAACTGCAGACCATCTACATCAAGTTTATTCAAAAACGAATTCTATTGTGCTCTATATTTATTTATTTATCTATTATTTATTTATATACCGACATTCGATCGAGATATCACATCGGTTTGCATAGGGCCAGATTTTAATACCTACGCGTGGGCGTAGATTTGTGCGCGCAACCCGGCGCGTACAAATCTACACCTGATGTTATAACATGCGTGCGCATCCGCGCACATGTTATAAAATCCGGGGTCAGCGCACGCAAGGGGGTGCACACTTGTGCACCTTGCGCGCGCCGAGCCTCAGGGGAGCCCCAATGGCTTTTCCTGTTCCCTCTCTCCCCCCCCACCTTCCCCTCCCTTTCCCTACCTAACCCTCCCCCCAACCTTTCTTCCATAAGTTGCGCGTGCCTCTGGGCACGCGATACCCTGGCACGGCCGCTGTGCCAGAGGCCTTGGTCCCGCCCCACCCCTGCGTGCGTCACCAGGCCTATGCAAAATAGCTGGATTTACACTTGTAGGGCTTTTAAAATCTGCCCCTAAGGTTGTATATTTGAAAAATGTTATTCATTTAATTTCATTTTTACTTGAGGGGGGAGGTTATTGCATTTTTTAAAATTTTTATTTTGTGCATGTAAAATCAGTTTTATGTGTGCAAATGCAGTTTTATGCAGATGAGAAATTTCTGTGCATAAATTAGCAAAACAAAGTAAATGCACATCCCTACTCCATATAGTTTCTAGTCTGCACAACTTGTTACACTACAGACACCCCATGGACTGAATTGTGTCCACTGGTGGTGTATTGTACTGCTGTGGAGTATTATA
This sequence comes from Rhinatrema bivittatum, assembly GCF_901001135.1. Classification (NCBI taxonomy): domain Eukaryota; kingdom Metazoa; phylum Chordata; class Amphibia; order Gymnophiona; family Rhinatrematidae; genus Rhinatrema; species Rhinatrema bivittatum. Next base: position 448,868,764 of record NC_042615.1, on the reverse strand, counting down.
TTGCACTAAAACCTTTTCTTAATTCTTAGAATGAGCAGTAATGCTTTTGCTGTTGTATAATAGTACTCTTTATTAGACTCAAACATGTACAGCCATTTCAGGAATGCTATTTTAGAAGCACATTCATATTCAGCATGAGTTTGTTTTATGGGGGGGGGGGGGGGGGGGTGTTGCTTTGGGAAAAGACACTGCTTACTTTAAGCCAGGGCGTCTTAAATTTGTCGTCAGGACCACCTCGATCATGATTTTTCAGGATATCCACAATGAATGTCATGAGATAAATTTGAATGCATTAGAGACCTGGCATATGCAGAGTTTTCCCTAAGTATGTTGATTGAGGATATCTGAAAACCTAATTGACTTGAGGGGTCCTCAGGTTGAGTTTCAGAAGTCCTGTCTTGAGCAGCAATTCCAGTGTTGTCCCTTCAACCATTTCTGTGGCTGCTGTAAGTGCCTAATAAACAGAATGCTGTCTCTTACTTTGTCCGTAACAAATATCATGATTGCCCATCAGAGTCACATCTGAAGAAAATATTATTGTGGTCTGGAAAAACCCATGTATATCATCATCCTTGAATAGTTCCATTTGTTTATCATATATCACTGGGCAACAATGAAAGTGTTACTGACCTAAAAAGGTCCTACTCTGTAGTATCTTGATGTGCTGAACACGAATATGACCATGAAAAGATTTTATTGGCTCTCGTTTTGAAGATATTTAATATAGTTCACTTTCTATGTTTAGTCTTGTAAATTTATCCAGTAGGACTGTAAATAAGCCTAGAATGATGTAATATTGCATCATATTGCATAATACCATCATGCACACATCATCCAGAGTTTATTACATCATTTTCTGATGCAATGCAGTTCTGCTGCCATGCTGCTGCTGAGTAAGCTGATGTCAGTAGTGTACTATATGAAGCCCAGTCAGAAAGGGTGAGCATTTGAAATATTCGTGCTGGCTGACTACTGCTGGACACTCCGCAGAGATGCTCCCGAACAGGTGTACAAGAGACAAGCAAAGAAATCTAAGTCATAGTCTATGACTTCATTTTTCAAACGGTATTAACCGTAGGTCTCCTACTATTGGCATACAGTTCAAGATGTAATTATATTATTGCATATTACAAAAAAACTAGAGCCAATTGTGCATTTTCACAGTCACATTCGTGTTTAGCACATGGAAATGTATAAGAGTTGACTAATTTCATTTCCGTAACATGACTTTTGTGAAAATTTGTTGCCCAGTGTAATTAAGCCAGCTTTTTTGTGAACCAATGTGGCTACGAGAACCTAATATACATGCCCGTAGCACATTATTAAGTGGATTCACTAAGCCACACTATAACGATATCATGAGTTAAATAGCATGTAATGTACATTTCATGCTGTTTATCGTGCAATATCACCATATTGTGACACTATCACTGGATACTGTGTGACATAGCCAATAATTTCCTGCCCCTATGGAAATAAGCTGCTTTATATGCATTTGCAAAAATAAAATTGCCTAACGCATGCAAAGCAGCTAATGTATAGGCAATCCCATGGTAATAAAATAATGCGATTGAAAAAAGTCAGCCCCATTATTATAGCATGTTTGAGGGGAGGTGTAGTTATTTCCCCAAGAGAGTATCAGGCTGCTAACGGAAACATTAAAGGACCAAATTGCCTGATACAGCCCACACCCACACCAAAGGCACAAAAAAAAAAATCACCACGGGGCTCTTAGGAAATCCCCCCCTCTTCCCCGGTGCCTTCTGAGGCAGCACTGGCTTTTTCCCATAAATAGAAAGATTAAATTGAATCCAACCATATAGCAATGACCTCCTCCCTTCCAAAACTCCTTACAAAGGAAAAAAAAAACCCTTCGTTAAATGACCTTTTCCCCAGCCCAGCCCAGCCCAGCCCTTCCACCCATCCAAATAAATTACAATCCCTGGTGTCTAGAGTGACCCCCTAGCTCTGGGCTTGTCGGCGCCATTTTTCAAAATTGTGCCAACCTGATCTTGACAAGGGCTGGGGATTGGAGCATAACTACTAATTTTTATGCATGCAACTTTAGATAATTCATATTTATATGTGCAGACCCACAGATATTGTGGCCACGACCTGACATTTTGTCAGGCATTACCCAGCTATGGGTGAAAGGGAGCAAGCAGGTAAGGCTTCCGAGCCTTGGGTTGACAATCTACTCAGGAGAAGGCTACTCCAATGCAATACCTATATCCATGTGCACCACTGAACTTGTGGCAGCTTCTGCACCAGTCAGCACGATATGATATGGATGAAAGAATGGGACAGGGACTGCATAAACCTTTCACTGTAATCTATTCAACAACACTAAAGAACTTAGGTGAAGAGTTGGCCTTATATCATATTAATGGATATCCAAATAGATTAAATGAAAGGGAGTTGTTGAAAATTCATTGTCAAAGAAAAGATACTGTATGCACGTAATAATACCTTATCACACGTGATAGTGTGAATGCAAATGTTTTCAAAGGGATGGGATTAATGAAAATGAGAGACATTATTGCTGCATGTGATAGTGTAATGCACACTATTGCACATTTTTAATGCTAGAAACAACTATACCTTTTTTCCTGGTGTTAAACTGTGTGATATGCCTGAAATGCACTTTGGGCTAAATATCACAAATTTTGTTTTTGGTTTGGAGAGGAGAAGAGTAGAGTGGAGTAGAAAGACAGTGCCTCTAGGGTGAAGCACATAGCAGTCAACTATTTATACTGCTACAGGAGGGTCAGCTACTAACTCGAGGTGAGGTTTTGATGGTCGTCTAGGTTTTGGGACCAGTTTTACATAAAGAGTGAGATGTACGAACAGCACAGTACACCTCAGTGAAGATTTGACATGATTTGGAGTGAGGAAAGTCATACAAAGATGAGATTTCTACAATGTTCTCTTGCCCTATCTTGATGGACTCTCTACCAGAGTGCTATCAAGCAAGGGTGAGAGAACATTGAAGTAATTTCACGTCAGATCTTCACTGAGGTCTACTGTGCTGTTCGTATGTCTCACTCTGCATGTAAAACTGACCCCAAAACCCTGGACCACCACCAAAACCTCACCTCGAGTTACTAGCTGTCCCTCCTATAGCAGTTTAAATAGTTGACTACTATGTATGCCACCCGAGAGATGCTCTTTTGTTCTCTCTCTCTCTCTCTCTCTCTCTCTTTCTTTCTCTCCTTCAAGTAAGAAAATGCCTGTCTGGGTACTTCACAAGTAGCAAAGTACATATATCACAGGGTGCATAAACTTTAACAGCCATTGCAATAAACTGCCTATGCATAGCGCTAAGATAGCATGTAGTGCAGTAATTCAAAACTTATCCTAGCCACACCCCTTTTCCTTATCGCAGGTGTTATTCATGCGAAAATTATCACATTTTGATAAATCTAGGCCATAGGTTTCAAATGGGGAGAGTTAGGGGGAAAATTTCAAATACACCAGTACATGGATAAGATGTAGCAAAATGTAATAAGGCTCCTATTGCAGAAATTTATTATTAGTCTCAGAATATAGTCTTTCTGTTGTTTAAAGTTGACAGTGCATTTTAGAAACGATTTAACACTGCCATAAAGAACTGCCCTCCCCCCATCAATTTTTCCCTAGGAACACTTTTTGCTTTTATACACATAACTCTTGTCAGCATGAGTAACACTTCAGTGTATAAAAGACAGACTCAAATGTGGTATTCCAGAATGAAAAAGTGCAGCCTATAAATTAGTTCTCATTAGTTTATTCCCATTTTGAGTCTATTGACACTTCACTCAGATCCAGCTGGGAAATAATTATATAAGGTGGCAGCAGCAGCTAAATGCAGTTTGTACTCTTTCCATTGGAAAACCTGCTAAGTGTTATTTCCAAGATTGGTCATACATTATTACCAAATAATTACATGAATTGCATAATTACATGATTGCATTATGAATTGTGCAATTCATGTGAAAAGCAGCCAGTACCTTTCCAGATCAAAGGGAAGCTGTTCCTTTGTCATATTCACCTAAAATAACAGAGTCGGCATAAGAAGCCCATGGAAGTGCTTTAACTGGTGAGGATAAAAGGTGCATGTACTGTACTTCCCATGGGTGCTTGGCAGCGCTTCCCCATGGCCACAGCACCACAGGGGATCACTGTTTTCGCTCTGATTATGTAATCATTTACCTGCACAAATTTAATACACAAAGGAGTGTGAAGAAATAGAATACATTCTAGATTTTGTGTTCAAAAATTTTTAAAAAGTCTCCTTTTAATCCTTATTTTGCACTAAGTTAGTGGTTCCCAGCCAGCCAGGTTTTCAGGATATCCACAATGAATATATACGAGATAGATTTGCATGTGTCGCCTCCATTCCATGACAATGTGTCTCTTGCATAGTCAATGTGGAAACCCTGCTGACTGGGAGTCCCTCAAGTTACACAATTAAAGATGATCTTTGAAAGCCCGGCACGCGCATTAATAAGGGGATGCACGAATAAGTCGGGGGCTTCCGCGCACTGAGCGGATTTTAAAAGCAGCCCCGGATATGTGCGTATCTCCCGCAGCGCGCACATCTCCAGAGTTTTCAAAAGGGGGGCATGGTCGAGGTCTGGGCGATTCAGGGTGTGAACCAGAGATGTGCTCTTAAATACTTAGGTGCCCCAGTGCACGCGAAGATCCCCTGCTGTGTGACTTTGCTTCTGCTGTGGATGATGTGTAAATTAAAAAGCAAAAGGATCGAGCCATTTCTGAGAGGGTTTGAAGTAACTGGGAGAATTGTAAGCTATCAAATTAGGGTGGGTTGTAGGACCTATCTGTTAACTGGAAGAACTGGTGGACAAACTGGTAAACTGGGAATAGCGTGAGCGCGCATGCCCCTTTTAAAATCCCCTGGTTTATGCGGTAGAAGCGGGATTTGTGCGTACCCACTTAAAATTTGGCATACATGTTCGTGCAGCCAGGCTATTTTACACCTGTGCATGTGCATGCATATGTAATGGCCGAGGCGACATACGCGTGCCAGTGTGTGCCCACTCACTGGTTTGAAAGTTACCATGTCTGGGTGGCAATGGTTTAGATAGACCTAGGAATGAGTGCAGAATACCTTTCAGAGTGACTGTTGCCATATGTATGATGGGTAGAAGTACATTTAGCATATGTGGTAAATGCTTTTTAAAACCAAAGATGCGTGTTACCTGATTACAACCGGAACCAAGAGCCAACATAAAAAATTATCCAAAGAGATCCTACATGACCTTCCAAGACCACATAATTCCATTCTTCAAATAAACCCAAAACAACAATTGTTTGCTGCTTTGCATAAATCCTCTTAGGGGATTATTTACCTCTAAGTTAGGCTTAATAATTTGGGGTGAATTTTCAAAACGTTATGCGAGTAAAACGTTGCACATAAGTAGCCTCTATTCCCGTATTCTGTATTTTAGAAAAGTTGAAAATATTTTCATTTTCATGTGTACATGTAAGCATGTAAAGAAGGGGTGGTCTGAGGGCACACCAAGGTAGGGGCCAACATTTATGCATGTAAGTTGCTATTTTAAAAGACAGGTGGAGATTTGCCACCTTACGTGTGTATTTTTACACCTGCTGATTATCTGGTGTAAGGGACATTAAATGTATTTATTGGGTGCTACAGACTGGGTGAGAGGTCTGGGTGTCCTGGGGCAGTTCAGGCTGAAGAACCGGGTGGGTCTTGACCTGGAGTAGGACTCGGTGAACTTGTTGAATTAATTGGTAAAATGTAATTTCCTTGATGCATTTAAAATACACCAATCTATACGTGTAAATCCTGATTTATGAAAGACCTACTTTATTTTTGTGTGCAAAATATACATGTGTATATTTTTTAAATAGGTTGGACAAGTATGCACATTCAGTTCATTGATATACGTTCTTTCAGTGCATTGCATGTATTTGCACGTAATATATATTTGAGCGTATTTTGTTTTGTTTTGTTTTTAATTTATACTTTTATTCATTTCACAATTCAATTTCACATGAATTACTGAAAAGCATTTAGTAGATACAATCCAAAAAATATAAAGAAAAATTCTAATAATATGCAAAAGCCCACATAATAATGTAGGGACCTAAGAAATAATACAATAAATTGTCAGAAACTCCCAACCCCTTAGTTACCAGGGTTGCTTTTATCCATCAAAAATCTCTCAAGATCGATTGGGTCCAGAAATATAAACTTGTTACCTTGAGCGTATTTTGGAGGGTAGAGATACGGGTATTTTATAAAGTGTGTGTACATCATACAGTGGGTTTTAAAATACTATCATAGATCTGCACACGACCATATGGTCTATTTATGTAAAAACCTTAAGCAGATTGATCCCTTTTACCTTTTCTTTTCATTCGCAGGAATTTCCCATTCTATCAAGCAAAAAAAACAGGAGTAATACCAGATAATACTTTATAATTTAAGCCACAGGTTATAAGTATCATTCAAAAGTCATATTAGAGGCTTCAAATGCTTCATAGACTAAAATGTTATTTAGAATCCACATATTTTCATACCGTGCTACAGGCTCTGCTGATCACATACCCTGACTACCTCAATTCAGTCTATTTAGGACTCTTGCTTCATGTCATAAAATCCCTACAAATGATAGATACTGGATCTAATAGATTTGCGCACATTTACTTCAGTCCTCTGTGCCATGCGATAAACTATTGTAGCTGGGCCGCAATGTAGAACCAACTGCTACGTTCATTGAGAAAACAAGAAAATGCCGCAACATTCAGGAAGTAATTGAAAGCTCACCTTTTAAACAGGCATTCTGTTAGGTGAAGTGAAGCACAGTGATTAATGCCTGATCTTTTTTATGGCACGGGCATGTTATATATTCTGAGGTCAAATCTAGATTTGCCATTCGTTTGTACAAGTTAGCTATTATATTTGTGATTTTTGTGAATGTTTTAAATCTGTAAACCACTTATGACTTAGGATAGTACGGCATACAAGTGTCTAAAATAAATAAATAAATAGATAACTAGGTGTGTATATCCCGCCATGCACTTTGGTTTGGAAGTTATCCTCCCTGTTTTGTTCGGGGTAGGGGGGGTGTCAGATTAAATAATTTGTTTAGTGAACAAGGGGGCCCATGTACTCATTTTTTGTTAAAATTTGGCATTCCTGCCAATTTTAATGTGTTACAACACATTTTTCCATACTATTAAGCTCGTGATATGCAAAATCCAGCCCCACTTAAGTGAGCATAGGCCATGCTGTGTATATCATAAAGTTATATAAAAATGGTTAGTATGGACCAAAGTCATTAACCTGGCAGTACTCATCTTCTGATTTTCCATTCAGCCTCACACCCCCCACCCCACCCCACCCAAACTTACTGGTGGCATCCCCTTCCTGCAGCAGTAAAGCCCCATCATCTGGGCCTACCCAACCACTCACCCAGAATCCTACCCTGGGCTGGCTAGAAGGGTATCTTTTGTTTCATTTGTTTTCTTGATTGTGTGCTAGAATGATTTTAGTGAGTACTAACTGGAATAAACAAAGCCAACTTTCAAACAAAATGAAAAAAAACAAAACAAAAAAACCCAATTTTTTTCCATGCCTAGCCATTCTAGCCAGCCTACTGATATGGCTTCTAGCTCCAGTAGGGCAGCATAGCACCCATTGAGCCATGCATGTCTCTGGTTAATTACAAGCACAAAGAACCTGTGGTGCAGGGCTGATGAGCTAACAGTTAACTGCATCTCTGTTGGTGGCAAGGAATGTACCTGGGCAACAGCCCTTGGTAGATTTACCACCATCTTGTAAATACCACGGCAGTAGTTCCTGAGCCAAGTACTCTGGTATTTACCTGCTTTGCATTTGCAGTCACACTGAAAATCAATATGACTGTAATATGTGCGGTCGGGGTTAGTTTTCGGTATTGTTTTTACCATGTGCATTAATCATACTTTTAGAGGGTTACTTTGTAACAGCACACATAAAATTGAATCAATTACCCATATATTATGCCAGTTTTCTAAGGGAAAGTACTCGTGTACTTAAAATTTGAAAAATGTCCTACCAAAACAACCTGCACACGTTTATGCCTGCAAATTTCTGCACAGATTTTACTTTTTTTTTACAGAAAAATTCATGAGCATACTTTCAAAAATGCAAAATAATGCACGTAAGTGCAAACCCAATAGCCAGGATCACTTTTGCTCGCTGCAGGCAAATATATGCACCTAAAGGACATAAGTGCATGCGTTTACCCGCATATGAGTGAGCAATTTTGTAACAGGCCATGTCTGTGGGTAAAGCACTGTTTTACCCTCAGAAATCACTTTGAAAATGACCATCTTTATGCATGCTGAAAAGCACAAGTCGGCAAATAGGCTCCTAAATTGGATGATGCTGGTGCAATATGAGCAATATTCCATAAAGAACCATGAGTGCGTTATTGATTGTTTAGATATCCAAAAATCTCTCTTACCCTTCCCCTGTCAGTTTTGCTGTGTGTTAAGATCCTGTGAAGCTGGATCTTACTGTGATTACATATTTTATCCATTATTGTTGAGATAGTACTATGTGCTAATAAGCTGTCAACAAGGTGTGCTCATCCCTAAATGAAAAGACCTCAGTTGACAGAATTTGACCAGAGGGATCTGATAACTAACATGTATACTTACTTATAATTATTTCTGATTTCATTTTCTCCAGGAAGAGAGCTGAATCCGACTCCCGAAAGAGCAGTATACCTAACAGCAAAGAGATTCCATCTCATCATCCTACCGACCCAGTGGAGCTGAGGCGCCTAAATTTTCAGACTCCAGGTAAGAAGCAGAAAACCCCTTTCTGCAGATTTGTGTCTGTACAAAGTCACTGCAATATTAAAAAAATATATATGTAATTTTTTTTTTTTGCATTTCACTTCCGACAGATAATAGCAGAGTTAGTATGTTTGAAAATTACCAACAGTAGCTTTAATTTTTTTATTCTAAGGCATTTTGTTTATTTGTTTACATGAAAAAATATCACATGACGTTTCCTTTTATAGTTTTGTGCTTTTTTGGTTATACATGCAGCTGCTGCACGACCTTTCTTCATTGTTAAAAAGGAGAAAAGATTTGGCACTTCACTTTATCGCCACTCATCAGATCTTTCTAAAGGCCCAAAGCTTCTGCAGCAGGCAGCAATAAAACAAGCAGGAGACAAAAACCACACAAACTTGCTGTGTTAAGTATACATCTTTCCCAACAGCTCGCAAAGCAGAAAGCTGTTGTAAGCCCAGAATGAATTTCTGCATCCAACAAGATATAACAACTTCAAAAGTAAATTGAACATGTTGTATAGGAAATAGGCAATTTGCTGCGTAAGATAATACTGTCCCTGTCATAAAGTGCTCATCTAGGTACTTTTATTTGGTTTCCCTTTGTGAGGGTAAAAATTAATTTTCACTATACTTCATTTAGCTACAGATACACCACATTATTTATCTTCAGATTTATCACATAGATATAGCTGTTGGGCAGTTGAAAGAAAGTAGAACTTGATGGACCTATGATGGTTAATAACATAAGAAGAACATAAGAAATTGCCATGCTGGGTCAGACCAAGGGTCCATCAAGCCCAGTATCCTGTTTCCAACAGAGGTCAAACCAGGCCACAAGAACCTGGCAATTACCCAAACACTAGGAAGATCCCACGCTACTGATGCAATTAATAGCAGTGGCTATTCCCTAAGTAAACTTGATTAATAGCCATTAATGGACTTCTCCTCCAAGAACTTATCCAAACCCAGCTACACTAACTGCACTAACCACATCCTCTGGCAACACATTCCAGAGCTTTGGTTTATGTAATACAGTGGAAGGGTGGCCACGATGTGTGTATAGCAGCATGTGGAGTTAGAATGGACCTGCAGAAGCTGGGTTTGGGCAAGAGCATTTCTCGTTTTGCTTCAGTGGGATTGGAGAAAGAAGAGACAACATCAGAATGCTAGTTGTGAAACTAGATTTACCCAAACTGATAATGACGTTACATTCCGCTTTATTTAGCTTTATTTTTTTTTCTCAGTACATTTGTGGTTGAAATCTACTCCTTTGCAGTTTAAAGCCAGTTTGAAACTGGTTCCTAAACTCATTTAGGAAGAAAGTTGACTGAGATCTGTACTCTGTGTTTACCACTTAACTTTGGCGCCATTTCATACCAGCCAACATACTGACCAGAATTTACAATGTTTCTCTGGAATAAAATTAGAAAATAATGAAAATGGCCACAGACAAAACACAGGGCACCTCATATTGAGGGAGCAGATCACAGTCCAATGTGTCTGAAAACTAAAACAAAAAAGTATTTATTTGCTAAAATCAAATTATAAATGCATTATATGCTTCACCTTGCCAAGGATGGTGAAGTATTTTGAGACAGTAGAGACACTCTATTCACTTTCAATTTCAGTTTAACTCTACTAAATATTTTTTTTCTGCAATCAGAAAGACAGCATGTTAGCCTGTCAAAAATAAAAATGTTAAAATATCAACAAAACTCTTGAGTAGAGACAATATGTGCATACAGCCAGTGTTTCCCAAACTTTTCCCAGTGAAACACCTATCCAGTCAGGTTCTCAGGATTGCCACAATTAATATACATTGGATGTATGTGCATAGATTAGATCTCCAGTATATGTAAATTTATCACATGCATATTCATTATGGATTTCCCAAAAACCCAACTGGTTTTTGGGAAATCTCCTATGGCAGGGAAGGATATGTGTATAGGCTAATAGTGGATCTTCTAGTGCTATTTTAGAGACAATGATGAAAATAGCAACAAAATGATAAACAGATTCTTCCTAGGTCCACTCTGATTTATAATTGAGGAACAAAAAGTAGTAGTAGGGAGGTATCAATCAAGTTTTCCAGAATTTCTTGTTTGCAAAGTTCTGGTAGCCTTAGACTGATCCCAGGAAGAACTTGAATTTTTGTTGGTTGTGATTCCTTTTATTGCATTAACTTAAAAGATGATGTAGTAGATGAGTGTTTGAGACTACCTAGGTCCTTACATTTGATAAAGGTGGTCTTTGTCCAATAAAAAAAAGATCTCAACCTAGAAAGATTCCAAAATGTATTCGCATTTTATTTTTATTCAAATTAGTAGAGGAAAAATGCCAGCGCCTCATAGTGAGAGATAAGGCAGGGAACATATGGACTGTTACAGATCACGAGAGTAGCAGAGGTACCATAAACCATGTGAGTCTATGGTTTGAGCACTGAAAAACACGATTATGAAAAGAGGAGACACATATAAATTAGTATTTCTTGGTATTACAGTGCATAATGAGCCCAACTTTCAAATCTATCTGTGGTACAGAATTTGCACATGGAAGTATTTTATAAATTGCAAAGCGAGGGTTGCGCAGTTTATAAAATACAATGTAGTTCTGATCCAAAAATATCTGCATATATTTCAGTACACACGTATATTTCCAAATCAATAAAACATATACTGTCTTTACCCATTTTACGAACATAGGCATGTTTTTTTTATGCATGAATTAATTGTAACACAGCATGAATAAACACCAAGAATTAAATGTGGGGACAGGTATTTTATAAGGAATGCATGCATACCATTTTAAAAATACTTGTGTGAGCACTTGGAAACACCAGTTCACTGGCATATCCACCAGTCTTCTAGTTCATCTAGACCCTTTAGCACTTCACATTAAGCCTCCACCAGTTCATCCCAAACCTCCCAGCCAAAAATTGCAGACAGCAGATAGAGTCAAATTTCACTTGTGCAAGTCAGCTAGCATGTATAAAAGTATACAAATAAGTTCCCTAATGTACATTCTAACAATAAAAACAACTACAGTGCATATTAGTGAACCCTACCCTTGAATGCCCCTAGACTGCCTCTTTTTCCCTCAGTAAAATGTACGTGAGAAACCAAAAAGCACACGCATACTCTTAAGGGTTTTAAAATAGCATACTTGCCAGGTTCTTGTAGCCTGGTTTGGCCTCTGTTAGAAACAGGATGCTGGGCTTGATGGACCCTTGGTCTGACCCAGCATGACAATTTCTTATGTTCTTATGTTTATTGGCAAGCATCCCAATTGCCAGCCATGGTACATGACAGCTTGTAGGATAACACTCTATCCAAGACAGTATTTGTCATCTTTCTCTTTTGTACTCCACAGTCTTAGGTAAATGAGCAGGCGAGATCCCCTATTTAGTTGACACCCAGCACCCCTTCCCTTCCCATGTCTAACTACAAAATGTGTCATAATCTAAATAGCTACCAATACTAGTTTGGCTATTGCCCAAGCATTTGGCCTCTTAAGCCCTTGCAGACTTTCCAGACAGTACTCCACCACTGCCACATCAACTCAGTGACACGAGCACATAACTTGTCGGACAGATTGGGTGGTGTGGTTGTCTGTGTTTCTGCTAGGACTTCTAAATATTAATTTACTTGTAGTCTTCCAGACATATCTGGTTGCTAATTAATTTGATCATTGTATTCTGCCAAATAGACCTGGTCACAGGATTACCTGCATTTTCCTCCAAGAAATGTAATGTTTCACATTGTAGAGTTTGCCATCCAGTCTGGTAGTTCAAACACTCATTGAATCCTTTTAGTAGGACCCTTTAAAATACTTGCTGCTAGGTTATGCTTCCACTATAGCACTGTCATTTGTTTTACAACTAACCATCCTCTGTACTTATCCCATGCTTTGTTAAGATCTGTCACTATTCAAGCCTACCCTGCGTGTTCCAGGAGGCTGTTCCCGCTCTTTCCTTGAAAAAAAAATGTCCTGATGTTGCTCCTGAGTTTTCCCTCTTGGAGCCTCATCATCATGACTCCTTGTTTTAGAACTTCTTATCCATTGAGAAAGGTTTACTGAATACTAGACTCGCATGAAGCCGTTTGAAGCTTTGGGGATGTCCCTTCTTTACAGTTTGAGTTCTGTTAGGATTTTGATAAGCAGGAAAACATATTATAGAGTCATACTTGTCTAGTTATCAAAGGACACTGTTGCTAGAATCATTACTATCTACCTTTAAATAGAGCTTGCAACCCAAGTTATCCATAATTGTTTAGAACAGTCTATTGCTTCCATATTTAATCTCCACATAAACCTCTCTGTTTCTGATAGCCAGCCCCAACTACCTAAAAGGTGATGGGATGCAATAGATTATATTAAATGAGCTTTACTGTGCCTACATTAAATATTCTAAGTAGATTGAATCATGTGATACTGTATACACATTTGAATTGAAATTTAAATGCCTAAAATGATTTTCTATGTGTATTCTCCATCAGCTTTTCCTTATTAGTCACTATGGAGGCAATTCTTAAAATTACCATTATAACAAACTTCATTCTGCTGTTTTTCCTTGAGAGAGATTCACCCTTGTATCTGCTCACCAGACTCTTGCAACTGGACTTCTCTCTTCTCAGCTCTTGGCTAGTCTCCTTGGTTATTTTACAAATTGAACACTGCCATTCCAAAGGATTTTGCTGACTTTAATTTGGAATGAAACAAATACAAGGAATGACTCAATGCAAGTCAGATCATTCCCCTCAGCGTGCAGCAGATAGTGCACAAAATAGAGGAAGGACTTAGGGACCAACACAAATTATAAGCCCTCTTGAATGCAAGGCACTGTAAAGAAATTATACATTTTGGTGAAACTACTAAAACATTCGAACATTAGACGGTCACTTTAAAATGTGCATGTGAGTGCCCGTGTATGTGTGCGAGTGCACATACGTAGGAATTTAAAATAGTCTGCAGAAATCGCACATACTATTTAAAATATTCCTAGTATGCATACGTGTGCTTCTAATTTTAAGCGGTTACATGAGTAAATGATATTTGCATATCTTCCTTAGGGAATTTGTGGGATTTAGGGCCTCATTTTCTAAAGTATCGCAGGCCTGCAATACTTTAGAAAATTGCGCTACTCTGGGGCGGGGGGGGGGGGGGGGGGGGGGCGGTCCTGCGCTAGCCGGTAGCGATCGCACCGCTGCGGTGCGATCGCTGCCGGCATCGCGCCCAATAACTACACCATAGAAGGTGTAGTTATTGGGCGCGAAATAGCGAGCAAAAAGGGCCTTACCTTTCTTCTCTGCGCACCGGCCTCGCAGAGTCGGCCCCGGTGATGCCCCCGACTCCTCCTCTTCCGGGGCCGACTCCGCCCCGATTTCAGTAGCGCAGGCCTGCAATAGCTTTGGAAGATGAGGCCCTTAATGTGCACAGCTAAGCAGATTTCAAAACATTTGAGTGTGAAATCGAAAGCCAGTTTGAACAATTATTCCACCAATTTTCCCTGTTTATCACTAGGTCATCCAGACCCATCTGGTTCTTTAGCCTGCAATTCCCCCAATTTAGCTAGACCCCTCACCCAGTTGTTTTAAGCCTAAAAATTGTTTTCTTCAGACTTATACCTCATCAAGAGCTGTGAGATTTAAAATCCATATTTACGAGCGTAAATGTTGACCCAGCCTCAGCATGCTCCTGACACGCCCTAACTCCACCCCTTTTTTTTCTGTGCGTTGGGTTGCATATATATAGGCATAACTGGGCCAATTTAAAACAGAAGTTTCTCATGCTTGACCCAAATACTTATGTATATGGGCTTTTTAACACAAACTACTCTTTTAAAATTCACCCCTTAATTTAGATAATGACAATGGCTTTTTCTTGCTGTGATACGCACCGTCCTGCAAAATCTGCAGGCACATTTTAACCCACAGACTTTTCACCAATTTTCAAAGTGAAAGTAGGCATGTACTTTCTCCTTGGAAATTGTCCTGGGGCAAAGTATCCACAGATATTTGCTCTTGCTTCTTCCGTGGACACTTTTCCGTGGAAAACAATGCATGCAGATTAGAAAAGGCAATCTTGGTGCACTATTTTCTGTTGCGCCCCTGAGAATGCCTCCTCCTATTGCAGCTAAGTGTGTGTGCAAAGGTGTAATAAAGTGCATACTTTTTTTAGGCAAATAAAGAATGGGCAATGATCAGATAGCCCCTTTACCCAGGTAAATTACTCCAGTGAATGTTTGCTTTATTAACAAGCAATAATGATTTTAAAAAGTCCACTGCTAGAATAGCCGATTATGTAACATAATGTGATCTTTATGCAGGAACAAGTTGCTCCAAATCAATAAGTGACTGTTATTTGTATGTCCAAATTGATATCATGAAACATATGGCTCAAATTCTGTTTTATACATACTTAACATCTGCCATCCAGTTGAGGAGCAATGTTAGTGAGAGAATGCATTTTACATTGAAGAAACACTTTTTTCATAATATTAAAGCAATTTGTTTATAGCATTTACCTTATTATGCACTGTAGTACTAATACAATGATTGTAGTGATAGGACCAGCTAAGTCTAATTTTAGGAAAAGTTGACTATTACTGTACTTATTTCAAACATCTACATTGCTGATCAGTTTTAAGCAGATGGTATTGTGGTGATTGAGAAAAAAAAAATGCAGTCTGCTTGTTAATATGAAGGGCAATAACCGCAAAATTTTTACATGACCAAATGTGTTTCTCCATGGACAAGCAGGATAAGGATCAAGCGCACATGTGCGTGACATCATCCAACAGCGCCGAGATGGAGAGCTCTCTCAGAGCTCAAAAAGACTGAAGGCCTTTTTGAGCATGTATGGGGTTCCTGTTCAGCCCTTGTCATGCAGGTCTCCTCAAAATTTTTCCTTCTTATTGCAAAAGGGCATGTTTTTGCACTGTCTGTTCTAACCTGCCTGTTGTTGTTCCCATTTAGGTTTCTTATTGTATTTTTACAGTTAGTCTTTACTTTTGCTAGTTTCCCCAAAAACAAAAATCGAGAGAGAGAATAATTTTTTCTTAAAACTGAGCTTGATTTTAGCATTGAACTTCTTAAACATGATGGAGAACATACCAGGGTTCAAAACATGTTCCCATTCCCTTCAAAGATGACTCTCTCATATCAGCATGATCGCTGTGTCTGATTCTGATTCCCATTCTGTTCCTATCTGCACGGCCTATGCACAATCATCTCTAAGAGCCATTCAATTGAGAGATTATACCTTAATGGAATTTAAAAAAAAAAAAAAAATCTCCTCAGGTTTCCACCTCAGCAGTTAAGGTGGAACATTCTATGTGCCAGAGGCTGTTGCCTAAATCAAAAAAGGCTCATTCTGAAAAAATCTCAGCATAGAAAAGGTGATGATACAAAGTCTGGCACCTCTGTAACTAGAGCATGTATGCCCCTCTCCACATTTTCTTCACCGGTGCAGACTGTCCCCGTTAGTGCAAAGCTATGGTACCATTTATTTATTTAGATTTTTATATTCCACTTTTCACACTTTTTCAGCACTTCAAAGCGGATTACATTCAGCTACTGTAGTATTTCCCTATCCCCAGAGGGCCCATCTTTTGTGCTGACATCTTCACAGCACAGAGAATCAGTTTTTGGTATAGAAAAATCAAAACAGGACTAAGGTTTTCTAGTCCCAGTTTTGGTTTCTGATTCAGACAGTTCTTCCACTGTTCTTCCTACAAATGACCAACATTCTGTGGTTTGGAAGATGTGGATAGATTTTGTGAAACATTATTTTACTAATAATGCCACTTTCTCCTCACTTGGAACAAATGTCTCCAATTTTATAGTCATTGACACCTAAGATGGAAATCCAGTTGACTGCTCCACCTTTCAGGCTAGCAAAACATATCAAAGCCTAAGTCTCATGATTCATTTTCATCTAGGGAGAGGATAACATGACAGAGGATCATCTTATAAAACTTTCAGAAAGGCTTTGAATCTTCTTGTATTCTCTATACCACTCTGATGATGAAAACTCTTCTGGCCTTCCTTTGAATCCTTCTGCACAACCTCCTAGACATTTGTATTCCTCCTGAGGATATGGCATATCCTGCTTTTGTACAGAAGAATGGTAACAGAGATTCTTTTCTTTTTATTTCAAGGTTTATTGTAGTTTATTGAGCCTTTGAAGCAATTTGTAGCAGTACCTTTACAGAGACTAGAACAAGAACTTTAGACATGAAAGTGACAGATACTCATGTCAAGACTTCCAGTCACAAAGAATCCAGATATCAAGTATAAGGTTCAGGCTTATTCAGATCATCAAAATGTCCACCAGTCAGTAGTGGTAGAATCAGCTTTAAAAAGGCAAAATTAACTAAAAGTAATTCTAATATCTCTGTAGTGAAGTACCTTGTTTTATTGGACAGCACAGCTGAAAGGATTTTCCATTCAACCGTATTAAATTCTAGAATAGCTATGTATCAGTTATACATGGTACAGTCTATATATTCTTCAAGATAGTACTCAAGAGTTTCCAGCAGAGGTAAAGCAGTGTTGTGTATCAACTTGCCAAGTAGATAAAGCGTGCAATAACCACCTCAACAGATCAACCTATGCAACTTACGACACTTCTTCCAGGATTTCAGCAATTTCTACTGGAGCCAGAAGATTAGCTTGATTTAGAGCTTCATGGATCTGTGAAAAATAATTTGCTGTAATGTAATCTCATTGGGAAAAAGTGAAAGAAACAGAGGATCTGGTTAAGGATCATTGTGCTACTCTTCTATTATTATAAACAAGTGGCAACAACAAAACAATCTTCTGCATCTAAAAACTCTCAACCTCATTATTACAAAATATAGTGCTTCTATTCGAGGAGAAGATACCAACTTTATCAGTTGTAGGCCCCACATTGTGGAATGCCCTCTTGGATTCTATACAAATGCTTTTAGAATATATAATTTTTCGAAAACAACTTAAGGCGCTGATGTTCTTGGAAGCTTTTGGAGTTAGGTAGTTTAGAAATTACTGGATGAAGTGTATCATGCCTTAAGTATCTGAGCAATCACTATATAATTCCCTATTTTATTGTATTTTAATGCAACTTTTATTGATGAGTGTTATGGTTTAATTTGCCATAATCAGCTTAGTTGAAATGAACTACTTTAAGCAGACAATAAGTATTTCTAACTAACTATCTGACTCCTTCCCAGCTCAATCCCAATCTGTAGTGGGGAGCGGCATGCCACGAACGAGCGAGAGCAGGCAACCCGACAGCTCCAGCCTGCCTGCTTGCACTGCTTGAGTGCCTCGCCACCCAAATGCAGTACCTGCCTGCCTGACCGTGCAGCCGCTCGGCTCCCTTGCCGCTCAGCCGACTTGCCTCCCCACCAAATTGCACTGTGCCTCACCACCCGATTGCACTGTAGATCTTCCGCCCTACTGCTCAGCTGCCCTACCTGACTGCCTAGATGACCAGCCATTGGACCGCCATGCTGATCAGCAGCCCTGCCTTGCCACCCGATCGCACTTCAGCTCTGCTGCCCTACCGCTCAGCCGCCCTTGCCTGACTGCCTGTCCAATCAGCCCCCCTGCCTAGGAAGGGAGCTGATTGCTGAGCTCTGTACAGCGATCAGCGAAGAAGAATGCTGCGGAAAGTGCACAGAGGACCAGAGGATCCCGAGGTTTTGATCCAAGGAGCTCCCTGTGCCCCCTGGAGTGAAGTGAGCTGCTGCGGACTGCCGTTCAGATGATCGGCACCTATCCAACTCTAGCGGCTCTAGCTGACCCCCTGGCCTTCTGACACTCACTACACTCGCAGTCCCAGCCACACTCACTGCACTGGTGGCCCCAGCCACTCGCAGCACATGCATCACACATAGCACACGTGGCTCCAGCCATACCCCTGGCTTTCCAGGATTCCCTGGTCTTCCAAGATCTCCTGGCCTGCTGGGTCTGCCACACAGCTCACCGCTCTTGTCACCGCACGAATCGGTACGAGCGGAGGAGGAATAGTGCTGCCACTGCCACACAGCTTGTAGACTACGGACCTTACAAACAGAACTGTGGACCTGAGGACTTCACCATCTGCTGACCTAACCAACTGCAGCCCTATCCTGTGGACCTGAGGACTTGTGGTACTGACTGTACCAGTGGATCTGTCTTCACCACCTGCAGACCATACCACCCACGGACCTTTCCAACACATAGACCTCAATTCAAGAGCACCAAATCAACAGCAGACCTCACCTCATTACCTGCAGACCTAACCATCACCATACCTCACCTAATCATTCTCAGACTGCACCCCACCCAAATCCACAACAACCATCTCACCCCAACCGAGTCCACCTCCACTTCCTTTCCACTAATAGGTCATCTGAATACTCCAACAAAGGACGTCTTCATCAGGAGTTAACATCCCCCGAAGATCCCTCTCGAGGTCGCTGCCACCTGTAGACCATCTAATCCCTACCACCAGGACTTCACAGTAAAACTAAGTGTCCTCTGATAGTCCTCTGCTACACTGCCTTAGCTGCAATATCTCAGTTTGACATGGAATTAAAAATCAGATCACAACCATTAACAAGCCAAGGAAAAAACGTTGACCCAAGGATCAACATAAACAAAAACCCAAACAAACTAATAAAACTCTACATCACTGTACAAACATCACTGTACAAACACCTTGCGCATGCCAAGCTGCACTGCCTTCCCCTGAAATCGGAGTGGCCTGAGAGGGAACTTCCTTTCCCCCTAGCCTGACCTTCCCACCCCGTCCCCTAACCTTACCCCCCCTCCCCCCGACCCTTGTCTTACTTTTTGCGCCTGCCTCCGGGCAAGTTGCATGCGCCAACAGCCTGCCGGCAAGCGATCCTCTGACACAGCGGCTGAGCACACTGTATTGCATCGGCCCCTATATTAGCAAACAGGGAGAGACAGACTTTTCCAGTCTTTGTCAAGAAGCCTGCAAGATTTGGAAATGGGGCAATTTTCCTAAGAATACTTCTTCAAGCTGTCTGTCTGCTGGGGAGAGAAAACCAGATTGCAGACAAATTGTTGCCAGTTACAACCACTCAAATGGTCATTAGACAATCAAGTGGCCAAAGAACTGTTCCAACTAAGGGGCATTCTGATCCTAGACCTATTTGCAATATTTGAAATATCATTGAACAAAAATGTTCTCACGTACTATTCAAATAGACCAGTGGAGAACAGTCTGACTGTAGACACATTCTCATTTGCATGGAATCAAGGACTGTTCTATGCATTTCCTCTAATTCCACTTATTCTATCATTTATTTAAAAAAATATTTATTATATACCACTTTCAGGTCAGATGATCAATCAAAGCTGTTATGTTGGCCGGCCACGGGTTCCGTGGCCGGGCCTTCCTCACCTTCCACCGCCGCGACGCGAAGGGAGCACCTTCGGTGCTGCCCTTCCCTCTTCGGCCCTACTTGCAGCTCTTGACTTTGTGGCGCGATAGAGATGTCGCCGCCGTTGCCCCCCTCATGGGCCCTCTTTGTGGCAGAGATGCTGCCGCCAATCTCTCCTCCTTCCTGGGTTTCCCCAGGCGCGCACGCTCCTCCTCTCAATTTAAAGGGCCTGTGGCACACTAAGGCTGCCGGGCCCCCTGGGATGACATCACTCACTTGGCCTATTTAAGGCAGTTAGAGCTTGCCTTTGCAACAGGTCCCTTCGTTCTCTGTTGCCTCCAGGTGTTTCCTCAAGTTCATGTCTCTTTTCTTTGGACTGCTTCTAGAACTTCGACCTCTGCTCCGCCTGACCACGCCATTGACTCTCTCCGAACTTGAACCTCTGCTACATCTGACTACGCCTGCCTTCTCCATGCCCTGACCTTCGCTTGATTGACTACGCCTGCCTTCTTCGCGCCCTGACTCCTGCTTGTCTGACTACACCTGCCTTCTCCGTGCACTGACCTTCGCTTTGATTGACTACGCTATTCCTTCGTGTCCAGAGTTCTACGTTGCTTGCCAAGACCACCGCTTGCCGCCGGCTCTTATCCTAGCCTGTCAGAGACGCCTCCTCTCACTTATCCTCTGGATGTGGACTTACAAGGCCTTGACCTTTCTTTACTTAGGGGCCTCCTGCTTTCTCCTGTTCCTTCGGCGCCTAGGCTCCTGTACCAAATCCAGTCCAGGGTAGGACTACGCCACCTATTGACTGCACCATCCTCTATCCGCTGCCTCTGGACTGTATCAGACTTTACTTTGTTGCTACACCGAGGCCCACCTAAGTCCTGCCGGCCCCGGCACCCAAAGGCTCAACCCGTGGGGAACGAGGGCTGGTATAGGTGAAGCTCCAGCGGCCTCTGTCTATCAGCCCACTCCGGCTGCCGACAGTGGGAACCCGTAGGGCCCTACCTACAGGTTGCTCTAACCCCGCCTCGGCCCAAGGGTCCATCTCCGACGCAACAAAAGCAGTGCACAGTTTCACTTATAGCCATGGTAGTTCAGAAGTTATGAAGGGGAGGGGTGTCAAATGATATAATCCCATTTTTGGCCTTGCCAAGTTTGATGCATATAGTTACAACACCTAGTGATTCTACATCCAGTAAAATTATGCTTTTTCCCATTTCTAATCATACAAAATGGCAAGAATACCCTTAATCCCAATCATCAATTGTTGACTCCGACTGTATGGATTTTGGAAGCAAACTGGTTTCTCTACAGCTGTCTTCCAAAGTTGCCCAACTTCTCTTAGCATCTAGAAATTGTTGATCAAGAAGATCTTATGAACTTCAAATGGAAAAGGTTTTCTAGATCCATTTACCTGTCCTGTTGCTGTTACAGCATACCATGAACATTTCAAAGGTTTTCTTTTGTCTCAGAAATCTAAAGTTGCCAGATTCACAAAAGTACTATATCATCTTAAACCTCCCATATTAAAGATTCTCCTGTACCTTGGGGTCTAAATGTAGCTGTGGTCCAACTCATGAAATTGCCATTTCAACCTTTTAGCCAAAGCAGAACTGAAGTTCTTATCTTGGAAAGTTAATAGCAGTAACATCTGTGGATGGTAAATGATCTACCTACCTTGGTATCGTACTCTCCCTAGACTCAGATTTTCCATAATAGTAGTTTTGAAAATTCCTCCAAAATTCCTATCAAAAGTTGTCTCTCAATCTCATTTAAATCAATCTATTTTCTTGCCAACATTCTTTCCAAGGCCACACGCCAGTAAGAGTGAACAAGCTCTTCATACGCCTCACTGCAGATGAGCTTTGTTATTCTATTTACAAAGAACAAGTTCCTACAGAAAATCTTCATAACTTTTTCTTGCTTTCAACCCAGTAAATTAGGCTTCTTCAGTTTCTAAGAGCACTCTTTCAGCTTGGATATGTGATTGCACCTCCTACTGCTACAATCACTCAGGACTCCCTCTCTAAGGAAAAGTAAGAGCCCATCAATTCAGTGCTATAGCAGCTTCCTTAGCACCTCTTCGTTCTGCCTTCATAGAAAATATGAAAAGCTGACACTTGGTCTTCCATTCATACCTTTACTGCTCATGATCATTACGGCCTAGAAAATACTTTACGTCATGACAGCAGTTTTGAGTAGACAATTCTAAAGAGCTTATTCAATTGATTGCTTCATCACTTCCCTTCAATCTCTCTGGAACACTTTGCCTCAGGAATTGCGGCTGATGGACTCTAATAAAACATTCAAACACATGCCAAAAGACATTTTTCTTTAGGCTGACATTTTTATAAGTCGATGACCCTAGCAGTGAGAGCATGTGAACTTATTTCATGCTTTTAGAGTTCTTTTGTTCAACATTTCCTAGTTTATTTCATGAATGTTTTATTTTGTGTATGTTGGTTTATAAGCTGCCTAGGGCCTTGGTTTAGGCGGGATATACATAAATAAATAATACAGGTTCCATATTTTTCTATAAAGTATAAGGAATAATTATTTTCATGTAGCTTTAAGCTTGGATGTTCCCACTTGTTTGGATGATTCTTGTCCTGCTTTTCCACAGAGAAAGCAAATTTGCTCATTTCTAACAGGTGTTTTTTGTAAAAAGCAGGACATATCAGCCACACAATCTCAGTCTCCTCCCCATAGGGTTGAAGGTCAACTTGTACAAATGAGGAGATTTGCATGGCAGTGGCTGTGCTGGAACATCTCAGTTTTTCAAAGCTCTAAGACAGCTAATCTAGCTCGTTGACAACATCTGCTAAGTTGTCCTGCTGTCTGCAAAGAACACCTGTATAGGTGAGCAAATTCACTTCAGCTGAATAAAAGCACAGCTTGAATAGTACCCTCCCTTACTGCAAGTAAAACGCCATGCATACTTTTACCTATGTTAATAAGTGGGTGGGATTAGGTCAGGAGAGGGAAAGTATGCATAATGATTTCTTTTGGGGTTCATACTTTTCACCTGCTTCGGTGCTGATGCAAAATTTGTGGGCACATTGTTCCCACCGTTTGAGCACTGGCTCAGATTTTCCAAGGGGAGTTTACCTTTGAAAATGGGCTTGCAGGTCTGCAGGTACAAAATGCCCATATGTCTGTAGTCTCCCTGGGCAGTTTGATTATTTCTTGAATAATGGAAAGCAGGGTTCTACACAGCAGGCCTGAAAGGCTGGAAACTATCTAATGGAATAAATAAAAATAATGTTGTGTGTTCATTTCACTGGCAAAATAAGTTTGCACTTTTCCACAGAAACCTAACAAGTGCGCAAAGCAATTAATATTATGGAATGAAGAAGTCACTTTGTTCATTGGATACAATCAATGCTTATGTTTGTAAATGTTTTTAACGATGGGTGGTGATTGTGTTTGGACTACCTGTGAGATAACATAGGTGATAAAAGTGTTGTGTGTTTCTGTATATTGATTTGAGTAGGAATTGTTATAAAAGATCTCTAGCTTTTATGTTTTTGAATGGACTGTTCATTGTTTGGCTGAGCGAAACAAGTTGATAAATGTGACATTGTACTCATGTCTTGTAGACAATGTGTGTTTTTGTCATTGCACTCCAGATATAAATGCAAGCATCTAAAAAAAAAGATAATCATCCTCTTAAGAGGATAATGATTCAACCTGCAGCTTTTCTGGCTTTTTTTTTTTTTTGTAAAGTCCCTCTAGCAAAGCATCTCAGCCAAGTAGAAGTCATTCAACTTTGTGATATAAATAATTCGGGCCCTGTGTACTAAGCATTTTTCTCATAGACCCAAAATTGGAGAAATCCTTTAGTGCTGTATATAAGCCCCAAAGATAGCTATAGTGTTTACAACGAATCGGGTCCAATCAATTGCAAGGAATTCCATCACTCTTATGGACATCTTTAAGGGATGGTATTTGTTTCCAGGGAGTGCATTTAAAATTTCTATAGATTTTTTTGTCTCTGAATACAGCTTCCTGACCACATTGTCATGCGTGCTCGTGTGTCTCTATGGTGTGTGCATAATACGCGTGCAAGTTATGTGTATGTGTGTAGTTTTGATGGTCTTCTGCTACTGTTACTAATTTTTTGTTTCCCATCTCCTACTGGCTTTACTTTTTACAGCTTTGAGCAGTAATTCAGTCCCCTACGCCTGCCTGATTGGCTCTGTGTCCTCCCTCTCTAGCCAAACTACCTCTCAGTCCTTATATGATAATAACTCTCTCCCACGATTCGCTCGAAAAGGTCTAAACATCTTTGTCTCTTATTATTTTCTCTGTTCAAGCACTGTAATAGATGTACATCCGCCCACCTCCATTTTTGAAAAATCCTGGTGTTTTCGTGTGGCTTTTCGCTCCCATATTTTCCATTTGGGTGCTTGATCTGGATCAGATCAGTTTACATGTCATATTAATACCAAGCACTTACCCGTGTGCTCTTCAGATAAAATGGCTACTGTAACTTTAATTCTAACAAGTAAAAAAATAGATATCACAAAGGGCTTTCAGATGCTATAGTACACATAAGCTTTCTAATATTTATTATTATGTTAATATATAGACCCTTTTTTGGCTTCTTCCCTCCCAATATTTCTTTGAGATATTTACTTTGACTAGCATCATATTACAATATCCATCACTATTTAAAACAAAAATCTCATAATTAAAAAGCCTTGTAAATAATAATGTTTTTTTGGCATTAGGGGGATCGTACCTTCCATTGGTGGTGTAAGAGTGGAAGGTTTAGGGTCAGTGCTGCCGTCCCTTTAAGTTTTACATTTTATCTTGCAACTTCTCAATGTCATTCTAATACCAATTGGAAGGAACTGTCTCGTGATGAGTTGTTTAGAGCATCAGTGGAAATGGGATTTGTAGTATTGCAGCACCCTTGTCCCCCTTCTATGACAAAAGAAAATGTAATGTTCACCCAGGCTTCCAGTTTGAGCGCCCTCACTCATCATTAATTTTCCTCAAAAATCCCCCCACATCTCCCTCTGGGGCACACTAGTTCACATTCTCTAGCCAGCTGTACATTTTTGCTGCAGGGGAACGAGTCAGTCTCATTGGTTTGTTGTAGGTGCTCTAAATGGAGTGATGAGAAAATAATTGTCTTGCGTTTCTAGGGAGAGGTATGGATGGGAGGAGAGACAGATAAAGCAGAACTAACTGATTAAAAAAAAAATAAAAAATCAAAGAAATTGAAACCTAAGTACAGCAAATCTGCAGCTGGTAGACTGTGCTGGTTAGCCCCCTCTTCCCACCACCCAACCCGTGTCCTCTTTTTTAACCTTCCCATCAGTAGACAAAGATGTTTACACCTGAAGTAGATTGTAGGTATTTTTGGGGGTTGACCAAGGGAGTCTGGGGTCAAGAACGACTTGAAGATATTAGCTTGGCTAAGATCTGTTTATTTGGGTGCATGGTTTTTACTTCTTTCTTTTTTTTTTTTGCCACAACCCCTGCCTCTACAATCTGCTACTAGTGAAAACATTTTTGAAGGAGTGCTAGTTATCCATTGTCCAACTTTGTCTTCTGTGGTTTTGTTGTCTGTGATCAATGGTGCATGTTATATCAATTGTCATGTTATACCAGTGGTTGCATGTGAATATTGGTCACCTCTAATCCTCATAAAATATGAAAGAAATCAACAAATATTCCTATACTTAAGACATGTATTCTCTAGTTAAAACCTTATATCAGCCAAAGGTATCATTTCATTTTTTTTTAATTATTATTTATACTACCATTTCCTTTGCAAGTTCAGGTGTCTCCTGTTATGCTGGTAACCTTCATTTTTTAAGTTAGTTAGTCACTTTTTATGTTTCCTACAAAAATGCTATTCTTTTCCTTTTAGGCCTATTTATTTATTTTATAGTTAGCTCAGGCCTTTTCATCCGTAGCTCAAGGAGGTACTGTTCCTGGTCCCTTGCACAGTGTTTCCCAGCCCTCTCCTGGAGGTATATCTAGCCAGTCAAGTTTTCAAGATTGCCTCAATCAATATGCATGAGAAAGATCTGCATACTTTGGAGACTTATATACAAATCTATTTCTTGCATATTCATTACTGATATCCTGAAAACCAGACTGGTTAGTGTGCCTCCAGAAGGGGGTTCAGAAACACTGTCTTGGAGAGTTTACAGTCTAAATCCCTGAAGCAGTGTAGGTTGAAGTGACTTACCCAAGGTCACAAGGGGTGTCAGTGGGATTTGAACCCTGGCTTCCCTAGTTCTCACCTACTGCTTTAACCACTAGGCTACTCCACTCCTATTTCAGTTGCTCTGTCATTAGTTCACCTTCTGTCATCTAATTCAATACAGATTTCCATTTCATCCAGTGCAGAAAAGGCGTTTGAAATGACATAGCAATCATTACTCAAGGCAGATGTCGACATCAGGTCTAACGTCTCATTTTTTCTCTGCCTAATCCCATTAACTCATGCCTCGGTAACTTTCTTCTTTTACGCTAGGATTGTTAGCTTGGGAATATGCTTGGTGACTTTCCATTTGGCTTCAAAGCTCATCTCTTCAGAGCATGTTCTGCTTTGAGTAACCAAACTGCCTGCTTCCCCCATGTACAACATCTATATTGCTTATATATTTCTAACTGCTCTAACTCCATGTAATGTGTATTCTAAATCTAGATAAGTGTTCTTGCTGCCGTTTCTATTCAAAGTTGCTTTCCCTTCTCTCTCCTCTAACAGGTATGGCTAGCCATCCCCCAATACCCATCTTGGAACTTGCAGATCACATTGAAA
The DNA here is from genome assembly GCF_901001135.1 of Rhinatrema bivittatum. Classification (NCBI taxonomy): domain Eukaryota; kingdom Metazoa; phylum Chordata; class Amphibia; order Gymnophiona; family Rhinatrematidae; genus Rhinatrema; species Rhinatrema bivittatum. Next base: position 448,841,781 of record NC_042615.1, on the reverse strand, counting down.
GATTGAAAGCTAATGACAATTTGAAGTTTTCCCAAGAGTACGAGGTAATTTTTAAAGTGAAATTTAAGACTCGATAAAACCTTTATTCTTAACTCTTCAGCAGGCTTGAGTATGTCAAAGGGAGTCCTTATTTCTGTCGGTCACTACAAGTTCTGCTACCTTCTGTAGTTGGCATTATTCAATGAGATATCCGTTTGACTACAAGAGAAGTTGCAAATACATCTTGAACATATTTTTTTTTCCCCACGGCACAATTTCAATCTTTATATTTTAAGAATTATAAACTCAGAATGTATGCACGTGATGATTTATAGAGGCAAACACAGATACTACACTCAGGACAGAAGGAGAATGAATGAAACAACTATAAATGTAGTTCTTCCTGAGAACTGAAATGCCAGAGCAGAGTTCTGTGACCTTTGCCATTACTAAAGCACATGAGTGTAAACAAGCCAAATGGTGCTATGTTACGCTGCACAGTACATTTCTGAAACCATAGGCTGATACTGGAATATCTGTGGTGAATATAAAGCAGATCCCAGAGAAATTCTTCTTATTCCTTATATGTAACTGTTGCTGGTTTGTTTCTATTTTAAACAAAGGTCAAAGAGTACTATGAGAAGTTAGCAATTATTGTGGCTGTTATTTCAATGCTTACTTATTGAAAGCTACTTTTGGAATATATGGTTTTGAGTTTAGGAAGTAGATTAGATAAGTGCTGTTTTAGAAAGATTGGGAAAGTAATTACCATGGACTGAAAAATTGTTTACAAATTTGATTACTCTCGTCAAGTCATTTTTTCCAGTTTTACTTTGCAATTCTTGGTAAGTACTATGTAGCTTTGATTTTATATATTTTCTGTAGACAAGCTGAAAATTTTTATAAGTTATGACAAATGTATTAATCAACATGACTCTGTACTACAAAGCCTACTTATTACAATAACAAGGTTTTCAGCCATCTTCCAACATCAGAGAAGGACAGATTTTAGTGTCTAACAGTATTGCTCCTTTTAGATGATCTTTCAAAATCATCTTTGGTAAATGCAACATATTCTTACCTTCCAAAATAATTCTTTAAACTTGTTGTGAAAACTTAGGGGTAGATTTTTAAAAAATATGCATTTGTCCATGTGCACATGCTACCCGGTGCGCACACATAGACGTGCGATTTTATAACATGTGCGCGCATGTTATAAAATCGCAGGCGGCACGCGCAAGGCGGAGCAGAGTAATAAAAAAATCACACAGCGATGCATCATTGGCTTCCCCAGTTCCCTCCCAGTCCTCTCCAATTAAGAGCCCCCTACCTCTATCCTAGGTACCCATTGGGTTTTTTTATTACCTTTTGCTCCTCCAAAGGAGCAGGAGCAGTAGCAAGTTGCATACTCCAGCACCCTCCCAGCGCGTGATCCCCCGGCACAGCAGCAAGTGGCTGTTGTACCAGACGCTTCCAGCCCCGCCCCCACAGACCGCCCCTTTGCTGAGGCCCAGCTCTTGTGCAGGTAACAGGGGTTATGCACGTGGCGCGCACAAGCCCCGACCGCACGCATAACCCCTGTTTTTCGCACGCGCGGGCCATTAAAAATCGGGCCTATAATGTTTAAATAAGCATTTCTGCTGACAAAAGGCAAATTCTTACAAGAAGTTGTCACTGTACTAGTCTTATTTTTATAGTGATGTGTGCAATGGCATAAGGTACCTTATAAAGGATCCTTTACAGATGCATGATAAAAGGCTTCAGAGATGAGTTGGTCCAGATGGGTTGGAAAAGCAGACAAGATCAGTAGGGGAGGGGGTGAGTGTTCTGCCCTTATTTTGTGCCTTAAGGCCGGATTTTAAAAGGCCTGGTACGTAAAACCTGGGGTTTACGTACATGGTCGGGCCTTGCACATGCTGCGAGAATTTTCAAAGGGGCCCGGCCATGCGCGTAATCCCCGATACAGGCACAAGTGCTGGGCCTCTTCAAAGGGGTGAGCCGGGGGACGGGGGGAATCTGGGTGAGGAGGGGCGGGGTGGGCCGGGACAGCACCATCAAGGCATCTTAGTGGATAATACTTTGAAGTCGTCGGCTCAGTGTGCTGCGGCAGTCAAAAAAGCAAACAGAATATTAGGAATTATTAGGAAAGGGAATGGTTAATAAAACGGAAAATGTCTTAATGCCTCTGTATCGCTCGAGACCGCACCTTGAATACTGTGTACAATTCTGGTCGCTGCATCTCAAAAAAGATGTAGTTGCAATGGAGAAGGTACAGAGAAGGGCAACCAAAATGATAAAGGGGATGGAACAGCTCCCCTATAAGGAAAGGCTGAAGAGGTTAGGGCTGTTCAGCTTGGAGAAGAGACGGCTGAGGGGGGATATGATAGAGGTCTTTAAGATCATGAGAGGTCTTGAACGAGTAGATGTGACTCGGTTATTTACACTTTCGGATAATAGAAGGACTGGGGGGGGGCATTCCATGAAGTTATCAAGTAGCACATTTAAGACTAATCGGAGAAAGTTTTTTACTCAATGCACAATTAAGCTCTGGAATTTGTTGCCAGAGGATGTGGTTAGTGCAGTTATGAGCTGTTACAGTAAAAGTCACGGGAGAGCGGGCGAGCGCCCACTCTCCTGTGCGCGAAGATTTAGTATTGGCCCACATGCAAATGAGGGCCTTCGGTAAAAAGAGGCGCTAGGGACACTAGCGCATCCCTAGCGCCTCTCTTTTGACAGGAGCAGCGGCTGTCAGCGAGTTTGACAGCCGACACTCAATTTTGCCGGCGTCCGTTATCAAACCCGCTGACAGCCATGGGTTCGGAAACCGGACGCCTGCAAAATTGAGCATCCGGTTTTCAAGCCGCAGGCCGATTTTAAATTTTTTATTTTTTTATTTGTAATTATTTTTAACTTTTGGGACCTCCGACTTAATATCGCCATGATATTAAGTTGGAGGGTGTACAGAAAAGCAGTTTTTACTGCGGCAGAAATTAACGCCTACCTTTGAAATAAGTTGGAAAGGATATGTCTACATAGCACCGCTTGCCTCCTGAGGTGATTCTGTGTAGTCCCTCCCTCAGTAGAGTGCCTGAGTCCAATAACCATGACTGGTGTGGATCTAAATTCCAATTAGCGGTTGCCGGGTAAAAGAGAGAGGCTCAGCAGTGAAGGCTTTAGCCCTCTCCCTCCATAGCTGGGACCCATTCCTGCTCTGAGTCAGGGAGGGCTGAACTCAGTGAAAAGTTTTTAACTAAATAAAAAAAGGAGCGACAGAAAGACAGCAGGAGAAGGGTCTGTTTCCTTGGCGTTTGACTTTCCCACTCATGTCTCTGGGGAGTTCTGTAAGGTGAAGAGAGAGTGCAGGTACAGTGAGTTGAGAAGCCATTTGACTAGGCCCCACTCCTAGCCTTCTCTCATTTTGGTGTGTGGTAGGCCACTGGATACTATCACGTGCTTTTTAGCTTCAGTCCATCGGCACACACTTGCTTGTACAGGTGCATGTCCATTCTTGTTTGTGCGTACAATTGGGTGTTCTTCCTTTTGGATGCACTTCTTATGTGCACAGTTTAGGCTTTTGTTCTGGGTGTCCAGTAGGACGAGTGGCCTAGGCGTGTGGGCTTGGATGCATATTTTTATGTGTCCATATTAGGCATGCATGTATGCGCGGGAAAGCTAGGCCTGAGCCTTCATTGGGCTGTGTGTTTATAGCATGGCACCCACGGAGAAGAAACCTTAGCACCTATCTATCTGTGCTGCCTGCCACATCAGAGCCATTCAGCCGGAGCTTTCTTTAAGCCTGTGTCAGCGCTGCCTGGATGCTCGGGGAGATTTTTCTCCTTCCGACTTTGCCAATGATGGTCCTTCTTCATGATCTGTGTGGAGTGGGATTGAGGGAGACACTGCAGGGGATACTCTTCCTCAGTTGGTCTACGTGTCGAGTCCTCAGGGGACACTGGCTCGCAGGACATCAGGTTTGCGTCCGTGGAGCCAGGTATGGATCTGGCCTTCTTTTCCTGGGTGGAATTCTTCCAGGGGTTGCAGACATTTCTACTGTGCCGGTGTGCTGAAGCGGCAATTCCTAATAAGGTAGGTCCAGGCACTCCAAATGCTCCTCTGCCTGTCTCCACTGTCAAGTGCCCTAATGCATGCAATCTGACAGAGCTGTAGTGCAGGTGATCAGGATGATGCCAGTGATGACGTGGAGGCTATTCTAGTGAGGAAGGGGATATTCCCCCAGATTTGGAGCCATATAGAATTATTCTACATTTCTTTCAGTGATAGTTGCCGGGTCTGATATCTCAGACCCTGAAGACCCTCAGAATGGCTGGGCCTGACTTCTTTGCTTCTGCAGATCCTATTTTGGTCACCCTGTGCAAGGCTTCTTGTTTCTTTCCCTTCATGGATGCAATCCAGGAATTGATTGATCTAGAATGGAATGCGATGCACCAGAAGCATCCTTTAAAGGAGGACGCATCTTAGCGGGTTTAATAACCCTTGGATCCGCAGGCCAGAAAGCAGTTGTGTTTCCCTAAGGTGGATATCCTGGTGGTTCTGTCACAAAACGTACCACCTTCAGGGTAGAGTGAGGTGCAGCTCAAGCATTTGAGGCAGTGACAATGAACCTTCAGATTGCTTCCTATTGTGCCTTGGTAGCTTGGATTACCTTGCAGTTTTGTGGTGTTGGGTCCTATTTAGGCCTTATGGTAGAACTGGGGACTGCCTTCTTGGCTGTTGTGGGCTGTGACTTTGAATGCACAGCCACCAGAGTTGCTGTTTCAGTTATTGTGGTCAGGCAACAGTGTGGCTGTGCAACTGGTCCGTAGATACTAATGCAAAATCCAATCTGACTAATATGCCTTTCAAAGTCTCACTTTCATTTGGCAGTGAATTGGAAAAAGTGGCAAGTAAACAGGGAGAGACCCAGGTTCAGCGTTTGCCAAAGGGTAAGAAGCCAGTTTCCTGGACTTCTCGGGTGAGTGGCCGCTCTCCAGGCTACTGGCATTTTTGGCCTTATAGGGGAGATTTTTCCATACAGAGATCCCATCCTTTCCACAGATCTCAGTCCTTTCATACGCAAGGTCCTTGAAAGAATATGGGCTTTGGAGGCGGAGCCCCTTGGACTTCCCAATGAAGGCTGGAGGGCTCACCTGGTGGTGCAGGAAATAGGTGGTTGTCTGTCCCAGTTTTATCACAGGTGGGCCCAGATTACTTTGGATCAATGGGTTCTCGAAGTGGTTTGGAATGGCTGTGCTTCAGAATTTCTTCACCTTCCTCTGGATGCCTTCATGGTCTTTCCATGCAACTCTCCTCAGAGGGTAGAAGTGGAAGCGACATTACAATGATTGTTGATTCTGAAGGTAATGATCTCTATTACCGAATTGCAGTGAAATATGGGCTGATATTCCATTTATTTTGTCATGCCCAAAAAGGAAGGGTCGTTTTGGCCCATACTGGATCTCAAGGGCATCACCGATATCTACGAGTTTCGCAATTCTGGATGGAAAACAGTGTGCACTGTCATTATGGGAGTTCAAGCAGGGAAGTACCTCACATCTTTGGATCTGATGGAGGTGTATCTGCATATTCCCATCTAGCAGGAACATCAGAAGTTCCTCCAATTTGCCATCCTGGATTGTCATTACCAGTTCCAAGCCTTGCCCTTCAGACTAGCCACAGCGCCTAAGATCTTTGCCAAGGTCATGGTAGTGGTAAGGGAAGCTCTTCGCAAGGACTTGGGGGTCGGGAGGGTTGGCGATTGTAAATAATTAGATCTGAAGGGTTGGGGTGGGTTTGGGGTTTTTTTTTTCTGTGTGCCCTTTCGCCCTCCCCCCCAAACAATAAGAAAACCTCAGAAATTTAGTGGGGTTTCCTATCATTTTTTGTGGACCCCCGATATATGACAAATTATGAAATATCATACGATATTTTAATTTGTCATAAAAACAATGCACATCCCTAACTTTTATTGTACTGTTTTAACTTCAGCTCTACATGCTGTAAAAGTCCTATTGAATTAGAAACTTTCCAATGCATTTGGAGATTTTATGTTCGTGAAAACAAAAATCACTTTAAAGAATACTGAATTGCTTTATAGAAAAACTGTCTAGTAGAAGTTAGTTGTGCACCTGTTCTGCATGGTATTTAGCTACATGGAATTGTAGTTATGTTGTCTAACAGAAGTTGATAAATAAGTGAGGAGTCATCAAGTATGTGACAGTTAAGATTCAATGCAAATAACTGTGAAGTGATGCATTTAGGGTGCAGAAATCCAAGGAAACAGTGTATAGTAGGGGGTGAGAAACTGATACACAATAATTGGGGAGAGAGGCCTTGAGATGAGAGTATCTGGTGACCTGAGCCAGAGGGATGATAGGGTGCATTGAAAGAGGCATAACCAATTTAAAAAGTTGATAATGCCTCTGTACAGGCACAAGAAACTGTGTAGACATCATTTCATCTCTGTACCAGAAAAACACTGTGATCATGACACTAACAGAATTGTAAGGAATGAGGAAGTTGTGATCACTTGGGATATTCCCATTTCACCCGATAAAAAGTTTGATGCTAGAAAACTGGACATTATGTTAGAGGAGAAAAGCTTAGGAACAGCATTGCGAGTGTCAGTACCATGCAACTATTCCATGGAATGTTTGTAGAGAGAGATGATCCTTAATAACTTCGGGATGCAATCAGAGACCAAGGAAATGTGACAGAAAGATACAGAAATAGTTCCAATTGTATTGGACACCACTACCAATTAAATTAAACAGATTAAACAGAACTTCCAGGCACACCAGGGCATGTTGCCTGTGCATATAACATCCTATGAACTCCAGAAGGAAGCTCTCTCTGGCACAATGCAAGTATTAAGACAAACATTAGCAGTCAATTTGAGATCTTTCCCAACATACCCTGGGAAGAGGTACATTCCTGTCAAGTTACGCACAAAACAAATCCATTTGGAGATGCTGCCTCTAATAGATTCTTTTAAAACAGGCATCACATTGTAGCCATAAACATTCATATTGGATCAGTCTAAGTTTACAGCACTGCATATCTAGAATGATGATTGCTCCTGATATCTAAATCCATTTGCAAGTTCCTATGTGAAAATTGTATATTGTGCATGGCAAAGCCATCTGCAAGTAGAAAACAGATAAATATAGTTTTAAGCACTGTAATTACAGGTACAGCACTCCTGTGAATTACAGTGGCGAGAGCTAGGTTTAATAACAGATTAGTTTCATTCATTGATTTCCGGGTCCCAGATGCATCTTATTTTCAGTCTTCCAGGTTGGAAGCTAGCTGGGAAGCAAAGGAGAACAGACTAGTAGTAGAACTCCTCTTCTGTCAAGACACATTATAAACTTTCAAAAATGAATTTCAGTTTGACAACAGAAAATGAATTGGCCCAAATTTTCTTATCCTTAACTGTTTTTATTTAAATGCATGGTGGTGTAAATGCTTTACGTATAATTACCCAGGCTATATAGAAGTGATTTGCTAGTACATAAAGCCCTTTCAAACAGGAGGTTTGCAGCCCAGCAAAAAGTTTGAAATATTGATTGGAACTTGTGTGTATTTTTAAAGAATTCTTTTTTTCCTATTTGTTAATTGCCTAAATTAGAAGTGTGCGTGCTTCATAACTGCTTGAATAGCTTGGCCATGATCACAATTCATTTTTTGATGACCAGATTGCACTTTTTGTCTTATGTGATTTGCTTCCTGCTTAATGAAGCCCTTGGCAAATCTTATTATTTGATGAACACACAAAAGCTGTTTACCCCAGCCTATAAAACCTTGACAAGTAAGATATAAATAAGTCTGTTTTTATGGGCTAATTGTCCTTTTCTTATGAAAAGTCAACAGTGACTTCCATTCACATCTAATAAAATATATGCCTATTTGTCATTTATAAATCTGTCTCCAAATGCTGATTTAGGAAAGATCACTAAGTTAAAGTGGATGCTCAGGATGGGCAAGGAAATAGCAGTTAAACTGAATTAATTCTTTATCTCCATCTTTACTATAAAGGATGTTGGAAACATACTCAAGACCGAAACGTTCTTTAATGGTGGAGACTGAGCAACTAAAAAATTATCTGTGATAAAAGAGGATGTAATAGATCAATTTGACAAACTAAAGAGCAGCAAATCACTGGAACAAGATGGCATCCACCCCAGAGTTCTAAAAGAACTAAAACATGAAATTGCTAATCTGTTACTAGTACTCTGTAACTTGTAATTTAAAACAGCCACGATATCTGAAGACTGGAAGGTAGCCAATATGACACCAATTTTTAAAAAGTGGTCCAGAGGTGATCCAGGAAACTATAGACCAGTAAACTTGATGACTGCACTGGTAAAATGGTAGAAACCGTTCTTTAAAACAAAATCATGGCTCAGTAGAGAAGAGTAAACATGGTTTTAGCTAAGGAAATTCTTGTCTTACCATCTTTTAGATTTTTTTGAAGGTATAAATAAGCATATAGCCAAAGGTGAGCCAGTTGAGATAGCATATGTAGAATTTCAGAAGGCATTTGACAAAGTCCCCTATGAGTCCTTAGATAATTAAAAAGTCATGGGATTGTAGGCAATATTCTATTGTGGATTGGTAACTGGTTAAAAGTCAAGAAATAAAGGATAGGACTAAATAGGCAGTTTTCCAAGTGGAAAAAGTTCATTAGGGAACTACCATAGGGATAGGTATTGGGCCCTGTGCTGCCCAAAATATTCATTAAACATCTGGAAAAGGGAATGACTAGTAACATGATCAGATTTGCAGATGACACATAGCATTTCATTTTCAAAAGGGAAATTATAAGAAAATAAGAAAAATGATTAGGAAAAACTGAAAGGAGCAGCTACAAAGGTTTTTATATCCGGCATGATTGTGGTTCAAGAATACCATCTTGGAAGCCCAGAACAGATAAATTCCATGCATTAAAAAAGGTGGAAAGAAGGCCAAATGACTGCCAGCAGGAGAGGTGAGAGAGCCTATTATAGCAAAAAGAACATCTTTAAAAAAAATGAAAAAGAGAAGAGATACAAATGAAGAAAACAGGAAACAGCATAAGCACTGGCAAGTTAGATGCAAAACATTGATAAGGAAGGCTAAGACAGAATTTGAAAAGAAGCTTGCTGAAGAAGCAAAAATGCATAATTAAACATTTTTCAGGTACATTCAAAGCAAAAAAACCTGTGAAGGAGTCAGATGGACTGTTGACGATTGAGGGTAAAAGGTGCATTAATGGAGGACAAGGACCTAGCAAAAATAATTACCGTATTTTTCGCTCCATAAGACACACTTTTTCCCCCCAAAAGTGTGTGTGTGTGGGGGGGGGGGAGAATGTATGTGTTTCTTATGGAACGAATATAAAAAAAACTAAAAAATTAACTACAACCCTCCTGACCCCCCCCCCCCCCCCCCCCAAGACCAGCGGGGGTCTGGGAGCGATCTCCTGCACTTGGGCCGTTGGCTGCCAGTAATCAAAATGGCGCCGACGGCCCTTTGCCCTTACTGTGTCACAGGGGCTACTGGTGCCATTGGTCGGCCCCTGTGACATAGTAAGGGCAAAAGGCCGTTGGCTGCCAGCCTTGCCTCACCTTATATTATTCCTGCTACTGCCCTGTCTTTTTTGCCTTGCCTTGTCTCCTTGCCTTATCCTTGTCCTCAGAGTCTTGTCTTGATGTGCCCATCTGGTCCTGTCATGTTCCTTTGTCTATTGTCTGCTTGGCCTGTCTTTCTGGTTCTGATCTCAGCTTTGGATTTCAACCTATCCCTTGCTTGCCAACTAGATCTGACATTAGCCCTGAAACTTGTGTTATCTGATGCCAGCCCCAACTCTTGAACTGCCTCTGGATTCTGTCTTCGTTTCTTCGAACCACCTAAGTCCTGCTGGAACCTGGAGCTCAAGGGCTCAACCCACGGTGAAGGCATCTGATACAGGTGAAGCTCTAGTGGGCTCACCCGCAAGGCATCATCAACTGTGCCGCAGCACGAAGGGCTCATGCTCACCCCGCTTCTTATAAGACAAGGCTGGACCTGCTGGAGAGACAAGACAAGGCTGGAGAGACGAAGCAAGACTGGACAAGGCAGGGCAGGCTGGAGAGATGACGAAGGATGCTGGCAACACGCACTACTCAAGATAGGAGGACCCTTTGCTGAGGCGTCTGAGGCTCCTCTGAAGGAGCCTTATGTATGAGAGTGCCAATGTCGTCATCAGAGACACCATGGTAGGGTTCCCACTGCAGGTCCTTTAAGGCAGGACACTTAGAGCACCCGCATGCCTGTGGGATATCCGAGGAAGGGGCGGCTGGAGATGTCCTGTGTTGCATGGAGCAGCATTGTCTCTTTGGGATCATGTCCTTGCCACAAAACTGATCTGACAATATCAAGGGTGAGTAAGGCAGCTTGTGGGGATGTCCTGAATGCTTACAAATGTAATAAACACTGTGTGCTATTCTGGTCACCGCATCTCAAAAAAAATATAGCAGAACTTAAAAAAGGCACAGAGAAGGGTGATCAAAATGATAAAGGGCATGGAACAATTCCGTTACGAGGAAAGGCTAAACAGTTTGGTGCTCTTCAGCTTGGAGAAGCGATGACAGGGGAGATATGATAGAGGTCTATAAAATAATGAGTGGATTGAAATGGGTAAACACAAATCGGTTGTTTGCGCTTTCAAAAAGTACAAAGACTAGAGGACATTCAATGAAGTTACTAGGTGACACATTTAAGACAAATTGGAGAAATACTTTTTATTCAAAGCATAATTAAACTCTGGAATTCATTGTTAGATTTGGCAGCCCACAGGATGTTCCCTTGAGCCTCCGCACTCACCCCACAGGATGTTCCCTTGAGCCTCCACACTCACCCCAGGCCTGGCCAGCCTCCTCCTGTAGCACATGGAGAGCATGGTATACCAAGCTTGGATGCCACCATCTTCCTCTCTCTGACTCGGGTCTGCCTACACGCTCATGCATGGCTTACTCAGACTTAAAGGGCCCACAGCGGGAAAAGCCCCTGCAGCACCCTTTGATAACATCACTGGCTCTCCCCTTAAAAGTCTGGCCGAAACAATCCCATGACACCTCACCAACAGGTCCCTAGAGTTCTTTGGTCTTCAGTGTGTGTGTTGCCTTGCCTGTGCTTGTTACGGTGTTCCTGATCCTGATGCTATGTTTCTGTTCCTGCTCCTGTTCCTGTTCCTGTTCCTGGCCTTTTTTCCATTGTTCCCTTGTCCTTATTCGTCTTGTCCTACCTTGCCCGAGTCTTTTTCTTGTCCTGGCCCTTGTCTTCGTCTTGATCTCCCTGGCTTGTCTTCTCAGATTTGACCTCTGTTTGGACCTTGACCCTTCGGGATTGCCACCTGGACCACTGTTTTGGAACCTACCTTGCCTTGTCTGCTGCCTGCCCTGACCTCTGGCTTGTCTTCCTGTCTTCGCTGTCTGCTGCCAGCACTGACCTTTGTTTGGCTTTGGACTCCATTTCCTGGACTGCCCTAGGGACCTACTGAAGACTTGCCGGCTGCCGTAACCCAAGGGTCAATCTACGGAGGAGGTCGTTGGTTTAGGTTAAGCTCCAGTCGGTCCCGTCTCAGGTTTTGTCCACCAGCTGTTGGCCTGCACCTAGTGAGCTTGCTGTTTGGGCTGCGCCAACCACACCATAGCACCAAGGGTCCACCATTACTGAGGGTTTTACAAGATGTTAGAGTACCTGGGTTTAAAAATGTTTGGACAAATTCCTAGAGGACAAGTCCATAAACCATTATTAACATGGGCTTGAGAAATCCACTGTTTGCCCCTGTCATAAGCAGTATGGAATCTATTGTTTTTTTCTTGAAATATCCATTTTTATATAAATCTAATAGAAACCTGTCAAAAATGATGGGCTTAAAACATGCACTTTCAGTACTGTGACGTCTTCCTCGCTTGCCTATATGCATACCCAAACCTGTCAGCTATTAAGCCTCCCATGACCACACATTCTCCTCACTCTCTAAAGTCCCTCACTCGCAATACGAATCAACTGAGCACCACCATACAGTAAGCTTCAAGTCCCTCCTCTGACATTTATGCTAACCTTCCTCCATTAACGGCACAATAGAGACCCTTCCCCCAAGTCTCCTTTGACATACAAACCTGGTGCTTTGTGTGCTGTCGGGTCGAGTATGTGTGTGTGTGTGTGTGTGTGTGTGAGTGGATGATGTGGATGTTTGTGTCTCAATGAGTACAGAATATTATTTAGTTATCTACGGAGTAAGTAGGTATGTTTAAAGTCGTAATTTACAGTCTGCAAATGACATCTTGTTTGTCATCCCTGGGGTAAAAGAGATCAAAAAGGTAGCCTTTTGAAATAGGATGTTTTCAGTGTTTGGGCCTACACTGTGGAATTCAGCATCATCAAACAGCAGGTTGGAAACAAATTGTGTCATACAGGAAGAAAATAAAGGCATGGCTCTACCCAAGAAAACAAGTCAGTAGCTGTTCTGCATTTTATATTTTTATCAGACTTATGGTGTTTATTTTTATATTGTTTTTAACATTTTGTGACTGTGTTTATGATGTTGTGAACCGCTCTGATCAGTTTTTCTGCAGGTACAGTATACAAAAACCTGGAAATAAAATAAATACATGTTGGAGTGCGAGGGTTGTGTGTATGCGTTTATGTGTGTATGTCTGTGTGTGGCATGTGGGTGTCTTTCTGAGGAGCGTGGGTCTTTATGTCTCTTTGATTAGAGAGTACAGGATTGTATGTGAGTGTCTATGGTAGTGGTGGGGTTGATGGCAAGGTGCACTCTCTCCCACATACATGCCCATGCACTCTTGCTCTCTCTTCTTTATCACCTTTTTCCTTCATTCCTCACCTCTTCTCCCCTCCTCTCACTCACTGCCTTTCCTTCCCCTCCTCACTTAACCCTTTCTTCCCATTCTCACTCTCTTCCCCTTTCCCGTTCTCTATTCTCCCCTCTTCTCCTCACACACACACACACACACACACACACTGTCTTTCCTACTCCATCCATCAACTCTCACCTCCCCTTCCTTTCAGACTCCTGTCCTTCCCCTCATCCTATCAGGGCTTACTCTTTTTCTGGTGTGGAGTTGATAACCCACCAGCATTGTGGCCCTCTGCCGTGCTGAGCAGCCTCTTGTGCCGCTGACCACACATTGTGCCAGCGTTATAGGATGACCTGCTGAAAGGCTGACACTGTCCTGTTATAGGATGGGATACTGCGTGTAAACGCAATAGTCAAGCCAAAACATTTATTTAAATGTTTAACTAAGCTTCATAATGAAATATGTTTCCCTGAATCATTACTTAAGTTCCTTTATTTGTTTATAAAACTTTTACATATAGTTCTGAAATTGGAATTCAGTGATGCAAGAATATCTTTAAGCTAATTGAACATGATTAACCCTCACTGCCTGTCCTGAAAAGAAAGCCATGAATATTGTTTGGAGGACATTCAGAACCCCTAAATCGACAATTCTGGAGAACTCTTAGATCCCACTCATATTCCCAATAAAGAGTAACTACAGCAACAAGATCTATGTTTTTACTTTAATTAAACTTTTTTATTACTTAAAAATATCTTATTTACCGTGAAAATATATTTTTATTTTTATAAATGTAGGAAAAATCCTTTGTCTCCAGAATAAATGCACCTGTCGTCATCTATCTATTTGGATTTATTACTCAGTTTTTTGCATAATTAATTTACTCAAGGCAGGTACAGCATATGATAAGAGATCAGGAGCAGTAGTTTGCAGTAGATGAAGATATATAGTACAGACTGAAAATTAGAGGTAAGTCAGCAGTAATAGCTATAGTTAAACACATTTTGAAATAAAATCAGTGCTAATGTCGACTCTTCACAATAAAAACACAAACTTGAAAATAACTCGACAATAATAATTCAATCACTTGTAATAAGCGGTCTATAAATATTTTAGGTAAATAAATAAATGCCACCTATGTTTAAAATAAATAGACTTTATTTCAGTAAAGTAGCTGGTTGAGCAACTTGTTCAAGCACTCAGAAACTGTCGCCTGTCAGTTTATGGCAATCTGTGGCGGTAAATTTAAAGCAATCAGTAGATGTAAATTTCAGCTTCTTTCACTGCTTTCTGGCAGGATCCGTTCTAGGCTAAAGGGTTCCCCTGTGCAAAAACGGAAACAGATGCCTCCCCCACCCCCCTTTCTGGCAGCAGCTCTGGCTCAGCACTCCCTCCTTCAGCAATGTCAGTGGCTCCGGCACAGTGGACTTATTTCCCCCGCCCGGCACCACTACCCCTCCTACACACACTTCCCATACTCTCTACCTAACAACAGTGTCCCTTCTGTCCTTTTCATATCGCTGCCCGCAGTACCCAGCATCCCCTTCTTTCTTTTTCCTTTTCCTCCGCCTCCATCTCCTCCTTGCAAATTGATCCTTCACCTGCCACCACAGACAGAGGCCTCCTTTCTCCTGCATAGTGATCCTCAGTCTTTTGCTTAGTAGTAGAGGTAGTAAGAGCTCTTATATACTGCTTATAATAGGAAAAACCACGCTAAGCTGCTGGCAGACATCATATGTAAGTGTACGGGAGAGAGGAGGAGGTGGGAGTGGCACAGGTCGCACACCCAAAAGCTTGTCCAGCTTTCTAAGGTGAAGACAGTTTGGGGGTTGGCATTAAAGGCCTGGGAGATGAGCTAGGCTTTAATGTGTTTCCTGAAGCAAGAGTAGTCCTGCATTGACTTTTTCAGTGAACACATTCATAATACGGCTTTATGGTAGTGAGGTGCTCTCGGCGCACAAACCTTTTGCAGTCCTCACTATGTCTTTGTGATTTGCTCTGAGACAGACAGCGCACTGTACCCTTTTTCTCCATAGCAAGTACTGTGGTGAATATTGAGATTTTGAAGTCCAGTGCAATCAGTGCAGTTCTGATCAGTCTGGTCAGTTTATTGGCTTCACATAGTCTTTGCTTAATCAGACCATTAATAAACTGCTCTCCCAGATAAGAAAGAAACAGGTGCCATCTTTCTCAAGGCAATCTGCTGTTTCAAGCAAGATGATTTCTCATCCAAACCACAAAACTGGCAATTACACCAACATCAATCAAATTGAAAAGCATTGTCTTTAGCCACCTGTTTATTCTTTATTTGCAAGTTTTCATATGTACTAAGTGATCAGGTTATCCACCCCACCTTTGGTTTTCTTGTAGTCCATAATAAGTGGGTTTCTTTCCTTTCCAATTACTGTCATGTCATAGTGCATTGCTGATAGTATCATTATTGCTTTAGATTTTCTGGGCACGTCTGAAAAATCTGTGAGATCCCCGTCAAAAGCAAAGATGAATGAGAAGCTCTTTATTGTAAGATCAGACTGCATTTCATTTGGAATTGCAGCCTTGTTTCTCCTGACTGTGCCCAGGTCTATCAGAGTTTTGCTTAGCAATTTTTTCTGCTAGATCTGTGCTGGTGAAAAAATGTATCATCCGTATCATTCCTTCTTGATTTATTCAGGCCCGAACAAGTTGGCTATCTAACTTTTGTGCTGTTCTTCTTCTCCAACTAGCATGCCGAAGTAAATAACCCTATTCAGAGGCTATGATATTGTCGCATCACAGCATCACAAATCTTGATGCTATATTTTGAGGTTTTGCAGTCACCCAATTACTCATAATTTGGTGTTGGTGTTGTGGTAGGCTTGTCAGAAGTGTGTTTCTCAGATTTAGAGATTAGTCTATTTTGAACAGCTTTTGTTCTAGTTGTCTTTAGGGCATTTTGGATCAGTGAGTTGGCTCCCACCTCTAGGCAGATGAGGGACAGAGTGAAGTTGCTCAAGGAGCGTGTAAAGATTTAGGATTATCAACTTCATTTGCTGATACATTGCTCAAAAACAGATAAGCAGGTTCATGGCTCTTGGCGGATTTTGAATGTTATAGGCAAATTGGTTACATACCCTGTGTTGCAATCCCGGGTTGTGCCCTGGGATCTCCACTCACCACCCGGTCCGCTCTATCCGTGGGAGCCCCCTCCGGCCTGCTGAACCCAAGAAGCGGCCGCCCAGGCCTGAGATGCGGCCTACTGCGGCGTCCCCCCTGTGAGGGAGACGCTGCCGGCGATCCACTGCTGGTCCCGCCTCCTAGGCACACGCGCGCGCGCAGGGGCTCTCTATTTAAAGGGGCCAGCATGGGAAAACAGAGGACGCCTCCTTGCTGATCAGATGCTGCCGGGTTGTGCTTCCTGCTTATCCTGACGTCTGATTCCTGATTGTTCCTGACGTCTGATTCCTGGCTCCTGACCTTGCTTCGTTCTTCCACTCTGGCTCCTGCTTCCGTCCCTGGTTTTGGCATCCGATATCTGACTTCTGGCTCCCGACCTTGGCTTGTTCCTGGACTTCGGTTTTGTCTCTTCCTACTGCCACAGGTACTTGTTCATCACCGCCAGGAGGGTTCTCCTAAGACCCAGCGGCTCGGGTCCTCATGGGCTTCTCCTGGGGGGACCGCGGGCTTCCAAGGGTAAAGTCTCTCCTGACCTCCTGGGAGCCATCTCATCATTGGATTACCTCGGAAGGCTGCTCTTCTGATCCTTGGTCGCATAGGATCCACCTAAGACCTGGTCCCTATGGGCTCCTCCTGGGGGGGACCTTGGGCTTCCAGTGGTGAAGCCGTCTTTGAAGTCTCTCCTCAGTGCCGCCTCCCGGCTGCGACGCCCACTGTGGGTATCCACAGCACGGCACCTGCAGTCTCAGCCGGCCCAAGGGTCCACGAACATAACACCCTGCATTTATTTATGTATTTTATCTAGCCATTTTATATACCTTTGTTCCAATTAAAAATCACAACGGTTTACAATATGACATGCATAATATACATTGACAATTACATTGATTTTAATGAAGTCAAACAACATACACATTAAAGATTGACATGTAGTTGGGATAAGGTATTTATTGTTGAAATGTTCAGGTGTATTTGTGGTCCCACCCAAGCCAAGGAGGTTCAGTTTATGGTACATAAAGATGTTTTGCCATTGACAAAATACTAGTATTAAATGGTTCTCAAGAAGGTCTTTAAAGTGATGAGTTATGACACTAGACAGTATGGCACATACTCATTTCATATAAGTGCAGCTGAAACGGGACTTCCATCTTCAGTTATCTAGTGAATTGGGCGTTGGCAGTCCTGAGTATTCAACATCTATGCCAGGCAGGAGGCTATGGAGGCATGAAAGAAATATTAGCTTTCTTTTTCTTTCTAGATGATTCACACAACTTAAGATTCGTCTGGATTGTTGGTCACTCATATGTGCACTAAGCACATCAGGATGCTCACAGATGCCCTTATGGTCCTCATCTGGGGCTTGATTACCAAGGATTTGCAGTATGCTGGTGTGGCCTGAGAGGTATGCGCTTGGACCAGTTGCTGCCCTTGATTTCCTCAAGGATCAGGGTCATGGCTCATTAGGAAAACTAGGTCTTGCAGACAAACTAAGGGGGTCATTTATCAAAATGCGGTAAGGCGTTTTTGCATGCGATAGGCCTTTAAAGCATGCGAAAATGTGTTTACCGCATGCGATCGCACCATATCGTATGGTGTGATGCAAATTCCAAAAATAGGAGGAGTTAGGGGCAGAGAGTGGGCTGGGTTAGCCTGCCTGCGAAGACCTATTGCACAGCCATAATGCTGATTTTAACAATACCTCTTTCAGATGCATTAGTGGCTGTGTTTCATTGCCAGTTGTGATGTGTCCTGTAAGGCTTATTTTGGACAATTGGAAGGTGAGAGAGAGAGAGAGAGACCATAATGGCATGGCCCATAGGCAGGTATTTGTATCCCTAGGGTAGGCCCACCTAGTAACTCGAGGTGGGGATTAGGTAAGTGTGTAGGGGGTTAGGGGCCACTTTGACATGCTACGTGACACCTACGAACAGAACAGTGGTCTCTTGTGAAGATTTGATGGCCTTCGGAGTGAGGAAACTCACTCCAAGATGAGATTTGGGCAAGGTTCTCTCAGCCTAGCTTGATGGACTCTCTACCTGGGTAACATCAAGCTAGGTTGAGAGAACATTGCCCAAATCTCATCTTGGAGTGAATTTTCTCACTCCGAAGGCCATCAAATCTTCACAAGAGACCACTGTTCTGTTCGTAGGTGTCACATAGCATGTCAAAGTGGCCCCTAACCCCCTACACACTTACCTAATCCCCACCTCGAGTTACTAGGTGGGCCTACCCTAGGGATACAAATACCTGCCTATGGGCCATGCTATTATGGCCAGTCTCTCTCTCTCTCTCTCTCTCTCTCTCTCTCTCTCTCTCTCTCTCTCTCTCTCTCTCTCTCTCTCTCTCTCTCTCTCTCTCTCTCTCTCATTACAAATGGTCCCCAGTGGTTGAGTGCAGGAAATACAACAGATCTGGCACTTATCACAGAATCTGAAATGGTATTGCAATAAATACTATATTAGCATAAAACACACCCCTTTTGCTATCGCTTGTGGTACTTACCGCATTTTGATAAATCCAGGTCTAATGTGGCTAGAAAGAGCTTTGCATTATTGTTGTCTTTGCTTCCTTCATCCATTTTGAGTTGGTAAGATATCATATCATGGCTAGAATAGTAGGAGCAAGCTATGTGGGGGGTGTTCTCTCAGTAAAGTGACCCAGCAGATTGGCGCTTGGCTGTGTTCTCAATGGGGTTTCCATATAGGTTATGCTTGGTCTTGGGAATCTTGCCCAGATCTTTTTTAGACTAGACAAAGTTCATCTATTGGATATTGGATTCAATAGGACTTATTCAATAACTCCTTGCAGGAAGCCATAGAAGATATCTTACACAAAGGGTCAAGGTCCACATCTTTGCTTGGGGGGCCATGTACAGGTCTATGTACACGTCAGTGGTGGGGTACCAAAACTGAGAATTGTACTGATGGATTGGAGTTGTATTGTTTAGTGGTCAACTGCGAGGGGTGGGGTAAGATGTCTGGGTTTAACTCCTCTGGTTGTGGACTCCTTGCTGGTTGTGGCGGGCACCTGTTGTTTTTAACATAGCCTACAGGTTGATCGACCTGGGGGTAGCTTAACTTTCTGGTGGTTAAGCTACTGGGTCTGGAGCTCGTTATTGCAGGGGAGGGAGGTGTTGTCCAAAGTAGTTTAGCATGGGTACTGTGTTATAATAAAGCTGCTGCCTTTGACCTCCAGTAGTAATATTGTGTTTATTATTGACATATTGGTGCATGAGAGGATGGGGGTGGGACGTGGTAGCTGTTCCAGGGAGCCTTCATAATTTTAGGAAGGGAATGATGATTAAAAAGGAGAATGTCATAATTCCTCTGTATCGCTCCTTGGTGAGACCGCACCTTGAATACTATGTTCAGTTCTGGTTGCCATATCTCAAAAGAGATACTGATGCACTGGAGAAGATACAGAGAAGGGCAACTAAAATGATAAAGCGGATAGAACAGCTCCCCTATGAGAAAAGGCTAAAGAGGTTAGGGCTATTCAACTTTGAGAAGAAATAGCTGAGGGGGGATAAGATGGAGATCTATAAAATCATGAAAAGACCAGAACGGGTTAATATAAATCTTTTAGATTATACAAGGACTAGGGGGTATGCCATGAAGTTAGCAAGCAGCACATTTAAAACAAATCAAAGACCAATTTGTTTTTCATTCAATGCATAATTAAGCTCTGGAATTTGTTGCCAGAGGATGTGATTAAGGCAGTTAGCTCATCTGGGTTTGAAAAAAGTTTGGACAAGTTCCTGGAGAAGAAGTCCATAAACTTTTATTAGTTAAGTTGACTTAGGAAATAGCCACTGCTTATTATTGGCATTAGTAGCATGGGATCTAATTAACTTTTGTATACTTGCGAGGGTACTTACTCCTGGGGGAATTCTGCGCAAGTGCGGAATGCAGAATTTGCGCGGAATTCCCCATCTGCGCAGAAAATAGCAGAGGAGACCCCAGCATGCCGTGAACGGAGCACGTCCTCCGGCACACGCTCCATTCGCAGTGAAGATTGAGGCCCGATGCGCTATTTGTGGCAAAAAGAGAAGGCCCCCATGTGCCGCACTCTGTTCTTGGTGAAGACAAAGGCCCGACGCGCCATTCGCAGCACACGAGGGCCTTACCTTTTCACGGTGAACGGCGCACCGGGCCTTTGTCTTCACCGCGAACGGAGCGCGTCTCGCGGCATGCCGGTGACAGAGAATGTGTGTCGGGGAGGGGAGGGGAGGGTGAGAGAGAGCAGGAGGGTGTGAGTGAGAGCATGGGGGGGGGATGCTGGTGAGAGAGAATGTGTGGGTGAGAGAGGGGAGGGTGACAGAGAGCATGGTTGGTAAGAGGAGGGTGGGGAGGGTGAGAGAGAGCAGGAGGGTGTGAGAGAGAGCATGGGAGGTAAGAGAGAGGTAATTGGGGGGGATGCTTGAGTGTGGGTTTCAGAGAGAGGGAGCCTATAGGAGGGGAGGGAGATGCCGGTGAGAGAGAATGTTGTGTGAGAGAGGAGAGGGGGTGTGGGGGAGGGTGAGAGACAGCTTGATTGGTAAGAGGGGGAGTGGGGGGGTGATGCTTGAGTGTGGGTTTCAGAGAGGGAGCCTATATGAGGGGAGGGTGACAGAGCAGGAGGGTGTGAGAGAGAGCATGGGAGGTAAGAAAGGGTGGGTGGGGGAATGCTTGAATGTTGGTTTCAGAGAGAGGGAGCCTATATGAGGAGATTGTAAAGGAGTGTGTATGTGTGTGACAGATTGGAAGCTCGTGTGTATGTGAGGGTGCTAGCCTATGTGAAGGGTTTGTGTATGTGTGAGCCAGAGCCTGTGTGAAGGGGTGCGTGAGAGAGAGACATAGGTAGCCTGTGTGAGGATGTATGTGTGAAAGAGAAAGGGAGCTTGTGTGAGTGTGTATGCAAGAGAGAGGGCCCTGTATGAGGGGTCGTGTGTGTGCCAGAGAGTGAGGGAGACTGTATGAGGGTATGTGTATGTGGAAAGGACACTTACAGTGAATTTCTAGGGAAATTCTGCTCAAAATATTTAAAATTCTGCAACATTAAGTAATAACTTTTTTCTGTAATAATTTAAAATGTAATTGCTTAAAGATTGTCATGTAAATTGTGTTATTTTGACCAATATAAAGTGCAGAATTTTGCAGAATTTTCAGTTCTTTTGCGCAGCATTTTCAGTTTTTGTGTGCAGAATTTAAAAAATTTTTGCGCAGAATTCCCCCAGGAGTATCCTGGATTGTGCACTGTTGGCTTGACCCAGTATGGGAGCTTCTTACATTCTTATAACCTCTAACTTACTGAAATATCTCCCACTATCCAAAATCAAATATTGAATAGAAATATACACAAGTGAAAGACTTACTTGCATACATGTTGGCCCCTTCCCCAGAACGCCCCCTGGCCTGCCCCTTTTTTACACACACCAATGTATTCATTGTCCCTGTTTTACGTCCACATGTGGCAGTTTTTAAAATAGTGTGTACTCACGTGTGTACTATTTTACGCATGCAAAGTTTAAAACTTCACCTATTACTATTTAAGAGTGGTATGACCTTAAAATAACCTAGCTTTCTTATGATTTAATTTTTATTCACCTCCCATCACTTTAGGTCAATAAATCGGCACAAAACTCAGTTTTAAAAAAGATTGTGGTTATAAGCTCTGTTTGCAGTTGTGGGTTCTGCATAATTTTCTAACAAACTATCTTTCCACTGCCATCTTCTCCCTCATAATCTATCCTAGCATCCCAAGTCCCTGAGTGCACTAAATACTACAGCGCATTCATCACCGAGTAGAACAGCCTAATTTATCAGGCCTATACAATCTGAAACACTTTATACCGTTGGGCTCTTTGAATAAACCAACAATATTCATGTCATAATTTTGTTTAATGTCTCGTTCCTAACTTTTTTTTGCTTCCTTTTCCAAATATGCATTTCAGATATCATATTTAGTAGGGTAAGCCAGAAGGGAAATAGTGCACTACCATGAGGAGAGACAGTATACATCGCCTACTCACACAGACATTCCCTGTTAGCATGGAGTGTTTTTATCCCTATACTTACCCCTTCTCTCAGACATCTTTTTCATTTATGTTGAACACACCTGCACTCACTTTGTTTTAGATATATACTTTTCTAACTCCTTCCGTGGCAAGCTTCATAAATAATTATCAGGTCTGTGTCTCCGCACACCATATTTGAACCCTATTTATAGAAGAATTTTATTTCTGTTAAAAGAGTTACTTCTTTGCTAGATAAAGATTATATATATATATTCCCTCTGTAATATGTGAGAAGTTATAAATTATGAACCAGCCTAAGCTTTATAATTCTGTTGTGTGGCCAAAGTGTTCTTTGAATGTACAGGAATAGAAAACTGTATTGGCTTCCATATAAGAATTTTTCCCGGCAATGCGCCAGTCAAAAAAACCCAACAACCCTATTTTGCCTCATTAATCCCAGCTCAGCGCCTCCCTCATTTGAAATCTGCTCAGGTGCTTCCCCCGGCCCAAAGATGTTCTTCCTACCACTGTGGCCCCCCTCATGCTCTCCTCTTTCCAGGTTTCACAATAAGGTGGCCCCACTGCCAGACTTCTCCTCTCGGACCCGCCGCTCCTCCTCATGGCATAAGACTGTCCTGCTCTCAGGCTGGCCATGGAAGATGCAGCATTTTTTTTTTTGTATCCCCCTCTCACTGTCAGAAGTTTCTTTTCCCTCCAGTGCCTGACAGGAACCAGGGCAAAGGCAGCTGCACCCTACCAGGCATGGCAGGGGGAGAAACAGCAATGGCCACTGTTGCTGCTGCTGCTGCTCGTTCACCATTTTGGCTCGAATATAAAAAGGAGGTTATCTTATATTCAGGAGGACCATCTTACATTTGGGCCAGTATGGTAGTTTTCCTTGTAAACATCCGTTTTATGCCAAATACTTAAAAATAGAGAGCAATATATCCTAGGAACTTGAGCTGTACAGAACAAAGCAGAAAAAAAAAACTGCACACAATAAAAATAGAAAATCATAATGCATTATCCATAAACACGGGCTGAGGCAACACCCAGGAGAAATGTAGTCTCTTTAATGTGTGCTAAGCTTTGTAGGCTCTCTTAAACTAAACACAAGTAGTTTTCTTTTGAGTCTTATTCTTTTCTCCCAGAGAGTACTTTTCTGATGGTCTTGATTCTCCCAGTTCTAGCAGTTTTGTTCTAACAATTTTTATTCATTTTTTTACAGCTACCATGATCAGTTTTCTAAAAACAAAAATAAAAAAAAAAACCCACAGTCTATTAGTAATCTTGGCACTGTATTTGAAAATGTGTTTTGCAGTAAGTTTGCCTCCACTGGTTTACACTCTAGAGGCCCATTATTTCTGCATTAGAGTGGTAAAAACATATCAGAAGGCAGAAACACAAAAATATGCCTTTAGTCCTCTTTTGAAGCAAAGTGCAACACTCATAAGGATGATAAACTAGGCATTCTCGTACTCTTGCTTTCAAGTGTCCATGAAATTATGCATTAAAAGTCATTTGTGGGCCTCCACTTTTGGAAAGAGTTGTGCTTTTTCTACCACTGCTAGCAGGGCTCCTCGCCTGGGTCCACATGGGCCACTGCTTGCACTGCCACCCGGCTTTATTTACTGGCCTGCATGAGCTGTTACTGCTTCTAGCACCTCCAAACTTGCAGAAAACAGCCTTTATTGCCATCTGTGACCAAACAACGGCCCCCTGCAGGAATCATATCGTATGCAGTCCAAGAAGGTTGCGTTGTTAGAGCTGGAGATGCCATCCTGAAGCCGTGATGCTCACAGTACAGCACTAATATCATCTTTAAACCAAAGTGTGTTAACCTCATTCTTAGTCTGTGCATGCTTAGACCCATTCCAGCTAACATCAAGGTAAATGGAACCCGGTCCCAATACCATACTTTTTTTTTTTTGTTTTGCTAATGCTATGCTTTGAATTAATAAAAAATAACCATTAAAAATATATCAACAATAAATCTAAATACTTTATATATGTGTTTATTTATTTATAAAAACATTTCTATCCTGCCTCTCCCATGATTCATGGGGTGGAATTATCTGATTTTCAAATGGGCAGACTGGCTTGCCTGCGCATATGGTTGGGCACCGACGCCATCACAACACTGGCTCCCTATTGAGATGGGAGGGGCAAAAGGGCTTAATTCAGCGTCCTTCTTATTACAGATGCCTCCATCTTCTAGTTCCATCAGAACAATATGTAGAATAAACTCTATTTTAGCATACACTTTGAAACACAGTTACGAAAAAAATCTCTATTTGTTGCAAGAGCCAGAAATTATTATTAAATTACTACATCGCATGTATCGTGCCCCCCTCCCCCTTTTTGATGTTAGTAATACTGGTCTGCTGTGCTGGCAGGGCAGTGGGCAGGCTGGATATTATAATTCATTTGTGGTGGGAGTCTATAGATGTGCATAACCTCTGAACTCAGGTATGGGACAACATTTTCAGTGCATGTGGTCAAAGGGTGACCTTGAATCCATCCATTTGCCTTTTGGGATTGTGGAGTGATAGGTCATATAGAGCAGGCCACAAGAAACAAATAAGCCAGCTTGCCTAACAGTTACGCAAATGTGAAAAGAATCCCCAAGAATTTCTTGTAGGGAAAATAAAGGTGGCTGAGATAGCTGCTCTGAAGTTTCTAGCATATGCACTTTGCAAACTGTGGGGTAGGACCCCCAAATGGGGGGGTCAGAAAACCTTCAGCAGCATTAGTGGTGGAAGTCAGCATGCGCTCACAGGCCCTGCTCTGGCACTGCCCTTGTATGAGTTTCTGTGGTAACGGGAAGCTCTGCATGAGGAGGGATTGGGGGGCTGCTGCTGGGTCTGCAAGCTTGCACTAGCTTACAGGCCCTGTGCTGACTTTCATTTCTAAAGGTGCCGTGGCTTGCAGATCACTGTCAGGTTAGGGAGCAGCCGTGAGGGGAGGGCTAAGGGCGCATGGGTGGGTCGAGATTGCCACTGCTTCTCTCCTCTTACCCACCACTTAACTTGCCCAAGAGCAAAATGTTGCCCCTTTCATCAGCTTGCCTTCATTTGCCACCAGTTTCCTTTTGACCCGGGGCCTAAAGGAAAATGTTGCCGCTGACCCTGCACAAGGGGGGGATGTTTGAAGGGGGCGATCAGAGGCTGAAAGGGTTGGAGGTTGGATCAGGTGGACAGGGATTGGCTGTTGAGGCTGAAAGACAGATTGACTTGAGGGTGAGAGAGAAGGGGTTGTGAGAGAAGAGCTGGAGGGGAGGAAGTGAGGCTGGGAGGTGAGAGAAATGGGATGGGGATGACAGGATTAGTTGGGGGTTATAAAAAAGGCTTGGAGGGTGAGAGAGGATCTGCTGGGAGAATGCAAAATTGGCTGGAAGGCATGAGAGGATGAGCTGAGGAGGTGAGAAGAGCTGGAGGATCTAAAAGGAGACAATAAATGTAACTGCCTTATATGATCGAGTGGAGTGAAAGGATGTTAACATATCAATACAATATTCCTGTCCTCTTATATTCACTTATAATTAATTGTGATCATCATCATAGGTATCATTGAAAATGTTCTCACATGTATTTATGCTCTGCCTTACATATAATCATAGGTCACTGACTGTTCCCCTCTATATTACAAAAATTTTTTTTTTGCAATTAAAAATGTTCGCAATATAAAGTTTGAACAGAAGTCCAAAATGACATATTGTAATTATTCTAAATCCTCAGGTATATAATACTTATCTTTATGTTTTTAGTGCTCCTACTTAGAATAGAACTGGATGCCAATTTATAAAAATCCTTCTCAGGTAACTCTTGACAGGCTCACTCAGCCCAACACAGGTTTGTATTTCGAACACTGATGCCCTTCATCAGGATATGGTCACAGTTTTAATTCTAAAAGTAAAAAGATACAAAGTTGCATTCATATAATCTTACTTCTTCTCTCACCACTAGAAACTAAGAGGCCTGCATATGGCATCTTTCCAGTTTGACAGCTTGGTATTCCACAGGAAGTGATGTCGTCAGCTGAAACTCTCTTCCTTTAACCCATCTGTCAGTCAATCAGATTAAAGAATACCAATCAGTCTCATTGTTGAGACCATTGGGAACAACAGTATTGAGATGGAAGATCCAACATTGTTCTCTAAAATTCAAATGTGCATTGTGATCGCTCCTCCCCCCACGAAGGGTTTTTCCTTCCCCGTTTCAGGACCCACCATCTCAGTTCTTGAAAAGTATGAGTGAGCTCCATACAGTGATGGATAAAGGATCTTGTAGCTTTTGCGTTGTAACACAACTCTGATGCTTAATTAAATGTGGGCAGATCTTACAATGGATTCTCCCTATATATTTTTTTGAACATTGACATTCTCCCAAAAAAAACCACAAGATGTTTGGCAATCAGAATATCTAGCTTCATAAGTTTTGTCAGTGGCTTTATCCCTCCAAGATTGACCAGTAATATCCTGTCTGCATATAAACAGTATCCACATATCCACTGTCCTCTGGGGTTAAGATCATCATGCACTGAATGGAAGATGTTTGAAAAATGGGTCCTTCAAAATTTGTGCTTTTACAGAGTCATGTTTGCTTAAATACTTTGACAGAAAAGGCTAAATATCCCAAAAATTTCCAAACAACATAAATCACTGTGAGTCAAAATCGTGACTCACAGTGTTGTTTGGAAAATTTTGGGATCTTTAGCCTTTTCTGTCTATGTACTAATCTTTTATACGGCTATTACCCACTTCTAATTAGCCTTGAGAGAATTGTATTAGTTTTGCTTTAATACTTTAACATATTTTTTATTTATTCAAAATTATATCTATCCTGCCTATCCACTTCTACAATAGAAGAGTCAGTAGTTTTTGAGTAGAATGATTTCATTTGTTTCTTTTCCCATCATGTTTTCTTACTAGTTTCAGGTTCTAATCCACATTTTTTATCTCAGCGGTTTATGCCCTTAAATCGCCTTTCTCAAAATCACCCAGCAGCCAATGGATGTAAAAGTGCCTGTGTACTTTTATGTGCACTCCAGGGGGGGGGCAGAACCGAGGCAGAGGAAGGATTTACTGCATACGATTGATTCTTTAAAGTATACTCTTAAAGCTGCACGCTTGGTTGCACGTGCTGGGGAGCAGGTGTACATCTATGGAGGGGACATACACATTTTTTAAATGCTTTGTTACCTGCAGGCTGCTTGAAAATTAACTTCCGTATGCTGTTTTATTTATATGGTCCACTTGAATATACTTCCCATTTCGCAAACAAAAGAAACCAACTGTATCTTTCTTTTTGTTTGTTTTTTGTCATACACTCTCCAAATATATACAATCCAACTAGCTCAATCCATGCCTGCTTCTCATTCTCTAATAAAAAGAAGATAGCCCACTTGGGGTTTGATTCACTAAACTTTTCTTCCACAGACACCAAATGGAAAAAAATGCCTTAGTGAATCAGATCTTTAAGTGTAGTGTTCTGGTAGCAGAAAAACAAAACAAGAGGGAACCTCTGTGCTGATTGCAGTGCTTTGCCTGCCCTTAGGCGGTTTCCATGTTATCAACAGGGGTTCATTGCGAGTAGGAGCTGGCGTATCATGCAAGCAATTGAGAAACAGACCTGCTGGTTTAGAGCAGGCCAGATGTCCTTGACTGCTTATGGAGAAACATATTTGCTGTCCTCCGCTCCGAGTATCACTGCACTCTGCTCCTGGTTCAGTAGCAAATTGAAGAACTGGGGAAGCTGAAGCTGAAAGGAACTGCTGGCATGTGTCACTCAAATTGGCATAATTTAATTCTTACTATTCTGATTGAAAGGATTAGATTTTTACCATGAAGAACTAACAGGATTCAGTCATAGGAAGTGATGTCGCTCCACTAAACAGTATTAGCTCTGTTTCTATCCAATCCAGTTGGCTGCAGTTACAATCACTTAAAATAAAAGTGTACCAATTGCAACAGGCATGTCAGTTCAGCGGTAGAATTTCCTAAAATGTATATTCTGCTTCTGTTCTAAAACTGTGAACATTTCCAAATTGCATATGCGCACCACAAGTGATAAATGAAATGCATGAAGTTAAAGATGACAGAGGGCAGTTGTTTTGCTGAAATTGGACTTTGGCTACTATATTGAGGTTAAAACAATCAAACAATTGATAAGAGCCAAGAGCCTGGGCTCTGTAGGGTAGGATTTGTCTTACAGAGCTGCCAGCTCCTACAGGCTGACATTTACCAGGATTCTACCAACAGGGCCCCCTAGCTGCAGGGGAGAACCGGAAAGATATTGACATTGTATTTTGGGGTCTGTTAAAGCCAGAGGATGTGGTTCGTGCAGTTAGTGTAGCTGTGTTTAAAAAAGGATTGGATAAGTTCTTGGAGGAGAAGTCCATTACCTGCTATTAAGTTCACTTAGAGAATAGCCACTGCCATTAGCAATGGTAACATGGAATAGACTTAGTTTTTGGGTACTTGCCAGGTTCTTATGGCCTGGATTGGCCACTGTTGGAAACAGGATGCTGGGCTTGATGGACCCTTGGTCTGACCCAGTATGGCTATTTCTTTTCTTCTTATGTAAATATCCACCCTCTAAAATGGTGTGTCTTTTATATAGAAGCAGGATATCAGCACTACAGTATCCCACATGAGAGAGCAGTGAAACGAAAGACATGCTTGATCTTTACCTACATTGATGGTATATTCCTCTTAGTAGAGTTAACAGGGCTCTTCAGATACATATAATAAATAGATATATAATAATATGTGCGTGTGTGTGTGTGTGTTCTATATATACATATGGAGTCACAATCCAAGAGTTGGCACACTTCGCCCCCACTCTTTCTCCCCAATAATTTCAAGTCACCTTGTTCCTTCCTGTTGTGGCACAGTTCAGAAACACAGGAATTAGATGCCACCCATAGGCAAAGATCTGGAACAAGTTTCTCTGATGTTAAGCAGCACAGAGTTTTTAATCAAACAAATGTACTTCTTTATCTTCATCCAGTCACCCCAGTCTAGATAAGTCGGTTATGTGCACAACCAGCAGATGGAGACAAAGATTAACAGGCTCCATTATGTCACCCTTTATGTGCATCCATGCTAACACCAGCCTGCCAGTGGTAGGCAAGCATCCTGTGCTGTGGACAGGCCTGTTAGACTGAAAAGGAAAAGCTTGGAAGAGCTCCTGAGCTGAAAGACTTGTTCTCACTCCCTCAGTTGAGTGGGATTATTGGTATTAAAAAAAAAAAAATAAGAAAGGTGTATTCAATCCAGAGATGAAAGTCTTACACTCCCTCCTTCTGTTGAACAAGCCTGGACCAGGGGGCTTCCAGAGGAATTTGAGGTGTGAGGGTTCAATTCCTTCCTCGTCTTCTGCCCTTTATTATTCTTTCAGTTTACCCTATTCTTCTCCTTCTCTCTTTGTTATCTTTTCTCTTGAGTATTTGCCTTTAAATTTGGTGTCTGTTTATCAGGATAGGCAATAAACTAAAAAAAAAAAAAAAAGAAGGCAAGGATTGGATGGTCTGTTAAGTGACTGCAGGCTGTGGTAGTGGAGGAGAGGCCTTTGGAAGCTCGGGTGGAAGCCTGTCAGCTTAGGAAAATAGAGTTGGAAGCAGTTCAACATTATGCCACCAGTGTTCTTTGGCCTGGGAAGAGCTCCATAGCCAAAATTTCATGCCGGTAGAGGTCCGGAATGGGGAACATTTCTTACCGGAATGCATCTGCAGCTCCCCTAGTTTCACAAGAGGCCCCAGTGGCCATGTTATAGCATGGGGCAGTGATAATGACTTCAGGCCTCCTCCTCCTCCCTTTAGCTTGGAGTGGGAGAATATGGATGCAGCAGAAACTTCTAGATCACTTACAGCTGCTATTGCAGCTGGGCTGACCATAACCATATTGGAAATCTCCTCCTTACCTTGATCTATTATTTCTCGGGACTTTTTTAAAGAGCCACAGAGTGCAGCTCAAGGGATTACCTCAGCCCCATCCTCCGTACCTTCTGGCCCTGCAAGCTCTCTAGATCGAAAGAGGAGCAAGGCAGGATTGGAAAGGAAACTACCAAAGGATGATTTATCTGTCTCAGAAGATTCCCTTGAATGGGTTTAAGAGGTTCCCTCAAGGAAATAGTGAGTAGGATTTAGAAGAGGGTGAGCTTCCTCCTGAAGGTAAGGATGATACTTCTATGCTGCTTCTTTTTCACAAGGAGGAATAGGCATGCCTGATTTTGCAGTCCTATGTCCATGAAATATTGCAGCGTACTTGGAAGAGGAGACCTCCACTTCTAAAGAATGTCCAATTATGGTCAGTATAAGGAAATTATCTAGGGGTTCATATTCAGTAGAAGTGATTAGTAGACAAGTTGTCTGGCTAAAGTTAGCCAGATAAATTGTCCCATATATTTAATTAGATAAATGTCCTGCTGAATATACTTGATAAAGTTATCTAGCTATACGTAGCCAGATAACTTAAAAACCTAAGCAGCTAGGTTTAATATAGCCAGGTAGGTTTCTAAGTTATCTGGCCTTGTCTGGCCTTGTCTGGCCAGATAAATAGAAATAAAAATAGAGCACTGTGGGCCAGTAGCTAAATTCCAATCCTCCTCCCAAATAAATTCACATTGGCCTCCCCTCTGGGCCGAGCTACTTCAACCTTTTATGGTTCCGTCTGCTGCGCAGCCTCCCCTCCAGTAGAGGTCCTTGCTCACAGCTGCACGTTACCTCCTCACTGATCAAATGACCCCTCAGTTCCAGGCCTACTGAACCCAGCCTGTTCATTACCTTGGTGCCTCTTCATCGAGTCACCTTGGCTCCTTCACCTGACTCCTTGCTCCTTCATCTGGCTCCTTGCTTTTCGGTCTTGCCTTCTGGCCTACCCAGTCCTTCTGTCTTGCCTTCTGGCCTATTAGTCTTATGTCTGCTTTTTAGCTGCAGCTACAGCCACTCACAACAGTGTATCAAGAAAGCTCTAGTTTCCAGATTTCACACTTGCAACTTCTTCTGTGAGGTCACCACCTCTGGTTCTCTATGTTCATCTCCTCTGCACTTTCCTCTGGTTCTGACACATCTTCTCTCTGCTATTGTCCATCCCCACTTTTTTACCAAATTCTCCTCATTTAAATTCACCTGGCCACCCTCCTTGGCTAATGGCCCACCTGAATGATTAGAGGCCTGTAAGTTTATATCCGTTTTGCTCTCAGAAGCTTCCCTCCAGAACCCTTATACCTTCTGGAAGTTGTAGTTTGCTTCCTATATCGATTTTCTCTCGGTTCTAGAGGTTTCTGTTGGGATTCCCCTCTAAACTGTTTCCTAGTAGTGGTTTCTCCAGCAAGTCCCATTCAAGGTATATAGCAACCATCCCAGTATAAGATTATATAGAAACATATATAGAAACATAGAAACAGAGAAATTACGGCAGAAAAAGAGCAATCGGCCCATCCAGTCTGCCCAGCAAGGTCCCACACTTATTTTCCCATACGATCACCAAGTTCAGGGCCCTTGTTGGTAACTGTTGGATTCAAATTTTCTGCCACCCCCTGCCATTGATGCAGAGAGTAATGTTGGAGTTGCATCAAAGGTGAGCATAAGGCTTAATGGTTAAGGGTAGAAACCACCGCATCAAGCAAATTACCCCGATGCTTGTTTACCCAGACTGCACAGATCAATGCCTTGTTGGATGTTGTCTGAATGTAAATCCTCTTTTCCACATTTCTCCCTGCCGTTGAAGCAGAGAGCAACGCTGTAGATATAAACTGTATATACACCAAAGGAAGATGGAACACTCATGTATCACATGTCACAATCATATGATATAAACAAACGTATTTAAATATTAACCAAATACAAAAATGTTTATAATAAAGATTCATATTCAAAGCGTCACTTGTGCAAAAATACAAATAAATCACGTTACAGTGCTTTAAAAAAACCTCATAATGCCTCTGTCTAAGGCAAAAGTCTCATGATGAAATATGCCACTGCTCTGCAAAGGAACTGCAGAGTAAGTCTTTCAGTTATTTGAAGTGCAAAGAGCTATAAGGAAGTGTTTCTTTCTCAACCTGCAACACTAGATGTTAAAATAAAATATCTCATAGACATTTTTCACAATCCCTCTCAGGATTTTTGCTAGAACTTTTTTCTTTGATGGGAGTGAGGTAAGGGAGACGTTTATAGGAGTCAATTGAGAGTTAATAATTAAAAACAAACTAGCAAAGCAAACATAGACGAGAAATGGTAAATTTTATTAAATATGGTATGATCTGTTTTCAAAAGATAATTGTGTACTATTTTGTTGGTGGACTTTCCGGTTTTCATTTGATCTATTTGTTTAAAATAATTTTGCAAAAGACATAATGAGTGGGAGGGAGGGAAAAACCTTTGAATAATAAAATCTCTCATGTTTATAGTGCAATTAACTACTCATCGTTTTTTGGGGTTTTTTTGTTTACTCTTACTGAGTGAACTTTCTAGGGAACATTCATCACTGGCTTCATCTTTCATTATAAAGGCTTGTGAAGTCAGGGCTTTTGAATGTGAAGCAATTACATTTTGTTCCTTTTATGTCATCTTTGTTACAGCCCTTTTTGGTTCATCTTACATATTTGTTCTCTTATTTCACAGTTTCCATCTACTTTTTTTTTTTGGTCTTGGATATTATTATTTCATTTTCCCTTATGTTCTCTTTAAAGCCCAGCTCCCACCCTTACAGCCTTAATCAGTACCAGAGTTCAGATGGTCGAGCGTCTGGCATAGTGATTCTCCTACAAAGCACCAGGGGAATTCGAGCCCAAACTGGAGCTTTCTGATTTTATTATTTGTTTTAAAGGACTCTCACCTTGGTTGACTGGAAGGTGTTAGCTGTGAAAACACAAGGTTTTAAACAGGCATTTTACTCAGCGATTCATATGAAATTCATATCCACCAGTTTCTTAACTTAGGAGGTAATTTTCAAAAGTATTAGCATGCATGTAGCATATATCATAGCAATTTTCAGAAGCTCATTTAAACACACAAAGTCTTTTGAAAGTTCAGCCATATGGTGTGAATGTTCCAAGGAGCTATGTGTGTAAAAATAGCAATTTTCAAAAACCCATTTGCATGTCTAAGTAGAATTTATGCATTTAAAACCCTTTTCAGGGTTTTACCTCCTTAATATGTAGGTAACAAACCATGGGGGGTCATTTTCCAAGTGGCTCGCCCGCGATAAGTGACGTTTCGCATGCGAAAAGTCCCTTATCGCGTGCGATACCAGGATGGGGGTGGAGTCGGCCCCAAAAGAGGAGGAGTCGGGGCGTCACCTTGGCCGACTCCGCGAAGACTTCGCAGGACGACGAAAAGGTAAGGGCCTTTTCGCGTCCGAGTTCGCGCCCAATAGCTACACCTTCTATGGTGGCGCTAATGGGAGTGAAACCGGCAGCGATCGCACCGTGGCGGTGCGATCGCTGCCGACTAGTGCAGGACCGCCCCCCAGGTCGACCCCCTGCCCCTCATTACCTAAAGTATTGCAGGCCTGCGATAATATTAGAAAATGAGACCCCATGTGCTGCAGAGATATTGGGCAGTGTCATCATGTGGAGATTCACCAATAAATCCACTTCATTCTTTTTTTTTTTACCCAGCAGTTTTCGTCCTATTTTTATACTTTCAGCTCAGTTGGGACCAGGGCGGGGATCCAGGTGCCAAGAGCCTTTATTCCCAACTACTCAGGGATTTTCTCCACTATTTTTTCCTCCCCTCCCATCTTGCATTTAATCCGGTTCTTGCAGAGACGATTCTGGGCCACCAACTCTGTAATCATGGACCCTGAATCAGACCACTAGATGTCACCTTTAGACAGTGACCATGACTCCACCCCCTGTGCCCCCTTAGGAGTTTTAAACTCTGCCACTGCAGCATCCGCAACAACAGCTGACCAGGGAGGAGAAGGATCAAACTAGGGAGCTTGCCGCATGGCAACTTCCAACTGAGCCACCAACCCAGCCTGTAAAGTCATTTCATGAAATTCCATACCATAAGATAATCCTTGCTGGCACTGTGCAGATCTGCAGTATACCACGTTCATTTTTCTCATTCTCTTATTTACATGAGTCTGTTATTAAATACCCTCATTTGCGCGACCTTAAGCTGACTTACGCTGCTGGATGTGCACAGTCTTAAAATTAGGCGCATAGATGAGTGTGCCTAGGCTTTTTTATACCATGCACGCGTATGTGTGCGCATGTTATAAAATTGCTGCTTATCTGGGCGCATGCCAGTGCACACGTGTATATGTACGCCCATGCATCCATTTTAACGTTACCATCTTAATGTGGATAAATGGCTTTAGAAATTTGCTATGATAGGGGCCGATGCAATACAGTGCGGGTTAAATAGGCGCTAATCCACCCCCTAATGCAATAGGGGGATTAGCTCCTATTTAATGTGCGTCCAACGCGGAGTGAATGAGTTAGCGCTCATCACATGCAAATGCATGTGA
Organism: Rhinatrema bivittatum; assembly: GCF_901001135.1. NCBI lineage: Eukaryota > Metazoa > Chordata > Amphibia > Gymnophiona > Rhinatrematidae > Rhinatrema > Rhinatrema bivittatum. The sequence goes on along the minus strand of NC_042615.1, from coordinate 448,807,334 downwards.
ATGAGGCTATAACTCATTCACTCCAAATGCAAAAAGATAAACGTGCGTCTCAGATGCACATTTATTGCTCAGATATTAACTCGGTGGCCGTTTTCATTACTGGCAGACAGGCAGGTTATGAAAACTGAGGCCGAGTTTACCTCCTTCCTAGTGCAACCCCCTAATTTACATATTGCATGGTACCCCCCTTGCGGGCGCCATGCATGCATTAAGAAAGCGGGCGCCGAAGGGTCAGTGCCCGCTTTCCACGATTATTGCATCGGCCCCATAGTATGTAACATATACCTGCTTAACTCCTTTCAAAGTTCACCTGGGTATGTTTTCTCATATTCATTTTATTTATTTGGCTCTAGTGTAGGATATGTATGACACCGCTTTGCCACATCACTCCCCTATGAGACTACTGCAGTGATGGGCTCCTGCCTGTTCAAGAGCAGAGCGCGCTTGAGATCAGTGTGGCTTTTTGGTTAGCAGTTAAAATAGTGAGAGCTATTATTCTTTGTCCCTATTTGGCTAGGGCCTCATATCTCTGGCTCCCCAAGATAGGAAGTGAGATTGTACTTTTCTGGTCCCAGAATCTGTGCTGGTAAGCGTGCCTCTGCATTTTGGCTTCTTTTAAGGATTTTTGGACTTGACTCTGATTTTCTGTCCTGCTCAATGTGCCCCTGTATGGAAGGGAAGTGCCCCTGTGCAGTAGAAGAGATATCCCCAAATTTTCCATTTCAGTGATTGGACTGGAGCCATCTCTGTGTGACATGAGATTTTGGATATTTTTATGAGAATTGGCTTTTTGCTTCTGCACAACCTTCCTGCCCAGGCGTGGAGAGTAGTAGATGATTTTTTCCCCCAGCTGTAGATTTTTGGGACGTTCAGCTATAAAGATCCATTTACCAATGAGTTGAAAAATTGAGAGTTTCTGGTGAAAAAATATGTGGAGACCCATCCAACCACACACAGACACACACACACAAACAGACACAGACACACACACACACACACAACACACACACACACACAGGAGTTTCTTCCCCTGAAGGCAAATGACTGAAAGAATTAGCGTCTTTGGGGACTTAACAGACATTTTTCACATTTTTGAAAGGGACGACCAATTCCAGATAGGGGAGTCTTGCTTTTCATACCTTGGAAGGGAGACGATTCAGAAGGCATTTACACTGATTGACCTAAATTTGGGTTTGATATTGAACATGAATGTAACACTGAGTGTCCCATTTATTTAATTCTTGGCACCTGTAAACCACAGAATTAAGATAGAAAATACCAACAGTATAAATGTTTACCCTGCACATTAACTCCTAGATGTTCAATCTCAACTTGCCCCTTCTCCCCATCAGAGAATCCACACAAGGGGCTGATAAGATTTTGAAAGACTTAGCCTGGGGACTGTGTGACGTGCACTTCCTTAGCACATTTTAAAAGAGGGCCTACACATTTAAGATTAATCGAAAAAAAATATTTTTCACTCAACGCACAATAAAGCTCTGGAATTTGTTGCCAGAGGATGTGGTTACTGCAGTTAGTATAGCTGGGTTCAAAAAAGGTCTGGATAAGTTCTTGGAGGAGAAATCCATTAACGGCTATTAATCAAGTTTACTTAGGGAATAGTCGCTGCTATTAATTGCATCAGTAGTATGGGATCTTCTTAGTGTTTGGGTAATTGCCAGGTTCTTGTTGCCTGGTTTGGCCTCTGTTGGAAACAGGATGCTGGACTTGGACCCTTCGTCTGACCCAGCATGGCAATTTCTTATGTTCTTATTGCTGGAGTGTAGCTTCTATTGTTATTTTGATGCAGTCTGTAGGACTTTGATTTTTATTAAACGTAAGCAGTCATGGCTGTCAATAGTAGGGATCTGGGAATTTTTTTGCCAAACAGGCCCTTGGCAAAAAAATAAAAAAGTTTGGGAACTGCTGTTTGCATGAATACAGTACTACAGCAAGCATGTGTCAGGTGTCTATGTATCGTTTCCTACCATTAGGCTTTGTCTAACAAATTGCAGTCAATCCAATCTAATATCAAACCTCAAAGAAGCTGATGTCAAGTTCTGGTGAGATACCAGGCTGCCGTGGGATCAGTGTTTGTCATCCATGTTGTAAGTTATACCAGCATCACTGGATCAGAATTGCAGTGAATGGACAACTGATTTTCTCAAGTTTTGTTTGAGTGGCCCTGAGGTTGATAGTGTTAGGAAGTGCAGGGTAAACCCTGCACTGGGGCCGTAACTTTAAAACTGACGCAGAGACACACATTGGCGCACATGCATTGGCCTGCACCCAGGGACTCAGCCATTTTATAACATGCACACATATGCACATGTGTTATAAAATAGTCTGGCCGTGCGCACATGTATGTCAAATTTTAAGGGTTAAATTTTAAAAGCTCGGCATGTGCCAAAGCCGTGTGCGTCTTGGGCTGGCGCATGCCACCTGGATTTTTAAAAACGCACGATTACACGCACAAAAATTTGAGGGGGAAAGAGGCGGGACATGGGTATTTCCGGATTTTTGCATTAAAACCGCATAACTACACGCAAAAGCACACCCTGGAATCCCATAAGAACATAAGAAATTGCCATGCTGGGTCAGACCAAGAGATCATCAAGCCCAGGATCCTGTTTCCAACAGAGGCCAAACCAGGCCACAAGAACCTGGCAAGTACCCAAAAACTAAGTCTATTCCATGTTACCGTTGCTAGTAATAGCAGTGGATATTTTCTAAGTCAACTTAATTAATAGCAGGCAATGGACTTCTCCAAGAACTTATCCAATCCTTTTTTAAACACAGCTATACTAACTGCACTAACCACATCCTCTGGCAACAAATTCCAAAGTTTAATTGTGCGATGAGTAAAAAAGAACTTTATTCGATTAGTTTTAAATGTGCCATATGCTAACTTCATGTAGTGCCCCCTAGTCTTTCTATTATCCGAAAGAGTAAATAACTGATTCACATCTATCCGTTCTAGACATCTCATGATTTTAAACACCTCTATCATATCCCCCCTCAGTCGTCTCTTCTCCAAGCTGAAAAGTCCTAACCTTTTTAGTCTTTCCTCATAGGGGAGCTGTTCCATTCCCCTTATCATTTTGGTAGCCCTTCTCTGTACCTTCTCCATTGCAATTATATCTTTTTTGAGATGCGGCGACCAGAATTATACACAGTATTCAAGGTGCGGTCTCACCATGGAGTGATACAGAGGCATTATTACATTTTCCATTTTATTCACCATTCCCTTTCTAATAATTCCCAACATTCTGTTTGCTTTTTTGACTGCCGCAGCACACTGAACCGAGGATTTCAATGTGTTATCCACTATGACGCCTAGATCTCTTTCTTGGGTTGTAGCACCTAATATGGAACCCAAAATTGTGTAATTATAGCATGGGTTATTTTTCCCTATATGCATCACCTTGCACTTATCCACATTAAATTTCATCTGCCATTTGGATGCCCAATTTTCCAGTCTCACAAGGTCTTCCTGCAATTTATCACAATCTGCTTGTGATTTAACTACTCTGAACAATTTTGTATCATCTGCAAATTTGATTACCTCACTCATATTTCTTTCCAGATCATTTATAAATATATTGAAAAGTAAGGGTCCCAATACAGATCCCTGAGGCACTCCACTGCTCACTTCCTTCCACTGAGAAAATTGTCCATTTGATCCTACTCTCTGTTTCCTGTCTTTTAGCCAGTTTGCAATCCACGAAAGGACATCGCCACCTATCCCATGACTTTTTACTTTTCCTAGAAGCCTCTCATGAGGAACTTTGTCAAACATATTCTGAAAATCCAAATACACTACATCTTCCAGTTCACCTTTATCCACATGTTTATTAAACCCTTCAAAAAAATGAAGCAAATTTGTTAGGCAAGACTTCCCTTGGGTAAATCTATGTTGACTGTGTTCCATTAAACCATGTCTTTCTACGATTTTGATCTTTAGAATAGTTTCTACTATTTTTCCCGGCACTGAAGTCAGACTCACTGGTCTATAGTTACCCAGATCACCCCTGGAGCCCTTTTTAAATATTGGGGTTACATTAGCCACCCTCCAGTCTTCAGGTACAATGGATGATTTTAATGAGAGGTTACAAATTTTAACTAATAGATCAGAAATTTCATTTTTTAGTTCCTTTAGTACCCTAGGATGCATACCATCCAATCCAGGTGATTTGCTACTCTTTAGTTTGTCAATCTGGCCTACTACATCTTCCCGGTTCACAGTGATTTGGTTTGGTTCTTTTGACTCATTGACCCTTGAAAACCATCTCCGGAACTGTATCTCCCCAACATCCTCATTAGTAAACACGGAAGAAAATAATTAATTTAGTCCTTCTGCAATGGCCTTATCTTCCCTAAGAGCCCCTTTAACCCCTCTGTCATCTAATGGTCCAACCGACTCCCTCACAGGTTTCTTGCTTTGGATATATTTAAAAAAAATTTTATTATGAGTTTTTGCCTCTATGGCCAACTTCATTTCAAATTCTCTCTTCGCCTGTCTTATCAATGTTTTACTCTTAACTTGACAATGCTTATGTTTTATCCTATTTTCTTCAGATGGATCCTTCTTCCAATTTTTGAAGGATTTTTTTTTTGGCTAAAATAGCCTCTTTCATCTCACCTTTTAACCATGACTGTAATTGTTTTGCTTTCCTTCCACCTTTCTTAATGCGTGGAATACATCTGGACTGCGCCTCTAGGATTGTATTTTTAAACAATGTCCATGCCTGTTGAACACTAACCTTTGCAGCTGCACCTTTCAGTTTTTTCTAATTATTTTCTCATTTTATCAAAGTTTCCCTTTTGAAAGTTTAGTGTTAGAGCTATAGATTTACTTATTGTCCCCCTTCCATTTATTAGTTTAAATTTGATCATGTTATGATCACTATTGCCAAGTGGCCCCACCACCGTTGCCTCTCTCACCAAATCCTGCGTTCCAATAAGAATTTAAAATAGCTCCCTCTCTTGTTGGTTCCTGAATCAATTGCTCCATAATGCAGTCATTTATTACATCTAGGAACTTTATGCCTCTAGCAAGTTCTGATGTTACATTTACCCAGTCAATATTGGGGTAATTGAAATCTCCCATTATTATTGCACTGCCAAATTGGTTAGCTTCCCTGATTTCTCTTAGCATTTCTTTATCTGTCTGACCATTTTGTTCAGGTGGACGGTAGTATACTCCTATCACTATACTCTTACCCAACACACAAGGGATTTCTATACCCTCCCGGACATAAAGTGCCACACCCCCACCAAGTTGATCCTCCCTATCATTGCGATATAATTTGTACCCTGATATAGCACCGCCCCATTGGTTATCCTCCTTCCACAAAGTCTCTGTGATGCCAATTATGTCAATCTCATCATTTACTGCTATACACTCTAACTCTCCCATCTTACTTCTTAGACTTCTGGCATTGGCAAACAGACATTTCAAAGTGTGTTTTATGTTTGTATTAATAACCTGCTTTTCAGTTGTTAGGGATAATTTGGAAATCATTAGCTTTGGTGATTTATTACATATAGGCACATGGGCTATGTTTTCTTTTATTGGAAACTCTCTGTTTGGATGCCCTAACTCTCCTGTTTCATTAGTATCCTTCAAGGGTACATTGCTCCGAACCATGCACTGCTGAGTGTCGGCTTTCCCCCTCGTTCTAGTTTAAAAGCTGCTCTATCTCCTTTTTGAAAGTTAGTGCCAGCAGTTTGGTTCCACTCTGGTTAAGGTGGAGCCCGTCCTTTCGGAAAAGTCTCCTCCTTCCCAAAAGTTTCCCCAGTTCTCTACAAAACTGAATCCCTCTTCCTTGCACCATCATCTCATCCATGCATTGAAACTCTGGAGCTCTGCCTGCCTCTGGGGACCTGCACGTGGAACAGAAAGCATTTCAGAGAATGCCACCCTGGAGGTTCTAGATTTCAGCTTTTTACCTAAAATCCTAAATTTGGCTTCCAGAACCTCCATCCCACATTTTCCTATGTCGTGGGTGCCCACATGTACCACGACAGGTGGCTCCTCCCCAGCACTGTCTATAATCCTATCTAGGTGATGCGTGGGGTCTGCCACCTTCGCACCAGGCACACAAGTTACCAGGCGGTCCTCACGTCCACCAGCCACCCTGCTATCTACATTTCTAATAATTGAATCACCAACTATGATAGCCGGCCTAACCCTTCCCTCCTGGGCAGTAGCCCTGGGAAACTTGTCCTCATTGCATATCTTTATTTCTGCTATGGATGGCATGCAATTAGTATAATAAAAATATTAGCGAGGATTGAAGTGTTGGGGTAAAATGGTAAAAAGGAAACAGCTTAATTAGGTGTGTTAGGAAGTCGTAACCTTTACCAAACCTTTACCGGGGCAAACTGGGAAAAGACTGGGGAAACTGGTAATTGTGTCGGCGTGCATATGTAATAAAATCCCCTCATTTACATGGTAGAACCATCATTTTTGCACACATGCGTACACCCATATAAAATTGTGCATACATGTGCGTGCATACTGTCGACTTTATGAAATATGGACATAGACGCGCCATTGTTACAAAATGGACATGTTTCTGGACGCAAGCCGGCATACGCGCATACATATATGCTGACGCGGCTGTTTGAAAGTTACCGTTTAAGTGGCTACACATGTGCGCACAAATCCTGCTTCTATCGCGTAAATCGGATTTTAAAAGGGTCCCATGCTGACACCATTCCCAGTTTTACCAGTTTGTCTAGTTAAGAGATAGGTTCTCCAACCCTCCCCCCTAGTTTAATAGCCTTCACTCCCATCAGTTAGTCATGGCCCTTAAAACCCCACTGATCTGCCTAGTTTTCTTTATTTTTTAACTTGCACGGCATCCATAGCAGAAGTAAAGTTACACAGCAGGGGACCTAAGCGTGTGCCAGGATGTTTAAGTATTCACATGCACATCTCTGATTCACACCTCAAAATGCCCATGCCCCACCTAGACCACGCCTTTTCGAAAACCTAGGAGATGTGCGTGCTGCGGGAGATACGCACGTAACCGGGCGGCTTTTTAAATCCGCTCGGTGCATGGAAGCCCAATTTATTCAAACATCCGCTAATTAATGCTTTTAAAATCTACTTCTTATTGTTTAAAGTTCTCTTACAATTCTGTATGTTCCAGATCACTGCTTGCAAAGGAGAGAAGCAGTAGACTGTCACTGGCTAAAAATAGGCTTTACCTGCACACCGAATACCTCAAATTATCTTGAAACATTCGGCATAACATTTATTTTTATTTATTTATTTAGGTTTTTTATATACTGGCATTCATGACCAGGACACATCATGCTGGTTTACATAGAAACAAGGGGTGCATCGAACAGTAGAACAAAACTGGTGCATGGGGGGAGCAGTTACAAAAAACAGGGGTATAAAAACTGGGAGAGGAAGAAAAGATGAACGGGGAGGAGTAAAAGAACTGTATGGGGATAAAATAACTTATTTTATAAAATAAATAAGTACATTATTCACAGTACCAAATGGAAGCATTGTTATAGGAATTTGAGGCGGTTATGAGTTGTCCGGGAAGGCTTGTTTGAAAAGCCATGTCTTCAATCTTTTACGGAAAGTTGGTAGGCAGGGTTCTGAGCGCAGATTTGTGGGGATGGAGTTCCAAAGTGAGGGTCCGGCTGTGGAAAAAAAAAAAAAAGGAAGTTCTTTCTGCACAGATTTTTACATCCTGAGTCTGATTCAGTAAGGCTTTTCCTCCAATTTACATTTATGGGAAAAGACCTTGATGAATAATGTCCTTACCTTAGCAGAAAGTTGAAAATGACAAATGTTCTTATTTTTCTGCAGAACATTTTTCCTTTGTTTTTAAGCCTCAGGATCAGAATGCTTACATTCCCCTTTGCTGCCTGTCTGTATCCCTGTATTCACTTCTCTGATGTTGGAGTGCTCCCAATCCCCGTGCAGTCTGAGAGCTGTAATGTTCATCTGAAAGCTTTGTACTTACTTTAACACCTAAATACAGTACTCTGTGTTCTGTATGATATTCTCTGGGGCTCACTGCCAGACTGGTTGCCCATTGAAAGCACCACTCAAGAGACTGGTAAAATGAGAGGGTTTCTATTATTTATTTATTTATTTTACAGCTCACTCACAAAATGGCAAACTGACTCTGACACTGCTTCAAAAAGAAGAAGTCACCAAAACAGCAACATAAAAGTCCGCACGTGCTCTGTAACTGCCTTATTTTTTGTGACTCATTAGCAACAGTCTACAGCCAGTTCCACTCTAACTTTCCCTGTATATTAAACAACCCCCCCCCTCCCTTATTTTCACGCTATCTCCAGCTACTGTTCCTCGGGTCCCCTCACCTGTAGCTGTCACTGCAGCCATTTTCCCATCTCCCTTCCCTTAGCTCCGGTTGTCACTTCAGGCTCTCCTTCCTCCTCCACATCACTGCTCGTCTGTCAGCCCAGTCATTCCTTGGGTCTTCCATGCCCATATTTCTGCCAGTCAATCTTTGGGCCCACCCCCCTCTCTCCCACGCCTGTCTTCTGCTGCCCAAGCTCCTTGGGTTCTCATCCATCTGCTGCTGCTCCTGCTGCCTCACAGTCTGTTAGGCAAACACTAAGGGGTATATTTTAAAAAGCCTTCTCGCATAAATTGGGTTACGCGTGCTGGGTCTATTTTAGAAAGGCCCAGTGATGCGCATAAAGCCCCGGGACACACGTATGTCCCAGGGCTTCGAAAAAGGAGTGGGGAGAGGCGGTTTGGGGGCAGGGCGGGGCCAGAGGCTTCCAGCACAGTGGCCATTTGCCGCTGTGTCGGAAGATCCTGTGCCGGCAGGCTGTCGGCACGCGCAACAGGTAAAATAAAGGTCGGGAGGGGTTTAGGATAGAGCTAGGGGGCGGAAGGTGAAGAAACGTTAGGTTAGGGGGTTGGGAAGTTCCCTCCGAAGCTGCTCCTAAATCGGAGCGGTCTGGGAGGGAACGAGAGAAGGCTGCGGGCGTCGGCGTGTGCAAGTTGCACAATTGTGCACCCCCTTGCGCACGCCGGTCCCCGATTTTATAACATGTGCGCACCTGCTTGCGCATGTTATAAAATTGGACATCCATATGCGCGCGCATGCAACCTTTTAAAATCTACCCTTAAAGGCGTACTCTGCTCCCTAGCAGCAGCAGCAGCTCCAGCTTGTGCCAGCTGCCTGCCTCCTGCCCACTGATCCTTTCTGCATACAGAAGGCTTTTCTGGCGGAACCAGCATGCAGACATGTGCCTGACCTCCCACAGTGTTGCGCTGGAGGTGGACCCTTGGCCTGGCACAGGATTGGTACTGCCCTCTGAGGGTTCCCAGAGGGCGCCTGCCGCCAGGAGGCGGAGCACACGAGGAGACTGAGGCTAGCTAGAGCTTCACCAATAACAGACCGAGGGCTCTGTGGGTTGAGACCTTGGATTCCCGGACCGCCTGTGCTTAGGTGGGCCTTGTAGGGTTTCCAGAGAGGTAGCAGAGAGGTGTGCCCACCAAGAGCAAAGGTGCGACACTAGTGGAGATCAGATAAGCTAGACTGGAACTGAGAGAACCAGAGACCACTGGAACGGAACAGGTGCTGAAGGTCCTCCGGTCAAGATAGGCAGAGTCTAGAGGTCTAGCTTGGAGAAGGACATGAGTGATGTCAAAACAGGCAGACCCGGTGGTCACAGGAGAAGCAAAGAGAATGTCCGAGTAGAGCGCAAGGGCCAAAGCCAGGGTATCCATCTGAGGGTGGTCAGCCAAAGCAAGGGGTCAGTTCCAAGTGTCAGTCCGAGCGTGGTCAGTCCGAGCGTGGTCAGTATCAAGCAGAGGTCAGATCCAGGCAGCGGTCCAACGTGGTCAAAAGCAAGCAGAGGTCAGTACCGAGTATCAGTCCGAGAAGGTACAACCTGGGTAGTGGAACGTAGATGCTGGACCATAGGAAGGACCACGGGAACACAGGAACGCAGGAACAATCACAGGAACAAGGAACATTGGAACAATCACAGGATCAAGGAATGCAGGAACACTGGAACAAGCACAGGATCAAGGAATGCAGGAACACTGGAACAAGCACAGGATCAAGAAAGCAGGAGCACAGGACAGCAACTAGCTTCACGATACGTGATGGCACGTTTGCCAAGGTGAGGAACTGTGGGAAGGTCCTTGCCTTTTTAAGTGGTGCTCAGGTGACGTCATCGGGAGGCGTCCGGCCCGAGGTTCCCGCCCTGGGCCCTTTAAAGGAGGGAGCGCGGGCCATGCACACACCTAGGGGCAGGGCCGAGGACGCGGAGCCTGACGGGAGCTCCGCTGTGAGGCCTGCGATGACGGAGGTGAACGGGGAAGGCACAGAGGACGCCATGAGCTGGCTGCAGTAGTGAGAGAGGAGTGCCCGGAGCTCGTGAAGGGAAGCGCGAGGTGAGCAGGCCTGGTCGTGGCACCAGCGTGGCTGGGCCGTGCAACACACAGCAGTTTACATCACTTTTACCCCCACAACCTATGCAACAGGAAAAACAAATAAATGAAGTTGATGGTTCTAAGTGAAAGAAAAAAAAGGGCCCCAAAGACACAGATACTAGCAGGAAAAAGAAAGAAAAAAAAATACAGATTTCATATAATCCAACAAGGTACTTAAATTCTGAAAAAAGAAAAAAAAAATAATTTTTGATGGTATTGCCCCTTAATTTACCTAATGGTCAAGTTGTTTTTATTTCAATGCAAAGAATAAACAGACAGAAAGCAAACATAAATCCTTATTTGAAAAAAAAAAAACATCTAGAAAGAAAAACTAGGGAACAAGCTAGGATAAAACATGTGTTCTTTGTCAGGTCAAACATAACATTTCTTGCGCTGATCTGGAGCTCCAGTGCCAGTGACCTGACAAAAAGAGTAAAATCCTGGAAGCTAGTCAAAAAATTGTTGCAAGTCAGTTTCATAACCAAGAGCAGTCCTGGCCTTTCCTCATGCTCTTTTCTCCACTTTGATATTGCATGGCAGTAAACATGGGTGATTGTATTCCTGTGAGAAAATAGAGTGAGCTAACTATGCCAAAGCTGAGGTGGTAACAAGGTAACTGAAAAATTAAATGCAATTTTGCAGCTTATCCTTTATGTCCTATAATAATAATAAAAAAAACAAGTCTAGTGTTATCATAACATCTACATAATATCTACAGTACCTGAATGTAATCCACTTTGAAACGCTGAAAAAAGTATGAAAAGCGGAATCGAAATCGAAATAAATAAATAAAATAATCACTATTCTTCATCTTTGATTTCACTTTGAAGATCTCTTTTAAATGTTAAGAGATATGCCATTAACTTTATTTTGTGCCATCGCTATTACATTTTCTTCTATTTATTACTTTTTTTTTCCTTTTTGGAAAAGGTTGATCTATGTAAAACTCGTGCATCTATAGAAGACATTGTCAAATCATCAACTAAATTATAAGCCTTTCTTGGCTCTCAAACCATAGGCATGAGGAAAGAGTCTGTTATTCTGTTGTTACCTTGACAGTAGCATAGTGCAGATGTGCTGCATAGGCTCATACAGATGCTGCAGTACAAGCGTTCAGGGGCTGTAAAACACATACAGGAAAATATAGTGGCATTTTCTTTCCCCCTCAGTCCCAATAATTGTGCAAAATTGAGGTTTGTGAGGTACAAAACCATGGACGCTCACATGCATGAAGCCTTTTTCGCTTGCCAGGCAATGGCAAAATGGCCTTTTTCAAAGTAGCACAGTGGTCCAGTGTTTCACGCAGGGGGAGAGTGCAAAATCACATGGACATGATTTCACGAAGAGTTGGCATTAATTCACATAGGTCCAACTGGATTTCTGCTAGCGGTAAAATTAGGCCTGAAAATTGAAGACTATGAAAGCAGACCTAGCTATGCTTTCCTTCTACCCCCAAAAATTGGGCTCAGAACTTAGATCATTATGTCAGTTAAAGATTACAGATTCCCTTTTTTTTTGTCCTTTATGAAAAAAAAAAAAAGATTCATGGCTCCTGAGCTGATAACTGTACAGTCACATCAAGGTGGAACTCTACGCATCAGAGGCCTTCAGAGGTGGCTTCGTGACTGGGGTAGGAGGATGGAAAGAGGCGGGATTGCAGCATTCATAAGGCAGATCAATATATGAGTGGAAGCAGTATCTGCAGCACTTCTAAACTAGCTCCTGAGCTTTGGTGCATGCTCTCCCTAAGGATGAGATGCAAAATATTGAGCTCCTGAAAGTATTTTGGTTGCTTCGATGAAGAGACCCGTGAATATCAGCATTCATTTCTTACATGCTGTGTTGTTTACGCATTTATTTATTTAAAAGATTTGTATTCCACAGTTGACAGCGGATTCCATAACAATATACAGAACACACAAAAACATAGAAACTATAAAATACAGATAGATTTAACAGCTAACAAAGTACATAAAAACATAATAAAATATGTCCAAAATCAGCCACACAAAATGAATCATTATAAAACACAGTAAATCATGTAGTAAGTCCTTCCATTAGTTAGTTTAGTTTAGTTTATTATTTTATTTGACCACTTTTCTCAAGTAGGTCAAAGCAGCTCATAGCAAATGCTTGCATCTGATATCACCATTTTAGTGAAAAGTACAATTAAGAAGCACAGTATTGCAGGGTGTGCACCGATCCTTACAGACTATCAAGTTCAATAATTGTATAATTAATAAACCAGAGAATATCCTGTACGAAAAATGAAAAGAAAGATAGTGAAGAACACAGTGAGCCCTATTTTCATAAACAAATCAAGTTGTATACCTACCTATTACTTCATGCATTTTATTTTCTTTGCACACATGGTATAAAATAGGCTAAATGGGCGCATCTGTGTGCGCAGTTTTAAGTGGGCACGCGCCTATACATGCAAATGTCGCTTCTACAGCGTAAGTGGGGGATTTTAGAAGACATGTGCACCAACGCAATTACCAGTTTTCCCAGTTTGTTCCCAGTTCGTCCATGTAAGGGTTAGGGCTTCTAGTTAAATAGCCTCCCAGAAATGGGATTTACGTGGCTAGGTGCACACCCACTTAAAATTGGGCACACACGTGCACATGCCCAGGCTATTTTATAATATGCAAGCCTATGTACGCTCAAGTTATAAAATCGCCATGTCTGGGAGCCCCCCAGCACACACGCGCCAATGTGCGCCCATGAGCCAGTTTGAAAGTTACCATCTTCAGCTCCAGGTTTGGCTGAAAATAGGCACCTAACAGACATCTGACTTAGGAGCCTAAATTCAGGGGTTCAGCTTTTTTGAAATATTGGGCTCATGGCCTCTACTGCTGCATAGTTTAGTGCCACGGTTTCTGGCTAGGCTAGATGAATCAGATAAGCTGTGAGGCTCTTTTGGTTCCTCCAAGCCAAAACAGAGAGGAGAAACCAACAGGTCATTTTACAGTACAATGACCAAGAGCTCACTGTCTGCTGAAGGTCCTATCAGAGCAGGCTCCTTCCTGTCAGGCAATTGAAGGCTGATCACATTCACTTCCCCTGCATCGGCCCTGAGTCTTAATTCTCCTTAATCCTAGTTTATGTAGTGCCTGAAAGAAACAGGATCCTGCAAAGATTTATGCAAAGTTAACATTTTTTTGTGACACACAATAAATGTATTCAGAACAGATCCCATACATTCACCAGTCGGAAGAGTTCCCTAGGGCTGTGGTTTCCTTTCCAGAGCTCCCTCTCTGTGTGATCAATCATTGACCCGAGGAAGGGGGCACGGCTCTTGAAAGTCAGTCATAAATGTATTCAGTTAGTACAATAAAAAGGCATGACCTACAGCTTATTTATTGACCTTTAATTCTACAAGGAGAACACAGTTTTAAAGTTGATGATCAAATCCATATGTTCACTATTTCTTTATGACTTAAGTGTTTTTAAACAAGTGAGTCGAGGATTCACAAGTTTTCCCAAAGATGCAAAATATCAGTAACCTATTTTTAAGTATGTCCCAGTAATGAAGAAGAATGATATGAACTGCATTGCTGAGCAGTTTGAGCCATGGCCGGTTGCATTGTCTATATTAGTCAAAACCTAATAGCTCATCTAAATTATTAAAGTGATTATGAAGGCTGGAATGGCTCAAGATGCTACATAGTTGGAATCTTACAATTGTCTTTGCCTATCATTCCATCAAAAGAAGAAAATCCTTTTTTTTTCTGACCGAGTATCTGACCTCATCTCTAAAATAGATGTGGCAATTACAACTTAAACAAAAGCACGAGGGTAACTTGCATGGAGTGTTAGTTACAACCCAAAACAGCAATGGTATGACTTCATCAGGGCTCAGAGAAAGCACACGGACATCAACAGTGTAATGACTGTGATGATCTTGGCAAGGCTTGGGACAGATATGATAGGAGGAAGAGCTAAGGAAGTTGATATTGGGTTGCATTTGGGAATTTAATACGCACATCTAGGAAGAGAGGAGGAATCTCAACTGGGCAGACTGGATGGGCATTTCGGGTTTTTTCTGCATTCATTTAGTATGTTACTAAGCTAACATAAGACATAAAGACACATACTGTACATTTAAAAATGTTCTGTAAACATGTAGACAATAGGATATATGGATATGATTCCTTAATTGTGCTCCAATTCTCTTTTCAAATTCATGTTCTAAATTCTACAACTTTAATATGTAGGTTTTAGTGATGTTCTACAGTGTGGTCATCTTTCCTTGGAAAACATAGCAAAATGTTCCCTTTGATTAAAGGGTAGGTTACAGCAATGCAAACTCCCTGAAGGCTTGAAATGCTGTAAAGAACCACCTATCGCCTTTCACAAGAAACCACATATCGCCGAGAGTTGACAGTTTATGTCTCTCTACTTAAAAGATAACACGGAGCAGGCCTGGGCAAATAACACTATTACACATTTAATTCATTGTACACAATGCCAGCATCCTGCATATTTATGCAGCGGAGAAATTCAGCCCTTTGTTAATGACAGGTTTATTGAAGGCAAGCTTTCAGAATGAATTTACTGGACATCCTATTAAAGTACCATCCATTAAACCATTAGAAATCTCATTAAAACTGTTAGTACAGACTTGTTATTCATGAGTTATAGGTGTTGCATGCTTCTGAAATGGCGCTGCCAGTGTCCCCGTACTTTCTGTTCTTTTATGGTTGTTTCAGAAAACTGTAAATCTCTTCTGCGTCTGGCTTTACTTCTTTTTTCTGGCTTTCTTGTTCTCTCTCCCCTCTTCCTTCCCTCCATTGCTTAGAGGATTGGTGAGGAGATGGACATTATAGTACATTTACTTAGATATGACAAGTATTGATAGCTATACTCATATGCAGGGTATTTATTAGTTAGGCTTTAACTGATAGGCTCACTATGAAGTATTGTAGAGGAAGCTTAATAGGCTTCACTGATGTGCATGAAATGGTGAGCCACTGATATCTATTTGGAAATAATTCAAAATGGAATTGTGACCTCCACGAAGTAGGAACAATGGATTAAGGGTAAATTTTAAACAAAGTGCGCGTGTGTCCATGTGCGTGGGACTCAGCACGCGCACATGGACGTGTGTATTTTATAACACGTGCGCACGGCTGTGCGCGCGTGTTATAAAATAGTGGTGCGCGCACATGCGCGGTGGATTTTGTAATCCGCGCGTGCATGTGCATGCGATGCGCGCAAGGGGGAGGAGCAGTTAAGCAAATCCCATGCGTCGATGCATCGTGGCCTTTCCCAGTTCACTCCCAGTCCGCTCCAATTAAGGAGCGGACTGGGAGGGAACTTCCCTACTCCACTACCTCACCTTCCTTACTCTTCCCCTCTCCTCCCCACCCTCTAAACCCTTTCTCCTACCTTTCAATTTTTCTATTTTGTTGCTTTCTGTTCCAGTGGAGCAGTAGCAACTTGCAGGCGCCTTCCGTCCCTTCCCCTGTACTGGCCGCCTTCAACCCCGCCCCCCCCCCGGACCGCCCCTTTAACTGGGCCTGGCACTTCAGCACGTTAACAAGGGTTACGCGCGTGGCTGGGCCCCTTTGAAGATGCGCGCGGCACGCAAAAGGCCCAGCCGCGCGCGTAACCCCCATTTTTTTTTGCGCGCGCGGGGGATTTAAAATTCGCCCGTTAATGTACTTCAGTTGTTTCCCCAGGACTGATAGCAGCCTGGCATGAAATGCAAACATTTTAGAGAAGCATTTATATTTAATGTTGCCCACAGAACATTTTAAATCTTTTGAGGGGATACATCTGATAACACGTAAATGATTTCTATAGCCATTGATTGCACAGTGATAAATAAGAGGGTTGAAACTCAAGAGAAGTAGATTTCATCCCATCTCCGCCACACAGCCATTGTGTAGCCTAGAGCAAATGCTTTAACTCCCCAGAGTGTGACCTTTCTCTGTCTTGTGTTCTTTCGCTCTCTGTGGAGAAACAGCAGTGTGATGCTGCACAAAGGCCCCCCAAGTCTGATCTTTTCCAGGGGGATGCTTTTCTGCGTCACCTGTTTCAAGATGTCTAAAGACCCTCTGGAATACAGAGTGCTTTTCTTTCCCCAAAACAAGCACTTTTGTGACTGCATGCTCACCAAGGTCCTGAGGGAAAGGTGAAAAAAAAGCACCACCTTGGGTTGATTCAAATGGGCCTATTTTTTTTTTTTTTTTTTTTACCCTCTAAAGTCCAATGGCTCCCATTTTTTCACGTTTATTTTTTAAATAATCCACATATTCAAGAGCATAAGAAACAAATGGAAAACACATTGGCAATGGAGGGGGGAAACAAAAGATCTCATTGCCTTGGAGAGAATGGTAAAGGAGGCTGGAATAAGAATTACAAAACAATGGAGTGCAGGAAGTGCTGCCATTGGGATGAAATAGAAGGGAAATTATTGTCTTGTTTAGGCAAAATGCTACCATTTAATCTAACTAAGACTAATATCACCCCTGCAAGGTTTTTCCTTTATCTGAGACTTTAATTTATTTCTTAGCTGATTTCTTAAATACCAGTTTCGATGCCTTACTTTACGCTACTAGCAAAAACAAAAATAACTATCCCAGCTGCCAGTAGACTGTAATTTCTGCCTGGTTTTCCTTTCTTTTTCATGAAATAAACCTACAAAATGGCTTTCAGAAATGCTTTCTGTAAATTTATAGTGTATATTACACTGTGATGGCCTCCCTGAAGGGAATATCAAGGTAGAGCGTTCTTTCTCCCCATTCATATTCTCCATTTCTTAAATAGGCACAAAAAGGGATTGAATTAGCACGTTTGCAACCTTTGAGCAGTAGTACCAATTGTCAAAGCGACAGCCCTAGCTAATATCCATTAACACATTTTTCATCTATATTCATTCTTCTCTCTAGGGTGAGATTAGGTATTCCATTCACTTACTTCACGTTAGGATTAGAAAGGACTGGACATTTTGACAGCAAACTCTCAAAACGTTTCCTTGGGAAAAGTAAATATCAGAGGAGAAACAGAAATGGGGAGGGAGGGAGATTGATGGCTTGGAAAAAAAGCACAAGGTGTTGATCCTGCCATTATGGCAATGGAGAATTCCAGCTTCTTTAAAAAAAAAAAAAAAAAGTGCCCCACTTCTAGTTTCCAATCCACCTCCCTCTCCTCTCTGGACATTCACATCCCCCTGCAAAACCCTATTGATTACCTAAAGAAACTGTTTTAAGAGTTTGCAGCCAAAATGCCTAGCCTTTTCTGATCCAAGCATGAGGTAAGAGAAAGGGAGATGCAAGCTCACTTTAAATAGATTGTTTTTTGCATTGTTTGTATGATGACTGCATATGATTCGTGAATAAACAGTGGCTAGGACTGAAGCCATGATGATTGGTGCTACTGCTTATAAGTTTTAAACTTTGTTTCTGTTATCATGTGTTCAGTATGAGGATAACTTTAAAACAGATACACAAACTCTCAAGGAAACGTTTTGAGAGTTTGGGTATATGGGCACACGGAAATCCTCTCCTGTATTTTATAACCCTATATTTTATATATATATAAAATACACGAGTTTATAAAATATATGCAAATATACCCAGCAACCTGTGTGCATATGTAAAAAAAGAAAAAAATGTGAATACATATTGCACTTATCTGAATAAATTACAACTTATGCTTAGCTAGATAAGTCTTATAAGCACTACTTATCTGGCTAAGGCCTGGATTTATCAAAATGCACTAAATATTGCATGCGATAGGAAAAGGGGTGTGTTTTATGGTAATAGGCAGTTTATGCAAATGCCTATGTGAAGTGTGATAACTTTTTCACACTTTGTGATAAGTGCCAGAAACTTGTATTTCCTACATACAACTATCAGGGTCCTTCTATGACAGGGGGAGAGAGAGAGAGGGAGAACCTAGCTGTAGTACCCTCATCCTAGGTAGGTATTTATATCTCTATAGGAGGCCCGCCTAGTAATTCGAGGTGAGGTTTAGGTATTAGTGTAGGGGTTAGGGGCCACTTTGACATTCAAATTGAGACTTACGAACAGAACAGTGCTCTCTTGTGAAGATTTGATGGCCTTCGGAGTGAGGACACTCACCCAAAGATGAGATTTGTGCAGTGTTCTCTCAACCTAGCTTGATGGCCTCTCTACCTGGGTAACAACAAGCTAGGTTGAGAGAAGATTGCAAAAATCTCATCTTTGGGTGAGTGTCCTCACTCCGAAGGTCATCAAATCTTCATAAGAGAGCACTGTTCTGTTTGTACGTCTCACTTTGAATGTCAAAGTGGCCCCTAACCCCTACACTAATACCTAAACCTCACTAGGTGGGCCTCCTATAGAGATATAAATACCTACCTAGGATGAGGGCATCATGGCTAGGCATGTCTTTTTCTCTCTCTCTCTCTCTCTCTCTCTTTCTCTCTGTGATTGTAGAAGGGCCTTGACAGCTAGGCTGGCTCTCCAGAAGCTTAAAACTACTAAAAATGTCATTTGCAAAAACATTGCAATGTGCAATAAAGTCCTATCACATGGCTTTATGGAAATGAAAAAGGTGTAGTTAAAATTTGCATTAAAGCCATGTGATCTGGCTTCACAAAACTGTGAGCCCAGCCTACTTGGCCACAAATCCCACCCCAAACTCCTATTTTTCTCATTTTCATCGCACCATGCGTTATGGTGCTTTTGCATGCATTAAAGGCATTTTCACATGCATTAAATGTGCTTATCGCATGCGAAAATGCCATATAGCACTTTAATAAATGACCTCCTAAGTCAGATAGCCAGATAAGTCTGAAAAGTACTACTTATCCAGATAAGTAATTCTGTTTGAGACCTATCCAGTTTAGCTGACTTAGCTGGATAGGTAACACTTTTCAGACTTATCTGGCAATCTGACTTGGCTGAATAAGTAGAGCTTTTAAGACTTTTCCAGCTAAGTAGCTAAAAAGCTGCTACTTAGCCAGATAAGTCAAAACGTATCCGACAGTGGATAGCCATGGGTGGGCCATGGCCCACCCACTTTGGCTCTCATCCACCTAATCAGGGTAGCATGACACCAAACAAGGCTTGAAGAATGGCTTTTGTGGACTCCATCATCACGAAGACTGAAGAAGGAGAGTGCCTGCTGAAGCCACAGCAACACAGGAGCCCTTCCTCATGGCGGTGAAGAAGCCCCACCGAAGCAAGACAGTCACAGAAGCCCACCCCCTTGGCAGTGAAAAGGCCTGTCAGAGTAAGGCCACAACAGGAGCTCATCCTCGTGACAGAAGGGGTTTGCCAATGATGGCAGGTCTTGCGTGTGAGAATGAGAGCCTGGGTTCTTATGTGTGTGAGAATGGGAGCCTGTGTGCATGTTTGTCAGTGAGAATGGGAGCCTGAATTGCTTATGTGTGTAAGAATGGGAGCCTGGGCATTTTGTGTGTGAGGATGGGAGCCTGGGTATTTGTGTGTGTGTGTGTGTGTGTAAGAATGGGATCTTATCTATGTGTGAGATTGGTAGCCTGGGTATGTGTAGATAAGAATGGGAGCCTGGGATGTGTATGTGTGAGAATGGGAGTCTGGATGTTTGTGTATGTGAGAATGGGAGCCTGGTGTTACGACTGTCGCTGCCCGAAGTCTCCACTCTTCCCACCTTACCTTTTTTGTGACTCCTCCCGCGGTTGATGGATGTCTGGCTGCCACGGCGTCTGCCTGCCATCCTCTCCGGCATCCCCGGTCCGGCTTGGGTGCGCCGCACAGCCCTGCTTCTTATTCTCTCTTTGGCGCAAACCTCAGGGGCGTCCCCCCTGTGATGATGTCACACATCCCGGATAAAAAAGCCTACACTTTTTGCTAGCTATTCGAGTTAGCAAGGGGACTCCTTACGGGGGGAATCCTTACTGATGGGATTCCCTCTCCGTACCTAGCTACTCTGCCTCTCCAAACTTTTGGACTTTATCCTAAAGGGGTACCCGCACCTCGGGGGCCTCTCTCATTTCTTGCAGGTCCTATCAGGAACCGGTACTCGCTCCTTGAGGGCCCATGTTCCCTGACTCGCTGCCTGAACCTATCTCTTCTGCTTGGAAGAAACCACTGCCTACATCATCAGTGAGTTACCAACTTTATTTCCTCAGAGCTGTTCCCTGGAACCAGGTACTTGCTCCTCGAGGGCCTGCCTCTATTCCAACTTCTGTGTTACCTTCCGGGAGAAACCGCTGTGTGAGTAACTTTACCAATGAGGCTCTATACCAGAACTCTGTGTATGCTCCACTGAACTCACTATCTCAGTTTTCTCCACTACAGCACAGCCATAGAGGGAATCACTGTTCCAGTATCCTGAGGAACCCTAGCCCAGCCGGGCTTCATCTCTACTCACTACTGCCACCTCTAGTGGCTTTTCAACTCTGTCTAATAAAAGATATAACTCTGTGTTGTGTGTCCCAAAGCTGAGCCTGACCTGTGGCCTCTCACGGGACTTCCCCCCGTGGGTGTGGTCAGCTGCCACAATGTCCAACGGTCCACCCAAAACCTTACAAACAATAACAGATTGCTAACTCCATGAATCCGGCACAGCTCAATGCCCTGCAGGCCATTCCGGGCCTGACCCTGCGCATTTCAGAACAGCAAGATGCATTGGAGAAACACACAGTGTTTCATCAGCTGCACACACAGAAGACCCAAGGTGCTACTTCCAGTAATGAAAGTCAGTTACCTGAAGTAACTTTAAAGACTACTGTACCGCTGGCTGCTCCAGTTCGTTTCTTGGGAGAGATTCAGAGAACCAGGGGCTTTCTAAACCAGTGCTGCATGCATTTTGTTCAAGTCTCTTGCTACAGAACTCTGTTGGGATCCCAAATGCCTGAAAACTCTCTTCTTCAGAGGCCTGGATACTCGCTTGAAAGATGAGCTGGCCGCTCATGAAACACCTGACTCACTGGATGAACTAGTGGCTTTGGCTACTAGAATCAACCACCGGCTTCGTGATAAGGTGAAAGAACTCCGGCCTAACAGAGGACCAGATCAGAAGGAGGCTAGTGCTAAACCTGCACCTCGAATGGTTCCAGTAATTCCTGTTGCCAGTGGAGATGAACTGATGCAACTTGGTCGCAGTCATTTGACTTCTAAAGAGAGAAGACTTCAGAAGAGGCATGGTCTGTGTATGTATTGTGGACAGGCTGGTCACGATGTCCCAACATGCCCAATTCTTCCGGGAAATGGACGGGCCTAAATCCTGCAGGAGGACTGTTCTTAGGCCTTACGCCCTCTCCTTCGCTCTCTCTACCAGTCTCCTTGATCTGCAGACCGTCTGAGTTTCAAACTCTTGCCCTGGTGGATTCAGGGGCAAGAGGCAACTTTATTCTTCGATGCCTAGTGGAACATTTGAGGATTCCCCTTGTCACTTTGAAGGTTCAACTACTCCTATCTTTCATCCATGGGGAGCCCTTTCCGGGTGACGTGACTTGCCAAACCGAACTTGTAACCCTTCGCACCGGAGTTCTCTTTGTGTTAGAGAAGGCCATGCACCCTATCGTCCTGGGGTTACCCTGGTTGCAGTCGCACCAACCCCAATTCGACTGGGCTTCCTTGGAACTTTCCCACTGGGGCCCAGCTTGTCTGGAAAGTGCCTTAAGGAGATTGCTCCTGTCATCTGCGTGCCTACAACTCCAGCGATGCCGGGACTGCCGCCTCAATACGCATCTTTTAGTGATGTTTTTTCCAAAGAAGCTGCTGACATTCTTTCTCCGCATGGATCCTATGACTGTGTCATAAGACTGAAACCCAATACTGAATCTCCTAAATGACATGTCTATCCACTCTCAGTGATTGAGAACAAGGCTATGTCTGAATACATCGAGGAGAATTTACAGAAGGGGTTTATTAGACCATCGAAGTCTCCAGCCGGCGCAAGCTTTTTCTTTGTGGGGAAGAGGGGACAGTACCTTACGTCCTTGTATCGATTACCGAGGTCTGAACGAGATCACGATTAAAGACCGCTACCCCCTGCCTTTAATCTCAGAGCTGTTTGACCGGTTTCACAGGGCCAAAATATTTTCAAAACTTGACCTGAAGGGGGCCTACAACTTAGTTCGCATTCGCAGTGGCGATGAATGGAAAACAGCCTTCAACACTCGAGATGGCCATTTTGAGTACTTAGTAATGCCCTTCGGCCTGTGCATATCACCCGCTGTATTTCAGAACATAATGAACAACATCTTGCAGGACCTGTTGTACAAGAGTGTCGTGATATACGTGGTTGATATCCTGATATTTTCTCAGGATTTGCCCACTCATCTAGAGGATGTTAAGCAAGTACTACGCCGACTCTGTGAACACCGACTCTACGCCAAACTATCCAAGTGCGAATTTCATAAAGACTCTGTTCCTTTCCTTGGCTATATCGTGTCAGATGGACTCTCAAAAACTAGAGAGTATTAAAAATTGGTCCCAACCTACCAGCCTGAAGGCTCTGAGACAATTTTTGGGGTTTACCAACTATTATAAAAGCTTTATAAAGAACTATTCTTCTTTAACAGTGCCCTTGACTGCAATGACCCGCAAAGATGCCAACGCTTCTAATGGTCTGTGGAGGCCATTTCTGCTTTTGAGAAATTAAAGAATGCCCTTTCCACGGAACCATGCTTGCGTCATCCTGACCCCAACAAGCCATTCATCATAGAAGTTGACGCTTCAGATGTCGGTGTGGGGGCTCTATTGAGCCAAACTGGAGACTCCAAATCTTTACGTCCCTGCTCTTTCTTCTCACAACATTTTTCCCCGGCAGAGAAGAACTATGGGATTGGAGAGAAAGAGCTCTTGGCTATTAAGCTAGCATTCGAGCAATGGCAGCCTTGGCTCGAAGGCGCTCAACATCAAATAACCGTATTGACAGACCATAAAAATCTCCACCATGCGCAACGTCTTAACTACAGGCAAGCTAGATGGTCCTTATTCTTCAATCGCTTTGACTTTGTGCTTAAATATCATCCCGGAGACAGAAATACCAGAGCTGATGCTTTCTCACGCTCCTTTTTCTCGGAGGATGTGCCTGAAGAACCTCAGCACATAATTGACCCGAAGAAAGTCATCTTGGCGACTATACATTCTGTGCCCGCTGGTAAGACCATTGTGCCTAAACACCTCAGGAAGAAAGTGCTCTTTTGGGCACATGATTCCAAGCTGGCTGGCCATCCTGGTCAATGCCGCACCCTGCTCAAGATCCAGAAGTTCTGTTGGCGGCCTACTATAAAAAAAGACACACTATCCTACTTTCCATCTTGTATCAACTGTGCCAAACACAAACCCACTTCTGGCCAACCATGGGGATTGCTGCAACCACTGCCAGCTCCAGAACAGCCCTGGTCACACATCGCTACTGACTTTGTAGTCGATTTACCCCTTTCTGGAGGAATGAATACCATCTGGGTAACAGTTGATCGCTTCAGCAGGATGGCCCATTTCGTGGCGCTGCCTGGCTTACCTTCAGCCTTGGAGCTTGCGAAGCTCTTCATATCGCACATTTTTCGCCTTCACGGCCTACCAAAACACATAGTCTCAGACCGAGGATCCCAATTCATGGCAAGATTCTGGAAGGCCTTGTGCAAGCTATTCAACATCTCTCTAGACTACACTTCAGCCTATCATCCATAAGCAAATGGCCAAACAGAACAGATGAATAGAACCTTAAAACAGTTCATTCGAGCCTACGTGAGTTGCTGTCAGAACAACTGGGCTGAACTGTTACTTTAGGCTGAATTCGCCATCAATTCTCATCCAGCAACATCAACTGGATTAACACCTTTTGAAGTGGTATATGAACGTTCACCAACACTGCCACTTCCACTGAAGCTCTCAGTGATGTCCCCAGCAGCTCAATCTACTGCTGATGAAATCCATAATCTGTGGACTCAGAAGAAAGACATGCTAGTTAAAGCGAGTGACCGTGCTAAGAAGTTTTATGACACTCACCATTTTCAAGCGCCTGTCTTCAAACCTGGTGACAAAGTCTGGTAATCCACCAAACCTGGTGACAAAGTCTGGTTATCCACCATCTCAGACTGAAGTTACCCTCCACTCGATTTGCTCCGCGCTACGTTGGATCATTTCCAATCCTCCGATGTCTTGGCAACATCACTTACAGTCTGAAGCTACCTTCCATACTAAACATCCACAATGCTTTTCACGTTTCACACTTGAAACTTCTCATCCTCAGTGAATTCTCTTCCAAGACTCAGGAACCACCTGCCATCAATGCAGAAGATGACCTAGAATATGAGGTCGAAGCTGTTCTTGATGTCCGAAGACGAGGCAAAACATTTGAATACCTTCTTTCTTGGGAAGGTTTCGGCCCCGAAGAAAACTCTTGGGAGCCTCAGGCTAATATCCTTCATAAAGTGATGCTCCATCAATTTCATCTCGCACATCCTTTGAAGCCAAAACCTGGTACCTGCAGAGGAGACCGCCCTTTGAAGGGGGGTACTGTTACGACTGTCGCTGCCCGATGGCTCCACTCCGCCCACCTTACCTTTTTTGTGACTCCTCCTGTGGTTGATGGACATCTGGCTGCCGCGGCGTCTGCCTGCCATCCTCTCCGGTGTCCCCAGTCCGGCTTGGGCGCTGCATCCCGCCATGTTGTCCAGATACCATAGGGCACGCTCGTCGCATGGCCCTGCTTTTTATTCTCTCTTTGATGCAAACCTCAGGGGCGTCCCCCTGTGATGACGTCACGCATCCCGGATACAAAAGCCTACACTTTTTGCTAGCTATTCGAGTTAGCAAGGGGACTCCTTACGGGGGGAATCCTTATGGATGGGATTCGCTCTCTGTACCTAGCTACTCTGCCTCTCCAAACTTTTGGATTTTATCACCCGCTCCTCGGGGGCCTCTCTCATTTCTTGCAGGTCGCTATTAGGAACCAGTGCTCGCTCCTCGAGGGCCCATGTTCCCTGACTCGCTGCCTGAACCTATCTCTTCTGCTTAGAAGAAACCGCTGCCTACATCATCAGTGAGTTACCAAATTTATTTCCTCAGAGCTGTTCCCTGGAACCAGGTACTCGCTCCTCGAGGGCCTGCCTCTATTCCAACTTCTGTATTACCTTCCGGGAGAAACAGCTGTGTGAGTAATTTTACCAACGAGGCTCTATACCAGAACTCTGTGTATGCTCCACTGCACTCACTATCTCAGTTTTCTCCACTACAGCACAGCCATAGAGGGAATCGCTGTTCCAGTATCCTGAGGAACCCTAGCTCAGCCGGGCTTCATCTCTACTCATACTGCCACCTCTGGTGGCTTATCAACGCTGTCTAATAAAAGATATAACTATGTGTTGTGTGTCCCAAAACTTTAATGATGTCAGTTTTACTATGAGTACCTCTAATGTGTCTGTAACACCACCCCCCTAACCCCAATCAACCTCCCAAAAACTCACCCCGAATCAAAGTGCCCCCTTATAATGGTCCATATATTGAGTGTCAGGCTGAGCCTTATAAAGAGTCTCTCTCTCTCTTTCACTCTTTCTCTCCCTTTCCCTCCCTCTCTTTCCTCTTACACCTACTGAGGAGCTGTAGCAAAGTTATGTGTGTATCATATGCAAGCTGGCTGAGGAAAATCAGGAGTTAATGCGCGTCAGTGCTGGAACACCCACGCCCTGCTCCTTTTCCACCTACTTTTTTAGGGCGCACGCATTATTTGGCCGCTTTAGCATGTACAAGGCTTTTTAAATCTACTTCTTAGTGAATCAGATACTTAAGCCGGATAAGTCTTAAACAGAGCTATTTAGACTTGTCGCCACTTAAAAATACCTGTTGCGTATTTCTTGATGCACAAACATGTTGTTGTGTAGATTAATGCCCATTGGAGTTAATTTTAATAGGAGTTATTCGTGTAAATGTAACATACTATTACAGCAATTTTAAAAAGCTATTTACGGGCGCAAAGTGTACTTATAAGTTTATATCCTATGGACAATTCATTGGCATGTATTGCAACAATTTTCCAAAGCCTTTGAAAACTGCTAGAATATATGTTGTTTGAATTGTCAATAGGTTTTACCCCCATTAATTGCTCTTAATGCTGGTAAATGGGCTTTTGAAAATTGTTACAGTATCATATTACATTTCCATTTCCCTTTGAAAATTATCTCCAAAGTGTGCTTTCAGAATCAAGCCTTTACTGTATTGCAATTATATTCCGGTGATTTGCTCTTTAAGACTAGAGTGAAAATACATATTTTGATATTTTTTTTTTAGTCTTAATTCAACACAGATTTCTTTCCTGTAGAATTCAGTTCTGCCATACAAATGTCTTTCAGCCCATTGGCAAACTCATAGACTTATCCAATTTCAAGTAAAAACCACATTATAGAGTTTCTCAAAATACATTAGAATTTCTAAGGGAACATTGTGATCAAGGTCAGGGTTGATAGAATTTAGATTCTTAAACTGATTTTTAAAAGGGAGGGGAAACGCAGTTAGAGCATCAGACTGAACAGAAAACAGGAAAGAAATAAAGCTGATGCCAGGGCTCTTTGTGTTAAGAAAGGTATGAAATTTGCTTACTGTCGGCTCGATACTGTAAGACCGCGGCAGAAAGAGTGCTGCATTGCCAGGCGCACCCTTCCTCCCCGCACGCACAGTTCTCTTGACCTAGCGCCTGATACTCTCTTCTAATTGCATGCAAATGCATGCCGCGGCTGTGAAGCGTTAGGGAAGGGTTATGCCCGCGCAACCCATTTTACTGTATAGCCGCTTAATACAGCGCCTATACAGTAACCTGGGTGCGCTGGTACCTGTCATTTCAAATGTCATTTCAAATGACATTTGAAATGACAGGCACCAGGAAGTGTAAAAAAAAAACAAAAACCAAAAATATGTAAAAACCTGAGTGTTATAAAAGAAAAATAAATTTAAATACCTGTCACTTTCATGCGGTCATCCAGGCAGCGGCATGGGTCCAGGCGGGCGGCGGCGGGAGCCGGGTGTTCGATCGAGGCCGCGGGCAGGTAGGCGCGTGTTCAAACGAGGCCGCGGGCGGGTGGGCGCCTGTTCGATCGGGCGGCGGCAGTGGCGGCGGGATCCGGGGGCGGGTGGGCGCGTGTTCAAACGAGGCCGCGGGTGGGTGGGCGCCTGTTCGATCGATCGGGCGGGCGGCGGCGGGATCCGGGGGGCGAGTGGGCACGTGTTCAAACGAGGCCAGGTCGCACAGGCGCTCATTAATTCACTGCCGGTGGGGGTTGCCGGAGGCCGCTTTTGCCGCCGGCTCCCTCCGCCTGAATTAATGCGCGCCTGTGCGACCCGGCCTCGTTTGAACACGCGCCCACTCGCCCCCCAGATCCCGCCGCCGCCCGCCCGATCGAACAGACGCCCACCCGCCCGCGGCCTCATTTGAACACGCGCCCACCTGCCCCCCGGATCCCGCTGCCGCCGCCTGCCCGATCAAACACGCACCTACCCGCCCGCAGCCTCGATCGAACACCCGGCTCCCGCCGCCGCCCGCCGGCCGCCTGGACCCACGCGGCCCTCCGGCTCCCGCCGCTGCCTGGATGACCGCACGAAAGTGACAGGTATTTAAATTTTTTTTTTCTGACAGGTTTTTATGTGTCCCACAGCATTACATTTTCTCGCTCATCTCTGTATCGCTTTTTTTTTTTTTAATTGTGTTTTATTGTGTTTGAGTATCTTAAGTGGTGTCGATGGATTTGTTACTAGACTCACAGTCCTAACACCTACTAGGGGGAGGCGGTAAACTAACACGTTAAGGCCGCGGCAAAACAGCGGGTTACTAAGGAGATAATATCAGCGCCCGTTACAGTATCGGAGGGGAATAGCTAATTCCTTCATTATACAGCTAATTCGTTCATTTACACATCATATACATGCCGCGTGCGGAAAGGGTTATGCATCTGTTTTAAGAAGCGCTAAGGACGCGCGAAACTGGAGACTGTATCACTGGATCGCCTTGCGCGTCCGAATTGTGCGCTCCGAGCACGTTACAGACGGGAAATCTTCAACCGAACGATACTGTATCGAGCTGTGTTTGCCTCACGTAACATTAGCTTCAACTGGGGATAGTAACTTTTAAAAGGACGTGCGGGTGCACATTGATGCCTCTGCATCGGCGACCACTTAGGGACGTGGAATTTTTAAAACATGCGTAAACCTGGGTGTGGACTGACACACGCTCATCAATGTGTTCCCGCGCGCCTCTTTTATAATAAAATAGCTTAGGCATGCATGCCTGTGTGCCTAATTTTACAACTGGCTGTGCACAGCCATGCACATCTGGA
This sequence comes from Rhinatrema bivittatum, assembly GCF_901001135.1. Taxonomy (NCBI): domain Eukaryota; kingdom Metazoa; phylum Chordata; class Amphibia; order Gymnophiona; family Rhinatrematidae; genus Rhinatrema; species Rhinatrema bivittatum. The sequence continues at coordinate 448,778,628 of NC_042615.1, read as the reverse complement.
TATTAGCTGTGCAAGTGGACAAATTTTATAACTGGCACACGTCCATGCCATGACCATTTTCACTAGTTCATCCCCCAATTCACCCAGTCTGGAACTAGGTCCTCCAAAGCCCCGTGTTTCTTTATCTTTCACTTCCAACAGTTACCCTAGACTCTTAAAACCCCTCAGGGATGTCTGTATTTTTTATTTTTTTTTACTTTTTAACATTGCAAAATTAAACTTACCAGTCAATGGACCTGGGCACATGCTCAGACATGTAGATACTGGCAAGCCCCACTCTTGGTCACGCCCCAGAATACTCGTGCCCCACCTATACCACACCCACATCATGCCCCTTTTTCATTCCAAGCGAAATATTAGAACATATGAAATTGCCATGCTGGGTCAGACCAAGGGTCCATCAAGCACAGCATCTTGTTTCCAACAGAGGCCAAACCAGGCCACAAGAACCTGGCAATTACCCAAACACTAAGAAGATCCCTTGCTACTGATGCAATTAATAGCAGTGGCTATTCCCTAATTAAATTTGATTAAAAGACGTTAATGGACATCTCCTCCAATAACTTATCCAAACCTTTTTTGAACCCAGCTACACTAACTGCACTAACCACATCCTATGGCAACAAATTCCAGAGCTTTATTGCGCGTTGACTGAAAAATAATTTTCTCCGATTAGTCTTAAAGGTGCTACTTGCTAATTTCATGGAAGGCCCCCTAGTCATTCTACTATTCAAAAGTGTAAATAACCGATTCACATTTATCAAGACCTTTCATGATCTTAAAGACCTCTATCATATCCCCCCTCAGCCATCTCTTCTCCAAGCTGAACAGCCCTAACCTCTTCAGCCTTTCCTCATAGGGGAGCTGTTCCATCCCTTTTATCATTTTGGTTGCCCTTCTCTGTACATTCTCCATTGCAACTATATCTTTTTTGAGATGCGGTGACCAGAATTGTACACAATATTCAAGGTGCGGTCTCACCATGGAGCGATACAGAGGCATTATGACATTTTCCGTTGCATTAACCATTCCCTTCCTAATAATTCCTAACATTTTTTTGCTTTTTTGACTGCTGCTGCACACTGAGCTGACAATTTTAAAGTATTATCCACTATGATGCCTAGATCTTTTTCCTGGGTGGTAGCTCCTAATATGGAACCTAACATCGTGTAACTACAGCAAGGGTTATTTTTCCCTATATGCAACACCTTGCACTTGTCCACATTAAATTTCATCTGCCATTCGGATGCCCAATCTTCCAGTTTTTGCAAAGTCCTCCTGTAATGTATCACAATCTGCTTGTGATTTAACTACTCTGAATAATTTTGTATCATCCGCAAATTTGATAACCTCACTCGTCGTATTCCTTTCCAGATCACTTATATTCACGGATCTGGAGATGTGCGCACATGTAGGCAGCTTTTAATATCGGGTGGATAAATGTATGTCTTACATGCGCGCACATGTTTCAATTTTGGCGTATGCCTGACTTTTAAAATTCACCTCAAAGATACTGCACATTGTTTAAATAGATTTGGCCATGTTACCTTTTTTGGGGGGTGGTTCACCTTTGATGGCTGACCTAGACATATTCATTTGAAGTAACATTTTGTTTTCATCATAAGAATATTTTACACAGAACCTTTAAAGAGACATGTAGATTCTTTTTTTTTCTTTATTGATTTTCTTATTGAATACAATAAAATAAAGAAAATACAATTTGTAGTAAGGCAACTAAAGTTACAAATAAAAAAGAACACACAGAGAGAAAAATTTGCAAATCGTCTACCCTATAATCTAGGGCAGTTACAAAGAAAATAGCAAATACAATAAAAATTGCCAGCAAAAAAAGAAAGGAGGATATACCTAGGTTCTGTCTAAATACTTGAATATTACCCTCCAACCCTATTGACATTACAAGAACTAATCTTCCAATTTACTCTCAACATTCTTATTCACAATAAAGTTTTGAGATGCAAAGGATCAGTGAACACAAACTTATTAGACTGATGCATTATAAAGCATCTACATGGAAAATTTAAAAAAAGGATGCTCCCAGGGCAAGAACCTTGCTTTTCAATGAGAGGAAATGTCTATTACATGCTTGAGTAGGACGGGAGACATCAGAGAAACTAATATCTTTTTGCCCACAGAAAGAATTATCCTTATTTGTCAAGTTTTTATAAAAGCCCAAATCTTTATCCTGTTCTGCACAGAAACAATTAAAGTAGCGCTATTAGATATTAAATCTAATGATTCCTCCAGAAATCTTGAAACACCTAGACTTTCTGATGAAGGAGGCTGGTTAACTTGGTCTGATCTTTTTTGCCTAGATAGATAAAATATTTTAGATATATCAGGCACATTAGCCTCTGAGAATGATGAAACCTCCTTCAAGTATTTTTTAAACATTTTAATTGCAAATAACAACTTAGTATATGGAAAATTAACAAAATGCAGGTTTTTAACTCTAGCAAGATTCTCCAACACCTCAGTTTCATTGTGCAATATTAAACTATCCTTGATGTGTGCCAATTCTGCATTAAATAATAAAGGAATTTGTAAATTCAAGAAAGAAGTTGTTTTTTCCAGTTCTTATAATCTCTTCTCCTGTGCATAGATAGACGACTTGGTCTCAATCATAAAGGAAATGAATTGTGAAATGGACTGGGTCACATTATTATCCAATTTAGTAATCAGTTTCCACAAGTCAACAAGTGTGGCATTAGATGGATCCTTACTCTTGTCTAGGGATGTCGCCATTAATTTTACCTTAGCATCTTCTATTTCAGGTAAATTAGGGACCAAAATATCAGCAGATGCAACTAAATTAGTTGTCTGTTGACTGAGACTTTGTACATCATCCACTGTTGTTCTTATGACTTGTGAATATTCCGTCCTCTCATCCTGAGATGAGGGGATTGGTAGTTGAGGAAGGAGTCTATTAGCAACAGGACTCAAGGAAACTTCAAGTCACTGGTAGGCAACTCACCCATCTGATGAAGGTGGTTGTCCATTGGGCCTCGAAATACAGCTGGACCTGGAGAAGATGTAAAAATCTTTGATTTTCTTTTCCTTCCCATCTGGTCAAGCTATGTGCCCATTTGGTGTGCACAGCTTTGGCAGCGCACCGATGGCTCGTACCAAAGGCATCAAAACTTTATCGGGCAGGCAGGCCTTTAGCAATGATGTCGGCATTGATGTCAGCGAAAAGGTAAGAGCATTGCCACATTCATCTTAGTCGAATGAGGAGCTCACAACAATCCTGGATCTTCCTTCTAGGATTCTAGGATTTCCAACCCTCGCCTGTAGGCCTCAAGGCTTTATCGGGCCAGCAGGCCCTTAGTGATGATGTCGATGTTAATGTCAGCGAAAAGGGAGGGGCATCGCCACGGTCATCTTAGGTGAACAAGGATCTCACAATAGCCCTGGATCTTCATCCTAGGTACCTCCTTTAGGAACTCCTACCAGACATGTAGATACTTAGAGTAATTTATTTTTGTCCACAAGCCTCCATTTGGATACTGCCACTTGTTAAAATTACAATGATGCTACAGAGGGACAGTAACTTTCAATTGAGTGCACTTGTGTGCATGCGCATCGGCCCATGCCCAGGGGCATGACTTTTTTTATAGCTTGCGCGCGTATATATGCACATGTTATAAAATAGCCCATCTGCACGCACATGTGCCAAGTTTTAAGTGGGTACGTGCATAGGCACGTACATTCCTCTTCTATCATGTAAATAAGGGAATTTTAAAAGAGGTGTCACCAATGCCATTCCCAGTTCTACCAGTTCATCCCCAGTTCACCCGGTTAAAAGACAGGTCCTCCAGTCCCCCTGGTTTGATAGCCTTCATTCCCCCCAGTTAGCCCAGACCCTTAAAATCCCTGCAGCTCTGCCTATTTTTCTTTATTTTTTAACTTATACGTCATCCCTACAGAATTAGTTATGTAGCAGGGGACCTCGGTGTATGATAAATTGCATAAGTATTTGTGCGCATATCTCAGTTTCATGCCACGAAACACCCATGCCCCCCCCCCCCCATACCACGCCTACCCCCTACTCCTCTTTGAAAGCTTCTAAGATGTGCGCACTCCGAAAGATACATGCATATCTCGGAAGCCTTTAAAATCTGGTTAGCAAAGCAAGCTCGACTAATTTGTGCATTCCCCTAATTAATGCACATGTCGGCCTTTTAAAATTCACCTTAGCGGATGCAATTTTCAAACATCGCACAGAAGAAAGTGTACAAACACATGCTTAGGTTGCTCCAGTTTTCAACGTGAACTTATGTATGCATGTTCGCTATTGAGAATTATCCTCACCAAAACTTCCTGCAACCACATACACCTCCTAATTTTAGCACAGAGATTTTTTGAGAAAATTTCTCCACCTACATTTGATAATCCAAAAGTATGTATGTAAGTCCGAACCTCCTCCCCAACTCTGCTCCCCCCCCCCCGGAAGCACCTCTGGTTAGTTCAATTAAACTTACACACATACTGGACATAGGCATGTGCGTTTACCCACATACTGGGCAGGCAATATAGCGAGCAATTTCCATGGGTAAAGCACTCTTTTACCCACAGAAATGCCTTTGAAAATTACCCTCCCTTTTCTTAATTGTTTAGGGGTAGATTTTCAAATGTGTGCACACGCGTCCATGTGCGCACGCTTCCCGGCGCGCACACATGGATGCGCCGATTTTCTAACATGCGCGCGCCAGCGGGCGCACTTGTTGGAAAATCCGTGGGCCGCACGATTTTATAATCTGCGCACGTATGTGTACAAGGCACGCGCAAGGAGGGGGCGATGCATTACGGCCTTCCCCAGTTCCCTCTCAGTCCGCTCCAATTAAGGAGCGGACTGGGAGGGAACTTCCCATCCCCCCTACCCTAACCTCCCTTCCCCTTCCCCTCTCCTCTCCTCCCTACCCCCTAAACCCTACCTATTTTTTTTTTTTAATTTGTTTTATTACTTACTTCAGGGCCGACCTGAAGTAAGTTGCACGTGCTGGGAGCCGAGTCTTCGGGACAGCGAGCAATGGCACACTCCCGGCCCACCCCTCCCCCCACCCCTTCTCACCCAGAACATGCCCTCCGGCCTGTCCCTTTGAAGAGGCACAACCCTTATGCACTTACTGGCGTTTACGCGCATGGCTGGGCCCCTTTGAAGATTCGCTCGGTGCGCGCAAGGCCCGGCCACGCACGAAAACGCTGGAATTTACGCGCTTAGGGCTTTTAAAATCTGCCCTTTAATTGTTACTGGTACCCGTGATTCCAGTGGCGTGATCAGAAGTTTAATAGAATTAACCACTGTGCCATTGCCAAGCTGACCTTCTTGCAGTGACAGCAGGAGTCTCCCTGTGATGTGCCTGTCAGATATCCTCATGTGATTCCATTTTCATTGAAAGAGGTTTCATGCTTCTCTCTCACTGCAGTGAGCTGCTAAACACAGCCTTTGATAAATGTGCCTTTCTCTCTTATAATCCTTTCCACAGTTTTGAATTTTGCAGGGCTATTCCTTAATGTTAGCAGTGCTTGGCACAGCCCATCATGTTTGTATGCTTTAGAGATTAAAAGAGGACCTTCCCACCGCAGTGATTCTTATGGAGCTTTCAGTTATCTATTCAAGCCTAATGGCCTGGCAGACAGTTAAGCCCACTCTGTTTTAGTGTGGCCATCAAATGTGAAGAGAGAAAATTATAAGTGACACCATAGACTATAACGTAATTTCTCATGTGTCTGTGAATCATGAGTAGTGTTAGGTCACCCATACCTCTTCATTTTTATTATCATGGTCTATCCAGTACATGATGGCTTGATAGACAACCAGTAGGAATTTTGAATAGGTAGTGTTTATTTGCATATAAAGTGTCCAAAATGATGTGAAAGGATTGAGGGAATATAAAGGTTGGTTAGAAGATAAAAGGTTTTGTTTTCTATTCCTCACTTTTGATGAGTGAAGGGAAGGAATAGAAATGGTGAGAAAATAAAACAAGCTACTGGTAGAAATGGCATACCTTATAGGCAAGTAGTGACAACTACTGAGAAGAAACCTACCTCTTACGTCTTTTTAAAAACACCATTAATGCATTTCATAACAAAATATATAGTGGTTGCTGGTTAGGCATACAGATAATTATTCTCATGATTTTATTCATCGGGGAGATGAGTTTCCATTATTTCCATTAATTAATTTATTTATAGTTTCTATTTATTAATCGCCCTACCAATTTCAGTTCCTCAGCATGATGTACAACATTACACTAGATCACAAACAATCATCATAAAATCATCCAACACAATCATACAAAAACAAAACAAAAACCAGCTGAATACTGCCATGCAGTATCTCTTATTACTCAGTATGAGCCCCGAGGTAAACAGAAGCTATCAAATTAGTTATATTATTTTATCTTCAAGCTTCAGTCTCTTAAACAGTTCTGGAAGAGCCAGGGCTTAACCGTACCTTCTAAAATCCAAGCAGTCCTGACTGGCAGACCTTTCGGGGAAGTGAATTCCACAGTCATGTTGCAATTACAGAGAAGGCTGTATCCCTTGTTCCTATCAACCTAGCCTCCATAAGCGCTGGTGTCTTCAGCAGTACTTCTTCTGAAGCGTGCAAATTACAGGTTGAATTGTGAAAGTAAAGTCTCTCTGTAAGGTAAGCAGGAGCCAAATCCTTCAGAGTGTGCTATACTTCAAAAGTCAGTATCTTAAATTTGGCTCTAAAAGTTACAGGAAGCCAGTGAAGTGTCATAAGAACAGAGGTAATGTGACCAGAAAAGTTGCATCCAGCCAGAATTCTAGCTGCATTTTCAACTTGCTGAAGTTTATTTAGCATTCTTTTTTTTTTGAATTTGACATTTTTTATTCATTTCGTAACAGGAATGCACATAACATAATAAGCAACTCAAATAACATACCCAAAGTGTAGGAGTACGTCAACCCCTACTGCACTCCTAGAGAAAAAAGAACGCCCCTCCCCCCCTCCCCCATCCCATCCCTCCTTACAGAGTAACCTAATATTATCATGAACATTCACCAGCCACCCATGGATACAAAAATAAGTAGCTAACGGTCAACGAGCGCCAATATAGGTACACATGTAATCAAACACCTTTAGTGATACAGAGTATCTAACAGTACACTGATTAAGTTAAACCAGACTTTCATTCCCCATAGGCAGCAGCCCAATCCTTGTCCCACGGGGTATCATCCCAATACCAAGCCGGAGTCAGGGGCGTGCTAACCCAAGCCTAGGGCAGTAACCACAGGTTTCCAGGAATCCATGAAAGCAGGGCTACGCTGACGTTTGGCAGCCGTCAAATAAGCCATACGGTAGTACGAATGAAGTTTCCCCTTAATCTCCTCAAGTGAGGGGATAACTCCCGATTTCCATTTAGCCGCTAGGAGGCTACGGGCCGCCACAAACACTTGGGCACAGACCCGATGGTACTTCTTGGGTAAAGTATCGGGGAAAACTGTTAACAGGGCAGCTGTGGCAGTAGGGCTAAAGTCAATGTCCATTATACTACCAAGCCAGCCAAACAACTCGTTCCAGAAAGAGGTCAGCCTTGGGCAGTGCCACCAAATGTGCATATAGGTACCCACGGCTCCACAGTTGCGCCAGCATTTATCCTCCACCTGGGGGTAAAATTTATGTAATTTGTCGGGGGTGAGGTACCACCGGTATATTATTTTGTAGCAGTTTTCCTGGAGTTTAGCAGAGATCGAGCACTGTCTGACCCTTTGTAGGATAGCCAGCCAGGAACTAGCCCCCCACTGCAGTTGTAAATCATTCTCCCACTGTTTAACAAAGGTGCAATGTTCTACCCCCTGATGGAAAAAGAGTTGGTATAGCTTAGACACTGCACCCTGCAAAATATCGCTATGTATGAAATATGTCTCTATGATAGATCTGGCCGGTCTGAGCAGGCCGCGACCTTGCAAGGAGTGGATAAAGTGGGAAATTTGCGCATAGGCTAAAAAGTTTAGCGGGGGTAAATTGTATTTAAGGGCCAAGTGGTCCCCGGGTAGAAGGGACCCCTGCGAAAGGAAGTGGCCTATAGTAAAGATCCCCTTCTCACGCCAGCTATGAAAGTGGAATGAGACTCTCCCAGGAACAAAATGTTCAGTGAAGGCTAGTGATGATTGATAAAAATAGGTAAAATTCCCAATAAGCTGTTTGCGGGTCTGATCCCAGATTCGGAGTGTAGTGTCAAGGGCCCATGGCATAGAGTTTACAGGCCTCCAGGCATCGCGTGGTAGCCACGGCATAGCTGAAATGGCCATCGAGCCTATCATGGCCTGTTCAAGTTGCACCCACTGCTTAGGCGCTGTGGAACGATTTAAGTCCAGTAATGCCCGTAATTGGGCGGCCTGATAATAGCGTATAATATTGGGGACACCCAGACCTCCCTGCTGTGTTGGTAAGTGGAGGAGACCCCGAGGCAGCCTAGGGGGGCGCCGGCGCCAAATAAAGTCAAATATCTTGCGTTGCCAATTACGTAGTATAGCGGCAGGAATATAGACAGGCAGGGAGGAGAAAAGATACAGGAATTTCGGCAATATACTCATTTTAACAATGGCAATTCTGCCGAGCCAAGAGTATGGCCCGCTATTCCATCTGCTCATATCAGTAATAATTTTATCAACCAAAGGTAAATAATTCAATTGAAATAATTCAGGTAAATGAGATGATATACGCACACCCAAGTACTTGATATGGTGTTTAGCCCATTTAAAAGAAAAGCGTTCCTTGATCTGTTGTACATCCTCCACAGGCATATTAATATTTAGTAATTCTGACTTGTCAAGATTGACTTTGAGACCAGACACCGCACTATACATATCAAGTTCCCTCTTAACCCCTTGAAGAGACTGCAGAGGGTCCGTCAGGAACAAGAGAATGTCGTCCGCGAATAGGGACAACTTGTACCTGTAGTCCCCCAACTCAACACCCTTAATTTCCAGAGATTCACGGATTCGAATAGTAAGGGGTTCCAGGTAAAGGGCAAATAATAACGGGGATAGGGGGCACCCCTGTCTAGTACCCCTACCAATAGCAAAGGCGGGCCCATACCCGTTATTCACCTTGACTCTCGCTTTAGGGTGATCGTATAACTTCTGGATCCACCGGAGAAAATGAGATCCAAAAGCCATACTTTGTAAGGTGGAAAATAAGAAAGGCCAGTGTACTAAATCGAACGCTTTCTCAGCGTCTAGAGAAAGCAGCAAGGCAGGCTCCTTTGTCTCATGAACCCACCACAGTAAATCCAGCACTTTCCGAATATTGTCTGCGGCCATGCGCTGGGGTACAAAGCCCACTTGATCATTATTAATAAGAGAGGGAAGAAATCGGTTAAGCCGGAGTGCCAGGATCCGGGCTAAAATTTTGAGGTCCACGTTGATTAGGGATATGGGCCGGTAAGAGGCGCAAAGTGTCGGGTCCCGGCCTGGCTTGGGTAACACCGTAATGCCAGCCACATTGGCTTGGGAGGCAATGGATCCTTCGGCACGTAAGCTATTAAAAAAATTCGCCAGCGGACCCACCAGAGTGGAAGCGCATTTCTTATAATAAACCCCTGACAGGCCGTCAAGACCTGGGGCCTTGCCTGGTTTGAGGGTTTTTATAACGGCGAGGACTTCCTCTTCCGTAATAGGGGCTTCCAAGGCCTGTTGCTGGTCCAGGGTAAGAGTTGGTAGTTGCACCCCCTGTAAATACTGGGTGATGCTTTCCGGGTGGATCCCGTCATCGGCTTGATACAATTGGCCATAAAAATCTGAAAATGCTTCCCGGATCCCTTTGGAAGCCGTCAACATTGTGCCTTGGTTGTTTTTGATTTTGGAAATGTTATTACGAGCCACCTTAGCTTTCAGGCTTCGAGCAAGCATTCTCCCTGCCTTGTCCCCACCCTCGTAATAAGCCTGCTTTGTGATCTCCAACGCATGAATCAATTTAGCATTATCCAATTTATATAATTCGGATTTCGCTGCCAGCAGTTTTTGATGGCAGAGATTGGAAAGGGTCCGCATATGTTCCTGGGAAAGGAGTTGGATTTTATGCAATAAAGCCCTCCTAGCTTCTAACTGAGTGCGTTTGCAAGCCGCCGCTCTGGAAATTAGAAGGCCCCTAACATACGCCTTAGAACAATCCCACACAATTCCTGGATTAATATCAGGGTCAGTATTAAGCATGAAATATTCAGAAAGCTGAGGTTCCAGTTTTTGGGCAAAGGAAGTGTCATGCAACAGTGATTCATTTAGCCTCCAGAAACTTTCCCCCTTGTCACCATCACTCATATCCAGGTCTAGAGTAATTGGGGCATGATCAGACCAAGAAATGGCATCAAGATCAGCTCTACGCACCCTATTTCCCAACTGTTTGTCTACCAGGAAATAATCAATTCTAGAATAGCTATTGTGGGGATGTGAATAGAAGGAGTAAGACCTAGAATGAGGGTAACGGACTCGCCATATGTCTAAAAGAGACCAATCCGTCATTATAGTCTTCACTTGTTTGCGAGAGGGGTGGGGCGCGCGGGAGTGCATAGAGGAGTTATCAAGGCTCTGCTGTAACGTAGTGTTAAAATCACCGCCTAAAATAATAGAACCCTCGGCATGGTTTAAAAGCAAGGCCCGTAATTCGGTCCAAAACGATCCACATGCTGTATTAGGAGCGTAGCCCGTAACAAGGGTATATAGCTGCAGACCCAACTTAAGTTTCAGTAATAAATAGCGACCTTTGGGATCTGCTATATGAGATATATATTCATAAACTAAGGATGCCGAGATGAGGATCCCTGTCCCTGTATATTTGGCCCCCCCACTACAACCCGCATGGTAAACATGTGGATAGGGCTTATGTTCCAGGAGGCGCCCATACTTAGGGCGGAGGTGTGTCTCTTGTACGTAAACTATGTCTGCATTTTGATGTTGAAGCTCCTGCCTGAGAAGGAAGCGCTTCCTATAGGTATTTAACCCTTTAACATTGAGAGAGATAAGCCTGATCATGAGATTGATAGAAAGGAAATGGAGCAATCTAAAAAGGATACTCTGAGAACCACATAGTCAATAGCGATTTGAGAGAATGGACCGCCCATGGCGCTCCCCGGGACCCAGCTTGGGAGCACGGTGAATCTTGGAGCTCGCATATGTGAGGTAGGATACCCTGTTTTCCGTGGGTTTAATATAAGGAGTGTCCGCAGGTCCCGCGGACCTCAACCCTGGGGGAACAAAGAAACAGCACCCACGGCCGTCGTCTAGTCTCACCCCCCCCCTCCAAGCGCCGTTCAGCTAAACAAGAACAAATATTAATCCTCTATATGAAACTGCAAATCATGGCAACAAGGAAAACCATCACAGAACTGTAAGAATAAACGGAAGTAACCACAGTTTAGGAAAATTTGCAAATTGCCAAGCCTCTCGACCTGACACATGATAACGAATTGGACCCGCACATAGTCCTTAGGTCCCTCACTGGACCAGCCGCAAACTTGGCACACTGTGACATGAAGGGCCCTTCAACCCTGGTCCGAGGGTGGTAGAGTAGCAGGTGTGGTTTGGCGCCTCAGGCGACCCCTGCCCGCTCCCGGCCTCCGCCATCTTGGTGTTGCATCCGTTCGAAGCTGCTTAGCGGCAGGAGCTGCGGCTGTGAACGTGTGGGAAAGCCCGGCCTCCTGAAAGGTGTGGGCCACGTCTGCCAGGGATTTGATTCGGTAGGAGATCCCCTTGTGTTGAAATTGTAGCGCAAAAGGAAACGCCCAGCGGTATTTGATCTCAGCCTGTCGAAGGGCCGCTGTGACCTCACGCAATTGATAGCGTTTCTGTAATGTAGAGGGTGCCAGATCACTGTAAAAGCCGAGAGTGTAGTCTTGCCAGGTCCAGCCGGGGTGAGCCCGCGCCAAGGCGAACACTTCCTCTTTTTGCTGGAAATTGAGGAATTTGAGAACAATATCTCTGGGCTGGTTGTCTCTGCGCTGTCCCAGTGCGCGATGAGCGCGTTCTAACACTATCAGCGGTTCAGGCTGGGACGCTGACTCCGGCGTTCTGTGCTCTAGAATTATAGCCTTGCAAATGGCCGCCGCCGTTTGCATACAGTCAGTGAATGAGTCAATTTCAGGGACCCCACGAATGCGGAGGTTAGAGCGTCGGGCCCTATTCTCAAGGTCCTCAATTTTATCCTGCATGGCTTCCAAATCGGTCTCCACCCATTTTGTATTAGCGTTGAGCGAGTCCAAATTAGCACTCTGGCCTTCAAGCCTAATATCCATGTCGTCCACACGGTGCCCCAACGTATTAAAATCTTCCCGCAATTCAGTCATACTGGCCTGAAGGTCCGCTTTGTAACTCTTGAGATCGGTGCGTATCTCGCAAAACCACGACCGAATCTCAGACCGGGTGGGGATATCTGGATGTAGGCCTCCTGTCGCCCGGTCCCCAGTTGGTTCGGGATCGGGATCCAAGGCAGCAATTTCCTCTGCCTCGTCACGTGGTTGCAGGGCCTGCTCGCCGCCATCATCCGATGGTAAGTCATCTGCTATTTTACTAAAAGAAAACCGCTTGAGGTCAGTTGGTTTCCTTTTCGCCGCCATCCGTACCCCAGTCGCTACGTGTATATTGTATCGATAAGCAAAAATCAGAACTGGATGTTTTCCAAAAAGGTAAGATTAAGAGCGCTGGTAGGGAGCTCGACTATTATGCGGCCATCTTGTAGCGCTGCTCGCTAGCGCCCCCCTTATTTAGCATTCTTTATGATACACCCATTATAAAGAATGGCAGTAATCTACGCTGGAGATCACTAATATTTGGTATTAGTACCTTAAGGCCCGGATTTTAAAAGTGCTATGCACGTAAATTGTCTTATGCGCTCCGGGCTTATTTTAAAAAGGCCCGGCCACGTGCGTAAGTCCCAGGGCTGAAGAAAAGGGGTGGGGCGAGGTGGGGCTCGAGGCCCCCGGCACAGCAGCCGTTTGCCACTGTGCTGGAGGATCACATGCTGGCAGGGTGCCGGCACGTGCAACCTGCGCCTGCCACAAGACAAATTTTGGGGAGGGGCTCGGTTAGGGCTAGGGGGTGGGTAGGTTAGGGGAAGGGGTACGAAGGTTAGATTAGGGGGTAGGCCTTCCCTCCCAGGCCACTCCTAATTTGGAGTGGCCTGGGAGGGAACGGGGAAGGCCGCAGGCGTCGGTGTGCGCAAGTTGCACTAATGTGCACCCCCTTGCGCGTGCCGACCCCAATTTTATAACATGCGCGCACCTGCGCACGCAAGTTATAAAATCGGGCATCCATCTGTGCACGCCGGGTAGCGCGCGCACACGTTTTAAAATCTACCCTTAAATGTTAGATAGGTTTTGGGCTATTACGGTTTACTTAGATTTCAGCAAAGCTTTTGATGCTATCCTGCATGGGAGTCTTATTAATAAACTGCATATATGCTGCCACACAAGTAATCCTCATAGTGTACTTGGATTTCAGCAAGGCCTTTGACATGTTTCCAAACAGACAACTTACAAACAAGCTGAGTGCCCTAGGCATGGTCCCTAAAGGGATTGCCTCAGTTAGAAACCGATTGATTGAAATGCAATAAAGGGTTGTGGCAAATGATGTTCACTCTGAATAGCAATTACATTAAATACATCCCCCTGTCACCTGTCTCAACCAACTTCTAATCCAATCCCTTACCTTTAGAGCCACTCCCAGGCTGTTCAGTTTATTTTTTATAGTCTGCACATATGCTATGTGTTTTATTAAATACACACATCTTTACACACAACATATGTGTGTATGTAGACTTATGAACAAATTCATGAGGTGCATTGAAACCTCATTATACCAATACATTGGGGGCAGATTTTTAAAAAGTACGCCCGCGCGTACTTTTGTTCGTGTGACTGGCGCAAACAAAAGTACACCGGATTTTAATAGATACGCGCATAGCTGCGCCTATCTTTTAAAATCCAGGGTCGGCGCGCGCAAGGCTGTGCAAAATCTGGCCACATTCAATCCCGTCTAAAAACTTAGGACCGGATTTTAATAGCTACACGCGGGCATAGATTTGTGCACACAACCCAGCGTGCACAAATCTATGCCCGATTTTATAACATGCGCACGGCTGTTATAAAATCCGGAGTCGGCGTGCACAAGGTGCACACAAGTGCACCTTGTGCGCGCCGAGCCCTAGGGGAGCCCCAATGGCTTTCCCTCCGAGGCCGCTCTGAAATCGGAGCGGCCTAAGAGGGAGCTTTCCTTCCGCCTCCCCCCATCTTCTCCTCCCTTCCCCTACCTAACCCACCCCCCGGCCCTAACTAATTCCCCCCCCCTACCTTTATTCCAAAAGTTACGCCTGCCCAAGGCAGGCGTAACTTGCGCACACCGGGCCAGCTGCCGGCGCACCATGTTCCGGTCCGAGGGCTGGTCCGGAGGCTGCGGCCTCGCCCCCAGGCCAGAACCATGCCTACGGCCCCGCCTCCGATGACGCACCGGCTGCGACATGCACCCCCAGGAAAGCCCCGGGACTTACGCGTGTCCCAGGGCTTTGCGCGCGCCGGCAGCCTATGCAACGTAGGCTCGGCGTGCGAGGGGGAGCTTGGGGCAGGTTTTCGGGGGGGGTATGCGCATATCTTACACGCGTACCCCTTTGAAAATCTGCCCCTGAATGCATGTACTTTTCCTACGTATTTTTAAAACATACTTGCATATATTTTACGTGCAAAAGTAAAGTAGAACTTACTCACGTAAGTCACGATTCATGCACATTTCAAAATATGCGCGCATAAATGAAATTAGCCAGTTTACCAATTAGTGCACCAGTTTGCCCATTCCTTCTCTAGGTCATCAAGACCTTCCTGGCTCTTCAGCCTGCAATCCCACCCCCCATTCACCCAGTCCGCCCATACAGTCAACACTACACAATATATACATTTAATATCACTTACGCCAGATAATTAATATGTTTAAAAATACTTGTGTAGGTTGGCAAATGTACACGCGTGGCTTTAAAATAGCAGCTTATGGGGTAGATTTTATAAATGTACGCGCGCGCGTACTTTTGTTTGTGCACCAGGTGCGAACAAAAGTACGCTGGATTTTATAAGATACGCACGTAGCCGCGCGTATCTTATAAAATCCAAGGTCGGCGCACGCAAGGGGGTGCACATTTGTGCAACCTGCGCGCGCCGAGCCCGGCGCGCGATGCCTGTTCCCTCCGAGGCCGCTCCGAAATTGGAGCAGCCTCGAAGGGAACTTTCCTACTGCCTCCCCTCACCTTCCCCTCCCTAACCCACCCCCCCGGCCCTCTCTAAACCCCCCCCCCCCCACATTTGTTGGCAGATTTACGCCTGCCGAAAGCAGGTGTAAATCTACGAGCGCCAGCGGGCTGCTGGTGCGCCATCACTCAACCCGGGGGCTGGTCTGGAGACCTCGACCACGCCCCTGGGCCGGCGTCACGCCCCCGACACGCCTCCCGCCCCACCCCGAAATTCGTGCTGCCCACCCGACATGCCCCCGACACACCCCCTTTGCAAAGCCCCGGGACTTGCGCGCGCCGCCGAGCCTATGCAAATTAGGCTCAGCGCGCACAGGGGGGGTTGGGGTAGGTTTTTGGGGGGTATGCGCGTATCTTATGCGCGTACCCCTTTGAAAATATACCCCTATGTGCATAATTGTAAGCTTTTCCACGGAATGCCCCTAGATTGCCCCTTTTTTATGCACATACATATGCACACAAAAGTAAAAATATGAACATATTTTTTACTTTTATAAAATATGGATTACTTGAGTAGATTCTACTTACACACATACTAATTTTTATGTGTGTAACATTTTGAAAATTCACCCTTATATCTAGAGATCTTCCCTGATCAAACTATTTGGTTATCCAGTCAAAGAAATTGATTTGATTTATCTGACAAGACCTACCTCTGGTAAAATCATGTTGCCTCAGATCTTATAATCTATTAGATTCCACAAACTGCACAATTCTCTGTTTTAGCAGCAATTTTATTAATTTGCTCATAATTGTGGTTAGACTTACCAATATGTAGTTTATAGACTCCTCTTTACTTCCACTCCAGTCCTTTAGAACCACTCCTGTTTCTGAAGAAGAAGAGGATAGACAGTAGAGATGTCAAAACATCCCTAAGTTCACTTAATAAGGTGTAGAGCTTCAAAATATTTGTTTCAGTTTGTTTTTTTCATTTCAGGAGGCACGGTTTCATTAAGATTTGTTTTGTTTATTTTTTTTATTTGGTTTGTTTTCCAAACCAAAAAAAATAAACAAACCCCCCTTCCCCCAAAACAAACAAAAAAATATGGTCCTCCACCAGGACCAGGTGTTGGCATCAAGGCTTATCCTGAGGCCTGGCCCTTGTGCCAGGGCCCAACCAGAGGCCTTCCTTCATCGAGGCCTTGTTCTGGTGCTGGGGCCTGGTCCGAGGCCTGCTTCCGTCACCAAGCCTAGGGCTGGCGCTGGGATCCAGCCCAAGAACTAGTCCCAATACGAAGGCCTAGGCTAAGTCTGAGGCCTAGTCTCATCTCTGAGGTCTAGGCTCGACTGATGTCAGTATAGTATTTTCCTCTGTAGTGGATGGAATCATTTTGATATACAGCCATATATTTCAGTGGCTGTACATCCAAACATTGCCATCTTCTTTGGAAAAAGGAGTTGCAGTGATGACAGTGCAGTGCATCCTTCATGTGGCCATCATCATTTTTCAAAGACGTTGGGAGGCCTGTACCTCTGGACTAGGCCTTGGACCAGACCATGGCAATGGGTCTAGACCTCAGCGACAAGATCCAATCTCAGTCCTAATCCTCGGTGATAGGACCAGGCAACATGCCAGATCCCAGGACTGAGCTTAAGCCTTGTTAACAGGACCAGATCTCAGGCCGGCCACAGTCCCGGGGTATAGCTCTCAGCAATGAAACAAGACCTCAGCCTGGCCCTGCCAAATACACATTTTATTTTGTTACTGCATGAATATAAAAATGCCTGAAAATATTGGGGTGTTTTCGTAGGTGCCTATATTTAGTTTGTTCCATTTGAAATGAATCAAAAATGGCTTCATTCATTGCATTTTATGCATTTGTTTTAAACAAATGCACATTCCTGACCCTTAATAACCTCAGATATATCCCATCTGGTCCCATTGCTTTGTCTGCTTTTCATTTTGCTAGCTGCCCGCAAACAGTTTCTGAAAAACTTTTGAGGTTTAACTCTCTTCCATTCCTGTTTGTGGCACATTACTGTGGTCTTACTCCAAGCCCTTCCTCCGTGAACACTGAACTGAAATATTTTCTAAGCAATTCTGCTTTCTCCAAATCAACCTTTACATTCCCCCCCCCACACACACACACACACACACTCTTCACCTTTGAGTCTTACAATCCCCTTTTAGCACTTCTTCTTGCCAATTACATATCTAAAAAGGTCTTATCCTCCTGTTTTATTGTATTAGCTATTTTATTTTCTTCCATTGGAGCCTTTGATCTCTTGATTACTTTCAGAGTTTCTCTTAAAACTTTCTGATATTTTTGCCTCTCTGGTTCTTTCTACAATATTCTCTTGCAGTCTATGAACGCCAATCTTTTCAGCCAAACCAAAGTGGACTCCTTTTCTTCTTACTTGTATTTATTTTTCTAACCAAAAGTTTTGTCGACCTTTTAATATTCCCTTTTAGTTTTGCCCACTGCTCTTTTACTTCTCCTAGCTTCTCCTGTCCTGTTAATGCCTTCTTGAGGTACTACCCCATCTTAATAAAGTCTGTCTTTGGCTTTGAACGAATACCCTTGTGCCTGTGCTCCAGTACTGAATCAAACCATCCGGTGATTGCTGGACTCCTGGTGATGGCCTGCTATGACATCATAAACACGCTCCCATTTGCAAAAGCCAGGTCCAGCATCACCCCCTCACATGTCTGTTCTGTCACCAGTTGTTGTAACAGTTTTTCCTGCAGACAATCTAGTTGACACCACAGCCAGGACATCCCGATCAACATCTGGGAGATTGAAATCTCCCCTTACATAGCAATTTTATGAATGCCTTCAATTAAATCTCTCTCCATTTCTTCCGCCTGCAAAGGAGGTCTGTATTTCACCCCAATTATAAATGGATATTCCATTCCCTTTTTTCCAGATTAACTCGCAGTACCTACTCCTTACCTCTTAAGTCTTGTAGTTCTGTTGCTTTAATGTATAATGTTTTCTAAATAAAGTGTACTGGAAGTGAGTTAGGAGCAGTCTTCTGTTTTAGTGAGGTGTATGTCAGATTTTTGCTTTCGTATATTTTAATATTTTAATGTATGTATAAATTGATGTACTAATATAATTTTTGTACTCTCTGTTGAACAATATGGAAATAGCAGAAAAGATGAAGTAAATAAAAAATGCAATTCCTCTCTTCCTACCCTGCCCTTCCTGAATAGATTATAGTCTGTATAATTATTTCCTAGTCATGGTTCTCTTGTTTATTACATCTCTGTGATCACTGCTATATCCAAGTCTACATCTTAAAGGACTGCCTCTAGATCTGTAAATATATTTCACATTCTACAAGCATTAGTGTACATAGCTTTCCAGATATTGCCCTTTTCTCCCATTTCTCTAAGTGTTTAAAGATTTATTTACTTGAGTACTTTTGCTTAACCTAGGGCTTTGTTCACCATTCCCCAGTGATCTTAAGTTTAATTCCCTCTTTATTAGGTTTGCCAGTCTGTTTTGGAAGATGCTGCACCCCCCTTCTTCAACAGGTAGACCCCATTTCTGCTCGTCAGTCCTTGGAACACCATCTCATGGTCCAGGAAGCTGTAGTCTGTGCTATCTTCACAGCTATTACTTTCTCTCTTGAATGCAAGCTTCCCTGCCAGGGTCTTTATTCTTGACTGGGAGGATTAAGGGGGAAAAAAAAAACCTTGTGCATTTATCCATTTCACCCTCTCTCCCAGAGTCATGAAGTCACTTTTGATGCACACTGTGTGGTATCCAGCAGTATCATTCATGCCAGCTTGAATGATCAGCATCAAATAATAATCAGCAGGTTTGATGATTCTCGGCAATCTCCCTGTAATATCTCAGATCTTGGCACCTGTAGACAGCATACCTCCTGGGATAGCATGTCTGGTTGGCAGATGGATGCCTCCATACTCCTGAGAAGGGAGTTACCAACCACCACTACCCTTCGCTTCCTGGGTGAAGTGGTTGCAGAGCCTGCAGCTTTGGGGTTTATGAGTTCTGGTCTCACCTCTTCCTGGGATGATTTCTCCTCCTCCATTTCCTCTAGATGGTTTCTCCTCCTCCACTGCCAGTGCTGCACACTGGTTCTTCAGCTCAAAGGAAATTGTTGTCAAGATGTAGTGCTTTATGGCTGTGGTAATCTGGGTCCGGCAGTCATCTTCTGGTCCAGTTTCACCTTCCCATCTGCTTGAGTTTTTCTATCTTTGATGCCCTTATAAGCATTTCATCAATGTAGTCTGCATTCTTCCAGATGCCTCTCAGCCTTGACACCTCCTCCATCATTTCTGACACCCGCTTACTGAGAGATGTGACCTGTAAAAATCTTTTGATCAGGATATCTGTCTGGATAGCGTCAAATGTTACAAAAGTCGAGACAGCTGTGGCAATACAGTGATTCCTGGTCATACTTTTCCTGTTAGAAATTTTTAGTACCTTTTGAAAGAAATGCGAGTGAACAGCCAAGGCCCCTAACTTTCTCTCAGATGTCCCGTAAGTAAAATTGTCTGGCCTCTTTCCTGTGGAATCTGTAGTCCAACTTCACATTCAGAATTCCTTCTTGTAGTCCTGTTTGCTCAGTGGTTGTTTTGAAGCATCAATATCTTTTTGAGCAATATTGCAGAGTGGTTAAAAGGAAAAATGTATATTTTTGTTTGTAAACTGAAATCTGCAGTTGAATAAAAGAACAGGCAGAATAAGAAGTGATCTAAGGAACACTTATGTGCACATATAGGAGAGGAGCCTCGGTGTGATAGTCTCTGATGATCTGCAGGTAATAAATCAGGGTGATAAGGTGGCAGGTAGAACCAGACGGATTTTGGGCTGCATAAAAAGAGGCAGTAAAAAAAAGCATAATGCTTCTGTACTGATCATTGGTGAGACCTCACAGAATGTTGTGTTCAGATCAGAAGGCAGTATCTCAGAAAAGATAGAGGTAGGCTAAAGGTGGTCCAGAAAAAGGCAACTAAAATAATGCAGGATCTGCACCAAAAGCCATATGAATTGAGATTTGAGGATCTTAAATATGTATACCCTAGAGAGAGGAGAGACAGGGGTGGACATGATAGAAACATTTAAATATCTCAAATGTATTAATGCACAAGAAGCAAACCTTTTTCAATGGGGGAGAGGGAGAGAGACAGAGAGAGAGAGACTAGCTATAATGCCCTAGACGGATAACTTATCTGCCTAAGTCAGATCTGCTCAATAGTAGGTCTAAACTTATATGGATAAGACTTATCCATCTAAGCAGTGATTTGTCTGGGGTTATTCAGCAGCATAGCCATACTCTTCAATATCCCATCTAACAGGGTCATTTATCAAATAGCTATAAGGCGTTTTCGCATGCATTAAGACCCTTTAACACATGCAAAAAATGCCATAACACATGAGAGTGAGAGAGAGAGAGAGAGAGAGACTGGCTATAATACTCTCACACTAGATAGGTGGGCTTCTCTATGGGAGGCCCACCTAGTAACTCGAGGTGAGGTTTAGGTATTAGTGTAGCGGTTAGGGGCCACTTTGTCATTCAAAGTGAGATGTACGAACAGAACAGTGGTCTCTTGTGTAGATTTGATGACGTTTGGATGTTACCCAGGTAAAGAGTCCATCAAGCTCTCTCTCTCTCTCTCACTCTCATGTGTTATGGCATTTTTTGCATGTGTTAAAGGGTCTTAAAGCATGTGAAAACGCCTTATAGCTATTTGATAAATGACCCTGTTAGATGAGATATTGAACAGTAGGGATGTGAATCATTTTTTGACTATTTAAAATATCGTCCGATATATTTTAAATCGTCAAAAATCGTTAGAGGCGATATTTAATAGGAATTCCCCCGATTTATCGTCAAAAATCGTAAATCGGGGGAAGGGGAGGGGAAGGGGGAGGGCGGGAAAACCGGCACACTAAAACAACCCTAAAACCCACCCCGACCCTTTAAAATAAATCCCCCACCCTCCCGAACCCCCCCAAAATGCCTTAAATTACCTGGGGACCAGAGGGGGGGGTCCCCGTGTGATCTTTTACTCTCGGGCCTCCGGTGCTTTGTAGAAATGGCGCCGGCGCTACCTTTGCCCTGTCATATGACAGGGCAAAGGTAGCGCCGGTGCCATTTTGTTTTTTGTCCCCCGACGTCAGGAGCGTAGGAGATCGCTCCCGGACCCCCGCTGGACCCCCAGGGACTTTTGACCCCCCCCAAGCTGGCCAAAAGTCCCTGGGGGTCCAGCGGGGGTCCGGGAGCGATCTCCTACGCTCCTGATGTCGTTTTGCTGTACTAAATGGCGCCGGCCATACGCCGTATGGCCGGCGCCATTTTGTACGGCAAAACGATTCGAGTGCAGGAGGTCGCTCCCGGACCCCCGCTGGACTTTTGGCAAGTCTTGTGGGGGTCAGGAGGCCCCCCCAAGCTGGCCAAAAGTCCCTGGGGGTCCAGCGGGGGTCCGGGAGCGATCTCCTATGCTCCTGACGTCGGGGGACAAAAAACAAAATGGCGCCGGCGCTACCTTTGCCCTGTCATATGACAGGGCAAAGGTAGCGCCGGCGCCATTTCTACAACGCACTGGAGGCCCGAGAGTAAAAGATCACACCGGGACCCTCCCTCTGGACCCCAGGTAATTTAAGGCATTTTGGGGGGTTCGGGAGGGTGGGGGATTTATTTTAAATTGTCGGGGTGGGTTTTAGGGATGTTTTAGTGTGCCGGTTTTCCCACCCTCCCCCGATTTATGATTTTCACGATATTTAAAAAAACAAAACCGCGACGATCCGATTCCCTCCCCGCCCAGCCGAAATCGATCGTTAAGACGATCGATCACACGATTCCCATCTCTATTGAACAGTATGGCTATGCTGCTGAATAACCCCAGACAAATCACTGCTTAGATGGATAAGTCTTATCCATATAAGTTTAGACCTACTATTGAGCAGATCTGACTTAGACGAATAAGTTATCCGTCTAAGGCCGAATATCACTATTTAGTTGGATAACATGACCGGCTAAATAGCGCCGCCCTAATCCACCCATTGCCTATCCAGTTAAGTGACATATCTGGCGATGTAGCAGCCGCTGATATTCAGTACACCACTAGATAGCCGGATAGTCCTCCTTATCCAGTTATCGAGCACTGAATGCACTTTCAATATGTAGCCCAGGGTTTTCATCTGGAAAATGTCTGCCAGATTTTAGACCATTAAATGGATCAAATATATTTTTTTGTACTAAACATAGCTGCATAAAGATTTTGTCATGTTTAGAGAATATTTTCTGTAAGTGAAAGAATGTATTTACATTCATGATGTAATTTATCACATAATTAATATGTATCAAAAACAAATATAGCTTTAATCCTGCATTTCTTCAGAGCAATGATAGAGAAATATTGTTTCTGCTATAGCTGATAGCTTCCCAAGGTAGAGAAATGTGAGAAACTATTATTACTTTGGATGATATGCTGGTGATATACCATTGAAACCACCATGCAGTAAGTAGCGGTCATTTCTGAAATAGCTTATGGTTTTCTTTTTCCACTCTGACATTTATCTGATACCAATGTAGCTATCCATCTCTCAACTTTGTACCTCTGGTAAAGTAAACTGCAGCACGTATTGAAAACAAGTAGGGAAAAGAATGGTACTATGTCCTTAAAACCAGGGTTTTCTACTGAACGTGTGATACATTGTTTTGACTTTTTTTTTAGGGGGCAGGGCTATGTTTATTAATGGATGAGGATTTTTATTAAAAAGGATAGAATACATGTAACTAATAGCAAATCACTAGCTTTATGAAAGAAAACTTAGCATTGGAAAAAAGGTCTATTAATAAAAAGGGAGAAAATTGCTCAGTGAATATCAACCTGCTGCCTGTCTCAGTGGGCCAAAATAGAACCGCAAAACTTCAAATAAGAGGGTGCCCTTTTTGTTGGGGAAAAGTCACATGAAGTCCTGATTGCAGAATTTCTGGTGAGGAAGTGTTGAGGATATGAAAAACCAAAAAAAATTAAATAGAAATACAGATTCAAAGTAAAATACCGGAATATCATCAACTAAATAATTTAACTATGTTCTGTCGGTATGAACATATCTAATATGGCAATCGGTTACTTTCAAACATGTTTCTTCTCTTCCCTGTTAGAGATGTCATTTATACCTGGGATATATTACTTTTTTAAGCGATTAATAAATTGCCTCCAAAGGAATCACCTTGCAGATCATTTTTTTCTTAATCTACCTGTCAGAGCATCCATTTCCATTACTTGCCATGCTTCAGTGAACTGATCGTAAAAGGACAGACATATTTTCATCTTCCATTTATTTAATATCGTATGTCCGTGAACTAGAATCAGTCTTTGCTAGGAACCAGGCTCATCAGTCTTGGACTGTTCAGTACGGGAATTTGTGTGATACTTTGTACAGTTATGCAGTGGTTGGTAATTACTGGGCAAGAAAAATAAAATGTGCACATCCTCTCCTCCCCACCCCCATCCCTAACGCACATTGGGGTAGATTTTAAAACTTGCACGAGCACGTCCA
Source organism: Rhinatrema bivittatum (assembly GCF_901001135.1). Taxonomy (NCBI): domain Eukaryota; kingdom Metazoa; phylum Chordata; class Amphibia; order Gymnophiona; family Rhinatrematidae; genus Rhinatrema; species Rhinatrema bivittatum. The sequence continues at coordinate 448,754,868 of NC_042615.1, read as the reverse complement.
TGTGTGCGCGCGCTACCCGGCGCGCACACACGGACATGCGGTTTTATAACATGGGCGCGCATGTTATAAAATTGGGGGTCGGCGCTCGCAAGGGGTGCACAGTTGTGCACTAGGGGTGTGCATTCGTTTTGAACTTAAATGTAAAACGCTACTTTTTTTTTTTTAACTTAAAAAAGTGATGAGGCGTAAACGATTGGATTTCCAACTTATTCAACATAGCTATGTTGAATACGTTGGAAATCGCGATTGTTGATCCAAAATAAAAATTTAAACCCCTCGCCTTCCTTAATCCCCCCCCAAAGACTTACCACAACTCCCTGGTGATCCAGCGAGGAGTCAGGACGCCATTTCTGAACTCCTTTGCGAGGAGCACGTGACGTCGGTGCCACGTCAGAGTGACGCGGCGTCACGTGATTTCCCGCGGGTTCCCTCCGGCACCCTCGTTCGGCCCAAAAGGAACTTTTGGCCAGCTTGGGGGTGCCTCCTGACACCCCCAAGCTGGCCAAAAGTTCCTTTTGGGCCGAACGAGGGTGCCGGAGGGAACCCGCGGGAAATCACGTGACGCCGCGTCACTCCGACGTGGTGCCGGTGTCAGGAGGCCCCCCCAAGCTGGCCAAAAGTTCCTTTTGGGCCGAACGAGCGTTCCGGCGCGAACCCGCGGGGAATCACGTGACGCCGCGTCACTCCGACGTGACGCCGACGTCACGTGCTCCTTGCAAAGTTGGTCAGAAATGGCGTCCTGACCCCGCTGGACCACCAGGGAGTTGTGGTAAGTCTTGGGGGGGGGATTAAGGAGGGTGAGGGGTTTAAATTTTTATTTGCACATATGGACATATACTCAACTCATTGAATTCTGTTTATGTCCATATTGACCGCAAATGGGACCCCCTTTGGACATATGGACATATGAATTTAAACTTTTGCTCTGCACATCCCTAGTGGATAGGCAGACTAGATAGACCTTATGGTCTTTTTTCCTGCTGTCATATTTCTGTGTTCCATTTTCATCACCTGCTATGCTTTAGTGAGCCAAACATTAAAGGACAGGCAGTGTAGGTATCCACTTAAAGGTGAATTTTCAAAAAAGACACACATAAAAAATAACATGCATTTGTGTAAAATAGCATAAATGTGAGGTTATGCTATTTTAAAAACCATAGCATACATGCACAAATCAGGGACCATGAGTAAATTTATGCATGAAAAAGGGCGGGCCAGGGGCATTCTGAGGAGGGGCCAACATTTATGTGCATAAGTTGCTGCTATACAAACTGCCAAAATGACGAGCATAAGTCTTTTACTCACGTACATTTACTCCTGCTCAGTATCTGATGTAATTGTAAACATCTTAAAAGTGAAACAATGATGGTGTGGGTGAAATGTGGGGACTTCAGGCTGAAGAGCCAGGAGGGTCTTCACAAGCTGCAAATGGACTGGGCGAACTGGGGTACTCATTGGTAAAATTGATTTTTTCATTGCCACGGGCATATTATAAAATCCCCTGTCGTACGAGTGTAAAAATCAACTTCAGGGGGAGTGGTAAATGCATCTAAATAATGTGAGTGGTATCCCTTTTCACTTTATTTATGTATTTATTTATTTATTTATAGTTTTTATATACCGACATTCTTGAAAAAAATATCAAATCATATCGGTTTCCATTGAAACAGAACAATCGCGGTTATGGCGTTACATTAAAACTTTGAAGTGTAATTACGCAGGTATATCATTTGCGCACACTTATCTGGCTAAATTAAGACTTAGTATAAATATTGGGAATTAACAAAACATGGGTTAAGCCTACACTCCTCTGTACATTGGAGGGAGGGTTAAAATTTAGCGTCTTCATTAGCATTAGATTTCTCTGTGAGAACACTAACCCATGTGCACAGTTTTACACACACATATTTTGTGTACAAAATTCCATGCTGCATTGGGAGCTAAGTAATGGCACGAAAAATGTGTGCACTACTGTGAGTAAAACTATGTACTTTACTGAGCACACCTTATTACATCGGGCCCCTAGACAGCTTACAATGTAAATTATTGACTGAATTCTCAAAGACATTTCTGGTATAGAGAGGTAGATCTGAGAATAAAAATGGTACTGAAAGCCATGAGCAGAGATCAGAGCACCAGGGCAAGACATGTAGAGCTAAAAGAGAAGGGGGAGGTTATTACAGTACTTTCCAAATCAGAGACCCTTACTGTGATGATAGTGATGATAAAAATGAATTACATGGGAGTCTTGAGAACATATAGCAAGAGAGTCTGTGTGTCATATCAGATTTCCTGTTTGGGAAGAGTGGCCACAGTGAAAGATGAATCTACTTTCACAGATACTATAAATAATGAAAATACTGCCAATAAATTTCTAACATCATTTCCTAAGAGAATTGAATAGATCACTGAATTTTGATGAAAGGGAAAGAAGCCAAGAGTTGCCCTAAGCAATTCTTAAAATATCTAGGGAGAAGGGGGGATTAGACCTTCCTAATTTTTATAGAGGGGGATTTTCTAATTACCGGCTTTTCTGCAAAGTGACTTGCCTGCTAATTATTATGTACTATTTTTCAAGCAAAATTATGTGCCTACTTAAAATTGAAAATTAACTCAGGAAAATTAACCATGCACTTTTAACACTTGCTAATTTGTGTGAGTAGTTAAAATGTGTGCCTACTTTTCAATATTCAAAAGTATGGGGCAGATTTTCAAAGCCTGCGTGCATAAACCCAGGTGGATTTACGTGCGTAGGGAGGGTTATGCGTGCCGGGCCTATTTTCAAAAGGCCCAGCGGCGCACATAAAGCCCTGGGACGCGCGTATGTCCCGGGGCTCGAAAAAGGGGTGAGTGTGGGCGGGGCTTGGGCAGTCTGGTGGCGTGGCAGGGGTATGGCTGGAGCCTCCAGGCACAGCGGCCATTTGCTGCTGTGCCCGGGATCGTGGGCCAGCCATCGACCGACGCGTGCAACCTTCGCCTGTCCGGAGGCAGGCGCAACATAAAATAAAGGTAGGGGGGATTTAGGTAGGGCTGGGGGGCTGGTTAGATAGGGGAAGGGAGAGGAAGGTGGGGGGGGGGGGCGAAGGAAAGTTCCTTCCAAGGCCACTCCAATTTCGGGGCAGCCTGAGGGAACGAGGAAAGCCATTGGGGCTCCACTAGGGCTCAGCGTGTGCAAGGTGCACTAGTGTGCACCCCCTTGCACGCGCCGACTCCGGATTTTCTAACGTGCTCGCGGCTGTGCGCACGTTAGAAAATCGGACGTAGATGTGTGCATGCTGGGTTGCGCGCACAAATCTATGCCCGCGCGTAGCTTTTAAAATCCGCCCCTATGTGTGTAAGTGCAAGCCCCCTTTGCATGCCCATTCCCAGGAATATCTCTTCTCACTGCAAGTAATATTACGCCAGTATGCACATAAGTTTGCCTGCACATAGGGAGGGAGATTTTCTAAAAGTCTCCCGTGGAAATGACTCTAAAAATTATCCTCCCTTTTTTATTACTATAATTTTCATCTTAACAGCATCATTTTTTGGGACATAGATCCCCAACATAAATAATGAATCATCTTAAAAAATTGTGCCTTGCAAAAAAAAGAAGCATTTTCTTATTTTGAATGCCAATTAAGCCACGTAATATTGTAAACGGCCATTATACCCTTCACCCCGCTATTCAAATTACAAAGAAAACAATTGCTAATAGAGGTGCTATCTTGTCAACTCCCTCTCCTCTGACCTCTTTTTGGGGTAATTGTAATCTTCCACTGATATTTACAAGTGCTAAATGTCCTCTTTTGAAAGATTTGCAAACATGTAGAGCAGTCAGATATTTCAGTAGGATATGTTCATGATGCTTCAGACATTTTAGTGAAGTGTTTGAATTCATGGATGTCCTACTGTTTAAATACTTTCAGTTGAAAAAGCCGCCAACCAAGTATCTCTACAAGGATAAATGCATTCAGGAACTTTCTTGCTTTGAAACATTGGTGTTGGGTGCTTTATACTAAGGCGTTAGCCTCCAGAATTTATCACATCACACATCAGTGTGTGAATGATGTAAAAGAATTTAAGAATGCCTTAAATACACATCTGTTCACAATGGCTTTTACACAAGAGATCTAATTAACCCTTAAGACATATGCCTTCTATAATGCATATTACCAACATCAATCCGGTGCATTGCAAAGTGATTATTATTTGTCAGTTTTTATGTATGATTTGTAGGTTTTATTATTGTGTATTTAGCTGTGTTCCCCACCCTGAACCTGGGAGGGTGTGGCTAACAAATAATGCCAATTAAATAAATAAATAAAATGTAAAAGATCCCTTACTCAAGATCCAGAAAGTATGGGAAAAATATGTAGGTCACATGATCTCACTAAAGGGGGATGGCCATCGGAATTTACAAAAATAAGCAAAGACAATTTCATGACAACAGGCTACTGTTTATTTATTTATTTATTTTATTTAAAAAGACTTATACCGCTATTACCTATTCAATGCTATTCAATGCCAAGAAGTGCAAAGTCATGCATATGGGGAGTGGAAATCCGAATGAACTATATTCGATGGGGGGAGAAAGGCTGATGTGCACGGAGCAGGAGAGAGACCTTGGGGTAATGGTGTCTAATGATCTGAAGTCGGCGAAACAATGTGACAAGGCGATAGCTAAAGCCAGAAGAATGCTGGGCTGCATAGAGAGAGGAATATCGAGTAAGAAAAGGGAAGTGATTATCCCCTTGTACAGGTCCTTGGTGAGACCTCACCTGGAGTATTGTGTTCAGTTCTGGAGACCGTATCTCCGAAGAGACAGAGACAAGATGGAGGCGGTCCAGAGAAGGGTGACCAAAAAGGTGGAAGGTCTTCATCAAATGACTTATGAGGAGAGATTGAAGAATCTAAATATGTACACCCTGGAGGAAAGGAGGAGCAGAGGTGATATGATACAGACTTTCAGATACTTGAAAGGTTTTAATGATCCAATGACAACGACAAACCTTTTCCATAGGAAAAAAATCAGCAGAACCAGGGGTCATGATTTGAAGCTCCAGGGAGGAAGATTCAGAACCAATGTCAGGAAGTATTTCTTCACGGAGAGGGTGGTGGATGCCTGGAATGCCCTTCCGAAGGAAGTGGTGAAGACCAGAACTGTGAAGGACTTCAAAGGGGCGTGGGATAAACACTGTGGATCCATAAAATCAAGAGGCCGTCAATAAAGAGTGGGTGGCTCGCCAGAATGACGGCTACTGCCTGGAGATAATACCCTTATTCAATAAACATACACATGGTTACTGTGACTCCAACGTCACTCTAAGCTACAACAGCAAGAGGAAATGTGGAAAAAAGGATTTGCACTCACAAAGTGGGGAGTAGCTGGCTTGTTACGGCGGTTACTACCCCAAACCAAATAAGCCTGATACTTCACTTTCAATGCATATCCAGCATAGCTCTCTGCTTCAACGGTAGGGGAGAAGAAAAACTGATACTTCACGCATAGCTCTCTGCTTCAACGGCAGGGGAGAAGAAAAACTGATACTTCACGCATATCCAGCATAGCTCTCTGCTTCAACGGCAGGGGAGAAGAAAAACTGATACTTCACGCATATCCAGCATAGCTCTCTGCTTCAACGGCAGGGGAGAAGAAAAAAGGATTCGCACTCACAAAGCGGGGAGTAGCTGGCTTGTTACGGCGGTTACTACCCCAAACCAAATAAGCCTGATACTTCACTTTCAATGCATATCCTGCTTCAACCGCAGGGGAGAAGAAAAACTGATACTTCACGCATATCCAGCATAGCTCTCTGCTTCAACGGCAGGGGAGAAGAAAAACTGATACTACACGCATATCCAGCATAGCTCCCTGCTTCAACGGCAGGGGAGAAGAAAAACAACCAATAAGGGCTGAATAACACAGTCTGGGTAAAACAAATAAACATGGGTGTAGCTTGCTTATTGCGGCGGTTACTACCCCTACTACCCCTAACTAATCAAGCTTGATATTTCACTTGGTTGCAGCTCCATCACTGCTCTCTACATTCATGGTGGGGGTGGAAGAGAAATAGAACCAAAGAGCTAAGAGAAACAGATAAGTATGAGAAAAAAATGTGAAGCTTGCTGGGCAGACTGGATGGGCCGTTTGGTCTTCTTCTGCCGTCATTTCTATGTTTCTATGTTTCTATACCTGAAATCGTAGCAGTTTACAGAGGATAACATTCATAATACAATGTAACTTTTTTTTACAAAAGAAAAAAGATAAACATCAGACACATTAAAAAGATGGTACTCACTGTGGTGGATAGCTGTTGACGTAATTGTGGAGAAAAAGGCATTTTTCACCAAATTTGGTGGACATGTCCTATTACCCAAGTATATTAAATAGAGATTATGTCTTGGTTACGTACATCAAATAACATGTGTCCAGCTAGTGCTAGATCCTTTAATTATTTTACTTTTTTTCAAAGGTTCTGGTTATCATTGATTATAAGGCAACCCTCTAGCAGTTCAGCTACTTACAGATAGGCACAATATCACTTATCATTGGTAATCTATATATAAACCTCCACCGGAATAATTGATTCTTCTTATATGGAAAGTATACAATACTACTACTACTACTAGAGATCATTTATAAAGGACTACTAGATGTACGCAGTTCTGTACAGATACATATAAGAGACAGTTCTTACTCCATGGAGCTTACAATCTACTCAAGACAAATACAGACATCAAACAAGAGTCAATGAGAAGTGTATTTATTGTAGAGAAGTGATTAGACTTTAAAGGCAGCCTTAAAAACCTGAGGGGCAGATTTTCAAAGCCTATGCACGTAAATCCAGTCAGATTTTCAAAAGGCCCGGCGGCACGCATAAAGCTCTGGAATGAGCGTATGTCCCGGGGCTTGAAAAAAGGGGTGGGGCGGTTCGGGGGCATGGCAGAGGCATGGCCGGAGCCTCCAGGCACAGCGGCCATTTGCCGCTGTGCCCAGGATCATGGGCTGGCCGTCGACCGGCGCCCGCAACCTACGCCTGTCCGGAGGCAGGCGCAACTTATAAAATAAAGGTAGGGTGGGATTTAGGTAGGGCTGGGGGGCAGGTTAGATAGATGAAGGGAGGGGAAGGTGGGGGGGGGGGCCGAAGGAAAGTTCCCTCTTAGGCCACTCTTATTTCTGAGTGGCCTCGGAGGGAAAGCCATCGGTGCTCCCCTAGGGCTCGGCACACGCAAGGTGCACTAGTGTGCACTCGCTTGTGTGCGCCGACCCCGGATTTTATAACATGCACGCGCAGCCGTGCACACGTTATAAAATCGGGCGTAGATTGGTGCGCGCTGGGTTGCATGCACAAATCTACGCCCGCGTGTAGTTATTAAAATCCTGCCCTGAGTTTTTAGACTGGATTGAATGTGGCCAGAGAGGCAGCATGACACATCAACTCACGAAGCCTATTCCAGTCATACGGCACAGGAAGGTGGACAAGACCAAAATTAGCAGTGGAGAAGAATTGTACCAATATGGGTGACTTATCCAATGAACAAAGTTCACGAGGAAAGATGTAGGGGAAAAGAAGTGAAAATGCATGCATTTGAAGATGATTAAGAGAAGTTTGATCTGTATGCTGAAGCCACGAATAGAGAAGTCATGTGGCCAAGGTAATGTTAAAGGAAAATAAACCATGCAGCCAAATTTTGACTAGATTTGAGTGGAGAAAAGTGGAGGAGATCTGTAAAGAGCATGTAGCAGTAGTCTAAGCAAAAAAGAAGGGATACATTTAAGTAATGTTATACAAGAAGGAATGATATGCCTTAATAGTGTTTTGAATGTGAATAGAGAAAGAGAGAGAAGCATTAAAGGTGAACCCCGAGGTTCCAGGCCGAGTGTCCATCCACAGAGACAGAAACAGAGGGAAGAGTGGAAGCAGGTTTGGGAGGGAAAGACTGTCTTGGTTATGTTAAGTTTAAAGTGGTGGTGGGACATGCAGATGGGAATGGCAAATAAGCAGGCTAAGATTTGGGACGGGATTCTCCAAACCATTTCTGATGTAATGAGGCAGATCTAGGAGTAAACAGCATAAAAATGGTACCACAATCCATGACAGGCGATCAGAGCACCCAGAGAAGATGTGTTGAGATAAAAGAGAAGGGGAGGTTATTACCTTCCAAATCAGAGACCATTACTATGATGACCAAAAATAAAAGTATATGGAAGCCTTTTAGAATAATTGGAGTAGATTTTAAGACCTGCGCGCGGGCGTACATGTGCATGCGCTGCCCGGCGCGCACACACGTATGCCCGATTTTATAACATGCGTGCGCAGGCACACGCATGTTATAAAATCGGGGATTGGTGCACGCAAGGGGGGTGCACAATTGTGCACCTTGCACACGCCGAGCCGCGCTGCCTTCCCCCATTCCCTTCCCCCTTAACTAACCTTCCCACCCCTTCCTCTAACTTTTCCCCCTCCTAGCCCTACTCTAACCCCCCCCCAATTTCTTAACTCACCTTTTGCGCGCGCCGGCAGCCTGCTGGCACGCGATCCTCCGACAGAGCCTCAAATGGCCTCTGACCCTGCCCCCGGACCACCCCTTTAGTAAAGCCCCCGAGTCTTAGATGCGACCCGGGGCTTTACGCGCGTCGCCGGGCCCCTTATAAAATAGGCCCAGCACGCGTAAGGCACTCTGCACGCGTAAATCCACTGGATTTATGCACGTAAAGCTTTTCAAATTCTGCCCATTAAGTATATCTGTTACATTCAGCTGGAAAGAAATTCTAAAGTTATCTTTCAGATGCTAACTTGAGTCTAGAGCAGTGTTTCTCAACAGCCCCCGGCAGCATTTTTGCTAGTTTATAGAGTGGCAGTCATTTCAGGATGAAACAGACTCATACTGTTGCCATCCTCTTCGGCCGCCAAGGTACTGGCTCCCACCTGGTCACCTGCAGCTATGAGTGGGACATTACCTAGTTCTGTAAACCTCCAGGGCAAAATGTTCTGCAAGAAACTTTACTCCCGGCCCCATAGTGCTGCCCGTTACAGCTGCTTCTGTTTACAGAGAGACTGCTGGCACTCTCCAGCTCTTCACTACTGCTGGCACTGAACAGCCGATCTGGCCTGCAAACTAAACATGAACATTAGACTCAATTGAACCCTGGACTGCCCCCACACCTGCTTTGTAAATAAATAAATAAAATAAAACATCCAATAGGTTGCTGGCTATGCAGCCATGAAAGGTAGTGCAGTCGCAGGCCCCTTAACGGGGCAGCATCTGTCTTCACTGCCACCAATGCAGGTATTGTTAGCCCCCAGCTGCACTATCCTCCAGAATATGGAAACATGATTTCTTTTCCTCCCTTGCTGTGGGTGCCAGATGCATAGCTCCTGTATCGTAATTAAAACATTATGGAGGCTACTGAAAGGCGGGACATGCACTCCCCCACCTCCTTCTCTATAGCTATGGATGGGACCTCGGAGCTCTTTAACTACAGAAGGGAACTCCTCCCCCACCCCCACCCCCTCCACTCTTCAGTTGTCTCCCCAAACTCAACCAATCCACATGAATTGAAGACATCAGTTATCCGGTCTCTGGCATTTATAAAGTTGAGACACACTGTTTATTTATTTATAGTATAATAAATGCTTTTCCGCTCAGAATCTTTTTTCTTCTTTCTTAAGCAGAAAATCTTCGGTTCTGTTATCTATGTATCCGTCTATACACACAATGCTAGTAGTAAAAGCCTGCCAAAGTATGGGGAAATACTGTGAATTGTAGAACGTGCAGCATTGAGAAGTGTGGTAGTAGAGAGTGCAAGCTGAGCTCAGGTGCATTGTGTGGAAGTAGAGAAGGGACTGGACAATTCAGCGAGAGAGAGGGGGGGGGGGGGCAGTGCTGGAGCGTACAGTCAGAGAGAGAGAGGTGGAGCTCAAGTTTCCAGATGTGGTAGTAGACAGTGGATTGGACAGTACAGAAGGAGGAGAGGGACAGAGTTGGAGAGTACAGGGAGAGAGAGGGGCAGAACTCAATTTCCATACAAAGGGAAAGAGGGATGAAGCTGAAGAGTGCAGGGAGAGAGGAGTTTAGATCTCAATTTTGCATGCCAGTGATGCAAGTGCAGGACAACTTTCCTCTTTATTATATATATAATAAAGAGAAATAAAAATATATATATATCCTTCAGAATTTTAAAAAATATTCACAATGTAGGTCAATAAGTATAAATTTGAATGGACATTCATGCCACAGGTTTAAAAGGGCAGTGTCAGGGATTGGTAAAATAGAAATGTGATAATCCCTAAAACATTTTTTTGTTGTCTGTGTTGTAGCCTGCTAGTTTATATATTGTATTACTTTTTGATTTTGGGCTTTTTTTTTTTTTTTTTACTTTTTTAAAAATGTAAAGGTCATAGTATTGTTGAAAATGAAAATACTTTTTTAAAAATGAAAAGGTCATTGTTTTTACTTTTTTAAAAACTTTAAGGTCATAGTATGTTTTAACTGCATGGGCTGGCATTTGTCCACAGTACCAAGGTTAAGGAAAATGAAGCAGAAATGGATTAGATGGCAACAAACTGGAACTGGTTCACAGCATTGGGTCCAACATGTTGCTTCAGCCTGCGTAACTTTGTTGCTACATTACTGTTGTACAAAAACGGTGTTTACCTAAAATGTAATACATACATAGAAACGTTTTCAACCCATTAGTTTATGTGGTATGTACAAGGATGGTTTTCTGATTGCCCACCCTATAAGCGCATTGTTCAACAATAGAAATACTTTCGGCTGCATACTGCTGAGGCAGTCCTGGAGGCAGGGAGAACAGAGAATAGAAAAATGGATATAGTTTTGATTATGCAATGTTTAGCTGCAGAGATATTGAGCACAACATTTTTTTTTATTAGTTTTGCTTTGATTATTGCTTATCAACATAGTTTTGCTTTGATTATAAGTACAAACCAAACAGGTTAAAAAAAATACCTGCATAGTTTGTACCAATGCGGGTACTTTTGATACTTGCCCCCAAAATGGGTCAGCGTTTTACTCCATTTGCCTTTACTGCGAATTAAATCATTGCTTACTGTGGAAACTTGGCTTGTCTGTAAGTGTCTTGTTTTTTTGGGGGGTTTTAGGTTTTTGTTTTTACTAATCATACTTTTCACTATTTTTTTAAAGTCTGTAGACCCTGGCCAGCAATTTACCTGGGAGCACTCGAACCTGGAAGTAAATAAACCAAAGAATAGATATGCTAATGTAATTGCATATGACCACTCTCGAGTTCTGCTGTCAGCAATAGAAGGTAAGGAAATCCTAAAAATATGACCATCTCAGTCATTTCAAGTTATCTTCTGATAAATGTAATTATTTATTTATGTATTTATTTCCTAAAATAGTCTCAACGCAATTACAATCAGAATTACAAATAACAATCCAAATTAGTTAGAGTGTTTATACATGTATGGCTCATGACAAGAGGTAGATTTATGGCCCACCGCCAACTTATCATGTCCAATACAAAGCTCCTTATCTCCTCACCCCCACCCCCCACCCAAATCCACTTCCTCTTTGTTTCTGTGCAGTACATTGTCACCCTCAAAGTCCCCTCAGCCTGTAACCTTGGGGGTCATCTTCTCTAAACGTATCCTAAACACTGCTAAAGTGTGAAATTTATTTCTCTATAATATCACCAAAATCCATCCCTTCCTTTTTTTCATCATTTCCCACTGACTACTGCAACCTTCTGCTCACACGTCTCCAAGTTAGCCATCTCTCTCCACTACAATCTTTCCAAGTTTACTGATGAGCAATAGATTTGTAGAGAGCAATATCTAAACCAAGTGTTCAGGTGATAGACTCACAGCAAGAGGATATTAATTTTTATGGCAAGTTTGTTTTAGTCAAATTGTTTCATAATTTTACTGTGTTTTAAGTTTATTTATTGGATATTTTAATTTTATTGTTGTGTATAAAATTGTGCAATCTGCCTAGTATTGTAGATAGCGTAGAAATATTTTAAACAAATAAAATATAACGGTGTGTCATTGCTCGCTTCTCTGGGGACGGGAAGAGGTACAGTGTCTAGGCAGGGGTATACCTGGGAGAGGCCAGGAGCAATCGTTCCTCTGCCCTGAAGGAGAATAGAACCCAGGAATGGGACCAAAGACCAGAGCAGGAGCAGAAGAGTAGCCGAGGACCAGGACTGAAAAAGGAACCAGGAGAGTAGTGGAGGTTCAGAACTGGAGCATGAACCAGGAGAGCAGCCAAGGACCAGAAGTGGAGCAGGAAACAGAATAGCTGAGGACCAAGGCAAGAGCAGGAACCAGGATCCAGGAGAGTAGCCAAGGACCAGAACAGGAACCAGGAAACACAGGAACAAGGCCAGGCAACTTGAAATCAGAAAACAAACCCTTTGTGGACTATTAGACCAGAAAAGGTGTGTCAGGCTAGAGCTCCTTATATACAGCACTTTATTTGGGATACACAATGATGGTCCATTAGGGAGCCTCTGGAGTCAAGACTCCCTAACTTTGTTTCTCTTAGTATTTTCTTCATGGCTCTTGGTGGTTCAGTCCCTGTGGCTCCAGTACAGGATCCCCTGGTCTAGAAAACCTAGGGCTGCAGGTGCAATTCCCTCTGCCCTTGACAGATTGCCTCCCCTTTCAATTTGAGGCCTCCGGACAACCCCAAAAATACCTCCAGGGTCCCACATCCAACCCCAAAGGGCACAATCCAAAGCAAGCATGGGCCATCCTTACCAGACTGGGAATAGAAACAGAAACTGACTTCATTGGTGGATGGGCTGGAGATTGGGTAGACAAGGTAGTAAACATGGATTTCACAGGTGTCAGTGCAGGCTCTAGGGCTCTGGAGACAGCTGGCACTGTCTTGCTGGAGTTGACTCAGCCTGGAAGGCTGAAATCCTTGGAGTAGCTGGTTCACTCTGATTGGAGCTTTGAGTCTGCTGAGGGCATAGCTTAGTGTAGAGTCCTTGAATCTGCTGCAGGAAGTGCAGCTTGGAGCAGAACTGTCATGGAGTCTTGATGCAGGAGAAGCAGCCTTGAGCAGATTCTTGGACACTGCTGTGGAAGAAGCAGTCTGGACCAGAGTCATGGATGCTACGGGCGCAATCTGGGCCAGAGTCTTGGATGCTTTGAAGATGGCTAGTGTGGCCACAAGAGTAGTCTGTTGTTGTGGGCCAAGAGCCCATTCTGTGAATTCAACTGCCAGCATGGCTTCATGCATGACTGTGGCTATGTTTTCCTCATCCCTCCAGAAGTGACAATCATAGCCTAGTGGTCTAGTTGAATAACCATTTAGTTGCAGAACTTGGTATGAATTTTATTTTTTCATAGAGCCATGGATACAAGAAAAGAACCCACAATAAGTCTCTTGTGAAGGATCCATACTTTCCTTGCCTCTGGTTTGGGCTGGTTATGGCCCATTCCTCTGGGGCTGAGGAGAGGTATAGGGGCTGGGCAGGGGCATATGTGGGAGAGGCCAGGCATCCAAGAGCAAGCATTCCTATGCCCTGAAGGAAAGTAGGATCCAGGAATGGGACAGAAGACAAGGATCGGAACAGAAACAGGAGCAGGGACAGAAGCCGAGAAACAGAACTGAGACATGAACCAGGAGAATAGCCGAGGACCAGGACCAGAGCAGAAACCAAAGAGTAGCCAATGACCAGGACTGGAACAGGAACCAGGAAACACAGAAACAAGGCCAGGCAACAGGAAGTCACAGAGAGAGCTCTGTGTGAGCGTTTGGACAGCAAAAATATGTCAGGCTAGAGCTCTTTAAATACATCCCTCTATTTGGGACACAGCTCCAATAGATCCATATAGCCTCCAGAGTCGGGTCGTCCTATCTTTTCTTTGCTTAGTATTTTCTGCAGGGGCCTTGGGGGACTTAGAGTCCAGTAGCACCACCGTAAGATCCCCTGGTTTTCAACACTCAAGGCCACAGGTTTGACCCCTGACACTATGTTGACTTATCTGTCACCAAAATTGTAAAAACCATATAACCCCTCTTCTCAAGAAACTACATTGGCTCATTGCCTGTTTCCACATAGTTCAAGCTCCTCTTACTCACCTAGAAAAGCCTTCACTCTGCCTTTTCTCTCCCTACATCCTTCCTCTGGAAATCCACTCACCAGGCAAGTACTCCTATATATGCCCTTCTTTTCTATCGCCAACTCCATACTTTCCAAATGGCTGCACTGTATGCTTGGAATAGACTTTCTGAGTTGGTGCATCATAAGAATGTAAGAATTGCCATACTGGGTTAGACCGAGGGTCCCTCAAGCCCAGTATCCTGTTTCCAATCCAGGTCACAAGTACCTGGCAGGATCCCAAATAGTAGATAGATCCCATGCTGTTAACACCCAAGGATTTCTTGTGGCTTTTCCCAAGTCTGTCTGGTTAATAATTTATGGACTTCTCCAAAAACGTGTCCATATCCTTTTTAAACTCAGCTATGTTAGCTGCCTTTATCACATCCTCTAGCAATGAATTCCAGAGCTTAATAATGTTCTCTGATTTGTTTTAAATGTCATGCTTCCTCTCGTCTTATTAAAATTCAGTCTAAAAATCCACGTTTTTGAAGCTGCTTTTAAATCTTAATCTCTATCCCACTGGCAGCCTTATTGAATATAACCATTTTCTTAATAAATTAAATTTCCAAAATCTCTTTTACCCTGTATGTTTGTCTTGATTCAGTTGTAAGCTCTACCAGAGTAGCACAGTAATGACAGCAGAGAAAGACGATGTGGTCCATCCATTCAACCCAGCAAGTTTCTTATATTAGTAACTGCTGCTCCATGCAGGTTACCTCCAAGCCTTATGATAAGGATAGTAATATTAACATACAAAACCATGCAACTGTCAAGCCCATAACAAAATTACTGCTAGCAACATTTTTACAGGATGAGCAGCCTTCTTGATAATTCAGACAGCGGTGTTTAAAATGGTTTGCTTTTCGACTTGACCATAGAAGCAGTCCTTCACTTTTTCTCTTATGTCTGTGTATCAGTACCTTGGACCATAAACGTCAGGGCCCAGCATTAGCTGTTGTCTGAATCCAATTCCCCTCCTCCTGCCATCGAAGCAGAGAGCGATGTTGCAGTTGCATCAAGGCTAATTAGTTAAGGGTAGTAATTCTCATGCCTTATGTTCAGGAACTGTCTTATATTTTGTTTTGTACAGCGCTGCATATGTAAAGCGGTGCTAAAGAAGTGGTTAGTAGTAGTAGTAGTAGTAGTCATATATTGTAAGAAGCCATCTAGGATGAAAAAGAACATATAGTATATAATAAAGGATCCAGTACATAGCCAGAATATAAAGATGGGTAAAAGAGTACAGATATGTATATATACTGTAATAAGGCAAGCAAGGATAAGTTAAGTAGGAGTAGTCCCGTGGTGGGCGAGGTTATGTACTCACGCTCGGGGAAGTTCTGGCAATCAGGTAGGAGAGGGAAGAGTCTGTTTTTAATCTAGGGGAAAGTACAGTGAGAAACAATACTAGTAGCTAATATTTCATACTAATAGCTCTAAGTTCATTAACGATTACAAAGATGAAATATGTGTGTGGAAAATGACCCATGGATTTGTCTTGGACAAGAACAAAAATTACACCATGAGAAATTACATAAGGTAAAACTTAAAAACTAAATGATATTAGTTAAGCCCATGCTCAAGTTGAAGGACACTTGAAGTGCTGAAATCTTCACTTTTAAGGGCATACAGCTGCACTTGCACTTGTGGTCGTTTGGAGCCTGTCAACATGGAAGCTGCTGTGAGGATCCATCACCTTGACAGCCTAGAGAGCCTGTATCATAGGTTACAAAAGAATACCATCCATCCTTGGTAGCAGGGATGGAATATGGGGCCAATCCTGGAGTGCATGCTGGATGAATACTTGACAGACACCTGAAGGCTGGGAATCACCAGGTGGATGGTGCTCATGCACCTGGTAGAGCTGACCATGTTCATGAAGACATTGGGTTGGCCCAACCTAGTGCTTTATTTTGTGAAAAAATGGATCCTGCCAGGGTGGACACCACACCTGACACATTCAGACCAACAACACATAAGCAGCTAACCTGCTTGTTGCAGGCTGTCACCAGAGAGGCCTCATTTTCATCTTAGGTGGCACTGTTCTGGACTGCCTTTTCCTTGGCTGCCTTTTTTGTACTGCTGGTAGTAATGACAAGTAATTCTGCAGAGGAGTCTAGTCTGAATTTCTCTGCCGTCTTTGTTGATCATTTGATTCTACTCATTTGATGTTCCAAAACAAATTAGATAAAGGTGAGTGCATCTCCTTGAAGACTGTTCTTCATCTGTTCACCCGGTATGGACCATGTAGGCCTAAATGGCACTTAGGCTGCAAGGTGGATGCAGTTTCCCTATTCTTCAAGATCTATCAACTTTAGTAAGTTTCAATTCTCTGCCATACTCACGCAAGCTCTGGGAGCAGCACACTTGCAGAGCAACCATTGTGACACTCATTCCTTTAGAACTGGAGCCGCTTCCAGCACTGCCACTTCAGTATATTGGCAAGTGGCGTTCAGCAGCCTATGGATTCTACATCAGGCAGGTAAAACACACTCTCTCTCTTGTCCTACTAGGCCATGACCAGGCATCATGGTCTATGTGCATTGTAGGGCATGTTTTCATCTTCTGGGCAGAAAGGTCAGCGGTTTCTGCAGGTTCAACCAGTACATGAAGACACCACATGCTGGACTGCACGTGCAATTGTTAGGCAGAAAGTCCATCCTTTGGATCCACATCATATCCCTTCTGCAGAGGCTTTATAGTAAGGAGACTATACTTTGATATGCTTCCCATACACCTTGATAGCAATAATCTGGGTAGGGCTCCTTGCTGCCATCTGGTAGACAGTGTAAGGACTGACCTGGCCATCTTTGTGACCTGGCTGTCAGAAACACTCATTTGCTGGTCAGAGAATATGTTTTGCCATTGCTTCACTCACATGAGACTGTGTAGATGTTGGGTGACGATGGTTAACAAATAGATGTGCAAGGCTGTCATTCTCACAAGAGGGCTCCACATACAGCATCAGTGGATATTGGTTTCCTGCCTTGACCTCTTCAGATTGGAAGGCATGCATCATTCCGACCTGCGAATGGACTGGTTTCTGAATTCACTCTACAAGGTTGTGGATAGGGTTTCAGGTGGCCAAAAGGAGGAAGTGATGACCACATTCTTTTATTGTAGGGACTTGTCCGATGAGTGGAGTGCACAAGGAGGAGTATAGAGAGATGAGAGGAGAAGTCATGAGGTGCTGCAGTGTGACTGCATTTGTAGGTGAGAAAGAGGATCTTGAACTGTATGCAGGAGCGAATAGGGAGCCAATGCAGTGACTTCAGAAGAGGGCTTATGTGAGCGTATCGACTTTGGCAAAAGATAAGTTGCACAGTTTAATTTAGGATAGATTGCAGTAGAGAGAGATGGTTTGCTGGGAGACCTGTACAGGGAGCAGGCTGCAATAGTCTAAACAGGAGGAGATGAGAGAGTGAATAAGGGTCCGGGTAGTGTGTTCAGAAAAGAAGGGACAGATTTGGGCAATGTTAAAGAAAAAGAAATGGCATGTTTTAGCAGAGGTTTTGATGGGTGTAGAGGAGAGAGAGGAGGTTATGAGCTGATGGACAGAGTAAGAAGAAGTAGGTGATGATCAACAGTGTCAAAAGCAGCAGACAGGTCGAGGAGGATAAGGACAGAGTAAAGACCATACAGGTGAATTTTCAAAAGGAGTTACACATGTAAATGTAACTGCTGTTGTAGCAATTTTTAAAAGCCATTTACTTGAGTAAAGTGCACTTATATGAGTAAATCCTATGGACAATTCAATGGCATATATATTTATGGCTTTAGCCATAAACAGGTCATTGAATACTTTGGCAAGAGCTGTTTCAATTGAATGTAGGGGGTGAAAACCAGACTGGAGCGGATGAAGAGCGGCTTGAGATATAAGGAAGTCAAGATAGCATCAGGGAACAGCATGTTCAAGTAATTTGTAGACAAAAGGGAGAAGGGAGATGGGGCAGCTCATTGCACACGCCCTGAATAATTCCCCTTCAAGATAGGGTGGGGGTAGAAGGTGCAGGGGAGGAGAGGGAAGGTTAAATTCCCAGATTATATTCTTCTGTTAGGTCATCGTCAAATAAAGCCACAGCCATATTATCCAGATGAATCTCAGACTACCACACAAAGGAGTTATGCCCGTAAATGTAACATATTTTCATAGTCATTTTCAAAAGCTTGTAAAGCTTGTAAAGCTTTTTGACAATTACCCCCATAGTATTTGATAATGCACAAGAAAGAACTGAATGAAGTTTTTCCGAATGTTACCATAGTTTTTTTCCACCTTCATCTAACTCTTCCCATTTCAAATTGTGAAGGAGAAAGAGCAGATAAAGGCAGAAAGCTAAGGTAACATTCAGAAAAGCTTCAGTCAGTTCCTTCTTCTTGTACATTATCTTCAAAATACTCTGTGCAGCATTCTCCAAATTATGCTTTATTAAAACTGAATTATGGTTACCAATGCTGTACTCAGGTCTGTCATCATTATCTGTTCTCTCTGTACAGAATGGGATCTTCTGAGAGAAATTACTTTTGATAATCCCGTATCTGAATTTTGCTGCCAAGAAAAGTAGAAAAAAAAGATATTATAAATTTCACAATAACCTGAATTTACTGCAATTTGTCATATTATGTATAAACAAAGTTTTTAATCTATGTATTTGATCTTTATTTGTTGGTGAAACATGAAAAGAGGATCCTATATGCAAAAGGTCAGGAGTGTTGTACAGTGTAAGTGAATCCAATGTAGTAGTTTGTTTGTCTTTCAATATTAGAGAGAGAAAATATTAGCATTCTGCTTCGCTTCTCATATCAAGTCTGAGTGGTTTTTGAAAGGATTCTCTTTTCCAACTGAGGGAAATGTGTTATTGACACCTGCTGCAGGGAGAAGGAAGTAAGGGACTCAAATCAACATTCAGCCCTCCGGGGCTTTTCAAGCCTTAAAAAGGGCCCTGCTGCATTCCGTGTTTAGAAGGCTTTTGCAATTGCAAATTCGGTTCTGTTTCATAGTACAGTCCATCCCAATTCAACTGGAAATGCATTTCAGCCTCGCTGGAAAGAAAGGTTTAAATGAGAGCTATGCTGTACATTGTTTTCCGTAGTCGTTCTCGAGTCCTTTTATCACTGTAACTTGGGACATACTGAGATCAATATCCTGAAAAGCGGCCAGCGGAGATCTTCTGAATGTAGCTAGCTGGGTAACGAAAAAAGAAAAAACTTCTGGGCCTGCTGATCCAATACCCCATCCCCCAAACCCCCATCTCCAAAAGTATTTTAAAATGTGTGGGTGTAGTACCTTCCCCCCCCCCCCCCCCCCACACACACACCTTATTCAAATGCTGGCCGGTGAGGGCTAAAGTTATCTGACTCTATATAGCAGGATTACTTTAAGCTGGCCTATTCAGCCGGATAATTTACTAGTCTACTGAGTATGTTACTAAAAAGTTATTACTCAAAGATGCACAAATTGTAATAGTTTTGTGCAGAATTCCCTTCAGACAGTATACCATAAGGCTATCCCTTCTACACTTTCCCCACTTCCCTGGCCTGAATACCCTCCTCCCCAGGCTGAAAGTACTCCTCCCTCCACCCCCTGCTTCATCCAGTTCCCTGCTCCTTTCTGAGCTCTCCTGGCACAACTCCTTCCACTACCTCGCTCTCTTGCACTCTGACCCAAGCCCTTCACTTTCCCTTCCATGCTTCATACTTTGTCTCTCCCCCAGGCCCAATCTCTGTCCTCTCTCTCTCTCTCTCTCCCTGTTTCTACCTGGCTGTCCCCTTACTCACACTCTTTCCCTTCCACAGGTCCAACCACATCACTATCCCTACTCCTCTATGTGTAACTATTTTGCATTTTCTTCCTTCTTTGACTCCTATGCTTTTTCCCTGTCCCCCTGCAATCCTTCACTATTTCTCTCTCCCCGCCAGCCTCTCTACATTCTCAAACACCCCCCCCCCCTTCTCCAAACTCGACCCCCTCTCCTCCCTCCTGGCCCAAACCCTTCACTGTCTCACCTTCCCCACCCTAGGCCTGACTCTTCCACTCTCCCCAGCTGAACCTCACCACCAGCTTCCATCTTGAGCCACACATGCCAGTGTAGACGCTGTGTCTTCCTCCATCCCGACCTGTGCAGACTCTGCCAGTGCTTTCTTCCAGGCTGATGGTGTTGCCTTAAGGCAGCATCTTCTGTTGCATGTGTGCTGCTGCTGCCGCTGCCACTGACCCTACCAGCTCACAGGGGATGATGACGTAGCTGGCCTATCTACAATGCCAAATTCTATGCAGAATTTTAGAATTCTCCATGAGAGAGAAATTCTGTGCAAACTTTGCATTGCATGCTTACGCAGAATTCTTCCAGGATTAATAGATATATATTTGTAGATACTCACACATACCATAGTGAGTTCTCTGGTATGTAGATAAATATACATGTATGACTAGGGTGCTTATCTATAGGACCTCAGAGGTCAGGATCTGTTTTTATTCATCGCTGTTTCTAATCTATACATCCAGGAATGAAACTATATCTTTTGTACATACAGAAAATCTAGAAATTGCGATGCAAGTGCTATTTTTAAAGTGATTAATCCCGCAAATTGCTTTTTGTATTCTAACTTTATTTTTGTAATTGTATTCTTCCATATACGAATGCAGCATTTGTCAGGCTACATTTGTGAACCAACTCAAACATTTATTATTATAGGCTGCCAGAATAGCGAGAATTGCTGATCTGGGTAAGCCGCTCATGAAGGAGAGAGGTTGCGAGGAAGGGGAAGATACATCATAACAGCATCTGAACACTATAATCTCAGAGGCCAATTATAAAATGACACATGCCATAAGTAAAAGATGAATGTACTGCATATGGTAGTGAACAAAGGGATATTGATTGTCTCTGTAATTTTGACAGGATCTTGGGAACACTTATAAATGATACCCAAGAAACTGTTTATCAGATTGGGTTTAAAGTCAATATCAAAGGCATTTTGGCTAAGAATGCAGGCAATCTACAACCTAATTCTTGGTGGACTTTTGGATAGGTCAACATAGTGAAAATAAGGTTTTAAACTTCAAGCTTAGGGCCTGATTAACCAAGACCTTTTTCCTGTGTCTATGGAGGGGGGCAGGGGTGTGAAATCAGGCGTTTAGCTATAAGATTTACCATGCAGCTCTACCTTTTCAAAATATTCCTCATGGTGACAGATATTTTGAAATTTTTTATGTGGTTTTTCTCTTGTGTGAAACCCGTTTCATCTCTTGGTATTCATATCTATAGCGTATCCTATGATTGATAAGCAGGCTTCAAGGAGGTAGGCTCAGGAGCAACATCAGGAAGTACATTTTTCACAGAAAGTGAGGAAAATGTGTGGAATAGCTTCCAGGAGTGGGAGTTGAAGGCTAAATTATTAACAGCCTTCAAGAAGGCATGGGATAAGCACACAGGATCATTTATTTATTTACTTTCGAACATTTATATCACACCTCTCCGAATGGTTTGAAGCGGATTACACGATAACATGCATAATAAAGACATATTAAAATACAATAATAAAAGCAAACTTGCTTACCAAGGGCCTGATTCACTATGACATTTCTCCCATTCTCTGTCTATGGGAAACGTCCTTGATGAATCAGGTCCTAAAATTGATACGGATGGAATGATATCAGTGGAAAACAAAGCTGAAGGGATGAGGGCTGGAATTAATCCGAGGTCTTAAATCTTTGCTTGAACAGATAGGTTTTTATTGCACGCTTAAAGAGTTTAGGATCATTGATGGTGCAGATTACAGATGGTAATACATTTCAGGAGAACGGCCCTACAATGGAAAAGGTGACCTTTGTAAGTTTTGGACAACCGACAGAATGCAAAAAAGCGATAAGGTAGAGGATGCATAACCTAATGACACCAATAGGGGTAAACAGGATAGTACTAATAGGGTACAACTTCAAAGTAAGGATGAAAAGAACATGAGTAGTAGCTTATATGGTTTAGCAGGCTTCAAATTAGGAGATCAGCTGAGTCTGTCAAGCAGGTCGACCATAGCCGGGTCTGCATGGAAGGCTGCATAGAATTAGGTATCATACACTAGACTTAAACTGTATGATATCAACAAATGTTTAACCATAAGAGCATTGTTCCGAACATTCTATATAGAAATGTAATTTGACTTGTGATAGAATTTTGATTGATAATTGTTAAATTTCCAGTTTTGTAAAGCTACAAATCCTCAGCTGGCTAGGTATGGCATGTTGATGGTAGCGGGGACCGAAGAGGATGTATGTTTGGACAATAGTCACACTGGTATTGCTTACTATTTGAATTATTACAGAGATTTGTGGTTAGACATGGGAAGGATGCAGTGCTTGATAGGGGATCTTGTATGCTCATCTGCCCAAGGTGGTAGAGTACAAAGAAGGAAGATGGCAAAAACTGTCATGGACAAGGAAAGATAGCTTTCAGGTGGTCACATTGTATGACTGCCAGCAATGATATATTCCTAGCACTATGCACAGGAATAACTGGGCAGACTGGATAGGAAAGTTGGTCTTTTTCTGCCATCATGTAACAATCATACTGAAGTGATATATGGGCTGTTTGCAGCCTCTATTCTGTATATATTGATTTTGATCTATTCAGTTTGTGTAATTTCAAGATCTCCTTTGTATTCAGTAAATTATAACATAGAACCATAATAACTGTTTATTTATTTATCCAACTTTACTACGCCTCATGCCATGACACTCTAAGCGAGCTACAGATAAAAACAGTTAATATTACCACATAACCAATAAAATATCTACAAATGTTATTTTTCTTTTATTTTCTAATGCTTGCTTTTTTTCTGTACTTTATGCTTGTATTATATTTTGAAAATATAAATAAAGATTTTTAAAAAATACCTACAATAAAATACCATAAATCATAACGTGCACACCATCCTACCCATGACATTCACAAGTACATAATCATTCAACACACAAAAGCATCATTGGTCATGTACCAAAAATGAAAGCTATTCAAATGAGCACTCAACTTGTTTCTCCTGGGAGATAAACCCCAAACCACACACAACCCAGCACCCTGCTTAATAAAAACTTGGTAAGGCAAGTTGACAGATAAGGACCATATAGCCCACCAGTCATCCTGATTATCCTAGCTTATATTAAGCCAGCTAAGGATATCTCCCAGCTGGTGGCATTACAAGCTTGACTGCCTGCAGGAAATTGCACCCTCTCCTTTCTGTACTCGGCTGGGAAGTTTAGCAAAGCCATAATAGGAAGCTTTACCATTTCCACTGATTATCTGGCTGACCATGCTGCCTCTCCTTGGGAGGCTCATGCAGCTATACCAGGACTCTATGCAGTTCAGCTTTGTCAGCTCTTCTTTTTGGCCTTCTGCTGATCCGGTTGAACGAGTTTACAGATTTCCATAACTAGACAAACTCCCTAGTCCTGCATCTATTTTTTTGTACTCTAGCCCTCCCCTGCCAGCTTTTATCACTGCATCTGTCCCAGATGTGCTTAAATTCTGTCATGGTCTTGGTTACTCTGACCTCTTTTGGTGGGCTCTTTCCTCATATTTTCTCAGTAAATATTTAAATGAGTCTGAAATTTCCTTTTTGTACAATGAGAGAATATTTATGACGTATTTCGTGGTTTATGTCTCCCAGCACATTCATCTCCTACTTTTCCCTCACTGCCTTTGCTCTCACACGAATGTTTTTTGGCTGCCAAGACTCTTCACCTTTATCCTCTGTTCTTGATTTTCCAGTTTGTATTACTCCCATAGTACCTATCCATCATGGAAACTGCTCTTCCCTAATCCTTTCCCTGGGCCCTCTTCTTTTCCCTGAACCTTATTTGTATGTCACTCTCTGTCCCAACATCTCTCCAGAGCTAATATTTCCCCCACTGTCGTTTTTCTCATTGAACTTTCTTATCTCACTCTGTGTAGTGAATCTTAATTGGATATACTTTTAATTTTCCTCCTCTGCCTTTTACGATTATTCCCATGCACTCACCTGCCTTTATTGTTGCTTTCCTCTTTGTGACAGCTCTCTTCCTCTTCATGTCTTCCTCACCTGTATTTCTTCCGTGTCCTTCATGTGGCTCACATTACACATGTGCAATTATATTCATGCTATTAATTTATTTTTTTTGGAGGGGGGGGGGTTGGTGCGGTGGAGGGGAGGGTTCAGCAATTTCCTACTTCCTCCTTGGGTTTTCAGCTCAGTGGAAATGTATCTCCTCTCTGGAGCTTTACTATTGTATTAACACATACCTGGGGAAGGGGGATTATCCCTAATTTATACCCCCAGGCAGATGGGGGGGGGGGGTCGTGCAATCATGGGCCTGAAGTTCAGATACCAGGTGTTGCCTCTGTGGGATAACTGGGACCCCTCCCACTCTGGGGCGGCAGATGCCGGTTCTGAAGCATCTAACCAGCCTGGAGAACATAAGCGTAACCCAGGAATGAAACTCAGGCGGCACTGTCGCCGAGACACACACACACACACACCCCTTCCTGCCACACCATGCTGTCGTTTTAGGATTTCATTCCTCTTGTTTCGATTAAGAATTAGGGTTCTAAGTAATTGTCGCTGTGACAAAAACATACCTCTGAATTTCAAGATTTCTGTGTATTTGTACAAGTTATGTGTTTTTCAAACGTTTCCTCAGATTTCAGTCTGTTGCACTGCTGTGTACATGTTCAATCACCTGAAATTTCAAGTTACAGAAAGGAAGCAAGTTTAGGATGTTAGCAAGGAAATTTACACATTTAAAGGCAAATTTTAAAAGCCAAGCGCCGGCCAAATTAGGGAGTTGCGCGCGCGCGTGTGGCTGGTGCCTGCTGAGCAAATTGTAAAAAAAGCTGCCGAGATGCACGCGTATCTCCCACGACATACACACAGCTCACTTGTTTCCCAAAAAGGGGCGTGGTCTGAGCAAGGCATGTTGGGGGCTTGCCAAGAGATGTGCACGTAAATATTGACGCGCCCTGGCGTGTGCCGAGGTCCCCTGACATGTAACTTTACTTCTGCTCGGGACGAAGTGAAAGTTTAAAAAAAGTTAAAAAAATAGATCTGGTTTAAAGAGTATGGGCCAAGTAGGGGGAATTCGGGCTATGAATTGGCAGGTCCTAGCTGGTAACTGGGGTGAACTGGTGAACGAACTGGTAAAAATTGGAATGGCATCGGCATGCACCCCTTTAAAAAAAAATCCCCCGACCTACACGGTAGAAGTAGGATATGCGTGCACCTACTTAAAATTGGGCGCATATGTGCATCAGGTCAGGCCATTTTATAGCATGTGCGGGCCGACACATGCGTGCCGATGTGAGCGCGGGCCGACACATGCGTGCCGATGTGCACCTGCGCACCAGTTTAAAAGTTACCGTCCCTGTCTCTCTTCTGCTTCTATGACATTATGAATGCAAACAGGATTATAACGCAGCTTTTGTGAATGAATTCCCAAGGTATTTTGTTTTCTTCTTTTGTAGAATTTGCAATTAGTGTGACCAATTTATGAACTAGGGAAAGCTAGGATATGAGTTTACTTTAGCCAGATTGCTGAAGGATTTATGAAGTCCTAGCCATTCCATTTGTGTAGGTAAGGCAACTGTAGTTAAGCTAACACTACAGTTTCTTAGTTCTTGCTTCTTTATAATTAGTGCAGAAATCATTTAAAAGTGAATTTTCAAAGAGTTGCACGTGTTAACTCAGCACGTGCGCATGTAAATAGCACATGTAATTTTTTGAACCTCAAACATACACGTGCAAGCAATCAGTGAGCGAATATATTTGTTCGTGTAAACAAAAGGAGAGGGCCCAGGGGTGTTCAAGGACGGGGGCCAACATTTACATGTATAAGTTGCTATTTTATAACCTGCAAAAGAGACGTGTTCAGCTGTTACCTGTGCACACTTACACTTGCTAATTATCTCGTGTAAATCAGAAGAGAATTCTTTGCAGCCAAATACTGATGGAGGTGAGGGTTCTGGGTAAACTAGGGGCTCAGGCTAAAGAACCAGGGAGGTCTCGATTACTTCGAGAGAGACTGGGCAAACTGGTGGACTAATTGGTAAAACTGGTAATTTTCTTCCTGCGTGCATGTAATAAAATTTGTGGATTTATATGCAGTAAAGCTGACATATGCTAAAGAAAAATATGCAAGTGAAATCTCCATGTGTAAATGTTTTAAATTAGGAACACAAATATACACATATAGGAGATTTGTGCCACTTATTCGGATAAATTTTGACTTTGAAGTGGCAGCCCTTAGCTGGATAAGCCGTAAAAAGCGCTACGTAACCAGCTAAGTAATATTTTAATTTTATTTATTTAAAACTTTTCTATACCGTCGTATAGTAGAGCACCATCACAACGGTTTACAGTTAGGCACAAATATGTGGTTTCTAATTTATCCAAAGGGTGCCATTATTATACGGTTACATAGTTTGATAATATACTCTAAATGGGAAAGGCTGTGATTACCATTTACTATTAACTGTCTTTATAATTTAATACTTAAATTGTGAGAAAATAACAAAAGTAAGCAATACTGCTTTTTCTTGGTGAATTCCTGCTTTGTGTATGTGTTATTCCGTTACCTCACTGTGAAATGCTTTTTTGAAGAGCCATGTTTTTAAGCCTTTTTTGAAGAGTTTTATTTCTTTCATTAGTCTTAATTCTAGTGGTAATGTGTTCCATAATAATGGTCCTGCCAATGATAGTGCTTTCTCTCTAACTTGGGTTAACTTTGCTGTTTTGACTGAAGGTATGGTTAGTAGAGCTTTATTGGCTGATCTGAGGTTTCTTTGGGGGACATGTAGTCGTAGTGCGGTGTTTAGCCAGTCTGAGTTTTCGTCGTTTATTAGCTTATGAACTGTGCATAGTGCTTTAAATTGAATTCTCTGTTCTATTGGGAGCCAGTGTAATTCTGCAAGTGTTTGGGTGATATGATCTCTTCTGCCTTTACCAGTAAGTATTCTGGCAGCCGAGTTCTGTAGTATTTGCAGTGGCCTGATAGTGGTGTATGGTAATCCTAAGAAGCTGGATAAATAATAGCTGGATAAATATTAAAACTCTACTTATCCGGCTGTGTTTTGATATGCGAACATGTTGTTGGGTAGATTTAAGTGTATTTTATATAGTATGCATGCATTTGCGCTCATGATATAAAATACATGTGCATGAGCACGCCTTCCCCTGTATATGCCTTTAAGGGCACATGTGCGCACGTTTTAAAATGATCCTCCCTGTAGGCAGTTATGCTAGGGAAATAAATCTAGCCACTAAATCAGTGCTTTACTGTGTCAACCAATTTCCGCAGTGTCACAGGTCAGCTATAAATATTGCTAGTGTGTCAGTATAGAGAGGAATTTCAAGAATCTGATTTCTGTGCCTCTGCCATGAACCAAGCAACAGTATCAGAAAGTCACCATAAGAATTATATTCTACAGACATATCTCAGTGGATGGAATGCCAGATTAGTTAATCCTTCCTATTGATTCTGGAACGTCTTCTGATCTAGTCTCAAGGCATCAAGACCCTGTTGGTAACCTACCTACTCACTAGACAAGGGCGCACATTTTATTGATGTATGTTTCAAACATCTCCTCAAGTTTCAATTTGTTGTTGGGTTTTTTTTTCAGTTTATAAATTGCATTTATATAACAGAGCTCAGTGTGATATAGAAACATATTGGACTCAAAAAACAATCATCCATTAACACAGCATAAGCATTAATATAAAAAAATATTATCAAATCACCATGATTTAAAGCAATCAATAAATACACATTGAATTAACCAACAATTTTTTGCAAAGCCAAACTTTAACAGGTTTTGTAATGCTGTGCACAAATTAAGTCACAGGAAATCTCAAGTTACAGAATGGACGCAAGTTTAGGATGTTTTCAAGGGATTTTACATGTTTTTCAAACCTCTTTCCTGCTTTGTGTCTACGACATTATGACTGTATACAATTGCTTCCCTGAAAACATTGATAGGTTTGCTGTTTAGGAGACCTTCCAACTGTAGCACGAGACAACCTACTGACCAAACCAAGTTGTGGGCTTTCGAACTTTCTGTTAAACCAGTTGTATTTTTTATTCATAGTGCTGCTGCTGGAAACATTGATTGATTTAGCACTGTCATATAGTTACAAACCTAGGTTTAAGTGGTGACAGTAGCTATTTGAAAAGAAATGCCAAACTGAAGAGGGAAGGCCAGCCTTTAACTGAACCTTTCTACTCAACTTGTCTGGGCTACAGAAGGAAAAGTTCCCTGACAGAATGTCAATTAATTCTTATCAGCTCCAAATTACTGCTCTAAAGATCCATTTCTGTTTCCATTTAAATTTGTTTCAAAAGTATCACACTACCCGTGCTCAAAGGACTTGCCTGTGTGCCTGTCTGAACCATGGAGCCTTGCAGAAATCGGTGCCCACACTGACACCGAAAACCGCTTTTTAATTAAAAGATTTTACTTTGCAAGTGTGGAGCGCAGCTTTTAAACCTGGATTTTCTGAAAGTCTGGGAGCTTTTTATTTCAAAATTATCAACAAACCCGCCTGTGGGTTACTGTCTAGCACAGTGAAATCTAGATTTAAAACTCAGTTAATTTTGAGCTATACAGTGACAAAATTACTGGTGCATCTTAGTTCGTCTGTGCTCATCTTTGAAACTATTGATCCAATATATTTTTCTAAAGTTTGGCAGCCAAAAGAATGATACTTGA
The DNA here is from genome assembly GCF_901001135.1 of Rhinatrema bivittatum. Classification (NCBI taxonomy): domain Eukaryota; kingdom Metazoa; phylum Chordata; class Amphibia; order Gymnophiona; family Rhinatrematidae; genus Rhinatrema; species Rhinatrema bivittatum. Next base: position 448,726,053 of record NC_042615.1, on the reverse strand, counting down.
ACCCTCTTTGGACACAACTGGCCATTTTTATTAAAATGAGTGAATGCAGCTAATTTAAAGACAGTTACAGTTTTAGCAGCGGTACTGCACTGTGCTACTACAGTAAAGTAGCATGTATGAAGGATACTGTGAGGTGAATCTTAAAACCCGCGTGCGCATTTATCGCCACGCACATGGATGCAGCAATTTTATAATATTTGAGCATTATAAAATCAGCTATGGAGCAGATTTTATAAAACTACGTGCGCGCGAACTTTTGTTCATGCACCAGGCACAAACAAAAGTACGCCGGATTTCAATAGATAACGCGCGTAGCTGTTAAAAACCGGGGTCGGCGCGCACAAGGCTGCCCAAAATCGGACCGGCCTCAGAGGGAACTTTCCTTCCACCCCCCCCCTCACCTTCCCTACCCTTCCCCTACCTAACCCACCCCCCGGCCCTATCTAAACCCCCCTACCTTTGTTGCACAAGTTACGCCTGCCCAAGGCAGGCGTAACTTGCGGGCGCCGAGCCGGCCTTTGGCGCACCATGGTCCAGTCCAGGAGCTGGTCCGGGGACTGGTCCGGAGGCCACGGTCACGCCCCCAGAATGCCCCCGATGATGCGCCGGCCGCAAACCCCCCCCCCCGACACCCCCTCCCGACATGCTCCCCCCAGGAAAGCCCCGTGACTTACGCACGTCCCAGGGCTTTTCGCGCACCGGCAGCCTATGCAAGATAGGCTCGGCGCGCGCAGGGGGGGTTTGGGGTAGGTTTCCGGGGGTTACGCGCATAACCTACACACGTAACCCTTTGAAAATCTACCCCTATGTGCGTGTACATATGCGCACAATTTTCTATTGACGCGTGCATGTGCACACAAATGCCGCGCCGTCACGCACCTATCTTCCAGCTTTGGCACGCGTAGAGGTTTTAAAATCAACCAGTAAATTTATTGAAAGACATTTGTTACTTGTTTGTTTCAGCATGAGTTCAAATGGAGGTACGATTCTCGAGACAGTGACTGCATTTCAGTAAATTATGGACAGATATAAACAAACATAATTCTCAAAAAACATCATGTACACAAATTCCTCCCAGTATTCAAGGTTAACTAAAAAGAAGATGAAAATAATCTTCAGAGGGATAGCCGGCTTAGTCTGCTTAGCAAAAATGACAAGAGGCGGGTGGCACCTTATACACTATCCAGTTTATTGAGGCATGAACTTTCGAGGACAGAGTCCACTTCGTCAAATGAAAATAAAGTGTAAATTTTCAAAATAAACCTGTTCAAACAAGCCACCCACTATTATAGGTCCTCAGGAAAACAAAATCACAGTACAGCATCACCATAGGTAAATCAATTCTGTGCCATATGATTAGATTCAATGCCATTTCCTGGAAAGCAGAAAAAAAAATGAGATTGCTTGCTAGATTTCAAATCCATCAGCTCTTTACCCTGAGTTGAAAGAATTGAGGCTTCAGTTGGAAGTCATGGTTTCACCTGAAGGAAAAGAATAAACAGGGCCTGTTTTAAAAGCCTGAAGGAACAGCCCACTAAGTGATATAGTATATTATATTGTACTGTTTCTGATTTCACATGTACAGAAGTTGGGCTCAGTCTGGCATTGGGGTATTGCAGGGACAGAGAATGCATGAGCTCTAAACTGTAATGTGCAGTTCCCCAGCAGAGAGCATAAATAACTGGAGGAGGCTAAGGTGACAAATCTATAAACATGCCAATGATTCTAAATACAGAAAAACATAATTACAGCCATATGAAATATCAGTCCTCTGCTTATGCACACAAATAGCTTTCAGATCCAACTAGTGATTTATCTACCTTAAATATTTTTGCAGTCTTCAGTTCATTACAGCTAGAGCTACATAAATCAAGCATGAAATGTTTGCTTATATTAGTACTACTCCATTCCAACCCTACAATGGCTTAACCATTCCACTCCCTCTTCCTTTGCATGACTGCTCACCAGAAAAGATTTTATAATTCACGTCATAGATCCATGGGACTGATTTGTTGGGAGACTTTGCAATGGTGTAGTACAGTTTATGCCATTGTAGAGATCTGTCTGTTTTTTTCTCCTTATTTGTAAATCATATTACTGAACAGATATGTATATTTCCTGATGCCAAAATATGAATAAGAGGGAGAGGTCAGAGACTGCCACCAACCACCAACTCCCACTCCCTAGCACACATCCAAGTGTACTCTCTCTTTTCTGTATGATTTAAAACCTATGAAATATCTCTGTAAAATCCACTGGAAGTAATTTCCTTTAATTAAAAGTATAGTTATTGACAGATATACATATTGGGCCGGATTTTAAAAGGTACGCGCAGGCATACATTTGTGCGCTCAACCCGGCGCGCACAAATGTGCGCCCGATTTTATAACATGTGCGTCCAACCGCGCGCATGTTATAAAATCCGGGGTCGGCGCACGCAAGGGGGTGCACACTTGTGCACCTTCCACGCACCGAGCCCTAGGGAGCCCCGATGGCTTTCCCTGTTCCCTCCGAGGCTGCTTCGAAATTGGAGCAGCCTCAGAGGGAACTTTCCTTCCGCCCCCACCTTCCCTTCCCCTCCCTTCCCTTACCTAACCAGCCCCCCAGTCCTAGCTAAAAACCCCCCTCACCTTTGTTTAATAAGTTGCGCCTGCCTCCGGGCAAGCGTAGGTTGCACGCGCTGTCCGAGTGCCGCTGCGCAATCCCCCGGCACGGCTGCTGTGCCGGAGGCCTCGGTCCCGCCCAAACTCCACCCCCGCCCCGCCCCTTTCACAAAGCCCCGGGACGTATGCGTGTTCCAGGGCTTGCGCTCGTCGCCGGGCCTATGCAAAATAGGTTCGGTGCGCGCAATAGCGGTTACGCGCGTAAATCCTTTGAAAATCTGGCCCGTTATATTTTAATGGAGCTCATAAATCTAGTAGCCTTTTCAAAAATATGTGCATGAATAAGAAAGACAAGTCATCATGATCCACTTTGCAGCTGCAGGCTCATGATTCAGCATGTCTTAAAGAGGTTGCAGACCAACGTGCCCGCAGTAATTGTTCCATCAGTTAAAAACTGTTGACAAAATTGTTTACCTGGGTAGCATCCTGACATGTATGGTTCACAGTATTCACCAGGTTTCCAACAAAATTCATAAAGCCATCTGTGCCTTGGCAGTGTATGGTAGAAGCATCTTTCAGATAGGTTGCACACAAAGCTGAAAGTCTGTGTGACTGTAGACTTTTCTTTTCTGTGCTTGTTGAATAGTAGTTCCGCCTTAGTTATTTGAAAGAGCTTATAAAACTGAATTGACAACATAAAATAAAGAAAATCCTATTTTGACTCTTGGTGCTATGAACCATAAAGGAAAACTTATGAGGGTCCAAAAGTCAGGTAGTTGAAAAGTCCAGTGATTGGCTCCCTAAGAAAATGTTTTATGGCAAACACTGCTGTAGCAGATGTTCTAAGAACAGATACAAGGATGGCCCAAAACAACTTAAATAATGATGGTCTAAACTGAAAGAAAAGCAAAGCCGTAGCTGCAGGACATAGTGTATAGTAATCCACGGCAGATCAACCAGCTTTCAGAGTCAGCATATAAGGAATGTGGAGTTCAAGTGTTTATAATGAAGTGCCCAGCATTAGGATCTGTACTTCCAGATCATGGTATCTCCCAGCATCTGTCCAGCCTGCAACCAGCCAGCAGCACATATTGAACTTATCAGTCATCAAAGAGCCCATTACACAATATTTTAATAAGGGGATAAGAAACGGTCTCTAACTACACATAGGGATGGTAGCTTTCAAAGAGGCGTGTTTGGCAGGCGACCAGGGATATAGCCATTATATAACATACTTGCACATACGCCTAGGCGCATGCATATGTACACCCCATTTCGCAACTGGGCTCGCACAGCCGCGCACATCCAGGTATGAGCCACGCAAGGGGAATTTTATAACAGGCGCTCGTCCACGCCGTGACTAGTTTCTCAAGGTTATCCACCAGCTCGTCCAGTCTAGATCCTCGAAACCCTCTGGTTTCTTTAAGATGTGGTGTCGTGTCCCCCCCCCCCCCCCGAGCCCTTAAACCACTCAGGTATGCCAGATTTGTTTTTTAAACTTACACCTGCTCCTTAGCAGAAGTAATGTTACGTGGCACTGGACCTAGGGGAGAGCCGAGGCACATAAGTACCAGAGGTTGCATAACCTTTGCCTCCCCCATTGCAGCACCAACCAGAAATCTGATAGAGAAACATGCAATATACCATTTTAATCCGCATTCAAAATGGAATTAAGGAAGTTATAATTAATAGTTGGTGTGCCACAGCTTTAAAACGAGTGGGGTAACAGCTTTGTTTCTGCTTGTCGCTGGAATTTTCAATAATATTTTGGCTTTCTTGATTCAATTTTAGTGATCGACATTCACCAAATTCCATAATTCACTCGGCAGTCTTGCCCCATGTCCTCTGAACCCAGCTTTCGCTTCGACCTAATTTTTCGGTAATTCACTTTTTCGTAATAAAGGTTGCTCCAGCATCCTCCACCTGACGAAATGCAATACACTTAATACAGTCAGTCTGTTTTACAATATCGTACATTCTGGCTATAAATAATAAGTTTAGATAATATGTAAAGTACTGTTAAATTCCAAATTGAATGGCGTACAAAATGGTGCAAAAATAATATTAGTGGGATAATTCAGTGGGGCACTGGGGGGAGGCAAAAGTAATGCAACACCCGGTACTTGCTTGCACTTCACTTGGACCTGCCCCAGAACGTGCAGGCCCCGCCCACACCACGCCTCTTTTTCATTCCACGTGAGATATTCCGTATCGGGAGATGCGAGCGCATGTAGATGGCTTTTAAAATCAGGTAGACACACGCATTGCCTACATGCGCGCTCATCTCCCAATTTTGATCCCCAACCAGCTGTTAAAATTCATCTTTAAAAATATATAAAACAATCATGGTGGCATAATAATTATCAGGAACATTAAAGTAGATAAAGCAGTCAAGATTATCTCAATATGGGAGTGATTTTGTGTCACTCATATATTAGCTAGCAAATATGCTTATAAGTTACACCAATTTTCAAAGCAAAATTAGGCATATAAATCTATATTGAAAATTATTCCAGCAAAAGTACATGCATACAATTGCATCTGCTATTAGGCACATCATTTTCCAGAGGATTTATGTGCATATGTTTTAAAATAAAAAAGAGGGAATATAATTTTCAAAACTGCTAGTGTTCGTCCACATATGCATGTATATGGGCACACAGAAATTTACTACTGTATTCTATAACCTGCGTGCAAATTATAACATATAAGTATATATGCATACATTCATGCAAACATGCATATAAAAACTGCAAGCCGGAAAAGTGGCAGCATTTATCCGGATAAGTTCTGATTTATGAGGCTAAGTATTGACACTTAGCTGGATAAGTCTGAAAAGTGCTACTTGTCTGTCTAATTAGCACTTTTCCCAACTCATATAGGTATGTAAGACAGCCAGAAAAGTCTTTAAAAAAAAAAAAAAGCACTAATTATCCAGATAAGTTTAAATTTGTACTTAATAGGTTAAGTCAAAATTTAACCAGATAAATGTTCCTAAATACCTGTGTATTTATACTTCGAATTTTAAGGGGAATATACGATGAGATTTTACTCCCATTGGGGCCGATGCAAAAAAAAATGCTCTGAAAGCGGGCGCTGAGTGTTCAGCGCCCACTTTCCTAACGCGCCCACAGGCACCTCTCCTGGGGGCAGTGTGCAATATTAAAATTAGGGATAGCACTGTCAAGGAAGCGCTAGGGTCGATTGCATGTCCCTAGCGCCTCCTTGACAGTGGGTGCCCGGGAGAAGTCGGCTGTCCACGGTTCTCTGTCAGTTAAGAAAATGGATGCTGAATTTATTGGCAGCCATTTTTCCTTCCTCCGAACAAACATTGGTTTATTGCATTTTACATCCAAGCTATAAGGCAACTAAAGATCAACATTTTTGAAGGGGGTGTAGACTTTCTATAGCTGCTGTATAAAAATTATACTTTATATAGCCACACAGTTTGGGGCAGATTTTCAAAGGCTACGCACGTAACATACACGCGTAACCTGAGGAAATCTGCCCCTGCGCGCGCTGAGCCTATTTTGCATAAGCTCGGCGGAGCGCGCAAGCCCCGGGACAAGCGTATGTCCCGGGGCTTGCAAAAAGGGGTGGTTTGGGGGCGTGGCCGGCGGGCGTGGTGGCGGTCTGGGGTCGAGTGTTCCGGCACAGGGGTCTGTGCCAGGGCATGGTGCACCGGCAATTGGCCGGCGTGTGCAAGTTACGCCTGCCTTGGGTAGGCGTAACTTTTGCTGCAAAGGTAGGGGGGGGTTTAGTTAGGGATGGAGGGTGGGTTAGTTAGGGGAAGGTGGGGGGGGGGGAGTTCCCTCCAAGGCCGCTGCGATTTCGAAGCGGCCTTGGAGGGAACGGGGTAAGCCATCGGGGCTCCCCTCAGGCTCGGCGCATGCAAGGTGCACCTGTGTGCACCCCCTTGTGCGCACTGACCCTGGATTTTATAACATGCGCACGGCAGCGCGCGCGTGTTATAAAATTGGGCGTAGATTTGTTCGCACCAGATTGTGCGAACAAATCTATGCCCGCACATAAGATTTAAAATCTGGCCCTTTGTTTCTTTCAACTGAACTGTAGAGAATGACTTTTTTTTTGTTCAAACTTTTCATTAAATGTATATAAACTAAAACATGCCAGAAGACAACATAAAGAATAGGAGAAGGAAGCTAACAATGATCAGTTTGAAAATACAGTGAAACAACATTCACAATCAATAGCATTCGAGTGCTAAGAGTTCCGTCACAGGTCTCCAAATATCATGAATTTTAGCTTTACTTTGAAGTTTGCCCATTGCTACAGTTTCTGATCTATATATTATACATACAGGATTCCACCAAAATTGTATATTTAGAAAACAATGATCCTTCCAGTTACTCAAAACAGACTGTATTGCCAGTGCTAAAAGAATATCAGGAACTTTGTATAAAGACTTGAAAAGAGTTTCAACAATATAATGAGAACGAAAACAATAATTGGATATTTGCAAATTAGATATTGAAACCAGAAATGCCCATGGACCACACCCACACCCTGCCCCCTTCTTCTGAACGTTTCTTTTATGCGTGTAAGTGGCAATTATGTGTGTAGGTGTGGAAGGCTTTTAAAATCCACTTGGCACGTGCTAGCCCGAGAAATTTGCATATCTCCCAGTTTGGGCGCATGCTTGGCTTTTTAAAATTCACTTTACGTGCTAAAGGCCTTTTATTAGATTTCAATGCTATTAAGAGAGCTTTCAAACAACTGCGTAGCCCCATATGCATGCATCTATGGCCACATGGAGATTTACGATCGTACTTTATAACTTGCGGGTATCATAAACTATGCGTATGTCTCCCCTGCAGCATATGCACATTTGTATGCTTACACGCAAACATCTGCAATACATTAAAAGAGAGTATTTCAACAAACTGAACACATACTTTTCCTATTCATTTTAAAATTGTACGGGCATATATTTTATACATGAAAATAAAGCAGGATTTGCTTGGGTAAAACCTGGCTGTATCCCCTCAGTCAGTATCTTTTAAAACAGGCATGCATAATTGAAATTGCCAGTTTTCTGATTCCTCCACCCGTTCGCCCATTGAGACCCGCCTGGTTCTTCAGCCTGAGCTCCCTCCAGTTCCCCCAGACTTTCCACCCAGCCAATAGCACGCAGTAAAAAGATTGCTATCGCCTACACAAGATAGTTTAGCAGGTGTAAAATTGCACAAGTAAGCTGACAAGCGTACCCGTGTAAGTCTCTTATAAAATAGCAATTTATGAACGCAGCTGTTGGCCCCGATCCCAGGACACATCTTTTTTTTTGTCACGTATGTTTGTAAGCACAAAACTTAAGGTACACGCATACTTTCAAGGTATTTAAAATAGGGATTGCAGGAATACAGGCTGCTCACGTGCGTATATGCCAAGTGTGACACACGGAACTCTTTGAAAATTCATGCCATGTGATGTTTTCCTGTTAGCTCTCAAAAATGAAAATCTGTGCTTATAGTCTCTCTTCTCAGGACTCTGTTTCTGTATTCTGATTTCACTGTGGTTTTTTTAATTCTAAATATATGCTTTATTGGCCTCAGCTGTACAAACAACTGGAGTGCCAGTAATACACCATATACTGGATTGCTTTAGGTGCTTCAGTTTTCTCTAATACAGCTATAATCTATCACATCCCCCTTTTCTTATTGTGAGTTGCTTTTCCATTTTCTTGTTTTTTTTGATGCTAATGAATTGCAGTGTTTTATTGGTAGTAAAAGCAAGTAGTATGAGCATTGCTACTGAAATGTTCCTTCATTTAACTTGGCCCCTACAGCCGTTTGACTGTGATGTGGAAGTTGCTCGATGTCTTCTCACAGATATGTATCTTATTACCAAAAACGACATAAACAGCATTTTTTTTAATGCACCTAGTAGCTATTTTGGTCCATTTCACCCTAATGTACTTTAGTTTAGAAGAACAGTCTACTGATTTTAAAACATATAACACAGCTTAATCAGCATTTTAAATTCATAATTACATTTTCTCATTAATTATTTGCAAACATGACAAAGTTTAATTCTATTAATTAGAATTTATTTTTTCCACAACTGTGCTTCTTTTAGGGATTGAAGTGCAAAAACAAAGGCTTATGATTTAATTTGTCTGCTGTGGAATTGCATGTAGTAAGTGATTTAGCCTTGCTGCAGGAGTTAAACAATTCCATAATGGCAGGCTGAGAATGAAATGCGAAGTCTAATTAAAGCTGCCTAAGATAGTGTTCTACCACAGGAACATAAACCAGTGGTGCTGACAAATGCAATATATGTCTTGAGAAATATCTGATGTCCTGTCCTGCCTGGCTTTTTGGATGCAGAACTGCCTGCCTGAGGTGTACTTTGTCATCATTTCAATTATGCATTTCATTTTTTTAAAGCCCAGTTTAATAAATCAAATATTGCCGTAATGATCAGGGAGCTTATTTGTTTGTTTGTAAATTTTAGTTGGGACCTGTCTGTAGGTCAGTATTGTTACTGAGCTCTGTTTAGGTTAGGTCGTATACACACTACAAACAGACATGGCAGGAATTCTGGTTTATCCTCCACATTAGAAATACCCCTGGATAGTGAAGTCCTTTTGATCCCTCACCTCCTCTCCCAATATGTCCATCCTGTCCATTCCTCCGTCATTGTTCTTTCGTAGGACCAAATGGAAAACTTTCATTGCCCCTAACCGCCCTTCCCTTCTAAATTAAAACTGGCCAAAACTAGTCCAAATTGCAATATCATGTTTACAGAAGTAAGAAAAAGGAGTAGTAGGTACAAAGGCTTTATCAGATAACCACTTAAGTGCCTGTCAGAGGTTTTCTTTGAGCTTGTTCAATAAGACTTCCTCCTAGGCATTTGCTTTCAAGGGATCTGTGTGGGTGGGAATAGGTTAGATAAGAGCAAGAGCGCCAAGAAGTTTGCCTTCCCTCCCTAATCCAAATTCAGAGTGGGGGTCACTAGGGAATTATGGGTATGGCAAATTCATTCACCCGTTGGCCTAAAGTTTCAGATTTCTGGAAATTTCTTCCTTCCTAATTGCACAGTATTACTTAAATATTGTTACATATATTTATTGGAAGTTGGGAGCTGAGCCCGTAAGAAGTACAGACGAAGAACGTAGATGAAGTAAGGAAGTATTAGAAAAGCATTGTTTGCCGAGATAATCAGGACTAGCCTTAGAGGCTGAGACCTGGGAACTCCTAATAGTCGAGAATGAAAGAGAATCAGTAGGACTAAAAAGAGGCACGGGCAGGCATCCTCAGAAAGGATGTCCAAAGGTCAGAAACGGTAGAAAAAAGGACCACTAAACTAATGAAAGGGGAGCAGGAATTTGTATGTACCGATAGACTAAATCGTGATCATTTACATTAGAAAAAAAATGTTTAAAAGGAAATCAAATTACACTATACAAAAACAGGTATGTGCAGTCATTTTAAAAGACATTGAAAACATTTTCTTTCATGTAATTTCCCATTAAAAAAAAACAAAACACATCTTCAGTTTGGTGTTTTAGTGCATGCTAAAAATACAAATGCAATGAAAAAAATGTTAAAAGGTTTTATCCATGCACACGCCTACATAAAAATATCAAAGGACCCTACTGTTAAAGGGGCTACAGTTAGATGGGTTTAAAATAGGTTTTGACATGATTCTGCAAGACACGTCCATTAAATAGCCAGATTGAGGTGGGGATCGCCAGCATTTACTTCTGGGAGTGAGCAACAAGGAATGAATCTCCCTATTAGGATCTGCTGGGAAAGGATGCTGGGCTCGATGGACCACTGGTCTGACCCAGCATGGTATTTCTTATGTTCTTATTATAAAGAAAACTGAGGGCATCCTAAATATTAGAAGGATAGAAGATTTCTCTTACTTTAGAGAAGGGAATTTTTACAGTCATAGTAAATTATGCAATATTTTGCCAGCAGAACTAGCAATGGCTACACTACTAATTCAGTTGTAAAGTTAATTTGGCAAGTGATTATAGGAAACAGATACCAAAGGGTGTGATAACAGTTAAATGCTAAGGAAACATGCTAACCGAACAATTCTGAGTCAATAACCATATTTGGGGTTAGGAAGGAATTGTTTTTCACTGCTGCAGAATTAGCTAAAAGCTATTTTCTTCCCCTGGATTTTCTTGCAGAAAGAACTCTTAAAGGGCGAAAGGTTAGACTCAATGGGATCTCTGATCTTTTTTCAGCCTAACCAATTATGCAGCTACAATGTATTAAGTACTTTGATAAGGTCATGATGATTATGTACTATTATTTCCTGTCCGCCCAGCCTGGAATCCGTGCCAGAGCTATTAATCAAGGCAGCTAGTTGAGGAGCCCACTTGTGTGGCTTGGCGACATTGGACATTGTGTTGACAAGCAAACAGTGTTTCTGAGGATATGGTAAGAGAACAACATGAAGTCCAATGATTGTCACATCGTACTGTGTGTTTTAATGTAAACAACGGAATCAGAACCAAACTATGAGGCCGATGTACTAAGCATGCATTAAAATGAATGTGTATACTGACATTTGTTAGCAAACGTGCTAATTATCAGACATAGCTCACAAAGGCCCTTAGCTGGCAATAACACGGGTGCAGTTTAGCTAACATGCAGTGCATTGACAGGGCAATCTTCAAACTACCTACATTACTGCAGAGACCACATATAATTTTTTCCACATTCTTTGTGCTGATTTTCAAAAGAAGAATACACAAGTACTTTTACTTTGAAAACTGCCCCAAGAGACAAACTTGCCCTGCAGAGATTTGCACCTGCTTTTTCTGAAGAAAATGTTTTCCTTTGAAAATTACTCTGGTAGCATTTGAAAATCCAAAACTCTGGGGTAGATTTTTAAAAAAAGCTCGATCGCGTACTTTTGTTTGCGCAGCAGGCGCGAACAAAAGTACTCTGGATTTTATAAGATACGCGCATAGCCGCGCGTATCTTATAAAATCCTGGATCAGTGCACGCAAGGCTGCCGATTTTGGGCAGCCTGCGCGCGCCGAGCCGCGCAGCCTGCCACCGTTCTTTCTTTCGCCCTCCCCTCACCTTCCCCTCCCTTCCTCTACCTAACCCACCCCCCCCCCGGCCCTATCTAAACCCCCTCCTTACCTTTGTCCCTGGATTTACGCCTGCTAGAAGCAGACGTAAATCTACGCGCGCCAGCGGACTTCTGGCACGCCGTCATCGGACCCGACCCGGGGGCTGGTCCGGAGGCCTCAACCACGCCCCCGGGCCGGTGCCACGCCCCCGGTCCCGTCCCCGAAATGCCGCGTCATTTGGCCCCGCCCCCGACATGCCCCCGATACGCCCCCTTCAAAAAACCCCGGGACTTACGCGCGTCCCGGGGCTCTGCGTGCGCCGGCGGCCTATGCAAAATAGGCTCGCCGGCGCCCTGCTCGCGTAAATCCGGGTGGATTTACACGATCAGGGCTTTTAAAATCCGCCTGTATATGTGTAACTTTCCCTCCAACCTAATCCCGTTCCAGGAACCACCCCCAACTAGTACAGATAAAAGTATGTGTCATATTGACCTATGAATGTAATTTTACCAGCAGTTTTACAGGATGAGCAGTTTTCACAGAGCCGATTTACATGAGTAAACTGATTTTTACCTGTCAAATTCCCTTTAGAGATTGCCCTCTAAATATTAACATATGGGGGTAGAGTTTCAAAGGGTTACATGCATAACCCCTGAAAACCTACCCCAAACCCCCCTGCGCGTGCCGAGCCTATCTTGCATAGGGCAGGCGTAACTTGTGCAATAAAGGTGGGGGGGTTTAGATAGGGCTGGGGGGGTGGGTTAGATAGGGGAAAGGAGGGGAAGGTGCGGGGGGGTGGAAGGAACAGAGGTAGGCTGTGCAGCTACGCACGTATCTTGAAATCTGGCGTACTTTTGTTTGCGCCTGGTGCACGAACAAAAGTATGCGTGCCCGTAGTTTTATAAAATCTGCCCCATGGTGTACTCTAAACATGTATAAACCAGACTGATAACCTCAGTGGTTCTTAACCCGCTATGGACTAAGGTCTCCTGACCAGAAGTTACATATGGAGGGTAATTGTCCATTGAACCTCTGCAGATAAAGTAGTGCTTTACCTGCAGAGGTTCAATGGACAGAGGTAAATTATGCACAAACACACTGTTTGTGTATTCTTTTATGTGTATGGGCCAGAGGTCTTTCACGGAGTGGAGCCTGAGCTGGGTTGGGACTTACATGCAATTTTTTTTATTTAAAAATAAAGCATGTAAATGTTCTCTCCAAAAAGGATGCACCAAATAGGCAGAGGGCCGGGTTTTAAATGCCCTGCGTGCGTAAATCCGGCCGGATTTACGCGCGCATGGCATTCGCGCGCCGGCACGCCTATTTTGCATAGGCCGCCAGCGCACGCAGAGCCCCAGGACGCGCGCAAGTCCCAGGGCTTCGTAAAAAAGGCGGGGAGGGGGCGGGGAGGGGGCGTGTCCGGGGTCAGGGGCGGTTCGGGGTGGAACTGGGGGCGTGGCGCCGGCCCGGGGGTGTGGTAGAGGCCTCCGGACCAGCCCCCGGGTCGGGTGATGGCGCGCGCGCAGATTTACACCTGCTTTCGGCAGGCGTAAATCTGCCAACAAAGGTAGGGGGGGTTTAGATAGGGCCGGGGGGTGGGTTAGGTAGGGGAAGGGAGGGGAAGGTGCGGGGGGGGGTGGAAAGAAAGTTCCCTCCGAGGTCGCTCGCGCAAATTTATAAAATTACCCAATAATTGTGTTTGTGTGGTTTTGCAGCGATACTTTTCAAAGCAAAATTACACGCATTGTTTGTTTCAAAATTGGTGTAACTTGGATGCATAACAGCCTACCACTTTTTGTGGCCTATGTTAAAATAAAGTACACAGGTTACACACAAGTGATTTAAATATAGCTTCGCTCAGGGACAGTAGTAAACTGCTAGTGCAGCAATTTGGCATGCTAGCAGCTTGCTTCTGAGGGGAAAGCATGATCTCTGGCACCAACAAAATAGGAAAATCTGAAAGGGAGGTTGTAGAAGCCAAATTTAGGCTCTTAGGTAGAAAGCTGAAATCCAGAACCTCCAGGGTAGCATTCTCTGAAATGCTCCTTGTTCTACGCTCAGGTCCCCAGAGGCAGGCAGAGCTCCGGAGTCTCAATGCGTGGATGAGACGATGGTGCAAGGAAGAGGGATTCAGTTTTGTAAGGAACTGGGGAACCTTTTGGGGAAGTGGGGGGGGGGGGGGGGTCTTTTCGGAAGGGTTGAGCTCCACCTTAACCAGAGTGGAAACAGGCTGCTGGTGCTAACCTTTCAAAAGGAGATAGAGCAGCTTTTAAACTAAATCAGAGGGGAAAGCTGACAAGTTGCTCAGCAGTGCATGGTTCAGAGGGAGCTATCTTCAAAGGACACTAATAAAGCATTAGAGTTAGGGCATTCCAATAATAAGAAAATTAGTCCAAGTGCCTATAATTAAAAACTCACCTAAGCTAAAAGATTCCAATTTATCTCTGTCAACTGAAAAGCAGAATGTTAATACAAACAAAAAACACACTTTGAAATGTTTGTATGCTAATGCCAGAAGTCTAAGAAGTAAGATGGGAGAATTAGAGTATATAACAGTATATGATGACATAGACTTAATTGGCATCTCAGAGACATGGTGGAAAGAGGATAACCAATGGGATAGTGCTATACCAGGGTACAAATTATATCGCAGTGATAGAGAGGAGCATCATGGTGGCGGGGGTGGCACTTTATGTCCGGGATCACATAGAGTCTAACAGGATAAAGATCCTGCATAAGACTAAATGCACAATCAAATATTTTTGGTTAGAAATCCCTTGTATGTTGGGGAAAAGTATAGTGATAGGAGTATAGTATACTACCATCCACCTGACCAAGATGATGAGACGGACAGTGAAATGCTAAAATTAGGGAAGCTAACAAAATTGGTAGTGAAGTAATAATGGGAGATTACAATTATCATCAAGAAAAAACGTTGTATCTCAATTTTTTGTTTTTTTTAGGTGCTATAAATTTCTTTGCCTTCTTAAACTTAACATTTATACACACATCATTTGTGAATTTGGGACTTTCATAACACCCACGGTGCTGCAAGTATGCACTTGTGTTTCGTACCTGTGTGGGTCCTTTTTAATCATAGGTCCATTAGTCCAATTCTTGCACAGAAATTTTTAACTTTTTTGCATTTTTCTTAAAACTCAAGGAATCGTACTTCCCTTTATTCTTTGTCGGAGTCAGAGGTCTGACACGCGTGTTTCGCGAGCCGCTGCTTCAGGGACGTCTCGTGCTGACTCGCTCTGCCCAGCGCACATCCAAATACTTCACAGGGTGCTGCTGTGGGAGAATCTTTAGGTACTTTGTTTGCAGTAATTTCATAGAGGTCCCTCAGAATATTTCTGAAAATCAAAGCACTTTTAGTTGCATAGCCATTACAGCATCACTCATTCACAATTTTGCAATGGGTACATCCTACACAGACCTGTGTAGGACCTGTCGCCATTTTCTGTCTCGTCTTGTAGGCAAGTAACTGACCGAGAACGAGTCTGATTTATAGGCTAATTCACTGATCTCACCTGATACCAGACTCAATCATGATTTGACAGGGAAATCACATAAAGTGAAACCACTCAATTTCTTTATTAAGGCCACCTGGGGTGACTGATTTCAAATGGAAAATCCATTTCTGTCACACTGTTTGAGTCTCTTCACTCTATCTCCCCCTCTCCAATGCGGTTTTCTGACTTCCAAAACTGTCCATTTGATATCCTTGAACTCAAAATGACACTCTTTGAAGTGAGCAACCAAAGGTTCTTCAAGCCTGCCTGTGTTTAGGCAGCACATGTTCTGTTAGTCGGATCCTTACTTGACATTTTGTCATGCCCACATATGTTAAGGGGCATGGGCAAAAAATAGCATAGACCACAAATGTGGAATGGCAGGAAAACTCGGGTAGGGATATCACTCTGCCCGTTGCTGTAGTAATGTCAGTCTGTGTGGATTTGAGAGGAAAACACATGCATCTAGTGCATGGTTTTGATGACTCCAAGCTCTCAGGAGGATTATAGCATCTAGTGTGAACGACGTAGTCCTTAATATTTCTGCTTCTGGAATATGCTATTCTCAATGGCTGATTGAATAAAGGATGGATCTGTTGAAGCATCTGCAAATGCTTCCTGATGGCTCTACTGATAGGGGCTGACATCAGCATGTGTCTCAGCACAACAGTCTGGGTTTGAGTCTAGCCCCAGTGATTTTTGTAGGAATAAATAATCCCTATTTGAGTATAAGGCTCTTCTATACCCTCTCTTAACACAGTGCACCGGATACCCCCGTTGTAGAAAGCGATTAGCCATAAGCTTCGCTTGATTTTTTAACTCATCGCGATCAATGCACAGTCTCCTTAAGTGGAGAAATTGACCGACTGGCAAGTTGGTTTTAAAATTAGCCAGATGGAAGCTATCAAAACGTAATAAATTATTGCTATCATTGGGTTTCCGAAATACAATTGTATTGATACTCTGTGTTATGGGAGTCTCTGTTTAATGGACCCTTGGGCCGACCTGCTGGAGACTTGGAAAGGTGGACAATGTCTCTGTTGCAAAGCAGACAGGGAGGCAGATGTTCAGGCAGGACGTAGATGCTCATCACCCTGGAAGCTGGCACTCCCCCGGGAGGAGTCCGTAGGAGCCCAACCGCTGGGACAAGTGGCTTCACCCTTGGAAGCCGAAGCCCCCCCCCCTGGGAGGAGCCCGTAGGGGCCCGGCCGCTGGGACTTAGGCAAGTTGTGAATCAGGACAGGTAACTGGAACCAGACTAAGACAGTAGCAATACTGTAAGTGGGTTCGGGTTCTGGAACCAGGCAGGAACTGTAGCAGGATTCGGGTACTGGAACCAGGCAGGAACTGTGGCAGGATACAGGTACTGGAACCAGGCAAGAACTGTAGCAGGATGTGGGTACTGGAACCAGGCAGGAACTGTAGCAGGATACGGGTACTGGAACCAGACAGGAACTGTAGCAGGATACGGGTACTGGAACCAGACAGGAACTGTAGCAGGATGCGGGTACTGGAACCAGACAGGAACTGTCGCAAGCAGGCAGGCAGGAACGAGGCAGGTACTGTAGCGAGCAGGCAGGAATCAGGCAAGTACTGTAGCAGGAACGGAGCGACGAAGCCAAGCGAGTCACTCCGGGGCACAGTGCAACAGGAAACCAGAAAGCTAACCCGTTGCAAGGCGAAGGCTGGATGGCCGCGGCCGGCTTATCAAGGTCGCGGCATCTGACGTCAGGATTTGGGCGGAGTCACCATTGGCGGGAACCGGCCTAGAAAAGCGCCCAAGTGGTGCGCACGCGCGCTTAAGAGCAGCACATCTACGAAGGAGCTCGCAGCGGCGCAGCCCCAGCGGGAACGCCGCCATCCAGGCCGCAGACTAGGCATCAGGGAACGGGAGCAGGTCTGGGAGTCCGGTGGTAAGTGTCTGGCCGCGGTGCTCGCAGCCAGAGCCGCAACACTCTGGCCATCTTTAGAAATCAATATGTCCAGAAATGAGACTTGATGCTGATGAAAATTCATGGTGAATTTAAGGCAAGAATCCAGGTTATTTAACCAGGCATGGAATTCATGCAAAGTTGATACAGGACCCTCCCAGATGACAAAAATGTCGTCAATGTATCTTTTCCAACATTTTAAATATGGGGTCCACTTGCATCCTTGAATATGTAGTGCTTCAAACACAGCAACAAAAATTTTTGCCACGTCCTGGGCCATCGTGGCACCCATTGCTGTATCCCAAATTTGCAAATAAAATGTGTCCATCGCAGCACCCATCGCTGTAACCCAAATTATTTCCATATATAAAGAAAGGTGGAAGGAAGGCAAAACGATTACCAGCATGGTTAAAAGGTGAGGTGAAAGAGGCTCTTTTAGCCAAAATATCTTCATTCAAAAATTGGAAGAAGGATCCAACAAAAGAAAATAGGATAAAGCATAAGCGTTGACAAGTTAAATGTAAGACATTGATAAGACAGGCTAAAAGAGAATTTGAAAAGAAGTTGCCCGTAGAGGCAAAAACTTACAGTAACAACTTTTTAAATATATCCGAAGCAGAAAGCCTACAAGAGAGTCAGTTGGACTGTTAGATGATCGAGGGGTAAAAGGGGAACTTAGAGAAGATAAGGCCATCGCGGAAAGATTAAACAATTTTTTTTGCTACCGTATTTACTAAAGAGGATGTTGGGGAGTTACCCGTTCCAGAGAAAGTTTTCATGGGTAATGATTCAGGTGGACTGAATCAAATCACAGTGAACCTAGAAGATGTGGTAGGCCTGATTGACAAACTGAAAAATAGTAAATAACTTGGACCAGATGGTATACACCCCAGGGTTCTGAAGGAACTAAAAAATGAAATTTCAGACCTATTAGTAAAAATGTGTAACCTATCATTAAAATCATCCATTGTACCTGAAGACTGGAGGATAGCTAATGTAACCCCAATATTTAAAAAGGGCTCCAGGGGGCGATTCGGGAGACTACAGGCCAGTTAGCCTGACTTCAGTGCCAGGAAAAATAATGGAAAGTGTTATAAATATCAAAATCACAGAACATATAGAAACTTACTTATTTATTTATGTATTTATTTATTTATTTATTTATGTATTTATTTAGAATTTTTATATACCGGCATTCATGATACAATCACATCATGCTGGTTTACAGCAAACAGGGGGAGTGATAACTTTGAACAATAGACAAGTGTTGAAAGGCAAAGAAGTAAGTTACAATAAAACAGGGGAAGTTGGAACTAGGAGGAGAAGAAGAGTAGAAGGAATAAATTAGACAGTAACAATGAGAGGAATAAATTATTTACATAGTACTGACAGGAATCTTACAGGTGGTTGTAGTCTGTCAGGTAAGGGAGTTAGGAGAGTCAGTTGTGATCAGGAAAAGCTTGTCTAAAAAACCAAGTCTTTAGCCTTTTTCTGAATGTTTGCAAGCATGGTTCCTGTCTAAGGTCAGGGGGAATGGCATTCCATATAGATGGTCCCGCAGTGGAAAAAGCCCGTTCTCTGAATGTTTGATGGTGTGTAGCTTTTGTTTGGGGAACGTGTAAGGATCCTCTGTATGCTTCTCTGATTGGTCTGGATGAGGAGTGTAATCTGAACGGGATTTGAAGGCTAAATCTTGAACCTTGAGAATAGATGGTTTTATGGATTATGGTGATGGACTTGTGGAGGATTCTGAAGTGTATTGGGAGCCAGTGTAAATTTTTGAGAATGGGGGAGATGTGATCTTTTCTTCTGGTGTTTGTCAGAATCCTGGCAGCCACATTTTGTAGCATCTGGAGTGGTTTAATGGAAGAAGAAGGGAGACCTAGCAGGATAGAGTTGCAGTAGTCTATCTTGGAGAGGATTATAGCTTGTAGGACAGTTCTAAAATCTTGAAAGTGAAGGAGTAGTTTAATTCTTTTCAATACCTGTAGTTTGAAGAAGCCGTCCTTGGTAGTACGGTTGATGAATGTTTTTAAACTTAAGTGGTTGTCGATTAAGACTCCTAGGTCTCTGGCTTGGGAGACAAACATGTTGGATGGTGTATTTTGTGTAGTGTTACTGTTTTCCGGAGAAATGAGGAGGAGTTCAGTCTTCGCCGAATTTAAAATCAGATTTAAACTGGAGAGGAGGAGGTTGATCTCTTGTCGACAGGATTCCCAGTATTCAAGGGTTTTTGTAATGGATTCTTTGATGGGGATCAATATTTGCACGTCGTCGGCATAAAGGAAGTGTTTTAGATGAAGGTTGGTTAACAGCTGGCATAGAGGAAGTAAGTAGATGTTGAAGAGGGTGGGGGAAAGAGAGGAACCTTGTGGAACTCCTAGTGAGGAATTGCAGCGAGGGGATTCTTTATTGTTTATTTTGACCTTGTACCCTCTGTTACTAAGGAAGGTTTTGAACCAGGAGAGTGCCGTTCCTGTTATTCCGATGTCCGTCAGCCGGTTAAGGAGGATGAAGTGGTTGACGGTGTCAAAAGCCGTAGAAAGGTCCAGGAGAATTAGTAAAAAGGATTGTCCTTTGTCCAGGCCCATGATAATATGGTCTGTCAGCAAAATGAGGAGGGATTTGGTACTTAATGCCTTGCGGAATCCGTATTGGGTGGGGTACAGTATTTTATGATCTTCCAGGTAATCGGAAAGTTGCAAGTTGACTAATTTTTCCATTATCTTGGCTATAAAAGGAAGATTGGAAATAGGGCGGAAGTTGTTGTCGTTTGGGTCCAAATTTGTTTTTTTTAGAAGGGGTTTAAGATATGCTAGTTTTAGGGCGTCTGGATAGATTCCATAATCTAAAGAACAGTTTATAATATCGGCCAGGGTTTTGGTGATGGTGTCCGGTATTAGCAGGAGAGGTTTTGTGGGAATTTGGTTGAAAGGATGGGAGGAGGGTTTCAATTTCTTTAATAGAGATTGGATCTCTGAGGCTTTAGTGAGTTCAAATGATTCAAAAGATATTTTTTTGTTTGTTAGTAGATAATGACTGGTAGTAGAAGAGGAGCCAGGGGGCAGCAGGATTAAAAGGTTGGATATTTTGTTTTGGAAGAAAAGCGCCAGTTCATCGACTTTGGATTGTGCCTGATCGATGGGGATCATTGGGACGTTGGTTTGAGTTAGTTCGGATACGTATGCGAATAAAGCTTTAGCGTCGAAGATAATGTTGTGGATCTTGTGAGCGTAGAAATCCGTTTTTGCTCTTAAAGTAGAGTTCCTGTAGTGGTGGAGAGCAAATTTGTATACGGATAGTGTGTTTGGACAAGGTGCTTTGCGCTATTCGCTTTCTTTCTTTCTGAGGGATTGTTTGAGTTTTCGGAGATCGTTGGTGAACCACGGTTGTCTTTTTCGGGCGTTGAGGTTACGTTTTTTTGATGAGAGTGGACATAATTTATTTGCTACTGATTCTGTGATGTTGCTCCAGGAAAGTAGGGCATTGTTGGGGTCTGAAAGGTCAATGTGTGGTAGTTCTTTAGCCAGGTGGTTGCTGAGGTCTTCGGAGGAGCAGGATCTTTTGTAGAGAAACGAAGATTGAGTGGGATGGGTGTTACGGATTTCTGTCAATTTGATGGTGGTTGATATTAGTGAGTGATCCGACCAGGGGACCTGGGTGCATACAGTGGGGGATGAGTGTGTAATGCCAGAGTTTATGAACATGAGGTCCAGGGTGTGGCCCGATTTGTGGGTGGGCTTATTGATGATCTGCCTGAAGCCCATAGATGAGAGTGTAGTGAGAAGAGCCTCACAGCTGGATGTAAGTGTGGTATTCTCGACATGGAGGTTGAAATCTCCTAGGATCAAAGTAGGAGCGTCTAGGTTCATGTATTTTGCGATAATTTCTACTATGGAGGAGGGATCTGATTCAAGAAGTCTTGGCAGGGCGTAAACGAGGAGGATTTGGAATTGGTTTGCTTTAAAGAGGCCTATTTCTAGTTTAGAGTCGGATTTTGCTGGGAGTTGGGAAAATCTGAACTGTTTTTGGGCTGCCAGAAGAAGGCCCCCGCCTCTTTTCTTTTGCCGGGGAAGGGAAAAGAAGTCGTAGACCTGGATGGAGAGTTGATTTATTAGTGCTGTATCTGTTGGTTTAAGCCATGTTTCTGTTATGGCGCAGATGTCCGGTTTTGCGTCTAGAAGATAGTCGTTGAGGATCAGTGATTTTTTGGTGAGGGATTGAGCATTGAATAGTGTGAGTGAAAATAGAGCGAGGCCTAGGAGTTGATTGAGAGGTGAAATCATGATTGGGATAAGGGTCTTGGTGGTGCAAGGTTGGGGAATTAAAGTTTTTCTTGTGATGAGACTGTGGTGAAGAATTGGGATTGGGAGGCCCATAAGCAATGTGTTGTGATCTTGTTGTGATGAATAGGATGGGGTTGACTCCTGGCGGAGGATGGATGAATGCTGCAGGAGGCTAGCTGGATGCTGGGGGAGGCTGTAAGACTGTAGGAGGCTGGATTAATGCAGGAGGCTGGGTGTGATTATTGCAGGAGGCTGGGTGTGATTATTGCTTGAGGCTGGGTGAATGCAGGAGGCTGGATGTGATGAAATGCTGGAGGCTGAATGACTTCAGGAGGCTCGGAGTGATGAAATGCTGGGAGCTGGATGATTGCAGGAGGCCGGAGGTGTGTTGCGGGAGGCTGAGAGAGGCTAGATGAAGGTTGGTGTTAGAACGTTTGAGCAGGGCTAGTGGGAGTCTGCCAGCGGATGAAAGAGGCCCCCGTCCTGGGGCTCACAAAGGGGCACACTAAGGGGCAGGCCCCTTAGGTCGCGCTCCTTCGGGCGCGTAACGCCCGACGCACGAAGCCGCTGAGAGACATGCTAATTTAAAGGGTCTCTAGCTGCCCTCTGATTGGCCTAGAGCCTTTCCGGGGGCGTGGTTAACTCACCGCATGGTTTCTCTTTGTAGAATAAAGTTAGCATGGCTTTAGCCAAGGCAAGTCTTGCCTCACAAATCTACTTCACTTTTTTGAAGGGGGGTGCGGTTAACTCACCGCGTGGTTTCTCTTTGTAGGCTTTTTTTTTCTTCTTCTCTTTCTCGTCTTTTTTTTCCCGTTAGCTTGCGATTCCCTCTGCACGGCTCACCTGTTGGAGAGCGGGCTCTTGCCCCGGATGGGCCGTGGGAGCCCCGGCAGAGGGGGAGAGGTTGGTGCTGGAAGCGGGAGGGAGTCAAAGAGGGCTTTACCCAAGGCAAGTCTTGCCTCACAAATCTGCTTCACTGTTTTGAAGGAGTTAATAAACGTGGATAAAGGTGAACCAGTAGATGTAGTGTTTTTGGATTTTTAGAAGACATTTGACAAAGTTCCTCATGAGAGGCTTCTAGGAAAAGTAAAAAGTCATGGGATAGGTGGCAAAGTCCTTTTGTGGATTACAAATTGGCTAAAAGACAGGAAACAGTGAGTAGGATTAAATGGACAATTTTTTTCAGTGGGGGGATTGGGCAGTGGAGTGCCTCAGGGATCTGTACTGGGACCTGTGCTTTTCAATATATTTATAAATGATCTGGAAAAGAATATGACGAGTGATGTAATCAAATTTGCAGATGAAAGAAAATTATTCAGCGTAGTTAAATCACAAGCAGATTGTGATAAATTGCAGGAAGACCTTGTGAGACTGGAAAATTGGGCATCCAAATGGCAGATAAAATTTAATGTGGATAAGTGCAAGGTGATGCTTATAGGGAACAATAACCCATGCTATAGTTACACAATGTTAGGTACCATATTAAGAGCTAACACCCAAGAAAGAGATCTAGGTGTCATAGTGGATAACACATTGAAATCATCGGTTCAGTGTGCTGCGGCAGTCAATAAAGCAAACAGAATGTTGGGAATTATTAGAAAGGGAATGGTGAATAAAACGGAAAATGTTATAATGCCTCTGTATCGTTCCATGGTGAGACTGAACCTTGAATACTGTGTACAATTCTGGTCGCCGCATCTCAAAAAAGATATAGTTGTGATTGAGAAGGTACAGAGAAGGGTGACAAAAATGATAAAGGGGATGGAACAGCTCCCCTATGAGGAAAGACCAAAGAGGTTAGGAATATTCAGCTTAGAGAAGAGATGGCTGAGGGGAGATATGATAGAGGTGTTTAAAATCATGAGAGGTCTAGAATGGGTAAATGTGAATTGGTTATTTACTCTTTCGGATAATAGAAGGACTAGGGGGCAGTCCATGAAGTTAGCAAGTGGCACATTTAAAACTAATCGGAAAAAGCTTTTTTTCACTCAGTGCACAATTAAACTCTGGAATTGTGTTGCCAGAGGATATGGTTAGTGCAGTTAATATAGCTGGGTTTAAAAAAGGTTTGGATAAGTTCTTGCAGGAGAAGTCCATTACCTGCTATTAATTAAGGTAAGTTGACTTAGAAAATAGCCACTGGGGGCTATTACTAGCAACAGTAGCATGGGATAGACTTAGTTTTTGTTTACTTGTCAGGTTCTTATGGCCTGGATTGGCCACTGTTGGAAACAGGATGCTGGGGTTGATGGACCCTTGGTCTGGCCATATGGCATTTCTTATGTTCTTATGGAACGGCTGCCCTATGAGGTAAGGCTAAGGAAATTAGGGCTGTTTAGTTTCAAGAAGAGACGACTAAGAGGGGAGATATGATAGAGGTCTACAAAATCATGAAAGGACTTAAAAAAGTTAATGTAAATCGGTTATTTACTCTCTCAGATAATAGAAGGACTAGGGTGCACTCCTTGAAGTTTCCAAGTTGCTCATTTAAAACAAATCAAAGAAAATTATTTTTCACTCGGCGCTTAGTTAAGCTCTGGAATTCATTGTCAGATGATGTGGTTACAGCAGTTAGTGTAACTGGGTTTAAAAAGGTTTGGATAAGTTCCTAGAGGAAAAATCCATAAACTGCTATTAATAAATTATAACTTATCAATTAATTAATTTATTATTAATTATTTGATGTTTTGGTACTTGCCAGGTTCTTATGGCCTGGATTGGCCTCTGTTGGAAACAGGATGCTGGGCTTGATGGACCCTTGGTCTGACCCAGTATGGTATATATTATGTTCTTATGTTTTTATGGCTTCTTTTCTCCCTTACCCCACAATAGCAATACAAAAAAAAAAAAAAAAAAGCCCAATCCAATACATCTTCAGCCCCAACACTCAATCCTTTCTCCCCTAATCTCCATTTCCTCTTCCTCTATCTAACATAGAATGGACCCACAAGCTTCAATAGTGTAAACTGGGGGATTTTAAAAGGGGCCGCATCCACACCATTCCCAGTTTACCGTTCATCCACAAGTTTGCCCAACCCACCTTAGTGTGAAAGCCTACACTACATGCAGTTAGTCCTGACTCTTAAAACCTTGCAGATCTGCCTATTTTTCTTTAAACTTTAACTTACGTAGCATCCATAGCAGAAGTAAAGTTACATGGCAGGGAGCCTCGTGCATACTGGGTCGCGTCAGTATTTACGTGCACATTTTAGATTCACACCCCAAAACGCCCATGCCCTGCCCAGGCCACACCTACACCCCACCCCTTTTTTAAATCTTTCGAGATGTGTGCACTACGGGAGATACGCGCGTACCTGGTTGGCTTTTAAAATCCACTTGGCGCACACGAGCCCGATTTATTCACGCGTCCCCTTTTTGATGTGCACATCAGACTTTTAAAATTTGCATTTATTATCCACCAAATGTTTCTTCTTAACTTACTTCTACCGTTAGGGTTTTATCATCTCTACCATTTTGAAAGTCAGCGGGAATATAACTACGCAGTTAAACTAAACATATCTGAAAATTTCAGGATTTTACAGATTAATGCAATATGCAACCCAGAATGAGCCATTTTGTTTGGTAGTAATTTTCTTTCTTTATTTATTTGAAAGATTTCTTGGCTGCTCTTCCAAGGTTCAGGGCAGGACACAAGTAAAAAGACCCCTCGAAAGATCAGTATTTTCTATGCATTCTTGTTCGTACTGGGGCAGATTTTAATACCTACTCGCGGGCGTAGATTTGTGCGCGCAACCCGGCACACACAAATCTTTGCCCGATTTTATAACATGCGCGCGCAGCCGCGTGCATGTTATAAAATCCAGGGTTGGCGCATGCAAGGGGGTGCACACTAGTGCACCTTGCTCGCGCCAAGCCCTAGGGGATCCCCGATGGCTTTCCCTCCGAGGCCGCTCCGAAATTGGAGTGGCCTCAGAGGAAACTTTCCTTCCGCCCCCCCACCTTCCCCTCCCTTCCCCTCCCTTCCCCTCCCTAACCCGCCCCCCAGCCCTACCTAAACCCCCCCCCCCCCATACCTTTGTTTTGCAAGATGTGCCTGCCTCTGGTCACGCCCCCGCCCCATCTCTTTTTTCAAACCCCGGGACATACGCGCGTCCCGGGGCTTGCGTGCATCGCCGAGCCTATGCAAAATAGGCTTGGCGCGCGTAACCCCCCTACGCACATAAATCCAGCTGGATTTATGCGAGAAGGGCTTTTAAAACCTGCCCCACTGTTTCTTTTCAACTGTGAGTCACTGACATGCTAAAGAAATTAATAAGATCAATTTCATAAGGTTTTGCGATCTGTTATTTGTTTGATCACTACCATCACTATTAAACAAATTGGTTCTCTCCATCTTGTTACGGTATGACATCTAATGTCACATAAAATGTTGGAAATTCATTTTCATGTGTCTCTTCACATTGCTTGTCTGACATGATTTGCTGACATGATTACAAATTTAGTGTTTTGACAGCTCTTCTCTAAGGGGATTTAAGCATATACGTATGTGCTTGTTACTTTAACATTTGGATTTGAAGGGGGGGAGGTTTTCACCAAATGAGAATTGTCATGGATTTTGGAGAGACAGGAGGCATGGCTTCCGAGAGGGTATTTCTTTAACAATTATGGCCCATAAGTGGATTCCTTGGGAGCACCAGCAATTTCATTTAGTCTTGGGGAGGGGGAGGGGGGGGAAAGGGGGTGGTCACAAGGCCCCTTTAACTCCCTCAGCTGGTGTGTGAAACTCAGACCAGCTTTGTGCGTTGGCATAGCCAACAATGTGCAAAGTTCCTGACCACGGCAAGGCATTAAAAATGTCTTGTGCAATTTTTCTCACTAGAATAAGTTCACTCACATGGGTCACTAGCCTGTGGAAAATACCATGGCTTCATTCATCTGCCCAATGTAAGAGCCGTGCAAAAAAAAAAAAAAAAAAACAGACAATTTTTTAATGATTTAGATTGATGTGTTTCCCTATGCAAACCGCAACTGCACTAATGCATCACTTTAGCAGGATTTATCAAAAGACACCAAGTTGTTTTTGAGAACCTAAGATAGTAACTTTTAAACAGGCAGGCGGGCACACATGTGCACACATTGATTGGCCCGCACCCAGGTACACGGCCATTTTATAACATACGCACATATATGCGTTCATGTTACAAAACAGCCTGATCCACGCACGAGTGCGCACAATTTTAAGTGGATGCGTGCTTATGCGCGCAAATTCTGCTTCTACCGCATAAGTGGGGGAATTTTAGAAGATGCATGCCGACATCATTTCTAGTTCTCCCAGTTTGTTCCCAGTTTGCCCAGGTAAGCAGTAGGACTTCCAATCCCCCCCTATAATAGCCTCCCTTCTCCCCTGTTACCCCTTACCTCTAAAACCCCTTTGATCTCCCTGTATCTTTTGGTTTTACTACTTACATGCCTTGCCATCGCAGAAGTAACGTTACGCTGTGGAACACCACGCCTGTGCGCTTAGGTATTTATGAGCAAATTTCAATGTGAAATCCAGAAATGCCCATGCCGCACCCAGACCAAGCCCACATCCCACCCCTTTTTCAGAACTTTTCATTTGTAAACGGGCGCCTTTTCAAATGCGCTCGGCACGCGCCGGCCTGACGTATTTGCATGTCTCCCAGTTTGGGCTCACCCTGGGCTTTTAAAATTCACCTTTAAGTTAGGTCATTTTTAATAGGTGGTAATATAGAAACATTGAATACTTCTTTTTATTTCTGGCATATAAAAAAATTGAAACTGCTGTAGGGAAAAAATGATTGCAGTTTGCCACTTAAAATAATGAAATCCCTTTTTGATTCTGAAATTTTTGGAGGAGATTGTCATGCATCCTTACAAGATAATCATTTTGAAAAAACATATGCACATAATTTCAGCATTTACTTTTCCATGAACTTGCTAAGCCACCCTCCCTCAACACCACAATTCCACTGTCTAGGGTATGCAATTACTTCTGCTTCCTCTAGTTCTCAGCTTCATCCTGAAGATGGTCTTTGGAAACGGAGCCTCCCGTGTAAAATGAAATTCCTTCATTTATCCGTTTTGCTGTACAAGAGCCTTTCAAAGACTGCTGTCTGGAAGTCCCTATGCATCTCCCTCCAAATCCTATCACAATGAGGCAAAATTAGTGTGCTGAAAGTTTTTGAAAGTTCATTATATTTGAGGACTCCCATTACTAGTTCTGCATTCAGTATTCTGCAAACCCCCTGCAGGCTGAAAGTACGTATAGGGTTTACAGTAATTCACAGAGACTGGGTATTGCTCACAGTGTGTAAAAGACATTTTATGTGTAGTCATTTGTGTATGTTTGCATTTGTTATCCAGCTAACTTAACTCCATCTTGAAGCATCTCTGAAATACTCCTATGTTATCTAGCTAAATTTAGACAGATAATGAGATCTATCTATAATTTAGCTGGATAAGTGCTTGAAATATTCAGAAGTCTGCATTTAACCAGATAATTTCTGAATTACTGGCAAAATGCCTCTGAATAAAAATTTGGATTTTGGTCATGAAACTTGCAGATGGTGTTTGCCTTTGAAAACTTTTCATGTAAAGAATAGCATTTTGAGATTTTTTTTCCTCTTTAAAAAGACATTTACCATTTCAAAATGCAGCAGCACTGGGTGTTTACAATAGGTAGCATTCTGCTACCTATTGTAAACACCATTGAAGAAACAATGAAACTTGCCAATATGTATCTTGAAATAATCAAACAGCTCTTAAATCAGGTGGAACTGGTTATAAACATCGACAAAACGGAATCCTTACACCTTGAACGTAAAAACATATATCATATACAACCAACAATCACAATCAAAAATACTCAAACCGTTGAGTTAGCAATAAAAGTATGAAATCTAGGCATAATAATTGACCCCGAGCTAAACATGAAACAATACATCTCACTGAAAATAAAAGAAGGATACGCAAAACTAATGATCCTGAGAAGACTAAAACCTCTACTACCGCTAAACAATTTTCGCACAGTTCTACAGGCAATGATATTCGCAAGCACAGATTATTGTAACTCCCTGCTTTTAGGATTACCACAATGTACGATTCGGCCACTACAAATATTACAAAATTCAGCCGCTAGAATTTTGACTGGCAATAAAAAGAATGACCACATTATAGTAGCACTCGCCGATCTACACTGGCTTCTACTTGAACAAAGAATACAATATAAGACACTTTGTATAATTCATAAACTAATCCACGATGAAAAAGCAGACTGGCTTAACACTGCACTGCGCGTACATGTCCCGCAAAGAAACCTGAGATCTGCTAATAAGGTTTTACTAACTGTCCCCTCTGTTAAATCAGCACGCCTCATGCAAGTAAGGGAAAGAGCACTGTTACTGGCTGGCCCTGTGCTATGGAATGCCATGCCACTCGAAATAAGGCTACAGAGAAATTTGAAAATATTCAAAACCAATCTGAAAACCTGACTATTTAACATTCTATTTGACATTCTGGAGCAGCAGCGGTGCTGTGACATCTGACCACACCCACCAGTGCCCATAGCAGCGATGGCACCCATGAAGCCAACAGCACAGTCTGTGTCAGTCATTCATTGGGTGCCCTGGTTGCCTTCGATACCACCCTGAAGGCAAGAGTCATCAACAGCCATGGACAGCAGGTTCTGTGGGTGCCATAGAGTGCCATCGATGCCCTTATTGCTTTGGGCACCATGGACGCCATTGAGTACCATGGACACTCTCAATGCTGTCAAACACCTTGGGCGCAGCTGGGGCGCTATAGGCCTTGAGCATCCCAGACAAATTAGGTGGCATAGGGCACCATGCACACCATTGCGCCATGGATGCGCTCGACCCTGTTGGGGACCGTGGACGCCATTAAGCACCAGGTCCCTCAAACATCAGGAACGGGCATCCCAGATGCACCATGGGTGTTGTTGTGCACCAAAGGCACCATTGAGTGCGGGCTGCACCTTTGATGTTGTTGAGTGCCATAGGCAATGACTAACACCATCAGAGTATCCAGATGAGCACTGTGTGTGCCATTGGTGCTTCTGGGCACCGTGGAGCACCATTGACATTGTAGATGCCATCGAGCACCATGGACTCCTAAACCGTTGAGCACCATTAGCTGTCTGCCTTAAGACCATTGAGCACATGGGTGCTGCTGATGCCCTGGACAAGACGTCATTCAGTGCCTTAGACTTGATCAGTCGCTGGTGAGCACAGACTGTGTTGTTGGCTTCATGGGTGCCATCGCTGCTATGGGCACTGGTGGGTGTGGTCAGATGTCACATAGCACCGCTGCTGCTCCAGAATGTCATTGGGCACCACTGGTTTCCTCAATGCTTCAGCACATTGGGGGCGCCGTTGACAACTGATGCCACCATTATCAAATCTGCGGTTAGCCATTTCGGG
Source organism: Rhinatrema bivittatum (assembly GCF_901001135.1). Taxonomy (NCBI): domain Eukaryota; kingdom Metazoa; phylum Chordata; class Amphibia; order Gymnophiona; family Rhinatrematidae; genus Rhinatrema; species Rhinatrema bivittatum. The sequence goes on along the minus strand of NC_042615.1, from coordinate 448,696,237 downwards.
TGACTCCAGGTGCCATGGGCGTCCTGAGGATGATGCCATTAAGTGCTGCTCAGCTACAAACTGACACAGTCTGGGTGCCAGTGACGTTGTTCCCACCCTCATCACACTGAGCACATGGACTCCATAAGGTGTCATTGGGACAGTGGAACGTGACAAGCATAATTAATACTGGTGAAAGTTATCTACTCCTTCAGGCAGAATAATGGTACTGGACAATATTATAACTGTTGGCGCCATAAAATGCTGGAGTACCAGGTATGGCATTGTCACCATCTTTGCCTAAGGCCTCATCGCGGTCATTTCCATTATCAGTGCCCTCATGTATCTTGCCATAGGTACTGTGTGGCACCTATGAGAAGGGCGCCATCTCACACTTTTTGATTGCTCTTTTGCATTGCACGGCTTCTGGCCCTAATGTGTGGATGCTGTGATCTTGGGTGCATACGGACCTCTGGTAGCGGAACGGTGTACCTCTGCCTCATCTTGAGTATTGTGTTCAGTTCTGGTCACCACATCTCAAGAAAGATATAGCAGAACTAGAAAAGGTACAGAGAAGGGCGACCAAGACGATAAAGGTGACGGAACAATTCCGCTATGAAGAAAGGCTAAATAGGTTAGGACATGGAGAAGAGACAGCTGAGGGGAGATATGATAGAGGTTTATAAAATAATGAATGGAATGAAACGAATAAATATTAATCTGTAATTTACTCTTTCGAAAATTACAAAGATCAGGGGACACAAAATGAAGTTACTGGGGAATACATTTAAAGCTAATACGAGAAAATATTTTTTACTCAATGCATAATTAAGCTCTGGAATTCTCTGCCACAGGATGTGGTGAAAGCTGTTAGTATAGCTAACCATTTAAAAATGGTTTGGACAATTTAAAAATGGTTTTGACTTGTCCAAACCATTTAAAAATGGTTTGGACAAGTTCCTGGTGGAAATGTCCATTAACAATTATTAAGGGAGAGTTGCAGAAATCCACTGCTTATTCTTGGGATAAGCAGTTTGTGAACTGGCTTGGCCACTGTTAGAATCAGGATACTGGGCTTGATGGACCCTTGATCTGACCCAGTATGGCAAACCTTATATTCTTTATGACACTTTTAGGTTTCCTCTTGGGCTACATTTTTCACACCCCAAGAACACCCCTATTCTCAGAGGGGAGAGGAGGAAGGGGGTTGTTTCTGACTGATGGCTGTTCTCTGTTCCCTGCTGAATCCAAGAGCCCACATTGTACTGCTGTACAGAAGGACTGTTTTGTGGGGGAGCTATTACAGATTGGACTCCCTGTAGTGTTTGGGGGTCTCCTCTCTTGGCTGCTCTCCAGTGACATAGTTTCTCCCACATGGGAGTACTTCTTCTGATACCTGCTGAGCACAACACACATACTTTCTTTCGATGACTGCTCCTGCCAGTCTATCTGATGTATGGGCCCTACCTCTGTGAGGAGGGTTTTAGCCTATCTGTATCTGGAATGGCAGGTGTGCCTCCAGACGACTCGCCATATCCATATTGTGGATTACAAACTGGTTAAAAGACAAGAAACAGAGAGTAAGAGTAAATGGTCAATTTTCTCAGTGGAAAAGGGTAAACAGTGGAGTGCCTCAGGGATCTGTACTTGGACCTGTGCTTTTCAATATATATATATATATATATATATATATATATATATATATATATATATATAAATATATATATATAATGTTATGCTCAGGCTTGTGGACCCTTGGCTGACAAGAGGATGGTATAACTTTTGGAGGGTCCGTAGGCTTTCTCGTCGGGTGGCGAGGCAGAACAGGAGGCAGGACCAGCTGACCCTTGGCACTGGAGACTGAGGCTGACAAAGAGACGAGGAAGAGACTAGATAAGGCGTGGTGTCTTCACCACTGGTGGTCTGCAGTCCCCCCGGGAGGAGCCCTTAGGGACCCAACCGCTGGAACTTAGGTGGACCTAGGGAGGTCAGGGTAACGGTGCAAAGGCCAACTGGAGCTTCTCCCTGGAAGCCTGCGGTCCCCCCAGGAGGAGCCCGTAGGGACCCGGGCCGCTGGGACTTAGGTGGGCCTTTGGAGACGGAGTCTTGAAGGAGTCCTAGGTCGAGTGCCAGAGGGTCGTTGCTCACCAGTCCGAAGTCGTGTACCAGAGAATCACCGCTTGCCAATCCGAAGTCAGGAACCAGAGAATCACCGAAGCCAATCCGGTCAGGAACCAGAGAATCATCGTAAGCCAATCCGAAGTCAGGAACCAGGAACACCAAGACAGAACAGGATCCAAAGCTCAAGGACTCACCGAAGCAAGCAGACTGGACAGCGCTGGAGGATGTTGCCAAGTCACTGGATGAGCAGAGGAAGCTGCCTTTTATACTTCCCCTGCCCTGGCTGATAGAGAACAGGTGAGGCCATTTAAAGGGATGGGTCCTTTAATTCTGTGGAGGGGGCGTGGCCTCATGTTTAAGCATGGCGGCGGCCATTTTGGATTTCCCCCGCAGAGGGGAGACGCCACTGGGGGGAAGCAGGACGGCTTCCCCTGCAATGGGCAGCGCCGGAGGCTGCGCGGACGCGATGGCCCGAGTGGGAGCCCTCCCCTGGGTCTCCCGCGGCGAAGGAACGCCACAAATCAGGTAGGGGGCCGCGGTCGTGGGGGCGCCATGGCCGCGGAGCACAACAAATAATCTGGAAAGGAATATGACGAGTGAGGTTATCAACTTTGCGGACGATACAAAATTATTCAGAGTAGTTAAATCACAAGTGGATTGTGATACATTACAGGAGGACCTTGTAGTTCTGGAAGATTGGGCATTGAAATGGCAGATGAAATTTAATGTGGACAAGTGCAAGGTGTTGCATATAGGGAAAAATAACCCTTTCTGTAGTTACACGATGTTAGGTTCCATTTAGGAGCTACCACCCAGGAAAAAGATCTAGGCATCATAGTGGATAATACTTTAGTCTTCGGCGCAGTGTGCTGCAGCAGTCAAAAATGCAAACAGAATGTTAGGAATTATTAGGAATGGAATGGTTAATAAAATGGAAAATATCATAATGCATCTGTATCGCTCCATGGTGAGACCGCACCTTGAATACTGTGTACAATTCTGTTCGCCGCATCTCAAAAAGATATAGCTGCGATGAAGAAGGTACAGGGAAGGGCAACCAACATGATAAATGGGATGGAATAGCTCCCCTATGAGGAAAGGCTGAAGAGGTTAGGTCTGTTCAGCTTGGAGAAGAGATGGCTGAGGGGGTATATGATAGAGGTCTTTAAGATCATGGGAGATCTTGAACGGATAGATGTGAATCAGTTATTTACATTTTCAGATAATAGGAGGACTAGGGGGCATTCCATGAAGTTAGCAAGTAGCACATTTAAGACTAATCGGAGAAAATTCCTTTTCACTCAACGCACAATTACGCTCTGGAATTTGTTGCCAGAGGATGTGGTTAGTGCGGCTGGGTTAAAAAAAGGTTTGGATAAGTTCTTGGAGGAGAAGCCCATTAACTGCTATTAATCATGTTTACTTAGCCACTGCTATTAATTGCATCAGTAGCATGGGATCTTCTTGGTGTTTGGGTAATTGCCAGGTTCTTGTGGCCTGGTTTGGCCTCTGTTGGAAACAGGATGCAGGGCTTGATAGCACCTTGTTCTGAACCAGCATGGCAATTTTTTATGTTCTTAAGCAGAGGCCATGTCAAGGCAGCAGTCCAGAAGGGTCAAGATCCAAACAGTGGTCTGAATTCAGGAAGACAAGTCAAGGAGAACATGACAAAGACAAGGGCCAGGACAAGACAACAACTAGGCCAAGGCAGGGTAGGACAAACAAGGACTCGACGAGGTAAGAATGCCGGAATGCAGGAACACAAGAGCAGGGATAGGAACACTGAAACAAGACAAGGATAAGGCAATACGTACTGAAGACAGAATGGCTCTCAAGGAGAGCCGTTGCTGAGGTGAAGTTCGAGGGCAGTAGGGAGGTTTAATGGCCCAGAGGGCTTGAAGTCATCCACCAGTGCCGCACTGCTGTTACTGCCGTGGGAGTAATAAAGTTTAGAGTGTCGGATGCGTGCACGCCTTAGGGGCCTGCCAGCTGTGGGGGAGACAGCACTTCTGCCGAGTTGTGCGGAGGTGACCCTGGGGTGAGTAAAGCAGCTCACAGAACTGACCCACGAGCCGCTGAATGTAACAGTATTCTTTCTTCTTTCTTCTTTATTTATTTATGTATTTATTTATTTTTTTATTTTTTAAACACTTTTCCATACCGTCATTCAGTGGATACCGTCACAACGGTTTACATTAAGGCACATAAAAATTATGCTATGGTATTTTAAGTTAAACAGGTGCCATTAAGGTGCCATTAAGGATCATTAGTTTGTAAATAATATTAATTGGTGAGTGTAATGAGTCATGTTCATTTCTCATTATATCAGATTAGGATATGAGATTAGCTTTCTCATTGTACTTTTAACCTTTATTGATGAACTACAAATGAAACTTGAACTGGTTCACAAATAAAATACACATATTGGTTTTGGTTATGTGTTTGTTGTTCCATTGTTTTGTTTGTGCCTGCATTCCCCGGGTACTATTCTCTCTCTTTTTGATAGGCTACTTTAAAGAGCCAGGTTTTTAAATTTTTTCTGAAGGTTTTGTTGTTACTTTGTAATCTTAACTCCAAGGGCATGGTGTTCCATAGTATGGGTCCTGCCAGGGATAGTGCTCTCTCTCTCACTTGTGTTAGTCTGGCTGTTTTGATAGATGGGATAGTAAGAAGTGCTTTGTTGGCTGATCTCAGGTTTCTGTTTGGGACGTGTACACGAAGGGCTGTGTTCAGCCATTCTGCATTTTCATTATGTATTAATTTATGTATGATGCAGTGTTTTGTACTGAATTCTTTGTTCAATGGGTAGCCAGTGTAATTCCTTCAGTGTTTCTGTGATATGATCTCTTTTCCGTTTGCCGGTCAAGATTCTGGCAGCTGTGTTCTATAATATTTGAAGTGGTCTTAGTGAAGTGTATGGTAGCCCTAGTAGGAGTGTGTTACAGTAATCAGTGCTTGCAAAGATCAACGCTTGCAGTAATGATCGAAAGTTGGCAGTTGTTAGAAGTGGTTTAAGTCTTCTAAGCACCATGAGTTTAGCGTAGCCTTCCTTTACTTTTAGAGATATGTGTTGTTTTAAGCTTAGTTCCATGTCAATTATTACTCCAAGGTTCCTTACTTTGTCTGCTAACTCAATTTTTTGGTTGTTGTTGAGTATAATTGGGTTCTGAATGATCTCCGTCTTTTTTCGTTCTAAATGTATAAATGGGGGCTAGAGTTATGATTAGATATCCTTGCAAATGCATTCTAATATGGAATAATGTTCGCTATGTCTTTTTTGAACCAGATCCAATGCGTGTGTTTCTCGACAGTCATAAGACGGAGGGAGTGCCGTCTGAAAACATCTCGAGCTAGTGTAGTAATATAAAGTCTCCTTAATTACTTATATTCTAAATATTGCTTGTTATGTCCCGTAATATTAATCTTGGATCTCCCACTATTCCGCTTAATATTTAGATATGATAGAGATATTAAGATAGGAACAAATGATTGTATAATTTGTTTCCTAAATGTTTTCTTTTCTATTCTTAATGATTGCCCTAGGAGTATTGATAATTTAAATATGAATTTGTTTCTGTATATCATATGAAAATTAATAAATAAAATTGGAAAAAAAATAAATAAATGTATAAATTCTGTTTTCTCAATATTAATTACTAGGTCCATCTTGTTACATGTAGAACTCTTGATGGTCATGCTTTTATATCTGTGATGAACATTTAGTTCCTTGTACCCTATGCTTTATGGAATTCAGCTTTAGAGAATATCCCGTCTCTATATGAAGCACAGATCATATCCCCTTGGCCTAAGTCTTTTGCTGCTGCTTCTTCCATCAGTGTTGCATATGCTGTCAGTATTGGTACTGCCTTTTAAATCTAAGCTTCAGGCATTTCTGTTTGTCTTTGATCTTTCTTGATTGTTTTATAAAATGCTCTGGGATGCATTGCAATAAAGGTCTCTCTAAGTGATTGATTGATAATCATAACAACTATGACATGTACAGAATGAATGATGAATCTTGTTTTGCTTCTTGATAAGAAATGAAGCAGGTTCCTTGGTGTATGTAAAAAATCTCCAGGTAGCGTTTCTTATGTTTATAGTTATTACAGCTTCAAAAATCATATTATTAAAAACACTAGCATGTGTAATAAGTGTAATTTAATACCAATTATATTATCTCTAAGCACCCAGTAATTTCTCTCAGATATTCAATATATAAAAAAACATTTACTTTCATTCAAAATTTACATAACATTCACAAATGTTATGATACCTTGATACTAAGCAAACATAATGCAAATATTGGAGCAAATTTTCAAAGGAGTTTTGCATGGAAAAATAGCATATCCATACGCAAGTAGCATGTATGCCTGAATAAGCTATTTTATAAATGTCAAGAGTATGCACATATGTTCCATTTCACATGTTACCGGAGGAAAAAAGGGACAGGCTTGGGACGTCCCAGGGCATGGTTCTGAAGTACATATGTGATTTTGTAAGAGATATATGGTTATATATTATAAAATGTGTTTTACATTTGCTTATTGACTGGCAAAAGTGAAAACTGTCTTGTCTGTTGGCTGCAGTTTTAGGGAGGGAGGTCTGGGTGAACTGATGAGGGTTCAGGGTGAAGTGCCGGAAGGTCTGGATGAAATAGCAGAGGTAGCGGCAAACTTGTGACTTCAAGTATTTCCAAAAGAAAATATTTTCAAAACAGTATACGTGCATGCTTTATCTGCCTCCATGTATAAATCAGGGTTACATTTTTTCTGCTTCTTGAATATAAGTACATAGGTTAATTAAATAGCGAGAGAAAGTGTGCGCTTACTTGCATAGCAAGTATTTGTATGGACTGAAACATGGGTATTTTCAAAGCAGACCTACACGGTATTTTATAAAGTATTAACATATATCTTCATGCGTCCACTTATGAGCATATGTGCACTACGGTGGATAGGGTTGAAAGCTAGACTCACTACTTGTGTTGTGTAGACAGGTTGAAGAATTGCAATCCAGAACTCTTCCCATGAGCTGGATGTTTCAAAGTACATGAAATTCATTGAGTCTTAGTTTCTGACCTCCTTGATAAAGCTACTTAGCGAAACACAATGTTAGAGGAAGAGGTTGTTTGGTGCTTCATTATTTAGACAGAAATGTGATTCTCCACACTGCAGAAAAAGTTTTCTGTGTTGTAAAGATGGAGGCATGAGTAAAGGCTTTATATTTTAAAAAGTTACATAATGCAAGTGATTTTTCTAATGATTATATAAGGTATGGACATATAAAAAATGTTTTCTCCGTACTACTTATTTGGTGGAGTGGGAGATGAAGGCATCTTTTTCTCTTGTTTAATAACTGACTGGTTAAGTGAGAGTCAGTGGTGTATTTAAATTCAATGTTTTTTTTCAAATAGTTATAACAAAAAATGTGTGTGGGGGGGGGAGGGTCATAGGTGTTTTGCTGCAATGACCAGACTAGGTATGTATGGGGGGGTGGGGGGGAAATTCCTTGGATAGTTGTGAAAGAATTCCCCCATCGCCAAGATCCCAGCCTTTTTTCCAACTGAGCTAAAGGCTTAAGGGAACAGAAGACTGTGGGTTAAAAAAAATGCCTGTTGCACTTGGAGGTGGACCCTTGTCCTGAAGCAGTGTCTGTAGGCTCCCTGGTCAGACCCAGGAAGCTCCTGCCACCAGGAGGTGGAACACAGAAGGAGACAGAGGCTAGCTGGAGCTTCACCACTGGAAGTCTGTGGTCCCCCCCGGGTGGAGTCCTTGGGGACCCGGGCCGCTTGGACTTAGGTGGGCCTCAAAGGGACTCCCAGAAAGGAAATTCAATGGTGTGCCCACCAGGATCAAGGGTGCGCGGTCGACGTAACAGGTGGAGGTCTGAGGAATCAGAGAAGGCCAGAACACTGTCTGAGATGACAAGGCTAGGAGCAAGGCCAGAATCGAGGAAGCAAGGTCAGTAGTAGCAGAGGTCAAGTTCCAAAGGTCAGTCCGAGAGTAGTCAGCCAAAGCAGGGGTCAGGTTCCAGAGGTCAGACATGGTCGAGTAGACGGGCAAGGGTCAATATCCGGGCAGCAATCAACGTAGTCAAGGGCAGGCAGAGGTCAGTACCAGAGAGTCAGTCCAAGAGGTACTACCTAGGGGAAAGTAGAACAGATGGACGCTGGAACAGATGGACGCTGGAACAGGACTGGAGCAGGGCTGGAATAAGACTGGAACAGCGATGAGACACGGAGGCAAAGTAGTGTCGACCCGATTGCCAAGGCAAGGAAGTGCAGGCAGGTACTTCCTTTAGTACTGTGTTCAATCAGGGTGCGCCGCAGAGCTTGGACTCACCCCTGGCCCTATATGGGATCGGGCGGTCCCCACGCACCTAAGGTCGGGGCCTGGTGCGCTGAGGAAAGCCCGGCGACCGCCGCCGCAGGACGCCAAGGCCTGGAGGAGCTTGCGGCTGCTGCTGGAGAGGCCGACCCGGAACCTGCAGGAGAGTTGAAGAGGTGAGCAGGCCCGTGCGTGGGCCGAGCGTGGACGGGGCGCGCAACAATGCCAAGCAAGAATGGAAATCAACCTAAATACAACAAAGGCCTGAATTTTTGTGTGTAGTATTTTTAAATGATAATACCTTTGCTGTACAGTTAGGGACCTTTGTTTTCAGTTTTTGTTTTATTTTTCCCCAGAATTTGGTAGTGTTTATTATAGCAAACATAAATGGGACGAAATCCCCTGAATTTTCTTCCATAAGTAATTTTCCCAATATAATGAACACAGATTCAATTAATGGGAAAAATGAAATTAAAATTGAAAACGAAGGACCCTATATGCAATGTGATGTGTGCTTGCATCGCTCTTCTCTGCACAGTATGGGGTAGATTTTAAAAAAGATGAGCATGCGGTTCCCAGCAAGCGCACATAGACGCGTCGGTTTTATAACATGCATGCACTGGCACGCGCATGCTATAAAATTGGGTGGCCGCGCGCACATGTGCGCTGGATTTTACAATCTGCGCGCGCAAGGGGGGATGAACTGCAATTTCCACACGGCGACGCAGTCGGGCCTTCCCTTCCAGTCCGCTCCAATTAAGGAGCAGACTGGGAGGGAACTTCCCTACTCCCCTGCCTAAACTCCCTCCCTCTTCCCCTCTCCTCCCCACCCCCTAAACCCTACCGATCAATCTTTTTCTTTTGTTTGTTTCGCAACTTGCTTCACGGCTTCGCGGGCCGGCCGGCCGGCTGCTGGCGCATGAGTCATCAGGACAGCATACAATGGTGCTGTCCCGGCCCACCTCCCACCCGGCCCCCTGGCCCACCCCTTTGAAGAGGCCCTGCACTTGTGCGCGTACCAGGGTTTGCTTGCGTGGCAGGGCAAGTCCCGGCCATGCGCGTAAACCCCGGGTTTTACCCACGCAGGCCTTTTAAAATCCGGCCTTACCATAGACCTGGCAGTTCAGGCGCTCCTTAGCTTTGTTAAAGTAGGCTCACCTTTTCTTCTTTGTTCTTATATTGTTAAATTTAAAGACAGCATTCTCCTTCTCTTTACTAATATGCTATAGTTACTGAGGGGCATTTTTTAGAGTCCCTAGTAACCTTGCAGATCTGTGGCAATTTCCCTTAGCGAATGGGTCTATGTGCACAATGCAAAGTATATAAGTAAATACCGGAAAAATATAGGCAGTGATTTTTAAAATGAAATAATTCTGCATACATTTCCTCTCCTAACCTAATCTTTCCTCCCCTTTTCTGCCCGCATACCTTGTGGGCACTTCCCCTAGATACCACCTGCTGCTTTAAATTGCCTCCAGAGTGACAGCCAACAGTTTTTGTATTAGCTCTTCAACTAATAGAAACTAATAGTGCTAGAGCCCAGAGGGACAATTCCTAAGATTATCCTGCTACTAGGCTTGTCCAGTAAATTCTAAGATATTAATTTAATTGTATGTCATAAATTTGATTCCTATTCTTTTTTCACAGTGTAATTTATTGCATTGGACCAAACTACTTTATTCTGTTTTATTCCACAAATTACTTTATAGTACCAGTGAGGCAGCGAGTGAAAGACTATCTTGGAAAAAGGAAAGAAAAATGTGGATACCCAGACAACTGGAGTGCAGTGCCACAGTTGCTTCTCCTGCCATTTTTTTCCTGAGTTTATGGAACGATTACTGTTGTGCAGAAAACTTCTGAAACTCATTTGCATGAATGCAGCCATCTATTCCATGCTGGAACAATGCAGCCTGTTCTCTGTCAGCCAAAAGGAGTTTTTCATGCCTCGTGTGATTTACAGTACAAAAATATGCCCCTGCCTACTTTTCTACTTCCTGGCCATGAAAAGACAAATGTGTTTGTCTATAAATCATATCTAGAATTTATTCATGCAGCAGTCCAAACAGTGTATAATGCAAGAATGCTAGTGATGTTTAATCACATACTGTTCTTAGAAGTGTTTATATTTTATATCTGTATCATTATTATTATTATATATATACAGTTGTATATTGCTCTTATTCAGCTATCTGCTTCTGTGTTTAATAAGGGATCTAAAAATTAATGACAGGTGCAGGGGTTCCCCCATCTCCTGCCTAACTCCTCCTCCTAGAACTGATTGAATTCTTTTTACAGGGGAAGTCAAATTGTACAACCTCCTTTGCATTTTTGGTTAGGATACCCAAATTAACAAGCCCGTTCTTTGGCACAAGAACTGTATTATCCAGCACCTTTTATTCCTATGATGCCCCAACAGTATGCTCAAGGAATTGGGTTAATTTGACTCGGAAGAAAGCATCATCCTTACTTCTGCCCAAAGAAGCACCACATCCTATCCTATAGCGTTCATTGGAGGTCCCTCATTTCCACTTTGTTTACATGATCTCATGGGTTTAAACCCCAAAGCTTTATAGCTGAAAATAAATTTTGAAAATTTGACCTGTCAACCAACTGAACATTTTTTTTTTAATGATTATTATTTTTGTGTCTTTGCAGGTATACCAGGCAGTGATTACATCAATTCCAATTACATTGATGGGTACAGGAAACAGAATGCCTACATAGCCACACAAGGGTCTCTTCCGGAAACTTTTGGGGATTTCTGGAGAATGATGTGGGAGCAGCGTGGTGCAACTGTTGTAATGATGACTAAACTGGAAGAAAGGTCCAGGGTAAATACAAACATTTATTGCTCACCAGCTACAAATTCTCCTGCTCTTGAAGTTTCCGTTATGTATATCGTTCACATACACCCAGGCTTTTTTCAAAGCTTCTATCTTGAAAAACACAAGTCAGCTTTTGATAGTGCCGGCTCTGATATCACATTCATGAGGAAATTTTTTGAGCAATTTATTCGCTTGTGTTATTTTTATCTGTTAATGCTTTTCATTTTTATGATTTCATAAAATTCAGGTCAGTCTGCAAATGGAAATATATGTAGGCCTTCTATCATTTATTGTCTTATGGCTACCATGCAGTGAGGCACATCTCATATTTAGGACTGATGAAGCAAGAGGGTAGGTTGTCTAAGAAAGCCGTGTGGGCAACAGAAAATGGGGATACCCAGACAACTGGAGTGCAGTGCCACAGTTGCTTCTCCTGCCATTTTTTTCCTGAGTTTATGGAACGATTACTGTTGTGCAGAAAACTTCTGAAACTCATTTGCATGAATGCAGCCATCTATTCCATGCTGGAACAATGCAGCCTGTTCTCTGTCAGCCAAAAGGAGTTATTCATGCCTTTTGGCTGACATTGAGCAATACGCCCATAGGGCGTATTGCTCAATGACCAGTGCTCTAGTTTTGTTCATTTGCATTTCTTTTGTAGTAAGAGTGAGATGTATATGCCAGTGTTGAGTTAGTTTCCTCGTAACATGTTTTAATCTTTGAGCAGACTTTTTATAGTAACAAGGAATAGAAAGTATGCTTATATATTTCACAGGCTATACCAAAATTAGGTGAACTAGATTACTATTCAAAATGATCTTGGTGTTTTGGAGAAATGGTCAGTGGTAAATAGAATAAAATGTAAAAATGGCATTACCGTGTCAGGTGCTTACTCACCTCCTCTCTCAGGCCCATGTAATCTACAACTCCCCTTCCCATCCCAATGACCTGCTTCCCTCTCTAATTTCTGTTAATTAAACTGTGAATGAAAACGAAGATTTTTATTGGATGGATATGGACGCAGCATAGATCAAGTTACATAACTAAATTCAACCATTATTCAGCCATTAAATATTTTATACTATCCCTTTAGGATGATCACGCTGTCACCTGAGTTACAGTTCATAAAGGCTTTTTATATATCATGCTAATACAGTATTCTGGCTTTGGAGACGCAGGGCCGTCAAAGCCTTGCCCCTCCAACAATGTCCTGGTCTGTAGCAAGAGCAGGACTCGCTTATTTAGGATGCAATGCAGTGGCAGGAATACCTGCATGGTATTCTCTGCCAGATCAACTTTCAGAATAGCACTTGCCATGCACACTTTTAGGGCATGGTCAACCCCACCACAAGCCCACGGTAGAGACAATTCACTTGCCATGGGATCTCCACCACCCTAGCTGTGGCCATATCCGAATAGCATCTGTGCTGCTTATTGCAATAAGGATCCTCATAGCCCAATACCACAACTTAGTACAGTCACTCAATCGCTGTAAATGTACTGTTGCAGCAAGGGTAATCAAGCTCCACGTGGAAACGGATAAGCATAGTTCCATATGGCACCCACATAAATGCTTGCGCACATTCAGCAATACAAAATGTATGATTGCCCCGAGGCCTGTACATCATCCACCCCACAATAATGCTGCTGCAAGAAGGGGAGGAGTCTGTGTGTCACAACCCTCTTTGGCATACCGCCTGGCTTGTGATCAAGCCTAGCCACCGCTAGCCACCCCATGATGAAGGCAAGCCTGCGCAAGTTCTGATGTAAGCATGCATGCATGCAGTCACAACGTGAGATGCAAACAAATCACTCCTAGAGTCTCTATGGTTAAACATCCATAACTCTTAAGTGTGAGGTTGTAAGAGCTGCAAGAGACTGCGAGAAGACATCTCAGTCGTGAAATTTCAGGCCAAGAGACCGGAATGCATAATGGAAGGCCTGGAATGTATTACATTCGACCTACAAATACCACTTAAAAAATTCACCTCCGCCAGGCCTATCAGGGAACACTACAAAGAGTCACTCCAAATTCCAAAGGCCAAAACCTACCAACATAAATCCTTGAGTCTCAGAGCCTTCTCATCAGCAGGTCCAGCTCTCTGGAACTCGATCCCACCTGATTTGAGACAAGAGCCATGCTCTTTAACATTTAGGAAAAGACTAAAAACTTGGCTTTTCAAAAAAGCATTTCCAAGCCTTGAATAAAACCTCCTCTCACTAGCACTAACTCGTATGCAATAATGGAATGTAAACACGAATCAACCAACCTCAAACCCTCTCTCACTAATTCCTGCTGAATATTTATCATACTATTACCATTCACAACTGTGTCATATTTATTCATTTGATTACCTATGTACCGTTTCATAGTCTTATTTTTTCACTTGCTATTCTAATGTATCAATAGGCTGAAATGTAAATATTGTGCTGTTCAATTTCTCCCCTTCCATCCCAAGTTTATTTTCCTTGTTTTTTGTAACTTTCCCTCTCCCTTTTTCTGATTCACTGTATTTAAAGTTCAAGGTTCTTATTGAAAATATTGTTTTTTACGTTACGTTATGCTTTACACTCCTTGTTATTTGTAAACCGGGTTGATGTGATGCCTATCATGAAACTCGGTATAACAAAAACAATAAATAAATAAATAAAATAAATAAATAAATACATAGAAACATAGAAGTGACGGCAGAAGAAGACCAAATGGCCATCCAGTCTGCCCAGCAAGCTTTCAGACCTAATTGTTTTGATACTTATCTGTTACTCTGACCGCTGAAGTCAGGGCCCTTATAGGTAACTTTTTGGTTCCAATTCCCTTCCTCCCCTCCACCATTGATATAGAGAGCAGTGCTGGAGCTGCATCTAAGTGAAGTATCTAGCTAATTGGTTTGGGGTAGTAACCGCCGTAATAAGCAAGCTACTCCCACGCTTGTTTACCCTGCCTGTGCAATTCAGTCCTTGTTGGTTGTCTGAATATAAATCCTCTTTACTTCATTCCCCCCTGCCGTTGAAGCAGTGAACTGCGCTGGCTATGTATTCCAAGTGAAGTATCAGGCTTAATTGATTCAGGGTAGTAACCGCCGTAATAAGCAAGCTACACCCATGCTTATTTGTTTACCCAGACTATGTATTTCATTTCTTTTGGTTGCTGTCTGAATATAAATTTCCTTTTCTTTATTCTCCATTCTCCCTGCCATTGAAGCAGAGAGCTATGCTGGATATGCATTGAAAGTGAAGTATCAGGCATTTTTTGGTTTGGGGTAGTAACCGCCATAACAAGCAAGCTACTCCCCTGCTTTTTTGAGGATGCAAATCCTTTGTCCCACATTTCCTCTTGCCGTTGAAGCATAGAGCAATGTTGGAGTCCCATTAACTGTGTGTATGTTTATTGAATAAGGATATTAATCTCCAGGTAGTAGCTGTCATTCCTGCAAGCAAGTCACCCCTGAGCCTCTTCTCTTCATTTACACCCTCTAGACTTTATGGATCCACAGTGTTTCTCCCATGCCCCTTTGAAATCCTTCATAGTTTTGGTCTTCACCACTTCCTCAGGAAGGGCGTTCCAGGCATCCACCAACCTCTCTGTGAAGAAATACTTCCTGGTATTGCATCTGCCATGTTACTGCATTGTTTTCCAGGATCTCTAAGGCTTGCCTAGCTACCTTGTGATATAGAGCGTGGAGCGTCCTACATCATAGGGCCGGATATCTGGATAAGTAGCGCGGTCAGAGTCAGCATTAAAAAATAAAAAAATCCAAAGGCCCGCGGCTGTCAACCGTTTCAGTAAATCACCCTGTCTCTTGCCCAGCATTCTTGAAACCCCAAAACTTTGAGTCATCTCCCCCCCCCCCCCATTTCCCCAGAGCAAGGGTCTCACTCACCCGCTCCTGGTGGCTCCAGCGCTGCATCCGATGGGCAACACAGGAAGTGTAACCTGAGGGTAGTTTATGCTTCTAGCGCTGCCTATTGGATGCAGCGCTGGAGCCACCAGGAGCGGGTAAGTGAGACCCTTGCTCTTGGCAGGGATATTTATTGCCACTGGGGGGGGGGGGGAAGATAGGATCGGGGGACTTCAGGGATAAGATGGGGGGGGGGGCTAACTTTGAGTCTGTGAGATGGGCCTTTGAAATTATGGGGGTGTGTGACTCGTGATTACAATTTTAAAAATTAAACTGGGGAAATGGGGGGAAGATGACTCAAAGTTTTGGGGTTTCAAGAGTGCTGGGCGAGAGACAGGGTGATTTACTGAAACGGTTGCCAGCCGCAGTCCTTTGGATTTTTTTTTTTCTTGACACTGACAGCGCTGCTTACCCAGATATCTTTTAAAGATATCCTGTTAAGGAGCAAGTTATCTGGCCCTATGATGTAGGACGCTCCACGCTCTATATCGCAGGGCAGCCGAGCAAGCCTTAGAGATCCTGGAAAACAACGCCGTAATGAACAAAACATGAAAACCAATGACATTTCATCGGATTTTCAATTATTTCATTTTGAAAACAAAATGAAACGAAATACGAAACATCGTTGTCATTTCCTACTTTGTTTCTAATGAATGCACATCCCTGATTTATACTACCCACAGCTGTATATATTGCATCTAGCTGTAGACATACTTGGCCCTAATCTTGAACTCAATAATACAAACCGCGTGCATACCCCCATAAAACACAGCTCCCTTCCACCAAAATGCCTTGCCCAAGAAGAAAATTTCCTTAATACATGGGTGCTAGAGTCATGATTTTCCTAAATTCATGCATGCAAGTGCCACACAAAGCAGCTCATTATAAAAGGGGCAGTTTTCAGGCCCAAACATTGCATAATATCACAGCGATAGAGCTATAGATAGATGCATTTTAATGCACTTTATATCTCTATCACAGCTTGATAAATCTCCCTATCAGGCCGATACAGTACAGTGCGCTCCGATGGAGCGCACTGTCAGCCTGCTATTGGACGCGTGTTTTCCCTTACCCCTTACTCAGTAAGGGGAGGAAAACGCGCGTCCAACCCGCGGCACCTAATAGCACCCTCAACATGCAAATGCATGTTGAGGGTGCTATTAGGTATGCGCGCGGGATATAGAAAGTAAAATGTGCAGCCAAGCCGCACATTTTACTTTCAGAAATTAGCGCCGACCCAAAGGTCGGCGCTAATTTCTTCCGGCACCGGGAAAGTGCACAGAAAAGCAGTAAAAATTGCTTTTCTGTGCACCCTCTGACTTAATATCATAGCGATATTGTCGGAGGTCCCAAAGAGTAAAAAAAAAATAAAATTTGAATTCGGCCCGCGGCTGTCGGGCCGAAAACCGGACGCTCAATTTTGCCGGCGTCCGGTTTTCGAGCCCGTGGCTGTCAGCGGGCTCGAGAACCGACGCCAGCAAAATTGAGCGTTGGCTGTCAAACCCCAAAAAAGATCAGAAACCTGGGTAACATGACCTGTAAGAAACAGGTTTAGGGAATAATGTTTATTAACTTAGTTAAATAAAGACTAAGAATGACTGAATAGTCTTCCAATAATTAATTTGAAGTGGGCGTGTGCATGGGCCTGCAAATCCCACTTCTACAGTGTAAACCTGAGAATTTTAGGAGGCTTTCTCTGATACCATGCCCAGCTTTACCAGTTTATCCCCAGTTCACACAATTAAGAGATAATTCCTCCAACCTCCCCCTCCCCGCCTGTTTGATAGCCTTCACTCCCCCCAGTTAGCCCCGACCCTTAAAATCCCTGCAGATCTGTCTAGTTTTCTTTATTTTTTAACTTGCATGTCATCCATAGCAGAAGTAGAGTTACGCGGCAGGGGGCCCCTCTGCGCGTGCCGGATCGCGTAAGTATTTACGCCCCCATCTCTGGTTCACGCCACGAAATGCCCGTGCCCTGCCCAGACCGCGACCCACCCCCTTTTTGAAAACTTTTGAGATGTGCGTGCTGCGGGAGATATGCGAGTATCTTGCCGACTTTTAAAATCCGCTTGCTGTGTGTGAACCCGACTTTGTCGTGCATCCCCTACTTCATGCATGCATCGGGCTTTTAAAATTCAATGCTAAGGTTTGAATCTGAGGCATGGCAGGGTAAGGTGATTTGCCAGAGTTCACAAAGAATGACAGCGGGATTTGAACCCTCACTTCTCGTGTTCTCAGCCTGCTGTTCTAACCACTAGGCAGAAAAGTTTTAACCTATACTAGCTCACAAAATAAATCTAGTCTATTTCCCTAAACACTCACACAATTCTTAACATTACTAAGGCAGACAAATAATAGCTTTAAAAATTAACATGCAGTATACACAACCATTAATATTTTAACCCTTTACGAATTTTTTCAAGAGTTAAGTGCTCTTTCCAGCAATTCCAACTTACCACCAGTAGATGAAGGTTCTGCAGTCAGCAAGCATTGTCTCTGGATATTGCTTAAGCTATGTGAATTGTATTGATTCTTTACTAGGAAGTTTCAAACTGAAACAGAGATTATCTCTTTCCCCCTATATGATACAACACATTGTTAAAACATAAATAGTTAACATAATATTTACATCATATAAATGATTGGTAAAAATTCTACAGACTATATTGGAGTATCTGCAAAACTCATTGGGGCAGATTTTCAAAGGGTTACGTGAGTATATTACGTGTGTAACCCCGAAAACCCGCTCCTGGGCGCGCCAAGCCTATTTTGCATAGGCCTGGCAACGCACACATGTCCCGGGGCTTGAAAAAAGGGGCGGGGAGCGGACGGGGTGGGGCGGACCGGAAGCAGGGCGGGACCGAGGCCTCCGGCACAGTGGCTGTGTGGGGGGATCGCGCGCCGGCTGAGTGCCGGCACGTGCAACCTACACTTGCCTGGAAGCAGGCGCAATAATTTAACAAAGGTAAGGGGGGTGGTTAGATAGGGCTGGGGGCGGGTTAGGTAGGGGAAGGGAGGGGAAGATGGGGGGAGGTGGAAGGAAAGTTCCCTCCGAGGCCGCTCCGATTTCGGCCTTGGAGGGAATGGAGAAAGCCATCGGGGCTCCCCTAGGGCTCGACGCGTGCAAGGTGCACAAGTGTGCACCCCCTTGCGCACCCCGACCCCAGATTTTATAACATGCTCATGGCTGCGCGCGCATGTTATAAAATCAGGCATAGATTTGTGCGCGCCGGGTTGCGCGCACAAATCTACGCCCGCGCCTAGGTCTTAAAATTCAGCCAATTGTTACTTACTATTGTAGACTAATATGGCTCCTCCATGTCCCCAGATATCTGGAACGAACAAAGCGTTTTAAATTTGTTTCTTTAAGCTGGTTTATTCCAAAAACAGGAAAAGAACAGACCCCACAATAGAAACATTGTGGCCGAATTTAATTCCTACGCGCGCATGTTATAAAATCCGGGGTCGGCGTGCACAAGGGGGTGCACACGCCGAGCTCAAGGGGATCCCCGATGGCTTTTCCCTCCAAGGCCGCTCCGAAATCGGAGCGGCCTTGGAGGGAACTTTTTTTAGCTCCCCCCACCTTTCCCTCCCTTCCCCTATCTAATCCACCCCCCAGCCCTACCTAAATCCCCCCCACCTTATTTCTTCGAGTTACACTGGCCAGCTGCCGGCGCACCAACCCCTGGCATAGACCGCTGTGCCGGAAGACTCAGAACCACACCCAGGCTGCTGCCACGCCCCGGTCCCACCCCCGGACCGCCCATTTCTGAAAGCCCCGGGACATATGTGCGTCCTGGGACTTGACGCGCCACCGAGCCTATGCAAAACAGGCTCAGTGCACGCAGGAGTAGGTTTTCAGGGGTTACGCGCGTATCTTACGCCCTTAACCCATTGAAAATCTACCCCATTATGTATAGCAAAAACAAAACATAAACTTAAAAACTGGCTCTACCTGAGCACTAATGTTGTACGCTTTGTCAGTTCCCTATTTTCAAGAAGCCAAGATAAGCGTGTTAGTTTTAAACAATAAAAAAAAAATCCTCAGCACAGTTTACATTCTCTTAAGAGACAAGACAGTTTTAAATTTCATTCCTCCTTCTGGGCGATACCTTGAAGTCTTTTCTCTGGGTTTCTTCCTCTCAGTCTTATTCTGCCACTTCCCCTTCCTGATTCGGCCTTGATACCCCGCCCTTCTAAGTGGGGGAAGTAACTCCTGAGTCAGTAGTGAGGACCAGATTATCCGGTTAGGAACATATACTCCCTCACATGTTCATAACTTTTCAGTGAAGCCTTTGCTGCAGATCTCACCATCTGAGTTAGCAGGGCGACTGTAGATTGTGTTCTTTTTCTTTTGGAACATGAAGCCATTGTGTAGACTGCTGCATTCTTTAAAAGAATCTTATAAAACACTGCAACCACCTGAGAGGCATTTGCTTTCCCTGTCAACAGAGTTTAATGGGTTAAGGCCAAATTCAGCCCGACAGTCAGCTTTTCTTGTTTTTTGCTGGCCACGATAGGGAAGCATGTGAGGCATCTTTCCTTACTCCTTCAGTATTTGCATTCAGATATCTATTGCAAAGAAATCATCGCTTGTTTGGAATCCTGTGACCTGCCTTTCTTAGACCTAGTAGAAAGGTACTTCGAATAAACTGCATACAGATTATGCCCTATAAAATGTTTGATTTTAAATGTGTATATGTATTTGTACTATGAAATGTGAAGCAGCTAACCAAATGTTCAACATGTTTTTCTACTTGATATGGCGCAGGCTTAATATAGATTGTGTCTCCGAGAATTTTGAATTTAAATCAATTCTGTTTGTTTTCATTATTTTTAAATCCGTGTTTGCACTGATTAGCATTTACTTTTAAATTACCACTGCATTGATCTGTAAGTTCCATTTTTACAAGATTCCCGAACGAGTAAAACCAGCCAGCAATGGTGTGTCCACAATGGGCCTAGAATTAATCTCTTAGGCAACATTTATTTAAGAGTGCTGAAAACTTCTATGCTTGAACAGTGGCTCCTCTTCGAGATGCATCATATTTGTTGGTGAAAAGGCGATTTGTTCTGGCTAGCATTTATTGCTATAAAGCGCATTACAATTTATAACAAAACTAATATAAAGAATGCATTTTATAAATGCCACAGCAAAAGGCGTGAACAATTATTATCCACTCTTTAAAATAATCAGCAGTGGCCAAAGAAGTATGAAGGGTCTTCAAATGAAGCAAAAGAGGACCTGTAGCAGAACCTTAATCTTTGATAGATAATTTTTTTGGCGAATCCAGTTTCTTTGTACAAGGTATTGAGAGATATAGCTGTTTAAGGAGAAAGGTTACGTGTGTGCGACGGTTGTGTATTTAATATGGCGTACGGAAGGATTTGCTGTCGTTGCCTCAGACTCTTTCCCTCCATAGGCAAGAGCTGGAAACTGATGGTATAAAATGATGCACTGCACAGCATTCTGTGACAAATCACAGCCAAATTGTGTAAAATGGAAGGCATTATCTCTGTACTGAATAATGACTTGCTGGTGCATTAAGTCACATTATACCATGACCATCCTGTCAGCAGATATTATAACACATTTGTAGCCATTTCTAGTTTCTTTTTGAAGTAAGAGACAGTATCTCAGACTCTTTCCTACCCCTTTTCCTTCTTTCTCTCTCTCTTTTTTTTTTTCACATGCCCATCCCCCACCCAGTATATGTCAGGCATACTGCCCTGCAGTGATTCAACAGAATACTGCATAGAAAGCTTCACCTACAGTCTTTAAGCATTATTCCTTGTAGAAATGGAGTTTACTACAATATCACTGCTGCATTTTGTAGCTTAGTCTCCTGTACTGAAGATATGGGCCAGCTGATGAAGACTACCTGCAGATATATTGGCAGAGGCTACTGCTAAATGGCCAATCACATTTAAAATTGGAATTTAAAAATCACAAAATATATGTGTGTGACCCCAACTGGACAGGGCACATAATGAGGCTAATTTTCAAATGGATTTACAAGCTTAAAACGGGATTTTACACATGTAAATGCACTTTACCCGTGTAGGTAGGGTTATGAAAATTGCTGTAATATATGCCATGGAATTGTCCATAGGATATTTACATGTAAGAGCACTCTACACGCATACATGGATTTTGAAAATTGCTATGACATTCTTTGACTATGGGAAAACTGCTTAGTAAATGAGGCCCTTAGATTGTAATCCTTCTGGGGAGAGAAGGAAAATACCTACTGTATCTGAATGTAGTTTGTCTTAAGCTTCCAACGAAACGGTGCAAGCTAAAAATCTAAAAACATAAATAAAACATTACACACCTGTATAAAAATGGGCAATAAAAGAAAACATCTGGAACGCTATGTACGCTAATGCTCATAATATGGGAAACAAAGTCCCAAATCAAGAGGCAGGCACTGAAAAGGCTGACTTGGATGGTAGTGCCTGTTATGAAGACATGGCACATGGACAGAATGGGAAGTAATGGCACTTTCTATAAGCGATAATATTAAAGTCACAGAATTGCAGGGCTTACACATTGAGAAGGCATTGTGGGTTAATCTGGAAGGAGGGAATGGAACATCTATTTCTATTGGTGTGATACAAAGGCCCTCATCGCAGATAGAAGAAATGCATAGAGAGTTAACGGCAGATATTTACAAAATTGCTATGAAAGGAGAGGTGCTATTGTTATATCTGCTGGGTATTGATTGGGGCATCCCGGCTGTGGTGACTTCTAGATGCAGGGAGATCTTGGATTCTCTGCAGGAAGAACTGCCATCAACCGGTAATGGAACCCATATGGGAGGGGATGATACTGGATCTTGTGCTTATCAATGAGGACAGCCGTTTATTACTGATGTTGATGTGCTAAATTCAAATATGTCAATTAAACCAGCTGATTGGCAGCTGTTTCAATAATAATTAAGTTTTTACATTTTACGTCTGTGCCTATTGCATAGATAGTGCGTAGATAGTAGACGTTTAATCCTAAATTGTAAACGTAGGTTCATTTGTGTGTTTATGTTTGCATAATATTTCATCTGCCCTGTTTATGTAACACTTCAATAATTCAATCAGCAAAAGGATTTCAGAAATAAAATGTATTATGAAACCAAAGGCCAAAAACTATTATGTATATATATATGTGCATAATTTAGTCCTTATTCAATGGCTACTCAGCTTTTCTTGGCTTGTCTCTTGAATTCATTAAATGGAATATCTCTTCTCACTATCCAGCAATAGTTTGCAAGCATTGATGGGATTCATTTGGTCTAATATCTGTTCTCCATTGCTGCAATGTCCTGGTGAAATTGCTCGCCATGCTTATCGCTCATTGCTCCACAGTTTGATGGAAAAAAACCTAGATGAGAGTGCAAAATCTGTGTCTTTAGTGACATGTTGCAGCCAAGGCTTTTGTATGCCTTGAGGAGGATTTCCACCAACACCTTGTAGTTGTGTCTGAGAACGTTTTTGCCATTAACTGAAAGGCTTTCCACACCGTCTTTTACTTGCCACACAAGGCACGGTTAAATGCATTATCTCACAGAAATTCATGCATCGGAGAGCCAATGAGAACACCTTCCTTTATCTTAGCTTCACTTAACCTTGAAAGCTGCTCTAGTTTTGTCCATGGCCTAGACAAAGTTCTTCATTAGACTCAGCTTGAAATCAAACACTGACAAATGACACTGTATAATTTCTAGAGTTCTAGGGCAATTTGTTCAGCAGAATGATGTAAACTGAGCTATGATTGCATCATTCATGTCTTCTAGCAGTAGCATAATGCATGTCACGTATGATGCGATATGAGAATCAGATTGCATCATTCATTGTTGTGCCCAAAAAGCAAGTACTGTCCAAAACCAGTCATAGATCTATTCATAGATTTAGTCAAAGATGCATATGAGTCATTTCTGGTTTAATTTGAGATCCTTTTCCTTCTTAACTCACTTACCCTCCACAATACCCAAGTCAAAGATTGTATATACTGACTTAGTAGCTTAACTTGAAAACTAAAGCCAGTCAACAATTTTAAGCATCATTTTTGTTCTCAGTGACCCAGATTTAGTAAAGTTTGACTACATTCATTTCGGAAGCATTTTGGCTGTAGACCAGTGTAACCTAGGATCCACCGATCAACAGATTGTGTAGCTCAGTATTAGAGCACAAGCGATGAAGGTTCATTCAA
This sequence comes from Rhinatrema bivittatum, assembly GCF_901001135.1. Lineage (NCBI taxonomy): Eukaryota > Metazoa > Chordata > Amphibia > Gymnophiona > Rhinatrematidae > Rhinatrema > Rhinatrema bivittatum. The sequence continues at coordinate 448,672,881 of NC_042615.1, read as the reverse complement.
AGGTGAGGATCTTAGTGTTGCAGTTGGACACTGCTGGCGAGATAGTGGACCCTTGGGCTGGCCTACCTAGGGTGACAGGGTAGGCCAGGAGGCGGAGCTACAGGCAGGAGGTGTTCACCCGGGAACCAGGAACCCCCCGGGAGGAGCCCGTAGGGCACTGGGACCTCGGGACTAGGAACAGAGAAAGTCCAGTGGTTGAGACAGGCTAGACCGGGACCAGAGCAAACAGGAAGGATCGGAAGTCCAAGGTACCCGGTAAGCAGGGGACCGGCTGTACAGGGCCGAAGGCCGGTGGAAGGCAAGGCAGCGGGCGGCAGCGGAGTCTGTAGCAAACCGGGGGCTGAAGCAGGCTGTAGTCTGAAGCGGAGTCGGTAGCGAACCAGAGGCTGAAGCAGGCTGTAGGCTGAAGCAGAGGGTCGGTGGTAACCGGAGGCTGAAGCAGGCTGTAGGCTGAAGCAGAGGGTCGGTGGTAACCGGAGGCTGAAGCAGGCTGTAGGCTGAAGCGGAGTCGGTATCAAACCGGAGGCTGAAGCAGGCTGTAGGCTGAAGCGGAAGCAGGCCGGGGTCGGAGGCTGGCTGCAGGCTGAAGCGGAGTCGGAGACAAACCGGAGTCAGAGGCAGGCAGCAGGCAGAAGCGGAGTCAGAGGCAAACCGGAGTCAGAGGCAGGCAGCAGGCAGAAGCGGAGTCAGAGGCAAACCAGAGTCAGAGGCAGGCGGCAGGCAGAAGCGAAGTCAGAGGCAAACCGGAGTCAGAAGCAGGAAACGTGGAGATCACCAGGAACGCAACTAAGAACAACTATGGAGTTGTGAACCTCGTTGCAAGGCGACAAGAGAGAGTTTGGACGCCGGTTATATCGGGGCTCGGGCGTGACGTCAGCAGCACGGGCGTGGCCAGGCTTCTGGGAGTTGAGCGCTCAAGACGGGCGTCCTCGCGTGCACGCGAGACTGACGAGAAGCAGGCACGTAATGGCGGCCGCCACGTGGAGTGAGAGCAGCCCCCGGGGTCCAGAGCGGGCGGAATGCGGTGATTCCTGAAACGGAGGTAGGCGGGTTTGAGCCCTAAGCGGAGGGAAGCGGTAGGGACCGCAACACAGACTTCAGGAAAACTAAATTTCTTAAAATGGGGATAATACCTCAAGGAGTTATTAGCTGGATGGGAAAATCTAGTGGGCAAAACTAAAAGACATTATAAGGGCAACTAACTCTTTTGTTAGGAATGTAAATAAAGAAAAGAGGAAAAAGAAGCTACTATGGTTTTCTAAAAAAGTAGCTGAAAAGGTAAGGGAGAAAAAGTTAGCATTCATAAACTACAAGATATCACGGAAAAAGGAAGACCAGTGACATTATCTGGAAAAGTTAAGAAAAGTTGGGAAAATAGTCAGGAATGCAAAAATAGAATTCAAAGAAAAAATAGCAAACACAGTAAAATGAGAGTACGAGACTTTTTTTAAGATATGCTGATGATAGGAGGAAATTCAAAAGTGGCATTGTGAGACTCAGACATGAAGGACAGGAATATGTAGAGGATGATGAGGAAAAAGCAGACTTGCTTAACAAATACTTTTGTTTGGTGTTCAATGTGGAATTGCCAGAAGCAGGGCCTCATAAAACAAAAACAGATAGGATTGGAAGTGAGGTAAACCTCAATTGATTTTCAGAAAGGTGTGTTTGTAAGGAGCTAGCTAAACTTAAAGTAAATGGGACAGGTCAGGATAAATTTGAGGGTATTAAGGGAATTTAGAGAAGTTCCAGTAGCTGGGAACTAGAGGCTGGTTAGTCTGACCTCTGAGGTGAGCAAATTAATAAAGCCGTTGCTAAAATAGAGGCTAGCAGAATTTCTAGAATCTAAAGGATTACAAGATCCGAGGCAGCAAGGTTTTACTAGAGATCAGTCTTGTCATACCAATCTAATTTGTTTTCATTGGGTGACCAGAGAGTTGGATCAGGTTAGAGCACTAGATGGATTTCAATAAGGCCTTTGATATGATTCCACATAAGTAGGGTCCTTTGTTTTCAGTTTAAACCAATTTTCATACATAAATTCCAAGATTTTTCCAAAGGTCACAATCAGTTTAAACCTATTTTCACCCTGATGTTAGGTTAATTGAAGAAGCAGCTTCAGAGCTGCAGATAAAGTGTTTCAATATCTCCATCCACTGCTAGAAGCCAGTGGGGGCCAAAGCACATGCTGTTTCAAGTCCTGCCCCCAGACAGTGAAAGCTATCCAGTGCCACTGATGCGGTGTTTCAAATCCCGCCTCCTCACTCCCCAAGCAGCCAAAGTACCTGCTGTCCAGTGCCACCAGTGCAGCATTTGAAGAGGGTTTTGTCCATCAGAAGCATTTCCTGGCAGGCTGCCTGGCTCCACAAAAAAGCACAAGTGCAGTGTTGCAGTGTGCAGGACCTGTTGTGGTACTGCCCGCAAGCCGCAGGCAGTCCCCCACCTGCCTTTCAGCTCAATGCGGCCAGCCAGGCCACTGCCGATGCCGTCCCTCGGCAGGCCGAGCCGCGTCGTTCTTGGCTCCCCCGTGATCCTAGCACCGCTGCTGGGAGTCTCCTCTTCGTGGCACGGAGCTGCTCCTGCTGCCTGCTTCATTCTTCGCGGCAGGGCTGCCGCCGCCGATGCCACTGTCCTCAGGCCTCCCACGCAGCAGGAACGCCGCCAATGCAGTCCTGCTTCCTGCGCGTGCCTCTCGTCGATATTTAAAGGGCCAGCGGCGGGAAAAGCCAGCGGCCCCAACGAATGATGTCATCAATCTGTTCCTGCTTCAGCCCTATAAAAAAGGGCCTTGCTGCCATTCCTCGGGGCCTTCAGATCGGGTTTGCAGAGTGTCTGTGATCTTCCTTCCGTTCCATTTCTGCTGGGTTTAAAGTCTCTGGGGTAACTGAGGGGAGCGAAGACTAACATATCAGGGAGGTTTGGAGGATCTAGCTCTTAACTGGGTAAACTGGTGGACAAGCTGGTGAAAATGGCAATAGTGTGGATGTGCACCCGTTATATAATATCCTGACTTGCTCTTACTCCTGTACTGTTTTTGTGGTGATCGTCAAGAAGCACAGGAGAACAAACACCACACAGCTCAAAGTGACTGAGAACCACGCAGAGTCATGACTCAAAAGAAGCATGGGAGACTGAGAGAGAGAGAGAGAGTGAAAAATTGTGTAGGAGAAGAGAGTAAACAGTGGGGGCTGTGGAAGACGGAATGAGATGATTTTTCCTTCCATTGGATCCCGAGAAGAAGATGTTATTTTCTTCCATTGGGTCCTGAGGAAAGAAAAAAAAAGTTTGAAAACCACTGAAATAGTTGGCATCAAACAGCATTTTTAAAAGCCATCATTTTTTTGTTGTTGCTTTTTCAATTTGGAATCAAACAGAGATGTCTCTTTCAGTGTACAGGGACCAAAATTCTTTTAAAATTGATAATGCTAGTTCTGTTTTATGTTGCATGTTCTGTATCCTCCCATGTTAAAAATTTCCTTTCTTTGACAGCAAAAACATATTGAGTTCATCTGGAAAAGTAATATGTATTTGACATATCTACTGGAACTAAGGAGAACTGAAATGGAATTTTTATTCTGACTAAAAGGGTTGAAAATGTGCCTTGAAAGGCGAGACCAACAAAATTGGATTTGATTTTCTTGGAAAGTGTGTTTTTAGTGGTAAAGTTTGTAAAGTAAACTTGAACATGTAACAGGGTAATCATTCAAGCTGCCCTGGATGTTGTATCCAGCACGAGGTATAGTCCTCAGACCATCAGCATCCAGAAAGTATATCACAGCCCTTTTTATAAAAAAAAGGGTAAGAAAAAATTACATGTTATGAATGGTCCACCAAAATGCAATGCTTCAGATCTGGCTTAGACTGCCGTGGCATCATTGACTTCAGTGGCATCTAGTTATGACTTGCCTTCATTGTTTCTGTAGGATTTTTGCATGTTGCAATCCCACTTAAAGTGCCAGCACTGCAGTATCATGCGTCTGTGAGTTAAAATGTTTCACTTGCATTGCTCTGATCTTACAAATGTTCCCTGGTGTACCCATCACTAGGAAAATTTGTATGGAATGACCAATTATAGTCAGAATATAGATGATAACATGCAGGGCCGGTGCAAGGGTATTAGGCACCCTAGGCAAACCTTACAGTCTGGTGCCTCCTCCCCATACACAATTTTAAATTATGCATTTCTAACATATTTTACATGAAAAATAACATTCTGAGATAAAATTATATATACAAGTTGTGATAATTTCATGCACTGTTGTGATGCCAACAAGAAAACTTTGCATCTTGGAATTCATATGGCATCAATCTTATCGTGATATATTTAGGCATGGTCCTCCCATATCAACATAGTACAAACACTATTTTCCAACACTCAAAGAATAACAACCCCACCTATGAAAAAGAATACCACAAATATTACACCAGAATCTAAAATATCAATATACCTCCTATCAGGAAAATAGAGAAGAGGCCAAGCTACTACAGATCCCTACAGAGAAACCACATGCTAAAAGAATGCTTCATCTCAGTCTTTGCATGCAGAACACAAACCCTCACCAAATACAGAATAAAGCCACATAAAGTATAAATAGAAATGTGCAGACAAAAACTGAACTGTAAAGCACATCATGCCAGACTCTATACAGTGTAACAATGGAAAAACAAAAATTTCACCATTCCTCGTGAAACAAATCAATTAAATCAAGATATATAAATCATTAATCATAATTATAAAATCATACAAATAAAATAATTTCAAAACATCTGATGAATAGAATATCCAATAATTAAAGACTCATGCAAATTTTGAAAGCTTTACCAAACACCAATAAAATATTTCAAACAGCAGACACATCACATACCCAATAATTAAAATGGTAGTCAAGAAAAATGAACTTAAAAAGCCACCTTTACTTACCCTCTCCAGCAGTTCTCCTACTCCTTTCCCTTGCAGGCCACACCAGAAGCAGCAGTAGCTGCTGAAGCTGTCCTCAGTCCTCTTCCTTAGGGACCACAACCAGTTTCTTCTCTCTCTCACACACACACACCAGTCAAACCCTCAGGACCAGTTTCTCTCTCACACACCAATCATCTCCCCAACCAGTCTCTCTCTCGCTCTCACACACACACACACACACACACAAGCACACACATACCAGTCATCTCCCTGATCAGTCTCTCTCACACATACACACGTCACTCTTTGGCCAGTCTCTCTCAATCACACAATGCTCTCACTCTCTCTTACTTACATACAGACTTTCAATCACACACATGCTCACTCTATTTCACTTACACACAAGCTCTCAATCACACACATGTTCTATCTCACAGCCACAAGCCAGCAAAAAACATGTTCCATCTATCTCGCACACACACATTGACACACACAGCACCCTCCCTGACTCACATATACACCACACACATATAGAAGCACCCTCCCTGTCTCACATATACACCAAAGGACAAAAAAGAGCAGGGAAATCCGACACACAATAAACACTAGAAAAAGGGAAGACCATATTTTATTTTATTTATTTAACAATTTTATATACCGAAATTCTTGTAAAAGGTTACAAATCAGTTCGGTTTACATTGAACAGTAACAGTGCTTCCGAAGAGAGCAATTACATTGAACAATAACAGTTCGGATTACATTGAACAGTAACAATGCTTCAGAAAAGGGCATTAAAAGAACAGTAACAGTGCTTCAGAAGAGAGCAATTACATTGAACAGTAACAGTCCGGAATAAATTGAACAGTAATACATTGAACAGTAATATATAAGTGCTTAAACTTGTCACCCACTTATCAGGTCAAAAGAATATATTTTTTATTTGAATATTTTAATGAAAATATTTTTAGAAAAAATTTGTGTATGTTTAGAATGAACCGCATCAGCAAGCCAGACAGTGTATCTCCTATGAGTACGGAGATCGCGCGGTCTCCTCAATCATTTGCAGTCAATTCTATTTTTTGTTTGTTTTTTGTTGTTGAAGATCTCAGAACTGCGACTTGTCTCGATACCCGTCAATTGCATTTTTTAACGCATGCTTATAATTAATTTGACCTGGTTTACACAACTTTGAAGATGGACCGCATATAGAATTGACTGCAAATGATTGAGAAGACTGAGCGATCTCCGTACTCATAGGAGACATGCTGTCTGGCTTGCTGATGCGGTTCATTCTATACATACAAAAATTTTTTCTAAAAAATATTTTCATTAAAATATTCAAATAAAAAATATATTCTTTCGACCTGATAAGTGGGCGACAAGTTTAAGCACTTATATGGTCTTCCCTTTTTCTAGTGTCACATATACACCATACACATACAGAAGCACCCTCTTTGTCTCACATACACGAAGCACCCTCCCTGTCTCACATATACATTACACTCTCACAGAAGCACCTTGCTTTCAGACTTGCATTTTTCACTTTTACTAAAAGTGAAAGTGATGCTCCCAACCGTTAAATAAGGAAACCACATTCCTATCAGAAGGCGAAATGACACTCTTCCTTCAGGTTCTGTCCTCCCAAGGGACAACCATCCACACCATACAGCTTCTCTTTTTTTACGCTTTCAGGTAATAAAGCAAGTGTCTTTCTTCAAACTATCAGTCGTATGATTATTCATGTGGGAGATATGGAACAGAAAGACATCCTTGGTCAGCTTCCCTTTTAAATGGGAAGATTCCAGTCTTAGTCATTTAAAAATATACATTTTCTAATGGCTTAAAAAAAAATAGCAAAACCGTTTCAGATTGGAACTATTCTAGTCTTCATGTTTAAATTATGCTTAAAAAAAAAAAAAACCCAAACCCCACCTGGCATCAGTAACTTAAATTTGTGATTTTGCTGAGATGAACATTTTAAATACTTTTTTCATCCAACTTTTCAAAAGTTGCGCTAACAGCACAAAAGTTGAGGTATATGTATTATCACATTTCATTTTTTTAAACTGGCAGATTCCTTTCTCACTTACATACCACATACACACACACAGAAGCACAATTTGTTTCTCACATACACATCACATACACACACACATCACACACACACACACACACACACACACACACAGAAAGAAGATCGGTCTAGCTGATCACGTGGCCGAAGAAAGGAAGATCGGCGCAGCCGGAGACCAGGTGCCGAGACTTAGGGGGCGCTGCGGCAGGCAGCCAGTCCCCAACTCACCCTGCCTCCCCCCCAGTGTCACCCTCCCGACGCCCCCCCCTGGTAGTCCAGCGGAGGGCCCAGGAGTGATCTGCCGCTCCCGGGTCCTCGGCTGCCACTAACCAAAATGGTGCAGGTGGCCTTCAGCCCCTACCATGTGACAGGGGCTACCGGTGCCATTGGTTGGCCCCTGTCACATGGTAGGGGCTAAAGGTCACCGGTGCCATTTTGCTTAGTGGAGGGTAGCACTGGGGGAGAGGCAGGGTGAGTCGGGGGCTGGCAGAATTTTGAAAGGGCACTTTTTGCCCTTTCAAAATTCTGCTGCCTGCCGCGGCGCCCCCTAAGTTTTAGCGCTCTAGTCACAGGCCTAGCTTGCCTATTGGTTTCTCCGGCCCTGATAACATGCCTACTATTGTAGAAGTCTACATGTTCATGAGCTCCCATTTTGCCAATACGTAATAACCCTCCATTGGCTGTAGCTATCATCTCTCTAGATGTTCTAATTTGGCAACAGAATGCATTATACATGCAAACAATTATAACCAGGTCAGAACCTGAAAACTTTTCAGGATTGAATGACTGATTTTTTTTCTATCTCATCATATGCTATACTTCTACCTACAAAACAGGAAAGCTCTTTTTGCACAAATGAAAAAGGGATGGACTATAAGATTATTAGACAGCATAGAAAAATACTTGTTATAACAATATAGTATGAAAACAATACCAAGCTTTTAAAGTCATAGGCACTTAGCCAGATTCATTAGCTGGATAAAATGTATTTGAATAAGAGAGGTGTTTTAGGGGTGTTCTGGTGTAGAGTTAGCTGAATAACCTATTTGGCTAAGCTTGATATTTGGAATTAGCCAAATAGGTTATCTAGCTAACTCAAGTTGCAGCAAACAGCAGGGTTGAAGTTATTCAGAATATAGCTGGTTAAGTATCAGTTCCCAAAAGGGGAAAAAAACCTAAGTGGGCCTACTTGCATAATCTTCCTCCACCACACCCCAGTGAAACAAATGTTGGCCCTCCAGGCTGAGCCTCCCCTAAATTGTGAGCGATCATTACAGGCCTATAGGTTTGAAAAATCTCTTTCTCTCCTAGTTCCGACCCTAAATTGTAAAAATATACTGCAAATAAAGATCCCTTGCAGAAGGACACCCCTCCTCCACCCCCAAAACTATACAAATATTCTTCAAACTAAGGCCTCCTGCAATAGCTCCTTTCTCTCCTCCCCCCTCCTTCAATCCACCCAACCCTAACTCTCCCAGCCCACTGGAAACCCACAAGCCCCCTATTGTAGCCAGGAGCTCAGAAAAATTGTCCAGATATCGGTGCATCCAGTTATCCATTTTAGATTTTTTTGAAAATTCATCTCTTAGAGATAGGATTCTGGAGGATTGGGAGCTCTTTTTGGCCTACTTGGAAAACTTTTCTTCTTTCACTGTTTTTGTAGATTTTTCGCCTGCATTTGATGCTGGGTCTCTCTCAGTCCATTACTGTTGTGTTCCTAGTCAGGGTTTTCATTCTTTATAAGTCTCTTTTCTCCCATCATGGCCACGTCAGGTTTACGAGGACCATATCCATCACAAATCCCCATGAGGTATGTGTCGTCTAACTGGGAGCATTGCATGACGTGTGGGGTTGCCGAAAATGTGCACAGACGATCCCGAAGGGATGTCGACTTTTGCTCGGCAAGATGGAACAACTCTTTGGGTCAGAGAAGACCGAGCTATCGTCATCAGCATTGGTGGCATTGGCATCAAAGGACCTCTGAGTCGGTTCCATCGGTGCTGTCAGGGGATGGGAAGCCAGAGACCGACCATTGTTTGGCTCCTCCAGGCTGAGGATATTGGGGTCCTCGTTATCAGCCTTGACACCGGGGAAGGACCGTGCCAAGCATCAATGGAAGCTGAAGACGCATCGGCATTGGTCCCTGTCGATGCACAGTGCTGGGCATAGGGATGCACAAGCTCATTCTGTGATATCCCCAAAGTGACCTTTCAGCGAGGAACACCAGTCCTTCATCGATGTCAGGGGTCTGCGACAGTCTCCACCAGTCCTGATGCCTGTCACTGATCCTCCTCGCAGGTTCAAAGAGGATCTGGCCATCCCTCCTCCCTCCCAGTTGGTGTTGGCATCAGCAATGTTTGAGGAGGAGCTTGAGCAGCAAGTTCAACTAGCAGTTGAACGAGCAATGCAGGGTATTGATACTGTGGCACCGACAGCATCAGAGCTGGTACTGTCTGGCCTAGAACCGCTTTTGGAGAAGCACAATGTGCTGATTGGTGTGTTACCTACCCAGCTGGTGTCAGTTCCATTGGGGCACCGCAGCCTCTTTCTACCAATACGATGCTCGTTGCTGGTTCCTCAGAAGAGGAAGCTCTTCCCTGGCAAACTGAGATGCCGAGGCCTATAGCCCCCTTACTGGCTTTGCTGGTGCCTGCTACTCTGGATGAAGGCTGAGCACCTAGGGTCCCATTGCTTGCAGTGAGGATGAGGGTCCCTATGACCCCTTGGGGGAATGATATCATGGAGTCCTCCGATGGTTCTGAGGGTCTCCCCTCAGATCCTTCTTTTCCAGAAGAGTGAAAGAAGTCTCCACCTGAGGACTTAACTTTTGCAGGTTTTGTGAGGGTGATGGCAGAGGCCATCCCATTTCAGTTATTGATGGAGGAGGATGCCAGACACGAAATATTTGAGATCCTCAAGTTCATGGAGCCTCCTAAGGAGATCATGGCACAGTCCCAGCTGTGAGGATATGGGAACATCACCCAACAGTGCCTCCCATGAACAAGAAGGCTGATGGATTTTACTTCGTCAAGAAGGCTGCCAGATTGAATAAGTGACAGATGCCCCACCAGTCATTGGTGGTCAAATCTGATCTCAAGAGTGTCAAGCATTCTTGGACCTATTCCGCAGCACCCCCGGGGAAGGATCACAGAGCAATGGGTGCTCTTCAGAGATAGGTGTTTCAGGAAGCCATTCTCATTGCCCACATAGCTTCCAAGCAGCTCTACATGAGCTAGTACTCGTAGGACATCTGGAAGCAGGTTCAGGAGGTGGCTGAGTAGCTGCCTCAGCAGCAGCAGGATATCTTCATTTTGCTTGTGCATAAGGGCCTGGAGTGCGGAAAACAAGAGGTCCGAGCGATGTACGATGTTTTCGAGATGGCATTGATGATCTCTGCAGCAGAATGACATGGCTGTGGGCCTCAGATTCCTGGTTGAAGGTACAGGAATGACTTGCTGATGTGCCGAGTACTGGGGAGAATCTCTTTGGAGATAGTGTGAGGGTTGCAGTGACCCAACTCTGGGACCACAATGGAACCTTCCATTCACTCTCCGCCAGCACTCCAGACCCATCCTCCTTGACTAGAAGATTAGTGAGATCGGGGCAGATGAGTCTTTCTTTTGCTAGAGGAAGTACTATCCTCTACCCCTTCACTCCCATCAACAGCATTAGGGTTCCTGCAGTCGTCCCAGGTAGCAGAGAGCCCCCATTCCCCAGCCAGCATCTAAGTCAAATCCAGGGATGAGGTTTTGGCTGAGTTGTAGAGAGCAGAGTCCAGTTGCCCATACCCGGAGCATCAGATCTGCCAGTAAGGGGCAGGCTGTGATTCTTTGCAAACCACAGCCTGCCCCTGACTATAACCTGAGACTAGGGGGTTCTTTCCATCATCTGTTAAGGGTTCCAATTGAACCTATTGGGTGTCCCACCATATTGCCCTCCAAGCCCATGTTGAGGCCAGTAGTGAACACAAGGTACTTCTGGGTCCGACCAGAGGGCCTTACCAATCCTGAACCAGGCCAAGGGTCCACCTCCAGCGCAACACATCTGCCATCTTGTCTTTTCTCTGATTCCCATTATTATTTGATTCCCACCAATGTGAACTAAATTTAATGAATAATATCTGTGTTTTAATTGCTACTTGTTGTCTTAGCTCTCTGAAGTTAAGCAGTTTATGACTTCTATAGAAACTTTAAAATTATTGTATTGACTCTCAAAATATCTCTGTGCTGTGCAGTTACATAGCTGCTGCTTTATATTACCTGTTTTGGCCACAGATTTACATAAAACTGTTTTCCAAATGTTTGCTGCCCTTATGGCTTATAAAGAAACTGACTTTATTCCCTCCAGGAATCTGCAATAAGCAGGAGTTGCTCAGTACTTCCTGGATTGAAATGGAATTTTGTTTTATTTTTTTTTTCTTTTTGACATCTCAGTTTAAATGGAAAAAGTAATTGCCAGTTTTTATTAGAGCTTGCCTCATTCAGGGAAAAGCAGTTCAGAAAGCTGAGAGCCAACTGTTCCATATGTTATAGCTCTTCTTAGTGTTTGATTACAAACCAGGGCAAGGCTTCAGATAGTTCTCTTTTGAATTGAGAAAATGATTAATAAGAAATTTAAATTAATCAATATTCTATATTTTTTCACGTTGTCTTGATTTGTACACAAATACCCAGAAATACCATGACAGTTGGCTCTCATCTGAGCTTATTTTTAATGGAAGATATACTATGTGTGTGTATATATATATATGTATATATATATAAGCTCAGAATGCCGAGAGCCAATTATTCCATTTTCTTGGCCTTTATAGGCATTTATAAAGCAGGACAACATGACATAAAATACATACAATATTCATTTTGCACTAGTTTTTCCTCCTTCCCCCATTTTGGATAGTTCCTAGATCACCATCTGCCTTTTGGCAGAATCAGGAGCACTTTTTACTGTGTGCCTGCTTTAATTGTAACCTGTCCTGGATGATAAAACAGATTGTGAAATGCTAGCAGAGATTAGACAGGCTACAAAATGTAGAAACACAATACTAATGGGAGATATCAATTATCCCAGTATTGCTTGAGTGTATGTTTTATCCAGGCATGACAGGAGGTTTTGTTACTAGACATCATAAATGACTGCTCCAAGAAGCAACTGATCTTAGAATTGATGAGGAGAGGGCTGCTTTAGATCTAGTTTTCATTGGTATGCAAGCTCTGGTGCGAGGGGTACTGGTAGTAGAACCACTAGTCAATAGTGGTTATAATGCACACAGATTTAAGATAATCATTGGGGGAGAAATAATAAATCCAACTATTGCAATAACATATAATTTCAAAAAGGAATACTATGACAAGATGAAGAAACTAGTTAGAAAAAACGTTAAAATGAGCAGTTACAAGGGTTAAAAGTCTCATGAGGCATGGAGATTCTAAAAATACCATCATGGAAACCCAGATAAAATGTATTCCATAAATTTTAAAAAAAGATCTAAAGAAGAACAAGCATTTACTAACATGGCTAAATGGTCCTGTGACAGAGGATATTAAAGCTAAAAAGGCATCTTTTAAAAAATGGAAAGCAGGACAATGAGAATAATAGGAAGGCACATAAGCACTGCCAAAGTAAATGCAAAAATTCATAAAGCAGGCCAAAACAGAATGTGAGGAGAGATTTGCCAAAGAGGCAAAGGCTAATAATAAACCTTTTTCAATTATGTTGAAAAGATGTTATGTTGTGAGAGTCAGACTATTGGATAACTGGGAATAAAAGGGCAATCAGGGAGGAAAAGGCCATAGCAGCAAAACTAAATGAATTTTTTTCTTCAGTGTTTGCTGAGGAGGATGTTGGGAAGATACCCGCGCCAGAGCTATCGTTTGTTGGTGATGTTTCAAAGGAGCGAATAAAATTAGTGTGAATATATAAGAAGTGCTAAAGCAAATTGATAAACTAAATAGTAAGAAACTACCAGGAAATGATGGTATTCACTGCAGAATTCTAATGGAACCCACATTTTTATGAAATTACAGACCTGATGCTGGTAATCTGCAATGTATCATTCAAATTTGCCTCTCCTGAGGACTGATAGCAAATATAACACCAGTTATATTTAGATAGCAAATATAACACCAGTTTATAAAAAAAAAAACTCCAGGGGTGACCCAAGTAATTATAGACAAGTGAGCCTGATGTTTGTGCTGCGAAAGATGTTAGACATTATTGTTAAAAACAAAATTAATGGTGATATAGATAAACATTGCTTAATGGGGAAGAGACATGGATTTAGCAAAGGGTGGTCATGCCTTAATAATCTATTAGAATTATTTGAAAGTATGAATAAGCATGTGAGTTGATCAATGTAGTGTATTTGGATTTTGATAAGATGTTGAGAAAGTCTCATGAGATAAACACCATAGGATGGGATACTCCCAACAGTATTACACCAAGTTTAAAGTCTTTGTTCTGTCCTACAAAACCTTCTAAAGCTACACACTAATCTACTTCAGCCAATCCCTCAACCCCCTACACACCCTCCTTCTCTCTACTTCAAGCCCGCCTAGTGATTCCATCCCCCAAAGTACTGTGCCTTACCAGCAACAGGTAGTGGACCTTCAATGATTTCTGGTGAATTTTCTGCCAGTGGCTTGCAATCCCACAATCTGGTCGTCTGAGCAGAGGGAAGCTGAGGCTGTGTGTCTTAATAGTCAGTTTCTCTGTTTAACCTGACTACTTTAGTGGGCATCGATCACTTGTTCGAAACTATGCATGCATCTATTTTTCTCTTGCATCTTATGCCTTCTTCTTTGATCAAGAAACCAGAAGTATGTCTGTCTAAATTTATTGCATCAATTGTAAACTTCCTGTTTCACTCAAATGTTTGTCTTATTTAAAAAAAAAATTCTCTGGATCTTGCTGTCATGAATAATTACAGACCTGTTTCAAATCTTTCATTTCTGTCTTAGATCCTCAAAAAAGTTGTTTTTGATCAATTAAATGATTTTACTAAAACTATCTCCTTGCACCCTTGTCAGTCAGGGTTGAAAAAGAACCACAACACCAAGACGGCTTTAACAGTTCCGATTAATGTGCCCTAACCCTGACACCAGGGGTGTTGTGATCTTCCTGCATGCAGTGCCCTATCCTGCCTGCATTACTAGTGAGAGGCTGGCTTCACATACAGAGGGGAGCTTCCTGACCCTCACTCCTCCCCTTGTGACCTTCCTGCACACAGTGCCCTATCCCTGATACCAGGGGTGTTGTGATCTTCCTGCATGCAGTGCCCTATCCCTATTAATACCAGGAGTGTTGTGATCTTCCTGCACACAGTGCCCTATCCCTAATACCAGGGGTGTTGTGATCTTCCTGCACACAGTGCCCTATTCCTGATACCGGGAGTGTTGTGATCTTCCTGCACGCAGTGCCCTATCCCTGATACCAGGATGTGTGCAAGAAGATCACAACACCCCTGGGTAACCGGGATAGGGCACTGCATGCAGGAAGATCACAAAACCCCGGAGGAGTGAGGGTCAGGCAGCTCCCCCCTGTCTGTGAAGCCAGCCTCTCACTAGTAATGCAGGGAGGGAGCTGTCTCAGCCTTCACCATCCTCCCACCCCCCACTCACCCACACACCATTCACTGGCTGGGACATGGGGGAGGGGAGGAGTGAGAGTCAGGAAGCTCCCCCTGTCTGTGAAGCCAGCCTCTCACTAGTAATGCAGGGAGGGAGCTGTCTCAGACTTCACCATCTTCCCCCCCCCCCCCCTCTCACCCACACACCATTCACTGGCTGGGACATGGGGGAAGTCAGGAGTGAGGGTCAGGCAGCTCCCCCCCTGTCTGTGAAGCCAGCCTCTCACTAGTAATGCAGGCAGGATAGGGCACTGCATGCAGGAAGATCACAACACCCCTGGTATCAGGGTTAGGGCACTGTGTGCAGGAAGATCACAACACTCCTGGTATTAATAGGGATAGGGCACTGTGTGCAGGAAGATCACAACACCCCTGGTGTCAGGGTTAGGGCACTGTGTGCAGGAAGATCACAACACCCCTGGTATCAGGAATAGGGCACAATTTCTAGTCATATTGACTGATCACATTACTTTTTTTGTCAACTACCAACAGTTTCCATTTCCCATCCCCCCAACCATCACTTTAGTTGGAACCTTGGTAACATCAATATATAAGAGGGCAGCCAGCCAATAGGAATATATATTCATTCCTAACTGACCTTTACTGACCTGGAAAGTGTCAATAATTTGTATCATTTTCTGTTAGTGTTCCTGAGTTTCCATTTCCATTTCCCATCCCCCCAACCATCACCTCAGTGGGAACCTTGGTAACATCAGTAGATAAGAGGGCAGCCAGCCAATAGGAATACATATTCATTCCTAACTGACCTTTACTGACCTGGAAAGTGTCAATTTGTATCATTTTCTGTTAGTGCGCACTAACACGATTTAACGATTTTTAACGATAAATCGTTAGAATTTCTATTGTATTGTGTTCTATAACGATTTAAGACGATATTAAAATTATCGGACGATAATTTTAATCGTTGAAAAACGATTCACATCCCTACCGGAAACTGTGAGAGTCTCACTATATGCAAGGTGCTGTTACAGCTAAGGTTTGTGATTGACATAAAGGTAAAAACCCTGCTCTGTTAAGACTGTGAATTAAGGAAAGCTGTACTGCTTGTTTTGAGTTGATTTGTGTACTACCTGAAGCTAAGGTGCGCTGCACAGCTTGTTTTGAATTTGGAACTTTTATTCACTGTAAATAAAGTGTACAAAAGAGTAACAGCCAGTGTCTGCAGCCTGATTCTTTCCGGCTGTTACCAAGACGCCCTCGCCAAGTTACCACAATGACCTTTTACAAATTCCTCCCTCTGTCTATAATTAGGCTGAAGAGGGACTCCTTCAGTTGTCAGGCACAGATGCTCTTGAATGCTCTGCCCCTTGATATTCATCAAGAAAAATATTATCTGAAATTCAGAGAATGAATGAAGGCATGGTTGTTTAGCTAGACCTTTGATAAGTAATGGGATCTTGGGATTATGAAGTTCAGGGACATTGTGTAGTTTCACTGATTTACTGTAGAACTTTCCTCTCCAGTTGTATTGTTTTGTGCAATCTGATGGAAGGTTTTATTTGAATATAGTTTATATTTTAGTTTGTGTCCTTCTGTTATGTGTGATATTTTAGCTGTCAACCACTTGCTTTCTTTCTGATCACAAGCAGTATATTAAATTAAATAAAATAAATAAAGGAATAAATAATAAAGGAGCGTCCTACCCCTTTAGAAATCTCTACTGTCTTCCGTCAGACTCGCTCCAGCCTTCTTATCTGTTGGAAAATTGGGGATAATGTGGTCAGAAGCAGTTCTCAGTTTGCACTAGTAAGATGAACCCCCACCACGGATAAGGACAGCTTTGCTCAGAACTCTATAATTAATTCCTTCCTTCCTGTATTCCCTACTAGTGCTCACTGGACTACCAGCCATGCATAAGGATTGCATTGTTATATCATTGCATTTCTAAACTACCTAACATAATCCCTAATCTCACTGCATCCAGACCAGCACCACCCCACTCTCAAGAAATTGCCTAGTTTGATTTTGCTCTGCATCTTCCTGTTGCTCTACATTGTACATTGCTCTGTTCTGATCGTGCCTTGCATCTTCCTGCTGCCAATATGTATTGTATAAAGTAAACTGTCCTGTTCCTACACTGCATTTGTACCTAACCTAATTTATTGTAACACGCTTTGAATTCTCCTGCTGGAATAGGGTGATTATAATATAAATGATGATGTTGTCTTTACAGTGGCCTCCCCCACATCCCCAATAAGTGGGAGAGGCCACAACCATGGAGGTGCTCCGCCTCTAAGCCAGGTATAGGGGTCGGAAGCTGGGGCGATGGATCAGTGAGCACATTTTAAGGCCGAGCTGATCCTCCCACCAGCCTGTGTTTCCCAGTAAGGACCTGGGCCCTCCGCCTGTCCCTCCCTCTTGTTGCGGCCCACCTCACCTGTAGTCATTTCTTAAAACAAGGTCTTTGGCAACTTGATGCGAGTCCGTAGGCTGGAGTTGAGGGTGGGGAGCTGATGGTGCTTGATTCCAGCTGTCTTTGTCAGTGTAGTGGGCGGGAGAGTGGCTCGATTTGGCCTGCAGGATGAGAACCCAGATGTCCATGGCCGCCTGTCCCAAGTGATGCCATCAAGAGTCCCCCTCACCGTCCCAGGTCGCCATTGCCGACCCCCTGCCGGCAGCAGAGCCAGGCCGGTTCCATTAAAAAAAAAGGGGGGGGGGGAGGGGGTTGCCTTCTCATGAGGATTTCCAGAATAGCTGTGTTGGTTTCTTGCTTAAAGATGTCGTCACCACATTGGGGTAAAGAGGGGTGACCAGGGTACAGTGTTGCAGCTGCATGAGGCAACCCTGAGGCAGTGAAGTATCTTGGTGGCTGGAGAGATGCGGCAAGTTGAAGGTGTTGTGGGGCTTAAGTGGCTGGAGGAGGCATCAGTGGCTGCCCCCCCCCCCCCCCCCCCGTCCTCACAGTGCTTGCAGGAATGATTTATAGGCCCTGCAAGCACTGTGAGGAGAGGGGGCAGCCACTGATACCTTCGAGGCCTTTGGCATCGGCTGGGCAGAATAGGGGCCTCTGCCGCTTGTTACTGTGGGTGTGTGGCCTGGGTGTGGACATGTTGATGGTAGCCCGCAGAGTTTCCTGTTCCCCCCCCCGCCCCGCATCTGTGTGCATATGGGATGGTGCTGTGCTTCCACCCACTCGCCCTGGGGCATCCGGCCCCAGGGCGATCTGAGTCCCAGCGGCTGGGATGGATCTGGTCCCTGTTCAGTCCATTTGGGGCCACTGTGGGCCACTTTGCTGTGCCAGTGGAGGATCCTGGATTGAACAGTCTTTATGTGGGGAGCTGAATAGCTGAGCACCCCAAGCATGACGGTCCATGCATCCCCCCCCCCCCCCCCCCCAAGTGTGAGGGTCAGAGTCCTTTCCAGTACACTGGCTGATGGGGACTGCTGTGACTCCCTCTCCATCTGGGGTGAGGATCACGCTGCTGGTGCCCTCCCATGAGAGAGAAACAGGTGCTGGCATGGTTTACATGCTTGGCATGGGTAGATCTAGGGCAGAATGCTGCTGTAGGAGCATTTTTTTGGCTGTGGTGGCATTGCTGTCTTTGGGTGATGTGGAGGTCAGGCAAACTGCTACTCAGATGCCAGATTGATTAAAAAAAAGGTGGCCGGAAGAACCTTTTGCTTGTTCAATGCTGCATACACATACATTTCCTTGTGGGTTGCAATTTTGTATCTTGGGAGTTAAGTGCTTGTATTCTTCAGAGTATTCATAAATGGGGTCAGGAGTAGCTATTTCCAGGAGGAGTGTCATCAGTCCAGGCAAATCGCAACAGATGTGAACCAGTGGCTGACTCGCGATGGCTAACTGGGCAGTGATGTAAATGTTGCTCTGCAATTTCCACGCTGTACACATATCCACTTCTATGCGCTGGGCTATAGGTTTTAAGAATCTTCCATCTGCTTTATTCACCAAGTCATTTATTGCAGACAGGTTCCTGTCCTCAGCTGCAGCGTGTCTATGGTAGTGGTGCTTGTGGCCCTTTGCCTTTAGGACTCCAATATGTCTGATCCCCTATGCATGGTGATAGTGTTAAATCCACTGTCATCTGTGGTAGGCGGCAAGTCATTTTGGTACATGAGCATCTGTTCCCTACATACCTGTGCCATAAGTGTTCCCAATACTTGCATGAATTAGGTAGAATCAGTAGGTCCTTCAGTTTTGAGGTTATTTTATAGGGTGTCCACCGTACCCTTGCACCACGTGGTTTCATATCTGCAGTTCCCAAGCAGTTCTCTGGACACGGTTGTCTGTGTTCTTTCCGCTAATGACTAATCGCAATCGGCAGCATCAGGTCTTCCTTTTCTGCATGCTTATATCTGTCTTTTTCTCCTCCAGATCTTTTGTGGCATCTGCACATCTGTTACTTGCTGTGACTAGGCTCTGGATCTGCCGCCAGTGCCACGTAGCCTGCAGATGACACATGCGTGACAGAGTATCGAGGCAGGGTGACTGTTAGGGAATTCCCTGTCTGCTTTGGTCTGTAAGTTAATTGTTGCATCTGGGCATTTGGCTTTCTTGTGCTCCTACATTTTTTGAGGTTTTGCAGTGAGTTGGTCAGCTGCATAAGCTCTCTTGTGTTTGATAAGTTTGCGGCACCTGTTATGCCTCCATGCTTGCCATGTCTATTGTTACCCCCTTTTGCTTCACTACTCTTGTTCTTTGCTTGCTCTCGCATATAAAGTTTATGCTAGTGGATGCAGAAACCGCTTTTTCTCCCTTGCACATCAGTGTTCTTTTGCCGGACCTCCAAGCATGGAGTACCTGCGAGCAGTTGTCTCTGTGGTAGAAGTACGTGCATCAGTTGGATCCTCGGTACACCCAATGTACCCCTCTACTCATGGAGAATGTTCTCACCCGTCAGTCGTCATCAGAAAACATGCCAAAAGGCCAGACAAATTTTACTGAGTAAAATCAACGCATCCCAAAACAGTTCTGTGGTTACTGTTACAGCTGTTCCCTCGGCTATTGACAGAGTGCTATCAGACAGCATCAAGTGCATGACCTCTAGCACTCGCCTGTCAGCCTCTTCTCACAGGTCATTCTTCTTTCATTAGCAGCTTGTTGATGGTGTCCAAAGCTTCCGTTACCTGTAGCAAATTGCCTCTTGACAGTTGAGTGTGTGTCACTTGACCTGCAAGAAGAGCAAGCATGTCCATATCTTTATGAGAAACATTGTCTGAAATCCTCTGTCATTATATGGTCAGTGAGTTATTTATTGCAGGTTGGCACCAGCCTTCAGGAACCCATTCCGGTTCGATTGCAGTTAAGGAGAAGGCAGGTCAGCTCTCTCTAGCTCTCTCTCTCCTCTGGGAGAGATTCCTGTATCTCTTTGTGCCACTGAGTGTGCTAGTATTCTTACGGATAAGGACAGCGAAGCTCTGTTTCTCAGGTGTGTCACTAACACACACTGCCTTCTCAGAACTGGTGACTTGAGCGCACCTTTTATTTGGTTTTCAGTATCAGCTGTAAGCCATATTCGCTCTCACTAGCCATTCTTTCCATATATTAGACCCCTTTTGGCTCGCTTTCTTTTCTCAGGCTCTTGCCTCAGATAAGGGCTGGTTGCTTGCAGGTGCAACAGCTCCTTTCAAATAATCTAGCTCACTGCACTGAAGATATATCTTGGGTGGCAGCAGTATTGCTTGGAGGTTTAATTATTTTATTCATGCATCTCTCCTTATTCCTCAGTTACTCACTCCTGCAGGCAAATTCATGTATGGTTAGTTTGCACTCCTGATCTGATTTTTAGTTCAGTGGTTGCACTTCCCACATGAACATCTTTGAAGTTGCATATCCGATGAAGGTCTGCCTTTGACTAGATATTCACTGCTTTTCAATATGGGCTATATGGCATACGGTCTGATTTATGTGCTCTCTTGTTCTGTCAACAAAAGGTAAGTTGATGTCCAGTACTAAATTCAGACTCCCCTTGTCTCCAAAAAACTGTGATCTTACATCTGGTTTACATGATGGTGATTGGGCTCATTCACCCATGCTGAAGTATCATTTCGATAAGCACAATGCTAGATGCCCAATAACACGGTCTCTACTTGTGTGCCCTGCCATGTACTGCTGGTCATCACTGCTTTGGTTTCACCATGTATCTCAGGATCTGACACTAACACATGTAGAATGCAGTCAACCTGAGCTGTGGTGTCACTATCCCTTAAGGGAAGGGCTTCATATTGGACACAAGAGAGGCTGCCTCCAGGGGAAGAGAGCAACAGTAGCCCAGAGTTGAAGCCATGTGATGCATATAGCGAAAAATAACCCTTGCTCTGGTTACAAAATGTTAGGTTCCATCTTAGGAGTTACCACTCAGGAAAGAGATCTAGGCATCATAGTGGATAATACATTGAAATCGTTAGCCCAGTGTGCTGTGGCAATCAAAAAATCAAACAGAATGTTATGAATTATTAAGAAGGGAATGGAAAATAAAACGGAGGATGTCATAATGCCTCTGTATCGCTCCATGGTGAGACCGCACCTTGAATACTGTGTGCATTTCTTGTCACCGCATCTCAAAAAAGATATAGCTGCACTGGAGAAAGTGCAAAGAAGGGCGACCAAAATGATAAGGGGCATGAAACGGCTGCCCTATGAGGAAAGGCTAAAGAAGTTAGGGCTGTTCAGTTTGGAGAAGAGACAACTGAGGGTGGATATGATAGAAGTCTACAAAATAATGAAAGGACTTGAACAGGTTAATGTAAATTGGTTATTTACTCTCTCAGATAATAGAAGGACCAGGGGGCTCTCCATGAATTTAGCAAGTAGTTCTTTTAAAACAAATCAAAGAAAATTATTTTTCACTCAGCACATAGTTAAGCTCTGGAATTCATTGCCAGAGGATGTGGTTACAGCAGTTAAAAAAGCTTCCTAGAGGATAAATCTATAAACTGCTATGACGGTAATTAATAAGCAATAGTAGCTTGTGATCTATCTAATGTTTGGGTACTTGCCAGGTATTTGTGACTTGGATTGGCCACTAGGGGTGTGCATTCGGATTGACCGCATTAGTAAAACGCAACTCATATTTTTTTTTTACTTAAAAAATTGATTCGACATAAACGATCGGATTTCCCACATATCGAACATAGATATGTTCGATATGTGGGAAATCGCGATTGTTGAGCCAAAATAAAAATATAAACCCCCTCACCCTCCTTAATCCCCCCCCCCCGACTTACCACAACTCCCTGGTGATGGAGCGAGGAGTGAGGACGCCATTTCTGCAATCCTTGGCAAGAAGCATGTGACGTCGGCGGCACGTCGAGTGACGCCGGCGTCACGTGATTCCCGGCTCGTTCGCGCCGGACGGCTCGTTCGGCCCAAAAAGAACTTTTGGCCAGCTTGGGGGGGCCTCCTGACCCCCTCAAGCTGGCCAAAAGTTCTTTTTGGGCCAAACGAGCCGTCCGGCGCGAACGAGCCGGGAATCACGTGGCGCCGCGTCACTCAGACGCGACGTCACGTGATTCCCGGCAAGTTCGCGCCGGACGTTCGGCGCGAACAAGCCGGGAATCACGTGACGCCGACGTCACCTGATTCCCGGCAAGTTCGCGCCGGACGGCTCGTTCGGCCCAAAAAGAACTTTTGGCCAGCTTGAGGGGGTCAGGAGGCCCCCCCAAGCTGGCCAAAAGTTCTTTTTGGGCCGAACGAGCCGTCCGGCGCGAACGAGCCGGGAATCACGTGACGCCGCGTCACTCGACGTGCCACCGACGTCACATGCTTCTCGCCAAGGATTGCAGAAATGACGTCCTCACTCCTCGCTCGATCACCAGGGAGTTGTGGTAAGTCTGGGGGGGGGATTAAGGAGGGTGAGGGGGTTTAATTTTTTTTTTTGCACATATGTACATATACCCAACTCATTGGATTTTTTTTATGTCCATATTGGCCGCAAGTGGGACCCCCTTTCGGACATAAAAAATATGAATATAAAATTTTGCTCTGCACATCCCTATTGGCCACTGTTGGAAACAGGATACTGGGCTTGATGGACCCTTGGTCTGACCCAGTATGGCATATCTTATGCTTTGTTTAGATAACATACAGTATTCATTGCCGAGTGTGAGGTATGGACTCGTTCTGTAATGGCTAGATGCAATATGCAACAGCATTGATTTCTAAAATAGGTGCCACTGAGCATCATTTACAGGTCAAGAAATTTCATTTGATAGCTGGCTCCTCTGGCAGATCCATACGCAGGCAATACAACATACCTGATAACATCTGGGGGTGCCTAGCAAGTGGGTGTTTTTCTCACATCTCCCTCTACATCAGGAAGCTCAGTGCATGAAAACCCACTAAAGGGGTGGCAGTGGCAATACACAGTGTGCATTACCAATTCTGAATCAGAACAATCATATATGTACTGCCCATTGGCAATACCTTTATCCGATTTTGGATAGGTTTTGTTAATCTATACAGCAATGTACAGTATGTTTGCAGCATTGATTTTATCGCGTTTTGGTCACAGAAGCCTCGAAGGTCTTTTACAGCTATGGGCAGCACTTATTATTTTAAGATTTATTTATTTTGGTTTTTTATATACCGACCTTCTTGTAAAAAACTTACAAATCAGACCGGTTTACAATGAACAAAAAACAATGTAAAAGAGCGTTACATGGAACATTGTGAGAGAACGAATAATTGAATAGGAAACCGGGGCTACTAACTTGCCCTATGTAAAAGGAACCAACTCTACATAGTTTATAACATTGATAAATACATAAATAGTTAGTTACATCCTAACAGGCATTGATCAGACTTAATAATTTGAAGTTAACAAGGATTGACTAGTGTATGGCTTGAGGGAAGCTGGATGGAGCGCAGAGAATTATGATTCTGGGAATGCTAGTTTAAACAGCCAGTTTTTCAGTTTTTTCTTGAATGACAGATAACATGGGTCTTGTCAGAGGTCTGGCGGGAGAGCATTCCATTGAGAGGGTCCTGCTATGGAGAGGGCTCATTTTCTAAAGGATGTTTTTGCTGGGGGAATGTGAAGTCTACCTTTATAGGCTCCTCTGATTGGTCTGAAGATATAACCTCAGCTAGGTTGGTGGAGAGCCCATGGTAAGCGAGGGTTTGTTTCCTTGGGCTGTGGTGGGGTTTATCACAACCCTCGGGCATACGGCAATTGCTATGTTGAAAGGCTGATCAGGCAAAGAATACTATGCTGGCATTCTTGCTACTATGTTGCACAGATTGGTGAAAGTGAAAACAAGATGCCTGTTAAGTATTCAGCTTGGCACCTGGTCTTGGCTTGCTCACCACCCTAAATTTGTGTTGCATGCTTTATAAGAGACCAGGATGTTGTCACACCACAGATTTTTGACCCAGTAAGCAAGGATCATATTGCAGGATCATCAGAGGGGTGAGGCTTCCATGGCCTCATGTCCCCAATGGCAGGATGTTACCTTAGCATGATATTACTTGAGCCTTTATGAGCTAAAACTCAGCAGACTGTGGTCTTCCTAATGGAATTTGGAATATATATATATATATATATATATATATATATATATATATATATATATATATAATTGAATTCATGATCTATGCTGCCACACTATCCATCCAATAAAGTTCTTCACTTTCAATAATGTTGTGACATAAGGCTTATTTCACTGTTCTAGTTAAAGAAATTGGAGGGAGGGTTGGGGGTGGGTTGGAGTGAGCAATTAGATAAGCTAGATAGAGGAGGCGAGTACGCACCTAATTTGATTGAGAGTAGGAGTAAATGGTCAGTTTTCCCAATGCAGTAAGGTAAACAGCATTTACTGTCTACAAAAATGATCACATTTGTAGAAGACACAAAGATATTCAAAATAGTTAAAACATTCCCAGATTATGAAGAAGTGTAGAAAGACATTGGAACTGAACATCTAAATGTAAAATGAAATTTAATGTGGGCAAGTGCAAAGTGATGCATATAATGAAAAATAATCCAAATTTCTAGGTAGACAATACTGGATGCTATATTAGGTATAACCATCCAGGAAAAGAATCTTGTATTCATATTAGACAATAGGGATGTGAATCGTTTTTCAACGATTAAAATTATCGTCCGATAATGTTAATATCGTCTTAAATCGTTATAGAACACGATACAATAGAAATTCTAACGATTTATCGTTAAAAATCGTTAAATCGTGTTAGTGCGCACTAACGGGAGTTAGTACGCACTAACTCCCAGTTAGTGCGCACTAACTCGATTTAGTGCGCACTAACTGAAAATGATACAAATAAACACTTTCCAGGTCACTGAAGGTCAGTTAGGAATGAATATGTGTTCCTATTGGCTGGCTGCCCTCTTATCTATTGATGTTACCAAGGTTACCACTGAGGTGATGGTTGGGGGGATGGGAAATGGAACTGGAAACTAACGAACACCAACAGAAAATGAAACAAAGTGTTCACACTTCCCAGGTCAGTAAAGGTCACTTAGGAATGAATATGTATTCCTATTGGCTGGCTGTGCTCTTATCTATTGATGTTACCAAGGCTAACACTGAGGTAATGGTTGAGGGGATGTGAAATGGAAACAGTTGGAAGCTTGACAAAAAAAGTAATGTAATGATCAGCACTCACGTGACTAGAACTTGTTTGTTTATTATTTTTGTTAGCAGGCACCTGAAATGCTAGTGCATGTTGAATTTGCCAATCACTGTGCATTTTAGAAAGGTGGTCCTGGCTGGAACTGTACACAGTTCAAATATATGTAATTGATTGTTGGTAAGTGTAGATTTTAAGTGATTTTCCTGCACACAGTGCCCTAACCCTGGCACCAGGGGTGTTGTGATCTTCCTGCACACAGTGCCCTAACCCTGATACCAGTCTGAGACAGCTCCCTCCCTGCATTACTAGTGAGAGGCTGGCTTCACAGACAGGGGGGAGCTGCCTGACCCTCACTCCTGACTTCCCCCATGTCCCAGCTAGTGAATGGTGTGTGGGTGAGGGGGGGGGGGGGATGGTGAAGTCTGAGACAGCTCCCTCCCTGCATTACTAGTGAGAGGCTGGCTTCACAGACAGGGGGGAGCTGCCTGACCCTCACTCCTGACTTCCCCCATGTCCCAGCTAGTGAATGGTGTGTAGGTGAGGGGGGGGGGGAGGATGGTGAAGTCTGAGACAGCTCCCTCCCTGCATTACTAGTGAGAGGCTGGCTTCACAGACAGGGGGGAGCTGCCTGACCCTCACTCCTGACTTCCCCCATGTCCCAGCTAGTGAATGGTGTGTGGGTGAGGGGGGGGGGGGAGGATGGTGAAGTCTGAGACAGCTCCCTCCCTGCATTACTAGTGAGAGGCTGGCTTCACAGACAGGGGGGAGCTGCCTGACCCTCACTGCTGACTTCCCCCATGTCCCAGCTAGTGAATGGTGTGTGGGTGAGGGGGGGGGGGGAGGATGGTGAAGTCTGAGACACCTCCCTCCCTGCATTACTAGTGAGAGGCTGGCTTCACAGACAGGGGGGAGCTGCCTGACCCTCACTCCTGACTTCCCCCATGTCCCAGCTAGTGAATGGTGTGTGGGTGAGGGGGGGGGGGGGGGAGGATGGTGAAGTCTGAGACAGCTCCCTCCCTGCATTACTAGTGAGAGGCTGGCTTCACAGACAGGGGGGAGCTGCCTGACCCTCACTCCTGACTTCCCCCATGTCCCAGCTAGTGAATGGTGTGTGGGTGAGGGGGGGGAGGATGGTGAAGTCTGAGACAGCTCCCTCCCTGCATTACTAGTGAGAGGCTGGCTTCACAGACAGGGGGGAGCTGCCTGACCCTCACTCCTGACTTCCCCCATGTCCCAGCTAGTGAATGGTGTGTGGGTGAGGGGGGGGGGGAGGATGGTGAAGTCTGAGACAGCTCCCTCCCTGCATTACTAGTGAGAGGCTGGCTTCACAGACAGGGGGGAGCTGCCGGACCCTCACTCCTGACTTCCCCCATGTCCCAGCTAGTGAATGGTGTGTGGGTGAGGGGGGGGGGGGGGGAGGAGGATGGTGAAGTCTGAGACAGCTCCCTCCCTGCATTACTAGTGAGAGGCTGGCTTCACAGACAGGGGGGAGCTGCCTGACCCTCACTCCTGACTTCCCCCATGTCCCAGCTAGTGAATGGTGTGTGGGTGAGGGGGGGGGGGGGGAGGATGGTGAAGTCTGAGACAGCTCCCTCCCTGCATTACTAGTGAGAGGCTGGCTTCACAGACAGGGGGGAGCTGCCTGACCCTCACTCCTGACTTCCCCCATGTCCCAGCTAGTGAATGGTGTGTGGGTGAGGGGGGGGGGAGGATGGTGAAGTCTGAGACAGCTCCCTCCCTGCATTACTAGTGAGAGGCTGGCTTCACAGACAGGGGGGAGCTGCCTGACCCTCACTCCTGACTTCCCCCATGTCCCAGCTAGTGAATGGTGTGTGGGTGAGGGGGGGGGAGGATGGTGAAGTCTGAGACAGCTCCCTCCCTGCATTACTAGCGAGAGGCTGGCTTCACAGACAGGGGGGAGCTGCCTGACCCTCACTCCTGACTTCCCCCATGTCCCAGCTAGTGAATGGTGTGTGGGTGAGGGGGGGGGGAGGAGGATGGTGAAGTCTGAGACAGCTCCCTCCCTGCATTACTAGTGAGAGGCTGGCTTCACAGACAGGGGGGAGCTGCCTGACCCTCACTCCTGACTTCCCCCATGTCCCAGCTAGTGAATGGTGTGTGGGTGAGGGGGGGGGGGAGGATGGTGAAGTCTGAGACAGCTCCCTCCCTGCATTACTAGTGAGAGGCTGGCTTCACAGACAGGGGGGAGCTGCCTGACCCTCACTCCTGACTTCCCCCATGTCCCAGCTAGTGAATGGTGTGTGGGTGAGGGGGGGGGGGGAGGATGGTGAAGTCTGAGACAGCTCCCTCCCTGCATTACTAGTGAGAGGCTGGCTTCACAGACAGGGGGGAGCTGCCTGACCCTCACTCCTGACTTCCCCCATGTCCCAGCTAGTGAATGGTGTGTGGGTGAGGGGGGGGGAGGATGGTGAAGTCTGAGACAGCTCCCTCCCTGCATTACTAGTGAGAGGCTGGCTTCACAGACAGGGGGGAGCTGCCTGACCCTCACTCCTGACTTCCCCCATGTCCCAGCTAGTGAATGGTGTGTGGGTGAGGGGGGGGGGGGGAGGAGGATGGTGAAGTCTGAGACAGCTCCCTCCCTGCATTACTAGTGAGAGGCTGGCTTCACAGACAGGGGGGAGCTGCCTGACCCTCACTCCTCCGGGGTGATCTTCCTGCACACAGTGCCCTATCCCTGATACCAGGGGTGTGGTGATCTTCCTGCATGCAGTGCCCTATCCCTATTAATACCAGGAGTGTTGTGATCTTCCTGCACGCAGTGCCCTATCCCTAATACCAGGGGTGTTGTGATCTTCCTGCATGCAGTGCCCTATCCCTGATACCGGGATGTGTGCAAGAAGATCCCAACACCCCCGGTATCAGGAATAGGGCACTGTGTGCAGGAAGATCACAATACCCCTGGTATCAGGGTTAGGGCACAAGTTCTAGTCACATTGACTGATCACATTACTTGTTTTGTCAAGCTACCAACTGTTTCCATTTCCCATCCCCCATATACTGTCAGTGGGAAGCTTGGTAACATGAATAAATAAGAGGGCAGCCAATAGGAATACATATTCATTCCTAAACTGACCTTAACTGACCTGAAAAGTGTCAAATTGTATCATTTTCAGTTAGTGCGCACTAACTCTCCGTTAGTGCGCACTAACTCGAGTTAGTGCGCACTAATCGGAAAAAACGATTTTTAACAATTTTTTAACTAAAAAATCGTGCCTAACACGATTTTCTTGCCCTGCCACACGATTTCTATCGTTAAGACGATATGGAAAACGATTCACATCCCTATTAGACAATAGGTTGAAATCCTCCTCTCAGTGTATGGTGGCAGTTAAGAAAGCAAATAGATTTTTAAGAATTATTTGGAAAGGATTGTGGAATAAAACTGTGAATATCATAATGCCTTTGTATAGATCTATGATGCAACCACACCTTGAATATGGTATGCAGTTCTGGTGCCCCATTAAGAAATATATAGCGGAACTAGAAAAGGTACGGAGAAGGGCAACAAAAATGATAAAGGGGATGGAATAGCACCCTTATAAAAAAATATTGAACAGGTTAAGGCTCTTCAGCTTAGAGAAGAGATGACTAAGAAAGGGATATGACAGAGGTTTATAAAATCATAACTGGGGAGGAACAGGTCAATGGGAAATAGTTATTTACCCTTTCAAATAGTACTAGAACTGAGGGATACTGAATGAAATTAGCGGATTTACCTTAAAACAGATTGGAGAAAATTATTTTTTGCTCAAAACATAATTA
This sequence comes from Rhinatrema bivittatum, assembly GCF_901001135.1. NCBI lineage: Eukaryota > Metazoa > Chordata > Amphibia > Gymnophiona > Rhinatrematidae > Rhinatrema > Rhinatrema bivittatum. The sequence goes on along the minus strand of NC_042615.1, from coordinate 448,643,924 downwards.
AGGGCCTAGATTCAAATAAGTAAACTATACCACTGTGAGAGGGCAAATAGTAACCTGGGGTGAGGTTTTAGTGATGGCTTAGGTTTTGAGGGCCAGTTTTACATGCATGTACTCTCGACCCAGCTTGATATACTCTCTACCTACTACCTAGCTGCTATCAAGCTAATTCGAGAGTTCAATGTAGAAATCTCATCTTTATGTACCTTTCATCACTCCAAATCACATAAAATCTTTACTGATGTCTACTGTGCTGTTTGTACCTCTGACTGTGCATGTAAAACTGCCCCCCAAAACCCAGCCCACCACCAAAACATCACCACGAGTTCAAAATGACCCCCTTCCACAGTGGTATAAAAAGTACCACCCTAGAGGTTCTCTTTCTCCCTCTCCCTCTCCTTCTCTACTCTCCCCTTCCCCTGCCTGAACAGGCTTTGTAATATTTACCACAAATCCCATTGCAGGCATAACACACAGCATAACACCAGGAAAAAAAGTGGTTATTTCCAGCATTAAATCCTGCAATACCATGCATTACACTATCATATTCAACATAAAACACCCCTCATTTTCATAAACTCCGCCCAAACTCCTCCCTTTTGACTATATTTTGAAATTTTGCATACACATCTTGTGATGTGTTATGGCATTATCACGGGCTTTAGGGCTCTAATGCCCATGATAATCTCAAGCACACCGTAGTCAAACCCCTCCTCAAGAAACCCTCCCTTGACCCGAACGACCCTTCCAACTTCCGCCCAATCTCCAACCTCCCTTTCATTGCCAAGTTAATGGAAAGAGTTGTTAACTCACAACTCATGGACTATCTCAAAAATCATGCGATCCTCCATGCATCTCAATTTGGTTTCCAAAAACACTTCAATACAGAATCTCTACTCTCCCTATCAGACCACCTCCTCAGAGGCATGGGCCAAGGCCACAGCTACCTCCTCGCCCTCCTTGATATTTCGGCAGCATTTGACACTATTAGCCACCAGCACCTACTGACACGCCTGGAAAGCATCGGCATCTCAAGCCTCACCTGGTTCAAGTCCTACCTCTCAAACAGAAAATTCTCGCAGCCATCAACTCCCTGCTTGCCAACCTCCACCTTGCCCTCAATACGAACAAAACGGAACTCCTGCTTATCTCCCCCCACTCTTCCCCCTCTCCCCTACTGTCCAACATCCCCATGCCTAACCCCCTTTCAGCGCAACCATTTGTGAAGGATCTTGGAGTCCTCCTCGATCAGCAATTAAGCATGAAGAATTATGCTAACTCTATACTCAAAACTGGCTTTTTCAAACTCAATGTACTTAAAAAACTTAGACCGCTTCTACACACCCAAGACTTCCGTACAGTAATCCAAGCCACCATCTCTTCCAAACTTGATTACTGTAATGCTCTCCTCCTAGGGCTCCCATACTCCACAATAAAACCACTACAAATGTTACAAAACGCCACAGCAAGACTCATCGCAAACTCCTGAAAACATGATCACATCACTCCCATCCTCAGGGACCTACACTGGCTCCCCATCCCCACCCAAATTCACTACAAAACCCTGACCATAGTCCATAAAGCCATCCACGCCCACAGCTCTAATTGGTTAGACCTTCCTTTCACTGCCCCCCAGTCTACCCGCCCTACCAGAATTGCCAAGAAAGGTACCCTTTTTGTGCCCTCACTGAAAACAGCCCACCTCTCATTTGCACGCGACCGTGCCCTCTCGATCGCAGGTCCCGCCTTATGGAACATCTTGCCTCCCAACATGCGCTTTGAACCATATGTGAGCAAATTCAAAAAGAAATTAAAACTTTACTATTCAAACAAGCCTATCCAGAATAGGCTATCCCACAAATCCACCACTCTGAGCATCACTTGGTGTTTTATGCATTCCTCACATTGAGGCCACAGTTGTTTTATAATCTTTTCTTCATAACTGCTCTTTGTTACCCCCTCCCAGTTCATGTTTTCCCTGTTATCATGTAATTTCCAAGCTTAATTTGTTTAATTTGTTTTATGTAAACCGGTATGATGTCCCAACTAATACCGGTATATAAAAAATTTCAAATAAATAATGCCCTAATGCGATATAATGAATGACCCCCAAAGTCGGTTGCTGGAGGAGGTGGTCAAATCATCTAGCATAGCCAGGTTTAAAAGAGGTTTGGACAAGTTCCTGGAGACTAAGTCCATAAACAACTATTAGACAGGCGAACATTGAGTGAGCATCAAGGCACTGTATCTACCCTTTGGGATTTGCTGTACTTTCTAATGACCTGGGCTGGCCACTATCACAGACAAGATTCTGGGTTGAATGGACCTTTGTTCTGACCCAGCATGACAAATAATATGTTCTTATTAGGCAATGTGTAAGGGGTGATGTACATTGTTCAGTAGTCTGACTCTGTCCAAAATTTTCTGTTTACCTCTCCATGCTATTTTATGACCTGCCATCAGGTCTATTCACCAGCTTGAGAGCCAGTAAAGCCAAATCAGAAAGCGACTAAACCACTTTTATACAAGAATGTCTTATTTTCAGAAGAGCTAAACACAAGACGAGAGCAAACTGAAAATTATTGGAGGCATAAATGGCATGAATTAATAAATTTGACTGAGTGCTTGGCAATAGTTGCAATTCTCTTTATCAGGCAAATTTTAAAACGAACACGCATATAGGTGCACAAGCGGAGATAATCTTGAATTTTAAATAATTCACACGTTTATGCAAGAAAGTTTTAAAATATGCTTACCGAGTATAAGTAAGCTTCTAATTTTAAGCTGTTACTCAAGAAAATGTAATTTGCATATCTTCCATAGGACTTTGCCGGTTTTATTGCGTGGGTTTTAATATGCATATGTAAACAGTTTTCCCAATTAATCCACCAGTTTTCCCAGTCGAGGTCATCCAGCCGCCAATGGTCCTTAATCCTGCACATGCCAACAGTAGACCTGGACCCCATTCCATGTTGTGAAGCTCTAAAATGTGATTTCTGCAGACTTGCTCCTCATCAAGAGCAACAGTAAATATACACGGCTAACAAGCTGCCCATGCTGCGGCCTCCATTTTTAAAATACGTAGTTATTGTTGAAAGGGATCGTTTTAAAATGTTAACCCTGAACTTACCCTGCTTGTTTCCTCCCCAGAGATAGACAGTGATGAGACAGACTTTCAGTTTTAAAAGCATAGCATTTATTAAGTAACTTAGAGATCTTATAAAAGCTGGCAGGCTTTGTTCATTTCATTGCAAGGATACACAAATCAAGATAGCGGAACAATAAGGGAAGTCAAGATTGTGTTTCCTTATGGAAGTAAAAGGAGCCCTATTTTACAAAATATACTGTTCTAAGAGCAATGCCAATTACTCAATGTTTCAAAATTTGAATTACCTTTTTATAGACTGAAAAAACATAATAATAATTCCCCTCCCTTTACTCATCTCTTACGTCAGCTGGTCATGCACACCTCAGACGTCACACATTCTGCTTACGTTAGTACGTTGTTTCTTATTTAACTTTTCTCGGCACCTTTCTTATCTCATTCATTTCTGCACTCACATTCCATTCTCAGCCTCAGTTGTTCTGTCTCTGGGCAGAATATTTTCCCTTCAGGCCTTGTAATTCCAATTACTAGTCAATATGAGGTAGATTTTTATTAAAGCAGCAATTAACAAATAACCTAAATCTCTACATTCCCCTCTTGATGATTGCGGACAATCATCACACTCAGGGCCATGCAACTGTCTTAGATTGTCAGAGGGCATACTCTGATCTTACCCGTCTTTGTCAACATGACTCATCCTAAGGAGGTCTCTTACCAGGGAAGCTGCTGTATCAAGAGAAGCATAGAGGTTCTGTGTCATACTTGACCTCTGAATGTTGACTGTATTCAAAGTAATAGGAGATGTTGTTTTAGGCCCAAAAACAATAAACAGGTAGGCAGATACATTCACACTGCTTTCACACCTATAAGAAGAACTAGAGCAAACCATAAGAAACCCTTACCAATTCCCTCTAAGGATGTGAGCCACTTTACCAGTTTTTTCCCACCAAATAGACAAAATCTATTAACAATTCAAAATTATCATCAATGGAAACTCAACCGTGTCCTTTTACAATAACAAATAATTTGCATTGGGATACATATGGCTGTGATAATTCATTACTAGTTTTGTTAAAAGCATATTCAAATTCATAAACCATTGTACCATAAATTGGAAAAGGAATCCCTGTAATAATAGAATGATACCTATAATGGATAATAGGGAGGTTTTGTTAGGATTTAAGGAAATCTAATGCTGTTGCGATTCTCTGCAATCAGAAATAAGTAAAATAAACATTTATTATTACAGCCAAATTCAGATAATGTGTGTGTAGGATAAAACACTTGCACTGAAGTGCTCTGTATGCTTTGTGTCCACATATAAAATAATGTCTTTGTAAGGCTACTAAACCTGGGCAAGTCCCTGCACAGGAAAGTGAAGAAAGTCAGTAAAATAAAACAAGAAATAAGGGAAAAAGAATTATATACCCCTCTTGATCCCTCTTGAACCTTGAATGTGATCAGACTAGCTTTAAAATGTTACAAAACACTTGGGATGTAGGGTCTAATAAAAGCTGCATTAATTCAGACGGTATCAGGAATTTGGAAATCTAAATAATGGCATCTGCAAATAGATACCTAACCAGATATTGACTAGATCATAAAACAAGGAAAACAGCATCTAGGTAAAACATAGAACAAAACAAACAAAGAGAAATTCAGGCATTAAGTGTCACATAGGGGATTCTGTAACATGAGCATATGGCTCTGCATATTTGGGTTTGCACAACGGTATTCTGAGAAATCATAATCTACGGAGTAAAAGGCATTCTTAAGCATAGGGCAAAAAAAATGACAAAACTGCTTAAACTAGAGAACCAGGAAAAGAAAGTGTCCCACCAGTACTGTTTATCCACCCTCAAAATACTCTGAACTGTTTAAATTAGTGCTTAAGCCACCTAGTGCTGCAAGCATATAATCTAAGTCGTTTCTTGCAAAGCTTTCAATGCAATTCCTAACTCATATGACACTACATGCACTACTGATTGCAATCTTCTAATAGCCATTCCTAATTCAGCAGCTACTGCGGGTTGAGCAAAGAGTAACCATGAAGTATAACTAAGTGCATCAAACAAAGGATAATACTGATTGCGATCTTTGAGCAAAGGATAATACATTCTCATCTAAGCAAGGGAAATAACATCTAAGTATAGAGCAAAACAAACACAAAGATAAAATCAGCCAAAAAGTAGTAACAGTTCAGTTCATATAATGAAGGTTGCAAGATGTCTTCTGTGGCAAAGGATGGGATGATTTCTGAAAATCAATGGTGTATTCAGTTCTCTCAATATGGTGCATTTCTTTGACATCGAAGCATAGCCTCTTAATTCTTTATTGAGATGTGTGTGTTTATGGATCAAAAACCTAATATAAGAGCAACACAAATTCAAATTAATCAATGAGAAGATTCTGTCAATCTGGAAAATATAAAATAAGATAATGGTTTAAGTGAAATTTTAAACGACTTTCTTATTTCTTTTGTTAAGCCTCTAGGAGGCACTACCACTAGTTAATACTTTCAGCAGAATCTTAGCTACCGAGATATCTGCAAAACCTCCTCCACTAGCAAAGCATTATTAGTGCACAATAGAGCAAAGCAGGAAGCAGGAATGCCGATAGATAATAAAAATGCTTTCTTTTTCAATCTAATCACCTGGAAAGCCATTTTTATTTACTAAAGAGACTACTGTGAATATTTTTACCTAAAGAAAGAAATAATATATTAAGCAGAAAAGTAAAAGGAATCTTCTTTGTTTAAAGAGAAAGGCATTCAGGAACTAACTACATGTTTCACCTCATCCAGCCATGTAAATTCTTTCCCGAAATAAATAAAAGATAGGGACTGAGAAACTACAGTCTTCAAACAAAACTAGGTTACTATGGACAACATGCAAACTATAAAAACAGACAGTCCAAAACTGTAACCTATCCAAGGGTTAAATTCTGATTCTTTGCTCTTGTAAGGGGGAGGGGAGAAAAAAAACTGCCTGATACTTAGTACAAGTACTAGGGGACTAGGGAACGTGACATAAGGAACAAACTTAGAATGCTTAAGAAAAGACAAATTACCAACTTTAAGCTACTATAAATGTAAATAAAAATAATCACATATGTAAAGAAAAATACGTAGGCCATGTACCCCACGTGATGCCTAACCGTGCCTGTGGCTCCGTTAGGTCTTAACTTATACCCCTATTTGGATGGCTAGTGCTATGTTTTCAATTTTTTTGCTTACCTCAATCCCATCACGATGGTACCGTATCTCGACAGATCATGTTGGGGTTACTAAGAAATTTGCATTACTTGACTTTTTCAGGGAGTTCAAATCATTAGGCTGGTACCATAGAAAGAAAAGAAAAACGCAAAGAAAAGTACAGAAAGGAATAGCAAGAAATTACCTGAGGTCCGCGGCATACCCAGGGAGCTGGGGGAGGAAACCAGGAGTTCAGTCTGTCCTTGCCCTGCAGTGCCCGAGAAACAACCGTGCTCAAGTTCAGTTGCCGTGCCTTGCAGTGCCCTGCATTCTCCACCATATGTTGAACGGGATCGTTTAAAATGTTAACCCTGAACTTATTGCTTGTTTCCTCCCCAGAGATAGACAGGGATGAGACAGACTTTCAGTTTTAAGAGCATAGCATTTATTAAGTAGCTTAGAGATCTTATAAAAGCTGACAGGCTTTGTTCATTTCATTGCAAGCATACACAAATCAAGATAGCAGAACAATAAGGAAAGTCAAGATTGTGTTTCCTTACGGAAGTAAAAGGAGCCCCATTTTACAGAATATACTATTCTAAGAGCAATGCCAATTACTCAATGTTTCAAAATTTGAATTACCTTTTTATAGACTGAAAAAACATGGCTCTCATAATAATTCCCCTCCCTTCACTCATCTCTTACGTCAGCTGGTCATGCGCATCTCGGACGTCACACATTCTGCTTACGTTAGTACGTTGTTTCTTATTTAACTTTTCTCGGCACCTTTCTTATCTCATTCATTTCTGCATTCACATTCCATTCTCAGCCTCAGTTGTTCAGTCTCTGGGCAGAATATTTTCCCTTCAGGCCTTGTTATTCCAATTACTAGTCAACATGAGGTAGATTTTTATTAAAGCAGCTATTAACAAATAACCTAAATCTCTACATTATGCACGTAACTATTGGTCCCATGCCGGAGCGTTTATTTCCAGCCCCCTTTTCCACCCCTCTTTTTTTTTTACTCGTGCACACATATATAGGCACGTAATTACCGGCTTTTAAAATACGCATTGCTCACGCGTGGCCCACATACTCGTGTATATGGCCATTTTAGCATGACAAGGCTTTTAAAATAGACCTCTTATTGTGTTCAAAATGAGTCACTTCTTTGGTCCTTATAGAATTACATTGAAGGATTTTTCAAGTAAATTGAAAATAATGTTAGGCGAGAGAGAGACTATTGTGTAAGTTAGCTACAGCTGAACTATAGAAGTACATTTTTCATTAAGAAGAGTATCCTGAATGACATAAGAGGTTAGTGGTTTAGGGGCAGATGTGCTAACCATTTTTCCCTTAGATAAAAAATGGGAGAATACCTTAATATTGCTGTCCCGATTTAATGAACTTTTAGCTAGAGGCTGGTGGTGTAATATTGCTCTTTGCTGTTTAGGAAATTGTGCCTTAATATTGAATTTGAATTTAGGAATCTTTGTTTTGAGGGGACAGTAGTCAACGTGATTGGTGACATGTCCTGCTCGCATTCCAAGAAAGAGCTAGATGTACTAAAACTGTGTTATTCATTATAAGATCCAGGAGCCAGTGGTGGCTCAAAATGACCCTGCATTCAACTCCCTCACTGTTCCCATAATACATGCACGCTCCCATCTTCTTCAGAACAGCTGTTCTGTTTTCCTCTGTCACCACATGGCTGTCAGTGAGTTTGAGCTGTGCAATGCTCAAATTCCCATTCTGTTTTCACAAGACTGAGAAGAGCATGGCAGTTCCAGTACCATGCGATTCAAACTCACTGAGAGAAACACAGTACTGGAAGAAACAGAGCAGCTATTGCGTAGGTGGCACCGACATCGACTTGGAGGTGATGATGGTGCAAACAGGATGATGGAATCTGACTGATGGGAGAGGCAGGTGATGATTAAGACTGGTTGACATGGAGTTATAAGATAGGGTTGATTAGAAGGTGTGGGGAGAGATGAGTGTATGGGTAGAATTGGGCTCAAGAGTATGGGGAATAGGTTTCATTTTAGTTTCATGAGTCACTCTGTCTGCCCCTATGCAGCTGGACTGGCTACCACATTGGAGGGGATCAGGGGGCGGTTTGGGGCGGGTATGGGGACGTGGCAATGGTTCGGGGGCAGGTGGGGGGGGCGGTCCCGAGTCCCCTGGCACTGCGGCCTGTGCCGGGGGATGCCGAGGCGGTGCGGGCAAGTTACGCCTGCTTCAAGCAGGCGTAACTTGCACAACAAAAGGTAGGGGGGGATTTAGGTAGGGCTGGGGGGTGGGGTAGATAGGAGAAGGGAGGGGAAGGTGGGGGGATGTGGAAGGAAAGTTCCCTCCGAGGCCGCTCCGATTTCAGTGCGGCTTCAGAGGGATAGGAGGCAGGCTGCGCGGCTCAGCGTGTGCAGGCTGCCGATTTTGCCTAGCCTTGCACGCGCCGACCCCGGATTTTATAAGATACACGCGGCTACGCACGTATCTTATAAAATCCGGCGTACTGTTGTTGGCGCCGGTTGCACCAACAAAAGTACACGTGCGCGTACTGTTTTAAGATCTACCTCACTATGTCCAGTGATGGTCCTGACTCTCACATTTAAGATTTCTTTTCCCAAACTGGCCTCTGCTTAAAAAATTGTGAAGATCACTCTACTAAAGAGTTCATCCCATGTTGAGTCTGTAGGAAAAATGCTTACCGGATGATGAAAAGAAGCCCTTTATTAAAAAATGCCCGACTCTGGCCGAGTTTCACTCTTTAACATAGAGCTGCCTCAGGGGCTACTGAAAACAAGTATATGAACATTAAAATTGAACACAATTAAATAATTAAAAACAATGAGTTACATGTATAGGTGTACAAACTCAAGACATACAATAAAATCAAACATATATGTGTGTTAGACATCAAAATGGTATATAAGGGTGATGTGGAATAAAAAACAGAGTAAACAATATTTATGAAAATGTAGTTAATAAAGTAAAATGTTTGCATATACAAATAAAATAGTGCTGGAGAGGCTAACCTTGTGTTAGAATGGACTGTAATTTAAAAATACTTAACTAAATGTCAGGGAGTCAGTGATTGTTAAAAAATAAAAAAAATAAAAAAATTAAAAGGAGTGAAAAAAAGTGACAATGACTATGTAAATAATGCTTACTTAAATATGGCAGGAAATAAGGTATGCCTGCAGGGGCGATGTCGCAGTATCATACAAAGTCTTAAACTTGTACCTAAATAAAAAATGAACTGTATTAAAAGTTATTGAAAATGACAATTAAAAAAATTAAAAAAAATTAATAACCATAAAAAATAAGGACTACCTACCTACAGAGATGGTAATAATCATGTTCTGTACAAGTTTAAGACTTTTACATTTAACTTTATTAACTATTTACATTTTCATAAATATTGTTTACTCTGTTTTTTATTCCACATCACCCTTATATACCATTTTGATGTCTAACACACATATGTTTTGTTTTATTGTATGTCTTGAGTTTGTAAACCTATACATGTAACTCATTGTTTTTAATTATTTAATTGTGTTCAATTTTAATGTTCATATATTTGTTTTTAGTTGCCCCTGATGCAGCTCTATGTTAAAGAGTGAAACTCAGCCAGAGTCGGGCATTTTTTAATAAAGGACTTCTTTTCATCATCCGATTCTCATTTGTCTTCACTGCTACATAGCCAACTGGATCAGCTTCCGCTTTGCTTTTTGGGAAAAATGCTTACTACATATGGCTGCACTGGGGGGTGCATAGTTAGTTTTCTTTTGTTGTCCAGCTCACAGCTAAAAAACAGTGGATACTAATTTTCATGTGTGTCATTTCAAAATATAGGTGGAACTGCTTATTCTTTGCTATTCACTTTAAAAAATAAACTCTTGTCTTACAAATCTCATACTTCATGAAATGTGAGGAGCTATAATTATGTTCTTTTTGCTTCTGCTGTCTTCCAATTGCAGGACAAGTTATGTATAGTACACTTCAAACAGAACTGAAAGTAGCATAGGCCTTGTGGTGTTTTCTTTATATTCTCCAGCTATAAAGCTGAATATTTATGTTATTCCAGCTCATCCTCTCTTTATTGCTCCTATCTATCAATAAAACTATCTCACAGTAACAGGGGGCATAGAGTACAGCAGTGTGGTACAGTGTTTTCATTGCATCTGTGAGTGAATGATACAAATGGATTTATCTTTAGGATTGTTTCTTCCCATAAGAAGAAAGGATATACAGCATAATGCTTTATTTTCATGAATTTGTATCAAAGTCTGGCATATCTTATACCCACATTTAAGAACATTTTCACTTCTCCACTTGAATATTTCATGGGCCTTAGTGAACCATTAGCTGTGTTTTCCTGAGTATCCTCGGCCTGATATACTATTTTCAACCAAATCAAGTCAAGATGTCATTCACTGCTCTTCTACTGGCTTTTCTGCCATTCAGAATCTTAGTTGTACGAAAACGTGATGAGTAACAAAACAAGACAGAACACCTCTTCATGAGCAACAGTCTTTAGCCAGTGTTTTTCTCAAAAGTAAATGTCTTATCCTTAAGTAAAATTCAGTTTTAAATTGTAGATGCCTTTAAATGTAATTTCCTCTTACTTTTCAGAGCACTCTGTTTGGAAAAGAATTTGCTGTATATTTTCCTTTGAAACATGAAAAACTTTTAGATAATGATTTAGAATATTATTCATAAACTTGAAGTGTTTGTAGTAAAACATATTTTTTTAAATCTTTTATTACTAAATCAGCGTAGCGTTATGGATAAAATGGAACAGTTTTAAAATGTCTGTCTTATCGGAGTAGCAGGGGATTGCTTCTTTTTTTTTTTTAATTTATCAGTTAGAAAATTAAATGGGTTTTCTGGCTCTGTAGGTATAATTATGATCTTATGAAAAATTATGTCAGGAAATGATTTTTGAAATCTGAGTGTTTTTATTTATTAAGCTTTGAGATGTTCACAGTTCATTGAATGTATTTTGAATGTTTGTTGTAGGTGAAATGTGATCAGTATTGGCCCAGCAGAGGAACAGAAACTTATGGACTGATACAGGTTACACTTTTGGACACCGTTGAGCTGGCAACATATTGTGTTCGAACATTTGCACTTTATAAGGTATATTTTTTAATTTTATTTTAGTTCAGAGTTACAGTAGCTGTACACATTCTGAACGAAAAATCTTAGCAGGTTGTGCGACCTTTTAGTGGACTATCATAAAAAAGATGTTGCCGTGCTCAAGCTTTCAAGACTACATGGGTTCCTTCTTTGGATGTGACGGCAGAGCTGAAGGAAAAAATAACTGGAGTATGTTGTGATCGTTGTGACCGTCACAAGAGGTAGGCAAGAAGACAATCACCCTGGGCTTGAATCTGGAGGGGGCGCACCATCGCCTTTTTGAGTAAGTCTGTCAGTCTATGAGCACATGGACCCAAAAGGGAAGGTGGGCGCCAAACTCAGCCCTTGCCCAGGGTGTAGTTTTCTCCACCGACTGCCCTGGTTCTGAGGAGGGCATTTGCACAGTGAAGGTCTTCAGAAGATGTCACGTGGAGATTAGTTTAGCATCAGTCTCATTGGTTAGCTGTTAAATTTATTCTTTAGGATCAGAAAGTAAGGTAGTGAAATTTCCCATTTGAAGCAGGGATTATATATATTTTTTATTTGTTTTTACTTATTTATGTTTTATAGATTTATTTTTATATAGTTTGCATTTTAGGGATGTTATGTGATTTTTGTGATTGTGTTTTGTAAATTTGATTGGAACTTTTGTGGGATTTTCCGATGATAGTATTTGCAACACACCTTGGGACTCTCAGGCCAAAAGGCAATTATGAGAAATAAATAAATATCCATTAGCAGATGTTTATGTGTTGAAGTTACTATTGAGAATCGGATGTTAAAGTAGTATCTATGAACAAAAGATGGTATCATCTACTATAATATTTGAAATCCAATTGATGAATATATTTCAGTTCCCATGTCTTTCCTGCATATTTATAAAGTTGATTTTAAAGACTAATATGATTAATCCTGCATCAAAGAAATATTGTCTGACAGATATATTGGATGGGAGGATATGGTTCATCCTGATTTGGAGGGACTATTTGGTCTGCAATGCTTGCTACTGGCATTTCTTAAACTGGATGCCAGATTTATAAGTGAATGTTTCATGTACCTTTGTGGGTTTTAGCCAGAGGTTGGTGGTATAGAATTGCTGTTTGCTATTTAGGAAATTGTACCTTAATATTGAGTTTGAATTTAGGGTTTGTGGTATGTTGTGGGGATGATAGTTTTAGTGCATATCTTTATGTAGGTTTTTAATTTCTTTTCGTAGACTAGATTATTTCTTGTTTATTGTTGTCTAGTTAGATGACAATTTGTTCCACCAGAGGAGATTGGAGGGATTTGCAAGTAGTAGGCTGTGGATTAGGTGGAGCAGTGAATGTTTCTTAGTGTTTTAGTTTGTGGTAAGCATAGGTTCCTTGAATATTATGTTTGAATGGTGAAATTATGGGGTTATAAGTCTTGAGAATGTGCACCCGATCTATTTTTCTCTTTCTATTGAAAAGGATTATTCTCTGGATGTGTGGCACATTCTATTTTTAAATGAATGGAGGCCATCTGGGGAGCACTCAGTCTCTAGTAATATACATAAATCATCTTTGTGCTATTAGTGACACAGAAGGATAAAATGATTCTCATGTTATCTCATGCTGCAGTTTTCTGCTTAGTCTAGTAGTGCGGATTTTCATTCTGCTTCCTGGAGCTTTATAACGGTCATTCTCAACCCAGTCCTTATGGACATGTTAGCCCATATAAATTTTAGACTATCTATAATGAGTGTACATGAGATACATTTGCATAGAGTGGACCGAACAACCATGTTGACTTATGCAATTATATCCCATACCTAGTTGTTATGGATACCCTGAAAACCAGACTAGCCAGGGTGCTCACCAGGACTGAGTTGAGAACCACTGATTTATAAGCATGAGATTCTCATTCTAAGAAACCTTTAGTTTTCCCAAAATCAATAGATGTTGGTTTGGAATGTTGAAATGCTTTCTTTTGAAGCAGAAAAGAACTTGCCGCACAAAAGCCTAGTTTAATGAGAGTATTTTCTTCCAGAATTTATTTTATTGTTTCTGTAGGGTTTACCAGTCAAGACAAGCATTAAGTTTCATAGGTAGCCAGCATAAGTGGCACAATACTTTTCGGAGCATGTATCAAATGAGTTTTAAGGAAAAGAAATAGCAACACTAATGTCTTTGTTCTGCTGGGATAGGGCACGTGAAAGAAACTTGTTCCTTTCTATTGGTAGGTCTCGTATCACTGCATTCCTTTTGTGCAGGTTGCATTTTCAAGTGTAATGTTTACAGCCATCACTCTTGCTTAATAGAATGGTTCGAGTGAAAAGCGAGAAGTGAGGCAGTTCCAATTCACAGCATGGCCTGATCATGGAGTTCCAGAACATCCTACACCTTTTCTGGCTTTCCTACGGCGAGTCAAAACTTGTAACCCTCCTGACGCTGGGCCAATGGTTGTCCATTGCAGGTAAGAACAGTCTCTTTTCAAAAACAGACCAAGAGAAGGTACTGATGCTGTGACATTTGGAAGGGTAGGATGTGACTGAGGTACCTGTATATGTAAAATCTGTTTGGATGAACATAGACAGTGTGAATTTATGGAAACAGAGAAATACAATATTAGAAAAACAAGTGAATTATTTTTTGTCCTCTCCTGCCTCCCTACCTCTTCCCATCCTTTTTATAATGGTCTTTCGATATTTGTTTATGCACAATCGCGCATGATTTCCCTTTTCCTCCCATATCCTTTCCCTCTATAGAGTCCGCAGCAAACCCCTGCAAATGAGGAGCAGGTTGCAGCGTTCTTCGGTTGTTTCCAGGGCTGATCTTTAACTATTAGATGCCTCTTTAAGAGCAGTACTTGATTCAACACCAGAGGCTCTGAGTAGATATGGCCATTCTGAGCTGGGAAATAAGCCTCTCTCTCTCTCTTGACAGTACTGCATACTGACATTGGACACATTAAGTTTATTTTATTTTATTTATTTATTTATTTAATTAAAGCTTTTCTATACCAGCATTCATGATACAATCATATCATGCCGGTTTTACAGGTAACAGGGGGTGTAATAACCTTAAGCAAATAACAAGTGGAAAGGAACAAAAAGTTACAATAAGACAGGGTACTTGGAACTGGAGAAGGAATGAAACAAGAGTAGGAGTAACTTACAGTAATTTTACAGTAAAAAACTATTTACATAGTGCTGAAAGGTCTCTTAATAGTTTTCTTAATAGATGTTGTTGTTGTAGAGAGTCAGTTAGAATCGGGAAAGGCTTGTTTAAATAGCCAAGTTTTAAGCCTTTTTCTAAAAGTTAGTAAACAAGGTTCTAGTCTGAGATCAGGGGGTAAGGTGTTCCATAGATATGGTCTCGCTATGGAAAAGGCCCAATTTCTGAAAGCAAGATGGTGAGTGGATTTAGATGGGGGAACAAGCAAGGAACCTTTGTAGGCTTCTCTGATAGGTCTTGATGAAGTGTGAAGTCTGAGGGGAATTTGGAGGTCGAGGGACTTGGGAGTGGATGGTTTTATGGATGATGGTGATGGACTTGTGTAGAATTCTGAAGTTTATTGGTAGCCAGTGTAAATTTCTAAGAATAGGGGAGATGTGGTCTCTTTTTCTGGAGTTTGTCAGGATTCTGGCTGCTGCATTCTGGAGCATCTGAAGAGGTTTGATGGATGAGGAAGGAAGACCTAGCAAGATAGAATTGCAATAATCTCTCTTGGAGAATATTACAGCTTGGAGGACTGTTCTGAAGTCTTGAAAGTGGAGGTTTAATTCTTTTTAGAACCTGCAGCTTATAGAAGCAGTTCTTGGTTGTGTTGTTAATGAATGTTTTTAAATTCAGGCGGTTGTCTATTATTACTCCTAGGTCTCTTGCTTGGTTAACAATGGTGTTAGTTGGTAGGGGTGTGCATTCGTTTTGAACTTAAATGGAAAACACAACTTTTTTTTTTTTTAACTTAAAAAAGTGATGAGGCGTAAACGATCGGATTTCCAACTTATTCAACATAGCTATGTTGAATACGTTGGAAATCGCGATTGTTGATCTAAATAAAAATTTAAACCCCTCACCCTCCTTAATCCCCCCCCCCCCAAGACTTACCAAAACTCCCCAAGCTGGCCAAAAGTTCCGTGAGGGTCCGGGAGCGGACGCGTGGGGAATCACGTGACATCCGCGTCACTCCGACGTGACGCCGACGTCACGTGGTCCATCGCGGTTCTGCTCCCGGACCCCTCGTTGGGCCCAAAAGGCACTTTTGGCCAGCTTGGGGGGGTCAGGAGGTCAGGACGTCGGCGCCGCGTCACTCCGATGTGGCGCCGACGTCACGTGATTCCCCGTGGGTCCGCTCCCGGAACCCTCGTTGGGCCCAAAAGGAACTTTTGGCCAGCTTGGGGGGGCCTCCTGACCCCCCCAAGCCTCCTGACCCCCCCAAGCTGGCCAAAAGTGCCTTTTGGGCCCAACGAGGGTTCCGGGAGCTGACCCGCGGGGAATCACGTGACGCCGCGTCACTCCGACGTGGCGCCGACGTCACGTGCTCCTTGCAAAGGAGTTCAGAAATGGCGTCCTGACCCCGCTGGACCACCAGGGAGTTTTGGTAAGTCTTGGGGAGGGGGGGGGATTAAGACGAGTGAGGGGTTTAAATTTTTATTTGCACATATGGACATAGACTCAACTTATGGAATTCTCCATATGTCCATATTGACCGCAAATGACCCCCCCTTTCGACTTATGGACTTATGAACTTATGAACTTAAACTTTTGGTCTGCACATCCCTATTAGTTGGTGCACTTTGTGGGTAGTACTGTTTTCCGGGAGATGAGAAGGAGTTCAGTCTTAGCAGAGTTTAGTATCAGGTTATTTATTTATTTATTTATTTATTTATTTAACATTTTTTTTATATACCGCAGTTCTAGCAACAATGTTGCTAATCACTTCGGTTTACAAGTAACTTTGGGATGACAAAACATATGTGTGTCTTACAGAGAACAGGAAGTATGAACTGGGATTGGTTAAGATAAATATAAATATAATTAACATTAAACATTAAACATTAGATTATGATATAACATTTTCAACAATGAGTATGAGTCTAACATAAATAGCGGTTTGCTTATCGAGTGGTAGTCCTGTAATGTGTCAGCCGTCGTAGGGGGGATGTGGTGTATCTGAGTTCTTGGTTGATTAGT
The DNA here is from genome assembly GCF_901001135.1 of Rhinatrema bivittatum. Lineage (NCBI taxonomy): Eukaryota > Metazoa > Chordata > Amphibia > Gymnophiona > Rhinatrematidae > Rhinatrema > Rhinatrema bivittatum. The sequence goes on along the minus strand of NC_042615.1, from coordinate 448,627,324 downwards.
TAATTAGGCAGTTGGGTATCTGATGAGATGATCCTGCGGTGATAGTGAAAATATAGATCTATTCATACGAAGGCTTGGGAGAAAAGCCAGGTCTTGAGTCTTTTTTTGAAGTTTATTGGGCATTGATCTAGCCTAAGGTTCGCAGGGAGAGAGTTCCTTAGGATAGGGCCTGCTGAGGAGAGTGCTCTTTTGTTTGAAGATATCTTTAATGGAAGTGTTTTTAGAGAGCCTTTTTGTGCAGAACTTCGTGGACGAGAGGATGAATGCAACTGTAATGGGATTGTGAGGTCTAGGTGTGTGGTTTTGTAGATGGCTTTGTGGATGGTCGAGAGGGATTTGTAGAGGATTCTTTGTTTTATGGGGAGCCAATGGAGATTTTTTAAGATTGGAGTAAGGTTATATATATGTAAGTTGATATAATTCTTAAACTATATTTATCCTCTGCAAAACAAGTTGAAATTTTTATTTAGGTAATTGGCACAGTTTTAGCAGCTATATTGGTCCTGGAGACAACTGGCTTAGTCAAATATGACACCATATAATGCACCAACAAAAAAGATGTATAAAGCCCACATGAATTTCATCTTCAGTGGCGTATATGGGTCACAAATTCTCATGTATAAGAATTTTTGTTGGTAATCACAACTTGTTAAGACTCCCATGTAACAAAGTGCAATTTTGAGACATATCCATTATGTTAAAAAGCTAAGCTTGGCCTGGCCTGTGTTGCTGATTTCCTGGACCTGGCATATGGTGTTTGGGCTGACAGTGGCCATGGACACTGCGGCAGCAGCATTCACAGCACCTAGAAGCAAGATTGTCATACCAGTCGCTCAACAGTGACACTTACTGGCTGACTTTAGAAGGCCATGTTTCCAGCCGGAGGAACTATTGCACAGTGGCCAGCCCACTTTGAGAGACAAGGTGAAAAACGAAAAGATAGGAAAAGGCTCATGTTATTGTAACCTCAGTTGGGTAGTTGCGGCAGAATCCTATGTAGCTGAAATTCCTAAGGATTAATATCGAGCTGGTAGGCAAACCTCCCCTCGTCCTCACTAAAAAGTTACTCTATCTTGATTAAGAATATAAGAACATAAAATATGCCATATTGGGTTAGACCAAAGGTCCCTCAAGCCCAGTATCCTGTTTACAACTGTGACAAATTCAAGTCACAAATACCTGACAGGATCTCAAAAGGTTGATAGATTCCATGCTGCTTATTCGATGGTTCCCTGTACGTACCAGGATCAGTCCAGATGGTGGGTTATGTCCCCCGTCCAGCAGATGGAGTCAGAACAAAACTTCTGAGGGTGCTGCTCTATAAGCCAGTGCACCCTCAGCATGCTCTCAGTATTCTTCTGACTCCAGCAGATAGGAGCTGGGGAGCCTTAGCTCCCCTGGGATCTTAGAATTGTTTCTTCTTTCCCTGTTCTATTCTATATGATTCTTTGTTGGTGAATCAAGTTTGTTAAAAAAACAAAAAGGCAGGTTAGTTTATTTCTCAAGCACTGCCCCTTGAGAACTTGCAATCAGCTCTGCACTTGGGATTCGCCTGTTTTCTTTACTTCTCTCTCACTCTTTGGGGTAAGTTCTTGGGAATTATTTATTTTTTTTCTAGGTTGCTGGACCTGCTTTTCTTCGGGGGTGATTGCTGACGGGTTCAGCCTCTCTCCCCTGTGCCGCGATTCGGCCAGCGGTCCCGAGATACGCATTCATTGGGACCACCGACTGGGGAGAGCAAATGCTCTACAGTGGGGCCAGGGCACAGCAGATGCATTTCCCTGCTGCCCGCGGCACTGGTAACTTCGCGGCCCCCCCTCTTTTTTGCTGTTTCAATCGCGGCGCGTATGCCGCGATCCAAGTGCTGCGCTGCCTGCGGGGAGCCGGGGTCCCGGCTCTCCCGCGAGGGGGTGTGTTCGCGATGCCTCCCGACAGCGGGTGCTTCTCCAGGGCCCGATCCAGCTTCTGCAGATCCTCTGCAGGGTCTGGATGACCCCCTTCTGAGAGCCCAACTGGAAGGTGACGTCCCAACAGTTTTGCGCATTTTTCAGAAAGAAGATTTAGATGACCTCATTCCCTATATCCTTCAGGAGCTGGACCTTGACCCACCACAGGAACTGCCAGGACCCTCCGCATCAGGGAAGAAGGGGGATCCCGTCCTGGCGGGCCTCCGCCCCTTAGCTAAAGCTTTCCCTACCCATCCCACCTTTATGCAACTGATAGCCAGGGAATGGGATGCACCCGAATCTTCTCTAAAAGTCAGCAGGGCGATGGAAAAGCTCTATCCCCTCCCTGAGGAGTTACTGGACCTTCTCAAGGTCCCGACGGTGAACTCGGCGGTCTCGGCGGTCACGAAGCGTACAACCATTCCGGTAACCGGGGCACGGCGCTGCGAGACCTGCAGGACCGGAAGCTGGATGTCTCCTCAAGAGGGTCTTTGAGGTCTCTGCCCTTGGGATTCGGGCAGCGGTCTTCACTTCCCTGGCACAGCGGGTGGGTCTTCACTGGGTGCAACAGTTGTTGACTTTGCAGGCTCTCCCACCCGAGGAAGCTTCCTAGGCAGACCGCCTAGAAGCAGTTGTCGCTTACGGAGCTGATGCCTTTTACAACCTTGTGAGAGTACTGGCTCGATCAATGGTCTCGGTAGTCTCGGCACAACATCTCCTTTGGCTCCAAAACTGGTCAGCGGATTCCTCATCTAAGGTGCGTTTGGGATCCCTGCCGTTCAAGGGCAAGTTTCTCTTCAGGGAGGATCTAGACCAGATCATCAAGCTTCTGGGGGAAAATGCGGTACCCAGGTTACCTGAGGACAGACCCAGGTCCTCCGGCCCCAGGTCCTTTAATCCCTCCAGAAACCGCTTTTGGACGCAGCGTAGATCCCGTGCCACCAGGCAGACGACACCCCGGCCTCCCTCCGCCAGGTCTCAGTCGTGGACTCGTCCTTTCGAGGCCGAAGACCAACCAGGGAAGGGGTGGCCCACAAGGCTGCCAACAAGGCTGCCCAATGATGCCAGAGTGTCCCACTCCTCGACCCCCAAGATCAGGGGACGCATCTCGCTCTTCTACGAGGAGTGGGTCCACATCACTTCGGATCAGTGGATCTTGGACATCTTAAGGCGAGGCTACGCATTGGAATTTGTAAGACCCCCAAAAGATCGGTTCCTCTTCTCCCCCTGCGGATCTCCGCACAAGCAGCTCGTGGTCTGCCAGACCCTCAACAGACTCCTAGGTCTTGGGGCCATCATACCAGTACCCCCACAGGAAGTGGGCTCCAGCCACTATTCAGTCTACTTTGTGGTTCCCAAAAAGGATGGCTCTTTTCGACCGATCCTGGATTTCAAGATTGTCAACAAGTCACTCAGAGTTCTCCATTTCAGGATGGAGACCCTACAGTCCGTAATAGCAGCAGTCCACAGAGGGGAATTCCTTGCATTGCTGGACCTGACGGAAGCTTACCTGCACATACCCATTCTCCAAGAGCATCAGCGGTTCCTTCGATTCAAGATCCTGGGACAGCACTTTCAATTCTAAGCACTCCCGTTCGGTCTTGCGACCACTCCCCAAACATTTTCCAAGGTAATGGTGGCGGTAGCAGCAGCCCTCCGACGAGAAGGCATTCTGGTTCAGCCGTATCTAGGCGATTGGATCATTCGTTCCAAGACTATCGCACAGGGACATCTAGCGGGCTTTCGAGTGGTACATCTTCTCCAATCCTTGGGTTGGGTCATCAACTTCTCCAATAGCACCCTCCTCCTGTCGCAGATCTTGGATTTCCTGTGAGCGTGCTTCGACACAGCCAAGGGCAAGGTCTATCTGCGTCCAGATCGGGCGCAATCAATTTGGGAGCAGGTACATCGCTTCTCTGCTCTACCAGCCCCCACGGCCTGGAATTACCTGCAGCTCCTCGGATCCATGGTGTCCACCATAGATCTCATACCCTGGGTTTTCACACATCTACCCCCTTACAGAGGGCACTACTCTCTTGCTGGAAGCCGGTGTCTCAGGACTATCAGCTTGTCTTCCCGCTCCCCCAGTGCGCCAGAGACAGCTTCCGATGGTGGCTGGACCCGCTCCACCTGGCTCAGGGAATGCCCCTGGAAGTTCCGGAATGGGTGGTGGTTACCACGGACGCCAGCTTGACCGGCTGGGGGGCAGTCTGCCAGTCAAGATCGGCCCAGGGGCTATGGACACAGGAAAAGCCCACATGGACCATCAATCGACTGGAAACAAGGGCGGTGCGTCTGGCACTGGAACACTTTCTCCCGCTCATCCAGCATCGAGCGGTCCGGATATTGTCCAACAATGTGACTATGGTGGCGTACATCAACCGTCAAGGGGGCACAAGGAGCCAACAAGTCTCCCTGGAAACGGACAGTCTGATGGCCTGGGCGGAGAGACATCTGTCCCATCTGGCAGCCTCACACATTGTGGGGATGGACAATATCCAGGCAGACTTCCTGAGTCGACAAAATCTGGATCCAGGAGAGTGGGAGCTCTCCGAAGAGGCAATGCAGCTTCTCACCCAATGCTGGGGGGTTCCCCACTTAGATCTCATGGCCACTGCTCATAACGCCAAGGTGGTCAGATTCTTTAGTCGCAGACGGGACCACGGCGCAGAAGGAGTGGACGCGCTGGTTCTCCCTTGGCCCCCTCATCTTCTGCTCTATATATTCCCACCCTGGCCACTAGTGGGCAAGGTCCTCTGAAGAATAGAGAGGCACCAGAGTCCGGTCATCCTTTTGGCGTTGGAGTGGCCACGCCGACCGTGGTTCGCGGACCTGATCAACCTAGCGGTGGGGCATTTGCCGCGACTCCTGCACCAGGGACCAGTATTTTTAGACCAGGCAGAACGCTTCTGTCTTGCAGCTTGGCTTTTGAAAGGCGCGCCTTCAACGCCGGGGGTACCCGGATCCGGTAGTCGTGACCCTCCTTAGGGCTAGAAAACCATCCACCTCCATCGCTTATGTGTGAGTCTGGCACGTCTTTGAGTCCTGGTGCATTTCACACACTACAAGCCCGAGGGCGGCTTCTGTGCCTCAGATCCTCCAGTTCCTTCAGGACGGCGTGGATAAAGGGCTAGCCTACAATTCTATACGGGTCCAGGTCGCGGCCCTGGGGTCTTTGGTTTGTTCACAGGAATACAGGTCCTTGTTCTCTCATCCTGACATAGTTCGTTTCCTTCAGGGAGTTAAGCACTTGAGGCCTCTGGTCCAGTCTCCTTGTCCCTCCTGGAGCCTCAATTTGGTCCTGCGTTCCCTCGCTGGACCTCCCTTTGAACCTCTGCGGGCCTCTACCCTCAAGAACCTCACTCTCAAAACGGTTTTCCTCGTGGCCATTTGTTCTGCGCGTCAAGTTTCTGAACTGCAAGCGTTATGCAGAGAACCCTGCCTCTGTTTCACTGAATCTGGTGTGTCGTTACGCACGGTACCTTACTTCCTTCCTAAGGTGGTCTCGGCTTTTCACTTGAATCAGGCGGTAGAGTTGCCCTCCTTCTCTACGGAGGACTCACGGGATCTCCGAAGGCTTTATGTCAAGCGCACACTGCTTCGCTACCTGGAGGTCACCAATGACTTTCGTCTTATCATCTCTTTGTCCTCTGGTCAGGGCCACGGAAAGGTCATAAGGCCACAAAGACAACCATCGCTCGCTGGCTCAAGGAGGCCATCGTAACGTCTTATATTGGAGTGGGTAGGGAGCCCCCGTTGGGGGTAAAAGCATACTCTCTTCGTTCTCAGGCTGCTTCCTGGGCAGAAAGTCAATCTGTTTCCGTTCAGGAGATCTGCCGAGCAGCGAACTGGAAGTCTCTGCATACATTTGTGCGACACTACCGACTACAGCTTCAGTCGCCGTCCTCTGGCTACTTTGGGGACAGTGTAGTTCGAGCAGGGCTCTTAGGGTCCCACCCTCTTTAGGGACACATGGGTACATCCCACCATCTGGACTGATCCTGGTACATACAGGGAAAAGAAAATTACTTCTTACCTGCTAATTTTTGTTCCTGTAGTACCATGGATCAGTCCAGATGCCCTCCCTCAGAAAAGTTGGGGGGTTTACTGCTCAAACTAACCTCTGTCTCTGTTTCTTCAATTCCGCTGTTTCACACCTATGTTAGGGGCTTCGCTCCACAATTCTTTTTGCAAGTTGGTTCGATATCAGTTGTTTGATAAGTTTGTGTGTTACCCATACACAGTGGGCTTATGTAGCTTGATTCATCATTATCCTCATTTATCTGGCTTTGGCTTTGATATTCTATATACTGAGAGCATACGGAGGGTGCACTGGCTTATAGAGCAGCACCCTCAGAAGTTCTGTTCTGACTCCAATTGCTGGACGGGGGACATAACCCACCATCTGGACTGCTCCATGGTACTACAGGAATGAAAATTAGCAGGTAAGAAGTAATTTTCTTATAAGCAGTGGATTTCCCAAAACCACATTAATAATTGTTTATGGATTGTTCTTTCTTTGATAAAATGAGAAAAATAGTTAGAAAAAAACTGAAAGGAGCAGCTATAAAAGTAAAAACTGTGCAAGAGGCGTGGTCATTGTTAAAAAATACCATCCTAGAAGCACAATCCAGATGTATTCTACACATTAAGAAAGGTGGAAAGAAGGCAAAACGATTACCGGCATGGTTAAAAGGGGAGGTGAAAGAAGCTATTTTAGCCAAAAGATCTTCATTCAAAAATTGGAAGAAGGATCCAACAGAAGAAAATAGGACAATGCATAAACATTGGCAAGTTAAATGTAAGGCATTGATAAGACAGGCTAAGAGAGAATTTGAAAAGAAGTTGGCCGTAGAGGCAAAAACTCACAGTAAACCTTTTTTAAATATATCCGAAGCAGAAAGCGAGTCAGTTGGACCGTTAGATGATCGAGGGGTTAAAGGGGCACTTAGAGAAGATAAGGCCATCACAGAAAGATTAAATGATTTCTTTTCTTCGGTTTTTACTGAAGAGGATGTTGGGGAGGTACCCGTACTGGAGAAGGTTTTCATGGGTAATGATTCAGATAGACTGAACCAAATCACAGTAAACCTAGAAGATGTGGTAGACCTGATTGACAAACTTAAGAGTAGTAAATCACCTGGACCGGATGGTATACACCCCAGAGTTCTGAAGGAACTAAAAAATGAAATTTCAGACCTATTAGTAAAAATTTGTAACCTGTCATTAAAATCATCCATTGTACCTGAAGACTGGAGGATAGCTAATGTAACCCCCATATTTAAAAAGGGCTCCAGGGGCGATCTGGGAAACTACAGACCGGTTAGCCTGACTTCAGTGCCTGGAAAAATAGTGGAAAGTATTCTAAACATCAAAATCACAGAACATATAGAAAGATATGGTTTAATGGAACAAAGTCAGCATGGCTTTGCCCAAGGCAAGTCTTGCCTCACAAATCTGCTTCACTTTTTTGAAGGAGTTAAACATGTGGATAAAGGTGAACCTGTAGATGTAGTGTACTTGGATTTTCAGAAGACATTTGACAAAGTTCCTCATGAAAGGCTTCTAAGAAAAATAAAAAGTCATGGGATAGGTGGTGATGTCCTTCCGTGGATTACAAACTGGCTAAAAGACAGGAAATAGAGAGTAGGATTAAATGGACAATTTTCTCAGTGGAAGGGTGTGGGCAGTGGAGTGCCTCAGGGATATGTATTGGGACCCTTACTTTTCAATATATTTATAAATTATCTGGAAAGAAATACGACAAGTGAGGTAATCAGATTTGCAGATGATACAAAATTGTTCAGAGTATTTAAATCACAAGCAGATTGTGATAAATTGCAGGAAGACCTTGTGAGGCTGGAAAATTGGGCATCAAAATGGAAGATGACATTTAATGTGGATAAGTGCAAGGTGATGCATATAGGGAAAAATAACCCATGCTATAGTTACACAATGTTAGGTTCCATACCTAACATTGTCAGGGAAAAACAGAAGTACTGAAACTCTGCTAATCAATCTATCAAATAAATTAATCAGGGGTCTCGTCGACAAAATAAGTCACCCTACTAACCCTACTCGATCTCTCCGCGGTATTTGATACTGTAGACCACGAAAGCCTGATATCAAGACTTGCTCACATCGGTCTAGATGGCAAAAACACTAAGCTGGTTCACTTCTTTCCTAAAGAAAGATATTTCAAGGTCACCGTTAACAACAAATCATCGAATCCCCTCCCACTTGATACTGGAGTGCCACAAGGCTCCGCCCTATCTGCCACCCTCTTTAACATCTACCTACTCCCACTATGCCACTTCATCTCAAGTCTTGGCATAACATATTATATGTATGCCGATGACATTCAACTACTCATCCCCGTAACCACCACTATTGAAGAGACTCTGAACACCACAGCCAAACACCTAATCTCGATCAGAAACAAGCTAAACCAACTAAAGTTACGCCTCAATATGAATAAAACTGAATGCATCCTCATAGGAAGAAACAACTCAGGTCTAACATCATCCACACACTCCCTACAAATTGACAACATCAGCATCCAACTGAAAAACACTACAAAGGACCTTGGCATCTGGATTGACAACGAACTCAACCTAAAAAGGAACATAGCAACTAAAACGAAAGAAGGCTTTCACAAACTTCACATCCTGAAACACCTAAAACCACTTCTCCACCATCAAGATTTCCGAACCGTGCTGCAATCCCTTATCTTCAACAGCCTCGACTACTGCAACTCTCTCCTGATCGGCCTCCCAAAATCCACATTAAAGCCACTCCAACTGTTACAAAACACCGCAGCCAGAATACTAACCGGCAAGAAGAAATCAGAACATATCACCCCTGTTTTGAAAAGTCTCCACTGGCTACCGAACAAAGAATTGAATTCAAAACTCTTGACAATGGTCCACAACGCAATATATAAAGAAGCCAACTCCACCCTCAATAACATGATTCAGATACACAAAGTGCAACGCACAACCAGAACAGCCTGCAAACTGAATCTAGACATACCATCTCTTAACATAGCAAAACTGACCAACAACTAGGAAACCGAGCCTTCTCCATCGCAGGACCCAAAATTTGGAACTCCTTACCACAACTACCTAAAACTCACTTAGTGACATCAAATCCTTTAAAAAGGAACTCAAAACATTGTATTTCAACCAAATTTCAGAGATGGCGTTGGTTAAGCCACACGCACCCTCATAACTCATTCCGCCCTAACTCATTCCTCCACGGTGCACGACGCACTCTACTCTCCTTGAATGCTCTCCTCCACCTCCTCACACCTCTCAATCAATCACCTTTCATTCTCGGTCAACAACACAGCTTGTCCCCCCTCAGAACAGTCACTCCGATACACGTACCCTTGCCCAATGATGAACTCACCATATGATCTTCCACCCTTTAAAAATGATTAGTTCGTATGTTGCAAAATGTTCGTTTCCAGTATGTATTTATTGCTCACTTTCAAACCTATGACTAATATTTTTTCTTACTATAATAAGTTGCAAAATGTTCGTTTCCAGTATGTATGTTACTCACTATCAAACCTATGACTCTAATATTTTTCTTACTATAATAAGCTGTTCAAATGTGATTAAATTGTATTAAGTTGTTCTCATGTAAACCGGAGTGAAGGCAGACTGCTATACTTCGGTATATAAAAGACTTGAAAATAAATAAAATAAAAATATTAGATGCTACTACCCAAGAAAGAGATCTAAGCATCATAGTGGATAACACATTGAAATTGTCGATTCAGTGTGCTGCGGCAGTCAAAAAAGCAAACAGAATGTTGGGAATTATTAGAAAGGGAATGGTGAATAAAACGGAAAATGTCATAATGCCTCTGTATCGCTCCATGGTGAGACCGCACCTTGAATACTGTGTACAATTCTTGTCGCCGCATCTCAAAAAATATATAATTGTGATGGAGAAGGTACAGAGAAGAGCGAACAAAATGATAAAGGGAATGGAACAGCTCCCCTATGAGGAAAGACTAAAGAGGTTAGGACTTTTCAGCTTGGAGAAGAGACGGCTGAGAGGGGATATGATAGAGGTGTTTAAAATCATTAGAGGTCTAGAACAGGTAGATGTGAATTGGTTTTTTACTCTTTCGGATAATAGAAAGACTAGGGGGCACTCCATGAAGTTAGCATGTGGCACATTTAATACTAATCGGAGAAAGTTCTTTTTTACTCAATGCACAATTAAACTCTGGAATTTGTTGCCAGAGGATGTGGTTAGTGCAGTTAGTATAGCTGTGCTTAAAAAGGGATTGGATAAAACCATTACCTGCTATTAATTAAGTTGACTTAGATAATAACCACCGCTATTACTAGCAACGGTAACATGGAATAGATTTAGTTTTTGGGTACTTGCCAGGTTCTTATGGCCTGGATTGGCCACTGTTGGAAACAGGATGCTGGGCTTGATGGACCCTTGGTCTGACCCAGTATGTCATGTTCTTAAGAGCCTGTCCAAATCTTTTTAAAACCTAGCTACAATAACAGCTTTTACCACATCATCCAGCAATAAATTCGAGTTTAATTATGTACTTAGCAAAAAATATTTTCTTCTTTCTGTTTTAAATAAATTACCTTGTAACTTCAGTGCATTAACCCTAGGCTTTGTACTTTTTGAAACAGTAAACAACCAATTTGCATCTGCCTATTCCACTCCATTTATTATTTTATAGACCTCTATCATATCTCCTGTCAGCCATCTCTTCTCAAACCTTCTTTAGCCTTTTCTAATTCTGCTATATCGTTTTTGAGATGTGGGGACCAGAATTGCAAGATGCGGTTGCACCATGGGTCAATACAGAGAAATTATGATATTTTCTGTTTTATTCTCCATTCCTTTCCTAATAATTCCTAGCATTCTCTTTGTTTTCATGGCCACTGCCACACACTAAGCAGAAGATTTCAACATATTATTCACCATGGTGCCTAGATGATTTTCCTGGTGACTCTCAGTGTAGAACCTTGCATTGTATATCCATAATTTGGATTGCTCTTCACTTCGTACATCACCTTACACTTGACTATATTAAATGTCATCTGCTATTTGAATGCCTAGTCTCCCATTCTTGCAAGATCCTCTTGGAATTTTTCACAATCCTCTTCTGATTTAACAACTTTGAATAATTTTGTATCATCAGCAAATTTGATCACCTCACTCGTTCCCATCTCTAGGTCATTTATAAATATGTTAAAAAGGTATGGTCCTAGAACAGATCCCTGGGGCACTTCACTATTCACCTTTCTGCATTGAGAAAATTGACCTTTTAGACCTGTTCTGTTTTCTTTTAACCAGTTCTCAATCCACAATAGAACATGACTTTAATTTTCTCAAGAGTCTTTCATGAGGTGCTTTGTGAAATGCTTTCTGTAAACCCAGATATATTATATCGACTAGCTCACTTTTAACCACATGTTCATGCCTTCAAATAATATAGCAGATTGATGAGGCAATCTATGCTGACTTTTTTCCATTAAACTATGGCTATCTTTATGTTTAGTACTTTTATTCTTTATAATAGTTTAAATGATTTTTCCTGGCACTGATGTAAGGCTCACCAATCTATAGTATCCAGAATCCTTTTTAAAAACTGGTGTTAGGTTGGCTACCTTCCAATCTTCAGGTACTGTAGCTGATTTTAATGAGAGCTTACAGATTGTTAAGAGTAGGTCTACAATTTCATTTTTCAGTTCTTTCAGCTCTCTGGGATGTATACCATCTGGTCCAGGTGATTTGCTACTCTTTAATTTGTCAATTTGCCCTAGTTCATCTTCAGTTTCACTGAGATTTGTTTCAGTTACTTCAAATCATCACCTTTAAATATCATTTCTGGCATGGGTATCTGTCATACATCTTTCTCAGTGAAGACCAAAGCAAAGCATTTAATCTCTCTGCTATGGCCTTGTCCTTCCTTAGTACCCCTTTTATACCCCTCAGTCATCTAATGGTCCAACTGACTCCTTCGCAGAGTTTTTGCTTCAGATGTACCTGAAAATGTATTTATTATGTTTTTGCTTCCAGAGCAAGCTTGTTTTAAAATTCTGTCTTTGCCTTCCTTATCAATGCTTCGTATCTAATTTGCCACTGCTTATGCTGTTTCCTTTATTCTTTATGCAAATCATTTTCCATTTATTGGAAAATGTTCTTTTGGTCTGAATAGTCTCTCACCTGATCTTTTACTCATGCTTGCAGTTTGGCCTTCCTTCCTTCTTTTTTAATGTAAAGAATACATCTGGTCTGGGCTTCCAAGATGGCATTTAAATAAAGTCCATGCCTGGCCTGATGTAAACTCTTAACCTTTGCAGTTCTTGCTTCTTTCAGTTTAATCCTAATTATTTTCCTCATTTTGTCAGTCTCCCTTGTGAAAGTTAAATGCTATTGCAGTAGATTTCCTTAGTATCCTCCCTCCAGTTATCAAGTCAAATTTGATTATGTTATGATCACTATTGGCAAGTGGCTTTGATACCATTACCTCTTGCACTAAATCATGTATTCCACTAAGGATTAGATCTAAAAGAGCTCCCCTTCTTGTCAGTTCTTCCACCAGCTTCTTCATGAAGCAGTCTTTTATATCATCTAGAAAATTTGCCTCCTTAGCATGTCCTGATGTGACATTTACTCAATCAGTATTGGGGTAATAGAAATCACCTAATATTACTTTGCTGCTTATTTTGTTAGCTTCCCTAATTTCTGTTAACATTTCATATACTTTCTGTTCATTCTGGACAGGTAGATGGTAGCCTTCCCCCCATGGCTTTTCAGTTCCCCTTCTCACATGGAATTTCTATCCGTAAAAAGATTCTACAGTGCATTTTATTTCCTGCATAACTTTTATCCTGTTTGACTTTATACCCTCTTTAACATATAGCGCCACCCAATTTGATCCATCCTATCATTATGATTATAATTTGTTACCAGATGTCACAATGTCCCATTGGTTATCTTCCTTTCACTTGTTTTTTTGGGATGCCAATTATATCTACTTCTTCATTCAATGCTATACATTCTGTCTCCCATCTTATTTTTTAGCATTTTATACAGATATTTCAAGTATGCTTTTTGTTTGTATTAAAAACTTGCTTATCAGTTTATAGGGGTTTGGACTCATCCTGCTCTATCTGCTCTTTACTTAAAGGCCCTAGACTACTTTAGCATTTATTACTCCTGAGGAAATTCTGTGCTACTGCAGAGTGCAGAATTTGCACAGAATCCCCCACCCCTGTGCAGAATCTTCATTTTCTGTGCAGAAATTCCAATTTCTGCTCAAAATTTGAAGAAGGCTCTGGCATGCCACGTGCGGACCCCATCCTGCTGCAGCGAAGATGGATCAGACCCTACCATGCCACTGTCAGAGCCCATTCCACTCACAGTGAAAAAGAAGGCCCCAGCATGTTGCATTGCAGCGAAGAAGAAGAAGGCCCCCAATATACCGCCTCGTGGCTAAGAGGAAGAAGGCCCCAGTGTGAAGAATGCCCCAGTGTGCTGCGTTGCAGCAAAGAGGGAGAATATCCCAACATGTCATGTTATGGTGAAGAGAGACAAGGTCTCGGCATATTGAGTCGTGGTGAAGATGGAGGTGCAAGTCCCAGCAAGCCACGAGCAGAGCAGGCCCCGGTGAGAGTGAGTCTGTGTATAGAGGTTGTCTGTGTGAGAGACTGCGAAGCTGTGTATAGAGGTGTGTGTGTAAGACTGTGAGCCTATGTGTAGGGGTGTGTGTGTGTGTGTGAGAAAGAAAGAGAGCATAAGTGAGGGGGGAGTGTGTGTTGCACAGGAGGTGGACCCTTGAGCCGAGGTGGGGTTGACGCTACCCACAGGGCAAGCCCTACGGGTCCCTACCATTGGTAGGCAGAGCTGGCTGACTGACGGAGGCCGGCTGGAGCTTCGCCAATACCAGCCCTTGTTCCCCACAGGTTGAGCCCTTGAGTACTGGGGCTGGCTGGAGTTAGGTGGGCCTCCATTTGAGGTCTTCTGATGGACGAGGAGGAGGTCAGCCAAGGGCCAGCAGTGGTACGAGTAGAAGGCCTAGTCTTGACGAGGTGAAGTCCCAGAGACCCAGGCGCCAAATGGAATGAGAAGCAGGCAGGGGGCACCCGAGTAAGGCCGAAGCCTGAGAGGCCAAGTCCAGAATGAGAATAGTTGATTCATCGTTGAACAAGCTGGAGTCAGGGCAGGCGACAGGCAAGGAAGAGTGGTAAAGCAAGGCAATGGTCACGTCTAGGAGATGATCAGTAGCATGGTCAGGCAAATGTTCAATGCTGCTCCCCCATGGAGAGGGGCTAGCACTTTATGATACTCTGTAGGCGGAGTTAGTGATCTGATGTGTGTTGGCTCCCACAGATTGGCAGTTGATAATACCGCTCTATAGTGTAAGGAATAACACAATGGAAATGGTGAATCCCTGGGCCAATGGCAGATGACAGCGTACTCAAGAGGAGGTCCTGAGAGGGACCACCGGCTAGTCTGGAGTATTGAGACAAACACAGATAGTTCTTTATTAGACAAAGTAGAACCACCAGAGGTGGCAGTAGTGAGCTGATGTGTCCGGCAAGGCTGAAGTCCCTCAGATACTGGAATAATGATCTCTGAGTTGCTGAGCTGTAAGGAGACACTATAGGTAGTGAGTAGACAGGGTATGCTGGATACATAACCAGTAGGAGATGATACACTTACAATTGTAGATATCCGTAATGGCCTCTTGTGCAACAGAGAGTCCTCAGTATATTCAGGAACAGGAGCCGCAGGCAAGTACTGGTTCCTATAGACAGTCTGAAATAAACTTACGATCTCCGTACCTGCGAAGGAAGTCTTAGAGATTAGGAACTTGGGCCCTCGTGGAGCGAGTACCGGTTCCTATCTGTAATAGACTCACTGTGTACAAGTCTGCGATCGCCTCCAGGCAAAAGGAGTCTTCTGAGTATTCAGGAACATAGGCCCTCGAGGAGTGAGTACCGGATCCCGTCCAACAATCTGAAATCAAGAAGAGAGAGAGCGTAGCCCCCGAGGAGCAGGTACTCCTAGTAAATACAAAAGCAGAGAAGCTCGGGCAAATCGTAATCTGGCATAGAATGATTCGAGTCCTTGCTAACTCGATTTGTGGTAGCAATCAAAGACCTTATATTTTAGAAGCGGATGACGTCACTATGGGGGGACGCCCCCGAGGTTCGCGCCCTTGCTGGTACAAGTCTGGAGCGCGTGTGCGTCATCGGGAACATGGCGGATCCGTAGCGTGAGGCCAGCCCAGGGATCCCGAGGAGAAGCAGCAGGAGGACGCCGTGGCCACAAGCCGTACATCAGGCCAGGAGGGAGTCGCCACAGCGGTAAGGAGGGTGGAGCGAGGGTGAGAAATAGGCACGAATGCAACAGCAAGCAGAGGTCGGGTCCAGGAGATGATCAGTAGCGTTGTCAGGCAAAGAAGAGGTCGGGTCCAGGAGATGATCAGTAGCGTGGTCAGGCAAAGCAGAGGTCGGGTCCAGGAGATGATCAGTAGCGTGGTCAAACAAAGCAGAGGTTGGGTCCAGGAGTTGATCAGTAGTATGGTCAGGCAAAGCAGAGGTCTGTCCAAGAGTCAATCCGTAGAACAAGTAGAGGAACACAGGAATGAGGAAGGATACCAGAACTTGGATCAGGAACATGGACAGGACAGGAACCAGGAATACGAAGGAATCACTAGAGGAACCAATGATGTACACGACCAGTGTGGAGACCTGATGCAAAGGCCAGTAACTGTAGCTGGGCCCAGCCTTATATACTGGGACCCAGTGATGTCATCATCTGGGGCTGCGGGTTAGTTTCCCGCCGCGGCCCCTTTAAAAGAAGAGGGGGATGCATGCGCCTAGGGAGGGGCATGGCTTGGGACGGCGGCGTCTCCCTGCGGACCTCGCAGGGAGGCCTGCTGCAGAGCATGGACGTCCGTTGTGGAGACAGGAGCACTGGGGTTGGCCCAAGGTCGTAGACGGTGGCCCATGCCCACGAAAGAAGTGGAGCCAAACTGGAGCAGGCAAAAGAAGGTAAGAGGCCTTGGCTGTGGGCCTGCCGCGGCCGGCACATGCAACAGTGTGTGCCAGAGAGAGGGAGTCTTTGTGAGGAGCTTGTGAAGAAAAGTCTATATATGTGAGAGATTGGAAACTGGTGTACATGAAAAAGGGAATATGTGTGTGTATGTGAGGGAGAGTGCTTATTTGTGAAAGAAGGAACCTGCGTGAAGGGATGTGTGTATGAATATGTGTGTGTGAGAGAGGGAGAAAGAGAGAGAGGGTGACTGTTGTAGGGGTATGTGTGTATGAGAGAGAGAGAGGAAGCCAATGTGCAGGAGTGTGTGAAAGAGAGAGAGATAGGTAGCCTATGTGAGGGTGTATACAAGACAAAGAAAGGGAGCCTGTGTGAGGGTGTAGTGTGTGAGAGGAAGCCTGTATGAGGGGGTGTGTATGTGTGTATGTGTGAGAGAGAGAGAACCTGTGTATTGGATTGTGTGTATGTGTGAGTGAGAGAGGAGCCATTGTGCAGTGGTGTGCGTGAGAGAGATAGGCAGCTTGTGTGAGGGTGAATCCATGAGAGAGAAAGGGAGCCTGTTTGTATGTGTGGGGGGGTGCGAGACAGAGGGAGCCTGTATGAGAGGGGTACGTATGTGGACGAGAGAGAAGGAGCCTGTGTGTGTGAGAGAGAGAGGGACAGAGGGAGCCTATGTGATGGGGCAGTACTGAGAGAGGGATCAAACTGGGAGTGGATATAAAGTGGAAGGGATTGAGCCTAAGGAGGATGGGGAGAGATAGTGGAGGGTGGAGGAGTTGGGGGTGCCTGAGAAGGCAAAGTGAAAAGAGTCTGGCCAGGGGAGCAGGGAGAGATGGAAGAAGGGACTTTCTTTCAAAGTATTTCTAGGGAAATTTTGCTCAAAAATATTTAAAGCTCTGCATCTTTAAGTAATAACTTTTTTCTGTATTATATTTTCAATTAATTACTTAAAGATTATCATGTATATTGTGTTATTTTGACCAACATAAAGTATGCAGAATTTTGCTGACTTTTTAATTTTTGTGCACAGAATTTAAAAATTATGTGTGCAGAATTTTCAATTTTTTTGGCGTAGAATTCCCCCAGTAGTAATTTGCAACCTCTCTATCTGTGTGCCCTAACTTCCCTGTTTGTTAGAATCCTTCAAAGATACATCATTCAGAACCATGCAGTTCTGAGCGATTGTTGGCTTTCCCCCATCATCTAGTTTAAAAGCTGCTTTATCGCCTTTTTAAAGGTTAGTGCCAGCAGCCTGGATCCACTCTGGTTAAGGTGTCGCCTATCCCTTTGGAATATCCTCCTCCTTCCCGAATGTTCCCCCATTCCCAACAAACCTAAAACCCTCTTCCTTGCACCATTCTTTCATCCACGCATTGAGACTCTGGAGCTTGGCCTGCATGTAGAATGCGGAGCATTTCTGAGAATACAACTCTGGAGGTTCTGGATTTCACTTTCCTTCCTAAGATCTTAAATTTAGCCTGCAGAAACTCACTCCTGCGCCTTCCTATGTCATTAGTACTCACTCTCTAAAATCTTACCTTAAGTGTCGTGTGAGCTCTGCTACCTTCTCCCCAGGCAGGCAAGTCACCAAGCGAACCTCATGCCCACCAGGCACCTAGCTATGTACATTCCAAATGATCAAATGACCCACAACAGTGGCCATCATAACCTTTCCCACCTGCTCTTGGACCCCTGGAGACATATCCTCAGTGCAAGAGGATAATACATCACCTGGAGCAGACAGCACATTCCTAGCTACAGGATCACTTCGTACCACACCAAGGTGATGGTCTCCTGCCAGCTGACCTTGCTGCTCCAATGCTGTTGTGGGCCTACTCGCGAGCCGCAGGCAGCCCCCCCCCCCCCACCTACCTGCTGCTCCTGCCTCCACGACGCCGTCTCCACGCGGCCTCGAGGCAGCGGCTGCCATCTGCCCATCGCAGCTGGGGTCCTTCTTCGAGCAGCAGGGAAGCCGCCTCTGCCGCTGCCCATCCATCTGCTTCAACGGCAGGGAGCCGCCGTTCTTCGGACCTTCCATGCAGCAGGGACGCCGCCGACCTGCCTGTCTCTCTCCTGCCTCTCCTTAGGCGCGGGGCGCATGCCTCTCCCTGATATTTAAAGGGCCAGTGGTGGGAAAAGCCCCGCAGTCCTTTGGAGTGACATCATCCACCACTTCCTGCTTCAGCCCTATAAAAGGGCCCTGCCATTCTTCAGGGCCTTCGGATCGGGTTTGCATTAGAGATGTGAATCGTGTCCTCGATCGTCTTAACGATCGATTTCGGCTGGGAGGGGGAGGGAATCGTATTGTTGCCGTTTGGGTGTGTAAACTATCGTGAAAAATCGTTAAAATCGTGAGCCGGCACACTAATCCCCCCTAAAACCCACCCCGACCCTTTAAATTAAATCCCCCACCCTCCCGAACCCCCCCCCCAAATGTTTTAAATTACCTGGGGATCCGGCGGTGGTCTAGAACGGCGGTGGTCCGGAACGGCCCCCTCAATAGAATCGTGTTGTCTTCAGCCGGCGCCATTTTTCAAAATGGCCGCCGCAAAATGGCGGCGGCCATAGACAAAAACGATTCGACGCAGGAGGTCGTTCCGGACCCCCGCTGGACTTTTGGCAAGTCTTGTGGGGGTCAGGAGGCCCCCCCAAGCTGGCCAAAATTTTCCTGGGAGTCCAGCGGGGTTCCGGGAGCGATTTCTTGCCGCGAATCGTTTTCGTACGGAAAATGGCGCCGGCAGGAGATCGACTGCAGGAGGTCGTTCAGCGGCGGTCCGGAACCCCCGCTGAATGACCTCCTGCAGTCGATCTCCTGCCGGCGCCATTTTCCGTACGAAAACGATTTGCGGCAAGAAATTGCTCCCGGAACCCCGCTGGACTCCCAGGAAAATTTTGGCCAGCTTGGGGGGGCTCCTGACCCCCACAAGACTTGCCAAAAGTCCAGCGGGGGTCCGGAACGACCTCCTGCGTCGAATCGTTTTGTCTATGGCCGCCGCCATATTGCGGCGGCCATTTTGAAAAATGGCGCCGGCTGAAGACAACACGATTCTATTGAGGGGGCCGTTCCGAACCGCCGCCGTTCTGGACCACCGCCGGATCCCTAGGTAATTTAAAGCATTGGGGGGGGGGGTTCGGGAGGGTGGGGGATTTAATTTAAAGGTCGGGGGTGGGTTTTAGGGGGGTTTTAGTGTGCCGGTTTTCCTGCCCTCCCCCTTCCCCCGATTTACGATTTTTTAACGATAAATCGGGGGAATTGGTATTGTATCGTGGGCCCTAACGGTTTTTTGACGATTTAAAATATATCGGACGATATTTTAAATCGTCAAAAAACGATTCACATCCCTAGTTTGCATATCGGCTGTGTTTTTTCCTTCTGATCCAGGTCTTCTGTGATCTCCTGTGCCTTGATGGATCTTCGTTCTTCGTGTTCCTGATCTTTATCTCCTTGATGTTCCTGGTTTCATCCCTCATCGGAGCTCCCTCGTCGCCTGACCAGTTCCTGATGTTCCAGATGTTTCGTGTCCAGATGTTCTGTGTCCTGAGGTGCCATATTCCATGTTCCTGATGTCCGATGATCCTGTCTTTACTCCGTCCATCTCATCTTTAGCTCTTCATCTAGTTCCAAGGTCCCTCGTCTGTCCACCTCTCTTGGTGTGATATGTCGGGGTCCGAGTCCAGCCTGTGGGATAGCTGGTAGGGCACCTCGTGGTACAAGGCCTTCTTCTCGCCTGCAGCGCAAGCCTCCAGGAGACTTCTGTTTTTAAGCCTTGTTCCTGAGTATCTTGTTCCCGGTCTACAGAGTTCCTTTGTGCCTGCTTCCATCCATGCCAAAGACTCTGCCGGAACCAGCTCTGCTCTAGCTTGGTCCGCGACCAGCCTCAGGCGGGTGTGTAGGGCGTGCCTCGGTGCAGGCCTCTTCTGAATCTTCGCCATGTTCCAGTCTCAAGTTCTATGTCTTCGCCTGGAGTCTGCTTCGCGTTCAGCGTGGTCCGCAATCAGCTATGGGCGGCTGTGTAGGGTGCACTGCAATGCAGCTCTCACCCAGTACTTTCGCCTGCCTCTTGAATCCTTGTCTGAAACTTCCGAGCAACTTGGATCCTTGTCCGAGTCTTCTGAATCTCTTGAATCCTTGTCTGAGTCTTCTGTGTATCCTGTGTCCTAGTTTGAGTATCCAAGTCTTCGTTGGAGTCTCCTGAGTATCCAAGTCTACGTCTGAATACTCTGAGTATCCTCAGTCTTCGTCCAAGTTTTCATGTTCCTGCCCTCAGCCTCCCTCTGGCCTCACACACTCGTCGTTCCCCAGTGACGGGTCCGGAAGGGCTATCGAGTGGCCGGAGGGCTACTCTTGAGATCAGCATTAAGTTGCTGGATCTCATTGGTGCGTGTAGGTCCAGTGGAGGTCTGAGCCTGCCTTGTTCCTGTTCCAGAATCCTCACCTTGTGTCCGCTCCAGCCTTGTTCCTGCTCCACCCGTGCTCGTACCAGCTCACCTCCTGCGATGTGTCTTGGGGCTCCTCCCTGAGCCGTACCATGGCCCAAGGGCCCTCAGGCCTGAGGCTGTGCTCCACAACTCTAGTATGTCCATGAAGGTCTCCTCTAGATACCTCTCTGTCTGCCTCAGCTCCTCCAAATCTGGCCTCCACTAATCAGAGATCAGACTCATGCTCTGTGGTAATAATTTTCTTAGTTTTAACTGTCCTTTCCTAAAACATATTCTTAAGGCCCGGATCTTAGACAGTCTACCCCCTCCCCCCCCCCCCCCCCCCCCCCCCCCCCCGTATACTTAATCTGGTCATTGCAGTGATGGTCCTGGGCTGGGAACCCTGCAATTATGGGGCCTGAATCCAGCAACCAGCTGTCACCCGTCAGCCATGACCACAACTTCCTTCCTCCTGGGGATTGTGAATGCTGCATCTGCTGTATCTTGAGCTCCAACCAAATTAGGGCGCATAAGACCTGATGCAGGGATGAAATCTGTGCATAGCTACTGAGTCAATTGGCAGCCTTACAACATTTATTTAGTAGGAGAGCCTCTGACTTGGCCCACTAGAGCTCCTAAATTAAAAATGACTTTACTCATGAAAGATTCCATGTTGGACTAGGATTCTGTACCGGGCGTATAATATGTGATGTAATGATATGTGGGGTTAATGTAGGTAAGCAGGTGCTAATCACAATAAAATAGCGCTCTGAGGCATCTGGAAGCTCCATTGCTTTATATTTCAAAACACAAGGGAAACATTAGAACTCAATATTTGTGGCAATAAGTAAAAGGTTTAAGCTGCTCTGCATGTGCACAGTAAACAAATCATGTCTTAAAGTAAAAAAAAAAAAAAGTTCCCTTATCTTTGAGCCCTTACTTTTAATAGTGCTGAAGATTTCACTTGTATTCATTTCTTACTCAGTCTTCCAAATTGTGCTTTCAGCAAGGGAGCATCAACCCATGGGTCAGGTCTTTTATAGAGGTGCAAGTGAGTCATCAGATTGTGAAGTGCCATTGGGGAAATTGAGAGAAAACTGACTGCACAGGTAGACTGCAGTTTGCCTTTTTTTCTTTGTGTGGTTTGTGGCCTGACAGTGTCCCTCTGCTCCTTTTGACTTCCCACTCAAGTAAACCTGGGCTTTCCTGGGCTACAGCACCAGACTTCATTCCCAAGCACCCGAGGGGAGGGGTTTAATCCTCTCCTCGCTCTCATCTTGTCCAACCATCTAACCAGGTACTCCCCATTTCATTTTCTTATTTAAAAGTAGCTCGTTAGCTCTGGTTGAGGTATCATGAGAATATTTAAGGTCCTATTTAAAAATTCTTGAGATATAAACGGAATGGTAAAGTTTGGTCAAAACCTTTGATCGGGAGAATTTGGTTGTCTGGAGGTTTATACAAATTTGTTTTTTTCACTCTGTGGTTCCTGTGATTTTATCACATTGCCAAAGAGAAAACTGCAAAAGCTAGAAACCCTTAGCATGTCTTGTGCACGTTACAGTGCAGTCCTGCTGTCCTGAATATTTGATTTGATTATTTGTTTTACCACCGTAGTCTAGGATCACGTATTTTTCCATTTGCTAGGTAACAGTGAATGAGCAATAAATTGCATGTGTTTAAAAAAAAGGAAAATGTCATAAGTAGAAACAAAAGCTCAACTATGCATGTAAGTGATTAGGTACATTTGATTTATCAAAGTGCGTGCAGATGTTGAAATTATTTCATATACCGGGAATGCACATAATATATATGTTAGAATACTGTATCAGCATCATATATTTTTTGAAATATACAGCTGTAAAAATAACTTTGTGTGTACAAATACAGTGCCAACCACTACAAAGAGAAAATCAGATGTTTTTACCCAATGTATGCGGCATGAAATCTTTTCCCATAACCAGCTCATCAGCAGAGCTCTCGTTTTTGTGTTTTCACAGATGCAAGTGGAAAAGTATTGATTGAATTTAACTTTCCGTTTCGCCTATATTTATTTTTTTATACAGGAAAAAAACATGGATACACATGAGTGCATTTGAAGGGAGAGATTTATCTAAAAGGAAAAGCAAACCTTGCTCTCTTATTTTTATGAAGTGTGCACATCCAGTTCATAAAAAGCAGTTGTGCAAAAATAGATGATTTTACTTTTTTTTTTTTTTTTGCAAATAAAAGACATTTGCATCTAGAATAATATGTGGAAAATATTGATGGCAAAGCATAAAGGATACATGCCATGAAAATTGTAGCCCTGCTCATTTGTCACTTGAAAATATATTCCCCTCCCTCCCACATGCAGCAATGTCACTGACCCTTTACTGGCCAGTACAATTTGTAGAAATTCAGATAAGCACGATTAATGATGCCTTATCCATAAAAGGCAGGATGCACAGCTTTCAGTGGAAGCTGAGGGAGTTCTTTAATGTAAAATCTAACTGATTGGTTCTAGCTGGTTGGCGAGTGATGCTCCTTGGAATAAGTTCTGTATTATTAGATAATGAGTGAGTAAGACAAAGTATAACTTGAACTTTTCTAATGTTAGCTTCTCAGCTCCAAACTGTTATCTTTCCCCTAGCCCATCCTTCCTCCTCACATGGCTCCCCCTACATTACCTCTTCCTGCTCACAACATCTTTGTCCTAAAGCAATAGAACTGTGCTGGGCAGTCCTGGGCACGCCTGATTCGATGGAAGAACAGTTACAGTCTGAGGGTGAGCATGAGAATGGCAAGCCCATATACATTGACAAGTGACTGGAGCAGCCCCTTTTCCCAAGCAGGTTTCCTGTTTGGAAAGGAAACCTACACCTTGCAGGAGCGAGGAATTGGGGGGGGGGGGGCAGGGGGCGGGCGGCACTGCCAAGAACATGATCATGTTTTGGCTCATGACAGCCGGCAGCTCCTGGGGAGGCGAGGGAACAGCAATTCTCCGAGGGCAAGCAGGATGGCAGTCCTCATACATGGGTGACATCATTGGATGGAGCCCGTCTCAGGACTTTGATCTCAAAGATTCTAGAACTTTCAAACATGGCCTACTGAGCATGTGCAGCTGTAGTTATCACCCTGCCCCCTTGGCAGAGTCCCTCAGGCTCTTTTCTTCTGCAGAGCTGTGTGTCGCAGGAGGCGTATGTGTTACGGTATTCAGCTTTGCTTTCTCAGTTTTTATAATGTGATTTTTCTAGAGCTGCAGCTGTTTTTCTTTTACTTTATCTTACAGTAGTTTTATTTTCTTTTTTCTTTTCCCTTTTTTCCCTCTGTCTGCCAGCCGCATGGTTAGTCTAATTCTATTTATTAAATAAATACTGCACCTGCAGTTTAGTTTCTGTGTCCTCTTCTTGCTCTGCTGGTTTTTGTACCTTTCTTGGGTGCTGGCGCAGTCTGTGGGTGATCTGTATAGGCCGCTGAGCCTGGGGACTCGTCTTGGTTCTACCCGGGCAGGAGTTCCATGTCATTTCACCAATCATCGCCATCGATGGAGGTTCAGACAGTGAAGAGATTGAAGACCACACCATTCATGTGGAGAGCTCATCCTCCCCATATTCAAAGAAACTAGTCTGCACAGGCAGGAGCCCTGGATTATGTAGTCTCCCTTCCTGCTTGCCTGTGATCACAATGCAGTCTCCTTATGAGAGAGGGTGAACAGGAGCCTGGGCAAGCAGCTTGCTGCTGCTGCACCTTTAGTGCCATGCCCAGTAATGGTTGCCCGTGCAAACCTATGCCAGTGCACTGATGGTCTGATGCGACAATGTCAGGACTACATCAGGGACCAGGACTGCCATTGAGCACCATTGTCATCCTTGATGCCATTGAGGTGCCAGGGCGCCCTTGATGCTATTGAGGTGTGTGACCGCCTTTGACACCTTAAGGGCCATCAAAACACATTATGCATGCTTCGTGCATGCTGGCTGGGCCTTCTGTGCCATAGGCATCGGCGGGCGCCATAGATGCATTGGGTGCCATAGGCTTTTCAATGCACTGGAGGAACAGCATCATACTTAGCATCATCGAGTGCCTTGGACTTCAATGCGATGGAGTAGTGGCACTGGTCTCTAGGGTTGTGGTACAGAAGTATGGGGCCGCCATGGAGGCCATCAGGCGTGTTGGCCAGTGATGCCATTCGTTGCTGCTCTCGACGATGTCGAGCACCATTGACAAGGCACCGGGATCACCATTGAGAGCCTTGGTCGTCCTCGAGGCCATTGACCGCCAGGGTTCCTGAGAGCCCTTGAATGCCACTGAAGCCCTCGGATGACAGGGGCTTTGGTCCTTAGACAACCATGGTGCTGTCAAACGCCAGTGTTGGCATAGACCCAAAGCACCCTGAAGCACCTAGGAATCAAGGATATGCAGTGGCCCGGTGCCCTCGAGGCTCTTTTGTGATGTCCTGATGGGGCACCGAGGGACATCTTGCTGTCCCATCACTGACCTACGGCTGTCGGGCACCATGGATGTCAATGATCTCAGAGGCCTTGAGCAGCTGGGATCATAGGGCACTGGAGACCCTACCGGGCTTCATGCACCATCAGTGCTAATGAGCGCTAGATTTGCTGTCATGGCTATCATCAGTCATGGCCACTTGTGAGAGATTCCATCTAGCTGTTGCGTCCGTTGGTCTCAGGCGGCTTCGACCTCTGTGCCTTACCTTTCTTCCTTCTCTCTCCTCAAGCCTTGGGAAGATGGCTGCTGCCGCATCTTCATGCTGCTCTCTCTGGCATCCCCGGAAAGGCAACAGTGACGGTGTTCACCATGTTTCTCCTGAGGGCCTCCTAGGGTGCGCCCGCATGCCACTCACGTCTTTATCCACGTTATGGCGGGAACCTTGGGGTGTTCCCTCCGAGTAACGTCACGCCATCCAGGTATTTAGCCTGCCCTTCATTTGCCAACAAGCCTAGTTAGAAAGGATTGGACTGCCTCCAGTCTAAGCTACTCTGCCGCTTCCTTGCTGCCGCTGGAAGCTCTCTCTGCCCTTTGGGGTCATTCTTCACTAACTTGGGTACCCACTCCTCAGGGGCCTGCTCTCCCTATCTTGGTGCCTACAGTTCAACTACTTCTGCCTGCCAGGATCTTCCTCAATACAGCTATCTACTTCAGTGAGTAATTAACCTTGCACAGCCTACCATCTACCTGAGCGTGGGACTGGTCTCCTCTGCTGAGGACCCCTGGACTACTTCTACTGGGTTACCTCACTGTTGCCGCCCCTGGGCAGTACCACCAAGCTGTATAATAAATACGAATTTTCTGTGCCTTCGTGTATTGAGTCTAGCCTAGTACTGCGGTTCCTCACGGGGTTCCTCCCTGCCGCCCCTGAGCAGTACCACCAAGCTGTATAATAAATATGAATTCTCTGTGTCTGCATGTATAGAGTCTAGCTTTGTACTGCGGTTCCTCATGGGACTCCTCCCCGTGGGAGTGGCCATCTCCGCAGTACCCAAGAATCCACTCCAACACCTCAAAACCATAACAGGTACAGTAGAAGAGATGGGCTTTCACCCTGTCATTTTTATTGATTTTTCCACTAGTATTTCTTATTGTCAGGTTCAGGGAACAGTAATTTTTCAAAAGGAAATCTGGATATAGCTAAGTTATTAGAAGTTTCAAAGAACAGGTGACTGGCAAAGCTACATTTTTGTTCATAATGCATAGTAGGGATGTGAATCGTTTTTTGACGATTTAAAAAAATCGTCAGATATTTTTTAAATCGTCAAAAATCGTTAGAGTGCATGAAACAACAGAAATTCCCCCAATTTATCATGAAAAATCGTTAATGGGGTTAGTGTCCACTAACAGGAGTTATTTGGGAGGGAGGGCAGGAAAACCGGCACACCAAAACTCCTCCTAAACCCACCCCGACCCTTTAAAACTAATCCCTTACCTTCCCCACCCTCCCGAACCCCCCCCCCCAAAACCTTTTAGAAATACCTGGTGATCTACTGGGAGTCCCGGGAGCGATCTCCCACTCTCGGGCCGTCGGCTGCCATTAATAAAAATGGCGCCGATAGCCCGATAACAAAAATCACCCCGACCCTTTACAAATGACCCCTTTGCTTCCCCACCCCCCAAAACCTTTTACATGTACCTGGTGGTCTAGCGGGGGGTCCGGGATCCATCCCCTGCACTCATACTCTTGGTGCTGGACTGGTTTCAAAATGGTGCCGATCGCTTTTGCCCTCACTATGTCACAGGGACCGACGGTCGGCCCCTGTGACATAGTGAGGGCAAAGGGGCTACCGGTGCCATTGGTCAGCCCCTGTCACATGGCCATCGGCGCCATCTTGTGCTCCTACCATGTGACAGGGGCTGACCAATGGCACCGGTAGCCCCTGTGACATAGTAGGTCAGAGGCTATCGGCGCCATTTGATACCGGCACGGAGGGTATGAGTGCCGCTAGACCACCAGGTACATGTAAAAGGTTTTGGGGGGGTTCGGGAGGGTGGGGGAAGCTAAGGGGTCAATTTTAAAGGGTCGGAGTGGGGTTTTTTTTATCTGCTCGGGCCTCACAAAAAAAAATTTGCGATGTGAATTGGAATCGATCAGATTTTGTTCTCCCTCCAGCCGAACCCGATCGTTAAAACGAACGGGCACACGATTCACATCCCTAATGCATAGTGGTTGTGCTTCAAAGTTGTTCTTATGGAAACATAATATGCAGTTTTTGAGATATAAAGTTTACTCATTTACAGATGTTATATTTCCCTACACAGATTCATTAGAAATTAATTAAAAGAGTCTGTAAGTTAGTTGTGGACACAATACCTTAAAATATTTGTCAGTTTCACATTAAATATTTAGAGAATTTTTTGTTTTATTGATCCAAATCAATTATCTGCCTTTAAAGTGAAGATCAATCAATTTGAGCTGAATAGTCTTTCTGACAGTTTCAGTAGTTATTCTACTTTGACTCCTTGCTGTGTTATTTGATCACATATTTTCCGACAAATTGTTTTTGCATTTGAGGCATATTTTTCCTGTAGTTATGTGATGTGTTTTTGACTATATGACATCTGTTGATTTTGCTTTTCTTTTTGTGATTCTTGGGTCCCCCTTAGATTGTGATTTGGACTTGTGTTATTCCAGTGTTAATGTTATGATTGGAAATGTTAAAACTATATAAAAATAAAAAATCAAATCAAAATTACAGAATATATGGTCCAACTTTCTTTTAAACTTTACAGTGCAAGGGAATATAACTGCTAGATGATTACTCTGCACAAAGTTACAAAGTTAAAAGTATGCAATTTAATGGGAACAAAAAGGCAGTCTGCTTTTTGAAACTGAAAAATCAGAGTGAAAATTATTTTAGGTTTCAGCTATTTAGTTTTTCCTGCTATAAATTTTTGATGATGTTGATATATAGAGAATTGTATATATATATATATATATATATATATATATATATATATATATATATTGTGTGTGTGTGTGTATGTGTGTGTGTGTGTATACAATTCTATATGGTGTTGCATATTTGCCTACTTTCCAAAGACAGCATGTCTTATGTAATTACTGTGTCCCTCCACTAATAACTTTTATATTCAATGTTCTTTTACCATCAAGTCTTGAGGGCATGTCAGGAGGTAAAGAATAGTAGGATACAGGTATTTTTTTCTGGATCTGAATATTCCACAAATCCATACACGCAGTTATGGCCCCCTAATAACTTTTCTTTTGATCTGTTCTCCATCTAGAGAACACCAAATTCTTACCATATATCAGGGGGTGCATGAGCATCATGTTGGGCATATTTTGGGAGATTCACTTAATCCATGAATATACACATGCAATTATGGTACCTAATACATTTTTGGCACTGACATAATGTTTTGGTTTTTCATCCAGTCCACTCCAGATTTTTAGAATATGTAAGGGGAACGTGAGGATTCCCACAGGGGGGTTGTTTTTAGAACAACATTCCACAAATAATGCCAACTAATAACATTTTGGTTTTGCTTCAAATCTAGACCAAATTTTGAGGGCAAGTCCGGAGTATAAAGGATTATGAGAGGAGTATTTTTGAAGTGGGGAATCTGATAAACACCAGGTTTTTTTTGAGATGCGTGGGAGTTGAGGAGTCTGATACTGTTATTTTCCAGATCTGCATGCATACATATTCCAGAAAGTAGACTCCATTAGTTTTGTGTGGAACTTCTAGCTTTTATCTACTATGTTTGTGTTTAGTTGCTTTACATTTTGTTATTTTTTTCCACTGCATCTCTTCCAATTGTTATTGTTTAAAGAGGCCTATTCAAGAGCTGTTCTAATCTCATTCTCAATCCTCAATCTTGGCAGGCCCAAGACTACGGCACCACAAGACCAGTATTTGCAACCATCAGGATTTTTCTTCTTTAAAAATTTAAGGGCCTGATTTAAAAAAGCATTTAAAGGCTTAAAGGTAGATTTTAAAAGCCTGGCACGTGCATTAATTAGGGGATGCGTGCACAAGTCGGGCTGGCAAGCACCCACCTAATTTTAAATACCACCCATATGTGCACGTATCTCCCTCTGAATGCACATCTTAAGTGTTCAAAAAGAGGAGGGCGTGGACATGATCTGGGCAGGACATGGGCATTTCAGGGCATGGCCAAGTGATGTGCATGTAAATGCTTCTGCATCTGAGTGCACATCCAGATCTCCCTGCCGTATGTTTACTTCTGCTATGGAGGAAGTATACGATTACAAATAAAGAGCCATTTTTCAGGGGTTTAAAGCTCTGGGGTAACTGGGAAAAAGTGCAGAGTATCAAACCAGGGGGTTTGGAGGACCTAGCTATTAACTGAGTTAACTGGTGGACAAACTAGTGAAACTGGCAAAGGCATGGATGTGCTCCCCTTTTAAAATTCCCTGGCTTGCACGGTAGAAGTGGGATTTACATTCATAAACTCGCACCCACTTAAAATTGGGCACACATCTGCGAATGGTCATGCTATTTTAAAACATGTGTGCATATATGCACGTTATAAAATGACCGCGTATCTGGACGCATGCCGACACACACGCATGAAAGTGCGCCTGCGTGCCGGTTTGAAAGTTACGTCCCTAAACTGGGCTTTACATAAGATAAGACCTGGTCTTGAGCATCGGTATATTAAAAGAATTTAAATAAATAAAAATAAATAAATAATTTACATGTGTAAATGCCCTTTACTCATGTAAGTGGGTTTTTGACAATTGCTACAATATAGGCCATTGAATTATTTATAGGATATTCATGTGTAAGTGCACT
This sequence comes from Rhinatrema bivittatum, assembly GCF_901001135.1. Classification (NCBI taxonomy): domain Eukaryota; kingdom Metazoa; phylum Chordata; class Amphibia; order Gymnophiona; family Rhinatrematidae; genus Rhinatrema; species Rhinatrema bivittatum. The sequence goes on along the minus strand of NC_042615.1, from coordinate 448,597,629 downwards.
TTACATGTGTAAATCACTTTTTAAAAATTGCTCCGATAGTATGATACATTTAGACATGTAACTCTTTCTAAAATTAACTCCTGACTCTTTCCCATGCTTTAGCAATGACTTTCAAGGAACCCTAACCTAATCATCTATGCAAGAGCCATACCTACAGGATTCCTTTCAGAGACCTTGACTGAAGCTGCTGTCCTTGGCCTGTAGGCATGGCTGAAGAGCAAATTCTCTAGCTTTCTCCCACAGCCTTCCAGTGCTAACCAACCCATTCCTTTTTATTTTGTATGTGTTTCATAGTTCGATGGTGCCTCTGCCTCGATTTGCACATATGATTGATTCTTAATTAGGGCAAGAGTTCTGGGCATTCTTTTTTCTTTAGTAGGAGCAGAGGCAGTATTTGTAATAGTTGCTGTAGAAGTGACTGACATTGGTTATAGGAAGAACGCGCACCCAGGATATTTATTTTCTTGTTAGTTCTTTAAACTTTATAGTCGGCTTCCCCATTTAAGTAACACCTGAAGCAGATTACAATGCTAAAAAGTAATCCATAGTAAATAAAAATAAATATTACTAATCATAAATTTGCAATACATAACTCTATCTACTAACAAATAAAAAAAACCATAGCAAACTTAGAGCACAAGAGACAGAAAGCACTAACTAAAACAAGGTGGATCAACCAGGCTTAAGTGGCAAAACTGTTTTGGGAACAGTAATGTGCTACTTTTGTAGGCATTTTTATTGCATATGCTTGCAGGATTTGTATGCTCATTGGGGCGGATTACGCACGGTAAACCCCGAAAACCCAGCTCTCACGCGCCGAGCCTATTTTGCATAGGCCCGGCGACGCGCCTCAAAACCCGGGATGTGTGTAGTCCTGGGGCTTGAAAAATGGGCGGGCGTGGGCGGGGCGGTCTGGGGGACGGGGAGTGGGCGTGGCCTCTCCACTGCTGCTGGGCCCAGAGGCAGGTTGTAAATAAAAATAAAGGTGGGGGGATTTAGGTAGGGCTGGGGGTGGGTTAGATAAGGGAGGGGAAGGTGGGGGGGGGGGGCAGAAGGAAAGTTCCCTCCAAGGCTGCTCCGATTTTGGAACGGCCTTGGAGGGAACTGGGAAAGCCATTGGGGCTCCCCTAGGGCTTGGTGCGCGCAAGGTGCACAAGTGTGCACCCCCTTGCACTCGCCGACCCCAGATTTTATAACATACGCGTGGCTGCGCTTGCATGTTATAAAATCGGACGTAGATTTGTGCGCGTCAGGTTGCGCGCACAAATCTGCGCCCGCGCATAGGTACAAATATCTGGCCCATTGCTTGTTTCTTTTAGATTTGAGCTTTGCTAGAATTTTAATAAGGAATTAGAATTTGTGTGTGTTCAGGCACAGATACGTTCTTGTATGCTAGAGAAATTCAGAGTTATCATTTCAAAATACATCTGTAAGAGCCCCTTCTTTAGAATTATTCATTGCATTTTAAGGCATTTAAAGTATTAATGGCCACACTGTCGATTAATTTATTTGCCAGTTTCTTTAAGAAAAGGGACTTGGTTTCATACAAGAAGAATGTGTTTCATGTGTTCTCAAATCGCCACGATATGATCATGCTGATAATTATTTCCGTACAGTATATTTATTTATTAACTTGTAGTACAACCTATAATTTCCTTTGGACTATGCTGCAGTTTGATGTATTATTTGATCAGCACTCACTATGAGTCATTTTAACCATATGTATTTAGTTAATTGGCAAAATTTTGTGCTTATGTTTTCGTAAATTGTATAGGAAATGAAATCTGCTTGCAGCTGAGTTTGGTGAAAGAGCAATTAAGTTACAATCAGGGCCAACAGCTGTCCATAAAGAATTCTGAATTGAATTACTGGTGAAGAAAAGAATCCAGCCATCTGCAGGAAATGTGAAATATTTTTATAAGCTAATAGCTGAGATCTGGACAAGGGTATCAGTGAGTTTTCCCAGCTGTCCCTATATCCCCAAGTGTCTGTGGACATAGAGTAGCCTGGAACACATTACACTGAACTTAGCCAGAGAATGTACTTGGCTGTGCTTGACGAGACTGTAGTTTGATCTGCAGCACTCAACATGAAAGCCCTCTGTCTTGAAACATCATTTTCTCTCTGCCTCCAGAAGCAAAACTCGGCTTTGAAAATGGCCCTGTTATCTTCTTGTGGTGCCGTTCCATTTGGCACCCTATTTCTTGCATGTATTTTCTTTCTTTTCATGGTGTCAGATTTTCAGCAGCCTGCGATGGATTCTTTATAGCTAAAAGCTTCTTTGTGGGGCTTTGCGGGCTTCTGTGCTCTGATTTCCATTATACTGTAGAAGCAGTTGTACAATTGCCATCCCCTCTACGCTTTTCTACAGAATATGTACTTTATCTACTATTTGTACTTTCAGGAACTATTTTTCAACGTGGACATGGTATTCCAATCTCCTAGATAGCTAAGGGGATTAAATTTTGTTTCAGTACTGTGGTTCTTGATTATGTTTAGTTTTAAAGGAGGCAGTATTTTATTCATTCAGAGAGCTTAGCCTGGCTTACCTCTTGTAGACACTGGTACTCTACGGTTGAATATTTGGATAGTAGAAGTCATCAGCTACTATGTTAAAAATGTGAAAGAGGATTTACACTATTGAGGGTATTGAAAATACAGATAGATTATAGAGCTGAAATTCGGAATCCTTATCTGGGATCTCAAGCCTGTTAAAACAGATCACACTATTCTTTGTGCTGGTTTAACTACTTGATGATACCTATAGAACAGGGAAGGGCAAAAATTTTTTAACCGGGGCCTCATTTCTGTCTCTCATCTATACCAGAGGCCAGAGATAGTTCTTCCTTGGAGCTCCTTCAGTGATGGTGGGGGGAGGCACTCACCCTTCATTGCTAGAGTAAAACTTGACTTCTTTAGTAAGCCATTCAAAAATCTCTGCAGGCAATCCAGACTTCATGGGCTTACCCAAGAGGGTCAATGTATTTCATCAGGGAAGTATGTTTTTAAATGAATTTACACAGAAGATAAGTTTTACTCCTTTTCACCTTGAAAGCATACCTTTCCCCTTTTCTTCCCTCACCACCCTGCATTTCCCTTCCAACTTACTTTCCTCCCCGTTTACGTCATTGCTAATAATGGGTTGGAGCATTGGTGGACCGAATACAGTGTACAACGCGTTACAAGTAGGCGGGCCCCAAAAAATTGGGAGATGGGCTAGTTCTGGCCTGCGGGCCAAAGTTTACCCATCTCTGTTATAGAGAATGATAAATGAACCCTGTGGTTTGTGTGCCACAAACACAAGTTTTTATTAATTGAAGTAACAAATAATTGGTCTGCATCAAGAGAGAAGAGAGGGCAGAAAACATTGCAGTGATGAGAAATGGAAACCCCATGGCCTTTTTCCCCCCTAATGCATTAATGCCAAATTACTTGACAATGTGTTTCTTTACCTGAGAAAAGCAGAGTTCTGAACAGCTGTCAAACCGTAAACTCGCTTCTCTATTTAGAGATCTGATAGCTTAAGGATACCCCAAGTCTTATCCCCACCATTTCCATTTGTCAGGATACCACTATGAAGGAGAGGGTTGGCAATCCAAAAAGGTTTGTTTTGTTTTCACGTCATTGCTTTTCTTTGTTTCATTTTCCATTTTAATACACATGACAACCATTCAGTATGTGCTAAAAAAAAATTAATTTATTTTCTTTTCTGTCATTTCATTTTGAAAATGATATGAAACCAAACAAAACAATAAGATGGTAACTTTCGAACCAGCATACAGGAGCACATTTTCGTGTGTACATTGGCCTGCGCCCAGGGATGCCGCTATGTTTTAATTTGCGCACAGGTGCCAAATTTTAAGTGGGCGTGCGCAAATCCCACTTCTACTGCATAAATTGGAGGATTTTAAAAGTGGCGCACACCAATTCCATTGACAAACCAGTTCAACCCAGTTAAGGCGTAGCTTCCTCCAAACCTCCCCAGTTTAATAGTCTTTCACTCCCCACAGTGAGCCCCGATGCTTAAAACCCAACCGATCTGCCTATTTTTCTTTATTTTATAACTTACACCTCTTCCATACAGAAGTATAGTTACATAGCAAGGGATCTGGGCACGTGCCCAGGCTCATAAGTATTTCTGTGCATATTTCTGGTTCATGCCCTAAAATGCACATGTACCACCCAGACCACGCCCACTCCCTGCCCCTTTTTGAAAAGTTTGGAGATGTGCATGCTACGGGAGATATGCATGGATCTGAGCAGCTTTTTTTGTAATATAAATTTTATTGAAAGAGCCAATAAGAACAACGAAACATGAACAAATACAATGTACTCCTCCACATTGTATCAAATACATTATTCATTCCCCCCCACCACCACCACCACCACCGTATGCCATACAGAATAAGTACAAGCAGGGAAATACATCCCATCATATCACAGAATATAATAACTGGCTAAGCATGACAAGCCAGCCCCACACTATGAGAGTACATTCCAAATGAGAATAGCAAAAGAACAAACATGAGCAGAGAATTCACATCTAGACATGCAGGCTGAAAAACAAATCATATATACTCTTTAAGAATGAGAGGCCTTCCATACCACATAGGGGGCCCAAATATTCTCAAAACAGAGCATCGCCTGCTTGCGCAGGCAGTAATTTTACTTAAGAGGTAAATTTTATCAAGATGACGAAGCATATTGGAAAGAGATGGCTCTTCAGGAGTTCTCCATTTCAGAGCAATCTTACCTCATGCCACCAGAAATGTATGATGTATTAGTAATTGATTTATATTGTCACCCTCTAAAATGGGAATGTTTAATAAAGCTGATTTCACACAAGGTGTCAATTGCAACCCAATTATGTTTTCCATGAAGGTATAAACTTCCTGCCAAAATGGTAGTATAAAGGGGCAGCTCCACCAAATATGAAAAAAGACCCCGTCGCACCACAGAACCTCCAACAAATATTGCTAGCTGTAGGATACATATGATGAAGTCATTCTGGCGTCAAATACTCTCGAAGATGGAACTATTAGCTGTGTATAAAAAAAAATCAAGTCCCAGTCGTTCTCACTAAGAGGCATAACATCCCTCTCCCAGGCTTTTTCCTTCAACTCTTTATTCAATAAATTATATATTTTAGAGATCACATCTGTAAATTTATCAGACATGCAGCAGTAATCCCCTAAAAGAGTTCTCCCCTTAACAAGATCCTGGCATACTTCCAGAAGTAAAAACTAGCGTAGTCAACCATAGCGCATTACATTTTTGTTATCTAAGGCAAATTTGCTTTTAAACTCTTCCCATGATAAAATATCGCCACCTCCCAAACCTTCCCAAGGGAGAAGAGACTCCTAACCATCCAGGTTCTATACTGTCCAATCTCCAAGCCTGGAGCACAATGTAGGTTATATAAAGAACGGTACTATAAAAATAGTTTCTGTAACCAATGAGCGTCTCTTCCAAAGCAGCCAAAGATGTAAGTCAGTATTAGTGCATGGAGACTTATCACGGATAAGCCACCATGTCTGCTTAGGCTGCCAAAGCATAACGGACAAGGGCATCTTACACACTAAGCTCTGCTCAATGATCACCCATTGTTTCTGCTTCTGCTGCCTATATCATTCGACCATCACCCAAAGCTGAGCCGAGGTATAATACCAAACCAAATATGGCTCTTCCAACCCACCTCTAAGCTTGGGTTGATATAATACTTCTTTGGACACCCAAGGAGGGTGTCTTTTTCAAATGAAAGTAAACAAATGTTTCTGCCATTGTTTTAATAATTTGGGTGACAGAAAAATTGGCAGGGATTGAAAAAGATAAAGCGAGGCAAAATATTCATCTTTATGGTTGCCAGTCTCTCAAGCCATGATAACCCCAAACTTTCCCAACACATTTAATCCTTACATAAGGTATCCACCAGGGGAGAAAAATTATGTGAAAATAAATCCTCTGGATTCCTGCCCATATAAATCCCTAAATATTTAAGGTGTTTAGTAACCCATTTAAAAGGGAAGACATTGTGCAAAACTGCAAGGAAATTTGATGGAACAGAAATGTTTAGAATTTCAGATTTCTCAAAATTGATTTTAAATCTGGAAACCTGACTGAAACTGTGGAGTTTGCCCATAACCTCTGTAGTGACTCCTTCGGCTGGGATAGGGTAAGCATAATATCAGCAGCAAACAAAGAAAGCTTATATATCTACTCCCCAATCAAGACCCCCTGGATACCTTTACTTCTCCTAATTCTAGTCACAAGAGGCTCTGAGAACAAGGCAAACAATAAGGGAGATCGAGGAGACCCCTGACGATTTCCCCTGTTAACAGAAAGCGATTTGGAATAACCCCCATTAACTTTAACATAGGCTTGAGAACATTCATGCAGTTTCCTAATCCACACAATGAAATGCTTTCCAAAGTGCATTTTATCCAGCACCTTAAACAGGTACTCCCAGTGCACCATATTGAATGCTTTCTCAGTATCAATAGTCAGTAAAACCATTGGGATATGAGCCCTGGAAGAGTACCATATAATATCAATGACATTAGGCACATTGTCTGCCCCAATCCATTGAGTAATAAATCCTGACTGGTCCAAATGAATTAGGCCAATAATAAATATACTAATCCTATTGGTAAGAACTTTGGCTGAAATTTTGAGGTCTACATTCAAGAGAGAGAGATTGGTCTATGATCCGCAGAGCAAGGGATCTCTCCCCAGTTTTGCTACGACAATTATCCCTGCTACATTAGTACCCTCCAATAGGGAGGTCCCACCCTGTAAAGCATTAAACATCTTTCTCAAATGGCCAGCAATATAAAGGTCAAAAATGTTATAAAATGTTGGAGAAAAACCATCAAGACCTGGAGATTTATTGACCTTTAAATCTCTAATTACCTGCAAGACTTCTACAGACTGAATTTCACTATTCAACATATGCTGCTGTTCCAGTGTCAACCTAGGCAAGGCTATAATCATGCAGATAGGCATCAATCTTAGCTTCCCTAATTTTATCATCCCAACAATACAAATCACTGTAAAATTGAGAAAATCACCCCCTAATATCCACTGAATAAGTCAGTAAGTGACCCCCCCCCCCCCCAAGTTCTTTATTTTAGTCTTTTGATTCTGACACTCCCTTGATTTTAATCTGTAGGCCAATAATCTCCCAGCTTTACTGCCAAATTCAAAATAAGTCTGATTAACTAAGTGAGCAATGAGGTCTGCATCCAAAGCATGCAGTTCCTCTCTATGGGATTGAATTTGAAGATAGGTGGAGGACAGGAGGGTATGTTTATAAGTGTTAAAACACAGATATTTTAGCTAATAATGTAGACCTCATGCTAATTTTCTCTTTATGCTTGAAGGATGCCTGGGAAATAAAACGGCCTCTCAGAACAGCCTTTAAGCACTTCCACTTGACCATAGGAGACATACCCTGTGTATCGTTAATTTGAAAGTATTCCGTACCATATCTTGCAAGTTATGGAAAAACAATTCATCTCAAAGTAGAGAATTGTTAAGCCTCCAGAACCACCGCCCCCTATCTAAAGTAGCAAATACAAGACCTATCCAGACCAGGGCATGATCAGACCATGTTACGGTCCCAATATCCGTGTTCACTACCTGGTATGAAACCAACCTATCCACTCATATGTGGGAGTAAACATTATATGCTTTAGAGAAAAAGGTATAATTTCTGTTTTTAGGATGATGGTGCCTCCAAATGTCCACCATTTCCCATTTATGCATTAACTGTTTAAGCCTACACCTATGAACCCTGGGGATTTGATCCCCACCAGAGGAGTTATCCACTTGGTGAAGCATGGTTAGATTAAAGTCACCTCCAATAATCAATTTGCCTTCCACCCACTCATCCAAAATGCCAGCCAATTGCACAAAAAAGGGCCTTATTCAGAGTTGGGTGCATATACATTTACCAAGGTGATAGTCTCCCCCCCACCTCCCCAATTTCTATTTGCATAATGACAAAATGACCCAAGGGGTCTGCATGATATTTCTTAAAGTGACATACAACCTGAGAGGAAAACAATATGTCTACCCCGGTATATTTATGACCCCAAGAAGCCACTGCAAAGAATCTCTGAGGGTAGGTAGTGGAAGCCATAAGGTACTCATACCTTTGTTTTAAATGTGTTTCCTGAATTAAGGCTATGGAAACCTGCTGAGCCACTAGATCTGCGTATAGGAGTTTCCACTTCATATGACAGTTTACACCTTTCACATTCAGAAAATATAATTTAAACTAAGCCATCATGAATTTCAATTGTGGATTAAAGCAACAACAACAAAAGGAATTCAGAGCTCTGCCTGACTCAGTGAAAAATCATGAAAAAGGGAAGCCCGTTCAGTGCCTACTCTCATCCTAACTATTCTGTGCTCCATAGCACATTCTGTCTGAACCCTCAGCCCCACTTGTACTTTCAAAGAAAAAAGCCCTCTCCAAAATCTTCTCTCCTTCCACCTCAACCCCCATAGAAAGAATTGCTCAAGATGTGAACAAGTAAAATAGGGGGGAAAAACCAAAGGCCCTAAGACCCCCCTCCTGCAGCCAAGGTAAAATGGTAAACATTAATGATATCTAAGCACTATTGCACATAGTAAAACACATTCACATGAAATTTGATCACTAAAAAGCAAAAGAACTGCACTAAGAGCGCTCAAAATGGCTAAGAACGACAAAATGTTCAAGGCACTGAGTCCTGCATAGAACTGTTTCCTCCAGATTAGTGCTGGAGTCGTCGTCCCTCTTTTTCCACCCTCTGCCATCTTGGATGATCTTCTTGACTTGCCACCATGGCGGTCACCGTCTCCGCAGAGGCAGGAACTGTGAAGCCCAACTCCTTGAGAATAGCTTCAGCTTCACCTGCCAGTTTAGCTTTATATGTAGAACCCTGCACAGTGCCCACTAAACCGAAGGGGTATATCCATCGGTACCGACAGTTTTCTTTTCAAAGAGTCGAGGCAATGTTGCGCATTTCAAAGCGTTTACGCAGCGGGCCCGCAGAGAGGTCTGCAAAAACTGAAACTTGATTCCAGTTCCAAGCCCACAATTTCCTCTTTTTTCCAATGTTAAAGTATTGATTCTTTACTGAGAAAGAATGAAAGTAATTATGTCCCTTGGGCGAACTCTACCCTGCTGGCCCAATGCTAGGTGAACCCTCTCAATGGATATATCAGAAAGATGGGAATAGGGTGAGGCCTCCTCAGACTCCTGTATGAAATCACAAAATTGCAAGATCATGGCTTTACAGTCATTGTACTCTGGCCATTCCACAATCCCCCGAAAACGGAGGTTACGGTGCCGAGAGCAATTTTCAATGCAATTCTCAATGAGCAATTTTCAGAGAGAGTTATATTTTCGTCTCGCAACACTGAGAATTTTTTGTCCAAATCTTCAAGATGTATTGCGTGAGCATCCAGGGTCATCCCGTGTTCGTGGGTATGGCGCCCAATATCCAGGAGCTCCTTCCACAAATCCTACATCATAGCGATCAATTTGTCTTTATTATTTTTAATGTCTTTTCTGATATCACAAAACCATTTGCGAAATTCAGTGCATGAAGGTATATTCATGAATAATGCTCATTCTCAGTTTGAGAATGAGCATTATTCGCAGAGCTTTCCTGCGATGTCGGGTCCGGTGCACTTGTAGGCCCTGAATCACCAATATCATTGCAAATCTCGTCTCCAACATTCGTGAACTGTTTAAAGCCTGCCACTTTCTTCTTAGTAGCCATTCCCAGTCTTTTATTTGCATTCTGTTCCAACTTTGAACACGAAAGCTCTGCTAAGTGCTTAGATATAGCAAATATATAGCTGACAGGAATTGGGAGGAAAGTCTCAGACAGCCATCTAGGTTGGTGACATCACCACCCCCCCCCCCCCCCCCCCATCAGAGCAGCTTTTAAAATATGCTTGGAATGCGTAAGCCTGACTTATTCACACATCCCCTAATGAATTCATTTGATGGTCTTTTAAAATTCACAATTAAGGAGGTAATTTTAAAAGGAGTTACATGTATAAATGCAACATACTATTATAGCAATTTTAAAAAGCCATTTACGCAAGTAAAGTGCACTTATACATGAATATCCTATGGACAATTCAGTGTTATATATTGTAGCAATTTTCAAAATGTTTAATGCTTTTTAAAATCAGGCTCTAAATGTCAGTGATGTTTCTGTGTCATTTAAAAAAAAACCACATTCATAATGGGCCAGATTTTATAACATGCGCGCGGGCGTAGATTTTATAACATGCGCGCGCAGGGGGGGGGTGCACAATTGTGCAACCTGTGTGCGCTGAGCCAAGCAGCCTGCCTCCGTTCCCTCCAAGGCCGCTCCGAAATCGGAGCGGCTTTGGAGGGAACTTTCCTTCCGCCCCCCCCCCCCCCCCCCCCCGCACCTTCCCCTCCCTTCCCGTATCTTACCCACCCCAGCCCTAACTAACCCCCCCCCCCCCCGACCTTTATTGAAGAAGTTACGCCTGCCTCTGGGCAGGCATAACTTGCACGCGCAGGCTCTCCATCCCCCGGCCCGGTGGCTGTTCCGGAGGCCTCGGTCCTGCCCCTGGAACACCCTCGGGCCGGCGCCCTGCCCTAGGAATGCCCATTTTTTCAAGCCCCGGGACTTATGCGCTTCCCAGGGCTTGTGCACGCAGGGGGAGGCAGGGGTAGGTTTTCGGGAGTTGCACGCATATCTTACGCGAGCAACCCTTTCAAAATCTACCCCAGTGTGAAGTGGCATGCTGGAAATGTCCTCATATATCATTACTATTTGTATCTATAGGTGCCAACAACCATGCCACAGTCCAATTAATAGTGGCATTGTCTCAGAAAAAACGAGTACATGAAACCTGACTAATCTACAATTAGTTGATCCAAATGTCTAGTTTTCCAGTGAATGTAACACCTAGTACATTTGTTCCCACATTGTGGATTGGGTCACAAGAAACATGGCCTCTCCCTTTGCATGGATCTCTGCTCCCTTTCCCTCCAGATTTACATTCTGAACAGCTGTGGCAGCGTAGAACTGGGCCTTGTACGAGCCACACAAGTTTGGACTTAGCCAGAAAATTAGCGGCACTTAGCCAGATAAGTTCCAAATTTTGCAGCTAAGTAGCAGCACTTAGCCAGATAAGTCTGAAAAGCACTACTGGTTATTTAAGATTGCTGGAAAGTGAAAAATAGTGCAGTTTATCCAAATAAGTTCAAATTGCTCCTTCCAAGTAGCAGCAAAGGTGCTATGTAGCCCAGTAAGTAGGAATGTAGCCAGATAAATGTGAAAAAATAATATACCTGCATATTTGTACTTCAGATTTTAAAGGGATACACGAATAGATTTTACTTGCGTTATTTAAATGCTTTTACCCTCCTACCTCATAAATTGGCTTTTACCTGTGTAAGTTGGGGGATTTTATATCACTCGCACAGCAAAGAAATAAACAGTTCACCCAGTCCATCTGTAGCTCACAAGGACCCTCCTGGCTCTTCAGCCTAAAGTCTTCCCATTTCAACCAGACTCCTATCCAGTAATTTTTTCACTTTTAAGGTTTTCTGATCAGTTACACCAGATATTGAGTGGGTGTAAATATATGCAAATAAAAGACATTCATATGTCACTTTGGCACATTTTAAATTAGCAACTTATTATAGTAATTTTAAAATGGACGTACAGCCACCCTTATACATGTGTATATGGGTGCACGGCAAGATGCAATGAAATTTTATGTCGTGTGCACATATTATAAAATAGGCCGGACGCATGTATGTGTGCCCTAATTTTAAGAGACTATGTGCACATCAGGGAAATGTTGGCTTTGAGATGCACAAGTGAAAAAAGTTCATAACAGGAGCGAGTCCAGGCCATGATCAGTTTCACCAGTTCGTCCACCAGTTTGTCCAGTCTATATGAAGGTCCTTAAGGCTCCCCTGGTTCTTTAGCCTGCACTTCCCCCAGTTAACCCAGACCCCTTGAGCACTTCATCTGTGGCTAGAAAATGTTTAGTTTTGACTTGCACTTCATCCATAGCAGAAGTAACTTTCAACTGAAATATATCTGGAAACATGTCCAGGTGTGCCCATGCTCCATCCACATTCTGCACCTTTCTTTCCTTATGCGAGATATTCACGCATCGGTACTTATGCATGCATGTAGGGGGTCGTATAAACATGGGTGGACAAGTTCATATGCTAGATCTGCGCTCATCTCCTAGTTTTGGTGCGCATCTAGCTTTTAAAATTCACCTTTATGCGTGTAAATGTTAGCCCCCTCCCTGAAACACTCCCTGACCCGTCCCTTTATTTAGATGAGCAAATTTACTCATGGTCCCCAATATACGTGCGTATGTTGTGGTTTCTAAAATAGAGAACACTTGCGTATATGCAATTTATGCTCACACCTGCTATTTTTTATGCATGCATCATTTGAAAACTCACCTCTTCCAAAAGGTGCCTCTCCAACATGGTTTCAAAATATAGTGTAGCCAGTAGAAAGATAATACTGCATGTGTGTGAAATATTGTGTAGGTATTCTAGACTATTTAATGGTTATGTTGTACTCTTCCATTTGCTGAGCTGGATTTGCAAGTTTATTTTATTTTATTGATTGATTTTTATATTCCGTCATTCGGTCAAGCCATCACAAAGGTTTACAAATGTCATAGTGTCAGATAAATACAAACAATTACATACAAAGCTATAAATAAAGACATACTATAGTAGTAATACATGATATGTTACTTGTTAAAATTAAGAATAAAACAAAGTTAAAATATTAAGGTTAGGGAGATCATACGAGGCAGGATATGTAATGTATTGTTTCAGATTTTATCTTATTGTAATTCCTCAAATACTTTAGTAAATAACCAAGTTTTCAAGTTGAATCTGAATAACTTGGGGTTTGGTTGTGTGCATAAGGAAGCTGGTAATGAGTTCCAGATTTTGGGGCCTACTATGGAAATAGCTCTGTTTCGTACGTCGGATAAGTGAGACGTTCTTATTGAGGGAATTGTTAGAAAACCTTGACCAGCGGAACAAAGATTTCTGCTTGGAACATGAAGTCTGATTACTGCATTAAGCCATTCTGTTTGCTTATCGTTAATGATCTTATGTAGTAAGCAAAGGATTTTAAATTCAATGCGTTGTTTTATTGGAAGCCAGTGTAAAGATATCAGTATATGTGTATTGTGATCTATTTTCTTTTTCTCTGTCAATTGTCTTGCCACTGAGTTCTGTAGAACCTATAAAGAACTCAGTGTAGAGGAGGGAAGCCCAAGTAAGTTGAATTGCAATAGTCAGTGTGGACAAAGATTAGCAGTTGTAATTCATTTCTAAAGTCATTTAAGGACAGTAGTGGTTTTAGATGTCTTAGGGTTAATAGTTTAGGGGAACCATCTTTAACTTTTAAGGCGATATGTTTTTTCAAATTGAGTTCGCTATCCAAAAAGATTCCTAGATCTCTAGTGTAAGTTCAATTTAAGTATAAGTTTCATATGATTTAATAAGGTTTTGATTACTGTTAGATACATGGAGGTTGTTTTAAGCGCTTTTTCAATGGAATCTTGAATTGGTACCAGGAACTGGATGTCGTCTGCATATATGAAATAGGTTAAACCCATGCCTGCCAGAAGATGACATACTGGTATCATATAGATGTTAAACAGCATGGATGACAGTGAGGACCTTTACGAACATAGGAACATGCCATACTGGGTCAGACCAATGGTCCATCAAGCCCAGCATCCTGTTTCCAAACGTTGGCAATCCAGGCCATAAGAACCTGGCAAGTACCCAAAAACTAAGTCTATTCCATGTTACCGTTGCTAGTAATAGCAGTGGCTATTTTCTAAGTCAACTTAATTAATAGCAGGTAATAGTCTTCTCCACCAAGAACTTATCCAATGCTTTTTTAAACACAGCTATACTAACTGCACTAACCACATCCTCTGGCAACAAATTCCAGAGTTTAATTGTGCATTGAGCAAAAAAGAACTTTCTCCGATTAGTTTTAAATGTGCCATATGCTAACTTCATGGAGTGCCCCCTAGTCTTTCTATTACCCAAAAGAGTAAATAACTGATTCACATCTACCTGTTCTAGACCTCTCATGATTTTAAACACCTCTATCATATCCCCCCTCAGTCGTCTCTTCTCCAAGCTGAAAAGTCCTAACCTCTTTAGTCTTTCCTCATAGGGGAGCTGTTCCATTCCCCTTATCATTTTGGTAGCCCTTCTCTGTACCTTCTCCATCGCAATTATATCTTTTTTGAGATGCGGCGACCAGAATTGTACACAGTATTCAAGGTGCGGTCTCAACATGGAGCATTTTTCGTTTTATTCACCATTCCCTTTCTAATAATTCCCAACATTATGTTTGCTTTTTTGACTGCAGCAGCACACTGAACCAACAATTTCAATGTGTTATCCTCTATGACACCTAGATCCCTTTCTTGGGTTGTAGCACCTAATATGGAACCTAACATTGTGTAACTATACCACGGGTTATTTTTCCCTATATGCATCAACTTGCATTTATCCACATTAAATTTCATCTGCCATTTTGATGCCCAATTTTCCAGTCTCACAAGGGCTTCCTGCAATTTATCACAATCTGCTTGTGATTTAACTACTCTGAACAATTCTGTATCATCTGCAAATTTGATTATCTCACTCGTTGTATTTCTTTCCAGATCATTTATAAATATATTGAAAAGTAAGGGTCCCAATACTAGAGATGTGAATCGTGTGATCGATCGTCTTAATGATCGATTTCGGCTGGGAGGGGGAGGGAATCGGATCGTCGCAGTTTGGGTTTTTTAAATATCGTTTAAATCGTGTAAATCGAAAACCGGCAACTTAAAACATCCCTAAAACCCACCCCGACCCTTTAAAATAAATCCCCCAGCCTCCCGAACCCCCCCAAAATGCCTTAAATTACCTGGGGTCCAGAGGAAGGGTCCCGGTGTGATCTTTTACCCTCGGACCTCCGTGCGTTGTAGAAATGGCACCGGCGCTACCTTTGACCTGTCAACAGGTCAAAGGTAGCGCCGGCGCCATTTTGTTTTTTTGTCCCCCGACGTCAGGAGCGTAGGAGATCGCTCCCGGACCCCTGCTGGACCCCCAGGGACTTTTGACCAGCTTGGGGGGGCCTCCTGACCCCCACAAGACTTGCCAAAAGTCCAGCGGGGGTCCGGAACGATCTCCTACCGCAAATCGTTTTCTGTACGGAAAAATGATTCGACTGCAGGAGGTCGTTCCGGACCCCTGCTGGACCCCCAGGGACTTTTGGCCAGCTTGGGGGGGCCTCCTGACCCCCACAAGACTTGCCAAAAGTCCAGCGGGGGTCCGGAACGACCTCCTGCAGTCGAATCGTGTTGCCATACGGCCGGCGCCATTTTGCGCAAAATGGACTTTTGGCAAGTCTTGTGGGGGTGCATAAAAGTCCATGTGTCACCTGGTTTACGCGAACTGCAAAGAAGCATTCTAGTGGGGAGGGGGACATTGGAACTTCTGTACATAGTTGTATTTTTCAAAAACTATGGGGCAGATTTTAAATCCTACGCTTGCGGGATACATTTGTGCGCGCTACCCGCTCACCGAGCCCTAGGGGAGCCCCGATGGCTTTCCCTGTTTCTTTCACTCCTCCCCACCTTCCCCTTCCTTCCCCTATCTAACCCACCCCCCAGCCCTACCTAAATCCCCCCCTACCTTATTTAATTTTTATGCCTGCTTCTTGCAGGCTTATCTTGCATGAATCTCTGGCATGGCCGCTGTGCTGGAGGACTTAGGACCGCCCCCAGATCAGCGCCATGCCCATGGCACCACCCCCTTTCCGCCCCTTTTTCAAAGCCCCTGGACATACACGCATCCCGGGGCTTGTGCGTGCCGACGAGCCTGTGCAAAATAGGCTTGGCACACGCAGGGGCAGTTTTTCGGGGTTACACGTGTAACCCTTTGAAAATCTACCCCTATATGTGTAAGTTGGCCTGCACAAGTTATGCCCTACAAAGAGCAGGTTTAAGTTTATGCAAGCTAACCTGTAATATTTGGCTGGTTGCGAGACAGCCTCGCAACCGGTCTCACTCATCTCAGAATCTGTGAGCCTCCCCCCTGGCACAGAGGCTGCCACCATGTTCCTGCATGTCCCTCTTAGGTGCACGTGCGTGCCATTGGCCAAGCTAAATAGGACCCGTGGTGGGAACTCCAGGAGCGACGCCTAGTGTTGACGTCAGCACTGCTGGGTATTTAAACCTCGACCACGCTCCCAGCCTCAACAGGTCCCTGGCTGTGCTTTGCCAGAAGTGTGTGTTGCTCCTCCTGCCTTGCCTCATCCAGCCTGTTCCTTCCATGCCTTTTCCAGCCTTGCCTCACCCAGCTGGCCCTGCCTTGCTCTAGAGACTCTCCTGCCCTCCTCCTCTGACTGGCCTCCATACTTGACTCCTGCCTAGATACTGACATTGCCTGATCTCCGCCTGCCCTGACCCATGCCTGGATCCCAATGCTGCCCGACCTCCACCTGCCCTGACCTTTGCCCTGTCGACTGACTCTGTCTGACTTCTCTTCTGCCAGCCTCGGAACCCAAGGACTCCATCTGCGGGGAAGGAGGCTGATATAGGTGAAGCCTAACTCTTGTTCCAGTCTGAGCGAATCTGCCCACTGTAGGTGGGGGGGCTCAGCTGGTTCGCTAGTCGGGCGGCGCCATTCCCACCACAGCTGAAGGGCTCACAAGCCATGATACTAATCTGCGTGCATACCATATCAATTACCCAAGCATGTTAAAAGCAAACTTATGCACATTACTTGAAAAATAATGGCTAAAGTCTGTGTGTTCAAGTTACACTTGGCCTTACCCACACTGTTATAAAATTATACTCTTAACCTGCAGCAGTAGAGCCTGCTGTCAAACCTACTGGAAGGTGATTGTTTTATTGAGTAGAAAGGGTGCTTGCACTGGCTGTTATTATTTAACCACAGCTTTAATTTTAGACATATTCAAACAGATGGAGCCACCATTTATAACTCTGTCCGAAAATGTAAGCGGTCATTATTAAAATGCTTTTAAGTTGACGCAAGTATATATCTTCTTACCCTCTGTTTTTCTTTTTCATATTTCAAGAGGTGTACTAGTAATTGAAAAAAACATAATAGCGTTCGTTTTTCATATGATTGTTTGGAATGCAGCAAACAACTGAGATCATTCAGAAATGTCTGACTGAGCGTTCTAAATTACAAGCTACATGTATTACATGGGCTATTTTCCCATCAGTCATGGAACATAGCACAAAGTACCCTGTAATTACAGAGAGAGATTTTGTATGACATACGACCTTTGCCATTGGTGGCGAGATATGCAGTAGTACAGCATTGGTAGATCGGTAAGTAGGGCAATAAATGGCATTTTTTTTTTTATAAATTAGGAGTGTGCCAGATAAAATGGTCCCATGGGTTAGTTTTGTCCCAAGGGCTGTGGTTAACCTTTCCCTCTTCCAGGCCCTTAAGGATCAGTGTGACAATCAATTAAAACTTTTTACACACCCGATTGCTTTGCCAATCCAGTGAAAGTTTACTGTTGTAAATTGTAAAAAGTAATTGAAATGACAAAAAAAAAATAAAAAATTACTTGCTCAACAAATAACAGTCAAGCACAAAAAACATAAATAGTCATACATGCAAATTATGATGAGTCCTTTGGCCTCCCTTGCTCCAAGACTCCCTTGGAAACAAATTTGGAAATTTGTATTTCTCCTGCCCTCTTTGCAGCTCTTCGGGATGACTCTGTTCCTCTGGCTGAGGTTGGAAGCAATCCACTTCACTTCTCTGTAAAATTCAATACCGGTTATACACTTCTGGGTCACTGGTCTAGCATGCCCTTTCCCTTCTCTCTATGAAGCAGGAAGGCTACATTTTCAGTCATCCTCCTGACAGCAAGCCAAACTGAATCTCTCCTCTCCTCTCTGCTCAACAGCTCTGACTATTTACTTCTTTAAACCTCTAGCGGCCCTATTTTAAATAAACTGTAAAAAGCTGAATTTTCAAAAGTTGCGCAAGTAACAGTCAGCATATATGCATGTAAATTACATATACTCACATATATGGTACTTTAGAAAACTACATAAGTAAGGGTGCATCAGTAAATTTATTTACTTATTTCATTTATTTATGCATCTTATATACCGCCATTGCAACAGAAGCTCACAACGGTTTACCTAATGCAATGCTATAAAAAGTAATAGAATGCAATTTAACTGGTTCTTATTTAAAGCAATGGTATCTATTTTAATACTATTGATTCATTAAAACATTCAAAGTTAACAATTTAATATTGATATTTACTCTTTCAGTTTGGAATAGTTTTTAGTCAAACATTATGCGATGTGCTGAGAAGAAGTAAATATTTCTGGAATAATTATGTTCACTAAGTGGTTTATTTGAAATCCCTTTACATTAGTTCATAGGCTTTTCTGAAGAGCCAGGTTTTAAGTTCTTGTAGAAAAGGGGGCAGTCCAGGGGCATTCCTGGGCGGGGCCAACATTTACACGTGTAAGTTGCTCTTTTTATAAGAGATTTACCTGTGTATATTTGGCAATTTACTCGCATAGATTCGCTCCTGCTCTTTATCTGGAGAAAGTGATAGTAAGCATCTTTAAAAGTGAAATGCTGACACAAGGTTGGGAGCTCTGTCAGGAAGGGGGGAGGAAAGTCCAAAGAGCCAGGACAGGGCGAGCTGGTGGACTAATTGGTAACGCTGGTAATTTCATTGTCGCTTGCATGTTAGAAAATCTCCTGACCTACACATGTAAAACCCAACGTATGGGGATAAATGCATGAACATTATGCAGATAAAATCTCCACATGCATATTTTTAAAGTTAGAAGTTAAAATATGTGGGTATAGTACTTCTGTGCCACTTATCATAATAAGTTATGACATATCCGTCTAAGTACTGGCTTTGCCACTACTTAGCCAATAAGTCTTAAGAGCGCTACTTGTTCAGCTAAGATAGATAGCCAGATAGGTCTGAAAAGGGCTACTTATCCATCTAAGGGGGTCATTCATCAAATCGCGCATGCACATTTGAAAAATGTAATCAAGTGGGAGGACTTTGGGTAGAGTAAATGGAAATGAGGGGTGTTTAACGTTGCATGCGATAACGTAACACATGTAATCGTGGGATTTAATGCCAGAAATAAATACTCCTTTTTCCTGAGCATTATGCCTGCAATAGCCGTGCATTACGGCTGAAATGGAATTTATTGCAAATCCCATTTCGGGAGGGGAAGGGGAGGAGAAAGAGTGAGAGCCTCTGTGGAGTCCCACTGATTTTTGAACTCTTTATACCACTGTAAGAGGGGGCATTATGAACTCAGGGTAAGATTTGTGGAGTGAGTTGGGGCTTAGGGGGCAGTTTAACATGCACAGTCATACGTACGAACAGCACAGTTAGCATCAGTGAAGATTTAATGTGATTTGGAGGGATGAGAGGTGAAAAAAGAGTAGATTTGTACCATATTCTCTCTACCTTGCTTGATGCACTCTCTACCTAGCTACAAACAAACTAGGTAGACACACATTAAATCTTCAATGATGGTAACTGTGCTGTTCGTACGTATGACTATGCTTGTTAAACTGCCCCCCAAAACATAACTCACCCCACAAACCTCACCTTGAGTTACTCGGGCCCCTTTTTACAGTGGTATAGTTAACATTTTGGTGAGCCTCTACAGAGTCTCTCTCTCTTCTCTCTCGTTCTCTCTCTCACCAGCAGCAGCCCAAAATGCGATAAAAGCCTGCCAGGGACCTCTCAGCTTGCGATGTGAAAATATTGCGGGTGCGATACATTTAATGTGCATTGCAGTAAAATAGCTATGGGAAGCATTACCATGAAAATTACTCTAACCACACCTCTTTTTTTATGACGGGCTCTTTTCTTGCTATATTTATCACAAAATGATGAATCTAGGCCTAAGTCGGATGAATAAGTCTCAAATAGAGCTACCTATCCAGATAAGTTACACTATTTAAGACTTATCTGACTATCTGTTTTAGGTGAATAAGTAGTACTTTTCAGACTTATTCAGCTATTTGACTTAGCTGGATGTGTAGCGCTACTTAGCCAGATATTTTGGAACTTATCTGGATAAGTGCTGCTTTTAAGATTTAGCTGGATATGTTGGAATTAATCTGAATAAGTGCAATATGTATTTTCACATTATTTTTCTTTTTACATATACGTGGATGTTGCAGGGTACATTGACGTGCATTTTATAATCTGATCATACTATATATGTGCAGCTTCTAAAATATAGGAGTAGATTTTTGTGCACATATATACACAAATATATGGACGCATATGTAGCTGGTTTAAAGTTATCCTCAGGGATGGTAACTTTCAAAGCAGCACACAGGTGCACACGTATGCGCATTTGTCGGCCCACACCCAGGGTTGCAACTATTTTATAATATACGCGCGTGCGTATATGCGCCCATGTTATACAATAGGTTGGTTGCGCACATAAGTGCGCCTAATTTTAAGGGACACTTGCCTGGGCATGCAAAAACCGCTTCTGCCACGTGGAATCATATGGAAATGTAACTAAACAAGAAGTGCAGCATCCTCACCGTTTTTTTTACACATTTTGTCCCTGTCTCTCTTCTTTTACAAGTGGCAACATATTTATTGATGTAAAAGGAAAGGTCATACGTCAATAAAATCGTTATCAAGTGACTTCTCCATTACAAAAATTGACAACTACCAATTCTCTCTTTACTTAGGGTTCCTCTTTGTTTCTCCCAAGTTTCCAGATTTTAAACATTTTTTTTTTTTTTTTTTTGCTCCAGACTGCTCTCTGGGTTCCTCTGTATCTTTTGCCCTTTTTCATGATTAGCTACTTTGCCAAATAAGCCTCTGAGTTTATGACAAGGAAATTTTGTTTTCCTTTTCATCAGATCTTCTACCATAGTTTTTCCACCTCTCATCAATTTTGTGTTGTGAACGGGCAGGTCCCCTACCTCCCACGGCCAGTCGGACTGCTAGCGCTGCCTTCTTCCAACGCGGCACGGGAGCCGTGCTCTCCTGCCCTGCATGGCAGGGCCGAGTCACCGGGCGCCTCCCATGCAGCTGGGTCAGCCGCTGCAGCTCCTGTTCTCCTCTCTTTGCGGCAGGGACTGCCGCTGCCGTTCCTGCTGCTTCCAGGGTCCTAGGATGGCAGGGAACCGTCCTCCCCACTACCGGGGTCTTCAGCTGGCAGGGAAGCCATCCCTGCCAGTGCCTGATGATGTCTTCTCTCTTTTACAGCCTGCCTTGCTTCCTGGGCCCTCCACGTGGCTGAGGACGCCACCAGTGGATCCTGCTCTTCCTCTCCTGATCTCCATAGGCGTGGGCGTGCGCCTTTCTTCTCCTTTTCAAGGGCCCAGCCAGGTTTGGCCCCTTATGGCTCCTCACTGGGTGTTGTCCTCTTCAGCCCTACAAAAGGGCCCAGCGTTCATTCCAGGGTTGCCTTCGCAAGGAGTTAGTTGCTCCTGGATGTTCTTGTCCTTCGCTCCAGGAGTCTTGCTGTTCCAGCTTTTCTTCAAGGTCCTGTGTTCTTCGTTTCCTGTCGGAGCTCCATGTCTCATATTGAAGTCTGTGATCCATTCCTGATGTCCGTGTTCCAGTCCAGATGTCCATCTCCTTTTCCTGATGTTCATGATCCAGTCCTGATGTCCGTCTCCTGTTCCTGATGTTCGTGACCCAGTCCTGATGTCCGTCTCCTGTTCCTGATGTCTGTGATCCAGTCCCGATGTCCTGAACCCCAGGTTCCTCATCACCACCTTTCCTGGCGTGCCATGTCGTGGTCCGCGACCAGTCCCACGGGTGGGCTGAGTAGGGCGCTTCAAGGTACAATGCCTTCTTCACTACTGCAGCTCAAGCCTCTGGAGGGAATCCCTTGCTTGAAGCCAAGCCGTGTCATGGTCCTGTATCCCTTGCTTGAAGCCAAGTTGTATCTTGGTCCTGTGTCTTGAACTTTGCTTGCCCTCAGATACCTTGTGCCTGCACCTTCCATGCCTGACTCTGTTTGAACCTGCTCCGTTGCAGCACGGTCCGCGACCAACCACAGGTGGCTGTGTAGGGCGCGCCTTGTTGCAGGCCTCTTCAGTATCTTCACCATGTTCCAGTATCAGCTTCCATAATCTCATCTAGAGTCTCTTCGAGTCCAGCGTGGTCTGTAACCAGTCCTGCGGGTGAACTGTGTAGGGTGCTCTGTGTCATAGTCTCAACCCAGTACTTTGCTTGAGTCTTCTGAATACCTTGTGCATCCAAGTACCTCATTCCTGAGTCTTCGTTTGTGCATCCAAGTACCTCATTCCTGAGTCTTCATCTGTGCACCCAAGTACCTCGTTCCTGAGTCTTCGTCTTTGCACCCAAGTACCTTGTTCCTGAGTCTTCGTCTGAATCTCCATGTTCCTGTCTTCGCTGCCCTTCG
Source organism: Rhinatrema bivittatum (assembly GCF_901001135.1). Classification (NCBI taxonomy): domain Eukaryota; kingdom Metazoa; phylum Chordata; class Amphibia; order Gymnophiona; family Rhinatrematidae; genus Rhinatrema; species Rhinatrema bivittatum. The sequence goes on along the minus strand of NC_042615.1, from coordinate 448,575,132 downwards.
CTCCATCCAGCCTGCCGCTTCTTGCCATTACCCAGCGGCAGGTCCGAAAGGGCTTGGAACGGTCAGAGGACTGTTCATAAGACCACCATTGCGTTGATGGTCTTCCCAAAGCGTGCAGGTCCGGAGGAGGGTCAGTCTCTTTAGTCATCTCTCTTCAGTCCAGCCTCGCTCCTGTCCAGCCCCATGCTCGGGCATACCTTGCCTGCCGCGGCATCTCTTCGGAGTTCCTCTGGGGTTGAGCTGTGGTCCAAGAACACATATTCCCCTGGTAAGCGGAACTGCTCTCCTAGCACTTCCCAACAGATGTGAAGCCCTCTGAGCTTTCCCATACTCAAGGCCTCCATCTCCATAACATTTTGTACACTATTTCTTGTGAGATCATGGCCTTCCAGCTAATCTTCAGAATTCAAAGGCATGTTTTCTTCATGATCTCTTTAGTATAAGTCTGTCACTTCTACCATTGGGATGATATATGCATTCAAGTTGCCTTTTCTTTAACTTCCTCCTAAGAAGCTCCTTGCATTCATAAAAGTAATTTTTACAGTTCCATTTCTTCTTTTTACTTCTTTTAGATATTTTCCATCTTCTGTGACCGAGCTACCAAAATATTTATATTCTTTAATGTGTTCCAGTTTTGTTACATCAGCAAATGTTTCTATAGTTTTCGCATTCTTTGTGCAGATTATCATAATTTTGATCGTCTGGGTGCTCAAGCTCATTATATGAAACTGTTTCTTGTAGATCTTTTTTTTTTTTAGAAACTGTATCATCAGTAGTTCAAATGTTTGTGAAGTCTATGTCATTGATATTTATGACTTCACATTTTTCCTGAGTTTCCATGATTACAGATTTGCTGTATATCTTTAATAAAACTGGAGACTGTATGAATCTTTGTTTTACTCATCTTTTTATTTTCCTGTTGGTTGTATTTCAAAAATTATTTTTTTTCAAAGTAGAAAGCTATGAGAGTGAAAAAATGTTGCTGGATTATACTCAGACAGCTAGTTTATCACAGTAGCCTGGCTTAGATTCTAACAATATTCAGAAATAAAATGTGTTGTTGAACATTTTATTTTTGAACAGTAATGTACTTATAGTCTTTGATTTTTTTGGTTAAAAAATAACTGCAGTCAGATGGTAATTTAAAAAAATCCAAGGACTTTACGTTCATTCACTAAATAGCAAGCTTGCAAAATAATTGTTAATTTGTTAATTACTTTGAATAAGTATGCAACTATATTGCTTTGAGCTCTGATTCCATGAAAAAACAAAAGTGAAGTTTAGACTGTAAATTTCAAGCCGATGGGTGAGAGCACTTTCGCACGTGTGTGTCGGCACACCCAGATAGGCAGCCATTTTATAACCTGCGCACATACATGTGTGCACAATTTTAAGTGGGCATGTGCCTAGGCGGACAAATAAATATTATACTGAATAAGTCAGGGTATTTTAAAACTGGAGCACATCCATGCCACTGCCAGTTTCACCAGTTAAGAAGAAAGTCCTCCAAAAATTCCTGGTTTGATAGCCTGTTTTCACCCCAGTTAGCCCAGTCCCTTTAAACCTGGCAGAAAGGGATAATTTCTTTTATTTTTTAAGTTGCACCTCCTTTATAGCAGAAGTAAAGTTACACGGCAAGACTTCGGCACAAAGCATATTTAGGCACACATCTCTTCGCTATTCTCCCACGCTGTGGGAGATATGCACGCATCTGGGCTTTTAAAATTTTGTGGGTGTGTGCGAGAGCTCAACTTGTGTGTGCATCTCCCGATTCTGGCATGTACCAGGCTTTTAAAATTCATCTGTTATTCTGTAAGAATGTACATTTGTTTAAAACAAATAAAGAAACGGAACTGAATCAATCAGATTTGTTTTGGATTTTGAAAATGAATACGAATGACCAATGCCCCAGAAATCTATGAACATTTTTGTTTGCATTTGTTTTTCCATTATAGTCTGTGGGGAAAAAGCAAAACTGTATGAGTTTCTTTCTTATCAAGACAGTTAACACACTAAGGGGCCAATGCAATACAGTGTGCTCAGCCGAGCGCACTGTGGGGTACATTTTATAAATCTATGTGTGCGCGTACTTTATAAGATACGCGAGTAGCCGTGCATATCTTATCAAATCCGGGGTCAGTGCGCGCAAGGGGGTGCACATTTGTGCAACTTGCGCGCGCCGAGCCCTGCGCGCGCTGCCCGTTCCCTCCGAGGCCGCTCCGAAATCGGAGTGGCCTCGGAGGGAACGGGCAGCCTCGGAGTCGCCTCGGAGTCGCCCCTCTTTGCGAAGCCCTGGGACTTACGCGCATCCTGGGGCTTAAGCGCCGCCGAGCCTATGCAAAATAGGCTCAGCGCACGCAGGGGGGTTTTAAAAGGGTTAATCCAGTCCAAAATAACCCGCAGTCAGAAGCGGGATAAATAGTCACTACTCCACCCCCTAATGCAATAGGGGGATTAGCGCCTATTTTATGCGCGTCCGATGCGGAGTGAATGAGATAGCACTCATCACATGCAAATGTGATGAGCCTATTACTCATTCACTCTGAATGCAAAAAGATAAATGTGCGTCTCATAACCGGCAGCCACGGCAGGTCGCGTTAGGAAGGAGGCACTAAGTTCGTGCATGACACCCTAATTTCCATATTGCATGGTGTCCCCCTTGTGGGCGCCATGCTGCATTAAAAAAGCAGGCACTGAAAAGTCAGTGCCCGCTTTCAGCGCACATAATTGCATCGGCCCCTAAGCACGGTGCTGTTATAGTTGACCATTCACTGACCGGAGCCAAGGCGACAAAAGGAAAAGGAAGGAACAAGTCAGGAAGCAGGACCAATCAAGGTGAAGCATATATTTTTTTACTTTTTATATATCAATTTTTACTTATATAACAAAGCAATACACTTTGAAGTTGAAACAATTGGAGTACTTATATAAGTAATATACATAATAAATCAGAACTAGAAACAGAAAATAGAAAGCTTTAAACTCCATACATTAAACAAGAAACAAAAGAAAAGGGAGTCATGAAAATCTCAGTGAGAAAAAATAAGAAGCATTACAAAATAGAAACCAGGATTAAATTTGGTTATCAGCAAAAAAAAAAAAAAAGAAAATACAGTAAGCCCCTACTTAGACACTGGAGAAGAAGTTACAGGCTCTCTGGAATCCAAAAACTCTTTCAATTGCTTAGAAAAGAAAAATATGAAACAATCATTTTTCAGTTTAATGACACATTTACAAGGATAATGAAGCATAAAGGAGCAACTTAAAGCAATGGTTTCCTGATGTAAAGCAAGAAAGCCTCTACTTTGCTCCAGTGTTATTTGAGCTAAATCAAGGAAAATCCTGACTATCTGACCATGAAATAATGTACTCATTCCTGAAATATTTCTGTATAACTTTGCTTAAATCTAAAGAGGAAACAAAAGAAACTAGCAGAGTACTACGCTCTATATATTCCACATTAGAATTCTCTAAAAAACACTCAAATCATATGATAGAAATTGAGAGAAAGCAGAAATATTTTTAGACAAAAAAATGCAAATGGCTAACAGAAGGTAATTGGTCAGGTTAAAAATTCAAAGCATCCAAGAAATACTTCCTTAAAGTCATATCCAGGATTTCCCCCATTACTTTAGGAAAATTATAAAACCACAAATGTAAGTGTCTGGTATAATTTTTTAAATATTCAATCCTTCTAGAAAGTATATTTCGGTCCTTCACTATCGCAACATTAAAAGTCTGAATATCCTTAATGCTATCGTCCATAGTTGAAATCTTTGAACTGATAGCAACTTCTTGACTATCATAATGAGAAGTAAAATTTTTAAATTTAGATGATAATCAATTTTTGTTGTAGATTCATTTAAGGATTTCCCAAAGCCAATCATCAGTTCCCATAGAGAATCTCGTGTCATGTCTGCCGGGCAAGGAGGAGTTACACATGGTTCACAAAAGAGAGTACTGAGACTAACCCATGTCACCATAGATCAGTGGTTCCCAACCCTGTCCTGGAGACCCCCAGCCAGTCGGGTTTTTAAGATATCCACAATGAATATGCATGAGAGAAAGTTTGTATGCTCTGCTTCCATAACATGCACATTTTCTCTCATGCATATTCATTGTGGATATCCTGAAAACCCGACTGGCCTGTGGGCCCCCAGGACAGGGTTGGGAACCACTGTCATAGACGGAAGCTGGACCACACTATCCTCTAAAACTGCAGAATCAGAAGAAGCTGGAAGAGAGGGAGCAATCACCATCGAACTCACTCCTTAATCATATCTTAGAAGCAGTACCAAAGGTGACCGTAATAGCATGATCATCTCACCAATCCCGCTGCACTCCAACTACATCAAAAACAGGCACTGCTGAGCTGGAAGAAGAGTCATGTTTCAGTATTGGTGGCAGTTGTTGATCTAATGAGCTCAGGGACACCTAAGCCACATTCCCTCACAGCAAGACACATCAGGATCTTTAGCTCCTTCAGTGCTGATAACTAGGGTGTGTAAGTAGTAGGGATGTGAATCGTTTTTTGACGATTTAAAATATCGTCCGATATATTTTAAATCGTCAAAAACCGTTAGGGCCACGATACAATACCAATTCCCCCGATTTATCGTCAAAAAATCGTAAATCGGGGGAACGGGGGAGGGCAGGAAAACCGGCACATTAAAACCCCCTAAAACCCACCCCCGACCCTTTAAATTAAATCCCCCACCCTCCCGAACCCCCCCCCCAAATGCCTTAAATTACCCTGGGGTCCAGCGGCGGTCCGTAGCTAAATCGGGGGAAGGGGGAGGGCAGGAAAACCGGCACACTAAAACCCCCTAAAACCCACCCCGACCCTTTAAATTAAATCCCCCACCCTCCCGAACCCCCCCCCCCCCAATGCCTTAAATTACCCTGGGGTAGAGCGGCGGTCCGAAACGGCCTCTTGCTATTGAATCGCGTCGTCTTCAGCCGGCGCCATTTTGCAAAATGGCCGCCGCAAAATGGCGGCGGCCATAGACCAACACGATTCGACTGCTGGAGGTCGTTCTGGACCCCCGCTGGACTTTTGGCAAGTCTTGTGGGGGTCAGGAGGCCCCCCCAAGCTGGCCAAAAGTTCCTGGAAGTCCAGCGGGGGTCCGTGAGCGATTTCCTGCCGCGAATCATTTTCCGTACGGATAATGGCGCCGGCAGGAGATCGACTGCAGGAGGTCGTTCAGCGGCCGGCGCCATACGCGTATGGCGCCGGCCATACACGTATGGCCGGCGCCATTATCCGTACGGAAAACGATTCGCGGCAGGAAATCGCTCACGGACCCCCGCTGGACTCCCAGGAACTTTTGGCCAGCTTGGGGGGGCCTCCTGACCCCCACAAGACTTGCCAAAAGTCCAGCGGGGGTCCGGAATGACCTCCAGCAGTCGAATCGTGTTGGTCTATGGCCGCCGCCATTTTGCGGCGGCCATTTTGCAAAATGGCGCCGGCTGAAGACGACGCGATTCAATAGCAGGAGGCCGTTTCGGACCGCCGCTCTACCCCAGGGTAATTTAAGGCATTTGGAGGGGGGGATTTAATTTAAAGGGTCGGGGGTGGGTTTTAGGGAGTTTTAGTGTGCCGGTTTTCCTGCCCTCCCCCTTCCCCCGATTTAGCTATGGACCGCCGCTGGACCCCAGGGTAATTTAAAGCATTTGGGGGGGGGGGGTTCGGGAGGGTGGGGGATTTAATTTAAAGGGTCGGGGGTGGGTTTTAGTGTGCCGGCTCACGATTTTAACGATTTTCACGATACTTTACACACCCAAACGGCAACAATACGATTCCCTCCCCCTCCCAGCCGAAATCGATCGTTAAGACGATCGAGGACACGATTCACATCTCTAGTAAGTAGTAATCAACTGCTGACTCAGTGGGTCAAATTGGAGGCATATTCAATAGAAAAAGGCAAAAAATAAATGGCACGGAGCAGCTATCGCATCATGCCCCTGAAACAATTTTTTAACCAGCCTATCCTAGCCAGCATCGGTATGAATGTATGTATTTATTTATTTATTTAGGGCTTTTTTTATACCGACATTCATGATACCAATCATATCATATCGGTTTACAAGAAACAATGGTGCAAAAACATTAACATTAACAAGAACAATAGGCGAAGAGAGAACAAGTGAACAAAAGTTACAATAAAACAGGGGCACATAAACTGGGAGAAGGAATAGCCAAAGACATGGCTAACTCAGAAATAAATAATATCTAGTCTCAGAAATAAATAATTTCTAGTCAAAAAATAATCAGGATTATAATAAAACATGTACTCAAGACCGGATTATTTCAAAAATGTAAATATCATATACTCAGGGCTGTAATAATATCATATCATATATTATTGTACATTATTGTACATAATATCATATCATATATCATGTACATTTTGATTTGCACTTCACTCTATTTTACAAAAGTAGCAAGAAATGATTCATCAAGAAATAATAAACATAAACATTGACAATGACTTCTTTTGTTTTCCAAGCTCAAAATGAAAGAAAGCTTGAGCCAGGAGCCGTTCTATTTCACTTGTCCTTGGGCTTCAGGACAGGGTGGGTGGTTGTGTAGATTTATAGGTCTGGTAAGAGCTGAAAAAATTTGAGAAAATCTAAAGAATGAAAAGACTGGGACAATTAGAAGTAAAAAAAAAAATAGATGAGCTCTAGCTCTGCTGTTTCTTCCACTGATACACACTTTGTTACTGTGTATATCTGAATTGCAGTAATTATAGCAAAAAGTGCAAAAGGATAACTGTGTGAGCACTGAGCAGTACTGCACTATGAGCTCTCTAGTAAGTCCGTCCATGTATTATTACTGACACAGACTGAGATTTTTAAAATTCAGATACAGAAGTACACTGCAATGTATATGTGTACTATCTGGGGAAACAGCAGAGGAGATAGGCTTGAATTTTGTTTCTCTTAGTCAAATGTTTGAGCGGGAAAGTTTGCTGTTTGCCATATCCTACACTATGCCTTGAGAGTTTTGATCCCTCTGTGCTGTTTGCAATACCCCACACTATACTTCTTGGAGGTTTTGATGCCTCTGTGCTCTTTGAAGTACCCTGCACTCTACACTTTGGGGGCTTTTATGCCTCTGTACAGTTTGTCATACCCACACGCTAAGCCTTCGGGTGTTCATTTCACTGTTGCTCATTAGTTGCCTTCTGGTCTTCTTATTACTATTGCAGTTTGCTGTTTTAGCATAAACTGTATCATCTCTGAAAAAAAAAGTACAACTACCAGCCACAAACAGACACTTTCTAGGATAGGCATTTTCAGTGCAGCAGAATGTGTTGCTCTTGATGAATTGAGCATGTGCCTGTGTGCATAGTAGCTTCTGTTTGTGTGTGTGTGTGTGTGTGTGTGTGTGAGAGAGAGAGAGAGGGACAGTCTGCACAGAGGGGTGGGTATGTGGAAGTAGTGAGTAAGAGGATTTCATCCACTAACACTACTTCTCAAAAGACAAATCCCTTTCCATAGGCAATGCTATTGCTGCTTCCGCTGCTTCACCCTATTACTGAGCCTTGAGATGTTCATCCCACCGCTGCTGCTTTGCCCCTCTCACTGTGGGGCGGATTTTCAGAGCCCTGCTCGCCTAAATCCGCCCAAAACCGGGCAGATTTAGGCGAGCAGGGCCCTGCGCGCCGGTGAGCCTATTTTACATAGGCCTACCGGCGCGCGCAGAGCCCCGGGACTCGCGTAAGTCCCGGGGTTTTCGGAGGGGGGCGTGTCGGGGGCGGGACCGAGCGCAGCGGCGTTTTCGGGGCGTGTCGGGAGCATTCCGGGGGCAGTCCGGGGCGTGGCCGCGCCCTCCGGACCCGCCCCCAGGTCGCGTCCCGTCGCGCAACAGGCCCGCTGGCGCGCGGGGATTTACTTCTCCCTCCGGGAGGCATAAATCCCCGGAGAAAGGTAAGGGGGGGTGTAGACAGGGCCGGGCGGGTGGGTTAGGTAGAGGAAGGGAGGGGAAGGTGAGGGGAGGGCGTTAGAGGATTCCCTCCAAGGCCGCTCCGATTTCGGAGCGGCCTCGGAGGGAACGGGGGTAGGCTGCGCGGCTCGGCGCGCGCCGGCTATACAAAATCGATAGCCTTGCGCGCGCCGATCCCGGATTTTAGCGGATACGCGCGGCTCCGCGCGTATCTACTAAAATCCAGCGTACTTTTGTTGGCACCTGGTGTTCTTGTTGCTATTGTTGGTGCACTTGTTGCTCTTCAAAATTGTCCGTGACCTTTGCTCCTCTGTTAGTAAGTACATTGGGATCTTAATACCACTTTTGTTTGTGCGCTTTATCCCTCACTTGCAGGGTCATTTATAAAATTGTGTTAGGGCCTTACTGTGCACGTTAGGACCCTAATCCGTGCAATAAAGCCATAACATGCGCGATGAACACCGCATCATAAAATGCATATGTAAATTAAAAATTAGTATTCAAGTGGGAGGAATTTGGATGGAATAAAGGAAGTGAGGGTTGGTTAACATTGCATGCGATAGAGTAATGCACAGCAATGCAGGTTTTAACACCATAATTAATTACACCTTTTTTCTGTGCATTATGCCTGCGTTAGCTGTGCATTACCAGAAAAAAATACTTTTTATCGCAAAGGCCCATTTGGTGGGAGAATGAGAGGGAGAAAAAGCATAAGAGAGAGAGAGAGAGCGAGAGATCCTTTGTAAAGGCTCACATATAAGTTTAACTATTTATACCACTGTAAGAGGGGGCAGGAGTAACTCGGTATTAGGTTTCCGGGGAGAGGTGGGTTTTGGGGGGGCAGTTTTACATGCATAGTTGTAGATACAGTTGCCATCAGTGAAGATTTTCTGTCATTTGGAGTAGTGAAAGGTAAAAGAAGATTAGATTTGTACAATGTTCTCTCTACTTAGTTTGATGCACTTTTTACCTACCCATAACCCCTTTTTTTAAAAATTGCAGGTGCTATTTCTACGATATTTATAGCAATTTGATAAATGTAGGACTTGGAACCTTGGGGTGCTTCTGCTACTGTTGATGGCTGCTTTGTGCCTCTCATGGTGCTTTGGCGTCTTCATGCCACTGTTTGTGCTGCTCTGACCCTCTGTTGTCTGCCTTGTGGTTTTTCCTGATACTTTTGGTACTCTGTTTTTCCCTCTCATGGTGCCTTTGGGCTGTTCATACCACTCTGGCTGCTGCTTTGCACCACTTTTATTTATTTATTTAAAACATGTATATTCTTCCTCATTCAACAATAAGAACATAAGAAATCGCCATGCTGAGTCAGAGCAAGGGTCCATCAAGCCCAGCATCCTGTTTCCAACAGTGGCCAATCATTTCACTACTGTTGTTGCCCTTCACCCCTCTTTTAGAGCTTTGGGATGTTCTTGCTCCTCTCGCTGCTGCTTTGCTCCTCTCTCAGTACCTTGGAGGTGTGGCTGCCACTGTTTGGACTACATTGCCTCTGTAATTGTACTTTGGGCTATTCATGCTTATTTTTCAGTGCCACTTTGACACAGCCTTGGTGTCTTGGGGTGCTCTTCCTTGCCTGATGATATCTGCCGACAATTTCATTAGAATTCATTAGAACATCCCCAATGTTGGAGCCTAAAATAGGACGCATTGATAACTCCATTCATTTAGATTTTTTTATTCTGCTTTTTGCTCTTTTATCAGCACTTCAAAGCAGATTACCTTCAGGTACTATAGGTATTTCCCTATCCCCAGAGGGCTTACAATCTAAGGCCTGGATTTATCATTCATCGCTGAATGATGAATCCAGTGAAAATGGGGGGCGGGGTGCGAAGGGGCGGGCGGGCCTGCGAAAGCCCGCAGCCTTCGCACCACCGCGGTGTCTTCGCTGCCAGCTTTCACACCGAATAGCGTCACTGTGAAAGGTGGTGCTATTCAGTGCGCTACTGGTGACAATAACGTTACTTACCTTATCGTTGCCAGCGAAGACACCGCCGAGTCCACCCCTTGCCGCCGTGACTCGAATTAGCATGCTCTCGCACGCAAAAAGGGCCTTTTTGCGTGCAATAGAGGCTTATCGCACGCGATATGGCCATATCGCGTGCGATAAGCCTTTAAAAAATAACCCCGTAAGTTTGTACCTGAGACAATGGAGGGTAAAGTGACTTGCCTTGGTCTCCTGGTTTGTAGCCCACTGCTCTAACCACTAGGCTACTCCTCCACTCCATTGATTTTAATGGGAAACGAATGAACATATGGAACAATTAAAATTTTTTTTTTTTTTTGTTTGACACAAACAAAACACATTTTGGAGGCATGTGAAACAAATAAACCAACTAAAGTGAAAGTTTTTCTGCATACATCCCTAACAATCAGGCTTCGCTAATACTTGGAGGAGAGACCTCCAAACTACAATGGTTGCCGGAGAAAGAATTCTTAGTAGCTCAGTAAGGGACATGCTTCCCTTTAGATCATCTCTGAACCAGTAGCTTGGTGTTGTGCTGCTGAATGTGCCATGTTCCTGATGAAATGATAACCTGAGGATCTGCCTTCTTTGTAGACAGAAGAGATCCATGGCACCCTGCTTGCAAGAATAGGAGTGTTCATTCTAGCATCAGGTCATTTATCCTAACATGCTAAAATTCTGCCTGCAATAACAAATTAGACACAAAAAAAAATGCTCCTATTCTATTTATCTTTTCCTATAATTGATTGTGCAGTGCTTTAAGTATATTCTACACAAATATATAATAATAATCATATATTTTTTTTAAAACGGGACAATGTGAATTTTACCTTAAACAAGTAAACCATGCCATAGACAACCATTCAGCATATCTTCCCCTTGAATGAGAATTTTTTTTCTCATAGTTCACAGGTTTCATGATTTGTGGTCAAGAAAGTGACAGAACATGTCCCAGAATGCCATTTCACCATTATAGTAGCATCAATACTAGAACTTGAGTCACAGTACCATCTTTTAGTTACACTGTCAGGCCGATATAGTACAGTGCGCTCCGACTGTTAACCTGCCCTTGGACGCGCATTTTCCCTTACCCCTTACCTTAAGGGGCGGAAAACGCGCGTCCAACTCACGCCACCTATTAGGGCCATCAACATGCAAATGCATGTTGATGGCCCTAATAGGTATGCCCGCGCGATACAGTAAGTAAAATGTGCAGTCAAGCCGCACATTTTACTTTAAGAAATTAGCACCTACCCAAAGGTAAGCGCTAGTTTCTGCCAGCACCGGGAAAGTGCAGAGAAAAGCAATAAAAACTGCTTTTCTGTGCACCCTCCGACTTAATATCATGGCGATATTAAGTCGGAGGTCCCGAAGGATAAAAAAAGTAAAAAAAAAAAATGTAAAATGGGCCGGCGGCTGTCGGGCCAAAAACCGGATGCTCGATTTTGCCAGTGTCTGGTTTCCGAGCCCGTGGCTGTCAGCGGGCTCGAGAACCGACGCCGGCAAAATTGAGCGTCGGCTGTCAAACCCGCTGACAGCCGCCGCTCCGGGCTAAAAGGAGGCGCTAGGGACGCGCTAGTGTCCCTAGTGCCTCCTTTTGCCCGTTTCTACCGCACCACCTAATTTAAATACAGAATCGCGTGCACAGGCAAGTGGCCTGTGTGCGCGCTGGGAGAGTGGGCATTCCTCCGCTCTCCCGCGGACTTTACTGAATCGGCCCAACAGTATCTTATCCAACATCAAAACCTGTAATATGTTTATCATATTGCATTCAGTCTCATTCAATGTTTATAAATACAAATACTGACTGCATTTTATATAAAATTGCACTATTCAGTCAAATTAATTTGAGAGATGTCAAAATTATCCTATTTTATTTTTGGTTCAGTGTTTACTCTTCGTTTCCAATTAAATGATCTGTAAAATCTTTTAATTACAGTGGATTTGTGTGCCAGATCATTGCTGTATTAGCAAAGGTCCAACATTTAAACTGAAGCAAATTAATCAAGAAAGCCAATCTTTATAATACACAAAATGGCCCTTTATGCCTTTTAATTTTCCTTTTGCATACTTCTGTCTGCATTACATCACGGGACATTAAGCATATCGCAACTCAAAGGACTGAATCAATCATGTTTTTAGAAATTGAAAACAAATGTTATAGCTGGATGAGTGATAATATTGAAGCCATAACCATTTCCTAGTAATCAATCCTGTTTAATGGATTGTACAGTGCTACGGCTTGTAAACAATGAAGTTACCATCACATCTTTTTGGATATATAATATGTAGGTGAAATATGACTTTTCTTTTTGTCTATGTGTGTATGAGTGTCCCTTAAAGTTGGTAATATTTGTATGAAGTATAAATGAGTAATATGCATACTACATATGAAAACTACTCTGAAATACAAGATTTGAGAGAGAGATGCTTTAACCAGCTATTGTAATATTTTTAAAAAATGAAATTTAGAAGAGGAAGATAGAACAAAAGTGAAAACATTTTCACCTAAAAAAATTGGAAAAACAAGAATTACTGAACTAAGCTAGTCCAAGGTTCACCTAACAGCATCCTGTCTCCAACAGGAAGTGTCTAAGAAACTGGACATGTGTAAACTTGTCCATCCTCTTCTATTTTCTAGCATATATGGTTTAGGAGTCATATCCCTGGATGCTAAGTTAGCCTATAATACAGATATGTTCAACAATATATTGAACCCAGTTGTACAGCTTACCTCCATTCTATCCACAGTTTCATTATGTGGATCCTTCTAGTGAGAAAGGGAGTTGGCAATTCTGAAATGGATGACGCCATTTCTGATTTTGAGTTCTTCTGTGGTCTTATCCAGATAATTATGAATAGGTAGCTGTTAATTTGTTTTTCCTTTGTGGTATTAAGTGCAACTATAGTGCACAGAAGAGAAGTCTATTAGTTCCTTTTCCTATTCAGAGATTTCAAAGTATCTTTATAAACTGTAGCCTAGATCTAAAGTTTTGGTATTTGTTTAGAACACCAGGGAATCAGCCACTGTGCCGGCTTCCATGATGGCAGGAAAAAAGAAAGATGAAATAAGAAAGGTGCGTGCGATAAGCCTCTATCGCACACGAAAAGGCCAGCTTGATGTAACCCAGGTAGAGAGTCCATCAAACTAGGTTGAGAGAACATTGCACAAATCTCATCTTGGAGTGAGTTTCCTCACTCCGAAGGTCATCAAATCTTCACAAGAGACCACTGTTCTGTTCGTATGTGTCACATAGAATGTCAAAGTGGCCCCTAACCCCCTACACTCATTCCTAAACCCCACCTCGAGTTACTAGGTGGGCCTACCATAGGGATTCAAATACCTACCTATGGGGATGACATTATGACCAGTCTCTCTCTCTCTCTCTTTCTCCCCTCCCTTCAATTCACCTCAAATAGGCCTTACAGGAGACATCACAAAAGGCAATGAAACCTTACCACACAGCCTAACACAATTCAAAAAGGTGTTGTTAAAATCAGCATTACAGCTGTGCAATAGCTCTTCACAGACAGGCTAACCCAGCCCACACTCCTCCTATTTTCTGAATTTGCATCGCACCATACGATATGGTGCTATTGCATGTGAAAATGCCTTATCACATTTTTATAAGTGACCCCCTAAATTTGGACTTATTAGGACAAATGGCAGATTTTGAAAACCCATCTAAAAAGTTATCTGGCTAGCTGGGAGTGTGGGACAGGGGTGTTCCAGGGCAGAGGAAGCTATCTGGCTAACTTACAGGGTCATTTATCATTTCGCATTAAAGCCCTAATGCATGTGATAAATAACACAACACAAATTCCACATTGAGTATTACAGCGGGAGGAGAAAGAGAGAGAGAGAGAGAGACTGTGTTGTACAAATCTACTCCTTTAGTTATGCTTTTCATCCATTATGTTTAGTAATGTCAATTTTACTATGAATACCTCAGAATGTTTCTGTAACACCACCCCCTAAACCTCCCCCCACCTTACAAAACCCACCCCAATTCAAAGTGCCCCTCTACAGTGGTATATACATAGAGGGCCGGATTTTAAGAGGTACCCGCGGACGTACATTTGTGGTGTAACCCGGCATTCACATGTTATAAAATCCGGGGTCGGCGCGCACAAGGGGGTGCACACTAGTGCACCTTGCACACGCCAAGCTGTAGGGAAGCCCCGATGGCTTTCCCCGTTCCCTCCGAGGCTGCTCTGAAATCGGAGCGGCCTCGGAGGGAACTTTCCTTCTGCCCCCTCCCCCATCTTCCCCTCCCCTCCCTTCCCCTACCTAACCCGCCCCCCAGCCCTACCTAAACCCCCCCTCACCTTTGTTTTACAAGTTGTGTCTGCCTTTGGTCAGGCGTTGGTTGCGTGCGCCGGCCAAGTGCCGGCACGCGATCCCCAGGCCTAGCGGCCCTATGAAGGCCTCTGGCCCCGCCCCGCCCCTTTTTTCAAGCCACAGGGCTTGCGCGCGTTGCCGGGCCTATGCAAAATAGGCTCGGCGCACGTAACCCCTCTGCATGCGTAAATCCAGCTGGATTTACGTGCATAGGGCTTTTAAAATCAGCCCCAGAGAGTATCAGGCTGACTCTCTCTTGCTCTCTTTCATGCCTAACCACACCACTTTTTTATTGCAGGTGACATTTCCACTATATTTATAGCTTTTTGATAAATCTAGGGGTAAGTCAAATAAATACTGATTTTCAGTGCTATCAAGCTAACATAGCATGAAGCCTTCCGTGTATCCAGCTATCTTTGCTGGCTAGACAGCAGCTGAAAATTGACTCCATACTTTTCAAAACAGCATGCAATGTTTTCTTAATTGTCACTTGGATAAAATATCTCCATTCTGGTAACTGGCAACAATATGCAGAGGAAATCATAGGCAATGATAGCTGATAGTGGAAGCTATAGAATCACATTAAGGAAACTAAATCAGTAAAGAGTTAGAATAGGCTTCCCCATTTTCTTAAATAAATTCAGATTTGCCATACTGGGTCAGACCAAATATCCATCAAGTTCAGTATCCTGTTTCCAAAAATGGAAAGCCAGATCACATGTACCTGGCAGGATCCCATGGGGTAGATAGATTCTAAGCTGGTTATCCCAAGAATAAGTAGTGGATTTCTGCAGCTCTCGCTTAATAATTGTTAATGGACTTTTCCTCCAGGAATTTGTCCAAACCCTTTTCAAACACAGCTATACTATTAGCTTTCACCACAGTCTCCGACAACAAATTCCAGAGTTTAAGTATGCATTGAGTAAAAATATATTTTCTCTTATTAGCTTTAAATGTATCACCTAGTAACTTCATTTTGTGTCCCTTGGTCTTTGAACTTTTCGAAAGAGTAAATAACTGATTAATGTTTACTTGTTCCATTCCACTCATTATTTTATAGACCTCTGTCACATCCCCCCTCAGCCATCTCTTCTCCAAGCTGAAATATCCTAACCTCTTTAGTCTTTCCTCATAGGGAAATTGTTCCATCCCCTTTATCATTTTGGTTGCCCTTCTCTGTACATCTTCTGCCTATTTCTCTCCCAAGTAAGAAACCATAGGGGCGAATTTTAAAAGGGTTATGCGCGTAATATACACACGAAACCCTTTAAACCCCCTTTTGCACACGCCGAGCCTATATTGCATAGGCCCTGCGACGCGAGCAAGCCCTGGGATGCACGTATGTCCCAGGGCTTGAAAAAGGGGGCGGGGAGGGGGCATGGCCGGAACCTCCAGACACAGCAGCCATTTGCCACTGTGCCCGGGATCGCGGGCCGGCCATTGGCTGGCGCACACAACCTACGCCTGCCCAGAGGCAGACACAAATTCTAAGTTAAAGGTAAGGGGTTTTAGGTAGGGCTGGGGGGCGGGTTAGGTAGGGGATGAAAGGGGAAGGTGGGGGGGGGGGGAGCGGAAGGAAAGTTCCCTCTGAGGCCGCTCCGATTTCAGAGCAGCCTCGGAGGGAACGGAGGAAGGCTGCGTGGCTCGGCTTGTGCAAGGTACACAAGTGTGCAACCCCTTGCCTACGCCGACCCTGGATTTTATAACATGCGCGGGCTGCGCGCGCATGTTATAAAATCGGGCGTAGATCTTAAAATCCGGCCCATAATGTCTTTATAGGAACTTACTAAATTAGATATTTTCTCCCAAGTTCAAAATCACTAGTTAGACAATAAGGAATACATTTTCAAAAGAGATATGCACATAAAAGTAGCATATAGCGTAACAATTTTCAAAAGCCCATTTATGCGCAGGGATGATTTCAAACTGGCGCACATGTGCATATTTGCACGTATACTCTATCCGGTGCCCAAATACATGGATATTTTATAACATACATGTGCATATGCGCACATGTTATAAAATAGCCTGGCCCCACACACACTCATCTGTGCCAGATTTTAAGTGGGCATGCGCATGTGTGCACCAATGCTGCTTCTATTGTGTAAATTGGGGGATTTTAAAAGGGGAGCACGCCAACGCCATTCCCAATTTTACCAGTTTGTCCTCAGTTCAACCAGTTTGATAGCCTTTACTCCCCCCAGTTGGCCCTGGCTCTTAAAATCCCACAGATCTGCCTAGTTTTCTTTACATTTTAACTTACACAGCATCCATAGCAGAAGTAAATTTATGCAACAGGGGGCCTCGTTGCCTGCCGGGTCATTTCAACATTTAAGTGCACATCTTTGGTTCATGCCCCAAAATCCCATGCCTCGCCCAGACCACACTCATTCCTCACTCCTTTTTGAAAAATTTTGAGATGTGCGCTTAATCCAGGAGATACATTCATATCTCACTGACTTAAAATCCACTCGACGGTCACAAGCCCAACTTCTTCGCGCATCCTCTAATTAATGTGTGTGTCAGGTTTTAAAAATTCACTTCATAAAGTCCATTTATGCATGTAAAACCTTTTGAAAATTCAACCCTATGGAGTGAATTTTCAAAGAGTTGTTCGTGTAAAAGTAGTAATTTTCAAAAGTCCAGTTACATATGTAAAGGTCATTCATACAATAAATCCTTTTGAAAATTACTTCCTGAGGGCCAGATTCATTAAGGGGCAAATTTTCAAAGGCTATGCACGTAACATACACCTTGGGCAGGCGTAACTTTTGGAGTAAAGGTAGGGGTGGATATAGTTAGGGATGGGGGGTGGGTTAGATAGGGGAAGGGAGGGGAAGGTGGGGGGCCTGAGAAAAAGTTCCCTCCAAGGCTGCTCCGATGTCGGAGCGATCTTGGAGGAAACGGTGAAAGCCATCGGAGCTCCCCTCGGGTTCGGCGCGCGCAAGGTGCACATGTGTGCACCCCCTTGCACACGCCAAGCCCGGATTGTATAACATGCGCAAGGCAGCGCACGCATGTTATAAAATCGGGCGTAGATTTGAAGATCTGGCCCTGTCTTTTCTCCCACTTTGTGGGAAAAACCTTAGGGGCAGATTTTAAAAGCGCTATGCACGCCGAGCCTATTTTGCATAGGCCCGGCAACGCGCGCAAGCCCCGAGACGTGCGTATGCCCCGGGGCTTGAAGAAAGGGGTGGGGCATGGGCGGTCCGGGGTGGGGTGGGGGGCGTGGCCAGAGGCCTCCGTTGGGCTGCTAGGCTGGGGGAGCACATGCTGGCACTCAGCTGGCACACGCAGCCTACACCTGCCCAGAGGCTGGCTCAACTTCCAAAATAAAGGTATGGGGGGGGGGGGTTTAGGTACGATTGGGGGGGCAGGAAAGGGAGGGGAAGGTGGGGGGGGCGGAAGGAAAGTTCCCTATGAGGCCGCTCCGATTTCGTAGCAACCTCGGAGGGAACAGGTAAAGCCATCGGGGCTTTCCTAGGGCTCAGCACGCGCATGGTACATAAGTGTGCACCCCCTTGCGTGCGCCAACCCCGGATTTTATAACACGCGCGTGTTATAAAATCAGGCGTAGATTTGTGTGTGCCGGGTTGCGCGCACAAATCTACGCCTGTGTGTGTACTAAAAGCTGGCCCTTAGTGAATCAGGTACTGAGCTTAGATTATTAGCATGTCTGAAGGTAACTTCTCATGGTGTTAAGCCATTGATCTGACCATTATCATAAATAAACCAATATGGTAATCATGTTAGTCCACTTAAATACATAAAATTTATCAAACAAGTTGCAATTGATAGCTTTTTATTAGACTATCAATTTCAACATCTGGCGAGCTTTATTTCTTCAATTAATATCCATTCCTAGAACATGAAGCTTTTCGGACAGTCTTACAATCTAGTGTACTTACTGGCTTAGACTACTGTAATGCTCTTCACGCAGACCTTCTGACTACATCACTTTGACCGCTTCAACTCATACAAAACACTGCTGCTAGGCAACTCTCCGGGACCAAATCATTTGATCATATCACCCCTGTTCTGTATAATCTTCATTGGCTACCCATTACCTGGCACATCCAGTACAAACTGCTATGTAATATTCACAACCTACTTCATAATACAAATTCCTGGCTTTCCTCCACTTTACACATATGCACCCCTTCTTGTGCTCTAAGATCTCAGAGACATGGTGGAAGGAGGACAACCAATGGGATAGTGCTATACCGGGGTACAAATTATATCGCAATGACAGAGAGAAGCACCCAGGAGGCGGTGTGGCGCTATATGTATGGGATGGCATAGAGTCCAACAGGATAAACATCCTGCATGAGACTAAATGCAAAATTGAATCTTTATGGGTAGAAATCCCTTGTATGTCGGGGAAGACTATAGTGATAGGGGTATACTACCGTCCACCTAGTCAAGATGGTGAGATGGACAGTGAAATGCTAAGAGAAATTAGGGAAGCTAACCAAATTGGTAGTGCGGTAATAATGGGAGACTTCAATTACCCCAATATTGACTGGGTAAATGTATCATCGGGACATGCTAGAGAGATAACGTTCCTGGATGGAATAAATGATAGCTTTATGGAGCAATTGGTTCAGGAACCGACGAGAGAGGGAGCAATTTTAGATCTGTTTCTCAGTAGAGCACAGGATTTGGTGAGAGAGGTAACGGTGGTGGGGCTGCTTGGCAATAGTGATCATAATATGATCAAATTAGAATTAATGACTGGAAGAGGAACAGTATGCAAATACACGGCTCTTGTGCTAAAATTTCAAAAGGGAAACTTTGATAACATGAGAAAAATTGTTAGAAAAAAACTGAAAGGAGCAGCTAGAAAAGTAAAAAATGTACAAGAGGTGTGGTCATTGTTAAAAAATACCATTCTAGAAGCACAGTCCAGATGTATTCCACACATTAAGAAAGATGGAAAGAAGGCAAAACGATTACTAGCATAGGGCCTCATTTTCAAGTATCGCAGGCCTGCGATACTTTAGAAGATGAGATGCGGGGGGCCGAAATGGGGGGAGGGCCTGCGCTAGCTGGCAGCGATCGCACCGTCGCGGTGCGATCGCTGCCAGTTTCACACCCAATAGCGCCACCATAGGAGGTGCAGCTATTGGGAGCGAAAGCTGACGCGAAAATGCACTTACCTTTTCGCTGTCCGCGGCATCGGCACAGAGTTGACCCCGGTGACACCCCGACTCCTCCTCTTCTGGGGCCAACTCCGCCCCCATCCTGGTATCGCACATAAGGGACTTTTTGCGTGCGAGCGATGTGGAAAATGAGGCCCATAGTTAAAAGGGGAGGTGAAAGAAGCTATTTTAGCCAAAAGATCTTCATTCAAAAATTGGAAGAAGGATCCAACAGAAGAAAATAGGATAATGCATAAAAGTTGGCAAGTTAAATGTAAGACATTGATAAGACAGGCTAAGAGAGAATTTGAAAAGAAGTTGGCCGTAGAGTCAAAAACTCACAGTAAAAACATTTTTATGAGTATCGGTATCTCAAAAGTATTTAAATAAATAAATACATACATATATCCAAAGCAGAAAGCCTGTGAGGGAGTCAGTTGGTTAAAGGGGCACTTAGAGAAGATAAGGCCATCGCGGAAAGATTAAATGATTTCTTTGCTTCGGTGTTTACTGAAGAGGATGTTGGGGAGATACCTGTACCCCGTACCCCGTTTTCATGGGTAATGATTCAGATGGACTGAATCAAATCACAGTGAACCTAGAAGATGTGGTAGACCTGATTGACAAACAGAAGAGTAGTAAATCACCTCGATCGGATGGTATACACCCCAGAGTTCTGAAGGAACTAAAAAAGGAAATTTCAGACTTATTAGTAAAAATTTGTAACCTATCATTAAAATCATCCATTGTACCTGAAGACTGGAGGATAGCTAATGTAACCTCCATATTTAAAAAGGGCTCCAGGGACGATCCGGGAAACCACAGACCGGTTAGCCTGACGTCAGTGCCAGGAAAAATAGTGGAAAGTGTTCTAAACATCAAAATCACAGAACATATAGAAAGACGTAGTTTAATGGAACAAAGTCAGCATGGCTTTACCCAAGGGAAGTCTTGCCTCACAAATCTGCTTCACTTTTTTGAAGGAGTTAATAAACATGTGGATAAAGATGAACCGGTAGATGTAGTATACTTGGATTTTCAGAAGGCGTTTGACAAAGTTCCTCATGAGAGGCTTCTAGGAAAATTAAAAAGTCATGGGATAGGTGGTGATGTCCTTTCATGGATTGCAAACTGGCTAAAAGACAGGAAAAGAGAGTAGGATTAAATGGACAATTTTATCAGTGGGAGTGGGCAGTGGAGTGCCTCAGGGATCTGTATTGGAACCCTTACTTTTCAATATATTTATAAATGATCTGGAAAGAAATACGACGAGTGAGATCATCAGATTTGCAGATGATACAAAATTGTTCAGAGTAGTTAAATCACAAGCAGATTGTGATACATTGCAGGAAGACCTTGTGAGACTGGAAAATTGGGCATCAAAGTAGCAGATGAAATTTAATGTGGCTAAGGGCCTTATTTTCCAATATCGCATTGGTAACGCATTAGGGGGCGTTACCAATGCAAATGAGGCTTCTTTCGTGCAGTGGGGAAAAATCGCGTGCGGCGATGTTTTCGCCATTCACGAAAACATTAGCGCTGCACGCGATGTTTTCCCAGTGCACGATGATTCTTTCAGTCATTTATCGCAGTGCACGATATTTGCCAGTTTCTGTTATCACGGTGCACGATAGTCCCAGACAGCCTGTTTCAGGCTCGGGGAGAGAGAGAGAGAGAGAGAGAGAGAGAGAGAGAGAGAGAGAGAGAGAGAGAGAGAGAGAGAGAGAGAGAGAGAGAGAGAGAGAGAGAGAGAGAGAGAGCGCCTTACTATAGTGCCTATGCCCTACATAGGTATTTTAACCCCTATGGGAGGGCCACCTACTAACTCGGGGTGGGGATTAGGTATGAGCGTCGGGGGTTGGGGGCCACTTTCGCATTCCACATGAGACCTACGGACAGAACAGTGGTCTCTAGTGCAGATTTGCTGGCTGTCGGAGTGAGGACGCTCACTCCAAGAAGTGGTTTGGGCAACGTTCTCTCTACCTAGCTTGATGGACACTCTACCTGGGCAACAACATGCTAGGTGGAGAGAATGTTGGCCAAATCTCCGCTTGGAGTGAGCGTCCTCACTCCGACGGCCAGCAAATCTGCACTAGAGACCACTGTTCAGTCCGTAGGTCTCATGTGGAATGCGAAAGTGGCCCCCAACCCCCGACGCTCATACCTAATCCCCACCCCGAGTTAGTAGGTGGCCCTCCCATAGGGGTTAAAATACCTATGATAGGCACTATAGTAAGGCGCTCGCTCTCTCTCTCTCTCTCGCTCTCTCTCTCTCTCTCTCTCTCTCTCTCTCTCTCTCTCTCTCTCTCTCTCTCTCCCCGAGCCTGAAACAGGCTGTCTGGGACTATCGTGGATGGCGGCGGTAATCCTTTTCAGGCCCATAACGCGAGGTTGGAGTTGTAGTTATTAGCCGCGATAGCAGCCGCGCTAACACTGCGGCTGTTTCGCCGCACACGATACACAGGTTCCCGCTTTACATATGCTCCGCCCCAACTCCGCCTCCTGAATACCAAATGACTAAATCGCGTTAACAGCTGTTAACGCGATTTGCGAATTTATCGCACGCGGTAAAGTGCTTGGAAAATGAGGCCCTAAGTGCAAGGTGATGCATATAGGGAAAAATAACCCATGCTATAGTTACACAATGTTAGGTTCCATATTAAGTGCCTCAACGCAAGAAAGAGATCTAGGCAGTCAAAAAAGCAAACAGAATGTTGGGAATTATTAGAAAGGGAATGGTGAATAAAACGGAAAATGTCATAATGCCTCGGTATCGCTCCATGGTAAGACCGCACCTTGAATACTGTGTACAATTCTGGTCGTTGCATCTCAAAAAAATATAATTGCGATGGAGAAGATACAGAGAAGAGCTACCAAAATGATAAGGGGAATGGAACAGCTCCCCCCTAACTAAAGAGGTTAGGACTTTTCAGCTTGGAGAAGAGAAGGCTGAGGGGGGATGATAGAGGTGTTTAAAATCATGAGAGGTCTAGAACATGTAGATGTGAATCGGTTATTTACTCTTTCAGATAATAGAAAAACTAGGGTGCACTCCATGAAGTTAGCATGTGGCACAATTAAAACTAATCGGAGAAAGTTCTTTTTTACTCAATACACAATTAAACTCTGGAATTTGTTGCCAGAGGATGTGGTTAATGCAGTTAGTATAATCTGTCTTTAAAAAAGGATTGGATAAGTTATTGAAGGAGAAGTCCATTACCTGCTATTAAGTTGACTTAGAAAATAGCCACTGCTATTACTAGCAACGGTAACATGGAATAGACTTAGTTTTTGGGTACTTGCCAGGTTCTTATGGCCTGGATTGGCCACTGTTGGAAACAGGATGCTGGGCTTCATGGGCCCTTGGTCTGACCCAGTATGGCATGTTCTTATGTTCTTATGTTCTTAAAATCAAATGCTATTACAGGTACCTTCACCAAAATCCACCAGGCTTGTTTTTGCCCGTGAAAGATCATTTTTCTATTGCAGGCCCTATTATCTAAAACACTCTTCCTGCTCACATCCGGTTCATTACTGACACCAAAGAATTTAAAAAAGCAGTTAAAACTCACCTTTTCAAATCTTCTTTCTCTGATTTGTCTGATTCTTAATTTCACAAATCTTCTTGTATAGAATTATTTTTCATTCTCATTTTTTCTGTCGACTCCTTGCTCTATTTTATTTAGCCAGTAATGTTTTTAGTTTCTTTTACTTTTATTTTATTACTATTTGTATATGTTTCTTATTGGATTATTTTATTGTTTATTTTAATGCTATGGCTTAATAATAATTTTATGTATGTTCTTTTGTAAACCGCTCCAAACCTTGGAGGATGTGGTATATAAGAACTTTTAAATAAAATAAAAATAAATATTTTTTTACATAAAGTCTATACTTTAATCCAGGGTTTTTTGATCAGCCATATTTATTTATTTATTATCTATGCATTTCAATCATATTCCACCCATGTCTAAAATTCACAGTGAATTAAACATATCAGTGAAACAAACTAAACATTAGAAATACACATGCATAAAGCAGATGGAACAATAAAAATCAGAATAAAATAATAGAAGAACATAAAAGACATTAAACATGAGTTACAAAAATAAATATACATTATATAATAACATCTACAGAACCCAGATTTAAAAAAGCTTCATGAAGGACTAATAAAAGGCTTACAGGCAGATTTTAAAAGCGTTGCTCATGCAATAATGGCCTCATACACACTAATGTGGCCCAGGCACGAGCAACATGAATTTTCAGTAGCCAGGAGGTACATGCGAACATACTTGTGCGCATGTTAATAATAAGGAGGCAAAAAAGGGGCGGTGTTCTGGGGTGGGGGCAACACATATGCAAATTAAATGGGCAGGTTATAAAATGCGAGTAGATATGTGTGCAAACATGCTTATGTATGTAAAAACCCAAAGGCACACAAATTCAGACTTGTCTGGATAAGTAGTGGCATTTAGCTGGATAAGTCTGAAAAACATTACTTGTTTGTCTAAGTAGCGCTTTTCAGATTTATCCAGCTATTTAATATAGCCAGATAAGTCTAAAAAATGATATATAGCCAGCTAAACGAGATAGCCAGATAAGTAGCAGAATTGTTTTAGACTTCCGCCTATCTTACATAGCCAGATAAATCTGAAAACCACTCCCTAGATGGACACTTTTCAGAGTTAGCCAGCTAAGTAGCACCTGCTGCTGCTTAGCCAGCTAAATCGATAGTTGGCCAAATAAGTGTTGTTACTTATCTTGATGTTTGTATTTGTAGTAGTGGTAAAAGTGCTACTTAGAAGGGATTTAAGTTGAAATGTATCCAATAAGTATGCACAAATGATATAAGAACATAAGAACATAAGAAAATGCCATACTGGGTCAGACCAAGGGTCCATCAAGCCCAGCATCCTATTTCCAACAGTGGCCAATCCAGGCCATAAGAACCTGGCAAGTACCCAAAAACTAAGTCTATTCCATGTAACCATTGCTAATGGCAGTGGCTATTCCCTAAGGGACGGATTTTAAGAGCCCTGCTCGCGTAAATCCGCCCGGATTTACGTGAGCAGGGCCCTGCGCGCCGGTGCGCCTATTTTACATAGGCCTACCGGCGCGCGCAGAGCCCCGGGACTCGCGTAAGTCCCGGGGTTCTCCGAGGGGGGCATGTCGGGGGCGTGTCGGGGGCGGTCCCGGTCGTCGCGGCGTTTTCGGGGCGTGTCGGCAGCGGTTTGGGGGCGGGGCGTGGCTACGGCCCGGGGTGGTCCGGGGGCGTGGCCGCGCCCTCCATACCCGCCCCCAGGTTGCGGCCCGGCGCGCAGGAGGCCCGCTGGCGCGCGGGGATTTACGCCTCCCTCTGGGAGGCGTAAATCCCCGGAGAAAGGTAAGGGGGGGGTGTAGACAGGGCCGGGCGGGTGGGTTAGGTAGAGGAAGGGAGGGGAAGGTGAGGGGAGGGCGTTAGAGGATTCCCTCCAAGGCCGCTCCGATTTCGGAGTGGCCTTGGAGGGAACGGGGGTAGGCTGCGTGGCTTGGCGCGCGCCGGCTATACAAAATCGATAGCCTTGCGCGCGCCGATCCAGGTTTTTAGCAGATACGCGCGGCTCCGCGTGTATCTACTAAAATCCAGCGTACTTTTGTTTGCGCCTGGAGCGCAAACAAAAGTACGCGCTCGCGTAGTTTTTAAAAATCTGCCCCTAAGTGAACTTAATAGCAGGTAATGGACTTCTCCTCCAAGAACTTATCCAATCCTTTTTTAAACACAGCTATACTAACTGCACGAACCACATTCTCTGGCAACAAATTCCAGAGTTTAATTGTGCGTTGAGTAAAAAAGAACTTTCTCCGATTAGTTTTAAATGTGCCCCATGCTAACTTCATGGAGTGTCCCCTAGTCTTTCTACTATCTGAAAGAGTAAATAACCGATTCACATCTACCCGTTCTAGACCTCTCATGATTTTAAACACCTCTATCATATCCCCCCTCAGTCGTCTCTTCTCCAAGCTGAAAAGTCCTAACCTCTTTAGTCTTTCCTCATAGGGGAGTTGTTCCATTCCCCTTATCATTTTGGTAGCCCTTCTCTGTACCTTCTCCATCGCAATTATATCTTTTTTGAGATGCGGCGACCAGAATTGTACACAGTATTCAAGGTGCAGTCTCACCATGGAGCGATACAGAGGCATTATGACATTTTCCGTTTTATTCATCATTCCTTTTCTAATAATTCCCAACATTCTGTTTGCTTTTTTGACTGCCGCAGCACACTGAACCGACAATTTCAATGTGTTATCCACTATGACACCTAGATCTCTTTCTTGGGTTGTAGCACCTAATATGGAACCCAACATCGTGTAATTATAGCATGGGTTATTTTTCCCTATATGCATCACCTTGCACTTATCCACATTAAATTTCATCTGCCATTTGGATGCCCAATTTTCCAGTCTCACAAGGTCTTCCTGCAATTTATCACAATCTGCTTGTGATTTAACTACTCTGAACAATTTTGTGTCATCTGCAAATTTGATTATCTCACTCGTCGTATTTCTTTCCAGATCATTTATAAATATATTGAACAGTAAGGGTCCCAATACAGATCCCTGAGGCACTCCACTGTCCACTCCCTTCCACTGAGAAAATTGCCCATTTAATCCTACTCTCTGTTTCCTGTCTTTTAGCCAGTTTGCAATCCACGAAAGGACATTGCCACCTATCCCATGACTTTTTACTTTTCCTAGAAGCCTCTCATGAGGAACTTTGTCAAACGCCTTCTGAAAATCCAAGTATACTATATCTACCGGTTCACCTTTATCCACATCTTTATTAACTCCTTCAAAAAAGTGAAGCAGATTTGTGAGGCAAGACTTGCCCTGGGTAAAGCCATGCTGACTTTGTTCCATTAAACCATGTCTTTCTATATGTTCTGTGATTTTGATGTTTAGAACACTTTCCACTATTTTTCCTGGCACTGAAGTCAGGCTAACTGGTCTGTAGTTTCCCGGATCGCCCCTGGAGCCCTTTTTAAATATTGGGGTTACATTTGCTATCCTCCAGTCTTCAGGTACAATGGATGATTTTAATGATAAGTTACAAATTTTTACTAATAGGTCTGAAATTTCATTTTTTAGTTCCTTCAGAACTCTGGGGTGTATACCATCCGGTCCAGGTGATTTACTACTCTTCAGTTTGTCAATCAGGCCTACCACATCTTCTAGGTTCACCGTGATTTGATTCAGTCCATCTGAATCATTACCCACATATTTTCACTTCAAATTTTAAAGGCAGATGTGAGTAGATTTTACCTTTGTTATTTAGATGGATTTACTCCTCATAAGTTAACTTTTACACACACACACATGTAAATTGGGGAGATTATGATTATTGCATGGCAAGAATCTAACCAGTTTTACCAATTAGTCTACCAGTTTGCCCAGTCTATCTGCAGCTCATGAATACCCTCATTTCACACAGACCCCCACCCCGTCATTGATTTTACTTTTAAGATGTTTCAAATCACTTACTTGTCCACTAAACAGCCTACTGAATATGGACCTCATAGCGTTCCCAATTCAACATAGCACCTATAGTAGTTTTTCTCTATAGTTTTCTTGAGGAAATACAAAATCCTGTATTGTGTGGCTTAGAAACCAAAGCTTAGCATGCTCACTAAACTGAGTTCTATGCATAAAATCCTAAACTGCATACTAATCTGATCCAACAAGGCATTAGCATGTACTAAAATTAACATGTACGTGCATGTAAATGAAGGAATTTCAAATGCAAATGAGACTTTAGTAGGCATGTACTAATTAGCATGGCATGCTGTCTTCCATGCACTTTTTAGCATGTGCTCAGGAAGGCCTAAAATGTAACACTTGCCTCTGATGAGGTAACATTAGGACCGATCAGCAGCACTACCAGAGTTAGTCGGATAAGCTATCTGTCTATCTCTGTTTATCGGAGTTAGCCGGATAACTAGTTATCCGACTAACTAGTTATCCAGCTAGAATTTTTCCAGATAAGTGGCTGCAAATGCTGGTTTTGCCATTTAGATGGATAACTTTTAAGTTATTAGTCCAATTTTTTTAATATGTACCTCTAGGAGTACTGCCATAGTCTCAGATGTTGCAAACAGCCTGCAGAGATAGGGCCACAGCATTTGGGCCATGAGACTATCACAGAAGGCACTGAATGGAAACTAGGAGAGATGGTCACTAGGCAGCCTCTTCCCATTCAAAGTAGGATGCCCTCCTGCAGTCATCATCACTCAACCGTGGCACTCTAAAATATTCTCCTGTGTGCTGTGGATGGGGTGGACACTATGGAAGGAGCGGGGGTAGCATAATGGGTTTGTGTATAAAGCAATTGCCTGAACTTGCTTTTCTGTTACATGGCCATGGCAATTGTTGTGGTTGATCTGTCCATAAACAACTTCAGGTGCAATTCAGCAGCTTCAATATGAACAACTGAAATATATTCCATTGCTGCCACGATACTGCAGGGTCCACGTAAAAGGGAAAGTTAGATGCCTGCGTTTTTCTGTTCCGTGGCTGGCAGAGTTCCGTTCCTGGAATCAGTGCCAGGGCTGACCGAGGCACCTTCTGATGTCTTTTATTTTCCTGCTTGGCACATATCTGAGGCACTTATTTTTGTTCTGTTTTTTTTCCTTTTCTGGAATTATTTTTTCCTCTCCCGAGGCCAAATGCATTCCTGCTTCTGCCATCAGTGATGACAAGTAGCCCCATTAACCAGGCTTACTTTGAGAACATAAGAATATAAAAAATGCCATATTGGGTCAAACCAAAGGTCCATCAAGCCCAGCATTCTATCTCCAACAGTGGCCGATCCAAGTCACAAGTACCCAATTGGTTCCCAAAGAATAGGAATAAAGGTTTGAGGACTGTACATGCTTAGTTTAGCATTTACATGCTATTTTTGTCATGAACATATGATATATAGATGCTACAGTTTCAGGGTCTGTGCTAATAGTGCTCACGCATTATTGAGGTTATTTTCTATCATTCTGAAACATTTATAGCTGAATTTTCAAAGGAGTTAAGTGTATAAATGGAAAATACTATCGTAGCAATTTTCAAAAGCCATGTATGTGTGTAAAGTGCACTTCCGCGAGTAAATCTTATGGACAATTCAGTGGTACATATGGCAATTTTCAAAAGCCCATTTATACAGGAAAAAAACCTTTACACATATAAAACCCAGTTTTAAGCGTGAAAATGCTTTTGAAAACCAGGCCCTTAGTGCAACTCCTGTAAAGTGCTGTTTGTGTGCATGTTAACTTTTTTTTTAGCATATGCACAGTAAAAAAAAAATGTGTGTGAATTTTAGTCCCTAAACCTTCATTTATTAAGCTTTGGCCATTTTAATTTCTGCATACTGTGGTCTACCAGGGAGAGAAAAAGGTCCAATGAATCTAATGATTATGGACAATGGAACAAAGAAAAATTGGAATGTTTTTTAATGGATACTATGATGATAACTTTCAAATGGGCGCATGGGCGCACATGTACATGTGTGCGTCGGCACGTGCCCAGAGATGTGGCAGTTTAATGGCATACATGCAGATATGCGCGTATGTTATAAATTAGCCTAGGCATGCATATATGTGGGCCTATTTATGCAAATGGGCACAAATAAGCCGGGTTTGAGCCACGCAAGTAGGGGAATTTTATAGCAGGTATGTGTCCATGCTATGACCAGTTCGTCCACCAGTTCGTCCACCAGTTTGCCCAGTCTAGAGCTAGGTTCTTCAACCCCCCTGGTTCTTAAGCCGGCACTCCTCCCAGTTACCCCAGACCCCTTATACCCCCTCAAAGATGCTTGTGTTTTGTTTTTTTAAACTTATACCTCCTCCATAGCAGAAGAAATGTTATGCGACATGGACAAGCACATAGGGACTTGCATGCACATTTTTTGGCCACATCTCGAATGCTCATGCCCTGCCCACACCACGCCCCTTATTTCTCTGATGAGAGATGTGCACACATCGGTTCGTGCGCATGCATCCCCCCACTTTTTAAAATCGGGTGGACACGCGTGTGTGCTAGATGCACGCCCATCTCCCAGTTTTGTTGTGCGGATCTCTTTTAAAATTCATCCCTTATCTATTTACTTGGGGGGGAAGGCATTAGATACTGTAGCTCTCTCATAGTCCTCTCATATTTTCCCCTTCCTGCTGCTCTATTTTCCTCAGATAGTGTCAAGTCTTAAGCTGCTGCATTATTACTATTTAGTGTGTGGTTTTACATTTATCTTGAAAATTAAACTGCTGCTTTATTAATTAAATGCTGTTTTCCTTTTTCAAATATGATTTTTAATCAATGTTTTTACAGCTGAAAATGCAGGGGGCGTGGAGTTTATTTTTTTACATAGTTTTCCTACAGTTTTTATTGGATCCAGTTATGACTCCATGGCAAGTGTAAGCTATCGACTGAAAACATTTTGTGCTGGGAAGGATCTACTGTGAAGGGCAAAATGCAATATTTCTATTAACTGCCATCTTGTGTTTTCTTTCTCTTAATTCTTTTGTAGTGCTGGAGTCGGCAGGACTGGCTGCTTCATTGTAATCGATGCCATGTTGGAGAGAATAAAGCATGAAAAGACTGTAGATATTTATGGTCACGTAACTCTAATGAGAGCTCAGAGGAATTACATGGTTCAGACGGAGGACCAATACATCTTTATCCATGATGCACTGCTGGAAGCAGTGACATGTGGTAATACCGAAGTGCCGGCTAGAAACCTGTATGCATATATCCAGAAGCTGACACAGATAGAGCCAGGAGAGAATGTCACAGGAATGGAGCTCGAATTTAAGGTATTGCGAAGGAGGAAAGGTAGTAAGGGCTGTTTTGGCTCTGTCAAGCCTCTGAGAAAACCTTATTTTTTTATCGAGAATAACCGTAGAACTCCCTGCACAGTGGTGAAGTCTGCATGTCCCCACACAGACCTCACCAAGGAGTTTCAAATCCAAAGTGCATGCATAAGTTTGCTTTAAAAATACCTCCTTAACTGGCCAAGTATGTGTGCAGTGGTCCCTGCACAGAGTTACACCTGCTCCAAGCAGGGTGAAATTTGCGCTTGTAATTCGCATGTATAGTTTAAAAAATATGAAAGTAAGCACGAAAAGATGTGTGCACAGGTTCCAAGTTGATTTTCAGGACTGTAAAGGTCTCTTTTCTATTGTGTGCTTTTGTCAAAGCTTTTTGCCTTAAAGTAAAAATATAAAGATGTTGAGGTAAAATTTAAGACCTGTGCGCGGGCGTACAGATGCGTGCGTTTGCCGGCACGCACA
Source organism: Rhinatrema bivittatum (assembly GCF_901001135.1). Lineage (NCBI taxonomy): Eukaryota > Metazoa > Chordata > Amphibia > Gymnophiona > Rhinatrematidae > Rhinatrema > Rhinatrema bivittatum. The sequence continues at coordinate 448,544,408 of NC_042615.1, read as the reverse complement.
CATGGATGCGGCGATTTTGTAACATATATGCACACGTGTTATAAAATCAGCTGTATGTGCGTACATGCGCGTGTATTTTATTCTGACGCGCGTGCATCTGGCAACTCGAGAGTGTAAGTGGGGGGTATTTTAGTAGATACGTGCTCCAAAGCATTTACCTGTTTCACCAGTTTGTTCCCACTTCGGCCCAGTAAAGGAGAGGATTTCCTAAAACCCTAGCTAACTTGCCCTTCTTTTATCTTATTAATCTCGAGCCTTAAAACCCTGCTGACCTAGCCTAGTTTTTTTTGTTATACGACTTACACGTCATCCATAGCAGAAGTAAATGTTGTGATTCTGCTATCTGTTCCTTGTGGCACTGAGATGCCACCGTCGCCACAGCCATACCTCTGATGCTGCTGTCTACTTCCTGTGCAGTCTCTCTCCTGCCAGCATCATTCCTAGGCACGTGCATGCACCACAGCCCCACATTTAAAAGGCCCGCGGCGGGAAATGCCGGGCGCCTCCAGATGATGTCATCTCCCGGAAGCCCTATAAAAGGGCTCTTCAGTCAGTAACTTGTTGCCATCACAAAGGTTTGTTAACACTTTCTCCATGTTTTCTGTTCCATGTTTCTGGTCTCTCATCAGTTCCTGTCTTCAGTGTCTTCATTCTTGATTCCAAGTCTTCATTCCTGCATTACACGTCTTGCTCCTGATTCCAAGTCTTCATCCTGTCCAGAGTCTTCATAGTCTTCATTTGCTGGTCCAAGTCTCCAGAATTCCCTTAGTTTTAAAGCCTTGTTCTGAGTTCCTGAATTCCGGGCTTCTGTCCCTGATCTTGAGTCTGAGTCCGAGTTCCTGAATCTGGGTTCCTGAGGCCTGTTCCAGTCTTCGGAGTTCTTGTTCCAGCTTCTGCATTGTTTCTGAGTCCACTGTCTGCGACCAGCCCACAGCAGTGCCAGACCTCAACAGAGCATTCGTCATGTTCCAAGTCCTGATGCTAAGTCCTTATCAAGTCCTGATGCCAAGTCCTTGTCATGTTCCAAGTCCTGATGCCAAGTCCTTGTTAAGTTCCAAGTCCAGTGTCTGTGCTGTCTTTGGCATGGTCTGCAGCCACCCCTCTGCCTGTGCAGGGCACGCTGCAGTGCACGGTTCTCCCAGAGCTTCATCATGTTCCAGACTTCAGTGCATTCTTCTAATTCCAAGTCTTCAGTGCCTTCATCATGTCCATATCTCCAGAATTATCTTCAGTCCTCACCTTCGTCTGTCCTGATGCTCAAGCTGTTCCCAAGCAGCAAGTCCAAAAGGGCTTTTGAAGTGGCTGGAGGGCTACTCCAGAGAGCAGCATTGCATTGCTGGTTCTCCCTTCCTGGTGCATGCTGGGCATCCAAGTTTTTCTGTTCCAAGCCAAATGTGTTCCTAGACAAGAGAATTCCCAGCCCAGTCAGTCTGTACCTGGATGTGTTCATCTGCCAGAGTTGTGGACCATGGCCATCTCCAGGATTATGCAGGTTGCACCGTGGCACAGAGGCTCACGTTCTCAAGCAGCCATTCACACGCGCAACAGATTGTGAAGGCTCCCCACGACGGGCCTTCCATGCTTCGTCTCTTGTATTTTCATGAGGTTTTTTGCTTCTGATTTTGTTTCTATGACCCACAGGAGACTCCTTTATCTGTTCCTGAGTTTTTATTTTCTATGACCTGCAGGAGACACCTGCATCTATTCTTGACTTTTTTCTACAACCTGCAGGAGGTGCCTTCATCCGAATTCTTGTTCAAGTTCCTCAGCTTTTCCAAGTCTTCTGTTCTCTTCAGCTGTTTTGCTTCAGCTTCACACATCCATTGTTCAGGCCATCCATCTTGGTACAAGCCTTCAATAGCATTCCAAACCATCAGTCTTGTCGTGAGCCTCCAGCTATGAGTTCATCTATGTCTTCAACTTGGTTCAAACTTTCAACTGTGCTTCAGAGTTCACCTCACAGTGTGCAAGTGTCTGCCTACAGTCTTGTTCTTGCTCAGACGTCTGCTCCTGGATATGGAGGATATAATAACAGTGATTTCACTGGATAATAATGTTTTAATTCCTGATCCAATGGAACTTCAGCATTAGGAAGCCCTAAAATTGAGATTAACCCTTATTCAAGAGTGCAGCAGAGTATCAACTCTTTTTCTATGATGCTGATGTGGAAAAAGCTTTCTCGAATTCTAAAGAACTTCTACCACCTCTACCTTGAAATTACTACTCTCCAATGACATCTCCTTAGAACTCTCCTTGAGTCAGGATGACTAATGTGACCTGGTTGGGCTGCACAAATCAGCATTCCAATTCCGCTATCTTGGCAGCTTCTATTTCTCTATCTATTGACAACCTAATGGACTTAAATAATGGTATTCCTATCTAGTCCTTAAAGACTGCCATGGACCTCCCTTTTTGTATAGCCTCAAGTGGAACCCATTAGTAACAATCTTGGGACCTTGTTGTCAATAGTTGTCTTTTCTCCAGAAGAGTTATTGGGTTACAGCACCTTTACCCATGGATTAAACCGAAGACTGCCTCTGCCATCTTTTCCTTGGGCCTCTTGCTTGCCTTCATTGGCAGCTGCCTTCCCACTCAGGATCTACTGTACTTCACTTAATATTCCACTTCACTTAATATTCCATCAGTTATATAACCACACTTTATAACACAAAGTTTGGAGACCTCACTTCCGCTAGAAATCAACATAAGAGCAAGTGTTAATTGTCTTGGAACTCTGATTATGAGCTGTGGAAGAGCAAGACCAATTTTGAAAGAAAGAACTCAAGAGGGTGACCAGTTTCCAGAATTTGTTTTTCACCTCCAATGGGAGAATTCTGTCTTTGCAAGTACTGTTTTTTTCCCATTGAGTGTTCCTAAGATCAGCTTAAGATTTATCTTGGGAGAGAAACAAAGTATCTGTGTCCGGGAAATAAAGAGTTTGCTGGGCATAATCATCTGCAAAATCTGAAAGTCTTCCTGTTGGAGAAAGTGCATTTTGTTATCTTGTAGGGGAGTAGGAAGCAAAAACTGTTAAATGAATGTTTGTTAATATGCTATAGGTTCAGATACCACCTTTCTTCACCCTGGGAATAATTAGACCTGTTCAGGCCAATTCCCATATGCGCATTAAAAGCAAAAGATAAGTTTGTCCCAGCTTTCCATCCATCTTCCTACCAATTCTTCAACTCTAAAGAACAGAATCCACCATTGTTCGTGTGCCTGTTCATTTATGGACCACAAAACCAAGGAGTAAGTTCTCTTTCGAAGCCAAACAACAGCCAGAAGATCTGGATGTCTCCTAATCCATTAATAATAATTAATTAATTAATTAATAATAATAATAATATTCATTGTATTAGACTATGGAAATGTATTTCCTGCTATTCTGTTTAATGTAAACCGGTATGATTTACATTGGATGTAAGAATGTCAGTATATAAAAATTAAAAATAACAAATAAATAAATAATCCTGGGTCATATCTTGTGGCTAAACCCACGCCTTTTTAGCAAGCTGCATGTTCTTGCACCACAGTCAGCTGGACTTCAGCAGCCACTGGAAGCATTTCCCTTCTGGAAGTGCCAAGGCCTATAGCTGCACCCTGACGTTCTCCAGTGCCATCGATCTCCCAGGAGCCAATTTGTTTGTAGTCCTACAATCCTGCTTGCCCATCTATCATGGGCCTTGCAACATCATCCACAGAAAAATGCAATAATGAGTCTCTCTTGAATCAACCATTACCTTTGCCAGAGACATTGAGGACAATGATCCTAAATTGATTCTCATTTCCATAACAATCTAGTGAGAACCCGAAGAACTGGATCACTTTCCTGGATATTGTAAATTGCTTTAGCCTATAGCTATGTCTTTGTTTAAGCTTCCACTACGTCTTCATCCAAGTACTGCAGCCATGTCTTCATCCAGTTTATTCTGAATGTTTCTTCACCTCAGTACTGTAATCAAGTATCTCTGGATCCTTTGTCTGCCCCTCAAGCCCGTGTTGGTAAGAGATTACCTAGGTCCATTCCAAAGCCAAAAAGAAGAGGCTGGAGGGAGGGTCTTTGATGAGGGGGGTACTGTTGTAATTCTGCTTGCGGGAGGGCCCAACAAACGGCTCACTCATCTCTTGGGGCGGCCTTGTGCCGCTGCTCCTGTCTTTTGCGCCAGCTCCCAAAGCCGGATAAATGCCACTTTGCCTCTCTGCTGCACGGCTGGAGAACCGTCACCACTGCCTGTCCATGCGGCACTGAGATGCCGCCGTCGCTGCCGCATCCTCCTGCGATCTGGAGTACCTCAGATGCTGACATCTGCTTCCTGTGCAGTCTCTCTCCTGCTAGCATTCTCCCTAGGCACACGTGCATACCACAGCCCCATATTTAAAGGGCCCACGGCAGGAAATGCCACGGCACCACACGATGATATAATTTCCTGCAGCCCTATTAAAGAGTTCTTCAATCAGTAACTCGTCGCCTTCGCAAAGGTCTGCTAGTGCTTTCAAGGTCCTCCATGTTGCCTGTTCCATGTTCCTGCTTTCTCTTTGATTCCTGGTTCCTGTCTTCAGCATCTTGGTACCTGAGTCCAAGTCTTCATTCCTGCATTCCATGTCTTTGTCCTGGGCAGAGTCTTCATTGTCTTCGTTTTCTGGTCCAAGTCCGGAAACTCACTTGGTTTTAAAGCTTTGCCCCAAGTTCCTGAATTCCGGGGTCCCATCCCTGGTCCTGAATTCCAGAGTCCAGAGTTCTGAGTTCCAGAGTCCGAGTTCCTGAGCCTTGTCTTCAGAGTTCTTGTTCCAGCTTCTACCTTGTTCCTGAGTCCAGTGCCTGCACCGCTATTATTGTGGTCTGCAACCTGCCCACAGGTTGTGTAGGGCGCGCAAGAGCCTTCATCATGTTCCAAGTCCTGTTGCCAAGTCCTCACTAAGTTCCAATTCAAGATACTGCGTCACCTTCGGCATGTCTTTGGCCAGCTCATAGAGTGTTCAGGTCACACTGCGGTGCAGGGCTCTCCCAGAACTTCATCATGTTCCAAGTTTTCAGTGCCTTTGCCATATCCACATCTCCAGACCTCGCCTTCTTCTGTCCTGATGCTCAAGCCATTCCCAAGTGGCAAGTCCTAAAGGGCTTTTGGAGTGGCCGGAGGAAGACCAGCATAGCCTTGCTGGATCTCCCTTCCTGATGTGTGCTGGACATCCAAGTGATTCTGTTCCTAGCCAAGTGTGTTCCTAATTCCAAGACAAGAGTATACCCAGTCCAGTCAGCCCGTGCCCGGATGCGTTCGCCCACCAGCAGCATGGACCATGGTCAGCCATGGGGTTGTGCAGGTTACACTGGGGCACAGGAACTCACACTCTTGAGCTTCCATCCGCACTCACAACAGTAAAGTTACGTGGTAGGGGACCCTGGCCCTCGCTTGTGCATGTAAACACTTATGCACTAACTTCATGGTGCAGGTCTGTCCCGCCCATGTCCCACCCATGCCCCGCCAGACCATGCCCATGTCTCTCTCCTTTTGGTGAAAAACTTTTTATGTGTGTTCCGGGAGATATGCGCATACCCGCACAGTTTTAAAATCCGCACAGCACAAACGGGTCCAAGACATGTGCGGATCTCCTGGTTTTGGAACGCGTAAAGCTTTTAAAATCAACCAGATTTGCTTTAGTATTTTACTTAAGTCAAAAACAGAGCAATTCTGGCTTTTTTTTAACCATCCTGTGTTAAACGCTTATGGGCAAACGCTTTTGATAACTCGTGCTCATTGTTGCCTTCTGATTTTATTCAAAATGCAGGATTATTGTAATTAGCTCATCAGTTTGTGTTATTTCAAAGGAGTCATAGAGAGAGTAAGCCTCTAACAGCTCACGTAAGCTACAGTCTGCGAATACTTTTTACCTGCACAATTTTCAAAGTGGATTTACGTGCATACATCTGTTTGAAAACTCTACAGTGTGCAAGGAATTCCTCTCTCCCCCCCCCCCCCCCCCATCATAGATGCACCAAGTTCCAGCTGCTCAAGAGCAGGAATAACTTCGTGCATGTGGATTTACATGCGTACTTTTAAAAATCAAAAAATGTGTGTGCAGTACAGATCCTGACCCAACTCCACACCCCCGAACACCTAGTAAGTATGCGTACCTTTAAGCACATGCCTACAGACGCTGTTGGCAAAGAGCCAATTACTTGCATAGAAGCGGGTTTTATGCATGCAGGTGCCTTTGAAAATGACCCCCCAAAACGACACCAATATTTGTGATATATAATTATTCTATGGCACATCAGGAAGTGCTAGTGTATGATTTCACGGATGGAGAATCAGTTCGTAGATGCGCATCTCGCAAGACAGTGAACCGGGTCAGGATTACAGAGAATAGGAATGGGGTAATGGGAAAGATTACACACATAAAGAGTAATTTTCATAGCCGTTCACGCAGGCAAAACAGCGCTTTACCCATGCAAATGGGCTTTTAGATAGTTTCCCTCCATCTATGCAGGTAGAAGTACATATGTAGTGCTGTTAAGCATGTACCTTTTGCCCGTGAGGAGAGAGGGGAGTTATTCTTGGGGATGGGGTTTGGAACTCCCTGCATAGTTTTGAAAATTTGAAAGTACGTACGTTATTTTTAGTCAGAAAACTTACCCGCACAAAACAGCAGGTGTAAACATATGCCAAGTAATTTTCCTTACACACAGGTACTTTCACTTTGGAAATTAGTGCAGTGATGGTGGGTAAAATGTGCCAGCAGAGTTTGCAGATAGGCGGTCCCATTGTGATCAAAGCATATGCATGAGGATTATACAGGCTGATCATTTTTTTAACCCGTGTTTTTCTTTGTTTGTTTCTGAACAGCGTCTTGCTAGCTCCAAAGCTCACACTTCAAGATTCATCAGTGCCAATCTTCCATGTAATAAATTCAAAAATCGCCTTGTTAATATTATGCCATATGAATGCACAAGAGTATGCTTACAGCCAATCCGAGGCGTGGAGGGCTCTGACTATATCAATGCCAGTTTTATTGATGGATACAGGTAATAATTGCAGCGGTGTTTTTATCCAGGTAGAAACGGCGTGCTGTAGAGTTGCCGTCCTAAGTTGCACCTGTTGCTTCATTTAGCAATAACCCAGGAGTCTGTGCACGTATACCATAATTAGATGATCCCAGAAAGCGATACCGAGAAGCTTAGCGCTGTCCTCTTGCAATTGAAATGATTGAGTTTATCAGGTAGTAGGGGCCACACAACAAGAGAGACCATTCAGACCATTTGAAGCATTCTGCTCTGGCAGCTTTCGCTGAAACCATCCGTCTTGTGCAAGTTAATAAATAAGCTGTTTGGTTCCATAAATCATAACCCTAATTGATTGTGCGACAGTTGGTTTTATGAAATGAAGCAGCACGACTAAGCGTTTCTTAAGTGCTTTTTACGACACGCAGAATTGAGCTATTAGAGCTGCATTAAAATTTAAATTACAATGATAAAGGCATACATCATAATATTGGCAAAGCTGTTTCCATCACAAAGTTCTAAAGGTAAAAAAAAAAAAAAAGAAATGCATGGCATTGTTTGATTAAACAGTGTTAATGGGCTTTTAATGTGCTTGCCATTAATAATGGATGCCCCTCGCTTACTGTAGTCCTTAAAATGCGGTAGAGACCTCATCTCATGGATCTAATTTTCGCAAACTTGCAATTGAAGTAGGGAACCTATTGATTAGCTGTTTCTCGCCAGTGGACCACCACTCAGGCCTTCTACACGGTTTTCTCCTTCCTGTCAGCCACGATTCATCCTGTAATTTTGGTAGGGCCCTATCATTACTGTGCTTTCAGCATCGGTATTTACATATTAATAAAACCATAACTGAGCATTGCTTTCTGCATTTTTTTTTTTTTTTTTGCATGCTTTCCCATGCAGGCAGCAAAAGGCCTACATAGCTACACAGGGACCCTTGGCGGAAACGACAGAAGATTTCTGGAGAATGCTCTGGGAACATAATTCCACGATTGTTGTCATGCTGACAAAACTGCGAGAAATGGGCAGGGTGAGCTCCTCCATAAATATTTGTCTGCACTGTTTCTGTAGCAGGAATTTTGGAGTAGCAAGCGGCATTTTTTAAAGATGAGCCCTGGTGATTTGTAAGTTAAAAGAAGAATTAACAACACAAGGGTTTAAGGTATTGAATTAAAAAAAAAAAAAACAAGCACACACAAAGCAAATCAGGCTTTCTTATGTTGGGTCGAATTAAGTAAAACTGTTTCTTCTTCATTCAGTCTGAAATTATGTTACAAAAGCACTGCAAAATCAAGTTATCTAGGCTGATATTTTTGACCGAAGAGTAAAATGCAGCTGCTTTATTTGAGTTTTGTTTCCTTCATTCCTTATTCTTCCATCCCAGACAGCATATCTTAATAGTCTATGTGCCCTGACCGGGCTGAAGGGGAAGTTTCCTTTCACACTTGCCTTCTGCATGACTCTGTGATGGGCTGGAGTCGCTTCACAGACTGCTTTCCCTCCCTCCACAGCCCTTCCTGTCCAGAGCCTTTAATCATGAGTCCATTCTACCACCAGGCCTAAGTCCTAAGTCTGGCCCAGCTGTCAGGGCCGTCTGTAGGCCAACCGGTGCCCGATGCAAAAACTGAAATCGGTACCCGCCCCCCCCCCCCCCAGTTAAAAATATCAGCTTCATTCATTTTATCACCTACAGCTTCTTCTAGGATCTCTCCCCCCCCCCCCCCCCCCAACTGGCAAAATACACAAATCCAAATCCCTCCCCCAGTGATGAATTATTTATTTTTTTGCCTCCCCTAGCCACTGTTTGTGGTACTCCAGCCCCCTCCCCTCTCCCCCTAGGGAAGGTTAAAAAAAAACACCAAAGAAATGTGAGGGACAGAACCCAAATAAACCCTGCACCTCCAGTTCTTTAAATTTGGATTTAATTATATTCAGCGGTGCAAGCAGATTTTAATTCTAAGTGCAATTGTACTGACCCCCACCTTTGACTCTCTACCCCCCGCCCGGGGAAGACAGAATGGGGCAATTGACAGTTACCGGCTATCACTTACTGCATGGGAATAAAGACTGTTAAATAAAAACAACAAATACTTATAAGGTGATGCCTTTTTATAGATTCTGACCTGAGGGAATATATTAGGTTCTGAAAGCTAGTCAAGAAATGTTTTAAGTCAGTACAATAAAAAAGATATCACTATATATATATATATATATATATATATATATATATATATATATATATATATTTTATTTTGATTTATTAAACTTTATTTCCATATATGAAATTGGCTAGCTTGGCAGACCACTCTATTTTATATTATTTACTGTTTTACTACAAAAAACGTTTTTAATTTACAGAGTGGATCCCTTAGAGCTGTTATTATTATCAGATCTATTTATAGTTGGATAATGAATGCATTGAAAGAGAAATGTTCATTGCTTCGTAGTCACCCAATTCCCAGAGGCAGATTTTAGGCCAGTCCTAGTTTAGACAAACCCCATCCTGATGCATTCTGGTACCTGCAACATTGATTTCAAATAATAGAAGCAAAGACTATAAATACCAGAATGCATTGAGACTCAAGTTTAAAAAAAGAAAAAGAAAAACAGGACTGGTCTGAACTCCCTGCAGGAACTGGCAGCTCCAGATATTTTATGAGATTTGACTTATCAACTCCAGTCGGAGTTTTGCCCAGATTGCTTTGATACAGGCCTTGAAACAGACTTACCACATTCTCCTTTTAACACCTTTATAATCACCCCATTATGTTTCATCATATACATGTGTCTCACATCGTAAAAACCTGTCTTTCATTATTAGCCATATATATATATATATAGCACATATCAGAGGCATACAGCACTGTACAGAGATATATAATGGACAGTCCCTGCTTGGAGCTCACAATCTATTCAGGACAGAGAAACAAGACACACAGCAAAAACAAATAAGAGGTTTAGAGTTAAGTGAGCAAGCCCATGGCTGAGGAGGTTTAAAGTAGGAAGGAACCAAAGCCAGTGGCTTGTAGATGGGCTTAAATAGTAAGAAGCTTTAATTAAGTAAAGTGGTAAAGAATCCACAGTTTACCTAATTGGTGAATCAGCCAAAAATTAAATCTTTGTCCCAGATGCAATCCATATAAGAAAACCTAAAGATGGGTTTTCTTATATGGATTGAGGGAAAGGAAGGTTTTCTTATATGGGTGAGGGAAAGGAAGAAGGAGAGAAAGACAGACAGACAATTAGAACATATTTGAATTTCAAAGAGCTTTTGTTATGGTAACTACTGTATACAACCTTCTTGTACAGGCTCAAACAATTCACTGCCCTATAAGTCACTCAACTGCTTACATGACAGATTTACAAAAGATAAAGGTATTAACGGAGCAACAGATTAATTTAGAAGAAACAAGGCTTAGAAATCTGCTCAGTTTCATAGGTACAAACATTTAGAAGCTGTATGGAGATTTTTAGTTCTGTCTGCCTTTTATAATTTGTTCACTACAAAGCACTTTCTCACACCAGCTCAGGCAGCCCATTGCCATATAATGCAATGTACAGTTTACATGATAAACTTGCAAAAGAAAAAGATATTAACCAACAGAACAGAACCAGAGTAGTGCTAAACATTAGCTTCTATGGAGATGCGCGCCTCTGCTTTTTTTTTTTTTTAATGTGTCCAGTGCAAAGCACTTGAGCCTGAGCAATGGGGGTCAACTGTTCTACCCCATGCCCCTTTGAATGCCTCTGCACCGGTCGTGGAGCAAAAAGGCAGGAGCAGCTCCAGAGAGCCATAAGCCCTTACACAGAAACTACACTTCAGCAGAATACCTTGCATAACAAAGACAGAGCCTGACCCAATACAGAAAAAGGACCACACATTAGAAATGAAAATGTGTAATACAAACTGAAATGGAAACTCCAATAAGCCAGTCTCTAAGGTGCAACACTGGAAAAATGAATGCATTACCAACTCTCCCAACAATGCTGTCCCTCCTGCCCCCACTCTGATGGCAGCAATTCCATCACCTCCGGCTGCTGTACATGCATCTCCTGTATTGTTTTTTTCTGGGGCCATGTGGACCGTCTGAAGAAGTATCACAGCAGAGTCACAAAGACTGACCTCACCTCAAGCCAAACAACTGATCAAGTCCTGCCTTTGCTCCATTGCATGCTCAGCGCTGTAATCCCGGGGAAATCTGCATGCATGCAATGAGGCAATACAAGGACTAGATGAGCCTGTTTGGACAGACCTGCTGAACCACAGTGCTGCTGCCTTCCTCCCAGCCCCAAGTTATGGGGGGCCTGGAAGAAGAGCAACAGCAGCAGCACAAACACCCCCCAGGCCAGTAGCCTCATCTCCTCTGCACCCCTGCACGAGATCAACATTAATCCAGATAAAGACAAGCATCATTGACAGTTTTAGCCCTGCACAGGGCATGCCCACAGACACAGATGATCTTTTCTCACCTGGGCTAGCAGGGGAGTCGATCCTCTGGGCAGCAAGACTGGGCCTAGAGAGGTGGTGGGTTTTGGGATACAGCAACTTTGGAGGCAGGCATGCAGCACTGGTAAACTAGGGTGAGGATTGGGGTTGGCAGGAGTTGCACTGGTACCTGCCTCCAGTGTTCCTCTGACCGCCTAATTCTCCTCAGTTCTCTTCGTCACTTGCTTCTCCTGTGGCCTCCATGTAGCCACAGAGCCTCGCATGGCAGCAGCAGCAGCAAACCGTGGGAACAGAAAGAAAGTAGCAAACGTGGGCAGGCTTTCTGCGTCAGGGCAGCTGTCCTCCTTGCCCTGAAACTAGGCCAGAGTTTGTGTCGGCTCAGCGTCGGTGCAGGAAATTTCTTTGCTTTACGGTCTCTGCTCAGCTTCTGTGGGATTTCCACACTGGTAGTAAATCTGGTGCTATGTATCTCATACTACTGGCCTACTTATACCACTGCTTTTTCCACCTGCCACACTCTGCCCTCAGTCCCGGGATAACAATGTCTCTGCTACAGCCCCTTTGCCCCTCTCCCCCCACTTCCCCTCAAAGCTGCCTTCTCCAATGCCCTCCCCTTTTATTTCCTCCCACCTCAGATTCAGAGAACTTGTTGGTGTTGACATGGGGACTGTAGGAACATGAGGAGATGGGGTGAGAGTAGAGACCACACAGAAAAGAAGAAAACAAATATTATCCCTCTTTTGCTGTGTCCTCTAAACATTGAAGGAGAGGGGCTGAACCCTGTCTCTGTGCCTTTCAGTGATACCATTACCTGACCGTACCTGTTTATTTGCAGCAGTGATTATATTCTGTGCCCATAGTAAAAATCTCCCAACAATAGATGCAGAGCAGGAGACTTTCCTTACAGCTCATAATACCAAAAAAAAGACAAATTATATCACTAGGCAACAAATTTTCACAAAAGTCATGTTACGGAAATGAAATTAGTCAATTCTTATACATTTCCATGTGCTAAACACAAATGTGACTGTGAAAATGCAAAATTGGCTCTAGTTTTTTTGTAATATGCAATAATATAATTACATCATGAACTGTATGCCAATAGTAGGAGACCTACGGTTAATACCGTTTGAAAAATGAAGTCATAGACTACGTCTTAGATTTCTTTGCTTGCCTCTTGTACACCTGTTCGGGAGCATCTCTGCGGATTGTCCAGCAGTAGTCAGCCAGCCTGAATATTTCAAATGCTCATCCTTTCTGACTGGGCTTCATATAGTACACTGCTGACGTCAGCTTACTCAGCAGCAGCATGGCAGTAGAACTGCATTGCATCAGAAAATGATATAATAAACTCTGGATGATGTGTGCATGATGGTATTATGCAATATGATGCAATATTACATCATTCTAGGCTTATTTACAGTCCTACTGGATAAATTTACTGGATAAATTTACTGGATAAATTTACTGGATAAATTTACATGACTAAACATAGAAAGTGAACTATATTAAATATCTTCAAAACGAGAGCCAATTAAAAACTTTTCATGGTCATATTCATGTTCAGCACATCAAGATACTACAGAGTAGGACCTTTTTAGGTCAGTAACACTTTCATTGTTGCCCAGTGTGCAGCAACAAAAACTTACTTCACTGTCAATCATTTTATGAAGTATAAGAAAACCATACAAAAGTCTCTCTGAGCCTACAGTAAATCTGCCATACCATAATAGTACTAACTCCTAACCTATCTAAGAAATGGCAGCAATGTAAAATTACACCAGACCCTAGAACACCAATATACCTCCTAGAACAGCAATACCAACTCATCTACTCTTGTGGTAATTGCAACTGAGAATGTGGGATAATCCAGCCTCCTGCCCCCAGTAACCAGAAAACTGGACCTTAAATACAGGGCCCAAAAATATTTAGGGTTTGATATGATTCAACTAGAGCACCAGTCTATGGTTGTGGAGTTAGCATTGAAGCAAGCTAAAAAGACCAGGTTTTATTCTAACACCCCTCCAGGAAAAGACCCTAGGTTGTTGGACAACTATGGGAAAAAAATCTTCCAGAACTTGATGCTCAATGCCTGCAAAGTTGCCCATCAGATATATAGGGTACAATACTTACATTACTTGCTTGATAAATTGAAGCCTTGGTAGATTCTCTTGACAGGGAGCCGGAAGACTAGCAGCAGGCCCTTCTGGATGAAGAAGCGTTAAGTGTAATTTCTTTGGTCTGTATATGAGCCATTCAATATTATGACTAGTTCTGTTACAGCAAATGTTGCACACCAGATGGCCTGGCTGAGGACCACAGAGAACATCAGTGCAAAGTGGGTCAACATCCTTTGTTTGGAGGACAGTCTCTATGGGGATCAGAGAAACCATTGCCCAGATCAAGAAGCAGCATGCAGCTATTTTGTCCTGAGTGATGGGTCAAGCAGCCTTCATCCTCTAGATGGCCTTACTTCACTTATAAGTGTTCCTTCTTCCAAAGATGCCCCTTTCACCAATTTCAGTGGTATTGTACCTCACCTGCTCTTCTGCAATAATAGTTTCTGGCTTGAGGATGTCCATGTGAGAGACATCAACTTAAAGTAACACAGCATGTCAGGCCTATGACTGGTCCGAGTTTTTGTCAAGATGAGTCTTGATTTGTAGACCTTGACAACTTGGGTAGCGGGATGAATTCACCTGTCCTCAAAAAGTTGCAGAAGATCACCAAGAACTGTTGAGTCCTAAAAATTGTGGAGTCTGGATACTGATTGTGCGACTCCCATCTCCATGCCTTGCATCAATGTTTAGCCTTCAGTCTAGATCCAACTCAACCCAGCTCCGTCTCAAGGTGGAGAATTTTCTCAGCCAGAGGTCAACTTGTCCCTCCCAAAAACCATGACAAGGGATTCTACTCCTGCTATTTCCTTAACCCAAAGAAGTCAAAGGAAATGAGACTCATCTTGGATTTATGAAGACTTAACAATAGCCTGTAACATGAGAAGCTCAAGATGCACTCCCTCCACACCATCGTGACTTTCATCCAGGCAGGAGAATGGATGTGCACCCTGGATCTGAAAGATGCGTATGCGTATCCATCAGTCTCAATGGATGTAGCTCAGGTTCATGGTGAATTCCTCCCACTACCAATTAAAGGGTCTTCCCTTTGGGATCTTGGTGGCCCCAAAGGTTATTATATGATGTCTAGCTGAAGCAGCAATACATCTTTGTAACCAGGGGATTTTTGTCTTTCCTTATCTGGACGACTGGATGGTGATGGGACCTTCCCAGGCAGGGGTGTGGGACTTCCTGAAGTAAACAATCCAGCTCTTTCAGTCACTAAGGTTCATAATCAACTTTATCAAGTTGAACCTCATTCCTACTCATAAAATCAAGTTCATCAGGGTGTAGATAGATTCATTGGGGGAGAAAGCATTCCTTCCAGATTCAGCATCCTATCTTTGAACTCTGGTTCAGAGCTTACTACAGCGGAATCAAGTTCCAGCCTAAGTAAACTTGGTCATCCTCAGGCAAATAGCAGCAGCAGTGTATGTAGTCCCCATGATTTGCCTCAAAATGAGAGTTCTCTAATGGGGTCTCCGCACCTGGTGGGATCAACTGCTTCAGCCTTTGTCACACGCCCATGAATATTACCATGGAGATGAAAATGTCTTTTTTTGTGTGGCTAGATCCACATATCCTGGAAATAGTTGTTTCTCTTTGAATTCTACCTCATCAGTTGACACTGGTGTTAGATACATCCACTAGAGGGTGGCATGCACAAATGGACCCTTTCCAAACTCAAGGGATCTGATCGGTGACAAAACGTCTTTTTTTTTTCCAGCCAGTCTCTTGGAGCTACAAGCCATTTGTCATGTGTTGAGAGTATTCTTGCATCTCTTTCATGGAAAGAGAATTTTCAACCAAATTGACAACCAAATGGCAATTTTTATGTAAACAAACAAGGGTTCATAGGGTCCTGGACCCTCTGTCAGGAATCTCTAAATGTTTTGGTCTCACAATCATAGAGCTTCTCTTCAAGCAACTTATCTTCCCAAACTATCCAATACACTGGCAGATCACCTCAACAGGGTTTTCTCTGGATCAGGGGGTGGCAAACAGGCTATTCGACCACTGGGATTGCCTGTCAATCAACCGGTTCATATCAGAAGATACTAAAAAAGTAACAAATTTTGCTCCATTACTCATATCAATTTCAGATCAGCTCTGAATGCTTATCTGCTCAAATGGGATGCAGATCTGCTATATGTCTTTCCTCCATGTCTGTTTATAGTGTGAACAGTGCAAAAGGTACTCAAAGACTGGACACATCTTATCCCTACTGCTCGAGTTTGACCCAGGCAAGTATGTCTCTCTTATCGTGTCAGATTGTCAGTCCGCCTATCGATCCATCTGAGATCCAGTTCAGCTCTACTGTATCGGCCCGTCAAAATGATAATCTGTCATCTGAACCTTCCCTTCCTCACTAAAGAGGTTGAGGATATTGTGATTTCAGCTAAGAAGTCATCTACTAGTGTCAGACAGACTCCTTAACCCTCATTGGTTTTGCTCCTAAAAGTCAACTTTAGAACTTGTTCTCCCTCTCCTCTTTAGGCCTCAGTGCATTGTCAGACAAAGTGTATCTCATTGCCATTGCTGCATATCATTGTCAGTGAATGGAAAGACAGTCTCCTCCCATCCTCAGGTATCAAAGTTCATGAAGGGTTTGTTGCACTCGAAACATCCGGTGCCATGGGATCTCAATGTAATTTTGACACAACTGATGAAGGCTCCCTATCAGCCACTGGAGTGAACTGCCAAAGTTTTTTTTTTTACCTTGAAAGTGGTATTTCCAGTCACCATCAAACTACAAGCATTGGTTCATTACTCACTGTATCTACAGTTTTTTTCACAACAGAGTGGTTCTCCATACTCACCAAAAGTGATTTTGGCATTTCATTTGAAATTGTGCCCATATACTTATTTTGCCCATATTCTTTCCAAGGCCACATGCATATAAAGGAAAGAAGATCCTCTATTCACTGGACTATTAATGGGCCTTGGCCTTTTATATGTAGAAGACTCAGCAATAGTGTCAGGCTTCTCAGCTATTCATCTCTTTCCATCCTAACAGACAAGGAATAGCTGTTGCCAAGTGTAAGTTGTTCAACTGGCTAGCAGATTATATCACACATTGCTATACTCAAGGCTCATCTAGTAGGGGCCATAGCTACCTCAGTGGCTCATCTAAGGAGCCATGCCCATTGAAGACTTCTGCAAAGATGCAACTTGGTCATCTCTTGTTATGTTTACCATTCGCAGGATGGCCCCATGAGCGGTTTCACTCAGCCCCAATGCCACCAGCCAAAGACTGCCGCTCCACATGGCAGGGAAATGCCACTGCTCTTGCTTCCTTCCTGGTGCACTTGCACAGCACGCACTAAGTTATAAAGGTCCTGCAGCATAAACCCATTCTCTTGGCACGCTCTGATGTTGTCACATTGCCGGGTATTTAAATCCCAGCCATACAACACAGGAATACCTCAGCAGAGCTAGTCTGTTAATCTTCAAGTCTTGTGCCAGTCTTCAGCCTTGCTTCAGTCTTCTGCCTTCAGCTTCAGCCTCAGCCTTACTTCAGTCATCCTCCTTCAGCCTCAGCTTTGCTCCAGTCGTCTGCCTTCAGCTTTATCCTCAAGCTTGCTCCAGTCGTCTGCCATCATCTTCAGCCTCAACCTGGTTTTTAGCCTTGTCCAGCTCTTCAGATATGACTGTTGTCACAGCCTCCTAGACTTATCATAGCCAGGCTCAAGCAAAGACTCATTTGCCCACTGATGGCACAGACCTTAGGGCTCTGCCCACAAGGTTGCTGTGGTGCACAGTTGCACCACAGCAAAAGTGACTCATACTCATGTCGCTCGTAACATGTCTCACTTCTTTCTAGGCAATCTCTCCAGACATGGTAATAGCTTTGGATAAGCAGTTTTGTGTAGCCTGTTCAGCCAGTAGTCTATTCTCCATAGAGAGGGGTATTAATTGCTTTTTACATAAGTGCTCCATTGCAACACTCAACTTAGGACTGACTACATGTCATAACTAATTCAGCCCTGCTTCTTCATGGAAAAAGCAAGTCTGTTTGCTATACATGCAGTCCTCCATAGACAGGAGGATGAATTAGCCATGCTTAATATCCTCCCATCTTCCTGGAAAATTGACTGCCTAGCTAAAGCAATCAACTGAGGGGCTCATGGGGCAGCACACGCATGAGAAATCCCTCTCATGCTAAGTAGTAAAAATCTACTGAGCTAGAGAGATGATCCATTTAGTACCATCAGATAACATCTCCTAAACAAACTTGACAATCTAGAACTCACCAATGTAGACACAGCTCTTGCCTCCTGGTATGACATCACCAATAATATAGCTAATTCTACCTGCCCCCGGCAAACTAAACTTATCTGTCCTCAAAGTAACAAGAGTAAGAAACCTTGGTACTCCCAAGAGCTAAAAAACCTTAAACAACACCTTCGAAAATCTGAAAAGATTTCGCGCAAGGATCCCTCACACACACACCTGGCACAATTTAAAACCTCCCTACATCTATATAGTGACAAATTTAACATGACAAAACGAGACTTCTATGCCAACAAAATACACCAATTCCAATACAACCCTAAAGTACTATATGATTACGTTAACTCACTTACGAAGACGGCTGCCCCTGACATCCCTGACGTAGTAGCCAAATCCAAATGTGAAGATCTAGCCACCTTCTTCCAAACCAAAGTAGACAAGTTACTTTCAAAGTTCACCCCTTGTGCCAGTCCCATCAACATTGTCGAACCCGATTTCATCAATACAAAGACTTGCAACAATACTACTGTTCTCTCCTCCCTAGACTGCACCTCAACATTAGAAATAGAAACCTTTATCAAGAAAGCCAAACCTTCCACTCACCCATCTGACACCATACCCACAAAACATCTCCTCACAATACCCAATATTATTGCTAAACCATTAACAAATATCATTAACCTCTCCATTAACTTGGGACAGGTACCTCTCCCCTTGAAACAGGCTATTGTCAAACCCATCCTAAAGAAACCCAAACTTGACCCCTCTGATCTAGCCAACTATCGCCCTATTTCCAATCTTCCATTTATTGCTAAACTCCTTGAAAAAACCGTTAACAAGCAACTCACAGAATACCTTGAAGACAATCACATCCTTGCCCCCGCACAATACGGCTTTCGGAAATCTCATAGTACTGAGACTCTTTTACTCTCCCTAACAGACCACATTATTAAAGGATTTGAGAAAGGACAATCATACATACTTGTCTTCCTTGACATCTCCTCCGCATTTGACACCGTCAGCCATCCCATTCTCCTACAGCGGTTAACTGAAATAGGCATTACAGGTGTTGCCCACAACTGGTTCAATTCATATCTCAGCAATAGAGATTACAAAATTCAGCTAGGCAATCATGTTTCCAAGGCTATCCCCCTTAATCAAGGTGTCCCTCAAGGGTCATCCCTCTCTTCAACCCTCTTCAATATTTACATCCTACCCCTCTGTCACTTCCTATCCAGCCTAAATCTTCCATACTACATATATGCTGACGATGTTCAGCTCCTCATACCCATCACTGACTCTATTTCTAAAACCATGGATTTCTGGAACGATACTCTCCAATCCATAAACAATCTCCTTTCTTCCATCCACCTAGCTCTCAACACTACTAAAACTGAAATCATGCTCATCTCACCCCTTAACCACTCGATCCTTCCCCCTCTTTCACAGTTCCAATTTGCACAACAAGTCCGTGATCTGGGTATCATTCTCGATGGGCACTTCACACTGAAGAAATTTATCAACAACATACTAAAAGATGGCTTATACACTAAAAAAACTAAAACCCTTACTACACCCCCCCCGATTTCCAAACAGTGCTCCAAACCACCATCTTCGCCAAAACCGACTTCTGCAACTCCCTTCTCCTCGGCCTTCCTAACAATGCCATTCACCCCATTCAAATTTTACAAAACACAACAGCCCGAATCTTGACCAACTTACGCAGACACGACCATATTACACCTGTTCTAAAAGATCTACATTGGCTCCCAATAGCTTCCCGTATACAATATAAGACTCTCTCTCTCATCCACAAGGCTTTATACAATCCTGAAATGAACTGGTTTAATGAATCCTTCCGCTTACACCAGTCTAATAAGCCTACTAGACACGCACATCTCGCAACTATGCCCATCCCTTCCCCTAAACTCTACAAACTAACATCTACCAGAGCCCGTGCAATATCGATAGCCGGGCCGACCCTTTGGAACACAATGCCAGTTGAACTACGGCAAGAGGAATGCCTCAAATCGTTCAAGCGGAAGCTTAAGACCTGGCTCTTCACCAAGACATACACGTAATTTCTCCCTTCCTCTCCTCTGCCCCCCTCTTCTGGCCCTCTATCCCCTCACTTCGCCCTTCTCCTACCTTTTTCTCCCCCCCTCACCTCATACACTTCTCCCCCCTCACCTCGTTCCCTTCCCTCTGCTCGCCACTCCCCCCTCTCCTCCTAGCACTCCTAAATTGCTTATCTCTTAGTGTCTTCCTTTTGTACATATGTATATATTTACAAACCTCGTTGATTATTTAATGCAAATTTCCCCTTGTTATTCACACCCTCATTTATTCATTTGTTAACTTGTTTTATTTGTTCAATGTAAAGCGCCATGCCTGGCGTTTGTTTGTGTTACACTGTAAACCGATGTGATATCCTGGATGAATGTCGGTATATAAAAATTTTAAATAAATAAATAAAATAAAATAAATAAATAAATGTGATGGCTAATTCATCCTGCTGTCTACGAAGAACCCTGTTTATAATAAGCAAACTTGCTTTGTCTGGATATTTTGAGGTCAGTATTCAAAGGCATATAGTCAGATAACGTGTGAGTTATCCTGCTAAATGTGAACTTCTGAATATGTCCAGCACCTATCGGGCTGAGTCATTATCGGATAAAGATTAGCTGGATAAGTTGAGGCATTTCAGGAGAGGTCCAGGGTGGGGATGAGTTAGCTGAGTAACTTATCAGGCTAATTCCAATATTTAGAATTGGTGGAATTAATTTCTCTGCTAATTCAAGATGTAGCCATGATCAGTAGCAATATATTCAAAAGACTATAGCCGGTTAAGTGGCAATGTGACTTTAAAAAAATGGCTGCTGAAACGGAGACAGGCATCAATTGTTGATAGTGTGAACACCCTGAAGCAGCAACTTTGGCAGCGAAACATGGCCGTGTCATCATTTTTCTTATTTGAAACATCCTGATAATAGTACTGATACTGACACAAGATATGTTTTTGGAGTTACTAAAGATGTTGTCGCAACTGAAGACATTTTGATTGAATCAATATGTGAACTGTGCCAATTATAAAAGGGCTTTTTTTTCCCAGTGATGGCAACTTGATTTGCTATGCCCCACAAGAAATTGAAAGCTGATTATTTTCTGTGGGTGCACTAAGGTTTTTCCCTTTTTTGCATTGCTCTTTTTCAGTACTTTAATTTGTTGGATCAAGAGAGAAAGCATATTTGTATTTGATGTGTGGGGTTTTTTTGGATTTTGCACCAATGAAAAAGTGGATATAAAAGTTAAAATTGTTTTATAAAATATAAAAAAGATTAGATATTATAAATTTGGTGAAAAGTCACAAGGTGAAGTTATCTATAGAGTAGACACACCTGTAGAGTCATATCTGTATTTTGTGATTCATCAATTAAAAAAAAACAAACAAACCAGTCTAGCGGGTCTAGTGGCCCAATTCCCTGACACCCAATCCAGTGCCAAAAAAATTAGGCCTTTCTAACCTGACCCCCTCCACAAATCCTTCCAAACATTGATTTAAATGTTAAGGAGTATGGAACCAATCATTGCTCCTCTTCCCCCTGTGTGGTTGTTCAAAAAAACGACTTACCTCTGGCACTTTCTCATCACCCCTCTGTCCCCAGACCAACTCAGAACCCTCCCAAACCCTTTTGGCCACTGGAGCTGTGGTGCTCTCACACCACTCCTGTTGGCTCACAGTGTTGCTCTGACATCCACGCTGAAAGCATTAGCTACCAGCATTGCTGTCAGAGCAACACTGAAAGCCACTTAGAAACGATACAAAAGTACCATGATCCCGGTGGCCAAAGCTGTTTGGATGGATGCCAACTAGGTGGGAGAGTATGGATTGGTCTGGCAGGGGGAGGGAGATGAGGTCAGACTTGAAATAAGTTAACAGCTAACTTTAAACCTAATTGAGGACATTCAAAGGGAGCCAGTTATGTGTAAAGTTATTTGGCTGAAGGTATCCAGATAACTTCATTTGGGGATGTTCAGCAGGAGTTCATACCACTGAATATCCCTGATAATTTATCTGGCTAACTTTAGTTGGATAAGTTATCTGTTATATAGTTTTTTGAATAATAGCCTCTTGCTTTTTCCAATTCTATTGGTCATGGTCTCTTTTTTTATACTTTACTTTTATTGGGTCTTATGGCTCCTAACTCAGAGTCTGCTGTCCATTTTCTTTGCTTTCTCTCCATTCACCCACACACATACCACTTTAATATTGATCTTTCTCTATCATGCTCTTGCCGATCTTCTCTCCAACCATCCCTCTTACTTCCCCCAAACATTCTTTCCCTATTACACTCAACTCCGTCCTTCCAAGCCTTCCCATCCCACAGTCACCCCTTTCATGCCCTCCCATCCTCTTAACACACTCTTACCTCTTCTTTCTTGCCTTCTTTCACATTTTTGTCATGCATCCACCTTCAGACTTACTCCTCCACCACCTCCTCTTCACCTCTCTGTTATGCCTATTGTCCTCCTAATCCGATCTCCCTCATCTCTCACTCTCCCAAGTCCTCCCATTGCTCCATCTCTCACTCTTACTCCATCCTTCTGTTTCTTCCTGTTTCATGCATTCCCTAGAACCCCATTTCCACCCTTTATAGTCATAACCCCAGTCCTCATCCCATCTTTCTCTGATCCTACCATACCCTTCAAAGTCCTTCATACTTTCTCCTAAATGCTCCCTCTTTTTCTCCCTCCCCAGTCTCTGAGTCTCTGCTGTACCTCTCTCCCCATGCCCCGCTGAATCCTCCAGTCCTAGTCCCCCGTCCCCCACTCAACCCCTGACTTCCTGCTCTCTCCCCACTCTCCCCCCATCCAGTCCCTGAGTCCCCCCTCCCCCTCAATCTCCCGGTCCCAGCTCTCCCCACCCCTCAGCCCTGTAACTCGCATCTCCCCAAACCTGATATCCCCAAGTCTCCCTTGAAGCTTGAATCTACTCCTCCATCCTTCTAGAGCTCTTTCTCCACCATCTTTCACTGCTCCTCCCCTTCTGAACTTTGTACTGTCTGCAGGTAAGCAGGACACCAGTCAGAAATGTATAATCCGCTCCTGCTGCTGTCAGTTTCCCCTTCCTCCCACATGAGCGTGATAAAACCTTTGACCTCGTGGGAGAGCGAAAGGCCAGCAGCAGGAGCAGATTAGAAGTGCCTGACAGCGTCCCTCTCTCCTGCTGGGAGAGTGTAGGGGAAGAGAGGAGACAGCACTTCCATGGCTTGCAGTCTGTGTGGGAAACCTGGAGTGCCGTGGCTGCACACTTTTTAAACCGCAGGTTGCAGGGGAGAGAGAACGGTGCCAAGGCAGCACTCGTCTTTGGTTTCCACAGGCCAAATCAGGAGCAGGTGATGGCACCCTGTACTACCGCATAGGCCGCACAACCCTAAATCCTGCCCTGCCCGCTGTTTCATATTTTTAAGACCTTTACCAGTTTAATTTAATAAATTAAAGATCACAGTTATATAATGTAGGCATGTGTCCTTATATGTGCCCTATATTGCCTGTATAGCTAAAGGTACAGGATCTTTCTTGCTACCTTTACTTTTTCCAGTGCACTTTCCACATTGCTGCTCAAGTGTTTAAGAACATACACCCTTACCCTGGCCTTGTGTGAGCCAATCTGTTGCTACGCCTAATAAGAGTCTGTGAATTATTTGGCTGTTGTGAAATGAACCATGTGCATGTCCTGGAGAAATCCATTACCACTTTCATAACAGGTCTTCAATCTTAATGTTGGACTTAAGAGTTCATGTTACTGACTAGACAGCATGAACTGGGCATGACTTCTTTCTCTCTCTTTCTTTTCCCCTCCGCCCCCCCCCCCCCCCCCACCATAGGAAAAATGCCATCAGTACTGGCCTGCAGAGCGCTCTGCCAGGTACCAGTACTTTGTGGTGGATCCCATGGCAGAGTATAATATGCCACAATATATCCTAAGGGAGTTCAAGGTCACGGATGCCAGGGTAAGCTATTGCTATTTTTCCATGTATTTAAAAATAGTAAACATGCATTTTCTTTTTTCTTTTTTTTTTTCATTACTAAAGCCTCAAGGGAAGTTTAGATTTCCTTATCTTGTGATAGCCGAAGAGGGTAAAGATATTAAATATATTATTTATCCATAAAAGCTAAAAATGGGCTCAATTTCAAAATCTCTCATCTGCACAACACAATTATCGGCAACCTAACACATTTGTGTGCTGGAAAGCATTAGTCAGCTGAAGGGCCCTTTTTCCATTCACCATTTTATTCCTTCTGAACCTTTTTGTTTTTTAATTATTTCTCATCACTTTGGGCTGTAAATTTGTTTCTACTACGTATGACCTTTTAGGTCATTTGAGCTTGAAGGCTAATATGGTGCTAATTAAAAAGTACAGAGCAAATGGTATTCCTAGCAAAACTTGACCTGGTTCACACTTTATAATTTGACTTTCTGGTAAAACTTGCTTCCCAGAGCATTCAAGTTTTTGCCCTGAAAATTCATGTACCCTTTTTGGCATGTGTTGGCTAATATTCTGTGTGAGTTTTTCC
This sequence comes from Rhinatrema bivittatum, assembly GCF_901001135.1. Taxonomy (NCBI): domain Eukaryota; kingdom Metazoa; phylum Chordata; class Amphibia; order Gymnophiona; family Rhinatrematidae; genus Rhinatrema; species Rhinatrema bivittatum. The sequence continues at coordinate 448,520,032 of NC_042615.1, read as the reverse complement.
ATCTGGATTTCCTATTACAAGATTCATTCAAAATCAAACACTGACCATTTTACTGTTTATTATTAAACAATGCAAACACATCTTTTGCTGTGATTAGCAGTTTGCAAATAATTTGAGATCAAGCCCAAGCCAGCCAAATATCAGATTGGTTTATCATTTTGTTTTCCTACCTTCCTAATTCCTCTGTTGGGGAAATGATGCAGACTTTCCCATATATATTCTGAAGCTTAACATTTGTGAAAATCAGTTTTCTGCCAGTAAAAATCATTAATGCCATCAACCAGTAGTTGTGACCAATGGAAATCCACTGCCCATTCAGTTTTCATGTTAATGGGTGTGGCCTAGCCTGCACTACTGTCACTGTGTGCTGGGAAGGGAAGAGTGTTGGTGGTAGTATGCAGTGACTAATGTGTTAAAAATATGCTGCATTACAAGAAGCCCTGCTTCCTGTTGTTTCTGTTGTGTTCTGATGTGTAAAATACACCTCACATAACTCACCGTTTGATGAGCGAGAGTCTATGCGCAATGCACCTTTCATAGAGAATAGTTCTACTTCACTGTCTGCTAAACAATATATCTGTGTGGAGCTGCTGGAATGATGTGCAACCAACAAATTTTATAATGCTGCATTGCAAGCCCTGTCTTCCTGATGATGCTATTGGCTGTGTCTATGCCTGCTGCCGTTACTCAGTCAGTCACTGGTTGATGTCATTCTTTCATTCAGCCAGAACCATTCTGACTTTGAAGCCCCACCAAGAACACCTTTGGCTCATAGATCTAGCCCCAGCAGGCATAGCAGTGGCCAGGTTTTTTTCAGCAAATAGCAGTGGTGGCATGCGCCACCCCCATGATCTCCATGCCATCCAGCAAAGTCCATGTTCTATGTAATCGGGGGATAATATTGTCATCCTGAATGAATCAGATGCTGAACCATCCTCCTTCTCCACAATCTAAAACCAACACTAGCTTGAGATCATCTTAAGCCCAAATGCTCCTTCGCCACGTCTTCCACCTCACTCTCTCTCTCTCGCTCTTCGCAGAGCATGCTTTCTGGTCTCACCACTGTCTTTATGTGCCCCAGTGACATCACCATTCTTTTCTTTGGATTCCTCTTGACCTCATTGTTCTCCTTAGCCTCAATCTCAGTGGATGCTCCTTTGGCGGGCTCTTCCCTAGGTGCGAAAATGCTGGCAGCAATTTTGAATTTCTTGAACTCTGATTTCCAATGATTAGCTCCAAAATCATTACAGTATCCTTTCCAAGGAGAGTCATGTCTCAGGACATCACAAAAGTCCCCAAAATCCCATGGTCCCCACACTGAATGCCATTTTTGTGTAACCCCTGCCCTGATATGGACAGAAGCGCAGAACTCACCAGGAGGGTCATAGATAATAGCAATACCCATGCCTCCCCCGTTCTTCCACATGGGGGGAGGTGGGAAGGAAGTCACGTTTTTAAAGTCTAAGGTTTTCATTCTTCTCTGGGAGATTTCTGCACATTATTCCAGTCACAGTCAGCCAAAACACCACACTGCATATGAAAGTTGTTATTCAAAAAAAATTAAAGTTTTTACTGGTCTCTGATAGCAGGCAAATAAAATTCACGGAATACTCTAAGGGTCAGTGCACCAAACAATTCAGAAAAATAAGTCCAATAGTGAAAAAAATGAGTAGCAACTTATACCTCTCTTCTTTAAGACTACTTCTTGGCTTTACACACCCTCTCAGGATTCTCTTCAAGACCCCCAAGACCACTTTCCTAACCTGGGCAATCTGACATTGGGCTCCAGCATCTTTTCAGAACAGGAACACTTCTGGTACCTATCTGTTGAGAGAGGGTCCAATTTCAGGTCCTTTCCCTATGAAAGGAAAGACCCCCTCACCAGTTCCTTCCTGTTGAAAAGGGCCCTTCAAATCCCTCCTGCACTCATATGGGTAGAAGAGCTTATGAAATCTGACACCTCCCACTGGGGAGTGTCAGATCTCTTCCAACCACTCCTACTGTACACTAACATCACCCACAGAGGCACGATACTACAGACTGTGCTGAAAAAGGACAATTAGGCTAGTAAGGGGCAAATTTGGGGGTTTAAAACAATGGCTGTTTTAAAATACCATTTTGGAAGCCAAGATAAAACATGTATTCTACATGTCTAAAAAATGATCAAAAGAGGACCAAACAATTGTCAGCAAGATTAAATGGCGCTGTGAAAGAGGCTATTAAAGCAGGACCTTATAGGAAGGTGTATAAGTGCTGGCTGAATATTTTAAGCAAAGTATTCACTACATGATCCTTGAAAAGAAAGTTTTAGACCTAAAAGTTTTGATTCATGCCCAAGACAACTCTAGAAACCTTCAATGACAGAAGACAGTAATTCCCATTATCTGGGTGTACCAGCGTCTACATTGAGGCCTCTCCAGGTCAGCCAGAATGCAGCTGCTCATGTTCTAATGGGCATAAGTGGAAAGGCATATAGTACACCAATGCTTAGCGACTTTCATTGGTTGTTCAGAGTATCTAATATAAAACAGGCACATTAATCCATAGACTCCTGAGGAAGATTGAGTCTCCATTGATAAGTGCTATCCTCCAGATTTTTAAGCCTTCTTATGCTTTAAGATCATCACCGTCCAGCCTCCTCAATGTTCCCTCAATAAAAGCAGCACATTTGATTGAGGCATAGCAAAGAGCTTTTTCTATTGCCGGCCCTATTTTCTGGAATAGTCTTCCAGAGCAACTATGGCTAACTACCTGTGGTAAGACTTTTAAGAAATATTTGAAAACATATTTATTTCGGTTAGCCCTTTCAGTTTAGACATCTGGGTCATTAAAAATCCCATGTCCAGCACAAATGGATGATTACATTAGTCCAGCGAAGTCTTTCGGATTTAGGTCTCTCCTAAGGCATTTGTTTTCATCTTTCTTGTTTGTTTACAATTTTTATGATTGTCTTACACTGTGACCCACCTAGAACTTAACCCAGTGCGGGATACAAGTCTTTTAAATAAATAAAGCATGTAAGAGTCAGTGTTCGCAGTTCCTAGGGAGAGGCTATCAATGATATATAGCTCATGATGGAGTTTGGAAGGAGCCTTCCTGCATGACTTCCCTACTTCAGGACCACCGCTGCAATGAGCAGACTAAGGAGCAACGATAAGGGAGGGCTTATTAAAATAGGAAAACAAAATCCTCATAGCGCCAGGATCCCAGCTCTGTTTCCTGTTTTGCTGAAAGAAAGGAGGAACTGTCTGGTGAACAAAAAAGAGTATTGTAGTCCAGAGAAGATTATAGACGGTCAGAAAAATCAAGGGAAGATTCTTAAACTGGCAATGTAAAGATCTTAACATTGATGTTAAAGGATACTGTTTGTTGTCCTGTACAGGTCAGAAAGCTCTCCAGAATCCTGTGTGTTTCAAGTTATAAAGTTAACAATTATAAAGGCCCATGAACAGAGAATTAGATTCATCCATACAAGATGTTATGAAGGCATTAATTAATAACAATGTATGCTCCTGAGACAACATTGCTCAATTTTGGAATTGGCAGGCTAGTATTTATGTAAGATAAGAAAAGCATTAATCATAATATAGTTTGGGAACAAAAATGACATTAGGTTAAGAACTATAATAGCATGCTGCACTATTCTCTCATTAGGCGCAATGACAGCTGATTAAGCAACTTGCAGAAGAAGGTGGGGAAAAACATGCCCAAAATCAAGTTGGCTTTCTTTTTTTATGCATAATTAACACTTAAATGTTTGTACGTTTAAGACTGTATGTCACTTAAGTATCTGTTCAAACAAGGTTAACTGAAAGGAAGAATACTGAACAGGCTATAGAATTACATTGGAGGCTATGCACTAAAGGTTAACATTCATTTAGTGTGCAAAAAAACATGTGCAATGAGTTAAATCCTCAGCATGCCTGCTAAATCGAGATCCATCAAGGTGAGCAGGTGTGTTTTAAATTAACATGTGCCTACAAGTAAATGGAATATCAGAGGTAAATTAAGAGCATGCAAAATAGTGTGGAATGCTCTTCTGAAAATGCTATTTTTCATATAAAAACATTAGGATAGAAAAAGAGCATATGGCCTATGCAGTCTGCCTATCAGTCTGACTTATCTAGCTCTTACAATTTCCATCATTCCCTCAGAGATCTCTTTATCCCATGCTTTCTTGAATTCAGACACCATTTTTGCCTCTACCACCTCAACTGGGAGACTGTTCCATGCATCCACAACCCTCTTTGTAAAGAAATATTTCCTAGGATTACTCCTGAGTCTACCCCCTTTCACCCTCATCCCATACTCCCACATTCTAAAGCCTTCTTTCCATTGAAAAAGGCTCACTTCCTGTGCATGGAAACCTTTGAGATATTTGAATGTCTCTATAATATCTCTCCTATCTCACCTTTCCTATAGGGTATACATGTTTAGATTTTTAAGTCTATCCCCATATGCTTTAGAACGAAGACCACTCACCATTTTATTAGCCACCCTCTGGACCGCCTCCATCTTGTTTATATCCTTTTGAAGATGCAGTCTCCAGAATTGTACACAGTATTCCAAATGAGGTCTCACCAAGGACCTAAACAAGGAGCATTACCACCTCCCTTTTTCTGCTGACCATTCCTCTCCCTATGCAGTTAAGAATCTTTCTGGCTTTTGCTGTCATTTCATCCACCTGTTTGGCCACCTTAAAATCATTAGATACAATCACCTCCAGATCCTGCTCCTCTTTTGTGCTTAGAAGAATTTCACCCCCAATATTGCACCTTTCCCTCGGGTTTTTTGCATCCTAAATGCAATGCATTACTCTGCAGCTAAGACTTTATCTTAGCTGCCAGTCTGTAGTCTATTTCTTGAGCTTTGCTAGATCCCTCATCATGTTTTCCACACCTTCCTGGCTGTCTACCCTGTTGCAGATTTTGGTATCATTGACAAGAAGACAAACCTTTCCCAACAGTCCTTCTGCTATGTTGCTCACGAAAATATTGAAATGAATCAGTCCCAGGACGGAGCCCTGAAGCCACCAATAGAAACGCCCCTCCTGCACTAAGGCCAACATTGTAGTGGGAGTTAAATGTTAGAATGCACACTATATCTCAAAATCTATAGTGCTAATCGGCCAAAAGTGAAAGGACTAATTAGCATAGGAGAATTCATTTCCCAAACGCTATATCAAGATCAGCCACAAGATTCGAAAAAACCCAAACACCCTACCCCCCCTCCCACACACACATAAACACACATTCCCCAGAACAAGCTTGGACCACTCCCATATTCAAAGACTAACCCTCCAATCAAAACCTGACACTCCCCTGTCATCATCAAAGCAAAACACTGTGCTCTCTAATACGAAGGCTGGATCTCGCGTCTCCCAACCTCTAAAGAAGATGTGATGTTAGGTGGTATCATTCAGCAGAGTGTAGTGCTACTAATTGGAGGTCTCTCCTAAAGATTAGGACTTTACGTAATGGTACGAAAACATTTCGGGGGAAGGTTGGGGGCTCAGGGCTTCATATTGCGAGGTTTTCAGGTCATGATTGGGGGTTAGGGCTCATCTTGATAAGAAATGGGTGATGGGCAGATGAAATTTCCTCTTTCTAATTGGCCCGTTCACTTTCAGTTAGTTAGCATTTGAGTGGTTAGCACTTTGAGCAGGTATGATATGTAGTACTTGCATGCTACACATTTTACTTTGACGTGTATGGGATTGTTTTTGCACACTTACTAAAGATGTTTCATTTTCACAGGTGAGCCAAAAAACTTTTGAGGCATTTAGTTGTGTTTTAGCAAGCATGCTAAAAAAGTATATTAGCACACGTTTTAGTGTATATGCCTCAGTAATTGAAATTACAGTACAGTACATTTCTAAATCATAGCCTAATAAGAATGATACTTAAAGTAAATATAATTTTATTCAGTAAAGACAAACTGAGTACTTGTGTAGTAATGACCACATCCTCAGGGGGAAATGAAGGCTCTTATAGAATCTCTTAACAGCACATTATTTAAATTGGATGGCAAGTTATCCAGAAAGTGTTCTAACTTATTGACATCAGTGATAAGTGAATCACTGTACTATGTTTATCATGTGTTGATTCTGCAAGTAGTTGAGTTCAAGTAACATGTCACCTTGAAGATTTCTTTTGCATGCACAGCTATAAAATCTCTTCCTCCCCTGAGTTGAGAAAAATCTCCTCTAAAAGGATTGCAATTAGAAACAGAAAGCAGTTTCAATATAAAGGTTTTACAGCCGAGTACAAAATAGCCAACATGCTGTCCACTGTATTCCATCATCATAAAAAGGTGGGGGTGTCTGTCAAACGAAGACTGATCAACTCCAAATGGTATTAGATGAATTGCCACAATATACAGTTAAAGAACAACAGCCCAGACCAGTTTCTGTAAAGGCAATGCTGTAGTGACTATTTAATATCAATAATCATTCATTTACCAATTTGGCTGATTTAATTTTTTCAGTTTTTTGGGATATGCACATAAAGTCATAAAATGCCTATTAATTTTTCTTTAAATGTATACTCGACTTGTGAAAGTAACCTTTCATCGTACACTGGCAAAGACTTTCAATGTAGCATAAAGACTCATTAAACACATACTTAGCTTCTTGTTGAATTACAGCTCAATAGCTGTACATTCAACATGTGGACTTTGATCTGCCCTGCGGGGAGGCGTTCCTGAAGCCATATTTTCATCAGGGAAGAAAAATAATGCATGTAGATTGCATTTTCAAATCTACGCATGCTACTTTCCAATCAAAATTTTCCACACCAAATTTGGTTCAAATGTCCACAGGTACTTTGTACCCACTGCAGTTTTCAGTGCAAAAGTATACGCGCAATTCCATTCTGAGACTTGGAGCAACGCCCACAGGTAAAACGTACCCGTGGACTCTGTCCCAGTGTGGATGTTTTGAAAAAATTACCTCCTCAGTAACTGAAGAGATGATTGTGCATTCCAGGGTAACATATTGTTTATTAACCATGGGATCAATATGTGAATACTTTAAAATAAAGTCATGGTTGGCTTGGTGTGTTGTGATGAGTCTCATCAAGACCCAGAATAAAGAAGAGCATCATTCTTCATCCATTGTCATTGGAGTGGTGGTAAACACCTTGCTCTTGGGCTACAGAGAATGAGAAGAACACTTCTAGAAAGAAAGGACATTACTGTTTCTCAAAGAAAACTGTATAATACTTATATCCTTCAAGCTCAGAAAAGGGGGAAAAAGATTGCTATTAAAGGGTATATAAGTGAGGTACAATTAATCTTAGAGCACAGGACACAGATTTTCCATGGTTCGGAGGAGGAATGGCAGTGTTTGAAGCATTCTGCTGCAAACAATGAAAACAAGATCATAAATGCCTGAGCATTTAGGTTTCTCTGTGCGATGAGGCATACATTGCTTTTCAAAGCTAGCATTTTTTTTTAATCAGGTTGAGCTATAGTTCACAGCCACTTTCTTTAACTGCGCTTTATTGAATGTGTTTGTGTAGTCAGTATAATAGGAACGAGAATACATCAGCAGTTGAAATGTTAACAATGCATTGCACAGAGCTAAGATTTTCCATGCCTGTACCTCATAGTAGGCCAGGAAAGTTCAATAGAGAAAAGAATAATAAGCACAGAAAGAAATGTACACTGGTATTTTTAAACAGCTTGCATGTCAGCGGTCAAAAGGTAAAGGTAGTTGTTTTGCTGGAAAATAAATGATTGTCTTAAATTTTCAGGCTGATTTCTTTTTTTTTGTGGGCTTAATGTTTCTCTCCATTATTGGCTCGGTTCCACAATACAGGTAATTTGTGGGGGTTTAGCACTTACAGGAGCCCAGCCAGAATACTGTGTTTTAGATGTTGCTTACTTTATGTCACCTCTTTCAAGGATGCTTCAGCTAGTGCTTAGAAGCATGTTGGCATTGCATATTCCATTTCACCCCCACCACGTCAGGAAAATGGATGCCTTCGGCCTGTGCGAGGAATCCAGAAGGCATGAAGGTTAACAGCAAAAGCACAATGCATGTCACTTCTTTGAAATGTCAGAGTTTGCAGTTTAGCAGTGTTCAGATGCTGCAGTCTTACAAGGAAAGAGAAATGTCCTTGTTTTTTAGGCATAGTTTGGGAAAGGCAACCCCATCCCTCAATTTATCTAAATTCTAATGCTGAATTGGGATCCCTCTGCCCCACCCCTCCACCCCCACCCCCTACTTCTTGTCACCCTCCAAACTAAGCAGCCAAACTAGGCCTTTAATTTTCTGCATATGGTACTGTCAAGTCATTTAATTGTAATGACACTGGGAAAGCAGGAACAAGGCATCATTCAACCATATCTTGTGATCTTTATACATGCAGAAAAAATACAATGGCATGCAGTCAGGTCTACTAATGAAATTACACACAGCAAAAGAACATATGTGATAAAAGTAAAATTTGCACGAGCAAACTCAATATACAGTAATCTGGGTACGTTAACCAGATTACTGAGAAAATACGAGGCCGGCATAAAGGATGCACGCCCAATGCATCGGAAGATTAATGACAGGAGCAGAAATTGCTTCTGACTCAGAGCCCACCACAGTTCACTGGGCTGTAGGACACTAGGGGCAAGCCAGTTGCTTATGGTTCGGCACTCTACCAACATGTGTGAAATGAAAGTAAATTACAGTAAATATTGTTCATAAAAATAGGCACATTGTCAGCAAATATCAATCATTTATTTAATGCACATTTGTCACATGCTTGTCAGCTATTCCTGAGTGTGCACAGTGCATGCCAAAGAGAGACAGAACCTATCGTGACTTATTGTGGCATGCTGGGGGGTCATCATAAGGCACCTTTACAGCGGACTTGCCTTTTGCCAAACTCCTTTGCTGAAGGGTTCTTGACTGCATCTTTATTTGGTCAGCAGGAGGCATCCCTGTTCATGTAGGCTTTGTGTGTCAAGAGGATTCTGGAACATTTAAGATTGCAGAACAAGTCTAAGCCTTTCTGTATATCACAATCCCCGAGTGGCATCATTCCGACAAAAGAAAATGCAGCCTTCTCACCGCATACAGTTACTACTAAATAGTAAAACATTTTGAATTAATATACATTATGAAAACCAAGCATAAAAAAGCTTTTTTTTGTTTGAAACAATAAAGAGGAAGTGTTTCTATGTTACTGTAATTGAATGTTTTCCATGTTGATTTTTAATTACTACCTGCAACAACATTACTCCACAATAACAAGGCTTCTTTAGCTGCCAACTTGCCAAAAAAAAAAAAAAAGAAGGCAGTGTGGAGTTCTGAGATATAAAGCAAGCAGTCTGGTTAACAGGTTTCTGTTACCTTGTAAATATAGAGCATGACATTAGTTATATAGTGCCCCAGAGAAAAATAAAAAAGCTTTCAGTGACTTGCTTTCAAATGAGAGTATACTGTGTATGTACATTATTCATAGGACCTTGTAAGACCATTTTGTAAGGGGGATTTCATATATCATTTTCACATAAGAGCTCAAAGCAGAGCTTTGGTATAACATCAAAACCAGTATGTGAGACAAATCTTAGTATTCTAAGAGTTTTGCGTAGATTAATTAATTAAATGCTATGGCATGAAGTAGGATATAGGCAACATCTGTTATATACAACTCTGTTTACAGAAAAGGTGAACATTTATTTTAAAAAATTAATAATAATAATAATATTACCAACAGATTCTGAAGGCTTTAAAGTACCCTACCCTATAGACTCTGTAGACAGTATTTGGAAGACAGTAAGTACAACTGGAAAGCAAGCCAAGTATTGAAGGGGGTCACTGTAAGGGTGTTTTGAAAGATTTTCCTATTAAGCTAAACAAAATATCTCAATAAAGATCTTTCTTCTTTCAGCTGCCAGTGTTAAGTGTTTATTTACAGCCCCCAGCACCACAGCATAGCCCCCTGTCTTTAAATTTGCTATAAATACCCTCTGGTAAGAGGGAAAGGCCTACAGTACTTGAATTTAATCCACTTTGAAGTACTTGAAAGGCGAAGTATAAAATGAATAAATAATAAGAAAAAATCCCAAGGTGCATCTGTGCAATCTGGTCCATTTAAACAGCCCAATAAAACTGCCATTAAAATTACTCGAATTGATCATTCACCCAATGTTTTAAATGGATATAAGAGTGAGGTCTGGCACCTATTTATGATGGGGTAGAATCTCAATATAAATCATGTACTTCTAGTTCTGTAACACACATTCTGTATTTACAGAAATTTCCTCTGCAACAGATCTAGATTGTTTCACCTTACAACTTACTATATCAAAATGAAAAAAGATATTAAAATTCTTGTGTTACTTCAGTAACAGCAACACAGATACCTTCCATTGCCAGAAACTTTGTGAAATAACAAAAAAACCTATAAAAAAAAGATAATCAAAACTTATGTAGCAAACCTGTCCTTACCTCCAGGACACAGAAGAAATCCTACATGGATATTACTACAGGTCCTAGAACACCAATACACTTCTAATGTGAAAAACAGAACAAGCCAGACTACAGTAGATCCCCTACACAGATAGAGCATGCTAGCAGAATCCCTCACCTCGATCACTCGCACAGAGCACAGACCGACTCTTATCAAATATTAAAAAAAAAAGGAAAACTTTCAAAACGGCTTGCATGCAAAGTATCTACAGTAGTTTATAACCTGTGTGCAAACGATATGCACAAATCTGATTACATATTCGCGCAAACATGGTTGCATATGTAAAAACATCAGATAGCACAAGTTCGGACTTATCTGAATAAGTAGCGCCATTTATCCGGATAAATTCTGATTTATCTGGCTAAGTAATGGCAGTTAGCCGGGTAAGTCTGAAAAGCACTACTTAGACGAATAAGTCTTAAAATGCTACTTATAAGACTAAGTCAGATAGCCAAATAAGTTTAAAAAAGCACTACATCGGCTAAATCTAATGGCTGAAGTAGAGCTTTTTGACTTTTCCAGCTTATCTGATTTAGCCAAATAAGTAGCAGCAAAGGTGCTACTTAGCTGTAGAAATTAGAATTTAGTCAGATGAGAACATAAAAACTTAAGAAATTCCCATACTGGGTCAGACAAAGAGTCCATCAAGCCCAGCATCCTGTTTCTAACAGTGGCCAATCCAGGCTACAAGTAGCTGGCAAGTACCCAAAATCTAAATAGATCCAATGCTACTGATGCCAGTAATAGCAGTGGCTACTCCCTAATTCAGTTTGATTAATAGTAGTTAATGGACTTATCCAAACCTTTTTTAAACCCAGTTACACTAACTGGACTAACCACATCCTCTGGCAACAAATTCCAGAGCTTTATTGTGTGTTCAGTGAAAAAGAATTTTCTCTGATTAGTTTTAAATGTGCTACTTGCTAACTTCATGGAGTGTCCTCTATTCCTTCTATTATCTGAAAGAGTAAATAACCAATTCACATTTACCTATTCTAGACCTCTAATGATTTTAAAGACCTCTATCATATCCCCCCTCTGCTGTCTCTTCTCCAAACTGAACAGTCCTAACTTCTTTAGCCTTTCCTCATAGGGAAGCCATTCCATCCCCTTTATCATTTTAGTCGCCCTTCTCTGTACCTTCTCCAGTGCAACTATCTTTTTTGAGATGCAGTTTCCAGAATTGTACACAGTACTCAAGGTGCAGTCTCAGCATGGAGCGATACAAAGGCATTATGACATTTTCTATTTTATTAACCATTCCCTTCCTAATAATTCCTAACATTCTGTTTGCTTTTTTGACTGCCACAGCACAGCAAGCCAATGATTTCAATCTATTATCCACTATGATGCCTAGCTCTTTTTCCTGGGTGGTAGCTCCTAATATGGACCCTCACATCATGTAAATATTTTTCCCTTTATGCATTACCTTGTACTTATCCACATTAAATTTCATCTGCCATTTGATGACCAATCTTCCAGACTTGCAAGGTCCTCCTGCAATACAATCCACTTGTGATTTAACTATTTTGAATAATTTTTTATCATCTGCAAATTTGATTACCTCACTCGTCGTATTCCTTTCCAGATCATTTGTATATATATATATATTGAAAAGCTCCTGTCCAAGTACAGATCCCTGAGGCACTCCACTGTTTACCTTTTTCCATTGAGAAAATTGACCATTTAAATCCTACTCTCTGTTTCCTGTCTTTTAACCAGTTTGTAATCCACGAAAGAACATCGCCTCCTATCCCATGACTTTTAAATTTTCATAGAAGCCTCTCATGAGGGACGTTGTCAAACGCCTTCTGAAAATCCAAATACACTACATCTATCGGTTCACCTTTATCCACAAGTTTATTAAACCCTTCAAAAAAATGAAGCAGATTTGTGAGGCAAGACTTGCCTTGGGTAAATTCATGCTGACGGTGTTCCATTAAACAATGTCTTTCTATATACTCTGATTTTGATCTTTAGAATAGTTTCCACTATTTTTTCCCGACACTGAAATCAAGCTTCCCAGATCACTCCTGGAGCCCTTTTTAAATACTGAGGTTACATTAGCCACCCTCCAGTCTTCAGATACAATGGATGATTTTAATGATAGATTACAAACTTTAACTTATAGATATGAAATTTCATTTTTTAGTTCCTTCAGAACCCTGGGGTGCATGCCATCTGGTCCAGGTGATTTGCTGCTCTAGTTTGTCATTTGGGCCTACTACATCTTCCAGGTTCACAGTGATTTGGTTTGGTTCATCTGACTCATCACCCTTAAAAACCATCTCCGGAACCGGTATCTCCCCAACATCCCAATTTGTAAACACAGAAGCAAAGAATTAATTTAGTCTTTCTGCAATGGCCTTATATTCCCTAAGAGTCCCTTTAACCCTTCGGTCATCTAATGGTCCAACCAACTCCCTCACAGGTTTCCTGCTTCGGATATATTTTTAAAGATTTTTATTATAAGTTTTTGCCTCTACAGCCATCTTCATTTCAAATTCTCTCTTAGCCTGTCTTATCAATGTTTTACATGTAACTTTTTCCTATTTTCTTCAGGTGGATCCTTCTTCCAATTTTTGAAAGATTTTTTTTTACTAAAATAGCCTCTTTTACCTCACCTTTTAACCATGCCAGTAATCATTTTGCCTTCCACCTTTCTTAATGCATGGAATACATCTGTATTGTGCTTCTAAGATTGTATTTTTAAACAATGTCCATGCCTATTGTACACTTTTAATGTTTGCAGCTGACCTTTCAGTTTTTTTTATATTTTCCTCACTTTATAAAAGTTTCCGTTTTGAAAATTTAGTGTTAGAGCTATAGATTTACATATTGTCCCTTTCTAGTCATTAGTTCATATTTTATCATGTTATGATCACTATTGCTAAGTGGCCCCACCACCGTTACTTATTTCAACAAATTCTGTGTTCTACTAAGAATTAGATCTAAAATAGCTACCTCTTTCATTGGTTCCTGAACAATTGCTCCATGAAGCAGTCGTTTATTCCATCCAGGAATTTTACATCTCTAGCATGCCCTAATGTTACATTTACCCTGTCAATGTTAGAGTAATTGGAATCTCCCATTATTATTGCACTGCTAAATTAGTTAGCTTCTCAGATTTCTCTTAGCATTTCATTATTTGTCTGATCATTTTGGCCAGGTGGATGGTAGTATATTCCCACCACTATACTCTTACCCAACACACATGATTTCTACCCATATAGATTCTACTGAGCATTTAGTCTCTTGTATGAACTTTATACTGTTGAACTCTATGCCGTCCCAGAGATAAAGTGCCACACCCCCACCGATTTGATCCCCCTATCATTGCAATATAATTTGTACCCTGATATAGCATTGTCCCATTGGTTATCCTCCTTCCTCCAGGTCTCTGAGATGTCAGTTAAGTCTATCTCATCATTCACTGCTATACACCCTGAGGTAGATTTTCAAAGCCTCACGCGTGTGTCTATGTGCATGTGGTTCCTGGCGCACGCACATGGATGTGCCGATTCTATAATATGCAAGCGTCATCTCACGCATGTTATAAAATACGATACCCATGCGCACATGAGCACTTGATTTTATATTGGTGCGCACATTTTGGGGCGGGTCATGACTCGCACTTGCGAGGAGGGTGTTTTTAAATAAAAAGTGCAGCAACATGAATGGCCTTTCCCCAGTTCCCTCCCAGACCGCTCCAATTAAGGAGCAGACTGGGAGGGAACTTCCCTAGCCCACTATCTACTCTACTTCCTTTTTCCCCTCCCGACCTCTAAAACCCCTCTTCCTATGATTTTTTTTTTTGGAACTTACTTCTTCTTGCAAGAGGAAGTAAGTTTGCGATGCGCACTTCCCCGAGACAGAGCCTAATGGCCGCTGATCCAGCCGGCTCCCGCCCTGCCCCACCCCTTTTACTGAGCCCAGCACTTCCGCACTTGGGGCACACATGGCCTGGCCATGCTCATATCCTCCTGTGTTTGCATGTGCTGGGCTTTTAAAATTTGGTCTGCTACCTCTCCCATCTTATTTCTTAGAGTTCTAGCATTGGCGTACAGACATTTCAAAGTGCGTTTTTTGTTCGTATTAACAACCTGCTTTTCAGTTGATAGGGATAATTTGGAATCCTTTAGCTCAGGTGATCCTGTACTTATAGGCATATGGACTACTTTTGCTTTTATTGGAACCTCTCTGTTGGGATGCCCTAACTCTCCTGTTTCATTATTATTCTTCGAAGATACCTTCCTCTGAACCATGCACTGCTGAGTGATTGTTAGCTTTCCACCTTATTCTAGTTTAAAAGCTGCTCTATCTCTACTCTGGTTAAGGTGGAGCCCGTCCTTTTGGAAAAGTCTCCCCCTTCCCCAAAAAGTTGTCCAGTTCCTTACAATACTGAATCTCTCTTCCCTGCCCCATCGTCTCATCCATGCATTGAGACTCCAGAGCTCTGCCTGCCTCTGGGGACAACACGTGGAATAGGGAGCTTTTCATTGAATGCCACCCTGGAGGTTCTGGATTTCAGCTTTCTACTTAAAATCCTAAAAAGTGTATGCAAATGATATATCTGCATATTTGTACTGTAGACTTTAAAGAGATACACAAGTAGATTTTACTTGCATTTTTTAGATGCATTTACCCCCCATAAGTTGACTTTTAAATGTGCAAGTCGGGGAATTTTCTAACATGAACATGGCAATCAAATTACCAGTTTTACCAATTAGTCTGCCAGTTCGCTCTTCTGGTGAACTGGTAGACTCCCTACCCAGTCTATCCTGATATAGCACTGTCCCATGGTTATCCTCCTTCTGCCAGGTGTCTGAGATGCCAATTATGTCAATCTCATCATTCACTGCTATACACTATGAGATAGATTTTCAAAGCCTCACGTACGCGCCCATGTGCATGCAGATCCTGGCGTTTCACTGAGACGCTCTACCCAGTCATTTTTTCACTTTTAAGATGTTGATGATCACTTACTCCTGATACTGAGCAGAAGGAAATGTACACAAGTAAGGTGCCACATTTACATGTGGAAATTGCTTATAAAATAGTAACTTATATAAATATTTGCTGCTTACCAGAACTCCCCTGGCTTGCCTCTTTTTTACATGTATAAGTTTGCTTGCTGACTCTGATTTACATTTGTATTTTGAGGTTTTTAAAATAGCATATACTCACACATATGCTATTTTACACACTTAAGTACTGTTTTTTTTCATGTGCAACTTTTGAAAATTCACCTTTAAAGCAGAACAAATTAGAAGAGAAACATACCATGCAGCACCAGATAAAGAGAATCAGAAATTCATTACCTCCTATACTAAGTAAAATACACAGATTATAAGAAATGCACATTCCCAAAATGACATATTCCATGCTCTAAAACTGAAAATAAAATATTTTCTTTTCTACCTTTGTTGTCTCGGCATTTAACTTTTTTTTAAATTGGGTTGTCCTGGCTTTTCTTTTTGGTCTTCTCTTGTGATCTTTTCAGGGGCTCCTTTCCATTTTCTTATCTCTCCTCCTGTCTTCTTCACTTCCTCTCCCAATGTCTGACATTGATCTTTCCTCTTGATCTTCATTCATAGCTAAATTTCTCCCTTCCTTCTCCCCCTCTTTAATCCTTCAGTACTCTGTCTCCATCTTTTCACCTTTTACCTAGCTACCAGCTTTTCATTTCCCATTCCTCAGTCCTTCCATTCCTCATTCCTTCCATAGTTTCATATTCCCACTTTCACCCACTCCCTAGTTCTCCATTTCTAGTTTTCCCATTTCTGTACTCACCTCCCTCCCAACTTTCAACTACCTTTATCTGCCTCCAATACTCTCACCAGCTAGCTCTCCTTTTCCTGTCACTTCTTCCCTCCCTGGCCTCTAACCCATTATTCTGTCTCTTTCCTCCATCCCCAGCCTCCTGTTCCTTCTGTTTCACTGCCTACCCATCCCCATTCTGACCCCCTTCACAGACCCATCCCTATCCTCTCTCATCCCTCTACAGCATCCCCATTCCTTTCTACTGCCTCTCATCCTCTCTTCAGTTTTCCATGTCATTCACACCACCTTTCAAACACCACCCTACCCTTCAGCTGCCTTCTTTCACCTCATCTATACCCTCCTAACCCATCTAACACAGCCCCACTCATTCCCACTCTCTTACTAGTCTCCACTGTCCCGTCCCCCCAAAATCCCTTCTCTGCCATCCCTTTCTCTATCTCCAAGATCCTACTTTTCTCACCTAATTTCAGAGTCCTTGCTTCCCTCTGCCCCAAATCCCTGTGTCCCCATTCGTCTTCTCTCCCCACCCCAGTCCCCCAAGTCACCCGCTTTCCTCCAAATCCTTGAATTCCCTGTTGCAGCTGAACTGCATGGGACTAGATACCCCATGGTTCAAAGAGCTCAGATTTCAACCAAGCAGCTTCCAGAAGGAGGGAAAGAGGCACCTAGGCCAGCAGCAGAAGCAGCAGCTGGACTGACTTTACAGGTGCTGGCCGAGGGATGACAAATCATTTTTTCAGAGGGAGGCATGCCACCCTGTATTGATGCCCCTGACCCTAAATATCTATATCCTAGAGAAGATAGAGATGGAATATCATAGAGACATTGAAGTACCTCTCAGAACTATAAATGCACAAGAAGAAAGCATGGTATGAAGGGAAGACTCAGGTGTAACATTAGGAAGCATTTTGTCACAGAATAATTGGTAGAACCAGCCTCCCACTGTAGGTGTTTGGAGTTAAAACAGAAACAGAATTCAAGACAGCAATGAAGGAAAAGCCAGCCGTTAAGCAGAATGTATGATATTTCAGCAGTAAAGAAATTGGATCATATGCTTCTTATTTGTAACCATATTTTATGTTTCCGTATGCAAACCTGTATCAAGAAGAAATCAGACAAAGTAGTAGCAATTGTAGAAGTTATAGAAGCCTTGGCAAGGCAATTCTAGGAAAGAAGGTTCCAATGATGGCATTCAAGATGCCTTGCTTGCAACAGATGTTAGATCCTTTCCTGATATTATTACTGTACGTTTCATGTTGGCCTACCGACTCTGAATGCTGACATTTCTTTTTATGGTTCTCATCTGTCTCTTTAAAGGACGGCCAGTCCCGAACAGTGCGGCAGTTCCAGTTCACTGACTGGCCAGAACAAGGAGTGCCAAAGTCTGGGGAAGGGTTTATCGATTTCATAGGCCAAGTGCATAAAACAAAAGAGCAGTTTGGTCAGGATGGGCCAATCTCTGTTCATTGCAGGTGAGCTTAAAAAACAACAACTTGTTTTTCATAAATATCTTTCATATGGAAGTAAATGTGGTTCTTTGACTTCTCCACAGACATGAAATTGGTACATTGAAGCCATGCCATCACATGTGTGAGAAAAAATGTCTTAACACCTTGCAAGTTCGACTCTTTTTTTTGTAGTGCTGGAGCTTTTCACCAGTGATATACCTTATTGCCTTAACAACTGTTTACTTTGAGTATCTGTCTTTCAAAGTTTCATCACTTTGTACTGTATAACATAGATCACATGTTTACACATGACTAATTAATTGTGATAGCCCTGTGAGATTAAAGGACTTTACTTCTTCTCTGGCAAAATTAATAAAGCTACATTGATGGCAGTAAGTTAGTCATAGAGGTCATATACATTCCCTGGCATTTTGTTTGGAAAGAATTGTACATCAGATCAATAAGGAATCTATTTTTTTGTGATTCCTCCTATCCACAGTGGGCAATTAAATTATCCCTAAATAAAGAGTCAAAAATCAAAAAGGCAAACATTTCTGAGAACTACAATGCACTGCTAATTCAGGCCCAGGGGGTGTCATTGAGCTGATACCAACTGCTGTCTCCTTCACAGATCTGGAGAAGGGATCCATAGCCCTGGTTCATGGTTTCTCTCCTCCCAAAGCAATGCTGATCATTTATCAGAAGTTCCTGAAAGTGCATGTACAGCATGCATTTTTATAATGGCTGCTGTAACATCCACCAAACATGTACTTCTTTTATTCAATTTAAAAACCTTTGTCACTTTTTTTCTTGGCTCCACTATGGCTTTTACTCATTCCAAAGATGAAACCATGTGTTTCCAGTGACAGGAAGTACCATAATACACCATCCACAGAAAATGGGTGTTCCATAGTACTGGAGTGGAGGAATAGCAGCCTAGTGGTTAGAACAGCAGTTTATAAACTTAGGGAAACCAAGGTTCAAATCCCACTGCTGCTCCTTGTGACCTAGGGCAAGTCACTTTACCCTCCATTTTCTCAGGTGCAAAACAGAATGTGGAATATAAATCAAATAAATAGTATCTAGGCATGTTTGTTGGTTATTAATTTCTGAGGACTCTTCTGATTGGTCAAAGTTTCCTCAGAATATCTTAGTTGCTAAAATACTACTTTGCTATCTGTGTATCACTTTTTTTTTTAATTTTATTTAAGTGCCAGTCTCTTAAATTACATACACTAGTGAATAAAGTCAACATTTATAGAAATATGTGCCTCGTTAGGAATGTTTTATGTAACAGTTTATGTTACAAATGAGATAAATTTAGGAAACTATTCAGATAGGAATCAATTCTCCCAAATGTAGAGATTAGAAACATTTCTGGGAGAAAGTTATTCATCATTATCACTGAGTATAAATGCATCTCATTGGCTCTAAGTGGCATTGAAAAATACATGAACACCTTATATTCTCTCAGGGCAGGGTCTCCAAGTGGATGAGTTTTGTGCATACAATTACAGGAACGAATCTCACATATAAGTCAGGGTATATTGGGTACAGTGTAGTCTCTCCAATTTACTGTTAATGCTCATCTTAATATTTGCTTTCTACCAAAGAGAGATTCTTTCTGGAGTTCATAGTGTGCAATATGTACAGACAATGTATCCAGGTACGTTTGAAAGTTCTTTTTATTCAGGCCGGAGGTGCCCAGTGCAATTGGGTCTCCTGTTGAGACCTGCTCCTGTCCAACTCATGATACTGGATGAGGTTCATTGCAACTTGCATTATCTTACTTGGACATCGAGACTTGAAGAATATCTGAATTTGAGTATATAGAGAACTGACCAAATGACGTAAACTGTAATAAGAGCCAGAGACCAAAAACAGTACTCACACTTTATTCTCCATATTGCTTAAATATGCCCAGCCCACATTTTTATGATTCCGTGGGGAAAAGGATATATTTAAAAAAAAATAGCATAATCCATGCACCAAAAGCAGATTTTCAGAAGGTCAAATGCTTGCTCCATGATTGCTCTGGTGGGCCATTGGTTATTACTGTAGCAACTCATCAGAGTCATCAGAAATGGAGTTAAAAGGCAGAGCAAGGTAGGATACATATTATCACTTAAAAACATACAAGGACCCAGGAATCACTTACCAGCTTCACATTTCCTGAGAACTCTATTCACAGTCACTTCCACATCTAGCCAGAAGAACTCCTTATCGTGATCATGCACGATAGTTTCAGGATCCTCTGTCTTAATATATGGGCATTGTGGCAGTGCCCAGAACATTTGGTCACCAGAGATATAAATGTGTTATTATTCATTAGCTTGTATATGATAGATAAGTGAATGTAGTTAATGTAGCTGGGTTTAAAAAGGATTGGATAAGTTCTTGGAGGAAAAGTCCATTACCTGCTATTAAGCTAACTTAGAAAATAGCCACTGCTATTACTAGCAACAGTAACATGGGATAAACTTAGTTTTTGGGAACTTGCCAGGTTCTTATGGGCTGGATTGGCCACTGTTGGAGACAGGATGCTGGGCTTGTTGGACCCTTGTGCAGGATGCTGGGCTTGTTGGACCCTTGTGCACTGTTATAACAGTCCTTTGTGATTCATGTTGCTAATGTTACATTGCTGTGTGGCAATGGGGTCTGTATCTTCTCGTATTCCCACAGACCTGTAGTTTGAGGGAGTCATGGATGTGTGCTGTGTGGTTAGAGAAAAGGAGAACTGCATTTGTGAAAAGGGTTTGCCTACACGGTTTTAAAGGGTAGTCAAAGCATTTCTCACCATGGATCACAGTGCACACCTTTTAGAAACCTCTTAGATAACTATGTATCTGTCCACCATGATCACCTCATCGTAATAATGCAAGCCTCATTTGCCTTTCCGTTACAAATGTGCACCCTCTCAGATTTGTGTTTTGCCATATTCATTGTTTAAAATCTATCCATTGTAGGAGAAGGCCATTAGAATTGTTTAGTGCTATTACCTGAGAGAGTAAAACAAGAGGAGCCATGCCAGCTAGCAGCTTTCCTGTTTTTCAAAGGGCGAAAGGCAGGTATTAAAAGTGGCAAAATTGCTCCCCTAGGAAGTAATGGTAGTTGTGTGTGTGGCTGCATCCAGCAGCTTTTCAACCCAGACATATTCCATCCTTGGGCAAGTGCAAATCTGTTCAGGTAGAAGAGGTGAGAGAGGCGTGCATGTATGTAACTGAATGGCTGCTTGTTGGCACGACTGCGGATAGAATAGAGGGAGTGGATGAGCAATGTCTGCAATGGCTTCTCCTGCTGTGCACCTCAGATATATTGGGGGGGGGGAGGGGGGAGAGGGGTTCCAGGCTGGAATGCCTGTTTCCTTCTCTTGCCAAATATTTTGTGGCTATCTCCTTTTATGACAGTTGCTGTTCAGTAAAATCCCACATATTTCCCACTGTTTGCCCTCCAGGGCCTAAAGAGAATTTGAATCAATTGAGTCCTCATTTATTTCTTTAGGATTTCAGGCGGCTAACAGCTCATAAGACAGAAATGTCCCTGCTGTATTCAGTTTTAGTCTGTCACATTTTTATGAGCATAACCCATGATTTACGGTAAAGACTTATAAACATTTTGCTGATGTTGTGCCATTTTGCACCATTCAGCTGCACTCACTAGTGAATTAAATTGTGTCATCTCAGTTAAACAGAGTGCTGCTTCGGGTCCCTGACAGCACACGTATTCCGTTGCGTCTCTTTTCTCCCTTCGCACCCTAGCATTTCCTTGACGTGGACATGGTTAGCCCTCCCTAGTGTCATCAAATCTGTCAACGGGAGGGCTTGATCGAACGCGCTGTACCTCAGCAAAAAACAACAAAAAAACCCCCCAATAAGCTCCTGCAACCCGAGGCCCAGTGAAAACAGTCTGTCGTTCTTATGGCTTTGATGGCAGCGGAGGAAAAATAAGCAATCTTTAAAAGAAAAAAAAAAAACTGCGAGAAGTATTGCGACCTGCACTTTTGTTTTCTCATCACTCTAGAATACTAAACGTTCTCCCTTGAAGATCGCACGCTGTTTTAATATGCTTGTCAGCTACCGTGAAAAAAGGAAATGAATCCATCCGTTTTCTGCAGCCTTTACCCGAGCGTTTCTCTGACTGTTTAATTAGGATCTGAAGCAGTGGAGATTTTTCATAGCATTCATTGTTTTCCTCATTATCCTAACCCTCCAGATGCTTTTTTTGTTTGCTTCTTGATGATACAACAGCATGTATTGCTCTCTGGTTTCTGGTGCAAGAAGGGTTCCAAATAGCCTGATTCAAACTAAGGGTGGAGCGGGTCGCACCCCTGACGGTACACCCCTGGAGTACCGTCAGGGGTGCTTAGGACATCTGTGCTTCATCTGCCGGCATGCGAGAGGCTCGATTTCAAATGTACACATTGCGTTCATTTTCATATATAAAAAGAATCCTGAAAAATGCCCTATCCAGAGCCTCCTGCGATTTGATACATATCAGTCGTCGTCATGTGAAGCTATGGCCACCAAAAGAATAAGGCGCTAAACTTTTCCAAGTAAGTAAGATTTATTTTTATTTGGCAAAATTCAACGTTTTAAAATAGAAACCACCTTTCATGCCACGGTTGCTGTTGTGCATCGCCTATTTCACATTTGTAAGATGTCATTAGTGCCACTTGTCAGTGATCTCGTTTTTTTATGTGCAGTCACTGATGTTCCAAACTTGTCAGGTCACGGAGGAGCGTTTAAAATTCAGCTGAACCATTTTAAGCTGTTATCTGGAAAATACAGTGGGGTCAGGTTGGATATCTCGCCCGTTCACTTTGAAAGCAGCACACGGTGGGACCCACATCTTATAAGCTGAGCCCTTGGCTCCCTCGATTCCACGTCGCAAAATCTGACTCTTGCTATGGGGCTGAGCTGGGTGTACACTTGCAATTTCCTTCTTCTCTTTGTCAGCTGATTCCCCCTCTTCCCTGCACTGATCAAGCCTGCAGGAAAAAGGAGGTAAGTGGCAGCACCTTGAGTCATGCCCTCTGCTGCCACTTCAGACCCGGCTGTTGTTTTAAGCCATGCAGAATGCCCATAGTGCTTTGTGAGTCAAAGTGGAGTCAGGTCCTGGGTGGCCGAGGGGGAAGGGGACAACCCAAGGCACTACAGTGCACAGCTTCCTCCCTGCCATCTCTATCAGCACTGGAGGGGGGAATTATGGGTTAGGGGAGAAAGCAATATGTAAAACAGGAGCATGGAGGGATGGGGAGGAATATATGAAAGAAGCATTGCAGTGTGTGTGTGTGTGTGTGTGTGAAAGAGGAGCTGAGTGGGATTGTGAAAGGGAGGCCAAAGCATGGGGATGTGAAAGAGGAGGCACTGTGTGCATGTGTTTTGGCCGTTGAGATGGAGATCAGAGGTAGGTCACCTGGGATAGGGAGTGAAAGAGGAATCAAGGTGAGGAGCAGGGAAAGAGGCAGTGAGGACTGGAAAGAGACAGACTTCCTTTCGTTATCCCTGATCTTTCCTCCCTATCTTTTCCCTACCCCAAGGATTTCCATTTTCCTTCCCCACATCGTTACTTCTGGTTCCCCACTCATAAAACTCCCAAAAGAACAAAAAAAAATTAACATATAAAAAAGCAAGACTGGAAAACTTTTATTTTTATTTTGCTGATTCAAATGTATGCCAAATTGCTACATAATTTTCTTACCCTTGTCACAGATTTTACTCCTGAACTGCCACAGGAATCTAGCAACTGTGATTATAAGCCCCTGAAAAGAAAAATGAAAACACTGACTGTCCCATTACTAGGGGAGAGCAATTTCTGTGAGCCATGTGGAGATGTGCGTGGGTGTTGTTCTGGGCGGTGATAAGGCTTTCCTCGCTCACAGGAAGGGCCGAGAAAAAGGGCAGGTCTCGGCAGCAGCATCTGGCTGTCGGGGCTGGGGCAGTTGTGGGGCTGCCTGCTGCTGCGAGAATTGGAGATTCGGGCAGTATTTGGAGAGATCTCTGACCAGGGAGAGATCTTCCAGCATGCAGCCTAATGGGCGTTTGCAGCAGAAGGGTAGTTGGGGCGTCAGGTTCTTAGGGGTGTGGTGGCTGTTGAGGGTGAAAGGGCTGCACGGTGGCCATTTTAGTTGAGGGCAAGTTTTCCCTTAGTGGCCATTTTAGTTAGGGGTAGGTTAGAGGTGGCAGTGGCCATTTTGAAAAAGGGCAACAGTCTAGTTAGGGAAGGACATTGTCTAGGAAAGGGCTATGAATGTGATTTAGGATTCGTTTAAAAAATATGAAGCGGAAGCAGCGTTCAGGGACAAATGCCCTAGCAGGGCATATAAGTCAGCCAGGCGATGCACTAGTTTAGGGGCACTGGATTATTAATTCGACCAGTGGGGGGGGGGGGTGCATTTTACTAGGGAACTTTTGCTTCCTGCACTGAGGATCCAAAAAAAAATATTTTTATATGACGTCAGGTGCAGCGACAAGATATGTGGATAGCTTCAAAGAGAAAGGATGAGTCTGTAGTGCAACTCGTATGCATGTTAGTAAAGCCCGGGTATCAGCCTCTAGGACTGGGACATCAGCATCAATGGTATAGTGGTGAGCATGGTTACCTTCCAAGCTATTGACCCGGGTTCATTTCCCGGCCAATACATCAATACTGACCCAAAACTTTCATTCTAATCCGGTGCAGCGAGGAGGCAGAAAATCATCAAACTGAGGTCACCCTCACAGCAATAAGGGTAGCCTCAGTGCTTGCCAGACAAACATCGAAGATCTCATGTTTGAGTTTCATCAGCAAGTGTAGAAACATGGTATGGACTGGCTGCAGCAGCACATGGCAAGCCTAGCAGTCCCTGACAGCAAAGGATGGGAAGGACAGGGGTTGTCCCGCAAAACAGTGATATTCCTTCCTCTCCAAAAAGCCAGTCAGGTCCCCAACTGGTGGACCAAGGTAATTCAGTTGCACAAAGCAACTCTGACTCTGACTCATCCCCTGCCAGTAGCAAGGAGGAACTAGCTCCAGCTACAGTCATGCAGAATGCATGAAAATAATTTAAGAAGACATAAATTATTTTCATGCATTCTGCATGACTGTAGCTGGAGCTATTTCCTCCTTGCTACTGGCAGGGGATGAGTCAGAGTCGGAGTTGCTTTGTGCAACTGAATTACCTTGGTCCACCAGTTGGGGACCTGACTGGCTTTTTGGAGAGGAAGGAATATCACTGTTTTGCGGGACAACCCCTGTCCTTCCCATCCTTTGCTGTCAGGGACTGCTAGGCTTGCCATGTGCTGCTGCAGCCAGTCCATACCATGTTTCTACACTTGCTGATGAAAAATCTGGAAAATCTGGAAAATCTGGCTTTGCCACAAGTGTATCAGGCGCAGATACCCTCATTGGTTGGGCAGGGTTCTGTAAATTCGTTGGGGACCTCCCTTAGGCAGTCGATATCTACACTGACACTCAAGGAGGAAGTTTAATGGGGGTTAAACTCGCTTTCATGCAGCCTGCCAAAGTTTTAAAAACATACACAATCAGATAACTGCATTTTACATATTCATGAGCATGGTAGTGGAGCATGAGTCAGAACAGGCTCCTTAATCAGATACCTAGACACAATCATGAAAGGCACAAGTACAGAGGTTGGTTGAACTATAACATTAAGTTTTGGAGAAGCATGGTGCAAGACAGCTTTATTTCCTGAAGGCACAGGGTGTTGGACCCATAGCTGGATGAGATGATGTTTCACAGGTCATCAATATCAGAGGGGCCAAATTTCAACACAGGTGGCTCACAGGAGAGGAGGCTGCCACCTTCAAGTGCATTTGCTCCTCTTTTGGTCTTGGCCCACACCCGACAAACCAATGCCGGGGCACAAGGGATCGAAGGCAGCAGCCTCTTACCCCCACTCACAGTGCAGAAAGTTTTGGCACCAACACCTGTCAACGTTGACACCATGAAGTCCCGGCTGCAGCGCAACCCCCTATAGAGTAAGGCCATGGAGCTCACTGTGGGCTTCACTGCCGGTTTTCCTATCCAAGAACATTCTGACCCCCTAGCCCAGATTCTCCCTATCCGCAGTGCTAAATCATTATCGACTCATGAGGGTGAGGCAGAGAAGAAAATCTCTGCTGAAGTCACTAGGGATAGGTCCATGGGCCACTGTGCAGTATTTTATGCATCCGTATATTCGCAATAGCAATCACTAGGGAGGCTGGTGATCAGGTTGAGCTGGCAAAGGCTTACATATAGTCCACATTACGTCTGTTGCCAGTTTTTCCCGAATCCTTTCACCTCCTGTGATTTCAGTTGAGAGTATCTAACACAAAGAATGTGTGGCACAAGGTTACATTATTGTTTAATACATCTCCATAGATTTATTAATTTTATAATAAAACAGAAAAAATGTTAATGCATATTTGCAAAACCTTTGCCGGCAGCATTCCACATAGGGATAAACAGAGCCTATTTTACTTTGCTGGCAGCATTTCACATAGGGGCTCTGTTTACCCCTATGTGAAACGCTGCCAGCAAAGTTTTTGCAAATATCACCACAGCACCTGCCGCCTTATAAGTTAACTCTGAACTGGTACAGTAAGTTGTTGTTCAAGGGTCAAACTGAATCCCCCATCGATCCCTTTCCTGATGTTGAGCTTTGCCGCCGACACTGGTTTATTTTTTGCAGTCTCTCAAAGAAATCCTACTGTTACTGATGCTACTCATTCCCTAAATTTCCCTTCACCTGATGCTGAGACAGCTGCCAGTACTTAGTCTTTGAAGCCTTCTCTCAATCTTCACCACTACTAAAACTAAATTACCCTCAAGATTTCCCTATATGAAAATTTTACAAATATGCTCCGTATCAAGATTTTGTAGACTATGGCTCCAGTTCCCTCAGTAACTGAGCCTTAGTATGTATATACCTGTGGTTTCACCCTCGTCTGATGTGAATGTCTGTTGGTTCCCCTGACGCAGCCTTGACGTGAAACACGGCCGTGTCGGAGCTTCCTTGGATAATAAGAGTACATTGTATTAATCATTTTTCTGTTTTGTTATAAAATTAATAAATCTATGGAGATGTATTGAACAGTAATGTACCCTTGTGCCACCCATTTTTTGTGTTAGATATTTTTTTATATATATGTGTGTTGTTTACCCTGCCCTTATCATGTATTTCAGTTGAGAGGCCAATTCTACTTTGATAGGTGCATCCTGTTGGGCTGTTCGAACTTATGCGCCTACTTTGAGCGGTTCAGGTCCTTTTCTACATTGGGTGGTCGAGCAGCGGTCAGGGTCCACACGGATGGCTCACTATCTTGTCGATTTCCTATTCGTGGGTAGGCATGCATTGGACTGCGGGCACCTATTGGTCGTATTTCAGGCCGTCCCAGAGGAGCTTGGCATCCCACTAGCTAAGGAGAAAATGGAAGGGCCATCTAGATTGACAACCTTCCTCGGAATAGAGTTAGATGGGGAAGTGCAGATATCCAGACTACCTAGGATAAAGTTTGAAACTAGGCAAACCTGTTTAGGATATCTGCGGCAGCAAGAGAGTGACCTGGCATCATTTTCAGTCCCTTATAGGGCTTCGCAGATCCGCATCCAGGGTTATTCCAGTGGGGAGGGCCCCCTTGCACAGGTTAGCTTTGGCTACCTTTGGTCACAGCAGATGTTGTCGAAACCACATTAGGGTTACTAAGTCAAATAGGCAGGACACTTATAATTGGGACCTTTTTCTCTGAGATTTCAATGGGATGATTATTTGGTGGGACCCCCCAGGTGGAATATCGAAGTGGAGCGATTCACAGGTGCATCTGCTGGCATGGGTTTTCAGCATATATTTTAGGGGAGCATGGTGTGCCGAACCTTGGCCTCTAAATTGGCTCAAATGCAGAATTACTAAAAACCTAGTTTTCTATTATTGTGCCCCTTAAGCTGTGGGGGATATATATTATCCAGGTCGAGCATCATTTTATATCTGATAACATGTCTGTGGTTCAAGTGATCAATAGGTATCCATAAGATCATTTGAAGCCAGAGGTGGATCGTCTCCCAATCCCTATACCCGAGGAGATGGCAGCTTGGCCCCCTGATGTTTGGGAGTTGATCTTAGGTTTCTGAGCTATCACCAAGCATTCCTCAACTTCCAGCCCTTCCTTGCAGATGAAGTTGGGTCAGGGATATGGCCCATACATCCAGCTGCACTGGTTAGATACATCTTGATTTGTAAAGAACAGGGCACAGCCAGATCTTTGGTAGCCACCATTTGGCAGGCTTATCATTCTTTTCCAGAGTGTTGGGACTCCCCAGCTGTTCTGAGTTATTTCCAATGGAAAGGATCATGATAGGATGGGCAACAGAGGAAGGCAAACCCCAGGTCCTAAGGTGACCCATCACTTACAATTTGTTGACTTTCCTCCTGGCAGCTCTAGAAGCAGTCTGTTTCGATAGCTTTGAGGCCTGCCTTCTCTGCATTCTCTCTCTAGCATTCTATGCAGCACTATGCGTAAGTGAATTACCAGCTCAGCATTTATACAGAAGTGAATTAGCAGCTTAGTCAGGCGTAGCTACTCTACAGCTGGGTGATGTAGCAGTAGAACATAAACTAGCGCTGTGCATTTGAAGGTCTAAAATGGACCAAAGTGCAAGGTAACAGGATGGTCTTGCAGGAATGAGTCTGTGAGGGCTCCTGCCCGATCCATCGCAGAAAGCTCTACCTACGGCTGCGTCCTCCTCTTGGTGGGCAGCTACTTATTCATGCTGATGGTAGCCAGATTACGTAGTACCAAGTCTCGAGGTTACTCCATTTAGCCATGTGGGCTAGTGGCTATTCCGCGAAGGTTATGGTACTCATTCCTTCCATATTGGAGTGGCTACCATGACTGCTGAGCTGGGTTTGTGTCCTAAGGAAATATTGTCATGGTACTCATTCCTTCCGTATTGGGGCAGCTACCACACCTGCCAAGTTGGGTTTACATCCTAAGGAAATAATGTCATGGTACTCATTCCTTTCATATTGGGTGGCTACCACGGCTGCTGAGCTGGATTTGTATCCTAAGGAAATAATGTCCATCGGCAGATGGCATTCATGGAGGATCAGTTTATACGTTATTTATTTATTTTATTTATTTATTTATTAACTTTTATTTACCGACATTCGTGAAGCACATCATGCCGGTTTACAATGAACTCAGTTGGGAGATACAGTATAACAATATAACAATATGACATTGAAACAATATGATGTTACTAACGAAAAACAACAAACAAACCAAAACAAAATACAACAAAATAAACAATAATAATGAAACCAAGGAGTAGAGAATTGAGGGAGGGTAGGGGAGGGAGAGGGGGGGGAGGGTAGGCTGGGGGGCAGGGCGAGGGGAGGGAGGGAGGGTAAGAGGTAGGAGGGGGGTGGGAATGGGGGATAAGGAGGGGAAGGGGAGAAAGGCATAGTTAAAAAAAGTAGGGGAGAGAAAAGCAGAAAAGAGGGATACTATGTACAGATGACTAATGAACAGGTATCACTTAACTAAGTAGAAATAAGGATGAGATGAAACAGGCGGTATTCACTGGGATAAAGTTACTTCAGAGGGTAAAAGGGGGATGTAGAGGGAAAGGGGAATACAGGGGGAGAGGGTGATGGCCGGGTGTCAAGGATCGGGGGGGTTAACTGGGGGAGGGGGGGAGGGAAAGACGGGCAAAGGGGGAGAGAGAGGGTGGAAGGCCGAGCGGGAGGACCTGAAGGGGGGGGAGCAGGGGGTGTAAGGTCGAGCAGGGGGGGCTAATGGGAGATATTAAGTTTGGTTTGTGTCGGGGTAGGCCTGTCGGAAAAGCCATGTCTTGACTCCTTTCTTAAAGTTGTAAAAGGATGTCTCTTGGCGTAGGAGGGTGGGGAGGGAGTTCCAGAGGGTGGGGCCAGCGACGGAGAAGGCTCTCCCTCTGGTGTGAGTTGAGTGTGCTGCTTTGAGGGATGGGATGTGGAGAGTGCCTGTATGGGTTGTTCTTGTGGGGCGGATGGAGGAGCGGTAATGAGGCATTTCATCGAGCCAGGTGTGGTTGTGTTTATGTAGGGAGTTGTGAAGGATGGTGAGGGTTTTGTATTGTGAGCGGAAGGAGATGGGCAACCAGTGTAGGTCCTTTAGTATGGGGGTGATGTGGTCTCTTTTACGCGTACCGGTTATGATTCTGGCCATGGAGTTTTGTAGAATCGTTAGGGCAGAAGAATATTTTCTGCATAAATCATGTAACTTGTGGTTGTCTGTTCAAGGTCCATTATCTCGAATGCACTTCGTCTGGATTATAGGGCACTCTTATGTGCAATGGGTGCATAGGAGAGCTGTTGATTGACCTCCAGGCGAGCACCTGGGCATAGCTCCGAACCGCCTGATCTGGAAAGAGATTCTGGGGATGAAGTAGAACTAATTGATGCTGACCATTCTGCACTTGATAAAAGTTTATCCCCATCTCACTAAGAATATCTACCTCGGGGGGCAATGATTTAACAGCTACACATAGCTGGCAGCTGACCCAAAAAACACAAAATGATTTCACTGCATTTCAGGATTTTCCACAGTCAGCATTTGGTCCTATATTATCCCAAGACAGGTTTGGAAGGGATTAGTGGTCGCATAAGGTGGATAGAGCTAGAAGAAAAATTAACAGGTAGATGTGTAATTTATGCCCATTGTTCAGGGGCTCTACACCCGACATGAATTATTGCAGAAGAGCCCAGGTTTGTTCGGCCAGACGGGGTGTATTTGTCTGACATAGGCTGGGATATCTTTAATAGCGACTTGCAGGATGTGTTGGTGGCACTGCTTGACAGACTGCTTGACAGATTGGCCACAGTGAAGAAAGTGGGGGTCCCCTGGCAAACGTATCCATTACCAGGGTACAGTGACATGGTGACCAGTGATTTGGCAGGGCCCCCTCCTACGTTAAAACCTATTTGAGTGGAGGCCAGCTGCCTGCAGAGGAGAGCAAGGTGAAGGGGAACCAGAGATTAAAGGGTCAGAGACTCAATAGATGGAGAGATGTTACAGGGCCAGTGATCGATAGATGGAGATCTATACCCTGGGCACTTTGACGGCAGCCGGGGAGAGGAAAGGGGAATGGCAGTAGCAGTGCCCAACCGAGGCTAAATTACTTCTACAGTTGGGAACTTGGTAGGCCAGTGATCCCCGCAATGCTTTGGCTTTTAAGGCCGGGCATATCTTGATTACCAATGGCTTCCTGGTTTATTTGTTTGGGCACTGGTCACCAGGGGATATGCTATAGTAATGTTAATGTATTAGAGTATAATTATATTGTTTGATTGTTGCTAAATTGCTGCGAGGCTGAGGCCAAAACTGTCCAATAATAAAACTTCATTCTGTTCGACGGGCCTGGTGGCATTTTATTTCAAGGCACAAGACATGGCGCGAATAGTGGGGGGGGGGGGGAGGGATCGAAGGCCTGCCCATATTGTTTACCAAGCACCTTCTTACTGTGTATATTCTCTTGCTTACTTATTGCAGTCAATCAAGTAATATCCCTTTGTTTCATCACAGTGCGGGTGTTGGAAGAACTGGTGTATTCATAACCTTGAGCATTGTGTTGGAAAGAATGCGATATGAGGGTGTTGTAGATATTTTCCAGACGGTCAAAATGTTGAGGACGCAGCGGCCAGCCATGGTACAGACAGAGGTGAGTGAAATCATTCCTGCCCATTTTGGTCATGAAGCGGTTGAAAGAACAGGATATAGATATGCGTATGCTGTTAAAAGATTGCCACAGTTTGAATGGATATTTATCAGACTTATTATGATTTGTGACAATTACCTCAGCCAAGTTAAACACGCTCCCCCTGGCCTGCCCCAGAAGTCGTTGTCTCCTCTGAGAACAATGTTAAGTTAGTACTTAGATGCTGCTTTCCTCAAACCAAAGTTTAACCCAAAGTGGCTTACAAAATAATCAGTGCACAAAAATACAATACAATCATACATGAATAATCTAAAAATACTGAGAACGACTTTTATTTCACTGTAGCTTAATTCTTTTGAATGCAATATGTTAGATAATATGGCTCAATGCATTTTTCTCTGTCAGGTAGCTTGAGTCACTACTATATGAAGAATAATGTATTCCATGACTCTCAAACTTAAAAGTAATAAAACAAACACCAAGAATGTTGGCGTGCCAATGATTTAAAATGGCTCCTGAACACGAAAACCTTTGCTTGTGACAAATAAGGCAAGTTGCCATGCATTTCTTAATTCTAAAGGGTGAATTTTAAAAGCACTCTGCGTGCAAAATGTCAGATATTGCACGCTTATGTAGCGCTTATTCGCACTAGGGAGATTTTATAACTATCACATAAACACCAGTACTGTTGCACGAATATCTTTCATCTTGGGGGAAAAGTGGTGAAATAGGGCGGGTCAGGGGCGTTCTGAGGCGGTGCCAACATATTCGCATATGAGTAGCAATTTTGGGAAATTGGGAAGAGCCAATTGGTTGGCTCTTCCCTGCGCTTATTTACATCTGCTATTTATCAGATGTAAGTCTGAATAAAGCAATTTATAGCCAAATACGGATTGTGTGAGGGGTCTAGGTAAACTGGGGTGAGTGCAGGCTAAATGACCTGGGGTGGGGGGGATAGACTGGGCAGACTAGTGGATGAACTGGTTAAACTGGTAATTTCCTTCACGCACGCATGTTGTAAAATTACCTCACTTGCGCGTGTAAAAGCCAATAATTCCTAAGGAAAATGCAGAATTAGCAGATGCTTGTGCAAATGCTTAAAATGAGCAGCACCCATACGCATGCAGGGGCTTATTTTAAAACATGCGTATGCAATTGTGCAGCCAATATGAGATTCCTGTTTATGTGGCCACGCACCCACATATGTGAAGATATGGGCGCGCACGTTCCTTTTAAAGTTATCAACTTGGGGAATACTTCTTATTGTGTGTTCTTTGGAATGCTTGGCATCTTGCTCTGTTCGTTACTGCTATACTTATAAATCTGCAATAAGTGAAAACATGGAAGCAAATGTTTTCCATTCCATTCCAAATTTTCCTTTTGTGATGAGTCAAAGTGCATACAGCATACTGATACTCTTGAAAACGTTGCTCTAGAATTGCATCGGTTCTCATTGCCTAATGCAGTGAAATGTTTTCCAGCCAGCAAGTTAAATGTGCAAGGTTTACAGTTTTAGAAAATGGCTTACAGAAAACTTTTCAGAGTTAAATTAGTTATGTGAAAAAAAAAAAGTCTTTTAACACTTGACTCAATAATCTGAGAAAGCTGAAAAATAAATTCCATTTATCTTACTTTAGCATTTTACTGATAGAAAAAAATAATTCATAGTTTGAACAAAAAAAATATCTGCTTTTCATCCCACTGATTTCTGGATACAAACTAGGTAATAGAAAATAAAGATTTCCCAGTGCAATTCCACCACATATAATATCAAGCACCTGCAGCGTGCATTTGTTTCCACTGTACACTACTGTGCTTGTACCAGGCCTTAGAAGATGATTTCTGGCCACAGCTGAGGCATTCCTGGTTTAGGTTTATGTTCAGCGTAACACAAGCTGGCAGTCTCTGCGGAAAGGAAGATATTTGTCGCTACAATTACCAATGCTGCTACCCGCCACTGGTTATTTCTATAGTGCTGCTACCTGTATGCTGATCTGTGCAAACTGCACACACTTCTCTGTGATCGTGGATGAGTTAGGAGGGGAAAACTGAAGCAGCTTTACCAGGGTTGCAAGGAATGCAAAGCTGTGGAGCTACAATCTCATACAATTTCAAGTACATGAACCTATGCATGACATTTATTTTTTTTTTTTGGTATGGCTTTGTGCATCGTTTGGCCCAAAAGAAATCTTTGTTATGATCACTTAGGAATGCAAAATTCATAGACGCTTTGTAATGTTACGATGCTTCATAGTTGCTTATCTTGCCACTCTCTTGGCAAAGTGCAAATGGTAAAAAGTAGTGACCCAGCACATATCAAATTATAAGCAAAGAACATCCCTAGCAACAGTTCTGTTTACAGACTTTTTTTCTCTTCTCTCTCTTTTTTTTCCAGGATCAGTATCAGTTCTGCTATCGAGCTGCGCTAGAGTACCTGGGCAGCTTTGACCACTATGCAACGTAAAAACCCCGAACCATCCTGGATTTTTACTGCAGGCCCTTTAAGATCTGGAGAGCCTCTTCTGAGCCATACGGTGTGCTTGAGAAGTACTTCTTAACTCCTAGCTAAAGACCAATTAGTAGGAATATTAAAAAAAAAAAAACTATTCCCAGTGGACCAAGAATTCACAGTTTAATAATAATAATCTGGAAAATAATAAAAGAATCCTGACTTGTGGGGAATCTGATGGATTTCAGATACCTCCAGGATATATCACTGGTTGAAATTAAAAGAGAGAAAAATTATTGCAAAGAACCATCGTCATCTTGTTCAGGATTGCAAATAGGTTGCACAGATACATCTTGAGTGGTACTGCAGTTCAGTGCAAAATGTTACAAGTTTAGAAACGAGAGGCTGATTCTGGGATTCCTAAAACAAAAAATGGACTCTTGGCTTCAACATCAGCCCCTTCCTACCATAATGATCCATGATAACACATAGGGGATAAGAGGGGGAATGTTTAACAAGAAAGTCCTTGATTAGTTTATTTTAAGTATTGTAAAGATACTGCTGACCTGTACTTCATTATTTTTAACTGTGTAAACTTTTTATTTCTTTTTTTTTAACAAGAGATTATCATTCAATGAAGTGACTTTACAAAAATTGCATACTGTTCTTTTTTTGTTTCTTTCAGAATTGTAGGGTTTTAATTTTAAGCGGTAGAACTGTTACATGTAATACCTTGCTGTAGAAATGTTCAATAATTTTGCACATTTTTGTGCAGTCCTATATTTATCTACAGTACCATCTTCTTCTTAGATATTCCTTTTACACTTTTGCTTTTTTTTTTTTTTCAGAAACTACCCATTGTAATCAATTTCTTAAAGTGGAATTATTTGTTTTATTTTGTTCTGTTTGGAATCAACAGGGAGGAGCAAAGTATAAAGCTGCTGCTAATGTGTATTTCTGTGTGTGCATGTGTATGTATGTATATATATATATATATGTGTGTGTGTATACATATATATAATACATATATTCATGCATACATATATCTCATTTCTTCCATTATTGGGATTGATTGAAGCAATGAAAAGGTTTTCCAGAATCCTACACATTTTTTATATCCTTCTGTTTCCACAATTCACAGCTTATTTTTTTTAGGTTTTAAGGGAAATGAGGAATGCACATCAGTGATATTTAAACCTAATCCCCAAACTGACCCCCACACAAGACACTTCCAATCTTTTTAACGCGGTAGTGCAATAACTATATTATTAAATATAGGCAGTGTGCATGAGAGAAAGGTCAATGCATATCCTATTAGGAGGGGAGAATGTTGCCTATTAACTTTCAAGATATTTAGTAAAAAATTTAAGTGTATCCAATTGTATAATGTCTATAGTCTGTGCTATGAAACTTGCATTGTATGATATTGTAAAAGGGGCAAAGCCAAACTCATGTTTGCTCTGTTAGAAAAACATATTGTGGTACACAGCATTGTTTAAAAATGCTGTGGTTTTGGTTTTATTTTGCATTTAGAGTGCCTTATATTTGATACCTATTTTAATAGCATTTCTTTACATTTCATTCTGTTTGTACCACTATCTACTTTAGTTCATCTCGGTTAGCTTTTCTTTTTTTACTTTTAAACATAATCTTTTTTTTTATCACATGTGCAAAATAAGTTTTAATAATGTGCATTTTTTGGTTTTATAACCAAGCATGGGATGTTAATAAACAGTGCTGGCCCAATTTAAAACTCAACTAGTATTGGACCATAATTCTGTTATAAATCTAAGCAAGACAAATCACTATTTCTGTGGTCCATGCTACCTTCCAGTCCACTCCCTAATCAGTGCATTTTTTTCATGCTGGTCCAGAGGGGACTATTTTTGTACTAATGAATTCATTGTTGTTGTTTTCACGATAGTACTTGGTTTTCCATTTGGGGAGAATTCCTATAAGCTGTATCAAATATTTTACAAGGTACCTTGTTGAAAGCCATTTGTAGTGACAATGATTCCTTGATTCTGAGTTAACAGATGTTAAGAGACCTTCCCAAAGAGGCATGCAGCAAGACCATTTTGTAGATGTATGTTGGTGAACTGTGCTGGAGTTTTCTTTCACTTTTTGTTTTCCATACTGTAGGAAAAAAAAATATAAGACCAAATAGTCATAGGAATTTTGTAAAAAATCTTCTGTACAATAGTAGGAGTATTAAAAAAGGCTACCTTGAAATGGGATTCTAAGATCTACAGTACAACAGAACCAGGAATGGGTGGGGCAAGTGAATTATGTATGAGTATTTGGCATTTTTGGATCCATCTTTTTCAATTAGGAAATGCTGTTATCGTGCAAGGTGATTTACTGTAGTCATGCTCTTCTTTTGTTTGTGTGGCCCAGTATAAGGAATGAAAGTTGTGTCATTGAAACACATCCTTGCAAGAAAGTAGAATCGAAGGACTCTTACACACTCAGAGCTATTTACAGATAGAAGCTTTCCTTACATAAAATATCTACAAATTCAGAAGTAACAAAAGTAAGGGAAGTATTCCAGAATACAGAGGTTTTTAATTTTCCAGAAGCCTTGTTTTTGGAGCGTGCTTGCGGAAAATTCTTTAATTTTCCTTAGCATCATTGATGTGCATTCCACTTTCTGTATTTTTACAGCATATCCATATTATTTTTTAAAAATAAAATAAGCATTGTTACCTGCAACTCACACAAATTTCTAAGATAGAAATTGGTTTCATCAGCATATTGGGTACGGTGCTATTATTTACCTATGTATGTGTAGTTATGTATAATTTTGTAATTAGTTACATAAAAAAGGCATAAATATATAAAAGTTGATTTGTACAGAACTTCGTTTTAGCTCTTTTCTTCACTTGCTTTCCTTTTTTCAAGTGACATGCATGGTTATGTTATGGAGAGGGCAGCTGGGAGGGGGCACCCTCTGGCGAGATTTGCACTTTCTGTATCTTTGTACTATGCACTGCCCTATTGATTCTACATCTGATAATGTTATTACTTGAACCCATCTATAAAATCTGCTTATGACATTCACTTGTGTGTATGTAAATAACACAGATCATTTACAATGGACAAAAAAAAATGTAATTAAAAAAAACAAATGCAGCTGCTTTATTTCTTTCATTTTCTTTCAATTTTTTTATTTTTTTCTTTTGTTTAGTTTTTAGTTTTTTTCCTTGTGCCCTGATACTCCAGCAGATATCAGAAGGCTTCTGATTCCATCCTATCCATCTGTTAATGTGGCTTTGCCATTCAAGCTTGGAGTGTCTTTACAAAGATAAATAAAAGTTGTGTTCTTTGCTCTCGTTTTGGATGCATAGACTGAAAAACTAAAAAAAAAAATAACTTGTAAAATGGCTTGTTAAAAAAAAAATACAATTACCTCTAATTAGTAGTACGCGTAAATGTTTTACAAGATGAAAGGCGTGCTTTTTATTTTCTTACTTCGTTACATTGGTGGCGGAAGAAGTCTGTATGAAAATCAGTTCTTGCTGACACAAGTTCCATTTGTTACAAATGAATTCTAATAAAAATGTCAGTGTTATGCAGCCCTGGTTGTATTTTCTTAATCTGTGCATCTGGAAATACAGTAAAACAATTCAGTTTGCTCAATAATTACTTCTTTTAAAGAAATCTAATTATATTTTTGAAGAATAAATCTTTTTAACTAGTATAACTTGGCAGTAGAAAAATGATTTTAGATTTCTGAATTTGCCTTCTAAATACTTTAAAGAAATATCAGTGAGAAGTTAAATAGTGATTTTTCTATTATTTTACCCTGTGAACCCTTCTACAGCAAGTTGAGACTGTCATTTTAAATCAACAGTATTTTGCCTTATCTAAAATATATGACTATCAGTTGTTATGTTTTGAGCAGTCAAGTAATTGTACTACTTCGTATTTCCCTAGGAGTCTGGACCTAAAATGGTTTCCAGAAGATTATGAAAGAGATCTTATTTTTAAAAAGAAAGCAAGCATAGGATGTTGAACAGCTGAATTTATGTGTATTGATGGTGTTTTAAAGTTAAACAAATTGTCGGAGCTGTAGCCATAATATATAAAAATGAGGTTTTTGTTTTCAAAACCCTCCAAAAAAGAAACCTTTGTAAAAGGATTTAAACATGGTGACCTTTTTCTGATTTGATTTTGTCAAATTAGTCCTGCCAGTTTATTCTAGCTCTTGAGTGAGTCCCAAATGAAATATTGCAAATAATTGACTTGTAACCATATTTTAGTGAGGATCATTAAAAGTCCTAGTTTTCTGTGGGTGGATGTGAATAGGACAGCATAAAAACTAGGGATGTGAATCGTGTCCTCGATCGTCTTAACGATCGATTTCGGCTGGGAGGGGGAGGGAATCGTATTGTTGCCGTTTGGGGGGGTAAAATATCGTGAAAAATCGTGAAAAATCTAAAAATCTAAAAATCGCAAAACCGGCACATTAAAACCCCCTAAAACCCACCCCCGACCCTTTAAATTAAATCCCCCACCCTCCCGAACCCCCCCCAAATGAGTTAAATAACCTGCGGGTCCAGCGGCGGTCCGGAACGGCAGCGGTCCGGAACGGGCTCCTGCTCCTGAATCTTGTTGTCTTCAGCCGGCGCCATTTTCCAAAATGGCGCCGAAAAATGGCGGCGGCCATAGACGAACACGATTGGACGGCAGGAGGTCCTTCCAGACCCCCGCTGGACTTTTGGCAAGTCTCGTGGGGGTCAGGAGGCCCCCCACAAGCTGGCCAAAAGTTCCTGGAGGTCCAGCAGGGGTCAGGGAGCGATTTCCCGCCGCGAATCGTTTTCGTACGGAAAATGGCGCCGGCAGGAGATTGACTGCAGGAGGTCGTTCAGCGAGGGTTCCGGCGCCTCGCTGAACGACCTCCTGCAGTCGATCTCCTGCCGGCGCCATTTTCCGTACGAAAACGATTCGCGGCGGGAAATCGCTCCCTGACCCCCGCTGGACCTCCAGGAACTTTTGTCCAGCTTGTGGGGGGCCTCCTGACCCCCACGAGACTTGCCAAAAGTCCAGCGGGGGTCCGGAAGGACCTCCTGCTGTCCAATCGTGTTCGTCTATGGCCGCCGCCATTTTTCGGCGCCATTTTGGAAAATGGCGCCGGCTGAAGACAACAAGATTCAGGAGCAGGAGCCCGTTCCGGACCGCTGCCGTTCCGGACCGCCGCTG
This sequence comes from Rhinatrema bivittatum, assembly GCF_901001135.1. Lineage (NCBI taxonomy): Eukaryota > Metazoa > Chordata > Amphibia > Gymnophiona > Rhinatrematidae > Rhinatrema > Rhinatrema bivittatum. The sequence continues at coordinate 448,481,003 of NC_042615.1, read as the reverse complement.
GACCCGCAGGTTATTTAACTCATTTGGGGGGGGTTCGGGAGGGTGGGGGATTTAATTTAAAGGGTCGGGGGTGGGTTTTAGGGGGTTTTAGTGTGCCGGCTCACGATTCTAACGATTTATAACGATAAATCGTTAGAATCTCTATTGTATTGTGTTCCATAACGGTTTAAGACGATATTAAAATTATCGGACGATAATTTTAATCGTCCTAAAACGATTCACATCCCTAATAAAAACTGTTTAGTTAACAGTGGGAGGGAGAGGTATAAAAGTGTTCTATATAACAGTGTTTTTCAATCTTTTCTGCAATGAAGTCACCGAGATGAATAAAATTTTGCGTAACACATACAAGAACTAATGGGAAATATAAGCATGTCTTGATTCATAGACTTGTTTGGAAACTTTGAAAGACCCACTGTCTCAGCCTATTCAATCAACTTCAGGTGATTTGATTTTAAGTTTCATAGATTTGAACAATTAAACTCATAGAAGTACGTTGACAAAAATGGCAACAAAATGGAGATAGCATAGCCTGAGTTTGCTGGTTATTCCATTGCAATTGTTAACTTAATCAAGTCCAGCAATATTTCATCAAATTTTATTTTCAGTGTGGTGGTCCATCCTTAGTACCATTAGGTGCTTTTAATTCATCAGTGTAAGATTACTTATGTTTCTGCTGTGGGTGAACTAAAAGTAAATTGAGCCACTGTGGTAGTTAGTTTAAGATTCAGTTGATGCTTCCTTTCTGCAAGATGATGTGGCAGCAGCATTTTTTTTCTTCAAATATTTTCCCTCAGTAGTTTGTATATTTCTATATATACACAAGTGTTCTAGTGAGACACCTTTTATACCAATCATATAATTGAAACAAAACATGGTTGCCATTCTCCTCCATGCAACTTGGTACCAGGTGACTGATAAACATCTTGCAATTTAGCTTTTTCTCTCTCTTGAACACGCAAAGCAAACCCCAGAATGTTCCTTGGTGTCCACCACTAATCAAAATGGAAGAGAGTTTCATGGGATTTTTTTCTACACACTTGGGGCCTGCTCACTAAAAGGGAGATTTTAAGATCCACGCGAGGGCATTCATGTGCACACGATTGCCGGCGCATGCACATGGGCACACCGATTTTATAACATGCGCTGGGAAATGCATGCATGTTATAAAATCAGCTACCCGCGCGCGCGATTTTACATCAACGTGCGCATGTGCGCGCAAATCCCATCTCGATCGCATAAGGGGGGGGGGATTTTAGTAGGTACACATAGCGACGCCATAGGCCCAATTCCCTCTTCCCTCCCAGTTCATCCCTGTAAAGGAGCAAACTTCCTAAACCCCCTACCTAACCTGCCTCCCTTTTACTCTACCAGCCCCAACCCCTAAAACCCCGCTGGGATTTTTTATTTTAATACTTACCCGCAATCCGGAGCAACAGCAAGTTATGCGGTCATCGGGTTCCGGCACACGCTTGTGCATTGTTGGTGCTGTCCTGGCCCACCCCTTTTTCATCTTACTGACTTTTTTTGCGTACCAGGAGATACACGCGTCCCAGTCACGCGCGTATCTCCCAAATTTCCTGCTCGCAGGGCTTTTAAAAATAGCCCTTAAATGTTTTCTCCCATTTTGTGTTTATGGGGAAAAAAACTCAGAACACAGTTGCTTTCCCCTTCTGTCTGCCCCTGTTTGGAACAATGTAGTGGAAGAGAAGAGATGGGTTTTGAGGCATAGTATAATTTTTTAAAGAAAATACATGCTGTTATTATAAGAGAGAGAAAAGCAGTTTCATTATAAAATCTGGGTAAATCTAGTCAGAAAACAATCCGTTAGGCAAGACCTGCACAAGTGCACATTCATTCACTTATTTATTTATTTGTTTTTATATACTGGTGTTCGATTTACATATCACATCAGTTTACAAATAAATTGAAAGGTGCAGGAAGGAAGTATTTTCATTTGACAGGTAAAGTGTTAGAGAGTGATTAGCAGCAATATTGGTAACAGTGCCGAAATAGATAGGATAAATAATAATAATAGTGTAACAAAGGGAGTAGATAGAATGAGTAGTGGTCTAATAGTAGTAATCCATCCTGGGACTCCACTGTGCATTTTTAATGAGCAACTATTCCAACAGGATTTATTATTTATCATTTTTAATGTTTTTTCTTTGTCACCTTGGAACACCTTCACTCAGAGCAGCTAACAATACAAGTAAGTGCAGGATTTCCAGAACTGGAAATTTGTTTCTGCTCCTGAGAAGGAGATGGCAGCGGCAACTGATCCTGGTGAATTGTTGAATCTGCTGAACTTTCAGCCTGATAAGTTAAAAAATGATGTAAACTTCGACATGAAAAGAAACGCGATTAAGGTCTTTTGTTGACTTGGCTATCTGGTGGGTAATAAGGACAATCTTTCAAAGCAAGGTTGGTATTTGTGGCAGGTCATTTTATCTTCTACTAATGTTTTAAAAGTAAAATGTACTGTTCCTAATTGAGGTTTTAGATTTTAATTTGTGTAGAGTTTTTTTGTATGTTTTATGCCTTTTTTAAAATTATTTTTATGATATGAATATAGCAAGCTTTCCTGGTTTCTTATGAAGGTTCTGTTGTGGAAATGAAAAGTATCAGTAAATTGTGCAGCACACAATAACACTGAATGAGTACTTGCAAAACTCTGGTTTACAAGGAATTGGGCTAATTTTAAACTTAAATTATTTGCCTTTTTTATACATTTTAGAATTAATGACTTGCCTTTCCAAATTGAAGGGCATGGCAAGTTACAGTTAGTTACAGTAAATAGTTCTTTGCTGCAGACAACTTGTAATCTGTACCTGAGGCAATGGAGGATGAAGTGACTTGCCTAAAGTCACAAGGCACATCAGTGAGAGAAGAAAGATTTGAACCCTGGTGGCCTAGATTCTCAGCCCCTGCTGCAATCTCTCGGCTATTCCCTCACTCCACTATGAATAATGAAAATATTATGTGTGATGAACCCAATGGTCACATCACTAGTAAGACCTGGGTAACCCTTTGTTTAGTCAGTAAGAGTGCAGGTTGGTGTGAGGGGGAGGTTACCATTCAAATGTGGCCCCTCCCTTTGAGGGGTCTGGAATGGCCGGCCCCCAGAGACTCTATTTAGTAGCTCTCCTCAGAGTGCTCAGGAGGCAGTCCCTTTAGATTTGTTAAGAGCTTTGGCCTTTGTTATTTTTCAGGCTTAGTCAGTGGAAGAAGGCTAACCCAGCCTGGGGATACTGACCAGGGTCGGGAGGGTTTTCCTTCCAGTCTACTCATTAGCTGGCTGGGATATCTGTTTTTTAGGCATTTAGGGTTTTTTTGTGGTAGGAGCCTTGTGAGATATCTGGGCCTTCTCGGGAAACAGGGAGTGGGAAACCCTGTGTCTGGGATGGCCTGGGATAAGGAAGACCTGCCCTAGAGGTGGTGACCTGCTGCAAGGAACAACTCCAGTGTTAATATCAGTTTTGGGAAAAAGAAACTGTTTTGTTAGAAGACCCAGGAGGAAGTTTTGGCTGCCCTTCCTTCCTGTCTGAAGCAAGAAAGCTGCTTGTTTCAAGGGAATCCTTCTCATCAACGATCCAGAGAGAACTAAGGAGGGTGTGTAAGAACTATAGAGATCCTGAAGATCTACTAACTGTGAGTAAAGGAAAATCATCATCACTGGGGACATCCATCTGGTGTTTCACCATGCTGGGGAGAGAAAGATTTACTCTCTGTGCCATAGACTTAACATTTTTATCAGCTTGGAAGGGGTTTCGACCATCCTAAAAGACCTTGCCCAGCTGGGAGCTCCACTATACTTAATCCAATAGAGTAGATGTTTTCCTGGCCCTGATACAAGTGAGTCCTGCACAGATGGAAGAGACTGCAAGTAATAGAGAAGAGAATTCTGTGGTGCTACAATATGAGTTTGTGCCATTCATTACCATTGTTAAACAGTAAAGACGTTAATTTTGGATACTAAACCAGTGACTCCAAAGTACTTATTCTGCACTCACTGCACCCACATTAAAGACCAGTATCCGCCCCAAGGGAACTCCAAGAACCAATGAGGAATATGTAAGAAGGACACCTCTGTCACATTGGGCCCTGGAATTCTCCAGGACAAGCAAGATGGTAGTCCTCACATATGGATGACATCAGAAGGAGACCAGCAGGGAAAACTATCAAAGTTTCTAGAAACTTTGGCTGGCACACTGAGCATGCCCAGCATGTCACTATCCCTGCTTCCACGAAGGATCTCTCTTCAGTCCATTCTTTTCCACAGAGCTGTCATCACACACAGGTGGAGCTCTTGCTTTTTTTTTGGAAAATCTTCCAGAAAAAGTGAGTTTTTTCTTCGCGTTTTCGCGTATTTGTTTCCATCCTGCTCTGGATCTCCCTCCGGTTCCTATTGGGGCCTTCTCGGTCGGTGAGTTTTTTTGCTTCTTCCATGTCTGCCAGTCATCATGCTCTTGCAATCCCTGGTGCAACTCATGGCTGCCTCGGGCTTTCTTCGATGCCCCCAGTGCCCCAGACTATGTCCCTAATGGATCCACATGAAGTGTATATCCTCTGCCTGGGGGCATCGCATGATGTCCGTGGCTGCGAATTGTGTGCTCAGATGACCCCAAAGGGCCACTGGGCCAGGCTGGACAAAATGGAAAAGGTGTTTGGCTTAGGCAAATCCAAGCTCTCTAGCATCGGCACCGTCGATGCCCAAGGACTGAGGGGAACTGATCGCCCTCAATCCCTCGGTCACCACCCCTCCCCTGAACTCCTCGGGGCAGGGAGGTTCCGGGGATTGGCTGGTCTTGGTCTCCTCAAAGCCCTGCACTTCAGGATCATCTTCCTCATCCTCGGCACCAGGGAAAGACTGGGCCAAGCACCATGGGAGATCCCGTTTGTGTGCGGGACCAGGCACATGTGGACCATGGTGATTGTCGCCCTGCCACCTAAGCGGCCTCAACATGAGAAGGCCCCCATCCTCCCTCGATGTTGGCAATCTGGGGCCATCTGCACCAATTCTGGTGCCAGACATCAACCTTCCTCGGAGCTCCGAGGAGGAGTTGGGCCCAATCCTACCTTCTCAGCCTGCCCTCTCATCACAGGCGTTCAAGAAGGAGTTGGAATATTGGATGCATCTGGTGGCGGATCGTGCTTTGTGTGATCAGGAGCAAGCACCTTCAATACCGGTGCCTTCCCTGATTCTGGTGTCCCTGCCAATGCCTTTAAGGCTGGCACCCTCCACAATGCCGGTGACTGTGCTGATGCAGATTGTGGTGACCGGGCTGGACCCATTGCTGGATTGCCTTGACATCCTCCTCAGGGTTCTTCCAACGCAGTTGATGCCGGCACCTTGCGATCCCTTGGTGATCTGCTGGGCACCAAAATGCAAAGCGACCGAGTTAGTCCTCATGGGAGATTCCTTTGGGGCCCGCAGTTTCTCCGGGTTTTCCAGTGCCTTTGCCCAGGGATATGCCCAAGGCTCCACAACCCTTCTCTCAAGGTGGCGAAGATCCTGAGGGCCCTTATGACCCCTCGGTCAGGACACCTCCAATGCTTTGTCTATGGACTCCGATGACCTTACGTCAGATCCTTCCCCTTCGGAGGAATGCCGGCATTCTCCACCGGAGGACTTGACCTTCACAGGGTTCATCTGCACAATGGCCAAGCTATTCCCTTCCAGCTCATGACTAAAGAGGATACCCACCATAAAATGATTGAGTTGACGCACCGAAGGAGGTATTGGCAGTGCCGGTGCACGAGATTTTCCGGCAACTGCTCCTTCGGCTCTGGGAACACCCTCTGTCTTTAGCCCTGGTCAACTGGAAGGCCGATGGAATGTATCTTGTGCAGCAGGCTGTGGGCTTCGAAAAGTGCCAGTTTCCCCACCAGTCAGTGGTGGTTGAATTGATGCTCAAGAAGGCGAAGCGGTCAAAAACCCATATTTCAGTCCCACCGGGTATGAGGGTGCATCAGGGTTCCATGTTGGTAGCTCATATCACCTCCTACCTCTTATACATGACCAATATACCCGCAACCTCTGGAAATGTCCAGGAGGAGGCAAGATGGCCTTAGGACACCCTCATGGCGCTTGTCCAGCAGGACCTTGAATGTTGTAAGCACGAGGTGTGTGCTACCTATGACATCTTTGAGACGGCGGAGTGTGTAGCAGCAGTTGGTATCTCTGGCCTGGCTTCAGGCCTTGGACCTTCACTCTGAAGTGCAGGACAGACTGGTTGACTTGCCTTGCACCGGCAATAATCTTTTTGGTGACAAGGTCAATGAGACCCTTCAGCATTTGTCCACTGGCACCTAGGCTTCACTGGCCTCTTCCAAAAGGTCATCCCAGACAGGTCCGAGAAGACCTTTCTACAGACCAAGGAAGTATTTCCTTCCAGTACCATGCTCCTGACCACAGCAGGTGAGCTCCACGGGCAGACCCCGACAACAGTGGGGCCCCCACCCACAACCAGCCCCCCAGGCCAGCCCCACTATGAGGTTTTGACTGGCTACAAGAGGGCATGTGTCAGGCGCCTCTCCTGGTGCCTGGAGACCCGCTGGCTTTGGGGCCTGCTCTGCTTCTTCGCAGACCAGTGGCCGGCTGTGACATTGGATTGATGGATCCTGTCCATCGTCTGTTGCAGCTACGGACTGAATTTCATGGATACTACACCAGATTATCCCCTGAGCCCGCAGTGGGGTCCCTTCTCCCATCCAGAAGAGCTCTTGGCCCTTCTAACGGCCAGAGCAGTGGAACCTAAGAACATAAGAAAATGCCATACTGGGTCAGACCAAGGATCCATCAAGCCCAGCATCCTGTTTCCAACAGTGGCCAATCCAGGCCATAAGAACCTGGCAAGTACCCAAAAACTAAGTCTATTTCATGTAACCATTGCTAATGGCAGTGGCTATTCTCTAAGTGGCAGTGGCTGTTCCTCTGAAGTAGCAAGGTCGGGAGTTTTAGTCCCGTTACTTCCTGATTCCAAAGAAAACAAGAGGCCTCCATCCCATTCTGGATTTGCAAGCCTTGAGCAGATTGCTTGAGCACCATAATTCCCCTGCTGCAAAGGGGGGACTGGCTTTGCTCTCGCGACCTAAAAGACACGTATACCTACATCGTGATCCTTCCAAGTTACAGGAGGTTGGACTTTGTGGTTGGGCTCCAGCATTTCCAGTACCGCATGCTTCCGTTCAGTCTCACATCTGCGCCGCGGGTTTTCAAGAAGTGCCTTGCCATGGTGATTGCTTACCTGCGCCAGCTAGAGGTCCAGGTATTTCCATATCTGGACAACTGGTTGGTCAAGAGCAACACACAAGCCAGGGCACTGCAGGTGCTTCACAGCATCATTCAGGTCTTGGAGCACCTGGGGTTTTTAATCAGCTACCCCAAGTCAAATCTCCGTCCATTGCCACGGTTGGCTTTCATCAGGGCCCTGCTGGATGCGACACAGGCAAAGGCCTTCCTGCCACACAACAGGGTGTATGCCCTGGTTTCCTTGGTGGGGGAGATTCAACAGTGCCAGCTAGTATCGGCGCAATGTATGCTGCAGCTTCTGGGACACATGGCCATGACTGTACATATAATTTCCTTTGCCCATCTGCACATTCACCGAGCCCAGTGGACCCTGTGCTGCCAGTGGCAACAGGCCACCCAGGGCCTTCATGTCCAGATACATGCCTACCCCCCACTTAGGAACTCCCTTACTTGGTGGACATCACCACTCAACCTGGAGCAGGGTATCCCTTCCCAAGCCCCCTTGCCTCAGGTTGTGCTTACCATGGATGCGTCCCACATGGGGTGGGGAGCCTACGTTGATGGTCTCTGGACTGCGCAAGAAGCTCAGTTTCAGATAAACCTCTTGGAACTGAGGGTGATCCGATGTGCTCTGTGGGCCTTCCAGGATCGCTTGGCCAACAAGGTCGTCCTCAGTCGGACGGATATCCAGGTGGCCATGTAGTATGTCAACAAGCAGGGGGGTACCGGATCTTTCCTCCTTTGTCAGGAGGCAGTTGAAATATGGAACTGGGTTTTGGCACGGGATGTTTCTCCAGTAGGCAGTACTTGGCAGGCTGAGTAGCACCTTATGACCCCATGAGCGGTCCCTGAAATGAGAGGTGGCCAACCAGATCTTCTGTCTCTGGGGGACCCTGGACATGGACATGGACCTGTTTGCCTCCCCCAGCAATGTGAAGGTTCCCCGGTACTACTCTCTGTCCAAGTTGGACGGCATGCCACTCTCGGATGCCTTTGCCATCCATTGGGGGTCAGGCCTCCTGTATGCTTATCCACCTCTTCCATTAGTGTTGAAGCCTCTCCTGAAGCTTCTCCAGGTCTGGGGGTTCATGATCCTTGTTGCAATGCATTGGCTGAAGCAAGTATGGTTCCACTTTTGCGGGAACTGTCCAGGCAAAACCTGATCTGTCTGGGGACAGCCCCCGACCTCCTCTCACAGGATCAGGGCAAGCTGGGTCATCCCAACCTATCTCTCATGGCATGGATGTTGAAAGGTTAACCCGGCAGCCCTTAGACCTTTTGGAAGAAGTAGCCTATGTCCTGGTGGCTTCAAGGAAGCCTTCCACCATAAGAACATAACTAAAAAATTGCCATGCTGGGTCAGACCAAGGGTCCATCAAGCCCAGCATCCTGTTTCCAACAGAGGCCAAACCAGCCACAAGAACCTAGCAATTAGCCAAACACTAAGAAGATCCCATGCTACTGATGCAATTAATAGCAGTGGCTATTACCTAAGTAAACTTGATTAATAGCAATTAATGGACTTCTCCTCCAAGAACTTATCCAAACCTTTTTTTAACCCAGCTACACTAACTGCACTAACCACATCCTCTTGCAACAAATTCCAGAGCTTAATTGTGCGTTGAGTGAAAAATAATTTTCTCCGATTAGTCTTAAATGTGCTACTTGCTAACTTCATGGAATGCCCCCTAGTCCTTCTATTATTTGAAAGTGTAAATAACTGATTCTCATCTACCAGGAAGTTGTATGCTTTAAAATGGAAGAGGTAATCCATCTGGTGTGAGCAGAAGGGCCTCAACCCCTTCTCTTGCCAGTCCGGCAACTCCTGGACTACCTGCTACACCTCTCAGAGGCAGGTCTTAAGACCAGCTCCATTCAGGTGCCCCTGAGTGCCCTTGGAGCTTACCACTAGGAGGTGGATGGTTCACCCATCTCTGTGCTGCCTATCATGGGGCGGTTCATGCATGGGCTCCTTCAGCTGTGGCCTCCCCTTCGGGCCCCAGAAGTTTTTTGGGACCTGAATGTGGTGCTGGACCAGCTAATAAAGCCTCCGTTTCACCATTGAGCTCGTGTGCTCTTAAGCATTTGACGTGGAAGGTCGTCTTCTTGATAGCGGTCATGTTAGCGCTCAGGGTCAGTGAGTTGCACGCCTTGGTGACTTATCCACCCTCCATGAAGTTCTTCCATGACAGAGTGGTTCTGCGTACGCACCCTAAGTTCCTACTGAAGGTGGTTACAGATTTCCATCTGAACCAATCTGTGGTCCTACCTGCCTTCTTCCATAGGCCTTATTCCAGCCCGGTGGAGAGGGCGCTGCAGACAGTGGATTGCAAGAGGGCCTCGGCCTTCTGCCTGGACTTAACAGCAGGCCATAGCCTGTCCCCCCAGCTATTTGTCTCATTTGACCTCAACAGGCTGGGTAGGGCTGTTACTAAGCAGGCTCTTTCCACCTGGATAGGGGATTGTATCTCCTTCTGCTATGATCCAGCGGAACTGCAGCTGGAGGGCCGTGCCACGGTGCACTCTGTAAGAGCCATAGCAGCTTCTGTGGCCCACCTGCATGCAGTCCAGATGGGGGAGATCTGCAGAGCTGCGACGTGGAGCTCTCTCCACACGTTCACTGCACATTATTGTCTGGACAGGGATTGCCAGCAAGATAGCAGATTTGGCCAACCTGTCCTCAGAAACCTCTTTCAGCTGTGAACCCAGCTCTTCCAGCCATAGGCCCCTGGTTTGATTTCATGCTGTCCCCGCTGTTACCAAAAGCACCGCTGTTGTTGTGCCTGTTGCCACCTGGTTTGGTGTCTGTTGGTCCCGCTGGTTCGGGTCCAGCCTGTAGCTAGGGATTCACCCATATGTGAGGACTACCATCCTGCTTGTCCTAGGAGAAAGCGAAGTTGCTTACCTGTAACAGGTGTTCTCCTAGGACAGCAGGATGGTAGTCCTTACGAAACCTGCCCGTCACCCTGCGGAGTTGGGTTCTCCAGAGTGGTTTGTTATTTTATTTCTCGTATCTACAAACACGACTGAAGAGAGACTCCGCGTGGCTGCAGGGATAGTGACACGCTCATGTGCCAGTCAAAGTTTCTAGAAACTTTGACAGACGTTTTCCATGCGGGGCTCCATCTGATGATGTCACCCATATGTGAGGACTAACATCCTGCTGTTCTAGGAGAACACCTCTTACAGGTAAGCAACTTTGCTGTATATCTTCCCCTCACCCCCACCTACAAAGGATCTGGACCTAGGAGTAAGCATAAATGTGAAAGAGCTAGCTGGTGTGAGGTTCCAGCCCTAAAGAGTAACAAATATTTTTATGACCCCCATCCATGCAGGGGTTACATATGTGTTACTATTTCATTAGACAACAGTGATCCTGGCCTTTGGGTTTTTAGGAAGGCATTTTTGTGTGTGGGGTGGGGGAGATGTATTTTTTTCCTTTTTGGTCTGTAAATAAAGCAATCTTTGCAGAGATAGGTTGACTGCATGATATGGGGATATCATAGATGAGGGCAGAAAAGGACTAGCTGGCCTATCCAGTCTGCCCAGGACACCTGATGTCCAGGGCTGACCCAGTGGTTCAGCTGGCCAGTGCCGTGCACTGTCATTCAGAAGGTCTCTGGTTCCTTTCCCAGTTCAGGTCTTCAGTCACCCTGGATCAGCTGTGGCTGGGAGAGGCTCTCAAAGCAGCAGTCACAGACTCACTTCAGGGAGGGAACCATGGTTATTGCTTAAGGGTCACACAAAGTAGCTAGATTGCAGGGTCTCAGACAGAGACCTCAGTACATGTCACTAGCCTTGGACCATCGTTGCAATGACCAAACTTGATATAATAGGAGTAAAATTAAAATTCCCCTGGTAGTTGCAAATGAAGGCCTAAGCCCTTGTTCTGATTTAGCAGGAAGCACAAATGAGTAGGAAAAAAACTGCCAGGTCCAAAATTTTATAAAGAAACTTGCTGTCAAGGTAAATCAATAAAAGGTTCAACCATAGAAAAAGATTTTCCTTTATCCCCCTCATTCTTAAGGGGAAATATGTTTGCCCAGCATGTCTACTGGGAAAGCTTTGTTAACCATTCATTTTTTTCTTCCTTTGTCAAGCCTAAAGTTCAAGCAATATGATTCAAAAGACATTTAAACTTCCATATCTGTGCAATAATTTCAGTGTGCCCTACCTCTTCTTCCTCCAGCTACACTTCACTGATTGGAAATTATATCTGGTAAGGTATCTACCCTGAGCCATTCAGTTTTTCAAATGACATCCCAAGTGTTCTTTCTTTCATAACGAACGTTAAAATAGTTCAGAATTAAAAAAGAAAAAATACATGTTGAGTGGATATAGTTGGAAAATACAGCGTACATTAATGACAAGACCAAGAGCATGGAAAATTTTACAATATTCCAACATCATTGGGAGAATAAACAACACAGAGTATGTCACTATTATAGCAAATACATTTTAAATACTCTGAAACATATGTATTAAAATACCAGTTAAAGGTAAATAGGCAGCATTTCTAGACTATTGCAATAAAGGATATTGCTCTCCATTTATGTGGGGTTTTGTTTTTTTTCTTTCTAAACGGCTTGCTAACAAGAGCATAAGGTGATAACAATTTTGCTGACATTCAAGGAATCTTTTCTTCTAATGCAGTGCACATTCTGCTCTCTTGTAAGCTTTCCCCTCCCTAACTCTGCTGGAAATGGGAGCAATGCTCAGTGCAGAATTCGGTGCCCTACTGCAAAGAGCAGAGTGTGTGTGGGGGGAGTAAACATCTGCTGACTGGCTTTCACAGAAGCGGAGAACGATAACCTGCAACTGAAATTGTAATGAATAGAGATCATTTTGCAAATGGGCTATAAATAGAGTGCTTTTGAACCAAAAAAATGCAATCGGCTTGCTTCAGTCAGCAGAATATAAGAATAAAGCCTTTGATATTATAGAAGGCAGAAGGAAACAGGCTTCCCTTGCCAGTAAAAGCAGCGCATAATATATTCCATGTCTCTATTGCATCTGAAATCTGAATCTTTTAGGCAGTTTCTAACAGTACAAAGTGAACTATTTTCTGAAGCATTTGCATATGCAAATGCGATGCACTTAATTTGTGAAAAGGAAATGCCACCAAGCTTTTCTTCCAAGATATTAATTGAGGAGGCAGAGTATCTGGTGATCGCTGCTCCAAAGCTCTAGAATAATTGCAGTATGAGCACTAGAATGAAAGACTAGTGCAAAGGGAAGCACATCGGAAAAAATCATAACGGTGGGAGCAATTTAAAAACCTCGTGGGTACCTGCAGACCTGCAAGCTAGTTTTCAAAGGGAATTTCTTGCGGGGCTGGTGGGAACCATGAGCATAAAGGTTAAGGTCTTCATTTGTGGGGGGAATGGCCTGGAACACAGGTCTGCCACTTCTTTTCAGACTTAAAAGGTAGAGCAGCAGAGGTGTCAGGCTCCGCCCCTCTCCTTCAGGCAGCCTGCAAGGAAGAGGAGAAGAGAGGGTGAGACTGGAGCAGACCGAGCAGAGAACTGCCACTCTACTCCCTAACCAAGCCCTTTCCTTCCTGTGCCCCCTCCTCTCCTCTTCTACAGGGAGCAGGAGGAGATAGGGGTGATACTGAAGCTAATGCTGCAGAGCAAAAAAACACACAAAAAGGGACTGACTTGGCACAAGTTTGAAACTTACTGTATATGCGCTGGTGCCAGTCGTGAAAGGCTTCAATGCTGACATTCATAAGCACTACAGCTCACAAGTTTCAAACTTGAACTAATTCATCCTCTTTTAGTGTCTGTTCCCCAGGGCTTAATTTCTGGCAGAATAATCCAGAATATAATTCTTCCACCTTTTTTCCCCAAGACACAAGGAGGATTAGTAGGTGTTTTATTGTAAACCGGTATGATAAGACCTGATCTTGAGCATCGGTATATTAAAAGAATTTAAACAAATAAATAAATAAATAAATATAAATATAAATAATTTCAGTCTCCCCCGTGGAATGGAGCAGAACTGGTGGTGGCAGGATTATTTTCTATTGTGGTGGCCTGACTTCCACGTACACTGCCATCCTATAGGCAGACAGTGATGGTAGTGAACCCAAGTCAGGGCATGGTGCTAGGGAAAAAAAAATAAAACCAGCTGTTTGAAGAACATGGGGCTGGCAGGAGCAGAGAGGAAAGAGCAGATGTGGAGGGAGGCACATGGAACCCGGAACACCTAGGGCAGCCGAGAGATGGAGGAAAGGCACCCATGGATTGGCTCATAGCTTGCCCACCCCCGTCCTAGAAGGAAGATACTGTACATCCTACAGAATCCCCTCTTTTCAGGAGCCACCTATGGATTCAGCACTTTGGGATTGTGAGTAATATCTTTACAGGAGTCTTGGGAATGTATCAGTAGGATGTCAGAAACTCCTGGCTTTTTCTGGACTTCAGTTCTAAGGCTACCAGTCAGCTCCTAGGCATAGGATGGACTCTATAACAGGGTACCATCAAGCTAGGGTGAGAGAACACAGTACAAAATTTCATCTTTTGGAGACTTTCCTCACTCCAAATGATGTCAAATCTTCACCAAGGTGTACTGTGCTGTTCGTACGTCTCATTCTACATGTGAAACTGGCCCCTAAACCACCCTAAACCACCACTAACACCTATCAGTTGGCCCTCCTATAGAGATATAAATAGGTGCACACAATGAAGTCCTGCCCAGAGGCTGTCTACTCACTCCTCCTCCCCCCCCCCCCCTCCCGCTGAGGCCAAAATGCAATTCCAAAAAGTTATCGCAAATTGTGTTATGGCCCTTTCAGACATATTGAACAGCTTAATGCCAGGGAAAAAGATGTAGCTATTTCTGGCATTAAAACTGTGCAATATGGCCCTTACTTTAACTAAAACCTACCCAAACTCCTCCCTCGATCCCACCCACCTCTCCTCAAAAATTTGCATTTGTGCCATACATTACTTTACCTTTTACGTCCATTAACACCATAACACATTTTAATAAATGATCCTATTACTCTGATGTAGCAAAAATGACAGGAATTGAGTAGTATTTTTATTTATTTTAGATTTATATTCCACAGCACTTCAAAGTGGATTACATTTAGGTACTGTAAGTATTTCCCTATCCCCAAACGGCTTACAATCTGTACCTGAGGCAATAGAGGGTAAAGTGACTTGCCAAGGTCACAAGGAGCAACAGCAGGACTTAAACCATGGTCTCGTGGTTTACAGCCCACTCCTCCACTGCCAATTTATTAAATCATGAGCTTTCAAGGACAGAGTGCACTTCATCAGATGCAAATAGTGATGGATAAGAGATGGGTAAAATATATACAGAACAGGGAGAAGGCATTGTATTAGGCAGAACATGGTGTGGAGAGAGGGTTAATAGCATTATAATATAGCCTATTGACAATTGAGTAAATGTGAAAAGACAGAATGATCTGATAACAGTTAAGTTCATAGATAGTTGTAGTGAGTCTTGAAGCCATTATCTCTGTTCAGACCTAGGGTGATGGTGTTAAGTTTTTTAAAGAGCTCCAATTCAGCAGTTTCACCCTGGAGTGCTTCTTTGAAGTTTCTCTGTAGGAATATGTCAACCTTAAGGTCAGATAGAGAATGTCTTGGAAGATTGAACTATTCTCCTACTGCTTTCTGAATGTTGCAATTTCTAATGTCAGATTTATGTCCATTTATTCTTTTCCTTATGAATTCACCTGTTTGTCATATGTAGACAGCAGCAGGTGATAACATATTACATTGGAAAAAGAGCAGGTGAATGAGCCCCGGATGTTGTAGTTGATGTTGTTGGGTCCTGTGATGGTATTGACTGGGTTAATATGTGGACAGAGTTGGCATCTGAGTTTCTGGCAGGGTTTGGTACATGAGTTGGTATCGTTGTACAATCTATGGTTGTTGGTGAATGAGGTTGAGGGACTACCAGTAAGCCAGGATAAGCTTGCCATGCACAGCCTGTGAGAGGGTTGTATCATTGTCCAGGATGGGCTGCAGATCCTTGTTGATATGTTTTAGTGGTTTCAACTGGGTGTTATAAGTAATAAACAGAGGTGTTGTGTTATTTTCTTTTGTGGGATGATCCTGTAGCAGAGTGTGTTGGTATTTGTCTGGCTCTATTGATATGTTTTTAACCTCATTGGATAGGTACTGCAATTCCAAGAATGTCTGTTGTAATTTCTCCAGATGGGAGTCCCTCTCTGAGGGGTCAGAATAGATGCACTTGTACCATAAGCCTTGGCTGTAGACAATAGACCTTGTGGTAGCAGGTGGATGGAAGCTGGAGGCATGTAGGTATCTTTGATATTCAGTGGGTTTTCAGTATATTGTGTTTATGTGTCCTTCATTTATTTGGACAGTGGTGTCAAGAAAGTGGACTTGCCGAGAGGATTGTTCTATGCTCAGGTTAATGGTGGGGTGGAGTATGATGAATTCTTGGTGGAATTCTTTAAGGGTTTCTAGTTCATATGTTCAGATGATGAAGATTAAATCAATGTACCTTAGGTAGAGGAGTTGCTTCTGGGTGTAGGAGTTGAGGAAATGTTGTTCTAAATCTGCCATAACCATGGTAGTGCCATTGGCTTGCAAATACAAGCCCTGTTCAAATCTGAAGTAGTGCGTGAGGACAAAATAGCAAAGTTTGCTGGTCAGATCAGCAGTAGAGGCATCTGGGATGATGTTCATGATGGTTTATAATCCGTCTGTGTGGAGGATGTTGGTGTAAAGGGATTCAACATCCATGGTTGTCAGAATGGTGTAGGCTGGGAAGTGGCCTATACTGTGGCCCATACTTTAATAAATTGTTTAGTCTATAAAGTGCCACTTGACTCCTATCATTTTTACACCTAACCAGCTAGCAACATTGTTCTCTGCTTCAACAGTGGGGGCAAAAAGGGATATTGGATTCAGATGGCAGCCAATGCTGAGCCTCGACTTTTACGGTCCAGGGTATTGATATGCAGACATTAGTGAAAAAGGCACAGGACTGCCTCTATGACCAAGTCCAAAAGCAAAGCACGTTCAAACAGCATTGATTGAGTTATCAAGATAGCTGCTCACCCCGTAAAAATGTTGCTAGCAGTAATTTTGTTATGGGTTTGATAGTTGCTTGATTTTCATTGTAAATATTACTACCCTTAACATAAGGCTTGGGAGTAAGCTACATAGCGTGATAGTTATTACCTTTAACAGAAACATTGGGGTAACTTGCATGTAGCGGCAGTCACTACCCTAAGAAACTTGCTGATCAGACTGGATGATCCATTTGGTCTTTTTCTGCTATCATTACTATGTTTATATTTTTTATACATTTTCAAAATTTCCTTATTAGAACATTTTAACATGTAAAAAAACAGATCTGTTTTTAGAACCACAGGTAATTAGTGACTTGGACTTATTTGCTAGTGAAATGCTCATTGGAGGAGCCTAACAGCATAGTCATCAGTTTGTGTTAACAGTCTTCATACTTAAAAAATGAAAACCCCAATCACTATAACCTTGCAGCAGTAAATATTAACCCCAAGGTCACTACAAAATCTGATCACTGACTTGTAAGAACCTTAAGACACTATCCAGAACTTTACTTCAAACAAGACTTACATATGCTTCATATCAAATCAAATGCCATATTGCCTCTGCTTTTGCTTGTATAAAAGTGTCTTAACTGTGCACAATGACCTGTGTTTAACTGTATCACCTGTCACTGTATCCCCACCTAATATGTTTACTGTTTCAGTATTGTTCTCTGTATGCTTAGAAAATTGGTTAAATAAAGATGGAGAAGGTACAGAGAAGAGCTACCAAAATGATAAGGGGAATGGAACAGCTCCCCTATGAGGAAAGACTAAAGAAGTTAGGACTTTTCAGCTTGGAGAAAAGACGGCTGAGGGGGATATGATAGAGGTGTTTAAAATCATGAGAGGTCTAGAACAGGTAGATGTGAATCGGTTATTTACTCTTTCGGATAATAGAAAGACTAGGGGGCACTCCATGAAGTTAGCATGTGGCACATTTAAAACTAATCAGAGAAAGTTCTTTTTTACTCAACGCACAATTAAACTCTGGAATTTGTTGCCAGAGGATGTGGTTAGTGCAGTTAGTATAGCTATGTTTAAAAAAGGATTGGATAAGTTCTTGGAGAAGTCCATTACCTGCTATTAATTAAGTTGACAGAAAATAGCCACTGCTATTACTAGAAACGGTAACATGGAATAGACAGTTTTTGGGTACTTGCCAGGTTCTTATGGCCTGGATTGGCCACTGTTGGAAACAGGATGCTGGGCTTGATGGACCCTTGGCCTGACCCAGTATGGCATGTTCTTATGTAAAACTGGGTTTTACTTGAGCTAATGCACTTTACTTGAGTAAATGTCTTTTGAAAATTGCTACAATAGTATATTACTTTTATGTGCAGAGCTCTTTTGAAAAATTACCTCCTCAGTGTCCCAAAGTTTTAAGAACATAAGAACATGCCATACTGGGTCAGACCAAGGGTCCATCAAGCCCAGCATCCTGTTTCCAACAGTGACCATTCCAGGCCATAAGAACTTCTTTCAAGTTTTCATTATATCAAAAAAGGACATTTTAAAAGTTAGCAGACGCATGTATGCAGTACAAATAAAGCCATGATGTCAAAGTGGTATCTCACGAATATTGATTGTGGATATCCTGAAAACCAGGACTGTTTGTGACTCTTGAGAACAAGAGTTGACCATCCTTGCTATAGAAAACCCTGTGCAATTTTTATGCTGTTTTCCAGTCAGCAATATTTTCTGACCTAATATAGTTTACTTACACAAATTATTTTCTGCTGTATCTGATGCAAGGGATTCAGGTTACACTTCATCTACAGACCACTTAGCTGCCTCTAGTGTGGATGCCTTAGGGAGCCCATGACCTGATGGGGATTTGGTTTCAGCTACCCTGTGCTCCTTCAACCTCTGGACCAGAAGGCATTATACCTCACAGTGCTTCCCATAGGATCAATTCAACATAGCAATAAGGCTTCTGGCTACTTTAAGTCAATACCATTTTCTTTTTTGTGGTTCTACTACACTTCCTTTTCCTTATTCTAATATTCCAGTATCTTATTCCCTATGAAAACCATACTAAATATCAAATCCATTGCCTCTTCCCCAACATTCTTCTGCTGTGTCCTCTGCTTTCAAGCTTCAATGTTCTTCCTCAAATCCAACCATCACCACTCTCCTGGAAAGTATCTCATCTTTGTCACCAGTTATTTATTTAGTTAGTTTTATTTTTATATTTGGTCTTTCAGGCACTTCAAAGCAAATTATATTCAGGTACTATGGGCATTGTCAAAACATTATTTCTCTCCTACGTCTTCTCTCACTTGGAAATATCACATTCTAAACCTGGCCCTTCAACTTAACTCCCACTTCTTTTGCACAAATAAATCTATTACCTGTCCTACTTTATTTATTTATAAAATATTCATAGACTGCACTAAAATTCTAAGCAGTGTATAATACAACATACATATTATAAACATGTAGCAAGCTATTATAAACTAGGTTCCTGCCCCCACGAGCTTATCATGTACTGGAGTCTTACAGTGTGGAACAAGCTGCATCTGGATCTGAGTGATGTGTTTTAGACCTTTTAAAAAGGATTTTTCAACCCTGCAGAGACTACAAGCAACTGCAGCCAAATGTCAAAAACCTTGTGTGCTCTCCTGTGAATGGCAAAAATGCTGCAAGAACCAGCATCCATCACTCATAGTATTAAAAAGTTAGAAAAAGGACTGTACTGTTTGCCTGCCCAGAGAACAGCAATAAATAGCCAATAGAGGAGGAAGCCAAATAAATACTGGGAGACTTCAAGGTAGAAAAGGCACAATTTAGTTCTCTCTGTCTGTGTGTGGGGGACAGGGATGGCCAGGAGTTGGAGCCATGATTCAGGAAGACAGGATTGCATCTGGCAGCCCTGTAATCAGTTCTGAAGCTCTAATTATCAAGAGAGAGAGAAAAAAGTCTGCGCTCTGAAGAAATGCAGAGACAGCTGTTCTTGCTTCATAGCTGAGCTACAAGTAAAATCCCAACAAGGGACAGAGGACCCAGGAGCTGAGACTGAGAGACTTCCTTTCCAGAGATATCCAGGCCCAAGAGCACATGGCTAGATCACCCTCCTAAGAGACTGAGTTAAGTTATCAAAATTTTGCACAGAGATTATCTTAGCAGAGGAGGGATTTCTTGCCCTTTGTCCCCAAATTCAGTATCTCATTTTAATCACTTTAGCCTTTCAGCCGAAGTCAAGCATAAATCCTTGCCTGCAAGTACAGGGAAAGAAAAACTGGTCAACCGTGATCTTTTTGTATGAGACTGAAACCAGGCCAGCTTTCTGTTTAATACCAATTAAACCATTTGGGGAAGCTCCCCAGGAGAGTGAGACCTTTCACATACTGCAGTGCTCATTTATTTAGTTTGTCATCTAGCCAGCTCCACCATCAATAGTGACTTCTTCATTTTCTTGGTTTTTTTCCCCACACAATTTTATGATTGGGACAAGGTGCACCCTTTAGAAACTGGTGACTTTGGGGTGGATCTGTTTCTCCCGCAAACCTTTTTGAAAGTTGTATACTTCACTGCTTTTTCTCCCAACCTTTCTCTATTAGCGTTCCTTATTTTTATTTTATTATCTATATGAGTATTTTGATGCTCTGGCTAACAGATCATACCCAGTTTTAATTTTCCATTGCTTGATTTAAAATAGGAAAACTGCAAGTTTATATTATACTTCACTACTGTACTTTTCCCATTTAATGTTCTGGTTGGATTTACTGTGTACTTACACAATACTAGTAAAAGGGTTAATTACTGTTTTATTCTGGTATGATGATTTTTTCTGGTCTGTGGTGACACAAGTGAGAGGTTATGTTGGAAGGGTATAGAATTGTGGTATCGGGGTGACCAGGGTCCTGTCTCTTTCCTCACTTAGGCTACGAATTTGAACATAAATCATATTAGTAAATATAATTGCCCATGTGCTACGCCCCACCCCAAACATAGGGGTAATTCATAGTCCGGACCAAAAGGGGCCAAAACTTAAATTGCAAACACAACTATAACAATGGGCTGTTTTTTCTGAACTAGCCTTTCAAGCCCAGCTGCCCTAGAGACTAACAAAGGTAATAATGTGAAAAAACAGCACCACTATCACTATTCTGCTGTAATGGTATTATTAGCCGTCAAAGATTATATTCTATTTTATCCATATCTTCACCCACCTAATCCCCCCCTGCCCCACCCACAATTTCTCCTCTCATCCACAATCTAGTTAGTCTGTAGATGAATTGATATGCAGTTACAAACACTTTGTTCTCCACTGCTTTAGAAACTCTTGTACCATCACCCTTCAATCCTACAAGATCCACCTAAATCCAACCTTGGTTCACCTCTAGCATTTGCCTACTATGTTCCTGCACCTGTTCTGCAGAGCATCTCTGGCTAAAATCCCTTTCCTGTGCTGATTTCATACATTGCAAGTTCATGCTCACCTTTTCCAGTCTGCTATTGCACTTACCAAGCAAAGTTATTACGTCTGTCTGACAAACACCCTGACTCCTAACTCTGCCATGCTGTACTCACCCATTTCCCAAACTACCTCTCTCTCTCCCACCCTGCTTCACTCTCTGCTTAGACTATGGCTGATTTCTTACATGACAAGATTCACAAGTTTAATCTTCATTTATTCACCAGGTCCCTTCCATCTCCCTTATTTCATGATTTTTGCTTTCTCTTGGCCCCTGCCACCTTTTTTTTTTTGTAATAACAAAGAAAGAAACCACTCATTTTCTTTCCCAGTCCAAACTCACTACTTATTCTTCTGACCCCATTCCCACCCAGCTTCTGGGTGTTCTCTTCTGCAGTCATTCCCTCCATCTCTCCTGCTCTCAACGTATCACTTTCCATTGCAACTATTCCTGCTGCCTTCAGACATGCTACAATCAGATGAATCCCGAAAAAGCCATCACTGCACTCTATCGGTCCTGGTAAGTATGACCCAATCTGAATTCTTTCACATCAAAATAACTCTGACATGTTGTTCATCTCCACTGCTTTGCTTTTCTTGTATCACAAGCCATTCAGGATCCATTTCAATCTGGCATCTGCTCTCTACATTCTACTGAAACAGCCCTCACCAAAGTCTCCAGTGACCTATTTCAGGTCAAATCCAAGGGCTTTTAGTTGATCCTCATCCTCCTTGATCCTATCCTCTGTTGATCACTACTTACTCCTTGATTCTCTGTTTTCACTTGGATTTCAGGCCTCTGTTCACTTCTGGTTCTCTTCTTACCTTTGCTATTGCCTTTTTAGGGCCTAATTTCTAAAAGCATTTACACACTTAAAATTAGGTTTTACATGTGTAAATGCATTTTACCCATGTAATTGGGCATTTGATAATTGTTAGAATATATGTCATTGAATTGACCATAGGATATTCACATGTATGTACACTTTATATGTGTAAATGGCTTTTTAAAATTACTACAATAGTATGTTACATTTACAAGCGCAACTCCTTTTAAAATTACCCTTTTACTGTATGTTTTGAATCCTCCTCCACCCCATCCCACTATCAATTGGTGTGTCTTAGGGCTCTGGATCCACTCCCATCCTCTACAATACTAGCCCTTGTCAACCCTCCAGTGATGCCTCTGTAGCCAAAGTGTAGAGCCTTTAGTCAATCCTCAATTTCCTTAATGTATCCGCTGCTTTTGACACCATTAATTGGAATCTACTCCATAACGTTCTGTTCTCACTTGGATTTTGAGATAGATTTCTCTTAGTTCTCCTCTTAGCTCTTCCATTGCACTTCGTGGACAGTTTTGAAAAGAATTTGCCCAGATAACTAAGCAGTTATCCATATAAATGCCATAGTCTAAAATTGCCATCCCTTCCATGGACAAGGTACATGCACTGTGCAGTCAATCCACCTTGCTGCACCATATGTCTAGAACAGACTTTTTAAGTCTGTGTATCATGCTCCACCTCTGGCCATATTCATATCCTGTCTAAAATATGACATTTTTTTAAGCTACTTAATTATAGTCTTGGGGATTTTAGCCATACTTGATATAATAAAATTCCTAAAGCCTTTTATTTGTTTAGTCTGTATATCTTGACTAGATTGTAAGCTCCACCAAACAGGGACTGTCTCTTATGTGTAATTTGTACAACACTATGAACATTTGATAAATCTACAGAAATAAATAGTAGGGATGTGCAGAGCAAAAGTTTATGTCCATATGTCCAAAGGGGGTCCCATTTGCGGTCAATATGGACATAAACAGAATTCAATGAGTTGGGTATATGTCCATATGTGCAAATAAAACTTTAAACCCCTCACCCTCCTTAATCCCCCCCCCCAGACTTACCACAACTCCCTGGTGATCCCAGCGGGGTCAGGACGCCATTTCTGACCAACTTTGCAAGGAGCATGTGACGTCGGCGTCATGTCGGAGTGACGCGGCGTCACGTGATTCCCCACGGGGTCGCTTCCGGGATCCTCGTTCGGCCCAAAAGGAACTTTTGGCCAGCTTGGGGGGGCCTCCTGACCCCCCCAAGCTGGCCAAAAGTTCCTTTTGGGCCGAACGGGCTGTTCCGGTGCGACCCCGCGGGGAATCACGTGATGTCGGCAGTCACTCCTGACCCCCCCAAGCTGGCCAAAAGTTCCTTTTGGGCCGAACGAGGATCCCGGAAGCGACCCCGCGGGGAATCACGTGACATCGGCGCCACGTCGAGTGACGCGGCGTCACGTGATTCCCCGCGGGGTCGCACCGGAACAGCCCGTTCGGCCCAAAAGGAACTTTTGGCCAGCTTGGGGGGGCCTCCTGACCCCCCCAAGCTGGCCAAAAGTTCCTTTTGGGCCGAATGAGGATCCCGGAAGCGACCCCGCGGGGAATCACGTGACGCCGCGTCACTCGACGTGGCGCCGACGTCACGTGCTCCTCGCAGAGGATTGCAGAAATGGCGTCCTCACTCCTCGCTAGTTCACCAGGGAGTTGGGGTAAGTCTTTGGGGGGGATTAAGGAAGGTGAGGGGTTTAACTTTTAATTTTGGATCAACAATCGCAATTTCCAACATATCCAACATAGCTATGTTGGATATGTTGGAAATCCGATCGTTTATGTCTCATCACTTTTTTAAGTAAAAAAAAAAATATGCGTAGCGTTTTTCATATGCGGTCAATACGAATGCACACCCCTAATAAATAGTACTAACAATAGTCTGTTGTCCTATTTTGTGGAATTCATACCTGATTTCTGTCCTATTTGATTAATACTCTACCTGTTGCAACTTTTTTCTTGCTCAGGTTCAAATTCAAGAATCTATATTGGCAGGACAAATACAAAAGAAAAAGAACAGAGATAGATCAAAGTTTTTGGTGATGATCAGTATTGTTTCTGGCTATTCTACGTTTCTAGCCTGGTGGCTAGATACAATACATTTTGCTGCTAACTGCTGTTTATTCTGTTTTTCTCAGGCTACAAGAGATTTGTTTTCCTGCTCATTCTTTTGTAAGAAGTCTGACTTTTTAGCACCCGCTTTTTTAACACACGCATGGCACCTGCAAGGGGGGGGCGCCATGCAATTTGGAAATTAGGGGGTCATGCTAGGAAGGAGGCACTAGGGTCGCATGCGTGACCTTAGCGCCTCTTTCCTAATGTGACCCGCTGCGACTGCCAGTTATGAAGACCGACACCGGTAAACTCGGCCTCAGTTTTCATAACCTGCTGCTGAGTTTTTGGTTTCATAACCGGCTGCTGAGTTTTTGGTAAATAAACAAACAGAAATATAAACTCCTGGACTATAAAAAATACAGACCTATCAAATTTAAACTAATAACTGGAAAAGGGACAATAAGTAAATCTGCAGCTCTTACACTAAAATTTCAAAAGGGAAACTTTGATAAAATAAGGAAAATATTTAGAAAAAAACTGAAAGGCGCAGCTGCAAAGGTTAAAAGTATTCAACAGGCTTGGACATTGTTTAAAAATATAATCCTAGAGGCGCAGTCCATATGTATTCCATGCATTAAGAAAGGTGGAAGGAAGGCAAAATGATTACCGTCATGGTTAAAAGAGGCTATTTTAGCCAAAAAAAATCCTTCAAAAATTGGAAGAAGGATCCATCTGAAGAAAATAGGATAAAACATAAGCATTGTCAAGTTAAGTGTAAAACATTGATAAGATAGGCGAAGAGAGAATTTGAAATGGCCAGAGAGGCAAAAACTCATAATAAAAACTTTTTTTAAATATATCCAAAGCAAGAAACCTGTGAGGGAGTCGGTTGGACCATTAGATGAATGAGGGGTTAAAGGGGCTCTTAGGGAAGATAAGGCCATTGCAGAAAGACTAAATGAATTCTTTGCTTCCGTGTTTACTAATGAGGATGTTGGGAGATACCAGTTCCGGAGATGGTTTTCAGGAGTGAGTCAGACGAACTGAACGAAATCACTGTGAACCTGGAAGATGTAGTAGGCCAAATTGACAAACTAAAGAGTAGCAAATCACCTGGACCGGATGGTATGCACCCTAGGGTACTGAAGGAACTCAAAAATGAAATTTCTAATGTATTAGTTAAAATTTGTAAGCTAAAATTAAAATCATTCATTGTACCTGAAGACTGGAGGGTGGCCAATGTAACCCAATATTTAAAAAAGGCTCCAGGGGCAATCTGGGTAACTATAGACTAGTAAGCCTGACTTTAGTGCCTGGAAAAATAGTGGAAACTATTCTCAAGATCAAAATCGTAGAGCATATAGAAAGACATGATTTAATGGAACACAGTCAACATGGATTTACCCAACGAAGTCTTGCCTAACCAATCTGCTTCATTTTTTTGAAGGGGTTAATAAACATGTGGATAAAGGTGAACCAGTAGATGTAGTGTATTTGGATTTTCAGAAGGCATTTGACAAAGTCCCTCATGAGAGACTTCTATGAAAACTAAAAAGTCATGGGATAGGAGGCAATGTCCTTTCGTGGATTACAAACTGGTTAAGAGACAGGAAAAAGAGAGTAGAATTAAATGGTCAGTTTTCTCAGTGGAAAAGGGTAAACAGTGGAGTGCCTCAGGGACATGTACTTGGACCGGTCCTTTTCAATATATATATATAAATGATCTGGAAAGGAATAAGACGAGTGAGGTTATCAAATTTGCGGATGATACAAAATTATTCAGAGTAGTTAAATCACAAGCAGACTGTGATACATTACAGGAGGACCTTGCAAGACTGGAAGATTTGGCATCCAAATGGCAGATGAAATTTAATGTGGACAAGTGCAAGGTGTTGCATATAGGGAAAAATAACCCTTGCTGTAGTTACACGATGTTAGGTTCCATATTAGGAGCTACCACCCAGCAAAAAGATCTAGGCATCATAGTGGAAAATACTTTAAAATTGTTGGCTCAGTGTGCTGCAGCAGTCAAAAAAGATAACAGAATGTTAGGAATTATTAGGAAGGGAATGGTTAATAGAACAGTAAATGTCATAATGCCTCTATATCGCTCCATGGTGAGACCACACCTTGAATACTGTGTACAATTCTGGTAGCCGCATCTCAAAAAAGATATAGTTGCGATGGAGAAGGTACAGAGAAGGGCAACCAAAATGATAAAGGGGATGGAACAGCTCCCCTATGAGGAAAGGCTGAAGAGGTTAGGGCTGTTCAGCTTGGAGAAGAGACTGCTGAGGGGGGGATATGATAGAGGTCTTTAAGATCATGAGAGGTCTTGAACGAGTAGATGTGACTCGTTTATTTACACTTTCAAATAATAGAAGGACTAGGGGGCATTCCATGAAGTTATCAAGTAGCACATTTAAGACTAATCGGAGAAAACTCTTTTTCACTCAACGTACAATAAAGCTATGGAATTTGTTGCCAGAGGATGTGGTTAGTGCAGTTACTGTAGCTGGGTTCAAAAAAGGTTTGGATAAGTTCTTAGAAGAAAAGTCCATTAACTGCTATTAATCAGGTTTACTTAGCCACTGCTATTAATTGCATCAGTAGCATGGGATCTTCTTGGTATTTGAGTAATTCCCAGGTTCTTGTGGCCTGGTTTGGCCTCTGTTGGAAATGGGATGCTGGGCTTGATGGACCCTTGGTCTGACCCAGCATGGCAATTTCTTATGTTCTTAAATTTGCATCGTACCAAACGTTATGGTGCTTTCGCATGCGTTAATGGCAATAAAGGCATTTTTTGCATGTGAAAACGCCTGAACGCATGCGAAAACGTGATTTAGCACTTTGATAAATGATCCCTTAGGATTTTAGGAATATTAATATTTGATGTTTTAATGTTTTATTTATTGTGATTATTATTATGTAAAAGTGAATTTTAAGTGAGATGTTTGGCACTTGATCACATTTTGATTTCTTTTATATTGTTTTATATTTTGTGCCTGTTGTGAACCGTTGTGAAGGAATTGCTCTAAATGACTGTATAGAAAATTCAAATAAGTCTCCTTGCAATATTTTTCCATCAGCAACTCCCAGTCTGAGGTATATATTAGTATTATTGATCCTGTTGTAATATTTGAAAAAAGCCATTTTGTGTCTATGGGAAAAATGCTTAGCAAATGAGACCCTCAGTTCCATACCTAAGGCAATGGAAGCTGAAGGGACTTGCCTAAGGTCACATAGAGTAGGAGTGGGATCTGAGCTCTGGCTTCACTGTTTTGCAGCTTTCTGCTCAAAACACTAGGCTACTCCTCCAGTTTAGGCTTGTAATGTTAGGTGTTTAATGTGTTTTGGGGGTTTTTTAGGGACTTTTGTTACTTCTGTAGGGCCCAGTCAGGATCCCTTCTAAAACGCAGTTTTGCAGAGAGGCTATGCAGCCAGAGCAGTATGAGAGAAGCATGCTATCTGTTACACAGCACCCCTTTGGGAAGTTGCTGCTGTGGTTGCTGCCTGTTCCTATATAAGATCAAGAAGTGTAGTGAATATGAGGATCTTTTAGTTGGCAGTTAGAGAGACAAGCATGTTTATTTTTCTGTATGGAGAAATCCTAGACCCATTAGTTTG
The DNA here is from genome assembly GCF_901001135.1 of Rhinatrema bivittatum. NCBI lineage: Eukaryota > Metazoa > Chordata > Amphibia > Gymnophiona > Rhinatrematidae > Rhinatrema > Rhinatrema bivittatum. The sequence continues at coordinate 448,453,690 of NC_042615.1, read as the reverse complement.
GGGCTTGGAATAATGAAGAGTTAAGCGACTTTCTTTTAGGTTTTCTTGTTATTGATTTGAGGAGAGGATTTTTTCCAGTTTGAAGGAAGTTTATCTACCCTTAGTTACTTCTCTTTTCAAACATTAGGGCTGATGCAATAACTTGTGGATTAAAACTGTGCATTGAAATTCAGTGCACATTTTCTTAACATACAGGTAAAAAAATGTTTTTAACTCCGAGTGCAGAAGCTAATGCTATGCTGATGCATTGGGAGTTCAAAAGTGTGCTGATTGGAAATTGTGCAAACAAACCTGAGTGAAAACATGTGTTCAGCACAGGCTGTGTGTACATTTTAAACTCGGGGGAAAGAGGGAGTCTGTCAACCATGATTTCTGTGCCTGAAAGTCATGCTTTGGGGCATCAAACACCTTTATGTGTCCAAAACATGATTTGTGCGAATAAAATATTTATGGACACAAAAATGCTTTCAGCACAGAAAGCATTCTTTGTGCACATAGGGGCCGATTTTCAAAGATTTATGCGCGTAGGGGGGTTACGCGCGCCGGGCCTATTTTCAAAAGGCCCGGCGGCACGCATAAAGCCCCGGGATGCGTGTAAGACCCGGGGCTTGAAAAAAAGGGGCGGGGAATGAGCAGTCCAGGGGTGGGGTCAGCGGCTTCTGGCATAGCGGCCATTTGCCACTGTGTCAGAGATCATGTGCTGGCAATTGGCCGGCAGGCGCAAAAGGTAAAATAAAGATCAGGGGGGTTAGAGTAGGGCGGGGGGGGGGGGGGGAAGGTTAAGGGAAGGGGTGGGAAGGTCAGGCTAGGAGGAAGGGAACGGGGGAAGCCAGCGCGGCTCGGCACGCGCAAGGTACACAATTGTGCACCCCCCTTGTGCATGCCGACCACGGATTTTATAACAGGCACGCGCATATTATAAAATCAGGCTTATATGTGCGCGTGCTTCTTTTAAAATCTACCCCATAAAGCATATTTATGCACAGAATACATGGATTTGTGTATACAAAGCTTGTTTTCTGGTCATAAATCCCATTATACGTCCCGGTGCCAGAACTCCATCTTCTGTCCATAGACTTGACACTAGCGCTGGAAATTTTACCCCACCTGAACTCCAGCTTCTGCCCATAGACTTGACACCAGCGCTGGAACCTCTGACTAGAAGTAAAATATTCAGCGCTAAGAAAACTGAAGTTAAGCTAGCATCTGGGGATAAGAGTCAGTGCTTTCATTTATACTGGAGGCATGCACATTGTTTGTGCAGAACACACCTTGCTGCATCGGAAGTGACATTTGTGCACTAAAAATGTGCATACAGCTGAGGATAAAACTGTGTGCTCTTGCAACGGCCTTATTGGGAGTGGTTTTGTTTCATTCACCAGTTTCTCTCCACCCGAGAGATTCAGCAGCCACTTCACATAAACCTTGAAGGATGGACTTTAATCCAGTTTCCAAGGGGAGAAAAGAAGTAAGAAAAGGAGAGAAGTAGCATCCATCCAGGGCACAACTACTGCAAACACCCATTTGGTATTTGAGGGAAAAGTCAGAAGGTGCCCTTCAGGTACAAAAGAGAAAAAAACAGACATGAAGAGGAGAAAAAATTTGATACCAGAACATCTGATCAAAATTATGGTAAATTGGGAATTAAACTGGGTCCAATCACCTTACTAGTACCGACATCCTAGGAAGGAACCCCCATTTACTCCAAGTGTAGGGAGGATCTAGTTGGGATTTCATTATTGAAAAAACTATGGATACATAGATTTGACAAACTGAGGGGGGTATTTTCCAACCCACGAAAGGCCGTTATCACGTGTGTTAGGGCCTTATCATGGAAGTAGCATTCAAATTAGGTGGAGGGGAGGATGCAGTCTATCGCCTGACCGCTCCCTTCTTTCCCCCCCCCCCACCCTCCTTTACCGCCGCGTTCATCATTCCGCAAGGAATGATGAATCCTGGCCTTAATTTTGTGTTATGGACTTTATAACTGGAAAAAGACTTGTACATAGGGGACGATACAATTACGTGCGCTGAAAGCAGGCACTGACTTTTCAGCACCCACTTTTTTAACGCACGCATGGAGCCATGCAATATGGAAATTAGGGGGTCGCGCTTGGAAGGAAGTGCTAGGGTCTCGACCTTAGCGCTTCCTTCCTAACGCGACCCACCGCAGCTGCAGGTTATTAAGACCGACGCCGGTAAACTCGGCCTCGGTTTTCATAACCAGCCTGTCTGCCAGTAATAAAAATGGCCGCCGGGTTTACCGGTGTCGGTCTTCATAACTCGGTGGTCTGCCAAGTTATTTTATTTTATTTTTTTTTTACTTTAAAAAAGAAGTACAGAAAAGCAGTTTTTTCTGCTTTTCTGTACTTCTTTTCAATGTGCTCAGCTATTAACGCCTGCTCCGGGCAGGTGTTAATAACTGAGCGATAAATGTGCGTTAGGGGTGGATTAGCGCCTATTTATCCCTTGTCTGACTGCGGGTTAAACAGTGCGCTCGGGTGAGCGCACTGTATTGCATCGGACCAATAGTGCCATATTTCGTCTTTAAAGAAACTTACCATATTGTTGGCTTGGAAAACCAGCTTTGAGTCTAGAGGGTCACTAATGGCACTAACTAAAGTGAGCAACTGTTAACACACGAGCCCCAGGAGCTTATCCTTGTCCCTCGTCACTCCTAGCTTAAATCCAGTTGATCTGGCTCTAAATAGACTGTAAAAGTGATGGAAAAGACATTAGCCCCATTTGACTGCGTGCCCTTTGGACATCAGTCCGGGGTTACAATTCAGAAAAAGCCTTGTCCAATTACACCAGAATTTGTATACTCTTTTTTAATATGGTGAGCAGTATAGAAAAATATTCTAGTTCTGCTCTGCATCTGTTGTTGGAGGAAGTTTCTTTACAGACTAGGGGTGTAGGGTTTGGTCACTTTCTCTATTAGTTTTGGGTTAATAACAGACTCCGACTACTCCCATATAGACTAATTAGTTGAATGATGCTATTAAATAATTTTAATGTTAGTTTTACTGGGGGTAGAGGAGAGAAAGGGGAGGTTGAAACTGGCCTGGAGTTTCTTTTATTACATAAAAGGCCCTTAGAGCTTCTCTTTGTATTGTCCAAAGCCAACATAAAACTTACGAGTGCTAACGATAATGTAAGCATTAATGCTTTCATTGCTTAACACATAGTGTTAGTCCAAATTTACATTGATGTAGCTTGCAAATATATGCTAAGAGGCCTATAAAAAAATTAATGTGGTTAGGCAAAAACCACATTAAGCAAGGTGACCTGCTGGCAATGCTAAAATGTATTTATGGGGCTTCAGCCAGTGCCACTTTGGTTTTGGTGCCAGTGTGAGGCAGAAGGCAAAGAATTTATGTTTTGGCTGGCTCCAACTTTTTCATGAGAGTTTTTCAGAGAGTTCTTAGGTTTTTCTATTTTTCCAAGCTGTATGTCCTTGTGATTTGTCTCTTATGCTTATTGTTCTTTTATGGTATTTTTATTTGTTATTTTAAGTTCTGAATGTTATCTTTGTAACCCGTCCTGAATCTTGGAGAATGTGGGTTATACATTTTTAAATAAATAAATGTCAGAGCCAGCAAAAGCAGTCCTCTTCCATCCCCTTCGACTGTTGTTAAGTAGATGTGGATGGCAGGGATGGTCTCAGGTTGGAGGGAGGGAAGACATGAGAGAGCTCTGGAAGAACTGAGGAGGGGCGTTATTTTCAATGTGAGGGAGGATGGAGAGATTGACCCAGAAGGGCCTTCTTTTTAAGTTTTGGAGAGGACAGATAAATGGACATCACAGCCTATACTGGACAATGTAAAAACTTAATTACACCTCAGGAAAGTGTAGTTAAGATTTTACGTAACCAGGGGGAAAACGCAAATCATATTGTTTAATTGTGAATTGCTTCAAACCCATTTTAATATCAATGAGCTGTAAACTAGTCAGTTTATCTTGAAGCTGGACTAATGCACATTAGTAGATTGTCCTTAGTTTGGAGTACTTTGTCTGTGCAGTAATAAAAATTAAACAAAGTAAAAGCACATAGTTATGCATTTTATTTATGAAATTGTTACATTTCATTTTGCTTTACTCCATACCAACTTCAAGCTCTGATTAAGAGCCTACTCAGTCTCTTTAAATGTTGTTATTATCCTAATCTCTATGTTCCTTAGACCTTTCTTTCTAGCAGTCTTGGCTTCCAAGTTTACTACCCTGTTGAATGTAATTTTGTCTTTCCTGTTTTTTACCAATGGTTTTGTTACAGTTTCCCCCTTTCGATGTAAACCGATCTGATATGGTCTTCAACCATGAAGGTCGGTATAGAAAAGTGTTAAATAAATAAATAAATTTACTTTATTTAGAAGTTTGGAACTGTTTGGCATACAGTAGTTATTGATCCTTAAATGGTTTGCTTTACCTCATTAAAAATTAGTTTAAAAAAATCATTTCCTCTATGTCCACTGCTCAGTTGAGGACCGTGATCAATTGCTATTCATTTCAATGAAGCAACTGAATATCTCTGTTACATGATCAATGATACTTCCACCAATATTAACACACTGAACATTTCCCTGCATCAATAGTATTCAAAACACACTTATTGAGTATATATGTGTGTGGCCTTAAATTTTTTAGATTCAGTCTTTCAAATTGCCTAAAGAGCAAACGGAGGCATTGCCTCGGAGAAGCAATCAATAGAAAAGTCAAACTCCACACAAATACCAAAGAATATCCTGGACAGCAGGCATATGCAGAGGCAAAATTTTTGTTTTGGTTATTAATACATTTTGTAAGTCACCTCCATTTGGTTCATTTCAAATGAAAAAAAACCAACGTTTTATTTGTTCATTTATCTCCCATTTAAGTAGATGAAGGAAGCACTGCGGCCAGGGGCATGGCAGTTAGGTAGAATGGTATCAAGAAACCCAAATTGGTATAACTGGGACATGGACGCTAGGCAGGGCAGCAGGAAGACCTCCGAGGTGCTTTCAGTCATCTTGTCACTCACATTGAAATTCCTGAAAGCCCTGTAAAGGTAGACTGATTTAAAAATAAGGAACTTTACTACCAAGTCTGGACCCAGTCTTGCATGATGAGGGCTCATGATGTCCTATGCCATTGAGAAGGAATAAAAAAGATAATGCTGAGCCACCTTGGCTTTGTCTGACCAGTGTAGATTTGTGTGCTTGATATGTCAGTGGATCTGTGCCCATGTCCTCGATGAGCTCTGTTAGATAGTGTGTCACAGAAATGTCTTCTGGGGTCTCCTTTGCTGAAGTAGGGCAAGGGTCTTTCCTTCCAGCTGCTTTAACTATGGCCTGTTTCAGGAAAAATGGTTCTGTGGGGGCAATGTGGCTTTGTTGTGCTGAAGTGGGGGAGGAAATAGTAACTGGAAGGATGCTGCTCATGCTTGCAATAGTCTTTCCTGTGACTACATCCCCACTGTCCTCTGCTTCTGGCGCTCCTGTTCATGCTCCCTAGCTACCAGCATCTACTTCATATATGTGAGACCCTGGGACTGGAGGCTGAAACTCCCTTTCACTATGGATCACAAACTATGGTAAGCATGTATGTACAGTATTGTTTTGTGTTAGATATTTCAGTCTCACTTGAACCTGCTGCTGCAAGGAGTCCTCAAACTGCAACACCTCTGCTTCCATTCTATCTTGCTCTTGGAAACTCTCTTTCTTTTAGAATATGTATTATAGGGATGATCCTATCGAGAGTGGCACTTCTGGCACTCAGATCCTCTATGGCATCCTTGAAGGGTTTCAGCATTTGTGTCAGCTGACTCATCACTGCCCAATCAGCGATTCACACCGGTGAGGGTTTCTCTGATGGTGACACGGTGCGGGTCCTGTGGAGCAGGGGGGAACCCGGAAGTGACTACTCACGTCAATGGTCTGCAGAGCGGGGTACACCAGAGAAGATTCCCACATAGAAATCACCACAAGGATCCAGAATAAGGTACTCACAGCGACTGGAAGCAATGGAAGTCCAGAAGTAGGCCTCAGGGATGAGGCAGGCTGAAGTACGGGTAAAAGGCCCTCCGAAGAGTCGGTAGCCAAGAGATGAGGGGGGCCCCTGAGGAGCGGATACCTGATAGTCTCACACCATGGAAGTAGAAACCAGAACAAGTTGAAGAGAAGCTGTGGAAAACAAGTGAACTCTTTTCCAAGTCACCGGCTGTCTGGGCTAGCGAGTATAAGTATCAGAGTGGAGTGACATCATCTGCTAGGGAAGTCCCCGAGGTTCCCGCCATGACATGGTTAAAGCTGGTGAGAGAGCGCGCGCACACGCGCCTGCCTAGGGAACCCCACGGGTAAGATGGCAGTCAGCAGCGTCCATGCTGCTCGAGCAGGCCTGGGAACGGAGGCTGGAAGGCTGGCGGTGTTTGGCCGAAGCCGCGAGTTCGCCCAACTGAGCCAAAGTTGTAAAAAGAGAGGTGAGCAATGGCGGCTGCAGCTGTCTGTAGCGTTAACAGTACCCCTCTTCTTAAGGGGCCTCCCCGGGGGTTTGGGTTTTCCAGGATGAGATATATGGGACTGTTTGATTAGTCCTTTGTCAAGAATGTTTGCTGCCAGCTCCCAGCTGTTTTCTTCTGGCCCAAAGCCCTCCCAAGATAACAGGTATTCCCATCATCTTCCTCTTTTCCGTATGTCCAAGACGTCTTGCACCTGATAAGTGATATCTTCCTCAGAGGCTAGAGGTTGCGATTCAGGTGGCTTTTTGGAAAACTCGGAGAGAACAAGAGGTTTAAGTAAGGAGACATGGAAGGCGTTATGAAGCTTGAGTGAATTAGGCAGGCGTAGACTGTATGTAACTGGGCCCAGCTGACGAAGTATGGGAAATGGCCCGATGTATCTTGGAGCAAAGTGTACTGAAGGTAGTTTCAGACGAATATATCAAGAACTAAGCCACACTTTATCTCTAGGGCTGAATTGCGGCAGTGCCCAATGATGCATATCATAGCATTTTTTGGACTTCTGGGCAGCTTGTTGTATGAGGCGTTTAGTGTCTTCCCAGAGTTTATGCAACTCTGTGGCTTGCGCCACAGGAGAGGCCATTGACAGAGGCAACGGAAGTCGAGGCAGGGGCTGTCGTCCATATAACAATTGGAAAGGTGAAGACCCAATGGATGCAGAGAGCTGAAAATTGAGGGCAAATTCAGCCCAAGGCAATAACTCGGACCAATCATTTTTTCGTGAGTTGATGTAGGCCCAGAGAAACTGCTTTAAGGTCCGATTCGTTCTCTCCGTCTGTCCATTAGCCTGTGGGTGATAAGGCAATGTAAGATCCAATGCAATGTCAAACTTCTTGCATAAGGCCCTCCAGAACCTGGTCGTAAATTGCACTCCCCGGTTGGAGAGGATATGCCTTGGGAGTCCATGGAGTCGGAATATGTGGTGGATGAACAGTCTCGCCAGCTCCGGAGCAGAAGAAGCCCAGGTAGAGCCATAAATTGAGCCATTTTCGAAAACCGGTCCACTGTAACCCAGATAGTATTATTGCCATTGGAAGGAGGAAGATCCACTATGAAATCAGTGGCAATGTGCATCCATGGTTCACTGGGGGTAGCTAGTGGTTGCAACAGACCCCAGGGTTGACCCATTGGCGGCTTCTGGCAGGCGCAAGTGGGGCATGACTCCACATATGCCTGAGCATCTTTCCTCATGGTTGGCCACCAGTAGAACCTCTGGAGTGATGATAGGGTCCTAGCCTGACCTGGATGGCCCACCAACAAGGAATCGTGTCCCCATTGAAGAATCTTTTTACGTAGAGGACAGAGAACCACCATCTTCCCAGGTGGAACGGTGAAGTTGGCAGAGAGAAGGATCTTATCTGGGTTGATGATGTGTCGGGGTACATCCAGAATGTCCTCGGTGGTGAAGGACCGAGAAAGGGTGTCGGCTCGGGTATTCTTGTCGACTGGCCGGTATCTTAGCAAGAAATTGAACCGAGTAAAAAAAGAGAGACCAGCGAGCCTGCCGGTGGTTAAGGCATTGTGCCTGGTGCAGGTATTCAAGGTTCTTGTGGTCTGTATATACCGTGACCTGGTTCTGAGCCCCCTCGAGTCAGGGGCACCATTCTTCAAATGCGAGCTTAATTGCCAATAATTCTTTGTCCCCAATTCCATAATTGCGCTCTGCTGGGGAGAAGCGGCGAGAGAAGAATGAGCAGGGAAGTAGAGTGCGATTGGTGGAATGCTGGCTCAGACCTGCACCAATGCCAATATCAGAAGCATCAACATCGATGATGAAGGGTCATCAGGGATCCGGGTGGTACAAGCATGGTTCCCTGAGGAATGCATCTTTAAGATCCTGGAAGGCTTGTATAGCCTCAGATGACCCTTGCGAGGGGTTGACTCCCTTGCGGGTCATGGAGGGGTGGTCAGAGTGGAATAATGTGGAATGAATGACGGGTAGTAATTTGTAAATCCCAGGAATCTGCGAAGTGCTTTGAGACCCATTGGTTAGGGCCAATCATGGATACTCTTGGTCTTCTGAGGGTCCATTTGGAAACCTTGGCTGGATACCATATAACCAAGGAAAGGAACAGTCTCTTGTTCAAAGGAACAGTTCTCCAGCTTGGCGTACAAACAGTTGTCCCGTAGATGCTGAAGAACTTTGCAAACATCTCGGCGATAACTTTGGAGGTCCCGTGAAAACACTAGAATGTCATCTAGGCAGACTACAACGCACTGATAGAGCATGTATCTGAATACCTCATTCATCAAGTTCTAGAACACCGCTGGAGCATTACAAAGGCTGAAAGACATTACCAGGTATTCAAAATGACCGTCAAGGGTGTTAAGAGTGGTCTTCCATTCATCTCCCTGGCGTATCCGGACCAAATTTTAGGCCCCTCTCAGGTCCAATTTGGAGAATATTTTGGCCACTTTGAGCCTGTCAAACTATTCAGAGGTTAGCGGCAAGGGGTATTGGTCTTTCTGGGTAATTTCATTTAAGCCGCGATAATCTATACACGGTTAGAGGGAACCATCCTTTTTCCCTACGAAAAAGAATCCCGCTCCAGCAGGAGATTTAAAAGGTCGAATGAACCCTTTAGCCAAGTTCTCTTGTATGTAGTCTGACATAGCTTTGGTTTCAGTTAGCGAAAGTGGGTACACCCTTCTGCGAGGAGGCTCAAAATTAGGAAGTAAGTTAATCGTACAATCAAAGGAACGGTGAGGTAGTAATGTGTCTGCAGCTTTCTTAGAAAAACACATCAGCATACATGGAGTACTGCAGCGGGAGACCTGGAAGAGCCATCGTGGTGGTTAAACAAGGCAGCAGTGACACAACCTCCAAGCAACCCTTATGACAGGAGTTGCCCCATTGGGAAAGTTGTAAGGTATCCCAGTCGAATTGTGGAGTATGGAGTTTCAACCACGGAAGTCCAAGGACCACTGTATGAATGGCCTTGTCTAGTACAAGAAGAGAAATGGTCTCCATATGCATGGATCCGGAACACAATTGGATGGGAACTGTGGAGTAAGTAACTCCACCAGGTAACGGCTCACAGTGAATTGAGGAGAGCAAGAGTGGCGTAGGAGTGCGGACCGTGGGGATCCGGAGATGCTCCACCAGCTGTCGGAGAAAAAATTACTGCCAGCCCTGGAATCCACTAAGGCATAGGTGTGAAATACTATGGCACTGATTGTACAGGGCGGGAATAACCTGCCTACGAAATATAGTCCAGAGGTACTTTGTAATTGGGGGCTAACAGATGCAGCAGATGCTTAAAGCACAGGTTCTCCCCAATAGGGGCTGATCATCCAGGGCAATCATTTCTCTGATACACTTCGTTACTACTTTCGATGGTGCCTGCCTCTTATCCTAGTACAGTGAAACAAAATAAAACCTCATTTTCTCTGTGGTGGATGACTGCTACAGATCCACGGCAGGAGGCTGCTGGGCTGCCATCTGACTGGTGGAAGGGGCCATGGGTTCAGCTTGGGGAAAAGCCTTTTCAATCAGTTGTTGAAAATACTGCCTCTGTTACCTCAAAAGCAGTAACCATAGAGGATCATGCTGCTGGTTTTGGGTGTTGTACTTGGAGGAAAGAGCTCAGCCCTCTGACAGCTGGAGCCACGGTCACACAACCAAAAGCTTGACTAGTACCAACTTCTTGTTTCCCTCCCCCATCCCAGGATCAAACCCTTCTGCTGCCCCTGTCCATACTCCTGCCCTGCTAATGCCAGCCTCAATTGACTCTCCTGCCCTTTCACCTGCTCCATAACAAGAAGAGGAACAGGCAGCAGTGACACATGCTCTCCAAATTATTGTTTTTTTCTGGCTTGAGCTGGCTTCCACTCCTGTCATTCTGCAGCAAAAACATCTCTTAAGTTTAGGGGCTGTTACTAGGAGTATTTTTTGTACTTGTGACAGGCTAGGCTGGCCTCTGTAGTAACAATCCTCTTCTTCTGTCATTCACTTCTCTGCTCTTTCCTTGTAGTGGCATGATGGAATTTGAAGTGCCTATTGGGGTTTTGATTCACAAAAGAATTTATTGATACTGTACCATTATTATTCACAGATTAATGGTACAGTAGAGTTTGTAAAAATATGTCTCTCTCACACACACACATATACAGTGTACATGTGCACAATGTTGACTGATTCCTTTTGCACACACACAAAAACTGTTAAAAACAGAACCAAAAAGGCTTCTCTTCACATCAATCTGCCTGCAGATAAGCTCACTACACTGCTGCATCAGACAGACACAGAAAATTAACTGGCACTGCTTCAATCTCTACTCTTCTCATACCCTGCCCCCAGTGAACATAGAAAGCAATGCCACTGCCTCTTTCTTTTTGTCACAGTAAGTGAGACCACTGACTGCTTCAGAGAAGATCAGAAAAAGCCCTTTACCAGTACCAAAGCCTACATGTTTTAAGTTTTAAAAGCATTCTCAGAGAACATCTGAAAAGTGATCCTTCTTTGCTACAAGAAACAGAAAAAGTGGACTTTCTTGGCACATGCTCAGATCTTTTATTGGGAAGACTTCCACGTCACATGATCCAGATGGAAAAATAGATTAATTTAAAACACCGCTTCACCATGACTTGTCCTCTATCTGGTCTCCTTGCCAACTTGTCCTGCCTCAGCTCCCAGGAGGTTTCCATGTCACGTAGGCAAGAGTTGGTTGTTACAGTTACCAGTTACACCCTGCACCTGTTTGTTTGTTCAGCATAGCCATGGACTTGAATGGATTTGAATAGGCTATAGACTTGGATGGGGAATGGGCTCCCTCCATTTGTTTCGGGGTCCACAAATGAAACAAAAATGAACTAATTTGTTGAATTTTACCCATAATTTCAAACAAATGAACATTCTTACTGGACAGGAACACCACAAATTACCACAAGCATAATGCTGAGAAAGGGCCAAATTACATCTTATTACAACATTCCAAACTTTACATAGGTGCTATTGCCTTGGTATCAATAATGTTAAAAATTTAAGTTCCACATTCCAAGAAAAAGTCCCCAGACTCACAATTATACAAAATTTCTACAAGGATCAATTTTCTACATTCTATAACTGTGGTATGAACTGACAACATGCAAAAGATGTCAGCAGAAAAAAAGGTCTACTTGGAAATCAGTAAAATAATTATGTTGTGTATCTCAGGAAAGCTTTTTAATGAAACATTTTATATAGGCATTTTGTTAGAATTAAAAAAAAAAGTAAGGAAAATTCAGTTTAAAAAAAGTGAAGGTACTGCAGTGAAAAGATTTCTGCATATTATAGACAACCTAAGAACATTAAATTGTTCATATAATTTGAGTTTTCAGTTCTATTTGATAGCCTCCCAATACCACTATACCCTCCTACCTCATTCAGTCTGCAAGACCCAGAAATGGAAAACTGTGTTTATTTTCTTTTCATTTGCAGTTTCTGTCATGAGTTAATAGTATTTTGCAATTTCTTTCTCCAAAGAGGGTCTATTACCCAAGGAAAATGTTCATGTTTTTTCTTCATTTTCTGTTTATTTTTATTATGATTTTAATGACAGTTTGCATATTTTAAATAACTTAGGTTCATGAAATCTGGAAGTTAAATCTGCATTGAGTTTATAAAAGGCAGAGGTCAACTAAACTAACATTCCATTTGTAGGCTATTGTAAGTTTATGTAAAATGTCATGGGTTAGAGCATAAGACTTGCCATACTGGGTCAGACCAAAGGTCCATCAAGCCTTGTATCATTTGTCCAACAGTGGCCAAACCAGGTCACAAGTACCTGGCAGGATCCCAAAAGGTAGATAAATTCCAAGCTGCTTATCACAGGGATAAGAAATGGATTTTTTCAACTCCACCTTAATAATGGTTAATAGACTTTTCCTCCTGGAACTTGTCTAAAACTTTTTTAAATGCAGCTACACTAATAGCTTTCACTACATCCTCTGGCAACAAATTTCAAAGCTTAATTATGCATTGAGCAAAAAATATTTTCTTTTATTAGTTCTATCTGTATTACCTAGTAATTTCATTGTTTGTTCCCTAGTCTTTGTAGTTTTTGAGAGAGTAAACAACTGATTAACGTTTACTTGTTGCACTCTACTCATTATTTTATAGACCTCTATCATATCCCCCCTCAGCCATCTCTTCTCCAAGCTGAATAGTCCTGACCTCTTTAGCCTTTCCTCATAGGGGACTCGGTTCAATCCCTTTATCATTTTGGTTGCCCTTCTCTGTGCTTTCTTGAGTTCTGCTATATCTTTTTTGAGATGTGGTAACTACACAATATTCAAGAAAAAGGTAGCACTATGGAGCGATACAGAGGAATTATGATATTTTCTGTTTTATTCTCCATTCCTTTCCTAAAAATTCCTAGCATTCTATTTGCTTTCTTGGCTGCTGCTGCTGCACACTGAGCAAAAGATTTCAAAGTATTATCAATGATGATGCCTAGATCCTTTTCCTGAATGGTGAAGCCTAAGGTTGAATCTTGCATTTTGTAGCTATAATTTGGGTTACTCTTCCCTATGGGCCGGAATTTAATAACTACGCACGGACGTACATTTGTGCGCACAACCTGGCACACACAAATGTATGCCCATTTTATAATATGCGCGTACAGCCGCACAAATGTTATAAAATCTGGGGTTGGCGCACACAAGGGGTGCACAATAGTGCACCCCTTGTGTGCGCCAAGCCCTTGGGGAGCCCTGCTGGCTTTCCCGGTTCCCTCTGAGGCCGCTCCGAAATCAGAGCGGCCTCAGAGGGAACTTTACTTCCGCCCCCCCACCTTCCCCTCTCTTCCCCTACCTAACTCTCCCCCCAGCCCTATCTAAACCCCCCCCCCCCCACCCTTTATTTTATAAGTTGCGCCTGCCTCTGGGCAGGCGCAGGTTGTGCACACCGGCTGAGTGCCGGTGCACGATCCCCCGACCCAGCGGCCGTACAGAGAGCTCTGGCCCCATCCCCGCCCCCGCTGCACCCCTTTTTTTCAAGCCCTGGGTCATACGCACGCCGCCGGGCCTTTTGAAAATAGGCCTGGTGCGCGTAGGGCTTTTAAAATCTGCCCCTAAGTGTATCACTTTGTGCTTGTCCATATTAAATTTAATTTGCCATTTGCATGTCCAGGCTCCCAGTTTTGCAAGGTATTTTTGTAATTTCTCACAATCAAGTGATTTTACAATTTTATATAATTTGGTGCCATTGTAAAATTTGATAACCTCACTCATTGTTCCCATTTTCAGGTCTTTTACAAATATAGTAAAAAGAAGTGATCCCAGAACAGATCCCTGGAGCATTCCACTATTCACCTTTATCATTATGCCCTACTCTGTTTTCTATCCTTTAACCAGTTCTCAATCCACAATAGGACACTGCCCCTATCCCATGACTTGAATTTCCTGAGAATTCTCTCGGGAGGAACTTTGTCAAATGCTTTCTGGAAATCCAGATACACCATGTCGGCTGGCTCACCTTTATCCACATGTTTTATCTATACCCTCAAAGAAATGTAGCAGATTGGTGAGGCAAGACTTCCCTTGGCTAAATCCAAGGGAACTTGTTTTGAGAAAGACAGTATAAAAGTAAAACATAATACATCATAAAATAAGCAAATTTAAGTCTAGCAGTGAGCTACAGTGGCTAGCTGCTGAATCTTGGTAGAATTTTCCACGGGTCATCACAGTAACTGCTACCAGTAACATCCATGGTACTTCCTCAGGTTACTGCAGTGGTCTGGGTGGGTTGGTCTAGTCATCTTGCAATTTGCCAACAGGTTTCTACACTGGATCCAGCAGACTTTGAAAGTATTAGACTAAGATATTCCTGAGAACAGCACAATTTAATGTAGCTATTCCTGGTTCTTTGGCCTATACATAAATAAATAGGACAATCGAAGTATGTAAGTTGAAGCAAACTTGGAGCCATATCATGCAAGAGACTGTGTCTCTGCTTGCTTCACTCACCAACCTCACTGAGGGGGAGAAAGTGTTTGTGTGTGGAGGTGTGTGTGGAGGAGAGGAAGTCTCCCCCTCCTCCCGTGTATGATGGTTGTGTATGTATGTATGTATGTATGGACTCTTTTCTTGTTGTTGATCGCTTCCCCTACTTTGTAGCCCTTCCCCCCCCCCCCCTCAGTTGTGTGTTAGAGAGGAGGGTGTGTGAGTGGAGAGGGAGAGTGGGTTTAAGAGGGTGGGAGTGTGTCATCTACTTTTACCCCTCCCCATTTCCTATTCTAGTGCCCCTCCCCCTTACTCATCCTCATTCACATGCTTTTCCTCTCCATATCTCCCTTCCTCGCCTCCCTCACTTCCTTTCCCTTAGGTTTCATTTTACCGTCTCCAACTGAGGCATCCTAATCCTCCTGCCATTAGTAAGGCTTGTAAACCCCACCAGTTGTTTCACTCCAGCAGCTACCCAGAAACCACCACCAGCCTTCTTGCTGCCAAGGCAATAAACCTTTGACCTCCAGCAGATCAGCCCACCTCCAGCACCAGCACCACTGCTACTACTCATCCTCCTTCTGCTGCCGCTGCCCATCCCTCCCTATTTATGCTTCTCCTCTCTGTTTGGTGCTCCTGTGTGATGCAGCTGCCAGTTGTGCATGTACAGATGCAACACCATGTATAACCAGAGCCCTAATATTTTTATAATATAGAGAAACCCCCCTGAAAAAACAGGCCCGTTTGCAGCGTTGAAGAGTTGGAGTTTGAAACCCCTATGCAAAAGCTAAACTTTCATGTTTGGAGATGTTATGACAATAGGTGCACAATCCATGTCCTTGTGGACTGCAAATAGTCTTAATTTTCAGGATACCTACAATGAATATTCAACAGGTATACAACTGGTCTGAGAATTAAGTTAATTTGCATTGATTGATTACTCAACTAGATCTGTTTCAAGGCTTTGAGGACAAAGGCATCTCCTGGTGGGCCGGTTGCACTGGTCACATGGTCTGCTGAGAGGGGCTGCTGCGGAAGAAAGACTTGGATGGCCACAATGTAGATCAACCTGCCATGGCTGGATGAAGGGCTAGGTGGGGTCACAATGGAGCTCAACCTACTGCAGCTCAATGAATGGTTTGGCGGGGCCACAACGGAGCTCTACCCACTGCCCGCTGTGGCCTGAAGAGAAAGGCCTACCTGGCTAGCAGAATGATGCATCTGGCAGTTGCAGGGCCACCAGAAGCATTGACCTCCTCCCACCTGCCTTCTGGCAGTAAATATCCACCACAGTAGTATAGGGGCATTAGGGGAGGAAGGAGATAAGAGTTGAGGAGGGAAGGAGGGGAGATGGGTGGGTGGGGGGGTGGGGGGGAGGAGGGTAGATGGATGGGTGGAGGGAAGGGGGGTAAACCTGGGAAGATGTGGTAGAATTGTTGGGACTTGAAAGGGTTTAGTTTTAATGTATTTTTAGCCAGGTAGCCTTTTTGTTTTAATGTATTTTAGCCATGTAATATGTATGTATAATGATATGTTTTTAGTATATATGTGTTTGAATGTTGCTCCTGCAATTTCAACCAATGTAAACCGCCTTGAAATGAACTTGAAAGCCGGTATATAAGGTTGAATAAATAAATAAAATAAATAAAATAAGGAGCAGTGCCAGTATGGCCAAGTCCCAGCAGAAAGGAGGAGGCCTAAGGTATGTGTTTATGAGAGAGAGCATCTGCATGTCTGTATGTATGAAAGAAAGATACTGTGTGTGTGTATGAGAGAGCCTGCATGTGTGCATGCATGAGGCAGAGTGTGCCTGTGTGCATGAGAGACAGAGAGAACCTACATGAGTGTATGAGATAGAGAGCACTTGCATGTGTGTATGAGAGAAAGAGCCTGCATATGTGCATGAGACAGAGTACCTGCATGTGTGTTGAGAGAGAGCACCTGCATGAGTGTTTTGAGAGAGAGAGAGAGAGAGCCTATGTGTGTGTGAGCCTGAATGTGTGTATGAGAGACAGAGAGAGCCTACATGTGTGTGTGTGAGAGAGAATGCCTGCATGTTTGTATGAGAGAGAGCCTGAATGTTTATGAGAGAGAGTGCTTGCATGAATGTATGAGAGAGAGTGAGCACCTGCATGTGTGTATGAGAGAGAAAATGCCTATGTGTGTAAAGGTGAGAGACAGAGGATAAAGATTGTGTGTCCCAAAGATCCTAGTATTTATTTTATGGTATGGAGAGCTGGAGATTTTTTTAATCCTATTTTAAATTTTGGGGTGTTATTTCATGTGTCTACTGTTTTGAAATATTTTAGTGGAATTTGGAAAATATTAGAACAAATTTATGTGACATTAGATGTTTGTGTCTTTTTTTGACATGAAGACTTCGGTCACCCCATGGGCCAGTTTTGAAAAAAATCCCCTGGGCTGATATTCTCCTGCAATCTGCCCCTGGCCAAGGATTTCACAACCTGGTGTAAAGCCTGGTACAGGCCAGATAAGAAGTGTTCAAGATGATAAAATGACCTTGCTTTCTAACTTCTTCTAACGAAGAAAAGACCAAGCTATATCATAAGCCCTACAAGTCATTCCTTATGAAGGACATGACCACATCATCCAAGGCTCTCTCCTCTTCAGTGTGGTTTAATAACATTGGCCCATGAACATTAGAAATTGGATTTGTGGAACCCAGGCAAAGCAAATAGGTGTGCCCAAAATGTGACTCATGAGCTAAAGTACAAATTACAGAAAAGGACTAAACAAAAAGTCTGATGAAAGATGTGACCAAAATGGGAGATCTGCAGGCTCATGGGATAATAAAAGGGAATGGTTGTATCAGTTTCTCTAATTCAGATGACTCCAAAATACATATTATGTCTGGATTTCTCTTATATGGAAACGTTTTCACATCTCAGTAACAGAGTCAATATATGGGGTTATATAAATCCAGAAAAATTATTATATATATTTCATTATTTAGAAGAAAAGATGAAGAGTGATGATTTATACTTAAAGTTTGGTAGAGTTCTGCTATTTGATCTTTGGTCTCCCCAGTTTCCAAAAGAGAAGCTGGTACAATTGATTGAGCTGTTGCACTGCGCATGGTTAATTGTGTCCTCTTGATAAGTGAGCCATTTTCTAAATTCAAATAGGTTAAAAGACTGGTCCTATGGAACACTGATCCTATGTGCAGGGGGAAAGGGGAGCTTCTGAGGTATTGCTAAATGCTGTAGATGTTGCATGCTTGCTGGCTTAGAAACTATTTTTGAAATAGTGCGCTAATAGGTAAGGGGCATTTTTTCAGCTTTGCTTAGGAACAAACATGTCTGCTTATATAGGATGCACTATATGCTTCATTTTCAATTTTAAAAAAATTATTCCACATCATAAATTAGCTTTATGCGAGTTGTATTTATTTATTTTGAATTCTTGCAAGGTTTTTTTTTTTAATAGGCATGGTCTATATACATTTGGCTAATCTTATGAGCACAGGCTCTGGTGTAGCGATCAGCTCTCAAAGTTGTAAATTTAGAAGACTTTGGGGCGGATTTTCAAAGGGTTACATGCATATATTATGCACGTAACCCTGAAAACCCACTCCTGCGCGCGCCGAGCCTATTTTGCATAGGCCCGGCGACACGCTCAAGCCCCGGGACGCGCGTATGTCCCGGGGGCTTGAAAAAATGGGTGGGGAGTGGGCGGGCCGGGGGCTCGTGGCACAGAGGTCGTGATGGGGGCTCAGCTGGTGCACGCAACCTACGCCTGCCCGGAGGCAGGCGCAACTTCGTCAACAAAGGTCATGGGGGTTTTAGAGAGGGCTGGGGGGCAGGTTAGGTAGGGGAAGGGAGGGGAAGGTGGGGGGCAGAAGGAAAGTTTCCTCCGAGGCCGCTCTGAACATCGGGGTTCCCCTAGGACTCAGTGCATGCAGGGTGCACAAGTGTGCACCCCCTTGCGCGTGCCAACCCCGGATTTTATAATATGCGCGCGGCTACGCGCGCATGTTATAAAATCAGGTGTAGATTTAAAAATCTGGCTCTTTGCCTCTATCACCTTTGTTCTCTCCATCTTTTCTCCATTGCACTTTTCCCTTTCTTTTCTGTTTTCTCTTACATTTGTTTCTTCATATCTTTTCCTTCTTTTCTCTCTCCTTTACTTTCAAATATCTTACAACACCGATGCATTCTTCTAGACTCACTATTTTTGGCACAGTCAGCATCCCTATTATTATACTAAAATTACTGAAACATAGAAACATGACAGCAGAAAAAGACCATACAGCCTATGTAGTCTGCCAATCCATATCAATTAATTCAGCTTTACAACTCCTATCTCTCCCACAGAGATACCCTGTGTTTATCCCATGCATTCTTGAATACAAATACTTGTCTAGTCTCTACCACCTCCATGGGGAAGGCTGTACCATGCATCCACTATCACCTCTGTAGAGAAATCTGTCATTAGATTATTCCTGAGTCTATCCCTTTCTCACTCATCCAATGATCCTTCATTCTAGAGCCTCCTTTCTACTGAAAGAGGGACTGCCTCTTGTGCATGAAACCTTTGGAGCTATTTAAACATTTGTCAGATCTCCTTCATCTCACCTTTCCTCTAGGGCAGTGTTTCTCAACCTTTTCCCCATCATTACACACCTGACAGACCACGCTCACATGTGTGACACACTGCTCATTACAATTCACGGTGGAAATAAAAAGTAAAGGCTTATTTTTATTTTTAAGAATGACACAAGGGAAAGATACATATTCTGTCTGAACATAAATTGCATAAATAGTAAACATCCCACACCAAAATAGCACCAATTTCTAGTCCTCAAACAATTAAACACGTTATCTAAGAAAAGGCTACACTGAAAATATTACACCAGGCTTTAAGACACCAATACACCTCCTAGTGGAAAATGGAACGAGCCAGGCTACTATAGAGCCCTATACAGAAAACTTCACCTGAATCACTTAACAAAGAATAAAGAGACCAAAACGCATAACTAGAAGCATGCAGACAAAAACTGAATTGGAAACCGCAAGAAGCCAGAGTCTCTGTATGCAGTGTAACAAAGGAAAAAAAGAAACATCACCCATCCTTATAAAACAAATCAAGAAAGATAAAATCAGTAGCAGTAAAACCATAATAATAATAAGAACAGATTATTTCAAAACAGCTGATGAATGGAATATCCAATAATTAAAATATCAAAAATTTCTAGATACCAATAAAATATTTCAAAATAGCAGACACAAAGGCCCAATAATGAAGAATAATAATGATACCAAAAATGTTTTGCTCTGCATAAGAACATAAGAACATAAGAAAATGCCATACTGGGTCAGACCAAGGGTCCATCAAGCCCAGCATCCTGTTTCCAACAGTGGCCAATCCAGGCCATAAGAACCTGGCAAGTACCCAAAAACTAAGTCTATTCCATGTAACCATTGCTAATGGCAGTGGCTATTCTCTAAGTGAACTTAATAGCAGGTAATGGACTTCTCCTCCAAGAACTTATCCAATCCTTTTTTAAACACAGCTATACTAACTGCACGAACCACATTCTCTGGCAACAAATTCCAGAGTTTAATTGTGCGTTGAGTAAAAAAGAACTTTCTCCGATTAGTTTTAAATGTGCCCCATGCTAACTTCATGGAGTGTCCCCTAGTCTTTCTACTATCCGAAAGAGTAAATAACCGATTCACATCTACCCGTTCTAGACCTCTCATGATTTTAAACACCTCTATCATATCCCCCCTCAGTCGTCTCTTCTCCAAGCTAAAAGGTCCTAACCTCTTTAGTCTTTCCTCATAGGGGAGTTGTTCCATTCCCCTTATCATTTTGGTAGCCCTTCTCTGTACCTTCTCCATCGCAATTATATCTTTTTTGAGATGCGGCGACCAGAATTGTACACAGTATTCAAGGTGCGGTCTCACCATGGAGCGATACAGAGGCATTATGACATTTGATATCCAGGTGTCCTGAGATAGTTTTGAATTAGCAGGAGGAGGGATGTTTGCTTGCAACTTTCTCCTCTCTCTCTCTCTCACTGGCTCTCAATCGCTCACATATACACATGCGTTTTCTCTCTCTCTTATATAGGCTCTTAATTACACATTTACACACATGATGTCACGCTTACACACACAGGCTTTCAATCACACACATACTCTCTTTCACATATACAGGCTCTCAATCATTCACATACATGCTGTCTCTCTCATACACACACACACACACACACACACACAGGATCTCAAACACATATGCTTGCTCATTCACTTACTCTCTCCCCCGCCCCCCCCCCCCCCCGAACTAGAGCAGCAGCAGCCTCCTCCACTTCCAACCCTAAAGGCAACAGAAACCTCCTTCACTTTCAGCCCTCGCAGAGAAAGGAGTCCCATCTGCTGCGGAGGTTGACGTTGTTCCTCGTTTTACTCCGAGCCGTGCTGCTCATTCTTCAGGCAGCACCTCTTCTCTTCTTCGGGCCGATGATATCCATACTAAGATGGTCTCTTCTTCCCACGCATGCACACACCTGCTGCTCAGCACTTCCTCTTCTGGGTCGCAGGGGGAAGGGGGCGGGAAGAAGCAAGCATGCCGTGTTCTGCCCAGGCTATCAACGTTTTAAGCCCTGGTGGAGGACCTATTTCACTCGGGTACGGGGAACAGTTGGGTCAGCGGGGGATCGGGAAGTGTGGCGACACACCTGCGTGTGCTTGGTGACACACTGGTATATCGCAACACACCAGTTGAGAACCACTGCTCTAGGGTATACATGTTCAGAACTTTAAATCTGTCCATATATGTTTTAGAACAAATGAGGCTTCAACATGGACCTATACAGGGGCAAAATCGCCTCCCTTTTTCTGCTGATCATTCTTCTCCATATCTATCCAAGCATCTTTCTGGCTTTTGCCATTGTCTTATGCTCCTGTTTGGCCACTAAGTCCATCAGATTCAATCACCCCCAGATCCTGCTCTTCTTTTGTACTTAGACCTTCACCCCCTATATTGCACCTATTCCTTGGGTTTTTGTACCCTTAAATGCATAACTCTTCAATTTTAGCATTACCTGCCAGAGCTTAGACCATTCTTTAAGCTTTGCGAGATCCCTGCTCATGTTTTCCACACCTTCCTGTCTGTCCTGTTAGATTTTAGTATCATCAGCAAAAAGAAAACAAAATTGGGGCAATGAAAGTACCAGTTTTACCCATTAGATTACCAGTTCGCCCAGTCCAATTGCAGCTTGTTCCCTCCTGGACCTTCAGCCTGAAGTCTCCGCATTTCACCCAGACCCCTCCCCCTCGGCCTCTCTGGAAATCAGATTTTCCATGGTATCATTTTTTTGCACTTTTAAGATTTTAAGATGTTTACGTCACTTACCCCAGATATTGAACAGGAGTAAGAGGCTTATGCACAAGTAAAAGATGTGGGTGCGATACGTTGATAGGTTTTAAAATAGCTATTTATGAATGTAAATGATGGCCCTGCCCTGGAAGGCCCCTTTTACTCTTGGACGCCAATGTATGTGCTTATTTTGCAGTTTTGAAAAACACCATATACTTGCATTTGCACCTTGTTGTGCATGCATGTGCTGTATTTTACACGCACGCCTCTTCAAAATTCACCTCAACGCTTTTCTGAGACGAAACAAACAATCTGTTATTGTGATGGATGCTGATGTTTTCTTGACGTTTCCTGTTAAATGTTTGATTAAGTATCAGGGGAATTTATATGTTTTTTTATGAGCCTGTTCAACCGGAGATTTGTGGAAGATAGGGAGACTATGAGACATTGCAGGGATGTGATAATATATTGTTGTCTGCTTATTTGCTTGAATTATTTTTTTTTTAATTCTTTGTCCTGTATGGTTTCCTCAAACCTCCCTCTCCCCTCTCCCCACACTTTATTTTGGGTTTGAATTTCTTTTCAGATATTCTTTTTCTGTTCTAAATTTATTGTATAATTGATTGGTCAGTTCTGGAAATATTACCTTAAATATAAGGTTTTTTTTATTCTGTATACACTTTATAATTCTATAAATCATTTTTAAAATAAAGAAATAGTTTGGTTTATTAGTTACGTTTATTTAAGAAAGTACCTGTTATAGGTACGAGATTTAGGTCCATCTTCTAGATCCTGTTTGATTTCAGGAACTCCCACAACTGGGCATGTCTCAAATACCAAGATACAGAGTTGTCTCATGCAGAAGGTCTGGTACAACTTCAGGTTATTTACTATCCTTGGGCAGAGAGCCCATTGCAGTCTTTACAGCATTTTCCATAGAGTCAAGCATGGGTTCATCTTTTTCCAAGTCACACCCACTTATTAGTTCAGATCTTCCCAGAAGCCTGGATCGTCTGCATATTCTATTTCACTTACGCAATAACCTCAGCTAGGTCCAGAATATCCAGTCCTGGCTCTGGGTTAGAGATGGACTTCAACACATCAGGAGCAGAATCCCACCTGTACTCCAAGAAGGAAAGTTGTAGGGCACCTCCTGAAGGCACAAAGCCACTGGCAACAGCTGTTTTAAGGCTTTTTGATTCGTTGGCAGAATGACGAGAAATTGGGTTCAAACTCAGATTTGGTCACTTCACCTGGTTTCCCTAATCTTCTGACCAGGATAGTGAAATACCATTAAAAGTTCCATAAGGCTGGGCAGTCTCTCAATGGCCAGAACCAATTCAGGGTTTCACCACTGTGCAAGGAGCTTACTGACTTTACCTCAACCACCTTACTGTAGAAGAAGGTTGGAGTATTCCAAATGCAGACATAGCATTGGTTAATATAGTGCTGCAGCGGTTTTCTGGTGTCAAAGGGCTTTGGATATGCTGGGTCTGTACAAGTAATCCTAGGGTTCAGGAAAAACAATAATGATTTCTGTGGACAGCACCTTCAAAGCTGTGGGTGGCAATATCTGCTGGCTTCTTGCAGGCACATAAGTAGAGAGACAGTAGCAGTGCTTGGGACACCTCTTGCAGGTACCACCAGCAGGTGAGGGTGTAGATTTGCCAAAGTTTTCAGTTATAGTAGCATAACATTTTTAAGAATACGCTATGCTCTTCTCTCAGTCTCCATACCTACTCTTCAACCTCTCCTTCACATAGGAAGCCTGCTTCTGACCCTTTAAACACTTCACTAAAGCTGATGAAGAAGCTGAACCAGCTGCAGCATTCAGCAAGAAACTCAGAAAGATCCTCAGGATTACTATAAAAATACTTCAGTAACTTAAGAAGGGGGGATCCCTTAATAGCAGGGAGCTATTTTTTTGAGCAGAGAAAGTCTTTTTAAGTCAAATTATCAATGTACACATTCTCTTTCAGATACAGTAAATTGTCCACACACACTCAAGGTCTAGAAGGTAAAACTCTCTTGAATATGTCTTCTTTCTTGTCTTGAAAATAAAAAAAACAAAACAGGATTGAATTGCAAACCAGGATTGCTTCAGAGCAAACAGATATTACAGAGCATGGCATGCATGTTCATGTAGAGGACTGAAGCCAGGTTGCTAATCACACCTAGCACCTGGGTGAATTCAACTCCACATTTCAAGAAATAAACAAGCATAAAAAAAATCCTAGTGTAGCAGGTCTCTTGCCTGGTGCTTTATCCTTAACTAGGGGTGCCATGGGTCCAGGCTGAATCTGGATGGGAAGGAAGAATTATCTTCTGGGCGCAATCACTTGTTGACTTACTTATGGCTTACATTCTAAGTAGAAATCTGACCTAGGTGCAATATTGTCCAGAAAGGTGGCAAGGAAACAAATTGAGTAGAATAGGCAGGAAATAAGACAGAGACCATCCATTCAGGCCTTTTACTAGAATCAGCAGGAAGAAATTCAAAAGGAGTCCAGTAGTGGTGCTCAATATAAATTCTTTAAGATAACTTAAAAGTATCCAAGTCAAGAATGAGAAAATCAAGAATAACATAAAAAAAAGTTCAAAATGAGAAAAGTAGTAGTATCCTTGTCCATTCTAGATATTTTCACTTCTCTCCTACCTCTTGCACCTTCATCCTCAGCAGTAGGCAGGACAACTAGAATTTGGTTTCCAGCATCAGTTAATGTGTTGGAAGAATATCTCTTTCCCAAAACTATCATAAATGGGTTCCAAACTTGCCAAAACCTTAAACTGTAAGCCAATTATTTAGTGTTGAGGCTCTTGATTCTCTTTTCAAAAGTCTCCTCTCTCACTTGTCTGGTCGCCTGGGCAAAATGTTATCCAATCCTAATCCTCAGAGAGACAGGAGGCTCACCCTTCCCTATCCCTTCATACCAAGAAGTCAAAAATCTTTAAAACTCAAAACACAGGTCTCCTTCTCAATCTCACCTCTGCTCTGAGATCAAGAGGTACTCTCCAGCTCCTAACCCTCTCTGTTGAGATCCTGGGAAGGATCTCTAGTTCCTTCCTCCTGGCTTCTTCAGCTGTGCCTATCTGATTATTGAGCAAGCTCCTAGGGATTTTATACCCCCTTGAAGCCTTGCCCTCAAAAAAATGAGGTTCTGGCAAAGAGAGGATTCAAAACTGCAAACTCACTCCCACTGCCCATAGCTGGAAAAATCTGGGGATTATATTTAGTGTCGGGCAAAGCATTGACTGACATATTTTTTTTACCTACCTGAACCTGGAGGAAAGCTACATTTTTTAACACCAAAGCAAACAAAATGCAAGAAAATTGCAGGTCAAACATTATTTTTTCTCCTTATTGCTCCCATGCAATTTTCCCATGTATTGTCCCATGAAATTTTACTTTGACAAGAGCTAAATTCTGCAAAGCATAGAATATGTTAGGTTGGAAGTGTCTACAGTACAAACATGCTGGGTATGGTGTCTCAATGCTGGTTTATTATTAGATAAAGCAGTAACATAGACATTCCTTGACTGATGATGCACTGTGGGTACAAATAAACTGGGTAACTTCAATCAAGCATGTAAAGAAGCACGGTCGGTATAAAGTTAAATCCTGTCCACTTATTCAGTCCAGGTCAGTTTCCACAGTAATTCCTCTTCATGGTCAGAGTCAATATACTTGCAAGGCTAAAACAGAATTTCAAAGCTTTCATATCATACCCTGGTTCCAGGCCAGCTATTACAGGCTTTGCCCTAACATCCTACCCTTATGTGTGATGGCACTCTTTTCTCCTTCCCCCTTTCACTTTGTAATCCTTCCCTACCCTGCTGTGTGTGTGTGTGTGTGTGTGTGTGTATGTGTGTCAGAGGAGTGAATATATGGGAGGATTGTGGGGGTGATTATGTATGGGTGGAGGAAGTTTTTCCACCTCACATACTCCCCTCCCCCTTGCACTCTTCATTATATCCTTGTCTCCTCCTCCCAGTGTGTTTTTGTGTGTGTATATGGATTTGGGGGAAAGAGTGTGGGTGTGTATGTATAGGCATGTTCCCACTTCCACTCTCTACTTTGTAGTCCTCTTGCCCCTCCTCTCCCACGTATGTGTTTGTTGGAGAGTATATGGATGGGAAACTCTCCCCCTTGCACTCTCCTCCTCCCCCTCACCCAGGTATCTGTGTATGGGTAAGAGCGCTCTTTCCCACTTTTTTCAGGTTTGTGTGCAAAGGGAGGTGTTGGTATTTACACAGAGGAAGCTGGAGGATGGTGTGTGCATGCACACACACTCCACTTTGGGGGTGGAGGAGTGTATATGGCTGGGAGCATTCTTTACCCTCTCACATTTGACTTTGTCCCCCTTTCTTCACCCTGTGTGCATTCATGTTTACAAGGAAGAGTTGGGATAGGCAGCTTGGTATGTGGGGGACAAAGAGTGTGTGTGTGTGTGTGTGTGTGTGTGTATTGAGGGGGGCACAACTTTCATCTCACCACCTATGAAGGGGGCCACATAAATAGCTGTACCTCTTAGCCGAATGGTTTAGGATGGGTATGTGTAACATGTCCACACATCTAAACGTTCTCCCAGGGATGGGGAAGAGAGGCTGGAGAAGAAAATAAAAACACTATACTTAAAAGAAAAAAAAAAACAATGTATTACCATTGTAAGTAATGCAAACAAAAGCAGTGCATGCACTTCTACATAAAGCATTTAGGGATGAAATTTAAGCCCAGCGCATGCCAAATCTAGGAGATACACGAGTCGGTCTGGCCAGCACGCACTGCATGGATTTTAAAAGGCGCCCGGGTATGTATGTATCTCCCAGTTTGCGTACAAATAAGACATTGCAAAAAAAAAAAAAGGGGCAGGGTGTGGTCTGGGAGGTGTTATGCGCCCCACCCGCAGTCGTCCCGCATACGGGACCGCTCACCTTCGGGGTTCCACAGCGGGTTCTGGTCGTGGTCCTGTCTCCCTCGCGGCCCTTGCAAGTCCAGCTAGGCCCCGGCGTCCCAAGGCGGCAGTCGCTGGGCCTTCGGCTGCACGCCGGGCCTCAGCATCGCAGCAGCTAGCCACGCACCTATGCGCGCGCACGCTGACCAGCCATGCTGATGTAGGTTCCAGGGCAGGGCCTAGTTCCGCGGCACACCCTGATTGAACTCATGATAAAAGGAAGTTCCTGGCCTCACTTCCTTACCTTGGCAATCGAGTCGGTTTGTTCCTGAGATTGCCCTTGCTTGTGTTCCATCTTGCTTGTTCCTAGTCTCGTTCCAGGATCTTTCTGTTCCAGTACCGTTCCTGCTTGTTCCTGCTTCCTAGCCCTGCTTGTTCCAGTGTTCGTTGTTTGTCTCCCCAGTGTTATCTTGGTCTGTCCTTCTGGTAAAGACCTCAGCTTATTCCTGACCTGCCTGCCTGCCGCCTGCCAAAGACCTCCGCTTGCTCTTCGACCTTGCCTGACCTCTGGATCTTGACCCTTGTTTCGTTGACCATTCCTCAGACTGACTTCTGGACTCTGACCTTGCTTGCCTGACCTTGCTTGATTCTGGCGCTGTCCCTAGCCTTGTCATCGCCATCTCTATTCTGGTTCACTCTCCTCCAGCCTGTTTCCAGCCTCGAACCCAATAGCGCTCCTCTAGCATCTGTGGGCACGTGTTATGTTTTGTAGAGTTTGGGTGAACCCTTGGACACTGTGGCAGCTGACCACACCCACGGGGGGGAAGTCCTGTGAGGGGCCACAGGTCAGGCTCAGCTCCGGACACACAAACACAGATTATATCTTTTGACAGTTTATGAAACCACCAGAGGTGGCGGTAGTGAGTAGAAGATGGAGCCCAGCTGAGCTAGTATTCGTCAGGGTGCTAGAACAGAGGCTTCTCCGGTAGCAGTGCTGTAGGAAGAAGAACTGAGAAAATGAGTACACTGAGATATTCACAGAGTCCCCAGTATGGAGAAGCCCCGAGATAGGGAGAGCTGGCCCTTGAGGAGTGAGTACCAGATCCATGGGCACAGAGACTCATTGGCAAGTACTCACACAGCAATTCTCCGTAGAAGATGACACTGGTGCTGGAATGGAGGCAGGCCCTCGAGGAGCAAGTACCTGGTTCCAGGGAAACAGCTATAAGGAGTAGATGGTAGTAGTACTCACAGATGGTGTGTGTAGCGAATTCTTCCAAGTAGAAGAGGAGATGGATTGGACACAGGCAGAGAGTCAGGGAACATGGGCCCTCGAGGAGCGAGTGCCGGTTCCTGATAGTGACCTGAAAGAAGCAGAGAGGCCCTGAGGAGCGGGTACCTCGTTAACAGCAAAGAGTCCAAATAGACGTTGGAGGCAGAGTAGCTGGGTACGGAGAGCGAATCCCATCCAGAGGAATTCCCTTGCTAACTCAAAGGCTAGCAATAAACAACAGGCTTAAATATCTGGGCAGCGTGACATCATCACAGGGGGACGCCCCTGAGGTTCACGCCAAAGAGGAAATAAGAATGAGGGCGCACGGTGCGTGCGCCCTAAGGTACCTGAGGAGCATGGCGGGAGGCAGCACCCAAGCCGGTCCAGGGACGGCGGGCAGACGCCGCGGCAGCCAGACATCCACAGGGAGCAGGAGGAGTCGCAGAAAAAGAAAGGTAGGCGGAGTGAAGCCGTCGGGCCGCGACGGTTGCAACAGCATGCCGGACTTACACCCTCCCAAGAGATCCTGCGAGGCCCACCTAAGTCCAAGCAGCCCTGGTCCCTACGGGCTCCTCCCGGGGGGACCTCTGGCTTCCAGTGGTGAAGCTCTACACTGCCTCTGTCTCCTTCCATGCTCCGCCCCCTGTGGACAGTCCCTGTACTACCACAGGACAAGGGTCCACCCCCGAGCGCAACAGGAGGGGCATGGGTGGGACACAGCGAAGGCGTCCCCTGCAAAATAATTTTACTACTGATATGGATAACATGGAAGTAATAAAATAAAAAATTCTAGGCTAGATAGCACAATTTTAAGGGTTAGCTGCTAACAGGGTAAAAGAAAAGCTATTTAGGGAGTTAGGAAGACCTATTCCTTACCTGGGTGAACTGAGAAAGAACTTGGGAAACTGGTAATTGTGTCGGTGTGTGCGGCTACTAAAATCCCCCCTCTTAAGTAGTAGAGGCGGCATTTGCATGCATATGCTCACGACCATATAGCATTGTGAGCACATGTACCACTACATGTACAGTCTATTTTATACCATGTGCACATATATGTGCACATGTTATAATATATCTGCATCCTTTGGGACGAGCTGGCACACACGTGTACATGTGCACCCGTGCACCGGCATCAAAGTTTCCATCCCTGATTCTTATTCTCCTTAGAAATCAGAAACACATAGCATTATGTAAA
This sequence comes from Rhinatrema bivittatum, assembly GCF_901001135.1. Classification (NCBI taxonomy): domain Eukaryota; kingdom Metazoa; phylum Chordata; class Amphibia; order Gymnophiona; family Rhinatrematidae; genus Rhinatrema; species Rhinatrema bivittatum. The sequence goes on along the minus strand of NC_042615.1, from coordinate 448,424,570 downwards.
GGAGAAAAGTTATTAGCATTGGAAAATTTTAAAAAATAGCTTTTTCTAAGTTATAACAGAAAACCACTAACCTTGCCCTATATCTCAGTTCAGTGCACTTGTGAAAAATTCAAAATTATGAGGGTTTCAGAATTCCCTTTTAAATTCTGGCCAGAACAATAGCATACATTCTTAATTTAATTTCAGGCGATTTTGATTCCGTTTAGATCAGCGGTTCTCAACCTGTGGGTCGCGACCCCGGCGGGGGTCGAACGCCCAAAACACAGGGGTCGCCTAAAGCAGGGGTCCCCAACCACCGGTCCGCGGACCGGGACCGGGCCGTGGGAGTTTTTTGCCGGTCCGCGGCACCGCCAAGCACCGGCAGGTGTGTTGCGCGCTCCCGGTCTCTCCCGCTGCCATTGCCGCCAGGCTGTCAGCACGTTCAAGCCCAGCGGGAACGGCAGCGGCGCTAGAAGAAGCTGTGCACCCGTGGCTGGGCCTTTTCTTCTTCCTGCGCCTGCCCCCCCCCCCTCCCGTGACCCGGAACAGGAAGTGAATCGCGGTGCGCAGGAAGGAAAGAGAGCCGCGCCGCGTGAAAAAGTAGCAGCAGCGGCTGCAGCATCGGTCCTCGAGCAATAGAAGTAGCCGGTAATGGAGAAAGGAGACAGCAGCATGAGCCTCCCGCAGCCGATGGGATTCTTCTTTCTTGGCCAGCGGAGGCTGCTGCAGCTCCCATTTGTGCTCGGGGGAGAAGAGGAAGTGAGTGAGAGAAAGAGAGAGAAGCAGCCAGCCAGCCTGTGTGTGATTGACTGGTCAGAGAGCTGATGTGTGTGTGTATGTGAGAGACAATGAAAGTGATTGCTCAGGGAGATGACTGATGTGTATGTGAGAGTGTGAGACATTAGTCAGGGAGGTGACTGATGTGTGTGTGTGAGAGAGAGAAAAAGCATGGAAGTGAGAAGTCTGGGTATGTGAGAAAGCATGGGCGTAAGAAGCCTGGTGTTGTGGGGGTGAAAGAAAGCATGGGAGTGAGAAACCTGGGTGAGTGTGCATGCATGAGAGAGAGAGACTGCTTGGTAAGGTGATGGTGCGTGTGAGAGAAAAAGACTGGTGTGTGTGTGTGAATATGAGAGAATGTGATTCAGGGAATGAGAAGCCTGTGCACGTGGAGAGTGAGCATGGAAATGAGAGAGACTGGTGTGTGTGTAACAGAGAGAAAGTGATTATGGGAATGAGAAGCCTGTGCATGTGGAGAGAACAAGCATGGGAGTGAGAGACTGGTGAGTGAGTGTGTGTGTGTGTGTGTGTGTGTGTGTGTGTGTGTGTGAGAGAGAGAGAGAGAGACAGAGAAAGTGATTATGAGAATGAGAAGCCCATATATGTAAGTAGAACACGGGAGTGGGAAGCCTGTGTGTGTGTGTGTGTGTATGGCATGAGAGAAACTGTTCAGGAAGGTGACTGGTGTGTGTGTGCCAAAGACTGTTTGGGAGATGATTGGTGTGTGAGAGACAGAAACTGGTCATGGGGGCATGACTGGTATGGTGTGTGTGTGTGAGAGACATGGGCACTAAGGAAGAGGACCATAAGTATAGAGCTTAGCTTCTACTGCTGCTTCTGGTGAGTGCCACGGCCTGCAGGGAAGGGGAGTAGGAGAGCTGCTGGAGGGGGTAAGTAAAGGTGGCTTTTTAAGTTTATTTTTCTTGACTGCCATTTTAATTGTGTGATGTCTGCTTTTTTGAAATATTTTATTGGTGTTTGGAGAATGTTTAATAGTTTTTATGAGTTTTTAATTGTTGGATGTTCATAGCTGTTTTGAAACATTTATTCTGCTTATTAGTATAGTTTTACAATTATTTCTGTGTGGGGATCTATAGCTGCTTGCTAGTTCTGTTTTCCTAATAAGAGGTGTATTGGTTTTTAGGACCTGATTTAATATTTGTAGTGTTGCCTTTTCATAGATAGGGTTGCTTCTGTTTGAGTGTATTCCATAATACAGGTGTAACTGTGTGCGGATTAGTTTATGTGCATTACTACAGATCCTGGGAGTATGCTAGGTCGGTTCTGTGTCTGTTACCGAGATGAGATATTTTGCTAGCATGTAAGCGTTTGTATCGGTCTTATTTGTTGTGTTTTCTCAGAGGACATGCATTGGTGGTAAACTGCTGTCTTTTCATAAGTAGGGCTATTGAGCCTGGAAATAGAAGGAGTTTGAGTTGCTGTTACTGAGATGTCACTAGAACCAGAATATTTTTTTGTAGGGTGGGTTGTATGGGGAATGTCATAATTCTGCTTTACATCCATTATTGTGGGTCAGGGGGGTTCCTGTGGATACAAACTGTACTTTTACATCTAGTCCCGTGACGATCATGGGTCAGTGTGCCATGCATGTGAGAACCTATGGTGAGTTGAGTTACATTCACATTATAAATGTCATAATTAAATGATAAGTGTGCACTAAAATCCAACCCCATCCATAACCCCGCCCCCATAAGACCAAAGCCCTGCCCTCACCCCACCCTCACGGGGCGAGGGCGGGGCGAGGGGTCACCGCAACATGAGGAACTGTATTGCGGGGCCACAGCATTAGAAAGGTTGAGAACCACTGGTTTAGATGAATGTCTCTGCCATCCTTTAGACTGATTAAACAACAACTGCTGATGCTGGGGAAGACTTGTTTCCAGCGCCTTGCATGGATCCAGGATCAACTTGCTTTCCAGAGATAAATGTTCAAAATTTCACTAAAAGAAATAATAATATTCCCTCTCTATTCTAAATAAAATCATGACATATCTTCCAAAACTTCCTTGAACTGCATTAATGTATTTCTTTAAAAGATGTATATCCCACACATATCCAATATTCAAAGCGGATTACAATCTAAAACATACATTAATCACAAGTCAAAACAACCTATAATAACAAAACAACTGACATGTCTGAATAAAACAGAGAACCTTGAGGCCAAAGGCTCTATATGAAAAGGCCTTGATTAGCACATGAAATAATACATGGTAAATAAATACAAGTCTGCAGATATTATATAGTCCTGTCAATATAACAGTGAAAGATGGCTCAATAAATAACCTCAAAGCAGGAAATATTCCAGCCCTGGTTCCAATTGAGTTGGAAGCCTCAAGGAGCAGGGAGGAACTGTTGGGTCAAAAAAAAAAAAAAAAGAAAAAGAAAGAAGTTAACCAGACTGGCAGGATGGCTCAGTGGTAAACGCTGTGCAATGCCACTTGAGACACCTGGGTTTAATTCCCTATTCAAAGGGCAAGCTTGGCCCCAATAGTAGAGGAGGAGGAGGATGTGGCTTGAGGCATTGTTACTCTCTTCCTCCTGACCCTGATCAGTTCCAGGGAATGGGGAATCAAGGTGGATCCTAGGGGAGAATTTAGGATTAGAGGTAAGGTAGGGAACAAGAAAGGTACATGTGCCAACTAGCTGTCCATGCATACCTGGCCCATCTTCCAATTTCTTTTTATCTCTAGGCCAACAGTACCAATCCTAGCTGGGGTGACTCATGTGAAATGAGCTGGAGGTCTCAGTCCAGTTCTGGGGGACCATTTCAACTCCTTTCCTATGTCTTTTGCTTTGAGTGGCAGAGATGGTCCTCAGGCTAGTACTGCCACCTTCCCCTGATGCCAAAACTAGAAGGTGCTGCTTCTGTAGGGGATGCTGCATACCAACATTCGTTAGATGCTCCAGTACCTTCCCTTGACTGATTGCCTTAATGCAGTGAATATACTGAGCAAAATGTCGGTTCTCTCTCACTTTAAAGTGATTCCAGACCATGGGTGTCTTGCACGTTCTCTGCATCTTTGAGGCTGATTCTGGCACTGGAATTGAGGTTGAGTGTTGAAATGCCTGGGACATCACTCATGCTCTCTACTGCACTGCCTAGTTTTCATTGGGGTTGCTCTCAACACCATCAATATCATCTATCTCCCCTATCAATGGAGGCTAAAATGGTACTGAGTAAACTTCCCACATTTTCTTCAGCTACTAGCTCTTCAATTTCTGATTCAAGGAATCTCAGAAAAGATTCTTCCTCAACCAGTTGTTAAAATGCTTCCATTATATGCATATCTATCTCATATATGTTCATCCTGAAAACCAGGCCTCTTTGTGGCTGTCAAGGAATAGAGTTAGCCACCCCTGCATTAAACTTATTAGTGTTTCTGTGCAGTGGTGTGGTTGGAAGTGGATTAGTGTGGGTCTAGGAAACTGGTAGTTTCCTCAGGTGATCAAACAGTTGTATCACCACTGCCTTTTCTTTGTTTTCCTTTGCAAATTTGGATATTTACAAAGAATTGCAAAAGATCATAAGAAAAAACATGTCAGTAAGAAATGTAATAAGAACATAAGCCAGTATCTCAAAAGAAATTAAAAAAAAAAACCCTTGCTATAGTTGTTTCCAGTCTCAAAAAACAAGGGAAAAATATATTACCAGGAAATAAGAATATTGCATTCTAACTAGCTGTAAGAAGCACTGCCTTTTAAATGATCTTACTTAAGGGAAAATTGAGACTAGACAGTAGTTATGTAAGTCTGGGGTTTTTTCAGTGTATGCTGAACTACTGCTCTTATGAAGAGTTTAAAAAGTGGGCTTCTGCAAGACAAGTATGAGTGATTGACAATCAGATGAGATAGTTTTGTCCTGGCTTGTATAAGGCCTTTTCTGCTGATTATAGAGATACTGGAGACTGCCATTAGTGAATATAAAAATAGCATCTCCCCCCAAAGACTGCTGCCAAACATATCAGAAAATAAACTATTCAAATAGCTCAGCAAAGGGCTCGACGAAGGGACCAGCAAAGAAACAAGGCCCTTTGCCATGGCTTGTGAGCCTTGACTTTTTAATGGCCCCATGGGCAACCAGGAGTGATGTCAACAGCAGGGGGTGGGAGTTCCCACTGGCAATCCCCTTCAGCAAAGCTCTCAGTGCTACAGGGTCAAGCGCTTAGGTATAGTGCAAGTACAGCTTTGAGGGGAAGCCAGTTAAGTGAAGCAAGCAGGCTGGCGTCTTTTTAATGGTGAATGTCTTCCGTGTGTTTGAGTCCAGTCCACACTACTGTCTCTATAGTAACACTGAAAATCCCTAGCTTGCTGCCATACCCCTCTCTCTAAGTTTAGGAGTATTCGTATCATTGATACAGCTTTGCTCCTTTCACATACCTTGGGGTAGACATGCCTCTGTTTTGGTTACCTTTCCCCTTTACTATCTCTGGCATGCCTTGGGATGTTTATGGCATTGTTGGTAACTCATTACCCTTCTTTTGGTGCCTTAGGTTGTATTTGCTATGGTTGATAGGGCCCTTTACCTCTCTCTAGTTATTATGGAGTACTAACGCTATTATCGGTGGTATTTGCCCCTATTTTGTTCCTTTGGGGTCTACATGCCATTGTTAGTTCTAGCTTACTCCTATTTTAGAGCTTCAGACTGTTCATGCTACTGTTGTGGGTGCTACTTTCTCCTCTTTTGGTGCCTTGGAATATTATTGTTTCTGTTTGTGCTCCTTTACTCTCCTCACAGAGGCTTGAGGTGCGGATGCCGCTCTTGTTACCCTATTGCTTTTCATCTATGGTTTGTGGTTTTAACACCAGTGCTCCTGCTGCTCCAAACCTTTCTTGGTGCCCTTGATTGATGGGCATTTCTTCCTTTGCTACTGTTTTTGGTGTCCGGGGGTGATCTTGACACTGCCGGTGCTGCATTGCTCCTCTCATAGTTGCCTTGGGATGTTGATGCCCCTGTGGAGGCTGCTTTGCCCCGTCACGGAGTCTAAAATCTATTTATGCCACTCTTGGTGCATTGTGCCCCCCCCCCCACTCGGTGTCTTGGAGTGCTCTTTTCTCTGTTGCCGACGTCTGCCTGAAAGTCTCACTAACCTTGAGTACAAAACCCCAATACTGAACCCAAAATTGGTTGCATTGTTTCCCCCGTTGACTTTCATGGGAAACGAACTAATAGCATGGTTAAAACAAATTTTTTCATTCGAAACAAAGAAAGTGAATCATGGAGGCAAACAAACTGAATTTCCAAACAAGCACATCTCTATCAACAGAATTCAAGAAGGCACGGTATAATTACAGAGGATCCTTAGTTGCATGAAATGAAAGGATGATATTGCAGCGTGTAGCAAGTTGGGCAGAACGGGTGGGCTTTTCAATCTTTATCTGCCGACATGCTTCTCTGTTTCAGTATTTGTGCTGCACATGTTCTGTGGAGTAATAGACGGTGTCAGCTTCTGCCACAGAGCCTACCTATGAACTGCCTCATAAAACTAGCCAAATAGAAAGTTCAATTTGATTTCAAGCAATCTGACTGACTGGAACAGAGAATTAATTCCCCAGATACATCTTCTTTCAGTAGCTTAACTCTTTAGAATATCTGTGTCTTCTTTTTTATTATTATTCATTGAACATATTATCACAAGAATCCTTGTTACAGAAAAAAAAAAAAGAATGTATATCAAAGTCAAAAGCTTTCAATCTAAAAATAAAAATTGGAAGAAGACAGAGACAGAGGGAAAAGATGACTTCAGAACCAAAATATAATAAATGGGGACCAAAGGGAACTAGCCTGAAGGAGGACAAAATGGGATAATAAATAAGAGGAAATAGGCATGCCTGCTTCTAATGCAAATTGTAAGATGTCACTTCCCCCACAAATCAGGCCTGGCCTGGACTCAAGTCAGGACCCATGTCATTGGAGCCAGAAATTTTCCTTGCATTCAGAAAAAAATGTCAGATGTTACAGTTTAAAAAATATATATATATCGTGCATTATTTTACTTCACAAGGAATTTTAAAGGAAATTTAACAAACATTTCTGCTTCGATTGCTTGTGCTTCTAGACACAGTGCTAAAAGTTTTCTTTCACCTAGCTTGGGTCATTTTTACAAAGATCTGGGAACACCCAGATCCATTGTTCAAGAAATAAACTGGTTCTTCACCTGAAAAAACAATAGGAAAATTCTCTCTTGACCAAAGCCAAAAGACACTAAAAGAGTGGCTCTATTCTGCTCCTCCTCCCAATATTCCTCCAGAATTGCTGTGATGTTGGAGCTATCATTCGGTGGGCCCAGGTCTTGGTGTCCCTTTGTCCACTTACTAAAGTGCAAGAATCAGACCTTATTGAATGGAAGTATTGCTTCACTCAAAAGCTTAAGCACTTCAATAAAGTCCCTCTTTGGTGTAGCAAGTGGGGCCTCTAGGGAAGGTTCCCAAATCTCAAGTCTGAATGTCAGATATTCTCCAAAATTTCTATTTTCCCATGCACAACCATTTGATCTTGAGAAGATACTGCAAGCAGTATCATAGATTTCCCTACATTTTGTTCCAGTTTCCCATCTCTCCTGGTAAGGTCTTGCATAGCCTACCCCTGAGAAGGGGGGCTTGAAATTCAGTTCTAGATGTTAAGCCAGCAATAGTGGAGGAACATTTAGAGATCACATTTTCGAGTTTAACTAACAGAGCCCAAGGTGATAATGGGCGCTCTCACTAGCCCAGATCGCAGGCCAGGTTCAAATGAGGGAGACACCCATTTGGCTAACAGTGTTTTTGCTCACTCTCTTCATGTCCTGCTTCTTCCTTTATCAGGCATGACTGTAAATGAAAATCTATGGGACCCACTCTGTTCAGAAAGGAAACAGTAGTTGATTCTACCATCAGTAGCAATACTTCAGCATAGATAGATTTTCTCCATCTGAAACATCGCTGACAAGTGATCCTTGCAACAGCACTTCGGTTGTGCTTGAAATGCCTTGCTCCGCCATACACAAGAGTCCCAGGGGCAGGGGAACATCTCTTGCTTCTGGGCTTAGAGAACCCTCTTGCTCTTCATCTGCAGACCTGCCTTCAAAGAATCCTGTTAACATGGAAGTGGGAATATGGAATGGAACTGCAAAGGAGGAGATTGAGAGCTGCTTCTTTGAGGTCGATGAAGAAGATGAAAGAGGAAATATTCTCACCTTCCCTTTGCATTTTGGTGGCATTACCAAAAAGGTAAAACATACAAAAGGTAAATCTATAAGAGGCAGATCCATGAGTCTCTCCATGTGTTCAATCCTGCCAGCACCCATGTATGTGTCTCTAGCTTCTTTACAAAGAAATACTAAAATAACTAATATTAAAAAAAAATTTTCCGTCATTTTATGGCTATGACAGTCAGAAATCTCTCTATTGGAATATATTTGCTTAAGAACAATTGAGATTTAAAATGTATGTGGCAATGGATATTTGATATCATGGGCTTTTTATATCTTTAACAGGTTCCATTTTTTATTTGAATTTTTAGATCTTTTACGAGTTCCATTATGCACATTGTCATCTCACATCATATAGTATCATATCATGCTGATATAGAATGAAAAAGACAGGGTTATGCTGTGATACAGTTAAACAACTTCAGTCTTTAATAATAGATAAGTATTTTGATATTGCTGTCAGTCCTACATAAGAACATGCCATACTGGGTCAGACCAAAGGTCCATCAAGCCCAGCATCCTGTTTCCAACAGTGGCCAATCCAGGCCATAAGAACCTGGCAAGTACCCAAACACTAAGGGCCTGATTTTTAAAAGCATTTACTTGAGTAAAACTGGGCTTTATTCGAGTAAATGCACTTTACTCGAGTAAGTGGGTTTTTGAAAATTGCTACAATATATGCCATGAATTGTCCATAGGATTTACTCACATAAATGCACTTTACGTGAGTAAATAGCGTTTGAAAATTGCTACAATAGTAGTTACATTTATGCGCATAACTCCTTTTGAAAATGACCCCCTAAGTCTATTCCATGTTACTGTTGCTAATAATAGCAGTGGCTATTTTCCAAGTCAACTTAATTAATAGCAGGTAATGGACGTCTCCTCCAAGAACGTATCCAATCCTTTTTTAAACACAGCTACACTAACTGCACTAACCACATCCTTTGGCAACAAATTCCAGAGTTCAATTGTGCATTGAGTGAAAAAGAACTTTCTCCAATTAGTTGTAAATGTGCCACATGCTAACTTCATGGAGTGCCCCCTAGTCTTTCTATTATCTGAAAGAGTAAATAACTGATTCACATTAACACGTTCTAGACCTTTCATGATTTTAAACACCTCTATCATATCCCTCCTCAGCCGCCTCTTCTCCAAGCTGAACAGCCCTAACCTCTTCAGCCTTTCCTCATAGGGGAGCTGTTCCATCTCCTTTATCATTTTGGTCGCACTTCTCTGTACCATCTCCATCGCAACTATATCTTTTTTTGAGATGCGGCGACCAGAATTGTACACAGAATTCAAGGTGCGGTCTCACCATGGAGCAGTACAGAGGCATTATGACATTTTCCGTTTTATTCACCATTCCCTTTCTAATAATTCCCAACACTCTGTTTGCGTTTTTGACTGCCGCAGCACTCTGAACAGATGATTTCAATGTGTTATCCACTTTGACGCCTAGATCTCTTTCTTGGGTTGTAGCACTTAATATGGAACCTAACATTGTGTAACTATAGCATGGGTTATTTTTCCCTATATGCATCACCTTGCACTTTTCCACATTAAATTTCATCTGCCATTTGGATGCCCAATTCTGCAGTCTCAGAAGGTCTTCCTGCAATTTATCACAGCTTGTGATTTAACTACTCTGAACAATTTTGTATCATCTGCAAATTTAATCCTACTCTCTGTTTCCTGTTTTTTAGCCAGTTTGTTATCCATGAAAGGACATCGCCACCTATCCCATGACTTTTTACTTTTCCTAGAAGCCTCTCATGAGTAACTTTGTCAAACGCCTTCTGAAACGTCCTGAGGGAGTTCTGATAGCAGAAGCTATATCTAATGAAGGGTAAGCAGGTCTTTTGAGCATTGGTTTTCTATGGTACTTCAAGCTTGTGTGGCACCCCCATGGGACAGCCACTAGATGGCCCTTGGTTCCTGTAGAGAACTCTAATATCATGAGGCTTCCATCCCCCTCAGCCCCAGCCAACTTGGAGAGCAGCAGTTGGATGCCTCACCCTAGTTAGCCCAGCCATTTTACGTTTCACTGTGATCAGTTTTAGAGAACCTCCAAACAGTGAGGATGTTTTGTCTTTACTCTCTGGTGATGCCTCCCAGAGTCACCCTGTATTTCCAGTTTGAAGCGATACCTCATTGTGCACTCCCTGCCAGAAGGTCCTTCTCATATTAATTATAGAAAGATAGATTTTGACCTGAATTCCCTTTTGGAGCAAAAGGGCTGTCACCCAGAGGTCTACTCCTTAGGTGGGCTAGACCAGTGACATAAGAACATAAGAAATTGCCATGCTGGGTCAGACCAAGGGTCCATCAAGCCCAGCATCCTGTTTCCAACAGAGGCCAAACCAGGCCACAAGAACCTGGCAATTATGTGAACACTAAGAAGATCCCATGCTACTGATGCAATTAATAGCAGTGGCTATTCCCTAAGTAAACTTGATTAATAGCCGTTAATGGACTTCTCCTCCAAGAACTTATCCAAACCTTTTTTGAACCCAGCTACACTAACCTCACTAACCACATCCTCTAGCAACAAATTCGAGCTTTATTGTGCGTTGAGTGAAAAAGAATTTTCTCCGATTAGTCTTAAATGTGCTACTTGCTAACTTCATGGAATGCCCACTAGTCCTTCTATTATTCAAAAGTGTAAATAACCGAGTCACATCTACTCGTTCAAGACCGAGTCACATCTACTCGTTCAAGACCTCTCATGATCTTAAAGACCTCTATTTTTCTGTTTTTCTATTTTCTGAGAGAAATGGTGATGGCTGAAGATGTATCCAGTTTTTGTTACGTCAGAGGTGGACCCTTGGGCTGAGGTGGGGTTGACACAACCCATAGGCAAGGACCTTCGGGTCCCCATCGTCAGCAGGTGAAGTGGGCTGAAGCTAGAGGCCACTGGAGCTTCACCTATACCAGCCCTCATTTCCCTCGGGTTGAGCCTTTGTGTGCCGGGGCCGGCTGGACTTAGGTGGGCCTCGAGGTTAGCTAGAGATGAGAAGTGATTCAGCCCAGAGGCAGCCGTCAGTAGATAGCGTACTCCTATCCTGGACTGGATTCAGTATGGGAACTCAGGCGCCAAAGGAACAATGAGTAACTGGAGGCGCTCAAGCATAGGAAGGAAGACCTAAGCCTTGTAAGTCCACGTCCAGAGGATAGGTTAGAGGAGGCATCACTGACAGGCTAGGATCAGAGCCGGCGGCAAGTGGAAGTTGTGGCAAGCAACATAGAACTCTGGACACAGGAAGGTCTGTAGCATAGTCGTTCAAAGCAAGGGTCAGAGCACGGAGAAGGCAGGTGTAGTCAATCAAGACAATGGTCAAGGCTGGAGAAGGCAGGCGTAGTCAATCAAGGTAATGGTCAGAGCACGGAGAAGGCAGACGTAGTCAGGTGAGCGGAGGTCTGGGGCAGGAGAGAAGCTGAAGAGTAGTCAGGCATAGCAGTGGTCAAATCCAAAGTCCAACACATAGACAAAACAGGAACAAGGAGAATGGGAACCGGGAAGCACAGGAAACAGGAACACAATGAAGAGATGATTCTAGGATCAGCAACGAGTACTCGGCATATGAGGAGACCTGTTGCAAAGGCAACGCTATGGAGCAAGGCCTGAGCTTTTATACGCTGAAGAGTCTGACATCAGCACTCGGGTCCGCGGCCAGGATCCCGCCGTGGGCCATTTAAAAGAACTAATGATGCACGCACGTGCGCCTAGGAAGGGGCGCGGCGCTGATGGCAGCATCTCTCCACAGGCCACACGGAGAGGCCCAACACTCAAGGACGTCTTGGCTGGCAACACTGAGTAGCGTGGCAGGGCCGGAGGCACTGGAGGGAACCCGAGGTTGGAGCTAATGGCCCACTGCCACCAGCGATAAGGAGCCAGGAGCTGGAGTCTGTGTTAAAAGGTGAGAGGGCCGTGCCCTGCCGCGGGTGGCACACATAACAGTTTTACCTTTAAGAAGTATTTTTTGGACATTTGCTGTGTGAGGAGGTTTTTTCTGACCCACCCCTTCCCATTGGGATACAGAGCTAAGTTAGTCTGATCTTCTTTCTGACTTTTCCTGCAAGAGGAGTTCCTAACAACAGAACTAAGGACAATGTTCAAGATCAGAATACCCCAACCTTGGGACAAGGACAAGCTGAGTGTCCAGGAAGGATATGGATTCAGGTTTTCTGGGATTGAGGAAACCCCTTCAATAGGATTCCTGGTTAGCTGCTGGGTGAGCTTTGCAGAATTAAAATCACAATGGGAACACAACCCATATACCCGAAACAAAGAACACCTATCTACAGAGAAATACAAACATGTAACAGTCAGATCTGACTTCAATCTTATGGACAAAATGGACTTTTATTTAATTATTGCCAAATTACTAAACTATTTTAACACCCAAAGCTTGGTCCTATCTTGGCCCTGGAATCTCACCCCTTGGGATGCATCTTCTATCTACAATGGAAGCACAACACCATCATCTGAGACATAAGTGAGAGCTTCCCCCAATAAAAAGAATCAATCCAGAATACAGAGTTAAACACGGGAGGTAATTGCTAGCCAGAGCAACCTTGAAGAAAATAAATACGTTTTTGTGTGCCCTTGGGACTTAACCCCCTCCCCCCCCCCAGTAAAGGTTACACTTGTAAAATAAATAGAGGGTTAAACTTCATTGTGTGTCTATAAAGTATGTTAAGGAAAATAGCTGGAGGAAAGCTGCATTCTGTATGTCTATAGAGTGTTTGAAGTAAAATAAAGGGTTCAATTTATTCTATGTGCTATAAAATTTATTTATTTATTTATTTATTTATTTATTTATTTATGGTTTTTTTATACCGGCATTCAAGAACTCGTTCTCATCATGTCGGTTTACAGAAAAACAGGGGTGCAAAAAATAGAACCAAAAAACATGAATAAACGTGATGAAGAAATGCAGTTACAAATAACAAGGGTAAATGAACTGGGATTGTAAGAAAATAAAGTGAGATAGAGGAGATTAATTATATACAAGTGTACATTATAAATATGGAGTCCACTATATACAGCTTCTAAGCAGAGAGATTATTGATGGTGCGTGTTAGGTGGAGTTCGGGAAGGCTTGCCGGAAAAGCCAAGTTTTAAGTCTTTTCCTAAAGGTTAGGAGGCACGGTTCATTTCTGAGATCTGGGGGGATGATGAGGAAAACACCTAGAGGGTTAAACCTTATTCTATGTGTCTATAAAGTGTGTTATGGAAATAGAGGGTGAAACAGATTTTGGATTTTAAGAGCTTGCAAAAGTCATTCTTTTGCTTTGGGAAGAATTGAGACCTTTTTCCTGGAGATGCAATTAGTGGGGTTTGATTTTCCCACCTACCCCATCACATAATTTCTTATATAGACTATTACCAAATTAGAAGGATAGGAAGGCAATTTTTCAAAATAAGAGTCAATTAGAGATTTATATCAACAAGTCAACAGGGAAATTAACTAAATCAATTTTCAGTGGAGCTTCCTATGGGTTATTAGACCTTTTTAGGGATTTTGGCCAAAAGAGCTAAATATGGGATTAAATTAGGATGAATTATTTGGTATTGGTTAGATAGAATTCTGCTTTGTACAAGGAATGGAAGAGCAAGTCAGTAATTTAGATCAATATTTGGCTATGTGAAAACTGTAGAAACATAATAATAGTTTGAGAGAGGGAGCTTGACTGTTTGTATCTTATTACATATTGAAGTAATTATTTCTTTTTGGTCTGGGCTATTTGTTCCCTAAGCAACAAGATTCTACAAAGACTGTCACACTAAATGGCACACCTGCTAGATTTTTAGATAAATATATATTGTAGTTTGGAAGGATAACATAAATCACTCATACTTGAAAGAAACAAGTGGACAAGCAAACAAGACTACAATCAGGGTGTCTGAGTGAGGAGGTGGAATACATATTTTACACAAAAGAGGCAAGCTGATTTTGAGCTCTTTGTTGGTTCTAATTTTGCTTTTACAAAATGTTCAATAAAAAGTAAAAAGAAAAAGAAAAAGAACAGCTGAGCAAAATGTAAGGACTTTGGTAGGTCTTTCTAATTTCTCTCAGCATGTACCAAAGCATAGGGGATATGGAACACCTTTTTGATTGGGGGGGGGACGGACGGACCAAGCTCTGCCCCAACTCCACTCTCAGCTCCCACTACAAATGTCTTACTTTATGTTTGTTAATCTCATTCTTTCTTACATACATTCTTTGAGTAAATCAGAATATACTTATTCATTCAAAGACTAACCAATAAGAAGCTTGATGTTAGAAAACCAAACACATTGGTTAAGGAGAACGTGATAAAAACAAAATTATTAATAGAAGTGTCACTACTAAACAACTATTCTGTACTATGTATGAAGAGAAAGAAAATGAACCAGAGATTGTAATCAGAGACCAAGAAAATGTGACCTGAAACAACTGAAACTGTTTTAATTGTTTGAGCATCACACCCCTGATTAAAAAGAACTTCCATGCTCACCTCAGTAGGTTGCCTGTATAGATTACACTGTACAAGCTTCAGAAAGAAGCTGCTTGGCACAATGGAAAAATTAAGACGAGTACTAGCAGTAAGTTTGAGAGACTGAGATCATTCTCAACTGTGGTAACAGGGTCAGCTGTGGCTTAGGAAAATAGCCAAGAGAAATAAGGAGGCAGACTGTGGCTATTCCTTACATGCAGTTTATCTACTTAGAGAAAACCAAAATCAAACCACGTAGCTTACCTTAACTTCAGTGCGGTCAGCCAAGCGCACTATTTAACTCGCTGTCGGACGCAGGTTAAATAGGCGCTAATCCAACCCCTAATGCAATAGGGGGATTAGCGCCTATTTAACGCGCGTCCAACGCAGAGTGAATGAGTTAGCGCTCATCACATGCAAATGCATGTGAACGAGGCTATTACTCATTCACTCCAAATGCAAAAAAATACATGTGCGTTTATCGCTCAGATATTAACTCCTGCCCGGAGCAGGCATTAAAAGCTGAGCGCATTGAAAAAAGTACAGAAAAGCAGAAAAAACTGCTTTTCTGTACTTTTTTTAAAGTTAAAAAAAAAACCGGCCGGCTGCATTAATGAAAACCGCCGCCGATAAAGTCGGCGTCACTTTTCATAACCTGCTGACTGCAGTTATGAAAACCGAAGCCGAGTTTATCGGCATCGGAGTTCATAACCGGCAGACCGCCGGTAACCGTGGGGTTGCGTTAGCAAGGAGGCGCTAAGGTCATGCTAGCGACCCTAGCGCCTCCTTGCTAGCACAACCCCCTAATTTGTTTATTGCATGGCGCCCCCCTTGTGGACGCCATGCGTGCGCTAAGAAAGCATGTGGTGAAAAGTCAGCGCCCGCTTTCCGCAAATTTTATTACATCGGCCCCCCACGGTCCTTAAACATAGCAGGTCTTAGCATACGGTGGGTCACTTCCTGGGGCCTGTTTAACCCTTTCAGGCCCTGAGTTCTTAAACTTTGTTGAGGGGCTCCTCCTTTTACCCAGGATTCCTTGTGGGTCTGGATTGTAAGGAGGACAGGCAAAATAGCAGTGCCTGGTCCTTTAAGATAGTCTGAGGGAGTTGTCTATATACTCCCTCACATCAACAGACTGTTCCTTGGCTTATCATTGAGGTACATTATTGTCATTTTATGTGCAAGACAAACCCAATATATATCCTGTACCTCCAGTTCCATAAACATATTCTCTCTGTATCCACAGAAACCCTTCCTCTTCATACACACACCTCCAACAATGGGGACAGAGTAGGGTGTTTCTCCCCTATACCTCCCTATACTAAAAAGTAACACTAACACAAACTCCCTCCACTACCAGACACATTGTGAAGTAATATAAAATCCTGCAAAATGAAAACAGAAAAATCCTCAGCATATATGTAGCAAACCTGCAATACCACAGCAGCACTAACTCATAGGAATCCAATAGAAACAATTCTACCTATGAAAAGGCAATACTGTAAATACACTATCTGTTGGGGAAACAGAATGAAGAAGACTGCTACACATCCCTACACACTAGCAGAATATTTCAGCTTGGTCACACTTGAAAAAACACAGACAGACCTGCACTAAATATAGACTAGGTTACACACATTACATATGTACAGACAAAAACTGAAATGGAAACCCCCAAGAGGCCAGACTCTGTATGCAGTGCAAAACTGGAAAATTGACTCTCTCTCTTTCCCCTGTGAATAACAATTTCCCCTTTGCTCCACCCTCTAATATCTCTCCCTCTTTCTTCCCTCACTCTGCCCTACCAAAGGACAGGGAATGGGGAGAGAACCAGGAGAGGAGAAGGGGAGATTCTGGGAGTGGGAAGGGCAGAGAAGAATGGAGGGTATATAGATGGGAGAAAAGTATGGGAGAAGAGGAGGAGAGAAGTGTTCCTAGGCCTACTCTGGACCTGCTACCTTTCATATCTCTAGCTTCTTCTCTTTCTCTCTCACCCCCAGTCCGGCATGCTCTTTCTCTTACAGGCACACTGTCCCAACCCCTATGTCCAGCAACTTATAAGTCTGCTCCCATCAGTCAGTCTTCCCAATCAACTAGCCTGTCCCCAACCATTTTCTCCCTCTCAGCCAGTCAGCCTGCAAGCTAATTCCCTAGTCAGCCATTTCCCAAGTCCTGTTTGCCAGCGTACCCCAGCTAGCCAGCTAGTCTCTATCCTCAGACCTCCACCTCTGTCCCCGCCACTCTCCAATTGTGAACCTCCCAAGCCAGTCTCCAATCTTGGACCTCTCCCCACCCCTTCCCTCCCTGGCCAGTCTCCAGCCTAAGACCCTAGGATCCTGCATTCCTTACTCTGTGCAGGCTCTCCTTCTACCCCCAGCTTGACACCACCATGCAACTCTCTGCATGCTAGTGCTAATCTTGCAAAGACATGGAGCTCAGCGTATGAGGTCTTGCATTAATCTGCATGCCTTATGAGGTCAACACGAGCTTGCAGAAAGCAGCATGCTGTGGCCAGTGTAAGAACTTCCAGGATGGCCAGTAAAGTTGGACGGTCCAGGACCTGCTGCCCCACCCCATTCCAATGCCTATTCCAAAACTAACAACAGAAAGATGGACATGAAATATTGTATTACCAGTTATCACTATTGTTACTTCTTCTGTCTATGTCCAGATGGATATCCTGATCCGCAGTGAGGAGCTGGTTCACTACCAAAGTTTTGGCTATTGTTGTTCAGTGGATGAGAAACCTCAAAAGATGTAAAATTTAGCTGTTTGCTCAGTTCTACTGCAATTGTCAGGAAAATCAAGCAGAAAAAGGTTTAACCTAACGAAGACCAACTTTACCACTAATTCTGGTGGCAGCCACGAATGAAGTGGACTCATGATGGATATTAGGGATGTGAATCGTGTCCTCGATCGTCTTAACGATCGATTTCGGCTGGGAGGGGGAGGGAATCGTATTGTTGCCGTTTGGGGGGGTAAAATATCGTGAAAAATCGTTAAAAATCGTTAAAAATCGAAAAATCGAAAAATCGAAAAACCGGCACACTAAAACCCCCTAAAACCCACCCCCGACCCTTTAAATTAAATCCCCCACCCTCCCGAACCCCCCCCCCCCCAAATAACTTAAATAACCTGCGGGTCCAGCGGCGGTCCGGAACGGCAGCGGTCCGGAACGGGCTCCTGCTCCTGCATCTTGTCGTCTTCAGCCGGCGCCATTTTCCAAAATGGCGCCGAAAATGGCGGCGGCCATAGACGAAAAAGATTGGACGGCAGGAGGTCCTTCCGGACCCCCGCTGGACTTTTGGCAAGTCTCGTGGGGGTCAGGAGGCCCCCCACAAGCTGGCCAAAAGTTCCTGGAGGTCCAGCGGGGGTCAGGGAGCGATTTCCCGCCGCGAATCGTTTTCATACGGAAAATGGCGCCGGCAGGAGATCGACTGCAGGAGGTCGTTCAGCGAGGGTTCCGGCGCCTCGCTGAACGACCTCCTGCAGTCGATCTCCTGCCGGCGCCATTTTCCGTACGAAAACGATTCGCGGCGGGAAATCGCTCCCTGACCCCCGCTGGACCTCCAGGAACTTTTGTCCAGCTTGTGGGGGGCCTCCTGACCCCCACGAGACTTGCCAAAAGTCCAGCGGGGGTCCGGAAGGACCTCCTGCCGTCCAATCTTTTTCGTCTATGGCCGCCGCCATTTTCGGCGCCATTTTGGAAAATGGCGCCGGCTGAAGACGACAAGATGCAGGAGCAGGAGCCCGTTCCGGACCGCTGCCGTTCCGGACCGCCGCTGGACCCGCAGGTTATTTAAGTTATTTGGGGGGGGGTTCGGGAGGGTGGGGGATTTAATTTAAAGGGTCGGGGGTGGGTTTTAGGGGGTTTTAATGTGCTGGCTCACGATTCTAACGATTTATAACGATAAATCGTTAGAATCTGTATTGTATTGTGTTCCATAACGGTTTAAGACGATATTAAAATTATCGGACGATAATTTTAATCGTCCTAAAACGATTTACATCCCTAATGGATATGCTATTGAAAATACCTGTTCACCAGGAAGTGGGTTGGTGGACAAGGAAGAAAATGCTAGGTGATCTTGCTGAAGTCTGGCCAGAGCACATCCTTGTGTGCCTGGTAAGCCAATATGTTTGTGGCTGTGACCTCAATGGGCTCTGCAAGGAAGCTCCATCACTGAAGTTTGTGCACAGGTCTCTTTGGTTAGTGGGATGCTGCTGTCTGCTATCAATTGCTGAATCTATGCCCTGTGTCATAAGAGTCCTTCCTGTGGTGGCCATAAGGGTGGGGTGGTGGATAAAGGTTGGGAAGAAAGGGGTAGCTGACAGGGTACTACTAATGCTTGCACTACTGCAAGGGGAGCTCATTCTTTCCTGCGCTGCATCCCTACTGCCCCTCTGACTCTTGCACTCATATATGGGCTTCCTAGCTATGTTTTCCTTCCATTAAGCCAAAGTGATGGACTAGAGGTCAATACACTAACATACTGTAACACACTTTGAACTCCTTTGCTGGAAAAGTATGATATAAATAAACAGTGATGATGGTGATGATAATGATCCCTTCCATCTGTGGGTCACTTGGAGTGGACAGCATATAAGAATCCTGCCATGTGAAGGGTTTGAGCTGCTATGGTAGTTGCAATGCAAATGCAAGCACTCCAGGTGAACCAACACCTCTAGGACAATTCCCTATTCTTGCCAGAAGTCCTCTAACATCTTCTGCAGGAGTTTGTCTATGGATAGAGCTCAGCCAGGTAAGCTGTGGCTGAACTCAGGGCCTCTGTGGCATTCTTGGAGGACTTCAGAATGTACACAGCCCTGTGCCATATGTATCCAACCTTGAAGCCCCAGTGGGCAATCAAAATCCACAGCATCATGAAGGGTGGGGTGTGCGCTTAAATTTTACTGTTTCATTTATTTTTTGTTTTATTTTTGTTTATTTAAAACACACATAAACCTAAAACTAATGAAAAAAACTAAATAAAAGAAGAAACAAAATTAAAGGAAATGGCTAGGGTTCCCTCTCGCCTGCTGAAAAAAAAAAGCAGGGCTGATGTAGCAACATTTTTTAAAATAAAACCTTAAGGATCTGCCCATTTATATATTTCAGCATCTTATATTCCACAAATTCAACATGTTCAGTGTGGTTTACAATATCATATTCATAATATAAAAAACACATAATATAGAAAATGCATAAAACAACAAAACAGAATAAAATAAAATATCTTACAATGCATTGAATGTAAATATCACCCCTGACTGGCGCTTCACATCCGAGTGAACTAATCATAAATGCTGGCCTATATAACTCAGCGAAAATTCAAATAGAAGAAAAATTTCAAATACAGTAAAATGGGGGGGGGGGGGGGAGAGAGAGAGAGAGACTATTTTAGTGATAGAAGGAATTGCAAAAGTGACATTGTGAGACTCAAAGGTGAAGGGGAGGCATGTGTAGAGGTTGATGAAGAAAAAATTACTTAACAAATATTTCTGTTTAGTGTTCACTGTGGAAGGACCTACAGCTGGACCACATAAAACGAACACAAATAAGATACATTTTCAATTAATTTTCAGAACAGTGTGTTCATGAGCAGCTAACTAATCTTAAAGTAGGTAAGGTGATGGGGCAGGATGGGTTACATCCGAGGATGCGAAGGGAACGTAGAGATGTCCTGGCATCTCCACTGGCTGACATTTTCAATGCTTCTTTAGAGTCTGAAGAACTGGAAAAGGGTGGATATAGCTCCTATTAATAAAAGTGGAAGTAAGGAGGAGGCTGGGAACTAAAGGATAGTTAGTCTGACCTCTAAGGTAAGAAAACTAATGGAATTGCTGCTAAAATAGAGGATAGTGCAATTTTTGGAATCCAATGGATTGCAAGATCCAAGGCAGCATGGTTTTACCAGTGATAAAAATTGTCAGATGAATCTGATCAATTTATTTGATTCGGTGACCAGAGAGTTGGACCAAGAGAGAGCACCGGACATAGTGTACTTGGATTTCAGCAAGACCTCAGACACGGTTCCGTAGAGAAGACACTTAAGAACATAAGGCTATATGAACATAAGTTGCCTTATTGGGTCAGACTGAGGGTCCATCAAGCCCAGCATCATGTTTCCAATAGTGGCCAATCCAGGCTACAAGTACAAGTACATCCTTGGTATGGATCCTAGAGTGATTGATTGAGTTAGAGTGGGAGGAAACAAAGGGTAGTGGTAGATGGAGTTTTCTCTGAAGAGGGATTTATTACTATTGGTATGTCTCAGGGTTAGGACCTTGGACCAGTTATTTTCAATATTTTTGTGAGCAACATAACGGAAGGGTTGTCAGGAAACATTTGTCTTTTGCTGATGAAACCAAAATCTGTAACAGGATGGACATCCAGGAAGGAGTGGAAAACATGAAGAGGATCTAGCAAAGCTCGAGGAATGGTCTGGCAGCTAAGATTTAATGATACAAAATGCAGAGTAATGCATTTAGGATGCAAAAACCCAAGGGAAAGGTATAGTTTGGAGGTGAAATTCTAAGCACAAAAGAAGGGAAAGATCTGGGGTGATTGTTTCTGATAATCTTAAAATGGCCAAACAAGTGGATAAAGTAACAATAAAAGCCAGAAAGATTCTTGGCTGCAAAGGAGAGGAATGGTCAGCAGAAAAGGGAGGTGATATTGCCCCTGTATAGGACCATGGTGAGCCCTCACTTGAAATACCATGTACAATTCTGGAGATTGCACCATCAAAAGGATATAAACAAGATAGAGTCGGTCCAGAGGGTAGCTACTAAAATGGTCATTGGTCTTTGATCTAAAGCATATGGGGTCATTCATCAAAATGTGGTGTTAATGCATGTGATGGTTATTGCAATGTGAATACAAATTTATTCAAAGGGGTGAGATTAATGGCTGAAATGCAATTTGTGATAAATATCAACATTTCTGTTTTGGACATGTTTGGTTGAGAGGGAGACGGAGCCTCTGGGGTAGCAAATATAGTAGTCAACTATTTATACTGCTTTAGGAGTGCCAGCTAGTAACTTGAGGTGAGGATTTGTGGTGGTCTAGGGTTTTGGGGCCAGTTTTACATGCGGAGTGAGACGTACGAACAGCACAGTTGACCTTGGTGAAGATTTGACATAATTTGGAGTGAGGAAAGTTACACAAAGAAGAGATTTCTACAATGTTCTCGCCCTAGCTTGATAGTATCTTGGTAGAAAGTCCATCAAGCCAGAGTGAGTGAACATTGTAGAAATCTCTTTTTTGTGTGACTTTCTTCACTCCAAATCACGTCAAATCTTCACCGAGAACAACTGTGCTGTTTGTTCTTCTCACTCTGCATGTAAAACTCTCCCTAAAATCCTAGACCACCACCAGATCAGCACTTCGAGTAACTAGCTGCCTGGTCCTCCTATAGCAGTATAAATAGTTGATTTCTATGTATGCCACCCCAGAGGCTCTTTCCTTCTACTCCTCTCCTCCTCTCCCTCTCCCCATGGCCAAAAATGCTCCAAACAGAATTTATGATATTTATTACAAATTGCATTTCAGCCATTTTGGGCATATTGCACAGCTTAATGCCAGGAAAAAAGGTGTAGTTATTTCCAACATTAAACATGTGCGATAGTGTGTATTACATTATCACACACTGTGATAATGCCCCTCATTTTAATTGATCCTGTCCAAACCTCTCCCCAATCCCACCCCTTTGAGTAAATTTGTAAAATTTGCATTCGCGCTGTGCATTGCGGTAACTATTGCATGCATTATGGCATTTTCATGTGCATTAACGCCATTATGCATTTGGATGAATAACCCTGATAGATAGGCATTGACATCTATCAATTGAATTGTTTCAATACATTTGACTCAGGGTGTAAGACATGGTCAAGGGGTAAAGAAAGTTAAGATAGATTAAAATAAAATAAAATTATATGACAGATTTCACTTTTTAGTTATTACATTATATCGACTCTTTCATTCTCTTCATGCTTCAGTTAGTATCTTTTGACCATGTTACTGCTTCTTTATACATACAGGTGTTTTAAGTTAGGCTATATGCATTTTTGAATCGGCATATTTTTAGCTCATATTTAAATCTCTTTCTGTCTGATATTAACCATAGCATCTCAGGTAGGGAGTTCCATAGCTTTGGACCCGCTATGGAAAATACACAATCTCTTACTTGCGTCAGATGTGTGCTCTGTATTGTGGGAATAGTCAGTAGTCCATTATTTAGAGATTATTATTTTGAAATAATATTATTTCAAAATAATTTAATAATAATATTAAATTATATTTAATAATATATTTTAATAAATAATAAATAATTAATAAATAATAAATAATAATAATAATAATAAATAATAAATAAAAAAATAAATAAATAAATAAATAATAATAAATAATATAAATAAATAATATAATATAATATATTATATATATATATATATATATATATAATATATATATATATATATATATATATATATATATAATATAATATAATATATAATATAATATAATAAATAAATAAATAATATAATAAATAAATAATAATAATAAATAAATAATAAATAATAAATAATATATTTTAATAAATAATAAATAAATAATAATAAATAATTTAATATATTTAATAAAATATTTAATAATAATAATATTATTATTTTGAAAAAATAGTCAGTAGTCCATTATTTTGAGATTATTATTTTGAAAGCATTTCCTGATGTAAACTGAACCTTAATCAGTCTTTGACTAATCACTAACTCCACAGCATTAGGGCAATTCGTTATTACCTCAAATGCATTGATAGGCATATATGTATCATATGTATCTAGTTAAATACCCCTGCTTCTTTTCTCTGCTCCAAGTTATATTACTACCTTGTTTTATTGTAACTGCAACCCTTAACTTTCACTTGTATATTGTTACTATTACTACTACCTTTTTAATTTATGTTATTTATTGTTATTTATGACCTCTTGTTACCTTTTCACTTGTTAATTGTAAACCGACATGATGCGATACCCATCGCGAATGCCGGTATAGAAAAACTTAAAATAAATAAATAAATAAATAAATCTTAGTATTCGCTGAAGTGAGTATGGTTGTATCGTCACACCTATCATACTGGTGTTGCTGGAATTCATGATTTTGAATATTAGTGTTAATACCTTAAAGGAGGTTCTAGAATGAAGGGTCATGAGATGAGGTTTGAAGGAGGAAGACTCAGGAATAATCTTTGGAAATATTTCTTTACAGAAAGGGGTGGAGAATGTGTGGAACAGCCTCCCAGTGGAAATGGTGGAAACAAAAGCAGAATCTTAAGTCAAGAAAGCAGGGGATAAATACAGGGATATCTAAGGAAGTGATGAGAATTATAATGCTAAATTTATTTGACAGATGGACAGATTGGATGGCCATACTGTCTATTTTTACCATTATGTTTCTATGTTTCTAACAAGCTTTTGAAACTTTGAATAATCATTCTCCTGTCGTAAATCTAAAGGCAGAGAATTACGAAGAACTGGTGTGCAATTAAAAATGCCTTAGTCCTAGTTTTCCGAGGCTAAGATTAACATAAAGAAGAAACAAGCAATGGATAAGAGTATAGAATACAAGGCTCCCTCCTAAGCCCTGTGGGGTAGATTTTAAAAGGAGCGTGTGCGGCGTACATGTGTGCGCGCTACCCGGTGCGCGCACACGTACGCCCGATTTTCTAACATGTGCAAGCGCATGCATGTTATAAAATCGGGGGTCGGCACATGCAAGGGGGTGCACAATTGTGCACCTTGCGTGTGCCAAGACCGCGCCGAGCCGCGCTGCCCTTCCAGGTGCTCTGAAATCGGAGCGGCCTCAGAGGGAACTTTCCTACCCTCCCACCCTACCTTCCCTGCTCCTATCTCCACTGCCCTTTCCCCCCTACCTTTTACTTTGTTTTTTTTATCTCGAAACTTACTTCAGTCCTGGGACTGAAGTAAGTTATGCGCACCGGCCAACTGCTGGTGCACGATCCCTGGCACAGCAGCAAATATGGCCACTATGCCGGGAGCCTGACCCCAGTCCCCACCCACTCCCCGCCCCTTTTTGCAAGTCCCGGGGCTTTAGTGTGTCGCTGGGCTTTTTAAAAAGGCCTGGCACGCATAACCCTTTTAAAATCCGGCCCTGTGAGTCCATACAAATAGCTTAGGGGTAGATTTTAAAAAGTTGTGTGCCCTTCCCCCTACCTTTTTTGATTTGTTGCTTTTGTTTCCAAACTTACTTCTGCCCTGCGGCTGAAGTAAGTTGCGTGCGCCGGCCAACTACCGGCGCATGACCCCCTGGCACAGCAGCAAATGGCCACAGTGCCTGGAGCCTCTGACCCTGCTCCGCCCTGGACCACTCCACCCAGTCCCTGCCCCCTTCCCGCCCCTTTAGTACAGCTCCGGGACTTACACGTGTCCCGGGGCTTTACGTGTGTCGCTGGGCCTTTTTAAAATAGGCCTGGCGTGCGTAAGGCCGGTTACGCGCGTAACCTTTTGAAAATCCAGCCCTTAGTGTATAAGTGTACTGTAAATAATTTAAACTGAATTTGATAGTTAATGGGCAGTCAATGAATCTCTCTCATATAAGGTAGAAGATGTACTTCCCAAGGCAAACCAAAAATTATTCTTACTGCTGCATTTTATATGAGCTGAAGTATGTTAAGCAGACAATCTAGGGATCCTAAATAAACCTAATTACAATAATCTAAGTGGTTGAGTACAACAGCCTATAAAACAAGATTAAAATCTTACATTGATAATACCTTCTTAAAAGGATTAACAAGGAGATTTTAAAGTTAATGCAGAATCTAAAATTATTCTTAAAATATGAGCCTCTACTTTTGATTGTAAAAGATGATTGTCAAGTTGAATATCCATATAAGACTCAGTAGGGTCTCTTCTAATCCAAAGAATAGTGGTCTAACCACAATTGAGGATTAACCCATTAATCCATTTTCCATCAAGCATTTCTGAATGATTTTAAACTAGTATATAAACCACTGTAAAAGAATTTCATTAGTGACATCACTTGGGCTAAAACAAATTGCACATCATCTTTGTAAAATGTATACGATAAATCCAATGCATCTAAAATCTTTCCCAGTTGACTAAGAAATATATTTAAAAAGTGTTGCAGATAATGCCGAGCCTTGAGGGCCACCAACATCACTGGCAAGCCATTCAGAACAATCTCTGGGCTGACAAACTTTCTGTATCATATTTTCTAAAAATGAACAAAACATCTGTAATATCACACCACCTATCCCAATATCTCTTTCTCTCACTAACAGTTTTTTATGTCATACTGTTTCAAAAGCGGATGCAATATCCAACTGGACTAGAATGCCAGACTTCTGTTCTACTTCTTAGTATATAGCAACTTAGTGATAATAAAAGAATCTCAGTACCATAATGTTTATGAAACCCAAATTGTTCCTTATAGCACCCACTTTTCCAGAAGCTTACTCAAAGTGCATAAATTGGATATTGGACAATAATTAGATGGTAAGTCAAGATATCTCAAAAACCACCATGAACCTTCCCAGTGACCAAAATAAAAAATTTAAAATATATACCACTAGTGCAAATATTTATAAAAGTTATAAATAAATAAATAAATAAATAAATAAATATTGTTAAACTACTTTAGATTGAAGCACACATATCCTTAAAAAAGTACTGAAAATATTTATAAATTGAAAGAGTAAACCTCAAACAACCCCACTGCTTAGAAAACACACCAGTGAAAAGGGTGTTCAAAAAATGCCATCACCGGGGAAAAACCCTTTCACAAAAAGCACAAGCACCACATATTTATCAAAAATTGCTAATGGCTTCAACTTATTAGTTGCAGTCTCAATAAGCAAAATAGCTATGAAAAAACAATTCTTTTAGTAACCAGAATGATTGCAAATTTTATCATAGTACTTGAAAACAAACTTATTTGATGAAAATGCAGACGTGGTCCACTGCAACTCCCAGGACTCCCTACTCAGATTACGCATAAGGGTAGAATTTAAAAGGAATGCTCGCGATGTACATGTGCACGCGCTAACCAGCGCGTGCACATGTACGCCCGATTTTATAACATGCGCGCATGTTATAAAATCAGGGGTAGGAACGCGCAAGGGGGTGCACAATTGTGCACGTTGCACATGCCGAGCAGCACTGCCTTCTCTTGTTCCCTCGGAGCGGACTCGGAGGGCACCTTATTACTCCCTCCACCCCACCTTCCCTTCCCTCCCCCTACCTCCACCGCCCTTTCCCCCTTACCTTTTACTTTGGGGTTTTTTTTTTATCTCGAAACTTATTTCAGCCCTGGGGCTGAAGTAAGTTGCACGTGCCGGCCAACTGCCGGCGCGCGATCCCCGGCACAGCGGCAAATATGTCCGCTATGCCGGGAGCCTTACCCTACCCCCACCTCCGGACCTCCCCGCCTCTTTTTACAAGCTCCGGGACTTACACATGTCCTGGGGCTTTATGCGCCTAGCCCTTTTAAAATCCGGCCCATAGATTGCACGTAAACTATTGCAGGCCACTTGGTTTCAGGTTGCAACTGTCCTGATCATATAACTCCAACTCTTAAAGAATTGTGCTGGCAGTGGTGACTGCCGGTCTCCAGCCATGCACAGTTTTAAGATTTTAAGGCCTACTTTCAAGGTCCTGAATCAGAGGGATAGCCATGGGAAGGTCTGTCTTTTGGTTCAGGGCCCACCTCTTGCAGCTGAGCTATGTCCTATCTGAAGCAAGTCATTAAAAGTGCTGCAGTAAGAAGGCTTAAAGGCAATGAAATCACTGCCAGGCCCTAATCCTCTGTACCTTTAGGAGGCAAACTTGAACTAGAAGCTGGGCTGCTCTTGAGTTAAATATGTAAACATTGGAGGCAATCAAGGTATTTGCTTACTTTTGGCAGATAATTATTTATCCCCCTCCTCTCAGCCTCTTCAAAGTTTAGGAATGGCTGGGACAGATGGAAACCTATTTATATTGCTCTTCAGCAGACTGAGAGATTAACACTAGCAGAAATTAGTTGCATAAATCACAGAGGGAGAGTGAGAAACAACCAAAAGAAGGTTAGAGAGAAGGTAGAGTGTTGCCAGATATAAAAAGGATTCAGTAATTTTAATCTCTTTATGTTTTTATGTTGGTTATGCTTAGTTTCTGATTTTTATGTATATCTCTTGATAGAGCTGTTGTTAGGTGCTTAAAAGAACTTGAGGCATGGGTGCATATGGTCTGCCCCTGAGATTTTGATAATTGAATTCTACAATCACAATCAGCCTCTTCCCCCCACACAGGACACTAGTGTTACTGAGATCTTGTTGGCCTCATGAGGACAGTTTAAGAAACTGGCAGCAATCATATTAGAAGCGCCAAGGGGATACACTGTACTGGCTGATTCTTACACGATCAGTGATGTGCTGCCAATTTATTATCAAGGGGCTCTCACCATTTCTGTTCCACTCTATGAGGAATTCCTATTTTCGCCACCTTTCTTCATTTAACAAAAATAAATTCTTCATAGAACATACACTGAAAATTACATTACCATCATGGGATTCTTGGCAGATCTTGAAATATTTTGCTGGATCAGCATTATCTAAAAATATTGTACATGATCTTTTAAAACTGCCTTCTTCAGAGGTCACATCAGAGACATTTTTCACATCTGAAAAAGGGACCTTTGTTGTTTTGAAATCTCATATCATCACAGTGTGCAGATAATCCAATGTGCTGTAAGAGCCATACAACTACTAGATCACTGTGTTACATATTCTAGTAACTAGACTGAAAATTAAATGCTTTTTCTCTACCTTTTGTTAGCTGGGTGATATTTCTTTAAATTCCTTCTCTATTTCCTGATGTCTCTTTTCTCCAAACTCTTTTTCCAGGGTTTCCTTTCCATTTTCCTTTTTTCTCTCTCCTGTCTTCATTTCTTTGTCCCCTTCCCAACATCTATCTTTCCTTCATTCCTCTGCTGTAAATCTCTCCCTTATAAAAGCACCACTTCATTCTCCCTAGTCTTTCAGACCTGGATCTTATCCCTCCTTCTTCCTCACTTCTACCCTTCAATTTATATTTCATTTCCCCAACTTTCCCCTCCATTGCTCCTATCACCTCCGTCTCCTTCTGTCTGGCTTGTTTCCTCCATCAATCTCCTGCTATCTGGTTTCCTTTTCCCTCAACAGCCACAGCCCTTTCATACTACTACTCACATTGATTTTCTCACCTTCTCACAACAGTTTCATTTCAGCTCTCACATGTTTCCATTCCCTCTAGTTTTTCACCTTCATCCCATCATTCCTGCTTTGACCTCTTTACCCCCAATTATCTCCTCTTTCTCCCAATCACACTCTAATTCTGTCTCCAGCCCCTGTCATCTCCTTGCATAGTCTTCCCTCCTCCCCATAATATCTTCTCTGGGTCTCTATCACACATTCCCTGACATCACCCCTTTTGTTTCCACACACCAGCCCCCTTTCTCTATCACTCCTCTTTTTATCTTAAACCTGTTCTCATCACAATCTCTGGATCTGGCTCTCTCTCATGCCCTCCACCTTTGACTCTCTCTAACCTTCCCTCACCCCATCATATTTCTGTCTCTCTCTCAACTCCTCCACCTCCCTCCTCTCTTCCCCATCAACATCTCTGGATCTCTCTCACATACATTCAGCACCTATGCCCACCTGCGCCCATTGGCACCTCTAGCTTTCTTTCACAAAGACCCTCCCCTCTGGCTCTCTCTTCCACCTCTTTACCACTATCTCTTTTGCATTCCCTTCTCACATATTGTGCTCCTGCACTCCCCCCCCCCCACACACACACTCACACTTCCCTTCCTCCCACATGATTCTTGTGTACCCCCCTATTCTGTTTCTCTTTAATCACCTCAAACAGCTCAACTTACACGGCTGACTTCAGGGAGATGGAGAGGACATTGTATTCAACTCCCCTCCTCGTGCTGCCCCAGCATTCCACCCACTTCTCATCTCCCTCAACATTGACCCTCTCCCATCACCTTTATCTTGCATCACCAGCATTCATCTCTATTCATCTCCTCCTCTTCCTTACAGCTCCTTTATTGTGCTCTTGTATGCCTCCTTCCTCTCCCCTACCCCTACCATCAGCTGAATCCTAGTCTTGGAATCATAGGCTGTAGCTGTCTCTATAGCTGGTCCAGCCCCCTCCCTCCTGTTGAAACAAGGGAACAGGGTAGAAACATAGGACTCAGAAGGATAGAAAACAATTATTTCGTTCCCTAGTCCAGCCCCTCTGTTCCTGTTTCTCCCTGAACAAATGCCCAATCTCACCCCTACTGTGAGGACAGGAGGTGGAAGGGATGAGTTTGGAGCAGACACTGCAGAGAAGAAAACAATTGCTCTGCTCTCTTTTCAAGCCTCTCCCTTCCTGTTTCCTGCAGAGAAATTATCAGTGCAGCTGTTTAAGATTTGGTGCACTGGCCAAATGATTCAGGACATGAATCCTATGTCTGTGGCTACAGGCCTGGTGCAACTGGGTGTGCATACCATGTATTTGCATGGAGCAGTTCACCCCCGAGGGGGTGGTGGCTGGCAGCAGCAGGAGAGGCCAAGGGGCTGCTGGTGGAGCCTAGCCCACCGGTGGCCGAAGAAGGAGAGAGGCTGCAGGCTGCAGGCTGCCAATGGAGCTCAAACTGCTAGTGGCTGAAAATGGGGGACCTGTGTTCCCTTTATTTGTGTGCATGCTTGCATTCGTGCCCATGCAGATCTTTTCCCGCAGGTACGCACAGCTTCCGTTCACCCCCACCAATCAGGAAGATCGATGGGCCGTGGTGGAACTCATTCCACTATGGCCGAAGACAACAGGAGGCCCGTGGGGCGATGGTGGAACTCATCCCACCATGACCCAATGATAACAGGAGGCCATGTGTGTATGTGTGTGAGCTTGTATGTGTGGTGTGAGTGAGTAAGAGCCTGTGTATGTCTGGGAGTGCCTATGTGTGTGTGTGTGTGTGTGCATGTGTGTGTCTATGTGATAGCCTATATGTGTGAATTTGTATATGTCTGTGTGAGAGCCTATGTATGTGTGTGTGTGTGTGTGTGTATCTGTGTGAGATCCTGTGTGCCTGTGAATGTGTCTGTGTGAGAGCCTATGTGCTTATGTATTTGTGTATGTTTGTACACCTATGAGAGCCTATGTGTCACATATAGACTCTAAGGTATTTGTGAGTAAGAAGTGTTGCGGGAGCGCTAGGGAGCGATCCCGATTTCAGGGAGAGTGGTATGCCCTTGGACCATGATGCAACCGCAGAGAGGAGCTCCGTGGAAGCGCAGAGGCAGGTGAGATGTATCCCAGCACAGGTGGACAAGCAGAAGACCAGGGTCTCGGACCTCTGCCGAACCTGAAACATCAGTAGAGCCCCAACAACGCAATGCCCCACCCGGCCACTCGATAGCCCTTTCGGACCTACCGTATGGGAATGGCAAATGCGCCAGGACGGACAGAGGTTGAGGGCAGATGGAACTGGAACAAGGCGAGACTTGAAGACTGAAGACGATCAGATGATACTTGAAGACAAGGATCAGACGATATTGGATAAGGATGAGGCAAGGCTGAAGAGAACATCAAGGACATTGATGAAGACCCTTGCTGAGTGGAAAGACGATAGAAGAGTTAAAACTCAGTATGAAGGTATCCGGCCATGATTTGTAGCAGCACCCATCCTAAACTGAGGCTTCAGGGACCTGGCGTCATCAGCGTGGCGTCTTCCGATCCAACGCGGAAGACGAATCAGACGGTCAGCCGAAGGTGAAGAAAGGACGGCCCACTAGGCGGTAGCTCCAGAACCACGATGTCCAAGAAGGAGGCTACCCTGATGAGGGTGCCAAAGAGTCAGAAGGCTTCCTAAACGTAGGATCCAAAAGGGTCTGAACGCTTGACAGCGAAAAGGACTGAAGAGTGAGATGTCAAAGAATTCTGAAGACATCAGGCATATCAGGACATCTGGACTTCAACCCTCAAGACACTCAGTCAAGAGCATCCAGGAGGTGTCAAGTGAACTGAAGAACAAGACATCTGGACATCTGGACTTCAGACCCCCAGGTCACCCAGCCAAGGGTATCAAGGAGGCTCCGAGAGGCAGAACAACAGGATGATGGACTTCAGGAAGGACAAGACATCGGAAGGCAGGACTTCAGGAGGATCTGAAGGTGAGGACATCAGGAGGGTCGGACGACGAAGACATCTGAAGACAAGGACTTAGGATCTGGCGAGAGACCAAACATGGAACGAAGATGAGACCAAGGATTAGGAACCTCAAAGGAAGACAAGGGAATTCCCTCGAAGAACAGAGTGCCTTGAAGAAGTGAAGCTGGATGTCAGGAACTCCTGGACCAAATAGTTGGAACAGAGGATCCAGGAGTAGTCCGACTCCATGACTGACTCCTTGGGAAGGCAAAGAGGGACTGAAGACTGAGCCCTTTTGTAGGACTGAGGAGGAACCACCTTGATGATATCACGAGGAAGAGCCAGGAGGACTGGCCCTTTAAATCTTGAGAAGAAGCGCTGCCCTGTGCCTAAGGAGGCAGGATCAGGGACAGCAGCCATGCTGTGGAGAAGGAACTGAAGTGGCACTAGGCCGTGAAGCAAGGCCCAGCGTCAAAGGCGGCTTCCTGCCGCAGGAAGGGAAACTGACAGCAGCTCCAGCCACGAGGAGATGGCGTCGGCGGCCCCCTGGCCGAGAAGGAGAAGAAGGCAGCAGCAGCTCCAGCCTCATGAAGACAACGTTGGCAGCTCCTGCCGCGAAGGAGAGAGGACGTCGGGGTCAGCGGCCTCCAGGCCTCGTGAAGATGGTCAGCGGCAGCTCCCTGCTGTGTGAAAGTAGCGTCATCGGCCTCCTGGCCGCAAGGAGAGGCTCCAGTGGCTCCAGCTATGCAAAGCGTGGCGACGAGGCAGGTAGGCAGATGGGGGGGGGGGGAGCGGGGGTGGCAGGTGGTGTATGCAAGGCTATAAGTTTTTCCTAGAGTCCCTAATACTCTTTCCTATTCATGGGATTGCAGACAGAGCTGGGCTTTATTTGATGGGCTCGGGACAGACACTGAATGAATCAGGTGGGGGGAGGGGGCAGAACAGTAATTTTTTGCACTGGGCAGCCAAAATGCTAGCACCAACCCTTTATGGCTAGTAACACCTGGGTCAATTAAACATTTTGGAAAGGTAGTTTAAAATTGAAATACGTACATACATATAGAAATATGAGAGTATAGCAGCTAATGGGAAAACGAGATAGAAGAGACTTCAGTGGCCAGGTGATAGTGGTGGTGGTGGAGGATGTATAGGGAAGTGCAACCACCCAGCATATGAGAAAGTGTGTGGTAACTGGCTGTAATTCTCCAAGGTGGCAACTTGCAGTGTGGGAGTGGGAAGTGATAGCAGAAAGATTGCTACTAGTTTCCTGTGATTCTTCAGGGAAAAGCACATATTTTTGAAATTGCCGTGGAATCAATGGAAATTAAGTTCTGGTTGTTATTTGTATAGTCAGTTGCTCAAATATTTTTCTGTTCCAGTGATGGTAAATGAGGCTGAACAGACAGACAATGAGCAAGGACAGGGGTGCATGCAGGTAAGGCTGTTGGGTCGTTGCTGTATGCATATATCTACTTGAATGTCAGCATGAAGACACTGATAGCCTTTTGTTAGAAGTCTTTTTTCATGATTAGAAGATGTATTAAGGATAACTTAAGGTTTGCATTTGTTATGTGCATGCCTGATTTTTTATTTTATTTTATTTTTTCAGTTTTGATTAATTGAAAATGCTTTTTCACATATCTATGTCTTGCCTTCATTATCAGTCATTGATTCTCATGTTGCCAACTATGCCTGAATATGTCACGTTTCAAGGAGAAGTACAGACAGCGTGAAATGCACAAGAGAAGAGAGTAACATGAAAGAGGACATTGGATGGTGGGTAAAGGTCTGAACGAAGGAGAGAAAAGGTAGTCTGAATGCAGTTTTAATGGGGGAAAGTGAGAGTCAAGAATGAGTATACGAAGAAGGAATCAAAGTAGAACAGATATGGTAGAAGACGGAAGATAGGTGGCAAGAAGACACACATATGGGCAGGCAATGATAGAAAGGGCAAGGATGCATCCTAAAAGACACAGCAGGGAATGGGAAAAGGGCAAAGAAGGTTGAAAGTCATACAGGGGATAGTGGGAAGGATAGTATAGAAGGAAAATAGCAAAAATAAAGGACGTGAGAATAAGTGTATGCTGAACCAAATGAGAACTCAAAATATATTATAAATAAGTCTAAAAAAATCACTTCATATATATCAGGGTAATCAAAAGTATATCTCATCTAAATAATCATGGTGATGTAAGGGGAGAACATCATACATGGTCCCCGCACCGTTATTTTTAAGTGCTGGTGCCTTTATTACTTTTTTCCTCCTGACTAAGAAAATGTGAAAAGTGCTTTTTGTTTTTTTCATGTTGCAATTAAAATATCAATTGGTAGACCCTCTGATATAAAAATAACAGAGTCCATTTCAATGTGGATACATATTATGCCAACATAGAAAACCAGAGACAACAATGCAAAAAAAAAAAAAAAAAAAAAGAGAGACTACCTGAAAAAAGCTTGCAAAAAAAAAAAGACAATGTAAAAAATTCAAGGAAGGTGAAAAAATTCTAAAGCTAAAAGAAGTGAAAAGAAAAGGTTACAGCAAGAGCATTAAAATGAGAAACTGAATATAAAAAAAACCTAACTCTAGTAAAGCTCCTATAACAGCACTAGTTCAGCTGTGAAACAGCTGCAGGCATAAATGCCAGAGAGAGGGACAAAACATGGGCTTCACTTTTATAAAAATATTGTTTTAATTTGCTTATTTTAGATTTCTAAAAAAGATAATTTAGAATAAACTCCAATGTTTTGAGATTTCCTGTATGTTTTAGATTCTGCTGGCCTATTAAAAAAATTAACTGGCAGCTATTGCACACATAAGGAGCCTTTTGTCACATGTGTGCTCTAGATTTAGGGGTCATTTTCAAAAGCGATCGCACACGAAAAGGGATTTTTTGCGTGCGTTCACTAAATGGGGGCGGAGTCGGCCCCAGAAGAGGAGGAATCGGGGCGGCACCGGGGCCGATGCTGCGGACACATCGCTGGCGGCGAAAGGTAAGGTCCCTTATCGCTGCCAGTTTCGCTCCGAATAACTACACCATTTATGGTGTAGTTATTCAGTGCGAAAGCCGGCAGCCAGCGCACCGCAGTGGTGCGATGGCTGCCGGCTTTCGCATGCCCGCCCCCCTTTACCGCTGGATTTTCTAAGGTCTGCGATCTTAGTTATTAATCATGTTTAGCCACTATACAGGAGTTTTCAAACAGTGAAGAATACATGCCACGTATTCATGGTCTTCTTTTACTTCCCCAGTTACAAATTCTTCAGACAATTTGGATTGTATATTGCTTGAGTGACTCTAAATTTACAGGGACAGGGGACTGTCAATGGTCCAAGTTGAATGAGGATGCTTTGTCAGTATGCTGGAATGATCATTCTTATTGGTACTGACAAACTCATTATTTCCAATAGACAAATAAGGGTGTAATCTCTGATGAAAGTCAGAAGAAATCCATTTTGTCTGTTCTACATCAGCATTTGCTCAATATCTCCTTTTCTTTTCTTGTTCATTGTCTTTTCAATGCATATCATGTGCAAGTTCAGAGCAAAGCATTTTCATATACATTCCTATGGATACAAAATGTCAACTAAAATATCCAACCCTAACTAAGCTTTTCAGAAACTATTGAGAAGAACTGATCAGGTTTGAGATTCTTTAATACTGCAATGTATTGTAATACTGCCATCTGATTTTTTTTTTTTTAGGACATTTGTTTCTTTTGTTTTCTGGATATGCGCGTCAGGGATGTGCAGAGCAAAATTTTATGTTCATATTTCTTATGTCCGAAAGGGGGTCCCACTTGCGGCCAATATGGACATAAAAAAAATCCAATGAGTTGGGTATATGTACATATGTGCAAAAAAAAAATTTAAACCCCCTCACCCTCCTTAATCCCCCCCCCAGACTTACCACAACTCCCTGGTGATCGAGCGAGGAGTGAGGACGCCATTTCTGCAATCCTTGGCGAGAAGCATTTGACGTCGGCGGCACGTCGAGTGACGTCGGCGGCACGTCGAGTGATGTCGGCGTCACGTGATTCCCGGCGAGTTCGCGCCGGACAGCTCGTTCGGCCCAAAAAGAACTTTTGGCCAGCTTGGGGGGGTCAGGAGGCCCCCCCAAGCTGGCCAAAAGTTCTTTTTGGGCCGAACGAGCCGTCCGGCGCGAACTCGCCGGGAATCACGTGACGCCGGCGTCACTCGACGTGCCGCCGACGTCACATGCTTCTCGCCAAGGATTGCAGAAATGGCGTCCTCACTCCTCGCTCCATCACCAGGGAGTTGTGGTAAGTCGGGGGGGGGGGGGATTAAGGAGGGTGAGGGGGTTTATATTTTTATTTTGGCTCAACAATCGCGATTTCCCACATATCCAACATATCTATGTTGGATATGTGGGAAATCCGATCGTTTATGTCGAATCAATTTTTTAAGTTAAAAAAAAATATGAGTAGCGTTTTACTAATGCGGTCAATCCGAATGCACACCCCTAATGCGCGTACCTTATGAATTTATGGTACATTCGTAAGAATGGATGGTACACGCATAACTCATTAATATAATATGCACATACCATCCATTCTTACATGCGTACCATAAATCCATGAAGTATGTGTGTACCCACTAAATGAATGAAATGAATGGCCCAATGAATGCACATCTCTAGTATTTTCCTCCCCATTTATTATTGCAGCTCATTAAGAACTAGGATTGGAGACAGAGAGAGCAGAGCAAAAGGCCATGTTTATATTGATTATTTTATGCCTTGATGTTTTTTGTAAATTTTTAATATTTTTATTGTAATTTTAATATTGATTGTTATAAACCGCACTGGATGCTCTTCAAGTGAAAGGCACAGAATATAAACCTTTGTATAAATAAAATAAATAAATAGAGGCCTGCCACAGTCACTGCAAACTAGTTGTGTACTTGCTGAAACACAGAGCCAGTCTGTATTATCTGCTTTCACTGTCAAATGCTACGTACTCAGCTCATGCCCCTTGTTGATATACACTGTATCCATCAAACACTGAGATTAGAGAACAGAGTAAATTTCTCTCGCTAAGGCTTGCTGTGTAACTTCACATGATGACCTTGTTGTATAACATCTGGATTAAATCTTATCAAGGTGACCAATATTACTGAAGTATGAAGGGAAGGAAAAAATAAAATTCATACTGTTCACACGAAACCCAGGACAAAAAGGTTCCCATCCTTAGCCTGGCGATGTTGTCAGGTGAGGATAACATCCTCAGAGCTGTTATAAGCCATGGTGAACCTGTTCATAGACCTATAAGAAATCCTATGCTGGTTCAACTAAGGTCCATCAAGCCCAGCATCATCTCTGACAGTGGTCAGTCCAGGTAACAAGTACCAGGTAGACTCCAAAAAGTAGCTCTTTTTCTTCAATCCAGTTATAGAAATTGTTTTCTCTAGTCTACCTGGCTAATAGTGTGTTATGGATTTTCCTCCAGCAATTCATCTAAATCTCTTTTAAACCCCGCTATGCCAGTCAACTTGACCACATCCTCTGGCAACAGATTCCATAGCTTGTGGAATTGTAGTAAAAGTATTTCTACAATTTGTTTTGAATCTGCTGATTGTTAGTTTCATGGAGTGTTCCCTTGATTTAGTATTATTTGAAAGGGTGAATTATCATCCTTTATTTAACTGTACCATTCCACTCGTGATTTTATAAACTTCTGTCAGGACCCCTTTCAGTCATTTCTTTTCCATGCTGAAATTGCCCCAATCCTATGTAGCCTCTTCTCATTTGGGGCAGTTACATTACCTTTATTATTTTTGTTGTTCTTCTCTGTACCTTTACTAGTTTCATTGAGGTCAATATTCAAAGCACATTCAGTGCTATTTATCCAGATAAGTGTAACTTATGCAGCTAAGTAGCAGTAAGTGCCTATGTTCAGTGGCCGACGCTTAGCTGAATAAATCACTTAGAACCTGATTCACTAAAGGACGGATTTTCAAAACCACACATGTAAAATCTGGCCTTTATGCATGTGATCGGGCCTAGCGTGCACTGAACCATTACCAAAATGACCCGGCCACGCACTTAAAGGCCTGTATGCACATAACATGGGCCTTCCTGAAAGGGGCAGGCCAGGGGTGTTTTTTGGGCAGGGTGGTCCAGGGGCGGGGCAGGGCTAGAGACACCCGGTACAGCGGCCATTTGCTGCTGTGCTGGGGGATCACGCGCCGGCACCCTGCCGGCACGCGCAACTTGCTCATCTACTCGATCGAGTAGATATGAATTGGTTATTTACACTTTCGAATAATAGAAGGACTAGGGGGCATTCCAAGAATTTAGCAAGTAGCACATTTAAGACTAATCGGAGAAAATTCTTTTTCACTCAACGAACAATAAAGCTCTGGAATTTGTTGCCAGAGGATGTGATTAGTGCAGTTAGTATAGCTGGGTTCAAAAAAGGTTTGGATAAGTTCTTGGAGGAGAAGTCCATTAACGGCTATTAATCAAGTTTACTTAGGGAATAGCCACTGCTATTAATTGCATCAGTAGCATGGGATCTTCTTAGTGTTTGGATAATTGCCAGGTTCTTGTGGCCTGGTTTGGCCTCTGTTGGAAGCAGGATGCTGGGCTTGATGGACCCTTGGTCTGACCCAGCATGGTAATTTCTTATGTTCTTATGCAGGAGTAAAAGGTAAAATATAAAAAATTGGGTAGTTAGGATAGGGATATGGGGAGGGCAGGATAAGGGAAGGGGAAGGGAGGTTGGGGTAGGGGGTTGGGATGTTCCCTCCCAGTCCACTCCTTAATTGGAATGGACTGGGATGGAACTGGGGAAGGCCCCGATGTGTGGCTGCATTTATTTGCAAAATTAGACACCCCCCCTTGCATACGCCGACCTGGAATTTTATAACATGTGTGTGCCAGCTTGCCCATGTTATAAAATCGCTCATCCATGTGCGCGCGCTGGGTAATGCAAGCACATGGACGTGCGCACATACTTTTTGAAAATCTACCCCTAAGGGTTTTTCCCATAGACACAAAATGGAATAAAAGCCTTAATGAATCTGGTCCTTATATGGCTAAAAAGTTACCCTCATAACTTGTGGGCATGTAGTGGGCAGACCATGGCAGAGCAAGTTAGCATACAAGTCATGAGGTGCAATACCGATATTTGGTCTTAGCCACATAAGTCATGTTGCCATGTTTAGATAAGCCATAGAGCAGGTCTAAATTTAGCTTGTTCTAACTTACGTGGCTAAGCGTGGATATATATGCATATAATCAGCAGCTTAGCCATGCCACTGAATATACCATGCAACTTAGCCTAATAAGTTATATCCAGCCAACTTACTTGAATGGCCAGCTTTGAATATTGACCTCATTATGTCTTTTTTTGAGATAGGGTGACAAAATCTACACACAACACTCAGGGGTACAGTATGCGTGCACTATGGATTAATACAGAGGCAATATGACATCTTCTGTTTTATTCTATAGTACCTTTTGGATCATTCTTAGCATTCTATTTGCTTCTTTGACTGCTGCTGGACACTGAGTGGAGGATTAAAATGTATTGTCCACAAGAACTCCAAATTCCATTTCCTGAGTGGTGACTCCCAATACAGAATACAGCATTGTGTACCTGTAGTTGGGATTATTTTTCCCTATGTGCATCACTTTTCATTATTCCACAGTAAATTTTGTCTTCCATTTGGATGCCCAATCTTCTTGTCCCACAAGGACCTTCAACAGTTCCTTGCAATCTGCTGCTGTTTTAACAACTTTGAATAATTTTGTGTCATCTGCAAATTTGATCAGCTCTTTTGTTATTCCCTTTTCCAGATCATTTATAAATATGTTAATCAGTCCAGGTCCCAGTACTGGTCCCTGTGGCACTCCACTAATAACCTTTCCCCATTTGGAAAACTCACCATTTAGTCCTATCCTGTTTCTGACCTTTTAAGCAGCTACCAATCCACAACAAAAAACTGCTTTCTATCCCATCCCTTTGCTAAAACCATGGTAAATCTTCCCCATTAAGCCATGTCGTGACTATATGGCCAGTGATTTTGCTTTAAGAATAGCTTCTACCATTTTGCCCAGCATGACATCAGAATCACTAGTCTATAGTTTGCTGGATCATCCCTGCCGCCCTTCTTTAAAATCGTTTTCACGTTGGCCACCCATCCGGCCTTTATGCATGTGATCGGGCCTAGCGTGCCCTGAACCATTTTCAAAATGACCCGGCCACGCACTTAAAGGCCTGTATGCACATAACATGGGCCTTCCTGAAAGGGGCAGGCCGGGGGTGTTTTTTGGGCAGGGTGGTCCAGGGGCGGGGCAGGGCTAGAGACACCCGGTCTCATTTAAAACAGCAAGTATTGTTGCTGTTTTAAATGAGAGGTTACAGATTACTAATAACAGGTTTGCAATTTGATATTTGAGTTCTTTTTAGGTCTCTGGAGTGAATGCCATTCGGTTCTGATGATTTGTTACTCTTTAGTTTGCCGGTTTGATTTATTATCAATATCAAAGAATGTTTTAGTTGTGAAGATTGAGGCAAAGAATTTATTCAGTTTTTCTGATATTGCCATGTCCTCCCTGAACACCCCTTGATTATCTGGTGGCCCCACTGCCCACCCCCCCCCCACACACACACACACAAGTGTTTTGCTTCAAATGTAACAGCAAAAATGTTTTATTATTTGTTTTTTTGTCTCTTTGGCAAGCATCTTCTCAAATTCAGTCTCAGCCTGACTTACTACTGTTTTACATCTAACTTGCCAGTGTTTATGCTCTTGCCTATTTTCTTCATTGGTTCAGCTTTCCATTTTTTTGAATGATACCCTTTTGGCTTTACCTGCCTCTTTCACCTCACCATTAAATTATGCTAGCAGTAATCTGGTCTTTTTTTTCCACCTTTCTAAATGTATCTAACACATATTGAATACAGTTTTTTTCTGTCCTTCCAAGATGGTATTTTTAAAAATGTGAAACACCCAATCAAAAACCCAAAATTTCAAAAAGGAAAAATAATAAATATCCTAATCACCTTCTAGAAGTAAGTTTTACAATGTCTTTTTGTGAATAAAAGCACCATCATATGTGAAGCCACTCAGTTCTTGATGTCATATATTTATCAACAATCAATATATATGATTTTTTTTATATGCCTGTAATAACAAACACATAAAGTCCAAACAGAAAAAACTGTGTACCCGACCCAGAACCATGTTTTCATTGTCTCTGCTTCAGGTTGAAACACAGCTCTTGATGTCAAAACCATCTTCATTTAAATGTTCAGTGCGCTTAATGTCAGCTTTGTTATCTGCACCATCATAGTTCTAAATGAAGGAGACATATCATGATCAATATAAAATGACTATACAGGTCACTTGATTGCAAAAAGTGCATTCATATTGGTGAACAGACATATAAAACACAAAAAATGTTCATTAGCATTAAATAAGCCAATGCCATTCAAGTTCATCATTCAAGCTACCAGGCTTGACAGTTTTAAAAGTAAACATCCAATGAAGTTCATGAAAATATAACACTGCTTGAGTGTCATGGATGTGAACTCTTGGGCTATGGTGTGGTAGATGTAGCCTAGTTGGCGAACCTACTAGGCCCATAACGACAGCTGGTAGACATCCCA
Source organism: Rhinatrema bivittatum (assembly GCF_901001135.1). Lineage (NCBI taxonomy): Eukaryota > Metazoa > Chordata > Amphibia > Gymnophiona > Rhinatrematidae > Rhinatrema > Rhinatrema bivittatum. The sequence goes on along the minus strand of NC_042615.1, from coordinate 448,383,291 downwards.
TACAAGGACTAGAGCAGGCACGTCACCTCTACCAGCCCCGTTCCCTGCAAGTTGAGCCTTTCAGTCCAGGGGCTGGCAGGGCTTAGGCAAGAGACCCCTAAGGAGTGTTGAAAGAGTCCAGATATGAGCAGTGGTCGGGGCTGGCAGTATGAAGACAATGTCCAGGTACAGGCTGAGGTCAGGGCAGGCAGCAAGCATGGAGGAGTCAGGGTCTGGAGTCAGTACCAGGTTGCAGGCAAGAGCATAGTCTGGATCCATAGTAGAGGTCAGTACCTGGCAGCAGGTAGGAGCGTACTTCCGCTTCATAGCAGAGGTCAGAACTAATGAGATAGGATGGACAGGGCAAGGCACCAGAGATGCAGACAAGGCAGGAGCAAGACAAGAAGGAAATACAGGATACAAGGCAGGACAGGAGCATGACAAGAGAACATAGCAGGGCAGAAGGACAAGCAGGCCAGCAAGGCACAAAGGATAGCAACACACAATGCAAGCTAGGAAGACCTGTTGCTGAAGCAGGATCTGTTATGCTGGTGATGCTTAAATAGGATCAAGCACGTGAGGTCATCACAGGGTGCTGTAGGAGCTTTCCCACCATGAGCCCTTTAAGAATAGCTGCATGCTGCACTCTCATGCTAAGGGACACCAGGAGGAACAGGAGCATGTTGGTGTCCATGAGTGGTGGTGATGGTGTTCTTGTCATTGATGAAGTTGCAGCGTTCTGGGGTGAGTCGACCAGTCACGGGGCTGTCCTGTGACCAGCCCATTGAAACACTGAGGATCACCTCCTCTCACATTTAAAGGCATATGCTCCTATATTTGACTGTCCTGCTGTTTTTCTATTGTGGTTTATTTTGATTGCTTCTGTGTCTACTTGTCAGAAAGAAAAGAAAGGGGAGATATAATACAGTCAGATAACTAGTAGGCTTACTTTTTCTATATAATGGAAAGCTCTAGGCAAGAGGGTCATGATATGAATCTGAAGGAAGGAAGGCCCAAAGGGAATGTAAGAAAATACTTTTTCTCTGGAAGATGGTTGAACCCTAGAACAGACTTCCACATAAATAAACCCAATTAAAGGGAATTCCTGAGGCAATGTTTAAGGGGAAAGTATGCTCGCACTTTCCCATTGAGAAGTGGTGTAAAGTCCACATGTAAAAGTATCAATGAACTTTGCAGCTGTATGAGCAATTTTAAAAATTACCCTAAAAGTGCTTAACCAATGAGATTGATTATCACCTTCTTTTGTCATGGTTTATGCTCTCAGAACTTACTTTAAGCTTTCTAGTTCTCTTCTGGGAAAAGATCACATGGGCACGTCAACAATAACATGCTTGGTATTATCTTTGATTATTCTGGTAATTTTAATCAACAATTTATTTGTTTAAAGAATGAACTAGTTTCACGCAGTTATCCCACCGCAACTAGTGACCTCATGGCATTTTTCACCATTTTGCTTTGGAATATGTTGTCGTTTTTCACTGATATTTATCTTCCAAGACTACTGTAACCAGTCTGGTCTTCCAATTCTTTCCACTGTCCTATGCAAATAATGGTGGATTCCTCCAAATCTCTCTTAGGCCTTGGATCCTTTTAAGTACATGCCAGTGCCTCAATATATATTTTTTTAACATACTTTATGCTGCTTTTAGTGACCCAGGTTGATATCAGAACTGAAAGTGGTACAGCTGACTACCCCATATCTTTTTTTTAGTTAAACATTGTCTCTCTCATATATACCTTTTCTGTACAATCAATCCTAAAGCATGGCCCACATTAATAGTTCTAAAACCATAACTGACATTTATTCTAGAGGTCTACTGTCCTTAAAAATAAATTAACAATAATAGAGTTCATGTCATTTAGCAGAGAACAATACATCGTGGAAAGGAAATGTTTTTTTTATTCATGGCGACAATGCAAACACCATCTAAGAAGATTAAGACAATAACAATTTAGATATATTCATTTATGTATTTGATTTGATGAAAGGATCATCCTTATTGCTCTTTGTTTACTAAATCTGTGGCAGTTGGTTTGAAGTTGCAGAAATTCTGGCACCAAAGGTGTTTTCATGTTTATAAAGTTCTAAGCCTCGAGCGTCTGCCAGACCACTCAGACAGAACTGGCTTTAGTTAACCTGTTAGTAGTCCAAAACAGAAGACAATCAAACACTATATCTGGCTTTTGTATTTAAACAATGCTACAATAGAGTACATCATTCTCCACGCTCTGAAACTGACAAAACAAAAATGATTCGTGCTTGAGATGATGGTTTTGGATCACCATGAATTTTCAACAGTGAAAACCTTTTCAAACTCTTTATAATATTTTTATAGTGTTCTGTCAGTCAAAGATTCATATTCAGTCAAGGCAAGACAGTGAAGACAATGGTGGGAAAGATCAAGATAAAAAAGGCACAGAATAGAAATGGTTCATTATGCTCATTCCAATGAAATGCATTATATTGTCCGTGTTGGTAGCATTGTGACACTATAAACAACAGAAATGGACAGTTGCTTTGTTAGATAATAATGCAGCATTACAGCTGCTATGAACATAATGGTTAATGACTGAATACATAAAAACTAATAAAAAGTGGGGCTTTGGATTACTGCATGTTGCCCACATACATTATAGCAAATGTGATACCAGTCTCATACTAAGATTGAGCTGTGCACATATTTCATTTTATCAATCTTATATTTAAACTTAGTGGGGCGCATTTTCAGAAGGAACTAGTCAGCTAACTTGGGAGTTTACTGGCTAGATCCTTTGGGGTCAAAATATCATCCCACAGAACATCTAAATTTGTCTGACAAGATTCACTAGCCAACTAAATTTAGTCGGCCAAAGAATGGGCAGCTCTGGAAGCATGGTTTGGGGCGGGCTTCTATCTAGCTTGGCTAGTGCTGATTAGGGATGTGAATCGTTTTCCATATCGTCTTAACGATAGAAATCGTGTGGCAGGGCAAGAAAATCGTCTTAGGCACGATTTTTTAGTTAAAAAATCGTTAAAAATCGTTTTTTCCGATTAGTGCGCACTAACTCGAGTTAGTGCGCACTAAATCGAGTTAGTGCGCACTAACGGGGAGTTAGTGCGCACTAACTGAAAATGATACAATTTGACACTTTTCAGGTCAGTTAAGGTCAGTTTAGGAATGAATATGTATTCCTATTGGCTGCCCTCTTATTTATTCATGTTACCAAGTTTCCTACTGACAGTATATGGGGGATGGGAAATGGAAACAGTTGGTAGCTTGACAAAACAAGTAATGTGATCAGTCAATGTGACTAGAACTTGTGCCCTAACCCTGATACCAGGGGTATTGTGATCTTCCTGCACACAGTGCCCTATCCCTATTAATACCAGGAGTGTTGTGATCTTCCTGCACACAGTGCCCTATCCCTAATACCAGGGGTGTTGTGATCTTCCTGCACACAGTGCCCTATTCCTGATACTGGGGGTGTTGTGATCTTCCTGCACACAGTGCCCTATTCCTGATACCGGGGGTGTTGTGATCTTCTTGCACACATCCCGGTATCAGGGATAGGGCACTGCATGCAGGAAGATCACAACACTCCTGGTATTAATAGGGATAGGGCACTGCATGCAGGAAGATCACAACACTCCTGGTATTAATAGGGATAGGGCACTGCATGCAGGAAGATCACAACACCCCTGGTATCAGGGATAGGGCACTGTGTGCAGGAAGATCACAATACCCCGGAGGAGTGAGGGTCAGGCAGCTCCCCCCTGTCTGTGAAGCCAGCCTCTCACTAGTAATGCAGGGAGGGAGCTGTCTCAGACTTCACCATCCTCCCCCCCCCCTCACCCACACACCATTCACTAGCTGGGACATGGGGGAAGTCAGGAGTGAGGGTCAGGCAGCTCCCCCCTGTCTGTGAAGCCAGCCTCTCACTAGTAATGCAGGGAGGGAGCTGTCTCAGACTTCACCATCCTCCCCCCCCCCCTCACCCACACACCATTCACTAGCTGGGACATGGGGGAAGTCAGGAGTGAGGGTCAGGCAGCTCCCCCCTGTCTGTGAAGCCAGCCTCTCACTAGTAATGCAGGGAGGGAGCTGTCTCAGACTTCACCATCCTCCCCCCCCCCCTCACCCACACACCATTCACTAGCTGGGACATGGGGGAAGTCAGGAGTGAGGGTCAGGCAGCTCCCCCCTGTCTGTGAAGCCAGCCTCTCACTAGTAATGCAGGGAGGGAGCTGTCTCAGACTTCACCATCCTCCCCCCCCCCTCACCCACACACCATTCACTAGCTGGGACATGGGGGAAGTCAGGAGTGAGGGTCAGGCAGCTCCCCCCTGTCTGCGAAGCCAGCCTCTCACTAGTAATGCAGGGAGGGAGCTGTCTCAGACTTCACCATCCTCCCCCCCCCCCCTCACCCACACACCATTCACTAGCTGGGACATGGGGGAAGTCAGGAGTGAGGGTCAGGCAGCTCCCCCCTGTCTGTGAAGCCAGCCTCTCACTAGTAATGCAGGGAGGGAGCTGTCTCAGACTTCACCATCCTCCCCCCCCCCCCTCACCCACACACCATTCACTAGCTGGGACATGGGGGAAGTCAGGAGTGAGGGTCAGGCAGCTCCCCCCTGTCTGTGAAGCCAGCCTCTCACTAGTAATGCAGGGAGGGAGCTGTCTCAGACTTCACCATCCTCCCCCCCCCCCTCACCCACACACCATTCACTAGCTGGGACATGGGGGAAGTCAGGAGTGAGGGTCAGGCAGCTCCCCCCTGTCTGTGAAGCCAGCCTCTCACTAGTAATGCAGGGAGGGAGCTGTCTCAGACTTCACCATCCTCCCCCCCCCCCTCACCCACACACCATTCACTAGCTGGGACATGGGGGAAGTCAGGAGTGAGGGTCAGGCAGCTCCCCCCTGTCTGTGAAGCCAGCCTCTCACTAGTAATGCAGGGAGGGAGCTGTCTCAGACTTCACCATCCTCCCCCCCCCCCCTCACCCACACACCATTCACTAGCTGGGACATGGGGGAAGTCAGGAGTGAGGGTCAGGCAGCTCCCCCCTGTCTGTGAAGCCAGCCTCTCACTAGTAATGCAGGGAGGGAGCTGTCTCAGACTTCACCATCCTCCCCCCCCCCCTCACCCACACACCATTCACTAGCTGGGACATGGGGGAAGTCAGGAGTGAGGGTCAGGCAGCTCCCTCCTGTCTGTGAAGCCAGCCTCTCACTAGTAATGCAGGGAGGGAGCTGTCTCAGACTTCACCATCCTCCCCCCCCCCTCACCCACACACCATTCACTAGCTGGGACATGGGGGAAGTCAGGAGTGAGGGTCAGGCAGCTCCCCCCTGTCTGTGAAGCCAGCCTCTCACTAGTAATGCAGGGAGGGAGCTGTCTCAGACTTCACCATCCTCCCCCCCCCCTGACCCACACACCATTCACTAGCTGGGACATGGGGGAAGTCAGGAGTGAGGGTCAGGCAGCTCCCCCCTGTCTGCGAAGCCAGCCTCTCACTAGTAATGCAGGGAGGGAGCTGTCTCAGACTTCACCATCCTCCCCCCCCCCCCCCCCACCCACACACCATTCACTAGCTGGGACATGGAGGAAGTCAGGAGTGAGGGTCAGGCAGCTCCCCCCTGTCTGTGAAGCCAGCCTCTCACTAGTAATGCAGGGAGGAGCTGTCTCAGACTTCACCATCCTCCCCCCCCCCCCCCTCACCCACACACCATTCACTAGCTGGGACATGGGGGAAGTCAGGAGTGAGGGTCAGGCAGCTCCCCCCTGTCTGTGAAGCCAGCCTCTCACTAGTAATGCAGGGAGGGAGCTGTCTCAGACTTAACCATCCTCCCCCCCCCCCTCACCCACACACCATTCACTAGCTGGGACATGGGGGAAGTCAGGAGTGAGGGTCAGGCAGCTCCCCCCTGTCTGTGAAGCCAGCCTCTCACTAGTAATGCAGGGAGGGAGCTGTCTCAGACTTAACCATCCTCCCCCCCCCCCCTCACCCACACACCATTCACTAGCTGGGACATGGGGGAAGTCAGGAGTGAGGGTCAGGCAGCCCCCCCCTTTCTGTGAAGCCAGCCTCTCACTAGTAATGCAGGGAGGGAGCTGTCTCAGACTTCACCATCCTCCCCCCCCCCCCTCACCCACACACCATTCACTAGCTGGGACATGGGGGAAGTCAGGAGTGAGGGTCAGGCAGCTCCCCCCTGTCTGTGAAGCCAGCCTCTCACTAGTAATGCAGGGAGGGAGCTGTCTCAGACTTCACCATCCTCCCCCCCCCCCCTCACCCACACACCATTCACTAGCTGGGACATGGGGGAAGTCAGGAGTGAGGGTCAGGCAGCTCCCCCCTGTCTGTGAAGCCAGCCTCTCACTAGTAATGCAGGGAGGGAGCTGTCTCAGACTTCACCATCCTCCCCCCCCCCCTCACCCACACACCATTCACTAGCTGGGACATGGGGGAAGTCAGGAGTGAGGGTCAGGCAGCTCCCCCCTGTCTGTGAAGCCAGCCTCTCACTAGTAATGCAGGGAGGGAGCTGTCTCAGACTTCACCATCCTCCCCCCCCCTCACTCACCCACACACCATTCACTAGCTGGGACATGGGGGGAAGTCAGGAGTGAGGGTCAGGCAGCTCCCCCCTGTCTGTGAAGCCAGTCTCTCACTAGTAATGCAGGGAGGGAGCTGTCTCAGACTTCACCATCCTCCCCCCCCCCCCCCCCACCCACACACCATTCACTAGCTGGGACATGGGGGAAGTCAGGAGTGAGGGTCAGGCAGCTCCCCCCTGTCTGTGAAGCCAGCCTCTCACTAGTAATGCAGGGAGGGAGCTGTCTCAGACTGGTATCAGGGTTAGGGCACTGTGTGCAGGAAGATCACAACACTCCTGGTATTAATAG